>NC_092128.1:102520578-105020578 GCF_043159975.1 Macaca nemestrina | reverse complement strand
TCTGTTTTATGATTATTATTTTTCTTGTATTTTCCTACTTGATATGTGTGAAATTTTGCTTCCTGATTTTTTTGCATTAGTTCTCCAAGTGCTTTCATGTCTGACATAAATATATAGTTTTCTTCTATTTCTTTCCTGAGCTCAATTAATTTCCCTTTTATTTTTTCTTGTTGTCTTTCCATTCCTGTTCTTAGTTCTTGTTTTTCTGAGTCAAAGTAATTTTTTCCCATACACAAACTTTTTTGAGCAGTTTGGAGTGTTACACCTTTTCATCAGCTTCATGAATGCTTTTATGAAAAGGCTTTTAATCAGCAGAGACTTCTATTTACTGATTTTTTTGTAGTAGTTTTACATGAGTGCAGTCTGATTTTTTTCTATTCCTACTTACATTTTTGACAGCGTGGAATGTTTAAAATCACACTATTCTGTCACTTATGCTCCCGTCTGTGTAGTTTCTTTAACGGATGGGAGGGACAGTTCGCAGAAGACCAGTCAGGTGCCTTGTTTTGCTTTCATTTTATCAAGATCCTTAATTTTCACCTCTTGTTTCATTTTTTCCTTTCACTGCATTGTCTCTCCGACATACTACACCTTCTCCACGTATCTAGTTCTTCCTGAGAAGCAATGCTTCTCTGAGGCTTCTTTTCTTCAAGTCCCACACCAAAGAGCCCAGGGAGTGGATGATAAAGGAAAGAATCACCCAAGGTCTGTGGCTAGGATTAGCATGTAAAAAGTCTGTGGGTAATGATGTGCCAGTAGTGTTAGCAGAAGACACATTATACTAGAGGCTTCTCAGAGATGATCACAGGAACTGATAAAAAGGAAATGGTTGGAAATTGATACTAGAACTTTGCAATATGCCTAACGCTATTCTGCTATACTTGAAAGCTACCATCCAAGATATTCTTATGCTGCGCTGCGTTTGCCTAGGATTTGAGACAAGTTTTTCTTTAACATCTCGTATTCTAAAACAGTTTGTTTGATGTGTTTGCTTTAGAAGCATGTAATTTGGGTTAAATGTATCCCAATGAATAGAAATCTGAATATTTCCAACTCCACCAAACATGCAGGTATGGGTAATTCAAAATTAGATGCAGTAAAGAATCCCAAATGTATTATTATTTCTATATTACCATTTAGAAAAATTCATGTTTTCTTGAACTTAGAATAAAAAAAGAACTACTATAGGAAATGAATAAGTGAAATATTGAATTGTGAGAGTCATTCCTTTTTTTTTTTTTTTTCTTTTCCGTTTTTTTAGTTTTGTTTTGTTTTGTTTTGTTTGAGACGGAGTCTTGCTCTGTCACCCAGGCTGGAGTGCAGTGGCATGATCTCAGCTCACTGTAACCTCCGCCTCCCAGGTTCAAGTGATTCTCCTGCCTCAAATTCCTGGGTAGCTAGGACTACAGATATGCACCACCACGCCTGGCTAATTTTTTGTAATTTTAGTAGAGATGGGAGTTCTCCATGTTGGCCAGGCTGGTCTTGAACTCCTGACCTCAAGCAGTCCACCTGCTTCGGCCTCCCAAAGTGCTGGGATTACAGACATGAGCCACCATGCCCGGCTGAGTCATTCTTTCATTAACAAATATTCTTGAGTTTTTGCACAGCAGGCATTGTATCAAGAACTGCATGAACATTGGTGAACACAGAAAACACAGCAGAAAACAGAGGTATCTGGGTTAGGAAACATTGCCAGTGAAGCTGTGCCTTAATTATTTTTCGTTTTTTTTATTATACTTTAAGTTCTAGGGTACATGTGCACAACGTGCAGGTATACATGTGTCATGTTGGTTTGCTGCACCCATTAACTCGTCATTTACGTTAGGTATTTCTCCTAATGCTATCTGTTCCCCTACCCCCCCACCCCACGACAGGCCCCAGGGCATGATGTCCCCCACCCTGTGTCCAACTGTTCTCATTGTTCAGTTCCCACCTATGAGTGAGAACATGCAGTGTTTGGTTTTCTGTCCTTGTGATAGTTTGCTGAGAATGATGGTTTCCAGCTGCATCCATGTCTCTGCAAAGGACATGAACTCATCCTTTTTTATGGCTGCATAGTATTCCATGGTGTATGTGTTCCATATTTTCTTAATTCAGTCTATCATTGATGGACATTAGGGTTGGTTCCAAGTCTTTGCTATTGTGAATAGTGCTGCAGTAAACATACGTGTGCATGTGTCTTTACAGTAGCATGATTTATAATCCTTTGTGTATATACCCAGTAATGGGATTGCTGGGTCAAATGGTATTTCTGGTTCTAGATCTTTGAGAAATTGCCACACTGTCTTCCACAGTGGTTGAACTAGTTTATACTCCCACCAACAGTGTAAAAGTGTTCCTATTTCTCCACATCCTCTCCAGCATCTGTTGTTTCCTGACATTTTAATGATTGCCATTCTAACTGTTGTGAGATGGTATCTCATTGTGGTTTTGATTTGCATTTCTCTGATGACCAGTGATGATGAGCACTTTTTCTAGTGTCTATTGGTTGCATAAATGTGTTCTTTTGAGAAGTGTCTGTTGGTTTCCTTTGCCCACTTTTTGATGGGGTTGTTTTTTTCTTGTAAGTTTGTTTAAGTTCTTTGTAGATTCTGGATATTAGCCCTTTGTCAGATGGGTAGACTACAAAAACTTTCTGCCATTCTGTAGGTTGCCTGTTCACTCTGGGGATAGTTTCTTTTGCTGTGAAGAAGCTCTTTAGCTTAATTAGATCCTATTTGTCTATTTTGGCTTTTGTTGCCATTGCTTTTGGTGTTTTAGTAATAAAGTCCTTGCCCATGCCTATGTCCTGAATGGTATTACCTAGGTTTTCTTCTAGGGTTTTATGGCTTTAAGTCTGACAATTAAGTCTTTAATCCATCTTGAATTAATTTTTGTAAAAGGTGTAGGGAAGGGATCCAGTTTCAGCTTTCTACATATGACTAGCAGATAGGGAATCCTTTCCCCATTTCTTGTTTTTGTCAGGTTTGTCAAAGATCAGATGGTTGTAGATGTGTGGTGTTATTTCTGAGGCCTCTGTTCTGTTCCATTGGTTTATATCTCTGTTTTGGCACCAGTACCATGCTGTTTTGGTTATTGTAACCTTGCAGTATAGTTTGAAGTTAGGTAGCATGATGCCTCCATGTTTGTTCTTTTTGCTTAGGATTGTCTTGAATATGCAGGCCCTTTTTTGGTTCTATATGAAGTTTAAAGTAGTTTTTTCTAATTCTGTGAAGAAAGTCATTGGTAGCTTGATGGGGATGGCATTGAATCTATAAATTACCTTGGGCAGCATGGCCATTTCACAATCGCTGAGACAATGGGGTTTTCTAAATATACAATCATGTCATCTGCAAACAGGGACAATTTGACTTCCTCTTTTCCTCACTGAACACCCTTTATTTCCTTCTCTTGCCTCTATGACCTGGCCAGAATTTACGACACTATGTTGAATAGGAGTGGTGAGAGGGCATCCCTGTCTTGTGCCAGTTTTCAAAGGGAATGCTTCCAGCTTTTGCTGATTCAGTATTGGCTGTGGGTTTGTAATAAATAGCTCTTATTATTTTGAGATATGTTGCATCAATACCTAGTTTATTGAGAGTTTTTAGCATGAAGGGCTGTTGAATTTTGTCACAGGCCTTTTCTGCATCTATTGAGATAATCATGTGGTTTTGTCATTGGTTCTGTTTATGTGATGGATTATGTTTATTGATGTAATGGATTATGTTATTTGATTTGTGTGAGTTGAACCAGACTTACATCCCAGGGATGAAGCCGACTTGATTGGAGTAGATCAGTTTTTTGATGTGCTGCTGGATTTGGTTTGCCAGAATTTTATTGAGGATTTTCGCATTGATATTCATAAGGGATATTGGTCTAAAATTCTCTTTTTTGTTGTGTCTCTGCCAGGCTTTAGTATCAGGATGATGCTGGTCTATAAAATCAGTTATGGAGGATTCCCTTCTTTTCTGTTGATTGGAATAGTTTCAGAAGGAATGGTACCAGCTCCTCTTTGTACCTCTGGTAGAATTCTGCTGTGAATCCATCTGGTCCTGGACATTTTTTTGGTTGGTAGCCTATTAATTATTGCCTCAATTTCAGAGCCTGTTATTGGTCTATTCAGAGATTCAACTTCTTCCTGGTTTAGTCTTGGGAGGGTGTATGTGTCCAGTCATTTATCCATTTCTTCTAGATTTTCTAGTTTATTTGTGTAGAGGTGTTTATAGTGTTCTCTGATGGTAGTTTGTATTTCTGTGGGATCAGTGGTGATATACCCTTTATCATTTTTTATTGCATCTATTTGAGTCTTCTCTCTTTTCTTCTTTATTAGTCTTGCCAGCGGTCTATCAATTTTGTTGATCTTTTCAAACAACCAGCTCCTGGATTCATTGCTTTTTTTAAGGGTTTTTTGTGTCTCTATCTCCTTCAGTTCTGCTCTTATCTTAGTTATTTCTTGCCTTCTGCTAGCTTTTGAATTTGTTTGCTTTTGCTTCTCTAGTTCTTTTAATTGTGATGTTAGTGTGTTGATTTTAGGTCTTTCCTGCTTTCTCTTGTGGGCATTTAGTGCTATAAATTTCCCTCTACACACTGCTTTAAATGTGTCCCAGAGATTCTGGTATGTTGTGTCTTTGTTCTCATTGGTTTCAAAGAACATCTTTATTCTACCTTCATTTCGTTATTTACCCAGTAGTCATTCAGGAGCAGGTTGTTCAGTTTCCATGTAGTTGTGTGGTTTTGAGCGAGTTTCTTAATCCTGAGTTCTAATTTGATTGCACTGTGGTCTGAGAGACTGTTTGTTGTGATTGCTGTTCTTTTACATTTGCTGAGGAATGCTTTACTTCCAACTATGTGGTCAATTTGGAATAAGTGTGATGTGGTGCTGAGAAAAATGTATATCCTGTTGATTTCGGGTGGAGAGTTCTGTAGATGTCTATTAGGTCTGTTTGGTCCAGAGCTGAGTTCAAGCCCTGGATATCCTTATTAAACTTCTGTCTCATTGATCTGTCCAGTATTGACAGTGGAGTGTTTAAGTCTCCCATTATTATTGTGCGGCAGTCTAAGTCTCTGTGTAGGTCTCTAAGGACTTGTTTTATGAATCTGGGTGCTCTTATATTGGGTGCATATATATTTAGGATAGTTAGCTCTTCTTGTTGAATTGGTCCCTTTACCATTATGTAATGGCCTTCTTTGTCTCTTTTGATCTTTCTCGGTTTATCACAGACTAGGATCACCATTTTTGCTTTCCATTTGTTTGGCAGATCTTCCTCCATCCCTTTTTTTTTAGCCTATATGTGTCTCTGCACATGAGTTGGTCTCCTGAATACAGCACACTGATGGGTCTGGACTCTTTATCCAGTTTGCCAGTCTGCATCTTTTAATTGGGGCATTTAGCCCATTTACATTTAAGGTTAATATTGTTATGTGTGAATCTGATTCTGTCATTATGATGGTAGCTGGTTATTTTGCCCATTAATTGATGCAGTTTCTTCATCATGTCGATGGTCTTTACAATTCGGTATGTTTTTGCAGTGGCTGGTACCAGTTGTTCCTTTCCATGTTTAGTGCTTCCTTCAGGAGCTATTGTAACATGGGCCTTATGTTGACAAAATCTCTCAGCATTTGTTTGTCTGTAAAGGATTTTATTTCTCCTTCACTTATGAAGCTTAGTTTGGCTGGATATGAAATTCTGGGTTGAAAATTATTTTCTTTAAGAATGTTGAATATTGGCCCCCACTCTCTTCTGGCTTGTAGGGTTTCTGCTGAGAGATCTGCTGTTAGTCTGATGGGCTTCCCTTTGTGGGTAACTCAAACTTTCTCTCTGGCTGCCCTTAACATTTTTTTACTTCATTTCAATCTTGGTGAATCTGACAATTATGTGTCTTGGGGTTGCTCTTCTTAAGGAGTATCTTTGTGGTGTTCTCTGTATTTTCTGAATGTGAATGTTGGCCTGCCTTGCTAGGTTGGGGAAATTATCCTGGATAATATCCTGAAGAGTGTTTTCCAACTTGGTTGGAAGGTACACCAATCAAATGTAGATTTAGTCTTTTCACATAGTCCCATATTTCTTGGAGGCTTTGTTCATTTATTTTTCCTGTTTTTTTCTCTAAACTACTCTTCTCGCTTTATTTCATTAATTTGATCTTCAATCACTGGTATCCTTTCTTCCATTTGATTGAATCGGCTATTGAAGTTTGTGCATGTGTCACATAGTTCTTGTGCCATGGTTTTCAGCTCCATCAGGTCATTTCAGGTCTTTTCTACACTGTTTATTCTTGTTAGACATTCATCTGATCTTTTTTCAAGGTTTTTAGCTTCCCTGCAATGGTTTTGAACATCCTTCTTTAGCTCAGAGAAGTTTGTTAAACTTCAGAAGTTTGTTTGAAGCCTACTTCTGTCAGTTTGTCAAAGTCATTATCCATCCAGCTTTGTTCCATTGCTGGTAAGGAGCTGCGATCCTTTGGAGGAGAAGAGGTGCTCTGGTTTTTAGAATTTTCAGCTTTTCTGCTCTGGTTTCTCCCCATCTTTGTGGTTTTATCTACCTTTGGTCATTGATGTTGGTGACCTACAGATAGGGTTTTGGTGTGGATGTGCTTTTTCTTGATGTTGATGTTATTCCTTTCTTTTTGTTAGTTTTCCTTCTGTCAGGTCCCTCAGCTGCAGGTCTGTTGAGTTTTCTGGAGGTTCCCTCCAGACCCTGTATACCTGGATATCACCAGCGTGGGTTGCAGAATAGTAAATATTGCAGAACAGCAAATATTGCTGCCTGATCCTTCCTCTGGAAACTTTGTCCCGGGGGGGGGGACCCACCTGTATGAGGTGTCAGTCGGCCCCTACTAGGAGGTGTCTCCCAGTTAGGCTACCTGGGGGTCAGGGACCCACTTGAGGAGGCAGTCTGTCCATTCTCTGAGATCAAACACCATGCTTGGAGAACCACTGCTCTCTTCAGAGCTGTCAGACAGGGACTTTTATGTCTGCAGAATTTTCTGCTGCCTTTTGTTCAGCTATGCCCTGCCCCCAGATGTGGAGACTACAGAGGCAGCCAACCTTGCTGAGCTGCAGTGGACTCCACCCAGTTTGAGCTTCCCTGGCCACTTTGTTTACCTACTCAAGCCCCAGCAATGGTAGACACCCCTTCCCCTGCCAGGCTGCTGCCTTGCAGGTCAATCTCAGACTGCTGCACTAGCAGTAAGCAAGGCTCCTTGGGCGTGGGATCCACCAAGCCAGGTGCAGGATATAATCTCCTGGTGTGCCATTTGCTAAGACCATTGGAAAAGTGCAGTATTTGGGTGCAAGTATCCCATTTTTCCATGTACCATTTGTCATGGCTTCCCTTGGCTAGGAAAGGGAAATCCCCCAACCCCTTGTGCTTCCTGGATGAGGTGATGCCCCGCCCTTCTTTGGTTTGCCTTCCATGGGCTGCACCCACTGTTTAACCAGTCCCAGTGAGATGAACCAGGTACCTCAGTTAGAAATGCAGAAATCACCGGTGTTCTGCATTGATCATGTTGGGAGCTGCAGACCGGAGCTGCTCCTATTCAGTCATTTGGAATGGAATCCCCAAAGTTGTGCATTAATTTTCAAATTTATAACACAAACATGAAACTACAGAACTCTGCATCTTCCCTATTCTGATTCTTAATGGCTTTCAAGGAAGTTTTCTTAATGCCCTTTAGGACTCGTTGCAAATACTGGTCTTAAAAAGGACTGCAATAGTCCACGGATGAACCACAGCCTTCATTTGTATTCTTTCCCACAAACTATCATTTGTAGTTCTTCAATTTTGTTCACATGCTGAGAGGATCTAAAACCACACTTAGATTGCAGTCCCAATGTGCACCTCTGTATTCTTCCTTTGGTCCCACCACTTTTTTTTCCTTTGTGGCATCATTTATTCTCTTCAAGTCACGGTGCTGTCTTCTCAGAAAAACAGGTTTGGACCATGGCATCTCTCATGCTCCTTCTAGGACATTTACCCCTGGCCAAAGTGCTCTGACTCCTTCCTGAGAGCATCACACTTTGTGTAGCCTGAGCCCTCAGCCATCACCATTATATTACTCAAGTACAGAACAGCTTAGCAAAAGGAAATGCTTCATCTAAGACTGCACAATGCTTGTTCAGTAACGTGGCAGTGTCTCAACATGGAAATTTCCCAGGCATCTTAAGAGAACATTTCTTTCAGCTCAGATATTTGAGATTTCTGGTGTTATCTCTTTCTGATTGTTTCTTCCCTTACAGTCATTTTCTTTTGTGCTTCTTTCCCTCTGTCCATCAAGAGTAGGAGAAATGCAAGAGACAGTTCTGTCTTCCCACAGTGTCCCTGGCTGAGCAACACCTCCCTCCAGCAGGGGGTGCCTCAGTGTAATTTTTGTAACACCTGATGACTGATGTACAATTGTTCATGCTCTCATTGCTTCTGGAAGGCATAAGAAAAAAAATCCTTTCTAGAGCATTTTTTTCCTCCCTAGGTTTTCTTCTGCTCTCAATCACAAGACCCAGTCATCTTTTAACGTAAAACAGATACAATTCCTGCATTACAGAACGTTTTAAATGGGTATATTTTGAGAGTCATTATCTTTCATTTTAAGGCTGATATTTCTAAAGAAATCACTGGTTTTTCTAATAATCATCCCCCATTCCATTGCTTTTTGCCGCCAGGCACATAAAGCCTTGACAATACAGGTGTGTTTGAATATAACTTATAAATAATAAATAGAAACTCCCAAGTCTCTGTCCAATTCTATTAATAAAACATATGACTAGTTCTCAGAAAGTTGCACATTTAATGAGGAATCCACACACTTTCTTCTCAAAAGTCTTTTTTCTAGATTTGAACAGCCATTCTTTTCCTGCAATTTTGGTGAGTAGGAAATTACAACCAAACCTCTCTGTCTTCATCCATGTGTGCTTCTAAGACAAAATACCACAGACTAAGTAATTTATAAGAACAAAAATTTATTCTTAATGGCTCTGGAGTCTGAGAATTCCAAAATCAGGGTGCGAGTAGGACGGGTGTCTGATGACGGTTGCTCTCTGTTTCCAACATGGTGCTTTGTTGCTGATTCTCCAGGGGGGACCAACACTGTGTTGTCACATGGCAGAGAGGGCAGAATGGCAAGAGAGTTCCCTTTAAATTCAACTGCTTTTGTAATGGGGCCCATTCATGGGAGTGAAGTCCTCATGACTTAATCACCACCTGAAGTCACACCTCTTAATACTGTTGCATTAAGATTCAGTTTCAACGTGAATTTTGGAGGGGATACCATCATTCAAATCATAGCACTCCCATTCTGCTGATGATATATTTAGAAGCATTTTGCTGTTTGGGGAGTAAGGCACTATTTCTGAGGACTCCTTGGAGTCTTTATGTTCTAATGGAGGGTTTAGGTCTCCTTCTAGCCAGATTCTATCCATTGCAAAATCAATACAGCAGAACATCCAAATGTAGATAAAAGCATCATCATTCATGAAGATCCAGTAGCTCCTAAACATATGGTTTCTTGGGTAATATTCAAATGGAGAACACCCAGGAACATAAAGGATATTTCCTACATTCTTCTCCTAATTTTAGACCAAACACAGAACTCTGTGCAAACATGAAGAAAAGCTTGGGTATAAACAGACTCACAGTCCACTTACTCAGTTAGTTGTGCTGAGGATCATAGTCTGTTCTAAAATATCAGGCCCTAGCAGAATGGAGAGGGCCAAAAAAGAGATGGTTCTATGTTATCTTTTTTATGTCATGAACCAGCCCTCAGGTAAGCCTGGCCAAATGGGTGTCAAAGTCTCATTAACTTCATGCATCAGATACGTCATTCCTACCTTGGAGAAGAGCAAATGTGGGTAGCTCAGTATTTTAGAAGCATCACCTTTAAAATTCTCAATGTTTAAAGGGAAGAGAAAAATACATCTTATAAATAAAGATAAAAAGATTAAATGTTTCCCACTAATACGCTCCTATGAGTTGCTTATGGTAAGTACAAAGCATGAACATTGAATGCTTAGAACCATAGGTATAAACTGGAACTTCTTGAAATAAATCAGTTGCAGAGTGGCATCACAGCAAACCTGAAACCAAAAGCAAAACACAGAAAAATAATCAAATATTCAGCTCTGCTCTTGAGAATTGTATTAGTCAGGGTTGTCTAAAGGGGCAGAACTAATAGGATAAATGAATATATTGGGGGAGTTTATAAGGAGAATTGACTCATACAGTCACAAGGTGAAGTCCCACAATAGGCCATCTGCAAGCTGAGTTGCTGGGAAGCTAGTCTGAATCCCAAAACCGCAAAAGTAGAGAAGCCGGTAGTGCAGCCTTCAGTCTTTGACCAAAGACCTAAGAGCTCCTGGCAAATCACTGGTGTAGGTACAAGAGTCCAAAAGCTGAAGAACTTGGAGTCTGATGTTCAAGGGCAGTAAGAATCCAGCACAGGAGAAACATGCAGGCCACAAAACTTGGCTAGTCTAGTCCTTCCACATTCCTTTGCCTGCTTTTATCCTAGCTGTGCTGGTAACTGATTAGATAGTACCCATGCAGACCAAGTGTGGGTCTACCTCTCCTAGTCCACTGACTCAAATGTTAATCTCCTTTGGCAACACCCTCACAGACACACCCAGGAACAATGCTTTGCATCCTTCAATCCAATCAAGTTGATACTTAGGATTAACCAGCAAGTTGACACTCAGTGTTAAGAAGCATCCATGGGCTACTTGCATCGTACTGTATGCCCCAAACCCCCAACGCCTGACCTCCACCATGGGGAGAGGGAACAGACACAGTTCCTATTACTCTAAACCACATCAAGTTTGGTTCACCTATGGGGCATATTTTGTTTTGCTTTCTGCTAAAATATCCTTTGGACAACTTTATGCTTCCATCCATCACCCTGGATCCTAGGTGAGCAGACAGACCTCAGCAGGATCAGCCTCCTCTTCACTTAAATGCCAGGCTAATATATACATATCTTGAGTAACTATCTTACTTTATGTCCCTCAGATATCTGTAAATAAATACATCATCTAGAACTAGAAGGACCCAGTTAAACTTCCAAGTCTAAGGCTTTGCTAATTCAGAGTGTTTGTCTCTGACTACTGCAAGGGCAATGGAAGAACACTTCTTTTAGATGAATCAGAACTACTTATTTTATTTTTCTAATTAAGACTCATAGAAGGGTAGGCATAGGCAGTCTCCAACATTAACTGGTTAACCTGAAAAGAAGCCATACTAAGACCCATCTGAAACAGAAAGGGACACTTCAAATATTTAAAATAAATATTTATATATGTGAATATTTAAAGACCGTGCTGCCCCCAAATTAGGAGCAAAAGGTGAATTACTAACATACTGACTTTCAATTCTGTTGAAGCTACTTTTCCAATGAAATGTTTAAAGGGTATGGATGGAGTGTTGGAAATAGCTGTTCTGATTGGCATGTGTTTGCCCACACGATGGCCTTTCCCATGTGCCAGTATTGGCTGGAGACAGAGGCTGGCTGCTGCAGGCTGGTTGCTGGATTTCCCCCTCCACCCTCATTCCAAGCCAAAAAAATTTTATATATGTACACCCATGTACATACATACATATATACAAATATTTATTTATTTATATTTATATTTATATGGTTGTCATGGTGATCAGATTTGGAGGACTCTACAGTGGAGGGCAGAAGGCTCAAACATGCCAAACAAAGAATATATATCCATAACAATAAGGGTGATTCCAGACATAATCATGTGGGGGCTCAAATAAAATCTGATTTAAGTATGAGTACATTTTCATTTGATTTTATTCCTACTATTGCCTGCCCCAGGAATTCCTTTAACAGCATCAAGCCTCTGAAAAGCTAAGAAAATTGGTCTTGACTCTCACTTGCTAACCTTTATCTTGGGGGCCTATAGCTCAGTTATAAAGCGCCTGATTCCTTTATCAAGCAAGTTGTCTGCATTGAAATTCTGAACTAGATTGACCCTGGCTGGAGTCTTCAAGACCTTTCCAACATTTCTACTCAGGACATTTCAAGTATTTGTACAGAAATGAAAATACAGATAATTTGATTCAGAAGTTTGTGCTTTTAAGTCACACGTATACTAAACATTTCCTAATAGGAAAGTGTAGGTGGTGACTATACTAGCTTATTTCATCCAAAAATGTTTATGAAAAAATAAAAGACTTAAATTTAAAACATCAATAATTATAGGACTCTTCCCCTAGTTTTCCTTGTTAACTGATGGGCTAATCTGGCCATCCACTGCAGGATAAATCTGTATTTGCTCAGAATACCATGCACGTTTATTTCTGCATCTCCTTCTCTTTTCCCTTGAGCTGCAAGCTTCATTGAGACTCAAGAGAGGAGACCATTAGACAACTGTTAGCAAAGTCTAGAATTCTATCAATCAACAAATATTTGCTCATCACTTACCATGCATAAGACTGATGCTATGTAGGCAGCTGGGGATAGAGACGTGAGGAAGCTCAATCTTTTCCTATTGAAAGGATGCATCTTATTTACCACCCAAAATTTCCTAAAAGGTACGTTACACTTTTGGCTCAAAGATTCTGCAAAACTGTACACCAGCGACCCTATTCTTCCCTGTTGCAATATTGACCCCAGAGTTTAGGAAATGAGGAAAGAACAAGGGAGGGTCAAGGCTGAAGATAACATTCCTTATGCTCAATTGACATACTGAAAAATAGGTTCCTTACTTCTTTTCCCTGTTCTCCATCTTGCAAAATGAATCCCTAGTGACATTTCAAGTCTTCAATTACAATTAATTAAAGTTCTTGAAAACAAAATTCTGACAAAGTCAATGAGAATAAAACATCGCCCTCTGTGTCTCTGTCTCTCTTTTTTTTTTTTCCACTTAAATTTCCTATCAGAGTCTCCACTTCAAAGGTTTTGTCAGTGTAGATTAAAAAGACTGCTGTGTGCTATGAGCTTTAGTTCTGGAACTATGCAATACCAATAAAAGGAAATGAATTAATCAGAGCACTATGCTGTGGGAGTCTGAGCTGGATACTTCAAATTGATTTCCCAGTCCTTGTTCAGCTGTGGGGAAAAACAGAAGGATTGTTTACTTTTTGCCAAAGTTGTCTTGATAGTTTGTTTTGGCAAGTATTAGGAAATTGCAAAATGTCCTTAGGAAATTACAATTAGGAAATTGCAAAAATTACATTAACATGTAAGAGAAAAAAATTTGCCAAGTCTCAAACATGTGCGTATGAAAGTGCCTGAGTCAAGACAGTACACCCTAAAAAGCCTAACCCTCCTTGAGACCTGTGCCCGTGATTTTGTGGTGTGAACCAGATCAATTGCAAGCCCATCCCAAAGGAGACCCAGAGTCCTCTCCTTGACCAACTGAATAATGTCCTTCAGAATGCTGCCTTATTGGAGGGAAATATCTTTTGTTTACCCTGTGTCTAGCCCTTCCACTTTTAATCAGAGTGACTCACTGACCTTACTCTCGAGTGAACACTCTCTCCATTTCCAGGTGTTACAGGCTGAATTGTACTCTCCCGTACCCCCATATAAAACCATGTGTTGAATTCCTAACCCCCAGTATCCCAGAATGTGACCGTATTTGGAGAGAGGAACTTTAAAGAGGCAACTAAGTGAGAATGAGGTACAGAGGGAAGACCATGTGAAGATACAGGGAAAAGACAGCTATCTACAAGCCAGGAAGAGAGACACGAGAAGAAACCGATCCTACCTGAATCTTGGACTCCCAGCCTCCAGAATGTGAGAAAACAAAATTATGGTGTTTCAGCCACCCAGTCTATGGTACTTTGTTTAGGAGTCCTAGCAAACTAATATATCAGGCAAGCAATAAACTAAACTCTTTGTTGTTGTTTTATACTTTTCAGCTCTGTTGTTCTTTGTATTTTGATAGACAAATGTTACATTGTATTTTGTTATAGACAGTACTAATATATAGGACTAACATTTATGAAACATTTATAGAATTTTGAATAAATTAAAAGCATAGGGATGAAATAGATGTGCCAAAACTTGATTCATGGCAAAGTATTAATATTGTGATGAGAAATAATAATGCAATGATTATATCAGAAACAGAAACACTGACATGTTAAATGTAGGGAGAAGACCAACATAAGTATTAGTAAAAATCATCATCCTAAAAGTAAAACAAGTCACTATTTTAGTAGAGTTGAGAACATGCATTGCCATTAGACTTTCCTTTTTAATATTATTTTATTTTGGATAACAACCTAACGGCAACATTTTTCAGTGTATGTGTTGTTATATTTATTGCACATAGAAACACATGTGGGGATAAGGGTGAATGTGAACATTTGGTAAAGAGGAAAGGAATTAAAATCCAAAATTATGTCATCCCAGAAATAAAACACATAAATTCTCAAAAACACACACAGCAGAAGTTTTTAACTTGAACTGTTTGGGTGAGTCTTCATGGTTCTATGAAAAATGAATGCATATGTACATGAATGCAGATGAATGCAGATGACATATTTCTGAGGGAAGGATCTAAGTATTTTTTCAGCATCTTAAATAAGAGCCATTTCTGAAGAAGACAAAGAATAGTACACCTAGTAATTCTGATATTTACCAAATTCTATTTGTATTAAATACAAACATTTGTTAAATATTACATAACTAGATCTGGCTTGGGAAGCCCTGAATTTGTTGGAGGTCTAGGTGTGTATTTGTTTAGCTACATTTGTAGGATAAATTGTCATCTATCTGAGGTGTGGACTTACCCAATGTCTCTGGGCATCTGTCAGATAACAAAATTATAACTTAAAGGCCATAATGCTATGAAATACCATCTCATCCTATTATTATAAATTTCAATGGAGAAAAGGGGAGGATCAGGAAATGGGAGCATTCAGGATAACACGATTGGAATGGCCAGACTCTTACTTTCTCAATGTCTAGTAAAAGACATTTTAGCCCATGGCATTAAAGGGTTGAACAGCCTCCTTTTCTGCCTTCAGAGAATAAAGTGCGTTTTCACCAGACTCCCAAGGTGTGGTTACCACCTACAATCAAGCCCCTGTTCTGCCACTTGACATTTCTGAGGTCCCAGGCAAAGTTTTTAACTTTCCTAAATAACGTATCTTCTCATATGTAAAATGAGGACAATCATAGTGTCTATCTTATAAGCGTTGTTCTGAGAATTCCAGGAGTTAGTAAACATAAAGCCTTGAGAAGACACCCTGCCCATAGTATGCATTGTGAAAATGTGAGCTCACTCTTTCTCTTATTTCTACCTAGATAAAGTCCCCACTGAAGTTGTCTTGAAGAGTGAAAGTGACTTTTGCAAAGATTATGTGAGCCGGACTTTGCCTGCTCTCTCCCAGAATTCTGTTCCCTGCCCAACACAATTCTATGATTGGCACATGATCAAGAGACCCAACAGAGGGACTTTTATCAGGGAAGACTGAAGACATTGGTTGGCACATTTGCTACTTTTCCTGTGAGTTTTCTCATCTTACCTTTCTCAGTAGCCTTCCAATTTGACATAAAATGGAAACCACGACAAGTCTTTTTTGTGTCTTCATAAGATTAGCAATTTTAAACTTCTTAGATTTCATAAACCAGATTAGGAAGAAACATATATTCTTCACTTTTTCTAACTATTTCTGGCCAATGAGATTGAATGCTTAAGCCTATGGATTAGATATATAGGAAAGTTTTTGAAAAGAATCAGGTCCAGATGACATGTTCCTTAAGCCGATTGTTACCTTTCTATTCCCTTCCCTCTCCTTTTCTGTCTCAAGTATAGTCACAGTGGATAGAAGTAAAGCCATCATCCTGTGGTATCAAGATAAAAGCCACATGCTGAAGATGTCAGAGCAGGAAGACAAAAAAAGATTGAATCCTTGATGGCATTGTTAGATTACCATATTGGCCTTGGACACCTTAAACTTACACTCTGCTCTTATCTGTGATGAATAAACCTATTATTAAGCTGTTCACATTTTATGCTGAGTGTAACTGATACGATTCTAACTGATATGATAGATATTCCAATTCAATTAACTGGGAATAAAGAAAACCAAAGAAAACATTCATATAAGATGCATGTCCTCTTCAAACCACACTGCTCCATAAAGCCTGACAAGAATGAGAAGATAGCAGATGAAAGTGTTTTTACAGTTATTAAACTTTCTTTTGACTAACACAGGACATGTGAATGGTTATTAAGAGTATGCCTCTCAACACAAGACACAGTAAAAGAATCTTTGTGGGATCCTAGATGTGTATGAGGAAACCTTGAAGTTCCTAGTTATTTATTCTATTACTCTGGAGTCTGCCTCTTTCTAAACCACCCAAAAGGTAGATACAGCAATATACACCTGTGGGACTACCTGCAAAATGCTTGCTGACAGCTCTGCCTAAATATTATAGGAAGAGATAACAATAACTTTTTTCCATTCACAATAACTTTTTTCTGAATAACTTCTTTTCCCATTCACATTAATGTTTTTTCATTAATTAAAGAATGAAACATTTATTTAGGCTCTAATGTATGCCATTCACAATATTAAGGGTTAACCAAAGATAAAAAGGTCTACACCTGACCTTAAGGATTCAGTTTGAGTCATACAGGTCTATATAGCACTGTGATAATAAGTAGGGGTGTGTATGTGTGTGTGCACACCTGTGTATACACACACACATATTAAATGTTTCAAAATTGTAGAAAAATATTATTTATTAAATTGAGGGACAATTAATATTAATTAAGCTCATCCCCTTCAAACCAGGACAGCATGTCTTTTCCCCAGCTCCTCATGGGAATCCTGGTCATGATTTTACCAAAAGCCTGGACTCCAATTTACACTTAATATATATGATGTATTAAGAAGTCATTGCAATTATTGCTTATATATAGCAAAATATCAATTTATTGGGTGTATATTTTAAAACCAGTCAAATTGTATCATCAACTACAATATTTCATTTTCTTGTTTTGTGTTTATTTCCTTAGGTCATACTGGTAGATTATTAAATTATTGGCAAAAAAAAAAAAAATACAAAAAAAATCAAAGCTTAAGTTTGCTTTATTTTTAGCATTGTTTATCTCTCTTTTATTTTTTCTTGTCTAATTGCATTGGACAGTGCTGGTAGAACAGCATTAAATGACTAGACTAATAGTGACATCTGTGTTTATGAGTTCTTGCCCCGAATACAAAACCATTTGCAGGATGGAAAAAAAAAAGTATCTCCAGTATCACCTCTGGTCTATAAGTATTAACTGCTTATAGCTCTTTCTGGAAAGTAGTTAGGAGACCTCATGTGGTCTCTGTGAAATGGCATACTGAGCTGGATTATTACTGTTCACCTTGGATGTTGGAGAAATGATGGGAGTATGCTTTTCGTTATTTGGTTTGAAAAGACACGTTCTTTCATATGTTAAGACAATATTCTCAGATTCTTGTTTTATTAAGAGTTTTTAAAAATTTTTGGAACGAATTTTACCCAGTCTTCTTTTTGGTATCTAGTAAGTTGATTTATAATTCAGGCTTTCACCTTTGATCCACTGATGCGATAACTAAGATAATGGATTTTCTAAAGTTTTGATCGTGTTTGCATTACTTAAAAAACCCTGAATTAGTCATTGATTTTTTTTTCCTTTTTGTATACAGCTGAATTTAATGTGCAGTATTTTATTCCAAAATGTGGCATATATATTCATAAGCAAGATGGATCTTTGCCTGAGTTGCATTTCCCAGGTTTGGGGATTGGAGTTACACTACAGATGCAAAATAAAGCTATATTTTCATGTGTTTGGGGCAGTTAAATATCATGGAAATAATATATCCCTTAACAATGTGAAAGTCCATCTGCAAAATGGTCTAAGTATAGCATCTCTTTGGAAATAGTCCATGAGCAACTTTTAAAATTGTATCAGTAGCTTATGGATTGATGCAAGCTTCCTGCTCCTTCTTGAGTCAATTCTAGTCATTTGTACTCTCCCAGGAACGTATTCATTTATCCAGATTTCCAAAAACTTCAGCATAGAATTGGCACGTGAAAACTTAATCTCCTCCAAATCTTATCTAATTTCTCATTTTCAAGGTGATTATTTTTCTTTAAATCGCTATCCCACAGTTTTGTAAAAAAAAAAAAAAAAAAAAAGAAAAAAGTTGATGAATTCACTTACTGATCTGTCTCTCATTTAAGGTAGAAATAATAATAACATGTATAGTTTGGCAGACATTAGACTGTATTAATATTTTAATAATTTATACAATTACATATTCTGACTACATATACATATACGTATATATATAATCTTTTTTTTTTTTTTTGAGACGGAGTCTCGCTCTGTCGCCCAGGCTGGAGTGCAGTGGCGCGATCCTGGCTCACTGCAAGCTCCGCCTCCTGGGTTCACGCCATTCTCCTGCCTCAGCCTCCCGAGTAGCTGGAACTACAGGCACCCGCCACCGCGCCCGGCTCATTTTTTGTATTTTTTTAGTAGAGACGGGGTTTCACCATGGTCTCTATCTCCTGACCTTGTGATCCGCCCGCCTCGGCCTCCCAAAGTGCTGGGATTACAGGCCTGAGCCACCGCGCCCGGCCACGTATATATATAATCTTATATAAGAACCCATAAAATAATTTTGAAGATTTCAAGAGTAAATTTCAGGGAAAAACAGAATAAAAGGGAGGCAATAAAAATTGTGCTATGAGCAAATGTTATATGTTAGGGAAAATTTGAGATGTAAACATGCATTTATTGAATATTTATCATGTGCTGAAAACTTTCTAGGCACTTTCTGACATAAATATTTAATCATTATTATGCTTTACCCACCATAGTGCTTTGCACATGTGAGCAAACTAGGGCGTGCTTGTAAAAAATAAAGTAAATTAATGAATGTAAAAAACAAAAAGAAGGAAAGAATAGAATAGCCCTGCTAAGCATTGTAAGTACTTAAAGCTTTTCTCTCATGGAAAGCATTAATTCAACAGCCAGACAAAAACATAAATCTTCCTTCTCAGAGTGTATCTTAATTATTCTAAAATTTAAAATTCAAATATTTTTTTTCTGATGAAAAGAACACAGGATAAATTACTGCAAAAAATGTCTGTTATAATTTCAAAGCAATGTTTGTTAAAGAAGTAAGTCTGGTAAAAATGGGCTTCTGACATTAGTAGCTCTTGAGACATATTCAGAAGCTTCTCTACCCACCAGCAGAAATGAACCGCACTGGAACTACCCTAGGTAAATCCCTCCACACAAAATGAGGAAGCCACCAGTGATGCCAGACTCTTTCTTCCATGACTAGTGTTTTCACTTTAGTTCCACATAGCTGTGAAGTCCATGATAGCAGAGAATATCAGAACTTCACTGGTAACTACTTATAACCATGGATAAGCCATTATTTCCTCCTATAGCTTTGTTTCATTATTAAAAATTATAGGAGTTATACTATTCTGTCTATAATTTTCCTTCCAATTCTAACATCAAATGAGTTTTTGAATCAAATTGCACATAACATTTCAGCTCTAATGCAATGAGAGGTCTCTGTCAGGAAACTCCCCCATGAAGCATTCCCCAAAACCCCCATTCAAAAATAACCTTGATATCCTCTGGCTTTCCAATCTTAATTATCATAGTTATCACCCAGCGGCACTAAAGAGGTGATGGGATGTTTTAAGCTTAATTGTAAAGAGGAAATACTTAAAAGATGTATACTGATTAAACTTGTCTCTAATTTGAAACATCTTTTCTAATCCCTTCCTTATCAAGTTATCTCCTATTGCCATGAGAACTCACAACCCACAGTAAGCAGTGGGAGCCTTTATCAAAAGAGGCTCAAGAGGAATGAAAAACAAAGTAAAATGAAATAGACCAAAGTAAAACAAAAAATTCCTTAACTGAACAACCTCATTCAACAATTTATTCTGCTTCTTGTTGTCCTGAGAACCCGATGACATCTGGTACTTATGCTGGAGATCTTGAATCATCTCCAGATGAACGTGATTATCCTAAGCTATTTAGCAAGTGTGTGAATCCATGTGCACACTTGCACTCACATCCACAATACAGCTTAGTTCAACTTACATCCTCTCCTAGAGCCTCTATGCACATATCACATATGCACATAAAGCATATAACAAAATGCCATCAACTTACATATCTGGGCTCAGTAATAGATGGACCTGCTAACCTCTTATCATATGCTAAGGGAGAAAGAAGAGTGTAAGTCACATGAGTTTGAAACATCCATAAATCCAAACTTTTTTGCAACAAAATGGGATATCTGTTAGTGTTCAACCCATTTCTGTTGAAGGAGCCTCTTTTAGTCTTCTGTAGCAATTCTGACTTGGGCTTTAGATGGACTCTATGTGACATGCCCCAACAAAACAAAACAAACTTTACTACTAACTTATGACATACTTTTTGCATATGATATTACTAAATTCATCTCATAGATTTCTCCTAAGTGCCTGTGATATATACAGCCCATGACTGATCCTCACATCTGATTTTTTACTCTAATAGTGCCTGGCACCTAGTTCATATTCAGATAATGTTACTTGACTAGAATGAATAGCCTTTAACTTGTGACATTCATTGTTTCTTTTCTTTTCTTTTCTTTTCTTTTTTTTTTGAGACAGAGTTTCACACTTGTCGCCCAGACTGGAGTGCAATGGCATAATCTCGGCTCACTACAACCTCTACCTTCCAGGTTCAAGCGGTTCTCCTGCCTCAGCCTTCCTAGTAGCTGGGATTAGAGGCATGTGCCACCACACTTGGCTGTTTTGTATTTTTAGTAGAGATGGGGTTTCTTCATGTTGGTCAGGCTGGTCTTGAACCCCCTACCTCAGGTGATTCACCCGCCTCGGCCTCCCAAAGTGCTGGGATTACAGGTGTGAGCCACCACACCTGGTCTCATTGTTTCTTAATAATTTAGTGGATGCATTTTTTCTTCTTATTTGTAAGTTTCCTCTCTAGCAAGTTAGTAACATATTACCTAAATGTATTTTAGGTAGTATGTTGTTGAGAAGGTGGAAGTTCTTGTGGCAAATCCATTTTCAATAGAGGTTATCCTTTGTAAAATGAATTTATGATTTATTCTACAATTTTGTATTTTCACATCTTTGGATTCCTTAACATGAGAGTATATAACCATAACTGAAGTTACCTGTCACATAAACAGTTTTGTGTAGCTCCATTGTCATCCCAGCTCTCTGTATGTTGAATGTAGGGGATGCCAGTAAAGTGGGTAGCTGGGAATCAGCCACATGCATTACATTGACTCCTGAAAGGTTGAGCAGTACCATTTAAATTTCAGTGAGCAATTTTCATCTTATCTATGGAAGTATGCTGAGATGGTGTATTAGTCTGTTTCCACACTGCTGATAAAGACATAACCGAGACTGGGTAATTTACAAAGAAAAAGAATTTTAATGGACTCACAGTTCCACATGGCTGGGGAGGCCTCACAATCATAGCGGAAGGCAAGGGAAGAACAAAGATACATCTTATATGGCAGCAGGCAAAAGACAATGAGAGCCGAGTGAAAGGGAAACCCCTTATAAACATCATCAATTCTCGTGAGACTTACTCACTACCATGAGAACAGTATGGGGGAAACTGCCCCTATGATTCAATTTTCTCCCACCAGGTCCCTCCCATAACACATGGGAATTATGGGAGCTACAATTCAAGACAAGATTTGGGTGGGGACACAGCCAAACCATATCAGACAGTAATTTGGTGGGACTAAAGTCACAATCATTATTTCTTTTAAGTAATGAATGCTATATTATACATTTCACCCTTCCAAGATGTTAGAGCATTTTATTTTTATTTTAATCAGTGCAGAGTGCAGTTAGAAAATCTGTCAAAATTATTTTATTGACTATGATTATGTAGTGAACAACTCAAATTATTGCAGCATTTAGAAAGAAAAACCAGGACGTATAAAGGTATGGACAGCAGTTTATAAAACATAGAAGGGCAGCATGACCTCAGCAAGTACATGCAAATGTTTTCAATCCTGCATTTTATACCAGCAACTCAAGAGTTATGCCTCCTACCTCATTCACTCACTCATTCATTCATTCATTCATTCATTCAAGTCACAGGATCATCTCCAATGTGCAGGGCCCTTTGCTAAATGCCAGGGATAGAAGGTAAGAAAAAGGAGCATGTGGCTTCATGGAGGGAGCCAGAAAATAAGCATTTACATAAATAAACAAAATGCTGTCAGCTTGTGATAAAGGTTACAAAGAAACTAAGCAATGTGTGGTGGTAGTTACAGTGATCTACTTAGATACTGTGGCACAGGAGGACTTTCCGAGGAGATGACATTTGTCCTGAAGGAGGAAAAGGGGAGTTGTGAGCACCCGTGTCCATTTCTGGACATCTCATCAAAGATCTGAGGATCTCATTGGCCATCACACACAGTAGATCATACATGACAAACATGGATATGTAAAGATATATCATAACCGTTTAACATCTTCACCACCAAAAACATAGTAAATGAATATATTAATTAGCTTGATTGAATATTTCCTATAGTGTATACATAGATCAAAACATTACATTGTACTTCATACATATACATAATGGTTATATGATAATCTTTAAAAATTAGTTAAAAAACCAGAGTCCATCTTGAATATGTAACAACCCCAAATACAGAAAGGACACTAGAAAGTGCACTCAGAGGAAACAGAGTGCAGGATGTTAACTGGTAGCATTGGTTGCACATAAAGCAATCCAAGCTGTTAAAGAATGGTACTTGCTAGCAGAGACAGATAGGAGCAAAGGATGCCAGAGGGAAGCACTGGTTCTGGTTCTCTGCACTTCCCCCTGACAACTCAGCAAGGCCACAGAGCATGGCTCCTTCCAATTACAGTTAAGATAGCCAGTTAAAGATTTGTAGGGGACTTTCGCTGTTTTTTGCAACTCTGTTTCCCCTCATTTTCATTTCAGTAATTGCACTCCTTTTTCCTTTTAGGAAACCTTCTTTTCCCTGTGGTGTGCCAGATTAGTGAGGATGCGAATCACTGTGCGCTGCCTGATTTTTCCAAGCCAGGGTAAGGCTCTAATGTGGGGGCTTTGGATCTTGAGCAGAGCAATCTGAGACGAAAAGGCATCGCTGGAGTTCCTTCCTTCCAGCATCAGCACTGTGGTGTGACTGTTACCAATTCCTGGTGCACAGAGCTAGAGAGTAGCCTTGGTTTCTACCTTGTTTCTGACCTGATCTTCATTCCAGGATTTCTGTCAGTCCTATTAACCATCGAAATCCCACCAATAAATTGCTCTTTTGCTTAAATTATTGAGAATTGGCCTCTATTGCCTGCAACCAAAATCTCTCATTCTTACACTTCTCAACAGAGCAAACTGCTATGCATCCTCCAGCTGCAAGGGATTGAAGGCTATCAACAACCATATGAATGGAGAAGCGGTTGCTTCCCTAGCTGAGCCTCAGGTAAGAACCCAGACCTGGCCAACACCTTAATGGCAGCTTTGTGAAACCCTAAGTTGATCTCTCTAGGTCCTGCCTGGACTTCCAATCCACAGAAACAGGGAGGTAATAAATATGTGTTGTTTTGAGCTGCTGAGTTTGTGGTAATTTATTATATAAACAGAGATAGAGGAATGAGTTAACGATACTGTGATCATACAATGAACCAATTATGGAATGTAGAATTTTCCATGCTATGAATAACTTTGTTTCTGCAGAATATCAATGGCTTCACAAAAGGAAACAAGGGCATCATTAAAAGAAAAAAGAGAGAAAGAATTAGAATTATAACCAAATGCATTGTGTCAAATTTGTATGTATGCTGATTCAAACAAACCAATTGTAAAAGAGATATTTTGAGAGAATTGGAGAATTTAAATATGCACTGTATGGAATTTAAATATTAAGTGATATAAAAGAAATATTGCTTCTTTTATTAGGTATGATATGATAATTATAGTAAAAAGAATCTCTATGATAAACACATACTGAAGTAATTCTGGGTACAATAATATGTATAGTGATAATTGATGACATTGGGTGATGAGTACTTGGCAGTTCATTATACTATCCTCTCTACTTTTCTGTATGATTGGAAGTTTCCATTTCAAAAGTTAAAAAAACAAAACACAGGAACATTTCTAGAACAAACAGTGTAACAGAGTAAATAAAATAAATGAAAGAAATTAAAAATGAAGGAATTATACCTGAAAGAAGACTGAGAGTAGACAATATGTCCACTTAAATATGTATGGATGAGTAGAATGGTCCTAATAAA
Source organism: Macaca nemestrina (assembly GCF_043159975.1). Classification (NCBI taxonomy): domain Eukaryota; kingdom Metazoa; phylum Chordata; class Mammalia; order Primates; family Cercopithecidae; genus Macaca; species Macaca nemestrina. The sequence goes on along the minus strand of NC_092128.1, from coordinate 104,996,342 downwards.
ATTGATTAATCTTTTATATTTTTAAAGTAATGATCTATATTGTAAAGTGAAGGAAGGAAAAGGAAAACACAAAAAGAAAAAAAGGAAGGAAGGAAGGATGCAGAGAGAAAGAAGAAAGAAAGGAGATCGATGACAGACATTTTAAATTTTCTTTTAAAATTTAAAAAGCAGAGAGGGGCCGGGCGCGGTGGCTCAAGCCTGTAATCCCAGCACTTTGGGAGGCCGAGACGGGCGGATCACAAGGTCAGGAGATCGAGACCATCCTGGCTAACACAGTGAAACCCCATCTCTACTAAAAAATGCAAAAAACTAGCCGGGCGGGTTGGCGGGCGCCTGTAGTCCCAGCTACTCGGGAGGCTGAGGTAGGAGTATGGCGTAAACCCGGGAGGCGGAGCTTGCAGTGAGCTGAGATCAGGCCACTGCACCCCAGCCTGGGCGACAGAGCAAGACTCCGTCTCAAAAAAAAAAAAAAAAAAAAAAAAAAAAAGCAAAGACAGAGATTCTTGAGGTTGAACATAGAGCCTATATCTTCCATAAAAGAAAAACAAAGGACAGTTACTTTATTATTGATTGTGAGAGCTATATTTAGCTATACGTGTGTCTCTATTTCAGTTAAAGTGTATATGTGTGTGTTATATGTGTGTTTACATATAAATTTACAAGAGGTGAAACTAAATGGCCAATACCCGTTAATACTGTCAAGGCCATGAAAGGAAAGAAACACTGAGGAACCCTTCCAGACTAGGGAAGAAATGAAAAGTAAACGAAATGTAGGATTTGAGATTGGATCCTGGAAAAGAGCAGTAGTGGGACAATACTAAATTTTTAGAGTTGGAAAATTTTTACTAAAGTCTATAGATTAATGAACACTAGCATATCAAATCTAACTTCCTGGTTTTGATAATTGTAGTGTGATTATGAGAAATTTGTTATCATTTAGGCAAGCAGGGTGAAGGGTATATAGGAATTATTTGTAATATTTTGGCAACTTTTGTAACCTAAATTGTATAAAAATGAAAACATAACAAAAAAAGAATTTGAAAATTTGAAAGATTTGTTTAAAGAGAGACAAGATAACAATATTAAAAAAGATTTACCAGTGAACAAATCCAAATGGCCAAATGTTGGGCATTGAAATTCAACATACAACACCAATTAAGATAGTATTGGCTTAGAAAAATAAAATACTTAAGTGTAAATTTTGTTTTGTTTTGTTTTTGTTTCTGTTTTGAGATGGAGTCTCACTCTGTTATCCAGACTGGAGTGCAGTGGTGCAATCTCAGCTCACTGCAACCTCTGCCTCCCTGGTTCAAGAGATCCTTCTGCCTCGGCTTCCCAAGTAGCTGAGATTACAGGTGCCCACCACCATGCCCAGCTAATTTTTGTATTTTTAGTACAGACGGGGTTTCACCATGTTGGCCAACCGGTCATGAACTCCCGACCTTTAGTGATCTGCCCATCTTGGCCTCCTAAAGTGCTAGGATTACAGGCGTGAGCCACCGCACCCAGCCAACTTAGGTGTAAATTTAATAAAATATGTGCAAAGCTTATACTCTAAAAACCACCAAATGGTGGTGAAATAAATATAAATGTATGTAAATAAATGAGGAGATGAAAATGCCCATGAATTGGAAGATTCAATGGCGTGAAGATGTCAATTGCCCCAAAAATGATATACAAATTTCTTATGCAAATCTCAACAAAATTTTATTTAAATATAGACATGATTATTTTAAAATTTATGTGAAAATGCAAAGGAATTTGTATAGCTAAAATAATTTTTGAAAAAGGAGAAAAAAGTAGGAGAAATTAGTCTATCCCATTTCAAGGTTTATTGTATTAATATAACTGCAGTAACTACAGTAAGCAACACTGTATACTGTGGGCAAAGGGATAGACAGATAGGCCAATGGAGCACAACACAGAACCCAGAAATAGATCCACACAAATATTTCCAACTGATTTTTTACAAAGGTGCAAAAGCAATTCAATGGAGGAAGGATAATTTTTTAAACAAATAATGCTGGAGCAACTGGACAGCCGTAAGTGAAAAAATTGAATTTTGACCTACATTTCACACCTTGTACAAAAAATTAACTCAAATGGATCATAGATTTAAATGTAAAATGTAAAACCATAAAATTTTATTTAAAAACAGGATAACTTTTTCAGGATTTAGTGCAAAGCAGAGTTTTTAGATTTGACACCAAAGTACGACCCATAAGAGGTGAAATTGATAAACTGGATTTCATCAACATTAAAATCTTTTGCTCAGTAAAAGGCCCTGTTAAGTAGATAAAAAGACAAGCTACAGGGTGGAAGGAAATATTTGCGAACCGTATATATGTTAAAGGACGAGTATCTAGAATTCTAAAAAACTCAACAGTTAAAAAACAGAAAAGGAGCAGAAGACCCGAAGGGACATTTCACTGAAGAGGATATGCAAATGACGATAAGCACAAGAAAAGATGTTCCGTGTCATTAGCCATTAGGGCAATTCACACTAACATTATAAGGAGATAGCACTAAACATTTATCAGACTGGCTAAAATAAAAAATAATGACAACAACAAATGCTGGCAAGGAGAAATTAGATCACTTGTACATTGCTGACGAGAGTTTCAGATGGTACAACTACTCCTGAAAATAGTTTTGCAGTTTCTTAATAAACTAAATATGAAACTACCATACAACCCAGCAATTGCCTTCTGGGGCATTTATTCTCCAAAAATAAAAACGTACATTCTTACAAAAATCTGTACACAAATATTCATAACAGCTTTATTCTTTTTTGTTTGTTTTTGAGAGGGAGTTTTGCTCTGTTGCACAGGCTGAAGTGCAGTGGGACTGTCTCAGTTCACTGCAAGCTGTGCCTCCTGGGTTCATGCCATTCTCTTGCCTCAGCCTTCCGAGTAGCTGGGACTACAGGTGCCCGCCACCACGCCTGGCTAATCTGTGTGTGTGTGTGTATTTTTAGTAGAGATGGGGTTTCACCATATTAGCCAGGATAGTCTCGATGTCCTGATCTCGTGATCCACCTGCCTCAGCCTCCTAAAGTGCTGGGATTACAGGCGTGAGACACTGCACCGGGCCAACAGCTTTATTCTTAACAGCCAAAAACCATAAGCAACTCAGATGTCCTTCAGTAGGCAAATGTTTACCAAACTGTGGTGTCTCCCTACCAAGAAACACAACTCAGCAATAAAAAGCAACAAATTATCAACAAGCACAATTACCTGGAAGAACCTCTAGAGAATTATGCTGAGTAAAAAGGACCAACTACGAGAAGTTGCATATACATTTATGTAACACTCTTGAAATGACAGAATTATTGAAATGGGTTGCCCAGGTTTAAGGAGGGAGAAGGAGGGGGAAGTAGGTATGACTACAAAAGGACAACACGAGGAAGCTTTTCCGTGTTAGAGTGTTCTGTATCTTGACTGCATCAGTGTCAAAATCTAGGTTGTAATGTTGTACTACACTTTTGCAATATGTACCCATTGGTGGAAACTGGATTAACAGTACCTGCGATTTGTCTGTATTATTTCTTACAACTGCATGTGAATCTACAATTATCTCAGAATTAAAAGTTTAATTAAAAATGGCAACAAAATTACTGTGCACACATTCCCAGTGCATCATTTGTGCTCCCAGGTATATACTAAAGAGAAGTGAATGATAATATCCAACATGAAAAACATACAAGGATGTTCATAACACCTTTAGTCATCAGAGCACCAAAGTGGAAACCCCCGATGCCCACCAACAGAAGATAAGAGAAACAAACTGTGACATTTCCTAACAATGCAATATTATACAGCAATGAAAAAGAACAAACTACTACTAAATGTGCCAAAATAAATGAATATCCCTAAGATAATGGTGAATTCTAAGTAACAAACACAACTGAGTACATACTATGTGAGTCCACGTTAGAAAAGCTCAAGAACAGGCAAACTGATTGTAGAAAGAAGTTAGAACAGTGGTTACTGCTAGAAAGAGAGTTATTGATTGGGAAGAGGCACAAAGCCTATATCTTCACCTGAGTAGTGGTGAAACATGTGTATAGAAACATAAAAATTCAAATAACTGTGCCTTTAATATCTTTGCCTTTCATGCATTTAAACTAACGAAAATAAAAATACTAAATCTTTAAGAATAATATGATACAGATCAAAAATACTGTGCTAGCCAAATAACAAACCTCGACAGCATATGGCCTAACTCTGTAACCTGCAGTCCAGAAACACTTTTCAATTCAATTTAGAAATATCACAAAATATGAGAATCAGTTGGATATCGGGAATTAGATTAGAAACGTGGCCATCAAGCTTCCATCCAGCTGTAGATCTCGGGAGAGCATGAAATCAGCACCTCAGTGAACAGATGTTGGGGCTAAGAACAATTACCCTCTCTGCAGTAAGCTCTACCATGAGATAAATAATGGCCCCTATGGAGAAACAACAAAACAAAAATAAAAGCAGAGCAGTAAAAGGAAAAGCAGAATTCATTCGTGCTAAACACTTAAGAGAAAGTGTCTGAATGTGATTCCTTTTTTTTTGACTTTTGTTTTAAGTTCAGGGGTACAAGTGCAGATTTGTTACATAGGTAAACTTGTGTCATGGGAGTTGATTATTTCATCACTCGGGTATTAAGCCTCGTATCCACGAGTTGTTTTTCCTGATCCTCCCCCTCCTCCCACCCTCCACCCTCCAAAACACCCCAGTGTGTGTTGTTTCCCTCTGTGTGTCCATGTGTCCTCATCATTTACATGACTTTTTACTGGAACTAGAATGGAACAACAACAACGATAAAAACCTTCCTGAATAGCATCAGAAAACCTTGACTTCTGTGAAAGAACAGAACATCTAAAGAAAGACAACAAAGTTAAAAAGCGGTGAAATACATTGAAAAAAGTCAAGCTGGATCCTGTAAGAAATTAATCCCAGAAAAATAAATATGTAACAGGAAGCCATAAATACATCATTAGCACTGATAGAACATAAATGACGCTAAGGTCAATGTAATCATTGATACACAAGACAATTTGAACTGTTCTCCCAGAATTCAGAGACAGGACAAAGCAAATGAAATGGTAAGACAAAAAAAAAAAAAAAAAAAAAAAAATGGAGGACAAAAGAAACAAAAGCAACAGCAACCAACAAAAAGTATAGAATCAATGTATAATTATAGTTGGTATTAAGGAAGAAACCAGGGCATTGTAAAGAAGCAACAAACATGTAATTGCAGAGAATATATCAAGAAAAATAAATGAACCAAAAAAGTCTAATTCGTTTTATGCACACAGAAAGTATTATACTTATACCAGACAGAATTGAGGAACATAGATGCACACCTAAATATATACTCACAGAATATTTGAATAAGATGGATTTGTTTAAAAAAATAAAACTCTTTTTCTTAAGAGCTGCCAGAAAGAAATTATAGGCTATCTAAAAAGGGAGCCAATTCCACTAGAAGACAAGGCTGCAACAGCTGCAGGATTCTGAAGGGAAAAGGTTGTGTCTCAAGAATTTTGTGCATAGCTAAGTTTCTTTCCATATGTGAAGACAACAGAATGATATTATTAGATATGTGAGGGCTTACCTTGAAAAAACTGTTCTTTGAGACATATCTTCACAGACAAAAAAATAATAATAATTTTTTAAATGAAAACCCAACACAAAGATCTTGCTGAAATGGTAGAAGCCAGCACCTATCCTGAGAGGTGATCAAGAGAACCACTCCCAATGTACCAGGAAAGTCTGAGAAGATAAATCACTCTAAAGCCCCAGAACCAATTGAATTGACTGTGTCTATTCCACTCAAAATTGGTGAGGATACATCCAACCTGGTCTAGTGATAATGCTTTTTTTTTTTTTTCTTGAGATGGAGTCTTGCTCTGTTGCCCCAGTTGGAGTGCATCATAGCTCAGTATATCCCACCTCAGCTCCCGCTCCAAGTAGCTGGGACTACAGGCCAGCACCACCATGCCTGGCTAATTTTTTGTGGGATTTTTTTGTAGATATGGGTCTTGCTGTGTTCCACAGGCTGGTCTCAAACTCCTGGCCTCAAGTGATCCTCCTGCCTGGGCTTCCCAAAGTGCTGAGACTACAGGTATAAACCACCGCGCCTGGCTGAGGCTTTAAAATAGACAATTTAATTATGAATTATTATTTCTCATTATCATAATAATTCTATGGTTGAACAAAAATTGGCCTTAAATTAAGCCTTTTCCTCAGATCCAGAGGTTAATTAAGTATGACTATAAATGTACCCAAAGCAGAATCCAATCCTATACACAGGAATGAAATTTAGCAAAATGTTAATCTAGTTATGATTACTTCACAGAAACAAAATAACATTGCTTTCCAAATATTACATATTTATTGTAGAAAAATCAAGGAACATAGATAAGAATAATAATAATCTAACCAGAACTCCAACTCTCAAAGATGATAATAGTTTCAGCTTGAAAGTATTCTTCCAGATTTTTGCCTCTGTATGTTTGTATGTAAATATTCAGAAATAATTTTGGTGTTTTTTTTTTGTTTTTTTTTTTTGAGACAGAGTTTCACTCTTGTTGCCCAGGCTGGAGTGTAATGGTTCAATTTTGGCTCACCGCAACCTCTGCCTCCCGGGTTCAACTGATTCTCCTGCCTCAGCCTCCCGAGTAGCTGGATTACAGGCATGCGCCGCCATGTCTGGCTAATTTTTTGTATTTTTAGTAGACACGGGGTTTCTCCATGTTGTTCAGGCTGATCTCGAACTCCCAACCTCAGGTGATCTGCCCACCGTGGCCTCCTAAAGTGCTGGGATTACAAGTGTGAGCCACCACGGCTGGCTAGAAATAAATGTTTTAAAACATAGGATTATACATATAGGCATACGTACATACACATACAAAAACTGCATTTGTCCCTAAAATACAAATTAAACAATCTTATGTATCAATACATACACTTCTGTAATATTATTTTTGCAACATAGTATTACATTGGGCAGTGGTAACATAATTGGTAAGTTAAAATCTAAGTTTTTTTTTCCAATTTACACTAGTATAAATAATGTCATAATAAATAACCTTACAACGCTGTGCATATCTCTGAAATAGATCCTAGTAAACATTAATAAGAACTTAATCATATAGTAAAGAAAGATCATAAATCACTGAAGAAGCAATTTTTTATGTGACAAATGTGTGGAAAAATAACTACTTGGGGGAAAAAGCCTCTGAAGATTCTTGCTGTATTCTATAGACCACTCATACTTCAGATACTTTAAAAGATTATAAATGAAAGAGAGAGATAAAATCAGCAGAAAATATGGCCAAATAGTGACCTAATCTCTGGACAGGAAATGCTTTCTCACACATGTAAAAGATAAAAAAAATCACTAAAAAGTACCCATTAATTTGACATCTGACAGTAATTTGACAAATTATAATTTTAAAAGTCTGATGTGTTAAATTATTAACACAATTTTACAAGGAAACAATAAGCAGAGTAACCGGTTGCGGTGGCTTATATCTGTAATCTCAGCGCTTAAGGAGGCCGATGTGGATGGATCACTTGAACCCAGGAGGTAGAGACCAGCCTGGGCAACATGGTGAGACCTTTGTCTCTGCAAAAAAATACAAACATGAGCGGGCATGGTAGTGGTGCACCTGTAGTCCTAGCTACTTCGGAGGCTAAGGTGGGAGGATGGCTTGAGCCTGAGAAGTGGAGGTTACAATGAGCCAACATTACACCACTGTACTCCAGCCTGGGCGACAGAGTCAGATTTTGTCTCAGAAAAAAAAAAAAAAAAAAAAACCCGAAAAAGAAAGAGAAAGATAAGCAGAAAGAGTACTCTTTGTGATGTCTGGCTAATCCTCTTTATATATAAAGGACATTTACAAATCAGCAGAAAGATAGACATTTCCAGGTTTCCCATAGAATAACGGTGGCAGCTTAATGCTCTTTTTAAGATATGGGATCTCACTAAATTGCCCAGGTTGTAGTTACCACAGGCATGATCATAATGCACTACAGCCTCTAGACTCTACGGCTCAAGTGGCCCTGCTCCCTCACTGCATACAGAGGTGTTCACATGCAGTCCCAGCACAAATAACTGAAACTACAGGCACACACTGCTGTACCTGACTAGTGGCTGCTTAAATATCTTTTCTCACATTTTCAAGAAGAAGAAGAGGAAGAGGAAGAGGAAGAAGAAGAAGAAGAGGAGGAGGAGGAGGAGGAGAAAGAAGCCGCCAACTTTGAGAACAAATAATCATGCAGAGTCAATATCTACAGCATGGCTACAATACAGAGACTACTAAAGGTTTCAGTTGACATAAAGTTGGAAAATAAACACCTGAAAGTAGCAGAGGCCACTCTAGAGCCTAACCTGAGTTGAACAAATACAATATTCAACCAGGGATCCCCAGAAGAAGACAGTCATACCTGTGTAGGACAACATTGCAAACAGCTTTGACATCTGGTGGCTCTGAGCCCAGGCTAAGGGAGAGCTGTAATGAAGGAAACTTGAAAATTCAGGGGAATAGATAAAGCAAATGAAGCAAAATGTTGGCAATTATTGAATCTAGGCAATGGATATATAGTTGATCATTATATTTTCTTTCAGCTTTTCCCTGTGTTGGAAATTTTTCCAACATAGGCAGTGGATCAGGAGGTCAGGAGTTCGAGACCAGCCTGGCCAATATGGTGAAATCCCATCTCTACTAAAAATACAAAAATTTGCCAGATGTGGTGGCTTGTACCTGTAATCCCAGCTACTCAGGAGGCTGAGGCAGAAGAATCACTTGAACCTGGGAGGTGGAGATTGCAGTGAGCCAAGATCGCACCACCGTACTCCAAGCTGGGCAACAGAGTAAGACTCCATCTCAAAAGAAAAAAGAAAAGAAAAGAGAGAAAAGAAAAGAAATACAACTAGGTCATTTAAAATAAATGTTCAATCTTTATGCGGATCAAAGAAATGCAGGTTAAAACATGATGGTTTTTTTTTTTTTTTTTTTTTTTTTTGCCAGCAGAGTTATTGTATTTATGAATGCAATAATAATATTCAAGTGTAGAGAGGCTGGCCCTCTTAGGTGAGTAAGGTTGGGAATACAAATGGGTCAAATCTTGCTAAAAAGCGATTTGGCAAATTGGGAAAACCTCACTGAAAATAAATTTAGAACAATATTTCTAAAAACTTGTTTCAACTTATAACCATTGATTACATAATTTCACCCCTTGTTAAAGTTATAATCATAGATTTGAAAGAAGAATGTGTAAAAAATTCACCCTTATTTATAATAAATTTGCAAACATTCCAGATGTTCAAGAGTAAGATAATTATTTTTTAAATTATGATATTTTCCATATGGTAGTTTCCATATGGTTTTGGAAATCAAAGGCATATTTTCTAATGGTTTTGATGACATGAGAAAATGCTATTGCTAAAGTGTTGAATGAAAAAGAGCAAAACAGAAGATTACGTATAAAATACACATTACAATCTATATATATGATCATAACAGTGGTTATCTAAACATGATAGATTTGCAGATAAATTGTATATATTTTTCTGTATATATAAAAGTGCTTTATTATAATCATAAATTATCATTATAAATGAAAACTGAAGTTAATACATCTCTCTTAATTTGCATAATCCTGCTTAATTCGTTACAGTAAATTTCATGTGGGCATCATTCTAGAATCATTTTATATTAATCTTTTTGTTCTATTATCAATTCCCCAATTAAAGAATCTCAACAGGCATTGTTAAAAAGATATATTTATGCAAGAGAACCCAATTGACAGCTTCCAGAAGATCCTCTGCCCATGTGAGCAGCCTGGACGATCAAAGGCTCCTAGCCCGTGACACTCTAACAGCTGCTGCTTCTCCAAGTGAGTGTGACTCTGTAATGAACATCAGGTTCCCGCTAATCAAGGATTTTTTGAAAACCTTGCTTAACAGAGAGAACTACATTCACCCCTCCAACAGCCCCATCTCAAGAGCCCCAAAAGTCTTAACTAATTCCAGCACCAACCCTGGGGAAAGGGAGGAGATAATAAAAGCAGAAACAGGAAAATTCCCAAAGATACCCTGAGGTTCCAGCTCTTCAGACAGACTAATGAGGAGGAATAATAAGTGAGGACTGTGAACAATTAAGTAACAGATTGCTTCTAACAACTATTTGCTCCAAACTAATCACATTTTCTTTCAATTTCTTTCTTGGCTCTAATTTACTAACGATAATCCTTAAAAATACAACTCTTGTCTCCGGTGTAAGAAATAGTTAAACCGATGGGGCTGCCTCTTGGTTCCAAGCTGGAGTAGGTACACTACAGGGAAGAATCCTAGTGGGAGGTTCTGTGCAGTGAAGTCAGTGGAGCAGGGCGGGCTGGAGAAGAGGGGTGTGGGGCACTGATGTCCTAGTACCCCATTAGAACCAAGGAAAAGGCCGGGTGCGGTGACTCACGCCTGTAATTCCAGCACTTTGGGAGGCTGAGGCGGGCAGATCACAAGGTCAGGAGTTCAAGACCAGCCTGACCAACGTGGTGAAACCCTGTCTCTACTAAAAATACAAAAGAAAAAAAAAAAAAGTAACCAAGCATGGTGGTGTGTACCTGTAATCCCAGCTACTCAGGAGGCTGAGGCAGGCCACTGCACTCCAGCCTGGGTGACCGAGCGAGACTCTGTCTCAAAACAAATAAATAAATAAATAAATAAATAAATAAATAAATAAATAAAAACTAAAACAGAAAAAAGAAACCAGGAACTGCAACTCCAAATAAACTTTGCCTGCCTAAGGTAAACATACAATTCTTTTCCTCCTCCTTATCACCCTCCTTCTTCCTTAAAAATCTATTTTGCCTGGCTCTTTTGTTTCACAGAAGCACCCTGCTACTGGCAATAGTTACCAAGAAACATGGGGTTCCTGGGTAAAAATAATTATTTCAGTTCCACTGTTGGTGAGCTGTTGGTTGCTACTTAGGAGCAATGATACCATAAATCTCATTTTGAACCTCTTTTGCCAAGTACTATCCATGAAAACTACACTTCTAAAAGATGAAATTCCTTTACCTTCCTTAACTGAAATTAACTTGGAATGCCAAAAAGTTCAAATGGAGATTTTCTCAAAATCTCAAAGGAGATTTTCTCAAACTAACCTACATTATCCAATCTCCCCCACCCTTAAGCAAGTTTTTCTGAACATGGCTCTTCATTTTCCTGATGTGTGGACCCACAGGGTTTACTTAAAAATATAAGATTCTATACACCATGGTCATAAGCTGCTCTATTTCTGAGTTCCTGATTTTTGTAGATTTTCTTCCCCCTTTGTGTTCAATTTCTCTGTGAATATGCCTCTTCCTTCAGCGTACCTGTCTCTAAAGGCGGTTTCCTTATCTCTACCTACCTTTCAGCTATCAAACAATCAGAGCGAGGAAGGACCTTAGAGGTTCTCTAGTCCTGTGTCCCATTTTCCTCCCATCTAAAGGGGCGCTGTAAACATAGCATTTGTCTCAGATATCCAGGGGATCTGAATTCTGTCTTTGGTAAGCCACCCTGCCCCATGAGGTCTCTGTGAGTAATAGATGGAAATCAAGCCCAGTTCCTTTTGCTTTTACCCATTGCAACTTTAGCCCAAAGAAGTAGCCTTTTCCTGACCAATAGCATGGGCATCCACGCCAGATAAAGTTGTCTCCTTAACTCTTCCCCCTGGCCACTCAGCAAGTAGGAGGAATACTGGTCTCAAAAGCCAAGCTCCAGGATACATTCCTGGTTTTGTTTCTAGTGTCTGGAATCACTGGGCACCAGAAGGTCAGAGGGAGTTCATTCTTTCTTTTCCTTTCTACACTCAGGTCGCCCGAGTAGGAATCAGACCTAATACCCACGACTTCAGATACCTCAGGGCCGTTTCTCTCCTGTGCTGTCTTCTCTGACATTCCTGCCCTACTATGGACTTCTGAGGTGCTGAGGTCCAGGCAAGCACAGGACTTTCTCTTGCTCTGTCTTTTTCTACATTCATCTCCTCTGGGACTGTTTTGGGAGTGCAAGTGGAGGACCTTTTTCAAATGAAGAGAAGGAAAACAGCCTTGAATCTCTAGACTTAGCCACACAGTCCATCCTTAATCTACCAGAGTCTAGCATCACTGTTCAGGTTTTTAAGCACAGCTAACAGACAGTTACTTAGTGTTTTTTTTTTTTTTTTTAATTTTTTCCCCTGGTTTCTTTTCTGGGTCTTGTGCCACATGGGTCTCACCTATTTTCAATGGTGGGATTGTGGTACCATTTCATAATTCTGCTATCCTATCATGATGCCCAGCATTGGAAATGGTTATCTAAAATCCTTAACCAGAGATAGGGTTTTAGCAGCTCTAGTGGATATATTCAGGATATGGAGGAGGAAGTCTCCTGCACAGGAAATGTCACCAGTGTTTAGAACTAGAAGGACAACTTCTCATGTATGGCACTCAGGACCCCGGTATTTGCAGACAGAGCATTTTATTGTGAGAATAAGGACAGTTTTGTCAAGATTTTGAACAACAAATTTCGTGAACAACAAATTTCTATAAGAAAAGGAAATTCTCACATTAAAATGATCAGAAATGTAGTACGTGGAATTTTTAAGCTTTGGACTTTTATTGCTGTACACTGTTAGGCAGTGCAAAGTTAATGGCACTGCATAGAGTTCTCCTTCTGTCCGGGTCCAGGAAGGAATCCATTAAGTTCGTCCCCAGCTTCCCTCAGTCAGCAGCACCCTGGGCTGGCACGTTAGCACTGACCTGTTCATTAGATAGGTCCACACAGGGTTCAAGCCACACAGACATGGATTTCCTCAATGGCAAAGTAATGCTAATATAACTATTGGGAATCATGTTATTGAGTGTGCTCACTTGTCAAATGCAGAGGTCAGCAAACTTTCTGTGGAAGGTCAGATAATAAAAATTCTAAGCTTTGTGATCCGGACGAACTACTCAACTCTGCAGTTGGCCAGAAAGCAACCATCGATGATGTGTAAATGAGTGGCATGGCTAGATTTGACCCAGAGCCTCAGGTTGTGGTTTCCCCTGACCCATGTCTAATTAGAGTTGCTGCCAGTTACAATGACAGTGCATAACTAGTGTGTCATTCTCTCTTCTTTCTCTTTCAAGTAAAGCAGAAAACTGAATTGTCAATCTTTCCCACTTTTTCCTTCCATGTGACTCAAAAGGTAAGACGGAAAGCCCATGCCCACATAGAATGGACTTCTTTGGTCCATTTGCTTGTTTATTGATTCAGTACTTCTGCATTGCAAGCATCTTGCAGCGCTCTTTTAGGTCCTGGGGATACAGTGATCAGCAAAACAGGTGTCCCTTGCAGAGTTTGTGGTATAGCAGAGGCCAACATGAAACCAGCGATTCCACAAATCTGAGTAACCTTAAGTCACCATTTCTGTATGTGACTGGAAAGAGAAGAATGAGAAGATATGACAAAGTGTTCAAGAGTCATATAATCCATGCTACAGTCATGGAAGGCTTTCTGGATAGTAGCATTTATATGATGAGCTTATGCTCAGAATTGCAAGTTTAAAATACATTATTTCTATAATCGATAATACTACAAATGTAATTTTATTCTCTTCCATTTTCTCATTTTATTTAGAAATAGATGAGGCTGCCAGAGGGATTTTGACAAGGTAAAGATGTTACCCAGATGTAATTATGGTTCCAAAGATGTGATATAGACAAGTTCTTAATATTAATTACATCAATCTCAGATTCCATCAAACTATCAGAAATCAACAGCTTTTAGAATACATTGTAATAATGTTTGGACTATATTCCAAATCATTGTAGCCACACCAGTCTATTTCATTTAATAACACAATCTTTGAGGACATTAACATCAGCTTAATGATTCTAAGCATTCTGCTCTCTTTCATTTCTTCATTCATAGTAAGGACATTTCTAAGTATAAAGACACACACACACAGGCACAGGCACACACACACAATAAGTTTTAGCATTTGGTTACATTAAAATATAAACTCTCTGTATATTAAAAAAAGACATAAAATCATTAAAGACAAGCAAAACTGGATAAAGGTGTATGCTAGGAGAGGCAATATCTTCACTACATAAGAGCTGATGCAAATTATTAAAAGCTTTAAAAGCATCCCAATAGCTGGTTGGAAAAAGAGATAAGGAGTAATCTATTTGACACATATTATGTATTTGATAAATATTTTTGAGTGGATAAATGAAAAAGTAATTGACAAAATAAGAAATAAAAATGATCAATAAAATGTGGAAAAAGTTTCCATCTAACCAGATATTTAAGAAATACAAAGCAACAAAATGCAATTTTTCATCTGGAGACAAAAGTTAAAAATTATGAGAATGCCCACTGTATATGCTGCTAGTGTCCAAGAATATTTGAACCCCTTTTACAATGGAACTTGTATCATAAGTTCCAAAAATTGGCAAACTCTTTGACCCAACAATTACAAATGAAGGGATTTGGGGCTGATTTTAAGGGAGAAACGAATGTGCATTTTAAAATACCTTTATAAGCATTTTCAACATAGCATTATTTATAAGAGTGAAAGAGTAAAGCAACCTACACTTTCATCAATAAATAAGTGGTGAAATAATCTTTTGGCATCCACAAAATGAAATATTGTCCAGCCATTTAAAATGATGATCTTCAACATTATTATAAATACTGAAAATATTCAAGATAGTTTGTCAAGTGAAAAGGCTGTTTGTAAAACAATATATAATATGGTCCATATATATTCATATTTATTTATACACCTTAAAAATATGAGAAAACATTTGCCAAAATGTTAACAGAATCTATCTCTTGTTAATATTATCTTTACTCTCAAACAGAGTTTGAGCAACAGCTTGTCTGGAAAGCAAACAGCTTATCTGGAAACTCCACAGTTTTTATCATGAATATGTATTGTATTGATAACAAAGAAGAATTAATTTAATGGTTTTGTTTCCAAAAAATTAAAAGCAACATTGGTAAGCTTCATTCGGTGCCCATTAGGAATATTCTGCAAACAGACAACAATGGCCTTGCATTGGAAACTGTGAAGCGGCTCTTTCAAAGCAAAGCCTGTGAGTGGAACTCTGGACATAGCAGGCGGCCCAGCAGGTGCTGAAATGCATCCAGTGCCAGCTTCTCTGGCTGTTTTAGGGATCCTGGGGTTCATGGCTCTGTGTAGAGGAATGAAAAGCATGGCAACATTTGGCACTTGAGCAGCTTCATGATGGAATACATCTTGTGTGGGAATAAAAAATAAGGAGGAAGCTTTGTCCTTTTCACTTAGAAAAGGAGAGCTATTCTTTACAGCACCATGGGGATTGAAATAGCAGCAATGATGAATGTCCTTAATGATGTGTACAAAGATATCACTGCAGGTGGTGGGTCTGGGAGAAAGCATCAAGACTAGAGATGTGACAGCAGCAGAAACTTCTTGTAGAATCCTGTTTAGAGGGACAACCCCAAGCTCCTGACAGAGAGAGGTGAACAACAGATATAATAAGCTTGCCTGGGACTCTTTTTTGGGGGAGGTGCCACCCTTTTGGGGGACAGCAATGGGGGAAATCAGCAGCTGGACTTTGCCATGTGCTCCAGCTTGTCCTTCTTCTTGATGGCAATGGAGTTGGAGAAGCCCTTGGCAGAGATGATGAGCTGATCCACCAGGCATGGAATGGGGAATCTGTAAATAACTGCGAGGTGATATGGTTTGGCTGTGTCCCCAACCAAATCTCATCTTGAATTGTAACTCCCACAATTCCCACATGTCATGAGAGGGACCCAGTGGGAAGTAATTTAATCATGGGGGTGGGTCTTTCCCATGTTGTTCTCATGATAGTGAATAAGTCTCATGAGATCTGACAGTTTTCTAAAGAGGAGTTCCCCTGCAGAAGTTCTTTCTTTTTGCCTGCTGCCATCCATGTAAGATGTGACTTTGCTCCTTCTTGCCTTCTGCCATGATTGTGAGGCCTCCCTGGCCATGTGGAACTGTGAGTCAAATTTTTCTTTCTAAATTACCCAGTCTTGGGTATGTCTTTATCAGCAGCATGAAAACAAACTAATACACAAGGTAAGTAGATGTTTGGGAGGATTAAGAACATCATATTTTACACTTTAGGAGGCCAAGGCAGGTGCAACACATGAAGCCAGGAGTTTGAGACATGCCTGGCCAACATGATGAAAACCCATCTCTATTAAAAATATAAAAATTACCTGGGCGTGGTGGCAGGAGTCTGTAATCCCAGCTGCTCAGGAGGTTAAGGCAGGAGAATTGTTTGAACCTGGGAGGCAGAGACTGCAGTGAGTCGAGGCTGTACTCCAGGCTGGGTGTCTCAGGAAAAAAAAAAAAAAAAAAAAAAAAAAGGAACTCATCTTTTAGATTGTGAATACATGTTAATTAAACTCAAGTTGATGAAGCAAGACTTACACCAATTATACTAGAGAGATCAGTGGTCTCAACTTATCTCTCCAACTGAGTCTTAAATTTTTACAATTAAATGTATGTTGCTAGAACTAAAAATTACCCCAGCTTGTGTCTTAGGTATTTCCTTCCAATTGTAACTATATAAACATTGGAATTTAGAAAATAGGAGCAGTTTATGGAGGAAAGTTGTCATGGATTAAAGATGGTCATAAATTCTTTGGCATTCCTCTAACCAAATGGTAGAGCCTGTTTAATGGCACTCCCTGAATCAGGCCAGCTTGTAACTTCTTTGACTGAGATTGTGCACCCGAATTAATGCTAGGGCACTTCTAGGCCTAGTTCCCGAGAAAAGGCTAACAACTTCCTCCTAAGTCTTTTGGAGTCTCAAGAAGCCATGTAAGAAATCCACCTACCCTACTGGAGATACCTTATAGAGGACCCTGAAACTACCTGGAAAGGGACAGGGGCAAAGTTGAGTTCAGCCTTCAGGCTGTTCACTGAGACATCAGTTATGTGAGTGATGTCTCTTGACCCCTCCGGACTGTACCAGCTGCAAGCTGGCTACCACTGAATCAACCCAGTCATTGCCATGTGAAACAGAAAAATTGCCCAACAGAACCCTGCCCGAATTCTGGGCCCCTGAAATTGTGAGCTCTAATAACAAAAAGTTATTGTTTTAAGCCATTAAGGTTTGGGGTTTGTTATATAATGATAGATAACTAGAACAATGGTATAAGCTTCATCTTCCACAGGGTTGTGCCCAAGACCCTCCTTTTGCCCCACATCTTGCTGGAGCTTTTGTGTGTGTGCTGTTTGTGTAGATTCCCCTTTTCTGGAGAGCACTATAGGTGTGTCCCCAGGAAGCACAGGAACAGCTCCATGAGTGGTAGAGAAGGAAGTCCGCTTAGCAGGACTTTATATCCATTCTCCCATTAGAAATCCATGGGGATCCACTTCACTCTGCACTCACCCCTTTCATACAGGATGTTCTCATCTTGGTTTCTCATTGAGTGGCCCCTCAGTACCTATATCAGAGGACTGCCTTAGCTAATTAGAGAAGATGATTCTATCTGATGGGACTGAACGACTGAATCTGAAAACCCCCAAACTTTCAGATTATTTTCTGTGCTTATTATGTGACTTTTTGTTCTGTTGAAAATAGCTAACTTTTATGTAGGTCATTTTCTTCATGGTAAAATGAAAATAATAACATCTACCTTTCAAGTACCTCAGGATTATTGTTAAAGTCAAGGGAGATGAGGTGGGTGGAAGCTCTTTGTGAGCTATAAAATGTTATGCACTTGTAATTTGTTATCATTATTATTATCATTACTGTTAAGGAATTAGTAAATTATAGATAGTGTTGGAACATGTGGGCTTAGCATTGTGTGATCTTAGGCAATTCACTTAACATCTCAGCAATTTTCTCATCCCTAAAGTAAGAGTGTTTACTAAATAAATATCTATAAGGTTCCTTCCAGCTCTCAAATAATATGGTTGTGATTTTTGAGAACCTATTTTAGCACAGGCAAGGTAGTGCATGCAGTGTGTTCAAAGACGAATGTGTCTTCATCTCTGCTGACTTGGAATTTGTAATGTAGTTGTTAATATAACTCATACTTTAAAAACCAAATAATTCAAATCAGTCTTTTAAACACAGATATCCTGGGAGGAAATTTTCCAGATACAGAAGCATAATATGTTGGATGTCTTCTGTCTGCCCTGCAGACCCACTCTGTAGCCACTCTCAGCCTTGGCAGGCTGGTATGTGTGAACTGAATTACTGTGCTCTCTGGCATCATGCATCTCACTGGGTACTGCCAGCTGATAGACCCAGCAAGAGATGAAGGGAGAGAGAAGAAGGTCAGGGTACTTATTCTCCTAGCTCTTCCCTGGAGTCATGTGGGAATATCTGTTCCCTTGACCCAAGGATGTCTCTCAAGACTCTCCTCCTCACATGGATCTAATCATTCAGGTTCTGGAAACTTCTCTCACCCCTCCCTCCTTTGCCCTAGGGATGAAAACAACTCAGCAGCAACAAATCCTAGAATACTTCACCACCCCTTTTGGGGTAGGCAGTCTCTTTAATGAACTGAATGTTTGTGTCCTCTCAAAATGTATATGTTGAAATCCTAACCCTCAATGTGATGGCATTAGGAGGTAGGGCTTTGGAAGGTAATTAGACCAAGACAGTGGAGTGCATAAAGGGATTGGTGCCCTTACAAAAGGACCCAAGAAAGCCCTTTACCTTTTCCACCATGTGAGGACACAGAGAGAAGATGGACATCTATGAACCAAAAAGTGAGACCTTGACACACACCAAATCTTCTGGAGGCTTGATTTTGGATTTCCCAGCCTCTAGAACTGTAAGAAATAAATGTTTGTTGTTGTTTAAATCCTCAGTCTATGACAGTTTTGTTATAGCAGGCTGGACAACTAAGGCAGCCTCTAAGATGGTCCCCAGTGATTCTTGCTTTCCAGTAGTCACACTCTGGTGTGATTCTCTCCTCTTGAATGTGAGTGGAATTTATTAACTCACTTGTAACAAATGAATAAAGAACATGAGCTAGGCTGTCACTTCTGAGATAAGATTATGAAAAGACTTTGACTCCTGCCCTGACCACTCTCTCTTGGATCATTTGCCTCCTCTTGAATGTGAGTGGAATTTATTAACTCACTTATAACAAATGAATAAAGAACATGAGCTAGGCTGTCACTTCTGAGATAAGATTATGAAAAGACTTTGACTCCTGCCCTGACCACTCTCTCTTGGATCACTTGCCTTAGAGGAAGCCAGCTCCTATGACCTAGAACAGCCCTGTGGAGAAACCCTCACTGCATGGGATCAAGGCTTATTCACACCAATGTGAATAAACTTGGAAGCCACTGCTTCATCCCCAGTCAGGTCTTTCAGTAAGACTGCATCCCTGGCTGATAGCTTGACTTCAATCTTGTATGAGACTTTGAGCCAGAGACAACTAGCTAAGCTGTGCCAGAATACCTGCCTGAAAGAAACCATGAGGAAATAAATGTTTGTTGTTTTAAGCTGCTAAGTTTTAGAGTAATTTGTTATACAGCAATAAATAACGAATATACTTTGTGATTTTTTGACATACTTGCTATGCTTTGTAAATCATCCTTTTATTAAGTATTCTTCAAATTATAATAATTTGACTAGCCTAGTTATTTCCTGCTGGGATTATGCATAAAACAATATTTCTGGGCATATAAGAGAAATGAAATACTCTTCTCAGGTTCATTTCCTCCAAAGACATAAGAAGAATAGATAACGGTTAAATATAGAAATTTCCCTGAGTCTTTGAAGATCCTAAGTTCCTTGAAATAATTGAGATTTATTTTCTAAGGATGGTAGATGGGCAAGATTTAAAAGATCCTTTTTAAGGAATTTAAAATCCTTTTAAGGATTTAAAAGAGAAATAGCTCCTTAGCATCGAGACAAAAAATGAAGGTCATAGAGATTTTTTTTCCAAGAACATCCTGAAGCACTGAAGTACAGCACATCTAGGGTGACAGACTTTAAACTAAAGTGGCCATGGGGTAAACGGTTGATGGGATTCTTCAAGGAATGGGCACTTTGTGCCCCAGGCTTGGGAGCCTAGACAAGAAGAAAGAGAATCTCCTTCATGGAACTTCACCCTCCTTTATGGGACTTCATGAACCTTGATAGTTGAGATATCACTAGGGTTAGAGTAGTTGAGAGACAATGGAAAGTCAAAGAGGACCTATGACACTATATGATAGTGACAGCAGCTGCAGACAATGACCCTTACTTCTTGTTTCCGTAACTGAGACTACCAACACTCTCCCCTGATCCCCCAACCCCTCCACAGACACTTTAACCTGCAAAAGGATTTTGTTTGTTTTTGTGACAATCCAGGGAACGTAGAGGTGGGCATCATGGCAACTCTTACTTAGATTTGGGAAAGTTTTTTAAAAAGTGACATTCAACATAAATGACTTCATTCACCTGACCTCACCAAAGTCAGCAGGGATCTCTGATAAGGCCCCTCTTGGTCCAAATCCTCCCAGGTTTGGTTGAAGATTCAGACTGTATTTAAGCCACACACATTTTTGACTTGATGGGATTGGTATTAAAGCTCTACTGTGAGACAAGAATTTCATTTGTTATTCACTAGAGAGTCTGTTAATTGCACATTTGTGGTTTTCACTTTTCTTTGAGGATCAGATTTTGTTTGAAATGACTCATTAGAGTTTTTACAACCTTTTCTGTCATTCAAAATTTTGGTTATGGAGAAAAAAGTTTATCTCTGAAAAGAGGATGTGAATCTCTGTGACTTAAACAAAAGAAAAAGTTATCTTTAAGACTGGTATGTGGCCTCATGCTCCTCTCTAGTGTTTGTGACCTACCATGGTGGATATCTCCTCTCCAAGGACAAGGTTGGATAGAATATTATAAATATATGTGTTTTTCTATAATAGTCATCAGTGCTTAGTACTTGCATGACTAAAGATGATGTACATCACTGACCTATTCATAATACTTCACAAAGCAAAAGGCATGAGATGAGCTTTTTTGTAAAAGAAACCAGTTTTTTAGCCTTTTCACTGGTGTTAACACAACCGAGAGATAGGACAACTCAATTCTGTGATAGTATAACAAATCTGGGATGGTTTAATATGGCTTTTGCCCTCCTTTGGTCACTTAGCTCACCCCTTTATGTTGGGAACAAAAAGTACCACACCAAAGATACATGGCCCAGTAACACTAGTGATGTGGGATGGATATTCAAACCACAGTGTATCCACAACATTATATGACAAAGTACTGGTTGGCATGCCACTGAATGGGTACCATGACTATTTATTAGTTATCTCTAAATGAAACATCTTAGCTGTGCACCATGAATCTACGGGCCTAGCTACCCCCAAGATGGTTAGGATGGTGTCTTTGGGGCTATTGCTGGATATCAGACTAAGTTTGTACCCTTTCAAAACTTGCAAATCGTCCTCATTTACAATCTTGTTGGAATTTTTCTGTGTTATATTGACGTGATTATTTAGCTTCCATCTTTCTGCTGCAACTGGTTATTGAGGATTTCATTTGGTGTGTAGGGGCCCTAACCAATTATATGAAAAAGGCCCTTAGTAATAGTCTCATGGGTATCTTGTTACTAAACAATGAAGAAAGGCTCTAATACAGAACAGTGTGGCTTTAGACATACCCACTGCAGCCCAAGAGGGAACATGCAGAATGATCAAAACTGAGTGTTGTGCCTGTATCCCAGATGAATCAGATAACGTGACTAAATTAATGGCTGATATAAAAACCCAAATAACTAAACTTTTAGATACAACACTCTCTCCAAGTGATTGGGTAAGTAGCTGGTTTTGATACTGTGAAACTTGGTGGCAAAAGCTTTTACTTATTCTAGGAATTATGATCATTTGTTGTGTTTTGTCCTGTTTTTGTCTTCACTGCTGCTGTGGCATTTGTTCACAATGGAGTTGATATGCAACTAAAGAAACTAAAATAATGGTTACTCCAATAAACTGCATTAATTAAAGATGCAGTGTGGTAGCCTGTCTCAGGTCGCAAAGTCACTTTCCTCATGTTGCTTTACATTTATCCTATGCCCTATCAGCTTTATAGCTTGATAAATTCCTCCTGCCGGAAGACATGACACTCCAGGAATGAGCCTTCTAGCAATGTAGGACTAAGTTTCTGAACATAAAAGGAGCCTGTAGAGGCCAAAAGAAATCTTTCCTTTCTTCTCTCTGAAGGTTCACTGAAAAACTCAACTCACAAAAGACAGATTAATTAGAGAAAAGGCATACAAATGTATTATTAATGTGCACATCAGCAAGAATTACAGAGTGATTTACCCCTTCTCCATGGAATACAGAAACTTACACATCATGATTGAAGTTATGGAAAGGGCTCAGAGCATGGCCCAAAACAGATTATGGTAGTAAATCAGATTACAGTGGCAAGACAGGTTATGGGAGGGAGGGAAGAGGAAGCTTGGCTAGCAAAGGTGGTCTTGTTATGTAAATGAAATCTCATTGGTAACAGATCTCAAAAAGAATAGATGGCAAATGTTTCTTTCAGATCTTTAAGTGTGTCAGACTCTCAATTAATCTTTCCTAGATCAGACATGGGAAGGCCTTCAGAGAAGGCCTGACTGCAACAATGCGGATTTTGTCCACAAATGAAAATCTTGCCCACAAAAGACAGCATTACAGGACTACTTCTGTCTGCAGGCCCTCTGGACAGCCATCTCAAAATATTTCAAAGAAATATATTTTGGGGTAAAATATTTTTTATTTCCTTCAAGCCAAAACTGTTTGAGTTTATCCAGGATGCTGTCTTTGAAAGATCTCAATTAAAGAAGGCAAATGTGAAATTAAATAATTCAGACTTAAAGTAATTTAAACCTAAAGCTGCTGGAACATTAAACATCCTGAGCCTTGTGGCATGCAACTGCAAACTTCTACACTTTTTTCTCCTTTTTCTAGAAATAACTAATACCTAAGATGCCAGAGATAAGAACCCCTCAGATCACTACCTCTCCTCAGGAAATAATAAAGTAATATTCCTTGGAATGTATCAGTCTATAGTCATTCAGATTGCTGTGGTGTGTATACCTGGTATACTATAAAAATGTTTAATACTGCTGGAACTTCTCTGTTTCTGCCTATATGATTGAAACTTTAACCTCTTCACTTTGGAAACACTGACCCTATTCATTTGGAGTCGGTGCTTCTCCTGAAGCTTCACGCTTGAATAAGCTCTATAGTTAATTATATTTTCTTAATCTTCTTAAGATTGACAGCTTGTACCTTGAATTGTGCAGAATAGCTGATACTTGTTATAATTAAAATAAGCGTGATTAATGTAAAAAGTTAAATAGAATAAGGAAACTCCTGGGTACCTTGTACCGAGTTAGGTGTACCACTTTGGCTAAATAAATGGCTATTATTTTATAGTGACCTGTGATTCTACTTTGAGCATGTGTTTTAAACCTTTTATATTTGACCAAATTTCCAAAATGAAAATTCCAAATTTCTATTTTGTTTTTGCATTTTACTCAAAAGTTAAACAAAAATCTTTACTATCTCTTGTTAATATGACACAAAAATGTAGTTCAAAAGAGAAAACCAAATTTTACCTTTACATTAGTATATTGTTAATACTAAAGCTAATTTAAATAAAACCTTATAAACAAATCTATCCCATACCAATAGTTTTGACCAGAAGGTAAGATTTCCATAAACCTTTTACAATGTTTTACAATTCTTCCCATTCTCTTTCTTTACCAACTTTCTATATCCATTTAGTTCTATCCAGCATTTTAAAATATTTTCCATTTAAATCAACTTTTATAAACCTCTAAACCAGGCAAAAATTGCTTTTCCTTGAATAAAAACCATATTCCCTTGCCTTCTTATAACCCCTATCACCAAAAACACATTCTGCTTTCCTTGTACATTTTGCACATAGAATTTTTTTGACATCTAGTAGTTTTAATCACATACATTAATCACAATGCTAACTCTTAGTAACTAACTTTTAGTGAAAAACCTAGGAAGTAAGCAATTTTAAGTATGCACCAGACGTAGAGCTCAGGACAAAGGACAGAGCTGTGAAGACAATGCCTGGAGGATCTAATTCCTCTCAGCATGGCCAAGAGACACAGCTAGACTAGGGAGGATGGGGCCCAGATATACCCAGGTCTCACCATGGCCACTTGTCTAGACCTCAAAATCTAAAGGCTCAAATCCAAAGGCATTAGTTCACAGAGAAATTAAGCAAGTGTCAAAAATAACATAGTGAACAGGATTTCACCATGTTGGTGTCTTCTAAAAATACAAAAACTAGCTGGGCATGGTGGTGTGTGCCTGTAATCCCAGCTACTCCGGAGGGTGAGGCAGGAGAATTGCTTAAACCCGGGAGGTAAAAGTTGCAGTACACCAAGATCACGCCACAGCACTCCAGCCTGGGTGACAGAGAAAGAGTCCAAAAGAAAAGAAAAGAAAAGAAGAAAGAAGAGAAGAGAAGAGAAGAGAAGAGAAGAGAAGAGAAGAGAAGAGAAGAGAAGAGAAGAGAAGAGAAGAGAAGGGAAGGGAGGGGAGGGGAGGGGAGGGGAGGGAGGGGAGGGGAAGAGAAGAGAAGAGATAGAAGAGAAGAGAAGAAAGGAAGGAAGGAAGGAGAAAGAAAGAGAGAGAGAAGAAAGAAAGAAAGAAAGAAAGAAAGAAAGAAAGAAAGAAAGAAAGAAAGAAAGAAAGAAAGAAAGAAAGAAAGAAAGAAAGAAAGAAAGAAAGAAAGAAAGAAAGAAAAGAAAAGAAAGAAAGAAAGAAAGAAAGAAAGAAAGAAAGAAAGAAAGAAAGAAAGAAAGAAAGAAAGAAAGAAAGGAAGGAAGGAAGGAAGGAAGGAAGAAAGGAAAGAAGGAAGGAAGGAAGGAAGGAAGGAAGGAAGGAAGGAAGGAAGGAAGGAAGGAAGGAAGGAAAAATACAGGGGGACCAAGCACATAATTTCAGATTTCAGTCAATGAAAAACATTTTAAAAGAGGGTACAAAAGAGAAAAAAGGAAGATCTTTATATATATAAAGAGGTTGATATATACAGATTGGAGTGTGTGTATGTATTAAAATATTTATATATATATGTGTATATATATGTATGTACATATATATATATGTGTGTGTGTGTATATAGCTTGGATAGAAGCTTTTAATTAAGCTGACTTTTAACCAGAGAGCTCTTAAAAAAATTCTTTTAAATTTCTTAATATCATATTTTAGTCAAGACCAACAGCTTGTATTTCTGGCTTTTGAATTTTTTAACCAAAAGTACCTCCCAAGTGAAACTAATAAGTCTTAACCAAAGTTATGACTTAACCAAAGACACAGGAGGCATTTCCAGAGAGATGAATGGGTACACCAAAAAGTCAAAAGTCACATAAATATCAAACCAAAAGAACCGGTTCCCTGACAGGAAATCAAACCCATGCCATGTAATCTGGCAACTACCAGACTACAAGGTGGGAACAGCCTTCATTGTTAATCCCACAGACAATCTAAAGCAGGGAGTCTGAGCTTACAAATAATTTTAACTTCGTTTTAGGTCAGATTAGTGCTTTTTAATTTGGTCAAGGTAATTTTTAAGGCTAGCCATGTCATTATTGTGTCTTTTCTAAAAATTTGATCTTTCTATCAATTGTTTAGAATAAGAGATGTCTAAAATCATTGTGTTTTTGGTTGTTGTTGTTGTTTAATAATTTAGGAGTCTAATTTAAAGGATCTATCATCTAGCCATTGACAAAATTTTGAAAAGTGTACTTATTCTAATAGTGACTCAATCCAAAAGCCTCTTCATGTAAAGCCCAGAATGTAATTTTAATTCCAGCTCCTCCCTCCCCACCCACCAACCTGCTAAATGCTCCCAGAAATAGGCTAAGATAGCAAAAAAAACTGTTGTTGCCACAGGTAGTTAAGGATGGTGTTTGCCTCTGGTAACCCAAAAGTTTGTGGGGGCCTGCCAGTCACAGACCCACTGATCTGTGACACTGGGTAGGCCTTCTTGGGGTTGGACTTTCCCAACACTATCCAGGCACCAAAGGTTGAGATGACAAAAGCCCTTATGGATGGGACTCCTTGCGACAAATCCTCCTGAGAACTTGACACATTCAGAACAACAACAAAAACAAAAAATCCTCAGGTTCCCAGTCATTTTCAGACTGACCACTTGATATGACCTGAAAAGTATCCCCACTGGATGATGAAGACCAAGAGAGAGTGATCCTAAGGGAGGAGACCACCCCTCATATTGTCTTATGCCCCATTTCTGCCTCCAAAGAAAGAAGAAGTAAAAACTAAAAGGCAGAAATGAAATCCACAAGCAGACAGCTGGGTGCCACACCCTGGGCCTGGTAGTTAAAGATCAACCCCTGACCTAATTGATTATTTGCATAAGAAAAGCACTGTGAAGATCCCTGTCCTGTTCTGTTCTGTTCTAATTACTAGTGCATGCAATCTCCAGTCATGTACCCTCTGCTTGTTCAATTGATTATGACCCTCTCACGCAGACACTCTTAGAGTTGTGAGCCCTTAAAAGGGACAGGGACTGCTCACTCAGGGAGCTCGGTTGTTGGAGATGTGAGTCTTGCTGAACCTCCCGGCCGAACAAAGCCCTTCCTTCTTTAACTCAGTGTCGGAGGGGTTTTATCTGTGGCTTGTCCTGCTACAATCCCACTTGGTCACAAATGAAACTCACAAAAACATGAAACAAGGCAAGACAGAACTTTATTCACTACCCCTCTTTATGAACAACACAAAAAGACAAAGACAGAACAACAACAACAAATAAACTTTCTTGGAGGAAAGGACCCAAACAATGTGAATATTCATACTACAAATTACCAAAAAGTACACCAGAGTTGCTACATCCAGACTAGTAGCACACTAGTAGCACACAAATTCTTTTCTTCATAATAAAAATTTTATAGAGGAAACAATGAATTTTACTATCCACTCAACCAGATTTCAGAGAGAGAGGGGCTGGGAGCCTGGCTAAAAAGTTTTCACCCTTACCCTGGCTGACCAGGTCCTGGGTTTCCTTCACTGTGGCTTCCAGAAGAGTGGGGCTTTGATCATCCTACTCACTGTGTCAGACTGTACCAAGGGGGAAGTTCCCCTTGGCCCTCTAAAGTTTCACTGAAAAATTAAGTCACAAAAGGCAGATTAATTGGAGAAAAGGCATACAAATTTAGCTGATCGTAGTTTTATGTGGCCCTGAAGCCTTGAGAAGGAAGACCCACTCCTCCAAAGGGGTGCAGAGGTTTATTTACCATCTTGAGGTTACAGAAAGAATGTGGGATCACAGTATGGTCAAACACAGGATGTGGTGGTAAGTCAGGTTTCAGTAACAAGACAGGAGAGACACAAGAGGAGATTTGGCTAGCAAAAATTGTCTTGTTAGGTAGACGAAATCTCAGAAAGAATAGAAAATAAATGTTTCTCTGAAGATCTTTAAAAAGGTGTCAGACTCTGAGTTCATCTTTCCTAGATCCAGACAAAGGAAGGCCTGGCTGCATTAATGCAGACTTTCTATGGATGCAAATTTCTCCTGTAAAAGAGAGTTTTTTGGGACAACTTCTGTTTGCTAGTCCTCTGACAGCTATCTCAAAATAAGTCAAAAATATATTTGAAGGTAAAATATTTTGATTTCTCAAATATCACAGTAGCAAGAATTCTTAACAATATTTAAAATATTCTCCTTGGCGGATATTTGATATATGCCAAAATTAACAAGCATCCAGTGGTATGGGAGAGTATAGGGCTAGAATGAGGCTATTTGGATGAGTAAACTGTTTAATGCTCTCAGGCTGACAGAGTCCAGCATTTTTTTTTAATGGTGGCAGCCTTGGCAATGAATTCAGAATATGGCAAAACCTGCCTCTTACTGGGCAGTGCTTCACTGTACATGTAACACATGTAGTCCCTGCTTCTCCCTCTTTTTCTTCACTTGCATGGTTGACTTCTCTCCTTTCTGGTTGATAATTGTTTTGCTTAGAGATATTCAGGGTCATAACATATTATTCACAATTTTGAAGTTTGCAAAGCTCTAAATACTCAATGTAGTGTAAACCAAAAATAAAATTCTAAGCCCTGCCACTTGACTGCTGAACCCCTCCTCTCAGCAAAGGCATTCCAAACAAACCTCAAAAAATAACTGGCCATGATGAGAAATGAGTGTCAAACATGTCTCATTTTACTTTTCTCCTTTTATTAGTCCGTTCTCATGCTGCTAATAAAGACATACCCAAGACTGGGTAATTTATAAAAGAAAGAGGTTTAATTGACTCACAGTTCAGCATGGCTGCGGAGGCTTCAGGAAACTTAAAATCATTGTGGAAGGGGAAGCAAATACACCCTTCTTCACATGGTGGCAGGAAGGAAAAGTGCTGAGCAAAAGGGGGAAAACTCCTTATAAAACCATCAGATCTTGTGAGAACTCACTCACTATCACAAGGACAGTAGCATGGGGGTAACCACCCCCATGATTCAATTATCTCCCATCAGGTCCCTCCCATGACACTTGGAGATTATGGAAACTGCAATTCAAGATGAGATGTGGGTGGGGACACAGCCAAACCATATCACTCCTTTTGGAATTTATGCACAACTGATCACTATTAACATTAAAACAGAGATCATAAAACTAACAAAACAGACTCTTTATAGCAATAAGACACCAACATAACAGATAATAGGCCCTGAAAGAAATCAAATAATTTTACCCCAAAGTACATTTCTTTGATATATTTTGAAATGGCCCTGCAAAGCTGTCTCTTGTGAAAAAAATCCGCATTTTGTAGAAAATTCTTCTCCCTTTCCAAGTCTTTTCCCTTATTCAGGAGTAGTTAATTCAGGAGAGAATTAACTACGAGTCTGGTATCTTTTTAAGTCTGATGAGGAACATTTACACTATATTCTATTAATATCTGAAGCCTGCTACTTAGAGGCTTTAGCTGCATAATAAGAACCTTGGTTTCCACAATCCCATATCTTAACCCAGACACTCCTTTCTACTGATTCTAGGTCTTTAGATAATAACTCTTTCAACCAATTGCCAATCAGAAAATCCTCAAATCAACCTATGACCTGAAAATTTGCACTTCAAGTTGTCCTGCCTTTCTGTACAAAACCAGTATATACCTTACATGTATTGATGGATGTCTTATGTCTCCCTAAAATATATAAAATCAAGCCATAGACTGACTACCCTGGGCACATGTTCTTAGGACCTCTTGTGACTGTGCCTTGGGCCATGGTCACTGATACTTGGCTCAGAATAAATCCCTTCAAAGATTACACAGAGTTTGACTCTTTTAGTCAACAGTTTTCGTAAATTGAGAGCAACTCTGACATGAAAGAATGTGAAGCTTTACTATTTATTTATCCTGCTTAGTGAGAGATTCATACTTTCATTGCAGAAACATTGATGATTTTCATAAAATTATGCTGAGGGTGTTACATAACATACGGGGTATTTATTGTGTAAAAAAAAAAAGAAAAAAACAAAAATAACTGTCTAAATTCCAAAGCAAGTCTGGCCCCAAGGGCTTCAGATTTGTTATAACTCAATCTTTCAAGCTTGGAAACTATTCTATCTCTTTAAAATGTCTTTGCACTTCTCTGCCTTGATCCTTTATGTGTTAGTGTTAAGGGATGAGATGATTCTCTCAGATAATCATTTTGCTTCCCTCGTTTGCAAGTTAGAGGTAACTCCTCATTGTAACCCTATAAATCGTAAATTACAGGTAAGTTGTAGATTTGTGTAAAAGCAGAAGTGGGATGTTAGTAAGGAGGAGAACAAACAAAAGGTGGAAAGTTTTCACGGGGTAGCTGATCTTTCAAGGATGACAAAAGTTCTTCCCTGAACTAGGTAACACTAGGGTTCTGGACAGAGATAATTGCAAAGGGGCATGAAACAGCCAGGTATCTGCCAGGCCCATTGTGTTCATTTCTCTCATGTCTTGAGCCATCTGAGTTTGTTTGAGCAAATTTTGGGGTCTGGAAATCATGGCAAAAATTTAATTTGGTCTAGGATAAAATTATATATAATAATTGCTTGGATTAAATCCAGTTAGAGGGCTCAGATGTCTGACTGGGTCAGAGAGAAACTGGTAGTAAATGGCAACTTCTGCAGTAAATGAGAATTTCCAGCTTTTGGAAATTATCAGGGATTTTGTGTTTTATCCCCTTTGTTTCTTGTTCTTGTGTACTCTGGTACGGGGATATTATTAGCTACTTTGATTAGGCATATCTAAGAACAAAAGCCAAGACTCAATTAAAAATGGGATCCTTAATTTCTAAAGATCTGGGTGCTTTATCTTCTGGCAACACCTACCTTTACATGTAAAAGCATTAGATCTTGTAAGCAGCACAAATGCTTACAAAAACAGTGAAATGTTACTAATGATAATTAAAAATTACAGTGAGGCATTCCAAATGAACAATACTGCAATTTAAGAAGTGCATCTAAAATTGAGGTCTCTTAAATTAGGCTCACCCAGGACACCTATTGATGTGCAGAAGTTTCTGAAGAGATTTTATTTTATTTTATTTTATTGAGATGAAATTTCCTTCTTGTCACTCAGGCGGGAGCGCAATGGTGCAATCTCAGCTCACTGCAACCTCTGCCTCCTGGGTTCAAGTGATTCTCCTGCCTCAGCCTCCAAAGTAGCTGGGACTACAGGTACTTACCACCATGTCCAGCTAATTTTTTAATTTTTAGTAAAGATGGGGTTTCACTACGTTGGCAGGCTGATCTTGAACTCCTGACCTCATGTGATCTACCCTCCTTGACCTACCAAAGTGCTGGGATTACAAGTGTGAGCCACCATGCCCCCCCGGCCTAATATTTTTATTTCCTCTTTTAAAATATTCTTTACAAAAGGCAAATAAAAAGCTTAAGCAACAAGTGGATTTTAAAAAATTGAAACTGCAAACCTTTGACTTAGTTATTATCCCAATGAGGCAGGAGAATAGGACCTGGAGGCAGGGAACCTAAGGACTTCCTAGAACTAAACCAAATGGAAACACTTCAGCAATGACAGGAATGTGAATGGCTTTGTAACTTTACTTCATGTTCTCTGTTTACATACGTTGCGTACCAAGTAAATGACTTTATAACTGGACTTTATTCTCTTCATTTACATAGGGCATACACCAAGTAACCAACTGAAAACCTCCAGAGGGTATTGAAACCCCAGCAAATTCTGTCACTGAAGCCCTTGAGCTGCTTGCTCAGGCCCACTCCCATCCTGTGGAGTGTTTTGTTGCTTCATTCTTTCCTTGCTTTATTTGTGCATTTTGTCCAATTCTTTGTTCAAAATGCCAAAAACCCGGACATCCTCAACTGGTAACACCACCCCAAAGGTTAAAAAAAAAAAAAAATGAAGAAAGTGTTTATAAAAGGTATGCCCTCAGGTAAAGTAGGCTGGCTTCCTTTTCAGAGCATTTATGTTTGTCCAGGCATAGAGAATGCTTTCTTTGCTCTGTTTGTAAGCTCCACTCTGAACTTAGTAATTTTAGCCAAGAAACAAAAGCTAAGTTATAAAGACCACTTATTGAATTACTACACCTCCAAAATACACCTTTTTGGTATTCAGCTGGCTATTTTGAAACACTTCTGTAAAGTGTTTACACTTATATCTATACAGGGGACAAGGTATAAAGGATAAAGAGAAACACATCTATCTGTAAACAAAATCTCCGTTTGTAAGGCTGACTCTCTGCACCTCTCTGTACTTTCTCTGGAATAGAGAAAGGATTGTGTTACTGGAAACTCTTACAATGAAGAAAGTCTTGGTTAAAATTCACATAGCCAGTCTTACCTCTGTTTACAGTGATTTTCCCAGCCATCTTGTCCTAAAAGCATTTAAATATACCCTCCTTCTTAAATTTAGACAAATGATGATATGTAGGCCTGAAGTCTCAGCTCTGTACTTTTGAGATGTAAATTTTCTGCCTTGTTTTAACTAAGCCATCCTTTTGGAAATGAAAATTTGGGGTAAATATTTTTGATGGTTCTTAAAAATAAAATAAGTAAAGTAGACAGTGATGAAGTTAAAACAAAGCTAAATCTACCAATGTTTGGATGGACCAACAGTATATATGCTGGTCTCCCAACACTGCAGAGTCCCAAACCAGTCTGCACTATTTGCCCGAGTTTGAAGAAATTTGAAAATTCAAAAAATATAAGATTACAAAGAGCAACCTAGCTAACAGTCACTTAGGTCAATAACTAGATGAGTCAATCAAGAAAAGAATGAGTCCCTTGACTCAACCACCTGCTGGCATGAGTAAGATGGACAGGGTGTATAAGAAACTCTTCAGAGTAAATGTCTTTTGGGAAAGATGAATGAGCTGTCATAATAATGGGCGATGGTTTGTGACAAGATCTGTCTGGGTATGATGAAGTCTTTTCTCCTGTAATAAGAGTAAAATTCTCCTGATTGCTGAAACTCACTAAGGAGCAGATTGATGAAAATTGAGTTCCTTTGAAAAACGTGTCTTGAGACAGAGAAGGGGAATTCAAAAAGTATAGCTCTTCTTACCTACTGCAGCAATAAGATACCAAGGCAACACAATTTGGAGTGATATTTCCTTAACTCCTTCAATGGCTAACTTTGTTTAATTAATGTCTTAGTCTGTTTTAACGCTGCTGATAAAGACATACCAGAGACTGGGCAATTTACAAAAGAAAGAGGTTTAATAAACTCACAGTTCCACCTGGCTGGGGAGGCCTAACAATCATGGTGGAAGGTAAAAGGCACATCTCACATGGCAGCAGACAGGGGCAGAATGAAAGCCAAACAAAAGGACTTTCCCCTTATAAAACCATAAGATCTCATGAGACTTATTCACTACCATGAGAACAGTATGGGGGAAACCACCCCCATGATTTAATTAGCTCCCATCGGGTCCCTCCCCCAACACATGGGAATTATGGGAGCTACAATTCAAGATGAGATTTAGGTGGAAACACAGCCAACCCATATCATTCCTCCCCGACCCCTCCCAAATCTCATATCACTTTCACGTTCCAAAATACAATCATGCCTTCCCAACAGTCTTCAAAAGTCTTAATTCATTTCAGCATTAACTCAAAAGTCCAGTTCAAATCTCATCTGAGACAAGGAAAGTCCCTTCTGCCTATAAGCCTATAAAATTGAAAGCAAGTTAGTTACTTCCTAGATACAATGGGAATATAGGCATTGGTTAAATACAGCTGTTCCAAATTGGAGAAATTGGCCAAAACAAAGGGACTACAGGTCCCATGCAAGTCCAAAATCCAGTGGGGCAGTCAAATCTTAAAGCTGCAAAATGATCTGCTTTGACTCCATGTCTCACACTCAGGTCACACTGATGTAAGAGGTAGCTTCCCACAGCCTTGGGCAGCTCTGCCTTTCTGGCTTTTCAGAGGATAGCCTCCATCCTGGCTAGTTTTGTGGGCTGGCATTGAGGGTCTGCAACTTTTTCGGGTATACAGTGCAAACTGTTGGTGGATCTAGCATTCTGGGGTCTGGGAAATGGTGGCCCTCTTCTCACAGCTCCGCTAGGCACTATCCCAGTGGGGACACTGTGTGGGGACTTCAATCACACATTTCCCTTCCACATTGCCCTAGGAGAGGTTTTCCATGAGGACCCCACCCCTACAGCAAACTTCTTCCTGGACATCCAGGCATTTTCATACATCCTCTGAAATCTAGGTGGAGGTTCCCAAACCTCAATTCTTGATTTCTGTGCACCTGCAGGCTCAATACCATGTGGAAGTTTCCAAAGCTTGGGGCTTGCAGCCTCTTAAGCCATGACCTGAGCTGTACCTTGGTATCTTTTAGCTACAGTTTGAGTGACTTGGACTCAGGGTTCCAGGTTGCTAGGCTGTACACAGCAGTGGGGCCCTGGACCTGGCCCACAAAACCATTTTTTTCTTGTAGGCCTCTGGACCTGTGATGGGAGGGGCTGCTGCAAAATCTCTGCTAAAACATAACAAGTCACGTTTGCTCCTATTCCCAAAAGTTCCACATCTTCATCTGGTAACACCTCAGCTTAGATTTCATTGTCCATATCATTATCAGCATTTTGGTCAAAGCTATTCAACAAGTCTCTAGGGAGTTCCAAACTTTCCTACATTTTCCTGTCTTCTTCTGAGCCCTCCAAACCATTCGAATCTCTGCATGTTACCCAGTTCTAAAGTTGCTTTCACACATTCAGGTATCTTTTCAGTAGCACCCCTCTCCCAGTATCAATTTGCTGCATAAGTCCATTTTCACACTGCTGGTAAAGACATACTTGAGACTGGACAATTTACAAAATACAATTACAAAAGAGAGAGGTTTAATGGAATCACAGTTCCACGCAACTGGGGAGGCCTTACAATCATGGTGGAAGGTGAAAGGCACATCTCACATGGCAGCGGACAAGAGCAGAATGAGAGCCAAGCAAAAGGGCTTTCCCCTTATAAAACCATCAGATCTCATGAGACTTATTCACTACCATGAGAACAGTATGGGGGAAACCACTCCCATGATTCAATTGTCTCCCACTGGGTCCCTCCCACAACATGTGGAAATTATGGAAACCACAATTCAAGATGAGATTATGGTGGGGACACAGTGAAACCATATCAATGAACAATTCAAATATCATTGTTAATAATGAGTAAATTAGGTAAGTGTAAATGACAAATGCACTTGTCATCATTTCAAAAGTCTTTTTCAGAAATTTGAAAATCTTAAAATCATATTAATTTAATAAATATTCATTAAATGTCTGAGTCATTTCTAAGTTAAAATATTTAGACACTAATTATTAAACATGTTCAAGTTCATATACTTTGACTTCTTGATTTTATATAGTATAGAGAAGCTAATTATATCTGGGTCTAGTAAAAACTATAAAAACTGTGTTAGGAGGAAATATGTCTCTAAAATATATAAAATACTTTTTATCTGCAAAATGCTGATAGTTCAAATTGAATGCTGCAGTTTAAAATTGCTTACCTCCTAGGTTTTTACTAGAAATTAATGTTGCTTGAGTTTTAAAAAATCTAATATGGTAATTAAAACAACTTCTTATGTAAGCAAAGTAAGATGTGATTTTGGTAAGTGACACTTACATAAAAGATGTGTTTTAGTTCTGGAAACAGAAAAATAGATAATCTTTGTCTTAAAGTAGAATGATTGGTTGTTCCAAAATGAGAAAGAGAAAAGGTTGTAGAGGTTTGAAAGAGATCACTCTTGGGAAAGGAATTTTATTTGTGATCAAGCTGGCTAAAATTAGAGAGAATTATTTATAACTTTTTCTAAAAATTGAGCATTAGTATCAAAAGTACACTGATGTAAGGTTAGAGTTTGGACACCTGTGTTGGAACAACCGAGTTTTCTGGGAGCATTGATCTGTTCTTAGTAGAAAATTATGAGATGCTTTTCTTTACGTTTTAGGTAACTAGCCTAAGAAACAAATTCCATGTTTCATCAAGACAATTTCTTGTGCTTTGTGCCTTTAACATTTTTTATCACCTGGTTTTATTTCACAATGACCTGTGATTCTACTTTGATAAAGTTTTTTAACCTTTGGCATGTTTGACTAACTTTCCAAAATAGAACTTCAATATCAAAATCAAGTATTTTCATCTCAAACTAACTTGAGATGTTACTGAGGGCTCCTGAAGAATCCAAAAGAAAGGTAATAAACAGACTTTGTTCATACACTAAATTATATGGGAAGTAGTGCCAAATAATAAATAATGTTTAACCTTTTTTGAGTTATATTTATATGAATGTCACTAATATGTATTTCAAAATTGTATTAAATTCCTGAAATTCAGACATGTCTTGTATGTATCAGTCATAATTACGATTATTATACTAAATTATTGTAGGCCATAGAAATAACCTTTTTTTTGGTCAATTGTGTCTTTATCCATGATCATTTCAAATCTTGTTGTCCACAGTTATTTGTTTGATTCTTGTGCTTTTTCTGAAAGTTTCTTAGAAAACATTATAATCCTAAAGTGTTGTGTCTTCAAGGTGGCTCATGGAAAAAATGGAAAGGATACTGTCAAGCACTCCTGAATACAGTTTTATTATAACTTTAGGATCATATTATTTGGACTGGGTAAGAATTTTCAGAACTCTACTGAAGGACTGACTGGTTTATAAAATTGCTAACCCAAGCAGGACAATAATGAATTAAACACTAAGAAAATACTTTGGCAGATTTTCATGCTAAGTCAGCCAGTACTGAAATTGTTAAGATACGTGTCTTGAATGAACTTCATGATCCAAGTTAAATGACCTATAAAAACTAATTTAATAAATAGTGCCACGCACCTGAATTGGAGAAACAAAACTGGTATTTAAGAACAAATAAATCCAATGTTAAGCACGGATTCACGGAGATCCTGGATGGCCACATGGTCCTTTCTGAGTTCTTAAAACTTCCATTATCAAAAGCTCTGTACTCCATGTCTCATGATGAAAGAGATAAAATGATACAAATATATATGTTTTAAAAGTAGTGTTATGACTGTTCTAAATTGCTAAAATGGTATATGACCAATGTTTGGTTTGTCAAACCTATAATCCTAGGAAGACAATAAAAACTTTAGGTATATTTCTGCTACCTAATGGGCCATTTGAACATTTCTAGAGGGATTTTGTTCAATTGCCATTTTAAGTGCATATTTTATGGTTGTATAGAAGCATTCCCCTGCAGCAAGGCCAATGCTATAACAGTAACTAAAATATTTATAGAAAATGTGTTTCCTTCATGGGGCATTCCTGAAGGAATCTCTTGCAAAAGAGGTATTTGTTTCACTGAAAAAGTTCCAAAATAGTTAAATAAAGCATTACAGATACAATAGTATTAGGCAAAGCTAACTAAATCAACTAGATTGTCTTGGTCAAAGGTATTAGAGATTGATGACAATTAGATACACTTGCAGTGGAAAACATAAGTTGATCCCTTATGAAATACTCACTGTCAAGCCCATGTCCCTACATGACTAAATGCTGAAGTGCTTTAATGAATTATGCCAAAGTATATTTTCATCAGGTAAAGGAAGGCTTTCATGATCTACCCACTGAGGACATTCAGACCTTTCATGATCTAGAACTCAGAGACTGGGTATTCTGGAAATGGCATCAGAGAAAGACTGCCCTTGCCATACACATTGCAGCAAGACTTCAGGGCTTCCAACTTAGGGTCCAGAATCTCACATCTCAGAGGGTTCCTTAAACCCTTGGAACTGTACACCCATTGGAGACCTTAGGTAAAGCTAATCATGAGAGTTTCTCTCCAGAAGCAGACAGCATCCTAAACATGGACAGCTTTCCTAAGATCATAGATAAAGACTTTTCTGTCATTATAAAACTCTTACCTTCTTATTTTTTTATTGCTTATGCATCCATGAACAACTGGCAAAGAAAGGGCTTTGTGTTCATTCATGTGGTATACTTTTATTTGCAGAGGATTTCACAACTAACCTAATGCATGGTCAACCTTATGCTTTATGGATGGAAGACGAAGGGCCACTATAGGCTAGGCATTTCAATGAGACATTTGTTGCTTCAAAATCAGTCATAAACAAAACATTGGTCCACTCCTGTTTACTTATGTCAAAGGTTTAAGAGACCATTGACAGGAGGCCTTCAACTTTCTAGGTGGGCATTATTTGTTAGGTCCTTTAATTCATGGCTTAGAGTAAATATAAATGAGGCAATGATTTAAAATGTATTTTTCATAATAGTCTCCATAGAAAATTTTACTGCAAATGCTATGGTTTCACAACAGATTTCTTTACATTCTCTTGATAAACTTTTAGTAGATAATAGAATTG
Source organism: Macaca nemestrina (assembly GCF_043159975.1). NCBI lineage: Eukaryota > Metazoa > Chordata > Mammalia > Primates > Cercopithecidae > Macaca > Macaca nemestrina. The sequence goes on along the minus strand of NC_092128.1, from coordinate 104,958,498 downwards.
TTCTAGATTATGTGGTAGCTGAATAGGGAGGAATCGATGCAGTTGTTGACACTTCTTTTTACACATGGCTGAATACATTGGTTATTACAGAGGCTCAGTTTCAGAGTTCATCGATAGGCTGCTTGGTTAAAATGGGTAGACTCCTAATGTGGCTCATTCTTTGATTTGTTCAAGTTTGGATGGTTTTATTCATGGGGACCCTAGCTATGAAGCATACATACAACAAATACTTGGTTCTGATAGTCGTAATAGTAGTGTCCTTGATGCACTGTATTCTTTCAAAAGTTTTAAATGTTCGCATGAAGCCATCTGTAGAATGTCAACTGGCCTCTCTTCAATTGGAATGACAAAAACTCAAAGAAATGTATAATAATGAGAACAGAATAATCCATGAATGATGAGTTGAGACCAGAACCCTAAAATGGTGGTAAATGAGAGTAGCACTAAAGCTCTAAATTTTGGTCACATTCTCACCTAGGCAAAAACCTGTCCAAAAGGAGAGAATATTAAACAAAATTATCGAAGGCCATTGTTTTGGACTGAGCTCCTTCACTATGCCCAAGTAAACCAGACCAAAATGAAATGGAGCCACTTGTGCTCACTGTCACATAATCAAATTGAAACTTTAAGGACACAGGTAGACCCCAAAACAAATGGAAGCTGAGACAAATATGACTTGTGAATTGCATAATGAGACTAAGTCCATTTATGATAGTGACAGAGAATGATGTGAATGCCTAAAGTTTTGGCCACTCTTTCAAAATTGGAAAGTTGACCAAAAGGGAGAAATAGTTCAATATGGTCTGGCCTGAAGCTGTTTCCATGCATATTTTAAGTCTGGCCTAAAGGTTTGCCAAACATGATGTGTAAACGGACTGCAACCTACTCTTGTAAAAAGTAACCAAGATTCAGCCAACTACAGGCAGTCAAGTGTACAGAGCAGGTTCAAATAAGGCAAGTGCCCAGCTATAACCAGTTGTGTTAGTCTGTTTGCATTGCTGTAAATGAGTACCAGAAGCTGGGTAACTTATAAAGAAAACAGGGCTTTTCTAGTTTGTTTGTGTGTTTGTTTTGTCTCATGGTTCTGTGGGCTGTACTGTATAGAAAGCATGATATTGGCATCTGCTCAGCTTCTGGTGAGGACCTCAGAAGGCTTACAATCATGGCAAATGGCAAAAGGAGAGCTGGTGTATCATATGGCAAGAGAGACAGCAACTGGGGGGTAAGTGCCATGCTCTTAAACAACCAGATTTCATGTGAACTCATAGAGTAAGAACTCACTCATTACTGTGAGAACGGCACCAACTATCCATGAAGTCCAAAACCCCGCAGGGTTAAAGCTCCAAAATAATATTTGACTCTATGTCCTATATCCAGAGCATACTGGTGAAAGGCATGAGTTCTCAAGTCATTGAGCAGTTGCACTCCTGTGACTTTGTAGGGTATAGTCCCCATGGCTGCTCTCATGGATTAGAGTTGTATGCCTATGGCTTTTTCATTCTGAGATCTGGAGGGTGATTGTCCCCTTGCCACAGCTCCACTAGGCAGTGCCCTAATGGACACCCTATGTGGGGGCTCCAACCCCACATTTTCCCTCAATACTGCCCTATTAGAGGATCCCTGTGTAAGTCCTGTCTCTGTAGCAGGCTCCTTCCTGGATAACTAGGCTTTCCCATACATTCCCTGAAATTTAGGTAGAAGCTGCCAAGCATCCTTCGGTCTTCTGTACTGTGTACCTGTAGGACTAAAACCATGTGGAAGCCACCAAAACTTATAGCTTGCACCCTCTGAAGTGGTGGCCATAGCTTCTCTGAGGTGAGGCTGAACCTGGAGTAGCCCAGATGTAGGGAGCAGTGCCCTGAGGCTAAGCAAGGCAGCAGCACCCCAGGCCTGGCCCCTGAAACCATTTTTTCCTCCTAGGTCTCTGGGGTTGTGATGGGAGGAGCTGCCTCAGAAACTTCTGAAATGCATTTGAACTTTTTCACCCATTGCCTTGACTATTAGCAGTTGGTCCCATTTTGGTCATACTAATCCCTCTAGCAAGTGATTGCTCCACACCCTGCTTGAATTTGCTACCTGAAAGGCTCTTTCTTTCTCTACCACATGTCAAGGCTAGAAATTTTCTAACCTTTTACACTCTGCTTCTCTTCAATGTAAGTTCCAAAGTCTTGTATGAGACTCCATGCAAGTTCCTTCCATCTAAGAGCCTGTAAGATTTTTTTTAAAAAAGTTATTTACTTCTAAAATACAATGTTGATACAGGCATTTGGTAAATATCCCCATTCCAAAAGGGAGAAATTGGCCAAAATAAAGGGTCAATGGGCCCCACACAAGTCCAAAACCCAGCAGGGAAGACAAATGGTAATGCTCCAAAATAGTATTTGACTCCATGTCCTACATCCAGGGCACAGTGGTGCAAAGGGTGAGCTCCCAAGTCCTTGGGCAGCTTTGCCCCTGTGGCTTTGCAGTGTAGAGCCCCTATGGCTGCTTTCATGCATTGGAGTTTAACTTCAATACAAGTTCCAAATTTTTTTTCCTATATCTGAATGTAGGCTGTTAGAAGCAGCCATGCCATTTCTTGAATGCTTCATTGCTTAGAAATTTACTCTGCCAGATACCGTAGGTCATTACCCTTAAGTTCGAACTTCTACAGATTCCTAGGGCATAGACACAGTGCAATCCATTTCTTTGCTAAGGTATAACACAGATGACCTTGGCTCCAGTTCCCAATAACTTCCTCATTTCCATCTGAGACATCATCAGTCTGGACTTCACTATTCATATCTCTATCAGCATTTTGGTCACAACAACTTAACAAGTCTTTAAGAAGATCCAAACTTTCTCTCATCTTTGTCTTCTACTGAGACCTCCAAACTCTTCCAACCTCTGCCCATTACCCAGTTCAAAAGCTGCTTCCACATCTTCAGGTGTCTTTATAGCAGTGCCCCACTCCTCAGTACCCATTTTCTGTTTTAGTCCATTTGCATTGCTATAAAGGAATAACTGAGGCTGAGTAACTTAGAAATAAAAGTAGTTTATTTTGGCTCATGGTTCTGCAGGCTGTACAGGAATCACAGTGCTTACATCTGCCGGCTTCTGGTGAGGGCCTCAGGAAGTTTACAATCATTGCACAGAGCTAAGGCAGAGCTAGTGCATCATGTGGAGGAGAATGTAATAAAGACAGGGAAGGATCCACAGTGTTTTAAACAACCAGATCTCATGTGAATTCATAGAGTGAGAATTCACTCATTACTGTGATTATAGCACTGAGCCATTCATGAGGGATCTGCCCCCATGACCTAAATAGCTCCAACTAAGCCCATCTCCAACACTGGAGGTCATGTTTTACCATAAGAAGGGGACAAATCCAGCTGTTTTGCAACTCACTTCCATTTTCTGTACATCACTTTCTTTTCTCTGTCTATAAATGTTATGCAACCACGTGGCAGCCCTGAAGTTGCTCTGAACCTGATTTTTTTCTGGAGTCTGCCCAATTCATGAATCATTCTTTACTCAGTTAAACTCTATTAAGTGTAATTTCTCCAAAGTTTTGCTTTTAACAAGTCAATAGTGCAAAGAGAATAAATGGGAGAGAGTTGAGAAAGAAGTAGGGGGCCCAGGAAAGGCTTTAGAACAGGTCTAGGAGGCACTCTCAGAACTAAGGCAGGAGTAGAGAATAGAAGAAAAAAGTAAAGCGAGTTTAGAACAGAGAATCAAAGTGCCCTGATGGAGACTGGATATGATGGAGAAGGGGAGGAGTTAAATCTAAGTAGTTGATGTTTGCCAGTAGAGCAAAGTTTACTAACTAGAAACTAACATTTGAACAGCCTTGATAGCTGATTGCTCCATATTTTGAAATCACAACTATCTAATCTTACCAGGGTGAAGACCCCAGCCAACTACAATGGTTGTTAGCCATATGGGCAGTGCATGGAATCTGGGGTTGGCTCACCTCAGTTCTTTATTATAACCTCAAAACTCATCCTTAGTTTATTTCTCTGAAGAATCTACAGCATGCCAGAATGTGTGCAGGATGCATACAGTAAGTTAATGAGGTTATGTAGGTAAAACTTCATGCCACTTACAAAATGGGAAAATAAATGTGAGTTACATCTGAATAAGGATTCTTTGGCTCAGAGAGGTTAAGTATCTCCTCAAGGTTACATTGCAGTGACAGATCTAGGACTCTGACTCAGGATCTCTTCTCTATCTTCAATATCCCTGGAAAGAGATGACCATGTGGACTTAGGCTGACATTATGCAGCATGGGACAGAGATAATATGAAGTGCCTCATTCACATCATTCCATGTTTTTCCCTCACATCGCTATTAATAGAAGATAAGCCCTTTGCCTCATATTATTTATTGTCAATTTAAATTATAAATATATAATCTACCACCAGCCTTTAAATAAAAAGGAGAGTAGGAAGAAAGATGCCTCAAAATTAGAAGTATACTTGACAGGATAAACAGATACAATTCTCTTGAGAGCGCTGTGTCTCATTTGCCTTAGGTAATTAACTTGCTACAGACACTGAGAGCCAATTATTTGATTCAATAAGTGATTCCCATTCCAAACTATGGCTAGCTATACAAAAGATATGTCTATTTTTAGGTTTTCCCAAAAATCTTACTTTATATGTTTCTAATTGGTCCCAGCTGTTGCATCTTCCCTGTCAAACTCATGGCTCTGAGCTATCAAGAGCATTTTCAGTCACTGCCAGCTTTCAAATATGGCTGATACTGAGTCACAGCAGATGACTTCACATTGAAATTAACGCACTAGATCTGATAGGTTAACCGTATATTTAAGCTGGTGTTTGCTTTTTCATAACCACAGGAAAAGGCAATCTGATGTTCTGAATGTGGAATAGGCAGGGGTTACAATTCTGCTTTGACTACTTAATATTGTTATGACCTTTGAAGATTACTAAACTTCTGTGAAGGTTAGCAATCTTACTTTTAAAATGGAAATGATTTTTTGTAAAGAGGTTGGCAAATTGTCTGGCACATAGTAGGTGCTCAATTAATGGGATATATCTGTCCTTACACAGATAGAATGTCTGTGCTTCATTTACAATTCTCTTTCCCATTCTTCTCTAGATCCTCTTCCCATCCACCTTCATCCTCAAGGACTATTGTCCCTTCTCCATAGGAGTGGGGTGAGGCCTGCTCAGGGCTCCTACATAACCTTTTATGTCTAATAGTGAGCTGGAAACAGGGCATGGTTAGCCAAAACTCATGAAATTTCAAGGTGATTAACAAGGTTATACCACACACCTTATCAGCAAGGCAGGGCCCTGGGAGTTATTGGGCCTAAAACAGTATCTTTGCTAATATTGATGGTTGTATGGTAGATGGACAATAACACACAAACCAAGTGAAAATAATAAATATAAGAACTTTAACCAAGTCTCGAGTGGAGGTTAACACATTATCCTACTCTGTAACAACAAGAACACCAAAGTATACCACATTCATCATTTGAATTTGAAATTAACATAGCTCCTATAAAGCCATCAGTGCTGGTAACAGTAGGTCTTATGCCAAGACCTTCCTCATTATTACAATTCTACTTTTAAAATCCCTGTGGGCTGGTATCTAAAATTGACAAGTCCCCAGATCCTCCCCTTCTTATATACCCATGTCACCCCTTACATCAAGAGGAGAAACTTACTTTTCCTTCCTTGACTTTAGGCTGATCCTACGGACACTTTGACCAATATAATGCAACGGAAGTGACATTTTGGTCTTCTGAACTGAAAACTGACATTTCAGCTTTCTTTTTCTTAGAATGCTCATTTTTATGTTGCTCACTCAGAATCTATCTGTCTTTCTAGGGGAAGTCCAAGCCATGTGAAAAAGCCATGTGGAGTTGGTAAGCTCAACAGCCCCAGCTAGCTCATAGCCAACAGGCAGCAACTACTAGCCATAAGAATGAGCCATCTTGTATGTTCTAGTCCCGTTCATCTCTCATCTTTCTACGGCCAAAGTCAATATCACATAGACCAGGAAAACCGCCCAGCCCAACTGAGCCAACTTAAGAACTTTGAGAGATAATAAAATAATTGTTTGTAGTAAGTAACTACGTTTTGGGGTGGTTTATTATAGCAACAGGTAATTGAAATAATGACTATTTTGGTGAGTCTCACTCTCAGATCCTTTTGAAACTGCATTTACACAAAAAGTATCAGTTTTGATTGAATTATGTAACAACAAATTCTAAAATCCCATAAAATCTTTCTTCGATTATTTCTTTATGTCAAATCCTTTCGGCTCAATGTTTTCTGAGACTTCTTGGACAAATCTTCGGCTGATTTGTTTATTTTACTTTGTTTTAAACCTAAAAATAGGCTTAAACATTTGGTTCACATGCTTGCTTTATACTTTCAGTATAAAGACTAAGGAGCAGGTTGTAGGCTATGAATCCCTTGCGTTAGAGACTTTTCTACCTAACTTTGCACATCCAGTCTTACCACAGGACTTAGTACATGATGGATGTATAGGGAATATTTTTGATTTGCCTTATATGAGGGTTTTCCTATCCTCTACCCAGGTTAAGTTGGCCACATGACTGCAAATGTATTTTCCAATTCCACTCATCAAGAGTCACTTGTCATGTTTTCCTTTCAACATTTCTTGGATTCTTACTTTAATGACTCTGTTTCATTCCATAGCTCCCCAGTCTGGCTCAGTCTGAGTCAGCAATTCTCAAATAAAATGTTAAATGTTGTCTAAAATATTTTACATGTTTATCTCTAAATAAAACTGAAAACAAGAAAAGTACTTTAAAAATGAAAAAGTGTTTTTTTCTTACTTACAAGTACATTCAACATGGGTTATTGGTAGGAAATGACTAAGAAATGACTAAGAAAAATTAGGCCAACTAATTCCATCCCCTTTTTTCCCCCACCCCCTTTCATACAGTTTTGGTATGCATGTGTGAAAATAATAATGATCGCTAACATTTATTAATATTAGTTATTAATAGCTGAGCTGCTAAAGGTCCTACTATGTACCAGACTCCAATATAAGTGTTTTTCATGTTTAACCCATTTGTTCCCACAATAATTTTATTAAGTAGGTGCTATGATTGTCTCCACTTTGCTGGTTAGGGACATTGGGGCACAGAAGGATTAAATAAATTGGCTTAGGTCACACAACTAGGATGCCGTGTAGATGGGATTTAAACAGGAGTAGTCAGGTTTTCAATCTAAACAGCTAAAAGAGTCAATCTTGAATATCTTATCCAAAGAAAACAAGATGCTAATGACCACTGGAAGGACACTCTTTGTCATACACTTCCAATAATAAGCATAGCCATGCTTACAAGGTCAAATGCTGATTCCCTTCCAATGAAGCCAAAATGAGAGTAGCCATACTTCTTATGTGGCACTAAACTGTAGATGAGAAAAGTATTGAAAATTTCTATTATCATTACCATTATCAAACATGATATGTATTTCACATGTGTATAAGTAGTTATTTAAATTAAATATTTACAGATGTATATAATGTGTATGTGTACATGTATATGTGTACATATGTGTAAGTGTGTGCATATCTACCTATACTGACAGGGTTATATATTGAGAGATATATAGGCATATATGGATATGTAGGAAATGCCTCAGACATCTACATATTCATTATATACACTATACATGTAAGGATAATATGGCTAAGCTTATTTTTGATCTTTATTAAAGGATTGTTTCTAACACTTCTCACTTACCTCTTCATGTACTCAGGCCTTACCTCTCATTGCAGCTACCTCTACAGGGACTGGTTCTGCACAGGCTTCTATACGTTTCTTGCAGGTGCAGCCTACTGTTTTCTTGTTTATGTCCCCCATCACTTTCTATCCTTGGGCATCTCTGGGACAGCTAGTACACACAAATGAAATCTGGAGAAGCAGACACCTTGTATAGTGACCCTCACTAGTGATGTCTGGCAGTGGACAGACAGATGCTTCCCTCTTTATTACCAAGTCTGATGAGTCTCAGATGCATTTCATGTTCATAGAGGTTCTTGGTATGAGGTGACCAGTCACTCATTAGGTGGCCAACTCGTGGTGCAGGCTTGTGTTGGATTTCCCTCCTTACGTTTCATTTCCCCAATCCTTGCCTCTCCTCTCTGCAGTCACATTCTCAAATAAACTCTTCATAAACCTTTACCTCAGATTCTGCTTTGAAGGACACTAGGCTGAAACAGGTACTAGTTAACACATTTTCTTTATTGAGTTATTTATTTAATGGGTAAAATATAGCAAAAATCAGAACTTCACATAAAGTTATAGGTCTCATTCCCTGTCAGGGGGTCATCGTTTCAGTTTATGGCCTTTAAAAATAAAATAACTTCCTGTGGTAAAAGGTTTGCAGGCTGGAAAACATTTATTGCAGGCCAGCAACGGTCTGGTGATCAGACTTGGTGAAATAATGATTTATGTCAATACATCTGGAAAACAAATTGAAGTCATTCTCCAAGCCAGATCCCAGTTTCAAGAAAAATTATGTATCATATACAAGTCCTTGGGGACGTTATGACTTTTAAAGGGCATGTATTTTATTAAATGTATAACATAGCTATGCAAAATATTAATGGAGGTGCTATCGACTCATGCAGTATGTAACAATAAAGATGAGGAAAATGATGAATGACTGTGAAGTGATATATTGTGATTCCGCTGTCAAGTGACAGCTTCTTTTGCTGAATCAAGTTCAAAATCAGGATTCTTCTCTGTCTAGCAAGCAAACTTTGCCATTTCTAAGAGGCCATTAATAATCTGGGGAGTGCGGAAGGAAGAGAGAGGTCAAAATGTCATCATAAGACATCTTGGTTATCAATTGCTTAGGATTCTCTAGGGCAGGGTTGATATTCAGTACCACTGACATTCTCAGCTGGATAATTCTTGGTTGTGAAGAGCTATCTTGTGCATTGCAGGATGTTTGATAGTATCCCTGATGTGGGCCTGTTGATTGTTGATAGAATCACCCCCACTCAAATCATGACAAACAAAAATATTTTTGGAATTACCAAACATCTCCTGTGGGGCAAAATTACACTCCACTCCCCCACAACCCTCCATCTCCCATTAAGAATCACTGCCTTAGGGCACTGCAGATACTGAGTGATTGGTGTGACGGGATGCCGTACACACCTAACAGGGAGTCCAGGACTTAGGACCCTGACCTTGGGCAATTCACTTAAACTCTACTGGTTTCAGTTTTGAGTAGAATGAAATAGATAATGCAGAAATATGAGCAATAAAGGGGAAAAGTTGCCTGGAAAGAAATATGTAAGGAGGCTGCTAGGACAACGTGAGAGGTCAAGAAGGTTTCGTGTTGATAGTGATGCTTCGTGGAGTTTCCCAGTCATTGCGAACTTCGTATCTTACTTATCTCTAATCAGGTATTTGGCATGTAGTGGTTGCATAGTTCCAGATATTTCAGTCATGGCGTCTGCACTCAAGAGCACTTTTTAACTAAAAGACTTCACCCATGGCCCCTGCTGAATGCATAGCCCCTCTGAATGTGAAAGTCCGTCCACCTCTGCCATAGTTGACTGGACTAAAGGTGGTGCCTGTGACGAGGGCAACTGCTCTACTGGATGGCAGCAACTGTGAGAATAGGTGAGTGGGGCTAGTCAGGTTATCTCCCTCAGGAGGATGAACTTCAAAAACACAACCCAGCGAGAGCCAGCAGTAGTAGGAGCTGAATCTAAGCATACATAAGAACATTGAGAGCATCCAGACAACACGTAAGAAAAAGATATGAGGAAGCAGAAACTCTGAGTACTCAGAAGCTTCCATATGTATATATTCACATATGGAAATGGACATGGGGGTTGTCGATGGAGTTGCTGTCTTTACATGGGAAGCTCTTTCTTGACTTTCCTATCATGGCTCAAACGTGGTCCCAGGGAGGCAGTTTGCTCGGGCTACCTCACGAAAGGTAGCCGAGCTCCCCCTAACAGTGCTCCATCATGAAGTTTGGTTTATTGTCTTCCGGAGACACCACCACCATAGCTATCTTGGGCATTTGAGTGTTTGCTTGTTTTTTTGTTTTGTTTTGTTTTGTTTTGTTTTTTTACCTCCCTCCCCTAACCTACTAAATGCAAACGTACTAAATGAGATCCTGGCTCAACAAAAGCAGGATCTAATCTGCCTTGTTCACTACCACTGTAGTTCCAGACCTAGAATCATCTCTGTTACTGCAACATTCAAAATATATTTTTGGAATGAATTAGTAATAACTCTGTGAAATGAAGAGGAAGATGGCATGAATCACAAAAACTGTTTGGAAATTGTGTCAGCATTTAATTGAATTGATTATTTTTATATGCATTATCTATTAATAATAAATACCTCATATTATAAATTCATTTGTATTGTTTCTCCTGCACATTTCATTAAGTGTTGGGGACTGTGAGAATGAAAGTATTGTCAGAAGGCAGGGTGAAAAAAAAAGAAAAACAAATTGAAATTGTGTTACCATTACAAATTGGCTAAATCAGGCCAGCCTCAGTTTTCACTTCCCTGTTCCCATCCATGTGGCACTGTGGAAACTGAGTACAGGAACAGACAAGGAATGAGTTTCCATATCATGTACCCATGTATAGACCAATGAGGTGGTTTATGGGTTTACAGGTGTTCCTATCTATACTAATCTCATTTCTGTTAATAGAGTCCCCACATGTGACCAGATGGGTGGACAAATAATCCCACCTGTTCCAATCATAGTACCCAATTTCCCATTGCCCCATTAATTGGCTCATAGGGTGGGCTTCTGTGATGATTAGTTTTATGTAGCAACTTGGCTAGGCAATAGTACCCGGTTATTTAATTAGCCAATCATCTAGATGTTGCTATGAAGATAAGTTACAGATGTGATCAACATCTAAAATCAGTTGACATTAAGCGAGGAGATTATGCTCAATCATGTGGGTGGGCCTCATCAACCCAGTTGAAGACCTTAAAAGCAAAATTGAGATTTTCCAGAGAAGAAATCCTATCTCAAAACTGCAGTATTAACTTCTACCTGAATTTCCAGTCTGCTGGGCTGCCCTACAAATTTCAGACTTGCCAGTCCCCATGATCATATAAGCCAATTCCTCAAAATACATCTCTTTACACACACATATGCATGCATGTGTGCGTGCACACACACGCACACACACACACATGTATCCTTCTGGTTCTATTTATCTGGAGCACTCTGATACAGTATGTGACCAAGCTACGTGAATCAGAGTTATTTCCCAGGATTTTTGAAAGCCTCTGTCATCTCTGATTGTGAATCTATAAGGCCGTGGCCTGGAGAAAGTGCTCCATGCAGGATAAGCCAGTTTGAGAGCAACGAGACCAACACACAGTGATGCAGAGGCCAGAGATGGAGGCCAGGAGTCTTGGCAGACAGAGAGCACCCCAGTCCTAACTCTGTCATTCCTCAGGCCAGCTGTAACATGATTCTTCCTGGTGTATGTGGGCATCAAATCCTCTCTTGGCTTATGCTTGTTTGAAATCCAGTTCCTTCACTTTCAAGCAAGTTATTGGGATTGCTGGGAGGTCAGCCCTGAGTCCTAGTTTGTTTGTTTTTCTGGGTGAGTTTCTTGAGATTACTTGTAGGAAAATTTTGACTTTGAAGTCCATCAAAAGTGGTGACTGATGACATAGGTTCTCATTTCCCATGTTAAAAAACAAAACAAAACAAAACTATATAGGCCCAAGTAAGCATTGTTTTCAAGCCTAAACAAATGTTAAGGATAAATTTCAGCCACTCCCTGTTGTAAGACACTTTGCCATCTGCAGCCCCTCTGCCTGAATAGGTCATATTTACATTATATGATACCCCCTTTTGTCAGAACTGATCAGAGCAAGGCTTGGTATTTTACCCAAAGAGAGGGACATAGAGGCTGGTCTGTGACCAATGACTTGTGAGATCTGGCTCAGAAAGATGGGCTGTGATACTCAGGTTTTATTTTTGGGATTTTGGATATAGGTAATTAGAACCCTGGGTTAGAAGTAGGAGTAGATGGTAAAGCAAACTCATGATTTTGAGGCAAAAACATGGACAGTTAAAATGTATGCGTATAAGATGAAGGAAAAAGAGCAGGAGAAGACGATGCCAGTTGGTAGAGATAGGAGCATTTAGCAGATGTGCAGTGAGAAGCAGGTGCCATGAGAGGAGGCTGTGAAGTTGAGTGAGTTCCAGTCCCTGTTCCCATAAGGTGCAATGGTGCTGAGCTCCCTGCCAAGGTAAATACAACTTCCTTCACCTGAGGGATTCTAAGCTTAGCCTCTCTCCCTTACAACCAAACAAGGCCTCCTGGAACATGTTCAATGTGACTGGAAAGTGCCTAATGCAAAAAGACCCTCAGACTGCAACATCTTAACTGATAACAGAACAAGACATGTCTTTCGAATGGCAAAGCTACTTAGTTAGAAATATCAACTGGCAGAATGTAAATTTCAAATCATCTGTTAATGTTTACAGGGAGGAAACAGCTCTCAGAGACCCTTATTTCTTAATTAAATGATGTTTTCCCTCTGTAAATACAGAACTTGTACAGTATTTTAAATAAGTGTAACATTGATGTATATTATTAGATACTTCATAAATTTCATTTTTGTTCTTGCACATTTTTTTAAACAAGAAAAAACCCACAAAACATTCCATTTTAAAATGACAATAAAATTTAGGGCACAAGATAATTGATAACTCAACAGATTTTTGCAGAAGAAAGAGGAAAAAAATAAAACAATTTGATCAAGTAAAAGCAAAAGAGAAAGAAATTTTCCCAGTCTTAAATGAAAGTGAGAAGGATGTTGAAACAAACTGGGAAAGTTAAAAAGATATATGCAAATCCTAAAACAGGATGCGTTGTCATCATCCTCCTAAACAAGGAATGCAAATTATAATGTAAATCTAGAGACATAATCTGAGAGTAATCGGAGATCACCACTAGCCTGCACAGGTTGGGAATGGCCTTCTCCACAGGTACTTAGTGTCTGACTGTCCATTTTTGCAAGATGAATGCCTTCAGGTGCCATAATAAGGCCATGCCATCTGGTTATGATAATGGCCCATGATGACCAAAATGATTCATAAATTATAATTGAACTACAATTGAATGCAGTCAGCATGTGACAGGACTCATTCCATTTGCTTCATTCTAGATTCAAGCCTAGAATTGTGAATGCAGGAGCCAAAAGGCTGAGGTGAGTATTCTACCAGGAATCTTGTTCCTACCTTCAGCTTCCTTTGTAATTTCTAATCACAGGTGTCCAGGGCCAGATCTTTACAAAATTGCCACTGGATAGTAGTATGCTCAGGGGGCAGATTTTTCTAGCATTTTAACAGTGAGGGTCAAGTGGTGGTAGTCAACAAAAATTATCTATTCATTCATTCATTTAATAAGCATTACCTCGTTGATTAACTGTGTATTGGAAATTGTTACATAGGGGCTCACAGTCTCACAAAGGAGACGCTTGCTTATAGATTATCTAAGACAATGCACTATAATAGAATTATGCTTCCAGGGTTCTGTGGAAATCCCTAGGGGTATGTCTAAAACAACCCAGAAGGGTGAGAGAAGGCTTCCTAACTTTGGTGAGTGATGGTTGAGCTTTTAAATGGTGAAAAGACGATACATAATAGTGGCTTCAACCATGCCCAGAGCTTGCTCCTGCATGATGGCTTTCATGCCAGACTTCATGGGCTTGTGGATTGGGAACTCTAGTAGGACTTCTGTCCTGGCTGGGACTGGATTTATGGACGCATGGGCCTATTCCTCCATGACTTTGCATATTCCTTTTGTCTGGAATGTTATGCTACTCCTTCTTCTTTTTCAAGGGCCAACCCAACATTCTCCTTCTCTGAAAAAGCCTTACCAACACTTACAGATGGCACATTACAAACATATTTATGTTAGAGCTCATGTGTTAGTCTGCTAATGGCAGAGCAAGCATCTTCAGAACTGGCATAGGGTTGGCACTTGATAATGCTGGGTGAATGAATGAATAAATGAAGGAATAAGTGAATGTTTATCATCACATCAAAGTCCATCTGTGGCCTATAATACTCAACTGCCTTCTAAGACTTCAAGATGGCCCTTCATGGCCATTATAAACCCAATTCCCTCCTACAAAGAGCTGAGAGGAGTAGGGAGTATATGGTAGGACCTGGCTCTGTGCAGAGGGGCAGGAAGTGAAGCTATGAGACCAAAGCAACATGAAGAAATTTGTAACTGTTGGGTAGAGTTCAATCACTACCCAATTTAAAACATAAATTATTTTTGAGTTGGTTATCATTCTACCAACTACATGCTTGATTTAATTAATTTCTGAGAGGATCACGATGTATCTGTAACTTACTAAGGGCTGTTCTTAGGAATTTTTTTACTCAAAATGTATAATAATGTAGGTGGAGACTTAACAGCCACTTCTCTTTAGATTCTCTCAGTGCAAAAGCCTTGCTCAGCAAATGGTTGACATAAATGAAGTTTCAGGGAAATCAGAACTGCTTGGAGCAAAGAAGGCTTTTGAAGTGAATTGACTCTGACTGGACCTAAGATCTGAGGACCAAGAAGTGCCCAGTGATCCACACCACAGCATGCTGGTAGCTTCTATTTTGCCTGCTTTCCACATGGGATTTTGGCTCCTGAACCAATAGTGCCTGTGAAGCTGTGGTGCAGACAATTATCCTAACACAGGGAAAGCCACTCTGAACTCTTTGGCAAGGTTCTTAACCTCCTTATGCCTCATTTCCCCTCTTTAAAATGCAGAAAATAATAGTATCTACTCCATAGAGTTGGGTATATTAAACACTGTAGGTTTGTTAAATTGATTTTTTAAAACAATGCAATTCCTCTAACACCGAACATCTTTCTTCTATCCCTAGCTCTAACATTTTCCCTCTCTCCTAACACTCCTTTTCTCCCTCCAACTCCTTATACTTGGCTAACATTTCTTTAGTAAGCATTTCCTCTAGGAAGCCTTTTCTGATTCCCACCTCCTATGACAAAATGTGCTGCCCATTCTATGGGATTCTTAGCACTGGATGCTACATGTGAACATTCGAGATCTAGGACTGTAATTTCTTTTTCACTTTTCTAGATTCCCCCATTAAAATATAGACTAGGAGAGTACAAATTATGCCCATCGTGCTCCTCATTGTATTGTCAGCATTGAACATCAAGTATGATCTATTGCGAGCACTCAGTGAATGTGAAAAAAGGTAATAAGAAAAGCAGAAAGAAAGGGAGAGATAGTGGGAGAGAGTAAAGAATACAGGGAAGGAGGGAAGAAAAAGGGATAGAGGAAAGGAGGGAAGGAGAGAGAGGAGAGGGCAGATAGACAGTTGGATCCCTAAGCTCTGTATCCTACAGACAACAATCCTAGGCTCTGAGCTCACTCCCCCAGCACTCTTGCACTGCGCTGGTATCACAGAGACCAAATCAAAGGAGAAAGCCACAGAGACTGGATGAGATGATGCAACTGGAGATTCCTTGCACCCTCAGGATGCACAGTAGTAATTGACTAACAATAGCAAGCACTGCTTGGAAGAGAAAAAATGGAGCGTCATGCAGCAGAGCTCTCAGTCCCAGTACAACTCCTGCAGCTCCTGTGGGGGCTTCCTCTTCAGCTGTGCAGAGGCAGCCCCAGGGTTTCCTAGAGCAGCCTCAAAACAGACAACAAACACCAACAGCTAATCTGGAAAATATTCATTATCCGTGGGTAGGAGGTAGGAATACCAGCTCACAAATTCAGGTGTGCAAAAAAAATTACAACTCTTTATTTTATAGAGTTCAGCCCAATTTTTATTCTAGCATTTTCCTGATCCTAGCCATCTTGTGAAACTTGACCTCAGTCATCCACAGGGTTAAGCCATGGTTCCTGGAGTCAGGTGGATTGGTCGGGTGGCAGGTAGAGACATCTGGTATGTGGTCCTGGGCACACCTGGGAAGATGCATTGTCCTTGTTTGTCTGGGGCCTTGGGTAACCGGCCTAGGACACCTGTGGTCCTACCTGTGGAGACAATCCATCTGGCATATGGCATTCTTCTCTGAAACCATGGCTCCTCACTGGGATACTGCTAGAAAGCTAGGCTGATCTCCATGCTCCAGGAGGCCTATATTCCCTGCCTCTCTCCTGCTGCAGCCCTGGTTTTTGTGGACTGACTGGGAGGATATAGGTGAGTCCCATTCTGTTTCCTGCCTCTTCAGGTCACTCTGCCTCAGCCACCCTTCATACCTTTACTTCTTTCAAAAACCTTCAAACCCTCTGTGAACACTTATAAGGAAAATGCCAGCTATTCTTGCCTGTGACTTCTGATTTCTGCCCTGTCACTTATCTTATCTGTGCTGATGAAGCCCAGAAGAAACAGCCTGCATGCATGGGGAAAAGAGAACAAGGAAAATCAGAGGCAGCGAAGTCAAACAAATAAAATAAATTAATGCCTCAAAATGTTATCTAGCCATTCAAAGGCCCTAAGGCATGAGATCCACAGATTCTCACACTCTACAGAGATGGAGGGTGGTGAGGATGGCGATCTCCCAAGACCTCATATATAATTCTCATCAATTCAGTCCAAAAACGTGGGTTCCAACGCCTGGCCCCTCTGTATGTGAAAGCCATGTGTGGCTTGCTGTCTCTCAGCTTGCGTTAACATTCCAGGGCTTTACCAAATGAAAGGGCAAAAGAGGGTACACACAGCCAGATTAGCTCAGTGCCTCACATGCCTTTTTTCTGGCAGGCAGCTGCCATTTAGGGGTCCCTTGCTGGGAAAATCCATCCCTTAGTACCAGCTGCAACCTTGTATTTATGAGTGAGTCAACCTTTTACCAGCATCACTTGGAAGATGCACACAGTGTTCCCAATTTTAAAAATATAGTTATTTGGCATCTACCCTTTACCCAGAGCTGATTGAGAGACGTATTTTCTCATTACATCAATGGATTCCACTGCTCTTGGTGTGAAAAGATGACAGATGCTGATGCTATTGCCATCTGAGTTAGTGGGCCCATCTGCAAAGTCTGAGAATGTTTGCTGCAAAAGGGGCAAGTGTGTATGTGTGCATGCAAACACATGCACACACCCAAACACATGCATGTAGACACACATCAGCATGAGCAGCTTCATGGATGGTGTAGGTGTAGGCCGGGGTAGGCCTTACAAAGTCTTGTTCAAATATCTAAAAGTGCATTTTTTCAGGCTTATTTCTCTATAAAACAGTCCTTACATTTCAGGATTCTTTTCTCTTTTGCCTTATGTTTTGGCTTTCAGAAGGAAGCATCCCAAATAAAAAGCACTGCTGCATTTTCATCACAGTTGATTCTACCCATAGGTTTGTCAGCTTTGTCAAAAGACTTATGTATCTTTTTTTTTTTTTTTTTTTTTTTTTTTTGAGATGGAGTTTCACTCTGTCACCCAGGCTGGAGTCCAGTGGTGCAATCTTGGCTCACTGCAAGCTCTGCCTCCCGGGTTCACGCCCTTCTCCTCCCTCAGCCTCCCGAGTAGCTGGGACTACAGTCACTTGCCACCACGCCCAGCTAATTTTTTGTGTTTTTAGTAGAGATGGGGTTTCACCGTGTTAGCCAGGATGGTTGTAATCTCCTGACCTTGTGATCCACCTGCCTCAGCCTCCCAAAGTGCTGGGATTACAGGCGTGAGCCACCGCACCCAGCCAAAACTTATGTATATTTTAACCCCAGTGTCTACACCAGAGCCTGGCCCTAGTTGGTACCTAAAACAAGAAGGTATTCCTACCAACATCATTTGTTTTTTGCATTAGAACTCTTTGTCATGCAGACTTCTAGTATTATTCTATTATTACTACGTGTTTCATATATTAAACCTGTGTTTGTTGCATGCCTGTGCTGACATGTTTCTCTGTATATCTTTCATTCCTCAACATGAAGTGGCAAAATGGAAATTGTTTTTCTCAGGGGGATTAAATAACTTGTCCAGGTCATGCAGCTTGTGAGTAGCAGAGTCAGGATCTTCCTAACTCCAGAGACAGCAGTGCACCCTGATCACCTTAAAAAACTAAATTGTTGGATTCAAGAACGTGAGTGCTCGAAGGGGTCTAGAGAACATTCAACCTCTTTTACTTTCAGATAAGAGTGTTGAGGGCAAAACATGTTAAGTGATCTACTCCATGAGGTCCCACAAATACTTTTGGGGCAAGCCTGGGCCAATTGTTATTGTTATTGATCCCCTGCAGAGGACAAGGAGCTCTGCCAAATACTGCGGCACACATAATATGTCTAAGTTGGAGCCCCTGCTCTCAGGCATTTGTTGCCTGCAGAAAAATAAAGAACATCAATGAAATGCTTTCCCCAATCAGAATGCCTCAGGAGTGGGAGAAAGGAGGGAAAAGTTATGGAAAGGCTTCCTGTGACATTTATTTTCAGCTAAGTCTGACCCACAGGAGAAAGCAGATCATCGAGGACTTTGAGTGAGCTACGATTCCGAAATCATTGTTGCCTTCTGTCAGGTTCACCTGGACTCTCTTCTGCCATCAAGCCACTGTTGGAAGAGCTTTGTACTCTTCAGTTTATAGTAGGATAAGAGATTCCTAAAGGCTGTCCTAGAAGTGGGTCAAACTTTCAACTCTACCCATTGATGAAGGAGGAAGGGAGTTAGGGGGACTGGGTGACAAGCAGGTACTTTGGAAGTTCTCTCTTGAAAGGAGGTGGTTTCACCTGATTAAATTTAATTCTGGAAGTAGCTCAATTAAGAGGGTTATACAAAAAAAAAAATGGGGGGATTAAGTCAAACTTTTATAATTAGGAATGTGCCTGATATCTTGATTTCAGCTACAAATAAATTTCTGGCACACACTGTGATTGAATGACTGTCCAGATAATGACCAGGTTGCCTAGTTGTATGTGGGATCATATTCCAGATAAGATGTAGTGGGTTACCATCTTACTTAAATCTTCAGGCAGCTCCCATTGCCCTTGGAATAATGTTCAACCACCTTGTGAAGACTGATGAGTCTGTGGACAAACTTCCCCTACTCCTCATGCCCCTACCCAGGATCTGTGCTACAGGTTTGACAGATGTAAAAAAAATACAAAACTGTAAGTCAGGAGTGGAGCATTGGTGACAGTTTTAAAAATATTCCTTTGCTACTTTCAATATATAATTTACACTGTATGATTGATGAGCTTTTCATTTTTAAGAAGATGTTTACAACTTTGGAGCAAGTCAGTGTTGCTAGAGAAAACACAAATCTGAAAGATTTTTAAATATCAGTTTTCATAAACACATGAAAAATCCTGAGTTGTTCTGTTTGGTACTAGATGCTAGCCAGTATATGCTACCCAATGATCTTGTTCTACACAGACACTGGGCAAACATCCCTGAACCAAGGAATAGCTATATGCTCACTAACCCCACTTCCTCTATCTGGGCGTGTGGAAGACTGTATTTCCCATTGGTCCCACAATTAAGTTGTATCCATGTGAATGGATCTCATCAGTGGAAAGTAGGAGGAAGCCAGGTGCACAACGTGCAAATGGCACCCTAAAGTCCTTAGCGTGATCCTCTTTTCTCCATCTCTGCCTTTTACTACAACTTTGGAAAACTGAAGGAGCCTGAACTCCTAAGTTACCACAAGTAGCTACTCAACCCTCCAGAGAGAGTGATAGGCACAAAAGGAAATCTTTATGGTGTCTGGGGAGTATGGTTATAGGAGTATAGCCTAGCCCACCCTAACGAAAACATCATCCTCCCTTGCCCTGCCAGACATGAAAGAGCAATGCTGGACTGTGGCTGCTGCGGCACATGCAGTAGTGCAATGCCCAGCTCTCCTCCTGCAGGATGGAGGCTCTCCTTCCCCCAGCTCTCGGGAGTGTTGCCGGCCAAGGACTCATAGCTGAGTCCCTCTCCAGGAATTTCCCTCTGCCAAAGAAAACTTCCTCTTCCAAGGTTATGATCCCTCTCCAAGAGCAGCTTCATCTTATCATTGCCCTTTTAGGGCTTGCAAAAGCCTAGATTCCTTGCCTCAATTTGACATTCCTTTGCAGGGCTTCCCCTGTTCCAGAGCTGCCACGGGGTTTGCTGAGGCCTCTTTGGCAACTGCCTTGCAGTTTAACTTTTCATTCTGTCCAATCGTGCTTCCTTGTTGTGTTCCCTCACAGGGTAATTCCCGTATTGACTCTACCCCAACAAGCTTCCTGCATGAAAATATGTCTCAGGGTCTACTTCCCAGGGAACCTGAACAGTGACACCTCTTATTCCCACGAGATATTAGGCTCTCTCTTGTTTGAGAATAACCTATGCAAGACATTCTGCTTTGGACAATTTTGCACTCCCATCCCTGCTGAGCCAACCTGCATTGGTCGTTGACATCAAACCTAGTCCAAATATTATCTCCTCCATCTCTGCTCTCTTTGACAGGCTTCCTGTTCCAGGCAGTTCTTCATTCTCCCTGTACCTCCTCCATTGTGGCATTTCTCCAAGCTATTGCAGTGGTGGGTATGGCTGCTGCCTGGTAGACAGTGAGCTCAAGGAGCAGGTCTGAGTGCTCTGTGTAGCCACAGGGGTTATCCCAGTGCCTTCCAGGCCTGCTCCTCAGAGCTGGAGAGAACCATCTCTCCAGGGCTCACCATGAGTGGAAGGCTTTGGGGAAGCCCACCATGGCACCATAGCGTAGCTTCTTTAGATATCAGTTTGGATTTGTTCTTTCTGTCTTCAGAGATTTGGAAAAGATGAGAGGTGTTTGGCCTTATTTTCTAAGCATTTTCACTTTCACCAGCCTCTGATCAATTTAGCAGGACTCTACATCTGAGTTGCTGGAGGGCAGCTTTTCTTCCTAGTCTTTAAGGAAATCTAAACTCACTGAGGCTATCCCATGAAGAAGGAGGAGAGAGAGGTGAGCGCCTTGGAGAGAGTCCCAGCACATGGAAGAGAATGGAAGCCAGGGGTTTCCCCAAATATGGGGGCCTGTGTTCCTTCCCTGGCAGCCTGAGGAGGAGGGGGCTGGCTGTGGTCCCTATAGAGGACTAAAGTCCAGACTGTGCACTCTTGAGAGTGAGGAGAATGTGTAGCAATACAGGTTGATATTTTATGTCCTGATAGCCCAGCATCTTAGAAGCTCAAAGTCAGATTGTATTTATTCCGAAGAGAGCCTTATGACATTTCTTGTACAAGAGGATTTGTGGTTAGAATTCACCCTGAATATACAGAGAGTCAAACTGGTTTAGGGTGAATTTCTCTGAGAGTAAGAATATTATTTTAACCACCTGACTTTCTCTCTCTCTCTTTGTATCCTAGCTAGAGGCCTCTGAGATGAGTAACACTTTCTCAGAGGCTTAACAATCCTCCTCCACTCCCTTTGTTCTTCTAGCAAAACATTTTTATAATATAAAATACCCTTCCCACATCCGGCATATGATACTGACCTCAGGAGCATACATCTGAATGTATGTCTCCAAGTTTATTTACAGTCTGACTTGTAAATAAAGCACGGTGACTCTTTCTCTCCTAGAAGCATGGAAAAAATGTATGGGATTTAAGAGTGTTGGTGTACAAAGGCTGTTGTTGAATAAAGGAGACAAATAGATTTGCAGTCTTAACAAGAGTCACCTGTCCTGGGAAGCATGCATAGTATCTGGTACTTTAACCACCTACATAGTGATGTTGTGCATATGCAGGTCACTGATACAGGAGAAAATAATAATAGCTGTGACTGTTTATGGGATAGGAGTGCTTCAGATGAAAGAGATTAAATTGGCTAGAGATTGGAGCTAATTCTGTATTATAACAAGCCTATTTAATTGAGAAGAAGTTTGCCCCTTCAAGCTCTACTGAGGTGTCCATAAATTCACCCTGACAATGCCATGATAATCAAAGGTATCATGAGGTGAATAAATTAGACCTCCCAAGATTCCATCAGCAAGATGAGCTTTGGTCTTCTCCTTCCCTGGGTGGGGTGGCTTTGCTCTGTTCTCCTCTCCAGAGTCATTCTTCATCCTTCTTTGCCTTGCTCTGTGCTCCAAGAGGCTGAGCTGTAGGGACCACATCATGGTCTCCCAGTCCTCCAGGAGAATACATCTGCATAGTAGGAGACACCAGCAGGAAATAGTGAGGCAGGAAGGACTGGGGATTTATTTCCTGGGGTCTCTGTTGGGTCGCAGGTTGACAGTGGTATGCGCCTCTCTGGAAGGCTGCAGGTCCTGTCTGGGGATTGTCTTCCTTCCTTACCTACAGCCACAGCTCTTTCTAACCACTCCATCCCCTTGCTTGCACAGCTCTCAAGGTAGCAATGGCTCCCCAGTGTTAACAGCTCCAGGGCCTCACCATGCCTTATTGGCATTCTCTAACCCTACTCACACATTTATGCATAGCTTCCTCCTTAAACCCTCCTCTATTACCTCTATTTTGCTGTGGAAGCACCATGATGATATATTATCCTTAGCTCCCCATGCCTACCAAAGGTAGGGGGCAGTAATATGGTAGGCACAGTAGTCTTCCTTAGAAAACCTTGCTTTATATCACATCATCACGTCACACCATATATTACATTACAATATTCTATTTATATTTCTTATATTAACAAACCTCAATCTTCTAACTGTATTTGTCTGCCTTTATTTTTCAAGAGCTTATATGTGCTCCCAAACTCATTTTTGACTATGAAACACAGATGTTGCTTTGAAAATTAATGGGTCCAAGAATACTGTTTTGTTTTGACAATATTCCAGTCCAATATTCCTCACCCAGTATTAGCTGATGTTGTTGCTCACCAAACTTGTGTTGCCACTAGATAATTCTCCTACCTCAAACATCTTTTCTACTCATCTCTACATCTTCATAGTCTACTCTTCCTTGCACAGTTGATACCTTTTCTATGTATTCATCTGTCCAGCACAGTTTGAGTGCCTGCTAAAGTTTAAGTGCCTGCTAAATGATAGGCCCCTCAATGAAAGAGGCATACAAGAGCCTTTCCTATAATTTCATTCTTCTCTTCAGTGCTCCCAAATCTCTGTGCTTGTCCTGCAATGATCACATTCTACTTTGCTCTGCGAGAGTTGTATCCATGCCTGTTTTTGCCACCAGATTGTGTGTTTTCTGAGGATAGAAAATACAACTTGATCTTTGCCATCTCCTCTTAAGAATCACATACATTCAAGTACATAGAATGCACTCAGTTCATTAACCTCCTCCCAGCCAGCAAATGCCCTGAGTGTCTGATCTGATGTGGAAGACTGCTTTGACAGGCTGAAATCTTTTGTCACATATTGTCAGAGTTGACAAAACATAGGTTCTGATCAAATTGAGTGATTTAGACATAAAACAATATTATTAACTCCAGAAAGGGGATTTCAGAGGGAGCTGGAACAGAGAAGTTGCCCAGTCAGAGCTGTCCCGGTCACAAAGTAAGTTCAGCTCCCCGACCTTTTCAGCCCTGCTTCTACCCAAAGCCTCAAATAACTATCCAGGATAGCTTTCGTCAGTCTGAAAAATTTACATAACTTCTGATAAAGTCTAGCCCAAACATTCCTCTCACACTGTGCTGACTCATGCGCCCAAAATATGTCTGACCAGTGAGGCGGAAATAAATGATTCTTATTGGCTTGTAACTATCATTCTCCCCAGCTCTGTTTTCCTTAGTCCTAGGGGCAGATTCTAAGTTGGTACAGAAAAAAGAAAAAAAGTACTCCTGCCAATTCCCATCCTGGAATGACTGAAGAAAAGAAAATACATGTGATTATTTTAAAGGTACATGTATTTATTTTAAAGAGTCCTTCACAACCACCCCACTTCACACCCACCATCACCCTCATCACCCTAGAACTGTTTTAACCTAATTGCATCTTGGAGTTATGCCAGTGCCTCATGTAAATAAAAGCAATGAGATTAAACTCCCTGCAAAAATGAGATTAAGAATAACACCCATCTTTCAGAGACTTTCAGGAGAAAGTCTTTCCTGCTTTTCTATCAGGAATAGATGTGAATTGACAAAACATCTGCTTTGATTTAACTTATGTTAGAAATATTGCAAAAGGTGTAATTTATCCCGTTTTCATTTCTTAACTGGATTTGAGAAAGGTTACAGCCAATGTTTACACCCTACTTACAAGAGCGTAGGTGTCTGAGAGACACAGAAATTTGGTTTAACCCTCATTTCTGTTTTCATTTCATGTTCATGCCCCTCTTGGCCTTCTCCTTTTCTTCTGCTTTTATCTTGCCCTGGCATATTTTTTGTATCTTTAAAGGCTTCCTAAGTACTCTACAGAAAAGGAAAGGGCATACCAAAATTTTAATAATTTCTCCTTTTGAACCCTTATCTGTCTACCTCACAACAGATAAGTCAAATCATTCAAAGTTAACAGTAATTACCCTCAAAGCGAGGGCCAAGATACAGGAGCACATATTCTGCATTCTCATATGCAGAGACCAGATGGAGAAGGGGAGAATCCATCTGCAAACATTCGTCACACTGCCTCACCGCCCACTTCCACCCTCCAACATGATATTGCCTGTTTTCTCCAAAGTCTGATCGGTGGCCAGAGAGAATTGATGTTCTTGACCTAATCTTTATAGGAATTAAGGGTGAGAACACAGGTGTACACATTAATCTCTATATTAAGGGAGATCTGGAAGGCTCTTAGATGCTGACATTGATTCATGTTTTTGCAGTAATTCATAATTGAAAAATGGAATACATTGATTCTGTCTTGACACCTTACCACTTAAACTGTGCTATACTTCTTCCTTATATCTTAAGAGAATAATTTGGAAAGCATAACATAAAATGCTGAAGATGGAAATTACCTTTGTAGTCATCTATTCTAAGTACAAACGTGTATGTGCATGTGTTTTTAAAAAATTCGGTTGCAAAATTAGCTTATACTTGGTATAAGAATATCAGATTGCCCTGGGGTGTAAGAAGTGGAATGAGTCTCTCACTCTCAGTCATATTTCCCAGAATAAGCACCATTAATAGGAGCATTCATTCATTCATTCATTCATGCATGCATTTATTCAAAAAAAAAGTCTATTGAGCAACAATTATATGCTAGGCTCTGAATTAAGACAGGGAGAAAAAAATAAATACATTGATATAGAAAATAATATTAGTTGATGAGACAGGGAGTGACAAGTGAGGTCATTTTAGATAGTGTGTGACTGCATGGGAAAGGGAGCGGCAAATGCAGAGCCCTTTAGGCAGGGGCGCGCTGAGTATGTTCTAGCTACATCAAAGAGGCCGCTGTATCCATGATGCTGTGAGGAAGAGGGGGAGTGCACAACACGAGATTACAAATGTCAACAGTAGGCAGATTTTATAGGTCATTGAAGCATTGTATGGAGCTTCGTTTGCTTTCTAAGTGCAAGGAGAAGAAATGGGTGGTTTTAAATGGGAGTGTGGCAACTTTAATAGCAAAAAGCTTTTATGTGGAAAGACATGATCTAGGAAGATGCCTGAAGATTAATTTTTAAGGAGGCACCATTCAAAGGGCAAAATTGCCACATATAAACATAGATGACCGTTTTGTAGTATTTATGCTTATAGCTGTTTCCTATTGCATTAAATCCTACAATAGTCTTAATAGCAATAACAAATAACAAAGCTAGACTAGCCAACTCAGCAAGATCTATCTGATGTCTTGCCAATACCTGAGATCACAGGCAGAGCATCCAAATGAGGCAAAGGGACGCACGTGCTTGCACCACTAGAACAGCCCATGCCTTTTCTTTATGAAATTATGAATATCTCTGTATATTTTTTATAATATTTTTGTTTTGAAATAGTTTAAGATTCACAAGAAGTTTCAAAAATAGTACAGAATTTTCATGTGCCCTTCACCCAGCTTCCCTCAATATCAACATTTTGCATAACCATAGTACATGTCAAAATCAGGACATTAGCATTAATATAATACTATTAACTTAGGCACCGACATTATTTGGATTTCTTCAGGTTTTACAAGTTCTCTTTAAAAACTCTTTGTTGGCCAGGCACAGTGGTTCACGCCTGTAATTCCAGCACTTTGGGAGGCCTAGGGGGCAGATCATCCAAGGTCAGGAGTTTGTGACCAGCCTGGCCAAAATGGCAAAATCCTGTCTCTACTAAAAGTACAAAAATGAGCCAGGAGTGGTGGCGGGTGCCTGTGATCCCAGCTACTGAGGAGGCTGAGGCAGGAGAATCACTTGAACCTGGGAGACGGAGTTTGCAGTGAGCCAAGATCATGCCACTGCACTCAAGCCTGGGCAATAAAGGGAGACTCAGTGTCAAAAAATAAATAAATAATAATTGATTAATTAAAATTTATTTATTTATATTTGGGGAGTGTATAATAATACGAAATTGCCTCCTACATGTAGATGCAAGTAACCACCACCATAATTGGGATAAAAAACTGTCTCATCACCACAAAGAGACTCCCTCCAAATATCTCTTAACTGTACTTTTGTTTGGTCACAAGTAAGCTTTTGTTTTATGAATACACCAAGGCTGGACATGAAAAATACTTTAATTTGTGCTTCTTTTTTTTTTTTTTTTTTTGAAACAGCGTCTTGCTTTTGTCGCCCAGGCTGGAGTACAGTGGCGCCATCTTGGCTCACTGCAAACTCCATCTCCCTAGTTCAAGGGATTCTCCTGCCTCAGCCTCCTGAGTAGCTGGGATTACAGGCACCCACCACCACGCCTGGCTAATTTTTGTACTTTTAGTAGAGATGGGGTTTCGCCATGTTTGCCAGGCTGCTCTCACTGCTCTCAAACTGTTGACCTCAGGTGATCTGCCCACCTTGGCCTCCCAAAGTGCTGGGATTACAGGCGTGAACCACTGAGCCTGGCTTGTGCTTCTTTATTTAACATTTGGTTTATTAAAATCTGTAAATCTACTTAACACAATGTTTCTAAACATTCAAACATCACAAATATTTGTTTCTACATTTCATGAATTATCTTAAATATTTAAAACTTGATTTAAATGTAATTAATCAAATTCTCTAAACCATCTCAGTATAATCAAGAGTCTAATTTATCAACCTCTTTTAGTTGTTCAATCACTTTGAAAACAGAGTATCAGAATGGTTTCAAAATTTGTTTCTATACTTTTTACTTACCCTGATACACAAGTGACAATACTGTGCGTTCAATTCATTTATTCACCTTTTTTATGGTCATTTTATACTTCCACAGAATTCCAATGATCTTGCCAGACTCAAAAGAAAATACTAACTCACACAAACCTGCTAAGATGATAGGTTCTGACCTAATTGACTGATCCCTGGTCATGGCATGAGACTTGCTTGTGTCTTCCAGGGTCTCTCAAATCTAGATAGACTGTCAAAAACACCCTCTTTTTCCAATAAAACCTCTCTTATAAATGGAATTTTCAAGCTCATGTCTTCAAACAAAACATAGACAAAATTTTAGATTGTTTTTTTCTCCCTGGCCTGTATTGCAAAACTCATTTTCCTCTCAAATTTATTCACAATTTCGATATAGTTTGTTAGCATTTTTGGAAACATGGGTATGCTTTAATCACATATTATTAGAAGGCTTATCTAGGGTTTTTTAATTCAAGAGATGAGAATCCAGTCAGAGGAGTCTGCTTTCTCCTTCTGCTTGTCCGTCACATTGACACACTCTATGGAAACACCTGGTATTCTCCTGTCCTTCTCATTCTTAATAAAATCTCTTCTTTTCCCAGAAATATCTTGTTTGCTCATAATTCCTTAATCTACCTGTTCTTGCCTACATAGGTAAAGAAAAATTCAATGTATACTTCATAGGAACAACACTCACTCTCCTATATCAACTATCCCATAGGCATTATCATTAACAAGAACAATCACGTATCATTATATTCTTGTTTTTGTTTTGTAGCTATCATCCAATGCATTTTATTAAATGTCATTTGGTTTTAGGCTTTTTGATGGAATTGGTACCAACTTGGTGCATGCCTGCTCCTAAAAGAAATACTCAGGGATTTTCTCATAGGATCCTCATGTTCTGGCAAAAACAAGATGTTCTACTCCCAGGTTGACTTTTTCAAGCCCCAAGATGTTGAGTCAGCCATTCTCCAAGGATCTCGATTTCCTTTTAATGGAAAATAACATTAAACACCAAATATAAGCCTCAGGCTGTCCCACATGTGTATTGGGGACAAGATGAAACCTGCCTCCGGGCTACTTTGGCAGCAGACCTGAGAAAGGCCTTTCTTTCCAGATATATGATTTCTCATTGACAGCATTGGACAGCCCTCTTTATTGTTTGTGTAAATGACACCCTCGGACCTGAACAATACACACTGAGACAATTGTGTGCAACTGCAAACTGATATTTCTAATTAAAAAATACAAATTACTACATTTTGTGTTTTTTTAGTAAAAAACTTTCTAATGTATTTTTCATTAACCAAGATATGTACATTTTAAACTCTCATTCAGACAGATATTGCAATGTGTTTGCTTATTATTTGCTTCTATGGGTCACGCAAAGCCTTACAATTTGCTGTTAGTTAGCATTTGATGTACCTATTTCCAGACTTCTTATATACATATACAAATTCGGACACATGCAGATAGTGTAGTGGTTTTGATGCTTGTTTTTTTAAAAATAGGATTCTACTGTATAAATTGCTCTGCAAATTATTATATCTGACCAGTATAATTTTCTACAATGATGAAAATGTTCTAAACCTGTGACTATGGAGCCCTTGAAAACATGGCTAATATGAACAAGGAACTGAACTTTTCATTTTATTTTATTTCAATGAACCTAACTTCGAGTCATTAATAGAAGTTACATGCAGCTAGTTGCTCATGTATTAGACAGCTCAGTTTTAAAGGATAATACAGATTACCTTCAAGACCTGAGACAGGAAAAGATTTCTTAAGCAAGATACAAAAAGCATGGAGTAAATGAGAAAATATTTTTATTATATTAAAACTAAGATGAGACAAGTTGGCTCATGTCTGTATTTCCAGCACTTTTGGAGACCAAGGCAGGAGGACTGTTTGAGCTGAGAAGTTCAAGTCCAACCTGGGCAACATAGAAAGACCCTATCTCTTCAAAAAATTAAAAAACTTAGCCAGACATGGTGGCACATACCTATATTCCAAGTTAATGGGGAAGCTGAGGCAAGAGGATCATTTGAGCCTAGGAGGTTGAGGCTGAAGTGAGCCAAGATCACACCACTGCACTAGAGCCAGAGTGACAGACTGAGAGCCTCAAAGAAAAAAAAAACAAAAAACCAAAAAAAAAAACAACTAAGAATTTTTATGTAGAGATACATTAAAAGCATTAAAAGAGTAGAAAAAGAACCACAGAATGGGAGAAGATATTTGCAACAGTGTTAAGACAAAGGGCTTGTATACAGAATACATGATGAGCTCCTATAATTCAGTAAGAAAAATACAGACAATACAAAATGAACAAGATATAATAAGCCCTCACTTAATGTCTTTGATAGGTTCATGGAAGCTGTGACTTTAAGCAAAACATAAAAAATAACAAAACCAATTTTACCATAGGTGAATTGATATAAGTAAGAGTTAAGTTCCTGGCATATTACTGGTCACAAAAAATCACCAAACTTCTAAAAAAAGACCAAAATACATTTAATATTAAACATTGAAATACATGTGAGTTACACCTACATTTAAGAAAGATTGATAAAACAAGATAACTTCATTCACTTATTCCAGTTCAGAGTCTCAAGTGCTGGAGCCTCTCCAGGGGCTCAGGGTGCAAGTGGAAATGCATCCTGGACAGGACACCATCCTGTCACAGGGCACATTCACACCCATGTCCACATTCACTCAGACTGGGACACTTTAGACCACCAATTCACCTAACGTGCACATCTTTGAGATGTGGGAGGAAACTGGAGGACCTGGACAAAATGCGTGCAGACATGGGGAGAACATGTCAACTCCACATAGACAGTGGCCCTAGCTGGGAATTGACTTTTTTTTCTCTTAAGGTTATTATAAAACAATGTTATTTGAGGACTTGCTGTATTTGTACAGGCCCTCATCTATAAAACTAATTCAGGTGACTAATACACATTTGAAAAGGTGCTAAATTTCATTAGTCATAAGGAAAATGAAAACTAAAGCTCTACACATTCCAAAATGGTTAAAGTTAAGAAGAGCAATATTATCGAGTGTTGATAATATTGTGGAGCACCTTGAATGCTTATGCATTGCTGGTAGGAATGTAAATTAGTACAGCAACTTTGGGAAACAGTCTGGCATTATGCAATAAAGTTGAACATAGTCATTCCCTATGAGTAAGCACTTCCAGTCCTAGGTATAAACTGGACAAAATTGCTTTGTATAGAGACACAAATACATATACAAGAATGTCCACAGCATCCTTACACATAATGGCCAAAAAACTAAAAACACCTCAAATGTTAGGGCTAGAATGGTAAATTGTGTATATTTATAGAGTGATATTTTAATCAACAATAAACACATTAGGATTGCACTTACATGTGATGGCAAAAGCAAGTCTCACAAACGTAATATTGAGCAAAACAAGGCACATATAAAAGAATAAGCCTGCTTATATAAAACTCAAAGATGGGTAAAACTAAACTATGGTATCAGAAATTAGAATACTAGTTACCGCAAAAAGTGCCAGAAAGTGGGCTTTTATGATGCTGGCTACTTATTCCCTGGCTTTATGGTAGTTACACAAATGCTTGCTTGATGATACTTTACAAAGAAGGACATTTCAGTTTTAAATACTATTGATTATGTGCATTATTCTTCAATAAAAAGCACTTTTAGGAGGAGATATTAAAATTTGAACCCCAGAGAACAATTGGAGAGTGACCATTTCCTAAAGCAAATGTTCTTACTCTTCAAAACATTTAATATTGGCACAAACAAACAAACAAATACAATCTCATTATAGTTTGCATTTTACGTTATTAATAATTTTACTAGATATTTGTATTCTGCGTCTGTGAAATGCTTATTCGTAGCCTTTTCTCAGTTTTCTATGGAATATTCATCAATCATTTGCACAATGATTTATAAGAATAAAATTGTGTTCAGTAAAATTTTGTTCCATTGTAAAACTGTTGTATAGTAAGGATTTTTGCCCATTTATCTGCAAACAGGTTGCAAATATTTCCTCCAGTCTGGCATTTAATTTTGTTTGTGGTGTGATTTTGCCACGCCAAAGTGTTTGTTTCTATTTTTTCTGTAGTCAATTTCAGTATATCATTTAGTTTATGGTTTCTGAGGTTTTAATTGCTTATAATAGCATCCCCACCCCTAGATTATAGAAAACATTTCCCTGCTTTCCTCTAGTATTTAAATAGTTTAATTTTTTGAAATAGAAATATTTTATGCATCAGAAGTTTATTTTTATTTATGATGGGATACTAACTCTATATGTTTCCTTAAGTCCATCTGCATGTCAATTGTCCAAGCAACATTTATTGCATGCATGACTCATGTTGTTTCCACCAATATGATTCTCATTTAGATATATGTATATATTTACATATATATTTACATATGTATATATTTACATATATATGCATAGATATAAATTAGATTTCCTTAGGTACTTGAGTTTGTGTCAGGATTCTCTGTTATGTTACCTAATTTATTGACTTAATCTTGTACCTATGTCATGATCATTTAATTACTCTGACTAATCAGGCTACAGCCCAGGCACTGAAATGTAAAATAGCAGGTTTTGCTTAATGTTTTGGCTTCATCACTCACATGTCGGGCTTATAGGTGCTTTTCCATGTGCTTCTGTCTCCCCATGGCATCTCACCCTGCAGAGTCTCTGCCCGTGGGCTCTCTCTTCAGAAGAGTAGTCGGAGGTCTTAATGTCTTATGTGGCATATGGCTTCTAAGCACAGAAAAGTGTGTGGTGTTGGGTCTTTTTGAGGCAATCTTGGGATTGCCACCACAGTACGTCTGTGAACAAACTTTCTGCTTTGTTAGGAAGTCACAGGTTAGTCAGATTCAATATGGAAATGACTACACACAGGCATTATTCCAGGAGGAGTGTCTACTGAGTGCTACCCTTACAGACTAGCTACCACAGTGGGTATCCTTGACTTAGTCTTGTCTATAACAGAAATGTCTTAAGTCCTTCATTACTATTTGTTACTGATTTCTAGATTTTATCAAGATAAAAAGAGATCTACATTCCACAGAGGAGTGTCTTCTTTTATCAGAATGGTTGCTAAGTAGTATCAAATACAATTTGAAATTCATAAAGATAATCAGTTGGTTTTCTCCTTTAAAATATTTATGCAATAAACTCTATTAACAGAATTCATAACCTTGAATCCTTCTTCTGTGCCTGAAATAAACCCTCCATGGTCAAGATGCATTATTCCTTAATACACTGTTAGATTCTATTTGTTAGTATTTTAGTGAAGAATTTTCCCACTATATACATGAGACTGACTATAATTTACTTTTGTGGCACATTTCCTAAGTCCTTCACTTTGTAAATAAGGCATATGAGATCAGAGAGGTGAAATGAGTGTCTCAAGTTAGCAACAGAACTTACACAGACAGTTCCTGATTTAAGATGGTTCTACTTATGATGTTTTTGACTTTATCATGGTGCAAAAGTAATACATATTCACTAGAAACTGTGCTTCAAATTTTGAATTTTGATCTTTTCCTGAGCTAGTGATGCAGCTGTCTTAAGCCATAGCTCCCAGTCAGCCACACAATCATAAGGCCAAACAACAGATTCTACAATGCATAAAATGTGTTTTTGGGCCGGGCGTGGTGGCTCATGCCTATAATCCCAGCACTTTGGAGACCATCCTGGGCAATATGGTAAAGCCCTGTCTCTACTAAAAAAACAAACAAACAAACAAACAAACAAACAAACAAAAAAAAAAACCACAAAAAAAACAAAAATTAGCTGGATGTAGTGGCACGTGTCTGTAGTCCCAGCTACTCTAAAGGCTGAAGCAGGAGAATTGCTTGAACCCGGGAGACAGAGGTTGCAGTGAGCTGAGATCGCGCCACTGCACTCCAGCCCAGCAACAGAGTGAGACTCTGTCTATAAAAAAACAAAAATGTGATTTTGACTTACCGTATTTTCAACTTATGATGCCTTTATTAGGGCATAACCCCATCATAATTCAAAAAGCATCTGCACTAGAAATAATGCCTTTTGTGGATTGAAGTGAACAATAATTAATTGTATATTTCAAAATAGCTAGAAGAGAAGATGTGAAACGGTCCCAACACACGCAAAAAAAGATAAATGTTTGAGTTGATGAGTATCCTAATTACCCTGACTTGATTGTTAGAAATTGTATACATGTATCAAAATATCACATGTACTCTATAAATATGTACAATTATTATGAATGAATAAAAATGAATAAATACATAAATAACACCCTCTGAGTCCAATTCAATGAGTTTCCTACTACATGATGCTGCCAGTTTCTCAAAATTTTTAGGGTTACCTATTTGTTTGTTTTGATTTTAGGACAATTTCAAACTCTTTTAGAATTACAGAACTCAAGAAAATGTTCAGTGTAGTTCAGTTAATATTTACTAACTGTAAGTTATCCAAATGGTGTTTAAATCTAATCCATTTTCTGCCAGATCTGTGTGTCAACACATATTATTAGTAGCAATAGCTTATTTCCCCTGGTTATTAATCCATAGGGATGCTCAAGACTTTGAGACCCTGTAAACTACATGCAGTTAGACTACAGAGCCCTAGATTGGTCTTATCTGAGTTTTCTTGGGGTGGAGTCTGCTGTCATGTGGCATATATCATAATCTTCCCTCCATCTGGCCACATGCATGTAAGTTGTATGCAAGGCCACCTAGAGATGTAACTTCATATATGCCTCACAGCAATGCTCACTTACATTACTTGCCTGAAATTACTCCAGAGCAAGTTGAAGTTCCAAAGCCATTCTGTCACTTTGGCAGTATGGCATAAACCTTTCAAAAACGATTATCCTTCTGACTCTCCAAAGGTGGTGAAAGACACCAGGCTATCTGTACCATACCTCAGGGTATGTTACCATCTCCTCCTCCTCATTCACGTATCACCAGTGGTCCTCATGTCAGGCAACTCCTAAGGACCCACTCCATTAGTTTATCAGGTATTTGGGGGCCATATGTGAACCTTAACTTTGGCTCAGAATGGGGCCTCTACTATGTATGTTGTTTTTTGTGTGTATATTTTCTTCAGAGTTTTAGGAGCAAGGAGAGAAAAATAATCTGTGTAACTAAATCTATACAAACTCAACAGAGCATAAAATCAAGGGCTTAACCATCTTCAAATACTCATAAGAATAACTCCATATGTAAAACATATAAGTAGGCAATTATCTGGTGATTTTGCTCAATAGATCAAACTACAGTTTGTAAGATTTAGACTGAAACTCATGCTTTAAAAAACTGTTCAGCTATTTTGAAATCAGTTAAGAGACCATGAAGTTATATGCATTTAGGCTTGCATGAAGAAACTAACCTAAACTAAATAAAACACCAGCAATAACAGCAACAAAACATTTTCAAGAAATCTATAGGATTTGGCTTCAAGCCTCTTGTGTAAGATTTTCATTTTAAGCCAAAGTCCTCTGCAATGAATGCAATAAAGTCAGTGATTACTTGGGCTAAACATTTGATGCAATTTTGTCTCCAAGTGTTCCAAAATATCGAAAATATTTTCACCTCATCTTAAAATATCAAAAGAGAACTAGGTTCCTTTAAGACACTATTAGAATTAGTACAATTTGGAAAAGAATTGTTTGGCAAAAAAGCTGTAAAGGCAGATTAGCTTATTCAGTACTTGAAAAGATTAAAAAGCAGCACTACTTTGAGAAGTGTGGTTCTGGCCCTCAAATAAAATTATAAATCCCTAGAATTGTATGGAGAGACTTTACGTAGACCAAACAACACAATTAACTTAATATATGCTAAAGCAGTCTTTTCAACATAAGTCTACACTTGAAGAGAGAGGACTATTTAATAAGTAATTTTAGAACAATTCAGTGACAGTTTTGAGGAAAAAAACACATTCACACCTTTTCCAACAGACATAAATAAAGCCCATGCATTAGCACAAGCTGTTCCATCCACCAAGGGGGCCTCCTCTTGCCTGTCTGCCTCCCACACATCCTCCACCATCTCTCAACACCTTCTGTGTGGTTCCTTCCTAATTTCCTTTCAAAAACATAGATGCATCTTATTCTCTACCCTCAACTCATGTAGCTAACTGTCCTATGGCAAATACAGTATTGCATTGGAATCATTTGCAGCCCCCTACATAGACGTTTTATTTCAGTTCTTTGAACTTTTGCAACTCTAGTACCTAAGTCAGCATTGGCTACAAAACAGGCATTGCAAGAGTCTTTGATGAATAAATGGCACCAAAATATACAGGATAATATGCACCATTAAAATTCCAAGCCTGATTTAACAAAAGGTTTGTAAGGAATAACTTTATAAGAACAGACTGCAAAAGCACATGTACAATCAGATTGCAGCTATAAAAGAAGTCTTGTTTCACAGACTCAAACATAAAACCATAAAAATATATGTTTGTATTAGGGCAATCAAAATATTCTCCATTGTTTCATTCATGGTCTTTCAAATATGTTTTTCTAACCACAAATGTTAGCTATGGCCTCAACATAACTATAACAGGATGTTAGAATGAGACTCTTTCTATAACTGGTTTCAACTGAAGCACCAATACAGTACATATCAGATTACAAAAATGAGGGAGAGATGAACCCGTTCACCACTTCTCAATGCAGAATTGATAGAGTTAATGAAAATCCCTCAATTTTTGGAGACTCAGTAAGACCAAAGGTACAACAGAATCAGAGGGAAGCTTTGAGGAAGAGGTTTAGTAAAGGCATATACGTGTGCATATATATATAATTTTATTTTGAGAAATCTGTTGTTCTGCTGTTTTCCCATCTTCCTCTTTGCGAGAATATCTAGGACTGTCGGGGGCAAAAGTGGGCCATCTGTCCGAAGACCTTCAAGGCAGTGGGTAGCTTCCAAAGGGTCCACTCGAAAAGAGTTGACATGCTGTTCCCTGGCATTGGGAGACACGGGAGACTGGGGCCTGACTCACACGAAAGAAAAGGAAAACCAGCTATGGGCTGTAGCCTCAGCCTGCTCCAGAAATGTTGAGAAAAATAACAAGGTTAAAAAATTATGTATTGAGATTTGGCTGGTCTCCTAGAGTTTGCATGGGGCAACAGATGGTCTTTCCCATGATGAGGAGGCTGTGGTAGGAAGCTGCTGTCCAGAGTTCTGCCTGATCTGGCCAGGTGAAGGGGTAACGAGACCTCTACAGGGAAAAGATTTTAGGAAGTGCACAACATCAGGTGACCAAAGACTGAAAAAGGAGTCTCCTTGACCACTCAGATTAAATATGTTTCCCCTTGGGTCAAGGAAATTGCAAGAGGGAGGGTTCCAGCAGGAAGCCTTCAAGAGGTCCTCCTAAGGACTTCATGGAAGACGCAGTCCACTTTATCAACTGCGGGGCCCGCAGGGCACAAAGTTCCCTTATTCTTATTTTTCTCCCATCTGCCTTCCCTACTGGGACCTTGCTTGGAATAATCAACAAGTGATGGAGAAAGTCAACAGGACCTTGCTCCCTGTTCTGAGAAGTGGATCCCAATGGCAGAGGGAAAAAGGTCTTATTCTAAAGTTAATCATGTCATTTTGATGATTACAAGGAGTTGGACGTCATAAACTCTGAATTGAGTTGCTTAAGGAAATGTTGCACTACTTCCTAAGAGTGAGGGAAAAATCATGAACCTGCAGAAAGAAAGATTCCCATAGGTGGCCAGGCGTGGTGGCTCACACCTATAATCCCAGCACTTTGGGAGGCCAAAGCAGGCAGATCATGAGGTCAGGAGATCGAGACCATCCTGGCTAACATGGTGAAACCCTGTCTCTACTAAAAATACAAAAAAATTAGCCAGGTATGGTGGTAGGCGCCTGTAGTCCCTGCTACTTGGGAGGCTGAGGCAGGAGAATGGCGTGAACCCGGCAGGTGGAGCTTGCAGTGAGCCGAGACCCCGCCACTGCACTCCAGCTTGGGCAACAAAGCGAGACTCCGTCTCAAAAAAAAAAAAAAAAAAAAAAAAAAAAAAAAAAAAAAAGAAAGAAAGATTCTCATGAGCAAAAGATTACCACCTCTGAATAAAGATAAAAATAAAACTGTGTTCTGATTCCAGTCCCCACATTGATGCTGCTCAGTATGTCAGCTGCATAAGGAAAACCTGTCACTCATCTTCCTTAGTGCCCAACAAGTCATAAAAGGAAGCTATCCAGGTATGAAAGTCTGTTAAATTTTGTTTTAAATGTATTTAAACCCTCATGTACCACCCAACACTACAATATTTTATTTGCCTTTGGGATGAGAAAGCTCAGCTCACTGAATGTGAGGTAGAGAAGCAAACTCATAGGTCACTGTGTCTCACCCCGTCATTTTACAAATAAGAAAATTCATGACAAAGAGAGTTGAAAAGACATGCCCTCAACACCTTAGCTGGTTAATAGCAAAATGACTTCTGACACTGTCTTCACACTTCCTTTTCTGATCAGCTCCAGCATTTCCACAGCCTGCTGGAGCTACTCCCCCAGTCTGAAAGAATCCTGAAAATAGAAAAGAAGTGGGCAGTTTTCCTAACAATGCTAATCAGAAGTTACAGTCTTCTATAAATGAGTGTCAGAGAGGCTCTCACAAAGCAAGCTTCCAGGGAATGTAGGAAGTTAATTACCTTCCTCTATAATTCATTAGTCATCGTCCTTGTAACCTGAGGCTGTTTGAAACACAACTTGTATTTAGTAGCACAGATTCAGAAGACTTAAGGTGTTAATATGCCCAAGACAGTCTCTTTTATCTAGTTTATTATCTTTTCCTTTGACAGGCTTAAATGACTTTTAAAATCTATCCTGTGTTTAGTTAAAAAAACAAAACAAAACAGCTAAGATTATGGAGAAAGAATGTTTTGATTGGAATGAATAATTACCTAATATGTCTCCTTCAAATGTACATGAAAATGAGTTTACATATTAAGTAGGATAAAATTGAGTAGGCTTTCAAAAACAGGTTGAAGAAAGGATTGTCTGTCTCAAAATAATTCCCTCAGTGGCTATAGCTGCACCATTAAATGAATTGCTTTGGGGTAAAGCATTATGACTCCCAAAGCATTCCGGGAAAATGCAAATCTATTACCTGCAAGGGTGACATCACCATCTCCCAGTGTCTTTCAAGGAAAGCAGGGGAACCCAGGACACAGACTTTTGACTGGTGTTGAGTTGGGAGGTGAAGAAAAATATTCTGGTTAGAGCGAACTGCCTCAGAAAGACAGACTAATAAAGTACCCAGCGTAGCAGAAGGGGAAGAAGGAAGGCATAAATTTGAGGGTGAGAAAGAGAGTGTCAACAATTTGATATTTCCTCAGGCCTATGAGAAGCAAATGTTTTTGGTTATCTTTCCTTCTCCAAGCTTCTTCTAAGCCCTTACTGAATTCTAAGGAAAATTCGTATGCAGAAGATACATATATGATTGTATATGTAGTTTTTGCTGAGCCAGTCATTTGGTCAACAAATATTTACTGTTTACTACACACCAGGCAGTGCTGACTGTTGAGTCATAACAAAAATAAGGTTCCGGCCCTTAAGGAACTTACAGCCTAAGGAAGACATGGACAAGTAAGCAGGCATTGACACTACCTAGAACTGTCCTTGACCCCAACAGTGTGAGATTTTGCATGTGTCTGTCTGCCTGTCTACCTGCCTCACAGCTTAAGAGTATGAAATAAACTTCTAGCATTAAGGAAGGGGTCATTTTCTTTTTCAAAATTCCAAATGGTATAAAATTGGTCTTATATACATTAGTCTGTAATTGTGGTTCAGTCTGCCATTTTGAAACAAATTATAGCCCAAACAGAAACTAAACAAGGTATTGCCCTCACAGAACTCTGAGCCTCACTTCTAATATAAGATTATAGAAACGACAACAATAAATCACTTCTAATATGAGGTTATAGAAAAAAACAAAAAGCAGACAAAACAAATGAAAGACTCGAAATCATAAATTATAGGAAAACGTGTTGACAAGTGGGGATCTACATGCACAAGGGCAATGTAGCAATGGGATAGCAGAAGCCTCCATGGGGGCATTACCTGCACAACCACTGTAGAAGCACTGGCTGAGATGGTGGGCCATGTGGGGGCCTCTCTGAAAATGGCCCGCCGGCTTCCTGCAGAAAACAGTGAAGAGATGCATGAAGGTGGTGGGCAGTCTGGGGAAAAGCTACTGCTGCCACCAACTCTGCCACCTTAGAAGTCTGGTCAAGCCACTGTGGAAATCCAGGTATGGGAGGCTAACTGTCCAAGGACCCAAGAAAATGACACAGAAATGGGTATCCCTGAGAAGGATCGTGATTGTATTTTAAGATGGCTTTCCAGAAGTAATGCCCAAAGACTGTTGCCCAACTGAGGAATGGCTTTAAAGGTTAACACTGGGTATGGGAAATAGTCATCTACTTAGCGTCTAGTGGGACCCTAATCATTTACACTGAGGGCAGTAGAAAAACCAAGTGATAGAGAAGGTTCTTTTCTGGGAATTTAAATGCAGTGAGAGAAGGCAGGAGAAAAAATTTGGGTACCCACAGGGGGCAGTCTGTGCTATAATCAGAAGAACTAGCCCGCATATTATTGCAGAACTGGGCAGAGGGCAGGAGCCAGAACATGCGTTACGGATCAAAGAGTCACAAGGCATCAGTGGTGTGATCAGGAAGTAAATCACCTCCAACAGGGTGTTTACTGTGGTTCAGGGCTTTTTAAAACTAGAGCTTCTGTCCTTGATCCTTTTGACCTCATACTTAGCCTGAAAGTTAGTCCTCCCACCAGAAGGAGGGAGTACAAAATGCAAGTCATCACTGTAGGAGGGCAGAAGCCAATGATTACAGTCTGAGAACATGAAAGACAGAAAGCCACAGAATATTTCCAGGCTGCCAGTACTCAGTCAACAAATAGGAATCTATGCCTCTTGTACACCAGGCTGATAGTGCAATAAACCATACTCGCAAGGTCCTTCCCTCAAGGAGCTTACACTCCATGAAGGAGCTTATTACCTGTCTTAGTCTTCTCGGGCTGCCATAACAAAATACCATAGACTGGGTGGCCCAAACAACAGACATTTGTTTCTCACAGTTCTAGAAGCTAGAAGTCTGAGATCAGGGTGCCAAGT
This sequence comes from Macaca nemestrina, assembly GCF_043159975.1. NCBI lineage: Eukaryota > Metazoa > Chordata > Mammalia > Primates > Cercopithecidae > Macaca > Macaca nemestrina. The sequence goes on along the minus strand of NC_092128.1, from coordinate 104,918,275 downwards.
GGGTTCTGGTGAGGGCCCCTTCCTTTATTGCAGACAGCTGCCCCACTCTATCTGCTCCTATGGCCTTTTCTCAGAGCATTTGGGAGGGTCCAGGGTGGAATGACATGGTTTGGCTGTGTCCCCACCAGAATCTAATGTTAAATTGTAATCCCCAGTGTTGGGGGAGAAACCTGGTGGGAGGTGATTGGATCATGGGAGCAGATTTCCCCCTTGCTGTTCTCATGATAGTGAATGAGTTCTCTTGAGATCTGGTTATTTAAAAGTGTCTACCCCTGCTCCTTCGCTGTGTCTCTCTCCTGCCACCATGTGAAGATATGCTTGCTTCCCTTTTGCCTTCCACCATGATGGTAAGTTTCCCAAGACCTCCTTAGCCATGCCTCCTGTACAGCCTGCAAAACTGGGAGTCAATTAAGCGTCTTTTCTTTATAAATTACCCAGTCTCAGATAGTTCTTTATAGCAGGGTGGGAACAGACTAATACAGAACTATTTTAAACGACCAGCTTCCAACAAAGAATTATGAGACACTCAATGAAACAGGAAAGGACGCAGGGAAAAAGCAGTCAATAAAAACTGCCCCTGAGCCAGGCGTGATGGTTCACACCTGTATTTTCAGCACTTTGGGAGGCCTAGGCAGGCAGATCACGAGTTCAGGAGTTCAAGACCAGACTGACCAACATGGTAAAACCCCGTTTCCACTAAAAATACAAAAATTAGCCGGGAGTGGTGGCACACGCCTGTAGTTCCAGCTACTCAGGAGGCTGAGGCAGAAGAATCTCTTGAACCTGGGTGGTGGAGTTTGCAGTGAGCTGAGATCATGCCACAGCACTCCAGCCTGGGTGACAGAGCAAGACTCCGTCTCAAAAAGGAAAACAGCAACAACAAAAATTAAAAAAAAAAAAGAAAAATATCCTGCCCCTGAAAAAATCCAGGTTTTCAACTTGCTAGGCAAAGATTTTTAAATTAGCTATGAACTAATGTAAATCATTTCTAAAGAAGTAAAAAAAAAAAAAAAAAAAAGAGAAGAAGGTTTCACCAAATAGAGATTCTCAATAAAGAGATAAAAATTATTTAAAAATAGAAATAGACAGTTTTTCATCCCAGTTATGGTGGTGGTTACTTGCATCTTCATGTAGGAGGCAATTTCATATTATTATACACTCCCCAAATAGAAATTTCAGAAATAAACTGTACAATAACAGAAATGAAAAATTTACTAGATGGGATCAACAGTAGATAAGAGCTGGCAGAAGTTTCAGCAAACTTCGAGATAGCTCAATTAATATGTCCAGTCTTGGAAACGACAAAAAAAGAATGAAGAAAAATAACCGGAGCCTCAGAGACTTGTGAGACAGCATGAAGTATAGCAACACATGTATAATGAGAGTCTCAGAAGGGGAGGAGAAAAAGAAACAGAAAAAATTCTGAAGAAATAATGGTCTTAAACTTCCCAACTTTCATGAAAAGCAATAATATACTGAAACAAAAACACAAAAAAAACTGAAACAAAAACACACAAAAAACCCAAGCAGGATAAATTAAAGGAAATCCACACCTGGGTACATCATTATCATCTGCCAAAAGACAGAGAATTTTGAAAGTGGCAAGAGAGAAATGACTCATCATGTACAAAAGATCCTGAATAACCCTAACAGAGAATTTCTCATCAGAAGCCCTGAAAGACAGAAGGGAGTAAGATAACATATTAAGTTCAATGTAATATATCATATTGAAGACTAAAGGACTTAAAACACATGATCATCTCAATAGAAGTAGAAAAGGCATTTGACAAAATCCAACATCCTTTCATGATGAAAACACCCAACAAATGTGAAACAGAAGAGACTTTCTCTGTTTAAGGGCATCTATTAAAAACCCAAAGATAGCAACATACTTAATGGTGAGTAACTGAAAGCTTTCCTCCTAAATTCTAGTCATAAACATTACTAGAATGTCTGCTGTCACCACTTCTATTCAAGATTATACCGGGCCAGGCACAGTGGCTTGAGCCTATAATCTTAACACTTTGGGAGGCTGAAACAGGAGAATCATGTGAGTCTAGGAGTTTGAGACCATCTTAAGCAAGATGGTAAGACCTTGTCTTTACAAAAAAAAAAAAATAGCCAGGCATGGTGGCATATGCCTGTGGTCTCAGCTACTCAGGAGGTTGATCACTTACCCCAGGAGATCAAGGGAGTAGTCAGTGGTGTTCATACCAACTGCTCTCCAGCCTGGGTGACAGCAAGAGCCTGTGTTTAAAAAAAAAAAAAAATTATACTGGAAGTTCTAGATAGAACAATTCAAGGATAAAAAATAAATACATACAGTCATCTAGATTGGAAAGGAGCAAGTAAAACTATCTCTCATCACAGATAACATGATCTTGTATATAGAAAATCACAAGGAATTCATACACACATACACAAACACAAACTGTCAGAGCTAATAAATGTAGTCAGCAAAGGAGAAAGATACAAGATTACAAGATCAGTACATGCAAATCAGTTGTATTTGTACTCACTAGCAATGAACAAGCTAAAAATCAGATTAAGAAAAATTCATTTACAATAATATAGAAAAGAATTAAGTAAATGGAAAGACAGTGCATCTTCATGGTTTGAAAAGCTTGATATTGTTAAGATGGCAAGACTCCCCAAATTTCTTTACAGATTTAATGTAAACTTCATTAAGATCACAGCAGCTTTGTTGTTGTTGTTGCTGTTGTTGTAAGCCTTGCAGTCCTGGACTTTTCTTTTTTGGGGGGTTTTTAATTCAATCTCTCTTATTATAGATCTGTCGAGATTTTCTATTTCTTCCTGAGGCACTTTAGACAACTTGTTCTTTCTAGGATTTTGTCCATTTCATTTAGGTTATTTAAATAGTTGACATGCAATTGACAAGCTAACTGAAATGCAAGAGATCCAAAATAGTCAAGATAATTTTAAAAAAGAAAAAAGTTGGAAGATCCACTAAAAAGCTACAGTAAAAAAGATACTGTGGTACTGGCATGAGGATAGACACACACATCAGTGGATTAGAAAAAGTAGCTCAGAAATAAATCTTTACATTCCCTGTCAATTGATTTTCAAGAATTTTCGGCAAGAGTTACCAAACAATTCCATGAGGAAAGAAAAGACTTTCCAACCCATGATGCTGTAATAACTTGATAGTCACATGCAAAACAAAAAAGTCAATCCCTTACCTCATTGCCTGTATAAAAATTAATTCAAAATGGTCAGAGACCTAAAGTTAAGAAAAAAATCATAAAACTCTTAGAAGAAAAACAGGCATAAATCTTTGTGACCTTGGATTAAGCAGTGGTTTTTTAGGTATGACACAAGCACAAGCAACACATGCAAAAATATATAAATTGGACCTCATCAGAATAAAAAGCATTTGTGTTTCAAAGGACGCCATCAGGAACGTGAAAAGATAACCCCCCAAATACTTGCAAATTATGGCTGATCAGTCTAGCATTCAGAACATACAAGGAGCTTGTACAACTCAAAAATAAAAAGATAAATACTTTAAAAATGTGCAAAAAGATTTGAATATACCAATGGCCAATAAGAACATTAAAATATGCCAACATCATTAGTCATTAAGGAAATGCAAATCAAAATCACAATGAGATACCACTTCATACTCACTAGAATATTTATAACTAAAAAAAAAAAATTAACAGTAACGGGTGTTGGTGAGGATGTGGATAGAATAGAACCCTCACACACTGCTGGTGGAAATGTAAAATCATGCAGCTGCATCAGAAAACATTTTAGAAGTTCTATAAAAAGTTAAACATAGATTAGGACCAGCAATTCTACTCCTAGTTACACACCCAAGATAATTTAAAGCATATATCTACACAAACATGTGTATGCGAACATTCATATTAGTACTATTTATAATAGCCAAAAAATTGAAACAACCTGAATGTTCAATTGATAAACACCTGTACATAGTATACATAGCATATCTATACAGTGGGATACATAGTATACATAGTGTATCTATACAGTGGGATTCATCTATGAAAAGGATGAAGCACTAATACATGCTGCATGAGTGAATCTTGAAAATATTATGCCAGGTAAAAGAAATCAGTCACAAAAGGCCAAATATTATAAGATTTTATTTATCTGAAATGTCCAGAATAAAAAAAAATTCATAGAAACAGAAAGTAAGGTTAGTAGTTTCCAGGGGCTGGGAGAGAGAGGAATGGAGTAATGGGCAAAGGGTTTCTTAGTGGATGAAGAAAATATTTTGAAGTTACATGGTGGTAATGGTTGCACAACTTTGTGGAAATACTAAAAACAAATGAATTGTAAACTGTAAACTGGTGCATTTTATGGTATGTGAATTATATCTTTAAAAAATAATATAGTGAGATGATGTAGGGCAGGGAGGGGATGACTCTAGAGGCAACTTTCATGTGTAGCTGAGAGAAAATGAATCCCCAAAGGAGATTTCCTTAGAGTTCAACATTTTAACAGGAAAGAGGCAATGTAGAGTTTCAAAAGCAGGGGATGTAAAGTCCCCTGATCTCTATTTTAAATTACTCTATTTTGTCAGCAGAATAAAATTAAAGCTATCATCTAAGAGTGAAGCAGAAGAAATGTGGGGAGGTTTGAGAAGAGAAAGTGTGACTACATAGTATGTTTGGGAAGAAGAGAGCTTGATTTAACAAGAGCTTACCTGAGGTTTGTGGTCATGAATTTAAAGTAAGATGAGGTGTTCTGATTTTATATTTTTCTCCAGCCACATTCAGCCAACTGAAGCAAGCGTTGAGTAGGTGGAGATATAACCAGGGCTGGCATTTTCCTAGTGAGTGTAACGCACTCTTGAGAGTGGATATGAGCAATATATAACAAGTCATGACATCTTAGTGGGATAACTATGGGACAAGGATGAGAGGAGGTTATGGATGGAGCAAATGTATTAAAGTTAATGGATTGAATATTACTGGGGATTTTAAAAATTATTTGAGCAATAGTAGTAGAGGGAGTTGGCTAGAAATGTGGAAAGTAGAGATGGTCAGAAATAGTGATGACGGAAATTGAGATTCTGCAATTATTATTACAAACAATGTTTAAGGTTTCTCTCTGGATATGAGTGGCTGGGAATGGGTGGAGGACAAGATCCTTAAACCAGAAAAGGTAGTTTAAAATATTGCTGAACCATTAAGTGCTTAAGCTTGGACGATGTGTGCTTAGAGTGGAAAGAGGTGCACATTTTCAAATCTTTCTCTAGTAACGGAGAAAGATGTCTTTTGAAGGGTATATATGTGACTAGCATGCAGGTGTCTGGAGACTGGAGGACAAGGGATTTTAGGATGGTAGTTAAGACAATGATGATGAGAATGCTTATGGGGTCTAGACCAGACTGGGCTTCAGCTACAGAAAGAAGTGCTGATGGACCAAGCAAAATGGTGGTCATACAGGGCTGAGGAGTCACAGATAAACCTGAGTCTCTACTCTTTCTAGAAAGCAGGATCCAGTTATGCTGTCCTTTCTCCCACCCAAACACCACATTTCAGCAAGGTAAGGGGTAGAGGATGACTTAAAGTCAGTTTGGGCTGACTTAGCACATGTGACAATCATTTCTTTAGCATCCATTTCTTTTAAGAATGTATTCTTAGAGTTGGGGTTAACATACAGATCTCACTGAAGTGTTTTGAGCTTTAAATAATTAAGCTGGAGAAATTAGACAACCAAGTTGTCAAGTGAAGACTAAAGTTGTAAACTTGGTCGGCCTTCATGTCCCACAGTTAATTCAGCAGTGAGGACTCCAGCTACCAGTTCAGAAGCAATAAGGAAACCAAAAGATTGACTCTATTTCAGCAAATATTATGGAATATGTTTGTAACATTCCAAACCTGATGGATCAAAACTAAGAATAAGGTAGAAGGGACAGGGAATTTTAAAAAGCACTCCAAAGCTTGTAAAATGCCCAGTAATCATAAAGCATTCAGTCACAACTTGGCTTAAATCAGGTTTTCCTCTGCCTGACTGTGTGACCTTGGGCCATTTTCTTTAACACTCTGGACTTCAGTTTTCTTTTAACACTTACCTCAATAACATTTTGTCATATGGGTTCATGAAATAATGCACTATTGGCCATATATTTAATGGTTTAGTTATATACAACCCTGTACTTTAAAAAGTAGGTAGAAAAAGAAGAGTGTTAAATTGTTTTGAAGGATAAATGATGTATACTTTCTTTCTTTGCAGGTTGAGTAATCTCACTGCAAAATAGAAATAAATTCCCCAAATCTAAACGCTGGCTTGTTAGAACGTTATCTCATTAGCCATTTGATGTTATCTCCTACACTGGTAAATTCTGGGCTCTTTCAGCCTAGATTCAAACAGGCTGTAGGAGTAGAAAGAGATGGCTCAGGAGGCAAAAGGATGGTTTTTGTGCCTCAATAGACTTCTTTTGTCTGAATATTTGGGGTAATCATTGGTAAAGCTGTGGAATATTCAAGCTACATAGAGCCAGGGAATAAAACTAGAGAATATCTAATGGTTCTTTTTTGAACTTTGGATAATAAGCAAGAATTTTCGTTATTACACATTAATGCTGGAAGATGCCTTTTCTAATGGTATTTGGCATCTCCTTAGAGCCTTTGTGTTGATCGGTTGTTCACATGCCACAACGACACTCCACTTGCCATTGCTCTGAATTCACAAGAGGGTGTTTGATGTTTGAATTGAGGACTTTACTGCTGAAGTTGCAGGTGCAGGAAAGTGGGGGAGGGGTGTGGAGCTGTGTGTTCAGCTAAACGAGCCACAATCTAGTCAAGTAGGACTGACTCCAACAATCAGTCCCAGCAATGTTCATTTCCTTGGTCTGCTGAATGCAGCCACCAGGCACTCAACAAAACATTTTTTTTTCATTGCTCCGCAGCTATTCTTAAAAAATGTTAGCATCTAAGTATCCACTTTTGTGTTCCATTAATAGGTATTGATCCACTAAGTAATGCCTACATACTCAGTGCTTTCCCCAAAGAGAGAGAAAGTAGTGCCTGCATTAGCAAGTGGGTCTATCCCTATATCTCCTATTCAGTGTTTGGTATTTAAACTGTATCTTCTTTAAAGAGTTGAAATTTTCATATATACCTCATTTGTTCTCAAAGCTGATGTTTTCCAAGTTCTTGAATTAGTCCCTTTATCAGTTAATCAATCCAACAAGACCACCAAGGATCCCATGCAAATGAACAAAAGTAATCATGGGATATGATGTATTAAAATAGTTTTAGTGGTCCCATCTTTATCTGCCCTGCTCCTAATTTTTTTTCGCAGGGAATCTAGGTCCTTTAGGGCGTCCATACATTAGGATGTGGGTAGAGATGAAAGCAAAAAGACTCATGAGTAATGGCTTTCTTTTTTTTTCTGAATTTATAAAAGCCAAAATTTTTTGAGAAGATAACGTTAAGTGTCCCAGAATGTGATCACAGTGATGTAAGTTTTTCAAGAGCAAGAAAAGAGAGGGAGCATTGTCCAAGGCTGGAGAGGAGAAGAGGTCCCTTAGTCCTCAGCTAGGCCTGTTCCTTCCCCCTTGCAGAGTCTCCTCTGCATGGATGGCTAGAGAGTTCATCTGAGGAGGTAGAATCTTGCTCAAGCCTACCACAGAGAATGCTGGGCCTGAAAAAGTCAAATGGTGTCTCCATAGTAACCAGTGGGGCCTGAGGTGCCAAAGCAATGCTGTGGTATTATGGAAAACCCCAGGCCTCTTAACTAACTATTGGAGAGGGAGGAGATGGCATTGAATAATATCTGAGGTTGAATTTGCAAACCTTTCAAAGGTGGATGGGTACTCATATTCAGGATTAAAACGATGTTTAAAAAATTATAAAACAGTATTTCTTACACATCTATGTTTGTGGACTAGGATTCATTTCTACTGCATTAACATTGCCTATGGCTTTGCAATTTTCATAATTATGTTCTTACTTTAGTTAATTTATGCCTTAGAATAAATATATGAGTACATATTATTATCAGCTTTGCTTTATAGATCGGGGAATTACAATTCACAGAAGCTGAACAACTTGCCTAAGAATACAGAGCCAAGTGGTGACAGAGTCAGAACTCAAGGTCAGATCCATGTGCCCCTCAAGTCCACATTCTTTTCAATATGGCATGTTGCCTTTCTAACAGGGAAACCGGTTCCATTTGTTAAGTACTATTGAGGAGATGGCTGGAGTTACTTAAATATAACTAAATTGCTATTTTAAGCCATAATTAGCAATAACAAAATGAGACCTCAATCACAGGTTCTTAGGGTCCCTGTGGAATCAGCTTACTCAAGTGTTTCTACCCAGCTGCTCTCAGACCCAAGCTCCTTTTCAGGCCCTGAGCATTCCTCTCCTCTTCACATAAGCTGCCTCCCTCTGTTCTATCCATTAGGGTTGCACCACTGCTCTGCAGTGGGGCAGTCTCCCCAGGTTTTTCCTTCCCTGCTGCCCCAAATACATACAAAGGGCTTTGATTCTTCTCTAAGCATTTGAGTAATCTACAAGGAAATAGTGTGCTCATGACAGCGTACAACAGGAAATTGTTATAAAGTTATAAAGTTCTTACAGCAGTGATCCTTGCTCTCTTTGCATGGCAATCTGTCCTGTTAGCTGGAAACCTTCAGCTTTAATTTTGCTTCCCAGGGTGAAGATATTATCAAGGTGGACTATTAAGTGTCATCACTTTCTCCCTGTTCATCTATGCTCCCGTTGGGTCTACTTCCCACACTGTTCAACCTAGAATCCATTGCACATCATTTTAGCATTCTTATCCCCTTCCTCCACTCTCCTTTCTTCTTACAGAACACTAGCCCTGCATGAGCCCTGCTATCCTCCTTTCTTTTGCCTACACCAGAGCAGCTGAACACAGCTGCACAAAATCTCACAACCCACATGATGGTTTCACTGAAAATTCATATTTTACATGAGCCCTCATTAGTACCAATCAATCCTGTTGCATTTATCCAGTCTTCCAATTCCCTAAAAAAAAAAAAAAAAAAAAAATTGACTTTGTACCTTCTTCTCTCTCCTTCAGCCTTTCAGGCTCCTACCTCTCTCAGATAATGGCGATGCCTCTTACCTCACTTTCCCAATTTCACACCCAAAGCACCTGCATCCACCTTCTCTTTCTTTCCTCCATCCCTCTCCCTACCCAAGACACATGCTCCATGTGCATTTCCTCTGCCTCCTCCAGGCCATCACCATTTTGTTCTCCTGGGCCGTCATTTCTCTCTATTAGGAAATCTCTTTTTTCACATATAATTACTATTAAATTATAATTGAATAATTATAATTGAACCTCCCAACTCTTTCTGATCCCAAAGAACTCTCCATTTCTCCTCTCAGCACCACAGCAAAGCCTCCAAAGGAGTTGTTCATGCACATCATACCTCCCCTTCCTGCCTTCCATTGTCTCTGAAATGCTTCACACTGCCCTTCCAGCAAATCTTGTCAAGGTCAATAATAACTGTCACGTTGCCAAAATCAGGAAGCAGTTGCTTTTCTTCACTCTTTCCGCAGTTTCAGCCCCACAGATGACTGTCCCACTCCTGAAGCACTGCTCTCTTGACTTCCTTTTCAACACATTCTCCTGGTGTTCCTATTAATATCTCACTGGCCTCAGTATTCTTGGTCTTCTCATTTTCTTTTCCTGAATAAAGTATAGCATTTCCTCAAGGTTCTCTCTGGGACTCTTCTCTTCTCTGACACTTTCTTCTGAGTTCGTTTCATCAATTCCCAAAACTTTGCCTATAATAAATCATATTTTCCAATTCCAAAGTAGTAGTTCATCCTTGCTGGGCTTCAGACATTTATACAGCACCAATCGTTCCTGTCTCTAAATGTCAAAACGCTTCTTCAGGTGGTTCAAGCCACAGATCTGAAAATTATTCTGTTTCTTCCCTCTCCTTTCCTTTTGACACAAAATCCATTAGTAGGGAAGTTTCCCACCTCCAAAATCTCTCCACCATCTTCTTATCTTTATCTCTCTTCTAACCTCTCTTATCACTGTCATCTCTCACCTGGCCTTTTGTAACTGCATCCTAACTGCCCTCACCTTCCCAGTCCTGTTACACTAGAATGAATTATCCCATAATGTCAAAAATAATCCTCTTAAAATAGAAATCAGAGCATCTAACCCTTGTGTTCTGAACCCTCCCAGGGCTTGCCCTTTCACTAAAGGAAATCCAAACTCGCTACTGCCACACGCTACTGCTGATCTGACATGCTTTCTGACTCTGTCCCATGCCCCTCTTACATTTTCTCAGCTTGTTCCAGTTCCATGGAACTTTGAGATTCTTAAACATGGTGTGTTTTCCCATCAGGGCCTCTGCAGGTCCTGTTCTTTCTTCTGGTAACTTTCTCCCTCCAAACTCATCTCCTGGCTCTCATTTCTCAAAAATCTCAGAGAGGACTTCCTTGCCAGCCATCAAAACTCTTCTAAACATCACCTTATCTCCTTCATTCTTTTAACTTATCAAGGTTTTTAATTGTTTTGGTTCTTTGTTCAATGACTTGATGTTGCCTGTTTCCACCACAGAATTTATGCTCAATCAATGCAGAGACCTTGGCAACTTTGTTTGTTCTTGTATCTCCGAGCACTGTGAGGGTTACATAGAAACTTATAGATGAATATGTGCCAACTGCATCAGGCAAACACTCAGCAGACAAACAGTGGAAACCACAAGGTCAACTTTTGGCATTGAACTTATAGGACAATCAGATCTTTCTTCAAATTCCATCATCTGTCTACAAATATGGCCTCCTCCTATGTCGTAGACAGGGAAGAGCTTCATCATAGCAGCCCAAGGGTCTGTTAAGTACAGAGACACTGGTCCAGCTGGACTAGACTAAACAGTGGACTTCCCTTGACTTCTTGAGCACAGATCCCAGGGAGTTCCATTATGTCAGATCATCTGCATGAAACTCACTCTTCCCTGTTAGCGGACTGACTGACACCTATGCTGTAACCTATAGGTCTGTCGTGGGTGACCATCTGTTGTGTCTAACTCACAGTTTTAAGACTTTTAGCATCTTCATGACCAGGTCAGAATGCAGCCCTTCCTTGATCCCTGATTTCATGGCTTATCCTTAAGCCATTATGACAATTAGTGTCGATTGAATCAGTCCTGAAATATTTGGCTATGTTATGGTGCCAATAAGATTATAATGACTGATGCCCTTAGAATCCACCTTGGCCTTGGCTGTATGTGGCCAATAAATCATTCATTCCAGGACCAAATACCTATTTCAGCATGGGGCAGAGTGTGTTTTATAACTGATTTCTGATTAGTTACATCTAGAAAAATGTTCTAGACTTTTGTATTTCAAAATATATACCTATAGACTTTTGTATTTCAAAATATATACCTATAAATTTCAAAATTTCTGAAGTATGCCTGATTTAGAGAAATATAGGAGAAATGCCTCTCCGAATAACAAAATGGATTGACAAGTATGGTACTTCCATACAAAGGAATATTACTCAGCAATAAAAAGAAACAAACTACTGATACATGCAACAACATGGGTGAGTCTTGAATGCATCATACTAAGCCAAAGGGATCAGATTCAAAAGGTTCTATACTGTATAATTCATTCATATGGTGTTCTGGAAAAGACAAAACTGTAGGAACAGAAAACAGATGAGTGACTAACAGGGGTAGGGTGGGGTGAGGGTAGAGATAATTCACCACAAAGAGGTATGAGGAAATTCTTTGAGATGATGGAACTGTAATGTTCCATGAAATCTGAGGTAGAAAATCTCCCCAGTAATGGGTTGTGTGTTGAAAGAAAAGGAGAGGGAAGAATAACTTTTGGATTTCTGGCTTGAACAATGTGAAGAAGTGTTTTGACATTTTATTACATGGACAACACCAGCGCAGTATCAATTTCTGGAGCTCAACAAGGATGAACTACTACTTTGATTATGGTACAGTAGTCCTCATGTATTTGAGGTTTTGTTTGCAAAGTTTTAGTTCCACATTGAGGTCAACATTGAATGGAAAATTCCAGAAATAAACAATTCATAAGTTTTAAATTGCGCCCTTTTGATCGCATGATAAAAGCTCTTCCAGTCCCACACCATCCTCACTTTGTCCCACCCAAGATGTGAATCATCCCTTTGTCCAGCATATCCAGGCTGCGCACACCACCCACCTGTTGGGTCACTTAATAGACATCTTGGTTATTAAATCAACTGTTAGGGTATTGCAGGGCTTATGTTCAAATTACCCTTATTTTACTTGATAATGGTCCCAAAGCCCAAGAGCAGTGATGCTGGCATATTGTTACAGTTGTTCCATTTTTTAGTAATGATTGTGTTAATCTCTTACTGTGCCTAATTTACAAATCAAACTTCATCATAGGTATGTATGTACAGGAAGAAGCATAGTATATATACAGGGTTTGGTCCTATCCATGTTTTTGGGCATTCACTGGGGATCTTGGAACATATCCCTGGAGAATAAGAGGGGACCATGGTATTGGTGACACAACTGTATGCCTGTTATTATTAGTTTTATGTGTCATCTTGACTAGGCTATAATCTCCAGTTACGCTATCAAACACTAATCTAAGCATTGTTGGGGTGGTGTTTTGTGGATGTGGTTAAGCACGATCTGTTGACTTTAATTAGATTATCCTTGATTAATGTGGGTGGACCTCATCCAATCAGTTGAAAGGACTTAGAGCAAAATTGAGATTTCCTACAGGAAGAAGAAATTCTGCTCCAGATCACAGCACCACAGCATCAGCTGCTGCCTGAAAGATTCCAACCTGCTCTATGAAGTTTGGACTTGCCAGTCCTCATGATCACATAAGCCAATTCCATGGAATACATATATAAGTGTGCACACACACACACACACATATATACACACACATATATACACACACATATACACACACACACACACATATATACACACACACATATAATATATATATACACGTGCACGCACACACACACACACACACACACACCCTGCTGGTTCAATTTATCTGGGGAACCCTAGCAAACATAATGTGCTCATTAAAATTCATAGAAATGTACCCTCTAAAATGGCACATTTTCCTATATGTAAATTATACCACAATCAACTTGATTTAAGAGAAAACTAATCAGGATTGTTTGGGGATGTAAACAAAAAGAGTGCATGTGTGTTTATGCATGAGTATGCAAAGGAACATGTGTTTGAGACAGTATACATGTGAATATATGCAGTGTGTGCCTTTGTAAGTATCAGTATTTCTGCAGGGGATATGAGAAAGGTGTTTGAGTTAAAAAAAAAATTCTTTAATCCTGAAAGTGGAGTGATAAAAACAAGGTATCTGTTTGCAGTCTGAGCTGATTAACAGGTTGTTCCACAGCTAAAGGAGGAGGCCTCCATGCAACAGGACCTCAGTTGGTTTTTGTCAGTGTACTAATGAGTGCACTGGGATAGGAAAATTAAATTCAAATTAATCTATTATTTGTTGAAAACTTCCTGCACACAAGATGCTGTGCCAAGTGGTTCAAAGTAAATGAAGGTGAATAAAAAGTGGCTACTGCTCTCAATGTTCTCATAGTCTAGTACAGAACATTTTAACAACTCCACAAATAATCATAATTCTTGACACAGCATAAGAAACATCATCCAGATAAAGAAAATTCCATGGAATGCAGAAGACAGGATATCACATTTAGATGGAAAGGTCAAAAAGCCTTCGCAAACCAAGTTGTATTTAAGCTGGACATGAAGGAGGAGTAAGATTTTGAGAAGCAGAAAAATAGGTGGGGCAGAGACTATCAGGAGGAAAGAAAAATACTTTAAAAAGTAAAAGAAAAAAAGTGCAGATCCAGGAAAGCGCGGGCTGCAGGAACTGAGAGCTCCGGCAAGGCCGGAGGGACCTCAAGTCTCTTATAACTAAGTCCAATTTATTTATTCAATTCAACAAGCATTTGTTCAGGACTTTCAATGTGCCAGTTTGACTAGAACATAAAGTATTAATATATGTTAAAAAGTGAAAGATAAGACTAAGAAAGGGAAGGCTAAGGTGAAACAGACAGATTTTAAATTAGAAACAGCTTTAAAATGTTCTGTTTCCACTTAAGGAATGAATGAACCCAGATGTAAAATGGGTCACCCTCCCCCATAAGATCTGGTAAGATTTGCGCAAGCCATCATTCCACTCCCTGTTAAATGTCCAATGTCCTCCCCAAGAGGTTTTCGAATTTTTGGGGTAGGTAGTCTTGTTACTTCTGGCTTGGATTGTCTACTGCCATTGAATTCTTGTTTTCACATTGTGCCCTGCAGCTATTGCTTTGTGTGTCTTCCACACCTCTCCAGCCATCCCTTCTTATCTCAGGAACTAGGCTCCTGCCATTTTCCATTCATTCTTGCATCATCAACTTCTCCTGCCCTTCTATATTATTCCAACAATACCATGGTATCTCCAAACTTAAAAACCCTTAACCTTATGTCCTGCTCCCAATATTGCCTGAGTTCTTTGCTACCATTTATGGAAAAACATTTTAAAACTGTCTGTTCTTAATGTCTCCACTTCCTCCCATCTCATTCTTGCAATTTAAAAATAATTATATGTTTACATATTTATCAAAATAACACATATATATATATAGATTAAATACATTAAATCACTGGCTTTTTCACTGGGGCACTCCCAGATGTAAGTATCTGGGGTTAGTGTGGCTGCTCAGACTTGGAGGGAAGATGATGGTAACTCTAGGTCAGAGGCAGGGCAGTGGGATCAGGCTCGTCTGCCAGCCAGTGATCTGGAAACAGCCTAAGGAAGGCAGACTGAGGATCTTGTGCCGTGTGTAGACTGGCACCAAACCCTCTACTTTGCCTAGTGTGCCTTATTTTAACATCTCTCTGGATCTCTCCTTCTACCAGAGATCGTGCTTAAGGAGGCTAGAGTTGTCATCTGGCTGTGTGGAAAGATGAAAGGAACCTGAGTGAAAAGGTTCAGCTGTGTTGTGTACAGAACTGCAAACAAGCCTCATATCTCTGGGTGGAGGAATCTGGAGAATGAAAACAAGAAGCTGCTATCACTTACAGGGATGGAAAAGCAGAGGTGAAAGACGCCTGCTGCTGTTTGCAACTGTGAGCAGGAACCCAGGACTGCTGTCTGTGGAAGTTGCTGCTGGCGAAGTCACCACCAAATACAGGAGAAAATGTGGCTTCTCCCTCCCCACTTCCTTCTTTTTTTTTCCTTTGAGACGGAGTCTCACTCTGTCACCCAGGCTGGAGTGCAGTGGTACTATCTCAGCTCACTGCTACCTCCGCCTCCCGGGTTCAAGCCATTCTCCTGCCTCAGCCTCCCAAGTAGCTGGGACTACAGGCTTGCACTACCACGCCCAGCTAATTTTTGTTTTTTAGTACGGATTTCACCATGTTGGCCAGGCTGGTCTGGAACTCCTGACCTCGTGATCTGCCCGCCTCGACCTCCCAAAGTGCTGGGATTACAGGCATGCGCCATGGCGCCCTGCCTCTCCCTCCCCACTTCCTTTTAATCTCCCAGTTGCCTCCCACTGGCAAAATCTCCCCGTTTGCTCCTCCAATATTCCACTAATTTTGTAATAAATGCCCTGAATTAAAGGTCTTTAAAAAAATCTCGAAGTGATTCTGTGTATTTGTCCAAAAGAATTAAAAGCAGTGCCTGGTGAAACCCCGTCTCTACTAAAAAAAATATATATATATACAAAAAACTAGCCAGGCGAGGTGGCGGGCATCTGTAGTCCCAGACTCGGGAGGCTGAGGCAGGAGAATGGCGTAAACCTGGGACGCGGAGCTTGCAGTGAGCTAAGATCGGGCCACTGCACTCCAGCCTGGGCAACAGAGCGAGACTCCGTCTCAAAAAAAATAAAATAAAAAATAAAATAAAAGCAGCGCCTGGAAGAGATATTTGCACACCCATGTTCATAGCTAAAATGTGACATCAACTCCAGTGTCCACTGAAGGATGACTGGATATGCAAAATATGGCATGCACATATAGTGGAATACTCTTCAGCCTTCAAAAGAAAAGACATTCTGACACATTCTCCAACATGGATGAACCTCGAGGATATTATGCTAACTGAAATAAGTCAATCACAAAAAGATGAAAGACAAATATTGTATGATTCCACTTATATGAGGTACTTACAGTAGACAAAATCTTAGAGACAGAAAGTAGAATGGTGCTTGCCAGGTGATGGGGAGTGGGAGAAATAGGGAGTTGTCATGTAATGAGTATAAAGTTTCAGTTTTGTAAGATGAAAAGGATTATGCAGATGGATGGTGGTGATGACTGTACAACCTTATGAGTATATTTAATACCATTTAACAACTCAAAATGGTGAAGGTGCTAAAATTTATGTTATATGTATTTTACTACAATTTTAAAAACAGAAAAAAAAATTCCTGGGGTGGTTTTCATTTCTTGGTTGGAGATTGACATACCCTCCCACCCCCAGCCCAGTTACTCTGCAACACCTACCATTTTGTCAGTCTTCATGGAACTTGGTGCTCTCTGAAATCTTGTTTACTTTTGTTTGTCATCTGTTTTCCCCCACTCAAGAATAAGGATTAAGAGAGTAGGAATCTTATTCTTCTTCACCTCTGTATCACTAGTACCTAGAATAAAAGTTGCTTCACAGCAAATTTTAATAAATATTTGTTGAAAGAATGCACACCCATGAAAGGAGCCTTAGACATTTGTCTTGATTTCCATCAAAAATAAGAAGGATCCGCAGAATTCCTTTGGGCTGTACAGACTTCACAGGAAATAGAGGAAGTTTACATCTTGGGGTCAGTTTTTACTTTAAATCTCTCAGACACACCACTCTTCATCCTCCATTCTCTGGTCTTCTGATGCCGTCCACCCCATCGGGGAATATCTATCCAAATTCATCCCGTGGAAGAACAGTTCCCTTTTCTCCAGCCCTGACTCCCAAACAGCTCAGGGCTTACCACTGTAACTCCAAACACTCATCAGATTCCCTACACAGACTGTCTCCTCTGGATGTCCCCTTCCCACCTCTGCAATGGAAAGGTAGCAGCAGAGGGTTCAATTTTCTCACTGATATGAAATATGCTTCTTCTCTTAAAAGACAAAATACCACCCATTTGTTTTGGTTTAAAACTACCTTTTTATATTACAAGTTTGTTGCTTTTAAGTAGATACTAAATTAGAAATGTGTCCTCAGATCTGGAGGATAGTGACATGTAAGGACAATCTTACCTCTTTGTATCAAATAATACATTTTAAGGGAAATACAAGAAAATAGAAATATGTAGCTCAGCTTCCTAGCTCTTCTCTACATGCATAGGCCCATTACAAAATTAAATTAAAGGAAGAACAGCAGTGGGGGACCTGTCGGTGACACTCAGTTCCTTCCATCTTCTGCTTTCACGAAGAAAACTGAATTCAAATTATTTCTAAAGTCACAAAAATAAAACTTGAAGAATTGCCTGTGCATGTATGCATATTACATATCTTAATGGAAAGACACAATTCCAAACATCGTTTGAATGTACGTCCCTCAGGAAATTCAGACTTGGGGAGCAACCTTCAGACAAGGTCGGAGACAGAAATGCCTTTATCTCTGAGAACCAATTGCTGGGCCGGCCACTGCCAAGCGCCACTCAAAGGGAACTGGACAGGGATGGAAGGCGAGCAGAGGAGAGAAAAATAGAAAACAGGATTGTTTGAATACCACCAGCAATCGCCTCGGGCACATTTTCCTGCCTTAGCTGTGTGAGTCAGCCTGGCCGAACAATCTAAAAACGGCGCAGGCCAGGCAGGCTGCAGGGTGCGGTGCCTACTTGGGTCCACCATGGCCCACGTGGAGCCTGCGACGCTGCAGCCGCGCTTTCCCAGGAGCTGGGGCTGCGGGCGCCTCCCAGGCCGGTTTAAGCCACGCACCTCAGAGGGCACTGGAGAAAAAGTCACTACCTTATTTGCACACTAGTCATTACTGCATCCTCATCACCTCTTGGAAAGAGAGTTGAAAATTGAAGCAGAGGATTTCTTTCATCAAACTCAAAAGCTTTGCACAGCAAAGGAAACAGGGTCGAGGAGCTGCCGCTGCAATCAAGTTCCAATTCTTAGCTAGAGTCAGGGGATAAACGTGAGCAAGTCTCCCTCTGGTGGACAGACCGCGTCACCTTTCACTCGCAAAGACGGCCGCATCTGGGTCAGGCAGAAATTCAGGCAGAGGCAGGTGAGAAGGTGAGCTGGGAGGAGAGGAGGTACCCTTGTCATTGAGACCCACAGTCCCGCCTTGCCTTCTCAGATTTTCTTTTCAGTGGAAAAGCAAACTGCATTGAAGTTTTTACACATCATTTGAGAATGCTTATTCTTAAAATGTTTGTTCTTAATTCGTTGAATATGACTGTATGTCTCACTATGATGGAGGGTAGCAGATCTAATGTCATTTTCTAGACTGGTTTTTAAAGGCCTAGGTCACATTTGAGGGGGCAGTACATTTGGGGACAAGCTGAGAAGGACTGTGGCAAAGAAAGAGTGACTAGAGAGAAATGATCCTGTTTCCATGGGCAAAATCAGTTCCAATGTCCTTGCCCTATGAGCAGTGACACGTCAGCGACATCACCAGGCTGGCAGGATCCCTGGGGTAGGTTGTTCTTGCATCAGAGTCCTCTGGCCGACCCCACCCACGTGGCGACCAACAGTCATGCTCTCTGTCCTTTGCAAAGATAGACTGGATGAGCTGTCTCTGTCCATATTAATCCTGACTAGTCTTTCCACAGTCTTCTCCAGCTATTTCTGGCCTTCAGTAGGGAAGCTTAGACTGAACTCCATAGAATAGACCTCAAAAGAGTTTCTAGGATCCTAAAATGGATGGAAGATATATATGTATGTGCACAGGTTTAAGTGTATATATGAGTGTGTGTGCACGTGTGCATTTGTGCAAACTTCCTATATGCAAGCTTGCAGACTGTGATTTCATTCAACTTTCAAAGTATCTGTGACCCAGGAAACATTATAAGTTACCGATGAAAAATCTCACCCCACTAGTAAAACAAGCCACAGCAGTGATTGAAGTACCTGGGCTGTGGAATTCTAGTGCCCAAATTCAAATCAGACTGAGATTCCTTAAGAAAGTAACCTAATATCTGCAACCCTTATTTCCCTAATCGGTAAAATGAGAATAATAATACAGTATGTAATAATAACCAAGAGCACTTTATCTATTGAATTAATGCAAGGATTAATTGATAGAATGCATGCAATGCACTTAGCAATTTACTTGACACATATTCATTGCTCGGTAAAGTTTGGCCTTCATTATTTATAATGAACGCCTTAAATTAGAAGCTGAGAAATGTTAGGATCTTTAAAATTCCAGTGTGGGTAGCATACAGTTTTAAATAATTTTGTGATTTTTTGATGAGATACAAGAATTATTTTTCTTTTGATAAAAACATATTCAATCTCTTGGGAACAATAAGTATGACTCTATACAGGGTTTTAAACTAGATGATAGAATTATAGAATTTTAAAGCAAGTAGAGACCTGAGTTATTAGTAGTCATATCGCCTTCAATTCTGCCTTATAGGTGAAGTAATCCAGATGCATCATGAAAATGACCTGCTCAGGCTATCCTGATATTATGACTACAATTCAGGACCTTGATTTTTAATTATGAGCTGGCTTTACCACAGCTCTCAGAGGCCTTCCCCTATCTTCATGAGATTCTCAAAGGTCCATTAAAGAAAAAAATTGGGAATGGTTGTCCTGTGGGAAATAGATCATCATTCACGTCTCTGCTCAAATCTCTGGCTTCCTGTTCCCTTTGGCTCAAAGCGAGTTTTCTTTCTCTGAGAACTCTGCATATCACCATCTTATTACCATTTATCTCAGTCTTAAGATGCACATCATATTCCATTTTTCTCTTTGTTCCCTTAGATTTCAAACATCTTGAAGACAGGAAACATGACCTCATATCTAATAGAATCTGACAAAATATTTCACAAAGGAAAAGATAGAAGGCATACTACAAAGGGATTAGAAAGCCATTTATCTCATTGATGAGCTTGAGCCTGAAAAACTCCAGGGGGCCTAAGAAAAGTCCATTTCCCATTGCTGACTTCTCCTCTCCTGGAAACAATATGAATTGGACAGACTGTGAGCAGAGCCAACAGCATAACTAAGGCTAGAAAAAAAGAAAGAAAGAAAGAAAAAATAGGACTCCTTAGTATCTTGGGGCCAGGACTCCAAAATTTCAGTGGGGCAAAAGATGAATGATTCATGCCTGCAAATAGGATATATATGGCAGGAGTTTGTTCGTAGGAGTACGACAAAAGCTTTGTTTCTAGGCCTGTTTCCTGGACCTGGATCCCACATGAAAGAGCAAGACCAGGTGCCTGGCTTTGTTACACATCAGAGATTGGACAGGAACTAAAGGAGGGGGGGAAATCCCTAGCTCTGAAGGTTAGAGGCCTTGAAGGCAGAGGTCAGGTTGGATATTACAGGGTCTTCTCTTTCTAGCCTCCCCAGTCTTGGCTTCTATTCCCATATCCCTTACTTCCTTCCTGCACCTCAAATTGGGTCATGATAGAAAAGAGATGGCCACACTTTCTGCTAATGCAAGAATTGTCTAGATGAAGCAAGAGTTCTTAGCCTGAGCTTAAATAGTTATTTGATTCCCCCTGGAAGAATACACACAAAAAGTGAGCCCCAAGAATGTTTGCATATTTGTCTGGGTGGAGGATTTATAAATTTCATAGGATTCTCTAAGAGGTCTGTGACCCAAATGAATTGAACGATGGCTGCTTTAGGGTCTCTCAAATCTTCACAGCTCCCCAAACTCTCCCACAGAAATTCTATTTCTTTTAGAGTTTTCTCTCAGAAGGATTATTCTTTTGAATCTATTCCCTGGCTTACAGGGGTGTGCACAAAGGAGACTTCCCTTACGTCATAGACCAGGGACTCTAGACACCAGTGTGTTAGGGAGGATTCTCTGAAGTTACTGAAAATTCTAAGCTACTGGCAGACAATGGAGGATGTCTGGAGAAACAGATTGCCTGAGATCCTAAAGGCACCTAAATAATTCACTAACTCAAGAGAAACTCCTGAAGCACACAGCAAACTTATTGACCCCAGAGTGTTCCTTTGACATAACAGACACAGTAGCTTAAGGAAAGTATAGGGTAATATGTTGACTGATAATCATTTAAAAAGAATAGTCTTTGGGAGGCCGAGACGGGCGGATCACGAGGTCAGGAGATCGAAACCATCCTGGCTAACACGGTGAAACCTCGTCTCTACTAAAAATACAAAAATTAGCCAGGTGCGGTGGCGGGTGCCTGTAGTCCCAGCTACAGGGGAGGCTGAGGCAGGAGAATGGCATGAACCCGGGAGGTGGAGCTTGCAGTGAGTGGAGATTGCGCCACTGCACTCCAGCCTGGGCGACAGAGTGAGACTCCGTCTCAAAAAAAAAATAAAATGGTAATTTGTGTCTTTTTCAATCAGGTCTTTATCTTGACAGAGGGCAGAAAAAAACTTGCCTTAATTTATCTGTAAATTATCTGGAAACCTGCTTTTACATAGCTGGAGAAAATGAGTGACGAGTTTGTCCCTTTGACCAAAGGAACTCACATCCCAGAAGAAAAGAATAGCGTCAAGATTCTGTTTTCAAAGACAGAGAATTTACAGAATGTTGTTAGAGGTTATGGGGTTAATTAAACACTAAAAGTTATTTGAGAGTAGCAAGCAATTGATTTTCCATGGGATTTAGCTCTACTCTAGCCTATAGTAAATTGCAGATGTTGCTGGAGTACCCCGGGGCCCAACAGTAACAATAGTAGAGTATGGCCTAAACGCTAGAGAGGCTTTACTTACTCAAATAAGAGTATTTGAAACATGGGCATTTTTGTCTTCTCTTGTGTTAGATGCCCAAATCAGCTATACTATATCTTCTTTCCATCCACCCAGTCTTCTGCACAAAATCTATTATCTTCTTGGACCATTGCATTTCAATGGAGAAGAAAAGTAAATGTCAGTGAAAATGGAGACTGGGGAATTGAGAAACTGTATCTCAAAAGATGCTGTTGCAGACTGAGTGTAACACCTGTGGAAGACACTGCTGGTTGCCTGCCTGTTATCCACTATCTCTTCTTTGCAATCAGACAACCATTTTGTTTTAAAATAGTTTTTTAAAATTACATTTCCAGCTCTTCTCCAACTAGGAATGATCATGTGATACCATTCAGGCCACTGAGATGTAAGCCTAAGTTGGAAAATTTTCCTACAAGGTGCTGACTCAGCTACCATGTGCCTTTGGGGACCTTTGTACTTCCTCTTCTTCCTGGAATGGAAACAAGATGCCAAAGGTGGAGCAGTCACTTAGTGACATGAGACACGTGTGGGAACAAAATTAAGATGCCGGTGATGGCTGGACAGAAATATAGAAAGTGCTTGGGTCCTTAACAGCATCAGGGAGCCATCATATCAGATGAGGACCCTCTGACTCTAGTCTTTTTATTATATAAGAAAAATTATATCCCTTTAGTCACTGATTAATTAGGGTTCCTCTTACTTGCAGCCCAATGCAATCACAATGGATGTAAATGTCCTTATTCGCCTGATGCTTTGGGGCTCCATAAGCCTCTTGAAACATAGATGCACATCTAGGGAGAGATGAAATATAGTAAAACTACGGTTTTCCTCTCTTGGTTATGAAATTGAATAAGACTAAGTTTCTAGCCCCAGGTGACAGGAATTCAAGAGAAAAGTTAATTTTCATTTTAGAAAAAAAATGAAATATTTTTTGCACATTTGACTTTATAGCTTCTGAAATTCATACATGCTACAAAAACACAACTTACATGCAATACCACACAGTGATACTGTTTAAGTTCATCAACTTTCACAATTTGAAACAGACTCCCACTGGCAGCATCTTCTTCCTGAGATCCCAGTCTTTACTGTTTGGGGTCCCACCTTTACTCTCTCTGCTAAGATATTTCTCCTGTCTTCCGTTTCCTCCACGTCCTAGGGTCACAAATCCCTGTCATGTCAGCTGACCAAAAGAAAAGTCCAAAGTTCTTATTAATTTATTAGGGATGATAACTTATCCTCCTGCGTTTCATCTTCTCCCGTCTCTTCTGTTTCATAGTGAAAGAATTACTGCTATGTTTTCCTGAATCACATGAATAGTTTCCTGGCTCTTCGCTTTAGCTTTCCTTTAGAAACTTCTTAAATCTCTGATCAAATGTTTAGGATGAGATCAGTTCAAAGTAGATGGCCTTCCCTCCTCCCAACCATGACTGTAGGCTATAGGCCTAAGGCAATGAAGACAGGCAGGGGCCACACTGGAATCTTTATTCTCTTCTATTACAAAGTAAGCCCCCGGGAGGATAGGGGTTTTCCTCTTATTTTAATAGAGATATTTATATAGATCCTGTCAGCAAAAGAAGCTCAAAGATCAAGGATGGAGAAGCACAGTTTAAATGGTAATAACAAGACAAAACCAGTGATTGGAGCTGTCCTTCTTACCAACTTTGTGTCGGAAACCAGAATATTCCCCCAAGTCTCTTCTCTCCAGCAGCTTTCTGGGGCCTGTAGCTCTTGCCCCACCTCAATTTTTCACATGTCAATGGCTCCCGGCTCAGGTATGGGCTGGCACCTTCTCTATATTAGTGACACTCCAATTTCTCCTGTCTTCATGGCCAGAGTTCCTCTCCCTGTTGAAGTGGGCAATTACCTGACAGCCATTGTCAGTGGGTCCAGCTGAGTCCCGAACTTCCTTCTTCTCACTGGCCACAGTCAATGTGTCCTGGGCCATGTCCTCAAGAAGTAGTTGTTTTCTTTGATAAGGTATCAGGCCAGAACTGCAACAGGGACTCTCTCTTTCACTTGTCCTCATCTAAAACATACACACACACACACCCACACACACACACACACACACACACTCCAATGTTGCAGCAAAGTGGGGTGTCCCGCTTCAGACTGGTCACTGGATTGGGTCACCTCCCTTCCCTACTGTTTCCAGGAAACATTGCCTAACCTCTGCCCTTACCATCTCCACTGGGAGTCAGTGTAAGAAAATGGCTAAGACTATGGGCTTAGAAGCTCATAAAATTACATTTACGTCCCAACTTGCTGCTTTTTTTAAGCTAAGAGACTGACAGTTACTTAACTTTTCTGAACCTCAGTTACTTCATCTTTAAAATGGGATTAAAGATGATCCATGCTTTTTAAAGGTTGAGTGAGGTCATATATGTTAAATACTTAGTACCAAGGCTGACAGGTCGTAAGTGTTGAGTAAATTGGTGCTTCCAATGATGGATTTCTTCCTTTTCCCGTTACTCAGAGGCTAGGAATTCAGCAAAGTTCTTTCTTCATGTATTTCCAGCTAGTGGCCTCTCTGCTGTGTTTCCCCTATTTTATCTGCCAGGATAAAAGTAAACAACAACAACAACAACAACAAACAAAAATAGTGTATGGCTCTCTGGTCCTGTCTCTCAGGTTCTCATCTCTCCCCAGCTGGGTGGATTCCGAAACACCTTCTATCCATCTCCTTGGAAATTCCTTTTCCTGTTCCTTTTCAACACTGCTTGTTATGTTTAAACATAAAAAAAAAGAACCCTGGAATATGGAGACTTGGTTTCCCCATCACTTAGGCTGGTTATGTTGTTGGTGGCAGAGGGCTCTTACCATGGTTGTGGAGGAGTAGGTAAGGCAAGTAGAGAAGCCACTGGCACCTGGCAGATACAATAAGTCCCATAAAATGTACAAATAAAAGGCACGGAACTAAGGTCAGAAAAGACAGCCATATAAAAGCATCACTTGAGAAGGATTTAAACACTCAAGTCGTATTTAAACACACAAAAACTGGATGGAGAAGGCCATCTAGGGAGAAAGTGAATCGACAGCAAAATGCCAGAGGCTGGGAATTGTGGAGCATATCTAGTTTGGCTGAATCAAAGGTTAAATTTCTGGGTTATGGAATTAAAGATAAGCCTCAGATATTAGTATCTGGCCAAGCCTTTTTTCTTTATGTGTCTTATTCACTACAATTGGAAGCTAGAAGACCCTCCTAAGAAAATATAGGAAAGTTGAGAAGAGGCTGAAAAATCAGACTGGTGACGTAGGATCATGGAAACTGGCTGGATTTGCTCCATGGAGAGTGTTATATCCTGGTAAATGAGAAGTTACTATAATGTGTCCACATAATGCTGTTTTGACATGCATATACACTTACACACATGAGTCTATATATATGTGTGCGTATGATTATACATATATGTGTATGTGTGTGTATCTATTCAAACACACATGCCATATATACACATACATATGCATATATATATTCAAACATGCATACTTTCCATATATACCTTACATACACATAAACATACAAACACATATCCAGGCATTTAAGGTATCATATTAGAATAGATATATATGTGTATATAGACATGTAGACACAGACACAAATATGTAACTGAATTATATATATGCCTATGTGTTTCTCTCTAGTTGGTGAGATTATGGGAAATTTTAACTTTTTCTTTAAGACTTCTGCACCAAATGTATTATTTTTATAATAGGAAAAATGACTGCTAACTTTCTTCTTTCTCAACTTTCTTTGTTTTGCAAATATTCAATGAGGTGGTCTTGTGTGAACAAGAAGCCCAATAATAGAATAAATGGAGCGTTATAAAACAAAAACAAAATGACATTTTATTATTTTAATGCTTCATTTGGCAATGTCAGGGAACTTGTGGAAATAGAAATAACATTAGCTAAATAATATTCTACCCACAGCAGAAAGATTTAATTAAGGAAATCGCTCCAGGTTGCATTTTCAGAACAGACCTCTGAGATCTTTAAAACCTGATTTTAACTATCCCCCTGAGCCAAAGAAGCAAATTGAGACTAAAGATGGTAAGCTTTGTGGCTACTCTTCTCGCTTCAGCCCCATTCCTTCTCCACTTCAGATCATCTCTGACTCCTGGATAAAAGAGGAGATGAACTGAATGAGTTTTCACCCCAGTTGCCTAACATTCTTAACTATTTCTGACTCAACACACCTGAAGAATGCTGCAATTGGAGATCGATAACTTCACTCACATTATCAGAACAGTTTTGCACAGAATATTGTTCATTGCACATGTTGAAACAGAGAATCAGTGAGTTAAAGAGATGAAGCCAGAAAGATAGAAAGCATTCACCATACATGGCCTTGAATGTCTTGGTAAAGAGTTTTGTGTTATTCTAAATGGAGCCACTAGAAGAAGCCACTGGAAATCCTCAGCAAGGCAGTGACATGATCTGGTCAAAAATGTCACTGTTGCTGTTTGTGGAGAATTAACTGAAGTGATACAGACTGGAAGCACAAACACCAGTTTAGTGACATTGGTCTGGGAAAGAGAGAATGTGTTACACACACACTCTCACACACATACTATGTATAAATAAATATATATACATATAGATACCTATTTACATACACATACAGAAATAGTAAGTTGGTGCAATAGTAATTGTGTTTTTTGCCTTTGAAAGTAATGGCAAAAGCCGCAATTACTTTTGCACCAACCTAATAGCTACACGTAAATGTGCTTCTGTTTACTTTAAATGAATGGCCACTACATTTTGCCCTTATGCAATTTTTTCTTGTAACAATTATTTTTCTGAAAATCATTTTTGACAGGTATATAGTATTTCACTGGATAGACATGCCATAGTTTATGAAACCAATTTCTTTTTCTTGGCCATTTCCTTCTTTGCTTTTATTGTTAAGGATAATAATTTCAAAAACATCATTGTCAAAACATTGTTGAACATGTCTCTGATGATTTCCTTAGGGTTTCTATTAGACATGGAACTAGATACAGGGTGCACATCTTTTTTGAGTTGTGACACAGATTGCCAAACTGCCCTCCACAGTGTTTGTCTGAATTTACACCCATATCAGAAGTGAATGAGTGTACCAACTTTTTACATATTCTTCTCTTATAATTTACATTTGCCAAGTTGATAGACACAAATATTGTAGTTATTTTAGTTAGTAATTCTTTGATTATTAGTGAGGCTAAATTAGATATAGTGTCCCTTTAGTTTATTTCTCTGTGTATTGTCTTTAATGTAAAGCAGAGTTAAGAATCATAAGGGTTCCTTAAATTATGAATTTAGGAATGTATACTATACAGAAAAACTTTCCCCAGTCAGTACATTCTCTGTTATTGCAATTATTTCTTAGATCAGCGTGCAGTCTCACTTGGTGCATGCTATCTAATAAACACATTGAGCAGCTCTTCAAGGAGTATCAATAAAAGAACATGCTCTGGAAGTGGGTTCAAGTTGCTATTGGTATGTGAAGCATGGTGCTTAACAAATGATTCTGGAACACTCTTGAGAATCCCATGCTGGTCTTATGCAAAATTAATTGAACAATCAGGGTTTGTGGTCCTCTAATGAAGGAAGGAGCCCCAAATTGGCAGGCAAACCATGTGAGTAAGAAAGTAGTGTCTCCAAGAGATGTATTATAGAAAAGAGCTCTGAAAGCCCATCCTTCACCTTGGTACCAAGAATTGGATGAATTCAGCCATGGAGTCATGCAGTGTGAATCCTCATGGAAATATAGTGGTGGCTTGCTACCTGTAGAGAGAAAGGTGTCATGCTCACTTTTTATTGGCAGAAAATTTAAAACCTAAGAATTTTAAGGGGCTTATCAGTTGGTGAATGTGAAAGCTGAGAGGCTGAAATTAAGGTAAGAGAACGAATTTGTGGTTTTCATTTTGAAAGTTCAGTCTTGATGTTTTATTGACTCAGGAGAAAATAAGCCATGCAATGAAGTTCCAACTTGGAGTCTGAATAGTTTTTTACTTTAAACTAGTATATTAGTTTGTTCTCCCACTGCTATAAGGACATAGCCAAGAATGGGTAATTTATCAAGGAAAGAGGTTTAATTGACTCACAGTTCCACAGGGCTGCGGAGGCCTTAGGAAACTTACAGTCATGGCAGAAGGGGAAGCAAACACTCTTTTCTTCACATGGTGGCAGGAAGGAGAAGAATGAGCGCTCACCAAAGTGGGAAGCCCCTTATAAAACCAACAGATCCTGTGAGAACTCACTCACTATCACAAGAACAGGAGGGGGAACCACCCCCATGGTTCAATTATCTCCACCTGGTCCCTCCTATGACACATGGGGATTAAGGGAACTACAGTTCAAGATGAGGTTTGGGTGGGAACACAGCCAAGCCATACCAATAAGCACAGCTTAAATTGAGGTAAGGGTGGTATTGGTATGGTCTATGTGTTTCTTTTAATGAATATGAAAAAGGTGAAAATCCATTCTCTCATATATTTTTCTTATTGAATTCTGTGACTTTGTTGGAAACTGAACACTGACATTTCATAACTTTTATTTCTTTAAACACTAGCGAATCTTGGGTTTTGGGTTCCTACTTTAGCCCTGGCCTAAGAGGTGAGGTCAGACCTCAGCTGTTGACACTTTACATCAAATCACTGTACTCCCCAAGGACATCATTTAAACACTATTACATATCAAGCCACATCATGAGAAAATGCATTGTACTACAATTTTGATCTATTCTGTCCCAAGGAGAATGTAATAAAGCCCAGAAGGATGACCCCTTTTGCCAAAAGGAGAGAAAAGGAATAATATTCATTAAGCAGCTTCTATGTAACAGACCCTCTATTTGTGCTGCAAATGTTTTATTGCAGTTAATTTTCATAACAATTTTCTGAGATAGATACAGATATCTCCATTTTTCCTGACAAAAAAATTGGGGCCCAGAGAAATTAAATAGCAAGTGCAAGGCCCCAGGGTTAAAAGTAAATTTATATCTGTGTGACTTGAAAGCCTGTGAACTTTCTACTGCCCACCAACATTGTGGATTGCAGGATCTGGGGAAATACTCCCCCTTCACTCAGGGAGGAAGAGAGAGGGGGCAGGAAAGAGTAATTCATGACATCCCAAGCCTCATACCTCAAACTTGGAAGGAGTTCAACAGGCCTAACTTCTCTCATGTACAGTTGACAATATAGAGGCCCAGGAACTTAGACTGAGTTCCCTAGAGGAAGAGCCTCAGATGGGGGTTAGTTTAAAGGGATGAGGAAACAGGATAGAACAGGAGAACCGAACCATACATGTGGTTTGGGACTCCCTTGCTCATCTATAGCTCCCCAAAATGTGAGTGAGACCATTTTGGATGCTCCAGCCCCAGTTGAGCCTCCTCAGTTGACACCATGAAAAGCAGAGATGAACAGTCCCCACTGAGCCCTGCCTGTATTCCTCACTTAAATAATCATAAATAATGACATGGTTTTTGTCTCCAACCACTAATGATATAAATAGGAGATAGGGAAATAGTGGGTAGAAGAGGGTAGTTCCCTGGCAAAGGCCCCACCCTCAAGTCTAGATACCTATGGGCCTCAATGAGAGCAGGTATTCCTGTCTTTGCGCCCAAAAAGTTGCCTTTTGGCCTACCACACCCCCTATCCTGTGGCCATATAAACCCCAAACCCCAGACTCCAGAGCAGACCAGCAGGTGAGGGAGGAGGATACAAGCAGGAAGATGGGCAGAAGTCTGCTGCAGAGAAGGAGAGAAGAGGAGGAAATCTGAACGCAGAGAGGAGTTCGGCTGGAGGGCAATGGGGAACGGTTCCAGGGGACGATCATTTTCCCACTCCAACCCCCACTTCCGGCTCCCCATCCATCCTGCTGAGAGCCACCTCCACTGCTCAGTAAAACTACATTTGGCCGGGCGCAGTGACTCACACCTGTAATCCCAGCACTTTGGGAGGTCGAGGTGGGCGGATCACGAGGTCAAGAGATCCAGACCAGAGTGGTGAAACCCCATCTCTACTAAAAATGCAAAAAGTAACTGGGCGTGGTGGCACGTGCCTGTAATCCTAGCTATTTGGGAGGCCGAGGCAGAAGAATCGTTTGAACCCGGGAGGTGGAGGTTGTAGTGAGCCCAGATGGCGCCTTTGCATTTCAGCCTGGGCAGCAGAGCGAGATTCCATTTAAAAAAAAAAAATACCCTCCTGCATTCATCCTTCCAGTCCGTGTATGACCCGATTTTTCTGGGACGCTGGACAAGAGCTCAGGACACAGAAAGCTGTCACATTGGCCCTCTGCCTTACAGAAAGGCAAAGGGTCCATTGAGCTAGTCAACACTCAAGCAGTCTGCAAAGGACAAGGCTAAAAGGGCACACTGTAACACATGCCCACTTGGGCTCCTTCACCTGTCCGTCTGCATGCTCCCCCTCCGGCAAGGGGCTTGAGCAGTGGGGTGATCGAATAGGTGAGCCACCCTCACTCCGTGCACATCCTGAGAAGGGGATCAGGGAACTCTCACCAAGTTTGGGATTACTTTTTTGTAGTAATAAATAACTAAAGCATCTCCAAAGCCTTTACCTGATGAAAGAAGAATTCCCTAAAGCAAAATCTGATTACAGTTTCTAGGGAAAGTGTATGTATCCTGGGGGAGAAAAAAAAAGTTAGAATCACTGGGAGATAAGACCTCGGACTTGGTGCTTGGTGCTTAAGCTCTACAGACTTGACTTTCCTGGGAATATGTATCACTACCTTCCTATTCTCCCAGCCCCTTTTCCTGAAACTCAGCTTCTAGGGAGAGAGCACTGGATAGGCCTAGCCTGGGTTAGAGGCTCATCCCTTATCCAGGGATTGAGTGTCCTCCAATCAGACACTCGATTTCAGAAAGTTGCACCTGAATTTGTGTGACAAAGGAGCTACATGCATCCCAATGAAAGCACCGTGAAAAAAGCAGCTGTTGCCCCCTGCTCCTCTAAACCTCAGACCTTCCGGGGTCGTCTCTTCTGAAGCCTGTTCATGTGACTTATTTTTAGATTCTAATACTATCTTTCAATAAATTCCTTTGCTGCTTGAAATCTAAGAACCGTACCTAATACATATATCTTGACAGAAAGTAGCCTTGTAATATAGTTCTAATTTAGCACATGAGGGTGGCCTCAAGAAGTTTAATTTAATTGTTTAAGATATATAGCCAGAATCAAAGCCCAGGCATTCTGAGTTTCACCAAGGTCTTTTCTCTATTCCCAAACAGAAGCAGGTATTGGGATAAAATTTTTCATTTTTCATATGGGAATAACGAGGTAAACACCACAGGCGGGGTTTGTAATGTCTTCCGGTATAACCCAAAGCCCAATTCTAAAGGAGTGCAAGTGCAAACCTCAGTGCTGGTGCTTTTTTAAATTTTTTTGTTTTTGTTTTTGTTTTCTTGAGACAAGAGTCTAACTCTGACACCCAGGCTGGAGTGCAGTGGCGTGATCTCGGCTCACTACAATCTCCGCCTCCAGGGTTCACGCCATTCTCCTGCCTCAGCCTCCCAGGTAGCTGGAACTACAGGCACCTGCCATGCCCGGCTAATTTTTTTGTTTTGTTTTGTTTAGTAGAGACCAGGTTTCACCGTGTTAGCCAGGATGGTCTCGATCTCCTAACCTCATGATCCACCCACCTCGGCCTCCCAAAGTGCTGGGATTACAGGCGTGAGTCACCGCGCCCGGCCAGTACTGAGGCTTTTTAATATTCAGTCTTATCTCAGGAGATGCCTAATTAATGAAAAAATCTAAACTATTTATTGAGTTAAGTAGTCACCGTACGTTTTGAATCAATAGTAAAGAAATGCATTTACTCCCTTTACCAATTCACTTAGAAGAATTAATGAGGCTCTAGATTTTATTAAAAGAGTTCATTGGGAAAGTTGTAAGTTATTCTCCCTACCTAGCAGATTTAAGCAGTGAGACAAAGGCCTCACATTCGTGACATGCTCTTAAAACCCACACAATAAAGTGATTTACATTTTTAAGAACCATTAAATACTGTGAATTGATTATTTATTAGTGTATTTAAATTAATTTATGTTTTCTTTCTCTCTCTAATGTTTTCTCTCGATTTTCTCTGTTGAAAGTGGTGTTTCTCTTTATTTCTCATTATTTTATCTGTCAAGAAGACATGCTTTCCAAACTCCAGATATATTCCCTATTTTACACAACATATTCTGGTGTTTACTCTATCCACACTCCTTATATTTTTATAGGCCCTGGTTCTACTAGTTTTGCATTTCTGAACTTTTACAGCACTCTCATTCTGGCAATTAAATATGGTTTCTGTTATTTCCACTGTTATTTCCACCTGTGCTTTCAGCTTCAAGATTATATTTTCACTGACAGCAGTAAATCTTTTTCTCTTCTTTTTCCTGCCTTGCAGTTCACAACATAAGAGTAAAACAAGGGATTCTTTTCATTAATTCACTTATTCAATAATATTTATAAAGAACTTTCTGTATATGAGGAATGGTGCTTGGGTCAGGTCACCAAAATGAGCCATTTGTGGCTCAGACAAATGAATAACTATACTCTTCAGCTCTGTCTATTCAAATGTCCTATCCCTGAAAAGCAGAATTAAACCAATTAAGGCCTTGTGAGTCTGAGGCACATCCAAATGACACATTCTAAGATAAAAAATTCACAGAACTTAGACAAAAAAAAACACATGAAAATGCTCAGTGTATCGCTGGGTATCAGAGAGGACACAGATCTGGGCCAGGAATCTGAAGACCTGAGCTTTGGCTTCAGTTCTGCTACAGCTCGTTTTGTGACAATGACAATCCACTCTGCTACTCTGAGTAGCTGGTGTCTGAAAAGTCAGGATGATGGAGAAGACCTTCTCTAAGTTTCCTTCCAGTTCTAAAATTTTATGAACAAGCAGCAAGGTAAAATTCCTCCAATTTTTAGCCAGAAATAACAGAATGAAATTAGAAAAGTTAAAACTGAGGGTACTTGATATAATTCCCCTCCGTAAAAGCTTAGTGGATTATGGCATTGTTCTCAAAGTGGTGAGTTTAAAGCTTCCCTGGTTCAAGAGAGTTAAAATAAATCCTGCTAAGTTTCATGGCATATATTCTCAGCACTTCAACAAAGCTTTTGGAAACACGTGAGAAAGTAAAGGAAGGAAACAGATAAATGAACATTTTTCTTCTGGAATATCATTGTATAAAAGAATTTCATGAATCCCCTGAAATATACAATTCTTTGCTTCTTAAACAGAAGGAAAAGAAATGAAATAATGGTAGAAGAGACTTGCAAAGCACTCACTTAGAGTGACAAATTTAGAAATTAACTTTTTTTTTCCCCCACACAGGACTGCAGCTTCACAACATCAAATGCATTTACTGTTGTGTACAGCACATGAGAATGTTAAGGAGACACGGGAGTGCACTATGTATCAACATAACAATAAGCCTGAGTGACAAAGTAGTTGAATTGCAGGAAAATATTTTTGGAGCAAAGTGGTAACAGCTGCAATAAGGCATGAGATAAATTGTGCAAGATCCATTTAGCTCAGGAGACCCAAGAGGAAAAAAAGAAGCAGCAGAAGGAGGTGAACATGAGCTTATACTGTGTTAAAATCCAAGGACTGGGGAAAACTCCCTGGGCAGCAGAGGAAAAGTGCCCAGGAACCAAACCGAATGCAGGAGAGCAGAGCCTGTTTGAAGGCACATAGAGGATGTGGATCATCGAGGCAACACACAGAGAGAATTAATGAGTCAGAGCAGAGTTGGAACATAAGATTCCCATAATGTTATTTTACTCTCTTTTCAAAATTCAGTATTCTTCCTTGGAAATTTGTACCATGCCCCCTAAGTGAGCTTCCACATAGCTTCACGGGAGAAACATGAATTGGTTCCAAAGAAGCAGAAGGCATGAAAATTAAAAGTAGATGTCCAAAAATGTGGCCTCAAGTGTAGACAGCTGAGAAATAAAGCAGAGGTCCGAAAGCCGCCAACTATAAGAAAATATATTCTCGAATGTACAAAACTCTGTTAACATGTAAGTGAGACAATGGTAACGTTACGCCCTAATGGAATCAAATTCAAGTTTGAACAAACATCAAGGTGGTTAGGTTTTTTAAGTCAAGTCAGAAAACTCAAACAGATGACTCCCCTGGTAACAATATCTCAGATACCTTATCCATGCATTGTATTTCATATCTGCTATATTAACTTTTAGGATTTTCTATTTGTAAAATGGCCAGCATAGAATTGGGATAAGACTTCACTAAACCTTAACTGAAATATATGAAGCACATTGGAATTGGTGGATGAATTGAAACAAATGTTCAAAAAGAATCTTACGGGAAAATAGAACTTTCTCCCTGTGCTCTGCTTGGATGAGGCTGTTTTAAAGCAGCGTGCATTGAAACCAAAACATTCTTGAACATGAGCAAAGATAGATGAAGGGACGCCATGGATGGATGCCTGCCCAAAGCACCTACCTTGCCTTACAAACTCGGTAGGTCTGGGAGAAGACACATGGGGCACAAGGCTTTTTGGCAGGACTAACACATAAAACAATAAGAATAAGCAAAGATATCCTGGAAGCATGCTGAAATACCTTATATTTGTGCTAGGTTTTTTTATGTCACAAAGTTCTTTTGTGGAAGCTATAACTGACATTTTCCATATGAGTAAACTTAGGTTTAGAGAGATTTCTAACTTAACCAACAGTGCACAAGCTGGAAAAGAGATCTGTACCCAGGACTTGACACCAAGTTGAATGCTCTTTCCATTCTGTTGCCTTCTTTCTTAATCCAATGGAGTCTGCGGTGGAAGAGAACTGGGGCATTATTCAAGGGGTTTGCACTAACCCAGTCAAAGATGCTTGCTATGGAGTTCATGTAATCGTAAGTCAGGAAATCTCGATCCATACATCCAGAAATGTACTGAGGCAGGCAGGGCACGAGAAAGAATCATGCGTGTGTTCCACCCTGAGGATAGCATGTGGGTAGGAAAGGGAAAGGAAGGAATTGCACGTTTATTGAGCACCAGCATGTACCAGACACTGAACTAGGTATTTCACATGCTATTGATTTTATTCCTGCCCTAAATAGTGGGTCTCATAGGTTCCATTTTATAGTGGAGGGAACTGAAGATCAGAGAAGTTGAGAAACATTCCCAGCATTACCTAGCTAGAGGGCAGTGGAGCCAGGATTTAAAACGAGTGGGACTAACTTCTAAACCTTTGCTTTCCTTTATACTATATTGCCTCACAACGTGTATGCATATTTAAACTTTACAGTTTGCAAAATGCTTTCACATACCGAATTTCTCTTGATCTGAAGCACAGGGTTCACAGCTGGACCCCAGTCTTGGTAAAAGGAAAATTTGGCTGGGAAAGGAGAAGGTGTCAGTCCTTTCTGAAACCAGAATCTGAGTTTCCTTTGTGGAAGAAAGAAGCAAACTGTCATTTTAACAGGCTTCTTCTTCTCTGTTATACTTCATGACATGCTTTCTATGTAAGCAGTACCTGTCAATCACAGATTTCAGAGTTTATTACAAACAGTGGGCTGGGTCTTGAGGTAAAGAGAGAACATCTCTTATGAAAGAAGGCTGTATCATTTTCTCTTCAGACCATGAGGACTGAACCAAGCCCAATTACAAAACAGTATCCCTGAAAGCAAAACACCAGTGAGCATACAGTTGGAGATTGCTTTCTTCTGGGCAGGGTCAGGGAAAATAATCACGTTGAGTTTTATGACCCAGCATGGAAATGTTAATTCACCAAATACTCATGAATAGGCAAAGAGAGAACTTCTTGTCTTCTGGCTCCAAATCCTCCCTCATCCCTTCCCCTCATCTCTTACCTACATGGTATATGGTGCTCCTTAAGAAAACAAAACAGTAATGAGTCAGTGATCTTCATAGATTAGATAAACAAATAGATGTTTTCGTAATGCATTGGGCTAACTTATACTACCTGCTGTTGCAATCTCAAAATACCAAAGGCCTAACAAAATCAAAATTTATTTCTCACTCATATCAAATGTGGACCAGATAAAGCTTTTTAGTTGGTGTTTTCTCCACATAGTGACTCAGGCATCCAGGTTTTTTCCACTTTGTGGCTCCTTCTTTTGGATTCTGATTTGCCCTGAACTTTATCCTTTGGGTTTTGTGGGAGGAAGGTGGAAGGTTCCTTATGGGGAAGATACACTGGTATGTAACTACCTTAGCCCAGCAGTGAAAAAGTCACTTCTGCTTACATTTCACTGCCTGGAACTCATCACATGGCAAGCCTAGCTGCCAAGAAGGTGGAATATGTTGAGAGGCACTGCATAAAAAGTCTTCATTCCCTCTCCAAGGGACACAATATGGAATCCCACCAGTCCCCGCATGCAGCTCAAGCCCAGTTTTGTGGCAATGTCTGGTTCTTTTTTGCAAGCCCAGATGTAGCTCCTCTTGGTCTGGAAACCTATGAACAAAAATGACAAATTATTGGTCCCTCTCTGCCCCCACAGTGTACACTGCTGGAGCAGGGAAAGCGTAACTGCATCATAACTTTCATTCAAAAAATGGAAGGCAATGATGCCACTGCTCTTGATCCATCACAGTTAAGGAATTACTTTGGGCAGACATGGGAAGAGTTTCTATTGAGGAGAGAGAGTGTCCTTGATTATGTTCTGATTCTATTCTGTGCCAGAAGTCCACTGTCCACCAACCTCAGGGGTCATTGGCTCCTCCTGGGAGGAGCCTCCTTGTCCATCATTCTTCTTCTCCATGTCTAAAGTGGGGGTTGGGAGGCAAGTCCTCATTTGGAGGCCATACAACTTTTGAAGCCTGCTTCCTGCATATGGATGTTTGGAGGTCCAAGATGGATGTAAGTCTTCAACAACTGGAGGCTGCTCAGGCTTGCAGTTTCTCTAGCAATATGGTTTCCTCAAAAACTTAGTAGACAGTGCTTGCTTTGTCAGCATATAAGCTAAAATTGGAACCAGAGAAGATTAACATGGCTCTTGAGCAAGGATGACATGCAAATTCATGAAATATTTTATATTTTTTTATAATAAAAAAAGCTTAGTAGACTTATAATTGATTTGCTTCCAGTGATTCCCCTCCCACTTCATTACTGTGCCCTGTGTCAGTAGCCAGACCTAAAATGCTTTCCTAGACATGGGCTTTTTACAGGGTGAACACGCTTCCTGATTTAACCAGAGATGAGGGGTTCCCTGGAACCTGGGCTTTCGATTTATTGGTCAGCTTAGTTTTTCATGTCCACATATTTCTATTTTCCTTCGTCCCATACTTCTCCCTTACTCTATCTCATGGCTGCTACCTTGAGGCTATCTGGAGCAATCTGTGGGAAGAACACACCTTGCAAAATATTAATAGGTTTACTATTATTATTAAACTAGTTACTATTTATTAATAGTTTGAGAAATAACATCACTCAAGCATTTCTAAACTTTAACTTTTGTTATTTGGTTTTTCTAACCCTGACAAATTTCTAAACCTTCTCTATTACTATTATTCTTCATTTCTGCTTGTTAATCTGCCAATTCTTCTTGGAGCTCATCTTTTTAGAACCTTACCTTGTTAACTGCAGCCCATAATAGACAATGTAGATTACCACTATGAATAGCTAAAATACTTTCCAACCATGTCTAGAGTCAGAAGATATGTGACTCATCCCCTCAGTTATCACAGACAACAATTTTCTTAAATGTTTTGCCTCTCTGTGTGGCCAGAATCATGGTCTTTCTGGCTTCTGGTTTGGTTTTCTTGCTGGTGGCCATTTAATTGTTCAGCTGATGTCTCCTATTTTGGGGATTTTTATGGCAGCATTCCACTTCAACACATCAATTTCTACCTTCATTAGAGTAGAGAAGGCAAATAGCCATATCAGACACTCCCCAAATCTCAGTTACTTAATCATTTTCTTCCTCACTCATGTCATGGACTGATGCTGGTCAAATGACTGTTCCCCAAGTGCTGGCTTAGAGATTCAGATTTCTTCCACTACGTCATTTCACCACCTTGGATTCAAAGAGTCAGCGTACAGTTGGAGACAGGATGCAGGAGGCACAGCAGACACTTACCTGCATCCACTTTAAAGGAACATACATTCCTTCAGCTCAGATTCCATTGGCCAGACAATAGCAAAAGAGGCCAGAATGTAGTGGGGACATGAATATCAAAAAGCATACATGGGGTCTCCTCTCCTCCTATAGCACAATGAGATGGGCCTTGGCTCTGTTTACTCCTGAGGTTCAGACCTCTACTCTCTCCCTACATTCCATGATGAAGAATTCCTTTCTCTCACTCATAATTGCTTCTGTTATCCCCATCCCTCAGGGGCTCTTCTTAGCCAGTTATACCTGTAGAGTAGATATAACTGTCTGTCTGCTTAGGTCTTCCTTCCTTATATACATCAATGATGATATGATAAGGCCTTTCTATTTTAGAGGATCTCTACTAATCACTAAAAGTCACAGAAGAGATCACAGAAGTAGCCATATGCAGACAAAGCTCTGGGAGCCTTAAAAGTGTCTAGAGGCTTGATCCTGGTCCATAGCTCTTAACATTGAAGCTGACTATTGGGAAGCCCTCTGGACTAGTACTCTGAACTATTGTTCATGAAGGAAGATGCTATCAGATTTCTTCCTTTTCAATATGAAAGGTGTATAAAAGTAGAGCTTTAAATGACTGCCAGAGAACTCCCTTGAGCAGCTTTTGCATGAGTATGTAACACAATGCTGCTTTAACAAATGGATTCCAATCTGCTGCCCATGGTGATAATAGCTCACTTTTACTGAGCTGAGCTTTTTCTATCCACCAGGCATCCTTCTAAGTGTTTTACATTTTTAAACCTATTTAATATTCATAGAACTGTCTATGTTATGAACTATTATTATCCCACTTCGCAGATTTTTTTAAATGAGGCACAGAAATGATAAGCAGCTTGCCCAAGTTCATATAGCAAGTAAGTTGGTAGAAGTAGAAGTGATATCCTACTGTAGAGTCCATACTTATAGCCATGTAACAAGCTGCCATAATATCAGTGTAAAGCTTTTAAAAATGGGAGGATTAATTTCCCTTCATACTTCTTTTTTTGGCCAGTTTGAAGAAAAGGGGATTATCCATCATGCTTGGGTCTGTTGCTTTCTCAAACATAATTGAGTCTTTCCTCTGAGGTCACCTCTCAACTCTCAAAGCATCTATACTTCTTCAGCTCTTATTAAATTTCAAATTAAATAACTTTTATATGGATATTTATTTTATGCCTGCTTCTACATTAGACCAACAGTTCCCAATACTGGTTAAAGTCTGATCCTCAAGCTAGGTACAAAAAACTCATCTGGGTGCTCTTTAAAATGCCAATCTTTGGGTCCCAGTATAGACTTACTGATTCAGAATCCTCAGGAACTGAGTTCAGGAAAGTATTATTTAAACAATGCCATAGGTGATTCTTAGGCACACTAAAACTCTGATTATTACTGCTTTAGACAATTGTTTCTGAAATGTGGTCCACAAACCAGCAGCAAGAGCATCACCTGGAAACTTCCTAGAAATGCAAACTCTTCAGCCCCAGCCAGAACTACTGAATCAGTAACTCAAGGGATAGGGTCCAGCATTCTGTGTTTTACCAAGCTTCCAGGTGATTCTGATAGGCTAAAGTATGAGAACAACTGCTCTAGACCATAATGACCTCCAAAAAGGTTTGTTTTCTTCCTGTATCACCAGCACCTGGCTAGCTCAATGTCCAACATATAGTAGATAATAAATCTTTGCTAAAGAATATATGGATAATGAGTAATTAGTTAAAATGGAATGGTAAGGAAATAATCCCATAACCAGAAAAAAATCCTAGTATTGTGAGCCATCATGGATTTGTTCTAAAATCATCTAAAGCTGACTGTCTACTTGGATCACACAGTGGAAAGATGCTTCCTTCTTTCTCTCTCTCTCTCTCTCATTCTCTCTTTGCTCTTGCTAATAGCAGGTTAATGGATCCATTTGGAACATCAGTCATAAGCTAGTATCTTTCTGCAATTTAGATAATAGTGCCTTGACTTTTTTTTAATTTGATGGAGTGTGAGGAATATGGAAAGTTAATATGAAATTAATTTTATAAGTCATTCATAATTTGAAAAGTCTAGGGTCACTGCATGTGCAAAAATTCCTGTACCATAAAATGATATCTAATTTAGAAACAGATTAAATCCTTACATAGTGTTAGGCAGTAGGGGGAAAAAAGGACATAGGTTTAAAATACTAGTTCAAGCCTATAATATATAATATGCCAAAATATCATATATATAGCGTGTGTATATACATACACACAAACAAGGCACTAAACATGTATTTTATATATGCAATATGTGCATATACTTGTGTATATGTGGATAGATAGACACACAAAAATGTTTTGTAAAAATAGAAGAGCATTTCTAGTTCAGATACAATACAGAGCAGATGCAGTTCAACCTATTCTTCCCACTGATTACAGTAAAAATCCCTGGACATTACATGTAAAGCAAACATAAGAAAACTGATAAGTAGAGAGAAAATGGCAGAACACATGGAGACTTTGACAGCTGAGGAAATACATGGCACCAGGTATCCCATCACCAATGGAGAGTAACCAGGAACTTCCCTCACTCCTGGGGTAGTAATGGAGGCCCAAAGGAGAACCTGAACTTTCACCACACCTGGCAGGAACAAAGGGCGGCAGACCTCTTTCTCCACCTGTCTAGTGTCAGAGGAAGACTTCTAAAACAGAATATTTAAATAAGATCAATGATCTTGTAACATAATAGCCAGGATGTCCAGAATACAATAGGAAATCACTTCTCACACTAAGAACAAGAAAAATCCCAACTTGAATGACAAAAGACAACAGGTGACAACACCAAGATTATACAGAAGTTAACATTATCTCACAAGGATTTTAAAACAGCCATCGTAAAAAATGCTTAATGAGTAATTACAAACACTTGAAACAAATGCAAAGAATAAGATCTCAGCAAATAAAAGGAAGATATAAAAAAGAACCAAATGAACAATTTAGAATTAAATAATACAGCAACCAAATTACAAAACCTCAATGGGTAGATTCAAGAGCAGAATAAAGAGGGCAGAGGACAGAATCAGTAAACTGGAAAATAGAACAATAGAAATTACCTAATCTAAATAACAAAGAGAAAATAGCTGGAATAAAATTAACAAAGACTCAGAAATCTGTAGGATATAAAAAGGATCTAATATTTTGTCATTAGTGTTCCAGAAAAAATAGAAAACAGAAGGGGATGAAAACAATATTCAAAGAAATGACCAAACATATCTCCAATTTGGTGTCTTACTCTGTTTTGTGTTGCTATAACAGAAATGCAAACTTGATACTGGGTAATTTACAAAGAACAGAATTGTATTTCTTATAGTTCCAGAGGTTGAGAAGTCCAAGATCAAGTCTAGGATCTGGTGATGGCCTTCCTACTGTGTCCTCACCTAGCAAAAGGCACAAGAGAACAAATGTATTCCCATAAGCCCTTTTGTAGTGGCATTGATCCATCCATGAGGGTAGAGCCCTCATTACCTAAACACTGTTCAGAAGGTCCCACTTTCCAACACTATTGCACTAGAAATTAAGTTTCCAACACATGAATTCTGAGGGACACATTCAGACTATAGTGTTTCATAATGACATAAATGTAGATATAAAAAGTGGAGTCATCTCAGTTAGGATAAACCCAAAGAAATACACACCAGGATACACTATAGTTAGTTTCTGAAAACTAGACTACAGGAGAAAATCAACTCAAATGACAGCAGATTTGTCATCAGATGTGAATAAGAGAAAGTGACACAATAATTTGCAGGTATTTAAAGAAAAGAGCTATCAATGCAAAACTCCATATCCCACAAAAATATTCTTCAGAGATGAAGAATCAAGAAATTCTCAAATGAAGGAAAACTAAGAGAATTAGTCACTACAGACCTACTGGGGAAAAAAATGGTACCAGGAAATTCTTGAAACAGAAAGGAAAGGGTAAAAGAAGTAATCTAGGAACATCATGTAAGAATAAAAATACAATGGCAGGACCGGGCACAGTGGCTCACTCCTATAATCCCAGCACTTTGGGAGGCCAAGGCAGATGGATCACCTGAGGTCAGGAGTTAAAGACCAGCCTGCCCAACATGGTAAAACCCCGTTACTACTAGAAATACAAAAAATTAGCCAAATGTGGTGGCGGGTGCCTGTAATTCCAGCTACTTGGAAGGCTGAGGCAGAAGAATCACTGAACCCAGGTGTCAGATGTTGCAGTAAGCAGAGATCATGCCATTGCACTCCAGCCTGGGCAACAAGAGTGAGACACTGTCTCAAAAAAAAAAAAAAAAAAAAAAAAAAAGGCAAGTGTCAATATGAGTAAGTACCATAGACTTTTCTTTTCTTGGGTTTTTAAAATTGTGTGATGTTTGATGCAAAAACTATAACATTATTTTATAAGGTTATCAAGATATTTAGAGGAAATAGTTAAGGCAATTATATTATGAGCAAGAAAGGGTAAAGGAATTTAAAGTGAAGTAAGGTTTCTACAGTTTCCAAGAACTAGCAAAATGTCAGTATCAATAGACTCTGATAAGTTATGTATGTATAACATAACACCTAGAGAAATTACTTTAAATTTTTATATAAAGAGATGTGCTAAAATACACTATTAATAAGTTAAAAACTTATTCAATCCACAGGAAGACAGAAAAAAGAAAAAACATAAAATGGCAGATCAAATTATAAGCGGCTTGTAAGAACCTTATTTTAAATACAGCAGTATAAGTAGATTGAAAGTAAAAGACAACATTTTCTGTAGTAGCCCCAAACTGAAAACAACAAAAAGGTGAATGGTTAAATGTCCCTCAAAAGATGAATGGTTAACCAAACTGTGGTGTGTCCACACCATGGACTACTCAGAAAAAGGAGAAAACTATCAATACATACAACAACTTGGATAGATCTCAAGGATATTATGCTGAGTGAGAAAAAGTCAATTCCAAAGG
Organism: Macaca nemestrina; assembly: GCF_043159975.1. Classification (NCBI taxonomy): domain Eukaryota; kingdom Metazoa; phylum Chordata; class Mammalia; order Primates; family Cercopithecidae; genus Macaca; species Macaca nemestrina. The sequence continues at coordinate 104,875,400 of NC_092128.1, read as the reverse complement.
ACACATACTGTATGATTCTATTAACATGATATTCTCAAAATTAAAAAGATTATAGGATGAAAAACCAATTAGTGTTTGCCAATAGCTCAGAATGAGGATTGAGAGAATTAGTGAGTGTGACTGTAGGAAGGTAGCAAAAGAGAGCTCTTCATGGTAATGGAAAATTCTGTATTTTGTTTTCTTTGTGGTTATGTAAATTTGTGTATGTGATAAGATGGTATAGAACTGTAAAGAAACATGGTAACAATACTAATTTCCAAGCTTTGATGTTGTACCATAGTTATGTACAAATAATCATAGAAAAAAATGAATAAGGGTACAAGATGCTTCCCTGTACTATTTTTGAAACTTCTTATGAATTTATAATTCCTTAAAACCAAAAAGTTAAATAAAAACAAATTATCATAGTTTATGTATATTTTTATTTGTTATCTTTCTTTGAATTTTTTATTGTGGGAAATATACGATACTAAATTTATCATTTTAAGCATCCAAAGTCTACAATTCAGTGGCATTAAGTCCATTCACAATGTTGTCCAACCATCACCACTATCCAGTTCCAGAATTTTTTATCAGCATAATCAGAAACACTGTACAGATTAAATCATATCTCTTTTCTATCCCTTTCACCCAGGCCCTGTTAACTTCTATTATGCTGTCTCTGTAAATAATTTGTCTACTCTACATATATCATATAAGTTTACTCATACAATATTTTCCTTTTATGTCTTGCTTATTTCACTTAGAGTAATGTTTTCAAGGTTGATATATGTTGCAGCTTAATTTAGAATTTCAATGTTTTTAATACTAATATTCTATTATATGAATATGCCACATTTTATGTATTCATTTATCTGTTGATGGGTATTTGGGATGTTTCTACCTTTTGACTATTGAGAATAATGCTACTATGTTTTAAAAACTCCTGCATAGCAAAGGAAACAATCAACAAAGTCAAGAGACAACTTGCAGAAACTCAGATCACTAAATAGGAAAAAAATCTCATAAATCCGATTTTAAAATGTGCAAAAGATTTGAATAGACATTTATCAAAAGAAGACATACAAATGGCAAACAGACATATGAAAAGATGCTCAAAATCATTGATCATCCGATAAATGGAAATCAAAACTATAATGAGATAATATCTCACCCCAGTTAAAATGGCTTATATCCAAAAGACAGGCAATAACAAATGCTAGTGAGAATGTGGAGAAAGGGAACACTCATATACTGTTGGTGGTAATGTAAATTATACAACCACTATGGAGAACAGTGTGGAGGTTCCTCAGAAAACTAAAAATAGAGCTACCATACAATCTAGTAATCCCACTGCTAGGTATATACCCCAATGAAAGGAAATCAGAATATCAAAGAAATATCTGCACTCCCAAGTTTATTGCACCACTTAGATTTGGAAGCAACCTAAGTGTCCATCAACAGATGAGTGAATAAAGAAAATGTAGTATATATACACAATGGAATACTATTCACCCATAAAAAAGAATAAGATCCTGTCATTTGCAACAACATGGGTGGAACTAGAGGTTTTTATGTTAAGTAAAATAAACCAGGTACAGAAAGACAAACTGCATGTTCTCACTTATTTGCGGAAGCTAAACATTAAAGCAATTGAACTCATGGAGATTGATATGGTTTGGCCGTGTCCCCACCCAAGTTTCATCTTGAATTGTAGCTCTCATAATTCTCACATGTCATGAGATGGATCCAGTGGGAGGTAATTGAATCATGGGGGTGGATCTTTCCTGTGCTGTTCTCATGACAGTGAATAAGTCTTATGAGATCTAATGGTTTTATAAATGGGGGTTCCCCTGCACAAGCTCTCTTGCCTGCCTCCATGAAGATGTGTCTCTGCTCCTCCTTCACCTTGCACCACGATTGTGAGGCCTACCCAGCCATGTGGAACAGTGAGTCTAATGGACCTCTTTTTCTTTTTAAATTACCCAGTCTCAGGAATGTCTTTATTAGCAGCATGAGAACAGACTAATACAGAGATAGAGTGTAGAAGGATGGTTACCAGAGGCTGGTAAGGGTAGTGAGGAAGTAGGAGAGAAATGGGAATGGTTAATGGGCACAAAAAATAGTTAAAAAGAATGAATAAGACCTAGTACTTGGTAGCACAACAACGTGACTGCAGTCAAACATAATTTAATTGTACATTTTAAAATAATGAAAAGAGTGTTATTGGATTGTTGTAACACAAAGGATAAATGCTTAAGGTGATGGATACTCCATTTACCCTAAAGTGATTATTACGCATTGCATACCTGTATCAAAATATCTCATGTAACCTATAAATATTTAAACCTATGTACCTACAAAAATTTAGAAAAACAAAAATAATGCTACTATAGACATTGTTGAAAAAAATCTGTGTTCAGGTCCCTGACTTTAATTCTTTTGTGTATATACTTGGAAATGAAATTATCGAGTCATAGGGTAATCCTGTTTAATTTTTTGAAGAACTACACTAGTGGTTTCCAAAGTGGCTGCACTATTTGATACTGCCACCAGCAGTGCACATATATTCAAATTTTTTCATAACCTTGCCAACACTTATTTTCCTTTCTTGAAATAAACAGTAACCATCTTAAAGAGTGTGAAGTTGTAACTCACTGTGATTTCGATTTGTATTTCCCTAATTTATTAGTGATGTTGAACATGTTCTTATTGGCAATTTGCATATCTTCTTTGGAGAAATGTGTATTCAACTCCTTTGCCCGTTTTTTTAATTGGGTGGTTTTATGTTTGTCAGTTGTAAGAGTTCTTTATATGTTCTCGGTATTAATCCCTTATCAGATGTACAATTAGCAAATACTTTCTTCCGTTCTATGAGTTGCCATTTTACTCTCTGAATAGTGTTTTTTGAAGCATAAAAGCTTTTTAAATCTTAATGAAGTCTAATTCAGATATGTTTTCTTTTGTTGCCTGTGTTTTTGGTGTCATATTCAAGAAATTATTACCAAATTCAATTTCATGAAGATTTACTCCCCTGTTTTGTGTTATAAGTTTTACAATTTTAGGTCTGGGCGCGGTGGCTCAAGCCTGTAATTCCAGCACTTTGGGAGGCCGAGACGGGCGGATCACGAGGTCAGGAGATCGAGACCATCCTGGTTAACACAGTGAAACCCCGTCTCTACTAAAAAATACAAAAAACTAGCCGGGCGAGGTGGCGGGCGCCTGTAGTCCCAGCTACTCGGGAGGCTGAGGCAGGAGAATGGCGTAAACCCGGGAGGCGGAGCTTGCAGTGAGCGGAGATCCGGCCACTGCACTCCAGCCCGGGCGACAGAGCGAGACTCCTCAAAAAAATAAAAAAATAAAAAAATAAGTTTTACAATAGTAGCTCCTATATGTAGGTCGACCTACTTTTAGTTAACTTTTGTATATGGTGTAAAGTAAGCATCTAGCTTCATTCTTATGCGTGTGGATAACCAGCATCCCCAGCAATATTTATTGAAAAGATTGTGATTGTCTTTTCCCCACTGAATGGACACAGCACTGTTTTTGATATCGTTTGACTATATATATTTGTGAGGGTTCATTTCTAGGCTCTCTGTTCTATTCCATTGGTCTATATGTCTGTCCTTATACTGATACCACATTCTTGACTACTGTAGATTTGTAATGCATTTTAAAATCAGAAAGTGTGAATCCTCCAATATCTTTCTTCTTTTTCAAATTATTAGGCTTTTCAGGGTTCTTTTAGATTCCATATACATTTTAAGATAGATTTTCCTATTTCTGGAAAAAATTTCATTGGGATTTTAATAAGGATCTCATTGAACGAATAGATCACTTTGGGTATTACTGTCGACTTATAAATGTTGACTGCCAGTTCATACACAGAGTATCTTTTCATTTACTCATGTCTTCCTTAATTTCTTTCAGCAATGCTTTGTAGTTTTTCCTTCTTGTTAAGTTTATTACCAAGTATTTTACTCTTCGTTATTCTGTTGGAAATAACATTGTTTTCTTGATTTTATTTTCAGATTTTTCACTGTTAGTGTAGATATGCTATATTCTTAAACTTATACAATAAACACTATTCATGTCATTAAATGACTTTCAATAGTATGACTTTTAACAGCTACATAAAGTCCTATTTGACCACAACATAATTCATTTATCCACTCCCTAATTTTGGCATTTAGTTATTTGCAATTTTTTTGCTAAAATATATAAATCTACAAAGAACATTTTGTTTAAAATTTTTGTTTACATCTTTCATTGTTTCCCTTTGGTAAATTTCCAGAGCTAAAGTACTTAGGTAACAATAGCATTTTAAAATTTGATAGATGGATAGCTAATGATATATGTCATATATTTGCCTTCCAGGAAGAGTGTATCATCTCATGTCATCCCACAATGAAGAAGAGTTACTGTCTGAATTCATCATACATATGGCTGTTCATTATAATTTCTAAATGTATCTTCCAATTTGAAAGCGAGATTATCTCTTTATTTCGATGAACAATTATTTTGTTTTTAATGAATAGAATAATTTTAATTCCTTATTGCCTATGTGTATTACTTCTGTTAATTATGTATTAATACTTTATACAGTATAAATTGATATACTTTACATATTTGAATTGACATTTTAAATATATCTTCTAAAGATTATAATATCAGTGGATATTAATGATATTAACCCTATGTTTGGGGCAGGTAAGCTAGCACATCTATATTATGCTCTAGGATAGATTGCTGCCTCAACCGACCCTGCTTCCACAAAGCACCTTTTCCTCCCTTTCCCTCTGAGGTGGAAGGGTGCCCATTACTGCCTCTAATCACCTGTGACAACTCCCAGCCTTTAGCCCTTTTACTCCCTCTTTCACCTCACTCATTCTTTTTTCTCACCTTTGTGTGAGCACTGGCAGCTGTCTTGGTTGTCTGAATCACATGAACGCTACACAAATACCTGTACAGAATCAGCACAACTTAGTACAATCGGATGGATTAATAATTCCCAAGATGTGGCTGGGTATATTTAGGATAAGAGATTCACAATTTCACCAATTTTCACTTTAACAGTAAGAAAAGCATGCCTTACATGTTATATGTTAAGTGAGATAGTAAAGGTTACTAAAATTAAAAAGACATAACTGAGAACTATTTGACTTTTGATAAGATATTCAGAGAAATCACAATTTATACAAACACAGAAAATTGGAATTCCATTAATACCTAGAAATAGTGATTTATTTTCACCATATGATTAGTATTGTCTTGAATTGTCAAGTTTCAATTTCTGTTAATTTTTGCATCACAAGTTACCATCATCCTATCTGGCTGTTTGATTGTTGATCATTTGTTTAACTCTACAATATATAAGAATGTATACTTAAATTAATATTGCTTTTTACCTATAATTTATTAAGCACTAGCACTTCTGTGAGTGCAGAAACCATCCCCAGTTTTGCTCATTTTATCCCCATTCCATAACACAGCTTCATATTCAAGAATTGCTCAGTAAATATTGGAGCAATAAATGAAAATATCTACATTTTAGTTCATGCCTTATAGCTGATGTTAATTATAGTGAACATTTGTTGTTTGGGACACCCACCATTACTGCTTTGGAGTGTCACCCCATTGTGCAAGTCTTATGAAGAGGCAGAACTCTGCCTCTGACTCCTTAGCAAGGATTTGTGGACCCATGACTTAGGATCTACAATCAGATGTGTCTGCCTGGGAATTTGACTCCCTGAGGAGCGGCATAAAGGTAGAGAAATGATCAAAAACTTTTTCATAATAGTCGAAGAATCTTCAGTGTTGCAGCAGGAGCAGCAGCAATCTGAAAGTCTTGTGGTAATAAGCGCTAAAATTCCATTCTTTTGTAATGGCCTTGACTATGTTTTAGGTTCTTTCTGTCTGTCTTTCTTTTTTCTTTTTCTTTATTTGCTATATAGTTATAACCACTTGAACCTTGCATGCTTTATAAGACTTATTCTCCAGTCTTTTCTCTTGGTTCTTTAAATTTCCAAATATTCATCCAAAACATTCATTTTTATACTTGCTAGTCTAAATGAGTTTCTATTGTTTACAACCAAGGATCCTTACAGAAAAAAAGAAAGATACTGGCAGTGGAATCCAAACAAAACACTTTCCGCGGAAAGGAAGAACCTGCTGTTGATTAAGTGAATTAATTAATACTATATCTAAAGTAAACTCTTAGTATTCACACATTCTAATCTTGCAATTGAGGGCATTCTGTAGTAAGCTATGCGTTGAATTTTAAAAATTAAAAATGCAGTTGTTAAAGACAATGCATTGTGTGACATCACTGCTCCTGCCATAGAAAGTGAACTCGAGCATGGGGCATACATGAACTCACAGTGGGGGAGTCCACTAAGACTGCCCAATGAGTTCAGTCACCTATAGTCCCTGGCTTTTACAAGTACTTTTTCCTAAAATGATTTGCCTGAAATGGAACTCGTGGTCAAGGCATTACTTCTTATATTCTCTTTTTTAATGATCTTTCCTTCACCTCACAAAATAAAGGCTGACCTCTCACATCCCATCCCCAAACTTCTTACTATGGTACATTGTAACAGATAATTGTAATAGTAATAATAATTGCAATCATACTTTTATAAAATAAAGGGACAAATAGAGCAATTTTTAGACTCTAATCTGCCTTTAATCAAGGCACCGTAAACCTGCAGAAAGCCTATTTGAATAGTATTTTCCTACCTCATAGATCAAAGTGTGGTGTTAGAAACTGGATACTTTGGCTCATATTTGAATGTTAATTGACCTGCTTCTTCGATTCTGTAATGAAAGTGAAGAATTCTTTGCCCTGTGAAAAGATTTGTGACTAAAAGGCAAAAAGTGCATGAGAAAGAAATACTTTAGCCAGGTGACAAATTTTGGCAAGCTTGTCTGCCTAATTCCTCTATTTTCAAGTAAACTCAGAGGTAGAAATGTTTTTTCATAAGGTCATACATTAACACACTAACTTGAATTGAAAAATTAAATTATATTTCCTTTCTGACACAAAATAATTCTAATTTGGCTGAGTAGTTCACAACAAGGGCTAACTTTACCAGAATGGTTATATGACAGGAACATCCCATTAAGTGAGTGAGCTGCATACGTTATTCTAAAGTTTAGTTTTAAAACATGTTTAAAAGGTTTGTGATAAGATAAAATATTGCATTGTCAACAGCACTAAAAGGATTTCTTTTTATTTTCCGAACTTTCCAAATTCCTTTGGGTTAAGTGTCTCAGGATGAGAAAGTGATAGGAATATTCAACAGTCATTTTTAAGCCTGCATAAAATCTTGAGAAAGTAAATGACTTCAATGATTGGATAACAAATTCTTTTGTTACAGTCAAATATTTTGACTGTAAAAAATTGAAAGACATCTAATCAAGTTGTCAAATGAGAGATCATTAAAATAATTTGTATAACAATTCAATAAGTGTATATGACATATAACTTGGAAAATGTTCAAATAACTGTGTGTGTTTACACATACATACATACACACACAACTACAACCACAGCAATAATAAACTAAAAAACTTGATATAAATGCTATACCATTCTGGCAGCAGTCAAGCTGATCCTAGTCAATATACAACATTAGAGCCAAACTGATGATTAAATGATTTCCATGCTGGTTACTTAATAATCAATGCCTTGCTGCCTAGGTGCTGTTGCCTCTCTTCCAGGTTGATTCAGAGTTATATCTAGTCAGTGAAGTGCTGTTGTTGTGTGGGGTGAATACCCTGGGTTTTTTGTCTCATGCCAAGAAGACTTAGGACATGGACACACACGAGGAGTGGGTTTAGGAACAGAGGTTTAATAGGCGAAAGAAAGAGAAAGAACAGCTCTCTCCTTTATAAGAGACAGAGACTTCTAAAAGGAAAATTCGACCAGTGGCAGGGTGCTCTGGATTTTACAGGCAGGCTTGAGGAGGCAATGTCTGGTTTATGTAGAGCCCACAGATTGGTTCCACTAGATGTGACATTTACATAGTGCACAAGGAAGGCTGGCCATCCCACCCTAATCTTATTATACAAATGGGCTTTCCACTTGGCCAGCACCATCTTGTCTGCTCCTTACTGTACACATGGCTGGCAAAGAGAAGGGAAGATGGACCTGCCATTTTGAACATGCGTAGTCCCAGGTAGCCTTTTCCTATTGGCATAGCTGCTGGCATTTACCCGTGAACACATCTAGATTGCTTGTCTATGTCTGTAGCTCGATTTTACAGGCTTCTCTTTGTTAGAAAAGAAAATGATTTTGGGGCTGTTTTTCATTAAAAGGAAAACCTTACCAAGGAACCCCATACCCTCACTATTCACCTAAGTAATTTCTTCTTAACTCCTATATCATCAGTACCAGTACTGTGCCAGTTATTAAATATGTTTAAAATTGATATGGTTTGGCTCTGTGTCCCCACTCAAATCTCATCTAAAATTGTAATTCCCATATGTCTTGGGAGGGATCTGATGGGAGGTGATTGGATTATGGGGGCAATTTCCTCCATGCTGTTCTTATGATAGTGAGGGAATTCTTACAAGAGCTGATGGTTTTTAAAAGTATTTGGAAGTTCCCCCTTCTCAGCTCTCCTCTCTCTTGCTGTGTTGTGAAGAACGTGTTTGCTTCTCCGTTGCCTTTTGTCATGATTTTAAGTTTCCTGAAGCCTCCTCAGCTATGTGGAACTATGAGTCAATTAAATTACCCAATCTCAGGGAAGTTCTTTATAGAAGTGTAAAAACAGACTAATACAGAAAATTGATACCAGTAGAGTGAGGGTTCTCCTATAAAGATAACCTAAAAATGTGGAAGCAACTTTGGAACTGGCTAATGGGAAGAGGCTGGAACACTATGGAGGGTTTGGAAGACAGGACGATGTGGGAAAGTTTATAACTTCCCAGAGACTTGTCAAATGGTTTTGACCAAAATGCTGATAGTGATGTGGACAATAAAGTTCAGGCTGAGGTGGTCTCAGAGGAAGATGAGGAACTTCTTGGGAACTGGAGCAAAGATCATTCTTGCTATGCTTTAGCAAAGAGACTGGCAGCATTTTGCCTCTGCCCTAGAGATCTGTGGAACTTTGAATTTGAGACAGATGATCTGAAATTAGAACTTATGTTTAAAAGAAAAGCAGAGCATGAAAGCTTGGAAAATTTGCACCCTGATGATGCTGCAGAAAAGAAAAACCAATTTTCTGGGGAGAAATCTAAGCCAGCTACATTAATGTGCCTAAGTAACAATGAGCTGAATGTTAATCACCATAACAATGGAAAAATGTCTCCAGGCATGTCAGAGATCTTGGCAACAGCTCCTCCTATCACAGGCCCAGAGAGAGGCCTAGGAAGAAAAATGGTTTTGTGGGCTTGGCCCAGGGCCCAACTGCTGTATGCAGCCTCTGAACTTGGTGCCCTCCATCCCAGCCACTCCAGCTCCAGCTGTAGCTAAAAGAGGCCACAGTACAGCTTAGGCTTCCTAAAGAGTTGCTTCAGAGGGTGCAAGCCCCAAGCCTTGGTGGCTTACGTGTGTTATTGGCCCTGCAGGTGCACAGAAGTCAAGAATTGAGGTTTGGGAACCTCCACCTATATTTCAGAGGATGTATGGACATGCTTGGATGTCCAGGCAGAAGTCCACTGCAGAGTCAGAGCCCTCAAGGAGACCCTCTGCTAGGGCACTGCAGAAGGAAAATGTGGTGTTGGATCCCCCACACAGAGTCCCCACTGGGGTACTGCCTAGTGGAACTGTGAGAAAACGGCTACTGTCCACCAGACCCCAAAATGGTAGATCCACAACAGCTTGCACCTTGTGTCTGGAAGAGCCATAGGCACTCAATGTCAACCCATGAAGGAGGAGCTGCCCAAGGCTGTGGGAGCCCACCCTTTGCATCAGCATGCCCTGGATGTGAGACATGGACTCAAAGGATATTATCTTGGAGTTTTAAGATTTAATGACTGCCCACTGAATTTTGGACTTGCATGGGCCTATAGCCCCTTTGTGTTCACCAATTTCTTCCTTTTGGAATGGGAACATTTACCAAATGCCTGTACTCCCATTGTATCTTGGAAGTAACTAATCTGCTTTTGATTTACAGGCTCATAAGCAGAAGGGACTTGTCTTGTATTGGATGAGACTTTGGACTTTGACTTTTGAGTTAATGCTGAAATGAGTTAAGAGTTTGGGGGACTCTTGGGAAGGCATGATTGGTTTCAAAATGTAAAAAGGATGAGATTTGGGAGGGTCAAGTGGTGTAACGATATGGTTTGGTTCCATGTCCCCACACAAATCTCATCTTGAATTGTAATCCTCACATGTCAAGGGAGACACCTGGGGAGAGATGACTGGATTATCATCGGGGCAGTTCCCCCATGCTGTTCTTGTGATAGTGTAACACTATTTGAATTCTAGTTTCCCATCAACCAATCACCAGTTGGTTTCAACAACAATTATTAAGCATTATGTGAAGCAATCATTTACAATAATTTATTAAATGGAGGCTGTTTTGTTATTGTTTACTGAGATGTGTCTCTTAAGAGAGGAATGGACTTTATCATTGACCTTTAGGGAAGTGGAGATTTTTCTTTTATTTTGTTAAAAAAAAGTGAATTAAACAAAAGCTTAACACAATATCTTTACTTGAAGAAAAAAAGACTGTTAATTGAGAAATAGTTTTGATTGTCATAATTATCTCTGAATTTACAGTTTTAAAAACACATGAGAAGTGTTTTAAATTCTTAGCCCTAAATCCAACTCATCTTACATGTTTGCAAATTAGTACATTTTTCCTATATCTCTTGATATATATGCTATCTACATGATTTGATGTTAGTTTAAATATTTCTCCTGCTTGTGAAGGTAAAATATGTTCACTAAGCAAACTTAAGAATACAGGAAAAAGAATACAGAAAAACAAACAAAAATTTACCCACATTCTTGAAGCCCAGAAATAAATATTTATTTATTAAGATCACAATTTATGTGTGTTGCCTTTATTAATAGTTTATTAAAAATACCATAATGATAATAAAATGTAGAAGAATATTTTTAATGCTTACCGGCTCTTCACAGAAAAGCTTAAAATATAGTTTAAATTGGATTTTTGTTGCTATTTAAGAGAAGTATAATAGAATAATCAATTTTAAAATTTTAATTGATAACATTATGATAAAATTACTTTACATTGATGTTACTATTAATATAGTTGATATTAATTATCATATGTATATTATAATTAAAATAGCATTTATTGTGTAGATAACAGTAAATATTAATATAATATAGTGATAATGTAATTTTTATTGATAGTATTAATGTAATATAATTTTATCACATGTAAAAATATTATGATGCAATTACCTTATAATAAAATTATGAGGGTAAGTATAATAGATATATGAGTTTGAGGAGAAACAACTACATGAAATTTCTGATTATTGATATCACTTTGTTTATTTTTTGATATGGATGATGGAGGGTATCAAGTTGTTATGATATTTTGATTCCACTGCTATATTAAAAGAGTAACATAATTTTACTATAAAATGTCAATATTTTAACTATGTTGGAAATAATTAAAGTTATTATGCAATTACTTAAATTTTTGTTGAAAAATGTAGGATGTCAAATTAGAATATGTGAGATGAACCACATTATTTTAAAAGTTATTTTAGCAAAATTTTAAAATGTTAAATGGTGCTATCATATAATCTCATAAAAAGAATAAAGAATTCAAGCTCAGTAAGTTTGATGTCTGTATCTAATAGTTCTGAACAGCTTGAAGTTCACACTCTTAAATTCTGAGTTCAAGGCATGGACTGTAATCCAAAAGTACCTTAGTCTTGCTAAAATCGTTTCAATGGTTGCAGCTATAGGGCTCAGATGGCTGAATACTATTCGAGTTAGATCTCATATATTGCTGAATTACAACATCAGCAGCATCTCAAAATCTCTCTGTGAAAGAATTGAACTTAATGGAGAACTTGGAGAAACTGGAGAACTCTAACTTACAATTCTGAAACCTTTGCTGGCTGAAGCACCCCCTCTGCTTGACTGATGTGGCTTTACTTGCCTGAGTTGTTACCAAATGAGAGAAAGTCAAATCTCCTCATACCGCAACCCGTACCCACCTCTCACCATCTCCAGACCATACTTAAAGTTGTAGCTTAACCTGCCCCAGAGGTCATTACAGAATTAAAGAAGGGAAATCTTACATATGGAGGACTTAGATTGTATATCTGAATGTTCACTGCAGTTACACAAGTGCGTGTAATTGTCAAAACCCACCAATTATACACTCAAATTTTGTGCATTTTATTATATGTAAATTTTAACTTAAAAAATCTGTAAACTAATATTTCATGCTACTGACTAATATGTATGTTGAACTTTTAGGGGCATGTATACTAAGTCTACAACTTACTTTGAAATGCATAAAAGAAAAGCAGATTAAAGAAAGATAGAACAGAGAAATAGAGATGTGGTAAAACACATGATAAGTGTTAATGGTAAAATCTAGGTAGTTGGTATATATGTGTTCACTGGAAAACTTTTTTGTTTCTTTATATTTAAAATTTCCCATAATAAATGACAAAGAAACTAATAACTACTAATTTTATAGACAAAATAAGAACTACTTATAGAAATTTTTTGGGGGGTTGCTCATTTAAAGAGGAAGGAAATCAATTTTAAAAATTAGGTTAAAGCTGATTTTAATCTACACAACTAAAAATAATGGCCACTCATCCATTCCCAGACCTGGAACTCCTTAAATAGAACAGAATGTTTAAATTTGAGAGAGGATACTACAATCATAATCATAAAATATACAAGGTATCTACCTACCTTCTATTCTTTCTCAAGAGATTTTGGGGAGCTTGTTGGGATCAAGTAATAAATAGTTTTGACTCTAGACCACAGCCTAGTAGACCCTTTGAGATCCAAATCTCACTCTGTAGGTATATCAACTGTTCTTCAGTGCAGAGGTGGAAAGAAAATCAACAAGCAAAATTCCTATACCAAGTCCCAAATCCATGAATGAAGATATTATAGTAGAAGGGTGAAGTAGGAGCCCTGAAGCTCCCTCTTCCTTTCAGGTCAAATAATACAAAAACAATACTGAATCACTGTGTGAATTAGGGTTTAGTGTCACTTTTAGTCTCGAAACCTGAAGGCCTGGCAATTCTCCCCATATCCCAATTATCTAAAGTCAAATGTGTAAAAGTTGTATTATGAGGTTGATCATGTGGAATGATTTTAATTATAGCTAGGAACTGTAACAAAGGATATAGTCTTGATACGTGGTAGGCAATTATTAAAGTGACAAATGTTTGTTTTACTGCTTCCCACAAAAGATGAATAACCGGAAGCATTATACTTTTTTATCTGACAGGGACAGCACTGCATTTCACACCAGGATTTCATCTCATCTGCAGATATGTATCACAATTTATTTAAGGGAAACTTCCCTGTTCGAAGGCAATGATTACTCTGGTCTGTTACATCGATAAAATCATTAAAACAGTAATGCTTCTATGTAGTTTTTTTTTTTTTTTTTTAAGATGGAGTCTTGCTCAGTCACTCAGGTTGGAGTACAGTGGTGCAATCTCAACTCACTGCAACCTCTGCATCCTGGGTTCAAGCAATTCTTTCTCAGGTTCCCAAGTAGCCAGGATTACAGGTGCCTGACACTATGCCCAGCTAATTTTTGTATTTTTTTGTAGAGACAAGATTCACCATGTTGGCCAGTCTGGTCTCAAATTCCTGGCCTCAAGTGATCCACCCACCTCAGCCTCCCAAAGTGCCAGGATCACAGGCATGAGCCACCACACCCAGTCAGTAATGCTTCTATCAAAAGACTCAGTAATGATTCATTGACTTGGAAGATTCAGTGATCCCATTGAATTTGGTATACTTCATGCCATTAAGTAAATGGACATAAAAAAAGCTTACAGTATTACTTGCAATTATTGATCCATAACTAGAAAATATAGAGATGTTTTTGCATACTATGGCTAGGGAGAAATATGGATGAAATTCCGTTGATGCCCTCATGTTACTAAACATAATAGTAAAAGTTAATAGAAAACCACTAAAGTGCTATACAGAAAGGACTACTAGGGCCTCAGATTGCTCAGAAATGAAAGTTTAGGTCATCCCATTGGCTAAACAGCACCAGCCAGCTGATGTATAGAAAGTAAAGAAGAATTGAAAGAGAAACTAAACTGGTTAGAGTAGCAAGAACATACAAATACCAGGGAGCCACAGCCTCATGATCACCTGCCTAAAAGAGTGGTCTGCCTGAATCCTTATGTCTCAAGTGTATATATTTTCCATTTATTTCCATTCCATTTATTTCCCCTAGCCAGGGTTTATTTCCCCTCGCTAGGGTTTATTTCCCCTAAATTCCATTTATTTCCCCTAGCCAGGGTTCTGAATGTTGAACGTAACAATATAGTTTATACTTGTGGAGTGTCAAGAATGACTATGAAAAAAAAAATAGAAGAGAAGTGAGCACCACCAAGACCCTAGACTTGGAGTAAAATGCAACACTTGATGAAACTTTAGATGTTTTCTTTCCAGGAAGCTGTGAGTAAGATGACAGCATTGTCTTTGGAAAGGGAAATGTTGCATGTGGTTTTGGGGCTGATAAAGAGACAAAGTGGTGGAGGTTCACTTCTCATTACACAGGAAGCCAATGAGACCAGTCGCTCCCTCTCCATACCCCTGGAAGCTACAGAGAAGCTTAACCCGACTGATGCTCCCAATGGAAAGACACTGAAACAGTGAGAATTATTCACAGCAGTTGGTGATGTTGAGAGTTCAGCCATTTAGTAGTTTCACCTGTCCAGGAGTGACAGCACAAATGACAGCATTTTGAGACTCTTCTTGTGGTGTAAACTTGGCCATATTTCCTACAGCCTAACTTCCCTTAATTGCTATCTAGCCTCTAAGGATTATTCTATACGACTTCCCACGAGATTCTAAGCTGTCTGATATAATTACAATAAACTCATTTTCTTAAGTTATCCCAGCATCAGTGTCCATTGTTTAAAACCAAAAGCCATGACTCAGGAAGAAATGTATCTAATACATTTCATTCAAAAGAATTATTAAACAATGAAACTACAATATTCTCACAGGTTTTTAATCCCTAAAGGGTGGAAATATGTAAAGAGGCAGGATATTAAATCTTCTACTTCACCTAAGGGGAGGAATGCCTCATAACTGCCCACAACAAATTTCTAAGTCAAAGAGATAAGAAATTGAATTGTTATTTTGATGTACATTTACTTAATTATGAAAGAATTTATGAATTTTCATATATTTATTTGCTCAATATATTTTCCAAAGAGTGCTTATTCATACTTACTATGTATTTTTGGTATTAGATTATTTGTCTTTTATTAGCAGTCTTTCTTACAGTCATGTACACACATAACCAAATTCCAGCCTATGACATGTGAGCAGAAGTAATATGGGCTACCTTCTACCCTATGCCCAAGAAACCACCCATGCATCATCCTCTATGCCCTTCTCTGTTTGTGTGGTTCTTGTAGGTTACATTGTGAATTTCTAAGCAGCAAGAGTGAACGTAGTTTGCCGAATGCTGCTTGCCAATTACAAACACTCATCTTAAATTCTGTGTGAAAACGAAATAAACTTCTCTTAGCATTTTGCATTTTTCCAATTGTTTATTGGGACTTACTCTGGCTGAAAAAACTCTTCAGAATTAAATATAGAAGATTAAATCTAAAACATCATAAACATAGGGATAATAAATCCACCAAAGAGAATTATTTCTTTCATCAATATCTGGGTGTAAGCAGGGTGCTACATTTAGGTAGGTTTTATTCTCAGTTTTCTTCTATTTGGGTATATATATATACACACACACACATATACACACACACACACATATATAAAATATATATATATTATATATAATATATATTATATATAATATATGTGTGTATATGTATGTGTGTATGTATACAAGTATATACTATATATACGTATATATTATATATGTATATATACTATATATGTATATATACTATATATACTATATATAATATATACTATATATACTTATATATAATATATGTATATATTATATATGTATATATGTATATGTGTATATACGTATATAATATATACATATATACGTATATATGTGTGTGTATATACGTATATATACATATGTATATATTTGCAGGAATAGTCTCAGTAATTGACAGGACATTTGTCTCAAGTGGCATCTTTATGTCCATTCTGGGTTTTCCTTCAGGGAGACAAACTCTGCAGAGAATCACACCAATCACTGACATAATGACTCAAGACAGTGAAGTCGACATTCGTTGCCATATTCCCTCCTGGGAAATGTTTCTGAGTGCAGGTTACACATGTTGATCTAGCAAAAAATCCGATCTACTTCCTCTCTAAGAGTAAAGATCAAAAGAGGCAATTTTTTTTTTTTTTTTTTTTTTTTTTTACAAAGCAAAGACACATCAGTGTGGGTAAAGAGTAGCCTAGATGCTCCTCCTTCATAAGGATTGCAGATTCCCAGAACATTAGATGATCTGGTCAAGGGAAGTGCTCTGTCCTTATTTAGGTTTATACTTAGGAGTGGAACAGAACCACTTTCCAAAGTCATATTGTGTTTCTGATGCTTCCTGGGACCTTATAAAAACACAAGATACACAAGGTCTTGCTTGTCTTCTGGAAACTGCTTGACCTAGAGGCCAATATGCATAACCTGTGCTGCAGGAATCCAGAAGTAAAACTATCCACTGAAAGAGATTTAAATCCAGAACTAAAAAACACCACAACCCAATTCTGTCCTCCTTCTGCCTTTATGTGATCATGATCACAAGCAGTCCTGATGCTTCCTTTTTGTCAGTGCAGGCTCTTGCGACATTAGGCGCCCTGTCCCCTGTCTTCACACTTCCTTCCCTGCATCACTCTGGCAGAATGCATCACACAGAGTTCTAACTCTTATTTTCTCTGTATTCCGTATAAGACTGCAGGTTCCTCAGGAGCAGGGACAAAGCTATATCTATCTTTGTATGTTTGGTACCTAACTCAGTGCCTAGCATGCATTAAAGACTCAAAAGTTGGAAATATCAATGCCTGCTTGAGTTAAATAATTTAAAAGTTGGAAATAATTAATCATTATGCACTCAGAAAAAATATATAGTGAAGGAGTAAATGCATGATTTATCACATCAAATGTTTCCATATGGGTGGTAAACATGTTCATGAGAGTCACAGACTCAGAGCTAGATAAAGTTTGTACCTGAAGCATCTTGCATTTCCCCTTAAGCTCTGAACTGACTGGTTGACTTAAATTTATTTCATATTCATTTGGCAGTAGCATAAGGAAAAAGGTCCAAACAAGGAAATTTAGAAGCGGTCATAAGAATCGGGAAGAAGCAGCAGAAATTTACCTCATCTCAAAAGCTGCTTAGAGGGATGTTGTGACCATGGGTGCATGAAGGCTGAGACTGGTTCACTGTTCTAAGGTTTTGCAGTTAGAAGATCTATACAGATTGTGATTGAAGGTCACACACACACAAAAGGCTCTACCAATGGGTCAGCACCTCAGAAAAGGGCAGTGCCAAATCTCCACAAAATTGTCCTAAAATGGGCAGAGAAGACTGACAAGGCAGGATATGGCTGAAGTTTGCACAAAGTGAATTCTATCCACTCTGAAAAGAATAACCTTGGGAAGGTCCTGAATGCCTGTTAGTCATCCTTCTTTAAAAGTCAAATACTTAGACGAATGGCTCATCAAGTCCTTGACAGTTACATTCCTCCAATATGGTCTCCCTTTAAGATCTGCAGTGGATGTTTTGAGGTCAGTTGAGCTCTCAACTTAGGAAGAAACCCAGACCTACACCCCAGTCATCTTTTAGTGAGTATCAGAAAAGACTCTAAAGATTCCACAGAACAAGTAGGCAGAGACATATTAGCTTACTTGCATGCACTTACCTTAAGTCCCTGGTATTAACCCCCTTTCTGTTTACTGCCCACGTAGGAGATGCGCTTCTGGCCTTGTGGATGGGACTTAGTTATAGTTAATGATGCTCTATAGAGAGAAATACATGGAATCACAGCACTCTAAAGTGCACAGTGAAGTAGTTGCTCAAGCACACACAGAGAACAGGGTGTGGTGGTTTATGCATGTAATTCTGGCACTTTGGGAGACCAAGGCAGGTGGATTCTTTTGAGTCCAGGAGTTTGAGACCAGTCTGGACAACATGGAGAAACTCCATCTCTACCAAAAAAAAAAGCAAAAATTATCTGGACGTGGTAGCAGGCACCTGTGGTTCCAGCTATTTGGGAGGCTGAGGCAGGAGGATTGAGGATCAATTGAGCCTGGGAGGTTGAAGTTGCAATGAGCCATAATGGTGCCACTTCACTTCAGCCTGGGTAACAGATCAAGTTCTTGTCTCAAAATAACAACACACAAACAAAAATCAAAACAACAACAGAGTGTATGAAATAGCCGTTTGCCTCGTGTTCATGTCATAGTCAGTGATCCATATAGAATCCACAGAGAACTGAGTTTTGGGGAGTGGAATCATCTCCTCTCTTCTGCTTATTTTGTCACTGTTTTAACGGGGACAGGTTCTTTGATCTTGAGTCACGTGGCTGTTCCATGGCTCCATGTGTCCAGCTTACTTGTAGTCAGTGACACAAATCTCTTGCCTTAAGACCTTGCCTCTCTTTCCTCCTCCTCTTCTCCTCAAGCCTTGAAGCTCTTTGTTTCCCTTATCAGGGTTCTGTTTTCTCAGGTCATCTGGTACCTCTCTTGATGTGTGGTAGGAACAGAAAAAGGTACGAGTCTCAAATCTTGCTAATGTCATGACTGACTCTTCAAGTTGGATCCCATCTTTATGCTTAAAGTGTTCCTGTCTTTTTCTCTGCTTGCATATTTTATGGCTCAAACATCAGTATGTTTGAAGTGTGGAGATAATAAAAATAACAGGTAGAACTGTTTGCTCCCAAACATGTAGTCGGGTACAACTGTCAGGTTAAGAAACCAATAGTGGCAACCAGGAAGCCAAAGGACTGTGAATAAATGAGTGAACTTCCTTCTAATGGAAGTAAGGAGACAGTTGGGACAAGACGATAGTGACTGATCATATGCCATCATAAGAAAGTGAGGTCCTTGCGTCCGTCGGAGCCATCCCTGGACCTTCTGTAAACCTCCTTCTGCTCGGGTTTGGGCCTCCAAGATTTTATCCCGGAAAATCCTTGTGCATAGTAAGTTCAGCCCATAGGATTAAAAAAAAAATTAATTGGTAAATTTGATCATTAATATTAATTTGGTCAAATTTGGTCATTAATATTAATTCAATTAACATAAGAAGGAAAGAGAAAAAAACATTTTGAGAAAGAAATAGCATCAAATATCCCCAGAGAAATTAAGCAGCATGACGATGGAAGTCTACCGTAAAGAGGCCAATTGTTTCTGATACTCCATCCTGGCTTGGACTAATCAGTCATTCAGGAGGGTGATGGTAATCATAAGTGATTCTATCTTTGTGTTTTGAATAGAGCAAGATTTGAAATATCTTTCTGTGAATAAAGGAAATGGCAAGTGCTATCAATCCATGTGCCAGGGGTCAGAAATGTAAATTAGTTCAGATATTGAGCAGCAAAAATAAATATATGGAGTGGTGAGGCCAGGTATATTAGTGTTAGGACCTCTGGTGAACAGGAGAATGTGTGCCCCATCTAAAAGCTGAAATTTACAGTCTACCATTTTTAATTTTTAAAAAGTTTTTTTTTTTTTTTTTTTTTTTTTTTTAATTAACAAAAGCTGCTCCTGCTACTCTGCTGATAAAATAAAGAAATTACCGAATCATGTCAAGCCTACTGGTTGGTGGAGTGCGATCTCTGAAATTAGACTATCAGCCTGGATAACTGGAGCTTCCCAGATTTCTTTTACTGTGTAAATCTTCTTATCCCTATTTCAGGAGCCAGGCATCTGATTGCTGAAAAACAAAATTTAACCTAAACATAGATAAGATTTTCTCTATGAAAAATGAAGGGAAGTATTATGAACATGGTCTCTTTTTTCCATTGTTTCAGCTGATTCCCTGGTTGGGACCATCTTCATCTCTCACCAGCCCACAGATCTTGGGGCTCCCCTACCTCCCCATCTCATCATATCTTGGTGCCAGGATGATTTACCTAAAACACCCATCTGATTCAAAAGCCTTTTTTCTTCTCAGTTGGCTACAAATTCAAGTACAGACTCTAAGCATAATATTTTTGCAAGGCCTTTTGCAGCCACCAAATTTCAAGGATTTTCTAAGAACCACACTTTATTTTTTCGCATTTAACATCTCTGAAATCTGTTTGTCTTAAAATCGCTGGCCATATGACGATCTTGATGTGGTTATGATGTGGTTGCCACTGCCTGGGGACACACATCAGAATTCGTAGGACTGGCTTCAGCAACTTGGAAAAAACACCAGCGACAACAGTGAAGCGTTCCTTTAAGAAATGCCACATTACTGTGTTTTGGTGGCACACACAGATACTGTATGAAAATGCAGGACTGCAATGATCCAGGATGCTGAATAGAAAGATATTTTAAGCATTCGTGACCCAATTTATTTTGCTTTTCTTTTCTTTTCTATTTGTGCATGAGAATAATACATTTTGTCTAATTCTAAAAGAATTCTTCGATGAAATAAAGACTTTAAGAGTCGCAGTTTTGTTGGCTGTGCTCTTTCTGAATGCTGTGTAAAATAGTGGTGCATCTTACAGTGGATGATATTTCCAGATTGATTAAAATAAAATATCCTAATCTAATCATCCAATTAATTCCTCATCTCTCCTGTAAACGTTTTATGCCAAGTCAACCCTCACCACAAGTAGCTCCTAATCAGAGCTAGGTATGTTTTTCCTTTGTTCATTCCATTTACTCTATTGGAATTTTGTTAGCACTCATCTCCACCTGTTGCAATTCTACTCATTCTTTAACAGGTAGCTTAAATGTAACAGACTCTATGAAATCTTTCCCATGTAACTCACTTATTAAAGCCTCCTTCAGGCTCTGTAAGTACATCTATTAAACTTCAGATATGGTAAACTCTTTCAAAGTCCTCCTACATCCTAGGCACAATGGCAGACACTTGAGCATGTGTTGTCTCGGTTTATCATCACAATAACCTTTTGGGGTAGGAGTTAGCCCCCATTCTTCACATCAGTGCAACTTAAATTTAGAGACAACAGTTGTCTTATACAATTTCATAAGCTCTTAGTAGTAGGTGGTAAACACAAACACAGGCCTTTGGGCTCCAATTCTGGTCTAACATTGAATGCCAACTTCCTTTACTGCCTCCCCTGCCCATTTGCATATTAAATGCATTGCATTGAATTTAATTGAATGTGAAATGCAAAATGTCATTCAAAACTATTTTTGTTGATAATAAAGTGCCAAATTTATGTGAAAAACAAGATAAAGTATTTCAAATTACACTTTTTCATTATTAGGCTAATATTCTTTGTTAAACCTCATTTGCTTAACAAAAATTAGAATTATGTTTTATTGTACAAAAAGAACTAGAGAACCTTAGGCTTATAAATAACATAATTATTTTTCTTGTTCCTTCTGTTATTTTTTAAAATAATAATGCAGAACTGCGGAAAATTTAACCACAACAACCAGTTTACATTCAAAGTGTTAAAATAAAAGCAATAGAATGCTGCCTTATGCTTGTGGGAAGAGTCAGTTATGGAAAACATAAAAAGCCTTTCTTGCGAGGAGGAGGAGAGAAGCAATTTCTTTTTCCCAAATACAACAAGAAATAGCAGCCGGTATACTCTTAAAAACATCAAAGACCTGAATCATAATTCTTCCTAATTTTGTAACCTTGGGCAAGTTACTTAACCTTCTGAAAAATCAATGTCGTCATTCACAGAATGAGAATCAATGAAACCACCATTATAGCGTTGCTTGAGGATGAATTGATAATGGTACATAAATTCAAGTTATTATTATCATTATAGAGGCCCATTATCCAGAGAGCATTTGGCCATATCCAGAAAGGGGGGTGTGACAGAATTTGATTGCTGTTTAAAACAAACAAACAGACAAAAACTCTTGCTGTTGTGTAGAGAATAACTTAGAAGAAGTCAAGAGTTGGATTCAGAAAAATGACTATGGTTTTCCAAATAAGCGATTATGGTGGCCTTAACCTGGGCCATAGCAGTGAAGGCATCTCAAGTGTTCACAATTCAGAAGACAGAGTCCATATAATTTGATATTAGATTGCTTGTGACAGGATCTGGAGGAGTGTAAAACCAACAACCGCTTCCAAGTCTGTGCACTGAGCAACTGGGTAGATGGTAGTACAAGTAACTGAGTTGGAAAAGACAGAAAAAAATGGGGAGTAAGTCAGGTCGAAGGGGAAGAGATGAATTAAAAAATTAGTTATAGAACAAAAGTCCACTTTTAGAAATTTCCATATAATTTTTAAAACTATAATTCATTTTTATTTTAATTTTGATGATTTGTTTATCTCTCTCCACATCTGTAATACTGATCTAAATAAAGAGTATTTTCTTCTCCTCTTCCCTTGCTTGATAGGCAATGCCTCAAAGCTTCTCTTCTTAGTTGATTTGTTCCCAGAAACCATTTGGTTTTTCTTCTCCTGCTTGCAGACATTGACTAACTATAGAGTTGAGTCAGCCACCTTAACTAACTCTTAAAATTCTCCTTGCAGTTTTCCCTGCAGGAATAATAATTCTGATTCAGGAATTTTGGGTCTTTAGAGTGGATTGGCTCCTTTGTAGGACCTGGAGGCAGGGCTTGTTTTAGGGCTTGGAAAATTTAATTGTATCCCTTGTCATGCTAAAGCACTTCCTGACCTCATACCTTCCTCACTCCCTTTCCAAATCACTTTCTCAACAAAACCCATATTGTTCTGTTTGACAAACTCTTTCCTGATTGATTTATTAGCATACATTCAATTGTTACCTTATGGTCACCATAATTGCAGTTGCAATTGCTATTCTACCTTGCATTTGTAATAATCACCATTACAACCTGCATCTGAGAATCCTAAGCTTTCCCTCCCTTGAATTGTCCAGGCAGAGTCGGTCTGCATGGCCATGACTGATGTGCAGTGGAATGGGATGAACTCTTAGTAGATTACTTCCTCTCAAATTCTGTAGATTACATATTTAATATTTTACAGAAAACCAAAAGTGCTTGCTGCTCATGTGGCTATTCTCATTTACTGAAGTCTTACAGCTGAGAAGCTGAATAAGCAGAAATGGTCTAAGATTTACTGGGAAAAAAAACTACAGCTGCTAGCTTTCAGTGAAAAAGGTTGCCCTGTGCAAGGGCATCTAACATATTATCATATGTCAGCCACAGGAGTGGCTTGTTTTAAATGAACCTCTGTTCAGGAGGTAGAGTGCTGTGGTAGAAAAGGCTATAGCCTTGGTTTATTGCCTTCATTCTGGCACTAACTGGTGGAATGAATTTGGACAGGACACCTCACTCTGTGAGTCTCAAATTCTTTGCATGTAAAATAAAAATGTTTAACTAGATCAGGGTTTCTCAACATCTGCATTATTGCCATTTAAGCCTGGATAATTCTTTGTTGTTGAGGACTGTCCTACACATTGCGGGACGATTAGCAATGTCCCTGGCCTCTACCTACTGGACGTCATTGGTACCCTCTCTCCCCAGGTTCTGAAAACTAAAAATGTTTCCAGACATAGACAAGCACCCTCTGGGGGGCAAATTACCCTGATTAAGAACTTCTGTACTAGGTGACTTTAGGAGGACAATATATTAAAACTTAAAATAAAAACCCTTATAAACCAGCCAGCCCCTACTTCCATTGGTGTCTACTATAAAAGGTTTTTCTGACTTAAAGATAACCACAAATGGAACTCTTAAATGGGTGTATATCTTCTAAATTAATGTCTAAAAGTAAACAAATTATTATTTATTGAAAATAAATAGCAAACTTCAACAAAAATAGGCTATGTAACATCATGTAGCCATTAATAATGTTATAAAACGTGCTATATATATATCTCAGAGCACAAGGTAATATCAGATTTAACATACCAGTTAAAACTGAAACCTAAATGACTGCATACATCTATCAAAAGACAAAGACACTCAGACTGTTTTAGAGAATAAAATTGAACTATACTCAGTCTATACTAACAGGTCCAAAAACAAAATAACAAAGTTAGAAAAGGATCGACAGTAATTTCTCTGGCAAAATAAACAATAAAAAGGACAAAAATGGCAAAACTAACTTTAACCAATCTACAAGTCAAAGAAAAAAATGGTTACAACGAAGATAATTTCATAATAATAAAATGTTTAGAAAGAAAATATGAAGTTAGAATGAAAGGCATAAACTTTCATTCAGTCAATAACATAACATCAAAATATATTCAGCAAAAACTGTAAAACAAAAAAGGAAAATAAATTGATAAGATCACAATGATGATGAGAAACTTTTACACAATATTATGTGTGTTTGAATAATCAACTAAACCAAAATCAAGCAAGGACATAGAAAATTGGAGTAATATAATTAAAATGGTTAAATAAATTAACATTAAATTTTACAAGGATTATATAATCATTTCATGGAACTATGAAGTGATTATCTTAAAACTGATTGTCCATTAAGCCAAAAATGAGCCTCTGTTCATTTCAAAAAGTTGTAAATGTATAGGCCATATCATTTGATGGCAAATACTAAAATTATAAAACATAAAAAATAAAAAAGTAAAAAAAATAAGCCTAACAAATCATGTCATCAAATAAACAATTAAAAGTAGAATTGGCTGAGCATGGTGGCTCAGGCCTGTAATCTCAGCACTTTGGAAGGCTGAGGTGGGAGGATCACTTGAGGCCAAGAGTTAAGACTATAGGGCGTGAACCACCACTGCATTCCAGCCTGAGCAACAAAGCAAGATTGTCTCTACAAAGAATATATGCATACATACATATATATATACATACATACATAAAAGTGGAATTACACTCTTTGGAAAATTATGAAAAAGAGAACACCACTTTTTTTTGTTTGTTTGTTTTGTTTTGTTTTTTGAGACGGAATCTTGCTCTGTCCCCAGGCTGGAGTGCAGTGGTGCTATCTAGGCTCACTGCAACCTCTGCCTCATGGGTTCAAGCGATTCTCCTGCCTCAGCCACCCCAGTAGCTGGGACTACAGATGCATAACATCACACCCAGCTAATATTTGTATTTTTAGTATAAACGGGGTTTTACCATGTTGGACAGGATGGTCTCCATCTCTTGACCTTGTGATCCGCCTGCCTCAGCCTTCCGAAGTGCTGGGATTACAGGCGTGAGTCACCGTGCCCGGCCAAGAGAATACCATACTTTGAAATGTATGTGATAACAGACTTTTGCTGGTATTGTGGTAAACAACTATGAAGCTGGATAAAGTGTGTGTTGTCACAATTTCAGGTGCTGTGGAGTAGCCCGCACAACACTGTGATTTCTGCTAGAAGAGAAGTATGAGAGGTTAGCACCACATTCATCCTGGGTTTCTCCCGGGACATTTTCCAAATGGAAGTGGAGACTCCATGTACAGCCAAATATGGCTAGGGGAAGGAAACAGACACTGGACCGCTAAAGTGTCTGAGACTATGGATCATGTGTCTGAGAGAAGGGAGCTTCTGAGAAGGATCCCTAAAAGGCTTAGGGAGGGGGTCCCTATCCTAGGCAGAATCCTATACAGCACAGGTACTGAGCAAAACTCTAGAGGCCTAGCAGAGAGCAGCTACTGGTAGAAAAGCTAACAGGGATTTCTGAGGTTGCACAGGGCTTGGGAGATGCTAGAGTTCTGATTGCCCAGACGGGAAAGACACTGGTCAACACCCTAGGATTTCAGTTGACATTCAGAAAGGTCAGTAAACTTGAGGATGGGCCAGATTATTCAAAGTTATATGCCAAGGAAAAAGAAAAAAAAACAGAACAGAGCACCTGAGACCCGTGGGACTGTAGTATATAACAACACATATATAACTGGAGACAAAATACATATTTGAAGGGATACTGGCTGAAGATGTTCTAAAACATAAGAGATATACCTAAGCTATGTTCACAGAAAAATCTGTCACTTTATGGAGTTTAACTATATTTGAAGAAAAAAAATAACCAAGAAGATAGTAGCAGAAGAGACAATATTAATTGAATTTTCCGAGTTCTCCCTCGTATTTGGCACCTTACCTAATAGTCATGTTGAGGCCTTGAAACTACTTCTGGCCAATGAACTGTGAGTAGACAAAATTTCTATCCTGGAATGAGGCAGTTAAGAGACTGTGTCTCTTCTATCTCTTCTTACTTCAACAACCATGATGGCCAGTGTTTCAGATGACACAATTTCATCTGATGTGGAGGAAGGCTGGTCAATCTCAGTGGACTTTTCATGTGTGGCAAGTAAATCTTTGTCAGGTTCAGCCACTGGTGTGTGTTCGTCATAGCAGTATTACTTATTCAACTGTTTAAAAGTTAGGAGAATACAGTCAGAAAGGCGCTTAGAATAATAAGAAGAAAATAATTCAAAACACAAGCATAAATCACTGTATTAAAAGGAAGTGAAAATGAACATTTTTCTTTTAAATCCTTAATCAAATAAGCAAAGTTAATCAAGAATAGATGTCAGACATAAATCAACGTTAGCATTAGTTTCCCTAGGGCTGCCATAACAAATTACCACAAACTGGGTGGCTTAAAACATGAATGTCTTCTCTCAGAGTCCTAATTAATTACACCTACAAGACTCTATTTCCAAATAAGGTCATGTTCACAGATACCTCCTAGTGTATTAGCCCGTTCTCATCCTGCTAGGAAGAAATACCCAAGACTGCGTAATTTATAAAGGAAAGAGGTTTAGTTGACTCACAGTTCTGCATCACTGGGGAACCCTCAGGAAACTTACAATCATGGTAGAAGGGGAAGCAAACATGTCTTCACATGGCAGCAGCAAGGAGAAGTGAAACAAAAGGGGTAAAGGCGGCTTATGAAACCATTAGATCTCATGAGAACTCACTATCATGAGAACAGGATGGGGGAAACTGCACCCACATTTCAATTATCTCCACCTGGTCCCTCCCACAAGACGTGGGGATTGTGGGAACTACAATTCAAAATGAGATTTGGGTGGGGACACAGCCAAACCATATCATCTAGGTTTAGGACTTTAACATATCTTTTTGCAGGACACAATTCAACCCACAACAGAAGGGACACGGTAATATGGAGTAGATTTGAAAAATGGTGAGACTATGGCAATGCACAAAAATAGCGCTATGAAATATGTGACTTTCTGGAAGCCTATTAGCAACGATAATTAACCCAAGAAGTAGTAAAACCACATTGACTAATGCTATCAAGAACTTTGAGTACAAGGCCGGGCGCGGTGGCTCAAGCCTGTAATCCCAGCACTTTGGGAGGCCGAGACGGGCGGATCACGAGGTCAGGAGATCGAGACCATCCTGGCTAACATGGTGAAACGCCGTCTCTACTAAAACATACAAAAAACTAGCCGGGCGAGGTGGCAGGCGCCTGTAGTCCCAGCTACGCGGGAGGCTGAGCCAGGAGAATGGCGTGAACCTGGGAGGCGGAGCTTGCAGTGAGCTGAGATCCGGCCACTGCACTCTAGCCTGGGTGACAAAGCAAGACTCCGTCTCAAAAAAAAAAAAAAAAAAGAACTTTGAGTACATTAGTGATGTCTCATGACACCCCCTGGGAAGATGGAATGCAGTATGGCTTCTAGAACCTACAGGTTAAAATCAAAGCAGACATTTATGCAAATTCTCCTTGAATGTCTTTAAGGTTTACAACAATTGGCTAAAATCTGACACAATATGATAATGTGGCAGGCGAAAAATAATTATTTTAAAAGAAAACTATGACTTAAGCAGATGACAAGGAAATTCAGAATGATTTTTCATAGGGAGAGATTTGTCTTTTTTAAAAAAGAAAGAAAGAAAATAGCTGGATTGATCTTTTAGAGAAGAGCAAACCCTCCTTTTTCTCAAGCTAGGCAATAATGGAGAAGCGTTAACAAAGAGAATTAAATTGCTCTGCAAAAAAAGAATAATAGGCATTTTGTAGCTGTCCACTGGTGTATCAAGATAAGACTTAGGAGTCTGGAATAAAGGACACAGGTATAAGAAAAATGATCCACAATGAACACATCCCTGCAATGTGACAGTAGTTAAGGCCTATGTAGGGATGTAGCGCATGAGAAATGTCCTGTTTTGAAAAATTACCAATGAACTAATTGGAACAACAATAGAGGATTCTTAATACGAGGACATTTCTTAAACTTTGTTGTAATAATACCTGTAAATATGAACTCCCATCACCCTCAAATCTTCAGTAAAAAATCACACAAAGATCATATTCTGGAGGTTCTTTGAGAAGATGAAGAAAAAGAGATATCTTATTTGCATTTAGGCAGCGTGAGATCGAGGGCTGACCATAAGATCCTGGACTATCATTCGTGGAGTGACACGGAATTCAAATGTTCACAAGACTTCATAGCAAGATATGGCAGGACAAGTTCCCCACCAATCTAAACACAAAAGTACACTTGAATGTCTCCAAAGTGTTACCACATTTTGTCTTATGATGGTTAAAGCTCTTTTATTTGGATATTAAATGAAAGGGTGATTACAGAAGCCCCGAATATTTAACACATTCAGGTCCAACAAAGGGGTCCATGAGAAATGTGGCTGGCAAGTCATGGAGGCACGCTGGCAGTGCCATCTGCCCAACTACGATCTGTTCAGAGAAAAGGATTCAAAGACCCACAGACATGGTCAGTTTCAAAGGCAGGCATCCTCTCATCACATGACTAGATGCCCCAGACTTCCTTTCTCTGATGCTTGTCAAACATTCACATTATATAATTAGTTCTGTCTTGGATTCTAAGTCCCTTTACTCTGCTTTCTCATATTACTGGCCTTCCATGAAAGGGCGCTCATATCTTATGCTTTCCTTCATTCCACAAATATTTATGAGTACCTACTCTATGTCAAGAGCTTGCCAGAGGATTGGGGATAGGGCGGAAGGAAAACATAATCCCTTTCTCCGCAAAGTTTGCATTCTAAGAAAGAGACAGACAACAAACTAGTAAAAAAATATATATATACACATATACACATACACACACACACACACACACACACATACACACATATATATATATAGTATAAAGTCAGGTAGCAGCAAGTGCTATGAAGAAAGATAAAGCTGGAGAAAAGATCAGAGGTGCTGCCAGAGCGTCAAGCTTCCCCGAGAAGGTGAACTCAAATACTAAATTAAGTGAGAAAATGAGCAAACCAAAGAAAAATGTTTAAGGACACATGAGCCAATGCAATTATAAAAGACAAAGCAAACAGATGCAGGAAAAATAGCAAGAAGAATAAGAAAGACAAGGATAATTTTAGCATTAAAGGCTATAGTTTACTATGAAGATCTGGGAGATGTAATATTTTAGCCCCCAATAACAAACACCACATTAACCCCTGAGTCAAGAGGGTTGTTATTAGTCCGCCATTGACTCAGGCTGACTCTAGGAGAAGAATATAGTGGCTCTCAAGGGGCATGACTCACATCCAAGATACTTTCTCAGAGAAGGCTGTATCTGTGAGCTATTTGTTGCTAATACTTACCACTCCAAGGGATGTGTGCACCAGTCAAGTAAGTAGAGTCTGGGCAGGACACCAACACCTTTAACAGAATCTACAGCATTAAGAACTAGTAATTTTTCGGTGTTGGAGAAAGGAGATACAGATTCAAAGTCAATAAAGTACATGAAGACTCTGTAGTCCTAAACGTAAGTCAAAAATATTGGCATGAACTCATAATCTGTTATTTTCTATGTCCACTAAAGGGTATAGAAATAATTAACAACAGAATAGTAACGAGCACCCCTATTACCCAGCCTGTGTTTCCTCATCACCATTTCACACTAAAGGAAATCAGGGCTCCTTTGAGAAATAATTGATTCCAGCTCTGGAATAGCAAATGTACAACATAATCCTGGAATGTCTTATTCTAAAAAGCAAGGAAGCTCTTAGAGACCACTTAGATCATCTCAAAAGAACTAGAGTCAATTTAAAGAGGTCCCCACCAAATAAATATTACAACTCAAGCATTAATATTGAAATACAAAATTTTTGTTAAATTCATAAATTTATCATTACAAACACTCCCCCATACACACACACACACACACAGAGACTCCCTCATTGGTCAGCTTTGGAGCATGCTAAAAATCTGTTGTATTATTGCTGTCACCTCAGCACCATGACCACACTCACTCCTAAAGCTGGAAACTACATTTCCAAACATCCATTGTGTATTAATTTGTTAGGGCTGACATAACAAAATACCACAAACTCAGTGGTTTAAACAGCAGAAATGTATTTGTTCACAGTTCCGGAGGCTGAAAGCCCAGAATTAAGATGCCAGCAGATTGGGTTTCTCCAAGGCCCCTCTCCTTGGCTTGTAGATGGCCACCTTCCTACTGTATCCCTCATGATCTCTTCTCTAGGCTCTCACACTTTTGGTGTCTCTTTCTTTTCTTTAGGGACGCCAGTCTATTGGATTAGGACCCTCTCATACGACCTCACTTAACCTTAGTTGCCTCGTTAAAGGCCTTATCTCCAAATACACTCACATTCTGAAGTACCAGTGGGTACAGTTTCAACATATGAATTTCAAGGGACACAATACAATCCCTATTATTTTCTAGATTAAACTTTGCCAAAGGAAGAAACTGAGGTTTGGAAGGAGTATGTGAAGCACAACCATATTATTGGAAGTAAAAATATCCACTAGTAGTGGCTTCCCAGACTTCTCCATTCTCCTCCACTTTGTGGTCATTCCAGGTAACTCAAAGTCATCGTGGCTAGGCTCAGTGGCTTCTTGGACTTTGCTGTCAGCACCTGTCTACCCACCCAATGTACAGGCCCAAGTCATTCTTGAATTTTTTTCTGATTTCCTGCCTGAAGTCCTTCTGACTTCTAGCCCTCCCTCCAGCTCCGCTCACAAAGATGTAAACCCCAATTCCTATTTTAAAGCCCCTATTCTCATAACACATATGGTGGTAGCTGTTTGTTTTTGACAGTAAGAAATATATATCTGGTCTTTGTCCTAGTTCCTGACACAGAGCTTTTAAAACCATTGGATTTCTTAAGTGGTGGAGATAATGGGAGCATCTTTGTTTTTCATAACAAGTCCCTTTCAACCATACCTGATTTATGCTAAATAAGTGGCCCTGGATGGCCTCTAGAGAGCCTCCAAATGATGGGTGGTTGCCAGAGGAAACAACCACATGTTGAGAGGGTTGAAATTTTCTGCCCCACTTTGAGACTTCCAGGGATGGGAGAGGCTGGAGATTGAGTTCAATCACCAATGGCCAATGATGTAATCAAGCGTGTCTATGTAATGGAACCTCCATAAAAACCCTTAAACAATGGTGTTTGAAAGCTTCCAAGTTGGTAAACACATGGATCTGCTGGATGAGTGGCATGTACCGAGAGGGCACAGAGGCTCTATTCCCCACCTCCGTGCCTTGGCCTGTGCAGCTCTTCCAAATGGCTATTCATGTATGATATCCTTTATAATAAGCTGATACTAGGAAATCAAATGTTTTCCTGAATTTTTTGAGCCATTCTATCAAATTATCAAACGTAAGAGGGAGTCACGGGAAGCCCTGATTTATAGACAGTTGGTTAGAAGTGCAGGTGGTAACCTGGGCCTTGTGACTGGCACCTGAAGTGGGGGCATTCTTGTGTGACTGAGCCTTTGACCTGTGGGATGTGAGCTAATTCTGGGTAGTTAGTATCAGAATTGAATTGAATTGGAGGACACCCAATTGGTGTACGGATAATTGGAGAACTGGTTGCTGATATGGATACAACTCACACATTTGGCATCAAAAATGTTGTAAGTGAAATAGTTCGGTGTCTCTGATAAAGCCCAGTCTGACAAAAGAATAGTCATTATTTTGAAAACTGGTAAAGAAAAAAGAGAAAGAATTAGCCATTTATCTTGTTGTTGTTTTCTGTATGAACTGTATCTTGGTGAAATCAAATTGTTAACAGGTAAATTTCTTTTTGTAAGAAGTTATTTCAGCTAATAAATGAGAAAGGAATGATAGAATTAGCATATCATAAATTTCAATTCCTTGTAAATTAATAAATGAGGAAAATGACCAACACTGCTATCATTCAAAAAGAGAGTCAGCTAGACATTATGTATCTTTTGACAGATATATATATATATATATATGTAAAATACCATCTAATCAATGGTGTTACCCAAACGTTCAAAAAAGTTTAAATAAATTTGAACAAACTTCTAGCTTTTATAGTCAATACACAGAAAATATGGAAGACAGAAAAGTATTTCAAATGCCACTACAGGGATACAATTAGAAAAACCCATACTGAGAAAAATGTAGTTTCCCCTCGACAACAAAAATTATATAAACTAAAGAGATGAAGAGATAAATCATAGCTTAAAAGTGATTTAAGAATCATTCGGCTAGTTATAATGCCTGGGCCTTATCTGGAACCCAATAAAATCAACAATTAGTTTGTTTACTCTAATTAGAAGAAAAAATATATAATTAGCAAAATTATTTTCTATGAAAATTGGATAATATAAACTTTGGATATTTGATTATATTAAAATTATTGTTAATTATTTCTGATATGATAATGGTATTATAACACTTTTTAAATCCCTATATTTTAGAATAATGTGCTGAAATATTTACAGGTGAATTAATGTTACATTTAGGGTTTGATTCAACATGATCAGGAGGTGGGAGGGAAAGCAGGTGAGGGTACAGATAAAATAAGAATAAGTTTGCTTTTGAGCTGTTACTTGTGGAAACAGCTCGATGGGTGATGGTTGATGGGCACATTTAAGTTCATTATACTCTCTCTAGTTTTACATATGTTTGAAGTTTTCTAAAACTTTTTATAACTAAAATAGTTGTGTTTTTCTTTTAAAGGCAGGTTGTGTCAGATAAGCTACCAAAATTCCTGAGAACGTTACATAAGGGCACAAAAATGTATTAACAGATGAGCGCTCATCTGTCTCTGCTAAAGAGAATGTTATATTTGTACACGTAGATGCCCTCTTTTTAAAGAAAAAAAGATTCTTTTGAGCTGAAAAAGAGAGAAGTCAATCAATGAAGTCAGAGATGGCATGGAGAGGGGGAGAGAGAAGCCACAGGGGGTGGGACTCCAAAAGCCATGGAACCTAAAGAATTGTCATGAGAGGGTCTCTGCAGCAGCTTCCGGGGAAAGAGGGCCAGGAGATTGAGAACAGCTTCTAGGGATTATGTGTGGGAAATGCTTTACTGTTCTTCAAGAACTTACAGTGAAAAATGGAACCCTCTGCTAATTTAAAAGAAAATCCATCTGGCTGCTTTCTGAATGTGGATGCACCACATGGAAGACAAGAGGAAAAAGAGGAATCAGGGATGAACTCTGCCTTGAGGCATGAGTGCCTCTGTAAGTAAAAATGCCATTTTCATTGTTGGGGAAGGCAGGCATTGGGAGTGAACTGAGATATCACTGAAGGTTTGGTTATAAGAACACAAGTTTCCCCATGTACCCAGGTATAAGTGGCATCTTGTGGGAATCCAAGACCTTACTCCACTGTTGGAAGAGTCAGAGAAGAGGGAACAAGGATGTCTACACTGCAGATCAGCAGAGCAGATACTGAAGAGCTCAGCCTGATGCCAAGAAGTCAAGGGGTTCCAAAAACTCACTGCAATGTGCTGCAATTCTCAAAATCTCTATGAAATTTCTAGCAACTATCTGAGGCTCTAGGAGTGAAGTGGGTGGTTCTCAAACGCTCCCCAGAAAAAATGCTGTGAATCTCCCATCTGCCCCCTGTCAGTCTGCAACTGTCTGCAGAGGATAATGGCTTCATCTTTTTTCTTACCTTCTTAATCTTGTGTTTTTCTCTCATTAGAAAATTCTAAACTGGGACCATTCAAGCAAGGAGATTACAAAAGCTTTAGTTCCCATCTTCTCCTCGGCGATGCAGAGGACATATTCCAAGGAGATGGTGGTGATGTCTGGCTGATTATATATAATTCAGTAAAAATAGATATTGGTGAGTGGAGAGAGCCAAAATTTATGTTTTATTCATACTAATGTAGATGCGTAAGACTGGAGGTTAAGCGTGAAGCTGAGCTAAATATACACGTTTAAATCATCAGCACATAGATGGTATTCATGTTGATCTGCTCTTGCCATGTAACAAATTACTTCAATTGAACTGTGAACTTGCTCTTAGTCCTCTAGGTCAGAATGACAGTGTGGCTGAGTTCTCTGCTTGGGGCTTCATAGACTGAAATCAAGCTGTCACCTGAGCTTAGTTCTTTTCTCAAGGGGTTGGGGAAAAATCTGCTTATAAACCCATTCTTGTTGTTGACAAAATTCAGTTCCTCATGGTTGTAAGACTGAGGTCACTATTTCCATACAACTATCAGAGGATACTCTCAACTCCTGGAGGACACCTGCAGACCTGCCATACGGCCCCTTCAATCTTCAAGCTAGTGACTATAGATCAAATCCCTCTCATTCTTCATTTCTCATACTTCCTTTTTTGAATCCAGCTGGAGAAAATGATCTGCTTTTAAGGAGCTCATGTAATTGAGTCAGGCCTACCTGCAAAATATTTTTATCCACAGGTCAACTGGTTTGGGATGTTAATTATATCAGCAAAGTTCTGTTTGAATATCTGAAGAAGCTGTGTGTATACTAAAGGCTGGGAGTATTAAAGAGCATTTTAGAATTCTCCGTAGCAGTGTTTTTAAAG
Source organism: Macaca nemestrina (assembly GCF_043159975.1). Lineage (NCBI taxonomy): Eukaryota > Metazoa > Chordata > Mammalia > Primates > Cercopithecidae > Macaca > Macaca nemestrina. The sequence continues at coordinate 104,840,508 of NC_092128.1, read as the reverse complement.
CTAAGGGGGTAAAGATATGTTAGTTTCCAAGGGCTGCCCTAAGGAATTACTGTAAATTTGGTGACTTGAAAAACAGAAGCTTATGGTCACAGTTCTGGAGGTTGGAAGGCCAAAATGAAGGCGTCAGAAGGGCCATGCTCCCTCTGAGAGTCTGAGTAGAATCCTTCCTTTCCTATTCTTTGACCCTTGTGGTGACCATTGATTTCTCGGCAGTCCTTGGCTGGCAGAGGCTGCATCCCTCCAGTCTCCACCTCCTTCATCACATGGCATTCTACTTGTGTGCTCTGCCTAAATATCCTTCTCATAATATCATCAGTCACGTTACTTTAGGGCCCACCCTAATAACTTCATTAACTTGATTACATCTGCAAAGACCCTATTTCCAAATAAGGTCACACTCACAGGTATTCACAAGTATTCACAGGTATTGAGAGTTATGACTTCAGCATATCTTTTAGGGAGAAAAATTCAACTCACAACAGAGGGTAACCTAGAGAGCGAGGGATATGAATGAGTCCTTGGGCATTTCAGTATTTAGAGGATGGGAAGAAGATGGTGCTCTGACAGGGGGTAGGAGGAAAACCTGAACAGTACAATGTCCTGGAAGACAACTGAAGATGTGTGTTTCAATAAGACAGTGCGATCAACTTTGTCAAATGCAACTAACAATTTGAGTAACATAAGGACTAAGAAATTGATTTTGCATGATGGAGGTTATTGGTGACTTTTAAAAAGTAATTTCAGTGAAGATGGTGGTGCCAAAATCTACTTAAAGTGGGCTTTTTTCTCTCTCTCTTGTAATTGAAAGTTTATTTGTGGCATCTCTGTTCTAATAGAGTGGACTTTGAGAATTGGGAATGAGAACATGCAAACATAAGGTGAACAACATTCTTCTTATTATTGTAGGACGTATTTACACTGCTTCGTATCAAAAATGAATAAACTACCTTCTGATTTTAGGCATCCATCACACTTACATTTCATAATATGATAACACTCTAAAAAATAGATCTTCTTCTGCCAACCTGACCTAGAATTTCCAGCCAGTATGTCAAAACAGAAAGCATGTATCAGAACTGTGACAAGTAGTGAAGGAAAAAAAAATATTGTTTCTACCGCAATAAGATAAGATACTTAGAAATGGAATTTGTCAAAAAATATCTATTAAGGCTTATGAGACAACAACAAGGAGGCTCAAATACCAGATCACTATCCACAGATGAATAGTTGTTATATATACACGTAATTATAGATTAGAAAATATAAAGAAAAATTCTATTTGCAGTAGCAGTGATATGTATAAGTATACATAAATGTGTATAAATATATCCATATATGTGTAAAGCATACATATTTAGAAATGTACAAGATAATTAAGACAAAATTATAAAAGTGTATCTATTTTCTGAAGAAAAGGTGAACGTTTGAAGATGAATAATTACTTGTCAGAGCTGGTAGAAAGGGAGGATAGCAATGGCATGGTGGGATGGATTATCTTTGGATCAGAGGGTTATTATTGTATATTCGAAAATATGAGGGAGGCAGTAAGGATTGCACATGACATTAAATCATCCAACTCCATATTAAAACCATCTCAAATATTCAGTCAATTTTATACAGCTTGTTTATATCAGTAGTTTTCTAATCTGACTGCATAAGAGGACCATTTGCAGGCGCTTTAAAAAAATATCAATTCCCGTATCAATAAATTCTCATTTAATTAGTGTAGGGTGAAGCCCGGACACTAATACTTTCCAGCCCCACCTCCTAGACTATCTTTTTCTTCCATTTATGAAGGAGTAGTTTTTGCAGACAAATCCTCTTACTGAGAACAACTATTTAAATTGAATAAAACACAGAAATAATCCTTTGTGTTTGAAGTTATTGATGAACAGTTCAAGCAACTAAGACTTAAAAAAAGATCCTATAAAGATGGGAAGCAGCTGTATTTCTCTTGTTGTTTTGTTAGTTAGTTAGTTAGTTGGTTGGTTGGTTGGTTTTTGGTATGTACTCTTTATTTTTTGTTTTATTTTACTACCCCTTGGGGTATTTGCCAATTCATGTCATGGGGCATAGAGGCCAAACAGAAATTAGTTTCCTAAACCCTGTGACCATGCTGAAGGGGGACAAATGTGACAGGGACCTGAAGGGCCACAATCCTGTACATATGAAAACCATACATAATTGAGCCCCAAATGCATGCTGTTTCCTATTACGGCATTTGTCAGTTCTTCAGTGATGCATGTACCAGGAAGAGTTGGGGAGCGGCTACAGGCAGTGCTAAGAAATAAGCATCATCTGAGAGGCTAAAACGCTAAACAGAAATTCAGACAGCCTCATGGAACCAGAGAGATGAAAATGAGTTGAGCCTGCTAGGGAGGTCTGGCCACTGTAAATGTCCCAGGCTTTTATTGCCATCACTCCAAGGAGCTATACCCTAGGGGTAAGGACAAACAGAAAATATATGAGCCCTCAAAAAGAAAAGCCTCAATCCTAGCAATGGATGCTTAGATTAAGGTGATCCTCCTATATTCTACCTGCCTACCAGATACATATTAAATCCACTCTAGAGGGGGATAAAATGTTCCAGAGCCCCATACTATTTTTCATGGATAATATCTAGCATTCAAATTAATAGCATGCTGGGAAACTAGACCAGATGACTAAATGGCAAGAGGAAAAAATATAAATAAAATAGAAGCAGACCGTAGGTAATTGTGATATTGGAGTTATCGGACATGGATTTTAAAATAACTATGCTTAATATGTTCAAGAAAAACATGATTAGTTCCTGTGAACTAAAATATATGGAAGAAAATCAAATGACAATTCTAGAACCAAAAATAATGCAAGGCTAACATGAAGAATTCACTAGACGAATGTAAGAGCAGGTTAGACAAACCAGAAGAGATTTAAAAATTGAAAGGTACTCAGTAGAAAATATCTCGATTAAATCTCTTCCACACACACATACAAACACACACACATACAGTGAAAAAATGAAAAAAAGTAACATTCTAATGGAATATAGTGAAAATGTCTAAAATGTATAATTGAAATCTAAGAATTGAAGAGATAATTAAGAAAACAAAACAAAACAAAAAACTGACCAAGGGTTGTCTGAAATAAATGAAAAATATAAAGCTGCAGATTGCAGAATCTCTTTAAACCCAACCAGGATAAATACACCTAGGCACCTCATAATAACATTGCTAAATTCAAAAGAAAAACAGAAAAATCTTAAAGCAGCCAGGTAAGAAGGACGCATGACTTCTGAGAGCAGCAATAAGACTAGCATCTGAATTTTTAATAGAAACAATGGAAGCCACCAGACAAGATAATGATACGCTTACAGAATAAAAATAAAATATTTTTTTGTTGTTGTTCAACAAAAACTAAAGCCATTCATTGCAGTAGAAGTCTACCAAAAGAAATATCAAAAGGAGCTTATCAAGCAAGGTAAGGCAGGATGGAATGGGTGTCACAAGCACAGGAGGAATGTGGGTAGATTGAATAAATATATTTTCAGTGATCACAATACCTGTGAGGGCTTAAATAAATGTAGAATTAAAAGACATGACAATAATAGCACAAAATGTCGGAAAGGATCAAAGAGTTGTGAGCTCCTTGCATTACCTGGAAAATGGTAAACGCGCTGATTTAAGGTGGATAATCTAAAGTCAATGATACATTCCAGGAGAGCCACTAAGAGAAGAAGACAAGAATATGTAACTAACAAGCTTATCAAAACAGAAATTGAAATTTTTAAAATGCTTGATGGATCCAAAAAACGGTAAGAAGAAAAAAGAACAAGCATAAGGTGAAACAAATAGATGCCTTCCAACACCTCTGAGCCTCCCTTGAGCCTCTCCCCAGCTGTTATCCACTGTGCCCACAAAGGAAATCACGATCAGACTGGCCTCACCATACGGCTGTTTGACCAGTTTCTGAACTTTAAGTGAAATTATACAGCATATATTATTTTGTAAACATTATTTGCATGAGATTGATTCAGGTTGTTACATATATAAGAGCAGTTTGCTCTTTTTCATAGATGTATAATATGGCTATGTTAACAAGTGCATACAAATTTATGTCTCTATCTTTTAGTTAAATTGAAATTTTTATGATCACAAATGTCTTCTATACTGCTAGTAATATCATTCGCCTTAAAATTTATGTTGTCTGATGTTAGTTAAGTGATGTCAACTTTCTTTTGGTTACAGTTTACATGTTTCTCTTTTCCCATTTTCCCTAACATTTGTGTGTGTGTGTGTGTGTGTGTGTGTATACACAAAATACACCAGGCTGGAGTGCAATGGCGTGATCTCAGCTCACGGCACATGGCAACCTCCGCCTCCCAGGTTCAAGCAATCCTCCCACCTCAGCGTCCCAAGTAGCTGAGATTACAAGCATGTGCCATGACACTTGGCGAAGTTTTGTATTTTTGGTAGAGATGGGGTTTCACCATGTTGGCTAGGCTGGTCTCAAAATCCTGATCTCAAGTGATCCACTTGTCTCGGCCTCCCAAAGTGCTGGGATTACAGGCATGAGCCACCACACCCAGCCTATGTTCTTATATTCAAAGTTTATTCTTGTGAGATTTTATATTGAATATTATATATATTTAATTATATATATAAAATCTCACAAGATTATATATATAAAATTTTGTAAGAATAAACTATATAAAGATTAAATTAAGAAATTATATAAAAATAAATTATATATATATACATAAAACTTATTTAGTTTGTCTCAATCTAATACAATTACTAACATATTTGGATTTAAATATTCCATTTTACTGATAGTTTTCTATTTGTCTCATCTTATGCTTGTTCCTTTTTTCTTCTTGCTGTCTTTTGGATCAATAAAACATTTAAAAAACTCCAATTTCTGTTTTGATTAGCTTGTTAGTTACATATTATTTCCTTCTTCTCTTAGTGACTATCCTAGAATGTATCATTCATTGATTTAAGAGAATCTACCTTAAATTAGCACCTTTACCGTTTTCCAGATAATGCAGGGACCTCACAACTCTTTGACCCTTTCCAACATTTTGTGCTATTATTGTCATGTCCTTTATTTCAACATTTATTTAAGCTCTCACAAGATATTATTATTATTATTATTGTCACTGAAAATATATTTATTCAATTTACCCACATTCCTCCTTGTGTTCAAGCCATTCATTCCATCCTGCTTTAGCTTACTGCCATCTAAGATCATTTCTCTTCCTCCCCATAAGCTCCTTTTAATATTTCTTTTGGTAGAATTCTGCCACAATGAAAAAGTTTCATATCTTGATGCAGGTGATATATGGGTGAAGTCATTTTTTAAATATCCGTGGAGATATATACTTAAGGTTTCTGTACTTTACTGGTTATATATTCTGTTTCGATTTTTAAAATTTAAAAAGAAAACTAAAGGAAAACAATGTCCTCAAAAAATCCTAATGAGTCCCAGCATTGAGACCCGCAGAGCTCTGTGACACCTGGCAGTTTGCTGGTGTTTGTGTTTGCTGAGACCACGCACTGGGCATAAGGCCCCACTTCCCAACTGGACTAACTGCCGCCTTGGTAATTCAGGGCATTGCGGCACTCCAAGTGCACTGCATATAGAAATGCTGATGGAGACCCCTCACCCAAATATAGGTCTGGAATCCCACTGCTTCTTGGACCCATGAAGTTTTATAGCTTCCACCTCACTCATAAAATTTTTCCTTTAGAAAATACTAGAATATACCAAATATATTTCCCATTACATCAGTTCCCCTTAAATAAGTCTCAGCTGTTTCCTCCCACAAAAGGAAAAATCCTAGAGTTCTAAGACCTATGTGTACTAAACCTCAGCAACCTTTATCTTGCCCAAAGATTTACAATTAAAAATATTACTTTCTTCTCTTCAGTCCACTTTCACTCTTTTTGTGGTTCCTGATTAAAGAGTCCATTCCCAATCACCCAGATCACTTTGTATATGGGAAGACACAGCCTAATTTGGTTCAACTTGGTGGTAAAAGTCTCTGCTTCTGGCCACAGATATTATTTGATTCATCTGGAAGAAAAGGAGTTGGGTGATCATATGTAGAAATCTAGGAAATGACTCCTTGAACAGATTAATAGCCTAAATACTTATTCTACAAATGTAGCAAGGATTACAAACCTTAAGTGCCTTGCACTGGTGCAGTGACTGGACAGATCTGGCCAATATTCAAAGATGTGCTTTCTTTTTCAATCATAAGCAAAGGATTCCAACAGAGCTGGTACAGTCTCTTACAGGGATCTGCTTAATGTGTATGTTGATGCATGTGTTTGCTCAAGACGCCACTGGGTTCTCTCTCCCTGTGCTTGTGAATAGGGAATGCTCCTGGAGAAAAATGTGCTTTGTGTTTCTGCCCAGATTTATTTATTGATTGATAAATTACACTGTGTTTTGGGAAATTGAAATGATGCATGTTAAAATAAAAGGAAAACATAGTGGTGGAACACAATATGGGAAGCAGCTGGAGCATCTTAAGATAAAAAGGGGAAATAGAAATGACAAAGAATTTTTAAAAGAATGAATTTCCCCTTCATCATCCAAACAAATGAAAATGTATCTTTTAGGATCCATTGGGAGAGATGGATTTTGATAACACTCATGTTCAAAAGCAGTTTGGTATGATGGATAGGCATCTAGGCTCTGCTGTTAAGCAGCATTGTGGTCCTGAGTAAATTATTTTCGCTTTCTGTGCCTCAGCTTCCAAATTCCAAAACAGCACAGAAATAATCCACATAGATGACTTCTACATGCCAATGTTCCAAGCATTTTACATATATCCTCTCATTCAATTATCACAATGAGGTGAATGCTATTGTCATTTCTACAGATGAAGAAACTGAGGCACAGAAGGGTGAGCTGGCCTGCCCATAGCCACACAGCTAGTAAGGGGAAGAGAAGAGATTTAAACATAGGCTCTTTGGCTCAGGGCCTGTTCTCTTGTATGCTTAAAGTTCTTCATTTCACTTAAAGCTCTTCACTTAAAGTTCTTCACTGGGCCCCTGGTTGCCACCAGGATAAAGTCTCAAGTCCACAAAATACAAGAGATAACCTTTCACAGTGGAGCCTAATCACCTCATCCTCTGCCTGCATGGGGATTCTCATCATGCGCTCCTGAACATCACTGGTGCCCTTTCTTGCTTGGACTCTGCTCTTGCGCCTCCCTCTACCCTGCCCCCACTCATCACCCACTCCTTCTAATCTGCTTTATGGACTCCTACACTTCCTGCAAGTCCCTGGAAAACCATATTTCCTCTCAGCAGTTTCTTTGACTTTCCTGGCTAAAGCTAGGTCACCCCCTTTGTAAGATCCCATAAAACTTACCATGTATCTACGGTGCAGTGTTTGCCACTGGGAATTGCGTCATTTAATATATGAATCTATCTCTCCTGTCAGTCCATGGATCAGAGATATTGGGTTTCTTCTCTACCAGGCTAAGGAATTAGTGGTACTGCCCCGAACTCTGTGTTGAGAAGGATTCTGAGGCCATATTTGAGCTCAATGGGAAAATGTTAAATGCAGACTTCATAAGGATGAGGACCTTATCTGACTTTTACACCATGGTATCTTCAATGTCTGGCTCAATCTGAGCATATAATAGACATTCAATTAATATTTGTATGAATGAATGATAGATTAATAAAGTCTGCTTAAGGGAGGTAAAATAGGTGACATTCATGTTAGATATTTTACTCTTCTTTAGTAATCTCTCAACATTTCAAGGGCAGAGACCATGTCTTATTTATCTTAGCATCTTTGGGGTCTCATTTTGTACATTGAACACAATATTATTGTTGTGTAAATATGTTGTTGAAGAGAGTGCTTAAAGTTTGAAGAGTCTATGCTGATGCGTGGCATGGAAGAAAACTCAGCCATGTGACTCACTCCCTCCTCTGTCCTGTAATAAGCCAAATGGAACACCAAAGAAAGTGATGTTTTCTGTGGTTGAAGGTATGTTTACCAATGTGTGACTCTCTTGCCCCTGCATTGTGAAATAGCGGCAGACCTGCCTGAGGTTTAGAATGCAGAGGAAAGCAGCAGGTACTGAGGGGGCTGGGAGGTTGGGAACCACACTTTGCTTTCATGGTTTTTTCCTCCAGTCCTAAGGAATATCTTCAGGCCATCACCTACTTCCGGATGCATCTCCACTCCTGGCTCTGTGTTAGTCATCCTGGGGTATGGGGAGTTGGGGTGGGGATTTGTCCCCGAAAAAAAGCACAACTCTCTAAGGCTCTCTCTAGGTCCTTTGAATTTGAGGTGTTGTGGGTTCAGTTGTGTTCCAAATCTTCTTTCTCAAAATTGCTATATGATAAGAGAAGAGAGTTTAGTCCTAAAACGGACAGATGACTGAAAACACATTTCTGTCTTTGATAGTGAACCAAGGCCAGGTGAGGAGCTTCTCCTCAAGATGCCAACTTTATACCCCCGTGTCTCCTGGGTTCTGCAATGCTGTTACCTACCAGCCAACTGTGGATCCCATTCCTCGGAAGGCACCAGAAAGTCACAAGGGAAAAAGCAGAAGATCCAAAGGGAGGGATTCCAAAGCGTCTCTGGACGGTGCAGCAGCACCTGAGCAACACTAAGGGACTAAGTGCACAGTGCTGTCCCCGAGGTGTGCATGAACTCCTGGAACACATTCTATTTTTAGACATGCTCAAAAAAGCTCTTCAGAAAAGATGTGAACAATAAAAGTTTTGTTCTTCGCAGGGGGAAAAAAAAAAAAAAAGAATGTGACATGTCTTTTTTTGTTTTAATTGGCCTGAATTGGAATGTATTAATTTAAAAATAATTTGTGACATTCTTTGAGAGGTTCTGGAAATTTTTGAAGTGTCATAATATCAAAAATAGTTTGGGGAGGGCAAGTGTTTCCTCTTTTCTCATCTCACTCTGAGACTCACAATGAACTTACTGTGGAATCTAGAGCACAGCCTGCCCAATATAAATTTTATGATGAAGAAAATGTTCTATATTTGGACAATTCAATACAATAGCCACTGGCCACATGTGGCTACTGAGCATTTGACATGTAGTTAGTGTGACCTTATCTTACTCTTCTTTTCAAAATGAGTTTTAATAATCCAGCCAGGCAAAATTTCTTCTTTCCTCTTAGCACATACACTTGTCTACAACTCCAGGCCATTGTAGCTGAGTTTTATAGATAAATGCCTAGAATCTCAGGATTTCAGTGTCAGGGGCTATACCTGAACAAGAGAAGCTGCACAGCCCCCCCTACTATTAACTGTTTGACAGGAATATACTGAACCCATGGTGCCTGCTATCTCCCTCTTCAAGGCCAGCTGTTATTCGAAGAGCTGCCCTGACCATAGCCAGTGACACTGCTCAGACTCGCTCAGCCCTTATGGTGCTGTGATCACTGTCCCTCCTCTATTCTGGGATCCACGGTCCCCACCTTTCCTACTTTGGGTCCCTGCAAGTAGCCCTGAAAATAATATCACCCATGTTCCTTTTTTTTTTTTTTTTTTTTTTTTTTTGAGACGGAGTCTCACTGTTGTCATTTGAGCTGGAGTGCAATAGCGTGATCTCAGCTCACTGCAACCTCCACCACCCAGGTTCCAGCAATTCTCCTGCCTCAGCCTCCCGAATAGCTGAGATTACAGGAAACTGCCATCACACCTGGCTAGTTTTTGTAGTTTTAGTAGAGAGGGGGTTTCACCATGTTGGCCAGGCTGGTCTCGAATTCCTGGCCTCAGGTTATCCACCTGTCTTGGCCTCCCAAAGTGCTGGAATTACAGGTGTGAGCCACCGCACCCAGCCTTTTGTTCCTCATTTTCTAGGAGACACACCGAAACACAGAAAAAGGGACTTGTGTTAGCCCTCATAGAGTTAATGTGGCCCTTCCGGTGTTAACTCTCCCTGTTGAAAGTGTGCCCCTTCACTCAATGTTCTTATCTATGGCCCCTTCCCTGCAAGACCATCTCTGATTGTTTGGTACCCACTGATAACCCTTTCTGTGCATTCCTCTAGCACACATTCAATAGCATCTGTTTTGGCCCAGAGTCATTCATCGTTACATTAGTCTTTTCTTAATTAGAATGTAGAAATCCAGAAAGTAGAAACCATTCCTTTAACTGTCTTCCATGTGGTGTCAGATAAAAATGACAGATTTTGCCCTGACTCCTAAAAGAGATCATGTACCCTAAAGGGAAAAAGAATGTCATCGCATCCGTTCTCCTCCTCTGGTATATACTATAGAAGAGAAATATTTGCTTAAAATTCCTTTGTGTCTAAATAATGCTTTTGATACATCATGTCAAGCATAGATTTAAAAATTAAAATTCTTTGGTCTATTTTGCCAACATGAGTCAGTAAATCCAATCCAGCAAGCATTTATTAAATTCAAAGACCTTATACTATAGTTTAAAGGGCAATACTTTCACACATGAAGGAGATTGAGATTAATATGATAGAATGTAATTTACTTCAAGTATTTATTGCATGCCCACTATCAGCCAAAAAACGTGTAGCTCAGAGCTGTTCAAGGTTGGTAGCAGCTAAAGTTTCTAATGATCACTTTATCAACATGGGGAGAATTAAAACAGGACTTTATAAGTCTCAGTGGTAGAAATTAGCAAGGCTGATAGGAGGAAGAAGAGGAGGAGGAGCTGCCAGGTTGTGCATGTGGAAATGCATTGGATCTGCATAGGCTTTGGGCAAAGCTGAGGTTATTTACTAAGAAGTGGGAATTTCATTATTTGGGAGTGAAGACCGACAAGCCTGACTAAAGAGATGAGACCAGACTGGACTAGCCAGGCAATGGCAAAATTTATGAACAGCAGAGGGACATGCAGAGCTGTCAGGGACATATGGGAGTAGTGGAAGAATCACTCTGGTCCAGGAGCCAGTTGATGGATGCTCTGATTATGGTGGTGCAATGGCAATACAGAACAAGAGATTCATCTATTTTAAGAATAATTGTCAGAATAATTGAATACATATTGTTTCATGGAAGAGTTTTAGGGGAGGAATGAAAGATATTTCCAAGTTTAGAGGTTGGGAGAATGGAGGGATGTTCCACTGAAAAAATAAGAACTAAGAAAGGAAGTGAGAAGTTAATGTGTTAAGAATAGGACATACTGAGTGTGTAAAGATAATGGACTTTCAGATGGAGATGATAAATGAATTTCAAAATAGGAAACTGAAACCTGAATTAAAGATCAGGATGAGGACAGTGGCTTTCATATCAAGCGAGTCTACCTTCCTCTCCTCCCAAACACACTTTCTTCTTAGGCTGTGCGATAAGGAAGTTAGAATATGGTTGTATTGAGGCCACCATCTCAATGGGTCTCTGAGGTGCCTTGTCTTTGCAGGTTGTTCAAAATCAGACTAGGAGTTGTTTTATGAGTTGCCCATAAACAGAGGGTCTCAGTTTGAGCTGAGAACTGGACCTTAGAAGACAGTAAGAGGTTCATCTCAAGGAGAGGCCAAGTGTTGGGGATTGAGACTGGGGAAGGAGAGCATTCACTCTCTTCACTCTATGGCTTTCTGGTATGAATTCTAATAAGGTAACCCATGTTCCCCAGTTCTTACATGTCTGAGACCTAAGCAGTTGTGATGGGGAGCACATAGGTTACCAACAATAGTCTCACCTTCAGAATTCCTGGAGTTCCACACTCCAATCCTTTCCCCCACTGCCTGCACCCACCCACTCTTCCACTTACAGGCAGACTTTTAGGGTGACCTGCCCCTTTCTGCATGGCTGCCATGGAGGTTCTTTTCTAGCAGAGAAGGGATATCTCTACGCCATTGCCTTATACCATCTCCTTCATTGTAATGCTGTCTCTTCAAACCCAAAGCACATGCCTGTGATGGTTTCTGTACTGGTGCCATTCCAGTTCTTTCCTGGTCTGTGCTATTCCTTGCCTGTCAACCATTTGGATCACTCAGCTCTGCCATTGCTCCAGGCAATGAGAGCTGACTTTGTGGGGAACCCTTGCTCTGTCTGAAGCCTTGCTGGTGTCAATTCCAACTTTTCATAGTCCTTTCTGCCATTTCTGTCCACACTGTTCTAGCTGAGGCCAAAGAAGACCCTGCCAGGTTGCAGTGTTGCAATTCTTCATAGACTTCCAAGTGCAGGTCATGCTACCTTAGCTCATCTCTGTAGTATTGTGTGTCTAATCCTTTATTTGAGTCACCTTCTCAAATTCTTACAAGGAACCTGAGACCAAATCTCATTAAGTGAAACAATAAGAAGTGTGGTATCATTCCATGCCATACTGAGGATCTTTCCTCTCCTCCTATGTCCTTGCACAGAGCTCTAGCACTAGGTTCTCTCCAAATTCAGGGCAATTTAATTGCTTAGCAAGGGCATACTACTTGCAAGGTTAAGGATATGTCTCCTGTCACAATTCTCATGTGCAAGACCTACTGTCAGCGTGGATGCATGCAGTCATTTTCTTTGCCTAAAGACTCATGGACTTTATCTATGAATAAACTCATAGGAAGACCATCTTCACCTGTATGTCATGCCAAAGTTTTGTGGAGTACACTCAGCTTAGGCACACACATGCACTCACACACACAAATTCACACACTCCATAGCCTTGACAACAATAACAGTAATAAGATTAACAACAATCAGAGACTCTACTAAAGACAAATGTTTCCTTTCAGTAACAAGGAACATGTGTTTCAAGAAATGTAACCAGCTTTATACGGGATTATTTGACTGAAGCCAGTTGCCTAATCTTCTGTAAAACATATCCTATTTTCTCTGAAATCCTTGATATGAAGTGGAAATTAGTTTAAGATAATCAGTTTCAAAATAAAGATTAAATCATAATTCATTGCCCTACTTGAGCCCAAAAATTCCTTGGTCAGTACTTTCAATCACTTCCAGTCATTTATAAAAGACAAAACACTGCTACTTTGATAGCCCTGCTGATCACTTCAAGCTGCCCTTTATGAGAGTGAAAATGATGCTGGTTCCAAAATATTATCTGATAGCTAGATGGGTCCATTTTTTTTTTACTGCCAGTAAAATAATAACTTGGAAGAGAGCAAACGGAGAATAAATCCAAACGGTAAGTTATGAGAATAAGTTGGACCACATCACCTCCCTGAGAGTATGACTTATTTGGCTGATAATCTTTCAGGAAGTGCATCGAAATACGGCAGGGGCAAATTCTGATTTTTTTTTTCCTGACATGGTATGAATTGTAAAAGATGGAAAAACACCGAGAGACAAAAAGTGTAATTCACATATTGTCATTTGACACCAACTGGAGATAGCTAAATTGTTCTAGCAATTTTTCATGCGCCACAGCATGTCTAGGTAAAAACAGCTGGCTCGTGCTCAGAATTTAAAACATGGCAAAACTTTTGAATGCTTATTCTATTTAAAAGGTCACAGCTTCAAAATATTGTTCAGAGAACTTGCAGTTGAAAGTAACATAAAAAGGAGAGCAGGGATAGAAAAAGGAGTCCAGTGGGCAGAAGATGCCGACTGTTCCAAAGAGAGTCTAGTGTGACCATCGCAACAGGTACTGGTGGAATTAACACGGCTATTTGTGGAGCAGTCATATTGTGAAAAGTAAACGTGGACATTTTTGCTGTTGTTGATGAGAGATACAGGGGAGAGTACTATATTCATAGCTGCTTTGAATCTGTGACATTTATATTCCTGTAAAGTCTTATCTATCCCCAAAATCTCTGGAAAATTCCTTATACATTACACAAATTTTACCAGGAAATATATTTGATTCCAAGCCCATTGCCCTTATACATTGTATTTTCTGACGTGCAAAATCAAGTCAAAACCCCCCGAACAACTTAGCTCACTCACCATCTGCTACTATTTTTCTAGTCTTATCTTCTTTGGTTCCTCCCTGGCCCCATCATATAAACCCTCCACACCAGCTGTGAATGTGTTTGTAATTCCCTAATCAGGCAATACTATTTCCCATATGGATGTATTCTCAGATGCAGTTCTCTCGCCATCCTACAGTAAGGGTTCCATCCTCCTACTATGCAGGTTTCTTCCAATAGATCTTGTCAAGGTTCCCTTGGCACAGTTTCGCCAAGTGGAACTGTCTCCTCTGCTGCACCAAACCCAATATTGCGCATACAATGAGGCTTGCAAGTGATGCTTTTCCTGGCCAATTCTTGGATCTCCAATTTGGGAGCACTGGGTCTTCGCTGGACTGCAGTATCTTTGCGGAGTTTACATGCACCTGTAGTGTACAGAGCTGAGAGAGGCTGCATCTCAGCTTGAAGCAAAATGAAGTGGTCAAGCACACACCATCAACATGGTATAGCAAACTTAAAGCACAGGAAAGGAAAGGATCTGGGTTTAATCCAATAAGATGGAAGTCAGAGAAACAAGATGATCCCAGAGGCTAAAAGCACAGTCAGAAGGAACACCTCGAGAAAAACCCTGTGACTATGATCACAGGTGAGATCTACGGGCTTCGGGAAAAAGAAAATATCTGCCTTCAAATAGCCTGGATTTAAGAGATGCAAGTCAGAATACTCATTAAACTGCTATAATTTTAGTTCAACCTCAGTGACTCAACACACACAGTGATAAGTTTCTATGTTTAGTTCATTCCCTAGTGCATGGATTTCCCGGTGATTAAAATGCCTCTTTTGAAATTTGTCTGGTTGGAATCCCAAAGAAAGGTCCTAATGTGCTAACTCTTTCAAAATGGGTTTTAACATTATGTTATTGTGATACCTAACCTCCTTGTTCTCTTAAATATTGTGGCATAGACAACTTTTATTGGCCTGGGCTGTAATGGGAAATATTTTTGGAGTTAGGCTAGGCTAGCCAACTCTCATATTAAAGCTTAAAGACAATGTAAGTTTAAAGGAACGTAAGCATTAAGGAAATGTAAGCCAAGTCCCTCAGCTTATGCCACAGAAGCATTTTCCTTCTGGTGCTGTTTCAGTTCCTTGAGAAATTAAACGTGCTTTGTTTCAATATTGTGATGTAACCTTGTCATCAGTAAAAGCAATCTTTGATGTCAGCTAAGTATTCCATGTATCTCATGGTGCTAAAAATGTCCTTGGTGAGCAGCTCCCCAGGCCTCTGTGTGGAGTCCCTGAGGGATGGAATGACTGCCATGCATAAATCAGCTCTGCTGAATGGTAACACTTCTGGCACATGTGAGAAATGTGGCTACATGTCAGCACTAGTCATTCTGAGGATTGATATCCTGAACTGGTGGAAGGCGGGAATCTTCCCCTCAATGTAATCTTGGCTATATCTGTCCTGGAATTTATCTATACTCATAATTGGACTGGGGTTTATTTTGGGGACTAAAGATTGGAACAGAATGAGAAATGTTCCAATTTTACTGGTGGTGTTTTACTATCACTCCAGTTATTTGCTTGAAAAGTGTCATCAGTAAATCAAATAATCCCCAGCCAGCTTGAGGATGTGAAATATGAAACAATTTAGAAATCAGCAAAGTCCACCTAGAATTATATTAAATTTAAATTTTACTGTAAAACCATTATCCTCTCTAAACACTCACTTACAATAAATACTTATGGGAGAACCTGGGTTTATTGGTCACTGAGAATAAAAGCAGATTAGGGGAACTAACTATAAATCTGGTAAATAATATCATGGAAGCCCAGATCACCTCTGATAATCTAGAAGACCCGTTCTTCTCAACTTTATAATTCAAGGAAAGCTTAGGAACTTTATAGAACCAAGTTCCTTATCTTGTTTTTCTGTAGATAACACTTGTGATTAAGAAGTTCAAATTTTAACATGTTCAGTAAAGATTTTCTGACACCAAAATGTTGACACTCTGTTGAGCCCTTCTCTTCACTAACTTGTTAGCCCTAACTCAGTAGGCCTAGAATAATTCTTCCTCTGAAGACTTCTATGTCTTCAAAACCACAAACCAAGCAGTTTATTGAATGTTCCTCCACCCTGACCACTTACACCACTTGTTTCATTAGCAAAGGGTAGGCCAGAGGTTCTAAGCTAACACATGACGAAGAAGCAGGAAGCCTCTAACCATGACTCTGATATCCTTGACCACTGTTAAGTTTTCTTATCATCTTGAGAATATATCTGTCCAGAAAATGATGTAGGTTCTCACTACTGTCATCTATACTGATCCTTCCCTAGCCTCTGATTTGGTAAAACAT
This sequence comes from Macaca nemestrina, assembly GCF_043159975.1. Taxonomy (NCBI): domain Eukaryota; kingdom Metazoa; phylum Chordata; class Mammalia; order Primates; family Cercopithecidae; genus Macaca; species Macaca nemestrina. The sequence goes on along the minus strand of NC_092128.1, from coordinate 104,824,344 downwards.
GAGTGAAGATGCATTAACCTGAGTTACCAATGTCTTTACTCAATTTGTTCTTTATTTACTTTTATTTTTTAAACTTTTTGTAGAGACAAGATTTGCTATGTTGCCCAGAGTGGTCTCAAACTCATGGCCTCAATTGATCCTCTCACCTCGGCCTCCCAAAGCATTGGGATTATAGGCATGAGCCACTATGGTCAACTTGAATTTGTTCTTTAACAACAATATGATGGTCGGGTCGGTGCAGACAGTTATGTGACTGATAAACATGAAGTGAGAAACTGAGCTGTCTTCTGAACGTGATTGTTTCTAACTTTTATCTTAGTGACTGGATCCTACTTTTCAGTTGTGATTTAGAACAGGTGTATGTAGATAATGTTTGTTTGCTTGTTTGTTTATCACGATGAAATACAAGTGACCCTAATACATAATTTGCGTTATTATCTCATTATTGTCGAAAAGAATGTCTGTGATAACCACCTGAAGCCAAAAGCATTAGGTTTGGCAGATGTCCCCCAAGACTTAGTACATTTATATTTATTTTCCTAACAACAAGTTAAATTGTTATACCCATTTTTTACAAATATTTGCCCTGAAAGATTTATTAAGAAGTAGATTGCTTTACATTAACGTTTCTATATTATATGCAAAAATTCCTGGCAGAGTGCCTGATACTCAATAAATGGTCACCATCAGAAGGATGAGGATGATGCTGGCAATGATGCCAAAGACAGAGATGTCATTGCCCTTTGGATGTATCATGTGTTGCCCTCCAAAGAATGAAAAATTAAAAGGCATATATGAAGCAGCAAATTAACTCTATCTGAAAAAGCTGAATGTGTGTCTTTTGCATGATACAGCATTAGCTTAAGTTCCAAAGCCACCTAACAGAAATAGCTACAGTGTTTGGTTGGATGTATTCTTGGATGGCTTATCAAATTATTCTTCACTATCAGAGAGACTCGGATTCAGTGTTTGACAGGAGCTGAGTATGTGGCTCCTTAGATGTTTTCTTTTTTTCTTTTTTTTTTTTTTTTTTTTTTTTGAGACAGAGTCTTGCTCTGTCGCCCAGGCTAGAGTGCAGTGACGTGATCTCGGCTCACTGCAAGCTCCGCCTCCCAGGTTCACACCATTCTCCTGCCTCAGCCTCCCAAATAGCTGGGACCACCACGCCCAGCTAATTTTTTTGTATTTTTAGTGGAGATGGAGTTTCACCATGTTAGCCAGGCTAGTCTTGATCTCCTAACCTCGTGATCCGCCCGTCTCGGCCTCCCAAAGTGCTGGGATTACAGGCTTGAGCCACCGCAGCAGCCATTAGATGTTTTCTAGAGGAATCTAATTAAAAGAACAAGGGGCCTTTTTTAACACAGAATGCAGACTACTAGGCCTAGATCTGAACAGCAGTAGGGGGAAGAAGCTGCAGCCAGGCGAAGCCACATGGTGGGGTGTTGGCGGAGGAGGGCCTGGAACCTCAAGGAAGGTCCCCTCCTCTGAGAGTGGAGTGGCACCATGAGAATATCCAGCGGGAAGCATGAGTTACAGAGATGGAAGCTCTCTCTCCATGATGCCTTGCTAATTAAGTCACAGAGATAACAGACCTGGAGCAGCTTTACAGGTACAATTTTTCAGGAATCAGGTAACTAGCTTTCTTGGCAATCATTGGGTATACATTCCCCTTTCTGAGCACTATCTGGGGATGCCTAAATGATAGGGAAAGCACCATTATTCTAGAGTTGTATTAAGTTTGAACAGAAATCATTTTGACACATGTCAAACATTGAGTGCCTCAAGGTTATTTAGAGACATGGACTTCCTACCTGACCTCCACATCTGAGTCCTCATTCACTGCCTATAACTGTGGGTGTTATACAGTCATTACAATCATAACTCAGTAAAAATTCTGCTAAACTATTCAGTGCCAGACCTTTTATATGCATTATCTAATTTGAACTTTATACTGATTATTTGATAAATATTCTACATTAGCTACATATTGGAAATAAGAAGAGGCACAGAGAGGTTTGGTAACTTGCCCAAAGTACACAGATGGTGAGTGGTATGGTGGGGATTCCAATTCAGTGGCTTGATTTTAGAGACTGCACAATTACCATAGGATTAGTGCCTCTCTGGGCACAAAAGTGACACCGTGAGTGTGAGCTACACCATGGTGGCAACCTCCCACTTTCCCTGCTCTCCTGAAATGGCTCTGAACACATTGGCAGACTCTCTCCAAAGCTCACCACTCCCACAGATTTTGCCCTGACTCTGCCAGTGCTGAGACTTGGTGAAAGACAGAAGATTTTTTCTGATTCTTTCTCAATGTAGCTGCCATCTCTCAGTCACCTTCCAGAGAGTCATGGGCAAACTATCACTGTTGCCTAACTGACCTCCTCTCTCAGCCTTCAGTTTCACACCATTGAATTTTTGTGGAATCCACTGGAAAAATGCACTCAACCCTTTTGTAATACATCTTCTCAAGGCTTTCCTTGCATATCTCTCTTTATTTTCCTCTAGTCACACAAGAAGTGTCCTTGGCTTGCTTTTTGCAGACAGTCCTTCGGTTCCCTCAAGTACTTTCTTGCATAATTCTTTATATCTAACTTGTCTGCCTGCAGTGTTTAAATAATAATCTGGTCTCCTAAGCAATATCCATATACCCCATGTAAATTTTTGGACACTGTTACTTAATTAAGTAGAAAAAGTGCTAAGAAGTTGACATTTATTAAACACTATTTTGTGTCAGGAGTTCTCCTAGACAATATATCCATGAAGGTGGCAAAGAGTAAATCAATGCTTGCAGTTTCTATTATTTCCATTTCACTGATGAAGAAAGAGATACTCATAAAGGTGACACCACTGAACCCAGCTTGTACAACTAATAAGTTATGACACAAAGAATAAAACTCAAACCAGCTTCACATTAAACCCATGTTGCAGCCATTGCAGTTGTGCTTCTTACACCTTAATCAGCACATGTGCCACCTGGGGGTCTTGTTAAGATGCAGATCCTGATTCAGAAGGTTTGGGGTGGAACCTGAGTTTCTGCATCCATGATGAACTTCCGAATGAGAAAAGGCTGTTGGTCTATAGATCCCACCTTGAGTAGCGAGGCTCTGTAGCACTCAGCTAAGCATTTCTTCACCGATAGTGAAAAGGTCATCCTTTGGCTAATCCCTTTTAGATGCTATCCCTTCTAGATGAATTCCATGTCAGTGAGTAAATATGAATGCATATCAGTTTGATCAGGACAGTAAATATGAATGCATATCGACTTGATCAGGACAGAAGGTACAGCATGGTGTTTCCCAAAGTGTGCTCCTTGGATCGTTTGCACAGCATTACCTGAGCCCCTGTTATGTGCAAGCATCAGCCCAGCCCCACTGGACCAGACTACTGGGAGACAGGACTTGAGAAGCTGATGAAGGATGAGCTCCCCAGGCCCTTCTAATGCACATTCAAGTTTGAAAAGAACTGGAGTAACCTTAGAACCAGGTGGATAATAAGGATCATGGAAGCTCCTTGGGAAAGACTTGCAGGCAGAGGACCCAGAATAACATCTCCCTGAAGGCAAAAGAAAGCTTTTTCCTCTGCAGTGTAAAAAGTGGGATTAAAGGAACTCCCTCCCCTAGCCAAGAGAAGCCATGAGGGACTGTGCTGGAAGGAATGGTGCATTCCAGCCCAGATACTACACTTTTCCCACAGTCTTTGCAACCCACAGACCAGGAGATTCTCTCAGGTACCTAACCACCAGAACCCTGGGTTTCAAAACTGGGCAACTGTTTGGGCAGACACCGAGCTAGCCACAGGAAAGTTTTTCATACCCCACTGGTGCCTGGAATGCCAGTGAGACAGAACCTTTATTCCCCTACAAAGGGGGATGAAGCTAGGGAGCCAAGTGGTCGAGCTCAGTGCATCCTATCCCCCATGGAGCCCAGCAAGCTAAGATCTACTGGCTTGAAATCCTCGCTGCCAGCACAGTAGTCTGAAATCAACCTGGGATGCTCAAGCTTGGTGCAGGGAGGGGCATCCACCATTCCCAGCAAAGCTGCTGGGAAGTTCAAACTGGATGGACTGCACTGCAGCTTGGCAAAGCTACTGTAGCCAGGCTGCCTCTCTAGCTTCCTCCTCTCTGGGCAGGACATCTCTGAAAGAAAGGCAGCAGTCCCAGTAATGATCTGATAGATAAACCTCCAATCTCCCTGAAGCAGAGCACCTGGGGGAAGGGGCTGCTGTGGGCACAGCTTCAGGAGACTTAAACATTCCTGCCTGCCGGCTCTGAAAAGAGCAGCAGGTCTCCCAGTACAGCACTCGAGCTCTGCTAAGGGACAGATTGCCTCCTCAAATGGGTCCCTGACTCCCATGCCTCCTGACCGGGAGATGCCTCCCAGCAGGGATCAACAGATGCCTCATACAGGAGAGCTCTGGTTGGCATCTGGCACATGCCCCTCCGGGACAAAGCTTCCAGAGGAAGGAACAGGCAGCAATCTTTACTGTTCTGCAGCCTCCACTGGTGATACCCAAGCAAACAGTGTCTGGAGTGGACCTCCAGCAAACTCCAGCAGACCTACAGCAGAGGGGCCTGACTGTTAGAAGAAAAACTAACAAACAGAAAGGAATAGCATCAACATCAACAAAAAGCACATCCACACAGAAACTCCATCTGAAGGTCACCAACATCAAAGACCAAAGGTAGATAAATCCACAAAGATGAAGAAAATCCGGCACAAAAAGGCTGAAAATGCCAAAAACCAGAACACCTCTTCTCCTCCAAAGGATCACAACTCCTCTCAGCAAGGCAACAAAACTGGACAGAAACTGAGTCTGATGAATTGACAGAAGTAGGCTTCAGAAGTTGGATAATAACAAACTCCTCAAAGCTAAAGGAGCATGTTCTAACCCAATACAAGGAAGATAAGAACCTTGTATTGGGTTAGAACATGCTCCTTTGAAAAAAGGTTAGCAGAATTGCTAACTAGAATAACTAGTTTAAAGAAAAACATAAATGACCTGACAGAGTTGAAAAAACACAGCATGAGAACTTCATGAGGCATACACAAGTATAAATAGCCAAATCAATCAAGCAGAAGAAGGATATCAGAAATTGAAGATCAACTTAATGAAATAAAGCGTGAAGACAAGATTAGAGAAAACAAATGAAAAGGAATGAACAAAGCTTCCAAAAAATACGGGACTATGTGAAAAGACCTAACCTACGTTTGATTTGTGTACCTGAAATTGGCGGGGAGAATGGAAACCAAGTTGGAAAACACTCTTCAGGATATTATCCGGGAGAACTTCCCCAGTATAGCAAGACAGGCCAACATTCAAATTCGGGAAATACCGAGAACACCACAAAGATACTCCTCAAGAAAAGCAACCCCAAGACACATAATTGTCAGATTAACCACAGTTGAAATGAAGGAAAAAATGTTAAGGGCAGCCAGAGAGAAAGGTCAGATTAACCAACAGCAGATCTCTCTGAAGAAACCTTACAAGTCAGAAGACAGTGGGGGCCCGTATTCAACATTCTTAAACAAAAGAATTTTCAACCCAGAATTTCATATCCAGCCAAACTAAGCTTCACAAGTGAAGGAGAAATAAAATCCTTTGCAGACAAACAAATGCTGAGAGATTTTGTCACCACCAGGCCTGCCTTGCAAGACTTCTTGAAGAAATCACTAAATATGGAAAGGAAAAACCAGTACCAACCAATGCAAAAATATAGCAAATTATAAAGACCATTGACACTTTGAAAAAAACTGCATCAACTAACTGGCAAAAGAACCGACTAGCATGATAATGACAGGATCAAACTGACACGTAACAATATTAACCTTAAATATAAACAAGCTAAATGCCCCAGTTAAAAGACACAGACTGGAAAATTGGATAAAGAGCCAAGACCCATCAATGTGCTGTATTCAGGAGACCCATCTCACATGCAAAGACACACGTAGGCTCAAAATAAAGGGATGGAGGAATATTTACAAAGCAAATGGAATGCCAAAGAAAAGCAGGAGTTGCAATCCTAGTCTCTGATAAAACACACTTTAACCAACAAGGATCAAAAAAGACAAAGAAGGACATTACATAATGGTAAAAGGATCAACGCAACAAGAAGAGATAACTATCCTAAATATGTATGCACCCAATACAGGAGCACCCAGATTCATAAAGCAAACTCCTAGAGACCTACAAAGAAACTTAGACTCCCACACAATAGTAGTAGGAGACATTAACACCCCCACTGTCAATATTACACAGATCAACAAGACAGAAAATTAACAAGGTTATTCAGGATTGAACTCAGCTCTGGACCAAGCAGACCTAATAGACATCTACAGGACTCTCCACCCCAAATCAACAGAATATACATTCTTCTCAGTACCACATCGTACTCATTCTAAAACTGATCACATAATTGGAAGTAAAACACTCCTCAGCAAATGCAAAAGGATGGAAATCATAGCAAACATTCTCTCACACCACAGTGCAATCAAATTAGAACTCTAGATTAAGAAACTCACTCAAAATTGCACAACTACATGGAAATTGAACAATCTGCTCCTGAATGACTACCAGGTAAATAACAAAATTAAGGCAGAAAGAAATAAGTTCTTTAAAACCAATGAGAACAAAGACACAATGTAGCAGAATCTCTTGGACACAGCTAAAGCAGTGTTTACAGGGAAATGTATAGACCAAATGCCCACAGGAGAAAGTAGGAAAGATCTAAAATCAACACACTAACACCACAATTAAAAGAACTAGAGAAGCAAGAGCAAACAAATTCAAAAGCTAGCAGAAGACAAGAAATAACTAAGATCAGAGCAGAGCTGAAGGAGATAGAGACATGAAAAACCCTTCAAAAAATCAATGAATCCAGGAACTGAACTTTGAAAAGATTAATAAAATAGACCACTAGCCAGACTAATAAAGAAAAAAAGAGAGAAGAATCAAATAGACACAACAAAAATGATAAAGGCAATATCACCACTTACACCACAGAAACACAAGCTACCATCAGAGAATATGATAAACACCTCTACACAAATAAACTAGAAAATCTAGAAAAAAATAGATAAATTCCTGGAACATACACCCTCCCAAGACTAAACCAGGAAGAAGTCGAATCCCTGAATAGACCAATAACAAGTTCTGAAATTGATGCAGTTAATTAATGGCCTACCAACCAAAAAAGTCCAGGACCAGATTGAGTCACAGTTGAATTCTACAAAGAAGAGCTGGTAGCATTCCCTCTGAAATTCTTCCAAGCAATAGAAAAAAAGGGACTCCTCCCTAACTCATTTTATGAAGCCAGCATCATCCTGATACCAAAACCTGGCAGAGACATGACAAAAAAAGAAAATTTCAGGCCGATATTCCTAATGAACATCAGTGTGAAAATCCTCAATAAAATACTGGCAAACCAAATCCAGTAGCACATCAAAAAGCTTATCCACCACAATCAAGTCGACTTCATCCCTGGGATGCAAGGCTGGTTCAACATACACAAATCAATAAACATAATTCATCACATAAATAGAACCAATGACAAAAACCAGATGCAGAAAAGGCCTTTGATAAAATTCAACATCCCTTCATGTTAAAAACTGTCAATAAACTAGGTATTGATGGAATGTATCTCAAAATAATAAGAGCTATTTATGACAAACCCACAGCCAATATCATACTTAATGGCAAAAACTGGAAGCATTCCCTTTGAAAACTAGCATAAGAAAAGGATGCCCTCTCTCAGCACTCCTATTCAACACAGTATTGGAAGTTCTGGCCCAGGCAATCAGGCAAGAGAAACAAATAAAGAATATTCAAATAGGAAGAGAGGAAGTCAAATTGTCTCTGCTTGAAGATGATATGATTGTATATTTAGAAAACCCCATCGTCTCAGCTGAAAATCTCCTTTGGCTGATAAGCAACTTCAGCAAAGTCTCAGGATACAAAATCAACGTGCAAAAATCACAAGCATTCCTATACACCAATAAAACACAAACAGAGAGCCAAATCATGAGTGAACTCCCATTCACAATTGCCACAAAGAGAATAAAATACCTAGGAATACAACTTACAAGGGATGTGAAAGACCTCTTCAAGAAGAACTACAAACCACTGCTCAAGGAAATAAGAGAGGACACAAACAAATGGAAAAACATTCCATGCTCATGGATAGGAAGAATCGATATCGTAAAAATGACCATACTGCCCAAAGTAATTTATAGATTCAATGCTATCTCCATCAAGCTACCATTGACTTTCTTTACAGAACTAAAAAAAACTACTTTAAATTTCATATGGAACCAAAAAAGAGCTCATATAGCCAAGACAATCCTAAGCAAAAAGAGCAAAGCTGGAGGTATCATGCTACCTGACTTCAAACTATACTACAAGGCTACAGTAACCAAAAGAGCATGGTACTGGTACCAAAACAGATATCTACACCAATGGAACAGAGCAGAGGCCTCAGAAATAATGCCACACATCTGAAACCATCTGATCCTTGACAAACCTGACAAAAACAAGCAATAAGGAAAGGATTCCCTATTTAATAAATGATGTTGGGACAACTGGCCAGTCATATGCAGAAAACTGAAACTGGACCCCTTCCTTACACCTTATACAAAAATTAACTCAAGATGAATTAAAGCCTTAAATGTAAGACATAAAACAATAAATACCCTAGAAGAAAACCTGGGCAACACCATTCAGTACATAGGCATGGGCAAAGACTTCAGGACTGAAACACCAAAAGCAATGGCAGCAAAAGCCAAAATTGACAAATGGAATCTAACTAAACTAAAGAGCTTCTGCACAGCAAAATAAACTATCATCGGACTGAACAGCCTACAGAATGGGAGAAAAATTTTGCAATCTATCCATCTGGCAAAAGGTTAATATCCAGAATCTACAAAAGACTTAAACAAATTTACAAGAAAAAAACAAACAATCCCATCATAAAGTAGGCAAAGGATATGAACAGACACTTCTCAGAAGAAGGCATTTATGTGGCCAACAAACATATGAATAAAAGCTCCTTATCACTGGTCATTAGAGAAATGCAAATCAAAACCACAATGAGATACCATCTCATGCCAGTTAGAATGGCAGTCATTAAAAAGTCAGGAAACAACAGATGCTGGAGAGGATGTGGAGAAATAGGAAAGCTTTTACACTGTTGGTGGCAATGTAAATTAGTTCAACAATTATGGAAGACAATGTGGCAATTCCTCAAGGATCTAGAACCAGAAATACCATTTGACTCAGTGATCCCATTACTGGGTATATACCCAAAAAATATAAATTATTCTACTATAAAGACACATGCACACATATATTTATTGTAGCACTATTCACAATAGCAAAGACTTGGAACCAACCAAAATGCCTATCAATGATAGACTGGATTAAAAAATGTGGCACATATATACCATGGAATACCATGCAGCCATAAAAAAGGATGAGTTAATGTCTTTTGCAGGGACATGGATGAAGATAGAAATCATCATTCTCAGAAAACTAAAACAGGAACAGAAAACCAAACACTGCATGTTCTCACTCATAAGAGGGAGTTGAACAATGAGAATCCATGGACATAGGGAGGGGAACACCACACACCAGGGTCTGTTAGCGGGTGGGGAGCTAGGGGAGGGATAGCATCAGGAGAAATACCTAATGTAGATGACAGGTTGATGGGTGTAGCAAACCACCATGGCACATGTATACCTATGTAACAAACCTGCACATTCTGCACATGTATCCCAGAACTTAAAGTATAATAAAATATATACTCCTGCTTTCCTTGGATTAACGTTAGCACAATATATATATTTCCTTTCTTTTTTTTAATTCTGCTTATATCAATGCATTTTAAGTGAGTTTGTTGTAGGTAGTAAATAGTTGGGTCATGGTTTTAATTCACTCTGACAACCTTTGTCTTTTAATTGGTGTTCTTAGAATGTTTACATTTACTGTAATTATTAATATGTTAAGGCATGAGTCTGGAATTTTATTTTTTGTTTTGCTTCCTCTGCTTTTTGTTTCTCTGTTTCCTTTTTCTGGCTTTCAGTGAGTTACTTGAAAATTTTTTAGGATTGCATTCTGGTTCATCTGTAATAATTTTTAGTATATCTCTTTGTATACCATTTTAGTGGTTGCTTTAAGTATTACATGTACGGAATTTATCACAGTCTACTGGTGTTAACCTTTTACCAGTTCAAGTAAAATATAGAAACCTTATCTCCCTTTACTTCCCTTTACCCTCTTCTGTTTATAATTATCTCAACTGTTCCCTTTACATATATTTAGAACCATATCAGGCAGTGTTATAATTTTTGCATCAACTGTCAAACATAATTTAGAAGACTTGGTCATGAAAAAAAAAAGGAATTAAAGCTGAAAGGGCCAGTTATAAAGTTTTAGAGTCAGAAGGGATCCAACAGATTAGGTACTGACAGGAGAAATCACCTAAGGGATGTCAGGAATGAGATTGTTCTCCACTCATTATGAGGAAGGAGTCACCAACATCAGTAAAAACTTGAAAGTTATTAAATATTGAATTGGTAAACACTTTAGATGCTTTATTGGCAGTGCCTGTAATGTAGAGGAATATAAATCAGCTCTTATTTGTGTGGCACATTCTCCACGCGTGTTAATACCCATGACATAATCTGCTCTCATATGTGGCCTCAGAGGGTATGTAAAGGCAAGTGTGATTCAGTCCCTGCTCACAAGTGAGTGCACCGAGTGCCAGAGAGCAGTTGTAATGGCAAGGCCAACCTCTGGTCTCCAACTCTGTGCCTCATCTTTTCAACTAGCCCTGAAGCTCCCAGATGTGATTGTGCATCAAAACACTTGAGGGGGCCCCACCCCAGACCTACTGAGTCAGGATCTTCAGAAGGGGACCTGGTCATCTGTATTTTTAAGAACGATGCTGCAGGTGATTCTTATGCAATCAATCTATGGAACCATGTTTGGGAACCACTCAACTAGACCGTGTGACATGAGCTTCTTATTACTCAAAGGGTCATCTGGAAAGAGAAGAAGTAAAGAGATTGGAACCCTGGGACCCCTTCTGAAGACAGGAATGGCAGCACGCATATTTTAGGGTCTTCCCTGCAGTCCCTCTTTCTCTTTTCCTTGGAAGGTTAGGATTAGACGTGAGATTCCATAGCTGCTGGAAGTGGGAACATTTAATAAATTTTTCATTTGAGAAACTGAGAGCATAGCTCAGAACCTAGATGGTTTATTAGCAAGATCTTCATTAACATTAAAGGATAAATTTAAATTTCAATAATTCTAAGACATGGAGAAAGTGGAGGAGGCTGCTTCAGTTGTCGATTTAGAATGAGCTCTTGGTTTAAGTCCTCACTAGCTGTGTGGCTTTGGCTAAGTTAGCTAACCTCTGAAATGTTCAGCCACCACTCCAGAACCTAAAAATCGTCTTAGGAAGACTATGTGAGGAAAGATGGGTAAAAGCATGCAGCACGTACTAGGCGCTCCCTATGTATTAGTTGAAATTGAATCTGAGGTTCCTCAGAAGGGTGGAGATAGGAGACAGGAAACAGGAGTTTCCCTGCAGCTGCTGACAAGAGCAAGACTCTGGCAACTTGCTTTCCTCTCAGGAGGTCTGGCCTTCTGCGTTGACAGATGAGCAGCAAACCAAGCAGTGGCATAGAGGAGCCTCCAGAAGCTTCCCAAGGGAGGCAGAGTCTGAAATTGTTTTACCATTTAGAAACTGCTCCTTGGAACTTCTCTTCTTACGCTTCTCTTTGAAAAACGTAAAAGTTCCAGTGAGCTGATTTTATGCTAAATTTTATTTAGCTGCTGTTCTCATCAAAAAAGCCATAAGAACATGTAATGGGGAGGGTGGGTGGCGTGGAGCCCCGTGGAGAAAGGATTTGACCAGGGAGAAAGGGGCATGGGAAGGGAAATGGGAGGTGTTGAAGTTAAGTTTGGCTGGACTCACAGCTTTCCCCATCCCATGGGTTTAGCCCATCCTGTGGGGAGATGAACTTGTGGTGCTCACGAAAGATGAGGGATTTGCTTCCAGAGGAACCTATTTGAGCTGGGATGGAGCAAGTGGCCCATCTCAGTTATGTGGGGAGCCCGTGTAATAAAAGCACCCTGAGGAAGGAGGTAAACTTTCTTAATCAGAGTAGGGGGAAATCATTTTAGTAGGAGGAAGATGTGCTGTTTCTATGAAACTAGTCTGTAGTGTTTCTCAAAGAAAACAGTCTCACTGTGGCAATAGCAACTCAACAGGAAATCAACTGTGATTCTCATTGATTCCCCTGATTCCCACCCTGTCTAGTGAGAAACACCCGCTGTGGGGCAGAGAAATAGCAAGAGGGGTGAGTGATGGTTTCCACTGCACCCAATTTGCATGGATACTTTTCCTTTTTGAGATATTAGCTGCCCTGTCATCAGGGTTTCTCCTCTCCTCCCCAGGACCTAGGTCAATTGTAAAAGCAGAAAGAACTTTTCTTGATCAGTCAGATTCCCTAAGAAAGATGGACTGCTCAGAAGAAAGATGGGGACATAGAATATGAAAAAAAAAATACGGAAAGCTTCTCAGCAGAGAGTAGACAGTAACTTTTGGGATTTGGCAAAAGGAATGGTGGAATGGCTGACATCAGTTCCATGGAGTCATGGAGGTTCATCAACCTTTTAAGCCTCTCCCTTTCAACAAGGAGAATGCTGTTTTTCCTTTTGCTATGCTTTCATTGCTTGGTGCCCACCACGATGTGTTAAGTTTGCAGAGAGAATGCTTCCAGTTCACACCTATGACTTCCTCCCCTGAGTTGCTTTCATTGCTTGGTGCCCACCACGATGTGTTAAGTTTGCAGAGAGAATGCTTCCAGTTCACACCTATGACTTCCTCCCCTGAGTTGCACATATCCTACTGGAATGACTGGGTTGGAACAGATGTAGGACCACTGACCACATGGTACCTGTCCTGCTGCTCCCACCTGCCTCCAGCATCCTGTTCCTGATTGGTTCAACTTGCACCTATACTCAGGCAGGGTGAATTCTTTTTCAAAAGCAGCAATCACTCCTTGCAACCTGACTTCTGTCACCACATCTTCCCTGACCCAACAGATCTACTGCGACACAAAGTATGCACAGAATTCAAGTTCTATTTTTTACCATTTTCCTCTTTGACCTTCTGTGCAAACCAATTAATCACCAGTACACATGGATACGAGAAAGCAAACTATGGTCAAATCCAAACAATTTGCACTCCATATAGATTTTTGTTATATTAAAGGAAAAGAAAATCTATATCGATTTGAAACTGAGAATGATGCCATCAAAATACCACAAATATAACATAAGACACGGTGCAAAAAAGATTGCTTTGTGGCAGGGATTGGAGAACCCAGGATCCACCTTTCACAAAGGGAAGCATGTGTGGACAGGAAATCTAGGACACTCCACAAGACTCCCCAAAAACCCCCAGCCACAGAGAGCAGGAGCTGGAGGTGAAGGCAGTTTATTGCATGGTTGCTGAGAAGCAAATGTGTACTAAGACTAGCATGGGAAGCAGCTAACTGCAGCATTTACTCTCAGTTTACTCCTGGAGCACAGGGCATACTTAGTAAAACACTGGAATGTCTACTGCAGTCATGACATGTCAAAAAGGGAACATTGTCCCAGCTGACTTTGGTTTGAAAAATGAATTCAGTATAGCAAAATCTCTCTGTGCTGTACCTCTTAATCTAGCTCTCTTCCTACCCCCAGTAGATGAAGCTATCTAGAAAGACAATGTCTACAGTCTGTCTAAAGTTTCCCTTCTTCCTTCGTCTGGACCTGAACTATTTGACAATAATGAAATCACTACAATCTCTGCGTGAAACCACTTCATTTTCCAGACCACAACAAAGTGACATGGCACTTCACTTGGTAAGGCTGAGCAAATGAAGAGAAATCCTCCAGCAAGGTCGGACTTACTAGATTAAAGGAAACATACAGGTTAAGATTAAGTGACACCCTGTAGTGGCCATGAAAATGTACCACTCAGATCTCCTATTGTGTGATGGTCCCAGCTGCTGCCCACAGGCTATTCCAGCCAGTGACTATGCACTAATGCAGCCCCATTCATGCAAGACAAGGGACTCTTAATAGGTGACTTTGGCTAACAGCCTCACTAGCAGCCTCACCAAAACCTTCTTAGACCTCTGCTGTAGTCTGGGATTCTCCCACTGACTTCTTCCTTCTCTCTCCTGAATAGGTATCAGATCTTGTGGTTGATAAGGCACTTTCCACCTTCTCCTATTCCAGCTTCTTTACTCTTCACAGGCATTTTCCTAAAAATCCTTGTGCACATCTATTCCTAGCTTGGAGTATGCTGAGCAGAGGATCTGAACTAACAAACTCATGAAACAAAAATGTTAGAAAAAGCATCAGATTTTAAAGGAAACTGCATCAATTTACAGGCACTAACCCAAGACCAGGCATGATTACATTCAGATGATATATACAATTGCTTAAACATTTCCAAATTTTCCAATTTTCCAGAGAGATATGCTGACAATAGAAGCTACCAGTCCGGTTAATCTAAAAGCTGCCTTGTTCTTGCAGAATTTGGGGGAAAAGGATAGAGTTAAAAGACATAGAGATCAGACCTGAGAGAGCCAATGCATGCATTATAAGTAAACTCAAGAGAAATAAGATAGAAGATGCAAGGGAGAATTAATCATGAAAAAATACAAAAAGATAGTTTTTCTGATTCCTTGAGATTAAAGACGTGGCTTTTCTGCTCAAGATTCTAGCAACACAAGAAACAATAGGAATGAAAAGACATGTTTTCAATTGCCAGAGGGCTCCCAAAGTGATGTGGTCCTGGAAGACTACCATGAACTCCAATCATGCTCCCTGCTAGCTTAAGGGCAGAAACAACTCAAAGAGCTGGACTAATTCACGGTTCCTGGTCAGGCATTCTAAGAGACTTAATACCAGCTGTAATGTTGCTAGGAGACCTACCTCTGAAATGATCTATTAAGTGACATAGCAGAATCATCAGTTACAGGCTATCAGATCACAATAAATCATAGGATCTCAATTTGATGTGTTATTAATCTAGGTCAGTTTGAATTTTATAGTTGTAATTTTATAATTTGATGTGTTATTAATCTAGGTCAGTCTGAATTTTATTGTTGTGATTTTATAATTTCTTTTAAAAACGAGGTTACTGTGTTTTTCAAAACTTAATATTGAATCTCAAAAGATGTCTTCTTAACAAACCCTCTGATAAGACCTTGTTGATGAGACTAGAATATATGACTGGCTGCTTAGGGATAAGGCACCGTATTTGGTAGTGAGAATGTCACCGCCATAATTCACTCAGCTCTGCCCAGCCACATGTAGAGCCCATCTATAGCTATTGATGTCTTCAGGGTTACCTTAAGGTCTGAATTAAAGTGAAATTCTACTATCACATTTCTCTTTGAGGACAATTAGGATATGATATACTCAGTATTGGGTTTTTTTTCCAGAAGGAAGAAATCTAGTTGTTAATCATTAGTATCTTCAGTGCTCATGTCTAAAACTCAAGTGAAAATACATGCCTCTGATGGATAGGAGAAACAGGAGTTAGGAAACAGATTGCAGTTTCAGACTATCATGGTTTAGCCATTACCAGTAGCTATTAATGCATAAGTTATATTAAAACACGTATATCTCATTTCACACACAATAGTACCCATGATAATTATATTAAAGGCTCTTGATCCTGATTTTAATAAACTAACCACTCTTTATCTTTTTATAGAGTACATTAAAATCCCATACTATATGATTTAAGATATAGGCTTTTTTTTTTCTGGTGAGTCAAATATTCCTAATTAATAAATGGCTATTACCATATAAATACACTATGCAGGAATTAACAATTTCAAAGAATTAGGTTTTCAGAGAATTTCCAAAGAATTGGAACAAGATCAATTCAACACTAAAATAATCCTGAAAAAAGTCAATACTTCATACTCGCATTTTCTAGTATAAACTTTTTAAACCCTAACTTACTTCATTTTAACAAATCTTTTAACACAATCTTTGTTTTATCAATTTTTAAACTTTTTATCAGGATTTTATTAAATTTGAATATTTAAGAAGGAAAGAAAGGAAGAGAATTGAGGGATGTATTTGATGATTTATTAAAAAGTATAAATACGAGCTACTCCTTTTCCATGTTTAGAACAAGTGGGAGGTTAAAAGAGAGTAGTAAACGTAGGGTGTAAGGAAAGTCTCAGCGAGAAGTATCTCTTTGATTGTCAGCCAGCTGTAGGATTTCAGAAGGGCAAAAATGGCCCATTGGAGTCCAAAAAAAAAAAAAAAATAAGCTCTACCCTGATGGTACATTGTAGAAGAGGTACTATAATTGCTACAGGAGTAATCAGAAGGAATTTCGATTTTTGATGAGTTCCTCTAATGAATAATAAAGTGCCCCAGCTATCATTTCTTCCCGTTGGTCAGTGCCTGGACAGTGCCAGTTATGAAATAGTTTGTGTATCACCTCTGTGTTTGAAGAGGGTTGAGACCCAACAGCAAAACTAGGCCAATGCAGCTTATTCACTGCATTGAAGCTGTCAGTTAAATGCTTGGAGCTGCAAATAATAGCCACCTTGAGCTAGCTGAAGCAAAGATATTAAATGGCTTACCTAAGTGTAATCTAGAGGTGGGCAGGCTCCATGCCATTTGCCTGTTATTCCCTTTCCTCTGTCCTCATCCTGTGCCAGCTCCCTTCAGGCTAGCAACTAGATGGCTGCAGCAATATTTGCTCTATATGAGTCCACAGCAACATCTAGAGGGAGAGAAACTATTCTTAAGGTTCTGTTTAAATGTTATGAAGCTTTCCTCAGAAAACCCAAATAACCTTCCACTTGAGTCTCTTTGGTCTGTATTGGGATGCCATACATATTCATGAACCGATCCCATTGTCATTCATTGGCTTAGGGCTGGGTTTCCTAACTAATTCCCACTAGGGTAATGGTCAATTAGTACAACAGAACCAAATGGTCAGTGGTATTTGACCATTGGTTCTCCAATGATCAAATTGGAGTGTGTGCCTTAGGATCTCCTAGAGAAACTGACTCCCAAAATTCTGATTCTGTAGGTCTGGGATGAGAACAGAGAATTTGCATTTCTAAACATTTTTCAAGTAATGCTGATGCTTCTGGCCTGAGAACTACTCTTGGAGAAGCACTGGATCTGCCCAATCAGGGTTTAACACAGAAGCTGGAGTTACTTCCCTTAATGCCTGTGTTGCTACACAGCAGATAAGGAATAGCAAGGATGTGAAGGGTCAGTTGTCACATCCTCTGCACTGGCTGTGAGGGGTCCACATGGCGCTCAACGTGAGTTTTTGTTCACCGTGACTGACATTACCTGGGCTAAGCAGGATATGTCACTCTGAGTTCATGGTGCTCCTCTCTGCGTACAGAAAGATATATATCTCATTTCCTAGCTCCTCCCCTGGTCCTTTCTTCCCCTGTAAACACACAACATTTACCAGTCAGGGTGTTGATGGTTTAACTTCTATAGGTGACTTATAGGCAGCCTCATATATGTATGTATGGGGCTTTGGTTGCCTAGAACATTATTCTCTTCATGCTTTAATGGGAGTCACCTGGGGATCTTGCATCAATGCAGATTCTGGCTTAGGAAGTCTGAGGTGGGGCCTGGGATTCTGAATTCCTAACAAGCTCCCAGGTGATGCTGATGCTACTGGTCCACAGGCCACTGATTGATGATTCCAGCCCAGGAGGCCTCCTCACACTCTATTCTTCCTGGTCATGTTTATTTCCCTTTCCAGAACGTACTCTTCCCACCTCCAACTCTACACCTAGAATCTCTTTGTATATTTTCTTCTCCTACAAAATAAAGACAGTGGCTTTTTTGGTGTACCTGGAAACACCCAACAATGGCATAAACCTCCATTAAACAGCCTTGAGATCCATTTTTAGTAGTACTCTGGGGTAAGTGCTGAGGTTGAGGTGTAAGAAAGACCAAGATGCATTAACACGGGACTAGGATCCAGGCATCTCAGACCGAGTCAGTGTCCTCCTGGCTGTGTGCTTGATGTCAGGTTGATTAGTGTCACTTTCTGTAAAAAGGTCAGTATAATCTTAAATGAATTGAGAGAGAATTTTTTCATTTAGCAGTATCATTCTTAATAAATGCTTCAATCACACTATAGTGAACATTGCAATTTATTACCAAAATATTGTGATGAGTGATCTGTTTACTCCTAATGCATGGGTCCTAGTCTGGGAAGGGAACATGTTAGCTAAGAGGGAAACAGGAATTCATCACTGTCCTCAGCCTTCCTTTTTGTCTAGTCTTTGCTTAAAAGATTTTATTTAGAATCCACAGGAGACAGTGGAAATGAATCTCCTCTAAGCCCTCAATGACAGCAATGGATTATGCTCATGAGAAATGATCGCACCTAAGGTAGGCAGGAGGACCAGTGCAGGTAATCACAGTGCAATTACAGCATTGGGTGAATAGCACTGGGCCAGGCCAGATGATGGATGAGTTTTCTGAAGGAGAACAGAGTAAGAGTACTTGGTAGCAATGACTAAGACTTCCTCCTGAATATCAAATTGGATTTTCTCAAAAATGAGGTGAAGCACTTCTGTGAGACTACATAAACCATGCAGTGTCCTAAAGCAATCACTAAACAGTGCAGGTCAAAGAAAGAGAAAAACAAACCTACAGAAGGCCTGGTAGTACTGAACCATTTGGATTGCATCCAGTAGTTCTTGAAATCCCACAAGCAAGAGGAAAGGGAAATGAAAGAAGTGAATGTTGACTGATAATACGTGATAACACATGTTGAGGACAATGGCATTAAATATCTTGGCCCAGCACCTGCTGTTCAAGGGTAAGGAAAGGGGTCAGATTCCTGAGTCTATTGATTTCTCAGCAAAGTGGGAAAGCCTGCAAAACTGGCTCTATCAGTGGATCAAAAGGAGAGAGAAAGGTGAAGGGAAAGGATGGGAAAGGAGCACGGATGGATGTTGATAGCGAGATGGGAACTCCAAGGGCTGCACTGCTCCATATTTGGTGGGAGCAGTGATGCAATTTATACATTTAGTGACTGTCATGCTATCATCAGTTCTGCTCTGAGAGAGCTTAATCTCCACAAAATGACTCTCTTATAAATGGCGCTTTTGAATATGAAACACAAGGCTTTTGCCTACTCTGGGAGAAGAAGGTTAAGGCAAAGCAAAGACAAATTGCTCTGCTTACTACTGAAACAGAGGTCTTGAATGTTTAATGGAAAGTGAAAGCCCAGAAATTGAGAAGAGAGAAGAGAGGAAAGAGAGGCGAGTTGGTAATGTGTTAGGAGGCCAGGTCCCATAGGGAGGGACATACTGGAAAAGTTTTCTCTGGTTTAGAGGACGTTGGAGAAAGTATTGGGAATAGAAACTCCTGACTAGCAACTAGAATTTGTTCCTATAAATCCTCTGATATCCCTCAAATACTTTCAGTAGACATCTATTAGACACAACTGACCTCATATTCATGACGGTTTGGGGGAATAACATTTAAATGAAGTCAGCATATCTCTGACCCCAGTTGAAATTGTATGAGCTAAAAGATTACCAAGGGGAACAGAAAATCTCAGATAAGGGGTGAGACCTTGATAAACATTTCCAATATACTAGCTATACATAGCTCACTAGAGGCTTTAAAAGGTCTTTTTAGGTTTTGTTGTTATTGTTATAAATATGTAAACAATATTGGTCAGACCCCAGGACATGTAAATAGCCTTTACAATTTCAAGAATCCCATGGGTAAGAAGCCAGGGAGGCTGTTTCAATGAAGTGACACATTGTGTTCATACCTTTAAATAATGACAAGGGCAGAAATAGTTTTCAACCAGGCCCCAGTCTGGAAATACTTCTGCTAAAGCTTATAAAGCTGCCATAGCATGAGCAGAAAGTGAAGCAGTAGTGTTGAAACACTGGGTGGCCGGCGGTGTTCTCACAGGGACAGAGGGCTTCAGGACAATGAAGTAATGATTCCAATAACCAGGACAATCATTCTTCAAAGAGCATTAGAAGAAGCTAGTGTCCTTAACTGCTCCAGTTCAGGAATGAATGGATAAGGAGTAACATGGCAACTGTGGAAATGAAAGCATGCTGTGACTAGGAAAAGGGGCCCTGATGAAAGAAAGAGATGGCTGGGCACAGTGGCTCATGCCTGTAATCCCAGCACTTTGGGAGGCCAAGGCGGACTGATCACCTGAGGTCTAGAGTTCGAGACCAGCCTGACCAAAATGGAGAAACCCTGTCTCTACTAAAAATACAAAATTAGCCAGGCATGGTGGTGCATGCCTGTAACCCCAGCTACTTGGGAGGCTGAGACAGGAGAATCGCTTGAACCCGGGAGGCAGAGGTTGCAGTGAGCCGAGATCACGCCATTGCACTCCAGCCTGGGCAACAAGAGCAAAACTCCTTTTAAAAACAAAGAAAAGAAAAGAAAGAGAGAAAGGAAGGAAGGAAGGAAGGAAGGAAGGAAGGAAGGAAGGAAGGAAGGAAGGAAGGAAGGAAGGAAGGAAGGAAAGAAGGAAGGAAGGAAGGAAGGAAGGAAGGAAGGAAGGAAGGAAGGAAGGAAGGAAGGAAGGAAGGAAGGAAGGAGGGAAGGAAAGAAGGAAGGAAGGAAGGAGAACAACTTGGGGACAGGAGAAGTGGAAAGAGAAGAGCTCCGAAGAGACAGAGTAATTCCAGGACAGACCAGACCAGACCAGAGCAGAGATTTTTACAATTCTTGGTGGAGACTGAGAAATTTATATCAGAAGCTACCATGTGTCATTTATACTTTGTGGTGTAATTTTGCTTGAAATGTCTTCATAGTGAGTTATGTATAAAGTTCTTATTCCAATACCAAAATAAACGCTCTGTCATTTTCAACAATTTGCCTGTGCTGTTATCATAGATGCTTGGGTTGCAGAAGCCCTCCAGCTGTTGATATAAACAGACATCTGCTGGACACAGTGTCTTAGTCCTGACTCCCCCACCCACATACACAGATAGACATATTATGATGGAAGACCCTGGGTTTCAAAAGCATAACAGGTAGGTAGCCTATTTATTCAGGGACCCAAACTGAAAGCACAAGGTCATCCAAAGAGATAGAGAGAGAGTTAGTTCATGTTTTAAAATTGAGGAATAGAATGCTAGTAAAAATATTAAATATGCAAATATGCTTTGTGGAAATTATATTGTCAGCCCTTTTTGCTTCTAAAAGTTATTGCTTGCCTTTCTTCAGTGAAGGGAGACAATACATAGGGGAAATTGTATTTTAAGGAAATCTGAAAATATATCCTAAAATAAGGTAAACAAAGTATTGCTGAATATACTTTCTCAGGAAAGATTAAGGAAAAATATTCTAGAAAAAAAACGAAAAAAGGATGTAGATAAGTTATAATAGACAAGATACAAATGGCTAAGAAACACATGAAAAACAACATTTAGGCTCACAACTAAGCAAGAAATGTAAATGTGTACAAAAATGCTGATTTATACACTGCAAGTTGGCAAAGTTTTGAGAGAATGAAAATGCCTATTACTGGCAGGGATATGGGGAAACTGGATTTTTCAAGCACTGTGATATGAGTAGTAATGAACAGCCTCCTGGAGGGAGGGTTGACCTCTGTATCAAGAACCATAAAATTCATATACCCTTTGGCCTCATAATTCTACTTCCAGAAATGCTTCTAAAGAAAAAAGCCAGATGAACCAGGAAATATATTGATTGCATCAATGTATAGAATGGTTAATATTTTAAGTTCCCACAGTAAAAATTATTTGAAATTGTGGTCTGTTGATAATGGAATATTAATTCAGCCACTTTAAAAAGATGAGAGTAAATAGATTTTACTGAAACAAATAGTTGTTCACAGTATATCATTATGCCAATGAGCAAGTTACAAAAGATTATAGTATTTTTTTCTAGTTTTACACATACAAACACACATGGACACACACATGCACATTTGTATACATGTAGGAGAGGGAGACAAGGAAAGAATTTATGAAAATGTCAATGGTTTATTGTATCTGGGAGGTGAGCTTGTGGGTGATTTTTTTCCGTTATGATTTATCTGTACTGTAAATGTTCTCTATAAGAAACATGAATTACTTTTAGAATATTCATAATAAAAAAGAAAAACAGTATATTTTTTTCACTTCCATCAAAGGAAGTTTAGATTCTTTTTGTAGCTAAATTGGTGTTTTTATTATTTGCAATTTTCTTAATAACAACAAAACTAATACTAGTGACTTTTTATAGCCACATGTGATCTGTATCCAAATGGGCCTATTAAATGCTAAATCCCTTCACATTTTTCTTCATAATGACCCTAAAGGAGAGCTGAGGACTAATGTTATAAATGGAGAGAATGAGGCATAGATAATCATGGAAATTCTCCCTTGAGTTCAGAGAAAAATAAGAAGCAGCTCTAAGGAAAAACTGCAAGACCCCAGACTGTTGTTTTGAATGAAAGCTGAGCTCCCCACAGATCTCATCAGTAATTTTATTATTAGTGCAGCCTCAGCACCATGTTCCTTTGAGTAAAAATAAGAATTATTTCCTTCTCATTTTGAAAGTCTCTTCCTTGAGCCAAGAGTGTGTATATATCTATATGGCACTAATGCTGATGTGTGTGTTGTGTCTCTGATACAGTTTGGCTCTATGTCTCCACCCAAATCTCATGTTGAACTGTAATCCTCATAATCCCCATGTGTCAAGGGAGGGATCTGGTGGGAGGTGATTGGATCATGGGAGTGGTTTCCCCCATGCTGTTCTCATGACAGTGAGTGAATTCTCACGAGATTTGGTGGTTTTACAAGTGTTTGACAGCTCCTCCCTCACTAGGTCTCTCTCTCTGTCTCTCTCCCTCTCTCTCTCTCTCTCACCCGCTGCCATGTGAAACGTGCCTGCTTCCCCTTCCACCATGATTGTAAGTTTCCTGAGGCCTCCTCAGCTATGTGGAACTGCGAGTTAATTAAATATCTTTTCTTCCTAAATTACCCAGTTTCAGGTGTTTCGTTATAGCAGTGTGAAAATGGACTAACACAATCTAACTCCTACATGCAATAGATATTCTGGGTTGCCCTCTGAACCCAGTTTGTCCTCAAGAAGAGGTCATTGTCCTTCCCCCCAAGATGAAAACTTCCCCAGTAGAAAGGGTTTAGCAGCACCAAGTGAGAAGAACACAGAATCAGACATGTCCAGGTATGAATCTTGACATCTCCAAGTCTTACTTCCTCCATGATGAAGTGGAGCTAATCAATCATGATGTTAATTTTATGTGTCAGCTTGACTGAACCATGGGATGCCCAGATATTGGGTTAATTATTACTTCTGGGTGTGTCTATGAAGGTGTTTCTGGCAGAAATTAGCATTTCAATCACTAGACTGAGTAAAGAAGATCGACTTAACCAATGTGGACAGGCATTGTCCAATCCATTGAGTGACCAGATAAAACAAAAAGGTGGAGGAGGGGCAAATTTTCTGTCTTTTCTGAGCTGGGACATTATCTTCTCCTGTCCTGGACCATTGGAGCTCTTTGTTCTAGGGGTGTCAGACTAAGGGCATACACTAGCAGCTCCTCCAGTTGTATCCTCCAGCCTTGAGCCTCAGATTGGGAGTTACATCATCAGCTGCCCTGGCTCTCCAGCTTGCAGGTGGCACACCGTGGGACCTCTTGTCCTCTATAATCATGTGAGCCCATTCCAAAATTAGTTCTCCTCTTATAAATATCCTATTGGTTCTGCTTCTCTGGAGACCTCTGACTAATATTCTGAAGAAGAGGAGATAAATTCATAGAGTGTGTCAAACACATGGAAGGGATGTCACCAGAGTTAGTGCTCTCTTCCCAGACTCCTACACCCTCTGTGACTTGCCCATTGAACTCCCTGAAGGAGGGTCTGGCTCTTTTACTTTCTGATCGTGCCCACAATTCTAAGCCCACGTGGGAGCTCAGTTCAGGAAGATGTACCATGAAGTTATGAGGTTTAAATTTCAGGACTCCTTCTTGTAGGCCCATTAGGGGCCTGAGGGTTTTGCTGAGAGTTGTAGAATGTTCTATATGAAGATGGGAAGATGGATTACAAGGAGAAAGCATTTGTGGTAAATGTGCTCCTGGTAAATTGCCTAAAAAGAGCTCAGAGGAAAGAATCACAAATCTCTAAGGCCCTAGGAATGTATTGTGACTTATTTTCTCATTATAAATAAATATTCACTGGTATATCTAATTGGGTGTCTGGATTCTTGTAGTTTCAGCAGCATCCCACAATTGTATAGACTCCAGGCTCCACAAAACCTGGATCATCCCTAAGAACTTAGTTCACCTAACTGGTTAAGAATCCTCTCTCTTACTATTCCCACCCTGGTCTCTGCTCAGACATTGAGTGACAGTGAGATTTCTACCTTCCAAGGTATTTCACTCCGATTAGAAACATTTTTACCCTGTTTACCGAAAAATGCCAATGATGACTCTGTGTCCCTAAGCTATCTGGATCACAGGTCACATTTCTGTTCCCTGGACCACACAGAATACACACCATCTCCAAAGCTGTTTCCCAGGCCACACACACCAGCATTTGGCCCCTCTTATCTGCCCACTGTAGTTCTTTTTCTGACTGGTGCATAGAGCTGAGCCCAGCCCTTCAAGTGTGATCAGACTGACCACAGCATGACAGATGCATTACCCATCCTCCAGTAATGCTGGGCACGGTTTCCCCTTGAAAAAGAGTGCCCACCCTAAAAAATCTCAAGTCAAAAGCTGGTTTACCATAATAGTAGTAGTACACTTCATTGTGACACTTCTAGAGCCAAGACTATTGCAGCCAATTCACTGCCCATCAGTTGCTGATTGAGGAAACTGAGTCTTAAATAGGACCACAACACAGGGCACTGCAAGGAAACTAGCTACACCCTGCATACACCTGATACTGCCTGTTGCGTGGAAGGTCAGAGCTGATATGCAGACATCATCAGGTTCCAGTGTGGGACATGGGTTGCAGCCTACAGGCAGGGCCTATGCCCTCGAAGAGAACAGAGGAGAAAAATGGTGCCATCATGTGACTACCTTCTTTGCCTGCCTCACATTCTCACAGTCTGGCTTCCACACTGCCTTCTTTAATAACCTTTCTTTCTTTCTTTCTTTCTTTCTTTCTTTCTTTCTTTCTTTCTTTCTTTCTTTCTTTCTTTCTTTCTTTCTTTCTTTCTTTCCCTTTCTTTCTTTCTCTCTCTCTCTCTCTTTCTTTCTTTCTTTCTTTCTTTCTTTCTTTCTTTCTTTCTTTCTTTCTTTCTTTCTTTCTTTCTTTCATTCTTTTTCTTTCCTTCTTTCTTCTTTTTTTGAGATGGGGTCTCACTCTGTCACCCAGGCTGGAGTGCAGTGGAATAATTTCAGCTCACTGCAACTTCCACCTCCCAGGTTCAAGCGATTCTCCTGCCTCAATCTCCTGAGTAGCTGGGAGTACAGGCGTGTGCCACAATGCGTGGCTAACTTTTGTATTTTTAGTAGAGACAGGGTTTCACCATGTTGGCCAGCCTGGCTTTGAACGCCTGGCCTCAAGTGATCCACCCCCTTCAGCCTCCCAAAGTGCTGGGATTACAAGCGTGAGCCACTGCACCCGGCCTTCTAGTAGTTTCTTTGGATCATAGTCTTGGCACAGTCACGGCAGTGCATTAGCTCATATGGTTGAAAGGGCTCGGGGGGATAAGTTGTTTCCTCTGTTCCAGCCTATGCACAACCCCCACCATTTCCCAATCAAAGAAGGAATAAAGCCACACTGCCTCTTAAAAGCAGTTATGAAACTATAAAGGACTTTCTTAATATCTTGGCCCCAGGATTTTGGGAGAAACAAAGACCCTCTCCTGATGTTCAAGGTATGGTACTGAAAGCCAATTTTGTAGTAGGGACAGCAACAGAATAAGCGTGGCACCAGAGATGGCTGAACATCCTCAGGGTGCCAGGCACTGCTAATTGACTCTGTGACTCGAATGTCCACACACACACACACAAACACACACACACACACACACCTATACTGCAGCGGCAGCATATGGTTGACTTTCTTTCATGGTGCAGTTTACTCTTATTGTAAACTGAGGCATAGCCATGGAGCTAGCAGGGGCCTAAATAAAAGGGTGTGCTAACTGAAACAAGTAAATGCAGGCAGCCCAAGCAGTTGCTATATATACATTTTATATGCTGCAATTATCAAGTAAGGAAATCTTAAACAAGTGGAGCTATTCTGGGCATTTTCCCACCCTGCTTGCTCTCCCTGGCGACTGTAACTTGATTTTGTCTTATGTCAGCAGCCCGAGGTTAAAGAACATCCCAAGTCAAGTGCTACCATAGACACAGCTCTCAGTTACTCACAGCTTGTAAATGTTAGTGAAGTGGAAGTACTATTTGTGATCTAGCATGACCTGTGAAAATTCAGATTTAACTGGAAGATGGATAACAGCTAACAACAGTAAAAGGCTAAATTTCACTTTTCGGAAACAAGCCAGAATCGATTAAATGGGCAGATTGGTTTTGACAGCTCATTGCTTGAGTGTCACAAAATAAACAACACTGGCTAATGTGTTCTGTCATGGAAGACCAAGCAGATGATATTTTATGCTTTTTAGAATTGACTGAAGAAGATATAAAACAGCACACTAAAACAACTATTAAAATATCCCCCTTGCTCATCCCACCCCAAACCTAACAAAGTCCCAGTAAACCAAACTTGCTCTTCACTTTGTTCCACTCATCCATCCATCTATCCTTTCAGTCATCCCCCAACCCATCCACCCTACCAAACAAGTATTTGCATGTACTTTTCATCTGTCAGAAACAGATAAGATGAGTCACATAGATGGGAATTTGCTCTCTACAGTGTCTCTTCTCTCTTCTTCCTCATTTTGGTCAATGTAAGGACTCAGGTTCATGTTGTCACTTGTGACTTCAAGATTGCCAGGGAGATGAGCACCAGGCTCTGCTCAATCAGACTCAGTTTCTCAGAACTATTTCTTAGATAAGTGCCAGGATCAGAAAGTAGGATTGGATAATTGGGTGAGATGCCTGTGGACAACCCAGAAGTCACTAGGATATCACATCAGAAGCTGATTTGGGCCAAGGAAGAGGGCCACACACATGGGGAGGAGGCAGAGTCTAGAGGGAACAAACTCATCACAGAAATCTGTTTTTTCTATTGCAAATAATTTTTTAAGCTGCACTGTGCTTATCTTAGTGACTCTCTGTCAATTCAAGATTAAAAAAAAAAATTGGTAATGAGAGGAAATGGAGGCTAGAAAAAGTAAAACCAGACATTAATACAATGGCTTGAAATCAAGGCAAACTTAATCAACCATGGAAAACTTTTGTATGTAACTTAAAGAAAACAATATGCAAAGAAAAAAGTGCACGCCAAAGAAGTTCAGTAACAGTTTTTAAGTATCGTTTTCATTTGCTTTCTATTATAAAGAGCCAGAGATCATTACTATTTTCTGATTTGATATAGGCTCCTCAGACTCTTTAATAGCTTGGACAGGAGCCAGGTATACTCTATAGTCAGCCTTCCAGGACTTGACACTAATTACCCATGCTGAAGCAAAACTAAGACAGTCAGGGCATTCAGGGTAATTCTTTAAAGTGTGCATGTGGAAGTGTGGAGGGCGTTCTGTTTGGATTTCTCAAACTGCTGTAGCCATGGAAGGAGGCAGGTCAGGACTTCAATCCCTGCTCTGCGTTTTATCTACTTTGAATCTCTGTCACCTCATGTGCCGAATGAGCATCACAATACCTCACTCACAGTATTGGGTTGCTTTTGCCAATGGATGTCTATCGTGTCTCCATAAAGGTACCTGGGGACACGATGTAGTCTCAAGGGGAGATTGAGAAAGTTCCACTGAAGCTGCATTTGAACCACAGGCATTTTACTTTGATTTCATGTTCATTTGGAAGAATCATGAACTTATTGGGGAGACTATAGCCCTTTCAGGTCACCTCTTATCTACCTTAGAAATCAGCAAACTTTTAATGTCAATGACCAGAAAGTAGACATCGGGCCTCATGGTCCCTCTAGCAACTACTCTACTACATGTCGTGGTACAAAAGCAGCCGTGGACAATATTTAAACAACTGAGCATGGCCATGTTCCAAAAAATATTTATTTACAACACTACATAGCAGACCAGATTTGATTCATGGACCACAGTTTGCAGACCCCAAATGAGACAGAATATATATCTATGAGATCTGTAGCTAGTATATGTCTGTGAGACAGGATATATAAAGTTTTTCTTACAATGTCTGACACATAAGATGTGCTCAATAAATACCTCTCTGGCTCTTTTGTCTTGACAGCATCCATGACTCAAAATCATATTTATTCATTCAACAAATTTTGCTTTAGTGCTTTCCGCATGCCAGGATCTATTCTTGTCACCAAGACACAATGATGAGCAAGACAAAGTGCCTGCTTTTATAGAGGTTATATTGTGGAGATGAGGAAGGAAGAAAGGGTGGGAGGAAGGAAAGGAAGGAAGGAAGCCATCACCTCATGATAAGTGCTACACAGACGAGAAACAGAATGCTATGGAAAGAAAAATGATAGCATAGCCATTTTTATGGGATAGACATCTCAGAGCAGGTGACATTGAGCTGAACTCTGAAAGAAGAGAAGGAGCCATCCAGGCTGAGATGAAGGGAAGCCTTCCAGACAGAGTAAACAATGAGAAGGAATGACACAGGGTGGGGATGAACATTGCCTGACCTGGGAAAAGGAAGAAGGGCAGAGTGACTGAGCTCAGAGGGCGAGCAGGGGGAGGGCAGAAGGCAAGTCTGAGTCAGGCAGCCGTTAGATCACTTAGACTGGTGCTGTCCAGTGGAAACATAATGTGAGCCACATGTGTAACCTAAAATTCTCTAGTGTGTGTGTATATAGAGTCTACCTATCTATCTATCTTTCTATCTATCATCTATCTATCTATCTAGCTAGCTAGCTAGCTAGCTAGCTAGCTATCTAATCTACCTACCTACCATCTGTCTGTCTATCTGTCTATCTAGACATAGACATGAATAACAATAGTAAAACTAATTTAAAATGTAGATTGTTGGTGGCTGAGCATGGTGGCTCATGCTTGTAATCCTAGCACTTTGGGAGGCTGAGGCGGGCGGATCACTTGAGGTCAGAATTTTGAGACCAGCTTAGCCAACATGGTGAAACCCCATCTCTACTAAAACTACAAAAATTAGCTAGGCATGGTGGCACATGCCTCTAATCCCAGCTGCTTAGGAGGCTGAGGCACAAGAATCACTGAAAGCCAAGAGGAGGAGTTTGCAGTAAGCCAAGATGGTGCCACTGCACTCCAGCCCAGCTCACAGAGGGGGAATCTGTCTCAAAAAAAAAAAAAAAAAAAAAAGATTTTTACTTCACCCAACAAATTCAAAATATTATTATTTCAATATGCAATCATAAAAATTATTAATTAGCTAATTTTTACTCTTTTATTCATGCAAAGTCATCTACATCTGGTGAGTGTGTCATACTCACAGCACATCCCAATGTGCACCAGCCCCATTTCAAAGGTCGCTAGGAGCTGCCAAATCAGGCAGCATTTATTTAGACATTTTTGTGGTAGGGTAAGAGCTTGTATTTTCACTCCAAGTCCTTGGAGAGTTTGAGCAGGCGAGTGATATGTTCTAACTTACATTTCTGAAAGACCATTCTTTGTGGACTTAAAGGGGGACTCTAGGAGGACAAAAGTGAGAGGAGCAATTGGAAAGTGATTGGCCTAAGGCAGACAAGGGAAGGTATTGGCTTGATTGGAGTGGTGGGTTGGCTAAGGAGTTAGAGAGGGTGGATTAGAGATGTTGAGTCTGAGTTGGTGTGATATGCAGGGTAAAGGCCTACAGATTTTGGTTTTAATGTCAATGCCTGTGTGTACTAGGAATGCTCCCTGTCACACCCACACAGAGCTCCAAAATGATTGTCATTCAACCATGTCATGTAACACCATGAGAACACTGCTAGTCTTTGCTGACAAAGGTCCACAGAACCAGGTCAAACAAGAATGAAGGAAAGAAGAGAATAAGGGCACCAAGTGATTCATATCGATTCTGGAGCAGGAATGAGACAAAAGTGTGGCCTTTTTTACCACTACCCTAAACATTTCCCTCCCCATTTCCTTCCTTCACAATGCCTGCCTGGCGCCTACAGAGGAAGTCTCAGTTTCTCAGGATTCTCTCCCTGCTACCTCCCTCTGCCTCACCTCAGCCTTGCCTGGGTCACTGCAAATATTTCTCACCCTTTTCCTTACCCCCTTCCAAAAGAAGCAGATGTCCCAGCTCTCACCCATCTCCAGTCTCGGCTGCTTACTGGCCCAATCTCAGCCAAGGAACCCCAGACGGAGAAGAGCCACACTGGCAGAAGGAAGAAAGTGACTGCTCGGAGGAACTGCATGCAGTTCTGGAAGCATACCAGCAGGGTGGAAGCAAGAAGAGGACCCAAAGCAGAGGCCAGGCACAGACCTAAGCAATCCACAGAGCAAACAGCGCTTCCAGCTGCTTCTCCACTCCCACACTAACCATCATGGAAACAGGCCCTATGCTTCTAAGATGCTTTACAGCTTGTTGTGTGCTTCCCTGTATCTGTTCCATTGAAATAATTCAGAAAGGACCCTGAGGTGGGAATTTTTGAGAAAATTTCAGGAGAGGAAACTGAACCCAACTGACTTGTCCAATCTCACACAGCCTGGAAGAAATAGAACCAGGGACTCCAGATCAACCCTCCTTCTCATCACAGCCACTAATAGCAATGAGTCTGTGTGGCCGTGGCCGGGAGCCAACTGTGCAAAGCCATGCCACGAAACACACAGGGAATCACACGTAGCAATGGGGATCAGTCTTCCTCATTGTGGGTGGAAGTCATCTAGGTCATGCCCTGTGGACATCAGGCATCTTTTCTTCATTTGTGTCTCCTCATGTTTGAGTTTTAGTCAACTCATTTAAATAAAGGAACCACTACTCTGAGCTGAAAATATCAGTGGCATCTGGGATCAGTCTTAGAATGAGGAGTCTGGCCAGGGCAGTATGGAAAATGTTTTCCATAAAAATATTTAAATGCTTATTTAAATATTTCCAAGTTAAGTTGACCAACTTTAAAATGCACCAGAAAGACAATCCAAAAATCAAATGCCCTAAAATAAAAAAGCAGCTAAGTTACATGAGCTATTTATTTCCTTTTATTTAGATTTCTTGTCTAGAGACAAATCAGAAAAGATTTTTATGTAGACTTGCCCTGCCTGGTCTCCATCATAGAAGTGCCATATGAAAATAAGTTAACATCAACCAATGCAGCATTTAATGTGTATGAGGCACTGGTCTAAATGTTTTACATTTAATCCTGACAATAACTCTACAGGTAAGGATGCTACAATTATTTGCATTTTACTAGAGAGAAAGGAGAAGAAGGAAAAGGAGGTAGGAGAAGAGGACAAGGAGGAGGAGGAAGAGAAAAGAGTAAGTAGCATTTACTGAACACCTACTATGGGCCCTCCACTGAGAGAATATAACACTGACTCCTCCCACGATGTCATGGCATGCTATCTACATTCCACAGGTGAGCAAACTGACTTGGAGAGGTAAGTACTTAATGAAGTTCACAGTTATAAGTAGTAGAGGCAGTATTCAAACCCAGGTCTTTTCACTACAAGAGATTCTCGTGACAAGGGTTTTCATATCAACTCTGTGTTGTGGGACTGAGAGACACAATGATATTTTGATGTATGAACAATGCTGAGTCTCTCTTTTTATTGCCTTTTCATTAGTCTAGTTCACTATTCTGTCATTTGATTGCTTGATAGGCATTTCACGAGTGCCTAGTGCACACAGAGCACATGTACATCACCACCTTCCCTCTATTTCTTAAATCCTCAGCTGGCTTGGTCATTCTCAGTCTAGGAGAGTGCTGTGTGCACTTGATCCCAGGCCTGAACAGTCTTGAACAGCTGAGAGAAGAAGGAAACATTCACTGACCACAGCCTATACATCAGGCTTGGTGCTCAGCACTGGATATCCATCCAATAAAACAACCCCGTGGAAGAAGCATTTGGTATTCATTTCACAAAAATGGAAACTGAGGCTCAGATAGTTACAGTGACAGACCTATAAAGTATCAAATCTTGGTAAAATGATACATATGCAACTTCAAATGGGCCATCATATAAAAATTAACAACAATAATAAAAATCAAAGTCTCCAGACTTCTCAAGGTCAAAGCTACTTATGACACCTACTCTTCCCCTCCAGAGCCCCTGAAAAAAAAATCAATTATCAATGACTCACTAGAACAGGGAGGGTTGGACAAACAACTCAAATCATATTTCAAATATTTTGAGGTCAACCAAATGCCCAGGGTACTCTGCCACGCGTGTAAACACTTGTTCATTAGAAAAAACATGTGAAATGGATGGGAAATAGGCTCCATATATGTCCTGCTCATTAACATAAAAATCAAAAATATATATCTTTTCAAGAGTTGTTGGCCATGCAAGAAGTCTTTTGAGGGTTCCCCAATGATCCTCACCCCCAACATAAAACAGGAAAGAAACCTTTCTAAAGTTAGTTTTCTTCAAGAAAATGAGATTTGTCACATGCCATCATTCAGATATTCAAATATGACTCTGGGCTTGGAAATTATATATACAGTTTTTGAATGGGACTGCGAAATGGAACATTTCCTAAACTAAAACGAAGATGGAAGGAAAGGAAGACAGCTAGTGAGAGAAGAACGGAGGGAGGAATAAATGGGCCAAACATCACTTATTTGTCTTACTGTGGGCCTTTCTAAAGCTCCAAGGAGCACACGGTAACATTTGTCCTCCCTGGGCCAGGGCTTGGACAAGGGTAGATAACCTGGGGGAGCTGGAACCCCGAGCATTTGCCTGGCTAATTCTGTTCCCTCAGCTCTACGCAAGCATCACTGTCAAGAGCACTCCTGTCACTTTCTCTTTTTTCTCTCCCTTCCTGCTTTTTTTCTCTTTCCAACCCTGGCACAAATACGTTATTGAGCTCTTTATTGGTGCCAGAAACCAACTGCTGCTATCATATTCATCATCAAATTTATTCATTCATTTAATTATCAAATATTTTTAGCCTGTAATTTGTCCCAGGCACTGTGCTGGGTTCTGGGACACAGTGGTGAGCAAAGAGCTGGGGTGTAAACCAGGGCACCTTCCTGTGGTCTCTGCTTTCTCTTCTGAAAGCAGAGAGTCAGGGGCCAAGGGGCAGCTGCTGTTCTCCTTCTTTAGGAATCAAATGAGATATCAACTCTCCTTGTATTTTTAGAGAGGGCATTTTATCTCATATCCCCCCTGAGAAGCTCTTTATTCTGACATATATTCATGCATTCATTTATTCACTCAATCAACAATAATTAAAATAGACTAAATGCCTAAGAGCAGTACAATGTGGTGTATAATATGTAAGCTCCAGGGCCAAACAGTCTGGACTTCTCTCACTAGCCATGCAACCTCTCTAAGGTCCCATTTTCTCCACTGTAAAATGAGGCTTATCAAAGACCTACCTCACAAAGACCTAATGGTATGAAATCATTAGGAGGATTTCATACCATAATAGCACACCGAGTTACACACCTAATGCACTCAATGCAATGGTAGCTGTTATTATCCCTGTTATTGTATTGTGCCATGCACTATATGCCAGGGAAAAGAAAGTCAGACAAAAATTACAAAGGGATCTGGAGAGGACAAACAGCACTCTCAAACAGAGGAGACCCCATTGTTTCTCCCTGGCAAGTCTGATGTGTCCCTCATCAATTCAGCCACCATGGGTGAGTGTAAGACACTACAAAAGCCTCCAGCTTGCTCTCCCTTGTTTGAAGGTGGAATAGCTCCAGCGGCCTTGAAACACCTCCTTTTTTGCCTGAGTGCACATTATACATAATTGATCACACCACAGAGCCCGTACCTGAGAAAGCTGTTACTTCAATAATTCACCTTGTCTGCTTGCATAAAACAGATGTGACCCCCACAAGCTGACTTGAACATCCATTAGTCCATGAGATGCAGTATCTTCCTTTGTATCTAACGGCTGGAAAAGAAGTAGCCAGAGTGTGTCCCTGAACTGAGAAGTGGGTGAGTCCACCGCCTCTCCAGTGAACACCCAGGACGGGCAGGTTCCATGAACAGGGAATGGCCTCCTCCCAGGGTGGAGTATGTGCCTTTTCAGCCCATAAGGATAAAACTAGCAAATGATTTTGCCTGGAAAAAAAAATAAATAAATAAACGTTCCCCAAGGGAACTGAAAGAGAATGTCAGTGTTCCAAGTGGAGCCAATTAACTCCTTTAGATGGTAAATAGTAATGTAAGTATACATGAATGAAATTATTAGACATTTTCAAACTCTAGCTTTGGGGCAGACAAAGTAGGGGAGAAGCAGGAAAGTGATAGCAGGACACAGGAAGTAATCACAGATAAAGGACTGCTGAGTGTGAGGAAATCATCTAGAAAGTGCTGGTCAGAATTCATTTGCCTGCCACCTGCAGTCCCTCGGCTTCCACAGCAGGTTGTTTTGCAGGTAGTCATTCACTGTTTTATGTAATTATTTATGTATTGAACATTTGAACGAGAAATTCTGCACTTGACATCCCTGAATATGTATATGTGTGTGCAGTAGCGAAAAATGACAGAAAGGACCAGCATAAAAGGTGTTCAGTTGATGATTGCGCTCAACTGAAAACAATAGCAGAGAGAGACTAAAAATTCTTCATCAGGGGAAGATCAGCTCTGACCCAAGCACTGTCTGGATCAGGAAGGTTTGTAAGTGAGCCGGGAACTGATCCAGGCGTTTTCTTCTTGCCTTTTCTGGCTAGGGTTTCTCCAGAGCCTTGGTGAGAGGGGTTTTGTAAGTAAGACTAGAAGGGTGCCATGGTTAATGCTGGGGATGTGCTTTGCACCATAACTCCTCTGGGTACATGTGCACATGCATCTTTATGGATAATTTGTTGGTTTTGTCTGACTAGATTTTGAAGGGGTTTGGGTCGTGAGTTCAGAATACACAAACACGATGCAATTGCAGTTTATTGTTTACTAAACTGTTCTATGTTTGTTCCATAACGTGAGTTCAGTCCTTCTCAGCTCATTCTTTTGTTAGTTTTATAGATCCTGTGGTACATAAATAGTATTTATTATTTATCCATAATTCCTCCTTCCCGCTTTGCCGCTGCTGTGACTGTCCTGTGAACAGAGTGTACTTTCCATCCCACTGGCATTGGAGTTGGCCATATAGCTTGCTTTGGGCAATAGAACGTAGATGGAGGAGACAGCATGTTCTGAGGTGAGGCTTTAAGACACATGGCGAGTTTCCTACTGTCCTCATGTACTCTTATGAGCTTCTCATTCACTGTGAGAAGAGTAGGATTCATGTGGCCTTCAGCCTGAGTCTCAGAATGATTGCCCCATGGATCAGATATCAACCCAACCTACAGCCTGAAGCCAAGTCCAGCTGAGCCCAGGAAAGCACCACAGAGTCATAGCTGACTCATAGACCTGTGAATAGGAAACAAGCATGTGTTGCTATTTGGGGATTCTTTGTTACACAGAATCATTGTATCAAAACCTGACTAATGCAAGTTTCAAGTTAAAGATACCTCATATAACACCTAGGAGAATTTCAACACAATTGATAATTGTGTCCCACTCTCCAGAAGGGAGTGGGAAAGTAAGTAACTTTCCTCATTCAGTGTTGCCTCAATATGGCCTGTATCCAGCTGACAGTGCCATACATTTTATAAGTAATTTGACGTCCAGAAATGAGGATAGCATTCTCATATGCTGTTGTCTTAGTCCCTTCAGATTTCCAAGGCAAAATACCTTAGACTAAGTAATGTATAAACAACAGAAATTTATCCCTCACAATTCTGGAGGTTGTCCAAGATCAAGACACCAACAGAATCAGCATCTGTTGGGAGTTCATTCCTCATAGATGGTGCCTTGTATGTGTCCTCACATGGTGGAAGGGGCAAACGGTTCACTCAAGGCTTTTTTCTTCTTTTTTTAAGTTCCGGGGTCCATGTTCAGAATGTGCAGGTTTGTTACATAGGTAAAAATGTGCCATGGTGGTTTGCTACACCTATAGACCCATCACCGAAATATTAAGCCCAGCATGCATTAGCTATTTTTCCTAATGCTGTTCCTCCCTCCTCCCCTCCCCATGACAGGCTCCAGTATGCATTCTTCCCCTCCCTGTGTCCATGTGTTCTCATTGTTCACCTCCTACTTACAAATCAGAACACGTTTGGTTTTCTGTTCCTGTGCTAGTTTTCAAGACTTTAAAAAAAATAAAAATAAAGAGCATTAATGCCATTCCCAATCACCTCCCAAAGCCCCATTTCTTAATATTATAGCATTGGTGACTAGGTTTCAACATACAAATTCTGGGAGCACTTAAACATTCAGACCATAGCAGCTGTAATCCAGGAAACCCTGGGTAACTATTTATAGGTGTTATTTACTTCTTTATTAAAACTAATGCAACCATTTATAAAAGGCTCACTGCTGAGTCTTTTACATATGCAGTCATTTGTCTTTATCTATGGGAAACTGGTTCCAGGAGCCCCTTCAGTTACCAAAATTCTCAAGTCCCTTAGAAAAAATGGTGTACTATTTGCCTGTAACCTACATACATCTTCCCATATCCTTTGAATTATCTCTAGGCTACTTATAACACCTAATACACTGCAAATGCTATGTAAATAGGGCTGAATACTATATTGCTTAGAGGATGATGACAAGAAAAATGTCTGTACGTGTTTGGTACACGTTCCATTTTTTGCCATATATTTTCGGCCCACAGTCGGTTGAATTTACAAACGAGAAACCCAGGGATATGGAGGGCTGGAATTATCTATTTAATCCTCAAAACAACTACATAGGATACTTATTACTATTTTACAGAAACCAGAGCACAGAGAGATTAAGAAAAGCATCTAAAACCACACAAGTATAAGTAGCACAGCCAACACTTAACCCCAAACAGTCAATCTCCAAAGTCTATTAAACTGCTCCCTGTTGAAACCTATACCCTCCATGGGGCTTACAAAAGGGTGTTTACACCTCTTTACCATGCTTCTGTCCCTGCCTTTTGCTTCCCTCGGGATTCACTGATTTAGGATCTTGTCATGGGTCTGCTGGGTCTGCCACCCACATGCAAACAGATCCCCCATGTACTGTAAATCCCAGGAAGACCCAGAGGGCATCCAGCTCTCAGGCACGAAGGTGGCCCTGTGATCTGGCGAGCTGTTGTCAGCCACCTGGGTGTGGGCTATGGCTGGCCTCTTCCTTACCATTGTAGGTGTTCACAAAAACTGTGGTTGTTTCTGTTGGCTGTATGAATGTCTTCTTTTGAGAGGTGTCTGTTCATATTCTTTGCCCACTTTTTGATGGGGTTGTTTGTTTTTTTCTTGTAAACTTGATTGAGTTCTTTATAAGTTCTGGATATTAGCCTTTTGTCAGATGAGTAGTTTGCAAAAATTTTCTCCCATTCTGTAGGTTGCCTGTTCACTCCGATGGTAGTTTCTTTTGCTGTGCAGAAGCTCTTTAGTTTAATTAGATCCCATTTGAAAAAATGCTCATCATCACTCGCCATCAGAGAAATGCAAATCAAAACCACAATGAGATACCATCTCACACCAGTTAGAATGGCAATCATTAAAAAGTCAGGAAACAACAGGTGCTGGAGAGGATGTGGAGAAATAGGAACACTTTTACACTGTTGGTGGAACTGTAAACCAGTTCAACCATTGTGGAAAATGTGTGGCCATTCGTCAAGGATCTAGAACTAGAAATACCATTTGACCCAGCCATCCCATTACTGGGGATATACCCAAAGGATTATAAGTCATGCTGCTATAAAGACACATGCACACATATGTTTATTGCGACACTATTCACAATAGCAAAGACTTGGAATCAACCCAAATGTCCATCAGTGACAGACTGGATTAAGAAAATGTGGCACATATACACCATGGAATACTATGCAGCCATAAAAAAGGATGAGTTCGTGTCCTTTGTAGGGACATGGATGCAGCTGGAAACCATCATTCTCAGCAAACTATCGCAAGAACAGAAAACCAAATACCGCATGTTCTCACTCATAGGTAGGAACTGAACAATGAGATCACTTGGACACAGGAAGGGGAACATCACACACCAGGTCCTATTGTGGGGAGGAGGAGAGGGGAGGGATAGTATTAGGAGATATACCTAACGTAAATGACGAGTTAATGAGTGCAGCACACTAACATGGCACATGTATACATATGTAACAAACCTGCACATTGTGCACATGTACCCTAGAATTTAAAGTATAATAAAAATTAAATAAATAAATAAATATGTAAATAACTGCAGTTGTTTTTTGCCATGACATTTCTTTTCTTTTCCAGGATAGGCTATGCTTCTTATTTTTCCCTTCAGATACTCAATATCCCTTGTCCCCACTTTGCTCTTACTGCTCTTATATCTTCGCGTATTTTTCTTTGGTTTACAGTCTTTGCTTTAACTGCCCTCAAAATTCCTCAAGGGCTTCTGAAGGCTTTTTATGATTCTTCCGTCTTCTCAGGATGCAATGAAAGGCATATTTCATTCAGGTGGATCTAACATTGTAGGTGGAAAGAAAATGATTCCTTTTGAGATTGTTTAACCAAAAGAAAAAAGAATAGTAAAATTGCTGAACTATAAAAGCAATACACATTCATTGTAGAAAAACTAGAAAATATAGGAAGCAAAATAAATGTAAAAACTATAAGTCTCCCTCCCCAAGATTACTCTTTTAGTTGATAGGTTAATATTTTAATAGATGTCCTGCCAGTCTCTTAAATATATGTTACCATAGTCATGATTTTATAGTTTATGACATTTAGTAGCTTGCTTTTGCACTTAATATTAGAATGTAAACTTTTTTTACAAATTTATAAAAGGTATCAGAACAGTACTTGTCAAAGCATGCCTTGGACCATTGGTCTCTAAAAATATCCCACAAAAACTATGGGGACCATGGTCAAACATGTTTGAGAGACAGTGAGTGTGACATGGCCCTGTGCTGGAGATTCACAGTGCACCTTGGCTCATTTAACTATCTAAAAAACTGTGCAATAAAGAAATCTATTTCATTTTATTTACCCAGGGTTTCTCAAAAACATCTGAATTTGCATTCTATTTTTGGAGGAATAACTATTAACATCCCACAAAAATAGTGTTTCCTGGACCAGCGGGTCCAGACTAGCCTAAGAAGAGTCTAGAGAATTTCTCATCAGATGCCCCTTAAGCTTCTCACTTAGTAATATTCAGTTGTTATTACAGATCTAGGCACCAAAGTTCTAAAAACAAGAAAATTTTATTAATCCCTGCAGAAAAATAGAGTTGAAGTGAAAAGAAGAGATGAAAGGGCATATGGATTTCCAGATTCAATTCAGATTCCTAAAGAAGAAGAAATAAAAACTAACTCATTCACCCATTTCACGGTATAATTGACGGTCATGTGCTGCCAAGTGTGCTAGGTCTCTTTAAGTAAAAATAAACAAAATAAAGTTTCTCACGTAATTCTCATACCAGATCTCTTCAGCACATATTATTGCACCCATTTTACAGGTAGGAAAACAAAAGTTGAGAGAGTGTGAGGGTCTGATTCAAGGGCATGGCTGATGAATGGCAGAGCAAAGATTTGAAGCCAGCCCTTCTGTCTGAGACAACGTTGTTTCCATGGTATTACAGTGGGCTCTGGTCACTCTCTTCTCTCAGCAGCCAGCAACAGCACGATACCTTTCACTGTGGAGTTAAAATTTGTAGTCTAGAGCTAAAAGTTCTCATTTTAATACCATTAGCCATCTTCTCCAGTCATTTAATTATGTCCCAGCACAGGATTCCTTTTTCCATCCCTTATCATTTAGCAGAATCATGCTCTCAATGCATCTCATGCTCCTGCATATTTGGGATCCTAAGCTAAATCTCTCTTTCCATCTCATACATTAAAATTACTTCCCTTAATGTATTGAATTTCAGCCCTTTTATTGGGCTGAAATTTATTTTACATTAGAAGGCATTGGAAATGCAAAACCGAGAATCCATTTTAACAAGGAATATTGAACAGCAGATCACAGACCATCTTTCCATTAAAGGAGAGGAATTAGAAATGGGTTGACATGCTCTGTGGGCTTCATTAGGAAAAGATGAAGAAAAGGAAACTAGAATTCATTGAACTATCTCAAGTCAAATGCTTTACCTATGTTGTCTTACTTAATCTTGAAAGCCATCTTTAAGACAGTTACCATTATACTCCTTGTACAGATGGGGAAATTGAGAATCACCAAAGGAACTACTTGTCTAAGTCCATGAACTTAGAAAAGGGTCAATCTAAGAGCTGCACCATTATGAGAGTTTAAAGCCATGTGCTTACATGCTGGGTGTGGCAGCCATCACATCCATCTATCAATTCCAAGAGAAATGGCCCCAGATATAGCCCCTGGACAAGGGAAGTTTGGTTCTATGTTGGCTGCTAAAGACAAGGTCAGGGTAAGAATACAACTTTCTCCTGGAATAGTACTGTATTCCTGTTATTCTGTCATAACTATCAATAACTATCAATAACACCCCCTTTCATTCATAAAATTGTCTTAACTTGGAATAATAAATCACTAGAAGCCCTCAGGTTGAATGAATGGGTCCACCCCTCAGCAGTAAAAGTCGGTGACAAAAATCTCAGGGAGAGGGCAGCTACCATTCCAGAGAAAAACATTAGGAATTACAGTCCAAGGGCCATGGTTATATTAAGGTGTCCTCCCTTGCCCAAGACTAGAGTAAATACCAGCAACCCAGGTAAGATGAAAATGGTAAGTGCATGTGTTTTCAGGCACCGGAAAGCAAAGGAAAAGCTGGAAAAGCAACTTTTCACTGCATCCCAACTGGAGGGAGAAAGGGCCCATGGAACAGGGCAGGAGGGCAGTTGATGTGGAGTAGAGGGAGTCATGCTAAGGCCTGGAGAACATGGGAAGCCAACGTGGGCCACAGAAGGAACCCTGGCAGAGCTGGAGAAAATCAGGGCAAGGCCCCAACCCTCTTCCTTAGAGAAACTGGAGTGATGGGCAGAGAAGCAAGGTGTGAATTCTGTTACAAGGCCTAGGACAAAGCTGTGGTCTGGATCCCAGGACTCAGGCAAGTGTCTGCGGAGGCCCATTGTCAGAGGAGGACTGGCAGCCCTGAGGCCTGGGTTTTGTATAGTCTGTGAGTGCAGCAAAGGGCTGGTGCAAACAAAGCCAGCAAACTGGAAACAGAAGGGCTAAAGGGATTTTCTGCATGTCAGAAATGCAGACAAATATTAAAGTTTCAAACCCACACCCTCAAGCCAGAGGATCTATGCAGCAATGGGGCCGAGGGGAAGGGTCGGAAGGAAGTGATTCCTAGCTACCCATTAGCAAAACAATTGAGTCCTCCTGGATTTCAAGAAAGGATAGCACTCAGGTATTTATTTTATTGATTTTTGCTTGCTTTTGTAGTGATTCGTTGATGCTCTAATGAAGAACCTCTCTTTTAGCTATTTCACATATTAAATTCCTATTTCATTTTGCTTAGACTTTTCCCCCTTTAGTATTTATTAATGAATCCAAAATCCAGGCCAACCCATGTCAGTAATTGAGCTGCAATTCATCACTTCCCTCCTCTTTCATGTTAAAGTGTCCACATAGCAGAACCCATAGGTATTATAGCTGTTCTTAAGACCAGGGATTGGCCTGGTTAGGACAAGGTTTACCGTGTGAGAGATGTTACTGGGTAAGTCTCAGATTGTCTGGAAGTTGCTGAATCTCCCAGGACAGATGCAGCTTATCCTGAACAATAAATTCCAGAATACAACTCCTAAACCTTTCACCTTGCAGGCCAGTGAGAGACAAATGAATAGTAAGAAGAGTCACATTCATAAACTCGGAAAAGGGATGAATTCTCTCTTTCATAGAGGTATGTTCAGCACCCCCTTCAACCTCAATCAAGCGTGCTTACATCTTGTTGATGTAGCTGCAACAAACTACAAGGTCCCTGGCAGA
Organism: Macaca nemestrina; assembly: GCF_043159975.1. NCBI lineage: Eukaryota > Metazoa > Chordata > Mammalia > Primates > Cercopithecidae > Macaca > Macaca nemestrina. The sequence continues at coordinate 104,782,207 of NC_092128.1, read as the reverse complement.
ACCTACATCCTATCAGGGTCAATTTCATGGGTGGGATAGCACTAAGTAGCTATTAATTCTGAGCATTCACAGGAATGTTGGTTAGAGGAGGGGGAGATGCAATGGGGAACCTAAGTTGGGAAAGGCAAAAAGATTTTAACCTAAAAACCAACTCCAAAGGACTGGTAGCAGTAGCGTGATGCATGATGTTGAGAAGGATTCTGAGGCTACCAGGAAAGAGTTGCTCTATTAGTCAAGTTCACCATGAGTGCCATAAGTGGGAATGATGCCATGCTTAAGTGTCATAGGACACTGCTCTGACCAATGCCTGGGCCCTCTGCTATCTGTAGATGTTTGGTATGCAGTGGTGGTGGGACAAGTCCAGTGATGATTGATGATCTGCTCATGGGAGAGAAGGAGGAAGTTTGGAGGAAAGACAGATCCTGGATGCTTTGAAAATAACAGTCAATTTCTTCCAAAAAAACAAACAAACAGAAAAAACAGCCATCATAAGACAACAACAGCTGAAGCAATGTCCCAAGGGAGGACAATCCTGAGCTCATGGAGACAGCATGTGAAATATCAGGAAGAGACTGATCCCCAGGACAAGTGGGCTGTGGCTCAAAGCCAGGACACTGAGGCTGGCCTCCAGTCCGGTTCTCACTGGGCTGCACAAGTCCTCAGAAGAGTGCGCTGTAATGGAGAGATGAACCAAAGAAGCATTTCAACATGAAAAGCAGTGCTCTTTCATTCCAAAAGAGAGTCTTAGACTCCTGAAGAAAAAGAGGCTTTCATTACACTGTCAGCATGAGGCCAATTAGATTGGAAAAGAGAACGCAGGGTGGCTCCCAGAACCGAAAGAAAAGAAGCATTTACAGCAACAGTGCCGCATCCAGACCTGCCAAGGCATTTGCAGATGGTCACCACAGCAACCGCTAGCCCGAAGGCCACTCAGAGGAAGCTCACAGTGCGTGGGTTACCCTAGGAAGTCTCTCCACTGAGCTGCGGATATGGATTTGAAGATGACTGGCCACAACCTACCAGTAGGAGCAAGCCACAGAATTAGCATCTGGACCACTACTGTTGATTTTGCTGCACCCCAGGGCTGATGATCCCAAGACCCTTGCACCCCCGTCATCTCTGTCACCACAGCCCTGGTAGAATAGCTCCCTGTGTTTTCTGATGATCTACTTGTGCTAGGCCACGCTCATCCTCAACCCAGACTTTTCCACTCTAACCCTTAGATTTCTTGAAGGGCCTCTCATGGTTTTGCATTTCTTCCTTTCCCAAAAGCCCCAGCCTGAGGGGCCTGGCCAAGGGAGCCAATGCGTCCCTCTTAAACCATTGAGAAGAAGGAAAATACTTCACAGAGCCGATTAGAAACAAAGCAAATGATTCTGTGGAAACATTTAATTCATTCTTGGCAAGCCATGCCATGGGCTTGGAAAAACAGAGCTGCGCTTCGGTCTTCTCCCCCGGAAGCCTATTCATTCGGGCTATGGAAAAAAAAAGAAAGGTAAAGCTGACACTCTTTAGCAATCTGCAAGTAATGACAACAAGGCCTGGGAGTACCTAGTGTTAGCAGATCTGGCGCAGCAGGGAGAGCTGGCTCCAGCCTGGTGGCCTGGATAAGTAATCAGACTCCATGCAAACTGCACGCCCTACCTGGGGCTGTGGGACGTGCTGGCCTGGGCCTGCTTGGTGGAACTCTGAGCATTGCCCCTCTTGGATCCATCTCCAGGGTGCCTTTTTTCTGCAGATGAAGATTATCTTTGCTCCACGTGGAAGGCTGATTATTATCAGAGCTCCTTGCCTCTCTACCCACCACTAAGGGAAAGTGGAATTGATGGATTCACCACTCACAATGTGTCATTTCATCAAGGACAGAATTACGTGATGTTTGAAATATCTGCCGATGCCACTATAGGTGGACCCGGCAGCTGGAATCCACAGTCAGCGTTTGCTTCAGTCTTAGGACCCCACCTCTCATTTCTAACAGCAGACCCTACTAGGGGATTAGCGGTCTCTTTCCTGTCAAGAACTGACCTACAGAATCAACCCAACTTTCCAGTTGGCCACAATCAATCGAAAGGTGTTAGTTCATGGCGTAAAACATATTTGCCCTTCCAGCCTTGGCCCCTCCATGAGCTTTGTATTGTCACTGCTGCTACAACTGGATGGCTTCATCTGGCAAGGAGTGAGTGACCAGCCCAAGGTCAGGTAGCCTGAGAATGTCAGAATCAGAGACATTGCCCCAGGTACTTGGCAAGTCCAAGCTAATCTCAGCTGAGAACACCAGCCCTTGACAGCATGCTCTCCACTTTCTGTGCTCAGATGGCTCAGACTGTTGGCTTCTGCTCCTGGTCCTGCTGGACTCCTGCCTCAGCCTGGCCCACTGCTTCTGGGAACACACACACAGCAGTGGTTGCCCTGGTTCTGGCAGTTCACAATACGGTGAGCATAAAGGGTGGAGATACGGAGCCCCCGTGCAGACACCCTGGGGCCCAAACTGCTAAAGAGTGACATGGATTAGGTAAAACATTGGCATACACCATTTTAAGGAAAAGATGCATCCTTCCTTCATTCATTTCTTTATTCTTTCACTGGACTCTGTGTTGAGCCCCTGCTGTGTAGGTCAAAATATGTGAAGGCAATGAGGATACAGAAAGGGAAAGACCAGGCCTGTGTTCTGTAGGCATCGGTCAGGCAGAACAGACACAATGCCTGGCCCTAGATTGACTAAGTTCTCTCCTTCCTTTTGTGCCACAACTCCCAAACCCCCGGACATCCCCAGCCTCCTTCTTCCTGCCTCACAGGGGCCACCGGTCAGTTGATCCCTGAAGGTTCTGTCCAGAGCTGGACATGCATGCAACAGGCAGTCCCACCTGTGCTGCAGGGTTTGATGGGTTTACTGTGAATCACTGCAGGAAAACAGCTGAGAAAGAAGCAACATAAAAACAGAGGTGGGAGGGATATTTCCAGCTGTCGTGATGACTTCCTGGTGTTTACTAACTCCTCCTGTGGCACCTGGAAACCCCCTGGATGTCTTGCTGACAAGTAGCTTTGATTACTAAACCTTATAACCTCTCCCCCTGCCCACCCTCTAAAGGCTACTCATCCTTTCCCGAGTTGTGGGCAGGAAAACCTCTGCTCTGAACCTAGATTGCCAGAACCCCAGCCCAGGTCAGACCCTCCCCAAAGACCCTTATTTATAAATAAAAAACATGGAAGAGGATTAGTTCAAGGCAGAAGAGGTAGCAGAAAACAATGAGGGGAGAGAAAGAGAGAGATTGAGAGAGAGAGAGAGAGAATGAAAGGGTGGGGGAGATGCAGAGGAAGAGAGAGATAGATATAGGTATGAGGGAACAACAGGATCCAAAAAGAAAAGTGAGGGGCTCCCAAAGAAGACATTGTTTTTGGCAATCTTGCCTGGAAGCAATTCTGGCAACCTCATTGCTTCCATTTCCTTTCCTGTAAAAGGTGTGGAAAGCACTGTCTTCTCTCTTTGATTTCCTGTGAGACTGAGTTAATGAGAGCACAGAAGTGATAGGGGAGGGGGAAGGAGAAAGCAGTGAGGACAGAGCCTCTTCATGATGAAGCCTGGAGATAGAACACTTGCCATAAATTAGTTTCCATCAAAACAGCTTCATCTGTGAAAGATAATGTTGTTTCCTCATTAGTGGTTTTTGTCTGTGATAATTAAGCCTCCACATTTGATCTCAGATAACCCTTCCTAACTTGACATCATTCAATCTGCTCAGATTGGAGGAGGGATGGAAGCGGCATTGACTCACAAACACTGGATTATTTTCATGGATGCTCTAATGGCAATACAAGAACTTACTGAGGGCGCAGATGTGCAGGGGCACATTATATGCACAGCCAGCAGGCCTCCTAATTCCCCTGCTCTCCAAGGGGTGTTAATCTCCAAATAAAAAGGCTTAAACCCCAACCACCAAGGGAAGTTCAGTAACCATGCCATCCCATAACATATACGTAACCAAGCCATAAATATTTCAGAGAATTTCCCAGAGGCCTTTTGCTCACTCAGGCCTGCTTGCAGTGAATTAGAGCCCTAGCAAACCCCCCTACACCTAGTCAGTGTCTCAACTCCTGTCTCTCTCTCTCTCAATTAGTCACAGAAATCTATGATGGAAAAAAGAACCAGGCACACCGCCACGGGCACCTCCTCAAGAAGAGCCTCGGGAAGGTCCTTCAGGAGGTGTCCAGAAAAAGGTGTCATTATCACAGGAGATGACAGTTCCATGTGTGTAATTGCCCCTTAAGGTTTTCCAGTGGGACAAGATGTGGAGGTGGAAGACAGTGATATTGAGGGTCCTCACCCTGTGTAGGCCTAGGCCAATGTGTGTGTTTCTGTCTTCATTTTTAACAAAAAATTTCTAAAAGTTAAAAATGACAAACAAGTAATTTTGAAAGTAGAAAAATGCTTATAGAATAATGATAGAAATAAAGAAAATATTTTTGTACAGCTGTACAACGTGTTTGTGTTTTAAGCTAAGCATTATTACAAAAAAGTCAAACAGTTTTTAAAAATGTGTAAGTTTATGGAATAAAAAAATTATGGTAAACTAAAGTTAACTTATTATTGAAGAAAGAGAAATTTTCAAAATAAACTTAATGTAGCCTAAATGTAGAGTGTTTATACTCTGCAGTAGTGTACAGTAATGTCCTAGGCCTTCACAGTCACTCACCACTCACTGACTCACCCAGAGCAACTGCCAGTCCTTTAAGCGCCATTCATGGCAAGTGCCCTACACAGGTGTACCCTTTGAAAAAATATTTTATACTACATTTTCACTGGAACTTTTCCATGCATAGATATGTAAAGATATACAAATATCATTGTGCTACAGTTGTCTACAGTATTCAGTACAGTAACTATGAGCAACAGGCTATTCCGCATAGTCTAAGTATGTAGTAGGCTCTGTGATCTAGAGTTGTGTATGTACATTCTATGGTGTTCGTGAAATGACAAAATCACCTAATGATGCATTTCTTAGAACAGATCTCCATCGTTCTTAGAACATTCTTACAACATTTCCCCATCATTAATTGACACATGACTGTATGTTCTTTTCTTTTGGTGCTTTAATTTGAATATTTTCTAATGACCTACTCTAGTTCACTAATCTTGTTTCCTATCATGCCTATCTGCTTCTGTCCATTTGTAATTTCAGTATTGAATTATTTACGTTCCAGAATATTTTAATTTTTAATTATTTTTATTTTCAAATTTTTTATAATTTTCAGTTCTTTGCTAAAATTATCAAAACTTTTCTTCTATTTTTTAAACATAGAGCTCCAAAAGAAGTTTATTATTCCCTTTTCTAGGAAGAGACAGGGAGAGGCTGATCCCTGTAAGGCACTGAGATGAATATCAGCTATTTTGCAAGTTTTGTAAAGCTCAGTCTACTTTCGATTCCCCATTGTTTCTACCATACAGCTCTTTAAGGCTATTAACTGAGGGCCTGGTGTGTTCCACTAGTAGGCCTTAAACTCTACTCTTTGTTTTCTCAGTACAAGACTGCAGAAAATTATATTCAAACGTTTTCTTCTCAGATTTTTAGCCTGCTACCTCACTGAGCTTCAGAATTTAGCAAACTTCTTGAGAGGGAAGCTGGATGACGTTTGAGGTTCCCAAGTCTCCAATTTTTCATTCCAAACCTTTAAGACTACACAAAGCCCTGTTCATTTTTCTGTCACCTAAAGATATCTCTTTACTCGAGCCAGGTGGATTCTCAGCCTCTTGTTCTTGCCCATAATTGGTCAAATGCCACAGGAAAAAACAGCGTATTTTCAGCTCACCTCCCTGCAGTTCTGCCCTCTCCAAAGCCTCAGACCTTCAGGTCCTCATGGCTTCAGCAGATCTCCATTGCCTTTAAGCCAATTATTCTTACATTTCATCTTGATTTATTACTTGTTTTAGAAGAAGCACTGGTCTGTTCCCAACATTCTATCCTTCATGGGGCACAATTCCAGTCATTTATTTTTTAATATCACTTAATTTTTCTTTTTGATGTATCCATGTCACCTGAGATTTTTCAAATTATTTAACATACCAGGGATGTTTGTCTAGTTATTATCTAAATAATATCAGAATGCAGGCTACATGCCTGGAGAAATTTAAGCTTGTTTTTGAAGATTGTAGACTTTTTTTCCCCAAATAACTTTAGAAAATTTTGAAATTATAGTTTTTCTTAAAAGTTTTTAAAAGTTAACATCAAAGTCGTAGGCAATGACCTGGCTCACTGTAGCAAAGCCTACTCTTCCTTATACATCCACAGCTCTCTGCCCAGCCCCAGCCATCCCTGTAAGTTGAAATATTTGATAAAGTGCAAGAATAGTCCAGCACTGCAAAGGAAAAGAGGAGGATTGGCTTTGAAAAGTGCATCTTCTCTTTCTGAAGAAAACCTCAAAGATCATAGCATGTTTCCATATACCCATTTTACAGATGAGAAAAGTAAGATTCAGAGAGATCAAGTAATTTGTCCAAGATTATGTAGCTAGTAAATAGTGTCACTAATATACTAGTCTGTCTAATATATTCTTTTTCCCAGAAAATACATGCAAATCCAGATAAATGAACATATTAACTGAGTGCAAAAGTAATTACAATTTTTGCATTGTTAGAATTTGTGGTTTGATATTGGAGTACATTCTTAAATAAATGTGGTTAGCATATTGTTCTTCTATACATCATTTTAATGAGCGTTTCTCACATTCCTTTTTTTTTTTTTTTTTTGCTAATGACATTACTCACTGTTTATTTTATGTTTACTTTAGACTATGGAAATGATGTTAGACAAAAAGTAAATTTGGGCAAATTTTCTTATTTGAGTTCAAAATGGGTCACAAACAGTGGAGACAACTCTCAACATCAGCAACACATTTGGCCCAGAAACTGCTAATGAATGTACAGTGCAGTAGTGGTTCAAGAACTTTTGCAAAGGAGAAAAGAGCCTTGAAGAAGATGAGGAGCATAGTGGTCGGCCATTGGAAGCTGACAACAACCAATTGAGAGCAATCATCAAAGTTGATCCTCTTACAACTACAAGAGAACTAGCAGAAGAACTCAACGTCAACCATGCTACAGTCTTTCAGCCTTTGAAGAAAATTGGAAAGGTGAAAAAGCTCAATAGGTCGGTGCCTCAGGAGCTGAGCAAAAATTTTAAAAATGGTCATTTTATAGTGTCATCTTCTCTTATTCTATGCAACAACAAGAAACTATTTCTTGATTGGATTGTGACATGCAATGAAAAATGGATTTTATATGACAACCGGCAATGATCAGCTTAGTGGTTGGACTGAGAAGAAGCTCCAAAGCACTTCCCAAAGCCAAACTTGCATCAAAAAAAGGTTATGGTCACTATTTGGTCGTCTGCTGCAGGTCTGATCCACTACAGCTTTCTGAATCTCAGTGAAACCATTCCATCTGAGAGGTATGCTCAACAAATCAATGAAATGCACCAAAAACTGCAACATCTGCAGCTGGCGTTGATCAACAGAAAGGGCCCAATTCTGCACAACACCCGACCACACATGGCACAACCAACGCTTCAAAAGTGGAACAAATTGGGCTATGAAGTTTTGCCTCATCCACCATATTCACCTGACCTCTCACCAGCTGACTATCACTTCTTCCAGCATCTCGACAGCTCTTGCAGGGAAAACGCTTCCACAACCAGCAGGATGTAGAAAATGCTTTCCAAGAGTTTGTCGAATCCCAAAGCACGGATTTTTATGCAACAGAAATAAACAAACTTATTTCTGTTGGCAAAAAAGTGTTGACTGTAATAATTCCTATTTTGGTTAATAAGGATATGTTTGAGCCTAATTATAATGATTTAAGATTTCTGGCCCAAAATTGCAGTTACTTTTGCACCAACCTTATAGAATTAACTCTGGACTGGTTTCTTAGTGTGATGTTATAGGAGACAGGTGAGCTTGACAGGCTTATCCAGTTCTTTACTGGAGTTATCTGGTTTCTGATTTCTCCTAAAACTTAAAATATCCTATAGAAGTCCTGTAGCATTCCAAATGTGGATTTTACAATTATCTTTTTTTCTCTTAAATATAACCTAGTTTATAAATCATCTGAGGGCCCCTTGAGACAATGAACACTCAAGCAACAGACACAGAGATGCCTTTTGATGCTGCAACATCTTATAGGTACAGAGGAGTCATGAGTCACATCAAAGGGAAATGTATGTTTATTGGGAAAGCCTTTTGGTGAAGTGGCATAACCGAGCTCTGCAGTAACTGAGAGATACTCCTATGAGACACCCAGAGAAAGAAGATGAAGTCTGCCCTAGTGGTGGCAGGAGGAATGTCTCTCATAGGAGAGACCTCCAACAATCACCTTCTTGCCTAGGTTATGATGTTTCCAGCAGCTTTCCTTGGAGGAGGAAACTCACTTGTCATTGGTGGACACTGGGCAGGATCTTTTGCTGTCATTTTAACATTGATATATTTAGACTATCAGGCTTAAGTAGATGGTTGATGGTTTATAATTATAAAACATTAATATTTACCAATTGTTGAGGAATACCATGTGCTGGCCACTATGCTAAGTGTTTCACATACAATTTAAATCAATAATTCCAGTGAGATTAGATAACATTATTCCCATTATATGAGAAAAACAGGCTCAAAGTTAAGCTACTTGCCCAAACACACATAGCTCTAATTGAGGTCTGTAACTCCACACTACATGCTCTTTTAAATTCTTACATTCTGTCTTTCCACTTAGTCTTTTCACAATTCTCTTTATGTAATGATGACAGGGTGAGGCTTACAAAATGTGGCTTGCTGTATTGGTCTGTTTTCACACTGCTATAAAGAACTGCTTAAGACTGGGTAATTTATAAAAGAAAGAGGCTTAATTGACTCACAGTTCTGCATGACTGGGGAGGCCTTAGGAAACTGACAATCATGGTGGAAGGCAAAGGGAAAGCAAGGACCTTCTTCACATGGTGTCAGACCAGAGAGACCGAGAGAAATGGGAACAGCCATATACTTTGAAATCATCAGCTCTCATGAGAACTCATTCACTCTCATGAGAACAGCATGGGGGAAACCGCCCCCATGATTTAGTCACCTCCCATCAGGGCCTTCCCTCAACACCTGGAGATTACAATTTGAGATGAGATTTGGATGGGGCCACAGAGCCAAACCATATAACTTGCCTGTCTTTGAAATTGTCCAAGCACTATTTAGTGTTTGCCATGTTACTTAACGAAACCTATACAACTTCTGTCTTTAGTGCCTTAGGAAAATCATTTATTCTTTCTTCTTTTATTAAAAAATTTGAAAAGTTAATTTTATTTGGTTAAATTTTGAAATGGCTTAACCACTGTGATGTCACAATTGGAAGCTTTCTTGCCTGGGATGTTCAAAACCACTCTATTTGAGCAGCCATGACGTATAAGATTGTAGAGAGACCCTGGGGTCTCAATTCTTGAATAGATGAACTCTCTCATTCATGAAACATATCTGCTAGACTCCACCTGGTGTCTTGGTGTTACAGAAATGAGCAAAGCATAATACCTGGCCTCATGGAGCTTCTGATACAATACAAGGGTTATTAATTAGACTGGAGAATGACACAGGCTATATTGGAGATATTAGTTGATACTGTTGGGGAGTGGAAGAGATTGGCATCCAAGTCAGAGAATGAGGGAGGGCTTTCCAGATAAAAGATGCTTGAAGTTTATTTTTCATCCCATCCTCAGGACTCAGAATACTTGGTGCCAAACCTTCTCCACTAATTCACAGGTAAAAGAGTGACTCAGTTCATTTGGGCTGCTATAGCAAAATGCCATAAACTGGGTGGCAGAGAGAAACAGAAATGTATTTCTCACAAGTCTAGAGGTTTGGAATTCTGAGATTAAGGCATAGGCAGATTTGGTGTCTGGTAACTATTCAAGTCTTGGTTCATAGAATGGCAACTTCTTGCCATGTGTCCTCATATGGTAAAAAGGACAAGCCAGCTTTGTCTTTGGAGTTCCTTTTATAAGGGCACTAATTCTATTCATGAGGGCTCCACCCTCATGAACTAATCACCTCCCTAAAACCCTACTTGCTAAATATCATCACATTGATGCTTAGATTTCAAGATACAACTTAGGATGGGGGGTGGGAAGGGGTATGGGACACAAACACTCAGACCATAGCATTTTGTCCCTGGTCCCCAAAAATCCATGTCCTTCTCACATGTGAAATACATTCATTCTATCCCAGTCACTAAAGTTTTAGCTTGTTCCAGCATTAACTCAAAAGTCTAAAATCCAGACTCTTAGCTAAATTTCATCTATATTAGATATGGGTGAGACTCAAGGTATGATTCATCCTGAGGCAAATTTCTCTCCCCAGCTGTGAACCTGTGAAATCAAATGTTGTGTGCTTCTAAAATATAGTGAGGCTCTAAGCATAGGATAGACATTCCCATTTCAAGAGAAATACATAGAAAAGAAAGGGAATAACAGGTTCTGAGCAAGTCTAAAACTTGGAGCTCAAGAATAGCCCTCTTTGACTAGATGCTTCATTGCCCTCCAGGTCCATTGCGGCGGAGGTCCCACCTTCCAATTCTCTGTGGCAGCAGTCCTGCCCCATGGCTTTGAGAGGCCCCACCCCCATGGTGGCTCTCTGCAGCAGCCCTACCTCCTCAGTGGCTCTGTGCCTCAGACACGTGCCTGTGGCCCTCCCACCCACAGCGGGAATCATGCACCAGTGGCTCTAAGGGTCTGAGGTCACAGTGGATGGCTCTACCCCTATGACTGCACTAGGAATTGCCCTGGTGGGGTCTCTCTACAGTGGTCTCGCCCCCACAGCAAATCTCTGCTTGGGCTGCACAGCTCAGCAGGTCATCCTTTGAAATCTGGGTGAAGGCAGCCATGACTCCACATCTTTGCTGGATGCAATGCACACCATACCAGGGTCTGCTGGAGCTGCACTGGGGGCAACCAAGAAGCTTGGCAATGAAGTGTGGAGAACAGAGCCTTGAGGCAGTGCCTAGTAGCAAGCACTAAGATCCTGCAAGTGTCCATGCCTCCTCCTTTGAAATCGTTTTATCTCCCAGGCCCTGGAACTCTGGGCCTATGATGGGAAGAGCAGCAACATGATGTCCGAAATGCCTTCTAGGTTACTCTTTTATTGTCTTGTACAATAAGTCCTGGCTCCGCTCAGATGGCTCATCCATACTAATCTTATCAAGTGGTCACTTTTTCACACCCTCGGTTTTCTCTCCCAGACATGCTTTCTCATTCCTTTCAATATGAATAAGAATTTCCCAGATATTTGTATTCTGCTTTCCTTTTGATTAATAATTCTATCATTGAATCATTTCTCTCTTCTTGCATTTACTGTAAGGAGTCAAAAGACACTAAGCTTCAGCACTCTGCCTAGAAATAGTTTCAGCTAAATATCCAATTGGTCACACATTCTACTTTACATAGAATTCTAGGACAAACTCTATTCAGCCAAGCCTGTTGCCACTTTATAACAAGGATCCCCTTTCCTCAAGTTTTCAATGACATGTTCCTCCATTCCACCTGAGACATCAGCAGAATGGCCTTTACTGTCCATATTTCTACCAACATTCAGTTAACAACCACTTAGGCATTTTCTAGGAACATTTAGGCTCTCACTACAGTACTCTTCTGGGTCCTCAACGTAATCACCCTTTAAGGTTTCTTCACACCAATGTAGGTTTGTCTAGTATTCACTTAGAAACCCTCCTCCCTCTGCCTATTATCAGTTCCAAGCTGCTTTGACATTTTAGCAGCACTGTAACAAATACCTAAAATTCCCACTTAGGTATTTTGTAGAAGTGGTATGTCTTCCTCTTCTTGGTAACAATTGTCTTAGTCTGTTCAGGCTGCTATAACAAAATACTATCAACTAGATATTATAAATAATGGAAATTTATTTCTCACAGTTTTGAAGGCTAGGAATTCCAAGATTGAGGCAGCAGCACATTCTGTGTCTGGTGAGAGCTCACTTCCTGGTTCACAGAAGGCATCTTCTCACCATATTCTCACACGGTGGAAGAAATAACACAGCTCGCTGGGGCCTCATTTATAAGGGCACTAATCCCATTCATGAGGGCTCAGCCCTCATCCTAATCACCTCTCAAAAGTGTCATCTCATAATACCACCACAGTGGTGGTTAAGTTTCAACACATGAATTTTGGAGGGCCACAAATATTCAAAGCCTAGCAAAGAGATGGCCCTCTCTTCACTTATCTGACAAAAGCAAACCCCAAAATGGGCAGTCTACTTGCCACCTGGTAAGATATCAAAAGCCCCAGGAAACCACCTTTTCTGTTAAATTTAGAACAGTGCAGCACCATCTATTCACAATTAAGTGTTATTCCATGGTAACCTAAAAACACCCTGGAGGGAATAAGCATTGATAATTTTTTTCCAGAAGTAGACCATCAGTGTAAAAAAATATGAGAAATATTCTGATAAGTTAAATACTAACAACAGGTTCACCTGGTCTTGAATCCTAATTCTTCCATTTGATAGTTGCGTAATTCCAGGTAAGGTGCATCCCCAGTCACACTCTCCTTTTTCTCACTGTAGACAAAGATAGCACACCTGCGCAGCTACTGTTCTTTATTCCTGAGCAGGATCAGAGGAGCAGAGATTGTACAAGAACTACACTGTGCATTTATCTCCAGGTAGAAAGGACAGACTGGGTTCCTGGGCTCAAATCAGGGAGGCCACTGAAAGCAAGCTTTTTTTTTTCTTTTTTCTTTTTTTTTTAAGACAGAGTCTTACTCTGTCGCCAGGCTAGTACCGTGACACGATCTTGGCTCACTGCAACCTCTGCCTCCCGGGTTTGAGCAGTTCTCCTGCCTCAGCCTCCCAGGTAGCTGGGACTGCAGACATGCACCTCCACACCCAGCTAATTTTTGTATTTTTAGTAGAGACTGGGTTTCACCATTTTGGCCAGGATGGTCTCCATCTCTTGACCTCATGATCCTCCCGCCTTGGCCTCCCAAAGTGCTGGGATTATGGGCATGAGTCACCATGCCCAGCCAAAAGCAAGGTTTTATATAGAGGAGAATTTTACAGCCCCCTCATCATATTCTAGAGATGAGAGTAATGTGTTTTCTAACACATATGCATTTCTGAGGCAATCTACCCTTCCCAAGACAACTGTGACTCCCATCTCATCCTCAGCCAATAACCACAGTTAATTAGAATAGGAATGTGCTTTGATCCAGAAGTGGCATAAGCAATCAAAAATTTTTATTGAATAATTAGATTTCTCTCTTGGAAATCTAAAGGTGAAATCAAACAACAGAGATAAGTGAAAGAAACTGATCCCCTAATGTCAAGAGGTAGACTTGGGGGTCAAAGAAGGCTACCTCAATCAGGATCTCTGCAGCAGAACAGATGGCATGCTCAAATGTATTAGAGGAAGTTTTAAAAATAGGCTATTTGTAAAGGTGTGAGTGGGCGTGGGAAAACTACAAGGAATCATGTGATACCCCAGGTCTAGTCATGGCAAACACTCTCACCACCAAAAGGCCGGAAAAAGCAAGAGAGAAGCAGTCACTAGAATGCAGGTAGAGCAGCAAAGAGAGAGCCATGTGGCAGGAGCTGTGATCTGCAGGTGAGGGACAAAAACGGAGATGAAAAATAAGACCTTGCTCTTTTTATTTCCTCCATCTTTAGCCAGAACAGACAAAGCCAATCCGAAGCCAGAAGGAAAAGGAGCCCAGTGGTACAAACTTCTGGGGCAAGATTAGGATGGAGAATGATGGAAATGAATCTAGAAGGCAAATAGAGCAAGCGGCAGCCCAGCACAGAGGCCTTGATGGGCCATGCACAAGACTATCCATAAGCAAAAATAGCCAATTGGCTAAGAATAGCAGAAGAGACCAGAGATGCAGCCCTAAGAGATCATGCAGCCCATGAGAGAGAGTAGAGCCTCCACTCTGGAATTGCTGCCAGCTTAGCAATTCCATTTTAGATGTTTCCCATACCTGAAGATCCCTATGTCCTTTACAGGCACTGTCTTGAGTGAGTCTAATTATTTTAGTCAAGCACTGTTAACTAATATTTCACTCCCTGTGGAGGCAGTTTCAGACATAGTTTCCAATGATCCCTGCCCCTTGCATAAAAGCTTCCCCTGGAGTGTGGACTAGACCTTAGTGACTTGCCTCTACCATACAAAATACAGCAAAAGTGATGGAATTCCAGTGCCAAAATTAAGTTACAAAAGACTTCCCTACTTTTGCCTTCTCTTGCTGGCTCTGATGAAGCAAACTGCCACTGCTGTGAGCTATCCTATGGAGAGACTCACATGGTGAGGAACAGAAAGCAACTGTGTAACTGAGGTTCTCCTTGCAATAGTCCATGAGGAATTGAATGCAGCCAAACCATGTGAATGTACTAGGGGACAGATCTCTCCCCACTGAGGCTTGAAATCTGCTGCACTCCCAGGATGATACCTTGATTGCAGTTTCTCTGAGATGACAAGAATTGTTGTTTTAAGCCATTAAATTTTGGAGTACATTGTTTGTTACACAGCAGTAGATAACTAATACACTCCCAGAACATAATTGTTGCCTCTACATGGGAGGCCCTAGGCCTGAGACTCCTGTCAGGCTGCACTGGGAGATTCCAAGGATGCCGAGCCCTTCTGAGTAGCTCTGAGACCTGTGAGAGCCACCTAAATGGAAGATTGCTTTTCGGTCTAGCCATGGGTGATTTCCAGGCCAAGAGCCTGAGTCTTTGACTGCTCTTCAAACAGAATGCCACGTCTTACAGCTCTTAAGATCCCTTCTTCTGCCTTTCTTTTCTCTTCAAACTCTATCTACATTGTTGTGTCATTGTTAAATTTTCTTAGAAAATTATTTTAACTACTGTCATGGGTTGTGGGACATTCAGCCCCATTTCCCCCATTTCCAAATTGCTCCTGCTCCAGCGTGCATGGAAATGATGGTTTGCACTATTTCAGAAGTACTTTGATTCTTTTCTTCATTTAATTTCTCCTTTAGGTTCCATTCACTAAACTTTAGAAAGGTGATTCTTGAAGGGAATTTGAGTGGGGGACTTCATATAGCAAGAAAGGGGCATATTTTTCTTCTCCTTTGAACCATAACCATTTAAGGCAATTACAATGCTGTGTAATAAAGGAAAAACATTTTAATGATATCCAGGTTATTATTTAAAATGCCTCTTTGTTTTTATTTCCATGATGTGAGTTGTTCATGCTTGCTGTTTTTTTCCTCCCATGGGATGGGAGCTGGCAAGTTATTAAAAATATCTCACTGTAACAAATATATTACAAAGAAGGATGTTGAAAATATATCTCTCTAAAGCATTGCCATGTTTCTGGTGATAGATATACAATAACAGTGCTTTGTTTATCTAATTTTAGCAGATTCTAAACAATCTTTAATCCTAGGAGAAAAAGTGTTTTGGCTTCTGTACACATAAGGAAAGAAAAATTGAGTAGAAGTCAGAACACTTAAATTATGACCCCAACTTAGTTGTTAATTAATATGTGTCCATAGGCAAGGTTATAAATGTTCTTGTTAGTAAAATGAAAGTGTTTTTGCAGGGGTTATTGAGAGGACTAAATGAGATACTGCATGTACAGCACTGATACTCAGTGCTTAGACTCAGTATTCTCGTGTATAAAAATAGGGTTACTCTTTAAAATAAAAATAGGGTTACTCTTTAAACAGATCTACAAAATAATGTGCAATTGAAACCAACATGCCAAAGGGTTCAATTGGAATCAACATGCAAAAGGGTTTTTTATGGTCCTTGATAAGTTGATTTGACATTTGTCAAAATAGTGGTTCAGCAGCACAATAAACTACAATAGCTTCCAAATGGATTAAACATTAAAAAATAGAACTGTGAAAGTACTAGAAGGGCTGGGTATCATATGTAAAACAAACAAACAAAAAAACTCTAAAATGTGACCATAAGAAGGCAGACTGGCTAGGGTCCTTGGGATCCAAGGAATGACACAACGGTTAGTTCCCTGGCTTTTTTTTTTCCTAGGCTGGGAGCTGGAGAAACTAGAGAAATTAGCAACACAAAAACACCACAGAGTATAGACAAAAAAGGCCCAAGAAATGCATTATTTCTGTAACCTAGACCGAGAAAGGAACACCAAGACAAAAAATGTTTAGACAATAACTGCCCTATTCTAGGAAGACACTATGAAAACAAGATGGGGCCCACCTCCATCCCATCTGCAAAGACCAACCAGGAGCCTAGACTTCTACACTCACCATGTGCTGTAACATATGTCCCAAGTCTCCTGTTAGGGTGGTATCAGAGAAGGTTGGGTAGGGAACTAGGACTTTCCTTGCCATCAGTGGTAATAGGGAGCACCTCTCTGATAAGAGTCAGTGGAGGCCATGGGAGAAACAGTAACCATGTGTCCCCTCTCATCAGAGTGGTGTTAGCAGAGGCCAAGAGGGGAGCCTTACCTTCTACTCCTGCCCAGCATTAGAAATAAGATGCCCCCATAAAGGTGTCAGTGGAGGCTGGGTGGGAAACATGCACTTCTCCACCTCCAGTAACAAGGAGGCATTTCTACTTCCTTTGCCAGTGCAGTGTTAGAAGACAGTTCTTTATGAACTGAACTGCGGCCCTCTTAATTAATATGTTAAAGCCCTAACTCCCAGAAACTCAGAATGTGATTATGTTTGGCAATAGGGCTTTTTAAGAGGTAATTAGGTGACAGTGAGGCTGTTTGGGTGTGCCTCTGTCCAATCTGACTCATGTCCTCATAAGAAAAATAGATTATGGACACACATAGACACCAGGTGTGCACATATACAGAGGGACTACCATGTGAAAAGGCAGCAAGAAAGCAGTCACCTGCAAGCCAAGGAGAGACCTCAATGAAAACCACCCCTGCCAGCACCATGATCTTGGACTTCTAGCCTCCAGAACTGTGAGAAAATAAAGTAAAATACCATACCACCCAGACTGTGTTGTTTTGTTATGGCAGCACTAGCAAATTCATAGACTGGCTAAAACAGGAAGTTTAAATAAGAGTCTCACAAAATAATGCCCAAAATTTCCAGGATATGGCTGAAAATTAGTCACTCATCATATCAAGAACCAGGAAAATCTTGAGTAAATGAGAAAAGACAATCAGCAGATACCAACTGAGATGGCACTGATGTTGGAATTATTTGACAAATATTTTTAAACATGCATCATAAAAATGCTTCAATGAGCAATTAAGAACATGTTTGAAACAAAAGAAAAACTACAAAATCTTAGCAAAGGAATAGAAGATATAAAGAAAAGTTAAATGCAAATTTTAGAACTGTAAAATACAATAACAGAATTTAAAAAAACTCAGAGATGGAATCAATAGCAGATGAAAAGAATGTAAGAAAAAATCAATAACTTTTAAGACAGAACAATGGAAATGACTCAATCTGAAAAACAGAAAAAATGGACTGGGGAAAACATGAACATGGCTTTAGGGACCTGTGAAATTATAACGAAAGATTTAACTTTCACAGCATCATTGTCCCAGAAGGAGAAGAGAAAGAGTGGGGCCAAAAAAGGTGTAGAAAAACAATGACTAAAATTTCCCAAGGCAAATTATATAAACCCAGATTCAAGAACCTGGGTGAATCTCAAGCAGCATAGTCCAAGTAAATCTACACAAAGACATATTCTAGCCAAGCTTCTGAAAATAAAAGACCAAGGAACATTCTAGAGAGCAGAAAGTAGGAAGTTACATGATCCCTACATGGGAAAACAATTCGGATGACAACATATTTCACATCAGAAACCATGGAGACCTGGAGGGAATGGCACATTTTTCAAATGAAAAAACAAATAAGCAAACACACACACACAAACACACACACACACACACACACACAATCTATCAACCCAGATTCTATTTCCAGGTAGAAAAAATCCTTCAGGAATTAAGAAGAAATCAAGACATTTTCAGATGACAAAAACAGTAAGAAATTTTGTCTTAGAATGGCAGGAAAAAAAGGAATCTTAGAACATCCAGAAGGAAGAAAAAACAATGGAAAGACTAAATGTAACTAAATATCATAGAATTTCCTTCACCTGGAGAAGGAAATTGTGCTTGATAGCTGAAATGAAAATTATAATATTGTCTAACGTGTTTCTCCAAATGTGCTGAGAAAATATTCTAGACAATTATAAATGGGGGAAAGCAAAAGGACTTAAATGAAAGTCAGGTTTCTATACTTCGCTTGAACAGTTAACATGTTAATCTGTTAAAATGAATAGTCTGTGTCATTTATATAATATTCTTAAATGACAAAATTAAAGAAATGGAAAATATATGAGTGGTTTCCAGGGGTTAAGGATGTAGGGGAAAGGAAGTTGATGTGACTCTAAATAAGTTGTTTTACTCTGTTGTATTAGCCATTCTCATGCTGCTACTAAAGACATACCCGAGACTGGATAATTTATAAATAAAAAGAAGATGTAATGGACTCACAGTTCCACATGGCTGGGGAGGCCTCACAATCATGGTGGAAGGCAAAGGAGGAGAAAAGGCATGTTTTACATGGTGGCAGGGAAAAGAGCCTGTGCAGGGGAACTCCCATTTATAAAACCATCAGATCTGCTGAGACTTACTATCACAAGAACAGCATGGGAAAAATCCACCCCCATGATTCAATTACCTCCCACTGGGTCCCTCCCATGACACATGGGGATTATGGGATTATTATAGCTGCATATATTTGAGCAGTACACTCCACCTCTCTAATCCTCAATTTGCTGGCTGGTAAGGGGTGAGGGACCCCCAAATGGGTGATGTACATAGTATGACCCAAAGAACAGCCATGCCCTATCAGAGGTTTCAGATCACAGCCCTATTGCCACAGTCTTTGAGGTAAAAATGATATTTGGCAAACAAAAAATGATGCATTTCTATATCTGGAATTTTAAATTTACTCCCGTAGGAACTTTTGGCTTTCCTGTGATTCTCCTGGCACAGGTCTTTGTCCAAAAATGGAAGGGAGAAAAAACCCAGGACATATAGGAATTCCAGACTATATGCTCTGATTAAATAGTCTTTCACCTGACTGTCCATGAGGATTTTGTCCTTCTATGATCTGTGTCTGCATTTAAATAAATTTCTGTTTTAAACATTCTTAGACCTGTGGGAGCTTGTTTTAAAAGAAGTGAGTGACAAACTCCCCCATCGTGCATTATATATATATATATATATATATATTAGCAAAGTACTTTCAAAAATCAGGCACTTAGCCTGCCAAGTTTCATCTCTTGGAAATGACAAGAGAGGCTGCCTCAGACTTTAAAACATCTAATTTGTAAGTGGTCCATCTATTTTTATAAAGGGCAGAGAAAGGAGTGGTGGAGGAAAATATCCAATCTCATTAAAATTCTCACAACGATTTAATGAGGATGAATTGTCTTCATTTTACAGTCAATGAAACAGGGGTTCAAAAAGATTAAGCAACTTGTTCAAGGTCACACTCAATGTTAACAGACAGCCTGGAGTATAAAGACAGTTTTCCCTGACTGTAAATCCCATGTTCTTGGCCCTGGCTGCAGGAACCTCACTGATACCACCAAGAGTAGGCAGGGATGCTTTGAGCAGGAAAAGCAGAACAAAAAAATAAAATAAAATGAAGAATCCTTCAAGTCTTAGATATAGAAAAAGGATGGGCGTAGCCGAACAATAACAACAAACACATCTTAAGAGACCAGTCCCTGAGGACACTCGCAACAGGAAGACAAATGGGCTTCAGATGCCCCCTGCAGCCCCTAATCCACTTATTTTTATTTTCCTCCCTGTCACCTCTATGATTTGGAATCATTTAAAAGCTCCCTCTTTTTTTTAACTTTATTTTTTTCTGATTTTATTATCTTTTTTATGCTTTTTAAAAATTGACACATAATGATTG
Organism: Macaca nemestrina; assembly: GCF_043159975.1. Taxonomy (NCBI): domain Eukaryota; kingdom Metazoa; phylum Chordata; class Mammalia; order Primates; family Cercopithecidae; genus Macaca; species Macaca nemestrina. The sequence continues at coordinate 104,762,282 of NC_092128.1, read as the reverse complement.
TACACATTCATGGGGTACAAAATGGTGTTTTTGATACATATAATGTATAGTGATCATATTATGGTAATTAGCTATCATCTCAAACGTTTGTCATTTATTTGTGTTGGGAATATTCAATATCCTCCTTCTAGCCATTTGAAACTATATTATATGTTAATATTAACTAGAGTCATCCTACAGTGGTATGGAACACCAGAACTTCTGTCTAGCTGTAACTTTGTTTTCTTTAACAAATATCTCCCTAGCTTTCCTTTTAAGTATGGGAGGTATGGTAAGGACTGTTCTAGACTCTACTTGAATTTCCCAAGTCAGGGAAGGGCCGCCTGTGGAGCCATTGCCTCTCCCCTGATGCCCAAGTACAGCTGTGTGCACATGGCAGAGGTCTAGTCTGTGCTTTATCTTCAGTGGTCACTGGGAGAGAATTTCAGGGTTTCAGGATTTTCCCAGTTGTTATTTCATTTTATTGTCACAATAACTGTGCAATTGACAGAGTACGCAGTAAATTCCCAAGGCATGTCCATTTATTTTGTCTGTTATTGTTGTTTAACCAGTTTGTATTGAGTCTTTTCTTTAGGCTAGAAACTTTTAAATGAGCATGGATTTATGTAAATTAACCCAAATTATGCACCATATTAAAGGTTAAAAAGCTGAGGCTCACTGAGGGTAGACCAGTTGCTCATATAAGTACCAGATTACATAGCAGAACCAGAATCTAGATCAATTTCCCAGTACATGACTTTTTCTACTAGACTAGGGGTCAGTAAACTCTCTTTCTGTAAAGATCCAGTCAGTAAACTCTCTTTCTGTAAAGGTCCAGACATACTATGTCCATAACAACTACTTAACTCTGTCCTTCAGGATCAAAGCAGCCCTAGACAATTTGTAAGAAATGAGCGTGGCTGTGTTCCTATAAAATATTTTTTTTTTCTTTAGAAAAAAAAAAAAAAGGCAGTCAGCCAGATTCAGCGCATAGACCATATTTTCCCATCCCTGGAGCAGACCACTACCTTGGTTCAGAAAGTGTTAGCGTCCTTAGGCAGGTCCTCACATTCCTCTGTAATTACTTCCCCAGCCCAATGCCAATACACCTACTTGCCTTTCCTCCTTCCCTTCCTGAAAGTGTGGCTCTGTACAAGAATCCGGCATCTAAAATTAGTACTGGATTATATTCCTGTTCTCTATTAGATTGAAATGTACTCCAGTTACAGGAAAGCACATGTGCTGTCTCCCCAGGAGAAATTGCTATTTGTGCCAAGAGAAGCCTAGCCATTTGAGCTCTCCAAAATGCTTTCATAGACACCATGGCTCTAGTAGTCAGAGTCTTGGAGTAAAGAGAAAGAGGCACATCTTCTCAGGTCCCCCTACATGGTGTTGGAGCTTTAGCTGGGGATACCTGGACTTGAGGTGGCCATGACTGCCATATTTTTCTTGGCCATGATGCCATTCTGGCCCCTGCACTGCAAAATGTGAAGAATGAAGGACAAGATCAAGAGCACAGCATCCTTCAGGATACACGCCAAGCTCTGGGACCATCTGCTCTTCCACTGACATCTTCTCCGTGTATTCACAAAGCAGTATCTGATTAGATTGATGTGTGACCCTGCCCTCTGGCAGATTCTCGTCAAGTAAAGTCTTGCCGTGTATGCCAAGCACTATTCTAGGCACTGGAGATATATATGTCAGTAAACAAAATCCCCACTGTCGTGAACTAACATTTAGATGAGAGAAAAGAGGACAAAGGCAAATGGATAAATCTATAATATTTTAGATAGGAAGAAAAATAAGGGAAAGGAAATGGAATGATGAATGAAAATGTACTATTTTAGATAAGATGATCAGAAAAGAACTTCTTGATGAGGTGAGATCTGTGCAGAGACTTGAACGAGGTGAGGGGCTGAATCATATGACTATCTGAAGGAATCACATTCTGGGAAGAGGGAACAGCAAATGCAAAGATCTTGCAATATGCCTCGCAATCTGAAGACAGCAAAGAGGCCAGAGTTGTTGGAGAAGAGACAGAGAGAGAGGAAAAGAAGCATAAGATGAGGTCAGAAAGTCCACTTGTGTTACTATAACAAAAGAGCTGAGCCTGAGTAATTTATAAATAACAAATATTTACTTCTCACAGCTCTGAAGGCTGGTAAGTCCAAGATCAAGGCATCAGCACTTCTATGTTTGCTAAGGACTCTCCCAGATGTTCCCTTGGCAGGTGACTTCTTGGCCCTGAAGAGAAGCTGAAGAGGAATCAATGAACAGTGGAAAGAGCAAACAGCAGTCTATCCTGTCTTGTGATGACAGCTTTTCCACACTGTTCTCATTTGTTTCTATCCAGTCTCTGCTTCCAGGGTGGCACCTTGAACACTGCATCCTCTGGAGGCATGAATGCTATGTCCTCACATGGGAGAAGAGACAGAAGGGGCAAACTCACCCCCTCAGTGCCCTTTCATGGGGCACAAATACATTCACGAGGTTGGAGTCCTTATGGCTGAATCACCTCCTAAAGGTCATACCACTTAATACTAGTTGCCTTGGGGATTAAGTTTCAACATGAATCTTGGAGGGGGCAAAGATGTTGAGACTATAGCAAAAAGGGAGCAAAGGTCTAAAACACGCAAGTTTTGTAGATCCTAGACAGGATTTTAGATTTTATTCTGAGTGAGATGAGTGGCCATTGGGATTTGAGAGGAGAAAAACACATGAGTTTTTAAAGGTTTAGTCTAGCTGCTGCACATGCATGTGCAGAGATGTGTAGTAGGGGAAAGGAAAGGAAAACAAGTATGAAGTGGGAGTGGGAGACCTATCAGCAGAGTCAGTAGACGTTACTGATGAGTGGTAAAGAGAAAGTGCAGAGTCAAGGATGACTCCCGGGTATTGCACCCTCTCACATCCTCACCACCCACCTTTTTTTTTTCCAGCAGTTGCTGTGGCAACAATCTGCAGTGAGTGAAGCTTGGCAGCACCATGGCCTCAGCTGCACCTTGCATTTCTTGCCTTTTGCCCCAGAGTTTCTTAGCCTTTCCATGGGACTCTCCCAGAAGCTCACTCTGCCATTCAGGTCCCTGTGTAAGCCTGGAAGACCAAGGCAGTTAACATCTCAGGGGCAATATTTGACCAATGAGGGTTTAGAGCAGGTGGATAATTCTGAGGCTCAACCTGTATGTCTTTTTAAAGACCACCTGTTGGAACTAAGCCCCCAGGCATCTACAGTAGGAACCAGCTCTACCGTACTTCCTTGGATTGGATTTTCCTCTTTCCATTTGACTCTTCCTAGTCCCTCACTGTTGTTCCCTGGGTCCCCTTTCAAAAATAAACTTAAAACTCAAACAGTATCAAGAGTTTATCTTAGAGTATATGAAAGTTTGGATTGCTCATTCCATCGCCAAGTGGAGATGACAAGAAAGCAGTTGGAAGTATTTCAATCTGGAACGCAGAACACCATATGCAAAAGAGATTAGGCTACTTGTCTTCCAAGGTCACCGTGTCAGGCTGTAGCAGGCACCCCGACCTCCACAGCTCCACCAGTACAATGCGTCTCCATCTGCCACTGTGTAGCAGAGGGGCTGAAGAGGAATTAATGAACAGTGGAAAGAGCAAACAGTAGTCTATCCTATCTTGTAATGACAGCTTTTCCACACTATTCTCATTTGTTTCTAGCTCCAGTAGATGTGACGTCCTCACCGCAGGTGAGCAGCCACATTAGAATGAAGGCTTGTCGAAAGTCAGCATGGCCACCCCTGCAGAGAGACATTGTCTGTTGGGAGTCTTTTCCCCTTGCTAAGATCCCCCCTGAGGTTCTAGAGGAGGAGAAAAGAAAAGTGAAATGGGAGACAACTGGGGGAGGCAAGGAGGCCAAGTGCCATGTCCCCAGGAGACCTCTTAGCTCTCTGACAGCCTCCAACCTCTGCCTCCAGCCTGAGCCTAGATTTCTGAGACACTGCAGAGATAGGACGTGGCTTTTGTTTTCATCACCATTTAATTTACTCAAATGAAAACTGCAATTACTGAGCAGTTATATATCCTAATGTGCTTCAGGGATGCTGTCCCTGGCACATTTGCTATCCCCATTTGGAAAATTCGCCCATAAAAGCATCAGACTCGCCTGCATTGTATGTGGAAATCTGCAATGTCATCCTTTGTGCAAGGGATAAAAATTCACCCCGGGGTACCAATTTTAATAAGGCTTAATTAGACCAATTTGTTGTAAGCTGAGGTCTCCAGTCTGCAATTTAACAAGCAGCTTGAGCTGGTTCACTACATTTTTACAGTTGGGAATTTCTGTATCTCAAACAAAAGGTCAAATGGAACATAAGATTTTATCCAAAAGACTCCTAAAGGGATAGTTAATTTCTGCTCGCTTTTGTATGTATGTCTTTTGTTTTTTTTTTTTTTTTAAGAGTGTCTTTATGAATGCTAACAGCGTGATCTTGGGGGCAGAATAAGTCAGATCCTCTTAGATTGTCTGCCCATCCAACAACATGTAGGAGGGCACATAGAACAGGTCATCTCTTGTGCAGGCCTTGCCAGTAGCTCACAGCCCTCTTTCTATAGAGTTGGAGATGACCTCACAGTCCCAGACACAGAACACAAGCAATACCTGAAAATCCACTGGAGTCAGCATGAGAGATAAGCCATCTTGCCAAGGAATGACAATTTTTTTTGTATTATCCTTGGACTGGAAAACTGTTTGCTTAAACTATAGTATCTTTAAGATATGCAACAAAGTTGATGTCACAGAGTTGTACTTTGAGGCTGTATCCCTGGAATTTCATCCAGGACCATTCTAAGGAAAAGCTTTACAAACTTCACTGATTTTGCTGTAGGGAAAGAGTTGAGGCTTCTCTTCGAGGGGGGAGGGGGGTGGGATATGAGTCAGAAAAAAAGAGGAAGTAAGTTGAACAATATCTCTTTCATCAATGAATTTTTTATATCAAAACTTCTAGACATTCTACCTAAAAATGGAAAGAATATTCTACAATTAAAGAGGTTTCCATGCCAGGTGTGGCAGCTCACGTCTGCAATCCCAGCACTTTGGGAGGCCGAGGTGGGTGGATCACCTGAGGTCAGGAGTTCAAGACCAGCCTGGCCAACATGGTGAAATATTGTCTCTACTAAAAATACAAAAATTAGCCAGGCACTGTAGTGGGTGCCTGTAATCCCAGCTACTCAGGAGGCTGAGGCAGGAGAATCACTTGAATCTGGGAGGCAGAGGTTACGATTGTGCCACTGTACTCCAGCCTAGATGACAGAGCAGGACTCTGTCTAAAAATAAAGAAAAGAAAGCGAGGTTTCCAGAAAGGTTTCAAATGGCCTGTGGCAAACAGAGCCAGCCCTCGGTGCCAGTCTACTAGGTAGTGTCTACACTGTGCCTACATTGCTGGGGGCATCAAAAGGCCCACCTTGTCTCTAAATATTACCCCTTCTGATCTAATATGGTGCCTAAAATGCCCACACTGAAATGAGTCCATTGGTTAAATGCCAGAAGACCCAAGATAAAAATATGAAAATATTCACTGATATTGTTGGCAAATTGACTCTTGAGGGAGTAGGAACTAGGTTAGCTATATTTCTTTAAGTGCCAGGAAAGAACCAGAGCATAAAATGCTGCCAGGAGGATGGGCCAGTTTGGAACTGGGGTTTGGGAGACGGCAGAGAGACACAAGATGCAACTCCATTTGGGGCAAGGAAGAGAGAGGCAAAAGAGACAAAGCTGAAGGTTGGAGGAAGAGGGCAGTTACAGTGGGGAGGGTGACACAATCAATAGCTGATAGCTGACATGACAATTTTTTCCTATTCCTGGTGAGAAAGCTCAGGGAGCTACACTGGGCCCCGTTTCTCCTAGTGGGAGAATTGCCCTTGGCCCTGAATGCTCTGTTCCAACTGCCAGACTCTGGCTGGAAATGCTAAGACCCTATGGTCTGTGAGGGAAGCCTTTTCCCCATCTACCAGAGAAGGAGCGTGAGCAGGCAGAGTGAGGCCAGTCCTACAGGATCACTGGACATTCAGCAGGGACTCCTCCCCAGGCATGTGCACACCCACACCCAGGGGCTGTGTAGGCCTGCCTGGAGCACCTGCTCACTGCCCAAGGTTCAGGCATCAGTCGGAGTCCAGCCCTCACCATCCCCAACATCCAGCCAGCCCGTGCAGTTAGAAGGCTGGGCCATCTGGAAATCTGCCTCCACCACGACAGGCTAGACATTTGGATGACAGATCACAGATCTGACGAAGCTCAGTGGCTGCTTTTAACAAGGGCACCCTGTTGCCATGTGTCACAAAAGGCACATTCCTGAGAACAATGTGGGTTAGACCAGTCAGTTCATAGGATGAGAGTCTTGGAACTGGATTTTATTTCCTTCCAGTTGTTCGGAGGTGACATAGATAAAGCCACATCTGCATGACTCTTGCATGAAGGAGCTCCTCTCAGACTGTGATGCAAAAATATCTCTGTGGTTGTATCTGATGCATCTTTGCTGTTTGCCTCACAGTCTCTCCCTGTCTCCCACTGGGCCTCTCATTTCACAGTAAAAAAAGTTGTGTGCTTAGGCTCGAAGGAGCAGAAACAAATGAAGTTGCAAGCATTACTGCTATAAAGATAATACATGTTAAGTGATGTGGGATTGATAATATTCATATATATTATTTAGGCAAACATGTCAATACACTTGCTCTCACAAAACAGTCAAATTGGGCTAATGATATGAACAATAAATCATGGAACCGATTTCAATAAAAACTAGTTTTGCTTTGGAAAATTGCATTCAGAATATATGCACTGGAAACCTACTTATAAAAAAGCAGCTTGTAAAAATAATTTACAATTATTAAGTGAAATTAGGTAGAATTTGAATCCAATAAAACAAAATTTCCAAAATTTTTGAAAACAATTTTTATTTTACCCAAGATTTTTATGATAAACATTAAAATGTGCACCATCTTGTTCTTTGCCATTTTTACAGCTTTTCCCCCAACTTAAAACCAAAGGAAATAAGTAACAGATGTGGAAATAATTTAATTTGTATGGAAAATGCCTTCTCTTCTTTGCTGACCATTCCCAAAGAAGAGGGAGAAACTAATGAATCACTCTGACCCTCAGGAGCAGTCCAGGCACAGCAAACACCTCCCAGCTCGGCTGGACGTTCTGGTTCCACTGGGAGGCTTTTCTAGCTGCCATCTTTATTTTCTTTAACCAAAGCAACCCAACCATTCTATGTCCTGAGCCTCCATGACAAAGCAAAGAAAGGGTGAGGCAATCCTGTGCTGAGTGACTGTGCTCTCAACAGGCAAGTCAACCCTGGTTTGGGGTCTAAATTCTCCTGCCAGGACCTGGTAGAGTGGGGTGGTTTTGCATGTTCACAGATCATCAGAAAAATTATTTCAAATACATCTCAGAAAATCACAGGATCAGGACAGTGTGTGGATCATCATGGAAATGACATTGCTTAGACTGTGCTGCTCTATGAAAGCAGATATCCCTCAAACATCATCCCATAAAACAGAATGGAGAATGCTTTTCAGTGTGATCAAACCAGTTATCCTGTGTCTTCCCTGAGGTTCCTGGGGTGTGTCTGGAATGGTAGATGCTGTGGACAAACCTGAACTTTAATCTTCCCTTCTCCTTCCAGCTTTAATTTTCCTCTCACTGCCAGTTTGTTCTCAGAAATAGTGAAGTGAGCAAATAAGGTTAGAAAGACAGAATCCCCCTGGCCTGACTGTCTTCAAGAGCAAAATGGGAATTCATACCGAGAGGAGAGGACCCTTTGAATTGCCTTCTTCGTAGAAGTGCCTGCAAGAGGTCAGACTGGAACACATCACAGGCTCACGTTGTCACAAGGCAGCCTGCTGGTGTGCAGGGAACCCAGCTAGCCTCCTGCCTCCTTCTCATTCCAATGTCCCCCTAACCACCAGAGCCAGAAGTAGCTGTTCAGGATCTGATTCTTTAACTTACGTATAGGGACGTGGTTAAAATCACAATAAAACAAAGGATATTTATGCTCTTGGAGCCAAAGTGAATCTTTTTCATCACCACAAACATTTCCTTAAGCCCCAAATTTCACAGCTGAAGAAACTTCTCAGGGGAATTACTTAGTTAGCCAAGTTCCAGTTGGAAGAAGCAGAGAAGTAGCTTATGTAAGTTTTTAGGGCCTAAGCTAGGTTATGACACAAAGTGGCTAGAACATGACAGAATTGTTCCAATGGAACTCTGAGTGAGCTGTGTTTCCTGGCCTTTTACTCATAGGTGTGACTGGAGCTGGTGACACTAGCAGGACCAGCTGTTTAGACTCTAAGCCTCCTCCATCCATTAGCCCACAGTCAAGCAAGTCAACAAAAGCAGTGGTGAAATGTATTCAGCTTGGACCAGTTCTGTTAAAACAACCAATGCCTCTCTCCATGCAGTGGAAGACTGAAGGTCAGAAAGAACACTCTTGTTAGAAGCCTATTCCTTCCCCTCCCTCTCTAGATGCTCAAAAGACAGATGAAGGAAACACAAACACAGCCTGGTACAGGAGGCAAGGTGTCTTATAACAAAATGCCTCAAGCCCTACTTGTGCGGATCCCACTAGAAATCAAGGGGAGCCTGCAAAAGCCTCCCAGGGTGTGTGAGTTGCATTGTCACAGCTCAAAAGAGTTCTGCGAATCTTACACCTCAGCAGAACCCAAAGCCTGTTGTTCCCTGCACACCCACACTACCTGTTTGTCTCTCTCCTTATCTGCTTAGTTACCTGTTCTTTAAATGTCCAGACTACTCTACTCCTGACAACACACACACACACACACACACATACATCTTTGCATAGGTAAAGGCTACTTAGTCCTCCACCAAGACTTATCTCAGTAGTCACTTTCTCTGGCACCGTTGACACTCTCCCAAGCAGAAGATCTCAAATGGGACTTCCTGAGGCTCCCATGGCCAGTGGTATGGCCCTCTGGTTCACCACAAGCCATTCATCCTGCACCGTGATTGTCTGAGGAAGGGCCATGTCTTAAACCTAGTGTTCAGAATGTCTGTTGAATTAAAGCAGATATAGCTTAGCAGAAAACACTTTGATTGACAGTAGAAATTCTTGGAGATATATTCCCTTGTCAGTGCTCCTTCTGTGGGAAATTGGCACCATCATCGCCACCCAGTTACTCAAGCCAGAGACTGGCCTATCCACCATCCAATCTGTCACAAACCTCCCCTTTTTACTTCCTACCTCGTGGCGTTGGGGCTTATCATCTCTCACCTGGACTATCTCAGGGGACTCCCGCCTGGTCTTTTGACTGGAAATCCACCTTCACTGCACTGTCACTGATCTCACTGAAACAAAGGCCTGGCTGGTCACATCACTCTATTGCTTAACACCACCCAGAGCTCGAGCAGATCTACCCATCTGGTGCTTCAGCCCACCAGGGAGCCATGTGGAGAACGTGTGATGGAGATTTTGGCACCTCCTCCACTCTCAAGGCAGTTGGACAGGACCTAAGATTTCCCCAGATGTGACACCTAGCACCTAGATGCGACCTAGTCAGGTGACATGACAAGGACCTAAGACCCCAACCCCCTAGGACTCTACTCCCACCTCCCAGCCACATCTCACACCCACAAGCTTCACCCTTGCCCTTCAGCCTGTACCTTTTATGGTGCAGCCCCAGGTATGCAGCTGTTTGTTACCAGGGGATTTACTCTTCCCCTACCTTAAACAACCTCCTACTTTTCAAGTTTCTCTAAATATAAATTTCTCATCCTTTTCCACCACATTGACCTTTTCCAAGCTAGCTTGCTCAAATTATCTGAAAGGGAACCACAATAAAAATGGATCTGATGCATGTTCGTGTCATTCAACTGGTTTAAATAAACCCAGTGTAGCAATATGACTCTAAAGTCAGAAACGGCCCCTTAATGAGATGAATGTCCAGGTTCTTAACTTAGTGTCAGAATAATCATCAGCCTTTGCTCCTTTTCCCTATAGTTTCCTTCTGGCCCACTTGAAACTTGTCATTTTTCAGAATTAAAATCTCAAGTTTTGCAAAGGCTTGTACTCCAGGATGTAGAATCAGAGATTATTTTTGCTTGCTCCTGAGAGTTATGTTTGGAGGAGATCGCTAATTAAAATATCTTGGCTCCTATCCCTGAAGGCAGTCTCCTCCTCCCACTCCAAGAGCTTTCCAGCTCATGTCCTTGTTACTTGTCAGATCCAAATGGATGTGAATGACAAAAGAGTGGCAAAGTGAAGAGAAATGCAATCAGGCTCAAACTGAACAAATCCAGAAACAGCTGTTGCAACCATGAGACTTAGTATTTATCAGGTTTTATTTATTGATTCAAGCAAAATTTATTGACTACTTACCAGGTTATGTTTCTTAATTAGGGTAATGGATTCATGAGTGTGTGCAACATTATTCTCTATGCCTTTTTGTATGTCTGAACTATTTCACAAGAAGGAAGAGTTTTCCAATTGAAATCGTTTATCCGTGTTTCAGTGAAAGCTGAGAGAAGAGTCAACCTCCTGGGTCTTTCTCATTCTTATCGAAAGATGCCCTCTTACAGGATGGTCTGATGGTCAGGAAGCAGTCAAAGAGTTAAGATGAGTAAGGCCTCTAACCTGAAGAGTTAGTGATTCTTAGTGTACCACAGTTTTAACAAAAATTGCTCTTATCAATGCCAAAGAGACATTTTTTCTTCCCAGCTAAAAACTTCTAGGTCAGGACCCTCAAATATTCCTATTTACAGAGGGAGAGAAGAAAGAACTTACTTTTACTGAGTACCAACTATGGGCAATTAGAATCATAATTATGCTTGTTCTTCATCGAGGGTACTTGTTTCTCATCAAATTCAATATTCATAGAACATTTTTATTTCAAGTCATCTCACTCTGCAAGAGCTTAGTTTAAGAATGCATTGAAAACATCCCATGTGAATAAAACAGGACCGCTCTCATTGAAGCACTTGGTAAATCCTCATTGTGCTCCATCATTAGACTAAGCCACTGCTCAGCTGTAGCCTGTGGCCTAAAAAAGAATATACAGGCCAACCATTCAGCTGATTTCCTCACCCTCTCCCATCAGAGAGATGCTTCTTTGTATTAGTAGACCCAAATAATTTTCTGTCCTCTCTGCTCTCCCTTTCTTCTTCAATTAGAAATGAGAAAAATATACAGAGATTAAGCTAATCCCTAGATAAAGGAATGTCACTCAAACTTGTAACCAGTCCACCCAAAATGATGACACTGGCTCATGCAGAAGAGCTTTCATCATTCACCCACCCTGGCTGCCATGATTAAGTGTTGGGAAAGAGGCCGGTTAGCCTTATGGGGAGAGTAACTCGGTCCTTGGCTGAATCACGAACTGTAAATAACTATCCACAATTCTCCCTTCTGCATCATTTCCCTTATGCTGCCCTCTTTCACAGAGGAGAACCTACAGTGAACTGAAAGATTCTTAAGGAATCTGTTCGCTTTACAGAAGGTAGGAACCACCAGGCAACATCAACTGATTTTCCCTACCCCTCCTGTCAGGGCAGAGCAGGGAATCAATGAGATTACAAGTAGGAAAGTGTTTGCAAGCCCTTAGTGCCTCCCATTACTGCCCAAAGTCTACTACCCTGTTACTGACAGGGGTCTAGTTTTCCTGATTCTCAACACTGCTCACCATACTACATGGCCTCTTTGTGTTACAGATAAGCAAAAGTGAGGCCCCCCAAATACTTAAATAATGTGGACAAAGTCACAAACTACACTTAGATCCCAAAGCACCTAAGTCAAAGTCTTCTTTCCAAGGGCAGCACTGAAACAATGACCTGACTACCTCGGGCTGCAGATAGCATCCAAATACAGCAGTGAAAAAAAACCAAAGGCCCAGTGCCCCCAGCCAGTCACTATTATGCCCTGCACTTTATTCAGTTTACTCAAACAACTAGGGATATTCCAGACAAAATTTAAAAAAAAATCCAAGTTAATATTTTAGCTGTCATGAATGTAAAAGAAACATAAATGTCTTTGACAAGCATTGGCAACATGCTGGCTTGTCAAAAACATAGGTTTGCTTTTGTCTATTAATAATAGTCTTTATATATACTGTTGTAAGATACAAAAATTATAACTAAATAAAACTGTTAAAATTTGATAAATCTGAAGTTGATGCAACTAATTTATAAAGTATAACACAGGACATCTTGACAGAGAAAATGCATTGTTTTACATCTTAAGCCGTTTATTGACTACAATGCAGAACATTTTATTTTAAGACACAGTGGGTTTTGTTTTGTTGATGTTTTCACCAATTCAACTGAAGACGAAAGTCAAGACAATCAAATGGTAACTAGTAGCAGCTTATCAGTAAATGAGAGCAAGTATAGAGACTGTTCTTTGGACTGAGGTTAAATCAATTCGTCAATAAAGGCTTTTCCACTGCCTAACAATTATAACATATTAACAGTCGCCAAATAGCGTTGGATGGGACTCCTCTAGAAATAACTAAAGCCTTTCATTTTATACATGAAATAGCCACAAAATGTAGATGGGTTGTATCAACTCATTGGATTTGCCCATCTTAAATTACTCTGAGATTCAGAGAAATCAAAATTTCATCATATGTTGTGCAACAGTTTCTTCAAATACCTTCTCATGCTCAATAAAATTAACATGTCATCCAGACACTCTTTAATCTCAACACATGACATATAAATGGTCACATCCATCATATACACATAGATGATTAGACGACTTGAGGACTATGCAAGGATGGCAAGAAATCACTTGATTCTTTGGTTATGCCCTAGTGACAAATATATATATTTCTTGGCAACCAGCCAATCGATTTTGGAAATAATATTAGCCCACGACCTAATACATTCTAACAGCCTATCCCTCACTTTTCATGCACCATTAGGGCCAGTCACCAATCTCCTGCTGTCTTTCCCAGGCATACATTCTTTTCTTTGGAAACCTGAAATGCCCCTAGATAAATGTGCCCTTCTCCAGAGAAACACATTTCCCACTCAATTACAAATCCTGACTCAAAACTAAAATTAATACAGGCAGGCAATTGAGGGTTCTTAGAAAACTTCCTTAAAAATGACACATGTATGGGATGTTAACACTATCCAATGTATCTGCATGCCACCTTATTAAATTAAAAACACCAGGTGTATTTATACAACATGTTCAATGGCTTACAGGTTAGGATCCTAGAAACAATACATGTCTTATAGCAAAAAATATACATATAATAATCCCCCTATAGTTTATATAAATGATGAAATGATTTTGAATATATCTATATATATACACATATATACTCTGTGTGTGTGTGTTTACAGAATCTGGCACACAAATATTTTAGTCCTTCATTGGCTCTTCCGCTTCAGTGTCAAAGTCACCAGGTTTCAAAGTCTTAAGGATCGAAACAAAGGTCACCGCTGGGGACAAAGGACTGGCTTGATGCACCTTCCCTTATGAAGGACCAAGTTTGCTGGACAGTGGCACCCGGCAATGCATGGCTTGTTGCATGGACCAATTTCATTCCAGTTGTCACAGGTCTTGATACATCCCGGGCCACAGGTATCATACACAGCACCATGCTTACACTGGGTGGCTGAAAAAGAGAAGGAGACAAAGCCATGACATGGAGAAATGCCCCATTAATTCACCCTCGGCCAGAGGCCATTTCTGCAGGCTCATGTCACTGCATAGACCTTTCCATAGCTCAGGCTCAGATTTGCATTTTAACAAGAGAACGATAAACACCCAACATTCCTCAAACACTCTGGGAATCAGCTACATCTATAAAAACAAACACAGGTAGATCTGAATAAGAATTTATCTTATTCTTAGATAAGATAAACTATAAACGTGTAAGGCTATAGGAAAATCCTTAAGGTTATTTAGTTATTGTACAAATAATTAAATAGTATAAAACATCTGCTGCAAATAGTCCTTTCAGCTATTGAGCTGTGATGAATAGGAATATTTTGTGCAACTACATCAATATTCAAATATATGAAATTAGCCACAGAGAAAAAACCTACCAAGGATATTGGGAATGTGTGACGTATTTTAATCAATGTGATCGTGTGTTAAATTAGTAAATTTAAGGCGTGCTGAAGCAAGATTGGGTTAAGCCAAATAGAGAAACATCAGATGTGTGACTGCAGGGAGGACAACGGCTGGCTGGGTCAGACAATATAAAAACAATAACGTTGCCATGTCACAGCCAATTTACTATCTTTATTGACTTAGAGGCAAAGTGATTTTGACAAAATTCTGAGAGATCCTGAACATTCATGACTAGACTTGTCAGAAAAAAAAATAATGCAAACATTCTGGAAGTTCTGTGACACACAGCCTTTTCCATCTGAGTCACATCCAGTGGCAGTCGAAGAGGCCACCCCTCATTTCTCAAGAATAGGAATGTTGACACAAGTAGAAATTTAGAGCAGGGACCCTCCAAGAGCACCAATAACAATTCAATCTTCATTTAAAGTTGCTTTAAACAAAAGTGAAAACAATGGAAGACATGCTCAGCTTCAATGCCTCTATTGTTTATGCTGTCTGCAGAATAATACCTGGTGAGGAATCGTGTAATTGTAAAATTTAAGGATAGAACTGGTTTGCCAGCAAACGGGCCTCACTTTGAGTCTCTCAAGTTATGCATTTAGAGTTGCCACAAAATGTTGATCTTTGATGATATTTAAGTAAAAGAAAGTTAATAAGCACCATAAAATAAATTCTATGAAGGCTTCTCAAATATCCATCGCACTGGTTAAAAACAAATGAGAGAGCGCATTCTTTCCAGGGAGTAATCAACAACTTCTCATCGGCTCTTACTATTCAAAAACCAAGTTTTGTATGAAACAACACATCTAAATAAAACCAACTTTAAACTACGTGGCTCGATAATGAACATTTTTCTGTATAGATACATATTAAGCACTGGTGTATTATTTATTTATCCCTGCTTCAACTGTTAACTAAACCACTGACTCTTAGTAAACATCTGCTCTGAACAAAGTCCCTATATGAGATACTTTGGGGATAGAGGTAAATGACATGGCTGCTGTCTGATACACCAGCAGAGGGATGAGTAGTAGCAGCTAATTGCTAGTCACTGATATTGAAACATCCCATGTAATCTATGCCTTATTGATTCCTACACCTAGCTTACTCTCAGCTTTCTGAGGTGCCTTCTCAAAGGTAACTTCCTATTCAAAATAACATTTTCATATTCACTACCTCCTTTCCTCATTTATTTCTTCTTTACACATACTACTACCTGACATCATTTCATATTTACTCTGTCTTCCAACACTACAATGTAAGCTCCCTGAGGGTGGAGTTTTTGTCTGGTCCCTCACTACATCTCTAGCTTACACATTTTCTGGCACTTGGCGAGCATTAGATATGGAAGTCAGCAATAAATACTCACTAAATAAAGCTGTTATGAAACAGACATAACCACAACAGAGAGGGGATTGGAATTTTCCATTTGTGCCTAAGGATCTGTACTCTACCCCCTCTTTACACTATTCTGTGATCTGTGCCTTTGCACAGATGTCTCTACAGATGACATCAATGGGCTCCCTCATGCATGGTGGACTCTAGTGCCTTGATCTGGTGCCATTATCTGGCTTGGTGAACGTCACCACCATTCACCTCATCTTCCACTCTTCTGAACTGAGTTCCCAACATTTTCAACTGAATTCCCACCTCTTCTGTGTGGATGGGATGGATGTTCCTTGACTGATAAGAAGAGCACCTGCTGCTTATCCCATCACTGCATTTACAACGTGAAATTGTAGTCATCAGTCATCAGTTTCATCCACTCATACTCTCCACATACACACACCAACTCAAATATAGGCTACTAGAGGGGAACGCTGTTCTGTTTCTTTACCTTACGCAGGGGTATGGTGTTTGACATTTAGTATATACTCAGAGGACTATTGGGAAATTGAGTTGATGGATACATGGATGAGTGAGTGGGTGGACTGACATAACCCTTCCTTTGAGTCTCTCAATTTAGGCTTCTCTGATAATCTTTTGACTTTTCACTGATCCCTTCAAAGTCCTCTTTTTTTCTCTTCTCAGTGACTAACAGAATACCCTATACATTACATTTGCTTAATGATTTGGAAACATCCAAGCTGAATATCATATTTACACACAGTAATTGTATTCATGTGTTGTTACGCTTCGGTAGACTAATGGTGGTCACAACTGGAAGTTAGGATCACCTGGGGAACTTCCTGATGCCCAGACTTCAGCCCAGATCAATTACATTAGAACCCCTCAAGGTGGGATCAGGATATCAGTAATTTAAGAAAACAAAACAAAACACTCATCCTTTCCTTCGACCCTGCCCCACACTGACGATGCTAATGAGCAGCCAAGATTGAGATTTGATCCTGCAAACAAACTCTACATTCATGCTTCAGTCACTCAGAGACTCATTCCTTTTTAGCAACTGAGAAGAAAACTATCTCCAAAGCCGAATTAGGTCCTACTATTTCCCATCCTCTTCTACCTCAAGCCCTACTGGAGCACTTCTCCATCCCAAAGCACTTATCCTCTTTCAGTGTTGGATTTAGGTCATCTGCAGGAGCACCCTTAATTTACCCCTCACTGTCTCTTCTCATTTGCACCCATCCTGGATTTGCCATTCTTCTTCTCTGCCCCATCGCTTTCAGAACTTACCCTACTCTTTGTCGTAGCACATTAATCTTCTCCCTATGTATTTAGCAACAACAACAAATATTTCCTAAACTATCAGCTTTGTTTTCTCCTTCCTTTCACCTCCAGACTTTGTGGAAGAATTCACGGTCATGTTAGCCTAGTCTTCTGCAATTCATTAATGTTGACAGCTCATCTCCTCACCCACCCCTTGACCGAAGCAGTTCCCTCCAAAGTTTTCATTAATGTCCATATCCACTAACATCTTGGCAACTCCCATTTTCCCAAGACCACTCTGCAAAATATTTGGTCTTTGTGTCCATTTTATCTTATGATAGTGAACTCTCCTCATTCTTCTGCTGACTCCCGGAGAACATCTCTCTCTCTTGGGTTTCTTTTCCCACTTCCTGGCATTAAATGTTCACATTACCTCCTGGAATCTCCCCCTGACATTGTTTTCTCTTCTATCTCTCTCTTCCTCAATTACTACAGTTTTATCTCTGACTTCCAGTTAGAGACCTCTGAAATCTATTACCATTAGTTCTGATTCTTTTCCCAGTCTAATCAGTTTTATCTTAATTCAAATGTCCCCCACTTCAAATAGGTTTCTGGATATCCCCCCAAGATGCTTTCTCTCCTCCGCAACCCACAGTACTTTTAATGTTATCGTTATTTTCTTATTTGCTTTAATCTCCCAATTACAGTACAGCTATAGTTCTTAATCAGAGATTCATGAGTCCCTGAGGTGCTTTTAAAAAATATTTATTTCTCAGCCCATCCCTAAAGGTTTTTGCTCTGAATCTGCAGTGATGCATGTGCAGCTATTGATTTTAAAGGTTCTGGGGGTCACTGTGACAAGCACCCACAGTTGAAGAGAGTGTATCACTGAGGCCTGGGCTCCTGAGGGCAGGATTCTTATCTTCTGTAACCAAAGGTTCTGGCACAGGGACAGGCATGGGGGAGCAGCTCAATGCATGCCTCCTGGATGAGGATTTCATATTAATGACATTCAATCCATCATTCCTTTTCCCAGTGTGGATTTTGTCTGGCCAGTTTTGAGTTCATTTTCCACTCCATTGCTTTCAGAATGCCTCTTTCAACTCACCTTGCCCTCTAGAGGCTTTGCTCCCCTTTAAGTCTTGCAAGGATTCCTTGTAGTATAAAAATTTCTCAGCAGCATTTCTTCTTTCCCACCACATTCTTTGTGTTTCCCTGACTATCCTGTAGCTATGAACTCTCCCATGTCATTTCCTCTCTCTGACGTCTCAATTCTCTCTTCTAGCTCTACCTTTCAACTTCTTCTGAGGCATCTTACCTTTCTACTATTAAGGACTGGTATGTCCCTCAGTCAACAAGTCAAAAGTAGACTGCAGGAAATGAAAACTACTAGAGAAAAAAAAAGATCTCTCTCTCTCTCTCTCGTATTATCCTTCATCCTATAACTACCATCTCCCATTCAATTCAAATTAAATCAGTAAACATCCACTGAGTATCTATGTGTCAGGCATTCTCTTAAGCCCGGGGAATAAAATGTGATCAGATATCATCTCTGTCCTCCAGTTATAGGAGGTTGGGCTTACAAACAAATAGGTAAAGCTGATGTGTAAACAGGTTCTTAGCAAAATATAAGATGTATCATATCAGACAATGAGAACAAAGTACAGGGGAAGAGTAAGAGAGGAAGACATCAGCTCAGCACTGAGAGTTGGGTAGAGATCAAGGAAGACTTGAGAGAATGGATCCTGTGTAAGTATCAAGTGAGCAAACTTGTCAGACAGACAATGACAAGAAGAGCTTCCCAGACACATAGAACATCAGGAACAAAGGGAGGGGTGCAGGCAACAGCAAGGTACTGTGGCTTAATCAGGGAAGGGTGGATCCATGGTTTGGTGGGTTGGAGACATGAACCTTGAGGAGGGCAGGTGGTAGGAGACAGAGGCAGAGTAGTAAGCCAGGGTCAGAGACCACAAATGACCCCATCAGCCTTGGCAAATGGAAGCTTTGAAAGGGTTTTAAGCTGTGGAGTGACATCATCAGATTTGCCTTCAATTCAGCACAGCTTTTAGATGATCCTAGAACATGAACACTGACTTGAGCCCTAATTTATCCTCTGGAAATTCAGTTGTTTTTTCAAACTTGTAAAAGGCATAAGATCATTTTTTAAAACATAGGTGTGATTTGATTGGCACATATGTATTTTAAAAGGATCTATTTTGTTAAATAGTTAAAAAACAACATGGCTGGGCATGGTGGCTCACGCCTGTAATCCCAGCTCTTCGGGAGGCTGAGGCGGGCGGATCACCTGAGGTCTGGAGTTCGAGACCAGCCTGACCAACATGGAGAAACCCCGTCTCTACTAAAAATACAAAATTAGCCAGGCATGGTGGCACATGCCTGTAATCCCAGCTACCAGGGAGGCTGAGGCAGGAGAATCGCTTTAACCTGGGAAGCAGAGGTTGTGGTGAGCCAAGATCACGCCATTGCACTCCAGCCTGGGCAACAAGAGTAAAACTCCGTCTCAAAACAAAAAACAACAACAAAAACAAACAAACAACAACAACAACAAAAAAACGGGGATCTGCCAAAGTGGTTAGGGTTAGAGTGCATTTATTCTCAAAGCAGCATTCAAACAGCTATAGGTGGAACATAAAAACATTATGTGCCGGCTTTATCAATACATTCAATCAGCATGGCTCTGTGCCTTCCAGAACTCAACCATCTCCACATCCCCCTACGGGGTGCTGAAGGTCACAGTACCTGACTTTATCTCTTGAACTTTTACAGGAGGCATCCAGCCAGTCAAGAAATAACTCAGTGTATATAATTAGGGCAGAGTTGCTGCATGGAAGGAGCTAGAACCATCTGGGGTTTGTAGAGCCAGACAAGGAGGGAGAAAACTGTTCACATAGCCCAGCAGACCATCCATTATGCTACAGAAAGACACAAACACCCACATTTCCAGCACCTTTTCCATGTATAAAATGTATTACTGAGTGTGCAGTGACAATTAGTATCAGTTATAGGCAGGTGGCAGACATTCTGCTGAGGATGACAATGTAACATACAGCAGACAAGATCACAACAAATTTAGAGTCAGAGGGTTCCAAGTAACAAACACCAGTGATAGGGAACAAAGAAATAGAAATTGGAAAGTCACTAAGGTGACTAAGATTTAGATACATATTTGGATGAATTATTTGACACTAATACAAGCACATAAATATGCATTCCTTTTTTTCCCACAATGCTTATGGGTCTCTGTGTTCTCATAATGATTAAGAACGGGGCAACGATGCAAGTTGACCGGGGTTCAACTCCCAGCTTCCTCGCTTCCTAGCTCTGAGACTTTCAGCTAATTACCTATTTTAAGTCTCAACGACCCTATGAGTAAAATGTGGGTAATATAAAGTTACCATATAAATAAAGTATTATGGGTATTATCAAGATAAAATATAACATAAAATACTAATATAGTCCTTGGGGGAAAGGACGTGCTTAAAATGGGTGAATAGCAATATAAATGATTATTATTAAACTTTTATATACTTTCACTATAGCCCTTAATATATTCGATTTCATTTAGCAATTCCCATGCTAAATTAGAGTTCCATTAGTCCCTCATGCCATAGGTAGTGGGCACATATTGTGTCTGTAGTCATGACAGTGTTAAAATCCAGGTTGGACTTTAAAATGTCACTGGTTCATTCAGAGTTTCTCACCTGGCTAGCTTCTTATATGTTCAACTTCCAAACTTTTCACTCTGGAAGATTTCTCTTTTTTGTCTTACGTGGTCTTAAGTGCTGTCATGAGTCAAAGGACCTGGGAGCTAAAAACGACTAAAGAAGGCTCTTATAGTCTTCAATATTCTACGTGAATCTGAACTGAATCTACTGAGAGATGCTACAGATCTGTGTAAATTTATTTCTTCATGTACCAGCTGTCAGTCTGTGGAAGTTCATAATGTGTGTGTGTGAGTATGTGTGTGTGTGTGTATGTGAGAGAGAGAGAATGTGTATGTCTAAAATGTTCCCCTCCCACTGAATTTCATTTGACGGAGTTATACTTCACCCAGATGGTGCCACTAAGAAGAGGTAAATGGAATCTTTCAGGAGCCATATTCCTTCTCCATTAGAAAAGTAATTTTAGCTCCAGAGATTCAGTCCCTGAAATGAAGATGCTGACGTGAAATGTGTAGTCCTCAAATGCAATGTGTGCACTGAAATGGTGCTAAGTATAGCTCTGGGCCAGGGAGAGAAGGATCATATATCCTATATCTAATACGATCCCAACAACAGCACTGTCACAGCTAATCAAATTAATAGAATTCTGCTGAGCCCTGCATTATACCAGGATGGATGGATGGATCAAGCTTGACTCCATTTATTTTATTCATTTTCTGGTAGATTCAAGGGAAAGGGGATTCAAAATAAAGGCAGCTAGGAGTATTCAAGATGGCTGGAAGGACCCAGTTCCTCAAAAACCTCACCCTCACATATTCTACCCAGCACTGATGCATTAGATTAGAGGGCAGCCATTTACCTCACCTTTTAGCAGCCTCAGTCACACCTTAAGTGAATTATTTTTATCGAATCAATACTTATCTGAGAAGGGCAGCATTGATAAAGCAGCACACTTGTTGTGGAAGGTTAACTCTGATATAAAGATTGTACTTGGGTTTGCAGAGGAGGGGGCACAACCAAAATGGAGGTCACAGGAAGGTGAAAGGGCTCTGGTGCTTTTCAAAAAACACAAACTAGTGACTGCACCAAGGGGCAGCTGAGGAAGCTCCAGCAACTCCCAAAAATCCATCATCCTACCTCCCCACAGCCACCCAAGTAAACACAGGGGTTACCTCAGGGGTTTCAACACAGGCTGCAGGTCAGAATCACCTGGGGAGTTTTAAAATGTACGCGAGGCCAGTTGAAGAAAGGCATCAGTGCACAGGGCACAGGCTTAGGTTCCTGGTTCATTTTTTAAGCTCCCAGGGTGATTCCAATGTCCAGACAGGTTATAACGCACGGGTCTAAGTGAACGCAATGTCTGCACACTGCAATCACAGCTTCAAGGCAATTCTTCTTGATGCTTCTTTTAACCAGGTGACCACTCTTATCTTCAACCAATGTAGACATTCTGGAGTCAGTAGTGGCATGAGTGGCCTTCTTTTCTGAGATGTGAGCTAAGGCTATTAAGACTAGGGTAGTAGGCTGAAAATCCCAGTCTCTTTGTTTCAGGTAAATCTGGCCCTTCAAAGACAAAAATTTGCCAATCCTTGAACTAGGTGACAACTATTCAGTTCATTTCTCCTTCAAATCTAAGTAACAACAGCAGCTACCGTTGACATCTTCTATGAGTTGGACGCTGTTTGAGATGCTTCATGCATATATCACTAATGTTTGTAACTAGATAGCAGGCATTATTCTAAAATTGCAAATTTCTAAAATCTAGACTCTCTCCCTTCCTCTCCACATGCACTGTCACCATCTTAATCCAAGCCACCATCAGTTTTTCACCAGGACTATCACAATAGCCTCCTGCCTAGTATCCTGGTTTCAATCTTGTCCCCTTCCAATCTATTCTCTATCTAGTATCCAGGGTCATCTTTGGAAAGCACAAAGAGGCTTGCTTAAAAGCTATCAGAGGCTTCCATTTCTCTTGGAATAAAAGCTATACTCCTTTCAAAGCCCTGCCAAGTCCTGCGTCATTCAGCTCCTGCTCCTACTCCACCTTCCTCTTACGCCCCTCTTCCCCTAGCCCACCCCAGGCTCAAACCTCACTGGCTCCTCTCCACTTTGAGAGCATGCTAATAATTTTTCTCCTACCTTATGCCATCAAACATGTTTCCTCTGCATAGAATGCTTGCCCTCACTCCCTTCACTCCTTCAGGGCAAGGCTAAAATATCATCTGTAGAGAAGCCTCCCTCTTCATCCCATCTCAGCCCTCTCCAATGGTTTCCTACCACTCTGCCCTGTTCGTTTCCTTCCTCATACTTACTGTAATTTGCAAGTTTTAATTTTTATTGTAGAGTTATGTTTTTGTTTGTTTCTCCCACTAGACTGCCAGTGCGTCAATGGCTGGGGCTTCATCTCTTATACCCATGAAAGTACCCAGTGTCAGCACGGTGCCCAGTACCTTGCCACTTTGTAACAAATATTTCTTGGATGAATAAAGAAGTCCATTTTACAGATATCAAATAAGCTAATTAACTTGCCTGAGGCAACAACTATTATAGAAATCTCTCAGAAGGGAAAAAAATTCTACTAGGCTTTGTATAATGATCTCTAAAAAAAAAAGTATCTTATTTATCCTGAAGACCTTAAATGACTGTAATTGGCCCAAATCTCCTTTGCTTCACACATAACCTAAGCCATAGCAATGACCGTCCATGAGCTAAGTCTATCCAGCTGATAGTTTGAGGTCAAGAGGATTTTGCAACAGTGGAAATCTTTAAATTGCTTAAATATGCTTGTCACAAAGCATTTATCTTAAGTGCTGTCTACCTTGCCCAGTGGGAAGTCCCTGTATTTTATCAAGTAGCAATCCAGTTGGCCTACTGAAGGGATTTTCCTCTGACAAAGGGACACGTGGCCATTCACGTCAGCATCCACAAGTCACCTCCACTGCCATCTTGGGCATTGCAGTAAACTTCTGATGGGTAGATCCACCAGGACTTTCTTACCTGCACAATTCTGCTGAGGCTCCCAGTGGACTTTGATGCCCTCTCTCTGGCAGGCCCGGGTATATGCCAAAAATGACTCGCAGTAACAGTTTTTATGGACTGGACATTCACACATGTCTGTCACACAGGACCTATAGGACCCAATAGAGAGATACAAACATTTAAAAATATCAAACATAAACACCCTAAATATAACTTCAGAAAGGGTCGTAGATGGGGAAACCTGATTGGCCCATTAAAATGTCTATTTTAGATTGGAAACCTAAATTGGCAAAATTCTGCATGGGACTTAAGTGCTGGATACCTCTGAACAATGTGATATTAGATTTCCTTTCTTCTAGAGCAAGATTATCCAAAAGAACTTGCTGTAAGGATAGACATATTCTATCATCACCACTGTGCAAAACCACTCTGTATTTGGCTACTGAGTATCTGGAATGTGGCTGCCACAACGGAGGAACCAAGTTTCTAATTTGCTTTAATTTTAATTAACTTAGATGTAAATAGCCCCATGCGCCTAATGGCTACCCTACTGGAATACCATCACCATCTTGTGACAAGCACTGATATAAAACTAATAAATTTTACTGCAATGTTTCCAAAAATGGTAACCAACTTGATAAAAACACAAAATCCCATGGCTTTCTGAAGACAGACAATTAGAATTCATTTCTGTAATATCTTAGAATCTTACTCTTTTAAGGACCACTGAATCTTCAGTCTTTAGAATGTAAAGTGACAAATTCAAATTAAAGCAAATATTTCAGGCCTCTAATTAGACTGCAAGATGAACAGGATTAAACCAAGGTCTCTATAGCCGAAATATGGAAATGATGGACCAGGACATAAATTGAGCGGAAATGCAAACTAACAAATTTTTAAACACCTTGACCACAAAGACATAATACTGGCCTTACATTGGTATATAATATTACAGTTTACAAAATGCTTTCACACGCAGCCTGTCACTGGATGGTAAACAAGACATAATACAGTTGCTTGTTCCATAAATGAAGGGGTCATTTTACAAATAAATACATGGGCCCAAAGTCAGCACTTTTAAGTGGAAAAGAGCAAATTAAATTATATCTCCCAGCTTTGAAAGTGGTGTCCTTTTTATTATACCACACAACAACTGTCATCTTCTTCTTTCAGCAAATTTACTGCCTCACAGTTTCGAGTTAACATTTATGCAAGAGGCCTCCAAGATTAATAAAATTAAACTATCCTTATATTTTTAATAACCTTGTTCAGCAAACTCCCTTCCTCACAGAAGCTGTTCAAAGCTGAACACAGAAAAAATAACATCCAAGAGGACAAGCTGCACTTATGATCTTGAAAAGTGATCATGACACTGCCACTGGATGTTAATAACGCCATTTTCCCATATTGTGGGACCTGTGCACAATCGATTGTCGAGAGCAGTCAGCCAGCTCTGGGTGGAGGTCGACACACTATCTGCTCTAAACAGGAATTAAACAGCAAAAAACAGATTCAAGGAGCAACAGGCTCACAGTGAACGCACAAAGTTATTGCAGCCCAACACTCAAGGGCACAGTTTTGGGAAATAGGAACAAACAGGGACAAAAGAGGAACAGATGTAAAAGCTAAACAGCCTCCTTCCATGTCAAGGACTGAGAGATTATTTGATGAGTGATACCTAAGACACGATCACCAGGACAGAAAAAGTGATCTTTTTTCTTTGTAGTAGTCATGGTTGGTTTTTTTTTTGTTTTTTTTTTTTGTTTGTTTGTTTGTTTTTTGAGACGGAGTTTCGCTCTTGTTGCCCAGGCTGGAGTGCAATCTCGGCTCACTACAGCTCACTACAACCTCCACCTCTTAGATTCAAGCAATAATCATCAGCCTCCCAAGTAGCTGGGATTACAGGTGCCCACCACCATGCCCGGCTAATTTTTTGTATTTTTAGTATAGACAGAGTCTCACCATGTTGGCCAGGCTGGTCTTGAACTCGTGACCTCAGATGATCCACCCGCCTCGGCCTCCCACAGTGCTGGGATTACAAGCATGACCCACTGCGCCTGGCTCAAGGTTGTATTTCTTAATACTTCTCCCCACTTTTATTATAGAAATCTCCGGCAAATGCATTCAGGCATTAAACACACAGTACTGTCTCTACACTGGGGAGAGCCTCTGGAATTCCAAAGAGAAGCCAACTAAAGCTTGTCCCTAAAATGGTGTCTAAATGTCGGTGTATGAATTCCCCTCAATGCTGTTTCCCTTTGTTGTTTCAATTTTCATTTCAGAATAACCCACACCCATCGTATTTATGCTCAGACTTCACAGCAACATTTTTGGCTGCCCCAGGTTCTAACCTCTAATCCCATTCCTACTTCACTTTTCCAGAAGAATTTGTTCCTCACCCTCTCTCCTGGCCCATGGGGGTAGGTCTCTTTCTGTATACACGGCTCCCACCGCCAAGACCTGGATGGAACGGCATCTCATGGGCCTGGTAAAATGATGGCACGTACATGGGAAAAGGCTGGTCTCAGTGTGAGGAAATGTGTCCTCGGACTTGAACGAATGTCTACTGTAATTCTGTAACATTCCATGGACAATAAACCAATAAAATGTAATTTGTTTGGGTAAGGGGATTGTTAGTGAATATTTTCCTTTTTTTTTTTTTCTTGATTTCTACTTGTCTTATGAAGCTATTTACACAATTGAAGATAAATTATCGATAGCTAAATCCAATTCATTGAGACTATTGAGAGAAAATGTTTTAAGCACACATTTAATAACCACTGTGTACATATACTCCACCTCACCCACAGACAGGCCCTTCTGTCTCCACAGACACAATCAATGATGTGCCTTCACTGTAAAACTAAGGAAGATCTGAGCTTTTATATGATCAGCCACTCATGGGGAACAATATATGAGACAAAAATGTTTGTCCAAGCCAGACCTTTACTTGAAAATGTTTTATGTATTTTTAAAGGCTTGAAATATGTGTTTTGTCTCGGAAGCTAAAATTCAAAAATGTTGTTTCTCACTTATGAAGTTGATGATTTTTACATAAAACAATGACTAGAGTTGGTGAGAGAATGGAGAAGCAGCCATTCCCCTGCCCCACTGGCAGTGGTGTGAAACTGCCAGCTCTTACACGGAGTGTTTTTCAGGGACTGTCTCCTCCACTCCACTTGGCAACGGGATATGAGGCAAAGATTTCACTGCTCCATTTAATAGATAGGGAAGGTGAAGCTTGAAGAAGTTAAGTAACTTACTCAATGTCACAGGGTTGATCATAGATCCAGAGCTGCAAACCTAGGATGACACCTTGTTTTTGTCTGATCTCAGAACCCATATTCACAGTAACTACATTAGGTCTTTCTAGAGAGAAATTGAATAATATTTATACACAGCCCAGACAAAGGTTCTTACTCTCTGATGAAAATTTTACACCTAAGGAAATAGTAATGCCCGTGAATATAGGCTTCAAACCTAGGTATTTTCATCACAATGTTATTTAAATTGAAAAAGAGAAGGGAAATAACCTAAATTGTCCATAATAAGGGCCCAGCTAAATAAATGCAGGTGACTTCTGTGATGAAATACCCTACAGCCATTACAATGATGTTTTGGAAATATATTTTTTAAATATGAGGAAATGTTTGGGAAGGATTAACTAAAAAAAAAAAGAGAGAGAGAAGGATAACAAAACTGTGTTTCAACATCGTGTAATCACACAATGAAAATAAGAATAACTGAAAACAGATATGACTAAATCCAAAGGACAGCTCAGGGTGGTGGATTGTGGTTCTCCTTAATTTTCTTACCTGTATTTTCTACCTAGGCCTGATTCCTTTGTTATTTTGCCAGGTCCGTTACAATAGAAACCCAAAGAGTCAGGCAGGCGCTGTGAATACATATCACTTTTCTAAAAAGGTAAACATCACAATTTACTTTTAAAACTACACAAAAGAATATCATGAAAGATATTAGTATTTAAATCAGATTTTCAGAATGATAGTGGGAAAATAAAGAATGGGAGAAAAGGAAGGTGTCTATTTGTAGGTCTTAGTTATTCAACATTCCTCCAGCTAAAATCTTCCCAATCTGGGCTTCGGCAGCCTCTCGATGCAGACTTCGTTCGGCTGGATTCACTTTGTGTTGTCTTCACACTTGCGTTTCATTGGTCTATTGATGTTGTGGTGGAATAGATAATGGAATAATGTTGCATGCTTCTGCTGGTTACAAAGGAATTTATTAAGGGAAAAAATAAAAGCATCTTCAAACGCACTTCAAATTTTAGGGAGGGACAAAACTATTGTTATTCAACTATTCAATTCATGTTTATCACATTTCATAATTCAGTGTGAGGAAAATCTAATTTATGACACGGTGAAGTTGAGTTTTCTGTGTTTACGGAAGATTGCTGTCCTTTCCTTAATCAGTATGTACCCATGGTCTACATTTATATTCATTTTATAGAATAAATAGCAGAATTTTATCACTTCTGGGAGTGACTGAGATTTATGGCTTTGGTATCTCTGCTCTCATGACATTGTTCTGTCCCATTTATGTTGTGTTTGATGGTGAGTTGGTCAGGAAACACAGCCGCCCACTGCTGCAGTGGGAAAACACAGGTTGCATTACTCTGAGCTTTTCCAGAAAAGCTCTGCAGGTGAACAGTGCCTGCCTGACCAGGTTTCTATTGTAACGGAATTGGCAAAATAACAAAGGAATCAGGCCTATGCAATCCCCTTAAAGCATATGGTCTGTCACAGGCGCTTCAAATTCATGTATCTAGAAATGGTTTCCTGATTCATCTACCCCACTCCTGGCATCTTGCCTGGCAGCCAAGAGGTGCAGGCAGGACTCTTGTTCTGTGTGGTTAACACAGCTGCTCGGTGCCACAATAGGGCAAGAGGAGGCCCAGAGCTGATGCAGGGGCCCAGGGAGCTGGCACCAGGCTGGGCAGCACTTTGTCACACATCCACTACCTCCCTTCTCTCAATGTTTGATGTTTGTGTGTCGTGTTTCAATGACTCCTTGAAGGCGTGTTGTAACCCTGTTCCTCATAGCACTCAGCACGGTAGTGGGATCAGAACTGACCTGTGGTCAGTTCCCTCCTTGACATCCAATTAATCACAACTCATCTGCAGAGAAGCCTTCAGAACTATTTTCCCGCATCACACTACAGCTACTGCCTCCTGGACACTCCACACCAGAAACCATTAGACACATGTGGCTATTTAAATTGGAATTTAAGTTAATGTCCATTAAATAAAATTACAAGTTCAGTTTGTCATTCCCATTAGCCACATTTCAAATGTTCAATGCCAGCAGGTGCCGGTGGCCCCCATACTGGACAGAGTGGATTGAGAACACTTCCATCACTGAAGCAAGTGCTATTAGATGGTGCTGCCAAGAGTGCAGCTCCATTAGCACCAGGGAATCCATTTCTGTCCTCCTAGAGGGATTTATAGGTGTCCTGAGATGAGAATCAAGCTCACCTCTGATTGGGCACCTACAAAAAAATTTCAAACTTCTTGGCATCAAATTCAAGGTTCCTAGCAGCCTAGTCTACTTTTCTAACTCCATTTCTTTCTTCCCTACTCCTTCTTTTACCAAGTCATAGAATGTCCCATCAACCCTTGGCCTTCCATCCACCTGGCTATTCCTGCCTTGAATGTACTTCCATGTCTTTTCCACCGGAAAAATCTAATGTCTAT
Source organism: Macaca nemestrina (assembly GCF_043159975.1). Lineage (NCBI taxonomy): Eukaryota > Metazoa > Chordata > Mammalia > Primates > Cercopithecidae > Macaca > Macaca nemestrina. Next base: position 104,733,266 of record NC_092128.1, on the reverse strand, counting down.
CCTTTAAGTCTTAATTCAAATTCCTCAGTGGTGCTTGCCAAGTGGCCCCAAAAAAGTTAGCCACCCCCTATAGGGTCGCATGTCCTTCATACCTTTCTTATTGCACAGATCTTTTGAAATATCACCTTTTTCCTTGTTGGGGGACAAGGACTGTGTCTGGCTTTTCTAGCCTCCCAGCACAGTGCCGTGAACACATAGCTCAGTAAATAATTAGTGAATCGTTCAAAGAGTGAATGAGAGTAACCTCAGGACCTCTTCCCAGCTTCCGCAGGATTGAACAGCTGGACACTGATATCTGAAAGGCATGAATTCCACCCTTACTCCCACTCTGTGACCACTGCTTAATACGGCCAAGGCCACGGGGGCTGTTGGCCATAACAACCTCTGAACTCAGCTGCTTCTGCAAGACCCTTTCCGCTGTCATTTTCATTTTGAACTTCTTGCACTCCTCTCCCGTCTCCAGGGGAATTTTTTTTTAATCTAATGACTGGTGGAAAAAAGGATTTGATGAGAGAATTCTGCTTTAACCACACATTTTCAATAAAGCACATATTTGATATAAGAAAAACCTATAGTTTTTCATGTTATTAAAAAGGCAAACCTCCAATACTGCTAAAATCAAAACATCAAACACATCTATGCTTCCTAGCAACAGCATATCCGAGTGGTTTCCCCTCTGCTTTCTCTGGCACAAGGGCCATGCCTGTCAGACAGAGGCAAGTGTCTCTGCTTCCCAGGCACAGTTTTGAACGGCAGATGTATTACCCATTGGGAACTCTCCACACTGGTTCTTGGAGAACAGAAGGGCAAGCCAGGAGTGGCAGGGGCCAGCTCCATCTCGGAGCCAGACATCCAGCATTCTGGCTGTCTTCTCTGCCACCCCAAAGGGTCTTCAGCTGGACTATGTTTGTCAATCTGAAGGTCAGCTTTCCTGGGAGCAACGGCAGGATCGAGGCAGAACTCAACAGTGCAAGGAAGATAACAAGAAAACCACCATTTGGTCATATGGCTTTCCTCGTTCCACATATCTAGGAAGGCGATAGAAGTGAGTGAAGGCATCTTAGGTTTATTGGTGCCTGGGCATCAATGGAAAACAGGGGAGGGAGAAGGTAAGGAAGACAGAGTCGCAGCTGAGTGAGCAGAAGTGCGGTTAGCTACCACAAGTCTATTAAAAAACTCACATTTTAATCCTTGAAATCCTGCCCTAATTTCTCTAATCTGAGTTGCATGGAAATAACTAAAGGTAGTAGCCAAGGTAGGAAGGCATATTCATGTCACATTACGCCTATGAAAACAATGTCATCCAATATCATGCTCTTTTCCTCAGCCCTATACAGGCACATTCACACACTCATTCCTATCCGTCCATCGAAGGGGTACAAAAAATACCACTGTCACACGAAAAACACGGCCAGAAGGTTCAATCCTGGGAAGTGTGAGGCTGTTTTATTGAGCTGTCAATGAAAGGGCAGGGCTAGCCTGCTGAGCCAGCCAGCAGGGAGTTCCTGCTGCTCTGTCCACAGCATTCCTGGGCCAGCCCCAGTTTGGCATCCCTGTGGCGACCGTCCACGCTGGCTTAAATATTGCTGAGGATATTCCAGGTTCTATGGCTGCTTGGGGTTGCCAGGACAGAACAGCAAGTCCAGGCATTTTCATTAGCTTGTGGATTTCGTAACCTTGATCTGGGGAGACAGGGCAGGAGGATACCTGGAACGAGAGTCCAGCCTGTTTCTCTGGTTGTAGATACAAAAGTTATCCCAAATTCTCTTTCAGCTTTCCCAAATTCGGCTTTCCCAAATTCTCCCCTCATCCCCCTACACTCAAGTTAAATTGTTAGCCCACTCCTCGGTGAAAAGAAGGCATTCATGGAGCTCTGTTTGTTCCAGGCACTAAACAAGGTACAGAGGCTAACAGAGATGGGCTCCTCCAAGAAAACAGGATTGTGCAGATACTAAAAATCAAACTCCAAATGACATAACAACTATTATGAATGAGAAAAGGGAAATTCCAGGCTAAGGGAGGTGCCTGAGTAGAGGCACAGAATTTCCAAATCAGCAGATCTTAGATTTGACAGTCACGGGGTCAACCTCCCCATATCAAAAACAATACAAAGCAAAAAATTTCCCTGACAGAGAACCACACAGCCTCTTCCTGAGACCTCGCAGGACAGGGGGCTGGTTTCCTTGCAGGGTAGCTCGGCAGATCTGCTGGTTATAACATTTCTTTCTTCTAGGGATCCAAATTCTCATAATCTCCAGTTAACTCTCAGGTTTGACATCCAGAGCCACACAGAATCAGTCAATGTGTCCCTGCTCATAAGGACTCTTCAGTTACCTTCCTGCGCTCCCCTGCTCAGCCTTGTATTTTCTTCTTCCTGCCTTCTGTGTCCCTCCCTCCCTGTCAACTGCTTGCTTCCTGGCTTGTCAAGAACAAAAATCCAACAGCCAAATTAACAGGAGAAAAACCTACCAAACCATTTTTGTTCATGATTCACAGTGAATCTCTTACTTGATTGCCTGCCCACTGTCCCTACCCTATATACATTGCCTAGTTATACATTCCAACACTTTTTACCTAATTTAGATGCTCTCCAATTACTAAAAATATTTATTTTTAAATCCTCCTAACTTTCCCCGGGAGGTGAATGGCATTACACACACAGCAGCACACAGGAGCTCCAGAAATGATCCTTCACCTCTGACCCTCTTCTGAAGCTATGGATTGATTTTGTGAAATAATGTAGGCATCTGTGGACACAGAGACCTCCTTTAAGAGAGTAGCAATTCTTAGGATTTTCCATGGATCCCAGCTTTAGAAGAAACTCCGCATACTTGCTTTTAGTAGAGGTACGCTTTTAGCAGTGACCAAACATGTCTGGAATCTAAAATATTTTCTCCCTTGATAAGGCCATATATCAGACCACATGTGAAGAGTATAATCCACAGTTAAATTCTCGCCCATCTAATAACAGGGAAGGGATGCGCACCATTTTGCTATTTTCTCTATACCCAGGGGCCATAGCTTTTAAGGAGCCCAAAGCCAGAGACTATATACCAGTAACTTTAGAAATACTCCCATTGGGAAGTTAAGTTATCTTTGCTCAAGTAGGAAACACTGGCTTCACGGAGGGAAAAACTGACCATGATTAACAGACATTTGCTGAGTTGTCACTCTTCTAGAAATAACTCCTCATTTCAATTTGGGCCCCATTCTAGCAGAGCCCGGCAAATCTTGCAAGATGGTCTCAGGAGCTGGACAGGGAGAGGGAAGCTTGGTCATGACCCCCCTCTAGTGGCCGAGAGTTAGAGCATGAAGTAACCGTAATTCTTACTCCTGCATTTGCTTCTAAATCAAACAACTCACCATTTTGGAGGCTGGCTGATAAAAAAGAACATAAAAATGGTGCTTGGCAGAAAATCAATCACTTTTATCTTAAACTTGTGCTCAATTCAACACTGTCATGCTTACTGTAAAACAATTGTAAGGCTGGTGAACTAAAGCCCTGTGTAATCCTAAGCACCTACCCCTGATGCCTGCCAAGAAGGGTGAGTGCGTCTGAGGCAGGTTCCTGGAGAGGGCAGGGCGAGGTGGGACACCACCAGGAAGAAGTCTCTGCTCCATCCACCTTTTTTATCTTTTTCCCGAAATCTCATTTTACCTATGTACATCAAGCCTCACATATTATTTGTCTCTAAAAAGAACTTCAAGTACAAGAGAGTCGGAACCCTTCACCTAAGCAGAAGAGAAATATTCTTTACCACTAAAGGAAAAGCTAAACTGTTCTTCCTGCTTCCACACACTCATTCAACACAAAACGCTTTGGTCACCAAAACGTGTAGGGACTTTTCCCCACTAACCACTAGCTCTCCAGGGGACACCAACTGGGTGTCCTGAAATTTAACTCAGTTCTGACACTACCTATTGGACTTAGCGTCAGATCCCACAGGCAAAGGTCTCAGTTCCACAGCACTGCTCCCTACTTTAGATATCAATTGCGGTCCCAGGTTGTGGCCTGTGCTTCTGACCAACGTGTTTATAAATCTAAGTTTCCACAAGCCCCTTCTTGGATCCGGTTAATTTGTGGGACTGACTCACAGGACTCAGGGAAACACTTGAGTTACCCAGTGGATTATAAAGACTGTTACCAAGGATACGGATACACAGCCAGATGGAAGAGATGCACAGGGCGAGGGTGTGGGAAGGGATGCAGAGCTTCCGCGCCCTCTCCAGGCATATCACCTTCCGAACCCCTGTGTGTTTAGCTATCCAGAAGCTCCCCCAAACCCTGACCTTTTGGGGTTTTGTGGAGGTGCCATTACATAGGCCTGATTAATTACATCACTGGTCATTGGTGATCAACTCAACTTTCAACCCCTCTCCCCTCTTCAGAGGCTAGGGGGAGAGGCTGAAAGTCCAACCCTCTAATTACACAGTTGGTTCCTCTAGTAATGCAGCCCCTCTCCATCCTAAGGCTGTCCAGGAGCCCCCCAGGGGTAGTCTCATCAGAACAAAAGATGCTGCTATCACCAAGTAAATTACAAGGGCTTTAGGAGCTCTGCATCTGTCACTCCTACCATTCAGGAAATTAATTGCATTAATTAATTTAATGCAATTAAAAGGTCTTAGGAGCTCCGTATCAGGAACTGGGGTCAGAGACCAAATAAAAATAAAAATAAAATAAAATAAAAAGATTTCCCTAGTGCTCTTGCCTACAAAGTTTTAGGAGCTCTATGTCAGAGAGCAATATACACATTTCAATATACACATTTCACATCTACCAAGTCTGAGGTGGTAATACCATCAGGGGCCAAAGGTATCAGCGTGTTGCCAATATTCAGCCATGTTTTGGGGTAAGCCTTACTCTTAGTTTGTAAAATGATGGGGTCCCCACACTACTAATATTCTATGACTCTGTCAAGATATGAATTTGCCCAGGGTTCAGCTAGCCCCAAAACTAGGTAGTATATGTATTTTAAAAGCCCCCTGCCCAAAAATGAGAGAGGGATCTTTACCCCAAAGAAACTCACTGTCTTCTTTTTGGTGAGCCCATCTCATCATAATTTTACTTCCAACATAGATACACACCATCTTTGACATTGTTCTAGTCCCCTCAACAAACACCAAGGGAATGTCGGCTGCGTGCAAACTGCTGACTGGGCATTGTGGGAAATGCAGACAGAAAGAAGAACCTGGTTTCGATCCTGGGTCCTTTGGGGTGTGGTGGGGAGAGCAGGGCAGAACTGAGCCAGGCAACACGCAAGGAGGAGTCTCGAGGGCAACATATTAAGGGGGCACTGGCTCTCAGGCTTCAGTAAGTACAGGACTGGCACTTGACAGCAAATGCCTTCTTAAATGTTGCTTCTCATGTCTGGGCCCTAGAGGAGAAGAAAACATGCCTTCAAAGGTATCCCACAGCATAATCTATTGGAAGAGGCAGCAAGGTAAGGGATCACCACACCAAGGTTGAACTTCAATTGTGTTATCTTGGGCACATTATTACCCCTTTCTATATCCTCCTTTCCCTGCCTAATTTCTCTCCCTTAGGGTTCTCATGGAAGGTAAATGAAAGTCTGTATTCTCCCCTTCCCCAATGAATCCCTAAAGAGAAGAGCAAAATTCATCCATGCACAGAAATGGAAATGGTTAGAGGACTAAGCAAAACAGAAATTGCAGCCCCTCATCTTTGCCCCCACTGAAGTTCAGAATTTGAAGGATGTGCAGGAATTGAACTTTGTTCTTTCTTTCCTATCGATCGAGGGTGCCATCCCCCGGGACGCCAGCCCTAGCAGTGTCTCTAGTCTTCCCTCGGCAGCAGAACAATACCAGCCTGGGTTTGCCTGTGTCGGCCACGGCCACCTCCTGAGAGGGCAGTAATTGGGAGTGTGGAGTCACAAGTGGCAGTGAGGAAAATTTATGAAAGTGAAGGCATCTAGCATCTGGAGGCCACACCCCAGCCACACGCAGCAGCCACCACCAGCCCCCTGCTTCAAAGGAGCCGTTCCTTCCATAAGCCTTTTTCGCATTAGGCAGTGGATGGCTGCCAAGTCCCACAAACAGGCGAAGGCACAAATCCTCCACTACGTGCATTAATCAAAGGGCAGCAGAGGCGGCTGCCCCCGGAGGATGCGGTACAGTGGTGAACTTTTTCAGATGCCGGGGGCCTTGCATCAAGCATCTGCCGTGCCTTTTGGCTCCACAATAAACCAGCATTCACATCCCATCACTGCACAAGAAAGTGTCTTTTCACACTCAACGCCCTTTGCAGCCTTGGCTGCCCAGGGATAGCTCAGTCCACTGGATCTAAACAGGGTGCTACTCGTCCCGAGAGGCCCACCCCCACCCATCAGTGGGGCTGGCAGGCCACCATCCTCAAATCCCAGAAAAAGGACTCCATGACCAGACATTCCCCAAAGCCAAATCATAAACACAACAGGCCTGCCCCCCCATGCCAGCTTCCCCACACCCTCTGCTAGAATGACAGCACCCTCAGATGAGCCCCCAAAAGCTGGAATGTGAGGCCTGTTTTCTATAAGCAACTGCAGAGATAATTGCCTATAAAGGCCCCAGAACACTGGCCCAAAGGCATCGCATGATTTTCTCTTTTTACCATCGCACTATTAATAAGTGGCAAAGACAGCATCCAAAGCTGAGCCCTTGCCCTCTCCCCTATGACAGGTCGCTTTCTAAAGCACATGCTGTTCCTTCTACCTGGGGCGTTCTTCCTCCCCCTTCTCCTACTTAAAATCCACTCCTCCTTCAATATGCAGCTGAGCAGCTTTCTCAGGGAAGGCTTCTGAGATCCCCAAACTGGATAAGGTTGCTCTTCAACATTCTCCTGGCATTCTTGCATGGCCCTTATCACACCCTGCAACTGCATCCCCATGGGAGCGATCCCTCACTCCATCTACTCCACCATGCCCCAGGGCTGGCAGGCATTGCTCACCAATTCTCCCCAGCCCCAGTGCGGTGCCTGGTCTGGAGTACATGCTCAAAACCTGTTTTCTGAATGCGTTACTTATAGATGTTTATATAGTCAAGTACAGATAAAGTGACTACTAAGATGACAATGAGATTTAGAGGGTTAAATAGCCTCAAAGTGAAGGAGGAATAGGCACTCCATGGATTTAACTACTACTAACAGACCGAGGGAAGTAAGTTCTGAAAACTGGAGTAGACAGCTAGGAGGTCAGTGGTGGTCTTAGCAGGAATACTTTTACAGGAGTGGTGGAACCAGCAATCATCCTGAAGTGTATTGCAGGTGGAAAATATGGGAGGCAATGAGGAAAGGCCATTCTTTCAGTAGGTTATCAGAGCAGAGGAGAGAAATTAGGAGATAATTTGAAGGGAACCCAGAAGGCAGAGAGAGACAGCGAGACAGAATCAAGAAGACTTGAACACATTTTGCATCAAAGCGGGGAAGGAAGTCCAAGATAAGATGCTGAAGCTAAAGAGATGGAAGGTTTGGGTAGCTGGTGACATAATATCAGGAAGAAAACAGGAGAGGATGGGGTCAAGAACGCAGGGGAAAATTACCCTCCTATTCACTTATCATTGCTAGCAGTGAAATTCCTGAAAAAAAAAAAAAGAAAAAGAAAAATGTAGAAGTCCTTATATTCATAGACGACAACATAGGGAGAGGTGACCTCTAGATCAGCAGTTAGAGGAAGGAAGACCAGGGTCCCAATCCAAATATCTAGCAAAGAAGCGGGCAGAACTGAATGCAGTTTGTAAATAGTGTTTCCAGGTGAGGAAAGACTCCAGACAAGGGACAAGATGAAAGCCACTAGAGAATGAGGTTTTACTCCCCAGCTCAGTCCATGCCCTTGGGGACTCATGGCAAAGGAACTGAAATAAAACTAAGCCAGCATTTTAATCAGGCAGAAATTTAGTGCTGGAGAAAATTGTAATATGGCAGATTTTCTTTTTCTTTTTTTTTTTTTTTTTTTGAGACAGAGTCTCGCTCTGTCGCCTAAGCTGGAGTCAGTGGCACGATCTCAGCTCACTGCAACCTCCAGAATCAGTGGCACGATCTCGGCTCACTGCAACCTCTGCCTCCTGGGTTCTAAGCGATTCTACTGCCTCAGCCTCCAGAGTAGCTGGGACTACAGGTGCGTGCCAGCACACCCGGCTAATTTTTTTGTATTTTTAGTAGAGACGGGATTTCACCATATTGGCCAGGCTGGTTTCGAACTCCTGACCTCATGATCCGCCTGCTACAGCCTCCCAAAGTGTTGGGATTACGGGCGTGAGCCACCGCACCCGGCCCTAATATGGCAGGTTTTCTAGATTTTAAACTTGTGATCTAAGAGTAGTGATAGAACATTTTTCCCCAAAGCAGGGGACCTGAAATTGAGAAGCCATTTTTTTGGGGGGGAAGTGGTGACCTTTATAGATGTTTTCTTCCTAAATATTTTTAGGTTCCCACTACACAATAAAAGTCTTAATAGCAACAATCATGGCAACCCACTGTGGTTGAGGGCTCAAAAACCCAAGAGGCCGGATGACTCACAAAAAGTCAGAGAATTATAGAATCATAGAGTCTTAAAAGACCTTAGGGAATATCTACCCCCTGCAGGAATTCCTTTTATAATACTCCTGCCAGATGGCTGTACATCTGCATCATGTCTGTGATAGGAACTCGGTAGCTTTTTAGGAATCTCATTCCTGTGATAGACAATTACAGCTTCTATCTCTCAGGAAGTTTTCTTATGTATTAAACGAAAATGTGTTCTATAACTTCCAGCCCTTTATTCAGATCCTGCCTTCTGTTACATTGTAGAATTATTCTATTCTATTTCAGCTTCCATGTGACATCCTCTTCAAACACATTACATAACATAAAAATGTTCCACTTAAAAGTTAAACTTTTGGGGGGCTTCCAGAAGTATTCCTATCATGTCATTTTTTACTTCCTTTGCTTTTATGTATTTTACTTCCAGCAGCTAAAGGCTGTTCTACCTAAGTGTAAACATTATTTTCCTTTTTAAAATTCTTTTAATAAATCTCTACTGAGCAAGCCATTGCGCCATTTGTTTGAGCAAGTGACAAAGATGAGTAAGGCGGGGTACTTACTCCAAACTACACAATGTGCCAAAATAGGTTGCAATAAAGGAGGGAAATAATGGGTGTTACAAAAAGCAGTCTAGCATTATCAAGGGAGTTCAAGAAAATAGATTACTCTGGCATGGAGGATAGGAAGTGAGAAGTTAGGAAAGATTTTGAAGAGGTGGCATCATTTGAGTTACATCTAAAAGAAAAAAATGAGTTTTACCCAGGCAAAGAGGAAAAAAAGGCTTTTTAGAAAAATGTATACTTCAGACATACATTTGTTTGAATCGGCATACGTTCCATTTGGGGACCCATAGACATCAAAAAGGGGAACAGACATCACGAGAAATCAACGGGAAAGGTAAGTATTGCTTATTTAATGGACTTCCTTGTACGCCAAACTATGAAGCACGAACACTATTTAAGTAATCAGAAAGAGTCATTGAGAGTTGGAGAGGAAAAGTGATAGAATTCAAAATACGCATCAGAAAAGTGAGCTAATAAGAATATTTTGGATGGAATGGAAGAGGTGGAGAAAGGAAGTTATGTAGGGATTAAGCAGCTATTTCAGAAGATCCAACTAAGGTTTTACAAGAAGGAAAAGACACCACTGGTAAAGACACCACTTACCTGGAGGACCACCAGTAGAAATTGAGAGGCGGCAAAAAGCACAGAGATAGGTGAATGTATAGAGCCTGAAAAAGGGTCTCACACTGGGGCAAAAGGAAAAAGAAGAGTCAGGGATGCATCTGGAGATTGAAGCTTGGATTTAAAGTCTGCCAAGAAATTAGAGGGATGCAGAAGAAGCTGGTAGTAGAAAGGAGCTGGGTGGTGCCGGGGAGAGATGATGAGTTTGTATTTAAACACACTGCATTTCTGATGGAACATCCAGGCAGTGCTGTGGTGGTAAATGTTCAACAACTTGCTCTCGGTGGGATCAAGGAGAAGAGGGGACCCCTGATTGGTAGTGCATGCTGACTTATGTGGTGTAAATACCCAGTGTGGCTGCTTCTAAGCAACAGTACCAACATGGCATCACTGATCACTAAACACACACCTGGGGAGAGATTCTAACAATTGGTGGTAGGGGGACAATACAAGCCAGCTCCATCATACCACTGTGTCTACATTGGAGAGGGGAGGCAGGGTTGAACCACAGGGTTCCTATTGTACAGTAAATAAAATGTGATTCTTTGCAAGAGAGAGACCATGACTACTGACAGACTTGGGCACCCCTACTGACATGCATCCAACTTCAGCCAAAAGCCCACCAACAGGTTCTCTCACTCTCTATTACCAACATTCATATACAAGCCATAAAAACAAGGGCTGATAGCAACCAATGAGTTCATGCTGGTTTTATTTTTCATAATGTCTTAGGATGATTCCTCCTTTAAGATTTACTATTGTTTTGCTTACCATGAAATAGTAACTAAGCGTTTTGCTAAATCAATTTAAAGATTGCTTTGTTTCCTTGTTATCACTGTAAGTACCTCTGGGCTGTCTGCTGTTTTATAACAGCTCTTAATAATGCTGCTTAGTCACTCATAGGATGAAATTTGGACTTTAAAAAAGAGAGAGAGAGAGAGAGAAACTCTAAACTACTTTTTATCTCTTTCCAGGTGAATAAAAATCTAGCATTATGTCTATATAATACTGGGGCAGTTAATGATGCTATGAGGTTGGTCAGGAGTATTATGTGGAACAAGAAATTTAAAAGGTGAGTAAAGTGAATTGCCCATATAAAGATAATGGTTGAAAGCCATGCGCTGGGGAAGAAAGTAGGAGGAAAGAAGAAAAAGCAGAATGGTTGAAAAAGATTTTACCAAGACTCAATAGGAAAAGTTGTAATTTCTCACCTATATGTTTCCAACCACAGCACAAACATCATCATATGCCTTCTTGGGGACACAGCAGCCAGTTAAATATTTTTGTCTAACCGTTTCTTATAATAATGTGTAGGGGAACAGACTTTTCATCCCTACATAGCAGCCAAATGTTCTTTCAAATGTATTAAACAGATCATAAAACTCTTTTAATCAAAAGTTTCCAAAAATATCTCATCACATTTAAAGTACAATCTAACCAAGCCCTAGTCATGGTCCACAAGCCCCTAAATGAGCTAAGCTCTTCCTGCTTTACACCTTCATCTCCATTTAGAAGCCCTAGCTCACTACCTTCAACCAGGCTGGCCTTCCTGCTTTTCCTTAAAAATGCCAAGCTCATCACCTAGAACAATCTTCCAGGCTAACTACAGAAGGGGTGGCTCTCTCCTTTCCAAATTTCAGGTCAATATTACCTGCTCAGACACTCCTTCCCTGACCTCTAGTATCTAAAATGACCCCATTCTCCCATTTCATCACCTTCTCTCAAGTCAGAAATTACTCTGTTTAGTTGATTATTTTTGGTGGCACTCCCCAGCTAGAATGTGAGTGCTGCCATGAAGGACTGTGTTTGTTTAATTTCCTGCCAAATCTCCAGCATCCAGCACGGTTACTAGCACATTGCAGGTGTTCATCTGCGGAATGGTAAATGCTCCCACTCCCATTAATTGGATACATTTCTGAGGAAAAGAAAACCTTATTGAAGAATGATCCATGTCTTAACAATCCTGTCCATCATTGTATCTAAATATAATGCTCTGCCTCCATAATGCCACATTAAGCAACACAACAATATGGAATGAATATTGAATGAATAATTCAATGCAAGTCTTGGGGCCTTGCATAGGAGCATAGTCAGGCCATTTGAAAGAAACATGACTAAGAAAGAATGTGCTTCTTTCTCTCTGTCATGCTGGGAGCAATTTAAAGTATCCTTAGGAAGCCCTGCAGTAAGGTAAAGTAAAGATATGTATGAGTTTCCTTTAGTCACTCGTGCATTCAACTAGCATTTCATAAGCATGAAGCTGAGAACTAGTGATATAAAGATAAAACATCAAAATCTCCACTTTCAAAGACTTAAAATAGAATGAGAGAAACAAATAGAAAATTAATCTTATTACATATGATCAATATTACAATGGAGATATAAAAACAATACTGAGAGACAGCAGGAAAGGGAATGATCAACTGAGCTGGAAATGGGGAGGGCATATTTGAGAAAACTTCATTGAGTAGGGGACCAGTGACCAACAATGGCCAGAGTTTTGCATGAGTGTGAAAGGCAAAAAAGGAAAAGCAAAACACCAGGGAGGAGAGCACATAGAAAGCCATTAAGCCCTGAAATGACATTACCCACTAGAGAAATATAATAAATTTTATATGGCATAAATAGTTGAACATGTGTGGAAAGAGACTGCAGGCTTACCAAAATGTAACAAGGAGAGCATAGACAAGAGAACTATAGACTATCTATTTACAAATATAAGGGCAAACATGTAAAACATAATTAAATATAAAACATAATTAAACAGAATTCAACAGTATATTAGAAGAATAATATATCATAACCAATTACTGGTTTTTTTTCAGGAATGCAAGTTTGGTTTGATCTCAAGACAGTTACTGATCTAATTTTCTACATTAATTGATGAAAGAATTGCTATGCATTCATACTTACAGATGCAACATAATATACAATAAATTTAACATTAATCCTGGTTTTAAAATTTCACAAACATGGTAAAACTAAAGCAAAAGAATGTTTCTTTAACACTGTGCAGAGTCTATCTCAATTTAGAGAGCCAAAATTGTTCTTAACCATGAAATATTAGAGGCATGTCTGTAAATTCAAAAACGAAGGATGCTTTTCATTACCACTCTTAACTAACATTATTCTTAAAGTTATAGTCTCTAAAATTACATAAGAAAACAGATAATATGCATAGGTTTTAGAAAGTAAAGGACAAAATTTTACTTGCTTGCAAATTACATGATAGCCTATAATTGAGAAACTTAAAAAAATACAGCTATAAAAACAGTTTTCCTATACACCAATAATAACTGTTTAAGACATAAACTATACAAAAAGACCCAATTCACAATGCTAATCCATTACTGTCACAAAGAAAAATAGACTTTACAATGCAAAATCTATGAAAAGCAAATAATAAAATGTACTGTGTAAATGGAGAGATATTTTCTGGGCTAATATGACAGACTTTACTTTTATATTTTAAAAAAGTCTAAATTATGTATTAATAATATAAAATACAACACAATATATGAAAGAAAATTAATTTTAAAAATCACTTTGGCTGCACAGAGGAAGCTGGGATGCGGAGGTAGAGGCTACATTAGTTCACCACAGAAGAAATGTACCTGAAAGAAGAGAGTGAGCAATTGGAAAACAGAAAAGATAACAATGAGCTACACCAAGACGATGATGGTTGCTGATGCAACCCAGGAAATAGATTTAAATATGTTTGAGAGCCTATGCCAACAAGATTCAGGAACTAATTGAATATTTGAGCACCAGAGTTAAAGGAGAAGGGAAAATGTACATTCAACAAAGATTTGCTGAGTACTCTCTATGTGCCAGGCATTAAATTATAAGCTGTGTACCATGGATAATTAAATGAAAAGATACATTAATTCAGCATTCTCCTGGGAAAGGAGATAGATTAAAAGATATAGTCTCAACCCAAAAGAAGTCTACATGCATTCCTTTAAGTACAAACAAAAATCTAATGTGGATCCTAATTAGCTGGAAATTATGAAAAAATGATGCTTTCAAATTAAAGAATAGCCCTATTCTTAGAATGTAAACATATTTAGGAGAATCTAAATGTGTTTGATTCACAGAGAAGGATAATATAGAAGTTAAGGGAAAGAAAGACACCAAATCATCCATGAATTTGGCTCAGACTGAGCAAAACCGTAAGTTAGAACTACAAACCAGAAGATGAGAGTGGAGTTCAGATGTGAAAGAAGACCAGGCCTCTCCACTGCTGGTTCTCAGTCCTGACTGAACTTAAGAATCATCAGGGAGATTTAAATAGCACTGATGCCCAGGCCACAGCTTAGAAGATTCTGATTTAACTGTCCTGCGTGTGGCCAGGGCATCAGAAAACTCCCACGTGACACCAGCGTGCAGTTCTGCCCAAGAAATACATATACCCCAGGAGTTGACCTCATCTCTAGGAGTCCTTGGTTCATGATCTAGATATTTACTCCAACTGAACACGGCTAACAAGGACCTAATCTTAGTGCTCAAAGATTGCACTGGCCTCTAATTCTCTTCAGGAACTCCATTATAGCCAGTAAACTCTTGTTTTTGTAAGAAAAAACTAAGATACATAATTTTAGTTCTTCTACAATCTAAATAGCTTTTCCAACCTTAAAAGTGCACATTACACATTAGTGATTACACACATTAGACTGTGGCACATTACAGTCAAATGATTTTCTTCCACCTCTGTTTCAGAAATAAAACCGTGGGGATAACATATAAGCCTCCTCCCTCTAAATTTGCAATAAAATAATTTTAGTTCACTTTAGAAATGCTGGCTGATATAGAGCTCTTAAAATTGTATCCCTGTACGCCATATTCTACAAAGAAATATTACATTAATGAATGTGAAATAAGAACTAATCTGAAGAGCTTCTATGGAGTCTGAGAAGAGCATTATATCTTCCCACTGACCTTTGCACAAGAATCAGGTAAATACTGGTTAAAAAAAAAAAAAAAAGTTATTTCAGACCTTGGATGAAAATCATCCGTACATACCTATCATAAACTCAGAGAAAAATGAACAACTTTGGTTGTTATTAAAAGCATGCAGAAAAAAGAACTGTAATATTCCCTCTAAAAGCCTTTGACTCACAATTGTCCTTTAACTAAAGATCAATGTAAAACTAAAACTCTCAAGGAGCAAAGGGCAAATAACGAGGCTGTAAGAGGTTCCCTGTTAACAATGACTTCTCTCCAACAAAAGCAGTCTGTATTTCTTCTGGCTTTTGCTCTGCAGGAATGGTGTCTGCGTGCAGGCAAATTCACCAAGGACTCTAGATCCAGGTGACAACTGACCTCTATAACCCCTGGTCCCTCTATTCAAACTCCAGCCATGACTTGGCCTCACCTGAGACTTGTGAGAAATGCAGAACCTCAGCCCTACGTAAAACCTATTGAGTCGCATTCTGTTTTAACAAGATCTCAGATGATTTGAATGTGCTTGGAAGTTTGAGAAGCTCTGGTCTAAAACTGAGCTACTAAAAGCGTGGTTTGCGGAACGCCAGCATCAGCATCATCAGGAGTTAGGTGAAAAGGCAAATTGTTGGGCTGCATTCCAGGCCTATTCAAGTGGAATCTGTCGGGGTGGGTCCTGGAGCCCAGATATCTACAGTCTACAAATCTGTTCAGGAGAGTCTTGTGTACAAGCTTTGAGAGGCAGTGGTCTAGAACAGGTTTCTGCCCCAGCCCACCCCACCCAACCATTGCCAAAGCTGGAGAGCAGTGGCAGAATCACGGCTCACTGCAGCATCCAACTCTTGGGCTGAAGCGATCCTCCTGCTTTAGCGTCCCAAGTAGCTGGGGCCACAGGCGTGTACCACAATGCCCAGCTAATTGAAAAAAGAAAAATTTTAGAGACAGGGTCTCGATACATTGCCCAGGCTGGTCTTAAACTCCTGGTTCAAGCGATACTCCTGCCTTGGCCTCCCAAAGTGCTGGAATTACAGGCATGAGCCACTACACCTGGCCTTTGCTCTGTGTTTCTTTGGTCCTTCACAATGCACTGGATTTGAGGCACTATACTGGGCACATCACAGATACTAAAGAAACATTATTGTTCTGTGATTGAAAAGTAAGAGGAGAAGGCTTTTTCTTTGTGAAGTTCTGGATAATGCCACAGGCTAGCAATTAATGGTAACGCAGAGTCAAGTCAATAATAACAGTAGATTTATATTTCATACTCATATGCAAGCTTCTCCCAATGAAAACTGTCTCTGTAATCCTTTCTTGTTTAATAATCATGACCAAAACTCCCAAGAGGTCAAGGAGAAAAGTGAGTAAGAATGCAAACAGAATAAACTTCAAGAGTAGAAGACTAAAACTCAAGTCACTTTTTAAATTAAATAAACCCAGGAAAATGGAAGGAATTCACTTTGAAATTATAAACATTAAGTACTTTTAAACAATAAAAAATAAGGAAACCAAAATATTGAAACTAAAATATCAACTACCAGCTATGTATCCCTGGCAAGTAACTTAAGATTTTGTTCATAATGAAGTATTTCAAACAGAAAGGAACAGACAGTAATACAACAAATACCTATGTAGCCAGCACTCAGAATTAACAAATGTTAACATTTTGCTATATTTATTTTAGATTTTGAAGAGGATAGTAGAAATCTCTTTGGCCTCTTCCATCCCTAATTCCATTCTTTTCCCTTCTTCCCCAAAGTCAAATAACTATTCTTTGTTTAATTATTGTTTTATTAATATAATATATTAAATAATCTATAAGTATATATTAAGCAAATATTACCTTAATTTATATAATTAAATAATATATTAAATAATTATATATTACCTACAAATAACTAATTGTCAATATAACATTAAATAACATAATTTTTCCACATATAATTATATCCATGAATTATATGTGGTATTCCTTTATATTTTGAATTTTACATAAATGGTATTACACTATATATTGCTCTTGAACTTGATTTTTTCATGCATTATTAGGTTTCCAAAATTTATGCACATTCATATCAGTATAACTAGTTCATTCACTTTAATCAGGGTATAATATTCTTTTTTAAAAACTCTTTTACCTAATCACAGACAATAAGATATATCCAACTGGGGTCTACTATTAAAACTACTCCAAATGGTCAGGCACAGGGCTCACACCTGTAATCCTAGCATTTTGGGAGGCTGAGGTGGGCAGATCACCTTGAGGTCAGGAGTTCGAGACCAGCCTGACCAATATGGAGAAACCTCGTCTCTACTAAAAATACAGAATTAACCAGGCATGATGTCACATGTCTGTAATTCCAGCTACTCGGGAGGCTGAGACAAAGGAATTGCTTAAACCCAGGAGGCAGAGGTTATGGTGAGCTAAGATTGTGCTATTGCACTCCAGATGGGCAACAAGAGCAAAATTCAAACAACAACAGCAACAACAACAAAAACCCACTACTCTAAATAATCATCATTGTATTTTTGTGCTTTTTTTAGTTGAAATTTAATTGTATTGTATGTTACATCAATCTTTGGAATATGCTGAGACTTTTGGAGTCTGAGTGGCCAAGTTTTTACAATTTTCCATGTAGTCATTGATAAATGTGTATTCTTCTCTTGAATGCAGGGTTTTAAATATGTCTCTTAAGTCCCACAATTTCAACTGTTCAAATATTTTATACTTTTACATCTTCTCAGCTTGAGGTATCCATTTCTGAGAGTAGTGTGTTAAAATCTGCCCATATAATTAAAGAGTTGTCAAATTCTCCTTGTAAGGTGGACAATTTTTTATGTAAATGTGAAGTCAATGTTATTGGGAATGGGTATGTCCATGATTATAGTATTTTCCTAGTGTATTGTTTGTAATATCACTTTTTTCACTTTTTCACCTTTAATTTTATTTCATCTGATATTCTTGCTATAACAACTTTCATTGGTTAGTTTTAGGTTATATTTTTTCACACCTTTACTTTCAATTTTCTGTGTCATTCTGTTAGGTATTCCCTTTGCAAATCACATTTAACCATATATAACTACTTTTCCTAGATACTCAATTTGAGGGTCTCCAGTTTTTAATAGGGAGCTTTCTTCATTTATAATTTTTCTGATCACTGATCTATTTGAATTTTTGTCTTTCATCTTTTGAAGTTTTCTATTTATAATAGTTCTTCTTGATTTTTCTACTTCCTGCCTTCTATTTCCTTTAGAAAAACAAAATGTTGTTACTGTCTGGTCCAGTAATCTCATTACTGGTTGTTTATCCTTCAGAACCAAGAGATCAGAAAGCACATGTGCATGAAGATGTTCCATGTAGCATTACTTATAATGTTAAATTGGAAACATAGGTCCAACAGTAGAGAACATGATGAAATGTTTTACAACCACTAGAAGTATTTTTTAAGCTTATGTAGCATAATAAGAAAATGTTTAATGATGTGCTACAGGGAGAAAAAGCAGAATACAAAATTTCATGTATACCATGTGTACCATGATTTCAACTATGTAAAAAAATGTTGGTGTTTGGTTGAAAGATGTTCAGCCCATCTGGTTCCTTTGAGCAGCATTGCCCTCCTCTGCAGTGGGTACTACGTGGGTACCCTGGCACATGCAATCTTAACATTTAACTCAGCTTATATCACACATCCCTCGTTGCTTTTCACTCTCAGTAGTCCTAGCCAGTGATGGATGTATTCATCCAGAAAGTTCTCCTGAAATTACTGCATTATTCAGTTCTTCAGTGTTCTCCAGTGAAACAGAACCAATAGTGTGCATGTATATGTGTCACTGTATTGAGTGTGTGTGTGTGTGTGTGTGTGTGTGTGAGAAAGAGAGAGAGACAGATTTTAAGGAATTCATTGACAAGATTATGGGGGCTGGTAAATCCAAAATCTATAGAGTAGCCTGGCAGGCTAGAGACCCAGGAAAGAGGTGATGCTGCAGTTCATGATGGTAATCTGCTGGCAGAATTCCCTCTTGTTTGAGAGAGGTTAGCCTTTTTCTATGAAGGCCTTCAACCAATTGGATGAGGCCCATCCATGTTATAGAGAGGTATCTGCTTTACTCAAAGTCTACTAATTTAAAATATTAATTTCATCTAAGTGATACCTACACAGAGGAATCTAGAATAATATTTGACTATTTGTATATGATTGCTTAGCCAAATTGATACGCAAAGCTAAACATCACACTCTTCATGTTCATGCTATTAATTCATCCACCCATCCATCCAGAAAATTTTCATTGAATACCACATACATGCCAGGCAGGCACTGTTGTCTTTCCACTCATCCAAGGTAATGCTTCCCCTCAAGGCAATAAATCCCAGATCAAGTGACCACCCTCCTAGCCACAGGGAATCTGCTTTGGAAACGCTCCCCATCTTTGAGCATGGAAGGCCTTGAATTAAAAACGAGAAGATGCAAAAATGAACAGTATCATGCATAGTGAGCTACTTTCTTTTAAATTATCTTTTGTGACCCTAGATTTTATTTTGTTTTGTTTTGTTTTGAGACAAAGTTTTGCTCTTGTTGCCCAGGCTGGAGTGCAATGGTGTGATCTCAGCTCACTGCAACCTCCACCTCCCGGGTTAAAACTATTGTCCTGCCTCAGCCTCCTGAGTAACTGGGACTACAGACATGCACCACCATGCCCGGCTAATTTTTGTATTTTTAGTAGAGACAGGATTTCACCATGTTGGCCAGGCTGGTCTCGAGCTCCTGACCTCGCGATCCGCCCGCCTCAGCCTCCCAGAGCACTGGGATTACAGGTGTGAGCCACTGCGCCCGGCCAGTTTTGTTTTAATGAAATGTAATAAATAAATTCAAAGCTTGGTTAAGGAAATGGAAATTAGAAAAAGCCATAACAAAGAAATGTGTTCAAGGTAGAAATTTAGTTCTCAGGGATTTTCAGAGGTGTATGCTTAAATCTTTAACGCAAGAAATAAAAGTTCTGGAAAATGCTTTTCCATTCCCTTAGGATGGCCTGAGCTTATTACATTAACAGAGTGTCTTTTTAACTGGCCTAACAGCAACCTCTCTGATGCCAAATTGGCAGAACCTCTTCTATCCCAACCTTCTGTTTCTGGGTGAAAAATGATTTTTGAAGCAGGGTTGGCTTACTCCATGCAAAAACTTTTCAGAGACCCACAGTGTCCAAGGTATTAAATAACAGCTGACAAGAATGAAAAAATTATAGTAGTAAACAGGGCAATCATAACAACACTTTAGGTACCTTTGTTCGAGTTATCATAAAGGTTTCAGGGTTGAGAGAATAATTGTTTTATTGTCTCTCCCTAGACAGACTGCATATCAAGAGTGATTATCAACGTAACAGCTTTCTTGTCTGTTTTCTATTAGTTATTACTTTTTTACCTAGAAGGGGCCTGGGACAAGATATGGCCTCCTGATATATCCTCCTGACAGCTGAGTTCGGTGCTTCTGACTCTCGGAACCCTTAAGACATCCTCATAGGAACGTAAGCCTAGTACTTTCGATCCTGGTGGTCTTATAAAAATGACTGTGATGAATGGAAATAACACAGCTTTATATTTGGAAACACTAAGTTTCTGAGGCAGCTTCCCATTGATGAATGAAGCAATTTGACTTTTGGCATAACTGATGCTCCAACATTTTGCCATATTATAAATAATTTCCAAAAACATAAGGCTAGATGAGGTTCTGATTGGGGTATATGAATTTACCTTGATTTTTCTTAAGATTCTGCGCCTCTAGTCTTTAATAATTGTTATTGTCTGTGTACCAACAATAATTAATAATACCCATTGAGGTATCCCAATCTGCTTTTTTCTTTTTCTTTTTTTTTTTTTTTTTTTTTTTTTTGGAGACAAGGTCTCCCTTTGTCACCCAGGCTGGAGTTGCAGTGGTGCAATCTCAGCTCACTGCACATCTGCCTCCCAGGTTCAAGCAATTCTCCTGCCTCAGCCTCCGAAATAGCTGGGATTACAGGTGCGCACCACCACATCCAGCTAATTTTTGTATTTCTAGTAGAGATGTAATTTTGCCATGTTGGCCAGGCTGGTCTCAAACTCCTGACCTCAGGTGATCCACCCACCTCAGCCTCCTAAAGTGCTGGGATTACAGGTGTGAGCCACGGTGCCCAGCCAGGATAGTCTATTATTGCTGTTGTTGTTTGGCTGTTTATTGTTTGATTTTGTTAAGAATCATGAAAACAAATAAACAATTCAAAGAAGACGACAATACTTGTTTGGAAAGGTAAAAGAATGAAACATTTAATTTAAAAATCTAATCTCTAAGGGTGTCAAAATTCTTTATTAACTTCCACAATTCTGTAATTCTAAAAAATGAGTCATTCAGAGAGACAGAGAAAATGAGCTGTCCCTGAGCTCTGAAACATCAGCTTCTTTAAAGATCTCATATCCTACAAGTTTCTTTCTTTGTAAATATGGGAATGAGTCAATTAACTGAATAAGGCAGAGGAAAGGCAGGTGGGAAAAAAAACTCATTGTATTTCAGAAATCTTTTCTCTTCTACATTTACTAGAAGGAAGAGGTCAGTAGTCAATCAGCCAACTAGCCAGCCAGCCATTGTTTTGTTGTATACTACTATTGCCTATTACTAGGTGATGGGATTACCATCATAAATAAGACAGGGAGGTCCCTACCCTCATGTAGTTTACATTCGATCTCATTTTTTTTATCTCATTCTTTTATCAACTTAAAAGGGAATGAGTTATTTATTATGTTTAAATGTGAGAACCAATGCCATGACATTAAAAGATGCTGGACATCATTGGTCATCAAGAAAATGCAAACCAAAACTATAATAAAATGCCACTTCATACCCACTAGGATAGCTTTAATTAAAAAGTCAGAGTGTTGGCAAGGATGTGGAGAAATCAGAACCTTCAGAATGTAAAACAGCAGCCACTTTGAAAAAGTGCCTGACAGTTCCTCAAGTAATTAAACATAGAATAACCATACAACCCAGCAATTTCACTTCTAGGTATAGACCCTAAAGAATTGAAAATAGATGTTCAAATATGTGCACACGGCACTACTGTTCACAATAGTCTAAAGGTATTAGTAGACACAATTCAAATGTCCATCAAACAATGAATGGATAAATAAATGTGGTACATCCATACAATGGAATATTATTTGACCATGAAAAGGACTGAGTTCTTGACACATGCTACAATATGGATGAACCTTGAACACATGCTAAGTAAAAGAAGCCAGTCACAACCACATATTATATAATTTCATTCATATGAAATGTTCAGAATGGGAAAATCTATAGAGACAGAAAGTAGATTAGTGATTTCCAAGGGCTAGGGATAAGGTGGAACAAAAGGAGAGGGATTGCTGAAGTGTATAGGGTTACTTTTAGAGGTAGTAAATATGTTCTAGAACTGAAAATCGATTTTATATGCACATAGCTATGAAAATAATAAAAACCATTACATTATATATTTTCAGTGGGTGAATTATAAATGCATATGGACTATATCTCAATAACACTAGTGTTTTTTAGTTTTTAAAGAACCAATGCCATGATTATTGTCTCAAGAGATTAGTTACCTCTCTCCTAAAATAATCATTGTGTTCCTAAATAGTTTTGCACTAGTCTATCTGTACTGTTCTTACTTGTATTAAAGTCATTTGTGTACACATTTAATGTCCTCTACTGGAATTTCAGCACCTGGAGGGAAGATATCTGCTTCATCTTTGTAACCCCTGAAGCACGCAGTTTAAAGCCATTTTTATATAGCACGCACTTAATTTACTTTTGAGTAACTGAACCATTCATTGGTGAAAGTTAAGAATTATTTTATTACTTGGTAACTGCTAATTGAATAATCTTTTTAAAAACACATAGTAAATGACAGCCTTTCCACTTAACACACTTTCTTGACTCTCTCTTACTGTTTTTTGGGTGGCCTGCAAAATCTGGCCTGGACCCACCTCTCCAACCTCAACTCATCCACGTGTACTCTGTTCTCACCTTGTCTTCTTTGTTTCAGAACTATGTGTTGCCCCTTTCTACCACATGGCCTTTGCACTGGAGTTTTGCACTGCCCTCTCCTGATTTGTATCCACTCTTCTTCAGGTGGCAGCTCCAGCTTCCCTTCCTCAGGATGCCTTTCTGTGGCCAGGGACCACATCATGTCTACATAATAGTAGCTCACAAATCTTCCCACTTCTCCTTATGACATTTTGCACTTACCACAGTTTGCAATGACATTTACTTGTGTGATTAATTGATATCTTTTTCCTCCCTAAATTGTAATCATGGTGAGAACAGAGAGCTGTCTCTTTTATTTGCATATGCATCTCCAATGCCCAGCACAGATCCTGGGAACTAGAAGGCATTCAGTAAACACTTTTGAATGAATTTATGAATTGGGTTTTATTAATGGTCACTCAATAAAACAAACTGCAGAAGAACCTCAGTGCTAACATGAGCAAGATTCCATAAATTAACAATTCATGTGTCAAATCAGATTTGAAGAACAGACATACAAAGGGATGACGAGAATCTATAAACAGCAACTGTTGAACACAGCCAGGGCCAAAAAGTAGACTAGCATAGGTCCTTGGCTGGCTGAATTTGCAGCAGCACAATCTGAGGGTTAAATTCCTGGGGCCTTGGCCCCAACAGGGATGGAGGTGAACTCCCAGAGATCCTGGAAAAACATGTGCAGATGTTGATGCTTGTGGTGCAAATTTCAAGAGGAAGGGGGTGAAACACATGGCCACATGAAGACAGCTGCCTAAAAATGGAAACCGAAGCTTGTTATGCAGGAATCGTCTCCCTCCCTCTAGATTAAAAGCAGAAAGGCAATAACAACGCCAATTGTGTCAATAAATGCCGTCAGTAAGAGAGAAGATTGCACCAATACTCTCAATCACAGGAACAGTTGTACTTAAAACCACTGGAAGAAGAAACCAGCAGGAAAAAGACAAAAGACAGAAACATCACTCAGACTACCATGGCGGTAGATAAGAAGGAACTTACAAATAAAACCAGTATTGTGGTTGAGTAATTACGCCCCTCACCAAACAATGTCCCAGGTCATTTTGGGAAGATAGCTGGTCACCACAACACCACTTTGATAACTATGGGACACTTTAAATCACACTAACTATTAGAAACCCATGAAATACGTATACAAAGCCTGTGGCACCCTACCTGGCACGTGATGAAGAACTCAATCTATGTTAATGTTTTAAACTTATTATTATTAAGCCCAAAGTTTTATATTTTTTTATAAAACTTGTTCTAAAATTGCATGGACAACATTTACTCCTATGTACTGAAAGCATTCTAGATGGTTTAAAAAAATATGCTGACCAAAATAAATTCCAAATGGATTGGTAAAGATTTAAAATAAAATAAAATAAATGAAACTATAAAAGTGACTTGAAGAACATTTATGTGTAATTTTTATTTAATCTAGGGGCAAGTCAGCCCCATATAAGCATAAATGGAAAGTGAAAACCTATAAACCACAAAAAAAGATCTTTGACTACCAAAAAGGGTAACACTTGCATATGATAATAATTACTATAATCAGAGAAACAAAGCAAACGGCAAAGGGGAAAAAATTGCAGCATACTATAAAAGGCTAATATCTTTAATACCAAAAGAACTCTCAAAAATCAATAGGAAAAAGATGAATATCATTAAAAATGAGAAATCAATTTTTACCTATCATTTTGAAAAGATTTCTTTTTGAGTTTTTTTATTGTTTATATTAATGAAAATGTGTTAGCAGGGTGCATGCAATGAGCTTCTTGTTCACATATTTTATACTATATTTATACATACATTTATATTTTGTATATTTTGTATATATATATTTATATATATAGCACCTTAAAATGTGCATGCCATTTGACCTAGAAACTCTACTTCTAAAATTTTATCTTAAAGAAATGAGGTTAAGCTCAACTATAACTGCAAATTATGTTCATTGTAAAGATACTTGGAATCACCTTAAATGCTCAACATTAACAAAATGATTAGATAAATGACGTCACATCTATGTTCATATTAAATGAGTTAATATTTGTAAAGCAATGAAAACTTTGGTGCACAATAAGTTCTAGTGGGGATTTAATATACAAAGAGAAAAAGAAAAAATAAAATATTATACAGGCATTTAAAATGATCCTATAAAAGAATATTCACTGATGAGTAAGGATGTGAATAATTTATTCTCAGACTGAAAAAAAACATGCTACAACAGTATACACAATATGACCTGATTGTTATAAAATAAGTGTACATGTGTATACATATATATGTATACCTCAAAATTAAAAAAACAGTTCTCTGGATGAAGTGATTTTTACTTTCTTCATTGTCTATGTTTTCTAATTTCCTGCAGCAAATTATAATACATGTGTAACACATTTTTGAGCACAGTAAGTTTGAATTTTAACTTGCTAAAAGGAAGAATTTCATAAGTTTTGTAAACTCTCCTAAAATTTTCAACAAAACTTATACAAAAGTTTCTATAAATGCTAGAAAACAATAGACATGTACATTCTTTTGTAACCATTTAGATAATACAAGATTTTTTCTTCCAGCACTTTGGGAGCCCGAGGCGGGCAGATCACCTGAGGTCGGGAGTTCGAGACCAGCCTGACCAACATGAAGAAACCCCATCTTTACTAAAAATACAAAATTAGCTGTGCATGGTGGTGCATGCCCATAATCCCAGCTACTCAGGAGGCTGAGGCAGGAGAATCACTTGTACCTAGGGGAAGAGGTTGCAGTGAGCCGAGATCACACCATTGCACTCCAGCCTGGGCAATAAGAGTGAAACCCCATCTCAAAGAAAAAAAAAAACAACATTTTTTTCTTTTAGATTCATTTCAGAATTGATAGCAATTCCCACAGACCATAATTTTGCCTTAAATTGTTTTCTCTTTATAGGGTTGAAAAGAATCTTAGCCTGTGAGAGTCACACAGATTACCAAAGAATTATTTATCATATTCCAATGCCAGCTGAGGTTCAGACCAAAGCCTTGAATCCAGATTTACTCTACCTGATTATTCCCAAATCAGATTTATTTTCCACAGACCACCCAACTGCCTCCAAATGACTGTAACATTCAAGCCTCGGTCAATCAACAGTCTTGACAACCCAATTGGATCAACAGCAAAGTCCATCTGATTGATTGTGCAGACAAACCATATTCATGAAAAGATAACTGGGGAACCAATTAAATCTGAACAAAAATGGTTGATGCAGGGCCACTGATGGGCAAAACCTTAGGTACAGCTCACCAGGACAAAGCCTCTACTGATAATCTAGAACTAAAAAATTATGCTACTGAGTCCCTCATTTCCCATTTGAAATTCTATGAAACAGCAGGAGATTCCATAAACGCTTACGAAAAAATAATAAAAAGCTGTCTCTCCTCAATAATTTTTCCAACAAGTTGTTAACAGGACCATGTCACTTTTTCTTATGGAAATCCCAGCATTTACTTTCCTTGTTTTGCTTTCAAAGCAGGTTCAGTCATTGAACTTAAAAGAAAACTACTGAACCAGAAGGACTTTTTCTCTTGGAAACATTTTAAGGGCAAAAGCAATCTCTATCTTTCCATGCAAGTTCTTGAATTCATGTAAATCTCTCCTGAGAGATTTTAACCCCAGAGACCTACAATAATCTCTCAATCCTAAAATTAATATCAATTGTTCCATACCTAATTCTTCACACTTTTGTCTGATTATTCAGTTTGGATGCATTTATTACTCCAATTAAAAATTACAAATTAAAAAACAATCTGATCCAGATTGGAAAAATAGTTTTGGAATTTGAGGCCTGTACCTTTGGCTTCCACAGAAAACCCTTCCCAGATGCAGCTCATCCCGGATCTCACTACGACACAACTAAACCTTTCCATCCTAAATCCATTTGTACAGATTCTTCCAAATATCACAGGAACACACAGTATATAAAGTCTGAAAGCACATACAACAGTGATGAGGAAAGTGACAAACACACTACTTCTGTGATTCCAGACCAGCAGGCCAGCTGTTGTTCTCATCACTACATCCTTTCCTGAACCCTCTGGAGGCTTCGCAATCTGGCACTCACCCTCAGTGCTACACTAATCAAACAGAACAGGAAGCAAACGCTAACCTGTGCATCCACTTTCCTACTCTCCCTCCTGTTCCGTACCCTCACCTTCAACAAATACAGACACTGAGCAGGTGGGAGAAGCAGAGTGGGGAAGGAGCAGACTGCAGGGAAGTTGTTGGAACATGGTGGCTTGGGATCCACAATTCAAGGTAATATGTCCTTTGTGCTTATAAAGCCAGGTGTCCTTTGCCCATGAGAAGACCAAAGATGATAAAAATGCAAATTACAGTGCAGAGCCAATGGATACACGCCCAGCAAAGTCCACTGCACTCAAGAGCCAGCGGAAACCTTGACACACAGTTCAAATTCAGGTCACCGTTGCAAAGTCTCATCAGGAGCATGACTTCATGTGAAAACTTTCTAGGACAGCTGAGGGTTTTCCTTGGATGGCATTTCCCCCCTTGCTGTATAGTGACTGTCAGCAAGATTCTCTATAATACTAAAAACCAGGAGGAAAAAAGCAGCCCATTCTCAAGGGGAAAGAGATTTTGCAAGGATCAAAAAGAAGCTAGAGCAAGTGGAAGAGAAGTAACCCATTGGTACTGGTTAAACTCAAGAAAGTCAAATTTTCAAAGAAACTTTTCAAGTGCTGACATACTTAGAATAAATTGGAGTAAAGAAAATGAATTTCTCAAACAAGGTTCACAGCAGGCATCTGGTATGGAGGAAGTTTTAATCTTGAGGCAGAAATCATAACTAGTTCATCTTTGTTCTCCCTCGGAGCCTAACTGGTACCCACAGGCAGTGGGAACTCAGTAACTATTCACTGAGCTAACATCTTTTTACTATTTTATTTATTATACTAGTCGAGAAACCTGAGAAAGTACAACAAATTAATAGGAGAGCTGTTGGATGACCCAGAGAATTAAACAAGGTAGAAGTTCATATCTCAATTGTGATGATTAATTTTTACATGTCAATTAGACTGGGTCATAGGTGCCCGATAGTTGGTTAAATATTATTCTCGGTATTTATCTGAGGTTGTGTTTGGATATTATGAACATTTAAATTGGTAGACTGAGTAAAGCAGTTTGTTCTTCCTAATGGCTGTGGGACTCATACAGTCAATTAAAGACAAAAAAGTTGACCTTTCCCTGAGTAAGAGAGAATTCCTCCTGCCTGCCTATCTTCCAACTGAGACACTGGCTTTTTGCTGCCTTTGAACTTGAACTGAAACACTAGCTCTGCCTGGGTCTTGTGAGCCTGGTGGTCTTTGGACTGGGACTATGACATCAGCTCTCCTGGGTCTCAAGCCTTCAGACTCAGACTGAAATTATACCATCAGTCCTCCTGGGTCTCCAGCTCACCAACTCATCCTGCTGATCTCAGAACTTGTCAGACTCCATAGTTGTATAAGCTAATTCCTTACAATAAATCTCTTTTATACACACATACACATATCATATTGGTCCCGTTTCTCTGGAGCCTCCATCTCAAAATCATCCTCCAACCACTTCCATGACCATCCACTCTCTTGCAAGAAATATTGTAGGCTTAGACTAAGAATAAAGCACCTGGTAGCCTATGTTAGGGTGAAAATTAGACCTATGTGCTTTCTATTTCCTGTGTAAATACTTAAGAAAAACATACAGACAGAAAAATGTAGTCCAAAAAGTCTCATTTTCTCCATTCTCATCATCAAAACCCATGCTGAAGTTTACAGGGATACACTAAAGGGACTTGTAAGAACATGGAGCATCCACCCTTAAGTAAGAGAGCCAACAGCAATCACATGCTCTGTATGTCACTCTGTATGTCATAATGCTTTCCAGCATTGTGAAGAACACTGCCCAGTAAGATTGGTGACCAAGAGAAGACAGTGAAATAAAATTAACATGGAAACTGTGTGACCTCAGCCAGTGGGCTGTGGGCTCCAGGAATGAGTTGACTTCACAATGAGGGAACAATTCATGAGACTGGTTCCACATGCCTCCTTAGCTTATCTAAGGTTATGATGCAAGTCTATTTCTACTGAGCCAGGTTCATTTCACAACACTGAAAAAAACAGAAGTGTACAACCCCCATGTAGGTCTAATCTGCAAGGGATCAGCATATTGAAAGACAAACAATCTCCATTAACCCGTCAATAGCACTGTTAATAATTGGACTTCTGGAATCAATGCAGGCGTCTCACTGGGTATTAATATTTTCAAATCTGTACCAAGTCTTGCAGATCCACATGGTAATCTGAAAAGGTATTTATTTGTTTTGTTTTGTGCTATTCCCTATACTCAACACTGGCAAATGAGTATACATGCATAGCATTTTTAAAAATTGTACTAAGTACTTTAAATATATATCTCACATAAGGTTACAATTATGAGGTGGATATTAGGTTATATGCATTTTATAGATAGGGAGATTGACGTCAAGAACATTTAAACCATACTTTTAGGTACATACAGTAATGATGAAGCCAGTATTTGAGCCCAAATGATTTGACAATAAGTCCTCATTTTAGCCATTACACCAGACCTCAACACACCAAAAAACCCAATACATAGAGCACCAAACCTCATATGTCACACAGCCTCTACCAGATAAGGAACTGACATGACATGAAATAAAAAGCAGTCTCATTAGAGAAACAATCCTAAAACATAGACAGCTGCCCTAGATTTATTTTTTAAAGACCAGAACACAGAAGAGAGGAGAAAAACACCTGGGCCTGAGTTGGTGTCAGATTTCTATTTTACTTCCGAAAAAAAACCTAAATTGAAATCCAAATTACATAACGCTCCAAATGACTCGCTTAGCCAGTTGCCTTTGTTCCAATTTGGTCCCTGGAGGATGTCAGCCAGAGCTACTCTCTGAGGTTTGGCAGAAATTAAAAAATCTGAGAGAATTAGCATTCTAACGTCCAGAGGATACAGTGACAAATTAGTTTGCAAGTGCTCTTCAGTTAATAAGCTCATCCAAATTGGCATCTCCCCATTGAGATTAAGACGCTGTGTGCTGAGTTGCCACACCCATAGTTTCTGTATGCTAAAAACAATTCTATAAAGAAGAGATTTATTCTAATTCTGATTAACTTCTCCTGCATTAAATCAACTACTGGAAGTGGGCAATGCCAGGAACCTCACACTAGGAGACGTGAAATACAAATGTGATCTAGTGCTCATCCTTGTGGCATTTACACCCTCTGGTTGAGGAGATGGGAAATAAGCCAAAGAAAGGACAGCAACAGAGGACCAAAATTCTGATTGAAGACCACACAAGAAGCTAGACGGTTTGGTTAACAAGCAAATCAGTGGAGTGGTCTATTCACAATTCACGTAGGAGCTCAGAAGAAAAGAAAAAGCATGTGTGATTGATGAACAGGAAAGACAGCACAAACATCATGAAATTGAGCTAGATATGGAAAGGTGGGTAGGATTTGGAAAGATAAAAAAGAATATTCTAGAAAAAATGGCCTGAGGCACAACAGAGGACATTATACTCAAAGCCTGTCAGCCTGACTGGACCAGAGGTTTGAAAAAGGAAGAGTTTATTTGAACAGGTAGGCAGGGTAGAGAGTAGAGCAAACCTTAGATGTCAAGCTAAAGAATTTGAAATTTTGCCTTGCAAGTAAGGTGGGCCACTTAAGGTTTCTGATGAAAGGCCCAAAGAGCCTAAGGCAGCACGTGCGTGTGGCACTCGCCAGGCAGAGGTTGGGAGCAGACAGAATCTGGCAAAGCGGACAGCTTAGGAGTCTATGGCTATAGAGCAGGCTTGGGGGAGTAAGGTCCTCAGACTATTGAGAAGTGAGAATGGCAAGGAGAGAAGGAGAGCAATGCTGGCTGAGCCCTGTCTACATGCAGGGCACCATGCCTCCATGCTCCACATTCATTTTCTCATTGGGGTTGAACAATCACTCAGAGTGTAGCTCTTATTCATCTCATTTTACAAACAAGGAAAGTCAGGGAAGTTATTCAAATGTATGACCTGCAAATGGAAGAAAAGCGATATGTGCACTTCGGATAAATCAATGGAGTCGGTAACTAGTTGAAGAGGGTATGAAAGGCAGGATGAAGTCAATCATGCCTAATTATGCCTATAAGGTTTCAAACAGTAAAAGACTGAAGGTCTTTCCTAATTAAAAATATGAACCCAACAAGAGCACATTGGATATGTAGAGTCCCCTTTCTAGGCTAGCTGTTTGCCCTGGAAGTGTCTGGAGTGTACCCCTAGTAGAGCTACACAGATCACATTCTGTTTACTCCCACTCAGGACTGAGTCAAGCTCCTGACTTGGCATAAGGCTTGCACATCTAGTCTTGTGTGGCACAAGTGTTGTCTTGCTAAGGATCAACAATACCATCTGGAAGACAGGCTTTGAAGGCTGAGACATTTAAGGCCTGAGTATTAATCCAATCCTTATTTACCTAGAATAGACTGGGCCACCTTGGGAAAATGGGAAAATCTGATTGTTTTATTCCAGTGGTCCAGTAAAGGGCATCAATGAGCATTGTTTCAATGCTCCTCCAACTCATGGGCCATGTTAGTTTGAATGAAGATGTGTCCCCAGTGCAAATGGAAAATAGTTAACTTACTTCAAGGCAAAATGGATATGTTAGAAAGAACCTTTCTTAATTGGAACTGTGAAGTAAATATACACTTGTACATTAAATTGTCTCATAGTCAAAAAGTCAAAAAGGGACTAACTTCATCCTCGCTAAGGAATCCACCTATCAAAAATTATTCCATTCTCCATTGGAAAAATAACAAGACTTGTGAGTCAAAGATCCAACTGTTCTCATCAATGTGGAGTCCAGATATCCCTGATTGGCCCTCCATGGTGAACTTGGTTTCCAAGAATCACCATGATTGACTTTGACAGCCCCTCAGGTGCTTTTAGTTTTCTTCCAACGTCATCTAGGGGGAAGAAGAACAAAACCCAAATTGAACCTGTCTTCTTAGACCTTTCTTAAGGAAGTCCAGAGCAGAACATGAAGGCATGTATGATTCCACTGGCACGTTCACAACCTGTTGCCAGCCTCTGCTGAGGTACAGGAATGTGTTTAGAATTCATGCAACATGATGGCCCTGACAGCTCCCATTGTGCATGCCATGCTTCAAATTGTGATTCTTCAGTGAGATGAGATACAAAGGACAAGCAGTTAGCAGCAACATGACTCTACCTAACGCACTCACAAATAGCCCAGAGCATGCAGACATAATGGTTTACAGTATCACTTGCCTTCTCCTCCCCAGAGACCAGGTACTCCCTACCCTCACATACACCACACATTCCTAGTCAATTGTTTCTATATTGAAGGCAATTTCTGTTTAAAATAAATCCAGAAGACAGATCATTGAAAATAAGCAAATAAAACTACATGTATGGAGTAAGGAACATCTCTGGGAATCCTTTAGCTCTGAAAATAGACAAGAGTCATTTCTTCACATTCCCCTTCCTCAACTGAAATGTGTTTCTGAACACATTTCACACCAATCTGTCAGGTTAGGAGATCCATGATGGTGCCATCTCATGTCCTTTCTCTCACCCAAGCAATGGACAGAGGGGAGGCCAGTTTGTTACCAGAGGCCAGGTAGTTAAGCATGTCTAAGAACAGAATGTGTCTGAGCTCATTTGGGGGCTTTACCAGTCACCATGCCACACCCATGTTTCAACCCTAGAGTCAGACCTTTTGGTTGGATTGAATCACATTTTTCTTTTTCAGAGGTGATTCTAGAAATTTCTAGAAAAAAAATGAGAAAGTGGCCCTGAGCTCAGTAAAGCTGCAATCCAAGTGTCCTAAAAGAAGAGGTGTACAAAAATGCCAAAAAAAAATAGAAAAACCATGAACATTGCTCGACAAGTCCCAAGGTTTAAACACCCTGCAATCATTGTCATGCAGCCAAAGTTAGAATTCATTTCAACACAACTCGCTATGTCTTTGTTGAGCATCTCCTCTGACTTCCTCCAGCATACGCTGGGGTGTGTTGGGAGGGGGAGGAACATAAACATGAATGACAAATGGCTTCTTTCCTCAAGAGCTTATCTCTCTTGAGGGAAGCTGTCATAGAGGGGAATCATGGTAGTATATCTAAGGCCAAATGGAATTAGTGCATAAAACAGAATAACCGAAGCATTAGAGAGAAACGGGGGACGACTCATCAATTTTAGCTGGAGAAAAGGCTTCTAGAAAGAAATAGTCCTTAGCCTGGGCTGGAACAGGGAGAAGCAAGGAACAGGAGTCCAAGCAAATGACAAAAGACATAAACAAAGGCATGTCCAGTGGAAAGCACCAAGTACATTTGGGGATTGCTAGCCTGGATGGAGTACAATGTGGGTAAAAATGGGCAAATCTTAAAACGCAAGTTATTGCCAGATACCATGGGGCGTTGAAGGCCATGCTCAGTAGTGTCAACTTGATCTAACAAAGAGAGTCACTAAGGGCTTCTGAACATGGAGAGGATACACTGGGCTTCACAGGTGGCCGCTGCACCTCCAGGGTGAGCTTGACCCTGAGGAAGACTTGTTCTCTGTTTTCGTTTCCGATTCATTCTCTCCAAGGTCACAAGAGGCCTCCCTTTCCAGCAGCCCTTCAAACCTGTAAACATGCTCCCCTGATGCTACCCTTGTATTTTAATCAGACTTACTTGTTCACGTCTTTCTCTTCTTTAAAGAGAAGCTATTTTAAAAATCTATGTGCTTCCCAGACCTTTTCCCAGGCAAAATTCAATAACAATCCCCTTCCCCCTCTGCCTCAAGGAGGAATGGGAGAAATGGCTGAGCTTCAAGTGCATATGATGCTAGGGGAGTCACCTGGAGTTTAAATTAGGAGGAAAACAATCTTCACTCGGATTTAGCTAGAAAGGAACTCAGACTGGGCATCAAGAGGCAGAAACTGGAAAACAGAGGGGCAATGTGTCCCTCCCCCTGCAGAATACCAGGTTTCAAAACATATGGTTACAGGAAACATCTAGACCCTCCTGATAAATGCGATGCCTGCTGAAGTTTGGCAGCCACCGGTCTAAACGGACCTGGGAACAGAAGTGCCAGGTCCACTTAAAGCCTAGCACTAGCTTTTCGATAGTTGGACATTAACTGAAAATAAGAGCACAGCTCATTCTCTCTACACCCATGTTTGTTCCATCATATTTCAAATCCCTGTTCCCAGATGTGCTGCTCATGTCTCCTAGGAGTTTCTCTTCTTCCTCACGGTAAAATCCAGTGCCCTTCTCACAGCCTGTAAAGCCCTGTATCTTCCCTTCCACTCTCCCCACAGATCTTTCAGTGCCAGATACAGTGGCCCTTTGTATTTTTCAAACTCTCCAAGTGCTTTGTGCTCTGCTCAGAAAGCACTTTTTCCGAACTTGAGCATGGCACACTCCCTCACTTCCTCCAGATCTCAGCTCACAGCGCATCTTATCCGAGAGGGCCTCCCTGATCGTACTGTGCAAAACAGCCTCCAGAACCCAGCTTTGCTCTCCATCTCTTCCCCTGCTGTGTTTCTTTGTGGCAATCACCTCATATATTACATATGTGTAATGTACATATGTGTAATCACCTACATATATTACATTATTATTATTCATCCAGACCCCCACTCTAAGTTAGGAGGGTCCAAACTCAGCCCTGAGCCTAGCAGAGTGCCTGGTTAAGAGAGGTCACTCCTCTCATACTGGCAGGAGTTGTGGTTAAATAAGAGTGTCACAAACACTCTGGAATAAGGAGAAGGGGAAATATCCATTCTCCTCTCTTCAAGTAAGAGTCTCTAGAATGGCCTTGGGAAGAACATCTCTTTTCCACTCTATGTATGTGGTTAGGAGGGGCCTTGATTGGTCTAAATCAGTGGTTCTCAAAGTGTGCTCCCCAGACCAGCAGCAGCGTCACCCACCTCCATCCTGCTAAATCAGAAACTCTGGGGGTGGGGCCAGTGATTTGCGTCTTCACAGACCCTCCTGATGAATGTGATACCGGCGGAAGTTTGACCACCATAGGTCTAAATGGAGCAACTCATTTTATTTCCCCAACTAGGGTGATTGGTTTAGAAATGGTGACAGCCCCAGTCAGAACCAACCAGGAGCAGGAGGTTTGCCGGGGTTTCTGGGAGAAAAGACTCACTCAGTTGTCTAATTTCTCCAAAGCTATAACCACGAGGAACTAGGAGGAGGATCATGACCCCACCTGAAACTAGAGCCAATGCAGAGGAAGCTGTGGCAAAAAAAAAAAAAAAAAAAAAAAAATGGAGAAAAGGCAAACCTGGGGGACCTCATGGAAACCTTGAATCAAGTCATGTGTGAAGTGAAATTTGCCCTGGCGTTTCAGTTACGTGAGTCAATTAATTTTCATTTTTATAAATGAAATGTGTTACAACTTTAACCACTTTAACGGGTTTTCTTCATAGGCAACTAGAAAAAGATCTAATTAATACAAGGTGGGTAAAAGTATATATTACAGCCAAATAGGAAACAAGGGATGCCATCAAAGTCAAAGGAAAGTGACATTGCCACACTAATACGTAGGCTCCTGTTGTACACTGCCCTGAGCTGTGACTCTACACCACCTGATGGGGTCCTGGGCCTGAGGCTGATATGGGAAGGGCCTCTTACCCAATCCGGAAGACAGCCTGTGGAAGAAATGGTGTCTACATGGACCAGCATGGCAGGAAGTTGGTCACGGTTCCCAAGAACTGAAGGACAGAGCCCATGAATCAGAGAACAGGGATGAAAGGGTCCTGGAGGGAAATGAAAGGCCAAATTCTTGAGCCACCAATGCCGGGGCTGCCTTTCACTGGCCTCTTGTGGCTCAAGGTCTGTGAAGGACCAAGGACAAAGCAGACACAAGTGACCTTACAACTCATAACTATGAGCAATTTCACTGATTAGTGCACAATTTTCTTGCCTTATTTCTTCATCATCCATTGATTATTTAAAAATTCTGTTAAGAGATTTTCCATCTGATATAACTAATGAAGAAGGATGTCAGTGACACACAGGTGACAGTCCATGAACAGGTGAAATGCCTTTTGCAGAAATGAGGGGTGCTGTGGGCCTGAGACTGGTGTGCCTTTGCTTCCTGCAGGAACACACATCTGTTGAACATTAGAATCACATTCCATCTATTCCACAAAACAGTTACCTGGACTCCTTTCTCCTGCATGGGAAAAAATGTCGTGATGCTTCTATTAAAATACAGATAATTAAAAGTGTCAATGTGATCCCAAGCCTTAAGTGGAAGCATTTGGACTAAACTATTCGACAACACAGACTAGGCCAGACTGGAAATGGAGAAGACCAACCCAGCACTGCTCAAACTTCAGTGTGTACAAAGATCATGTCCAGACCTTGTCAAATTTGCAGATTCTGATCAGGGGGCCTGGGGTGGGGCCTGGGAGTCTGCATTTGTAACAAGCTAATGATGCTGCAGGTCCAAGGGTGGTGATATGAATAGTAAGGGTCTAAACCTCATGCCAGTGTGGTGACATTATGGAATGTGCGCTGGGGAGTGTGGATATGTCTGAGCATGTGTGTGTACACGGGTAGCAAGTGTATCTTCCTCACCCCAGATGTATTCTGCAAAGGAACATGGCCCTGACTCTAAGCTTATCATAGCAAGTCAAATAAACTAGAACAGTTATTGGAACCTGAGGCCACTGCACCAGATATAATGAATCCAGTAATATGGAATCCCTTTGAGAGCAAAGAGAAAATCCACTTTAAAACTCCACGAGAGGGATTTGTCTTCAGGGGAAAAATGATTTGACCCATCACATGAATGAATCATTGACAGGTGAGATTCTGTGAAATCAACCTTATATGCTGGAAGAGTACAGCACAGGAAGCATACAGAGCCTTTGGGGCACGTGCACAGGCAGCAGAAGGGGCTGGCTGCGTCAGCACTTAGGAGGTGC
Organism: Macaca nemestrina; assembly: GCF_043159975.1. Classification (NCBI taxonomy): domain Eukaryota; kingdom Metazoa; phylum Chordata; class Mammalia; order Primates; family Cercopithecidae; genus Macaca; species Macaca nemestrina. Next base: position 104,696,605 of record NC_092128.1, on the reverse strand, counting down.
ACGAATGCAGTACAACACTCCCTGGCCAGATCCCTTCCTCTTGCCTCTGAGCCAACTGCCTCCCACCCACCCTTTTTAGCTCAGCCCAGATGTCATTTTCTCATGGAGGGCTTTCCCTGATTCATCTGCTTTTCCCCTCCCCACACACATACACATAGTAGGTCTGACCCTCTTGTATACAATCTTCTTACACAACAATTTTTTGTCCTTCTTAGCATACATATCATAGCATAGATACATGTTTATTTCTGAGGATATTGGTTGAATGTCTTCCTCATTCACTGGACTATAAACTCCATGAAGACAGGAACCATGCTGTTTATCTCACCCTGTAACACTAACACAGAGCACAGTGCCTAGCATTTAACAGGGCTCAACAAATATTTACATAAGAGTTGAAGAGAGAGAGGGAAGGAGGAAGAAAACACAATTTCTTGACCTGGTGTCCACTGACCTGCACCCCAGGCAGAGAATCCCCTGTTGTATGCAAAGTTAGGAGTGCATTTTTCTGGGAAAAGGAGGCTCAGCTGTCTCAGAATCTCAAAAAACCAAATACTGATATAACAAAAAAACAAAACTGTGGCTTCTCAAAAGTTAAGAATCACCGAGTTGCTAATATCACATCAATTGAGAACATCTTAAGCAAGATGTGAAAAAAAAAATCAGTTTCTTTCTTTAGAAACTGTTACTAAGCGGTCCTTGAAAACAAAAGATGAAAAGGGAAGAAACAGTTTACAAGTACATGACATTGGAATTAAAAATCCTAATTCCATGATGAATTCAGTCTTCTATAGCAGGATCAGACATGAATGTGTATTATCTTTAGAATTAATACTGTGGACCAGAAAAGACAATGTGAGTAGAGAATGGCCACCATATGGAAATCCATAAATTTCTCCTTAGAAGATGGATGAAATTGGTTTATTTAAAATTCAATCGACATAAACCACAGCATATTATTTCCAAATAATTTTGACAATTTTGTCAAAATAGAACTAAACAGAAAATTTTGCTGAAAAGACAAAAGTCTTTTACAAGAAAAAAAAACCCTTCAAAATAAAAATGCATTATAGCACAGGAAACATTTGCAAATTTCCAGTGTTTTAGCATAGTTTAGAAAACACAGAAAATTTGGGGGTGAGGATGGCTTGCCAGCAAGAACTATTACCACATTATGGTGGTAATGGTCAAAAGCACAAGTTCGGCCCGGATCAAAATCCTGGCTCTGCCTCTTTCTTGCCTAGTTACCCTGGACAAAGCTGGTAACTCCTGTAGCTCAGTTTCCTCATCCACATGGGGAACAACACCTGCAGGGAAAGCACTTAGCTGCTGCCAGGCACATAGTGAGCACTCAAAAGTGTAAGCTCTTACTCCTGGCCTTATTATTGTACTGTCCATTATTACTGGCACTGGAATACATAGCAGGCTTCCCAGACTTCCAGGCACATTGAACAATCAATGCCAGCTAACATGATTGTCATTACCTCCTGTTATCAAAGGCAATGGGCTCATTATAGCAATATAGCCCTCTGTTTTCAGACATCTGATCTTTTTTTCTCTAGAAGTAAATACCAACCTCAGCTTTCCTGCAGTCCTTAGTTGCTATGTATGTCAATAAATCCTACTAGTGGCCACAAAACTACGGGTCAGTATCTGCTTAATATCCTTCCTCCCTGGCTTTGATCACAAAGACAAAATGAAGACTTCAATTTCCTGGTTTCCTCTTCATATGGAAAAGCTTTCAGGGGTTCTAAAAGGTCTTCTGGCCCAAGTTCTTTGAGCAGTTCAAATGCATCTACCTTCACGCTCGCAGATGGGCCATTTGCTGGGGATACAATGAAGAAACCAGCTCACCCTCTCTCTCTCTCTCTCTCTCTCTCTCCTTTAAACTCCAAACGCTAGGTAAGATGGTAAGGATCATAAAGAACAACTCTTTCATGTTAAAAGAATTATTAATTCCAGTATCGTCACCAGATTTCCCCATTTCCTTGCAAATCATATATTTCCCTACTCTCTGTGCCCATTGACCAGACTCTTTAAAAGCCTGAAGCCAGTAAAAAGGAAGCAGATTTTTACAGATACATCCTGTTGGCTGTTCTCGGCTTATGGGCCTGTACTCTTGGCTGCGGGCCTCTCCCTCCTGTGCACGGTGGGAGAGGATTTGGGCAGTTCTGCACAGGAATACTGGACTTCATTTCTGTCCAGCAACAAAGCTCATTGTATCCAGTGTTTTCTCCTCCCTCCCTTACTGGGTCCTGGGAAATTCATCTAAAAGTTACCAGGGTGGTTCCCCACACTGGCCTCTCTACAGAAAGCATCTCAGCGACCAGGAGAACTTTGACTCTGGATTCTAATTCTGGCCTCTCATATGACCCAGCCAAGCAAGTCCAGCACTTCCTCTGGGCATGACTTCATGAACGAGGGGGCAGTAAAACCAGTGCCCTTTTTCTTCCAAAAAAAAAAAAAAAATCAGGAGTATATTTTAAACTACTACAGGTCAAGAAAATGCCACTGAGCTCAAATCACCACTTGGGTCTATCTAGGTGGGCATAAGATTAGCTCCTAGCCCTTTTAACCAGGGACCCACTTTGGATTCTTGTTTCTAATGTTTAGGAATTGATTGTACAAAAGAAACCTAAGCCCTGTTCATTCAAAGACTCAAAAAAAGTCTTTGAGTGAACAGGGACTCAGAAAATTAAGTCCCCTTGGTGACTCAAAGGAATCTGGGGACCCTCATGATCCTGGACTGTTTCTTATAATTTCCTCACCTGGCACAATGGTTCTCAAGATGTAGTTCCTGAACCTCAGCATCAACATGGGAACTTGTTAGAAATGCAAATTTTCAAGCCCCACCTAGACCCACTGAATCAGCTCTGTAGGTGATTCCATTTCATGCTAAAGCTTGAGAACTATGGACCTAACACATAGACTATGTAATAGGTATAATAAACTACTTCAGAAATAAATGAATGATGAGCACATGAAGAGTCATGAGCTTTATTGAACCCCTGCTCAGTATAACCCGCCCATAGTTAACGGTGGAAAGCACGGCAGCATGCCCCCTCCATGTTTGGTGAATGCTGGTGCATGAAACTGTAGTAATTTGGCCTCTGCCTTTGCTTTCTAATTCATTGTCCACACACCCTGAAGTCTGTGGCACCACCCCACAGAATAGTCTCTCAGCTGCCTGTGCCAGGCTCTCCCTGGCCTCTATGGCTGTGAACATGAAGTCTTCTGTGGCTGGAATTTTTTCCTTTGTTCTCTTCCCCAGCCTCCTACTCCTCTTTTTGTCCACCCCTACATATGCTTTTGGTTTCAGCCTAGAAGTCACCTCCTCCAGGAAGCCAGCCCCCTGGCAGAGTACGTTTCTCATAGCATCCAGCATATCCTCTATCCGAAAACACAACCCTCTCTCTCCACATCCCTGTTAACTCGTTTTGCTCATTCATTAACCTGCCCTGCAAGCTCTGTGAGCTAGAGGACTCCTTTCTCATTCCCTGGAGGACTCCTTTCCGATTCCAGCACCTTGAACAGTGCCTGGTGTCATTATTTAATCAATCAGTCACGACTGTAAAAGAATCTACGCTCTTTTTTGGTAATGGGTAATATGTGCCTATTTTAATTTATTATTGATTGATTTCATTGACTCCCAGACATGAATAATTGACCATTAATCTAGAAAAGATGCCTTTGGATACATGAATATAATTTTCTCAGCACTTTCTTCCTTAATAAAACTGCCAACCCCCAAGTTTGTTTTTTTTTTTAATGTGTACCCTCCTGAATATTTGGTCTCAGCTACACAACTGCTCTATCTCTGTGTGCAAGCGGCATGGGCAGTGCAGCAGCACTGTTGCTCCTTTTACTTGCCAAGTCAGAAGAAAAATGAGACTGAGTCTCAGATTTCCACATAAACAGAGTACAATGTGTTGGAGTGTCCAGGAATGCAAAAGCCTCCACTCCTATTTCATATTTGCAAATGCCCCCATCAATTTTAATTTTTGCCAACTTGATTGGGAAACGGACAGAGTCCTGGACGGCCGTCAAACCCAGCACAGCTCTGAGCCCAAGCCCAAAGCCCTGATACTGCTCCCCAAATAGCACAGAGGCCAGTGTGCCTTCTCTGAGAGGCCCCTGCTGCTGCCAGAACACCGGCTGATTTCACAAGATGCTGTGCCTGCCCATGTTGTTTCACTGAGTCATGATGCTGGCCTCACAACGCATCAAAGCTCCAACCAATCTGTATGTGGCCTGATGGAAACCAGCCCACACAGGGCTGCCTCTGAGGCACCCACCCCAGGTCCTCTTGCTTGCAAGGAGTTCTGGCACCCAGGTGGATATCCTGATTTTTCAAAGGGCAACCTGAAACCACAGCACTCAGTCCTGTTCTCACAAGAGCCACGAGACCTTGCTGGTGATGTGACCAGGAGAAAGAAACACCTTAGTCATTCCATCTGGGATTTACAAGGGAAACCTCATTTAGCCTCATGAGAACCTGTTGGGTGAAGATATTATCTCTATTTCATAATGAAAAAAAAATGGAAATTCAGAAGTGTTAGATCCTTTGCCAATGACCACTGTCACTTACTCTCCAACTTGTTCCAGAAAGGATTTAAGTCAGCTTACAAAACTACATGAAGAATAAAATAAGATGAAATGTGAATGAGAGGAAAGAAACAGGAAAGATAAAAATAAAACCAGGCTTGAGGTTGATTTTTTAAAAAATCATGCCTGGAAATTCTGTATATTGGATAGAAATGGGTCATAAACTTGGCTCTGAGCTGTCTGATAACTCCTGTGAAAAGCGAAAAAAATACAGCTCATGTCCTCAAGGTCTTTCACTTTTCTCATAGGAGAGAACTTTGAGTCTTCTTTCAGAATCTTTCACTACTTCGTTTGCATACAAAATGAACTAACATTATTTTCTCCACCCGATGACGAGAAGGCAGTAAGGCAAAGGGAAGCTAAAATAAAAAGACAGAAGCTTCAAGATAGAAATACCAAGCAGATCTCAGAAGTCCCTTCCCTTTCAAGGGTTTCCTAGGAAAGGTGGTCCTAACTGCAACTGACACCCCAACATTAACTTTGAATTATCACATAAAATTAAATTATACTCATATTACTGTTTACAAAGGCAAGAAAGATGGACATCAAAAAAGTTAAAATTTGCCATGTATTTCTTCTTTTCCTACAGCCTGAATTCTACCCCTACAAACAACAAAACAAGACACCTGAGCTCCTTCTCAGCCTCCACCCTGTAAAGCACACTGAGGACGAGTTGATTATTTCTCAACTTCAGAGTTGTATATTCATCTTATGGAATTAATTATCCTTTCCGCACCTTCCCCTTCAGTTCAGTCTTATCTATTGAAATAATTTATGAAAAGCACATTATGGAAATTTTAACTCATTCCAAAGTGTTTGTTTTTGTTTGTTTGTTTCATTTTAGGAAACTATCGATTTCTGCACAGAACTGGAAGAAGTTATTCCGAATGAGTCTAGCAATGACCATGTAAAATAAAGAAGGAAACCTCTTCAAGTACTGGCACCAGATGGCAAAGGATGTTCTGAAGGTAAACACCACACAGAACAGGCTTCTATAACAAAATTATATTAGTAATGAAATTGACCTTGACTGAGCATTTGCTCTGTACCAGGCCTGGATGAGTGCCTTATCTGGAACGACTGATGCAATCCTCACACAAACCCTCATAGCAATGGGGTAGGTCTTCTCAGCACCCCCTTTTACACGTGGCAGAATTATCAGGAGGTTCAATGGGTGAACTCGCCTGCCCAACAGCAAGGGCTTGCAAGTTAAGGAGCTCAGAAGTTGACCGAGGCAGTCTGGTTGCAAAGCCTGCTAGACACCTGTGCCACACTCATTCATACCATTATACGGATTCTTTTCTAAAAGCAGCAGTCACGGTGGCCTTCAAACAGACCTTGTCCTGCCCAGTGTGGAACCTGCTGCTCCCCTGTCTGCCTCCTCACTGGCTCTTCCCAGAGGGCATGTTCCACTCAAGGGAGAGCTCCTCACACAATCTTTTCTTGTCCACCTACCTCACCGGCCACCCCCAGGCCTACCCTGTCACACTCCCCTATTCCCTCCATTATGCTTCTTGCAGTCAGGAATGGCCTTATTTCTCATGCATAGCTGCCCGCACTAGGTAATGATTTTCTGAAGGAAGAGCTTTGTCTCTCTTGTTAAGTCCCAAATCGCCATGCCTACAACAGAACCTAGCATGTAGCAGGTGTTCAGCTGAAAGCTGTAAAAAGGAGTGAATAAAATAACTGATAAACTCCTCCTCTGAGAGCTCATGGCAGAGCAGGATATTTGGAAACCTGAGTGGACAGTGATAGAAGTGTGCACACTCTGACTGTTATCTGATGGAGCCCCCAGACCAGGTGTGCCTGTCAGGCTAGCTGCTCCGCGGCACGGGTGGCCTGGAATGAGTCCCTTCCCCTCTCAGTGCCTCAATTAGCTCCACGGTAAAATGAGGCAAACACTACTCATGTCAGTTTCATTCTCATGCATGCAAAGGTCTTTATACCCGTAAATAATGAAAATATGATTAAGTTACACCATTCTGCCTCCTGCTTACTAAGAAGTAATCAAGAAGTTCCCTAAGCAGCCAAGAGAGATGCTACAAAATAATTAGTGTTTTACCTGCTACAGTGACACTCATTCAAATCTGTGCTCAAAAGCATCCTCTAATTGCATCTCAGATGTAATTTTCTGAGGAGAAACACTATAAAAATTCCAGGATGTTTATGCTTAAAATAAACTTAAAGCTAAACATATAAAATCAAATTAAAATGGCATTTAACCTTGAGCTAGGAAGGTTATGCAATAAAGAATTAACCTTGCTCAAAAAGAGTCTGGTCTTGCCCTCTGCCTTTGGCCTCAAAGAGACAATCTTTAAGCCCCTAGAATGTCCTGCCTGACAGGAGTGTGTTTTTTGCCTGAGGCATCTGGTCACTAGAAAGTCTAACAATAGGACTGAGTATGAGGCTTTGGGCTATGCAATAACATTTCCAACATCTAGAGAAATTGAAGACCACAAACATTAGCACATTACACCTCTAAGAGGGGCTAGAAGATAAGGTCATCCATGCAGGTGGCATGTGATTGGGTTCCAATAAAAACTCTGAACACCAAAGGCTTAGCATCACTGGTTGGCAATACCCAGTGGATACTGCAGACAAGAGGAGTTAATGCCAGCCCATGATGCCAAGAGCTGAGGACAGCAGAAGCTCCATGTTTAGACATCTCTTGATTCTGCCTTATGTATCTCTTTTGATTTTGATCTATATCCTTTTCCTATAATATAAATATAAATCACACCCATGAGTATTACCACTTGAGTTCCTTCTAGCAAATTCCTGACCTGAGAGTGCTCTGGGATCATCTCTAAACTTGTGGTGTTAGAAGTGAGAGTAGTCCTGTGTGGACTGTGCTCTAACTTTGAAGTTAGTTAACTGTACAGTTGACCCAATCTCTACACAAAGGTTAATCTATCTATTGAGATATGAACAGTTTTCTATGTTTTCTCTTTTTAAAGAAACAGTATTTGTCTTTCTTCAAGATGAAAAATTAAACATAAGAGGATTTTAGACTTGGATAAAAGGATGTTCCATACATTCTCATACCTTTCTGAGTGAACTCGTGTCTTTCTTTTTACTTTGGCTCCAAGAAAACGGGACTGACTAGATTTTGAAGCTAAAATCCAGGTAGCTAGAAAGCTATTTAAGATCCTTGTTTTGGGTGACTTGGATGGATCAAACAGGAAAAAGCCTACTTGTGGGTGAGACGGAGAAGGACAAATGAAAGATTGAAGGGAAATCACCATAAAGCTTTGAGTCTAGCCTGACAGAAGGCTCAGAGCCAATGACAAGGCACAAGAGATGTGACTACTAGGCAAATCGCTGAGTGACACCAGGGTAGAGGATTAATCACCCCATTGGAGGTCCAGTTGTTATAACACCATACAAGAGGCTAGTTTGAGGTCCTCAGACAAACAGAGAGGTCAGGGCAGAAACATCTGTGGATGCAAGTATTTCGTAAGAAGATGACAAGCCCAAACACTACCTGAGGGATAGAAGATGAACCAGGGGGTTCAAGAGACTTGTGAATTATAAATAGGCAGAGGTGGATGGAGAGATTCAGAAGGGTCATCTTGCCTGCCAGTGGGAGTCGCAAATAGACTTGTGCAATAAGAAGTGCTCACAGCATTTGGAGCATCAAAGGTGGACCAAAGACTCTACTCACTCTGACCAGTTTATTACATGAAAAGACAGAAGTGTGCACACTTTGACTGAAGTGTATAATTGTGCATGGGGATAAAGACCTAAGATGAACTCAGAATTGGGAATAGCAAAAGTCACAAGGAGATCAGAGAGGATGCCAGTGAGAGGCAGGCTAAGAGGAGCAGCCCTTCTAGGGGTGGTGCTGGGTAAAATACAAAAAGGGTCAAAAAAGAAGAGGTTCCCATTCCCCAGAGAACTTACAACCCGATGCTGAAGAAATAAGAAGCAGTGCAACATAGAACATGGGTTAAATGATAATGAGCACAATTGGAATAACTAAAAAAAACTAAAGAGCATTTTCCAAAGTCTAGGATGAAACTGGAGCTGTGTCTTCAGCTTAATTCATGCCTGAGGTTGCATTTTTTAAAATTTTTTCAGTCAGACCTTGGTGATGACCTTGAGCAGTAGGATATAAATAATTCCAACATGCTTAGCGTTCCAAAAATGGAACACTAGGCATAATAGAGTTAAGTCGATGTAGAAAGTGAAGGCATCTTAGGGAGGCAGGAGAATGACATGAATTCAGAAGCAGGGATGTTCATTGTGTATTCAGATACAGTGAAGAAAAAACAGATTTTTAAGGGCTGAAGTATAAGTGCTGCAACTGCGGTGTCTACTGCCACCTGGTGTCAGCATACCTTAATTATGAATTCAGAGTGCCCTAACAGTTGAGTCCGCTAAGGAAAAATAAAAGTAATGTCACTCTTTAAAATAAAACATCTCATTCGATTTAGGACCCTAGTTCTAATGGCAGTTCTTGACAAGTCATTAAAAGATGTAAAGAAAAATGTTTTCAAGCATGTTTTTCTTTGAAGTAGGGGAAATTGACTTGATTTTATAGAATAGCATTTAGCTTTATTTGATTTTTCTCATACACAAACACATAAAGTCTGTACCCTTTGCCTGTATTTTCTATTGCTTTATAATAAGTGATCAGTTTCCTTTGTAAGAACACACAAAGTCGGTCATTCAGGAAGTCTGTGATCTCCCCCTGGAAGCAAGCCACTGGCAGTCCCAGGATCCCAGTATATCCAACACCAAGGTCCTGTCCGAGTTCCAGTGCTCTCCTGCACGACCTCCCACCTCCTACCTCCCAGTACCTCAACAGGAAAGGACACATCTGTGAATCCTCTGGCATGACTTCAATTCCTTACAGCTGTAAAAACCACTGCATGGAAGGAAAAGAACATTTCCTAGACTGGGAATCCCCAGACACTTTCCCAAACTGAACAAGTGAACAGGGCTTTCGCTCTGGTGAATGATACCCCATCAAGGAGAGTGCAGAGAGGAAAACACTCCTGAGATGATTGTGGTCTCTAAATGTCTGGGCTTCACTGCACTTCACATTCATTTTTCTGACTTCTCTGAAATGCAGTCCTGCCCTGACTTAAGAGTTCTGCTTTGTGGGAAAGTTATACTTACTTGCAAAAATTTCTTCCAAGATGTGAGTCTGAATTAGAGAAAAAGCCTGTTGCTGGTATTTCATAGGCACAAGGAATAAAAGGTCATTTCTTTCCCCAGTTTGGCCCACGAAGCACTAGCTCATCTCCTGGCCTCTCTTTGTGCCCCAGGCTGCCCAAGGCTGGTCCTATCCTGTGGCCCTAAGTCCACAGTGGGAAGGTAGGTTTGATACTGGCTGCTAAGGATCTCCAGAGAGCCTCTGTGGTGGGAGCTTGCCTATTCCTCTTGGATTGCTCAGTTGGCATCTGGGGCATGAAGGGAGAAGGCACATGAGGTTGGAGGAGAGAGATGAAGATGAGATGAAAAAGGAGGAAGGAAGACAAGAACACACCCAACACTTTTTCTCTTTGAGGTAGCCAACATTTGAATCCAAATATAATCTACACAACTTCACGTTAAGTTTTCCAGGTGGGTACACAATACACTGCTTCTCTAGCTCCTGGAAATTTCTCTGCAATGCACTAACAAAGGAAAATGCAAAAAATTATTAAACAGGTTATCTAATTTGAGAAGTCAATTAGCAAAGCTAAGACTTGAGACATGTTATCAATGCATTTAGTTAAAACTTTTCTGCAGTTTGTAACTAAATTATTTTGCACCCAAACATATTCAGTTAGTTGATTAAAGAAAGCTATGCTGATTTAAAAGAACTTAATTATATATTGAATTTTTATGCCAAATTAGCCAAAATGGGTCAAATTGATTTGTGAAATTAAAAAATAAAATAAAATCCCAAAACAGAAAAAATAAAGAAATATTGATTACTATGCAGTCATTTCTCATTCATTTACAGAGTGGTAGTTTTTCAAGTACTTATACAATGGACAGTTTACTATTAAAAATGTTAAATTGAGTAAAAGACCAAAATAAAATAGGAGTTATAAACCACAGACATTGCAGGGCTGGCATGGTGGCTCACACCTGTAATCCCAGCACTTTGGGAGGCTGAGGCAGGCAGATCACCTGTTGTCAGGAATTCGAGACTAGCCTGGCCAACATGGCGAAAACCCATCTCTACTAAAAATACAAAAATTAGCCGGGCGTGGTGGTAGGCACTTATAATCCCAGCTACTTGGGAGGCTGAGGCAGGAGCATCATTCGAATCTGTGGGGCAGAGGTTGCAGCGAGCCGAGATTGCACCACTGCACTCCAGCTTGGGCGGCAGAGCGAGACTCTGTCTCAAAAAATAAATAAATAAAATAAAATTAACCATAGACATTTCAAAAGCAAAACCTAATTCAGAGAAATTGTCATTATTATTTTGACCTTATAAGAAGCACTATCTCATAATTATCATAGAATTCGCCCTGTGGAATTTGTTATAAGATTAAGGAAACCCAAAATGGGTAATATTTTCTCAGAAAAATATACTCTATTTGCATTCTCTCTTCCCTCTGTTACAAGACAGTGGTGCTCAGAAAGTTATTTGGCTGTGTTATGCTACTTCATTCTTCGTCCTTAAAGGAAAATACAGGTATTTTTTGGAGAATGGAGGGGAAAATAAAATAAATCAAATTCCAATGCAATTTATATATATGGCCATCCATGATATCAAGGCAAGTCTTGTCAGTCCTGTAAGGACTCAAAAAATGTGTCACAGCCACAGATCTGACTATACTTTTGGGTTCATTTTAGAAATTTCACCAATGATATCAAATGTACAGGCAAAAGTTTACATGTGTGGGATGTCATATGATAGATGATTTTACCTTACTTTTTCAACATTATTTACAAGTACAATGAACACATGACATTCTCATGAGACAAAGAACAATAGTTTTTACACGATTGCAATGCAATTGTCACTTACACTACCTGGAGGAGGTGTCACAAAAGAGAAACAGTTCATTTTGAGATTGTTCCACAGATTCATCAGTGGGAATTTATCGAATCAATCCTCCATGATGACATCAGGAGAAGATGCGGACAATCAGAAAGGTAAACAGCCAATCCAGGGGTGAGTTTCTCCACAGAAAGGAAGGGACACAGGACAGCAGCACGCTCTGTGCCAGGACTACCTTGTGCCAGTGCTGCACCGCCCACTGGCCTCAGTCCTCAGAGGAGCAATCCTGCCAGGTAGTTACTGTGTATCAGCTCTTTCGATAAAGGATCTTGAACTCAGCTAGCCACCAGGGCACACTACTAACAGTGGCAGAGCTGGACTGGAGTCTAGCTTGCTGTCCCCCTCCCCACGGCTCATTCTCAGTCCATTGCTCCGTAAAGTCTCCTACAAACCCTGAGGTTAGGTCCTTTCTGGAGCTCCCCTGAGAAGAGAATATCTTTCCATGTTGTACCTTGTTTATTTTCTTCTCCTGCCACACATATACTTGGAAATAAGGGGGAGAAACAGGATCTGGCCAACACTGGCCACTCTACCTTTAAGATTCAAGGTGCATCCTCCAGTTGGACTGTGAAATCACCAGCAGAGGGCGGGGCAGGCAGAATTGCCCAGCTCTCCTTCCGGAGGTCCTCTGCCCTTTCCAGGAAGAAGCGGCCCACTGTGGAAGGGCACTTTACCATGACACCATGACACTGATCAGGAGAGCACAAGCCCGCTTCCCACCACATCCTGGCCTCTAAATCTCCATGCACAAGGATCCCAAGAACATTCTTATGAGCTACCAAACTCAGGGCATCAAGCCCTTTTCATAGATAAGCATCCTCCATCGTAGCTGCTGTAGAATCATTAAGGGCAGAAGGGGAGCATTTGCCTGGCCACCTAAGGAATCCAATGCTCTTTATTCATAAATGTCCAAGTCATCATTCATAACTTCTGTTGAAACGCTCATCATATTTCTGTTACAGTCCAGAAGTCATAACACTAAATAAATCACCAAAGGCAAAATATATAGACATTCAAAAAAGGAACTAATCTCTGCAGACCTGCTCTCCAATTTTTGTTTTCAATACATTCCTTTGAAATGGGATAAAAATCAAAGGTGTAGGCTGCTGGGCCCTGGGAGAAGCACAGCCTTTCCATTCTGTTTTAAGCAGAGAAGGGTCCAACCCAAATTTGCAAACAGGATAGAGGAGCTTCCAAAAGAGACCTTACTCTTCTTCATTACTTAATTAATCATGGAAGAAATGATAGCAACAATTATAGAGCACTGACTATGTGCAGGCATTGTGTTAAGCACATACATTCATGTTCATAATCTTACTGAATCTGGATGGCGACTCTTCAAGGTAGGTTCTTTTATTATCCCCACTTCATAGATAAGTAAGCTGAGGTTTAGACAGCTTAGGTCATTGTTTTAGGTTGCACAGCTGGGCTGGATTTTGAGCCCTGGGGCACCGCAAAGTTCTTAATTGCTATATTCTACTGCTTTCCATCAGACCTTCAAGTGAAGGTTTTTAGATTCCAAATAAAGCCAGATTTGTCTATCTAGCTGCTTAACTCACTGCAAAGTCTCACGTTAAGATCCCTCAGTTTCACTAGACAAGACGTCAGTCTAGGGGTGGTGCAGAGAGGAGACAGAAGGGAACCCAGAGAATTCAAATTATAACGGGAAAATGGCTTGAAGGAGCTAAACCCATGACTTGGAGCCAAATGGTTTGGCACATGCAGCCATGTTTGGGGATTTGTGATGACAGGGACAGTCTTTTTTCCACCCCACTTCGAGCCGCCTTTATAGAACTTTATCTTTTATGTCCAAAGATCAAATAAAAAAAATCATATTTAATGAGAACTAGGGGAAATAAACTGGTGGCAATTAAAGAGCAAAAATAACCTCTCTGTGGCTTCAGACCACAGGAGTTTTCTAATTTTAAGAGGCACAGGCAAATCACTTAAACAAGGCCTTTTGGGCTGTGTTCATCTCGTGTTTCCTCCCGCACCCACAGTGGTTAAAGTTATAGGCAGCCATAGCTTTTGAACCCATGGAATTGTGTAGTAAATGGAAGTACACCCAGGCCAGACTCATCAGCTCAAAAACGCAACCTTGCAGTGCGGAAGTCAAATCCAACTCTCCTTTGTAACCAGTTGCTTTGCGTGGTAGAGGGTTAAAAAGAGTTAGAAAAGGTCATGGAGTCCTGATTCTTAATAAGACTCCTTCCTCCCTCCATCCTCAAGCCCTGTTTCTATTGTCATCTGACTCTGGACATGAAGTCTCACAGTTGGCCAAGATCCAAAGAATTCTCATTTTGCTTCCTTATTTTCCACATGCACATTTGATTTGGGCTAGATCATAAGGCAGACCTAAACTGTTCCTCAGGTAGAATAACCAGACTCATTCAAACACCCAAAGGCAGCCAAGTGACTTGAGATTCCATTTAGGGGAACCAGCTCTGTCCTGTACTTCTGTGGTTTAGGCCAGAATTTGGGAAGCCCTCCTCAATCTTAGAGGTAAGCTAACACCTGGAAAAACCCTGCATGTGTAGCCAGCTTTCCAGTAAACTGCAGACCTATAAAAGCATGGAATTGCCTGGAGGACATCGCTCTGAAACACTTCTTGGAATTTCCCGATTTGGGACATGGAATAGGGCTGACTCAAGACGAGATCAGTTGCTGAACAGCAAAAAGATGTCTACCCTGGGTTTTGAGCTTTGTCCTGCACAACAAGTGATTTCATACACCATGTTCCAAGGTCAAGACTATTATTAGTCTGCAACCCAAACCCATCCCCCAGAACACTGTACTTACCGGTAGAAAGTGGCGTAGTCCACAGTCGAATGGCAGGTCTGAAACTCCCAGGATTTGAGCTTCTGGCATTCTCGATGGGCCCGGAGCTTTACCTTGACTGTCCCTTGACACAGTTCAGGCACTGGCTTTCTCTGAGGTCTGTTGCAGAACTCATTGGACTCCACCCTCCAAGACTCAGCAAAGTCATCCACATCAAACTTGAAGTTTCCATCTCCACCAATTAAGTCATCACGTTTATGTCCATTGTAGTTGCCACAAAGACCACAGAGCTTGCCCTTGAGATGCGGGGCAGCCATGACTTCTACAAAACTGTCTCCATCCCAAGATATTTCCAAACCTAGAGGAGGAGGAGAGGAAAAGGAAATCAACCACTCATTAAGGCACTAATAATTCCCAAATGTATACACCCTTACACCGAACATATGATTGACTGTCTTCCAACAAGAAGCACCAAGGGTTGGTCCAAATTCTTGGTTACCTCTTAATCTCACTATAGTGAGTAATGTGTGAAATTATAGGAGTCATTTGCTGGTTGGAGCTTAGAATTTCTAAACAGTATAAAGTTTGTCCTGATAACATCTTATGTACCCCTGGTTTGACCTATAGATGACTATCCCTTGATCATCCTACTCTAGGGTTTATATTTTTCCCTTTACCTAAAGTAATCATGTTGATCCAAATCATGCCTTCATTTATCTAACGACTACTACAATGCGCAAATGGAAAAAAAAAAAAAAAGATGATTATTTTTAATGCAATTATTTGCAGCCAGAAATTCCACCATGTAATTATTCCCCCAATGCCAAAGGAAAATTTCCAAATCGCCTCCCATAATGAGAATATTAAAGCAATCAATATATAGTTCCTGAATATATCCTCTTCAAAGGCAACACTGGTATAATGAGAACATTTGCTCCCTCATTATTTTACAACCATTCCTGAAGCATGGACCCTGTTTGATTAACATTTCTTGGGGTTTGGGGTTGAGTCGTTGTAAAACCCTTCCAACTGCTATCCCTCAGGCTTCCATTCTGGGTTTGCTCAAAAGCTTCAACGTTTCAGGTGGTGGTGGAGGCTATTAGGCCATGGGCAAGAGTTCTTCTTGTGCATACATCAGCAGGCCGGCACTGCAGGTTCATCACGGAAACTCTCTTTACTCCAGAATGTAGAGAACTGAGACCCTTCTTGGTCTGCTAAGCTGACTATCTAAAATGTTGAAGAAATTGTCTGAAAGTATGCATATACCTCCAGACATGCTGGCCCAACACTTCCAGGAGCCACACTGGCCAACGACCCTTCTGAATGGTGGAATTTTTATGTCACAGGTAGAACAGCCATGTTATGCTGTCACAGAACATAGATACATCTGACTAGAAGGTCAAGAAGAAATGTTGTCATATCCACTCTGACACTGTGTGTGAAGACACCACCCGTAAGAGAAAGGAGAGGCTTTCATGAAGAGTCTTCTGAGGCTCAACCCAAAACAAATGACAAACTTTTCTAGCCAGAGTTTTTATGTCTCAAATGTGTGTTTTCTTACTGTTCTGGCAACATCCTGGCAGTGCCTGAGTCTCCCCAGTGAATGGGTGAACTCTGTACCAGTGAATGCAAGTGGCCACCTGTGGCATGGACACAAGGAAACATCTAGAGTGGATCAAGGTGTATTTCGGCCCTGGGACTTCTCTTATTCACTCTCTGTCTCCAAAGAATGGCACCCACAGAGGAAGCCTCTTTTTAACAGAATGGTCTCTGTCCACTTACCCCAATGTGTCCACGTGTTTTGTTTGTTTGTTTGTTTGTTTTTTAGACAGTCTCACCCTGTCGCCTAGGCTGGACAGTCTCACCCTGTCCCCTAGGCTGGAGTGCAGTGGTGCAATCTCAGCTAACTGCAACCTCCGCTTCCAGGATTCAAGTAATTCTCCTGCCTCAGCCTCCTGAATAGCTGGGACTACAGGTGCACGCCGCCACACCCAACTAATTTTTTGTATTTTAGAGATGGGTTTTCACCATGTTGCCCAGGCTGGTCTTGAACTCCTGAGCTCAGGCAATCCACCCCCTCGGCTTCCCAAAGTGCTGGGATTACAGGTATGAGCCACCGTGTGTGGCCTTTTTTTTTTTTTTTTTTTTTTTTTAATGTCTTTCCTCTTGTGATCCTGACAAAAACATTTTTCATTGTGTCTGTTTTGAGCTGCTGGAAAGAGCAAAATTACTTTCCTCCTGAAAGGCTTTGCTTTTGTTCCTGAAAGATCAAGATTAAGTTGATGAGCAAATGTTCAGAAGTTGGAAGATGAGGTGGTGATGGGAAAGGAGAAATAGTGGGAGGGAGCGTGGGAGGGAAGAAGAGAGAGAGAGAGGATCTGGTCTAGTTATGAAATTGGCATAAGGCAGCAACATCAGAGTAATATGTGGAAGATCAGGAAGAAATACCCAGAGGTAAGACTCTTAAGCCAATACACCCGAAGTTTGGATATAGTCCAAGAGGAGAGAAGGCTGACAGATCGCATTCCTATGATTAGGTCACACAACTGCCACAAGAGTTACTTCAAAGAGAGATACTGGTAGAATAACCCTCAGTCTAAAACTGGGTTTCTCAAGAAATAAATGGAAAGACCCATGAGGAAATCCCTGTATGGTCAATGGAAGAAATAGAAACATTCTTAGGCCAAAGAAAATTTTAGAGATTTCTTGGTTGAAAGAAGAGTCTGAGTTCAGAAAAGAAATTAAATAGACTTAGATAAAGAAAAAAGAAAGAGAGCCACAGGAAAGTCTCTTTGGGGAATAATTTGATAAGGAGAAGCCAGTGATGGGACCAGGTAGGAGAGAAGGGACATGCTGCTAGAAATCCACAGGCTGGGCTGACCTCCCATGTGGATCTCTGTAAGAACACCATGTCAACTCTGGCAACCACAACTATCATAGAAAATGAATTCTATTTCTTCATACCCTATCATCTAACACATTATATAGCATATAGTATGTACTCAGTAAATAAAGGAATTACCCTGGTAACGTAGATATACTGAATCTGTGAAGCCAAAGAGATTGTGAGTTTCATGCTTGTCAAGACACTGAAATAACCATTTTGAAAGAAGACAAGCAAACTATAAGATGATTTGTAATACACTCTGTCAGGTATTAAGAAACTTGACCTCATAAGCCTGTAGCCAGGCAGCTGGCCAGCAAGAGAAATGAGAGGAGAAAATCAATTCCATACAAAGTCTAACTTTCACAGCACAATTCTGAAGATTTTCCATGTTGCAAAATTTTCCAAACTACAAATCTCTTTCCTAGACAGCAGGCAAATACTGTTCTTCTAAGCACCACAAATGGTCGAGAATGTACACACCAGGGATTTCCAATGTCTTTACTACTGACAATGATATACTAAGTTTGAGACTTTGGGCAACTGAGTTCATGGGAATTCAACTCACGGTGAATGACTGTGTTCTTTCTTTGCAGTGGACTGGTGGTCCACACACTTTGAAAGATGTAGATCTGCCGTGTTTCCAGTAAACCCTTCTCAAAACCCATGACATCTCATTCATAAAACACAATCCCCAAAGTAAGAGAATAATTTGTAATTCACTCTCCTGTCTTCCTCTTTCTCCATGTCATTGTTACATTAAGAAGATTTTTCACAGACCAATGCTAGGCTTCTCATTGTAAAGGGATGATTTATTCTACTACAGATGCCTTTGTCTGGCTATGTCATGTACATGTGTGTTTGCATGGATATTTTTACCCTCTACGTGAGCAAAATCCATACAAAGTAGATTACAGTAGTGAAAGACAAAAAACAAACAAACAAACAAACAAAAAACCTAATAAGTTGTAATTGAGGGACTTGCTCTTCCAAATAATATTTTTAAATAGGCATCTTATGAGATGAAAACAACGTGGAAGGGTTTGAGAGGCTGGGGATAGTCCTTCCTGCAGCTGGGATGAGTTTCTCCATTCTCTGCATGGGAAATTGGGTAGAAATAACTGGCAGAGTCAGAAGGCTAAAGCTGAAGCATATGTCTCATCTGGGGATGCGAGCAGCAGCCACATTCCTTCCACTGCAGGAAGAGCCTTCCAATTTTCCCTTCTTACCAGTGAATGCTTTACCAACTTGTTCTTTCCCCTTCAAACATGTGACCTGGCTCCAGACCACTAGTTGGGTTTTTTGCAGTTTTTGTTTAATATTGTGGATATCGTCGTTTTGTGTTGTTTGTTTTCTGCTTGTCATTGTTGCTTTTGCTGTTGTCCACTGAAAGGAGAGAGAAGGTGCAAAAAGGAGAGAGGAGGTGCAAAATTTGTAGCTATACCATAGTGAGGTTTACAAATTGATAGTTTTTCTATTCAAATTTTACACCAAAGAAAGGGGAAGGTAGGATGTATTCTCTGGGTTCACCAAGTGTAAAGCTCTACCAAAAATAAAGTAAAAAGCCATGTTCTCCATGTGTTAATGCTTTCAGGTAGATGTGATGTAATTCTTTCAGGTAAAGTTGATGAAGTGAACAGATGGTAGAAAGGAAATATTTTTAAATTATTTGCTAAGTGTCAAGAGTCGAGGTGGGAGTGTGTGGTGGAAGTGGGTAATGCTCTTTCAAGCTACTAAGCCTTAGTTCTACCCCGCTTTTTATATTAGCTAAGCAACTACAGCCTAATTCCACCCAAACTGCACAGCCACCTGTGCTACCCTGCCAAATGATCCCCTCGCAAGCACAGAGTACATAAACTGCAGGGTCAAAGAGTCATTCTTCCCATCTCCCATTTTCCAGCTGCAGGCTTGATTTTTTGAAGAAACTTGCTATTTTGAAGAAAGTGCCCTTTGATCACATGAGCTTATACATTTTTTTTTAAATCTCTGAAAGAACACTCAAAGCACAATCTGTGATATTTTAAATAGATAATCAATAGGTGATAAAAAGAAAATATCCCTAAAGGGTAGTTCAAACTGAGATGGAAAGACCAGGGTGGAAAACACTATTGTCTGGAAACAGAATTGTTTCATTCAAAGAATAAGAGAAAAGCAAGTTCAATGCCCACAGGCATAGAATTCTTCTCTAGGAAGCAGAGGGCTTGTGTGATTCGTGTGCTACAGGAAATTGTTCAGCTGGGTATTGAGTGCCATGAAAATTACTTGCATCTTGGAAAGAGAGATGGAAAAAAATAAAAGAAATTGTAAAACTGAGTTCAAGGCACAGAACAGTTAAATTCACTAATCTAATTATGGCATTTATGATCTATTATTATTCTCTTAGCCTCATCCTTTTGCTCATTTTTATAACATGGAATCTTTGTAAAGAGTACATTTATTCCATAAGGTTCTGTCAGCTGCGAATGGAACACTATCGAACCTCTTAGGCTATTAGTAATCTTCAAGTACTCAAGATTTCTTTGAGAACTAGGCTGTGGTTGACTAATAATTTCCATATCAGTAGAATCTATTGTGTTCAGCTAGCTTGCAAATTGTCAAGGTGCTTTTAATTAGTGCTGTGTAATAACGGGTCATCTTATGTACACTTTACAGAGAGCCAAAAAACTTTGCCTCCTTGAAAGGAATGACCGGGGGCCTACATTTACAGAGTGCCATGTCTTTTGGATATAAGAGCAGGTGTGTGAATTTTCTGAGCAGGACTAATTCCTCTAAACTTGAATGAGTAGATCTCTCACAACTGTGAAATAAAGAATAGGAATCTTTTCTTCCTTTATAAAATGTTCCAGTATATTAATACTTAACATTCTGTCACTGAAAACATGTTATACTCGAACTAAAAGCTCCCTGGGCTGCTTCTTGGTTTCCTGCCTTTGTCTAGCTAAGCTGGCATTCCATAAGCTCAAATCAACTTATCAAAATACATTTTGGCTTGAATTGAAGTAATTACCAGGGTTCTGAAGGTATGGTAGAAACAGTCTCCATAGCCTCTGAAAAGTGCCTGCTTTGTCAAATGTTTCATTATCTAAAGAAACAGGAACCCAACTGATAACTTTCACACTTGTTACATTCTTATCAATGCAAACAGCAAGAAATACACTCATTTCCTTAAAAGTATCATGCTTTTTTAAAAAAATAGAGTATGCCAAAGGAAAGGCAGTGCAATGTCCAACTGACAAAAGATACATATTAACCAAAGGTACCAGGGAAGGAACCATACGTGATATACAAAATGTGAAAATGAGCTGAATTTATGCTCTGGGGCTGATATTCAAGAACTGAGTTCTGCTTCTAAGATGCCTTTCTTAGGTAGCAAATAACAGACAAGAGTTTGAGCCTGGTGGACCACTGGCAGTCAAAATTAGTTTGGCCCAAGGGGGAATATATCTGCTCTTGGAGTGGAAAGGGAGAGACCAGTGAGCCTACAGCACCATGGGCTGCTGAGAAAGAAGGGGCCTCGGTGGCACAGAATAGCCACGTGGGTTATGGCTACTCCTGCATATCAGAGTTTGCCAAGGACAAGCCCTTCTGCTGTGGACATTTATGTTTCTTTTGAACATCACTGATATTAAGCTGTTTACTTTTGAGGACTCCGCTGCAAAGTCTTGGGCAGATGGTAACACAGAAACACTATTTCTCCCAGATGTGAAACTGCACATAGCTGGCTGAGCTGGGAGACACTGACAATTCCAAGCTGGGCATCGATGGCCTAAAAGAGCAACAAAACTCGAGAGAGGGGTTATGTGGAGAGTACAACTGCTATTTTTAGACAGAGGATGGAAAGGTTCTGGATGTGGGAAGATTGCAAGACTGGTGGGACTGGCATCCAATTGCAAGACTCCATATGGTGCAAATATCTCCAGCTGTTTGTGGCATCTTCAGGATGTGCCTTCCCTGTGAGTGGGGATGAGGCAAGTCCCGCAGTTGGAACCTGGCTCTGCCTTGGGTTTTTCCTCGGAGGAGGAACCACATCTCCTGAGTACTCTAACGGAGCAATGCTGCTGAACGGGTAAGTGAGGCGGAGGCTAGACCAAGAGGGAGGCCACAGATGCCCCACCTGCTTTGGTGGTCACTTTCAAGAGGTAGCCATCCAGGTCGATGTGGAAGTGCGGCGCGCGGCAGGGGAGCGCGATGCGCGAGCCGTTCCAGCGCACGGTAAGGTGCTGCTGCAGGCTGACCCTGCTCTCGCCCAGCACCAGCTCCACCGACTTGGTCCACGAGAAGGAGCGCGTCCGGCGGGCGTCGTTCTTCACCAGCACCTGGAAGGGCGAGGCAGGGGAGGAGCAGTCTTTTGTCAAAACGTACTGACACGTCCCCTGAAAGTTAAATGTCCGACCGTCAAAAGTGTTGTAGTGGGGATCTCCAAACACCGTGCAAACGCCGGGCTCTGCGGAGGAGTGAGAGACAAAAGCCGGGTCACAAACCAAGCCAAGGATTTACAGAGAAATCAGGGGCACCTGCTGGGTAAGAGGGAGACTTAGCAGAGATACACTAAGGGAAATCAATTTTTTTATTTAAAAAAAAAAAGTCGTCGTTTTTAAAGGTTTGTGCCAAACCTCACAGAATACTCAGAATACTTCTGGTTCTTTCATACTTGAAAGCTATTTTAAAACCTCTGAATTTTCGAAGCATGCCTATTTTGTAGCCTAGATATGCTTCCATGGTCTTAACGTTAGGAATGAAGAAACTGAACTAAGATAACTAAGAACTGGTCTTACTTCACAACCCACATATACAAGAGCAAAGTAAATATATAAATAAACAAATAGCAGCAACATCAGTGACAATACACCAAGACATTAGCATGATTTCCATTTAACTAATTCAAAAAAATTAGAAACACGATGTGCTAAATGTTTCTCATGCTCTTAAGGAAAACTGATATTCAACACCCATGTATTTCCGTAGGACAAATCAACAGAACTGCCAGATACAAGTTTAATAGTGTCAGGAAACAAATTACTAATAATATTTACGGATAGTCTTTATATGTTTTCCAAAAATTCCTATGTTTTTGATCTAAGGACCATGATCTAAAACTGGATGAAAAATAAGTCACAAAACATAATTTAGTACAGTTAAGAAATCCCAATGGAGTCATCATTCTGAAATATCATTAATTCAAATACTTATGAGATCAAAGGGAAGTTTTACACTTTGGGGCAGTCCAAAGATTTTTATAGAAAATTAAATATTTTTTTAAAACAAATCTTGGCGTTGGTTTGTTCTGCATGTAAATATATTTTATCTGTTTTCAAAAAGGCATGAAGCAACCAGGAAATGAGGAATCCATTTAGAGATATTAGCCCAAATAATAAAAAAAAAACTATAATAAAAAGCACAATTTCCAGTCAACACTAGAATAATAGCCAGATCAAGAATAATAACCAGAATAAAAATACCAGGTCAAGAATATGAGAACGTCATATAAGTAATTTCTCAGAATATCTAAGGGAAGAATTGAGTCAAGACAGAGGAAGGATGTGCCAGCTGATCTGATAGGACCAAAGGGATCCAATGGAAACATTTGCTTTTAATTTCTAAAGTGTTTGGAGAGTAATGTTGCTTTATGTTATGATATATTATGTCATTTTATATGTCAATTTCATATGACTCCATACAAAGCACATACATTTGGAACTTAATAAATTAATTTTTTGTTTTAAATTGGTTTTTCTTGTCAATATTTAATAGAGACTATAAAAGGAAAAGTTTTGGCATTTATGAGAATTTCAATGAACAAATATTTTAAAGAATATATAAAAGGCACTCCTCGGGGTGCAGGGTGGAAAAAGTAGGTGGAAGAGACACATTTTGAAAGCTCAGCAGTAATACTAGAATTTACCCTCCCTTTCTGCTCCTTTCTTATTTGCTTTCTTGGTCGCTTTTCCTTCTGACTCCTATTTTACATGGTGTGTTGCTTCACATTTTACCCTCTCCCCACCTTCCTAATTCTGTACCTTCTCAACTAGTTCCCAGCTATTTAACCTCTTCAGAGTGCATTTATCAGTCCTTTCTCCATGTGATTACTTCCAAAGTCATCCTATCCCACATTTCCCCCCGACATTCTCTCTCCCTGCCCATGAAATGGAATGTCTCCCTGGCCATGAAGATGTTGCTTTTTGGTTGAGGGAGAACAAGGCAGTTCTTTGGGACCCTAAGTGGCATCAGGAGAATGACAGTTCAGAAATAATACCAACATATGCCACAAAAGGACTGTATAGTAACCTGATGCCCAGATGCACCCAGTCGAAGAGAAGGACTTTTCCGGGTCCTTAACTCCACCTTCTCAGCACGAGTGCCCAGACAAACCAACGTTTTTGAGCTTCTGAGCATGCTACAGATGGACCTCAGCTTGGAAAGGCCAAGGTACCTCCTAAGGTTTTGAAATTACACTCCTGAGGAAGTCCTCTCTCAGTGGGGAGCAGGCACAGGGAATGCCCACACCTGCTGCCCACACTCTCCTGTGGCAATCTTCTCCTTGTACCAGGGACAACAATTACATTAAAATTATCATTAATCAAAGCACTAATAGCTAACAGTTGCAGAAATCTCATCACAGACCCTAAAACTCTTCTACATGTCTGCTGATCATGGAGGCATCATCAGAAAATTGGTATTTAGATTGTCTCCCAACATTAAACAAACAGCTAAGCACTTTGCAGTACAATCCATAAAATGAGCTATGATCTAGTCACTGAAAAAGTTTGTGAATAACCGTCATGACTGAGGAAATGCTTATGACATGTTAAGTGAAAAATCAAAAATAAAATTCTATGTACTGGATAATCTTAACTATGTTAAAATAAATATGCACAACCCCCGCCAAAACATACACACCCCAAAATTGAAAACAGTGGTTACTCCTTGGTGGAAGAACCATAAGTGACACGATTTTCTTTCTTATGCTTTTCTGTTTTTGATTTGTTGTTATTTTTTGTTTTGTTTTTAAGAGTCAAACTGTGGGTACTTGTAGATAAGGCCAATTACATGACAAAGCAAGTCTTCATAGAAGCAACAGAAGATCTACTGCCTCAAGTGACCCTGGGGAAGCCTGAGCTTGCTCATAGCTGGGCGGGAAGCAATGAAGAATGTCCAGGGAGACTCTGGGCAAGGGAAATCATGTGTGAACAGGGCTGTCAGGAAAGATATTTTTCAAGAGGCCCTAACTTATGGAAGGGAAGGGTTTGGAAATCGGGATGATTTTTCTGTGTGACAGCAATATCGAAGAGGCCAACAAAATATCATGACTGTGAAGATGCCTGAAAATTATGTGTTGCATTTGGGGACATTTGTATCATGAGCTAAAATAATTTTGAAACCTTGGCCCTTTTTCCTGGCACCTCCGGGCCCCTATGCCAGATCCCGCAGGCGCAGTGAACACGTGCACTAGAGAGTGTCTGCAAGTGAGAATTCTCAGTGTTACAAGAATCTGCCTGGCTGCAAAAGGAAAAGGCTCGAGAACACTTAGGGGACAGAAATAAACACAGCATCCTCATATAATTTTTTTCCAGTGGACCCAGTGAAATTAGCTTCAGTCCAACTCATCCAGATGTCCAGTCACACTCTTTTGGAAAGCTTGGCGTGATAGGCAGAGGGAGGGAGGGAGGCTACAGAAACAGACCATCCTGAAACTAACCTTGTTTGAATATGCATAAGTCAGAGGATGGAGAGAAAGATGCCAGTTTATCACTGGTGGCACACTTTTTCATAGTCCTGTAGGTCAAATCATTAGATCTCATTTTTGTTTTGAGTTGTTTTCAACATATGGATACAAATGCACAGGTAAAGGGGGGAAAAAGATCAGAAGTGTACGAAATCAGATAATAAGAGTGTGTGTTTTTTCTCTAAGGTAATAGAATTATGAGTGACATTTCTTTTCCTCTTTCTTGTTTATGTGTATTTGCATTATTATTTACACTTACATTTCATTGTTTGCAATGACTATGTATACTTTTGGAAAAAGAATATTTGCTTTAAAAGTTTTAAAAATGCTGGATTAAAGGCATACCACTTTGATGTTCCATACCTTAATAAGATCACTATGAGAAATAAGAGAGTCACACTGCCTCTGAAATGATAGTGCCAACACTTTTCTCCTAACCATATCAGGTACATTTATTTATGTCATGGATATATTTATTCTAATGAAATGCCTTTCTTCTGAGAGCAGTGATTATTTTCAAAACATCTGTCAAAGAAAATTAAGGGAAAATTATACAATCACACGTTATAAAAAAAAAAAAAGAGAGAAACTGAGTAAACTCTAACCCCACTCCCCTCCAAACACAACAAAACAAAAACATAAAAGCATAAGGAAGGGGAAAAAAGTATCATTCATGCTTCTGCCACTAAGAAAGAGCCACTGTTTATAATTTTGGGCATGTATTTATTTGAACATAGTTAAGATAAGTCTGTACACGAAATTTGATTCTCTATTTTTTACTTAACATGTCATAAGATTTCTCCAGTCTTTAAAATGTTTTTTCACTTTGAAAGCGCAGGATGGAACTTCTATCCTCAATCCATTACTTCAGCAAAGAGGAAGGTCTCTCCAGCTCATCATACTTTGCTACTACATGGATCACTGCATTTCCAAAAATAATGCTCTAACCATGAGGAAGCCTAACAAATAAAAAAACATGGCTTTAAACCTTTTCAGCCCAAACTGCAGGGAAACAGGCCCCATGGGACTCTGAGGTGACTGTGTCATGCAGGGGCTCCAGGAATCCCAGACAGGTAAGCGTCGTGATGATGCCAAGCTTGGGTGAAAAATCAGGAAAGGCTGTTTGTCTAGGCCCTGCCTGAACAATGACAGAGGCCTCTGATAGAAAGAGGCTGTGGTGCGACCCAGAAGGACCCGAACTTCTCCATTCAGGAGCCCCCCGCCTTGCACAGAATGTCACTGATGGCTGTTGGCCCAAAAGGGACCTAAGGGTCAGCACATGATCCACCACGTGGCACCTGGGTGCCTTCCTTGACCTCTTAAATGGGAAATAATCTAACATGTATAGGTGTGGGGGTGGAAAAGAGAGAAGCAAGTCACTTTCCACCGATCTACAATCCACCGGAAATTGTAACTGATCTGTACACAAAAAATTGATTTCAAGAAATATTGTGTAGGTATATCGTTGAATGTTATGAATTTGCTTTCACATATTTTCCATAATTCCACGAGCTCATCAACTTGAAACAAAAGAGCAAACAAAGGAAGCAGTCCCTAACTACAAGATCTCATCTAAAACACATCCAAACCCATAGCCAGGGCTAAAGTCCAGGCCTTGGTCATGGAGCCCAGTGCTGGCCCCCTTCACCTGGGCCCTGCAGTGGCCTGTGCCTGCCCAGCACTCCCTCACAGTTCACAGCACACGCACCCTTCAGCTCCCGGCCTGATGCCAGCTTCCCAAAGCAACACCCCTGGTGCCTCAGCCAAAGTCATCTGTTTCCTCTAAATTCCAAAAGCAAAACTGACCATATAGCCCAGATGTTCTGGGACAGTCTTAATTTCAAATACTCTATCTTGTAGTCACACTAAGTTTTTCCTTTTAGGGATCGAAACTAGGGTGTACCAAAGTCATAGCCTGCTTATGATAAATCATTTTCTTCCTTAGCTTATAGTTTTAGCATATTCTTAACTTCTAAGCCAGACCTTAAACTCCCTGTAAGTTTTATGTGTACCCCTCAGTGCCTGGCACACTGCCATGTATACAGAAGGTCTACAGGTAGACACGTGCCTCGTAATGACGTTTCCATCAACAACAAACCACATGAGTGACAGTGGTCCCGTAAGATTATAATACTGTATTTTACTGTAACTTTTCTATGTTTAGATGTATTTAGATACAAAAATACTTGCCATTGTGTTATCATTGCCTATAGTATTTGTACTGTACACGTTTGTAGCCTAGTAGCAATAGGGTGTGCCATTTAGCCTAGGGTTTGTGTAAGTGCACTCTCTGATGTTCGAATAATGGCAAAATTGCCTAATGATGCACTTATCAGAACATATTCCTACCATTAAGCAACATATAATGGTACATATGTAATACATGGATTCATTTTTTCATTACTTGAAAAAATTACTGCTGTAACACATATCATGTATCAATAAATATCTGTTGAATGAATGAGTTAGTTAATTAATTTGAGAACATATTTTGGTGAAACAAAAATTGCCCACACTGAACTTACTAAAATAGTTCAGTGTAATGACACATACAGCAGGTAACCAAAAGAACTGTGCCTAATCGATTAACTGAATAATTAATTAATGCTTTCAGAATAAAGAGACTATTAGGAAAAAAATTCTGAAAAGTCAGGAACATTATGGGGAAACTATGTCTGGTGCCAAGAAAGCTAGCTGAGAAATTCAAATTCATGGCAGTCCAATTTTCTCCATTTGAATAGAGATAACCTACCCTACCAAAAAGTATTGTCAAAATCAGAAAGCTACATCAGAATCAGAACAACATGGGAAAAGAACTTACCTCTAATGCCTAATATGACCAAGAGAGGTAGGCAGAATAATGGGCCCCCAAACATATCCACCTCCTAATGCCCAGAACCTGTGACTATGTTATTTACATGACAAGAGGGAATTAAGCTTGCAAATGGAATCAAGGTTACTAATCGGCTGACCTCAATATGGGCACTTCTGAAAGGGGTGAATGTATTCACAAGGGCCCTTAGTGAAAGAGGAAGGCAGGTGCATGGCCCTTATAGTGTGAAAGGGACTCAACCTGCTGTTGGCAAGTCTGAAGCTAGAGGAAGGGGTCAGGAGTGAAGGAATGTGGGCAACCTTCAGAAACTGGAAAAGAGAAAAACAAACAAACCAACCAAAAAATGGATTCTCTCCCCTAGGGCATTCAGAAGAAACACAGCCCTGCTGACACCTTGATTTTAGCCCACTGAGACCCTTTTCAGACTCCTGACCTCCAGAACTGTAAAACAATACATTCGTGCTGTGTTAAGCCAGTGAGCGGTAATTTGGCATCTGTAGCCATAGGTAACTAGTACACTTAGCAACATTAAACGTGGTTAGTATAAAATAACTAGTATATGCCAAGTACCATGTCAGATGCTTTCCATATTTTCAGTATCCCCTTTCATCCTCACTATCCCCCTTCATCCTCACTATGTCTGTGCACATTGTATATTCATACCCTAATACCCTAAATTTTTAGCAATGAGTTTGAAGAAGTTGCCTTATTGCCCATGGTTTCTCAGCCAATACTTGTAAAGATGGAATCCAACCCAAGACACTGTGGCTTCAAGGCCATTCCTTTCCCCACAGCATCCTGCAAAGTTGTTAACTAGCTGGGGGCACAGAGCTCTTTGAGAATCTGAAGAAATATGTAGATACTCATATCCTCTCAAATGTAGAGGTTCATAAAGACTCTGTCAAAAGACTGATCAATGCTGTCCTACGAGTCTGGGAAGTTTAGATTAAGAATACTTATCTATAAGTTAATTATAAACGATAATACATGATTCCCTTATATAATGTGTTTTTATTTCATCTCCACAACTACATCAAATGTTTCTGAGCTCAGGGTCTGTATCAACTTTTTATTCGGGTCCTCCAGAGCACCTTCCGGAATGCCGAAAGCTCACTGAATGTTAATATACAGTTCACACAGAAGATGCATTTTTGCCACTCTCACTATCCAAGATCCGACCTTAAAACACCTTCTTCTCTATTTAAACCAGAAGTTTTTATTTGTCAATTGAGAGAACAGTATATCTGACCTAAAGAGATGGGTTTCACATCTCCAAGTTAACCCGGCTTCCAGCTTTAAAGCCTCCTTGGAGTTGGCAGACATTAAGCATATTACTGCTTTTAAGAGTCTTGTGTTTGACTCCTGATTTTGTCACGTAAGACTTAGAAAATCATGCACAAACTACCTGCATAACCTCAATTTGTTTGCCTATAACATGACTCTAAGAACAATTACCTTGCAGGGTGATTATAAAGATAGCACTGCAAAGCTGCCACGATCATAAGAGATACTCAGAGTAGTCATTATTCGTTTCCTTATTATAAATGGTACGCAAATCTAGCAAATAGTTATCTACCGCTGGCTAAAATGGGGTTGAGAAAGACTGTAACAAACTTAGAAAGTATAGATTTGTTGAAAAGACAAGGTAAATTGAGATAGTCTATAAAAGACATAAAATACAGATTTAGGGCTAGAATGAAGTAAGCCTTCTAGTCCGAAAGAAGAATGTAAATAAAGTCATGGACATAGATAAGAGGGCAGCTTACACAAGAAGAGCAGGAGGCCAATCAAACCGGAGTGCAGAGCTGCTTTGGGAAATACAAGACACCCAAGTTGTCTAAATAAATTGGCCTGTGATTCATTGCCAGCCTGAGAAGTTTAAATGTATTCCAAAGAACCAGCATTTCTTGATATGTTTCCTGTGAAACATCAATCCTGCCTGTTGCCCTGCCAAAATAAGTAGAAATTAAAATAAAATTAAAAAAAAGCTCTGCCGCTCAAATTAGTTTTGGAGGCGCTCTATACTCCATCAGCCTCCTTCACCATGCACATCAGCATATTAAGGGCTCTGAGAATTCTGCAGTAAGGAAACACATTTAAGTTTACTTAACCCAGCATTTCCTGAGTGTATTTAATCACAGAACCTTGTTTTGAAAATATTACTCATTATTATCCCTCAGCACTAGTGTTTTATAAAACAAATTCTGGGAAACTGCAAGAGACCAGTGAAGGAAGTTGGCATAGGTCTCCATGAAAGCCAAGTTTGGGTTCTGACAGGGGTGTGCAAAAACGGGTGAAGGAGAAGAGAGATGGAGATTACATGCAAGCAATAGGATGAGTGTCCAGCTGCCATGGGAATGGCAAGGAAAGTATTTATTCAAAAAACATCACAAAGAGACAATCAAGCAAACCTGATGATTGATTAGGAACATGGGGGAGAAATGCCAAAAGTATGAGAAATAACATCAAGGTTCAAATCTTGTGCAGCTGGGACATGGGGGCGCCAGAATTCAGTCAACAAATAGGGATTGGAAACAGCCATTAGCCCCTCCATCCAACTCCCAGCTCAAATAATTGGGGGAATCAAAGGTAGCAACTATTAACAAAATTCGAATGCAATACTCTGAAAGAAGAATGTGTTCTCCAAGAAGCTGAGATCTACCACATTAGCATCTTGTTAAGAAGTGAGATGTTAAGGACCTCAAAGCTTAAACAAATCTGAAACCAGAGTGAGAAAGTACAGAAAGGGCACCATGAAAGTAGAGCTGTGAGTTTACGAGACGAAAAAGCAAAAAGTAAAACAACAGATACTTGCACTAAAGAAGGATACGGGAAGTCAGAGAAGAGGGGTGGAGCAATGAGTGAGGGCAGAAGGGAACAGAGATAAGGAGAAAGAATGACAGCATTCATGAATATGAATTTCACACCAAAGGGCCATACATAGCACAGCTAATGAGTCATCTCTCCATACTCCCAGCAAAGGTTACAACTGAAGTATTGTAACCCAAGAGACTGAAGAGGTTAAAGTGACCTCATAAACGTAGGTAAGTTTTTTAAAAAGTGAGTAAATACAACCACTTGTAAGTAGAAGCCGCTAGTTATGTATAAAAGAAAGTAACTGGCAAACCTCATATCTATTTAGAAGTGAACTTCCAAAATGAATAAAAATTTAGTCAATAGAGAACAGAGAATAGTGCATAAAAGTTTGGGCTTTGGAGTCTCGTAGGCCAGTGTATTAGCTGACCACAAACTATTTAATTTCTCTCACCCTCAGGCTAATGATGGCTTCTAATTCATAGGAACATGGTAAGGATTAAATGGCAAAATGGAGAGCATTTATCACAATACCTGACTGATATGGACTAATGTTCAATAAGTCACCGTTAGTTATAGGAGCAATTGCAGAGGTAGTAGAAGTAAAAATTTTTGTTGCTTTTATTTTGCTCATAGGAGATGTGACCTCCAAAGAGGAATAAATCTGCCTCAGCTCTGCATATAGTAATGTATAATTAATTATACAGTACTTTCCACCAAGTGTATTTTTTAAGTTTCACAGCTTGGGGTTTCTATTGTTCATTTGTTTTGTCATTTAGCTGTATTTTAGGTGTGTCATTACCAAGGCGTTTCCGTCACACATAACCTCAGTCAAAACTGGACACTTGCAACTTTACTGAGATTCAACATGGCAGCCTTGGCTATATTGTACCAGATGTCTAATAATGAATTCGCATATCTTTTTCTATATAAAATGCATTCTTTCGAAATTAAGCAAGAAACTAGCTTTTAATTGAATTATGTCATAATGCTACATCTATATTAAAAATAGATTTCCCAAGCAAAAATCCAGAGAGGCCTATAGAATGAATACTGGATTAGGAGATTTTTAAAAAGATGCAAGTCCTCATCCCAGCTCTTTCAGTTAGTACTGCTGTGAGTCTCAGTTTCCTCACCTGCAAAGTGAGATGTCTGACCTCATATTAAGATCCCTTCACTTACAAATTTCCTGATGCTAAAATGGTGATGAGCTCCAGAGGCAGGGCAACTCTGCTCTTACCCATTCCTGGTGGAGATTATACACAGAGTTATTTCAAGTTTAAAACTATATGTACTTAAAAAGAAAATTTGGGGAGATCTTCACTTGACCCCAGTAACTTGAGTTACCAAGAGAAAAAAAAAACTGGAAAAACTAGTAGACATGGAAAACAAACAAAATGGAAAACCAAGCCAGTTTGATTTGTCAGTGAGCTCAGAGCATACCAACCACCACTTCTCTGTATTTGAGCAGAAAGACGAGATGCCACAGTAGAAGAAAGCCTGGGGACTTGAGTCTCCATTTCCACCATGGTGTGCTTGGAGGGACAACACTGTTAATTGGAAATTCCTCTTAAAGTCCTTCACCAGTCTACAATTCTTACAAGTTGTAAAGCCCTCCAGGCCTTCTCTTCCCCTTCTTAACTTCGACTGGTTATCAAACTGTACAAAATGACAAGGAAGCTAAGGGAAGTGATTCCAGACCAAGCTTTCGGGCCAGCTACCCGGTTGGAATTCAAGCTCCACAACTACCTTGAGCATCCTTCTTAACCTCTAAGCCTCAGTTCCTTCAACTGTAAAATAGAGCTAACAGCACTATTTGACCACAAAACGGCTGTGATAATCAAATGAAACTAAATGAGACTGCCCAAGATAGTGTTTAGAGATGGCAGATGCCAAATAATTATTAGCTGCTGCTGTTGCTGATGGTACTACCGTTGTACTATTGCTATTATTGTTATCTATGGATGATGACAGTGGTGATTGTCAATTCATCAAATAATCACTTATCAAGGACTTACTGAGTACTAACACCCTGTGGGAACTGACAATAGGTGGTAGAGAAAAGGCGATTCCTAATAACTTCAGTTTCCTTCAACTCTGTACTAATTTACAGCAAGAAAAATTAAAGTAACAATATTCCTTAGAGCAGAACAGCATATAAAACAGAAAACAAACTGATTTCCTCATGCTCCTTCCAGCCTGGTTTCTACCAGTGTGGGATCTCCCAGCCACCATGTGTGGTACAGCGGGTTTTATTTGCCACCCCTGTCTGCTATTTGGGCCTGAGGAGCAGTGTCGAGTCCGACTCCAGATGCTGGAGCAGAAACTTCAGTGGCCACTTAGCTTAACACCTCCTTGGCAGGGCTAAAGTCAACACCACAAATTCTTATTCTACAAGCATCTTGAGCTCTGGTTTCGAATTTCCTTGCTTTCCTGAGTTAAGGACAGACTCTTGGTGTTAAGGGACCTGGAGTTGCTTACAGCCCCTGAGGCCAGAAACCTTGCTCAAACACAAAATCACTAATTTGCAGAACCTCTGTCAGTGGAGATTTCTCATAAAATGGGCCCCTACGTTACTGTTTCATTATTTTTTTTTCTAGGGAAATAAATGAAATTGTTGTTATATTCTCCCCCTCCTACAGCCACTCTGTTTAATTGGAGCTACCTGTACGCATCCCAGAGGGCTTACGTCAGATGTGCCAAAATGAGTGGCTGTGGTAGGTGCAGGCAGCAGGCAGGGCCCCTAGGAGAGCAGGCACACCAAAGCAGCCTGCACACAGCTGGAAAGTAACCCTGGGGGTTTAAAACGTCACCTGGCAACTGTGAGCCTCTTCCCACCCCGAGCTGCTGAAATTTGATATTTCCTGTTACTTGTGGGACGTGTAGTTGAGGTTATTTCAATTAAATGCACATCTGTGTTCGGCATATTCAATAAGCCTCAGTGTTATGTAATCATGAACTTGTGTTTTAAGCTGGGAATCTGATGGTTAGGTCTGATGTAGCTACAGGTACAGCTTAATGAACCTATGACAGCAGGGACTGGGCATGCATGTCTGGGCTGCCTTTGTCTCTGCTTTTGTAGATGGCTGAGTGATTAAATTTTCTCATATACTCAATCTGTCAATCTCAGTCTCTCTCTCTGCCCCTCCCTCCATCCCTCTCTCCCTCTCTCTCTATACACACCTCACACGCATCATTCTTGTTAGTGACAACTTTGACACTGTATTATTTATGTCAGAAAACAGATATCTTGCCAGCAAAGAATTTATCTGATTTAGGTCTCTGTTGGGTGGTTAGATCAAGATTCTACCTACTATTTGCCAACACTCAGTAAAACAACATCTTGCATAAACAAAATGCTACACACAAAACAGGCGAGTGGCCTCCCTGTCACCTACTCCGTGCTCATGTGAGCCCAGCGGAGGCAAGTCCAGACTGACTTAAGGCTAGAGACTCACACTTTGGCAAGAAACAGCATTTGCAAGAAAGCTTTATAAAGTTTGTGTAGCCTACTCCAAATATTTTATTTTAAATAAATCATCAAAATCAAATCTAATTCTTTTCAGTTGAAAAGGGAGAAAGAGAGGCTGTTCCATGTTATAAAAAGACAGCAATGCTTTTTCATACTTCCTTCAGGTCTGATTTTCAGAGGACTTTTGTTCCCCTATTTTGAGAGAGTCATCATTGCTCCTTCAGGCCAACCCTACAAAAACTGTCCTACTGTGGGTAGGACAACAGTTTGTGCCTCCTCTATTATTTCTTACCTACAGAATTGTAAATTACCATTACTGCTGACTGTTATAAGGAGAGACCCGTAAGAATGTTCTCACATGTACTTCAAGTTTCCTCTTCATTACTCCTTTCAAAGATCTGAGACAGCCCCCAAACACTACCAAGATTAAAACTAACCCAGGCAATAAGTGAGAAATTCTGTGGGATTTTAAGAACAGATAATGTAATGCCATTACTGCTGGAAATAATGCAACATTCATTTAACTACCACAGGTAACGAAAATAAATTGGAGAGTATTTGAAGCTCTATAATCAATCCATTTAATTTACATATGCATTTATTTGTGCATGGATGTATTCTTGCCTCCTTTCAGAAAAGGGTGGGAAGCAGCTTACAGACATACAAAGTAAATAGTTGAAAACATGTAAGAGTGGACATATATGATGAAGCCAGGAGTAAGCCTATTACTCAAAACCTGCATGCTTTTAGAGGTGGAGTATAAATTTATTTTTAGCTTCCTAGCAACAAAAGTAAAGATAGTAACTTTTTAAAATCATTCAAGATATAATTATGCCTTCATAATTTGTTGCAGGCTTAGAGAATTAAAATACGGAAACATACTCAATTAAACCCAGAGGCTTCTAAGCTCACTTTACTCTCCTACTGCATCTAATCCACAGGTGTCGAGGGTTAGTTAGTGCTACTAGTACCACAGGTGCTCATGTCTGCATTCACCCATGCTGTTTCCTCTATTTGGAATGCCTGTGGCACCCAACAGGGGTAATTTTGCTCCCCAGGGGACATTTGGCAATGTCTGGAGATATTTTTGGTTGTCACAACCTTGCAGGGGATGCTACTGGCATTTAGTGATTAGAGGCCAGGGATGCTGCTAAAAATCCTGTAATGCACAGGACAGCCCCACAACAGAGAATGATCTGGCCAAACTCTCAGTAAGACTGAGGTTGAAAACTCTGCAGTAACGTCATGGAGAGTGAGTGTGTGTGTGTGTGTGTGTGTGTGTGTGTGTGTGTGTGTGTGTCCAAGAGAAAGAGGGAGAGACTGTATGTGTTTTAATAAGACATAAATTAATTGTTTTTCTGGCTTTAGAAAACACTAGACTTTTTTGTAGTTTCATCCTTGCTTTCTCTGCTCTAGAAATCCATTTTTCAAGAGAGCTTGCATAATTTACAAAGGAGGAAAAAATGTGCCCAAAGGTTTGTTTTGAATCCTGGATATAATGACAAAGAAATTTCAAAGTAGGAGGTCTCGAAGCCACAGCTAAAGGACATCAGAATAAATTTACCTGAATGTGCTATGAAAAGCTGGGCATTGCTTAAAAACTGGAAGTCAGCCCATCTCTTAACTCAATCTGAACAAAAAAGCCTCCGCAAATAGAATGCGTTTTACAGCAATGATGGAAGAACTGCTGGAGAGCAGGAGAGAGTAAACAGATGGAAAAAAACACCAAAGGAAATTGAGAAATAGCCATCTGATGATGTAATTGAGACTTGGACAGAGAACCACATGCATGGGCTCTTCCAGCACTGACTGACCTGCTCCATGCAGGTGCAGAGTCACTGTCCTCCCGGTGCCCCTCCAGCTGGGTGGTTTTCTCCCTTGCCAATTGCCTCTCTCAGTGATAGAAGGCATGAGCTTATTCACGTGGTTAACACAATATGGTACTTAATATTACCAGTTTAAAGCTTGCTCCTACTTTATAATACCTTTCCTTCCATTTGTATTCTTTTCTTTTTCTTTATGATGTCACCAGTTTTCTAGACATGGAAAGTCCAGCTCATAACGAATAAACTAATAACATAATGTAGCTTTTCTCTCAACTATCTCAATAATCACCTATTTGATCCTTGCAAAATAAAGTCAAATAATTCAAGATTTAGACTGTTTCTTACAAGATTGGCTTTTTTTTTTTTTTTTTTTTTTTTTTTTTTGAGACAGAGTCTCGCTCTGTCATCTAGGCTGGAGTGCAGTGGCATGATCTCAGCTCACTGCAACCTCTGCCTCCCAAGTTCAAGCTATTCTGCCTCAACCCTCCTGAGTAGCTAGGATTTCAGGCCCACACCACCACGCCCATCTAATTTTTGCATTTTTAGTAGAGATTTGTTTCACCTTGTTGGTCAGGCTGGTCTCAAACTCCTGCCCTCAAGTGATTTGCCCTCCTCAGCCTCCCGATTACAGGCATGGGATTACAGGCATGAGGTACTGCGCCCAGCTGGTCATATGTTTTTATGAAGCTGCTAAGCAGTGATCCTGCCTGACAACAATGTGATTGGCAGATGTAATGAGTCTGTGCTCATGCAAATTGAAAGAGTTAACTGGAAAATAAGAGTCATTCCTATGAGGTCTGTCTCTGCTTCGACTAGGAGACACTTTATGGGGAAATGCAAACATCTCCATTGACATGGACACAGAGGAAAACTTCATCAATGTAGACTCTATTCTGCTCATCCAGAAAGGAATTAACTGGAAGGCAGCCTCTGAACCATCCATAAACAAACCCTTTCCTCAGGGTTTCTGGGAGAATGATTAAATGTATTAGATTGTACACGTGTTTTTAAATCAACTGGTGTGTTAATCATAGCTAATTTGTCTTCCTGCATTATTCTCTACTAAGTCATATTTCATTGGCTTCCTTTGAGTTATTTTATTTACTTCATTATCTTTAAAGTAAACCCTTTTTATTAAATCTATAATTAAATTTTCAGTAATTCAACCAGCATTTTATCTAATATGTAACTATTTAATAGCTCTCTGCTTCTAAAAATAGTAACATGTATAGTAGATAAATATTATATTTAATAGTTTTATATAAATACACACACACACACACACACACATATAATGACCCTGCATATCTATTGTCCAAAGGTACTAATCAATTAAAAAAACAACAGAGTCTAGTATTCTAGTAATGTAAACTCTATTTTAGAGAAGTGGAAAGAACAAACCTGTGCCCATGTGAAAGCCGCTTTCAACTGTCTTCCAGTCCACTTCTCTAAACATAACTGGCTCATAAAATACGCTGATAGATTTTATGACTTTGTTAATCCTACTTATCATACATGGGAACTAACTTGACAGTGACATTACTAATACGCCTCTTTCAGTAAAACACTCCAGGAAGCTATCTCAAAACCATATGAATTTCAGGAGGACTAAAATGGCAATTTGCTAATAGATCTAGGCGTATGTCTACATGTGGGACTGATATGAAGCTATTGCTATGCTCTGTCTGTATGATCAGTAGTACAGTCTCAGGTGGCTTTCAGAATAGGCCATGCTTAGAAGGAACTTTCAAGAATACAGTTAAAAACAGTCATGAATCACACAACAACATTTTGGTCAATGATGGACCACATATAGGACTGTGGTCCCATTGGAATATAATACTGTATTTTTACTATACCTTTTCTATTTAGATACACAACTACTTACCATGTGTTACAATTGCCTACAGTATTCAGTACAGTGACATGCTATACAACTTTGTAGCCTAGGAGCCACAGGCTGTACCATATAGGCTAGGTGTGTAGTAGGTTATACCATCTAGGTTTGTGTAAGTGTACTCTATGATATTCACACAACAACAAAATCGCCTAAGGATGCATTTCTCAGAAGGCATTTCGCATCCTGTTAAGTGACACATGACTACATAATAAGATGGCAAAACCATCAGCCCAATGACTTCTTGTTTTCTCTTTGCCAACAACAAGACTGGATGCACCCAGGTGACGTGGTGATGAGGTGGGGGTGGGGTGAGGGAGCAGAAAGTGCAGCTGTTTGGTTTTATAATGGGAGAAGGAAAGCCCCTCCTAGACTTTGTATAATGTTTGGTTTTACCAGATAGCATTATCTTAACCGCGATGACTACAAATGCTATTAGCAGTTAAAATGCACATTAAGTTATCTGGTCCTTTTTAAAACCTAATCAAACCATTTATCTTCTTAATTTCTCATAGCAACAAATTCTGATGGAAGTATCTATATTTGTCTCAATTGTACTTCTGTGGGAGAATTACAATTGACATAAAATGTCTGTAGGGAGGTCAGATGATCCCATCCTATATATACCTACAAAAATAAAATGTGGGGGAAACATACACCCCTATTTTTCTTGTCGCACTATAAAATGCAAAACAAATACTAATAGCACATTTTCAAAGGAATAAACTTACTTTCGGTGCAAATAGGACAGCATCCTTTTCTGTTGAGAATTTTGCCCTAATCAGAAGAAAAACAAATAAAAAGTTAATGTTAAAAAAAAAATGGTCTGCTGAGGACAAATATCTTTTTAAAATCTAATACAAGATAAACCAATGAAATCAGTCCAAGCTGTACTTGAACTCAATGCCCAGATGGTGATGATGATGTTGAAAATGAAGTTTCAAGTATCAGCTTCTAAGGCCAGGCAAAGTCATTCAGTAAACTTTCCTGTTTTTATCCTCCAAGAAATATAATACCTAAAGGGCTCACTAGTGTGATTTTTCTCACATGGAAGGAAGATGAAGACAGTCTGGACTCAACCTTTTCATTGGTATCCAAATCTAGCCCTTTAGAGACCAAGGGCACACACATAAAAATGAGAATTATCTGTCAACCTATAGATCCCTAGAACACCTTCTTTCTGTCTTTGCTTGTTGGAGAAGCTTAAACAGTAAACTGTAATCCAAACTCAGGAATCATCAGCCCTATGGATATGGGCAATATCTGTGCTACAGATCAGATTCAGTCAGATTTCTTGTTTCAGAAAGTGGCAGGTTGTCCATGTTGAATAACTGTTATGCACTCAAAGCCAAAGAAGCTGAGAATTTTGAAACACTGGGTAATGTTTCATTACCTTTCTGGAAATACACTGCAATTTCCTACACTGCACGTCTTTTAAGTCTTTTTAATGCATGACATCTAAAGGAGGTGACGTATTCTTAGGAATCATATCAGAAAATTAGTTGTCTTATCTCCGACTCAATGGTTAATCACAGAGAAAAAGAAATGTAGAAGAAGTTTAACATTTAGAGAGCACTTGTTATATAACAAACATCTTATTCGATATTTTACTTATGTTACCCAATGTCGGGTTAGTGATAAGGATTTAATGAGTTAATACTTATGACCTATTAAGATTTAATGAACATTAGAGATTTCATAATCACTGTTATTAAGATGCACAAGAACCTTATGAGCTGAGTATTTCCCTTTTTATAGGTGAAGAAATTGATGTCATGCAACACAAGGGTAGTAGAACCAAAAATCAAACCTAATTTTGTCTGACCCTAAAGGACATTTTCTTCCCCCTGCAGAGTTTTGTCCTCTTGAGTCCTTTCTCTTTAAGATAATTTAGTATTTATCATCTGCTATACGCTAGACTGAGTGCTATGCATTCCTCATAATTTATCATTTAAATTTCACAATAACCCTCCACACGCGGTTGTCCTTATCCCCTGTTTACAGGGAACTAAGGAAACAGACCACGGAGAGGTTGCCAAGGCTCATGTCAAAGCCACACGGCTCACACACTGCTCATTCACTCACTCACTACTGGTCAGTTCCATCAAGAGTAGGCTTAAGTACTCAAAAAGAAAAAAATCAGATTGACTTAAAGGATTCTGGTAAATTATTGAAGATCTTTAATCAGGTCTGATTTGTTTTTGCATCAGCTAGGCCTAAAATGATACGTTAAAGGCTTTGACAACTTTGAGTGAGACTTAAAACTCAGTCCCAGCCAGCCATCCCATAGTGCAGGAGCATCACGACATATTTTCATTGCCTAGAGCTCTGCTGTCAATTGCAATTTGGCACAGGGGTCTCTTTTGGTTTCTCAAGACTGAAAGCAGTTGCAGATGAAGCCAAATGAGGTCAGCTCAGGCCGAGGGAATGACGGCCCCAAGAGGATTAAGGTGCTCTATCCCAATGCAGCAGAGCCGCCTTAAAGCCAAGGCCCCAACCAAACATGACTACAATTCCCTACATCCACATCTCAGTGGAAACTTCCATCTCTCGTCTTCAGAAAATGAAAGTGGCAGTGATGATATCACTAAATTAGATGGGGGAATAAATCAGGTACAAGCTGCAAAGTCAGAGCACCTGGGTAATATGCAATTAGCTGTAAGACTCTGGTCATGCTGCAGGCTCATCCATAAGCAGGGTCTAGAAATAGCACCCACCTCAGAGGGGTGACGTTAGCATTAAATGAGATTAGCGTTGTGACTATAAAATCTCAGTACGTATTAGAGATGGAGAGATGACAGTGTCCTGATGACCCAGTCCCCACTGCAGCCCTCATAGCCCTTCTCACAAATGGCACTCCTTTGCATCTAGGGGAGTTGCAGGATGGCGGGGTGGGAAGCGGGGGCAGGACAGGATAGACAGGGAATCCAATCATAAAACCCTTCTTCCACAAGAGACATTTACATCTGGAAAAAGAGATATGCAGTAGCCAGGAAAGACAGAGCAGGGAATACAAGCTACTCTCTCTCTCTCTGTTTTTTTTTTTTTTTTCCCCCAAAATTTCCCCAGGCAATGTAGGGGAGGGGAAGTAAGTTTTTAACAAGATTTCCATGGTAGATAGAGCCGAGTTATCTTCCAAAGATCTCCTGCCAGCCCCTGAGAAGGGAAAGTGTGAACTGGAGGAGTGGTTGGAAGGAAGCCTAGAAATAAAAAGGTGGTCCCTCAGGCAGGGGCCTTGGCAGGGGCACCAACAAGCTTTGACAAGGCGTGGAGGGGGTGGGTGGGGCAGGGAAAGGCCTCTGCTTGGAGGGATGGATGCCCCTGGCCCAAATGTGGTCTACAGTGATGGAAGGCTAATGAGACACCAGTGGCATAAAGAACGTTGACCTCCCCCGGCCCTCCCCTCCCCCAGCAAGAGCACAATGAAAACTATCAATCCAGCTACAAGTGGCAGAATTCAAGTGAAGCTGGAAACTCCACGGCGGCCTGCTGAGGCTAGTTACTTGAGCCACCAGGTTGGCACAGCATCCTGTTTTTGTCTTGTAGAATAAGGAAGCCCATTATTACTAACATGTGCTGCAAGAGTTCATTAGCAGCGAGGGTTCCCAGAGGACTGGCATAAATGATGTGATCCCATTTTTCCCAATGAATATTTATAAGCAGACCGTGTTCAAGTCTACTTATTGTATCTTCTTTTTTTTTTTTTTTTTTTTTTCTTTTATGGGAGGCTTTCAGTTTTATGTCTGAGGCTTTTTAAAGCAAGACTAATTAGGGTGTTTTTTTTTCTCTTCTTTTCCTCTCCTCTTTATTCAGTTGTGCAATAGCAACAGCTGTTGTTTTTTTGTGCCTCATTTGGCACTCAAGTAAAAACAGCAACTTTTGTTTATAATAATAACAGATGTGAATAAAATTAAAAGCTGTCTATAACAGAGAAGGGAGGACATGTCCTGAATATATGGATATATTTTTTCATTCACGGGAAGGTATTGAATAGGGTTGACATTTTCCCAAAATGTATAAAACTTTAAAAGGTTTCAAGTTGCTGAGGTGAATTCAATGAATCTCATGCTTTAGAAGATAATGGTTGCTTTATTCAGTGTGCTGGAGCTATGGGTTTTTGAAAAGAGATATTTCCATAAGGATGCTATTTCCATTTGGGGCTACAATGGAGGCCAGGATTAGAGAGAGAAAACTTCAGCAAAGAAATCGGGGATGCTGTGAGGCAGGAGAAACCCCTTGTGGAAATATTAATAAACAACCACATGTTACTTTGAATGTCTATAACAGGAAAGCGCTGATTTGAGAAGGGAGAGAAAAGAGGAAAAGGCAAAAGACAGTTACGATGTTAAACAAAACCTGGCAAAAGAAAGCAAAGAAACAGATCTTGCAGGAGTTGGAGAAGTTTTACAGAATGAATGGGAGAAGTCAATAAGAAATCAGAATTCGGACAAGAGCAAAGCAAAAGCTATTTTCATGCAAGGATAAAATCTGCAAAAAGAATGAGCAAACTTTGCAAGGGGCATTTGGCTACTCAGGAATGTGGAGGCTTTGGGGGAGCTGGAGTCCGTGTTTGGAAGATGGCACGTGACTGTGCCACACACAGGACATTTCTCAAGACACTAAGGTAAAGTCAATCTGCATTCCAAACGTACCTGTGGGCAGCTACTGATGGGAATGCACTGCTTATTGCGACACTCCGTCCTGCCTTTCACACAAGCACAGATGGTACAATTGATAGAGGACCACATCTCTCCATCCTACAAGAGAGGACACAGGATCCTGTCAGCAGCTGGAGGCTGACAGGAGTTGAGGCAACAGACTGTAATCTCTCCATGGAGGAAAGCATTTCTTGCCCTGAGTGAGGGATGCCATCATTAGACTAAATGACTCAGGTGTTTGTATGTACCCAACTGATTTAAGATAAAGATTAGTGAAGATTTCA
The DNA here is from genome assembly GCF_043159975.1 of Macaca nemestrina. Taxonomy (NCBI): domain Eukaryota; kingdom Metazoa; phylum Chordata; class Mammalia; order Primates; family Cercopithecidae; genus Macaca; species Macaca nemestrina. Next base: position 104,653,825 of record NC_092128.1, on the reverse strand, counting down.
GATTGTGTGCAAGCGTGTGTGTGTGTGTGTGTGTGTGTGTGTGTGTTCCTCCTCCTGGATATAAAAATAATTCTTGTGTGTTTAACCAAGGCATATTTACATCTTGTTGTCAATCATTGTTTACTTAGCTGCACCCTAGGGGAAAACCAAGCATGAATTTTCATACATGATACAATGACAGTAATCTAATTTTCCCCTGTTTGATAAGACTAAAATATTTAAGCCATCCCAAGCACCAATAGTTAATTGAGATGTCCAGAGATGGTTAATTACCAGATGTGCCATGGTTCTGGCCCATATGGGACATGCATAAAAGAGAGGCTAATTCAAATGACTCCCAGCGCTCAGACAGACACTTGATGGGCAAGTCACTGAAAATGCAGAGCTCAGAGAGAAGACTCCAAGTGCCATAGATATCCCATCCCTGCCTATCTAGTTCTCTCCTCTCAAAAAGCAGGGCAGCACTCTGGGATTCATTTCCTGGACTAGACCCTTGCTCAGACAGAAAGAGCTATTTAAGGAATTTCTTTCACTCATGAAATGTATAATCTGTGAATGCCAAATACACAAAAAGCCCTTGTACCTCTAGAGGATAGGCAGGGATGTGCATCCTGGCTTGTGGGTAAAAAAGATCACAGACAACAGAGTTGGGGTGAAAACAAAACAAGGATTCCTTCCTGAGCTTGCAGATCCAAGAAGCAGATTTTTGTTAAAAACAGAAACAGCTGGCCGGGCGCGGTGGCTCAAGCCTGTAATCCCAGCACTTTGGGAGGCCGCGACGGGCGGATCACGAGGTCAGGAGATCGAGACCATCCTGGCTAACACGGTGAAACCCCGTCTCTACTAAAAAAATACAAAAAACTAGCCGGGCGAGGTGGCGGGCGCCTGTAGTCCCAGCTACTCGGGAGGCTGAGGCAGGAGAATGGCGTGAACCCGGGAGGCGGAGCTTGCAGTGAGCTGAGATCCGGCCACTGCACTCCAGCCTGGGTGACAAAGCAAGACTCCGTCTCAAAAAAAAAAAAAAAAAAAAAAAAAAAAACAGAAACAGCTGAGATATTGGATGATTCCCCTACCTCTTTCCCTTCCTGACTTTTTGAAGCTATTTTAAGGACTGTCTACCCTCTAGTGCCTTTCAAGACAGAAAGACCCGACTGAATCTGCCTTAAAGGACACCGGACTGTTCCAAGTTCTCTGAGTACACATTTCTAGGAATCCATGTCTCCGTGAATAATTTTAAGCCTCAGTCATTTAAAGGAGCCGTTTTTACAAGGTGACTTACAAGTGTATTGCAGTGGGGCGTGGTGGCTCACACCTGTAATCCCAGCACTTTGGGAGGCCAAGGAGGGTGGATCACAAAGTCGGGAGTTCAAGATCAGCCTGACCAACATGGCGAAACCCCATCTCTACTAAAAATACAAAAATTAGCCAGGCATGGTGGCGTGCGCCTGTAATCCCAGCTCCTCAGGAGTCTGAGGCAGGAGAATCGCTTGAACCCAGGAGGTGGAGGTTGCAGTAATCCGAGATCATGGCAATGCACTCCAGCCTGGGCAACAGAGCGAGACTCCATCTAAAAAAAAAAAAAAAAAAAGAAAGAAAGTGCATTGCACACAGCACCATAGTGAGAGTGAGGCTGTTTCATCTGGGTGTTCTGGAGACAGAGGAGGAGGAGACTTTACATCAAGAGGACATATGAGCATCTCTGAAAGCCTGGTGTAAATACAACACACATGCCTCCCTCTTCACTGGGCATGATACCTTATGTCTTTTTTTGTCCTCAATTGTTTTCTCTTTTTTAATTTATTTTATTTTATTTTTAGTTCTGGGGCACATGTGCAGGATGTGAAGGTTTGTTACCTAGGTAAACGTGTGCCATAGTGGTTTGCTCCACCTATCAACCCATCACCTAGGTATTAAGCCCAGCATGCATTAGCCATCCTTTCTAATACTCTCCTTCCCTCTACCCTACCCCCCAACAGGCCCTATGTGTGTTGTTCCCCTCCCATGTCCATGTGATCCCATTGTTTGGCTCCCACTTACAAGCGAGACCGTGTGACACCTCATGTCTTCTTCCTATTCCATCAGAACCAAGACCTCTCCCTCCAACTACTTCAGCGTGATAGGAAGTCTGGCTCAGTGCAGCATGCCTGCGGAGCTACCACAACTGACTTGTTTATGTGGGTCTTGATTCTCACGGGTATCATGAGGTGACACCTTCGATACACAGTGATTTGACTCCTTCCACCCCTAGGGAAAATGGACTAGGTAGGAGGTACTTTGGACAAAGCCAACCATCTTTCATTTTGAAGTTTAAATGGCCATTGCACTGTTTCCCACTTGGGGTCCTCAGAAAATAATGTAAAATACACCTGAGATTGGTAACAGATGGCCAAAAGACAACCTTTTCCATTCAGCTGGGCAGAGCTCTCTCACCTGGCTCAACTACGTATGCTGTTCACATCCTTATCTGAATATCTTCCAAATGAGAAAATTTTTATTTGCAAAGGTAGCTTTGTGGAAAACTTCTAAAAGCATCAAGCTGTATAGATCCACCAGGATCTTGACAGGGATCATCACCTTGACAAGTGTCACTGAGCATCTCCAATGAGAAGAGGTACTCCCAGGTATTCAGGCAGGTTTTACAGGCTTAACATATTTCAGCAAAAATATAGTCAAGAAAAACATCTTTCAGATGGTTGATTCTCTGCACTTGATTCTAACTATATATGTATATATAATACTGTAATATAAATACATTCTATTAATATATGCACACATATACATTTGTATATGTATATAGAAATTATGGGATAACCCAATTTGCCTCGTGTCTGGAGCTTTTTAATTGTCAGCATAGTAATACAGGAGTTCCCATGTGCTTGTCTCATGACATACCCGGAAAATCTTGTTGCCAAATTTGCACACTTTGATGTCTTCTGGGGGCACTCGTAGGAGGCACTCTTCACAGCAGCCCTTCTGGCCTTGCTCGCAGCCACCAGGGTGGGAGCACTTCTTCTTGCAAACCACAGTAGAGTCCTAGGGGCCCAAAGGCAAACTAGAAATTAAAAATGATTCTCACCTCTACCAAACATCCTACCTGGCCTTCCTTTCATAACCCATAACTATCTGTGTCAAAGTCTGTAAGGTACCATATTTTAATGTATTGCAATAAATATTTCATTCACTTCAAAATGTGATTCGTTGATTAAGTATCTAGACCAGAATATGAGGGCACTATGGAAACTATGGCACGCAACCCCTCCCTCCCAAGGATTTATGATTTCACGTTCCAGAGACTGATGAGCCCACTCCACCAGCCTGTGGCAAGACCGCCCAGCTCCCCACGAACCACCAGTTTCCTTCTTCCTGCCCTCTACCTCTTCGCAACCTGCACTAATAGTGCTCTCTTGGGTCTCCTCCATGGCTTTATGCCACCTTTTGGAGCTTAACGTAAAGGCACAATATCTTTGGTCAGAAAGTAAAAGTTAAGAGCAAATGCACCACCTCAGGACAAGATTCCTCAAGTGTGTTCTGTGCTAACCAAGGAACTGAACGAACAGTTTCAAAACTGGACCTGGGTTCCAGACCTCTACTGGAGTGGAGTGACTTTGACCAGGCCACTTATCCACTGAAGGTGAAGAGTTGATATCATCTGTAAGTTAAAGAAGTATGATTTGATTTCAAAAAGAAGTGCTCTTCTGCCTATTGTTTCTCAGGTTTACTGTGCCTCTTAAATGTAAAATACCCGGCATATAGAAACTATTATAAACCAACTTAAATTGGAAAATAAATAATCCTTTGTCAAGCCGCATATCCTGATTTCTTGTTTAAAAACAAGGGCACTCCCTACCTCTCAAACAATGCATACTTCACTGTAGATCTCCCTGCTTTCATTGTGTATGTTTGTGTCTGTGTGGAGAGAGAGAGCACGCTTTATGTACATATCATTAGACTGTGGTGCCTAGCACTGTGTTAAACAATGAGAATTCAAATACAGAGATGCATAAATGTACTTCTGTCCTCAAGGGGTTCTCCACAATATAAGAAGGGAGATAACCGTGTAATCAAGCAAATTGCAATTATAATGTGGTAAACACAACTCTAGCAAAGGTGTAAAGATAGCAAAGACAAGGGGAAAGTTACCCATCCAGGTAAGTCAGGAAAGCCTCTCAGGTTGTATGACACCTGAGATAGGCTGTTATGGATGAAGAAGCATCTGCTAAACAAATTTAAAGATGGTAATAACATCGCTGGTAGAGGAATTGTCAAATTTGATGGCATAGAGACCTGAAACCATCCTGCATGCAGAAAAATACAAATGACACTTGAGCAACATGGATTTGAACTGCAAGGGTCCACCTACACTCAGAAATTTTTTCAATAGAAGTTACATCAAGTGTGCCTGCCTTTCCTGCCTCTCCTTCCACTTCCTCTGCCTCTTCTACCCCTGAGACGAGACCAACCCCTCCTCCTCTTCGGTTTAGTCAATGTAAAGAAGATGAAGACCTTTATGATAATCTTTATGATAATCAACTTCCACTTATTAAATAGTAAATATATTTTATCTTCCTTGTGATTTTCTAAATAATATTTTCTTTTCTCTAGCTTACTTCGTTATAAGAATACAGTATTTAATACATAGAACATACAAAATATGTGTTAATTGACTGTTTATATGATTGATAAGGCTTTCAGTCAACAGTAGGCTATTAGTTAAGTCTTTAAGGAGTCAAAAATTAGACATGGATTTTCAACAGTACAGGGAATCAATATCCCGACCCCCACATTGTCGAAGAGCCAACTGTATTAAATCATATTCAACAGGTTCCTGCACCTGCCATGGAAATCATAAGAAACACTGGAGGGATACTAGAAAAGGAAGCTCAAAGCAGACAGAAAATAATACTGATTACTCAAAATGATTGCAGCTTGATTTTTCAAGCATTTAATATCCCCAAGATGACTGTGAATTCATACTCTAGTGAAACACCCTTTTGGAGGAAGAGTATTAATTTCACTTCCTGCTAAGCACTGAGACGTATTACCTAATCATCTCTCACGGAACCCATGAACCCGAAGCACGGCAAGTATAACTAACTCCCATTCATGGGATGCCTTGCTTTCCTGTGAGCAAGAGAATTGAGAATATGATATGTTTCATCAAAGGCTCAGTATCCCCAAGAGGAAGCTATCTCCTGCGAAATTCTTAGTGGAGAGGAGAAGTCCTGAGAATGAAGGCCAAGGCAAGAAGGGGGTGCTATGTGGTTAGCACAGGATAACACAAACCATGGGAGGAGGAAGAAGCTTCAGTAAGGTATTCTCAGGCTCAGGAATTACTCATGTTTGGTGTTCAGTGGAATGGACAGTTCAGCCCTTACCCAACCACCCCCTGAAGTGGTGCATGCTACTGAACAAAGCATGTAATCAAGAACTACTGAGCTCTAATCCCAGCTATTGACTCATAACTGACATTGAGTAGAGCTCCCCTCTTTCCCTTTCCAGACCTTTAACTATTAAAAACAAACAACAACAACCATCACTACCAAAGTGTATTCTAAACTTGTCAGACAGATGTGATTCATTAACTCACTAATGAATAATCCTAAAGTCCTCCCTGATAAATGTATTTCTTCCTGGCTTCCAAAATAAATGACAGCATCAGTATAGTCTACAAATATGTGATGTGTGTCCCTTTAAAATTCTGAAGCTGTGGAATTATTTATATAGCAGTAATTAGACTTCTGGTTGCCTTTTGAGAAAAAATGAGCAAAGCTTTGAATAAGACATGATACAATAAACAACACATAAATACTCTCTTCCTAAACTGCCAGGTTTATCTTTGTGATGAACTGTAATTCCATGCCTTCCTCTTCTCTTGAATGTGATTAAAAGCAATTTTTATTGCCAGGTGTGTTAGAGAATTCATCTTGGATAATTAAAGCCAGAGGGCACTGCCATATGTGTTTGTCTGATTTTAGAAAATCCTCAGAACAGGCCCTCGGAGCCTGATTCTCACTACAAGGAGCTAACTTCTTGGTCCTTAGAAAATGATTGAGCTACAGTTTGAGTGCTATGTGTAAATTCTTGGTGACCTTGAGTATGATTTTCCTTGTAAAATGGCATCGTTAATGCTTCCTCCAAATAAATAACACACCATTGGCTTTGGTTGTGGCTGTGATGCTAACACTGAAACCCAAACCCTATCATTGCTGGACCACAGGCTCTCAGAGCTGCCTTACCCTGCAGGTGCAAGCTGTGCAGTTATCGTACAGAAATGAGGATCCATTGTCATAAACATCACTTCGAAAGAGGCAGCTCCCAAAAGGGAGGTCAAACACTTTCCTCTGACCTAGAGAGAAACAGAAGCACAGTGTAAGTAAGACAGAATCAGGGATGTCCCATTTTGTCATCAGCGATTTCATCATAGGTCCATTATACATTCTCATAAGACCAAGTAAGGTAAGTCTGGAGCACAAAAATAGAGCCTTGGGTCAGACATGCCTAAAGGATTGCCAGAAGTCATTAGTTTGGACAAAGGTTGTTAAAAAAGAGTTTGATTCCACAATGAAGCTTGTAAGTTCAACAAATCTATAATGTGTTCATCACAGTGAACCAAAATCACTAAGACATGAGCTCCCCTCATGAAGCTCACCGTCTAGTGAAAAGGCACACTCATCAAAAGCTGTTTCAAAACAACAGTAAAGTAAGTTCTGGAAAGAAGACGAGCTAGAAACTGTGGGAATTGGGAGGTCAGAGAAGAATTCTTGGAAGATATAATGCCTGAGGAGCTTCTTAAAGAATGAGTAAAATAATCTAAAAATTGGGTATGGGCAGTGGGGGAGATGGGTGGAGGTAGGAGGAATCAAGATATTTCAAGAAGATCTCGAATAAGCAAAAAGAACTAATGAAATAATGTTTGCTATGGTTTGAACATTTGTGTCTCCAAAAAAATTCATATGGTAAATTCGAATCACCAATGTAATGGTATTAGGAGGTGGGGTTTTTGAAAGGTGATTAGGTCAGGAGAGCAAAGCTCTCATGAATTAGATTAGTGCCCTTATGAAAGAGGCTCCAGAGAGAACCCTCACCACCACGTGACAGCAAAGTAAGAAGACACCATCTATGAGCTAAAGAGTAAATCTGCTAGCACCTTGTTCTTGGACTTCCCAGCCTCCAAGACTGTGAGAAATAAATTTCTGTTGTTTACAAGCTACAGAGTTTATAGTATTTTATTAGACTAAACAGACTAAGATAGCACCTTAGTCATGAAATTACATAAAGGAATAAAGGGTGAAGCTAACTCACACAGAGGCACATGTCAAGTGTCCAGCCTTTCATAGGCATAGTATCTCTGTAGAACTTGCTTGGTTTTCCCTGATGTGGAGACTGGATTGGTGAACAAAAGGACCAAAACAGCAATCCCAAATAAAGAGTACAACCTAATTTCCTCCTTTCTTTTAGTATTTGAGTTTCTACTCCTTGAAGCACATCAAAACATCTCTGCGATGTTACTTTAATTAAAGACTAAGTTAATTCATGTTCACTGATCAAATTTCTATTCATACCACTCTTTCTTCTTGTAAAAACATTAATAGCAATTTCTGTTTATCAGTAGGCCCAATGAAATGCTCAAAATACCTAAACATACTAAATGCTGTTCCCAGAACTAGAATTGTTGGAATAACTGTTAGTGGGAGTCAAGAAAAACATGCTCTCTTCCTATCATAGCCAACCTCAAGGCCAGGATACAATATAGATGCAGAACTAAATCATTAGTTTGGTTCTCACCACCAAGAGCAAACTTGTTGGCCCTCAAAAGGTGGAAGTGAGTTATAATTTGGATCCTACATATGGACTCCCTCGTGACCAATGAGTATGATTTCTCCAGGCCTCACTGACTTCACTCATAAAATGGCATCATCAATACCATATTGCCATGTCACTACCTCTAACTATGGTGTTAATATTGAAGCATACAACCAAAAACTCTTTCATGGCTAGGCATGATTAACATGATGATTGTTAATTCCCCAACTAACACAGGTATTATGTGCACACCCAGGTCTTGAGTCTCTTGAACTTCCTAAGAACTGACATAGTAAATTAAAGGATTATCTGCAGAATAAAAAAAAATCCATTCTTTCCCTAAATATTCCTCTAAGGAACCCAAATAGGTTTACCCTGAAGAATCAGAAAGCTGCACACAGCCTGGATCACATAGATATTGCCCACCCCATTATAATCACTTCTGTCTAATCGCACCTTGGTTTTAGGACATTATAATAAGAAATATGACTGAGCAGTTATTTTTTGTATTTACTATAAAAATGATGGTGAAGTCATTTTTCACTGCTTTAAACATTATCATCCTTTCAATCAATCAATCAGAGATGTATTTCTGTCCTTTAATAATTTAAAATATCTCTGCTTCAGTTGAGTAATTTTTTTAATTGGGATAATCTGGTTTGCCTTTTTACTATCCTTTATCTATATGTGCTTCATGTATTTTGTAAGTGGTCTTAAATCCTTGTTGGCAAAAGGCAGAAGATAAATAAATAGATAGATACAGAGCTCTGTGTAGAAGCTTCATCCTTCACCAATCAAAATGCACCTTCATCATGGCTGAGCTCCACATTGTTTCTGCAGAGGCCCTTCTACATCTTAGAGTTAATGACCCCTTTCTGCATTCCCATAGCCTGTTGCCTATGCTACCACTATAGCAGTCAATATTGTTCCACAGGTGGAGGAATGGCTGGATGGGTCTATTGATCAATTGATTTATTGATTGATTGACAAACAGACTCTTCAATGTGCTTATCCCCCTGAACAAATGTGACCAATCACTTCAATTCTTTCTCACTAAAATGAAAATTTTACCTAAAATTGTAAATATAAAACTCTTGAAGTAATGCCTGATGTTCATTACACATCCTGAATAAATGGCAGATGGTATGTATTATGATTATTAGAGGTGATATAATTTAAATATGAACCTGGGCTGTGTCAGTGAGAGTGCACTAGGTGCTGCTCTGTGTATATTTTCCTGTGCTGAGACTCTCCATTGAGAATGAGGAAAACAAGGAAAGGAATGCTGCAAAGGCAGAGGTATATCATGTTAACCCTGCCTAAGGGAAAATTTAAGAGCAAAACAGCACCCAATCATCTAAAGTCTAATTAGACTAAGATTTCAGCATCTAGAAAGCATCCTAGTGTTTGCTTTTTTGTCTTTGTATCTTGCTGTGTGGGGATGTTGGTTTTTACCTTCAAAGAGCATAAAATCTTACCTTAATCCCAAAGTCATCATGGTCCAACATAAGATAAAACATTCAAGGGAGTGGTTCAGAGACTTTGTGTACAGCCTGACTTCAGACATTTCCATGTCATTCCACTGGGGTCTAGCCCAACCAAAAAAGATCTCATTTGGAAGAGTTATGATTTTCAAGTTTCTCAAAACTTACTGTTCCTTTTGTAGTATGCCTTATAACCATAAATGAATAGAAAAACCTGCATTCAATACAATAGCTGTTGCTCATATGAGAAGCTTCTGAACTGACACAGCATATCCACAGTACCAGCTTCAAAGCATTAATCAAGCTTACTTATCTTTGGAGCCAGACCCAAATGCCATCCCCTTTGTCATGGCTTTCCTACTTAAGTGGCCACTGCTTCCACCATGGCCCACAGCATGATGATTTGTGCCACACCGAACTGGCTAACCCTATTCCAGGGACACTAATACACACTGGCAACCCAAACAGAACACATAGAAGTGAAAATGTCTTTAATCAGGAGCGTCTAAGCAATTCTCCTTTGCTCTTCTGTTTCACATTTACTTTAAATGTGTGTGTATGTATGTGTGTACGTGTGTGTAGCAGGTGTATGTGTGTATGTGTGTTTGTGTGTGTGTAGCAGGAAGGCAATCATTGTTAGATGAAGTTAGCAGGAGAAGCCATCAAAGAGGTGAAAACCCTTAGTTTAACAAAATACCTTTATTTGTCAACTTGGTCATAAAAAATAGAATTCATGGTATGACTGTGCTAACTTGGGAATGAGAAAAATAAATCAACAGGTTGTTTCAGAGTTGAAGACAGTAAACTCTGAAAGGAAGGAGAGAGGATTCAAGGAAAAGGCATGGGCCTTAAGTGACAGGAGCTCAAATAGAAGAGACCATCAGTAAAATTGTCCCGAAGGCAAAACAATTAAGACCTTTTAAGAACGAGAGTGCTTAATATCCCATATTATGTTGTTCACTATGCTTCTGTGTAAAATAATCACGCTTACTGCCTGCAAACCCTCAGTGAAATCTGCTCTCCAAGCCTTGACTCAGTGGCATCACAGGATGTAAACAGATTTGAGGGGAGATGCATCTAAAAAGACAAAATGATAGAAAGAGAAATAAAAAGAAGGAAGGAAGAAAGGAAGGAAGGAAGGAAGGAAGGAAGGAAGGAAGGAAGGAAGGAAGGAAGGAAGGAAGGAAGGAAGGAAGGAAGGAAGGAAGCGAGGGAGGGAGGGAGGGAGGGAGGGAAAGAAAGAAAGAAAGAGAGAGAGAGAAAGGAAGGAAGGAAGGAAAGAAAGAAAATCAAGAGAAATAGGAGTAGAAACACCAAGCCAGAGGCGATTAGGGAAAATATTAGCCTCTCAAGGATCCCTGGAGATTCTAGGGAAGTTGCTGGAGCCTCTAAAAGGACAAAATGACAGACAGACAGACAGACAGACAGACAGACAGAAAAAGAAAGAAAGAAAGAAAGAAAGAAAGAAAGAAAGAAAGAAAGAAAGAAAGAAAGAAAGAAAGAAAGAAAGAAAGAAAAGAAAGAAAGAAAGAAAGAGGCCGGGCGCGGTGGCTCAAGCCTGTAGTCCCAGCACTTTGGGAGGCCGAGACGGGCGGATCACAAGGTCAGGAGATCGAGACCATCCTGGCTGACACGGTGAAACCCCGTCTCTACTAAAAAATACAAAAAAACTAGCCGGGCGAGGTGGCGGGCGCCTGTAGTCCCAGCTACTCGGGAGGCTGAGGCAGGAGAATGGCGTGAACCCGGGAGGCGGAGCTTGCAGTGAGCCAAGATCACGCCACTGCACTCCAGCCTGGGCGGCAGAGCGAGACTCTGTCTCAAAAAAAAAAAAAAAAAAAAAAGAAAGAAAGAAAGAAAGAAAGAAACAGAGAAAGAGAGAAGAAGGAAGGAAGGAAGGAAGGAAGGAAGGAAGGAAGGAAGGAAGGAAGGAAGGAAGGAAGGAAGGAAGGAAGGAAGGAAGGAAGGAAGGAAGGAAGGAAGGAAAATCAAGAGAAACAGCAGGAGCAGAAACACCAAGCCAGAGGCGATTAGGGAAAATATTAGCCTCTCAAGGATCCCTGGAGATTCTAGGGAGGTTGCTGGAGCCTCTAAAAGGACAAAATGATAGAAGGAAAGAAGGAAAGAAGGAAAGAAGGAAAAAGGAAGGAAGGAAGGAAGGAAGGAAGGAAGGAAGGAAGGAAGGAAGGAGGGAGGGAGGGAGGGAGGGAGGGAGGGAGGGAAGGAAGGAAGGAAGGAAGGAAGGAAGGAAGGAAGGAAGGAAGGAAGGAAGAAAGAAAGAAAGAAAGAAAGAAAGAAAGAAAGAAAGAAAGAAAGAAAGAAAGAAAGAAAGAAAGAAAGAAAGAAAGAAAGAAAGAAAGAAAGGGAGATTGGAAGGAAGGAAGGAAGGAAGGAAAGAGGGAAACTCAAGAGAAATAGCAGGAGCAGAAACACCAAGCCAGAGGCGATTAGGGAAAACATTAGTCCCTCAAGGATCCCTGGAGATTCTAAGGAGGTTGATGGAGCTTCTATTGTATTTATATGGTGGCTCAAGCCACCATATTTATTTGAAACTTGATAGTCTGACCTCAACCAGCTTAAGGGCCCAGGAATCATTAAGAAGCAGTATAGGTTGGGCACCGTGGCTCACGCCTGTAATCCCAGCACTGCGGGAGGCCGAGGCGGGTGGATCACAAGGTCAGGAGATTGAGACCATCCAGGCCAACATGATGAAACCCTGTCTCTACTAAAAATACAAAAATTAGCTGGGTGTGGTGGCATGTGTCTGTAGACCCAGCTACTTGAGAGGCTGAAGCACAAGAATCACTTGAACCCAGGAGACAGAGGTTGCAGTGAGCCAAGATCACACCACTGCACCCAGCCTGGCAACAGGGCAAGAATCTGTCTCAAAAAAAAAAAAAAAAGAAGAAGAAGAAGGTAGCATACAAGCAAAAGCCAAAGAACCTCATACTCTAGAAAATACCCATCATAAGTTGTCCCCTTTCAGCTGGCAATGTGCATGCAGCCCTCCTGTGTCACCAGGGAAGATGAGCTGCAGCAGGTTAGATCTGGGCTCAGGAATCACACATACCTGTGGTCGGATATCAAATCCACAACCCACTGGCTGGACTGCCATCTAGGAATCTAATTCCTTTTCAGTGTAATAAAACTAATAATAGCACCTGCATTACACATAGGAATTATATACTTAGTACCTACATTTCACAGCTTCTTGAGAAGATCAAATGAGAAAAAACAATATATAAAGTGCCTAGCATGGTGCCTAGCACCTATGAAATGCTCAAAAAGAAAGCGATCATACTCTCTTTCTGTTGGCTATTATTCACTATTTCCTTCCAAAACTCTCATTTTCTTGCATGTGTTTCTTCCTGCATGGTTTTTACTCTGAAAGTAACACTAGTCTATATTCCTCCATGGGTTTACTTCAAATACCTTTAAAATATGCTCCTGTTAATAGACATATGCCCTATTTAAAGATAGTTTCTTCAATACTTTCTCACCAGAAGGGAGAATTATCCCAGGTCATCTGGTGTACCCAGTTACAGATACAAGTGAAGACAAGAGAGAAGCGTCCCTGGAGGCCTCAGTTAAGAAGCAAATCCTGTACACACTTTCCACTTCTGTAATTAGAAGAGGTAGTTGTCTCTAACAAGCCATGAAATAGGACAACTGGAGAACCTCAAAATAACATGGATAAACACTCCCAGCAGAAACTTTGAGAAGAAATTACATTGTTCTTTGACCTGAAAATAGTAACTCACCCAAACATTTGGGGCAGCACTGTCCTGGGGGTATGTGACTAAGGTGCTGGGGACAGGAGAGAATGGGACAGACTTCTCTCACACATTGTGTCCTGCCTCCCTAAGAAAAGAGAGAGAAAAAAAAGCATATTTAGAAAAGTAAGTGCATGTAGATTGTACAACCAAGATATCTAGAACAAACCTAAGGCTCTTCCCTAGTATTAGGTCCCTGGGTCGACTGCTCAGGCCCATGTGATTTTCCCCAAGTGTCCTTTGATCTTCCCTGTAGGCCATACAAACTGCAGCTGCAAAAAGACCGCCTTTGAGGAGGTGATTCCAGCATCACCTCCTCTCACCCACCACCACTTTCTTTTTTTTTTTCCATCTCAAAACCACCTTTACAGTAGGTATAGGAGACCAAACTGTCTCTGTTTGCTTGGGATTGGAAACTTTGAGTACTAAAACCAGGAAAGTTTCATGCAAACCAGGATGAGTGGACCATCCTAATAGGTCACGGCCTTCTAGTTCCACTCTGCCAAGCAAGCAAAGGAACCCTTTGGCATTTTGAGACTTTTCCTCCTATCTTCCAGACACAGATCTTTCTATAAGTTCTGCAGACATCTTCCTCCAGGAAGGCTTCGGTGTCTGCCACAGCTAGAAGGTGCTGCTAAAATGGCTCAAGGAGGTTCCAAGTACATGAAGTGGCCAGCCTGCTGAACATGGATATACCGAAAGCCCATATTCAGAAGAACTATTTCACTGAATTCACCAAGGTATCCAAATCTGTTTCCACTAATTAAGATTATGAAGATTGATATGAGAAGAACTGGCAGAGTCTCAGAAACCTATTTGGAGAGGTTTTGGAGTCTCTGAATATTTTCCCTGCTCCCTCATTCTCATTCTTGACCCTTTCTGTTCTCCAGCACTCCATACCTCCAACATCCACTGCCCCCCTGGTTTAACCTCAGCATCCCCTCTTCCCTGCCTAAGGATACAGTCTGCTGACTTCCCCTCCTATCCCCCACCAGAGGCGCCTGCTTCCCCAGGCCCAGTTAAGTTGTAACTTCATATTCAGAAAGCTGGGGCCGAAATAAGGTTTTCCAGCTGATTTACATCCAACAAACTGGCAAAGCTGATGTGAAAACTATCCTATGCAATAGAAATTGCTATGAAAATTTAAAATAATTGAGGTTTTCTTTTCTTTTCTTTTAAGAAAATCAGTGAATTTGTTAAACAGATCACTCAGCAAGTGGAATTGCAATGAATTGACTTCTCTGCGATTTGAGCTAGAAACCAAACTAGTACCTGCAGGTTCCTTGTCTTAAGCACATAATTTATATCTCAAGAGGCCTCAGGAAATGAGAAACTCACAGCTTAAAAAGCCATGGACCCCGCAAGGGAAAGATTCCATTTGATGCATTTCCTCACACCTTCCCCACTCCTTTCTGGCCATAGAAGAATCAGCCTCAGCCACTAGGGGCCTGTCTGTTCCCATCCCAGCACACTGCGGCCGCCTGTTGTTTCTGTTTTCCCTTCCTGTTCTCGCCATTTTTATTACAACAGTTTATTTTTTTGGTGGGGATGGCTGAAAAGGGGAGGGCATGTTATATGTCTTTTAAAATATTTGTTATTTTTTACGCCTCTTTAATGTTGGATTCTTCCCCCAAACCAATAGAGAACATGCAAAAATACCACAAAAAACTCTTCTGTTGTTTTTACATTATTTCCAAATCAACAAGAATCACTAAAAATCTCCCGAGAATCCCAGGCTGCTCTGAGATTCCTCACTCAACTCTGCATAATATTAAAGTTAGAGGCCTTTCATCAGACTTCAGGGGCGTGTAACCTGAATCGTGGCCAGGCCCTGGGGTCAGCCCCAGCTTAGACATGAAGCACAAAAGTTGAATCTAGAGGAAGCACCCAAGATGCTGCCCTTAGCTTTTAATTTCAAAGAAATTCATCTGCAAGCAACTTCCTAAAATCCTGAACCCTCGGGCCACACAAGGTTGCCTATCTATTGACTTCTTGTAGGTGCACAGAGAACACATTCTTTTCATTCATATTCTCTGTTCTTGTTGGATCAGCATCTATTTTTCAAGCATATTTGAAAATTGAAATTTAAAAAATATTGCACAATTGCAAAAGAGTAACTCATCCAATGCTTTGGAAAGCTGGCAAAAGATTATGTGTACTGAAGTAATTTTCCTTACAATAAGGTCAAAGAGCAAATTTTGCATACATAATACAACTGCAGTCTGTGCTTCCCAAGAGTCCGTTAAAGTAACTTGAACTCCAATCTGGGTTTGCTGGTTTAGTCAAGTTTTATTTTGTTTGGGTTGCAGTATTGTGACAAAGCCCAAGTCCAGAGGCTGCATTCCAGTTAATGCCTCCAAAGAAAGTCCAGGCCTTTCCTAGGAACACAGTTGCAGCTCACAACCTGCTTCTAAGATTTCAACTCAGCAGGGACTCTGATTAAACTATAATCTGTGGCTATGCTGTAGGCTAAGAGAGTAAAATGGCAGAAGTAAACATTTCTGTTTCTAAAACTGAACAAATTCCAACTGTAAATGTACTATCAGATGATCACAGAAGCTTTCTGATTGGCTTCCTTGCCTCAACTCTCTTTCACTAATCCATCCGGGAAGGTTCAACATGACCAGACCTTCTTTCCAGCATCTATCCATCACTCCATTATTTTATCAAACATTTGTTTAAGGCCTATCATATTCTGGGGATACAGCAGTGAATATAACACAAAAATCATCCCCTTTAAGGAGTATATATGGCCCATGAGCATGCCCCACCCCTGCTAAGGTTAAAGATGACCTACCACTTCGTCCAGGATAAAGTTCAACCCACTCGAGCTAAAAGCCAATATAATAGAGACCATGTGTTCACCAAAATTGGTTACCCTTTTCTCTTGCCATAGCTATACTACATTTCCCAGACTCTCTTGCAGTGAGGTGTGCCCATATGACTGAATGCTAGCCAATGGGAGATGGATGGAAATAATATAAAACACTTATAGGTCTACATCAATCCTCCACGCTCTCACTCTTTCTCTCTACTAGACAGATGGCCAGCTAAATGCAGAAGGCATCATGCACTTTACAAAAAATTGGAAGAGTCTTGTTCCCTGGGTTATCACATGGAAGTCTGCCCGCCAGATCCCTGCAATGAACTGTGAAATAAGCAAGAAATAAATTTGGTTACATTATTCAGATGCATCAGTTCTTTATTATCGCATTAGCCTACTTTGTCAAAACATTCCATAATCTCTTCTCTAATCTTCTTTTCTCCCAACTCCAGCATAAAGAGAGAGTTTCTTTACGGCCCCCAAACATAAATTATGGTTTCCATCTTTGTTAAACATACCTCTTTCCCTCTGTCACAACCCCACCACCATCATTAACCCCTATCAAAATCCTACTTCATTCAAGGTTAATTTCAAGCCTCTTCTCACCTGTGAAGCCTTCTAGAACCTTCAGTTCCTAGTAACCTCCTCCATCTCTCCATACCTCTGTTCTCATCTATACCCCTGTATTTGGGGCACACACATACATATTTTTGGCACATCCTGCAAGGAGACATTGACTTTACTTCCAAGCTAAACTGTCTTGAGGGTAGGGGCCAGTCCTCTGTGTCTACTATCCTTCAGAAGAACAATGAGCTCAAGGAAACAAAATCTCAATAAAAAAATTAGTGAATGAAAGGCAGAGTTACCACATAGAATGAGCTCTAGAATCTGAATATTTCAGACCACTTTAATTACAGGATGCTGATGACAACTAAGCCCAGGCATAGTTCTGGGCTGTCTCATCCACTTACCATTGTGTTTTATTGGGTTTTACACATTCTAGCCTTGTGTTTTGTACATTTTAGATACTAACTGTTTGTTGGTGTTAATATATCAAAAAGCAACATTCAACTTCAGCATGTAAAGCTGGTAGGATACCTATAAGCATAACTAAAAACTATGTCTCACGTATTTCGTTAAATATTTGAAAATTCCTAAATGGTTAAAATACATAAGGACAAATGACTGTATTCTTACCTGGTCAGCAAGAAAAGAAATGCTAGGAACTTTCATTGTACTTGCGTGTTATAATTTTCATCATCTGCCTCTTCTTAGAAAGGTAAGTTTGTTCTTTAGAGATGGTCATTTGTTCAAATTGCATATCCAAGTGCTTCTCTCAAAAATTAGCGATTTTTTTAAAAGAAAGATCTGAAACCTATGCCAAGCCTATTTTCTGCCCCTTTATTTTTGTTTTAGATGGTTCCATTAGGAACACAACTGCTTTGTGTAAAAGTTTACCCTAGAGCAGCATTTTTGTTGCATAATAAAAACGTATCTTCCTGAATATGGTAATGAGTTCAAGACGATAAAACAACAGCAATGCGCACGCAGGATGCTTCTTCAACAGCTGAGTACCCAGTGAGACTTGGGGGCTGAAAACCATCTTGTAGCATGTGATGTGGCACTCATCTCCCAACCAGGAGCAGAGCCTGGCTCCGTAACAAGAGGCTGGGAGCAGAGTAGTGCAGTGCTAACCCATTACAATGAATCAGCTACACTCTTCCACATTCTAGAGCAATTTTTCCTATGCCCAATTCTTTGGGGAAAAAAAAAATAGAGTTCTCTGTTTTTTCTCTAGAGTTGCTTCTGAGATGGAAGTGGGAAGAAAAGAGAGAAAAGCTGGAGGGGGCGGTGTAGGAGAGAAATATATCTTGAGTGCAAAGGATTTAAGTGTGGTTCATAATCTTACATCATATCAGTCAGTGGTGAAAAGCTGGTATGTGAGCAAAGCAACCACTCTGAAATACATATTTGGTCAAAAAACTTCACCAAAAAACATGAATGTCCTTAGCCATGCCTTACTTTGGCCTAGAACTATATCATGCTAAGTTTCCAGAGCATGACACTTAACTTCCAGGAGTAAAGATTTTTGGATTTGGTTTTCCCTGTTCTTGGTCTGCAAAGAATAGTCTAATCTACAAATCAAAGCAGAAAAGGGACAGCAGATGAGGTGGCAGATTGAGGGGACAGTAGCAGAGTAGACAAGGGGAGAGAGGACACCTCCAATAGGTAGTGAGTGACAAGCCTGGGTTGTGCCAGATACTGTGCTTAGGTACTTTTCGTAAGTCTCCAGAAGGCCCTGTGGTCAAGCTGTTGTCACCCCTACAATAGAGAATGAGTCTCTAAGCCTTAAGGAAATTGCTTAGAAAATCTGCCACCCAACAAGTAAGTGGCAGGGTTAAAATGTAAATTTTGTTCTAACATCCAAGTTGACTTATTTCCATCTAATAGAGCCTTTCCTTCCAAACACCACAGCACAATTTCTCAGCTGGAGTGTGAAGTATAATCAAAGTGATGGCCAGAACTTTCTCTCCTTCTAGACATCTCTTGTGTCTTCCCTGGTAGATGTCTTCCCTGGTTGTAGCTTTATGTCTGCTTTTTATCAAAATGGCTTAGATAAAATATATTGTCCACGTTTTTGTTATTTACTTAGATAAAATCCACATTATGTATCTGTCTTTTGCCTCCAGGGCTTTTTCCTTTCATGTTGTCTTCTCCCCCCACCTCCCTTCTTTCCTTCTCTCTCTCTTTTACATCTTAAACAAGATGCCCCTAATATGGAAATCTGTAAGTTTGGGACTTTATCTTCTCCCTTGGGGAAGAAGATAAAGTGTTCACCATCCCCATAGCTAATTTATAATCCACCAACACAGGCCCTTTACTCACCTCCTCCACTCAGTTGAAAGAATTTGCTTTTGAATCTACAAATAATAATGGGCTATTTCCATGCTTTAAAACCTTTAGAGGCTCCTCATTCTATTCAGGGTGCTCAATCTAGGCAGTGGGTCGGAATCACCCATAGAACTCTTGCAAAAAAAAAAAATATATTGAGGTCTTTGTGTCCAAGATTCTGATGCAGAACCCAGGCACCTGTATTCTATTAAAGCTGCAACTATGTCTCAGTCACTAAGCTATTGTCTCTGGACTCCAAACCCACACATCCTCATTCACACTCTGCCTTCTGGTGCTGAAGCTGAGGCTCTGCATGCCACATTTCTGCTTTGCTAGCTTAGTCCAAGATAGGCTCTGCCTGCAGGGGCACCAGACAAGGGACTGGTTCCTTCTGTTTGTTTCCCTTGGCCTCTTGTCCCATTAATGCTGCTTCACCAGGCAGCAGCACTTCCTTCCCACATCAGCAACTGATCCCAGTTTAGAGATTTTCCAACATTTCATGCAAGTAAAACCAGCTTCATCTCAACATCCTAGTCCAGCCAGCTGGCACCCCCTCCTCAGAAGTCTGAATCTCAGCTCCACACAGCCCCTCCTCTAAGTTTTAATAATTCTACTCTCATTCCATTGTTCCCCAACCCTAGAGGTGGTGGTTTCATCTAGCAGGTGGTATCTCCATGATAATTTAGAATTATCTTTTTGCCATTCAGTTACCTAGTTAATAGTTCTTTATATTTAATCCTCTATTTTCAAATAACTGGTACGGTTTATGCCTCTTGATGGGACCTTGACTGATACAAGATGTGGCCCTGATGAGCTGCCAAGTGTGGGAACTCAGCTTTCAGCCCACCCTAGATTTCTCAGACAAAGCTAGAAGGCAGTGCACTTACTGCCCCAGAGCATATAATACTTTAAATACATTAACAGAGGTGTTTATACAGATACACACACATATACATATACATATACATACACATATACATATACACATACACACACTATAGTGGGATACATCTGGGTATGTATACACCACAGTGGTATAATTTTTTTTTGTGTGTGTGTGTGTGTGTCTTACCCACTAGATTAGAGTTCCTCAACCTTCACACTCCTAACATTTAGGGTCAGGTGATTCTTTGCTTCAGAGGCTGTTCTATGCATTGTAGGATGTACAGCAGCATCCCTGGCCTCTGCCTGCTAGATGGCAGTGACACCCTTCATCCTCTGATTGTGACAATCAAACATGTCTCCAGACATTGTCCAATGTCCCCTGGGAAACACAGCCACCTCCAGTTGAGAACTAGAGTACTAGGCCAATGATTCCTCAAACCACAGTCCAGGAACGTGCATTTTTAGTAACTTTCCTGGATGAATTCAATGCCTCTGTCCAAGGCACTGTGCTTTGCCAAATGCTTCACTGGCATGAACTTCCAGTAAGTAAGACTTAAAGCTTATTTATCTTATTCATTCCCCCAGCAGCTAGCACACATCATAGCTTCTAACATGTGCTCAAGACAAGTGTTCTGAAGGATGAAGCCCATTTTTCAAGTGGAGCAGTTCTCAGTGAGAGAAGAACAGGCCTCAATTCACTTCTCTGGTGGCTGGAAGCCACTTTTCTTCAGGCTTGTGAAGGAAGAGGTCAGCGAGAAACAGTGTGGGTGGAGACAGAGCTGTGATCAGAGCTGACAGGGTAGAATTGTGCTTCTCCAAGGAGTCTGTGCTGAAACCAATGCAGGTTTTATCATAAAAATCTGTGAGGATCTTGGAAGTTTTCTGACCCCCAAAACCTGGACATATGGCTTCATATGAGTTTTGGTATCCAAGTGATGAAATAAAACTCAACTCTGATTCTACACATAGATATTCAAGGACATGTCAGCAAAGCTCGACGAAGACACTTATTTTGTCCCATAAAAAATAGCAAACAAAGACCCCTGAGAAAGGGTCCACGGGGCTGAGAAAAACAAAACCCTTTTGTACTTCACGACCTGTTAAGAGAACTATGAACTAATGCCCTGTCTTGAGAACCAAGCCTGAAACAAATTCCTTTTATTTTGCACACCAATTAATGTTTCTAAGTCTAATTGCATCACTGTTATTATTGTTTATATTATTTTCTTAAGTTTTCTATTGCTGCTATAACAAATTACAAATGGAGTGGCTTAAAACAACACACACTTATTTTCTTACAGTCAGAAGTCTGGAATCAGTTTCATGGGGCTAAAATCCAGGTGTCAGCAGGCTGCATTCCTTCTGGAGGCTCTAGAGAAGAATCTGTTTCCTTGCCTTCTCCAGCTTCCAGAGGTTTCCTTGCCTTCTGTTTCCTTGCCTTCTCCAGCCTGCCTTCCATAGCTGATGGCCCCCTCCTCCATCTTCAAAGCCATCAGTGAAGCACCTTCAGACCTCCCTCTGACTGCACTCTCTGCTCGTCATCACATCTTCTCTGACTCTGACCCTCCTGCTTCCCTTTTAGAAGGACTATTGTAAGTGGGCAGCCCACCCAAAGAATCCAGGGTCACCTCTCCATCACAAGGTCCTTAACTTAATCCCATCTGCAAAGTCTTTTGTGCCATGTAAGGTCACCTTCACAGGTTTTGGAGATTAGGACATGGACATCTTGGGGCCAGGGGATGCATTATTCTGCCTACCCTAATTATTATTAAATAAATGACATTTAATTTCTCTGTGTAGTCCCATATATCATATTTTAGGCCTAATGTGACTACAACACACCTCACCAAAACAGCTAGTGTTTCCAATATTTTCCAAAAGGAAAAGATAGCCAAGAAGCTGGATTTAAATCCCGGTCATACGGCTTGCGATCTGAGTGAGTTCACATCCACGTATTTGTTCTTCTTCCTGCATCCATGCCTAGTTAGAAGATGAAATTCAAACCAGACAATCCAATGTTTTCATCTTATTCGCCCTCTACTTTTGTCATAGGCAAATTATAAGCGCTGATGGACAGCTTCAGGAGCAACTTTGGGTGTTAATGAAGTAAGAAAACTGTCCTTGCTGCCAACAGGTCTTTTCAGGGACGCTATGCCAGTCTTGCTGGCCAGCACCAACCCTTTAAGATGAAGTTCCCACGAAGCCATGGGACTTGGCCAGGCACCCTCTAGCCCATGCTATAGAGAGCCCTGTAGGGACATCAATGTCCTCTCATGGTCAGCTAGATGACTTCCAAAGAGTTTAATCGTGTTCGCTGTCTTTCAAGATTCTTATAGAAAAATGCCTCAACTGGTCTCAGTGGAGGGGTTACCAAGCAGGCACTGCTCTTAAGTCCCACTAAGCTGTGGGACTTGGCCAGGCACCCTCTGGCCCATGCTATAGAGCCCTGTAGGGACATCAGTGTCCTCTCACGGTCAGCTAGATGACTCCCAAAGAATTTAAACATGTTCGCTATATCTCAAGATTCTTATAGAAAAAAATGCCTCAACTGGTCTCAGTGGAGGGGTTACAGAGCAGGCACTGCGAGGCCTCAGCCTGTGGATAGCACAGCTAGATGCCTTCTTTCAACATTTGCACGAGTGAGCAGGTCCAGCCTGGCTATGCAGACGGCATTAAACTTCAACTTCATATAGGGGCAGAGCCAAAGATCATAATTTCATAAAGTAAATATTAGATTATTAAATAAATACATGACGGAAATGTCTTTACCATAGTTCCACTAATTCCTTTTTTGTTTGTTTGTTTTTAAGAGACAACATCTCTCTGTCACCCAGGCTGGAGTGCAGTGGCGCAATCATAGTTCACTGTGACCTCAAACTCTCAGCCTCAAGCAAGCTTTCTGCCTCAGCCTCCTAAAGCACAACAATTACAGGTGTGAGCCACACTGTCCGGCCACTAAATTCCATTTAAAAAGGGGATTTGGTTATTGTATTTGCTTAAGTCTCATTTTTAAAGGTAAAATTGGCCTCATCTTCGCCTTGGAGTTCTTGATCTTAGCTCTTCCTGTCACTCAGCTGAAGGGCAGGTTTCCTTGTTTGTTTGTTCATGTGTTTGTTTTCTTTTATATTTTTTCTTTGAAAAAGAAAATTTAGAAATTCTTCTCCTTCTGCCAACTCAAGCTTTCCACTCAGGCAGACACAACAAATCACTAATGAAAGACTGCGATATTGTTTGAGGCAAATTCCAACTGGTTCTGGGTGTCCACACATATTTTACTTTCCTCTTTGTCTATTTTAGAATCAGGAAGATAAGGCCACCCTACAAGCTCAGATCAGATCTCTGAACAAACGCCCTGGGAACCGACAGGAGAGGCAAAGCTCTGGGAGTCTGAGTAGATTTGCAGCCCTGGATTGTGTGGTGTGTGGAAGCAGGTGCTGAATGACAGCTGGACCCAGTAAACTGCCCCCAGCAAGGTCTTTCCCCTTCCAGGGCTGAGCTGAGACTGGAGGAGAGGCGGGGCCTGCTGATAAGGGCTCTGACAGCCAGCTCCTGCCATGCCTCTGAGCCTGGGTGTTCCCTCTCTGAAATGATCAATAAATAAACAAGTAAATCCACAGGGAAACACCTCCTAACATTTCAGATTCCTGTAGACCTCGCAGACCACCCTGGTAGGACGTTTCTCAACTGCTGACCAGAAACAAAACAAACAAAAAAAAAGTGAAAGGAAGAAAATGAGCCCTTTTCCTTTTCTTGCCATTTTTATCAAAGTTCAACCTTTCATCATCATAGAAGTAGTCAAAGCTGTTACAAGCCTACTGCCGACACATCAAACGCTTTATCTACAGCCTGGCCCGCTTCCAGGAAGATGAAAAGAACAATCATTTAGAACTCACACCTCCTAAGAGTTATGAGCCATTCCTAAAAGGAAGGAAATAACACCATTATGCAGGAGAAAGGGCATTTTTCATGTTCCCCAGGCTGTCTACATCACAACAACTTTGGATAGGCACTAAGGAGGAAACCAAAGGGAGGCCTTTGACTGCTCAAGACTTCTAGAAATACTGAACTGCAGATTCAGAAACACAAGACATCACCAATGAACCGTTTTCCTAAACCTTTCTGTTTGCCTTTAAGTTCTGGCTACCTAAAATAGTTTATATGGTTTCATTTTGTTCCCACAATGCTTCATATGGGTTTATCGTTTGTCCCAAACTAGGTTGAAAGTTCACAGAGAGCAGAAGCCATGTTCATTAATATTTCTTCTGTCTTCCACTGTGCCTAGCCACACAGTGAGGCCAGAGTAACATCAGAAGTGTTTGGTTTTCAGTGAAACGCCTACTTGTTGGGTTGTCAGTTAAAGTTGAAAATAACTCAGAAATGTTTGTGCTCCATTGAGGTTTCTTGAGGTACAAAAAATATCTGTTATCTTGACATGAATGACTCTTAATTAAGATATACCTGAATCTCTCTCACTGTGTTGACAAAATTATACTTAGAAGTCTTCGAGGTTTTTCTTAGTATGCCTGAACACACTACGAAAAAATAAGACTACATTTAAACTTCATTTTAATTTCTAAATAGCAATTGAAGTCACGGCATCCTTTTTGCTCACCCTTTCAATAAATATTTGAGTTTCTATATGTCAGACATTGTGGTCTTTAAATGAAAAATCCAGAATATCTATTTGGTATCCATTGCTATGTGCAGTTCTCTAATTTGTATCAGGTGGCAATTTCCTAAAATTTTAACAAAATCCAAAATGTTGTAAGTACAATGTCATGATGTTCTATAATAAACACTCCGTGGCCTCCATCAAGGAACACTGTGCAGAGAGACTAGAAGTTTCCGGCACTATTCATTCAAACTCATGATGCTCCCAGGTATTGGTCTTGTCAACCAATTTTAAGTTTGTGTTGTGAGACAGGCTGAAACCCAATCTTGGCAAGCTCTCGGGACGATCCTAATCCAGGCCAAATATGATCAAAGAAAAATAAGTGTATAGTCTGTTGGCACCAGCTGTGGTGGGGGGTCCCAGCATGAGCCAAAGCTAGTGTTCTGACATGTTTGGGCAGGTCCAGTGAAAGGAAGAGGTTCACCTGTTGGCTTCTCCTGAGAGAAAATCCACCCTAAGGGAGGAAGAAATGAACAACAAGAGAATCACCTACTGACTGAGCCTGACAGAAGGAACATGCTATCACCAATATAACTTGGCATCTGTCACTCACATCCTCCCAAGTTCAGTACCACAGACGCCTGTATTGTCCTAGAGGAGAAAGAATAGTGAAAGTAAAAACACAAAAGAATTGTTTAACTAAAATCTTTGTGAGATTCAAGTATAGACCCTACTGATTTAGGTGTCCTATAATTGAGTAAAGCACATAAAAAGGAAAGTGATGTTGGCCCATGCCACTTGAGTGGAGACTTCTACACTGCTTTGTCATCTGAGGCCTCCAGGATACTAGTTGAAATGTGCAAAGCTGGTGGAAGTAGTAGCCATGCCAGGCTGAGAACCAAAGTGCTTGGAAAAATGGCAGCAATGCCAAACAGAGGGAACAACAGCAGACAGACATGGCAGAAGATAGAATCTTTTCCAGCTCAGGAAAGTGGTATTTCCTCTATCATATACTCTGACTTTCTAGGAAGACTCTCCACCTTCCTACCGAAAGATGATCAATGTCAGCAATGCTCAGCATTTGGCAGTATAGCACAAATCCACAAGGCATATTCTCTGACAAATTGATTTATGTATTGGCCAGACGGGAAGAAGGGCTTGGCCAATAAGTTATATTAAATTGAAGTTCTTCTGGAATAACATTAGGCCAGGTTCAGAAGCATGATCTTACAATCTTGGCCAGAACACGCTGAGAGGCCAGAAGAGAGCAGCACCTCAGCGAGGCCATGGCTGGATGGAAGGCTTATGATCATGGGTAAGGTCTGAGTGGATAGCAGCTCCGCAACGGTGACAAAATGCTTAACCCCAAAGGTCTTTCTCAAGAAGGATGGAGAAACACAAGTCTAAACCAGTTAGATAGAAGAAAATTCTACCTGAACATTCTTAGTTAGTACCTTATTTCAGATAATGATACAGAAAAGGACAGCAGTTCAGGACTTTTTTTTTTAAAGACCGTAACTAGAAGGATAGAAGTTTAAGGGCTTGTCAGAAGCACCCTAACTGTTGCACTAAAAACCAAAGACAATCTCTGTGGTTCCTGTGAATCTAATGGAAGACAAGTGGAATGCCATCTTTGATTATAAATCCAGGAATGTTCAATCTACTTAAAAGAGATGTCAGGGCTTCTGTGGTCAATGGCCAGGGGGCAAGTCCCTCGGAACATGCCTAGGGCTCTCTTCAAAGACCAGTATTGAAGGAGAATATTCTTGGGGCAAATGTCCAGAGTTCAGGGACATAGCAGTTCAGAAAGATCATTTTATTCTACCGGCCTAACTTAAAGTTGATGGTAATGTCTTAAAAACAGGCAGATTACGTGAAAACTTACATACTGAAGGCTGAACACTTAGCTTTTTTTTTTTTTTTTAACCAGGAAATCCAGAAAATCACTTCTTAGGTTGGTCTATATTATTTATAAAGAGCCTCATCCATTGATACTACATGTGGTTTCCAAGTTCAGAGAACTGATATAAACAAGTAACTCAATGTGCATAATCAACTCATGATCAGAACATTGCTAGCTCCGAGTGGTTGAACATATTTCTGATGTGAAGAATGTCCTGTACATTCCCAAGTCTGGATTATGGATGTTGCCCTTTCAGTTGAAGTATTTCTCTTAATATTTAGATAGTGTATTAAATGCTTATGTGTTATAAGTGACTACCTGGTAAGTGTTTATGGACTCTGTGAATGAAACTCTAAAACAAAAGGTCTCCATCCCCCTTCCAAAAATTCTTAAGGTAGAAAATATGCTACTTTGCCTAAAATGCATTGTGTGGACTTCCATATACAATGACCATTTAGTGTTTTTGTTTTAGGAAAGTGTTTCCAGTGGTCTAGGACAAAGAGTATGATCTACTGAGCCTTTGACCTGGTTTGGCCTGTGGTAGCCTTGAGGATTAATTCTTGTTCCCTCTTTCCCAAATCCTCCCAGTCTCTAACCGTGAAATGAAAAGTGGCCCACTCTCTAGAATCAATCCTGCTGGAAAATGGTTGTTCTCACTCCAACACTAATAAAACATGCCATGGTAGGGAAACAGGCAACCACTAGAGCAAAGTGTTCAACATTAATATTTCTTGGAGGGTCTGATGAATTTTACGTTAAAAAGCAGAAGCATTCTTAAAACTTGGGAATGAAAGGAGCAGTGTTTGAAACAAAATTGTTCATGGTAAAAATATTAAAGGATTCTCTTCTCAAACATTCCGAACTCCAAAGGGTACACAGCTACCAATGTAGCCCAATGGTATGGGCAAAAAGCTACAAATCTGTGTAAAGAGGACATTTCTTTCGTCCAATACTTAGATATGAGGTGTCTGCATTAAAATACTCTTGAAGACTCCAAATCTTCTCTATCATTCAATTTGTAGAAATAACAATATCCATGCCTGCAGAACTTATACCATACTCCAGATAATGGGTGATAAATCAAAACTTTGAGGAAAAATAATGACTTTAAAATGTTATGGAAAACCTAGTTCTTGATGACACGAGAAGATCTATGCCTTAAACTCAATACAAACCAGGAAATAGTTCCAGATTCTAAATCAAGGAGGAAAGCTGGAAACACATATGCTTAAGGGAACAAACTCCCAGGGTTAAGAGCTCCTTCAGATTCCCAGTTCTATTCCTTGCTACTTTGCACCAAAGTTAATTAACTTCTCCTAAGCTTCAATTTTTTCATTTGTAAATTGGGAAAAACAATATTATTCAGTGTCATAGAGTTCATGCAAAGAATAGGACAATGGAGGTAAAGCTTTTAATTCAATGCCTGGCATATAATAAATGCTCAATAAATGTTAGCTATTATATACATATATGGTCAAATTAATTTTAAATGCCAGGCAGCTCCATAGAATAATAAAAGAGTGACCTTGGGCAATTTATTTAATTGGAGTCTTGGTTATTTTATCTCTAAACAATGCTATTTCCTCACAAAGCTGTTGTGAAAATTATATGCAACGGTGTGCTTAAAGTGTCGAGCACAGTGCTTGCTCTGTAAGTGTTATCAATTAAAAATGAACCTCTGGCACCTTCGTCCCCACCCCACTGTCTGGGTTTAGCCAGTCAAAGTATATTTCACTGGCCAAGAGAACGGGGCTGTGAAAGGTACAGAGCTGTGGTGACTTTTCCTCTGAAAAGTTAGGAGAACATTTGTGTTTTCCTTGGCACCAAGAACACATGGGTAGTCTTTGGGGTGTACAGTAGTGTATATATCACCCATGTATTTGCATAAAGTTTCAAAGCACTTTCTTGATATATGCAGTATGACAGTTGCTGTCACGATATATTTATATAAGTTCAACACAGATTTTATAAAATAAACTTGCAAGTGTTTGTTTTCCTAAGGAGGGGTTTGTTTGGGGGTTGGGGGATAATCATTTCATCTCACTGTGAAAAACAGCACATGCTGACATGCTTCCTTTACCAATGCCACAAATAGGCTGGTGTTCCCTGTTAACGTGTGAGGCAACCCCGCAGATATAGTAGGCTGCTATTACCAATTTTTAAATGCCTTTTCTGAAACAAACAAAAAACTAAAAAAACAGTATTGATGGATGCAGTAACCACAATCCATCTGAGGTCTAGAAGGAAGGATGAAATAGATAACTGTGACTTTTGCACACAGAATTCCTCCAGCTAATAGTCATATTCCCAGCCTGGCTGTCCTTTTGTCCACACAAAAGACTTGACCTAACGTGAAAGACAATGAGAATTCCTTACTGACACATGCCAACATTCACCTCAGTCTTCCTCAGAGACACAAGCAGCTCAGATTAGCCAAATCTCTCCATCAAAAAAATCAATGTATGGCGAGGCACAGCATCTCAGGCTTGTAATCCCAGCACTTTGGGAGGCCAAGGTGGAAGGATCATTTGAGATCAGGAGTTTGATACCAGCTGGGCAACATAGTGAGACCCTGTCTCTACAACAAATAAAAAATTAGACAAGCATGGTGGCAGTGCCTGTAGTCTCAGCTAATCGAGAAGCTGAGGTGGGAGGATCACTTGAGCTCAGGAGTCCAGGTTATAGTGAGCTATGATTGCACCACTGCACTCTAGCTGGGGAAACAGAGAAGACCCCATCTCAAAAAAAAAAAAAAAAAAAATCAATGTAATTTCTATCAATTGCATTGATATATGCAATTGATATATGCAGTATGACAGCTACATAGCATAAGATGTTAATAGTGTTTCCATGACACAAGACTTCTACCAAGAAATGAGTAAAGTTGGGTTAAACAAAGTTAAATAGGTTCCTTCATTGAGGGCTTTTTAAAATCTTTTAACAAATATGGATACTCCATTGGGGAAGTATAGGATATGGTGTTTCTCAAACTTATTTGACCATAGAACTCTTTTGCGATGGCACTTGAACATATTCTGGTATGATATAAAGGGAAACACAATTTGGAAAATGCTGATCAACTTCAATTTTACTACTATAGGCCTTTCCTAAGGATCTATAGCTGTATAGTTCTTCCTCCTTGAGGTAAATTTCTTGCTGACAATTATTAGTTAAACAAGTCTGTATATTGAGCAATTGATTGTATGCCCCAAAACCTTTTTCTTCCCATCTATATATATATATGATATCAAATAATATGGTCATCAAATTCCATTTTAAGATTATATTTTTATGAATTCCAAAAACCACTCTTGTCAATACAAGCTACATCAAAATTCCTGCTCAGTATTGAATTGAATTTTTGGAACTTTTATTCATTTAACTGTAGAAAAAAGAAAAGAATTCTAGGTTTCAACATGGCCCTTCTCCAATTCTATAAACCAGGTCACCCTACCAATGTCTGGCATTTCTGGAATATTTATAAATAACCATATTATAAAAACTCTACCTCCCACATCCTCTGAAAACATAGCTGGCTACAAATTCCCCAGGCGTATTATGTGGGATATGTGGTTTCCATGCCTTTAAAAGGGGTATTTGTAGGATATACCGAGGAATATTTCAGTCAGGTCTTTCTCCTGTCTTTTTCAGCCTAGCAAACTTTGCCCCTTAGTCCTGTCTCTGGGAGGCCTTAAAAAAGTGACACATTTGAAACAAATAGATCCCTTATAGAATCCTCAGTAGGTGGCAATGGCAGAAATAAAGATCCAAAGAAAAAGCTTGTTTACCCCATGTAGGTCTCTTTAGGAGGGACCTCATAGGGCCACAAGTGAGACTGAGACTGGGTTGGTTTGGGTCAAGGAACTGAGTAAACAAGGAAAACAGTAAAGCAGGAGCTTTGGGATTAGACAAGGACACTAAGCTGGGAGCAGCAAGAACCAGCTCCCTTCCTTTTGCTTCTCCTCCATGTGGGCCATGCTCTTCTGATGAGGCAGGGGTCGAGATTGCTGAATTGCATGAATTTCACTCCCATCTCTAGCCTGGTCGCCGAACACTGAAATTAAAATATTATCAACAAAACACACTAATTTGAAAAAATGTGAGAGGTTTGAACCAGCTTTCCCAATCATCTATTTTCATTTTCACTTTTGACCTTCAAATTTGACACAACATGCTCAAACAATTTTATATCTATAGTCAAAGACTGTGTCAATTGTTCACCACCATATCCCAGTGTCTAGCACAATGTTTTTTTCTAAGAAATAGTCACAAGTTTTTGTTGACAGACTGCAATACCACTGAGTATTCTACCTTCCCTACTTGAAATCTTAGCGTGCACTTTTCATTTTTCATAATTAACATTTTATTGACCATTTAATATTCCATGATGACAATATTCTTCATCAGAAACTCATAATCACTTTTCTAAATTCTAATTATGTCTTTAGATAAGAAAGGCTTCATGCAGAATCATTCAGCCTGAATCATTCATGGCAATATACTAACTGCCATGTCTTCAGCTTAGCTGTCCATCTCTCCACATGAAGGAGTTGGCCAGATAGAAAAGACAATGGCAATTTGTCTTTACTCTACACAGGCTCCTCTATTCTGCTCCAGGTGAGTAGAACCCATGGTTAGTGCCTCCTCCCAGGTACGCAATGTGCACATCTGGGAGCATCAAGATTGAGGACCAGCAAAGACGTCTTATGGACATTTCTGGACAAATACGAAGAAACCAAACGACAATGGTAATGCTACAAAAAAAAAAAAACACACACACACAGGAAAAAAAAGAAAACACGATCTGGATTGTATATAAACTAGATATGAATTCTTAGCTGGTGTCATCACATATGAAAAGTATAGCTTAGACTAGTGGTTTTCAAACTTTTTAATCTCAGGATCCCTTTACTCTCTTAAAAATTATTGAACCTTTGTCAGATGGGTAGATTGTAAAAATTTTCTCCCATTCTGTAGGTTGCCTGTTCACTCTGATGGTAGTTTCTTTTGCTGTGCAGAAGCTCTTTAGTTTAATTAGATCTCATTTGTCAATTTTGGCTTTTGTTGCCATTGCTTTTGGTGTTTTAGACATGAAGTCCTTGCCCATGCCTATGTCCTGAATGGTATTACCTAGGTTTTCTTCTAGGGTTTTTATGGTTTTAGGTCTAACATTTAAGTCTCTAATCCATCTTGAATTAATTTTCATGGGAGAAAATTTTTGCAATCTACTCATCTGGCAAAGGGCTAATAACCAGAACCTGTAAAGAACTCAATCAAATTTACAAGAAAAAAACAAACAACCCCATCAAAAAGTGGGCAAAGGATATGAACAGACACTTCTCAAAAGAAGACATTCATACAGCCAACAGACACATGAAAAAATGCTCATCATCACTTGCCATCAGAGAAATGCAAATCAAAACCACAATAAGATACCATCTCACACCAGTTAGAATGGCAATCATTAAAAAATCAGGAAACAACAGGTGCTGGAGAGGATGTGGAGAAATAGGAACACTTTTACACTGTTGGTGGGACTGTAAACTAGTTCAACCATTGTGGAAAATGTGTGGCCATTCGTCAAGGATCTAGAACTAGAAATACCATTTGACCCAGCCATCCCATTACTGGGGATATACCCAAAGGATTATAAGTCATGCTGCTATAAAGACACATGCACACGTATGTTTATTGTGGCACTATTCACAATAGCAAAGACTTAGAATCAACCCAAATGTCCATCAGTGACAGACTGGATTAAGAAAATGGAGCACATATACACCATGGAATACTATGCAGCCATAAAAAAGGATGAGTTCATGTCCTTTGTAGGGACATGGATGCAGCTGGAAACCATCATTCTCAGCAAACTATCGCAAGAACAGAAAGCCAAATACTGCATGTTCTCACTCATAGGTGGGAATTGAACAATGAGATCACTTGGACACAGGAAGGGGAACATCACACACCAGGTCCTAATGTGGGGAGGTGGGAGGGGGGAAGGATAGCATTAGGAGATACACCTAATGTAAATGACGAGTTAATGGGTGCAGCACACCAACATGGCACATGTATACATATGTAACAAACCTGCACGTTGTGCACATGTACCCTAGAACTTAAAGTATAATAATAAAAAAAAAAATTATTGAACCTACCAAAGAGTTTTGGTTGACTTGAATGATATCTTATCTACAGATTGATGTTTACTATATTAGAAATAAAACTGATAAATTTTTAAGTGTTCCTTTTAAATAACAAAAATCCATTTCATGCTAACATAAATAACCAATTTAATGAAAAATAACTGTATTTTCCAAACCAAAAAAATTAGTGAGAAATATGGAATAGTTTTAATTTTTTTGCAAATTTCTTTAATGTCTCACTTAATAAAAGACATTGGATTTTCCTATTTGTTTCATTCAGTTTATTGCAACATGTTGTTTTGGGTGTAGTATCAAGAAAACCCAACCTAAACACAGAAATGTAGTTTTAAAATAGAGGAGGGTTTTAATAGCAATTTTATATAATTGTGGGTACTCTTCTTTGATATTATACCAATATAAAACCATATCAATGAACCATTCTCTGTTATAATAAAATGTATTGCTCTATCTTGTACTTTGAGTGAATATTCTATTCTACCCATGCATTATTTTTTGTAACACTATGCATCAGTCATGTGGAATATATTGATTTGGGCAGATCTTCCAAATATTGGTATACTTCATTATAAAATATCAAAAATAAATCACATTTTTAATGGCATCTCTTCAGAGAATTATATGAATATTATAGAACTGTCAAGCTCCCAATGAGAGATAAAAATTTTCCAAAATTTGAATTTTCACTTGAAAGCTCAAATTTTATCACTGGCAGCAAATACTGCCACTTGTTTTCCTTGAAATGACATGCTCATTTTTAAAAATTTTTTGAGAAAATGTCTGCCAAATACTCAATTCTTAATAACCATAATTTGTCTGTCAAATCATGCTTTCAAGTAGAAATGGAATTCCATGAAAATAGCAGTTGGGTCAGTTCACAACTCAAATAAACACATAAGTGTTTTTCCTCTAGACATTCACTGAATTTCGATATGCAATCAATTTTTATTTTTGCATACTTCTCATGTTTAAATGGTGTATATTCAAGAGTAAGATTTAATAAACACTAATAATTTTTAGTTTCATCTAGGAGATTTTTAAGTGAAAAATGGCATTGTTCTTTCTCTTTGTTACTGAGAGTACACAGTGGTGAATAACAAATGACAACTAGTACACTTCATGTCACTGTCTTGCTCTGCGCTGACTCCAGCACTTTTACTCACCATCGGAGCAAATGTGAACATAGCCAAAAAGGCAAACAGTGTCTTTGTGTTATAACAAAAATAGTTTTTACCTTGTGGACCCCCTGGAACGGTCTTGGGGACTCCCAAAGGTCCACTGACCACACTTTGAGAACTGTTGACTTATATTAATGCTCTGACTTTTACATTCTTGAAGTCTACCTCCATGCCGTAATTCTCACAACCATGATAAGCAAATCAAAGTTTAGCAGCACATTTGGGTCATGCAAATGAACTCTACGGTCCCAGGGAAACACCATACATCACCACTCACATCAGCAAGCTCACTTAGCAGACTGCGATGCCATATGGGCTACAAGGCAAGGAAGAGGAAGTCAACAGCCACCCACGGAGACAGCCAAATATGGGCCATCAAAGCCAGAAAACAGGAGTTTTGTTCCAGTAAAACTGTCAAGAATCCATATTAGTCATTTACACCCATATTTTCAGGTATTCAGTAGAAAGAAATAAAGCCTGTTGTGTGGTTAAAAAACGAAGTATGAGCCTAAGAGTCAAGGCTGAGAAAGAACAGATGCTTATGTCTCTGGAGTTTGCACTTTTTCTCTAAAAACACATCTGTCATCAACTTCAACTTAGAAGACCAACAAAGCACTTTTATAAATAAACACAGGGGCCATTTTCATTTTAGTAACTCTGAATTCTTGTAATCAATCTGATGGCCCTGAGAAGTGCACTCTTCCTTCCCCCGTATGCTTTAAGCAGAGTGTCCTCAGACGATGGTCATTGTCTTAAGTAATCCAGGAACCAAAAGAATCAGAACTGCTGTGCTGAAGTCAACAACATGGCTTTTCAGCTGCTTGCTTAGAGGTCTGATCCAAAGAAAACTGCATGAGAAGTTTCCATATTCCCCTCATTGCAAAACCTATTTAATTTTTGCATTAAGTTGATCCACGAAGAGGAAATAATCCAATGGGAAAACTGTGATGCATGACAATGATGATAGTTGAATGTCTGTGTTGTCCAATAGTCATCCTTTTGCCTCATCTCCCTGACTGTCCCTAATCCTGTCCCCACCACTAATCCAAATCCAGCTCCCCAGAGCCACAACCTAAACCTAGTTTCCAGATTAATCAGGACTAAAGAAAGAGGATCACCCAGTCTCAACCCCATTACCCTCATCCCAGCTCACCAGAGGGACTGGATCCTGAATTACCCTTTTTACTATGCCTGGCCACAAAGGACTATTCTAATGTTGAACCCAAAGTAGGGAGTACAGAATTGTTTCTGAAACTCCAAAAGAGTTCTTCAGCCTTCATCCTGACAGCTCCTGACCACAGGTATCGGCTTCCAGACCAACTCATTGCCCTGACCCTGCCCTCCCACACTCCCTGGAGCTGGAGCTGGACAAGTCAACTGATAGACCTGTTCCAGCTTCTGAATAAATGCAAAAAACTAACAGGCAGTTTAAAAATATCCTGGGACTCTATACCCAGCGCTTGTCCTTTTAGGAGTGCAGCACAGGGACACACTCCAGGCTCCCCTGCTATTCCACAAATCTGGTTCATGAGCAAACACGCCTGAGACTTGCAATGAGTACTAAGTGCTAATCGAGTCTCCCGATCTGTTCTCACTCACACTGGTTCAGGCTTTCAGGCTGGATTTCCGCCTCAGTCACTGCTTTAGTCATTGAACATTTAATCTGCCTAGCATCCGAGACCTACAACCACCGCTCTCTCTGCCCCGATCACAGACTAAAAGGTAGATCCTCCTTCTTGCAGCTAGAACTTCCTAAAGAGGATCTGACACTTGCCTTGCTGGATGTGTGAATACCATGCACTCTCAGCTCCTAAAAGAAGGCTCAGCGTTCCTGGGATCCTCTATATCATCTCAGGCCCCAGACCCCCCCCATTTGTCAGAAGCTGGGCTGTGAAGGTCTTTCCCCTGTGTGCCTGCCCCTGTGTTTGATTGAACTTCAACTTGCTGAACCTACCCTCTACTTCCTTCCCCACAGCCTCCCAGGCAAATGCAAATGTATATTTAAAAATCAAAGGGAGCAATTCAGATATCATTTAAAATATTATAAATCATTTCATTAAAAGGTCAAGTTAAAGTTTATGGCAAACTGTCTTGGAAGGACCATATTTGCTGTGTTTAAGGAAGAACAAACCACTTTCAAGCTTGTTTGTAAACAGCAATTACATGATTATATACAAACAATTTACATGAAGTCTACAGATTCCTTTTATTTATTCATTAAGATAGAACTCCTGAATCATTGCTTACAAGTTACTACAGCTTTATATCCTTGACAATTCTGAAAATTCTGTATTACCTGATACCTACCAAAGAATCAAGAGCAAAACTCGGAACCCAAGTTTCTCCTATTTGGGAAACTTTCTTTCTTAGGGCACTTGCATCAGAATTATCCAAGTCATTCCCTAAAAACAAGTTTATTGCATAAAATGAATTCGCCTTGTACTTACTGTATCAGAATTTGAGTGCAGAGTCTGGGATTTTGATACATATTTGCATATTCAGAATTTGTATTATTATTAGCATTAATATCAGAAGGTGACATATCAAGATAATGAGGTCAGTTAAAATGCAAAAGAGCTAAAATAATCCATCTCTACCACTACAGGAAGTCTATAGGTCATATCTAAACTGATACGTCAAGAAAGAGCAGTACATGCATAGAATTGAGTGATATGGAGAAAGACACCAGAAGAAACAGCTAAAAGCATTGGAATTGGTTACCTATGAGGAACAGGATACATATGAGGAACAGAGATTAGAGGAATGGGACATTACTGGTTTCATCAAGAACTTTTAGCACTATTTGATCTTTTTTTACCCCCCCTACACATACATATACATATGTGTGTATATATACACACACATACATATATATATACACATACACACACACATATGTATGGTTTTTTTTTTTTGTTTTTTTTTTTTTTTTGAGACAGAGTTTCACCCTGTCACCTAGGCTGGAGTGCAGTGGTGCGATCTCAGCTCACTACAACCTCTGCCTCCTGGGTTCAAGCAGTTCTCCTTCGTCAGTCTGCCCAGTAGCTGGGATTACAGGCACACGCCACCATACCCAGCTAGTTTTTGTATTTTTAGTAGATACAGGGTTTCACCATATTGATCAGACTGGTATTGAATTCCTGACCTCAAGTGGTCCACCCACACATATTAATTTAACTTGAAAAAAAACCATTACAAATAAAGAAAGTGAAATACTCTTCAGATTTTTAGCTTATTCAGACTAGCATTTCCATCCAATTTCCATTAAGCTATGGTAATAAGAAAAAGGTTGTTCTTGAAAAACAACCATTGGAATCAAGGGAGGCTGTTTTTTTTTTTTTTTTTTTTTTTTTTTCTTCCAGCTTTGGCATACTTTAACAGAAGACAAAGTCTACCAACATATTCTTTTACATCTTAAACTCTCAGTGGTCCGCTTCATTAAGTGAATAAAGACATACAAAAGAAACTTTCCTCTTAATAAAATAGGCAAAATCACCCACTAAACCCAAGTGATCACAAATGCATTCTAAACATAACTTGGAACACCTCGAGTGTTTTGTGTGATAGCCACACAATTCCTATGAAAGTGTTACAGGAGAAGGTATAGTCCAGTATTCTCTGGAAACCCCTGTACTTTCTCTTTATCCAATGTTTATGTCAAATTTCTATAACGGGAGTAGGAGTTCATACATTTAGGCCCTCCTCAGGAGACTTGAAGATGATTTAAACATTTGGCAAAGGATATTGGAAGTTGGGAGGAATGTACTCAGGACAGCAAAGACAGAAACATGGAGAGAGACAGAGAACAGGACAAGCATGGGGGAAGGACAGAGAGCTCAGAGGAGCTGATTCTAGGACTAACATCCCTCAGCCACTGGGGCAGTGCTTCTTCTCTTTCAGCAAGAAAACATACAAAGGCACACAGCCCTATGACACTAGATTTATTTCCCACACTGAGTAAGCTAAATCTTTGTCGCCCTAGTGCCATCAGACGTCTTTCTTTCACAGTCCAGGGTTACAATAAGAACATTTCTTACCTGAAGAGTCTGGGTTCCCCAAGATGTATGAAGACTAGCCTTAGGGGACACACTGTGATAGCAGTGGATCCTGCTATGAGCAGGGTCAACAAGTTATCTATCACTAAGCCATTGTTTCTTCTGTGCCACTTGGGAAAATTTGAAGGCCTACAACGTGAAGGAGATTAACTTGGCTATGTGCAAAGCGATGCCACTTTCATGAGAAGATGTTTCTCAGGTACAATGGAGCCCAAGATTCTTCAGGTTCTACTCTTCCCTGCAGCCTTCTCAAATAGTCTTAATTCATTTTACTGCTCATTTCAAAGAGCATTCCCAATTGGCTTAAAGCCCCTCAGATCACATATCAACCACCATGACAGGAGATATGTTACTGCCCGCTTTTTACTTCCAATGGGAAGCCCAGAAGGATGATCCATCATAGCATCACCCTGGAGAGCATAAGGCAACTACTGTATCTGAGACAAACTCCGGGTCACTGCAGGGAAAAGGAGGGCATTGCTTGAGCATTTTGCGAACATGATAAATCCTTTTCTGCCTCTTCTCCTCTTGCTTTTTTTTTTTTTTTGGCAAACCTTAAAGGAATTGGTTCAGCAAGTCATCATCTTGTCAAGTGAAGCCAAATCTAAATTACCCTCGCAGGCTCTTTCTTATTCCAGGCTGAGCAGTAGAACTCAGAAAGTTGCCTGTAACAAGCATTCATTGTATGTCCTGTAGAGCCTCAAAAAAAAGACTTGAATTAAATACTGAGTTGAAGTTTCCTGATCGAGAAAACTTTTATGAACAAGTTCAGATTCTTCCTTGAATGTTTTGAAGTCTCAAATATTTTAAGTCTCCATTTCCACATGGATTCAAGAGTTTTTCTGCCCTAAGAGGCTGTGGAAATGGGGAAAGAGGTTGCCTGAGCAGCAGTCCTCACTGGGAATTCCCCCAAAGCTGGCACAGGACAAGGGAAGGCAAAACATGGGAAATGATCCCTAGAAGAAGGCCCCTGCAGAGCATCACCAGCAAAATGAGGCAAAGATAGTAGATCCTACTAAGTGGGAATTGTTTTAGTTTCAAGTCTAATATTTTCCAAACTAAAGCAGCTTCCAGAACCTTGTAGTTTGGAAAGAATTCCTAAAAGGCCCGTCATGTGATGAAAGGGCTCTGGGAATTTCTACCCAACTGGGACACCTTTCATCAAGCCAAGATGCCTCCAGAAGCTATGATTGATAAGCTTCATGGAGCAGAACAGTTATTAAATTTTTTGAGAAAGGTCTTCACCACAAATTCTTATACTACTTGTTGGTCACTGGAACCTCATCACTGCCATCACAGTCCAGGAGTCTGTATAGTCCATAAGAAAATAAGTTCCCTGAGAGAAGGGACTCATCTCTGTTGCCCACTACATTTCAAGATTTTGCATCATGTTGCACTCAATAAATATTCAATGAATGGAGGGATGGATCGAAGCACCAAGTTTGAAGTGATGAGTAGAGCTTAGACAACTTCGTATTTTCTTAGGATAATCATCTCCCAAGGAATGAGGTATCAAGAAGGGACCTGCTAGATATCTTTTATGTTTCTATCCCATGAATATAAGCCAGTGGGAAAAGATGGTAATCTGATGCCTTCAGTAAATCATTAGAAACTGAATATGAGTCACAATTCTCTCACAAATTCTTTGATAATTTACTTTGGAGCCAGACTTTGGTTCCAGTTCGAGCTGGGTCATTTAATTGTTGTGTGACTACAGGTACAATTGCCTCATCTGACAGTGGTAATACAAAGGTTTCTACGAAAACTAAGCAAAGTATCTCACTTTAAACCTTCCTAAACAGTCCCTGGCATATATAGGACCAATAAATACTACTTCTTCTTCAGGTCATGACTGTATAAAAATTACTCATTTTGATTAGATTTGAATTCAGTAAGTCAGATTAAAATCTTTTAATTGCGGAAATACTTAGAATATTTTTTAAAACTATGTTATTACAACAGTGGCATAAGACAGTCTCACTTAATTAGATAAAGGAAACTTTCATTACAGTCGATCATTCAGTGTTGCCAAAGAATTCAAGGGATAACAAACACCAGTGGTTAGAACTCAGTTAAAGAACTAGGCATCCTAAAATATTTTTCCAAAAGTTTCAAAACTTACAAAAAATGCTCTTCTCACATTTCCATTAACTTTGTCCAAATAAAAAGCCACTTCTTCTACAAGTCAGTGATTTTCTATTGCATCAAGGTTTGTGAAGCATCTCCTTCTACATCCATTGTGAGTATTTATAAAGCAGTTAGCAAATTGGAATGGAGAAGGCCATTTAAACTAACCTTTGATTTATTTTAAGAATCTCTCTTTATACACACACACCCTATAACATACGTATGTGTGTGCATGTGTGTGTGTGTGTGTAAGAAAGTTGTCCTGTTAAATCTCATTGAAAGACACCATGCTGTCTGCAAAGCACACTGATAATTGCTTTCCCTGTCCTTATTTTGTCCACTACTAACTGGTGCTCTTATCTGCTGGGACTCAGCAGACACTTCCCTAAGGAAATAATACCGGATAATTCAGTCCAGTCATCCTGCTCTTCAAATTCTCTCCCAGGACTTTGCCTTTTACTCCTATATTTTATTTTCTCCAAATCTGATCCACAAACGACATATATTAGAAGCACACTGGGAGTTTGGATAAAATGCAGATTCCCATGATGTACCCAGAACATCAGGATCGAAATCTCTGGAGTGGGGCTCAGGAACCTTCATTTCAGCAAGCATCCAATGGAATTCTTACCACTAGAATTTAATCATTTCTGACCTGCACATACTTCCAAAGGTGATTGTCATCTATACCCATGGACGTGAAACAGGTTGAAGATCTCCCAAATCCGTAACTCCAGGCAAGACCCTGCCCCCATCCCTTAAAGCTAACTGCCAACTTACTTCTATACCAGATATCCAGTAGGCAGGAAACACTGAACACATTTGCTGTTACTTTACTTCCATATCCATGGTTTATACTGCAGGGAAGTCTGATCAGATTTTTTTCATGGATTAAGTCTTGCAGTGGCTCCTGTCTGCCCTCAGGATAAAACAAGTCGGTAAGGAAATCTTCTGCCTTCTTCCCCTACCTCTTGCTTCCACTGTTCATTCTATTCATTCTAAATCACTTTTTAGGATGTTTCATGTTTCATCTGGGCCCTGAACTTTTGTACATGCTGTTCCCTCACTTCCCTTTCAAATCCTTCTTTCCTCTGATGCATCCACATTCCTCTGGCATTTTCCAGATTTCAGCGTAGAAAAAAAAAACCTTCTTAAAAAAACCTTACAGAACAGCTTCCTCCATCCCCAACTATAGCCAGATCCCCTCCTGTGAAGTGTGTGTGACACATTCTCCTAGCCTCTGGAGCACCAATTACTCATGTGTAGAGTTTTTGAAGTACTTCACACCTCTTTACAGTCGTTTACATGCTACTCTGTAATTGATAGTGTGTTGACTTCCATTCTTCACTACAGCTCCGTGAAGCAGGAGTCATGTCTGTCCCATCCACAATGGTACTCCAGCATGTGGCTCAAGATGTGCCCCACAGTAGAGCTCCACATGTATTTGCGAAATGAATAAGTAAACAGATGAATGGTCCTTGCTGCCTAAACTCCCTCAGATATGAGAGGGATGCTTTTGTACCTGTGACATCATCACTTCAAGGAGGAGACCAAACTCAGCAACATCAGGCAGCTTGCCATGAGGACTGCATGAGCTCATTCTCCAAGGACTGTGTTGAGGTTGGGCGTATAAATGATGCAGATCAGAGGAGGGAAAAAATGTTTCTAATGTGTCTTGGTTCCTAGAAGTAAAATCTGAGTTGGAAGTGCTGAGACAAGAGTCAGTCTTGGGTAGTGAAGCCCTTGATCTTGGTCCTCTAACGAGAGAATGGCTCCTAGCCTGCTAACATGTACAGTTTCCTCTGAATCGCAGCTGTCTATATGGTGTGATTTATTAAAGAATTAGAACCTAAGCCTCCACTGTATGCAAACTGTTTGGAAGCCGAAGGGAGAAAGGAATGTTCTCTTTCAGTTTCTCCAAAGCTACATTTTAGACACAGTGATGCAATCCTGCAGGCAATTGGATCTCCAAAGCAAGATGCTCATTCCCCAAAGATCATCATCTTCCAGGGAGTAATTAAATAAGTTGTCAAGCAAGTCATCCATCTGTGGGGCTATTGCTCATCAGTCCTTTGGAAACTTGCCATTGTCTTTTCCCATCCTGAGCACTGATGAAGACTCTACAAGGAGATCAGGTACTACGGTATTTGCTGCTGCACAGCTGCAGCAAATCCCACTCTGAATCAAGGCAAGCAGCCCATTTCAATTCCAAGGTGAGGCAAGAAACATGCAACATAAACCACATTTTTTTCTTTTATTTTTTCTTTCTTTTTTTCCATTTTGTTTTGTGATTTTACCTCCCGGAAATTTGTCTTTCATCTTCCAGATTTACGGGGGAAAAGTGAGACAACTTTCAAGGCAAAATTCCACTGTAACATGGTTCCTCTCCAGCATGAAGCATCTTAGGAATTATTTGTGATAAAGTCAAGGCAGAAAAGTCAAGGCAAACCTGTGTCAAAAGAATCAGAAACTTGAAGTATTCACCAAGTGCAAGCCACGTTTCGGATTGGAAATGAAACATGGGACACAGACGACTTGTCTTGGTGTCCAGTTTCATCTCTCAACTTTTGCGAGGCATGAAGAATTTTGCCAGGCCCTTTTGAAGGTGATGATGAGATTCATGTACAGCTTTTCTAAATGAGGATCTGAAGCTTATAAAACTAAGTTCGCCTTCAGTGCTAGATATCTGCTTGCCCATTTTTACTTTGAAAGACTAGAACCATATAAAACTTCTCAATATGTGCTAAAGGGGCAATTTCTCTTTATATTTTAGGGCAGTTGGGGTGAAGACGGACAGAGGAAGCAGGTTTCCATGTGGTTGCTAAGAAAGAAAATGTTCCCTTATGTTCCCAGATCTCCTCTTTGAAGTCACCTACTTTTCCACAGCACATAATTAGAGCCTTCAAACCATTATGTCCTCTATTTTCTTCTAGCAAGTAAAGTTGAAGGGTAAAAACTGGATGTGGTGGCTGACGAATTCAAACTCAGTCAATGCAGCTCAGGTCACAGACAGTGGTTTTGGATGGCAGCACTGAGAGGATAAGTAGTGTATTTTTAGGCCACATTGAAGTAATGCACCCGTGCCCAATACTTATTCATATAACTCAACTATGGGCTTTTTTTTTTTTTTTGACAAGTTTAAGTATTTTTGGTGGAGGCACCACACAGAGGAGCCTGCGGTCTCCCAAGGAGAGAGTAACACAGGCAGTGGTAAGGTTAAAATTTAGAAAATAATAAGTAAGTTAGACACTCAGGCTTCTATGCCAATCAACAGCTGGCTCTCCCTTTAGATAAGTGATTCCTAAAGTATGGACCAGCAGCCTCAGTATCACTTGGGAACTCCTTGAAATGCAGATTCTCACACCCTGCCTTACAACTACTGAATCAGAGACTCAGTGCGAAGGCTCAGTAATGTGTGTGTTAAGAAGCACTCAGGGGATTAAAGTTTGAGAATCACTGTTTAATTCAATGGCTCTCAAATTTGGCTCATTGATATGGTTTTGTTGTATTCCCATCCAAATCTCGTCTCGAACTGTAGCTCCCATAATTCCCACATGCCATGGGAGGGACCAGTGGTAGGTAATTGAATCATGAGGGTGGGTCGTTTCCAAGCTGTTCTCATGATAGTGAATAAGGCTCATGAGATCTGATGGTTTTATAAATGGGAGCTCCCCTACACAAGCTCTCTCTTGCCTGCCACCATGT
Organism: Macaca nemestrina; assembly: GCF_043159975.1. Lineage (NCBI taxonomy): Eukaryota > Metazoa > Chordata > Mammalia > Primates > Cercopithecidae > Macaca > Macaca nemestrina. The sequence goes on along the minus strand of NC_092128.1, from coordinate 104,610,423 downwards.
AAGACATGAGTCCTCATTCACCTTCCACCATGATTGTGAGGCCCCCTCAGCCGTGAGGAACCGTGAGTCAATTAACCCTCTATCCTTTATAAATTTCCCAGGCTCAACTATGTCTTTATTAAGCAGTGTGACTAATAACAGACCAATACACTCATCATTAGCATGACAAGGCAGTATTTTAAAACTTCTGGATTCTGAGAGCCACCACACACCTACCGAATCAGACTCTCCTCAAGTTCAGATGATCAGTCTTCATCAGAGACCACTACCTAACTCACTCTACAGAACCAGTATAGTTAACAAAAATAAATGCCCTCTGGAGTGACTGGCCTTCCAGGAAAATGTTGACAATTTTCCAATTCCTGGTTCTAGTTTCTAAAGAAGCTATGCTTCACCCAACTCAGTAATGTCCCCCAAATTCCTTCTGGGTTTAATATCAAGTTGATTTCTAATTTAAAACCAAGTTGATTTCTGTTCCTTCTAATAAAACAACAATAACATTGACTAACACCAACATTTTACCTGAAAATTCCAAGTTTACAATAAATGTGTAAACAATTAAACAATAAATGGTACCATTGCTTCCACCCCCCAAAATTTTTTCTTCTGTTGGAAAAATGGGTTTGTCAGGGCAGTTACAAAACAACCTGAAGTGTTTTGTGTGAGGGAGTTACTCAAATAAAACTGTAAAATTAGGAACCGTAGAGGTTGATATATTATGAACAACTTAACACCCAATACAGGTGAGGTGATAAAAAGACAATGCAATCACTTAAATTCAAGTATTGGTTCAGACTCAGTAATTCCACCCCAAGAACAAAAAGAAATTGCAGGTGTGATCTTAAAATGCAGTCGAGAATCTGAGAAATCATAAAGAGTTGAAAAAGTGCCAGAGACAGGCCAAGGATCAATACTATCCTAATTTTAATAGAGAAGGGAAAGGTGAAGTTTGGAAATTTCAGACTACTGCATTTAACAATTTGCTTTAGAAAGTTTTCAGGCCTTGCATTACACAGGTAGATTTGAACATTTGCAAAAGAAAGTAAAGGGATTGTGGGCACTTGCAAGAATTATTCAAGAACCAATCACAGCCCCAAAGCCTCTCAAGACTGTTTCACATAGTTAGTTACTAGGGATCAAAGGATCTTTGAGCTGTGCAGCTGTGCTATCTCTTTATTTCAGTAACATAATTGGCAAACATTGCATTATTTTCCTGGAGAGAGGATAAAATACATGTGGGATAAATGATAAACACCACCCAAAAGTTTTCATCAGCACAATATATAGGATTGGGGATAGACTGTGGTCCTGATGGAGTTTTCTGTAAAAGCCTTAAAACCTGACAGTGCTTCTCTCTCTCTCTCTTTCTCTCTCTCTCAGTCTCTCTGTCTCTCTCTCTTGCTCTCTCTCTCTTCCTCTCTCTCTCTCTTTCTCTGCCTGTCTTTTGCACTAGCTTTCCAACGTCCTATTTGAATGAAGCACCAAAGTCACGATTCCAAAAATACTACTCTACAGGCTCCTAAAACATATGCTATTTTTCAGGATCATTGTGGCTGAGGTGGAGGCACACACTCAGATCTCTCTGCATGAGCCACATTGCTCAGAACAAGGTCCAGGAGCTCTAGATTCAGGAAATATTCCCCATTCTTCAGTCCCATAACATTGTTCCAGTTTTGAGGCTCCCTCAACAGATGTCCTTTCTGGGCAGAATTAGCAGACAATGAAGAAAAACTGATTACTCTGACAGATCAAGTTTTTCAGGTGCTCAACTGCAAAGGGAATGTGCATCTTCCCTCTTACAACTAACCAAGCTTTGTTGCTTTCTGCTGTTTTCATCTCACCAACAGTAAGTTGGAAGCTCTGTCACAGGCAGCAACCTTGGGGCTGCTTGTGTCCACGTGCATATGCCAGCTATTAGGAACAGTGTCATCCCTCCCTAACTTCAAATTCCCATAGGTAGATTTCTCATAGGCACAGATTTACTTCATTGATAACATCAATCTTAACAGTTTTCACTTTTATACATTTTACCTCGTATTGGGTACTCTTCTAATAGCTTTTAACAAGTCATTTGATGTTCACTCAACACTGTGAAGTATTGTTATGATTGTTCTATTTTACAGATGAGGAAGCAAAAGCACACAGCAGTTAAGTAACTTGTCCAAGGTCACACAGGAAAAGAGGGATGGAATTTGAATTCAAACCCAGGTGGCTCCAGAATCCAGTTTTCTTAACTTCTGTGTAACAGTCAACTCACCTTTACTTTGGTATATTTGTTCTTTTATCTAGAAGAATTTCAATCCACATTTAGATGAATCTTCAGAATATATCCAGTCATGACATAAGAACATGAAATGAGAGACTCTTTATTATGAAATCACAAGAGTATTCAATATTCAGCCTACCCCCTAAAAGAAGGGATATCACAGAGGGTAGAAACCCTACTGAGTGCACATATTACAGGTAAGAAAACAAAACAAGTTTGTAAGTATCCTTTTTAAAAGAGGGAAACACTAAAAATATGCCAGTAAGCTAAAATTAATGATAAAAGAAAATGGATCATTTGATGCCTATTCTTCCTAATGAAAGGTGTGTAAAATACACAGATATTCTCTCTATTGTGCTGACTTCACTATTTTATTTAGTGAACATATAAAATATTTATGAAAGCTTTCAAGGTTTACTTACAACCTCAATTCCCCAATTTCCTATAAAATCTTAAGTTGCCCAAATAAGGACTCTTATACTATAGATGTTTTCAGGGCCTGAATCTCCCCAGATGGGGAGGAAATTCCACACTCCACGGTTCTGGCCAGGCACAGTATCGTACAGTAAGGCCAGGAGACTCAACAGACCTACAGGGATGAATGGGCTGCTTTGATAGGCTGGAATCTATCACATCACAATGATGCCTTCAAGGCCATCGAAATGGGACACAGGGTGGCCTCGCATGCATTCACAGGGCACGGACATCTTGTTTGAAGGATATCTCTCCTCTCTTTGCTCTCCAAATATTAATGCCTCGGTATGCATTCAAGGAAGTTTCTCCTCTGCTGTCTCTTCTCTATGCTGCTCAAACGTCTCTGACCTCACTGACCCATTGTCAAACAACCCAGAATCTTACAAAACCACCTCCTTTTAGCTTGATCTCCTCGACTTGCCTTTCCCATATGTCCCCACATTAAAGAGGGAAGAAAACAGCAACCCACAATGTGCCTTTTTTATAGGTGCTATGGGATCATCCTTTCATTTAATTATTGGCTTATCCACGATTTCATCTATTCAACATGTAGTAAATGAACTCTAGTATTTCACAGTACTGTTTTAGATCTTCAGTGATGAGCAGTTACAGAGAGGGTCCTTACCCTGATCGGCAAAATAATCAGAGAACAGGCAATGAAAGCATCCTACAAAACTATATTTATTCAGTGGTGAGGGAAAGAAGATGGAGCTGTGGCAAGACTTTACATGTTTTAAGCAGAAGAAGGACATGAGTAGATTTTCATTTTTAAAAGCTCTTTGGGTAAAAAGAGGAAAACAGTTCATAGAGGCTTCAGTCTGGCTGTAGACAATAACCATTGATGGCTGCTATAACTCACAGGGGGAAGGTTGTGAGAAACTTAAAATGGGTGGATCATGCTAATGCCTGAACCCACAAATCAAACTTAACCTCACAAAAATAGGTACAACCAGGCATTAGGTGCCTCTTGATGGACGCTCATGAGACCAACTATGATGCAGTCTTCCTAGAAAATCAAGCCTATGTCTGATCAGCCCTCAAGGAATGCAGGATTTTGATAATGGTTTCACAACGCTAAATTTACCTTTAAAATCATGGAATTGTACACTTACAACAAGTGAATTTTATGATATGTAAATTATATTTCAAGAGCACTATTTTAAAAAAGAATGTAAAACAAGAGCTCTCACTATGAAAATTTTAAAGATAATATAAATTATAGTACAGATAAGGAGATTGGTTAAGAAGCCTTCACTGGAGATCAACTGAGAGAAAACAGAAGCTTGATCTAGGGTGGAAGCAGTAGAGTTGAGGAGTCATTGATTCAAGAAATACTGATGATACAAACACTACAGGACTCAGTGAGTGGTGGATGGGGCAGAAGAAGCAGGTTCCAAATGTAATTCCCAAGCCTCTGGCTTTAAAGAGAATGGAGAGTTGTGCCACTGGCTGAGACAGGGAACTTTAGAGAAGCAGGGCTAGTGGAATATGATCATGATTCAGTTATGGTACCTGAGAAGCATCAAGCAGACATGAGCTGGGGCTGCTGCAGCCCAGAAGGGATTGAGCACAATGTTCTGCGTGCACGTTTTAGGTCTTTGGGTCTTTTCAGCAATGTCTGCCTGTTGTTGAGCCAGGGTTTCTGGGCTGAAACATCTGGGGATTCCAGAATTCTGACAACCAAAACAATGGCACAAAAGATGCTGCCATTTCAAAAACATGTGAGCCAGTAGGGTTTTTTTTATTTTTTAATATCACATAGAAATGACAGATGGTTAGAGTTTTCACACTGATTCCATTTGACATTGTCTTTGAAGACAACTGTTCAACTAATTATTTAACCCAATTAGATTTATGGTTATAATTGAAATCTTTGATTTTCCTTCATGAGTCTTTTCTAAGCTTGTTGTTCATATTTCCTCAATCATTTGCTTTGGCACTATTATTATAAGAGTAGTTTGTTGGTATAGGTTGATGCTGGTTTACTTCTTCTATTAGTATTATTGATATTTTCTTTGATTTTATTTTTCCCAGGTTTTGAGATGGTGTATACCTCTCCATCTCACGCAACCGCACTCTAAGAAAGAGTACGGAAAAAACTGTGTTTGGTTTTCTGTGTGTACATGTGTGTCAGGTAATAGGAAAAGGAACAGGAATTACTAAATATCTTCTGCTCCTTTTTGGCAGACAGTTTAAACAAAGGAAAATTAAATACGTGATAAACTGAAAAGTGAATCAGTCTCCTTAACTAAGACCTATTTGCCCTATGATCAATGCCAATTCCTTCTGGATACCAACATTTGGTTTCTACCTATCCCAGTTTTTAGAACTCTTGAGAATATATCCTTTGATGTTTACGGGGATTATTTTGTGAGAAGTTGTAAGAGGCTGCGTTGAAGACTACAAACATGAAATCCCTCACAGGAAATCAAACTGAAATGAGAGTCATCTAGTCTCTGTGAACTTTTAGCCTCTGCTATCTTTTTAGCTCACAGAAGTTTCTTGTTCCCTGTTCTCCTTTGTACAATCTCTCAGTATAGAGTTTGTATTGGAAAACTGATTTCTCTTATTTCCTTCTTATTAAGTTTCTATGCCCCTTACCAATTTTATCTTAATAATTTGCAGATTTCATTTGGCTTCATTTATTCCCGTTGTTGCTATTTTGAGGCTCTCCCAATTGCTGCATGACATTCAACTCTGGATGAGTTCTTGGGGTTTTTCTTCTCAATTAAATACTTCCAGAAACAAAATTTCAGAAAATGGGTTCACCCTAGCTGACTCAAATCTGAAAGCCTTTCCAAGGAGATTTTACAGGGAATATATTACTGGCTTAAAGACCTCAAGCACTGAGTTCTGGGCTGCAGTTTGAATTTGGCTTTCATTTTTCATATCTCCAACAATGTAAAAATCCTAGCAAAGTAATGATCTTTTCTAAGATGGGTCCAGGTTTCTGGAATGTGCTTGTTCTTCTTATTCAAAAGAATTTCAAGGTACAGTGTAAATTTGCTTTTTTTTTTTTTTTTTTTTTTTTTGCTCTGACCAACTGAAAGCAGCAAAGCCTTATTTATATTCTGGTTTAAAAGGTTTTCCTTTAATGGAAATTTTTACTCATCTTCCATAGAGAGTGGCATGAGGATGAGTGAGCCCAGTGGAGTATTGTGAAACTTTGCATATGCAAAATATGCTTTTTATTTCCTTCCAATGATACCTTCACAGGAAGCCAAACAAGTTTCTAATAAATTCTTAAAGATACAGCATTATTGCTTGTCCTTGCTAGTCAAAGTATGGCTTATGAACCAGCAACATTGATAACACCTGGAAACTTGGTAGAAATACAGAATCTTGGGCCTCACCCCAAACCTACTGAGTCAGAATCTGCAAGTTCACAATATCCTCAGATGATTAATAGGCACATTATAGTCTAAGAAATATTGCAACTAGATCCCAGGTTGCTGCTTACAGTAATCTCCTTATTTTCTAACAGGTAGCCTTCCTAGACTCAGGACCTGTACAAAAATAAACTTAAGACAAATTCCACTCTCAGAGAAAACACCATATATGCCCAAAATAAACCGAGGAGGTTTTTGTTTTTTAACCAGAACTTAAACTTTAGAAAAGGAAATTCCTCTTAAATTCAAGTATTCACAAATCTCACATATTAAAAAGGCATTTTCTAAATTATTCAATTCTGAACACCAAATTACTATTTCAGAAAGACCTGTTAGGCTGAATATATGCCAATTAACACTACACACAGTCACCCAATGGAATCATTATAAAAGAAAAGAAATTTAACAAGGACATGAAAATTTTTCCTGCAACAAAAGTTCAGATTTCATAAATGTAGAATATCATCCCACGCAAACCTTTGAAAGATCATATTAAGAAGTAGTATAGCATGTAGTTACATTATGAAACTCATGAATATAACCCTAGAGGTGAAAGGAAAAACCAGTCTCCCTAATGTTATATCAGTGGATACTTGTGACAATAGCAATCACGCATTGATTTTAAAGATACTGGATCTCAAGCAACCTAAATGGAAATGAAGACGGTTTACTCTGGAAAATCATATTTGATGATTCAAAGAGTAGCACAAGTGATGTCAAAGATTAATGATAAAGTTGCATATGATTAGTTTGAATGAAATTGTTTTACAAAATGTAAGAATGGAAAATGGCAATGTTCCCTAAATATCATCTCATACAACAAGTGATTTTAATTATGTATGTATAACTAAATTAATAAGTTAAACCATACAAGTCTACTTTTGACTATCTCATCTACACTCCTAAAAACATAATTACACAACCATGTGATAGGTGTTAACAATGAACTATGCTCAAACTACATATAGAGGAAAGAGTAAGTCATTAGGGTGACCAGAAAAGACTTCAGAGGAGATGACATCTGAGCTAAATTTCAAAAACAAATAGAAAAGGAATAGTAGAAAACGACTAGAAACATAAGACATCCAATGTTCTGAGTCCTAGAGGTGAGAAGACATGGCAGGCTTGAAGGAGAGTGTGGTTTAAAAGATGTATGAGGGATAGTGGATAAATAAAAGTATTTGGAGCTGGAAGTAATTGTTTAACCCACTGACACTTGCATAAGGAAGGAGGAAGCTGGGAAAAACATGGTATCTCATCATAATTACCTAGAAGGTCACCTTCCTTCTATCATTGTCTTATTTCAACAAAAATATAAGATGGTCACTTTCCTGCTCTTACGTGTAAGTAGTTAGTCAACACAGAATCACAGTACAAACCTAGAGACACAAGCAAAGTGATGCTGTTGAAGAAAAATGTTTTGAGAAGTCTAGAGAGATGAAGCCTGAAACTTGCTGAACAAGCCAAAAGAGAAGACTTGGAAATCTTAGCCTTAGTTGACAATGGATTTTTTGTTTTTAAATCATATCTCTTTCCTTTGTCCAAGGATGCCTCCCCTCTTCCAAAAGAGCGGCAGAATGCCACCTATCTCTCACATTTACACACTTTGTGTAAGGATGATGCACCCTTCTCTAGCCACAGGACACTCTTTTCCATTATTATATTTATTTTTCATATTAAGCATTAGTTTTTATTATATGCATAGTAATGATACTCCCCAATAGCTAAGTCTGCTACTTGCATTTTGAGGTGGACAATAAGGCCAATACACTTGTCTTGCATGCAACCACCAAAGTGGTCCTTACTAGAACAAGTGGAGACCCCTCCCCAAAAGCAAGTCCTCCCTTCCACCAATAGAGCACCCTCCTAAAACATAATCTGAGTAGGTTTACGAATCTGAGTAGGTTTAATCTTGTGGCTCCTAATAGTTCAGAAAGAATAAGGTCTAATTTTAGAGCATTCTAATAGGCAATCAGGAGAAAGTATAATAATAAAGACATATTCAAAAATTCTGTCTTACTATGTTAATTTCACTTTTAATAAAATAGGGTCGAAGCTGGGCTTGGTGGCACATGGTTGCAGTCCCAGTTACTTGGGAAGCTGAAGTAGAAGGATCACCCAAAATTTTTTAAAAACACTGGGTGCAGTAGCTCACACCTGTAATCCCAGGACTTTGAGAGGTCAAGGCAGGAGGATCATTTGAGGCCAGGAATTTTAGACTAGCCTGGGCAACATAGTGAGACCCCATCTCAACAAAAAATGTACAAAGTTAGCCAGGCACAATGGCTACTCAGGAGGCTGAGGTGGGAGGATCTCCTGTGCCCAGGAGTTCAATATTACAGTGAGCTATGATTGCACTACTGCACTGCAGCCTCAGCAACAGAGTGAGACCTGTCTCAAAAGAAATAATAATTAAAAAGAAAAAAAGTAAATAAAAAAAGAAAGTAGGGCTGAGTGGATACTTCCCTAACAAGATGCTATCTATATCAACTCCAAGCCAGTCCCATGCGTGATAGAGAAACATTGGGATATTGCCATTCAAGTTAGGAATAACTTGACAAATACATCAGTAACATTTAATGTCGTTCTTGAGGTGCTAGCCAGCAGTTTTATAAGAATTAAAACGTATATCAGTGGAAGTAAAAATTATTATTATTGTTAGGTGATATGTTGATTTATATGGAAAGTCCAAACATGGCCTCCCTCAAAAATATCAGGAAAATTCTGGAAAATCATAAAAAGATGAGGAACATATTATTAATGTAAAACCATCAAAATAATTGAAAAAAATCCTGGGAATTTTTTTTTAAATCTCAAAGTGGGAAAGGCCTTTCTAATGTGACACTAAATCCAGAAGGTTTTAAAGAAAAGTGGATGAGTTTAACAACTTAAAATTAAAATATCTGCACGAGAAAATACTACTACAGAATCAACAGTGACAAATCAAGAAATGTCACACATGTCACAAAAGGCCAATTTCCTTTGCTTATAAAAGCCCTTAGAAATCAACAAGAAAGACCAACAATCCAGTACAGAAAGAAACAAAAGACTCTCCACAAAAGTGGAAATACATATAACTTAAGTATCGTATTTCATTAGTTCTCATTTTGATTGTTATATTTTAATATTTTAAAATCCAGATGAGAGTTACAATCAATTTCTCCTTAAATTTGATAAATATCAGTACATGAAAAGATATTAAACTATACTTCATATTAAGATAAAATCAAATTAAATTAAAACTACGATAAATTAATATTTTTCACCACTAAAACTGACCAAAAAAAAAAAACAATAAAAATACTCTGTTGACAAGGTACAGTCCATCGGGCACCCTGACACACTCTCAGTGGAGGTGAATATCACTGCAGCCTTCAAAAAGAGCACTTTCACAGTACCCTAAAACAGTTAAAATACATGTGCTCTTTGATCCAATAACTCTAGTTATAGCATTAGTCCTAAAGAAATATATTCAGAAATGAAACGGATTCAAATATAAACTAATGATATCATTGTTTATAATAGAAAAATATTAGAAAAATGTATACTTACATGCATAAATAAATTACCCCGATACCTATGAGTAAATTATCCTGTATCTATCAATGGAATAACATGCAGCCATTTAAAAAAATGAGGCAGCTCTTATACACACTGATTTGAAACAACATCCAAGATGTATAATTAAGTGAAAAAATGATGCAGAACAGAATATATAGAATACTACCATTTGTAAGGATAGTTAATAGGAATGAACATGCTTATGGCTGTAAATGCATAGACCATCTGTGGGAGAATACAGAAAAATCTGTCAATTGTGGTTACCTCCAGAGAAATTTAAGAGACTAAGCAATACGGGTGGGTAGGAGTCTGTATTTTCACCATTTATTATCTTGCAGCTTAGGAATGTATATGTGCATGTGAAATCCCTTAAAAATAAAATTAAAATTTTGATTTTAATACAATATGCCTAAAGATTCAAAGCCCCTTAAGAGCAAAGTGTAGGAAAAGTTGAGAATCATTGACTATCGCAATCCCTTCATTTCATAAATGAGAAAATTCATCTACGATTAAGCAACTTGCCCAAGATCACTAAGATTATCTCAATGTCCTTTTCAATGCTAAGGTCCTATGATTTTATCTTATTTTACTGACGTTAAGGAATTCATTGAATTAGTTATGGGAAGGCAAGGTTTATTGCCCTCATTCACTCACTGAATTCTGCCATTCTCTGAATTCTAAACTAACCCAGAAAAAGATGCTCAGAAAATTATACTAGGAAGGTGCATTGGCAGAGAGGGGCTGATCCACTTTGAAATAGGTGAATGACAGACATTTAGAATGACGTGCTCCTCAAATCTCCTTCATTCTGCCCTGTTCTCCATTTCTGGTAGAGAAAAACAGTCACATCAAAACACAGATTGATTGCTTTGATAGCTATGCTAATTTGTACTACAGATCAAACTATGGCCACCAAATTCATGAACTTCTCCCAAATTGCATCCCAAAGAGAAAGAGAGAAACTACAATGCACAGACGTCCATAACTGAAACATCTCTGTCTGCAAGTAAAATAGCTGCATTATCTCCTGAGGGTTCCTGGTGACTAAGCAAAGTTCAACTGTCAAACCACTGGCCTATTGCTAGTTAAGCACAATGTGCTTTCTAAAAAGCGCCTCCTGCTCCTGGAAGCAGTAGCCTCACCCAAGAGAGAATATCACAAATTAGCAATTTTGATGTCTGGAGTACACATCGAATTTTGCTCTGGTTGCTTGCATAGGCTCTGCTTTCTGTTTTTATCATTACTCTTCCTCTTTTCTTGGCAAATGATAGAGTTTGGTAAGGTGTTTCCTTTCCACTAAAACCTAGCCAAAAATACAAGATAATTTTAGGGATTCACTAATACACAGTAAAACCTAGTAATTAAGAAGACATAAACCAAAATATCTCTCAGAATTTAAAAACTTCTCATAGTTTATCTTTATTATTCTAAGGCTTTTAAAGTGAAATTAGCATTGTGTATGGATTTCTAAAAGAAGAAAGATACAATAATTACTTTAGAAAAAAAATTCCTATTTCGATCATATTTTTGGCCATTATCTTAGTTGTTAGAGCAGTTTATTTAATTTTTTTACAAAGGGTAGAATTAGAACTCAATATTTTCTAATCCATAACAGTAATGTAATACGTATTACAATATCTAGAGTTGTCAAGCATGCAGGGGAATACCCCTTTACAAATAATGGCTACAATGTAAATGAAGAGAATCTTTGTGGAAGGCAAATTGCCAAGGCATTACAAAAAATTCAAGAATATTAATATCCATTGACCCAGCAAGTATATTTTTAAAATGTATTATCTTGGAAAAAAAATTTAAGAACACAAGAAAAGATTTAACCTCAAGAGCTTTCCTAGCACTTAAATAATTGATAAAATAAACGCAAAAATAGCATAAAGTGATTCTGAAGGACTTACAATTTCTAAAACAGTAGAGTAAGGACTTCCAAAAAGCCATTCCTCCATAAAGCAATAAGAACACTGTCAAAAATTATCAAAACCAGCATTGTCAGGCCAAGAGCAGTGGCTCACATCTGTGATCCCAGCACTTTGGGAGGCCAAAGAGGGAGAATCACTTGAAGCCAGAAGTTTGGACATGACTGAGCAAAAAAGCGAGACCTCCATCTCTGCAAAAAATAAAATAGGAGGCTGAGGCGGAAGGGTTGCTTGAGCCCAGAAGTTGAAGGCTGAACTGAACTATGATCCCACCATTACACTCCAGCCTACATGACAGAGTGAGACTTTATCTCTAAAAATAAAAAAATTTTAAAAAGTCAACATCATAAGAGCTCTCCAAGTTAAAAGATGCAAAAATCTGAGGTGTGTATTGAGAAAAAATAAGAGAATCTCAACGAGAATAGCAAGCTTTGAGATATTTTAACTTACATTAATCTTGTCCCTCTCTACCCAGTGTTACAACAGTTTTAAAAAACAATAGCTTAACAACCATAGTAGCTTTGAAATCCACCAATCTAAAAGCCACTAGAGAAAGAAGAATGGATTCAGAGCTCCCTAAACATCCCATCCCCAGCATACTGTCACTATTTTACCTATCTGTCAGCTTGCTGAAAAGCTTCACTCTCAGAACCTGTCATTATTTATCTCTCACTCCAAGTCACTCTGTCCTAACCCCAGTGCATTTGTTAAAAACTATCAGTGGTAATTGCTTAATATTGCAGCTACCTGAAGCAGGATTAAAGCAGGAGTTAACAAGATACTGACTAAAATATTTAAGGATGTCTATAGGGGGCTTTGAGAAGCTCCTATATAACCCTGGGATCCAGAAGCTCACATAACTGTGCAAGGCAGCATGCATGCCCAGGAAACACCTAAGAAGGCTCAAATCTCTTATTGCTGGCTAACCTTGAGTCTCTGTGCAATCAGAAAGTGAAGGATAAGCAGGGTTGTAAACTTCCCACTGGAATGTTGAAAGCATGCCCCTCATACAGAGCCCTTTGGCAAAGGTTGGGAGTCATATTGGTTCAAGACATTTACGGAAATCTCTATCCAATCAATAGTTGACCATTGAACTAACCAAGCAGAGTCACTGGCCACACATGACAGAGAATACAGACTTTACAGAATAAATTTAAGAAAGTCACTTGACAAACAGCAACAATGATAACCACAGACACAAATAGCAACAACAAACTGTGGCAAGGAGAAAATATGATTTTTCAGACTTGCTATGTTACATTATTATAAATGCATCCAGTTTTCAACAAAAACAACAGCATGACAAAAAATGACATATGCAAAAAAACAGGGAAGTTTATTTGACTACACGTAAAGTAAGCAATATAAACTGTCCTTGTGAAAGCCCTGAGGCTGGACTTATTAGAGAAAGACTTTAAACCAGTTATCATAAATGTTCAAAGAACTAAAAAAGAAAAAAGTCTAAAGAAAAATAAAAGTATAAGAATCACATCTAATTAAAGAATATCAATAAAAATTATCAAAAAGAAGTAACTAGCCGGGCACGGTGGCTCAAGCCTGTAATCCCAGCACTTTGGGAGGCTGAGATGGGTGGATCATGAGGTCAAGAGATCGAGACCATCCTGGCTAACACGGTGAAACCCCATCTCTACTAAAAAAGAATACAAAAAACTAGCCGGGCGAGGTGGCGGGCGCCTGTAGTCCCAGCTACTCGGGAGGCTGAGGCAGGAGAATGGTGTAAACCCGAGAGGTGGAGCTTGCAGTGAGCTGAGATCTGGCCACTGCACTCCAGCCTGGGTGACAGAGCGAGACTCCGTCTCAAAAAAAACAAAACAAAACAAAACAAACAAACAAAAAAGAAGTAACTAGAATACTAGAACTGAGAAATACAGTGACTGTAATGAAAAATTCCTGTAGGAGTTCAACGGCAGATCGAACTGGCAGAAGAAAGAATAAATGAACTTGTGGACAAAATATTTGACATTATTTAGTCCAAGGAGCAGAAAGGAAAAAGAGTGGAGAAAAATGAGCCTCAGAGACGTGTGGAACACCACTAAGTGTACTAACATGCCAATGATTATAGTCCTGGAAGGAAACAGGAAAAAGGGGCTGAATGAATATTTGAAGAATAATAGCCAAAACATTTCCAAATTTAATGAAAACATGAATCTGCACATTCAAGAAGTTCAACAAACTTCAAGCAGGATAAAGTGAAAGAAATTCGTATGTGGACACATCATAGTGAAATGTAGAAAGACAAAAAATTTTGAAAGCATCAAGAGAAAAATAACCCATTATATACAAGAGAGCATCAATAAAATAGCTGATTAATCATCAAAATCACTAAGGACAGAACATATTCAAAGTGGTGAAAGAATAGACTATAAATCAACCTGTATGTTAACTACATGCAACAAAACTGTTGTTGCAAAACAAAAGAGAAATTAAGACATTACCAAGTAAATAAAAATTAAAAGAATTCATTACTAGCAGACATGCCCTACAAAAAATACTAAAGGGACTCCTCTAGGTTGAAATAAGTGGACATTAATCAAATAAAGAATGCCATTAGAGGTGACTACATAGGTAAATATAAAAGAGAGTATTTAAGTTTTTTCTTTCTACAGGATTACAAAACTATAAAACTGTGTTGACGGGTTTATAATACATAGAGATGTGATTTGTATAACAGTAATAGTAGAAAGGAAGGGAGAAATAGAGACACACTGGAGCAAAGTTTTTCTGTATTGTTAAAATTAAATTGGTATAAATCTGAACTGGATTATCTTAAATTAGGATGTTAACCAGAATTTCCAGGTCAACAACTAAACAATAACATTCTCTTTTTGTTTACATATATGTATGTGTGTATATATATGTGTGTGTACACACATTTATACTAGAAATTTATATTAGAATTAAAATACTATACTAGAAAATTTCTACTTAACACAAAATATGATAGTAACAGAGGAAATGAGGAACAAAAAAGACATAAGACATACAAAAACCAGCAAAACATCAGATATAAATCCTATCTTATCAAATATTACATTAAATGGAAATGGACCAAATATTCCAATCAAAAAGCAGAGATTGGCAGAATTGATTTTTTTAAAGCAGGATAAAACTATGTACTGTCTATAAAAGATGCACTTTAGATTCAAAGAAACAAGTAAGTGGAAAGTAAAAGGATAGAAGAAACACATACTATGAAAGTAACTGAAAGAGAGCAATAGGGACTATACTATTATCAAACAAAAAAGTCTTTGAGACAAAAACTGTTGCTAGAGACAAGGACATTTTACAATAATAAGAGGCCATCAGGAAGACATAACGATTATAAATATATATGCACTTAAAAGAGGCCTAACATTTATGAAGCAAAAACTGAAAGAATTGAAGAAAGAAACAACAAAAATAATTTGAGAATTCAATACTCTACTTTCAATAATGGATAGAACAACTAAGTAGAATATTAACAAGGAAATACAAGACTTGAAAAACACTGTTAATTGAGTAGACTTAACAGATAAAAAGATGCTTCTCAACTTATGATGGGGTTATATCCTGATAAACCAATCATAAGTTGAAAATCGTTAAAAATGCATTTAATACCCCTAACCTACCAAGCTTCACAGCTTAGCCTGAGCCTACTTTAATCATACTAAGAACATTTACATTAGCCTACAGTTGGGCAAAATCATATAACCCAAAGCCTATTTTATAATAAAATATTAAATATCTCATGTAACTTATTGAATACTGTACTGAAAGTAAAAAACAGAATGATTGCATGGGTATTAGAAGTATAGTTTCTACAAAATGTGAATCATTTTCTCACCATCATAAAGTCTTAAAATCATAAGTTGAACAGTCATTAAGAGTCCATCTGTCTACAGAGAACGCTCCACTCTAAAACAACAAAATACACACTCTTCTCAAATACACGTACAACATTCTCCACAATACACCATATATTTGGCCATAAAACAAGTCTCAATAAATTTTTAAAGATTTAAATAATAAAAACATGTCTCTAATTTCAATAGAATAAAATTCAAAGTCAATAAAAGAAGGAAATTTGGGAAATTCAAAAATACATAGAAATTAAACAACACATTCCTAAAACGAGTAAGTAAAAAAAGAAATAACAAAAGAAATTAGAAAATTATTTTAGGTGAATGCAAATAAAAACACGTGTGGGATATAACCAAAACAGTACTTAGAGAGAAATGCATACCTGTAAACATTTATATTTTAAAAAGGCAATCTCAAATCAATAACTTAACCTTCCACTTAAGATACTAGGAAAAGAATAGCAACTAAACCTTAAAGTCATCAGAAGAAAGAAAATAATGAAGACTAGAATGGAAATAAGTGAAATCGAGAATAGAAAAATAGAATTCAATGAAACCAAAAGTAGGTTCTTTTAAAATTTCAACAAAATTGACAAACCATTAACTAGACTGAACAGAAAAAAAAGAAAGCGGTTTCAAATTACCAAAATCAGAATTGAAGCAAGAACACTGCTGCTGACTGTAGAAAAGTTAAAGATTATGAGGCAGTACTATGAACAATTGTATGCCAACAAATCAGAAAACCTACACGAAATAGACAAATTCCTAGAAACACATACACAAACTACTGAATCTGACTCAAGAAGACAAATTTTAAATATCTGAATAGATTCATAGTGCAGCCATATGAAGAAATTTAATAAGTATTCAAAAAACTTCCCATGAAGAAAGGCCCAGGCCCAGGTAGCTTTACTGTTGCATTCTATCAAATGTTTAGAAAACAATTAACACAAATCCTTCACAAAGTTTTCCAAAAAAATAAGAGTAGAGAACACTTTCCAATCTGTTCTATGAAGCCAGTATTAACCTGATAGAAAAAACAAAGATACCACAAAAAAACCCTACAGTTCAAATACCTTATGAATATAGATACAAAAGTCTTCAACAAAATACTAGCAAATTGAGTACAACAATATATAAAAAACATATAGCATGTGAGAGTTATCACAGAAATGTAAGGTTAGTTTAAAACATGAAAATCAATTAATATAAAGCATCATGTTAATACAAAAACCACACATGATCATCTCAATAGATGCAGAAAATGCATTTGACAAAATCCAGCACCTATTCATGTTCAAAATACTCAACTAACAAAAAATAGGAGGAACTTTCTCAACATGATAAAGGCATCTACAAAAAAATCCACAACTAACATCATACTTAATGGTGAAATGGGCTATATCCCATTGGCCAATAAGATGAAAAGAAATACCTTTGCAACAACTTTCTATTTTTTCACTAACATTTAATTTTGAAAAGTTTCAAACCTTCAGAAATTTAAAATATAGTACAATGCACACCCAAATGTCCTTCACCTAGAATCAGCAGTTTTTAGTACTTTTTTAATACTTTTCCCTCTCTCTCGCTGGGAGAGAGAGACAGAAAGAGAGGAAGAGAGAAAGAGAGACTTTCTCCTGAACCATTTAAGATTCCTTTGTAGATACCTTACCCCTAATTAAGACTGTATCTCTTAGGGTTGAAAATATTTTCCTTTTGTTTTATAACCATAACATAATATCACACTCAGAAATTTAATATTAATGTAGTACTATTGTCTAATACATAGTCAACCTTCAAATTTCCCCAAATGTCCTAATAATATATTTTATAGTATTTTTTTCAATCCAGGATCCAGTCCCTTTCATCTGTCTTCACCTAAAACCACAATCCAAATTTCTTTTTTTCTTTTTTAACATTGAATGAATGAATGAATGAATGAATGGTTGTACTCCCACATTAAAACATGCCAGAGTCACAAGGACACTAGAGACTTGGGATGGTTGAGTCACATAGCTCCTTTTTGAACATAATTTGATCACATTGTTCCTAACCCTTCTTTTCACCTTCTCTTCTCCAGCCTGTGCACTCAACATGTAATTATTACGTGATTCATGAGTTTGTTGGAGAAAAGAATTACAGATGGGCCATTTAGAAGATCAGAAAAATGAACACAGATGTTAACCAATTTGTGACAGACAAATATAAAACTCTATCTTGATCATTAGGCTCTGGTTACAGCACTCTCCCCTAGAGGGTTTCATGATGTCTCCACTTCATTTCTGACTATGTTGGCCTTGTAAGTTCTGAGGAGGGGGAGAAATCAAAGAGGTATTTAGAAGAAGGAATTGAGGGAAGGTAAGAACGAAAAGCCTGGATGATAAGATGTGCTCTCTATGGCCTCCTTGCCCTCCCTCAAGCCTCATCATCATTCCCAAGACTCAGGTATATGCAGAATTCAACTCCAGCATTTCAAACTCATTTGGACTCATTCAACTAGAATTATGGGAAGGTCAGAAACTGAGCAGCCAACAGGCTGGATATCCTCTTATCTAGATTATCAGTTCTGGACTGAAGGTCCCGGAAGGAAAGGTTCTGAGAAAAAAGAGAAACTGATTTCAGGCAAAATATACTTTATCTGGATGAATTCAGAAGTTGTGGTCAAACTATATCTTCTATAAATGCTGTAACAGTACAAACCAGTAAATAACATAAAGCTTGTTCCACATTAATCAAAATTTGAACATACAAACAAGTTCACAAACAAGTCTTCCTATATTTGATTATTTTTATGGGGAGAACACATCTTTTCAAAACTTGAAATTGTTGGGTTTAATTCAAAGCTACCTTATCATTTTTTTAAACTAGCTGCAAGATCTTCTTCACTTAGAATTCTAAGTTCTCATTCACCAAGTTGCATGTCCTCTGCAGACAAAGCTCACGGTGTCCTCAGTACCCAGGCAGGTAAAGTGAAGTTGAAAGGGAACCAGTGCCTAGAAACTGCCATTTTAAATTTTGACTCTAAAGCTGTGTACAAAGGTTTGATTTCCTCTCTGGGAACATATAAGAGAATGGTGCAAAGCACTCCACTGTTAGAAAGAATGACTTCGCATGAAATCTGTTTACAGTCATTGCCAACTTTAGGTTCGGGGGCTCAGAGCAGGTGGGCAGGAAAGAAAGATGTTGAGAGCTCCTTGCTCACCTTCATACTGCAAGTCATGAAATCCTGAGACAGCCTTCCCAACACTAGAGGCTTCTCTCCTGCTGAGGCCTTCAAAACTTCACCTTCTTGGAAGAAAAACAAGTAAGACAAAAGAAAGTTGTTTGGCTTCTAAAAATTAAACTGGCTGCTCCTCTGATGAGCAGGTCGGCCACTGCGCCAGACTCTGTCGTCTGCCAGGCCTTCAGCAGCCGGGGGATCACATCACACTGTTTGGCTGCACAACGCCATGGTTAGGGCTGCTCCCCACACAGATCCAGCCAACAACAACAACCCTGCTCACCGTTCAGCCTTGACCCTGTGTTCTTGTTCACAACGTTCTCAGAGAGTCTGCTTAAACTGAACGGGAGAGGTTTGTTTGAAGTGTTTGTGGATTTGTAAAGTTAGAGGAGGTAATCCAATCTGCCCCCAGTAAATCTTCAACTTGAGAGTGCCTAAGTTTTGAGAATTCCTGAGTATTCACTTCCAAAGAAGGAAAAGCATTCAAGAACTCACAAATTTGAATCTGCTCTGACATTCCAACAAGTCACCATTTAAAAGCAAGCAGTACTGGTGTTTGAGGGCAATGACCAGACTCCCACCGAAGTCTAGCTGACCTGGACACCACAGAAGGGGCCATTAGTGGGTTTTCCAAACCAGAACAAGGATAATGCACAGATAATTTGATAGTGTTTTCCAAACTGAGCAAGGTAACTCCATTTATCTTGGGCAGTAGAATGGAATTCAGGACTTTCCCAAATGTTGATCAACTGCTGATAAATACTGTGATTGGAATTTTGTGCCTTTAAAAATATCAAATGCTTAGTATTTGTTCATTCATTCACTAAGCAAATATTTGTTGAGCACCTACAATGCGCTACGTTCCATTTTAGGTCGTGGAGATACAGCAATGAACAAAAGAATGTCCTGGTCCTAATGGAGCTTATATTCTACCAGGGCAGGGAAAGAAGAGAAAGACAAAAGGAAAAAATGGGGAAAAAATAAACAAAGTCAGTTCAGTAGGGAGTATCTGGTAGTAGGGGGATTTAGGAGCAAAGCAGGGTTACCATTTTAATAGGAAAGACGTCACTATGCAGGTGACTTTCAAGCATATCTGGCTCCTTCATTTCCTTCAAGGAGCTGAAGAAGTCAGATATGTGGGCATCTGGGGAAGAGTCTTCCAGACAGAACATTCAAATACAAAAGAACTAAGGTGAGAACATGCTTGGCACATTCAAGGAACAGCAGGGAGCCCAGAGGGTCTGGAATAAGTATATGAGAGTATATTAGTCCATTTTCACACTGCTATAAAGAAATACCCAACACTGGGTAATTTATAGAGGAAAGAGGTTTAATTGACTTACACCTCTACATGACTGGGGAGGCCTCAGGAAACCTACAATCATGGCAGAAGATGAAGGAGAAGCAAGCACCTTCCTCACAAGGCAGCAGGAGAGACAGAGCACAAAGAGGGAAGCGCCAGAGACTATCGAACAACCAGGTCTTGTAAGAGCTCACTATCATGAGGATATCATGGGGGAAATCGCATCCATCATCCAATCACCTCCCACCAGATCCCTCCCTCAACACACAGGGATTACAACTTGGATTACAATTCAAGATGAGATTTTGGTGGGGACACAGAGCTAAACGATATCAGAGGGAGAGTCTTGGAAGATAAGGTTGAGGGTAGAGGGGAGCTCTGGCTTTAACTTGGAAAAATAATAGATGATGCCATTAGATAATCTAAAGCAGAGGGGGATATGACCCTTAGAAAAGATCGTTCTGGCTGGTAATTAACTTTCGCTTTCACTTTCATCCTGATCTCTCCACACAGTATCAGTACCAACTGGGTAGAGAATATCAACATGGGATGTGATGGCATTAAGTGGGAGGGAGGAGGAAGGGTCCTGTTGAGCATGAACATAAGACCTGCTCCTTCCTTCTCCCTCAAGATTGGTTACACTTGCACTGTCCAATATGGTAGCCACCAGCCACATGTGTGATTGAGCATTGGAAATGTGTTTAGCCTGAAATAAGAAGTGCTGTAAGTGAGAAATACATACTGGAATTTAAAGTCTTAGTACAAAAATAAAGACAATGTAAGATATTCCATTAATATTTTTATAATGATTACATGTTGAAATGATAATATTTTAATATACGGGGTTAGGTATGGTGTATTATGAAAATTATTCACCTTTTTAAACTTATGTTAATGCAAAATTAATTCAACTTTTTAAGAAGTTATAGTAATTCAGCTACCAGAAAAATAAAAATTGCATATATGGCTCACATCATATTTCTACCAGACAGTGCAAGATTAGAATATAACTAGAATGGTGGCAGACCTTCCCATCATAAACAGGTACTAAATAAAGTGCAGTCGATACTTACATGAAGAAAAGAAATGATTCAGACTACAAACCACTATCTCCCTATGCATAGCCTTCTGTATGAAGGGCAGTAATTGTAGACAGCAAGAAGGCATTTGGTAGGTTTCTCCTCAGTAAACCAAACCAGAAAACTTAGGCTTCAAATATTTGGGTTTGATATAAAACTGAGTGTCCTAAAGAGTGAATTTAAGCAGTGACCATAAAAAATACAACAGCTAAAATCACTCAGCTATGCAGGAAAAGGAGTCACCTACCTACTAGATGCTGGCTAGTAGGCACAGCATGTATCATTCCATGAAATCCTCACAACCATCTGGGTCTTCTTTTATTAAAAAAAAAAAAAAAAAAAAAAAAGAAGGGTGGGACTCTCTGAGGTTCCAAAGCCCTAGAGTTTTACTGAAAGTAACTCTTTCATTTCTATGTTGAGAAGCAAGGGATCTTAACTTTTTTGTTTTGCATCAAACTTTTTATGCATGAAATGGCTTCATAGGTCCTATCTGCTGCGGCGACCATGTTAGAGATGGAGGAAGAGAACAGAAGGTTCCTGGGTATTGCTTGCCAAGAAGCAGTACCCCATTTTATAAATGAGGAAAGTGAGGCTCGGAGCTGTACACTTATTTGCTCGAGGAGCAGAGCTGAATGGAATCCCTGTCTGACCAACTCCAGAAACCATGTTCCACCCACCAGGGCACCCTGGCCTCACCGGGGCCAGATCCCAGGTAGAATATATGGAACTTGTGAGGTGGCCCCTGACTGTAAGACTCCGATCATGGGACCCCAACTCATAGAAAATTCAGGTCTCTTTTGTACAACATTTGGACAACACCTAGAATGGGGAAGCAACAAGGATTAACACAGAGAAGAAAGCAACACCTTAATATCTGCACAGGTCTCAAGGAACCAACGCTGCCAAAAAACAGCAGGGGACTCTGTCTCCTTAGAGAACCTCAAAGCTCTTCCAAAAATCATCAATCTTACATGGCCTGGTTTTATACTAATGTGGAGGCATATCATGCTATTGGAATGCCTTTCCTTTCTGAGCTAGGAACATAAGATTGTATGACAAGCATAGAAATATAAGGTCCACCCGTTCAGCAGCATCAGCGATACAGTCCTGCAACAGGAGGTCTCATCCTGGCTCTCAACATTGTCCTACTTTATTGTCTTCTCCTTGCCTTCAGGAGAAAAAGGAAAGCTTCCTCTACCTCTAATTGCGTTTCTGCAAACAGAACCCATAAATCCATTTCATGAGTGAAGAACTTCATGTCCTCCAAAATGGATGAAAGCCTCTTGCTCTTTATCCTAGATATACCTGTGGTATCACACATGTCTTAGTAATTCAGAGAAACTTTATTATGTTAGAGTCTTTTTAGTTTTTTAATACAATAAGCTGTACCATGGCCACAATCATAAGACTTTTTGCATCTTTTAATATAATTTATGATAATATTGACTATTTAAAAATGTATATGACTGCACTTGTAAAAACTCCCACGTCCCAAAAAAAAAGAGTAAATTTTACAGTATATAAATTCAGAAGTAAAATTTAAGATGTACGTTTTAAAATGTATCAGTGACCCAAAAGAAAAAATTTTTCCATTAGCTGGTATTTAGAGTCAGTCAAATAATTCGCGTCCTGGGAAAGTGAAGGCCCTTTCTGAATTGGGAAATTATAGAATTGTAGAACTGAAAAGATTCTAACAAGTCCTTATTTTACTGATGGGGAAACTGAGTCCCAAAGGGGTGAGTGGGAAGGTTCCGGGTCACATAACTAGCCATTGGTAGAGGTAGGACAGGACCACAGGTCTCCTCACTCCCAGGACAGTGGCCTTGTGTTCACCACAATCCCCCCACGGCACATAGAATCCATCATCATGCCCAAAGCCCGGAACAATCTAACAGCAAAGGCAAAACTTTTAAAAATCCCAAACACTTCACTGCATTTTTCCTAAGTCTTGGTCAAATTATTTTACTTAATGATAGAAGTTTGAGATAAACACACAGTTTGGTTATAAATGAAATCTTGCTTCAATCTCTGAAAATTTCTGTGTTGGAAAAAAAAATTCTCTTACGATCTCATGTTTTTCTGGGCATATGTTCTGTCCGTTCAGTTAGTGGGCTTAGTTATTAGAGACAGCTGTGTCTATTGTTTATGAATATTATGGATGCTGAAACCTAATAACAAAACCCAAAATTCTCAATAGTCCTCTCCCTCTCCTGTTCTTGAACTTGACACTGAAAAGAAATGCATTTCCCATCAATGTCAAAAAAGAGTCACTCCTAGCATTTGCCAATCACATTCATCACCCCAACTGGTGGGGAAAAGATCCCTAAAGTCAACCCAGCCCTATAATCCAATATGTGACAGGATACTAAATGCTTGTTTCATCAAATGACAGCATGACAAAAATTAAGATATGTATCAGTATGAATAATGTAATGAGAGTAATTTTTAATATTCATTTTGAAATTAAAAAGTAACTTTTCTATTATTAAACGTTAGTTCTTAAAATATGACCAAAGGATACTCCTTCATAATGAGTAACTGCTTTTGTTAATGTTTGACTACATTACACATTTATATTTAATCAAGCCAAAAATGAAACAGCTACCTTCCTCCTTTTGCCTAAAGAGAATGGCATGGATAAACTATAGTTTTCCTTTTTATTCATTATGGATATCAAGTTTTTCTATTGTTGAATTCTAGCAATAGTCAGAGGTTTAAAAAGTCCTCACATAGTTTTGTAATTTAACATCTGGAGCATAATGTGGTTAATCATGATCACATTGTCTGACTCTGTGTATCATAGAGAACAGAAGAGAGGCACAAGAGGAAAAAAAAAAAAAAGTAGTAGTATTCTGTGATAGATGTGTTTGACACTGGAGCTGACTCCTGGTCACTTCTACCTGACATGGGGCCCTGTATATGGAAGATGTACCCAGATCACAGAGGCCGTGTCCTCTCCAAATGGCAAAGTCTGCTCAGTATTTCAAGTTGGCTCTTCTAAACCACAGCTCGAGATCTTAGGTGGATTTCAGAAGGATGAGTCACTGCGTATGACTCAGTATAGGCTCAGAGATGGGCTTGAGAAGGGAATGTTGGATGGTGCAGAGGAAGTATTCTTCTCCTTGTGTGTTTGTGGCTCAGCATCCTCCAATCTTTAGGGAGGACTGTGGCTCCCTGAGATGCAAACACATCGAGGCTCACACACCAAACAAGTGGTACCATTTAAAATTCCACTCTGAGGGAATGGTGGTAATTGAAGCCATTCACAGGCCCACAAAAGCACTGCCACCCTCCAAATCGAACATTTGAATGACATTTAAAAGGTGCCAAAATGTGTAATCAATTCATTCAAAAGATATTTCCTGAATATCTAGTGTGTGCAAAATTCTGGGATAGTTATTTGAGGAGAGACTAAGATAGTGATGAAAATGAGTCATGGTACTTTACTAATACCAGGCTATCGTGCAGAGTGCCTGATGGGAATGGAAGAGGGGAAGCTCAAGTAGAACCAGGGACAAGGAAGTGGAAGCAGGCGGGGAAGGAGAAGGAACGGAAGGGCACAGGAGGGGAGGGGAGCCATGAAGCACAAATGAGCAAAGGAGCAGGGAAAGCAGCAGGCCCAGAGGTACCAAACTGATTTTTTTAATGAAGTTATCTGGGTAACAATGGAGAAAAAGAACAGAAAGTTCTGGAAATGTCCTAAAGTACTCTGAGACTAATATTTTATCCTATTTTGTTGACCAAAAAAAGATTTCTTTTATTTTCATTAATGAATATTTCCATCCTCATCCTCTCACAACACAGAATGATACATTCTTAGACATGCTGTCCCCTGAGCTCACCCCCGTCCCATCCTCTTCGCACAGCTACTCTTAAGTCTCCTTACCAGCCTTTTGCAATGGTTTTGTGTGGAGCCTCTTCCTCTACAGATTTATCATGAATCTTTGATGTAACCATGCTCATTTAAACCATGAATATTTTCCTACAGCCTTCAAGATGGACATCAAGATCCAACTAGGAAGGTAGAAAAGTTCTAGACTGTAGAACTCATTTTCAAGAACATGGATACTCAAATCAACAGCTGTAAGACTATTTAGCTAAATATTCACTGTTTCCTATGTATAAGACACTGTACTCAACGTGTGAGGTACATTATGCCTGTCTACTAGGAACTTAAAATCTGAAACCCAGAACAACATCCTGGGAAAAGTAGAAAGAGATGGGCAGAGGAGCCCAAATGAGAACCAGGCTTGGAGAGTAGGGGTATACTGGATAGTTCTCTTTCTGACCCAAGACGGAAAGAGAGAAGACTGGAGAGGTTAGGAGGCTGCAGAGCCATGAGTACGAGAGGAAGCACTATAGAAACTCAAAACAATGACTCATCAGTATGGGAGCAGGTACAGAGGGTCACAATCTCAAAATGAAGGAGTTAGAGATGGAAAAGAAGGAGTTTAAATAAAGAAAAGTCGTGGACCAAATAAATGTGGGAACTGACAATGCTGACTCACTTTTCTGTTTTTTAATATATTTGGATCAAGATTTGAGAAATAAAGATTGGAAGAAGACATGGGATTTTAGCAAACTATGCTGTTATCCACCATGCCATATGCACGCTAAGGTCAAATGGCACACAAAGCACTGTTTCAGTGTTTTTAAACACATCTTAACACATCAAGCAGAGGATTAAGGTTCTTCATACACATATAAACTTCAATAAAACTTTAACTACCCAATAGAAAAATTAGAAATAAAAACACAATTTATAGAAAAAAACACAAATGGAACATTTGAAAAACATATGGAAAATGCTCAGTTTCAGAAGCCAAATGCCATGAAAACAAGATTCCCAAATGGAAAATAGTTATGGTACAGAAAATATATAGTATACATCTTTACACTGCTTACTGGAGTAGGAATTAAGTCATCGATTTGAAGTACTTCAGCAACACACATACACATACCTTAAGATATTTGATTCCTTGACCCACTAATTATAGAACTTAGCAAAAGGAAATAATGAGAGAAACAAAAAGATTAATTTTCAAAGATATCTGTCACATTATTCATAAGAGTAAAAACTGAAAATGTTAATTTTATAACAGAAAATTATGAAATTATGGTTTTATGGAAATATTATGTAGCCATTAAAAGTATTCTCAACTTTTTCATGAAATGGAGACATATTCACAATATAATGTTAAATGAAAATAACAAGGATATAAAACTACCTACAGAATTATATGTACATATGGAGGGAAAAAAGTTAGAAGGAAACATATTAAATCACATTAACAGTAGTTATCCCTGAGTTGTACAATTATTTTCAATTCTCAATATATCTAGGCTTTTAAAAATTATCATACAATGCTTTACATGTGGCAGAAGAAAGGCTGCATTATGGTTTTATTTTCACAAGTCAATAGATTGTATTTGGCTGAAAAGGAAAAGTGAATTCCTCTTCATTTTTGAATGCTCAAGGCCTAATATAGTGTGTAACACAGAATAGACCCTCAAACATGGTTAAGCTAACAAAGGACTGGCTGGCTGTAGAGGCAAGACAGAGATACAAAGATGGAAAGAGGAATGGACAGATAGTTTTAAAAGTCTTCAGCATTTAGTAAAATTCATATCTTTTCTAGGATTTTTAGGGGATAAAAGGAACTCATAATTTGACAGACCTTAGAGAAAATAAAAGGATGAGGAAGAAAATTAAAGAAATGATCTTTTCAAGGATACAATGAAGTGAGAATCAGTTGAGCTAATTCTTCTACCAACTCTAATCCCTTTTCCAAATTTCACTCACATCTATAAACACATCTACTTCTTAGACAGATAAGAGAAAGTAACTTCAAAAGCAGTGACACAATTTCTCCTTCCACCTACCAGGAGGATAAATTTACATTCTCAGAACCACTGAAAGCTATGTCTAGGTGAACCCAACTCCTCCATAAAATCTCCAAGGAGAGCTATCAAAATTAATGCTTAAACTTCAGTGGACTACTGCAAGGGAGAGATAAGCCCACTGGATAAACAATTTTTTTCTTTCTTTTTTTTTTTTTTGAGATAGACTCTTATTCTGTTGCCCAAGCTGGAGCGCAGTGGCGTGATCTCGGCTCACTGCAACCTCCACCTCCTGGATTGAAGCAATTCTCCAGCCTCAGCCTCTTGAATAGCTGGGATTACAGGCACGCCCCACCAAGCCCGGCTAATTTTTGTATTTTTAGTAGAGATGGGGTCTCACCATATTGGTCAGGCTGGTCTTGAACTCCTGACCTCGTGATCCACCCACCTCAGCCTCCCAAAGTGCTAGGATTACAGGCATAAGCCACTGTACCCAGCTGGGTAAACACTTATTTTTATCTATCTTTGGACGCAGAGGCAATGAGGGTGGCTCTGCCCAGAAACTATCACATTTTCTTTGCGTATGCATAACTTCTTGGTAAGGAGATGCATTATAGATTATGTTTCAATTTTCCAACTTACCTGAGGGTAACAGGTATGTGTTCTTCACCCACACTGGCATTATGGTGACAAAGGCTTGGGCTCAATGCCCAAGGGTGAAATCTGGTATGAGTTTAAACTTCCTTAGACACGTGAACTTTGGAGAGACGAAGTGTAATTTATTATTTTATTGTGTTAATATTTCTTGCACCAGATTTGGGTTTTTTCCCCAATGTTTGCATCACCATTTTATCTCCCTCAAAATGACTGGTTGTTCTTCACTCCATAGACTCAAATGCCATTTCCCAGTTTCAAATCTCCACCAACAATTATAGATAATATCTCAAAATTACATTGGTTGGTGCAGGGAGAGTATAGACAGAGAGAAATGACATGGAGTGTTACAATCAGGCAGTTTAGGGCTTCAGTTCTTGCTAGCTTTTTGACTTTAGGAAGGCTATTAAACTTCTCAGAAGCTTGGGTTTGGCTTTTTTTTTTTTTAAAAGAAGCTAAGACCTTCTAGGCTGCAGAACAATTGTGAAAATTAACAGTATATACTATATGTACCTGGCACAGGGAACACATTCAGTAATAATAACTATTATTATCAATAATTCCTCGATAAATAAATCATTTATGGATTTCTTTTCAAACCATGCATTTTCATATAAATGCTCAAATGTCAAAGAAACATTTCTTTTCCAACTTTTTCCCTGTTGTGCTCATTATGAAGTCGATGTCTCCCGGTGTAGAAGAATAGCTTTACAGAATATTTCAGCTACAAACAAATTATATAAAGAAATAATCATAAGGAACCACAAGCCATTAAAATAAAAACATACATGAGGGTTAAAATTTAGGATTTGTCCTGAAAACATTTAAGTCCAGGATGAGGTAGAATTTAAAATATATAACAATTATTCCCAATATTTTTAATATAAAAAAAATTGAGCCCCCTACTGGTTTCAGGAACTTGCTAAAAGTACTCAACTTGCTGAAAGTACAGTCTAGTAACACAGATAACTATGCTCGTGAACGTTTTAAGATGTGATTTAAAGCTCTTGCCTTACTGTTTTCTGTAATTCTAAACTAACATACCATGAAATTTTCCCAGTCCAAATCAAGCCCTCACACTGAATGACCCCTCTTAAGCCAGATCCCCTAAAACCTCATCCCAACTTTGCCCTCTTTCTTCCAAAAAGCTACTAAGGCTCTGTCAAGGTAATGATCAATGACTATGGTAGGCAATTAATTCAGCTGTGCCTTATAAACAGGTCATTTTGGTGGTATTTTCAAGAAACCAGAATTTGACATCCCATAACAATAGTTGTGCATTTGCGGATTCAATCTAATGACAATGGCATTACAATAGACCTTCCGCTAGAAGCCTTGGCCGACAGGTAAACCACAACTATTCGGATTCTTTCTAATTAAAACACCAAGATTCACAAGCTCATTGTCCAGTCACAAAACAAGCAGAACACCAGCTACTTTTCTCAGCAAGTTGAAGGCCCCTCCTAGTGGCCAAGTGCTATCCAGACCTTTAAGAAAACACTTTTTTTTTCAATTGACTGTTCAAAATCAAGACCTTTTTGTCCTCAGGGTGATGGTACATCCATAGCGCAAAATGGAACACTGCAGCAATTACACCAATATTTCAGACTAGTTTTGAAAACTCCTCTGGGGCTTTTTGGCCCACACTAGTTAGATAAACTGCCCACATTGATCTAATTTGCTCAATAATTGCTCAATTCTCCAATTTATTGCCCAGATGTAGCCAAATTTCTCCCTGTGGACAGGGAAGATATATTGACAGCTTATGACTAAAATGCATCAAATTGCACATACTATTGCAAGTAAGGCAGAGGCCATGAGAGAGGGTTTAGGCACCGAAGGTCCCAAGTCCCCAAGTCAAAGGAGAAACAGCACAGTCGGGCACCACGTGACCACAGAAATGATGAGGCATCTCTTTGCTTCCTACTACAGAGAATCGCTATCTGAGCTGGAGACGCTGGAGCAGGAGGAGGTCAGTCATGTCCCCCATATACTTCAGAGCAAGGTCAACTCTGAGGATAGTGGATTCTACTCTTTCAAAAGCTCTACCACAGTGAGTGGCCCTGATCGTTGGTGACTGCTTCCTGCCACCACAGCTTCCAGCCACCAGAACTTGTAGGGATCTTTGAGACCTAGGAACACTTTTCAAACAAGACATCCTCAGGGAAGTCATACACATTCCATACCAAACAATTTATCATAAGCTCTACAGCAGCTGACATGAATCCCTCTTCCTTTCTGAGCTCATCCACGATGACATGCATCTCTCTCTTCTCTCCTGACTTGGTGAAGACTAAATGTTTGGGGTGGGTGGGGAAAGTAGGAGAGACAGAAGAGAAGCAGTGGGGGAAAAGAAGGAAAATAAAAACCAGCATCCATTCGTTCATGAATTCAGCAAATTATTATGTATACTCGTTATGTGCCAAGCACGGAAGATACAGTCACCATTTTACCCTAATGGATGGAGTTAAATAAAACCATCACAAACAAAAATATCTAATTACAAATCATTTTAGATGTTTGGAGAGTAAAGTATGGGGTGCTATAAAAGAGTCTCCCAACAGGAAGTGATCTGGTCTTGGGAATCAGAACAAGCTTCCCTAAAGAAGGAATGTCTGGGCTTTGCAGTGCCGCATGAGTGGGTGGAGACTGTCTAGGTATAGGGCGATGGGAAGGAGAAATGGGAGGAAAAAGAAAAAGCAGCCTAAGTAAAAGCCATGAGATATAAGGCCAGTGCTTCTCAAACTTTATTTGGAAAATGAACCTCTGGGATCATGTGGAATGGCAGATTTCAATTCAGTGGGCCTGGAAGAGGGACAAGATGCCGCATTTCTAACGAGCTCACAGGTGAGACCCACGTTGCTGGTGGGAGTCCTCCCTTTGTGTAGCAAGGATGGAGAGGTTCTGTCTGAAGGCCAGAGTGGCCAGAGCAGAGAGGACAAGGATGAGGGACAGTGATGAAGTCAGAGAGGTTGACAGAGGCTGGACCCTGCCTGGCTGCTCAGAACATCTTCAAGAATCCAGTCTAAGAGACAGGGAAGCCATGAGGATCTCCATTTTCTTTGCTTTCTTCAAGTAACCTTCCTTGGAGTTTCATTTTCCCTGGGAGACAGCACTTTGCAATATCTAAAGTGTAAGTGAGAGCAAAGGTGTTTATGGACTTCAGGGCTTCTAAGAGCCAATAAAGCACAGCTCCTTCATCACAGACAGCCCATTAACAACCCATGTTTATTGGTAAAACTCCTCTGAACTTAATACGCCTTTGTCAGCAAAAGTAATTGATCTTGGCCAGTTAATTTGGCTGGTTTTACAGACAGAGGACTTGCTGCTCTTTTAAGAGTGTCCTAGCACTCTGTGGGCTATACTCCCTCCTGTAAGCAATTTCCAAGAACACTGAGCCCCTGGGGTTCTTAAAATAGTTTGGTAAAAAGAACACAAACATCTCTCATTGGCACCTTGGTCTTTAGTCTCACAACATTGAAGACAGGTTTTACAGAAATATCTGTGCCAGCTGCTACCATTCTGTTTCCTGAAAAGTTGACTGAACAAAGCCACACAAAGCTGTTTGCTGTACAGTTAAGCAGGTAGGAAGCCAAGGTGTGCTTTAACCAACACTCAGTATACTTTATAAACTACTGTTTGCTTCAGTGTTAGGAAAGAATCCTCTTTCCATTTAAAAATGAATACAGTGCTTATCTGCACTGAACACATCTCATAAAGAATGCACTCTAGTATGACTCAGACTGCTATATGGAACAGCTAATGGGACTCAAGCTGTCACTCCCCTGATGAATATCGGGACTCTGAAGAAGTGATTCTCTTGGCTCTTTTATTTCCATAATGGGTAAACAGGGATGATGCAGTTTAACAAGTGATAAGAAAGCACTACGTTTTCTGAGTGAGTCATGATGATAGTCACACCTAAAAATGTTAGGTCTGCTTCTGGAATGGATAAAAGCAAAAGGTTGTGAAATCCCCTCCAGATAATCCGCAAATGTTATCATGTTCTCAATTGTCTGGAATGTCATAGAGATGGACCAGCTGAAACCAGGATGTACAATCATGTGTGAGGCATTTGTTTCATGATCTCAGGAATCCATCTCAATAAGACAGTGTCTTCCTGGTGGTCTGCCTCTCTGTCACCACATCACAAAAACATCAGCAGACAGATTTTCACAAATTCAGAGAGTGTAACTAAGTGGGTTGGACCACAAATACAAGCCACATGGCATATACAAGCCACTTGCCAGTGGGGACACCATGAAGAGTTTGCAGTTCATCCACTGGAGCTGGATAATACCCCCGAGGGATGCTTCACACACACACACACACACACACACACACACACAATTCCCTAGGGTGTGCCCCCAAGGCAAACAGTAAGCTAGTGATAAGGGGATATCTGACCAGAGTTACTCTCCCAGGCAAGAATAGGCTGGCCAGCTTGGAAGGGCAGAAGCTACAGGATGGAAGAGGAAACATTACTCTTTCTTAGTGTACTACATCAAAAGACAGCAATAGGAAAGAGGAACGGGGACAACATTGTTGAGCACCTGCCAGTGGTGCTAAGCACGGAGGAAGAGGGAGAGAAAGATGGCAGGGAAGCTATAGCAAATGAGAGCCATGGAGCCTCAGGAATACAAAAGAGAAAACATTTGCTTCTCCTTGGGGGAATCATGTTCTCAGGGAGTTGCAGTGGGGTGGTGATAACAGACTTGGAAAGGTCAAGATTCACCAGGTGAGCAAGCAGAAGAAAGGAATTACAGACAGGGTAGCAGCATGAGCAAAGGACTGGAGGCAAAAGAGAGTAATAGGTTTGGGGAAAAGCTAATGGCTTAGTCTTCCAAACATGTTTATGCATATGTGTGTATGCATATGCGTCTGCACATATACGCATACATATTCACAAATA
This sequence comes from Macaca nemestrina, assembly GCF_043159975.1. Lineage (NCBI taxonomy): Eukaryota > Metazoa > Chordata > Mammalia > Primates > Cercopithecidae > Macaca > Macaca nemestrina. The sequence continues at coordinate 104,577,933 of NC_092128.1, read as the reverse complement.
TATGAATGTATAGATGTTTACGTGCATATATATGGACACATATGCACATATATATATGTTGTAGCTGACTCTGTTGCTGCCGTACCCACATCCTCTCACCCTTACCACTTGGTGCATGCACATGCCCACACTTCTAACTTCCAGTCCAGTTAGTCCCTGATGATATTTTGACTTAAGCGATATGGATTCAGTAGAATATGTACTTTTGAATATCCATACAACTATTCTGCTTTTCACTTTAAGTACAGTTTTTAAGAAGCTTAATGAGCTATTCAATACTTTATTATAAAATAGGCTTTGTATTAGATGATTTTGTCCAACTATATGCTAATACAAATGTTCTGAGCATGCTGAAGACAGGCTAGGCTAAGCTACAGTGTTCAGTAGGTTAGGTGTGTTAAATGCATTTTTAACTGAAGATATCTTCAACTTACAATGCATTTATCGGAGCATAATTCCACTGTAAGTTGAGAAATATCTGTTGTTGTGTTTCTTCCTCTTGCTGCTAAAGACCACTCTGCCACTTGAGGGGTAGGCTGGAAATGCTACCCAATCAAGACCCCCAGGAGCAGCCCTCAACCAAAGCCTGGTTGGAGTTGGTGTGTAGACATTTCAGTTCTCTCCCTCCTTCAGTGAAAACATTCTGAGGCATGAATTTTACACTGGCTTCCAGACTTTCCCCAGCAAGACTAAGCTCTGGTCACACACAATGGTAGCTCACTTGGTGTCAGTCTATTTGTACTATTATAACAAAATATCTGAGAGTGGGTAACTTATAAAGAACAGGAATTTATTTCTCACAGTTGTGAATGCCGGGAAGTCCAAGATCAAGGTGCTGGCAGGTTTGGTGTCTGGTGAGGGCTGCTCTCTCTGCTTCCAAGATGGCGCCTTGTTGCTGCAACCTCCAAAGATGAGGAACGCTGTGTCCTTACATCGCAGGAGTGACAGAAGGGCAAGAGAGATGAACTTCCTCCCTCAAGCCCTTGTATAAGGACACTTGGCCATTCATGACAGCAGAGACTTCGTGGCTTAATCACCTCCTAAATGTTCCACCTCTTAATACCACCACAATGGCAATTAAGTTTCAACCGAGTTTTGGGGGACATTCAGACCATAGCACTTAGTGACATTCCCTCAACTGGCTGCTTCTTCATCCTTGTCTCCCCTCCACACTCTTCTGCCCATGCCTTCTGTATCTCCCAAATAAACTACTTACACATATATACTTGTCTCAGGCTCTGTTTCTGGGGCATCCAATCTTAAACATGTGTATGTTAGAAATGTGTTGAGAAGTATCTTAGAAATGTGTATGTTTGTATTTGTATTTATAGACATGTTTTTATATACTTATATATATGTGTGTGTGTATAGATACATGCAATTATAGATATAGAGATACACAAACAAATATATAGTCACATAAATACTATATACATGCTCCAGTGCACAATAGGTTTATATTTCTCTATATATACATCTTTCTATTTTTACCAAAGCAAAACAGGTTTTTACATACAGTCTTCATTTGTACAAGGGAAGCTGCAGCCTAACATTATGAACACCCCTCTGGCAGCCTCCTCAGTGGGGCATGTGGCCTCGCACAGGTCCCATCTAAAACCCTTCTTCAGCTTTGCCTCCTCACGCAGCAAGACGGCACCCCACACCTGCACGCACCTCACATGCCAAAGCTTCCAAGCTGGCTGCCAGGGCAACACTGGCAAACTCCACACCTCCTAGTTAAACTCCATGCCTCCAGGCCATACATTTGGAATATTCCATTCTAAAGTGAACAACTCCACAGTTACCATCCTCAAGAGAGGGCCGTTTGCTGCCAAGACATTACTTTTTATTTTAGTGTACTCCATCAAAAGGTAGCAAAAATGAAAGAATATTAAAAACCAGATTATTTTACTAACAAGCTACCAAAAAGCGAGCTTACACCTCAAATGTGTGTGTTCATAAAAGAAAAACGGCTCTCATGACACTCCCCATACCCAAGCTGGTACACAAATGTCCTATCCTCAAGCAAGAACTCCATTGCCTCTCCCATTTATTCTGTTAATCTAAAGACTGATATCAGGAACATAATCAAAGTCATCAGTCGCCCTTTGAGTGCTGAGGGTGGCACTGCAGAAAACTAGAAAGAATACAGGAATACATGAAATTAAATACAAGGATATGAGAAAGGAATAGACTCCAGGTCTGGCAAGAACTCACTAGGCAGGAAAACTTGGTGTTTCATTCATCATGCATTGTGTTTAGAAACATATGAAATTAAAACGCCTGTAGTACATTTTGGTTTGTGACCCCTGTACATATCATCTCTAAGCTCATTTCCAGTTCCAGCACTGGAGAACTCGGCTGGCTGTCATTGGTACAGCTGCAGGAACTTTCCATTTTCTTTACCACCTTCTAAATTTCCTCTCCAAGGAGGCTCAGCTGCCTGACCTTGGCACACCTTTACCCAGAAAGGCAGTTCGTTCAGATGCACATTTACAATTTCCTATTGAAATATGCCTTGTTTTTTCTCAGCCTACTCCCAGAAGCATAAGATTATTTTTAAAAAATTATCAGAAAGCTGCATAGTTTACAGTATGGAAGAAATAAAATTGAGAAATGGGTAATATTTAATGGCAAATAGAAATCATTTACATAAAAAATAAAGCTATTTAGGCCAGGCATACTGGCTCACACCTGTAATCCCAGCATTTTGGGAGGCTGAGGCGGGCAGATCACTTGAGGTCAGGAGTTCCAGACCAGCCTGGCCAACACGGTGAAACCCCATTTCTACTAAAAATACAAAAATTAGCCAGGCATGGTGGCGCATACCTGTAGTCCCAGCTACGCGGGAGGCTGAGGCAGGAGAATCACTTGAATCTGGAGTCAGAGGCTACAGTGAGCTGACATAGCACCACTGCACTCCAGCCTGGGAGACAGAGCAAGACTCTGTCTCAAAAAATAAAAAATCAAAATTAGCAGGAGAGGAACAACATGGCGATTGAGTTGGAATATGCAAGCTCATGGCTATTTTCATGAGTACTTTGTGTTTTTTATATATTATTATATATGTGATGTATATTATGTATATTGCATATGTTTTATATCTACATATATAGACACATACATATATACTCTCTTCCTCCCTCCCTTTCTTTTTACCTCCTTCTACCCCATACAAAAGTCATATTTCCTTGGTCATATTTCCTCTAATCTGTATTCTCTAGGTTGGGTGCATGTGTACTGAAGGGAGGAGGAAAGATTTTCAAAAAGACATGTAGAGAAACAACAAATGCTATGATTTATGATGATCCACATATGATTCTGTTTTGGTGAAATTAGGATGCTAGAGTTACCCATGTATTTTCCTTTTAATATTCTGAGATGCAGACTGAGTCACAAGTGACTTGGAAAATGTATGTTCTCTATTATAACAGATTAAAAGCTTAAAAAATAGAGTTTGTACTAATTCCCTACTGTAAATAACTTGGAGCAGCTGGTTAAGACTAGATTCTCTGTCACTACCACCACCACTGACTTCACCCTAAATTTAACATATATTAATGAAAAAGATCCCTTTAAAATAATAGCATGTGCCAAGTTCTTTTTTATATCTAAGCTTGTTGGAGAGATCGTTAGTATATGGCTTAGAATTCAGTAATGCTTGGAAAGACAAGCCTATGACTTCGTCTGATTCCTCCTCTGCCCTGAACCCACCATTTCAGGCGATTTCCTCCTATCCACTCTGCAACCTGTAAATGAGCAGCCCTCAAACCAGGTTCTCACCCCTCAGGATGCACAGAAGCAAGCTGTGTTTGTCCCCATCACTTTTTATTTGGCTGCACTAAAAAAACAAGCAGCTGCCTCAGTAAGAAGCTCCTCAACCCCTGAGGAACAGAAAATCCATGCTTTCCCCAAAAAAAGGAGGCACATGGAGGAAAGGCAGCCTCTCTTCCTCATGCTTCGGAGCGGAGTTTCTCAATCGGGAGCAAGTTTGCCCTCCATGGGCCAATGGGTGGTATGCAGACATTGGTGGTGGTATAGCTGGAGGGGTTTACTGGCACCCAGTTGGTGGAGCCAGGGGACCCTGCTAAACATCCTGCAATGCACAGGACAGGCCCATGAAGAAGAATTTCCCAGCCCAGAATGTCAGTAGCACCGAGCCAGGTGGATGAGCTTTTCCCTCGGCTCCACATCAGGAGGGACTGACATTTCCCCAGAAAGGAGTCGAGGGAGAGGCTGTAGAGACCAGGGGTGCTCTTGGTGAGTACAAGCAGCGCTTAGCCCGAAGGACACCCTGCGAACATCCACAGCAGGACTTACAGTGCAGGAACACTTGGTACATTTGCTTCCTTCCGGCTGAAATTCCTCTCCTTCTTGATACTGCACACCCTCAAACACACACCCTGGAAAGCAGTGAAGAGTTTAGAATTAGGGCAATGGCCACTGTCATTCAACCTGACACAATCCTTCTATCCACAGTTCATCCATTGCCTATCTCCACCCAGCCGAGTGTCCTCTTCAACCAGTGGACAAGATTGCTGCATAGTGTGAAAAGAAAAAAACAGAGGCAAAAGATGGGCATGGGACCCAAAACCCCAAAGATCCTGGAAAACAAATAAGACATTGGAACCCAGGACAGCCCAAGGGGCAGCAGTGCACCATAGAGAGCCATGCAGGGAGCTGTGTGGTGATCATGCTGCCCACTGCCAGAGGGGCCAGAGGAGGCAGATGGAATGCCAAGGGAGAGAAGTCAACCATGAACTCAGAGCAGATGACACCAGGGGCTCCACTCGATGAGTACCTAAGAATGGCACAGCCTCTACCACATCCTAGGTACCCCTACCTCACTCCATATCCCCAATGATCCTACAAAGTAGGGACTTTCATCACTCTTTTCACAGATAAGGAAAATGTGGCTCAGAGGGGAAAGTAACTCACCCCAGCTGGCAGGTGGCAGAGCTAGAATTAAAAATCATTTCTGACCCATCTGCTGCACTGTTCAGAGGACCAGGTACAAAGGCAAGAAGGGGCAGAGGCAGGACAGGAGGTATCACACGGGTTTTCAGCCCCACGCTCTCTGTTAAAGGGGCTGTGGCCCCCTCCAAGCTTGAGCTAATAATAGGACCAAAACCCAGGAGGTGTCCCCTATTCAGAAAGATGTCCGGGACACTGCCAAATTCCAAAGAGAGGTCATAAATGGCAGGACGCACAGAGCAGACAGGAACCCTATGTCACACAGGCCATGGGACAACTATGAGTTAACAGCCAAGCCACTTTCCTCAGGACTGACCTCACAAGATGCTGGGCCAGGACAGCTGAGGTCACTTTCTCCATGGAAGACAGTGCTGGGAGCAGAGCTAGCAGTGGGCAAAACTTAGCCAAAGCAGGGTCTTGTGGAAGACTGCTCCATGCCCCTGAGAATGAGTGTTCAAGGCCTGCCAGCTAAAGCCATCTGCAGAACCCACCAAGCTCTTGGAGCTGCTGGTTCCTGACAAAGAAGAATGGGCATTACCCCCACCTGATCTGGCCACTGACCTTATTCATCTTAAGCTAGATACAGAGCCCTTTGTTAAATGGAAGACATGCAGACAAGTGCTACTGAGCCTGAAGTTGCATTACCAAGTGAAACTGTGGTTTAAAAAAAATGCCCCAGGCATAAGATCTGTATTCTAGTGGCATGCAGAGTTAGCAATCAAGCAGCTCCTTGGTATTCTCAGTGATGCCAGAAGGCTTGGTAAGTGTGGGACCCTCCTAGTGGCTGTATCTCAGCACTGTTACTATGGCAAATACCCAGTCGTCTCTCTTTAAGGTGCACTTCCAACAAGGCAGCTTCAGTTCTTTCATACAGGTTTGCACCACTGATTTTGTCATACAGATTGCCAGATTAACTATAACAATCTACACTTGACCACTTAAAGGAATTTTAAATGAAAATTCTATGCAAATTGTTTCCATCACAACCCACCATTCCTGAGCAAAGAGCCCAGCGAAAACGAAGGAGCAGTCGACCAAGAATGCCCTAAAATCTGCTTCGGGAAGAAACTGACCACGGATTACGTGTTTGTCATTATACAGAATGCCATTTCCTGATCAATGCCAGTCCTTCCGAGTGACCAAGGAGGATATCCAAGGCTTCTCTTGACTCTCCCTCTCTAGATTTACCTGAAGACTCCCTCACAAGACAAAAGATAATGCCTCGTGGATACAGTTCCTTCTGGATCCTCCAATTTGCATCCCAAAGGCTGGCCTTTGAAATTAAGGAGAAGGAATGAAATTGATTCATGACCCCATAACTGAGGACACAGAGCCTGCCCAGGTGTCAGACGGCTGGTGGGTGACACTGGCACACCAATTCTTAAAGATTTGCCTCCCAGAGCACCTGGACCTAAGCTTCTCAATTCTTGCGGTGTGTACGGGCATGGGAGGTAGTGCCCTATGGTGGTCAGAAAAGAGGAGGGGCTGGATCCCAACCCCATCTTTGGCCCTTACTCACTCACAGACCTCAGGCAGGCACTTATTCTCGGTGGGCCTAATTTCTTCTTGTGTAAACAGTGGATGGCTGTGAGGACTTAGCACTGTAATATGAGCAGTCATGGAGTTCAGCCCTTTCCTTCCTAGAAACCCAACCAAAAAGAGAGTGGAAGAAGCAATGGCTCAAATATAACTTCAATTGCTGAAATAGATCACTCTGCTGTTTGTGTACCCACAGTTTCAAAGGCAGCCTGAAAATACGACTATCTTCTAAGTGAGGAGAATGTTCTACAGGGTGAAATGTCTTGGGCTTGAAGTGTTCCATTTCATTATTGTTGGTCCATGACAGATCCCATGGTTATGAGGAGGGGGCAGCTCTGAGTTGATTCTGTGTCAATAAAGCAACAGTCGGCCAGGCACAGTGGCTCACGCCTGTAATCCCAGCACTGTGGGAGGCCAAGGCAGGTGGGTCATGAGGTTAGGAGATCGAGACCATCCTAACAGGGTGAAACCCCATCTCTACTAAAAATACAAAAAAATTAGCCAGGCGTGGTGGCGGGTGCCTGTAGTCCCAGCTACTTGGGAGGCTGAGGCAGAAGAATAGCGTGAACCTGGGAGGTGGAGGTTGCAGTGAGCCGAGATCGTGCCACGGTACTCCCGCCTGGGCAGCAGAGCGAGACTCCACCTCAAAAAATAAAATAAAATAAAATAAAATAAAATAAAATAAAATAAAATAAAATAAAATAAAATAAAATAAAATAAATAAAAAATAAAGCAACAGCCTACTCAACACAACTGAATTCATATTTAAGAGCTATGACATTTTTAAATCTGTATGGTATATAAAATATGCTCTGTTATCAATGTCAGGGTTGGCTATGTATAGAAATTATCTGGGAGATCTGAGACCCCAGAGTTCCTCAGAGATTCTGATGGAATTGGTTTGGGATGCAGCTTGATCATCAAGATTGATTTTTTTAAGGATTTCCAGGTGACTCTGGTATGCAGCCTGGACAACTACTGATCTCATTGAATAAAGATCCTGTAGGCATTTAAGGATACAGTTAGGCGATACAAACCTTTCAACGCATTCTGAAGGAAAAGCACTCAAGCAATCTCTGCTTGATAGACACAAAATAACTGAATAATGGAAAAAATAATGTTACTTTCAACCAGTCTTTGGCTTTCATGTAAGCTCATGAACAATACAAGCTTTACAGAAATCCCAGTGTGAAAAAGGAGCTGAATAAAGACAGCCAGGGGAGCTGAGGAGGGTTAGACATAAGTGGAAGCTGGCTATCCTTGTCATTCAAGGGTGAGAAAAGGCTGAACTCTGAAAGGGACCATGCCTTTCAGACCGCATGGAGGAAAGCGACAGGTGCCTGAGAATGGAGCAGGAGCTCATCTCTGCAGAGTGTCCAGTGGTGCCTTAGCCACTTCACAGGAAGTTTCCAAGAACAGAAGGCCCTTTGGAGATTAACCTCAAAAGCAGAGCAGTAGTCGTATTACCACTCTGGAAGAGCACTCAGAAAACAACAACAACAACAACAACAACAACAAAATGCAGAACACCTGTCGGAGACTTTCGGCCAGTGGCTTAAGAGATCAGGAAAAATCTCTCACCTCAAAATCCCCAGGCTTGTATGTAAGGGCAGGAAAAGATGCAGGAGGCCTTTGTAATCCTGTTCAGAAAAGTAAAAGGAAACGTTCCAGCCACTGCAAAGGAAAGATCCTTTTGCTGTCAGCTAGAAAGCAGGTCCCTCTAAAAAAGACAGAGGGTTCACCTTGTTGAACCACACAGAAAACTGAGACCAGCAAAACCCTAAGCTAAATTCACTTAGGGACACAGCTCTCAGTTTTCAGAAAACATCTGGTCACCTCATCACCACGGCGAGCTCTGGCCAGGATTTTGCAATATGAAGCAGTAAAAAGACATTTCTGGAAGCCAGAGAAAGCCACAGCCTTTTCTTCCAAAATAAGCATTACCTGTGGCTCTGTGTAGTGGAAAGCAGACCTCGGAGCCTGGAGAACCTGCATGCCAAGACCTCCAGCACATTGCATTCATGCTGGGCACACCAAGGAGGCCAAGCGGATATTTCTATGCAAAGGAGCTCGCTCTCTAAACCCATTAGGTACACAGATGTAAAGGGAAGAAAATTTCCAACAAGAGGGGTTGGGAGATTCATGCATCCCTGAGGGAACACACAGAGATTTCCAGCCTTCCCTTCCTAAGAACGTTACCTGGACATGTGGGGCAGCACATTCCCAGATGCTCCAAAGGGTTTTTACAGTGAACAACACAGCGCACCTCAGACTCTGTGACAACGCCCTCCTGAAACACAGAACACCACAAGCAAAGTCAGCCCGGAATTCCCACGGAGTTACTACTTTTGGAAAGTGACCTAAGTAGGAGAAGTGTCCAAGCACAAAAACCGCAAAGCTTGGTGGGTGTCAGGGCAAGAGGTATGAGACACCAACGAGGTGAGATCCAGGCTCACCCCAATCAGTGCTCTAGAACTCAGTGCAAATCTGTCGCTTCTTATTTTCCCTGTCTTTGCTTTCTCTTTGGCCCTAACTTCTTGCTTCCTTTTAAATCTAGTTTTTAAGACCTTCTTGCTGTCAGTAAGTACCCAACAGAATCTAGCTGCTCATTCACAGTTGTTTTAGGTTTTCCACACTCCTATACTTTCTGTCATTGTTATTCATGTCAAGCCATTAATGGTGAGGCACAGAGTATAAGCATCTTAACCCAGACTAGCACCTGGAGAACCTAAATCCTTACCAACCTTCTAGAAATAACTAGACCAGCTCTGCAATCTTAGAAATGTCACTCTGCCTCACACAGAGCCTGGGTCTCAGTTTTCCTCAAGCATCAAAGGAAGGGATTAGACAAAACTATTTTTAAGTTCATATTATATATGTCAAAATAGAGACTTTAGGGCTTAGTAATAAATCAAGTGAGTCTCAAATTGATATTGGGACTCTAATATCACCTTAATGTCAATTGAAACATTTTTAGAATTAATTTTCAGAGTTGGCCTTCGAAGGGCTTTCTCCAGATTCTCCACCTATTTTGTAAATGGATTTGTGTTTTATTTTTGGTTTGGTTTTTGTTGTTGTCTGTGATGGGAGGGGTGGCACAGGCTGAAAACAAACATAACAAATTGACAACTAGGTCATTTTCTTCATCGTGTCTGCTACCACATCATCTCAACCCAACAAGAAGGGCTACATCCTAAATGTTTTCACATCATGTCAGGCCTGAGGTTTCCACTCACTGGAGAATTTGTTATGGCTTAAATCACATGGGAAAGAAAAAAAACAACTAAGGTACCAGCAATATATAACATCACAAAAAGATCCATGCTTTAGTTATGTAACTGAAGCAATGCAAAAAGCTATGCATGGCCCCAAATCAATTTTCCTTCAGTATCTGCAATCCAGATGGAGGATTTAGGTTAGTTCCCAGCATGAATTTCCTGTCCATGATCTTCAAATTTTCCTCTTCCCATAAGAAATTAAAAGCAGGAAAATAAAGGTAAATTTCTCACCATCAGAGCTCCCTTGGTAGGAAGATATAAGAAATAGGTAAAATTCAATTCAAATGGATCTAGGCCAGATCGTTAGACTTCCTGTCATCTGTCTGAGACCTTGTTGTACCCAGTCCATGCAGGCGGTCTACCAGAAGCATTTTTAATAACAGTTTGGCTTTCTGCTTACAACTACCCCTGAAGAGAGTACTATTTCTGTTTTATAGGTGGTTAAAGTGAGGTACAGCAAGGTTAAGCAGCAAGTTATGTGAGTGTCAGAATCCATATTTCACCTATTGCCCTACACTGTATCCTCTGTTGCTGATTTTGTGCCCTGAGAAAAGAAGAGCATGCAAAGAGAGGTTGCCATTGTGTCATTCTGCAGAGAAGCAAGAAGACTTCCCTGACAGGTGCCAGTAAATGGCAATTTCCTTCATTCCAAGATAAGGTCTCATACCTAAAGAAGGAAGCAAGTCAGTAGAGGGAAGGTCCCAGCTGAGCAAAGGAGCAGCCTTTGGTAGGTCCCTTCACCGCAGCTTGCTTTTCTGCATATTGAATAAATATTATCCTAGCTAGCAGGGCACAAACAAGGTTTTAGAAAGGAGGAAAAATGAAAGGCAAAGTTCCTCTTGGGTAGGTAACATCCACTTTTTGTGCCCCATCTTACAGGTCAGCATCTCCTGACTTCCAAGGCTGCTGGACTTTAAGATCTCTTTCAACAGTAATTAGAGATTCCTGCATCACTCTTTCTGAGCCCTACTGACCAGAGATGCTAGGCAATTGGAGTTTCAGGGTTAACAATGGATAATGGCTTAATGTGTTATTCAGTCAACAAAATAGTTCCTCCCATATAATAGCTTCCACTTAATTTAAACAAAGTCTTCACCCAAAGGCAGCAAAATTCACCCATGGCTGGTCCATGCAACTTGAGGATCTTCAAAACCTCTGACTGTTACATATGAATACTATGCTAGACTCCAGAGGATATGTGCTTGTCTTGTTTAGCATTGTAACCATGGCTTTGGTTTTCTGAGTGCTCTATCAAAGAGTGGAAATTTTGTTGGTCAAGAGTCAGGGCATGGGTAAAGTGGTATAAATTTTGGAACATATGTGGGATTTTGGTGTTATGGAAACTTATTGCTCTCATCCCTTTGCACTATGACACTGATTGGACCTGCAATCTGGAGCAAAAATCCAGCAAATATTTGTTGATTTAATAACTTATTATTTATATTTGTTTACCTACTGCTTATTTTAACAAGTAACAGATTTCCTACATAAATAAGCTGAATATTTAACTAAATAAATAGCTGAAGTTCTTATGAATGAACACACCTATCGTGGCATATAATAGGAGTGTAACTACATAAAATTTAGATTTCAGTAAACTAAACGTCACTATGCTTAAGATAAGAGCAAGGAGAAACATCCATTATTATATTAACCTTTCAATCTCCTTTAAATGCAAAAGCATATCCTCGGACAACGAAATGGGGTTAGGGATAAAATGATTTAACAGCACCTTCTCTACAAAGAAGCATTTTTTAGTTTTGTCAAAATTAGATGAGCATAATTTTTAACAGAGTACGTACAAAGAGATTTTGTGTGCTTGTTTTTTTTAAAGGAGGAGTTTGAAAATTTAGGCTTTTCATTTCTGCTTTAGTTTATCTTGCTGTGTTTAACACCTGACAGGGTTAAAGCCATGTGGAATCACTGCTCTTTTCAGAGTTCAATAAGGATCAGCCACAGTGGACTCCCTAGTTGCTGAATTGGTGGTTTTTTAATTTGTCAGGTTGAAATCATCGAGTTACGGTATACTAATTGCTTCAATGTAATAGTTTACAGATTGGATCCAGTTCAAAATCTTTCTAAATCAAAGAAGGGAAACATACATCCTTTAAGAAAACCCCCTTTCTGCTAAGAGGAATTCATGTTTTGCTCAAAGATGACTTCACAGGAAGACATGAATTTTCCCCAAGGACATGTGCATCTTCCTGGAGTTTTTCCAGGCACAATTGAACAATGGTGGACAATTCCGCTATGTTTCTGGAAGCAAGTTCTACACAATATCTATGCTGCACCTGTCTCGTTATGATGAATGTCACAGTAAGTACACACAAGAATAAAGTTGCTTTTTCATTGGTTTTTCATTTTTGTTTGGCCTTTTTAGGGTTTTGTTCTGTGCTGTGTGAAGGGGTGACTAAAGCGGACTCTATGGATTCCTTTTTACTAAAGAGAGAAATAGTTGAACTTTACCTGGCACTGGCGTAGAACACAAGGCTCAGCCGGGCTCTGCCATTTGAAGGAGCTGTTATAGGTATTTCCTTCATAGGTGCAACCTAGACAGGAGACACAGAAGCAGGAAGAAAGGCCAAGAATGGATATGGGTTTCCTTTACTGTTTGGAGCAAAATAAGTTGTGTTCTCTAAGCCCAAATTAGCGATCACAGGAACCACCATGCTCTTTGGCTACTTTTTCCCAAAACACAACTAAGCCTTCTAAGTATCCACTTGACATTCACTTACATTAATTCATTGACTACTGAAAAGATTAACCTCCTGGATTATATCATCAAGTGTAAAGCCATAGATTAATGAACTCTCATGGCCAAAATGTATAACCTTATGACTTGACTTATGCCTAATGATGTATGAGGAGTAACAGAGCTAAAAACACCACTATGAAAAGGGATCTTACATGAGATTAACTTAACTCAAGATCAAGAGTGAAGCTTAAAACATGATAGAAAATAAAAGCAGAAAATGAAAATACAGGAATTGAACGCAAAATTCTATACACATCCAAGATTGTTGATGAGCTACTGTCTTCACCAGATAAAACGTTCAACTCTTACCTCCATTTCTAAGAACTATAATTTCATATTTATTTTTTTATATTACTTTTAGGTAGTAAATTAGATTAAGCAAATCTGAAACTACCCAAGTATGGATTATCACATGTTTATTCATTGGCAAAAAGAGAAGTCAAAGGCCAGAGATCCTCAAAAGAAGAAATAAGCCAGTTAGCTTGAGTCTCTATGGAAAAGGGCCAAAGAAACAATAGTGTGGAAATCACAGCCTAGGTCTTGAGTCAGTTTGTACAAATACCCCTCCACACTGTGGGTTACACAATCTAGGAAGATGCACCTGGCAATGCCTATAGTCACTGTATCCTTAGAAGCCCATTAGGCAAAGAGATTTACCAATACATAGTCTGGATTGCTTAATACAAAAAGTACAGAAGCAGGAACACACACATGTGATAATGCAGAAATAAAAGGGCCTGGCTCTCTATTTCAATGACTGATTTCTGGCAAGCTAATCAACCTCAATTCACATCACGTTTTTCTTGTCCAAGACGCAGAGAAGAGACTCACTCCTTCCATGAGAACTTTTAGATAATGCTGTGGTTAAAAAAAAAATCCCTCTTAATACATTCAAGCAGAATAACAAAGGACTTAGAAAAAACTCAATAGATGTTTTCATAAACTTGGAACTATGATCTGAATTCCAAAAGAATTATGAATGATTGAAAAGGGCTCATTAATACTCTGCCTTCTAGTTCCTACAAATCAAATTACTAAAGTACACAGCTGATTGGAAACACATTAGGGAAATGCTTTCACTATATATTTTTTAATTTCCTTTGCATGAAGTGTTACAGAGATAAAATGTTCAACCACAGGAACCCCTAGCACACTACAAATACTTAGGCCAAACCGAGAATGAATACAGTAAATTTTCAACAATGAAAACCAATATAAAACAATTTGGTCTAGCATAAATCTTACTGAACAAACGCACTTACAAGAGACGTGCCATGTGCATGTCTGATCCACTAACACAGACTCATTCAGATAATAAATAACTTGCTCCGAGAGATGGAGGCGGGGAAATCAGAGAACCAAAGCCAATTCATGTTAAGTCCAAGTAAATATGAAACGCCTGCCAAGTCTGCCAGTGGAGTTTCCAAATATGTTATATATTTTCATCATCTGAATTAAAAAACTGAAAGAAAGGGTAACTTTTTGCTGCTAATAGTGCAGGCAAAGATCTTGCCTTTTTTGTTTTAGAGGAGGAAGTGTACTACAAAATCCATGTGGGCCAGGGTTAAGAGACTGTTCCCAAACAATGCCAGGTCATGTGCAAAGGGCTCCCAGGAGGAGCACCAGGCCATCTGAGTTATTCCACTCTTTATGGGATAAAAGGTATTGGAATAAATGGTCCACAGTGCAAGGAAACCAACAGTGTTTTCTGCTTCAAATAACTGTCAGTGGGAAGCCTTGTTCCTCCACCATATTTTACCACATAAAGAAAGATTGGACAATAATACTGGAAAATCGGACGAAGGTCACTTTGTGAAGTGCTCCATTGCTTAACCAACCTTGTTTACATGTCATTCTATCACATCTGAGTCCATATAACAGATCTTCTCAAATGATGGATGAATCTGAGTGACTGAATAGACTCCAAAACATCTCTGAAAATCTCTTTAGTAAATGTAATCCACACCTTTTCCTTCTTCACCTACCCTCACTACCATCAACTACTTATGGAGACTTCAGTACATCAAGCATTAGAGTAGATTTCATATGTAAGAACTCTCAGAAAAAAAAGATAATTAAAGAAAGGACATTCTCATTGCTCTTTGGGTTTATGTTCTAAGATAAACATGTTATTTTAATTCATGAAAGTAGCTTGAGCTAAATGAAGACTCAGTTACACATACAATCAAAGAAAACATTGTATGTACTCCAAAAATAAATGACTTCTTATTTTCTGTTAGATAAATTTATTTACAATTAATTCTATTTGCCACCAACTTTATGCTACTAATAGGGTAAACAGACAGTATCTTGCCCTATTTTTATTTAAATTACAGAGAGATGGAATATACTATCTCTTATTGGCCATGGTAGAAAGAGATGCAGACAAAATTTTCCATCATACATCCAGGCATTGCTTCTCAAACTCCCTCTAGTGAGAGACCATATTTGTTTTTGTTTTTGTTTGTTTGCTTTTTGGTTTTTGTTTTGAGACAGAGTTTTGCTCTTCTCTCCCAGGCTAGAGTGCAATGGCATGATCTCGGCTCACTGCAACCTCCGCCTCTCAGGTTCAAGTGATTCTCCGGCCTCAGCCTCCTGAGTAGCTGGGATTACAGGTGCCTGCCACCACGCCCGGCTAATTTTTTGTATTTTTAGTAGAGACGGGGTTTCCCCATATTGGCCAGGCTGGTCTCGAACTCCTGACCTCAAGTGATCCGCCCGCCTCTGCTTCCCAAAGTGCTGGGATTACAGGCGTGAGCCACCGCACCCTGCCTTTGTTTTTGTTTTTTAATCCAGTGTGGACTGATACTTTGATAAAATATAATAAAAGTGATTTACCAGAAAAAAACTGAATTTCAAAGAGACAAAATATAGGCCTAACTCTTATTATTACATGTAATAGGTACAGAATACACTACCAAATTATATTAAACATCCCTGTTTACTGTCCATTTCTGTACTCATCTTATTGTAGACCAGCACCATGGACCACATTCTGGGACACATTCTGGGTTTAATTGCATTGAGAGGTATATTATGGGAGCAGGAGGAACAACTCAATGAAATAATATAAATATATTCAAGTGTTGATGTTTAGAATAGAAGCAAACTTACAGATACTATAGTTTATCTCCTTCTTTTTACAGATGAGAAAATTTGCACATAAAGGCTAAAGGGCTTACTCCAAATTAGAAGAAATTAGATTTGAAACTAACACTAGAATCCAGGTGCCGTGTGAAAATTACATTTTTACAACCAGGTCTAAATTGCTAGTATTATTTTAGCATTTTCCAATTCAGCATAATAACCTTTGCTTTGAGGATTTCATGGCCCAGGAATAAAACCAGCATTTGTCCATATAAAATTAAATCATAGCAGATCTAGTAATTAAATAAAAGAGTAAGTGACTGGAATAATTAGATGACTGGTCAGGTAAATATGCAGCAACCAGTAAAGTAGCTTTTTTTTCTTTAAATATTTAAAAGAAACTCCCTACAAGGGATTTATAAACATTCATGAGTTTTCTTCTAGTGACAAAAAGCATTTGAGATTTTATAAGCTTCAATAAAACCATCAGTACTGCAGCAGGAGGTGTGGTAATTTTCTGATAAAATCACTACGATATCTTTAAACCAGCAGTTCTCAAGTGAGAGCGACTTTGCCTTTCACCCTAACCCCTACCCAGGGGACTTTGGGCAACATTAGGAGACATCTCGGGTTATCACAGCTGGAAGATACGGAGTGCTATAGGTATCTAATGGGTAGAGGCCAGGGATGATGCTAAACATCCGACAATGCGCACCAAGGATTAACCAGCTCAAAATTTCGATTGTGCCAAGGATGAAAAACCCTGATTTAAACCATCACTCAAAGCTCAATGGTTGTTCCTTACATCTAAAATAATACAACAATGAGCCTAAATCAGCTACGCTTTTCTTTTGTATATATTTTGGCTTTCTTATGTTAATTCTTTTCAGGGTGGGAAAGAACTCCAGAGTATTTGTCCTAACATTCCTATTCTTGTGGAGAAGCTTGGCGTAGTCAACTAGTCAACTGAGAAAACGGGGCAACGAAAACAGGAAGAGCACAAATTAATTGAATCCACAGTTAAGCAATAAAACTCATTTTTCCTATTAGTTGTGACCTTTTTCAGTGGCCACATTATCCCCAGGGAGAAAGAATACCACACATTTTCATCATTCTGTTGTTAAAATAGCTGTTAAAAATCATCGGGACCATAAGAAAATGGCATTGGCCTTCTAATGAGCCTTAGCTGTGCCTAGTTTCTCCCATTTAGTCTTAATCCTCTCATTTTTCACATTAACATCAGTCAAATGGCAAAGAACTGGATCTTACCATTATGAATAACTTACGCCCTGCTACCCAAAGCCTTCACAACATGCCCCCAACCTACCTTTCCAGTTCTTTCCCTTCATCCCTAGAACTCCATGTCATTGCCTGGGGTTACCTTCATAGTGAATTCGCAAGCTTCTGAATAATGCACGTTCAAGTTCCTCAGCTAAGGCTATCTGGCTTCCGACCCAACCATCCCTCTGCTAAAACTTTACTCTTTTGTGCTATAGCTGCCTTCTAAGGGCCCAAGAAAAAGACACTCAGTTGTTATTGTCTGGAGCCTCTTTGTGGAGGGCTGACTGGGCTTTCCTTCTTCAATGCCCTCCCACACCTTCTAGATGCTCTCTCCCAGTTACCTCTCCAGCCTCTCTACTCCAGCCTCAGCTTAGCTGCTGGTTATTTCTCGCCTGCCTGTACTATTGCAACAGGCTCACTGACTGTTTCTTCTGCTTGTGGTAGGGACCTTTCTTAAGCCATTCTCCTACACAGCTGTCACTGTGTGCTCTTTCTGGCCTGCTCATATCATTCACAATGACCAATGGTGCACAGCCTGGCTGAGGTATAAACCAGGCACACCCACCCCTAGCCCTTTTATTCTAGACAAATTGGATCAAAGTTTCCAAAAGTAGGAAGTGGAAGAGGAATCTAACATGTAGCCAGGATTGAAAACCATGGACCTTTACTAAACATCAAAGAGATCCCAGGCCTGGCCTCAACTCACCTCTTCATCCTCTCTTCTGCTGCTCCCAAACTTGTACTCCCTCCATTGCAGAGAAGCTCTACTTAGAATTCTCCAAAACATGGCCAGAAGATCTCAACCTGAGATTTTGCACATGCTGGTCCCTTATTGAAAAGCCTGGATCTCATCCATTTTCTCCACCTCCATTGTCCCACAAGGAAACCTAGGTCACCCAAGCTTTCCTTCCTTGCCTAATTCATCCTTTTTCAAGACTCAGCTTAAGATCATAGTCTCTGGGAAGCCTTCCATGAAACTTCCCCACTCAGAGTATGCTCCTGTGTTCTTTCTCCAGGCACAATGTGAATTCCAAGTCCCTTTGTTTATGGGAAGGACTTGATAAATGTTTAATTTCATTGGTAATAAATAGTAGGCACCAACATACAGCTATTCCTACAAACCACAGAAATAGAACATGGAAAAGGTGACATTCACTGGACCTCCTGTTTTCTCTTGGGTATGTGGGCCCATTCAACTCCTCTTCCAGAAACAGGAAAGCTTTCTTGGAGCTATTCAGATAAGTGAACTTTCAGTAGAGTGCCTTTTCCTTTCAAAAACCTACTTTGGTTGCCCAACTACTGGTTTATTCTTGACTCTTTTCTTAATAAGCACACAAACAGTCATATTTATTTAAATTAAACCAAACTGGGAGTCTTTGAAGTCATTTCATGCCACATGGCACAAGGAAACAGAGCAGACAGGTCTGCCATGCTTTGCTGCTTCCAGGCCACCTGATAGGGCACCCCTGCTCCCCTGGACTTGGTCAATAAGCCCCAAATTACCCCAGCCCAATACAATTTTTTTTTAATGAACCACTTTTCAGACACTGTTCTCCAGAAACATATGGAAGTATAATCAAAAGGGATAAACATAAAATCTGACTATCCATTCTGGGGCTTAAACAGTGTCCTTAAGACTTCATTTAAAACAGGCTTTTATTACTCTTCGAGGCTGTACCTACCATGAATCCTGGAGGCAATTGAGCTTATTTTTGGCTAATGGGAATTTTATAGCCAAACCATTTCCTCAGTCTCAAGAGAAAGAATCAGGCCGATGAACTGAGTTCTTAAATAGTAGTGTGTGCTCCCTTACCACAAAAATTTTTTTCATTGCTTTTTTAGTTTCGCTTCCAATTAGGAATTCAATATGTGATTGAAATGAAATAATTGGCAATAGAAAAAAAAGATAGAAAGCTATTTCACTTAATTTTTGATGATTTAATGAATAAACCCCAAATACGCAGAAATTTCAGATAAGTACAGTGAATCACTTGCAAATTCAACTCACTTCACCAGTATAAAGGAAGAAAAAAAAACTTCCACATGACTTGCTTGGATTTCTAATATTTGTGTTTACTGGAGACTGTAAAGTGATGAAATTGTGGCTCAGTCACATAACTTTACAGTATCATAATAGATACAGTATCTGCCATTGACCATAAGGTAATACAATACATTCTATGAACCGCAAATAAATTGGGATTCTAGTCAATAAAATATACTTTTGAATTTTTAATGTAATTAATACAATAAAGGGAATATGCAACGCATTAAGGGAGAAAAATTCTTGCTGCAACTTTTTATACATCACCCACCATTCTTGTGTTTGCCCTCTTCTCAGCATAAACACTTCTAAAGATGGGAGTGCCTATTGCTTAGGGCTGAATCCCATTGAAAAAACCATCCCGCCCTCAGCACCCCACTGTCAAGCAGTCAGCCCTCATTGCCTCTCAACAGGAAAAGAAGAACTAAGTTGAGCTCATGCTGAACAAAAATGGAGAAAGAAGGAAAATAGTATTACACCAGGAGAGACAGTCCTGTGAGATTATAAGGCAGGAAAACGTCACTGAAGGCCGCTTCCAAAGATGAGGTACCAAAAACAATTTGAAAAATATTATACAAATAATCTTCCAACAGGAAAAGGGAAAAAAAAATGAAAGAAAATTTAAATAATTGCATAATTATTATAGGTGAGGCGTTGAACTTGGAGTTTTCACATAAAGGACTTAATTTCATTCTCATAAAAGCACTTGTATTAGTCTGTTCTCACTCTGCTAATAAAGACATACACGAGACTGGGTAAAGTGTAAAGAAAAGAAGTTTAATGGACTCACAGTTCCACAGGGCTGGGAGGCCTCACAACTAGGGTGGAAGATGAAGGAAGAGCAAAAGGACTTCTCACATGGTGGCAGGAGAGACAGCATGTCCAGAGGAACTCCCCTTTATAAAACCAGCATATCTTGTGAGACTTATTCACTACCATGAAGAACAGTATGAGGGAAATTGCCCCCATGATTCAATTATCTCCACCTGGCCCCACCCTTGATACATGGGGATTATCACATTTCAAAGTGAGATTTGGGTGGGGACATGGAGACAAACCATACTAGCACTATAGAACAGATAATCAGGACCTCGTAGTGCAAAGGGAGCACATCTAACTCCACAACAGATAACATTTTACCCCCGATATTTAGAAATAAGGGAACCAAGCTTCAGAAAAGCACAATTACTTTGGGAACAAATGGCCACTCTTCTGCCTTACTCTAAAAGCCATGTTCCATTCACTATTTGGTTTGTGCTAGACACAAAGGAGGAGTTCAGAAAGTGGTAGCTTCAGTAGTAAAAGTGTTGTCCCTGGGGAAGATGGCATGCTTCCTATCAATGATACTTTAAAAGGATGTTCCAGTGGTGGTAGAAAGCCAGTATTTAAGGTTAAATGCAGATTTTGCGGCTGGAGTGGTAAGAGCTGATTTTGAGGACTTAGTTTGAACTCTGTTCTAAATGTATTTACATTTGGCTACCAACTATGCTAAGCCTTGGGCCTTTCAACATTAGAAAGCAACAAATAATGAGGGCTCAAAGCATCAACTTCAAACATCTAACGGTGAATTCATACATTTTTCATAATAGCAACATGTTTTGCAATGGGATTCAGCCCTGAGCAACAGGCACTCCCATATTTAGAAGTGTTTATGCTAAGAAGACAGCAAATGCAAGAATGTTGGGTGATGTAAAAAAAGTTGCAGCAAGGACTTTTCTCCCTTAATGCATTTCATAATAGGAACATGTTTCTAGTTTGGGGTGCATAGTAGCAGCCTAAGAAACTAAGATTTCTTTAAAGACAACAAACAACCAACAACCTCATAAGAAAAATTACGGTGGCTATAGACAAAAAGTCAAGAATGGAACCCTCAGTTTCCTCAAAGTAATTTCAAAGACATCCGTAACAGTGTAAAGAATAAATGCGTTATCTACAACACACATATGAAACACCATCTGTGTCACTAATGCATTATCCTGCATGATTTTTATACTTTGGAAAGCATATTACTTAATGTAAACTCTCTGGCTGATTAAATAGGGTGTTCAGGGTTCATCAGGAAAAGTTGTCAAAAATACTCCACCATCACTCTTTATCTTTTATTTTTAATTCTGAAATATAGATTCATAGAAAAGTGCAAACAAATATACAGGGAGGTTCTATGCACCCTTTGCCCAACCTCCTCCAGTGTTAACATCTTGTATAACTACAGGACAGCAGCAAAACAAGGAAATTGACAATTGTGCAATCCACAAAGCTTATTCAGATTTTTCCCAGTTTTACATGCACTCATTTGTGTCTGTCTGGGTGTGGGTTTCTGTGCAGTTTTATTACGTGTATATTCTTGTAACCACGTACATACAGAATTGTTTTATCACAACAAGACTCCCTCAAGCTATTCGTTTATAACAACACTCAGTCTGCTTCTTGCCTCTGTCTCTAACCCCTGGCAACCACTAGTTAGCTCTCCATTTCTATAATTTTGTTATTCAAGAATATTAAAGGAGTCATCTAGTATGTAGCCTTTTGAGGTTGACTCTTTTCTCTCCGAATAATTCTTTTGAGCTCCATCCAACTTGTTGCATGTATCAATTGTTTGTTCCTTTGTATCCATACCATTCCTTGGTATGGATATACCACAGCTGGTTTAACCACTCACCCACTGAAGGGCATCTGGGTTGTTTCCAGTTTTTTACCTCTTACAAATAATGCTGTGATGAACATTTGTTCGTTGTTTCACTGGCATAAATACTCAAGAGTGCAATTACTGGGTCATGTGGTAAGTGTAAGTCTAGTTCTTTAAGAAACTGTCATACTGACTTCCAGGGTGGCCGAACAATCATTTGACATTTTCACCAGCAGTGTATGAGAGATTTTCCACATCTTCACTAGCATTTGGTGTTATCACTCTACAACTGACCCTTGACCAACCTTCTTGAAGTCAAAAATTGAATATAACTTTTGATTCCCCAAAAATGTAACTACTAAGAGACTACTGCTGACCAGAAGCCTTACCAATAACATAGTTGATTAACATATATTTTGTATGTTATGTGTATTATACACTGTATTCTTACAAAAAAGTAAGCTAGAGAAAAGAAAATGTTATTGAGAAGGTCATAAGGAAGAGAAAATATATTTACTATTCATTAAGTACAAGTGGATAATCATACATGTCTTCACCCTCATCACATTAACGTAGGTGGAAGAAGGCGAGGGGTTGGTCTTGCTGTCTCAGGGGTGGCAGAGGTGGAAAAAGTGGAGGAGGTGGAGGAGGTGGAAGGAGAGACAGGAGAGGCAGGGACACTTGGGTGTAACTTTTATTGAAAAAGATCTGTGTGTGAGTGGACTCACAGAGT
Source organism: Macaca nemestrina (assembly GCF_043159975.1). Taxonomy (NCBI): domain Eukaryota; kingdom Metazoa; phylum Chordata; class Mammalia; order Primates; family Cercopithecidae; genus Macaca; species Macaca nemestrina. Next base: position 104,555,616 of record NC_092128.1, on the reverse strand, counting down.
TGAAACCCATGTTGTCCAAGGGTTTGATGTTTATATTTTTAGCAATATTGATAAGTGAGTTAATATTTTATTGTAGCTTTAACTGCATTTTCCTGACAGCTAATGATGTTAAACATCTTTTATGCACTTCATTGTCACCTGTATATACTCTGATGAAATGTCTCTTCATATCTTTTGCCCATTTCTAATTAGATTTTTTGTTGTCCTCACAAAGCTTCCATAGAACAAATGGTTGCTATATTGATGAGATAGATTTATCAATTTTTCGTTTTTATGAACAGTGCTTTTGGTGTCAAGTCTGAAAACTCCGCCTAGCTCTAAGTCGCAAATATTCTCCTACATATGTTTTCTACGAGTTTTACAGTTTTCCATTTCATATTTAAGTTTGTGATTAATTTTGACCTAGTCATATCATGTATAAAGTTTAGGTGAGGTGTTTGTTTTTTGTGTGTTTTTTTGTTTGTTTTGTTTGTTTATGAACAGCTCACTGCTCCAGCGCCATGTGTTTAGAAACCTAGCCTTCTTCCATCAGATCTCTTTGGCATTTTGTTAAAAATCAGGTGGATATATTTCTGTCTCAGTCCGGGTTCTTCATTCGATTCCACTGATCTGTGTGTCCATCCCTCTGTCCATTCCATGTCGTCTTTATTACTGTAGCTGTACTACACACATTGAAATTGAGTAGACTGATTCCTCTCACTGTATTCTTGTGTTTCAAGGTTGTTTCAGTTATTCTAGGTCCTTTGCCTTTTCATGCAAATTTTAGAATAAGCTTGTCTATGTCTACAAAATACCCCTGCTAGGTGCTTTTTAGACCATTTTAAAAATTGCTTATATGGAAATATCAGGCTTGATCTATGCCTCATTGAGAAGCCTCGTTAACTGTGGAATGAAGCCTGTTTATGTTTGCCAAGTACACTTTTGGGAAGCGTTTTTCCACGAGTAGTCCAAGGACTAAGGGCATTCCTAGGGGGCCTGTGAAAACACACATTCCTGTACCCATCTTTTTCTTCTTATCTACCACCTCTTTCACCTGGGCTGTTTGCTGGAGAGTCTGAGCTGAGACTCATTTGTTTGGGATGATTTTAGAACCATGCAGCCAGCAGAAGAGACACCTGATTCAACAGTGCAACACTGTACAGAGTCTTCTGGAAGTCTGTGTGGCTGCCTCTGATTTCTTGCCATGACATCAGAGGGGTTCTTTGTTACATTTGAACCATGGGTAGATACGCGCATTAAAGAGAAAAATTCACCCATTCTAAAAACAGGACAAAACTGATAAAGGCCTTGGCCAGGCACAGTGGCTCACGCCTGTAATCCCAGCACTTTGGGAGGCTGAGGCGGGCGAATCACCTGAGGTCGAGAGTTCGAGACCAGCCTGACCAACATGGAGAAACCCCATCTCTACTAAAAATACAAAATTATCCTGGTGTGGTAGCAGGCGCCTGTAATCTCAGTTACTGGGGGGAGGCTGAGGCAGGAGAATCGCTTGAACCCAGCAGGCAGAGGTTGCGGAGAGCCAAGATCACACCATTGTACTCCAGCCTGGGCTACAAGAGTGAAACTCCATCTCAAAAAAAAAAAAAAAAAAAAAAAAAAAATTGATAAAGGCCTTAACCTATGGGCAGGAGCTGTGGAAGAGACTGCCAAATATCTGTCAAGAAAAGCAGCTACTGACCCATGTGATCACACCAGGAGAGGAATGAGGAGAAACCTCCACACCGTAAGCCCACACCTCATCCAAGCTGGAGCTAAAGCAGGCACTCATGGGAGCTGTACTGGAATCTTCCGCACTCCCTGAATCTCAGAGCAACCATTGATTTCTGAATTTTAGTTTATCAACAAAGGCTTATACTTTTAAATTATATTTCTTTCATTAGAAACTCTTGTTAAAAAGAAGAGAAATATCAAACACCTGGCTTGTAATCAGTGGTGTGCTTCCCATATTTAACAGTCAGCTCTCTAAGAGGAAAAAGCCCTGACTTTGAAACGCATTCTGATTTCCAAGGTATGAATACTCCCACCGTGGTCAATTCCTGGCAACTAAGGTGATATCAAGAAAAACAGTGTGGGGAAGACAAGCACATCAGCACATCACGGTTTATAGCACTATATATTTTAACATTAGGTGCCAGTGGCTCTGTGAAACCTTTTATCTTCCTAACAGAAGACCATGAACTTTTGGGTAGAGTTTAGGGTATTTTATTAGCATTAGAGGTCATGCTGTTAATTCCATATACCTACATAGAAATATTTAAGCATACTGACAATCACATATTTTCAGTTTATGGCATTATGTCTGGCTCTCCTTCTCCTAAACTTGGTATATACAACACATCGTTTAACCAGGAGAACATTCATTCCAGGGGCTCCCAAGCCTGCTGAACATCAGAACCACCTAGGGGGCTAATTCAGAATATAGATGCCCAGTGGAATCTATATAAATGTCTATCAACAAATGAGTAGATAAACAAAATGCAGTATATTCATACAATGGGCTATTACTAGCCTTTTAAGGAATAAAATTCTAATACCGCTACAACATGGATAAACCTTGAAGACATTACGCTAAGTGACAGAAGCCAGACACAAAAGGACAAATATTGTCTGACTGCACTTATATGCGGTACCTAAAATAGGCAAATTCATAAAGACAGAAAGTGAAATGCAGGCTACCAAGGGCTGAGGGGAGGAGAGAAAGAGGAGATGTTGTTTAATGGGTACAGAGTTTCAGTTTGAGATGATGACAAAGTTCTAGAAATAGATAGTGGTAATGGTTGCTCAACAATGTGAATGTACTTAATGCCATCAAATTGTATATTTTAAAATTATCAAAATGGTAAATTTTATGCTATGTGTGTCTTGCCACAAAAAAGAACACAGTTGCCTGGACCTCACTCGTTGGGGATTATGATTCATTTGGTCTGGAGTGGGGCTCAGGCTCTGAGTATTTTACAAGCAGTCCTGGCAATTCCGAGACACAAGCAGGTTCAGGACCCACTAATCTAGTCCAGCCCCTGCATGATACAGAGGGGAAAACAAAGGTTCTGAAAGAAACGTCTTGGCCAAGGTCAAGTAACTAGAAGTGGCAGAGTCAAGAATTGATTCCCCATCTAATTCCAAGTCCTGTCTTCTTTTCACTTCATTCTTCAAATAACTGAGGGTCTTCATGACTATTATACAATCCTCAGGCTGTAAGGCTTAGAAGTTCCCTGTCTAGATGTCTGAAAATATTAACCGGGCTGGGCTTTTGCCCGCAGCTCCTCTGTGTGGCCTTGCCTCTCGAGGTCTGAAGATGTTTGCCTTGCTTCTGCATTCACAGTCTCATCAAGGTGGTCATGCCACATTCCCCAGAACCCAATATATTAAAAACTCACAGTGCAGGTTTGGAGGATGCCTGGACACTCTCGGACAGTCAGAGGACTGGCTCATGTGTTCAGCATCAGCCAGTCAATGCCCAAGCATGTCTGCAGATAAACATCTTCAGCCCTCCAACCACCAACCTACTAGAAACATAATTAGCTGGCTCTGGTATAAATAAGCTCATATGGGGAGAAGGAGGCACTCAAGTTCATGAACATACCAATGTACATTGTTCACCTTCATTATCATATTAGTCTTGTTAAACATCAATCTCTCTAGCAGACAGATTTCTAAGCCAATACACATTAGCTCTAAGATGAGGTTCCTCTCCAAAACAAATCTAAAACATTTAATTCTAAAAAGAAAAAAAAAAAGGAATCAACTTCTGAAGAAACTAAAGAGCATTCTCTGATTGAAGTCCAGTAGGAACATTTACCATTCAGCATCATGATCATTTTTAAAATAACAATCAGATGCCTGCACACTCATGCATCTTCCTCAATAGATGCATGTCACATATACGGACATACTTTCAGTTTCAGAGTTGCCAAATTTAAGCAGCAAATAAAAGAGAACCTAGACAGACTGCAGGGCCTTCAGTGTCAAATCATTCCTTTCCCGGGGTTTCTGATGATGCACCCCAAGTTTCTACCTAGAATACCTCACTTTATTCTCTCAGCTTTATGGCCCTCCATGAAACAATGTCATTAGAAGCCTCAGAGGAGATAAGAATGTTTTGGTTCCAAAACATTTTGAGATGATAAGCATCACTGTGATTTTATTCTCACAGTGAAATATACTATAAGACAGGGGGAGGGAAAAAAACCATCTTAAAGTGCTGAGCAGTTTACTCCTCATGGCAGGTACACTATAAGCAGTCGCAGAGTCATTTTAAGAGCAGCTGCAGAAAACCCAAAGCTACATTAAAGGTTCATTTTATATGATGTTATAAAAGAAAGCAGATAATCACATCAAAATTATGGTACCTTGGAAATTCGAAGTCCAAATTGCATAATATTACTGGTGGCTTTGCACAAAACAAAGATCTACTAAAAATTACATTTAGGTGATCAGTAAGTTTATTAGTACTATACTATACTACAGCCACTACCATATGAAAATGTACTTAAACTGTGGTGGTTTTAATTATCTTTTTAAACCTCTATGGAATTCAAAGAGGGAACAATAAAATATCAAGGACCTGGAACTCGTCGGTAGACATTCAGTCATTTTTCAAATCCCTATTTATCCGTTCTCATTCTCTCCCTATCACTCTCACTCAACTTCAACTACCACCCTCCTCCACCATGGCCAGGAACAGTTGCAACCATTTAATGTGAGTCAACAGTACTACACGAAATATGCTCATGACATCATGAGACACACGCTGAACTAGGAAGCTTGAAACTTAGTTCCATTTTTCCCATCTTTCTCTTACTCCCTTTTATCCAACATATATTCAGGGGGCAGCCAGTCTGTACCAGGCACAGTGATCAGAGCTGAAAATACTATCATCCCTACCCTCCCAAAACTTCCAGTTTAGCAGGAGCTCCAGAAAATCAAAATGCTGAATCACAATTGAGGTTAGGTTAAGAAGAAAAGATACTTAATTGTACAGCAAGTACCCACGCATGCCGGGAAGGAATGTCCAAAGTGAAATCTAAAAAATGGATCAAAGTCAACTCTATAACATAGGGCAGAAAAGCACTCCAAGCAAAGGTTAGAGTATGTTCAAAATTCCACGGCAGGAAGTAAGTACAAAACATTGAAAGAAATAGAAGAAAACCTTCTGGCCAGGTGCAGTGGCTCACACCTATTATCCCAGCACTTTAGGAGGCCAAGGCGGGTGGATCACTTGAGGTCAGGAGTTCAAGACCAGCCTGGCCAACATGGTGAAAACCCATCTCTACTAAAAACACAAAAATTAGCTTGGCATGGTGGTGCATGCCTGTAGTCCCAGCTACTCAGAAGGCTGAGGCAGGAAAATCCACTGAACCTGGAAGGCAGATGTTGCAGTGAGCCGAGATCCTACCATTGCACTCCAGGCTGGGCAGCAGAGAGAGAATCCATCTCAAAAAAAAAAAAAAAGAAAAAAAAGAAAAAAAAAATCCTACCAGGAGAAGTGCCGAAGAAGACGGGGAGACGGGGAGAGCAAGACCCAGACCTTACAAGGCTTGATGGCCACCTAACCAGAGGAGGGGAAGGAATGGCCAAAAGCAAGCAAGCGTTTGCTAGCTTGTACTGTGTGCACTGATGGGCAAGCTATCTTCTAGCTGTATCATTCTTGATACATGCTTCTACTTACCATGTGTCCCAAAGCCACTCTGGCTATGGTTGGTAGAATTCTAAGATGTATCCAACCCCTGATACATCTACTTTGTGCAATCCTTCCCTTGAGTGTGGGCAAAACCTGTGAATGTGATGGATGTCACTCCCATGATTAGATTGTGACCAGAAATTGTGCAGGTGTAACTTGAGTTATTATCCCGAGTGGGCCTGACCTACTAAGTGAGCCTTAGAAAGGGTGTATAAGTCATAAAGGTCCTCTCTTGCTGGCTTTGAAGAAGGAAGCCACTCTGCAGCTGCAAGGAACTTAATTCTGCCGACAGCCACATGAGCTTAGAAGAGGACCCTGAGCCTCAGATGAGACCAGCCCTGGATGACATCTTAATTACAGGCTTTTGAGACTCAGCTAAGCTATGCCCAGAACCCCAACCCACAGAAACTGTGGGTTAATAAATGATGCTACTTTAGGCCATTAAGTTTGTCATAGCTTGTTGTCCATCAATAGAAAATTAGTACGCCGGCCATCAGCAGCAGAAGGAAGCTCTGGGAGGCTGGGAGCCGCTGAGACAACCCCCATTCTGATATGGCTGTCAGGCACTTTGCATATGAGACATCAGGGAGACCAGAACTACCACCCTACTCCACCAGGGCCAGGAACATTCACAACTTGGCCCACTTTAGAAAGTGAAAACGGATGCGCCAGAAGTCCACAGCAAGCCTTAGAAATCTAATCTTCTAACTTAAAGGCAACCACAAACTCGCCCCTTAAACTGCCTTCCAAAAGTCTACAAAATCTAAAAGACAAAGCCCAGGAATAAAAGGGTTGAGACAAATTTGACAAGGAAAGCTGATTTCTGTTTCAAGTTTCCTTACTAATTTTAACAACAAAAACAGCTTTTTGTGAAGTATGATTTTAATGTTAACAAGGTCCTTTTAAACAAATAGGGTCATTTTTATTGAAATGCCAGAATAACCTGGTTTATATTATGGGTAACCAATCTATGAATTGTAACATTTTATACATCTTTTTTTGGTTACAGAAAAAGAGCAGGGGAAAGAAATCCCTCTTGTTTTTTTGTCTTGTTTCTTTCTTGTCTTGAAAAACATATTAACAACCTCCACTCAAATTTCTGGGGCCAGGTGGATAAAATTATTTAAACTTCATAGGTTAATTTATCTATGCAGGCATTCCAGAATCTAACAACTTTCATCAAGAAGCACGTGAGAAATTCTCTTAAGTGCAATATCATGGAAAAAATGTGACACTGGAAGTGAATAACTCAATAGTGGGGAGGGAATGCAATCTCCAAAGATGTTTTAAGTGACAGTTTAGAGTCTCAGCATTAAATTAGCTAAGAGTAAAGCTAGAGACTTCTATTTTGTTAGAAATCACACACACACACACACACACACACACACACAAAGAAATGCAACATGCATGCAGAGAGAGAGTATGCAGAGGCTGGCTCTGGAAGGATCCCCAAGAACCTGGTACAAAGACTGTCTCCAGGACAAAGTCGCTGGGGTCAAGAGTGGGAGGGAAACTTACTTTTACTATAGATATTTTGGGTGTTTTTAAGTGTGTAATTGCATGACCTATTTAAGATATTGTATGCAGCCAAGCACACACATACACACACAAGAGCAAAGCTCATCTCAATTGTCTCACTGGAACACTGCTGCAGTAATAAGCAGTCATGAGTACTAGTGAGGGAAAAAATAATTAAGTTGAGGGTTCCCAGATAAAGGACAATTAGTAAGAAAAGCCACTGGTTCCTAAGCTACATGTTGTCAGTCACCTCCAAAAGCCTCTCTGCCCACATACTTTCTTTGAAATTGTTGGTCCACCCAGACTATAATCTGTCCTGGAGGGAGAAAGGGGCTGTGCCCGGGTGAAGAACTGCCGAGTTCATTTCTTTCTCTCTCTCTCTCTCACTCTCTCTCTCTCTCTCTCTCTCTCATTTACCTCTAGAGCCATCACAACTCATCTCTCCTCTTTCCTGCTTATCTCACAGGCAGTATGATACTTTATTAGTCCATTCCCACATTATTATAAAGAAACACCTACGACTGGGTAGTTTATAAAGAAAAGAGTTTTAATTCGCTTACAGTTCCTCTGGCTGTACAGAAGGCATGGCTGGGAAGGTCTTAGGAAACTTACAATCATGGCGGAAGGCAAAGGGGAAGCAGGCACCATCTTCACATGGCCAGTAGGAGACAGAACAAAGGAAGAAGTGCACACACTTTGAAACAACCAGATCTCGTGAGAACTCACTCACTATCATGAGAACAGTAAGCGGGAAACCCACCTTCATGATCCAGTCACCTCCCACCAGGTGCCTCCTCCAACATTGAAGATCATAATTCAACATAAGATTTGGGTGGGGACACAGAGCCAAACCATATTATATGCCAAGTAAGAAGAATGGGACAGTGGGAGTCAGAAGACCCCCTCTGCCTCTGAGTAATTGTACAATCTCTGTCATCATGTAAGTTTTCCCGTCTGCTAAATCAGAAGAGTAATCACCACCACCTCAGGGCTAAATACAACTCTGTCTATGAAAGCCTAAGATTGGAGCATTGTCTTCTCTTCCAAAGTATTATCTAAACCTCTTTCACAGTATAGTTTCCATAATTGACAGACCTTTCAGAGAAAGGCAACTCATTTCTTATTTGGGAGGCAAAACCTGGGGCAAAGAGTATCCAGGTTGATTAGATGTAATAACTACCAGAGAATTTGGCCATGTCCAAAAGAAAGGAAAGCAGAGGTTGAGGAAAGAACTACTCTTTTGTTTGGGCAGCAGACAATGCATGGTTATGATTGCCAAAATAAGTTTGGTTAAAAGTAAGCAACCAGATTGGCACATGGCTAACTCAATGTTTCCATCTTAAAACATTTCAACAATAAAACAACTCACTCTGTCAACACAGAAAGTGTGATTATTTTCATATAAGAGTTTTTTTTAATGTTTATTTCTATATATGGTTAGTAGCTGGTTCCCTCCAAAACAATCACATAGCAATATTCTGAAAGGCATGATCATCTTCCAGGTCATTCTCGAAGCAGCACTGAGAAGAGGTCCCTTATTCATGACCTTGTACTATATAAAAGGCAATCCATAATTAATAATGCTTAATCTATTACCTCTATTACCATTATTCATGGTCCCCCTTTACATTGGTCAGTATTGGTCTATAGAAATGAGCTCAATTCTCTTAAATTTCACAATGCATGTTTTGCTCTTTAATTCTTATTTATCAGAACCTAGGGTAGTTGACCTCATTTTGGAAATCAATGTGCAAATATTTATATTTTGCCTTTTTCTTTTCATGAGACATCATAGGATTTTAAAAATCAAATATAAAAGTTAAACTATTAAAAAATGCAACCTGTGGGATCATAACCCATAGAAAAACAAGACAAAACACAGAAAAATCAAAGACAAGAAAAGGTTATGGAAAATAAACCCCCCTTGACAAATGAAAGACTTTTTTTTCAATCCTTCATCAAACTCTTGTGGACAATTAATATTTCAAGCTCTATATGAAGAAAGAAGATGGAATTTGACCTATAAATGTCTGAAACACACCTTATTCATTTATGATCTACTAATAACAAACATATATTCAGATAACAAGCACATTATTGTTCATGAAAGAACCCCACATTAAAGGGTGATTTTCAGTCCAAGTAAATACAGAAAAGCTGCCAAAACCATCTGTTTGACTCCCGATGATCTCATTTGTTTTCATCAAACAATATCGAGTTTTTTCAAATTAGATTAATCTTCTGCCCAGTTGTTAGGCTATTTGGATAAAAATGCATAACTATTATTAGCATAAAAATAATCTCAAAAGCACACTGAAATACTTGCCCGAGAGAAATTAGTTATATTTACTTACTTTTTCGTTTTAAAGAATATTCTGGCTTCATAAAAGCTAAGGACAATTTGGTAAGCAGCACTATTCTATAAATACCTGGCCCATGGATTCATAAATAATTGCTAAATTAATGAATGAATGGAATATATGAGCAATGCAATTAAAGAAAACAGGAACACAAATGCATGCACACACAAAACCTTTCTAAGTGTGCGTTTGAACTATGACTTTTCACATTTCTATCCTCAAGCAGATATTCTCTCCTACCATTGCCTTTTTAAAATCAGCATTTTTTCCAGAGGAAAATAAGTAAAAGTCATGATAGGATTCTGATATATTTTTGTGTGACCCCTCTACTCCTCCTCAAACAATCAACAAACAAACAAAAACTTATCACAGATTTGTTTTAAATCAGATTTGTTTAATTCAAGGAAGCCTAGAAACTGGTACCTTCACAAGTTTCCCAGGTGATTTCGAGTGGCAGGCAATGACTAAGACCTATGTCTTGCCTTTGTGTGTGCCAGAACCTTCACCCGGGAGCCTTCTGCAGAGCAGCCCTTTTTGAATGTGATTACCTTTCACTTGTTCATATAAACACATTGCTTTTCTGGAAAGCCTTCCCAGGCACATCCCTGATTCCGTGCCTGCTAGCTATCCTCCTTCCCTTCTGATACGGTTTGGCTGTGTTCCTATCCAAATCTTATCTTGAATTGTAATGCCCATAATCCTCACATGTCATGGGAGGGACCCAGTGGGACGTAATTGAATCATGGGGGTGGTTTCCCCCATGCTGTTCTCATGATAGTAAGTTCTCACAAGACCTGATGGTTTTATAAGTGTCTGGCATTTCCCCTGCTGGCTCTCATTCTCTCTCCTACTGCCCTGTGAAGAGGTGCTTTCTGCCATGATTGTAAGTTTCCTGAGGCCTCCCTAGCCATGTTGTCAACTAAACCTCTTTTCTTATAAGATACCCAGTCTTGGGTATTTCCTTATAGCAATGTGGGAATGGACTAAAACGCCTTCCCTCTGCACTCAGGCATGCTTTCCCTAGAGAACTTTCCAACCAGATGGTACTTCTCTGTGTCCCCTTAATGAAGCAAGCTCCTTGAGGATATGGTCACCCTCTGCTTGATCCTGGGTCACTAATGCCTTGGAAATGAATGACTGAACTTCTCCAGGCCCTCATTTTCCTATAAAATAAGATAGAAATCATATCACTGTTGTGATGACTTAGTGGTAAGCATAAACCAGCTAACTTGGTATCTAGCAATGGGGAACATAAGTCCTTCTGGTACTTCCATGAAGATAACAGATGGAGGTAAAGGTCTTAAAATCAACCAGATAATTATACCTCACAATCTGCAGCGCTTCAACAATACTACATGGACAGGCAGATGGCTGCCACAGTTTTCATGAGCCTCAGGATGAGAGCTCTTGGTAGACAAAAGCAGTAACACTGGTCAGGCACGGTGGCTCCCAGCATTTTGGGAAGCCGAGGTGGGTGGATCACCTAAGATCAGGAGTTCAAGACCAGCCTGGCCAACATGGCGAAACCCTGTCTCTACTAAAAATACAAAAAAAATTAGCCTGCTTGGTGGCGGGCACCTATAATCCCAGCTGTTTGGGAGGCTGAGGCAAGAGAATCACTTGAACCCAGGAGTTGAAGGTTGCAGTGAGCCAAGATTGCACCACTGCACTCCAACCTAGGTGACAGAGTGGGACTCTGTCTCAAAAAAAAAAAAAAAAAAAAAAAAAAAAAAGGCCGGGTGCAGTGGCTCACGCCTGTAATCCCAGCACTTTGGGAGGCCGAGGCAGGCAGTCAGGAGATCAAGACCATCCTGGCTAATGCGGTGAAACCCCGTCTCTACTAAAAATACAAAAAATAAGCTGGGGCGTGTTGGCTGGCGCCTGTAGTCCAGCTACTCGGGAGGCTGAGGCAGGAGAATGGCATGAACCCAGGAGGTGGAGCTTGCAGTGAGCCGAGATCGCGCCACTGCACTCCAGCCTGGGCGACAGAGTGAGACTCCATCTCAAAAAAAAAAAAAAAAAGAATAAAAACAGTAACACTTTCTATCACACTAGAAGGTGATCAACATATAAAATTATGTTTTCCTGCAGGAACAATGTCATCTCTGAGGAGCTGTATTCTTTTTTTTTTTTTTTTTTTTTTTTTTGAGATGGAGTCTGGCTCTGTCGCCCAGGCTGGAGTGCAGTGGCGCGATCTCGGCTCACTGCAAGCTCCGCCTCCCGGGTTCCCGCCATTCTCCTGCCTCAGCCTCCCAAGTAGCTGGGACTAGGCGCCGCCACCACACCCGGCTAGTTTTTTTTTGTATTTTTAGTAGAGACGGGGTTTCACCGTTTTAGCCAGGATGGTCTCGATTTCCTGACCTTGTGATCCGCCCGCCTCGGCCTCCCAAAGTGCTGGGATTACAGGCGTGAGCCACCGCGCCCGGCCGAGGAACTGTATTCTGATCGGCATCCTGGCCTTAAAGAATAGGAACTACCCGTGAAGACCCATCAAGAATAGGTATAGTAGTAAAGACCAACTTACAATACATATAAACTTCTGTAATTATTTAAAGGAATAAAATGGCATTCCACATAATTATAAATAACTATGCACATTAATTACAGAAGTAGCTCACACAGATAAAGTACACATAGAATAAACTATAAATAGAACCTTAACTATAGAGTAATTTGAGGAATTTTAAATAAACCAAATTTCTTAAGAGACTAACCAAGAAAAAAATGAGATGATAACATGACTTCTTCTCTCATACTTTCCCTGTATTAGAAGTTTCAAAACTAACAAAAATAATAATAATTTCTGAGCTATTTCAAAAGTTTCTAATGCAGAATATGTTTTATGATTAGGATGACAAAAATGATAACAATAATATTTCTCATTGAGAAAATCATTCTTAGGCTGGGCACTGTGGCTCATACCTGTAATCCCAGCACTTTGGGAGGCCAATGCAGGAGGATCACTTGAGGCCAGGAGTTGGAAATGAGCCTGGCCAACACAGTGAAACCTCATCTCTACTAAAAATACAAAAAAAAAAAAAAATGCCAGGCATTGTGGCACACACCTGTAATCCCAGCTACTTGGGAGACTGAGGCATGAGAATCACTTGGACCCAGGAGACAGAGGTTGCAGTGAGCCGAGATCACACTACTGCACTCCAGCCTGGGTGACAGAGAGAGACCTGTCTCAAAAATAATAATAATTAATTAATTTAAAAATAAATAAAAATAGAAGAAAAAAATCATTCTTCAAAATAAGAGGCCAGTAAAACATTCCCCACATTTTTCATCTGGCCTATATTCTAAATTTAGTCCATTCTATCACTGAAGTTCTGCAATACTGGACCAAATTCTGCGATAACACTACCATTTAAGTGTTAACTTATTGACAACTGTCAGTGCTTTCTACACTTTATTGTAGAAAACACAACAGCAATTGATGGCGCTCAGTTAGGCTCTTTAAACAGAGCTTGATACCACTTCTCACCAAACCACCAAAAGGGAGAGGAACATATCCCCAGTAATATGGGGAAATCCAGAGCAGGAGAGAACTGGGTCAGGAGTGTGAATGTGCGGTCTGAAGTGGGGGAATTCGCTAGATGGAATGGAAATCAGGGAAGGCAAGGATATCCAAACAGGTCTAAATTTTGCCACGTGTGATGCCAGCTTTCCCTCCTAAAGTCTATCATCTTTTATGGAGAAAGGGCTTAAAAACTCTCAGGGAAGAGGGAAAGAGAATAGCCTTGTCTTTTTTGGAGCCGTTTAGTAAAAATGTCCATCGTAGTTTGACACATGCACACCTTTTCTCTCAACCCTGTGATTTCTAGGTCTCTGTCCTTAAGGAACAGACACACATGGGCCTGACAGGAATGACAAGCTGGTTCCCTGCAGCTTTGCAAAAACTCAAAATCTAAATGGCTATCAATAGGGAGGTGTTAGATGAATTACTCTGTATCTATACTATGAAATCCATACAAGAATTGAAAAAGCATGAACTGGCCTGGGAAAGTTTCTAAGTCACATTGCTGTTGATTTTGGGGGTTTTTGTTCTTTTGTTTGGGTTTTTTTTTTTTTTTTTTTCTGGCCAAAGCAAACTGCAAAAGACCATTTCTTTCCAGTTATGTAAAACTAAGAGTACACAGACAAAATTACATATACACGTAATAAACTGAAAAAGGTCCGGAAAACACACAATAAATCGATAACAGTTGTTATTTCTGAGCAAAGTGGGTTTCACAGGCTCAAAAAGAACTTCTTTCTCCTTTCTTGTTTAACTTTTTTAGTACAATAATATATTAATGTAGTGTTTAATTAAATTTAAAACTAAACATAATTGTGCCGAGGAAGGAAAGGAGAATGAGAGAGAAGTCAGAAGGGAAAAAGAAAAGAAAGTTCCAACAAATCGTGGGAGGACGTGAGCCAGTTCTTGGGGTTCAAGTCCCCCCACTCCCATTTACTTACACAATCAAAGAACTGGGAAAGACTTCCGATAAGCATTCCCCAGCACTTCAACATCAGAGTGATGTTTTCTTGGTCATTATCTGCTGTTTTCCTTTATTTCTTTTTTAATCATTCTAGTGATTTTCAAAATAGGAAAAGCGCAAAGGGTCAAAGAGAAAACATGGTCTCCCACTACAAAAGGTAAAGAGATTTTTCATGCCTACATGGTCTTAAGCTTGATTTTTCTCAAGAATGTTGACCATGACAGGTAATGACTATCAGCCTCTAAAAGCTGTGGGATATGGTTCTCATTTCTCCATTAGGAAGGCCGACCCTCTCTCTTTTTTTCCGTTGTTTGTCCGGTAGCTGTGGTCCTCAAGCCTGTCTGCATAAGGGTCTCAGTGGAAACTTAAAAATACTACAGTCAGGGGCCCAGGCTGGGTGCTGCTGATACAGCAGGCCTGCAAGCCTAATGGTGAGACCACCTGGGTCTGTCTCCCATCTCTGTCACTTACTAGCTGTGTGACATTGGGAAAGTCACTAAGGCTCTCAGTGTCACCATTTTTCCATCTATAAAATGGGGCTGACCTTGTGAGGATTCAGTGCCTGCCTCTAAGTAAGTACCACCAGGAGTACTACCTGCTGCTGTTTTGATGAAGAGGATGATCATTTTGCTGACCTGGCAAGCCCCAGGAATCTGCATTCTAACTGCTGCTTCTGTGATCCATTACATTTTGAGAAACACTGTTTATACACATTCCCTCAGGTAAAAGGAAGAACAAACAGGAAACAACATTCAAGGGTAACTTGCAGCATCTAGTAAGCTTTCACTATTGGTCATCCACTAACAATACTAGATTTCACCTTCCCATATGCTTGCCGATAGAGCCACGCCCCGCACCCGTTCTGCCTGGCACCCACTGCACTATGTTAGGTACAAGCTGTGTGCACCTCCTCAAGAGGCCTGACCACACAGCCTGGTGAGCAGCTTTAAAAACTGCAAAAGGTAGTACCTCTGAATGCAGATACCGTTCAAAATACGGAGAATTCAGTCTATCAGCACTCCCGTTACAATGTGTTAAATCAAGGGTGCCCAACCCTGGGCCACGAACTCCTACTGGTCTGTAGCTTGTAAGGAACTGAGCCACACAGCAGGAGGTGAGAAGAGGGCAAATGAACGAAGCTTCATCTGTATTTACAGCTGCTCCCCATCACTCACATTACCGCCTGAGCTCTGCCTTCCGTCAGATCAGCTGCAGCATTAGATTCTCATGAAGTACAACCCCTACTGTGAACTGCACATGCGAGTCATCTAAGTGTGCACTCTATGAGAATCTAAAGTCTGATGATCTGTCACTGTCTCCCATCACCCCTAGATAGGACCATCTACTTACAAGAAAACAAGCTCAGGGCTCTCAGTGATTCCACATTATGGCGAGTTAGATAATTATATTACACATGACAATATAATAATAATAGAAATAAAGTGTGAAATAAATGTAATGCATTTGAATCATCCCCAAACCATCCCCCCACCCCGGTCCATGGAAAAATGGTCTTCCATGAAACAGGTGCCTGCGCCAAAAAGGTTGGGAACCACTGTATTAAATGATCTGATAAACAAGTCTCCAGTTCTTTGCTAAGGAGACTCCATTGCGTATTACGTTACATATATATAACATAAACATATATTTATTTATATTAAAATTATTATATTTTTATTTCTAACATACATAAATTATATTATATATAAATATATAATATAAATTATATAATATATACATTATATTCAAATATGTAATATATAAATTATATTATATACAAATATATATTATATATAAAGTATATTATATATAATATATTATAAATATATAATATAAATTATATTATATATAAATTATATTATATAGAGTATATTAAATTATATATAAATATATAATATATATAAATTCATGGACCCTGAGGCAATCATGCCTAGACATGATTTAGTTATAAAGTATTATCAGCAAACTTCTGCATTACTATGATTCCTCGCTAAACCACTCTCATTGAGCAAGAACAGTCAAAAGCTTCAGCATGAGCATGCAGGCTCTTGTTAGAGGACTTATCAGAAATGCAGCTGCTACTGCTGTCTCAGAATTTCTGCTACCCACTTATTTGTTTTTGTTTTCCCCTATATGAATGCAGAATGCAAAAGAGTTACAGAGAAGTTTACTGGGATTCCTTGGGAGGCCAAACCCAGGTTGGGTTAACACTCAGATCTGAGGGGCCTTGGGAATGTCCTCCCAAGGGTCTCCCTCCAGTCCTTATTCCTTTACTACACAAGGCTCTTTGGTTTTCGCTTCTTGCCTTTATTCACATTCAAAGCTAAAACCCAAGGTACAACCTAACTGCCCAAAGATATGGTCAGAAATGACCAAATGAACTTTGGTACACTCTTACAACAGAATCTTATGCATCTATTAAGGATAATACGTCCAAATAACAGAGATGTTATGCCCTAATGTTTAAGTAGGAAAAAATATAAATAATCCAATATGAGTAGTAAAATATCAATCCTGTAAATACTTTTACATGGGAAAATACGGAAATAAATAAATGATAACAATTGTTATTTCTGGATGGTGAGATTATATTTTTTTCCCGCTTTTCCACAGTTTAGACTATTTTTTGAGGCTTCTCCTATAAGCATAAGTTGCAATTCCAAAAAAAAAAAAACTTCACCAAAATACTGGGAGTCTCCAGTATTTAAGAGTGAACAGGACTGTGTCCCTTAAAACCCTTGAGACAAGCACTGTATTATGAGGTAGAAAGAGAGAAAACAAAGGGTGCATATTAACATCCACTCTAAGGCCCCTGAAAAGTCAGACTCACTGTATTAGTTCATTTTCACACTGCTACATAGAACTGCCCAAGACTGGGTAATTTTTAAAGGAAAGAGGTTTAATTGACTCATAGCTCAGCATGGCTGGAGAGGCCTCAGGAAACTTACAATCATGGCAAAAGGTGAAGGGGAAGCAAGGTACCTGCTTCACAAGGTGGCAGGAAGGAGAAGTGCCAAGCAAAGGGGGAAAAGCCCCTTATAAAACCATCAGGTCTTGTGAATGGCATGAGAACAGCATAGGGGAAAACCACCCCCATGATTCAATTACCTCCACCTGGTCTCCTCCCTTGACATATGGGGATTACGGGGATTACAATTCAAGAAGAGATTTGGGTGGGGACACAAAGCCAAACCCTATCACCCATTCAGAAGTCCCTCTCATGAAGGTCCACCTTAGGGCAGGGCAGGATTCTTGACCCCCCCCCCCAAATGCCTTGGAATTTCCATCAGAAAGAGAACTCAGGACACTGTACTCGCTGGCCTATCCTTGGGTCCAGTTTGGTTAGAAGAGGCTTATCTTAAGCTCAAAAAGAATGTTCAGGAAATGTGTTTGTCTTGGGTATCTCTTTCCTTTGAAATATTAAGATATGACGAGGAAAGGGTGGTGATAAAGGAACTGGCAGGTCAAGAAGGAAAGAAGGCTACACACTACAGCATGAAAAAGCTCCCCTCTGCACGACCAATCGTGGAGAAGCAAACCGAAAGCCTGTCAAGCATGCGAAGGGCACCAGTTATACTTCCATTACCTGAGAGATGTTGACATGCAGTACGGTGAATGCATCTTTCCATGTTAGTCCCTCCAACACAATTGTCCTCATTCTTTGTTTTTTGTTTTTGTTTTTTGAGATGGAGTCTTGCTTTGTCACCCAGACTGGAGTGCAGTGGTGCAATCTTGGCACACTGGAACCTCTGCCTCCTGCATTCAAGTGATTCTCCTGCTTCAGCCTCCCCAGTAGCTGGGATTACAGGCACCCACCACCACCCCTGGCTTTTATATTTTTAGTAGGGATGGGGTTTCATCATGTTGGCCAGGCTGGTCTTGAACTCCTGACCTAAAGTAATCTGCCTACCTCAGCCTCCCAAAGTGCTGAGATTACAGGTATGAGTCACCATGCCCAACCTGCTGTCCTCACTTAACAAATGAGGTGATGAGATCAAGAGAGGATCCATGTCTCCCTCTGCTCACATGGAAATGTGGTGGATGAGTTTCCCGAGGCTTAAGACAATAGGCATTGATTGTCTCACAGTTCTGGAGACCATAAGTCTAAGATCAAGGTGTCAGCAGGGCATGCTCCCTCCGAAGGCACTTGGGAAGAATCACTCCTTGCCGTTGCTAGACCCTGGCGGCCCTGGGTGATCCTAGGCTGGTGGCAGCATCACGCCAGCTTCTGCCACTCTTTGTGCATCACATTGGATTTGGGGCCACCCAAATTCAGTATGACTTCATCTTAATTAACTATACCTGCAAAGGGCCTAGTTCCAAACAAGGTCACATTCTGAGCTTCCACGTAGACGTGAAATTTGGGAAACATTCTGCCAGCCAGTACACTTGGATTGGGACTCGGCAGGGTGACTCCAGAGCCCACACCCGAACACTGGGCTAATGCTGCCTCCTGCGTGGCCCCACACTGTGAAGCCCTGTTGACGTATAGACGGTGTGAAATCCCCAGGGAGCTGACGATCTACATGAAACCGCAGAGAGGGAAAATCACACCACTGCGGTATCCATGTGGGCTTCTGGACGCCATGGAAATCTAAAGGGGATCGTGGCAGATAAGGGCTGGGCACCTTGAGCACAGGCAGCACCCGGACAGGTTGGGAAAAAGACCCACACTAAGGCCACAAGAGAGGTGAGAGCAGGAACAGCACATTCCTGACGGAGCATGGGGCTGGAGGGCGATGGAAAATGAGGCTGGATTAAGGAGACGTTAGAGATGCTTCCAAGACAGGTGGAGAGACTTAGATCTAATTTGGAAGGAAAGGAAAATTTTAATGAGGACCAAAATGATAAAATACAGGCATAAAGACTTCTCCAGGAGAGGTGGGCAGGGTGAGTGTGGAGCCTGGAAAAACTGAGTGTTGAAACTTGTTGACAAAATATGCTCATGTGCGTGTGTACAAATATGCAGGGGCATGGTGGTTGCCTCTTCGCTACAACATTTTAACAACCTGCCTTAGAAAATAAACCAAATATGCAGATGCTCACATACTTTCATCCCTCCTCCAGGAGAGTCCCCTTCCTCCCAGCCCCAGACACACACATACACACAAACACACACACGCACACACACCCTACTTCTCCTCCCCATCCATGTGCACCCCAGCCAAGAACTGAGTGAAAAGAAAGGTGAGAGAAAGAGAAATAAAAATGCCTGAAGCAGCAGCCAGGAGAGAAGACGGCCAAGACATCAATCACCTTTGCACTGTTCACAACAGGCTCCCCTCTGCTTGACGGCCAGGGCACAGTCTCGGGACAGCACGGGGCACTTCTCTCTCTTACATGTCACTTCCTTGTTCTAGGCAAAAAGAGACACGAGACATTTGAAATAAATATCAAACAGAATTCCCCAAATCCTAACACACCACGGAGGTTTTCACAGCCCCCCTCTTATCTTGCCTTCACTTGGCAAGAAAACGCTGTGAGAGCAAATAGGATTTTGCTGTCTCTGAAACAGAAACGCCCATCCAGGAACACATGACTTTAGAGATCAGAGTCAGATGAGAGGAGATGAAAAGTTCCTTCTTTAAAAAGCCAGCTTCACCTAGATAACCAATTGCCAAGGGAGAAGTTCTCTCCCGCTCCTTCAGATTCTAAGGTTTCTTTTTAGTACACACTGCAGAAATGATAATATTTGTGTAAACCATATTTTGCCTGTTGGGCTACCTGGGCCAGGACTGCATTGTGAGAACAAAAATATTTTCACATGGCCGTCCAACAATCCTTAATAGTAGAGTGCATTAAAATGCAGCAATCTAAAGTTCCAACTCAAATAATGACAAAGTTGAGTATTGGATTGGCTTGGTAAAAGAAAAAATAATATTCTCCATGCCAAGCAGAGACACGGACATCAGTGCTTTATAGCTGTGGGACAGCTGCGTTATATTAGCACTTATGCTAATGAACGTGTGGTGAACATTTGCATCTTTGGTTTTTTCCTGAAAGGTTAGCTGTTAAAATGTTTTAAAGAAGATACAAACGTGATGGATATGCCTGTTTATATATGGATTGTATGCACCTGAACCAAAAATACTGTCTCAAAGAATTCAACAAAATGTGAGATTTACCAAGTGGCGACCACATGCTAGGTGCCGTGGCTTTCATTCTCA
Source organism: Macaca nemestrina (assembly GCF_043159975.1). NCBI lineage: Eukaryota > Metazoa > Chordata > Mammalia > Primates > Cercopithecidae > Macaca > Macaca nemestrina. The sequence goes on along the minus strand of NC_092128.1, from coordinate 104,535,407 downwards.
CTAAAATTCTGTGAGGTCAGTATCATTATCCCCATTTTGCAAACAAGAAAACTGCTGCTCAGAGAAGGCAGCTGACTTTTCCAAGATTACCCAGCTTTCCAGTGGGAGGGATGGAACTCGAGATGAAGACATAAATGTGTGCACACCTATGCCCTTCCCTGGATGACAGCAAGCACTACCAGTGCCTCATTTGGGGGCAGGTTGGAGAGGAACAACTGGCCGGCTCTGCTCACCTTGAAGTGAACCTAGAACTCTCTTTGAATATGTATTAATAAAGAAGAAATCCAAACTCAGCCCTGACAACAAATTTGAGAAGATTCTCAGGTGTACCCAGTACGCCTCCATGTCACGAGACTAAGAAGATCTCACCATTTCTTGCTCAGAACCAAGGAGACACATGCGAGCCTGCAGGAGTGTGTGTGTGCATGTGCATATGCATAAGTGCCTGCGAGCTTGTGTGTGTGTACGTGTATGTTTGCGTGCGTGTGTGTGTGTGTGTGTGTGTGTGTGTGTGTGTCTGTGTTGGAGTTTGGGAACCCAAGCAAAGCTCATGCACCACAGTCCAACCCCAAGGCAGTTCCAAAATAAAACGTGTCACCTTCTATGCTGCCCTGAAATTTCCTGGGAGTTCCAGAGCGTAAGATGCTCCCAGGGTCTAATTCTAAAATAAATCCAGGTTGCCATCCCCTCTCCTTTCAAAGATGAGAACGTCTGTGAGTGTCAGAACCCCACTCCCTCCGACTCACAGTCCCAACTGCCTGAGAGTGAGTTCTACGGGGGAGGATTGGGCCTTGCCTTGCCCGCAGCTGTTTCCACATCAGTCCTGTTATTTCCCTGCCCTCGTGGCTTTTGCAAGGGGAACTGAGGCATAGAAATAATGAGCCACAACCGGCGTTGCTCAAACTTGTCCGCTGAATGGCACACATAGAAAACGATGCTCATTTCAGCTAAGGAATGCTGGGATGAATGTGGTGAATGTTCCTGAAACTGTCCCAGGACTTGTCCAACACCCAGAGAAAGGACATCAATCCACAGCCACCTGCACCCCACACCTGCAGGGGCTGCTGCTGCTGCTTTGTTTTCTCATTTACTGGTTGTCCTTACGATGGGAGGGTGACCTGAGTCATCCAGTCTCTCTCTCTCTCTCTCTCTCTCTCTCTCTCTCTCTCTCTCTCTTTCTCTCTTTCCTTTTTTGGGATCTGTTATATGGTACATGCTCTCAAGGGACTGACCTCATTTACTCCTAAAATCCTGTGAGACAGTGACCCTCATCCTTAGCTGCACATTAGAACCCCCTGTGGGATTCTTAACAAAGACTGCCGTGGTTTCCCACCCCCTGCAGCTCAGATCTGGTTAATCTAAGGACCAGGCATGGGTATTTGTTCAAGCTCCCAGGTAATTCCAGTGTTCAGCTAGGGCTGAGAACCACTGCTGTCAGGGGAGAGTATTTCTGTGGCTGCCGGGGCTGAGCCGGGATACGGAGCTGTCCACAGTCCCTTTGTGAACAGCAGACCTATAATCTGAAGCCAAGCATGCTGGCCCCACGCTCCCCAGAACTCCTTCCCTCACCCCCTCTTCTCCATGACAATGGTGGCATCAAGGCTAACTCTAAGGCACGGCCCTTAGATTGATTTTTATAATTTTTGCTTAAACTACAAAGGTCAAACAATGTTATGGTCACCCTTCAAATTAAAGAGACATTTTTTTAAAAAAATTAATAATCTCCCCCAACTCCCACCAAAGTCATCAAGGATAACCACCAGGTATGTATGCTGCTCGGCGTTGTCGACAGACACTTCGTTTTGAAAAGCGTAGTTCTTGCAAGCTATATTTTATCCCGACTCTCCTACCCCAGGAAAATTGTGAAAGAAACTTCATTAACAGAGCTTCTGCTACCAGGACTTTATGGCTTTATGCATTCAGCAAACCTGGCTGCAGCCTTAGCCAAGGGCCACTCCCAAGCGCATCTCCTTTCTGAAGGGAAGAATCTTCAGATACAGACAGTTCAAAGCTCTCAGGGCAGTCAAAGTGAAGACACAATCTGGGATCTGATAAATAGGAAGGCACACACTCACTTAAATATAGGAACTCTTTGCTGACTTAGAAACCTGGGAGCCAGTCAAAATCCATAATAGGATCCCAAGATTCATAATAAATAGCTTGTAATTACAGTCCAGCACAAAAGTTATTCCAACCAGATGGTTTGTAGATTCACATCTGGCTTTTTTTTTTTTTTTTTTTTTTTGGTACACACACATAGAACAAGTCTAAACCTTAGCTGTAGATTTAGTGGGATTTTCCCCCTCTTATTCCACTGGGAGTTTTTAAATATTCTATCAACGGTCACATTGGTACGGAACTGCCATATCTGATCACTGCCCTGGTGTCTGATTGGTGTGAATGTGGAGTATGTCTTTGGAATCCCAGGCCTTCCAAGAAGAAAATTTAAAAGCTCAGGGAATTGCTGGTGAGAGCCTGATTCCTCCATTTCCTTAATTGAGTCCAGCAGCTACAGAGTAAATTCAAACACAGGTTAATTAAGACCACTCCATTCGCTTTCCCAATTTTGCCAAGAGACAAAAACACTTGTCCTCGAGCCAGTAACTCTGGTGAGAAGTGACACACGCAAAGCCATGCCTTCAGGACTGCCTCACCCCTGGGCTGCCTCATCCCCACATGCACTACGTGTCACCACTGTGACTCGAGGTCAGGGCTCATTCCGTTCACATCTTCATTCAAGAAACATTTTCTAATACGGGCTCACACTTACTGAACTCGTTCTCTGCGTGTTCAGGCTCTGTGCTAAGAATCTTACGTGCATTTTTTTCACCAAAAATTCCTCATGATGGCCATCTTACAGAGGAGGGATCAAGGTTAGGAAATTTGCCCAGGGTCACCCAAGAGACAGATCTGGAATACAAATAGAGGTCTGTCATTTAAATGCCACACTTTGCTACTTCCCAGGCATTCAGGATGCAGAAGAGAACAAAATAATGTTCCTGCCCTCAGGCTGCAGGGGAGATTGGTGCCTTCCTGGTGGCTCCAGACAGGAACTGTCTTAACTAGAGGAGAGCAACTCCAGGGGCCTGTGTCATGGCCAACCACGGGAAGGTTTGCAGACACCAGCTGTTTGCTGGTAACAAAGAAAGTTGTTCCAATTTGGATAGCAACAGGGATGAGACTATCATGCCTCTGAAAGCCAGACTGGCATCCTCAAACACTTTTCCCCAAATCCCAGCTTGGGTTTGAGTCTCTCCGAATCTAAACAAGAGAAATGGTGGCAAAAATACACTCAAGGAAAAGGTCGGAATACTCTTAAAAAAAAAAAAAAAAAAACCCTAACCAATGAATAAGAGCAATAAACCCCACCGCATCTTTCATTCTCAGTCTCCCGTGAGTCCCTCTTTCTAAGGTTGCCAGCCAGCGGTCTACCTGTTGTCAAAAGTGTCTGTCTGCATTACTGCCTCCTTTAAGGAAGATAGTTAACCGATTCTCTAACATTGATCAAATACATCAAAACCCAAAACGTAGCCTCTGGAGGCACATTAAATGAAGTGCCAACATGAAAAACTAAAAGGGGGGCATAGGGAGTAAAACATTTTTTAAAAATCAACATGACTGGCAACAAAGCTCTATAAGGATGTGAGCCAAACCACAGCTCCTGCCGCAAGCCAAGTTCAAACAGGATTCCGGCAGTCAGCTTGCTGTGTCTGAGATCTGCCACGAGATGGCAGCACAGAGTGCCCGGTCTCAGGAATTGCAGCCCTGAGACCGCCAGCGCCGCCTTGGGAGTATTTCCCAGTGTCTGGTGGGGAGGGACATGAACTTTCCCATGAGCATAGGGCGGAGGTGTAGAGAGAAGATAGCAGAGCACCGCCGTGAAATGTTCCTGTGTGCTTTCCTCGACCAGAAAAACACGCTTTTGAGATGCTTCTGTTCTATTCCAAGCCCCAATGTCTTGAACGTATTTTTTTTTCAAAGATTCTTCCAGAACCAATCCTATTATGGAATACGAAAAGTATTCTTTGACCTTTCATTTATAATAAAAAATAATCAAAATCTGAAGAGGAAAATACAGCAGCTAGTATGATGAGGGTAGTGGAGGGAGACGTGTCTGCTGGCAGATCCTTTATTTTTAGACTATGAAACACCATCACAAATCTCTCGAAATAAGAGTGCAAATGAAAAGACCTCGTGCCTGCCTGCTGATCGTCCATTTGGTCAGCCATGCTGTGAAGGTGGCAGATCCACACAAGACCCTTCCCCTAGATGATGGCATTATTTTCCCTCCATCCCTGTCTCTGATGACAGCAAAGCCTGCCTGGGAAGCAAACAGCTGTCATTTGGCAAACTAGCAAATTCAAAGTGACAGATCCTTTTTCAGGAAACCAAGAAGGCTGTGAGGTTGTGGTATTTTTTTCTGCCCGAGTGAACAATACTCAATATGTCAATGAAGCACATGGGCCAGGAAGCGGCAGAGTCCCGTTATTCCATCGTGGTAGTCTTTTTTGGGGAAGAGCTTACAGATTTTGCTACCTTCAAGAATTCTCCACCAAAATACAAATATCCCTGGGGATAGACCCACATTCATCCCAAATTGCCAATTTCTTGGGATAGATGCCCCACCCTGGCGACTCTGAGAGGAAAAGTTGCTTAGCAATGGAGGCTTCAAAGCTGAAAAACAAAGCCTTGGCACACGTATCACTATACTCAGTGGTGCGGGAGAGAGGCAGAAATCATGCGGCAAGGTTCCTAGTCTCCAGAAACCTACAAGCTCTTGGGGAAAATAAGACAACAGACATCAGCAGATCACACAAACACTACGGTGTGACTTCTGGCACAGTGAGAAGCACGAAAGAGAACTTCACCTTGATTCAAAAGCCATCATCGTTGCTGAGCACAAATAGGACACCTTGATGCTTACTCAAATTTTTATTATCAGAGAACTTACACAATGGTGTTCCATGTGGAGAGTCTCAAGATGGCTCAAATAGGAATTTGTTGTTAGGAATATGGATGTCTTGTTTCAAGTGTCCCAAGGAGGAGGGAGCAGGGGAAGCTGATCCCACATCAGCGTGTATATTCTCATTGGAATTTCTAGTCTCTCTATGTATGAAGTCAAAGAGATCAACTTCCCTTGAAGTATCCCCATTGTAACCCAATTCCAGATCTCAAAGAGTCAAAGGAAAATTTTTAGCACTTTTGAACACAGGTCACGATTTCTCCCAGGCAATATTATACCACTTCTCATAAACAGAAGAATAATACTTCAGGTTTACATAGCACTTTTCTTCTAAAGATCTCTGTAGACATTATTTCATTAATCCTCACAGGTTTATTAAGATTTGCAGATGGAGAAATGGCACACAATGAGGCTGTCTCAGATCCCTCAAAGAGGCAGCTAGCAGTGAACCCAGGAACAGAACCCAATTCCCAGCCTGGCTTATGGGACCAGCTGGGAAGGTTAGTTTGTAAGGCGCACAGCACTAAAATGTACAGGAGTGTCATATCCAAATTAGGTTAGCTCCAATAAGCTGTTGAGATTTTAGAAATAGACTAGTATGTAAGTTAAGCTAGTCTGCAGATTTTCTGGACAGGCCACCTGGTACGAGGTAACCTATGAAAGGTGCCATGGAAGGAAGGGATTACCCAGGACTTGGGCAAGCAGACCAGACTTAAAGCCTTCAAGGTTCTAGAATGAAGAGATGGAAACAAAAGCTGAAAAAAGAAGTGTGTTGGCAGCAACCAAAGACCCAAAGGGGCCAGATTTCATTGCTTTTCTTTGAGACAGGGTCTTGCTCCATCACCCAGGTTGGAATGCAGTGGCACAATCATGGCTCACTGCAGCCTCAACCTCCCAAAGTCAAATGATCTCCCATCTCAGCCTCCAGAAGTAGCTGGGACTACAGGAATGCAACACCACTCCTGGCTAATTTATTTTTATTTTTATTTATTTGTAGAGACAAGGCCTCACTATGTTTCCCAGTCTGGTCTCAAACTCCTGGGTTCAAGCGATCCTCCACCTCAGCCTCCCAAAGTGCTGGGATTATAGCTGTGAGCCACTGCACCCAGTGAGATTTCACTGTTTATCAGCAGTTCTGATCATTGGAAATGGTAAAATGAAGTGATGACCTCTCTAGAACATTCGGTCAGGGGAAATCCTGAGCAAGTGAGCATGAACTCACAGAGGAGAGAATGCAAGCTTGTACCTGCTCCAGCCTGTCCCCTTTGGACAAAATCTGTTCTCAGTCTCTCGGAAAATAATAATGGAGCATGGGTAGGGGGGCCCTGAGATAGCCCAGTGGTTGCCAATGGCAGTATTAAAATTGATTGATAATTTATTACTTTAATTAAGCTTTTGCTTGTTCATTCTTCATTACTGTTAGTAAAATTGACTTCCTTATAACTCTTACATAGAAATATCTGGAAGAAAAAAATAAAAGGCAGTTTGGTCAGCCACAAACCGTAAGTGTACAAGTCCAAGGCTCTGGGTCATGTCTCTCAACTCAACAGAACTTGGGAAAAAAATAGAAAGAAAACATGAAGAAATCCATTTCTAAGATGAAGAACATGAAGCTGAAAGGGAAAAGGACCCAAACTCCCCAGATGAAATAAGTGGTTTCCCCCAAGACTTCTTTCCCAACTGAGTTTAGTCCAAGAGATGGGAGGTGTCAACTGTAGCCTTTGCACAATATACCTCACGCCTTTAACATAAAGTGGCATTTCCAGACCTTTCTGCAACCCCAACCTCCACTGCTTTTGCAAATCCCTTCCATAGTCAGGGCCACAAACAAAGCTGATCCATCTCTAACCAAACAATGAAGTAACATACTGTTTTCCAGGCAGGTTGCTGAACTATTAAGAAGAATAACACCTGACATTTATAGAAAATCTATTATATGCCCCTCCATGCTGAATATGTTTTGTGTATTTTGTCATTTAACCCTTGCAAACAAGCCTGAAGAAGGTACTGATTTACCTCCCACCCCATCTTACAGGTAAGTAAACTGAGGCACGGAGAGGTTAAATGGCTCACCCAGGTTTACATAGCTGGCCAGGGCAGAGATTCAAACCCAGGACTCTGATATCAAATCCTATGATTTCATCACTATGCTATACAGCTTCATTTAGAGGCTGAGTGAGCCACCTTCCCCTTGCAGCTAAGAATTTAAATGTTTGCCTTTGTTAAGCACCCCATTCTCAGACCTTTATAAACCTTGGTGCTTTACGGTTGCATTTTGAACACACAAGTAAAAATAGTGCCTTTTAGGAAAGACAGATTAAGTCTCTGACTTAAAAACTCAAAACAAGTCCCAGTCTCTGAGTGCCTGGTCCTTTGCAAGGCTGACCAAAACCTGGACCCGAACCTGCCCAGTTCTCTCATTTCTTCTTTGATTTGAGCAGAAGGGTGTACTCTCCTGGGAGACTTGCAGCATCTCACGGCCGTAATTTTGGAGACTTAATGTTAAACTGTCTTGCAAGAACATCACGCAATTCATTGCGCTCCATCTGGGAGTGTTATTCTTTTTCCCTCCCGTCTAGGCTCAACGAGTCTTTACCCCAGAGACCCAGGCCCTGGCAAAACCGCCTCCTCCAGCCCAGCTCACAGTGCAAACCCCGAACAAAGCTGCCCTTGAAGCCCAGCCATTTAAAAAGACTTTATGAAGCCCACTGGGGCCCCCCGATTATTTTGCAACAAGTCATATCCCATGAAGAAATTCACTTCTCTGCAACACAAAACAGAGGGAGATTAAAGAAAAAGGCAGGGGGGTGGAGGAAAGAAGTAAGACCCCCTGCGGTTCTGTCTGGCCAGAATCGTGTCTTTTAGTACCCATATCCCCTACAAAGACGATGTTCTGATGATATATGGCCCTAATACATCACTAAATGACAGTGTTCTCCTGATCCCATACCTTGAAAATATGACACGTGCCAGCAGAGGCAATGGGGGATTAATAAGGAGGCCCTTTTGATATTTATGTTACCTAACATTTCCATTTTTTTAATGGGTTTTAGTTTGTTGGAGGGATTGTTTTGGGTACTATTCTGTTTAAGGGTTTAGGTCTGGCTCTTTTTTTTTTTTTTTTTTTTTTTTTGGCTTTTTCAAGAAACTCACAGAACAAAGAAACACAGTCCATTAGAGTGTCCCGGCTGCTCAAGTAGAAGTCTGATTTAAAACAGGGCAGTGTCAAACGGCTCCTCATTCTGTTTAATCATATTTTGAAATAGAACCAAAACATTAGGGATGGCAGAACACAAAAAAACAACCACCAAATAAAAATAGTAGCCCAAAAGAGAGTAGCACTGCCTGCTTTTTATTTAGGTTGCACGTCGTATAAGCAAAGGGTCTGCTGGCAACAGCACATTCGTGTAACAGGAATGGAGGGAACACACAGAGCCAGGGATCGAGCCCCACGGGCCCTGCCACAGACGCAGCTCTGCCACCGTGCTCAGTTCCCAAGAGCAAACCAAAAAACCAACAGGGAGGTGGCATCTCACTCTGCCAGGTGTGTGAACCGAGAGGGATCATGGTGGCATCCTGCCTTTGTTTGGCCCAAATGCCTCAGTCAACCCTTCTCTCTTCCTAACAGAAGGGACTCCAACAGCTGGGATGTGGGATGGGGTGGGTGCTGCAGAGAACACTTCCAAAAAACTCCTGGGAAGAATTTGCAGGCCAGGGGTGAGGGAGAAGGAAGCCCTGCAAAGCAGTGCGGCTTTACACGCAGGAGGCCCGGCTGCCTCTTCAACACCTCTGGTTATTTTACACTGCTGGGCGCCCTTCAGCACATGACGAATAATAAATCTGCTTCTTCCTCTGCCCAAAAGGAAAACAGAAGAGAAAGGGGCGATGAAATTCTATGAATACTTTTATACCTTTCTGGTGAGTTCTTTTGAAGTAGGTAGAAGATGACAAACCACATTTTCGGGGTCCAACTCCAAGTACCTGTAGGATCCGGGGCTCAGAAGGCATTAGTGGGGCTTTCCAGTCCCAGAGGGACAGTGCAGAATCTTCTGGCCAGGTTGGTGGGGGTTTTGGAGAGAGTGGGGAGTGGGAGTAAAGAGTTTAAAAGTGGTAATAAAATTAGGTAACTCCATAGGAAAGCGTGAGACCTGACATTAAAGAAGGTGATAGCTGGAGATATTATTTTGACAGCCCCTTTCTTGACTTACTGCAATATAGGAAGTTGGGCTGTCTGGTATCAAAAGACAGATGACTCAATGGGCCTTTTAAATATGCACAGAAGGCCGGGCGTGGTAGCTCATGCCTGTACTCCCAGCACTTTGGGAGGCCGAGGAAGGCGGATCACAAGGTCAGGAGTTCGAGACCATCCTGGCTAACACGGTGAAACCCCGTCTTTACCAAAAGTACAAAAAATTAGCCGGGCGTGGTGGCGGGTGCCTGTAGTCCCAGCTACTAGGGAGGCTGAAGCAGGAGAATGGCGTGAATCTGGGAGGCGGAGCTTGCAGTGAGCCGAGATGGCGCCACTACACTCCAGCCTGGAAGACAGAGTGAGACTCCGTCTCAAAAAAACAAACAAAAAAAAATTAAATGTGCACAGAAATGACTCTGTCAAGGGTAGAAGAAGAGTGAGCACGTACAAAACACAGAAACCAAATGTCTTAGATTCCCTTGGCAATTGGTGGTGGCAAAACCACTTCTTTGTGAGGCCAGCCCTGGAAGGTTGTCACTCTTGTCACAAGTCAGCACATGTCTCCTTCCTGGATCACGTACCTACAGTGAACCCACCAGGTCCTCAGGTGTCCCTCATTCCTGTGGGTCAACAACAAGCCACAGAGCCAATGAAACAGATTTTTCATGGATTGCCCCGTGAAAGCCCGCGTGCTGTTAGGAGTTACAAAAATATTTGATGTTGACAAGTAAATGGAGCTGACATCCATGGGAATAGGCAGGGCGGAGGAGCCGCTCACAGCCCATCTGTCATTTTGACAAAGTAACTTTCTGGTCACCAGTGAGACACTCTTAAAGACATCTGCACAATTGACCCCGACCACCGGCAATCACAGAGCCTTTCAAAGGTACCCCAGGGACGAAAAGCCAATCAGCTTTAGAGCTGGATCCTGTAGTCCTCCCTCCGGGTAACAGTAAGAACAGGGTGACACCTCAGTTGCTGGAAAGATCTCTGCTCCCAGGTTGTATTTATATTGGTGCCAACTACAGAGGTTGTCCAGTTAGCCCAAGTAACATCAGGTAGGGAAGCAAGAGAATAGGAGCTCTCTAGCTGGCTAGAAGTTTGCAGAACTGAATATGTCAGCCTCGGACAGCATCCCCCATATGAAGGCAATTCTGTGAGCTAAGGTTTGTCTGACTCATTCACGAAGGCCATTAGCACTGTGTTCTCTTCACCAAAGCTTTCCCAAGGGTCACATGCAGATGTCAGAAGAACATTGGAGAAGCCACAGATTTATTTCCTTGGTTTAGAATGTAATTTTAATCCACTAGTGTCCATTTGCAAACTCATTAAACCATCAAAGAAAGCCAGATTTGCAAATAATCCCTTTCTGAGATTAAGGTGTTATAAAGAAACGAGAGTGGTCAATTACACACAAAACATTATCAACATAAACGTTGCTGAAGGGATTCACAGCATGTGCCCATTTTTAAAAGGAAAATATCAACCATAATTAGAATCCTTAATCATTAATTTTAACAAGCGTTCCATCAAAAAACAGCTTCCAGAAGCTTTCACATATCTAAAATAAGGCAAAAGTATCTGCAGAAAAACAAATGGCTATTAGAAACATGTGGCATTGGGGCTATAAACTTGGATTTTTCTGCAGGTTAATCACTGCAGATTTCAGATCTATCTGACCAAAAATCCACAAATCTGTTTAACTAATATTTTTGAGCCCCTGCGGCAGGCCAGGCACTATGCCAGGTTTTGATGGGAACAGAAAATATGAATCAGACACATCTTCTGCCCTAGAAGAGCTTACAATCCAAGAGGGAGAGAGACTAAAGCATAAACACAGCACAGGCACCTCCCATGTTGCAACACGAGGGGCAAGAAGTGCCGGTTACCAGCTCAGAGAAGCTCAGAAGTGAGGCGGGAACAGTTAGTTTTGACCAAATTCCACTGCCACAAACTCCTAAAAATCATCCAAAGTCTCTTGGTTCTTTAGACACTACGTGGCCCACTGAAATGAGCCTTTACAAAGTTATGTTATACAATTATCTCACTGAGACAGAATTTGACCTACATCTGTCAGCATTTTGGAACTGACAATTCACAAATGAATCTTCTTCTATGATGACATTCCAGTGCACTCCAAGTGAAGTGTAGCAACCTCACTTGGTATTTTTGAGTAGAACAGTTTGTTTCACATATATCACAGGAAAATAAGGGGTGCTTATCTTGTGCCATGATTTTCTTGCTCTATGAAACTGTAATATTTAACATACTTTGCTAGTCTTTCATCTATGTTTTAGGTAAAATATAAAACATAACATACTGGAATTTAACTTACATTCTAAAACCAATAATTACCACGCTGCCAAGTCCACCATGAGTGGTAATATCTATTTTTCAAAAACGGTTTTCTATAGGAAAGAATTTTATTCTAGAATGATGTTGCTCATTGCACAGTTTGTTATGATAGCATTAGTGCTCATTGGAGACAACTTTTCATCTTTCAGTGGATTTGTTTAGTTTTCGCACCATCAAACATGATACCCACAATAATGTAAGCTACAAAAAGGGCAAGTCATCGTGACAGAAGAAGCAAAGTTTGGAGTAGAAAAAAAAGTTCATCATTTATTTTGGGGAAGAGAAATAGTTAGATCTTCCAATTGCCAAATCAAAAAATTAAACTCAGTGGCACAGATGAATTCGCCCAACAAATATGCTCTGAATGAGCCCAGCATTGTCCCAGGTATGGAGGGTATAAATGAACATGGGAGGGCCGTGTCCTCACAGAACTGATGTTCCAGCAGCAGGATCTCACGGGCACTGCAGAGGGCTCTGAGAAAATGAAGCGGGACAAGGGAACAGAATGACAAGGTGTGAGGCTGTTGGGGACAGTGATCAGAAAAAGACCCTTTAGGCTGGGTGCAGTGGCTCACCCCTGTAATCCCAGCACTTTGGGAGGCAGAGGCAGGTGGATCACCTGAGGTTAGGAGTTCAAGACCAGCCTGGGCAACATGGTGAAACCCCGTCTCTACTGAAAATACAAAAATTAGCTGGTGGCGTGTGCCTGTAATCCCAGCTACTCGGGAGGCTGAGGCAGGAGAATCACTTGAGCCCGGGAAGCAGAGGTTGCAGTGAGTCAAGATTGTGCCATTGCACTCCAGCCTGGATGACAGAGCAAGACTCCGTCTCAAAAAAAAAAAAAAAAAAAAGGAAAAGACCCTCTAATAAGAAGACATTTACTCCTATACCTCGATGGAGAATACGTAAATATATTGGATATGTGTGCTCCAGGCACAGGAAAGAACAAAACCCCAGTGGAGAGGGGGTTAGGTATCCTGTAGGAGTGAGGAGGAGCCCAGTGCGCAGCTGGAGCACAGTGAGAGGGGAGGGTGCTTTGTGAGCTGAGGCCAAGATAGCGTCTGGAGCCGCACCGTGCAGGTCTGTGTAGGCCATGGTTACTCTTCAAACTGGATTCTGGGTGAGATGAGAAGCCACGGGAAGATTTTGCTCAAGTAAGTCAAATAATTTGCATACTTTCAAATGGTCACTGCTTGATAACATATTGTCCGAAGTCAACAGCAGTAACAGGTAGTTAGAAATAATCCAACATATTTTCAAGACTATACTGACAAGAGCTGCTAATGAATTGAACCTGGGATGCAAGAGAAAGAGGAATCCAGGACCCCATGGTTGATGGATGGCCTAAAAAATGGATCCATGCAGCTGATGTCACTGGCTGGAACAAACTAAGTTTAAGGAGTGGTGACAAAGGAGAGCTCATTCAGGCCATTTTCAGTTTGAGATGCCTACTCAACATCCACGTGGAGACACCAGGTAGACATGTGGACAGATGCAGCTGGACTGGAGGTGGGGTGTGGGAACATAAATGTGGAAACTATCAGCATACCGGTGGTTTTGGGCCATGGATCGGTATAAAATTGCTTAGGGTATGAATATAAAGAGAGAAAACGTCTTGGCTGAATCCTGGGACCCTCCAATATTTAAAGTTTGAAAAGATAAGGAAGATCCACCAAAAAGAAAAATAAGCCAATAAAACAGAATTCTTATAAGTCCATCACACAAACGCTGAGAGAGCGCCGTATGTATGAGTCCTTACCCACAAAGACACACAAATGTGTGCATAGACAACTGTAAGTTACCCTGGCTGTGATCATTACATTAATTCAGTGACCACCAGAGGTCACCTTCTATCAGCACCTGCCACTCTGCCAGGTGTTTTAGCAACCAAGATACCCCAGGATGGGAGGGTTGCTACCCATTATTTGAGGCTCACAAGAGAGGCTGCCTAGACCACTGCTGCCCACTCCTTACTCCCACTACTACTAATTATCACACCTGCCAACCTGCATCTCAGAGGAAAACTGATTTGATTTAAGTTTAGGAAAATTCTGGTTGGCTAGAAGAGCTAAGAATTCCAGGGAAAAGGTCTAGGACCAATGTTCCCACTCAAGAGGGCACAAACCCACTAGAGCTTAGTGACCAAAGGCTGGGTGAGTATTGCAGATGGGTGTGTGTGGCAGGTGGGGGGAGGGGGCGGGGACATTAAACACTTGGTAGTAATAGAAAGAAAGGGAGACAGAAAATATCTCAACTTAAGTTTTTCTTCTCTGTTATACGGAGTCCTGAAGCCATAGCCTGGAAGTGAACAGAGTCCACAGTCAGAGGCCTCTTTTAATATCTCATGCCAAAAAATATGGCTCAATGCTGGGACCATGATACTCATGTACAGCAGGGTAACTAGGATCCAGGATCTAGGGAAGAGTCTACACATACAGGCAGGCACTGGCCAAGAAGTAGAGAAGCCAAGACCCCACAACCATCTTGGGACTCACTCTGGAAGTGAGTATGAGACAGAGGTCAGTGGAGAAACAAGCTAGCAATGTGTTGCAATTTTGGGATTAGTACTCCTCTCTGTACTTTCCACATAAGATTTCCTTCCCACATATTAGAAGGCTGTTAAAGTCTCCCCTGGGCATCATCTTCACCAGGCTAAATTATATCAGCACATCATCATTAGTAAAAAAAATATTTACTAACCCCCACCTGAACACTTGACACTGCTCCAAGCTGGCCCGTTAGCTCACCCCAGCAATCCTTCTCTTGAGCCTTTGATCAAGATCACAGATGGGTCTCCACCAGCTGTCCACCAGATCATCCAGTTTTGCCTAGAGAGCAGTTCCACGTGGCACACTGAGAGGTGTCCAAGGGAGAGAATACAGTCATGGGTTCTTAGTTTCTGTTTCTGGTTGGGCCAGTAAAGCCCCTTCCTCATCCCTCTTTTCTGCTTATCACTAGAGACCGAAACTAAAAACCACGACCTCGGGATTCTAAAAGCCTAACACAAAACAAAACAGAACAACAACAAAATAAGGTGAGTTGGACAAGCTCGTCCCTACAAATGTCTGAGCCATGCTGCGTGGAGGAGGAACAGCCAGCCCACTGTAATGCCTTTTGTACATTTCAGTGTCGGGCTGAACTCAAGAATTAAAAGCTGAGACTGAGAAAAACTAGACACGAAACTTGGGGAATGGTGACATCATGGAATTTCTGCGCTAATGACAAAGAAAGAAAATAACATGGTAAAAAATAATAAGGATGGAGATGAATCCCTGGAACAATGGAATGCCAGGCTAATTTAAAAAAAAAAAAAAAAAGGTTTAAAGGATTCCCATTTAAAGTATGGGAAATTGTCCAGCAACATGACCAGAATTCCGTGAAGGTGATGGGAATCAGAGCCTGGTCAACTTGACTTTACACTCTCCCTCAGCAGGGAAAGAAAGGTGTGGGCACAAACAGGTCAGCAAAAGGGAGAGAAGAAAACTAAGATTTCCCAGAATGGCTTTATTCTGCGCAAGGAAGAAACCTGCTGGCTCTAAGTTGCCAGCTGAAGGAAACAGCTTCTTGCAGAGGTTTTGAGGAGTCACTTTGGGGTGAAGTGGAGAGCTGGATCCCGCTTCACCTGGCCCTCAACTCTGCGTTGTTTGCGGCTGGTTCCTCCAGATGCGGCTGGATCCCACTAGGTCAGTCATAAAACCCTGGGTTTTGTGTCAGATTGCTCCATCTAGTTGGCTCATGCTGAAGAAGCAACAAACATAACGTCATGTCAGCTTCGTCCTGCAGCTGCTACCCATCCCAGAAAGACCACAGGAAACAGAGTGTATCCCTGTGGGAATCTATCCCATGAAGAGACTGGCAGCAGCCCAGCGGGTCAGCCTCTCCCACCCAAAGGCGCCAGGCAGGACCTTACCTAACTGGACTGCAAGGACTGTTAAAACATAATCCCCAGGGAAGCTATTTGCTGGGTCTCTCTCACTGACCCCAGGGGGTATTCTCTCAACCCTTGTGGTTAGGTGACATTCTCTGAAAGACAGCTCTGTGGAGTCTGCCCCGGATGGGACAGGAATCTGGTACTTGAATTGCAGTTCCAACTCTCGCTGATTGTGGTGGGACTTTCGCCTTGCTTTTCCTTTTCTGAGCCTTAATGAGCTCAACTATGAAACTGGTTTCTTAAGAATGCCGGCCCTACCTCACAGGCTGTCTTTGAGGAAAATGAACTTTGGACTGTCCCCAGCTTATGAATAGTGTTTGTTCGCAAAATATCTATTAAGATTTAAAGTCTGCAAGGCGCTGTTCTAGATGTTTTGATCATGAGAAGAATTAGATGCTATTCCTACCCTGAAGAAGCTTCAAGTCCAGTAGAAGAGAAAGTCATGTAACTAGTTAATAAAAATGTAGAGGAGAGAGGAGTAAGGGTTATAATAAAAAGTGACCAATATAAAGTCTTCAAGGAACAAGTGAGTTCATTCTGATTGGGTGACTAAAGGAGGTTTGATAAAGATGACATGAGTAGGAAAAGAACACTTCAATAAAGATAGCTAATGTGCAAGAAAATTGTGTAAAAGTTCCACGAAAGCAACATTATGTAAACGATAGTTGATCTATTATCAAGTTTTATACCAATAACAGAATTTCAACTGTACCTAACCAAGATTTAAATATAAACATATGTTTATGTTTATATTCATATACCCTTCTCTTTCCATTACATGTCAGGTGGAAAGAGTGCTTCAAAAATTGGCCCCTGCATAAAAGTCACGGGAAGGGTTTATTAAAAATGGAGCTTTCTGGCCAGGCACAGTGGCTCATGCCTGTAATCCCAGCACTTTGGGAGGTTGAGGCGGACAGATCACAAGGTCTGGAGCTTGAGACCAGCCTGACCAATGTGGTGAAACCCCATCTCTACTAAAAATACAAAAATTAGCCAGGCATGGTGGCACGCATCTGTAATCCCAGCTTCTCAGGAGGCTGAGGCAGGAGTATCACTTGAACCTGGGAGATGGAGGTTGCAATGAGCTGAGACCACACCACTGCACTCCAGCCTGGGTCATAGAGCAAGACTCCATCTCAAACAAACAAAAAAATGGAGCTTCCCTGGTCTGCACAGGAGCCAGCCAGACCTACTCCATCAGGATCTCTGGACCAGGACACAGGAAATCTGCATTTTTTAGCAAATTCCCTGGTGGTTCTTACACATATTAAAATCTGAGAGCCACCACTGCTGGGCCCCTGGTAGGAGAACAGACGAAGCTGAAGGCAAAATTCTAACCACTGACTTGTTAACGACCTACAACTGTGTGAGAGAAGACAAGTAGCCAAACTGAAGTGTGTGAGGGAAGAAGGGGCAGAGGCCCAGGGAAGGGAACACATCGGGCAACAGAATTGCATACCCCTTGTCACTACTGTTCAGGCTTCATTCTATGGGCTCCCAGCACATATATACAAGTATCAGTTTCATCACACATTAATTCACACTTTCATCTAAGATTCTAATGACAGAGGGTAGTTTCCAAACTAAAACCATTATCCAAATGTTATATAAATACACACACACATACATATATATATGTGTATATATGTGTGTGTGTGTGTGTGTGTGTGTACACAGATACATAACCCTATAAAATCTAGCACAGTCAAGGACTAACAGGTTGCTCTGACTAATCGAATATTTCAAACAAGAGTTAATATCTCTGGCTTGCATAAGTTAATCAATTTTCAAAGAACTTTAAAGCAATAAAAGACATCTAACTTCAAAACTATCTCAACCATAATTTAATCCCCTTCTGTTCATGTAAGAAGCCTTGCTCCTGTCTTGCAGTGCCTCAGGATATTATTAACATAAATGCTCAATAAATGTGTGCTGAGTTTAATGACCATCAATCAATCATTTGCCTACTCCAGTCCTGCAATGCCATTCCCACATTTCCTGCAGAGCCCCTACCATGTGCTCCCCACCTAAGCTGGGTGCTGCTTCTCCCCTCCCTCCCCCACTGCCCCACCACCCTCAGAGGGGTCTTGAGGATATACAGAAGAGCCCATTAATTCAGAGTTGGAGGTTCACAGATTGAGAGGCATTTTACTATGCCGCCACATTTTGGCTTTAGTTTATGAACCCAGTGCAAATTCACTGAATTTAAATATCCCCTCATTCAGGTACGTTGCAATAACCTGGAGGATAATGTATCCCTTGCAATAACCTAGAGGATAAATATCTCTCTTGCAAAAGTCTAAACGTCCTCAAAGCATACATTAGGTTGAACCACATAAAACTGCTGCTCCTATAGGTCAACGTCAGACAACTACCAAAAATTTCGTAACTCCAAAATCTGGGGACTCCAGATTTCTATAACATGACCCTTTAGCATGCAAAGTAACTTAAGAAAACTTTTTTTTGCCCTTGGTCAGTATATGGTTTACATGAAACAGAAAAAAATTCACAGTTTTTAACAATTCCCCTACACACACATGCACCCATGGATGAAAAGGAAGCAACGCCATCTGGTACATGCATTTCCAGCACATCCCAGCAGGGAGAGAAAAGGGCTGGTTCCTCCAACAGAAGCCATCCCAGACTAATGAGATGCACAAAAAGGGTAGATTCCTGCCCCCTTCCCTGACAGCCAGCTCTTCCACAACTTCTGATCTGAGTCACCTCTAAGAGACAAGGAATTTCATCCTGGTCCTCATCTATGTGCTAATGGAGCTGCAGCTAGCTGACCTCTGGTAGGTCCCACTGGGCATCAGAATCATTGTTTCACATGTGCTTGAAAACAGGAAATTACCACAACTCAAGCCTAATGGGCCCCATTCCCCTCAAGGGGCATAAACACAAGCCCATGGCAAGACCTTAACTGTTTTGGCATAGTGGCTCCCAAGTGGGAGAATATCTGCTTCATCTTTCATGTTCTCTCATTCAGGAAAATAGTGTTCTCCCGAGACCAAAAAAAACACGGCTATGTGAATGTCTTGATGCTACTGCTTTTACACCATAAATCCACAAAGCTGGAGAGACCCAGCAGGCTGCGGGTGTCTCTGGAATTCATGAATTTCTGGGCGGTAAAGGAACAGAATGAGGCAGGCTTTACTGGAGGCAGAAGCTGCAAACCCCACAGGCCACTGATGCAGAGCAGCCTCTGCCCTCTGAGAAAAGTGGGAGCAATTTTAGTATCTTGGCACAAATGGCTCTGTTCAATTAGAAAATAATGGAAACTGAATCCCCCAGCATCTTTTAATAAGACCTGGAGCAATCAACATGGCGAAGAATGAAAATGTCATTCATTAATGTTACTGCTGCAGTCCATAGACATGCCTCAAAGAGGAACCTCAGAAAATAGGTTTTTAAAAGGAGAAAGGGGGAAGCAATTAAGATCAAGATGCTGGCCAGGTGTGGTGGCTCACTCATGTAATCCCAGCACTTTGGGAGGCCAAGGCAGGAGGATCGCTTGAGGTCGGGAGTTTGAGACCAGCCCTGGTGATAGTGAGACCCTGTCTCTACAAAAATAAATAAATAAATAAATAAATAAATAAATAAATAAATAAATAAAATAAAAGATGCTAAAAATGTCTCTTACAGAGGCCCAAAGAAATGGAAGAGCAGCTTCGAGTTTTCATACCTCCTTTCCATGGGACAAGCTGTCCCTACTAGAAATAACCTTCCTGAGGTCACCCACAGTCAAAGAGGCCAGCAGTGCCACCAGAGTGGCCAGCTGATCACACAGCGTCTAAAACTAAAGTGCTTGGCCTATGCCAACAGCATTAGCAACCATGAAAAACTGTCTGGTCAAATACTATATATGTGACTAAGAATACAAGAGTTGTTTTGGAAAGGCGTGTTTTTGTAAGTTAAAACGGGATGATCATTATCTTCATTATTTGTATTCCATCCTTCTCTTTGAAGTGACTCTGGGTACCATCACTTATCTGCAGATCCTCGCTCAGAGTCCTGTTACGTCTATTCCCTTGAAGCAGGGCATTTGGGGGACATGCTGTGGTCAGTGAAGATGCCACCCATCCCGCCCTCTCATTTTCTCTTGCTGAGTTACCTGCGTGAAACCTTAAAATTGCCCGTCAGTTTACAGATCTTTGAACTGCTCATTTGGCAGACGTAGGTTAGTACCACCCATTACCTAACATTAAAAAGAAAGAAAGAAAGAAAGAAAGCTCATTACACTACACGACATGTACATACAATAAGGCCTTTGTCCTTAAAAGAAAAACATAATTTTCAACAGAGTCAGCTCCCAGAAGCCAAGGGAGCTAACATCCAAAACCTAATATAAACATGAAGGCTTGTGTCAAGATTTCAGAGTTAGCCTCACTGAAAGGGGCTGGAAATGACTGGAAAATGCCAGCTCCAGGGATCGGGAGACATTTTTCATTGTGACTTTTTGAAAGTGGAAGCCAGATCGTCCCAGAACCTCCCTTGTCTATACCTCCTGCCTTGTCAGGGACATTTCTGCTTTTGACAACGATCTATTTCTATAAAAGGGAATGTTCCTTTTATCACAAATAAAAGCAGATGTAAATATCAATATGATCTTATATTTTCAAATACGATTACATTCCCTTCAAAAAAAAGACAGTGTTTATGTAATGATTATTTAGGATGTCTTTTATAGAGGAGGTTGACCTTCTGTGATAAACTTTCTAGGAGAATCATGTTTTGGAACTTGGAGTTCCATTCTGGGGGCAGCTATCCCAAGTGTTAACAACCCCAACTATAAACAGGAAACTCCAGTCGAACTCCCACTCAAGTCCCAAGGTTGTGGACCTCTTGCTGAAGCTATGGAGCTGACAGAGACGACCGTGACGAGGTTCTTACACTTTAAGACACCATCCCTTAAGAAGTGAATTCGCCCAACTCACTACACTACAAGGCAGAACATGCTATTACCGAGAAGAAGCAGCAGGCTCTGAGAGGAGTTGGCAGGACTTCTAGTCCCAAGCACAGAAGGCTGTATGAATGTGCAGGGCCCACATGTCCAAATCCAGTCACACCAGTTCATCTGGGCTTGCCCTTTCTAGAAGGAGGCCCGATCCCACAGGTATGCACTAGTGCCTGTGGTTGGCTGGAAAGCAGGAAGCTGGCCACATCACACTCTTTAAAACGGAGAGGACTGAGAAGCTTCAGGCTCAGCAGGCCCGCTGGTCACTACTTTAACATTTTTGCCTCCTACCTGCCACTTCCTGATTTAATGGCAAGGGCTGCAGAGGACAACTGGGCCTCACTGAGAAAACAACACTGTGATTCGTTGTTTGTAAATTGGCGCGAGTTAAGCAGGTGAAGCTTTGAAAAGAAAAAATAGAGGAGCGACCCATCTTCCTAAGCCCCAAACACTAACAGGGTTTTCCATCTTTAACAGAAAAGCAGCAGTAGGCTCTTCTGACCTTCCATTGTGTACCCTGAGAAAAATTCAGAATAAACACATTTCATAAGTGTTGACAATAAATTGCCATAAATACAGTCCATTTAATTTAAAGTATGGCAAAGGCAGTCATTCCATGACACTTCAATGCTGGAAGCAGCTATCATTTCTAAAGTGATGACCACGGCCCAGACCATGTTTTAAGAATTTTTCATGTTGTAACTTACAATTCTGACAAGAGCCTCATGATGAAGATAAAGAGGTTGAGATATAGAAATGTTAGGCAATTTACATAAAGCCATACAACTATTAAAGGGTAGAAATGAGAACCACTAAGCTATCATTCCCAAAGAGTATATTCACTGAATTAGGTGCTGAAAAGTGGTTTATGGCATACACTTCACTTTCTTCTATTCAAGTTCTGGCCCTTAATAACAGTTTCATTTACACTGTTTACAAACAGCTTTCACACGCATCTTGGCCTTTAACCCATTCCAGTCACCCCAGTTAATGCCCACAGCCAACCACTTAAGTCTGCTAAAGGGTACATACCACTGGGACTTGTCCCAGACTTCACAATGAAGGCTCAGAGAAGGTAAGGTGTCTGCTCAGTGGTGCACAGCTACCAGGCAACCCAGGTGAGACTCAAACCCATACATTGAGACACAACGGCCCCCACACCACAGCTGTACTTCACTGACAAAATGGGCTTTAAACATTTCATGAGAAAAGAAAATATCTTACCTGAAGACCTAGAATTTAAGACATTAAATTATATAATATTTTTAAAGCATCATTAACAGTTTAATAGAGCAAACTTAAAAGTTTATAATAGTAAGTTTTTATATTAGTCAGACTCTTTTATATTGTTGCTTTTATTCCTAATAAAAAAATCCCTCAATGTGGCCTGGTCCATTTTACATTTAACTATAGAAACATTCCAATGACGTTTGCAAAAAGTGTATTACTGTTATCCGTGAAATTAGTTTTGTTTGGGTACCTTTTAAAATTTCATGTGGTATTTATTCACTTTTGTTAAGATCTTTTAAAGTCAAAGTTTGGCAAATTTGTGATTTTTGCATTAAATTTTCAAAATCCCTACAGCAATCTTAGTTTTGGATTCCTGCCAACTGGGGTTGCACTGAATCTCATCTATGATCAATTCAATCCCATGTGCAAATATGCAGGGTCTGGGGGGAAGGGACCATTGTTCATTGTTTCAAAGAGTCCAAGAAGATGAGAACGTTCCTTCTTTGATATTCTCCTAGAATCTTCCAGTTCTTTGCAATGTTTAATGCCAATAGTCTTTGTCTTCTTCAAACGTCTTCTGCCTTGGCCTGTGCCTTCCTGGTTCTCCTCTTGCCTCTATAACTATAAGTTTTCCATCTCTTTCATAGGTTTCTCCTTTTCTATCCTTCTGTTAGACAAAACCCTTCTTATAGTTAATATTGTAGGCCCATTTTTTTAAAATCTCAATTTAGACCCCTCCTCAAGGCAAATAATTTATTCCCAAAGTTTTGAAGTTTATTTCTATGCAGACAGGTAACAAATTGTTAACTTCTAGTCCTGATTTCTCTATACTGAACTCACGATCTTTTAAGAGCCTACATGGCTTTTCTACCTTGAATGATTACTACCTTAGTAATCATCTAAACTGATTACTACCTTAGTAATCATCTAAACTGATTACTACCCACCCACCCACAGGACCCCTTCTCTTCCTACAGTGTCTATGACATTGGATAGATTTCTCAAAATTCCCTTCAATTTTTCCCATCTTTCACCTCTGCCATCTATTTTCTTGCCAAGTACTATAAATGTGGGCTCCAAAACACCTCTGCAAGACTAGTGGTTCTCAATGTCATGGCACGTTGGTGCACTTTTTAAAGGTGAGCCACCCAATCCTGATTAATGTATAAAACTTGTGCTAAAGGCCGGGCGCGGTGGCTCATGCCTGTAATCCCAGCACTTTGGGAGATCGAGGCAGGTGGATCACAGGGTCAGGAGATCGAGACCATCCTGGCTAACACGGTGAAATCCCGTCTCTACAAAAAATACAAAAAAATTAGCCGGGTGGGTGGGGGGCGCCTGTAGTCCCAGCTACTGGTAGGCTGAGGCAGGAGAATGGCGTGAACTCAGGAGGAGGAGCTTGCAGTGAGCCGAGATCGCGCCACTGCACTCCAGCCTAGGCGACTGAGCGAGACTCTGTCTCAAAAAAAGAACAACAAAAAATTGTGCTAAAAGTGAGCATACATGCTATCATAAACACACCTACCAGACTGAATAATTTACCAAATGAACCATGCAACAGTGTAAGGCAGGGTGTCACTGTAAGAGGAGAGAGCTGGTGCCCCAAATAGAATTTCGAGAGTGAGTTCTGGGAAGAGAACTACTCTATTCAAGTAGCAGCACCCTACTCTAGAGGCACCAAGTGACAAGCAAAGTGGCTGTGCTACCAATCACTCCACTGTAATTGCTGCTGAATTTTACCAACTGTGTCTTGCTGGGCATGGTTTGGAGTTTTTCTGTCGACATATTTTTTTTTTCAATACCTTTGGTATTCATGTAAATACTCTAGAACTGGAATGTAGTCAAAGATTCAAAAGACTAAGCAACACTGGTTTATCCCAACACCTTCTTTCCATTCCCACTGCCCAGGCTGCTTGTGCTCACCTGACCACACAATATCCCTGCAGTCTGTTGTTCAGACTCCAGACCCTTCACACTGATATCCTTATTATTACATTCAAGGTGCTCCCCATGCTGGTTCTCATGGAGCTTTCTAACTCCAGCTCCATCACAGCTTTGGGCACAGTAGACTCTGCCATTTCCACAGTCCCAAGCACACTCTCTTTGTGTCTTTCCTCCAACAAGGCTTTGCCTGGATCATCTCTCCCCCCACATCATGGTCACAGATATCCTAGTGAGAATTCATTGGCAGCCTCCTTAGTACATGGGTTTGAGTCTATTACAGTGCTTTTCTGTCACTCCTATAAAGTTTCTTATTTATGCATGTGTTCGTCTCCCCCATTAGACTGTGGGCAAGAATCTGTCCTGTTGGTCTTTGTCTCCTCAAAGGTCCCCAGCCAGCACAATGCTTCAAACACAGAAAGGACTAAAAATAATAAAATAAAATGGAAGAGGGGATGAAGTGTGGAAAGAAGGAAGAAAGAATAATATTATTGAATTTATAACCTGCGATCCCTAGTGCCTTGAGTGGTGTTTTATAAAATTAGAACTGGGAATCAACAGGTCTTAAAATATACACCCAGCTCATTTGCTGATCTTAACTAAGTTCAACAAGCACACTTGACCTCCCAGTGCCATGAAAGGTGGTGTTTGTTACTCATATTCTTTTATAGCACAAAGGACTCAATATATCATCATTTATACAGAAGGGCCATAGAAGAGGGTGTGAAAAACTGATATCCTTTATTTACTCAACAAATTCGTATTAACTGGTTTTATTTTTCCATCATTTTGCCTTGCCTGACTTTTCCCATTATCTCCTATTCTACTGCCCTCCCCCTATTTGCATTCTAGTCTGGGGAAGGGCTCTCTTTCCTCAACATTATTTCCTACACTTAAAACACAATTTACTGTTGATACCCACAGTCAAGTCCAGTGCCTCAAAACAAAATAAACAGTGTTTGAAATGGGATGGGGAAGGGGAGCAGTGAGTAAGTAGGCAACAAAGACACACTCAGGTCTGGAAAGGGGTCGAGAGACTTCCACAAGGCGGGCCAGGAAAATCCCCATGATGCCAGGCCACGAGGCAGTTTTTCCAGAATTACAGCGCTCCCGAGTCCCAACCCAATCCCTCTGCCAATAAAAGTACAAGTGAAGGTGACCCCACAGGCATAGAGATGTAAATACTCTGCAAGAAAGCAGGCCCCTCTTCCACGGAAAGCTTTTCTTTTCTTTTTTTCTTTTTGCTTTTTTCTTGTTTTTTGTGTGGGTGTGTGTGTTTAATGGAAAGCGAGGGGAAAACTTACACCAGGGCCCAAAGATCACTGGACCAATAAGGAAGCAGCCTAGATCAGCCCAGTCCAAGCCTGGAGGGACAGAAAAACTCACTAAACATTTCTGACAAACCTTGTTCATGCACAACAATGGGTGGGTTTGCCATCATTATCCCTACGTCTCGTCCGTCGTCCCTTCTATCGTTTTCTTTTGAAACTTTGCATCCTGTTCCATGTGAGGAAATAAGAATTTTTAAAAATAATGCCATCATCAATAACAGCAATAAAAAATCATTCCAGAGGGTTTACTCAATGCCAAGCCCCAGGCCAAACTTTACGTGCTACATCTCACTTAATTCACACAGCAACTCTGTGAACTAGATGTTGACATCCATCCCACTCTCCAGATGAAGAAACTGAGGTTTGGAAAGGTGAGGTAGTTGTCTCAACTTCACCACCGGTTTGATTTGAACCCAAGACTCTCTGATGTCTGGGCCAAAGTTCTTTGCCAAAATGTTATGATGCCAGCCAAAACCCATGTCTTCCTTGGAAGGGCTCTCCAAATTCTAGACGGTTTGGGTTGCAAGATCGAAACCACTATAACTGCCTCCATAGAGAGCCTGCATTAGCTCTGTGCTGGTTGAAAAGACTCTCTGAAGCTCTTGAAGGTATCTGTAGAAGTTTTTAAGTAGTCAACTTTTCCAGCAGAAGGAAACTCTAGTTTAGCAAGTAAGAAACTGACTTCACATCCCAGTTCTGTCTCTTAGTAACTGTGTGATCTCACGAGATTTGCTCTACTTCTTTGAGCCTGAATAAAGCATGAATAAGAATGACTCTCAGAACTAGTCTTTGTGAATTTGCCAACACAATCCTATACATTAACTGTTACCTTTCCCAAAAATTGTTCTGTTGAAAGGTAATTGGTCACATCACCTTCTAAACAGAGTAAAAATAAATAAATCTGATTGCTTCCTTACTGAGCATCCAAAGTCTAGAAATGACCTGAAACAACTTGGAAAAAGTATGGCAATCTATGTATTTGTGCATATACTGAGTGCAGTACCTCTCTGAACACATCTGGTCTACTTTATGGCTTCTCTCTCTCTGTTTCATACATGCACACACACATGAATTGAATTCTCATGCAATGTTATCTCCCTCATCCTCAAACATGTGCTTAACACTTGTTTAGATAATAGATATCTATTCTCCAGCCAGCTAATCTGAACAATGAAGAACATGAGGATTTTATGGAGATAAGGCACCCGAGAGAATCTAACATGCTGGGAGCTCCTTGTTGAGCGATATTAGACTTTTGTGATTAAAAAAGTAGAAGACAGCAGACAAGGTCTCTCTGTCTTCACTATTTGGTTGGCTCCAAGACAGGTGGGGCCCTGATTCTTGTAACATTGAATTTCACGTTGCTTTTTATGAGCAAAGGGTCCGTTTCTACATTGCACCTCTGGATTTAAAAGAGGAAATTTCAACCTCAGAATAATGTTTTTTGCTGAACAAAATGTATGCCAAACTAAGCTCTGACTTCGGGTTTTCTGAGTCCCAGCCTCCAAAGTTTTCTCAGGTTTCTAGTACTGGGCCCAACTCACTGGCTCCCGCCATGTCCTCCTATTCTACAGTTAGGTGGAGAAGGCTGAGAAGATCAAGCACCACTTCTCATGTGTGCTTGGTGGACCTGGGGACGTCCCAAAGATCTGAGAATGGCTTCAGCTTCATTTATCTGGGTGTGGCTGGCTCCCCTCTCAGCTGTACTCCAGGGCAGGCACCAACGTGTTTTCCTAGACATTATGGGAAAAATAATTCTAGCAAGAAAGCGGGGAAAATATCATACAAAAACAGTAATAAGTGTTGGCCTCCCTTCCTCAGCCCCATAAAAGACCATTTTGTAAAGTTATGCTTTGCTTTCTGACTAAACAATAAAGCACATGCAGTTTAATCTAAACTGCTTACCCAGTTCCCTAGATTTTAGGACCATGATCCAACTTCTCACCTACCCCCTTAAATAGATGAACTGAAGCTTTTTGGGCCACACACTTTAAAACGAGATTCCATCACCAGCTAACAAACCAGTTATTCTTGGACTGGGACTGGTTCTGGCAAGATGCTCGGGTCTACGCAGAGGATGATAAATGAGAATAAAATTATTCAGCTCTGCTTACGGTGGCCACTGTGCCCACTGTCATCCTCAAAAACTCCACAGAAATGAGCTCACTCCAACCTCTGAAACATTTCACAGCTTAAAAGTTTAAATCAGGCCAAGTTGATTTTTGTGGAGTTTTTTAAGCTTTTACTCTGTAATTATATACGGGACTTTGTGCCACCTATTTCCTCCCAACTGTAACATTTTACATCTTTTTTAAGCATACGTTGACGTTAGCTTTTTCTTTCTTTCTTTTATTTATTTATTTATTTTTTTAGTACATGTTATGAAATAAGATATGAGCTTACACTCAGCCTTAGGTACCTTTCTGCCAAAAGGCTGGACCAACACAAACTAAATATGACTATTTTCTTTATCCAAAGTACAGTTGAGACTATTACATACCTTCTTAATGTACATACATAAAACCAGCTCACCACTAACGCTCCCTGCAGGTCAAGTGATATCATAACGAGATTTTCCTTTCATATAATGCGATTAACAAATGTCAACTAACCGAACTCTTGAAAGACTCAAAAGAAAAAACAAAATAACCCAAGGAACGCCAAAAGGTAAAATAATTTGGATGTTCTTTCTATTTTCTCCTTACTTTCCCACGTCTTTAACTCAACAAATAGGCTGTCTCTTATGGTTATAGGCATGTGCTCCAGAGGCAGACAAATCTGAGATAGTTTCAGCTCCACTATTTACTCAAATGCAACTTTCACAAGTTACTTAGCCCGCTACACCTCAGTTTTCTCATCTGTAAAATAAAGGTAAAAGCCCTCAGTGGATTTTTGTGAAGATAAAATGAAATAATGCTGGCTTAGATGAGGCCCTACAAGTAAAAATAAAATAAAATAAAAATAGTAAACATAAGTGTTTACCATTGCTAACATTATCAATTTGCTAAATAGGTCTACCTTCCTGCCTAGGTACAAAAATGCCAAGTAGCTTCCTGGCTGTCTGGAGTGCTTTGAAATCCATGAACTGCAGTAGGTTCGTGGAAATGTACAAGAGTGTTATACAAAGAGAGAAGTGGTCATCCATCTATTATTACTCAATTTTACCAAGTCATTACAAATGTTTAGGAAGCAGCAATGACTACGACAACTTGGACCCCATAATTCTAAACCCCTGCAAAGGTCGTGATAACATATCACTGAGCCTTTCAGCCAATGAAAGAGCTCTGTAACGGGTGAAGCTGATAGCCAAAGTCCTAATATTACATATTTAGAAAGGATTTCTGACAGCGCTCACCCAAGGCAGATACCTACAACTGTTACTTAAACGTTAAAGACATAAATGAAGCTACTGCCCTTCTGAATGTAATTGATACTTTTCTGGAATAAATATCATTCCCACTTGAATTCCAACTGATGCATCTTTTCAGATTTACTCTTTACCTTCAAAACTGCAGGACTCTAACATCTATCTTCTTATCACTAAGTCTCCACTTTGAAAGAAAGGCACTATTTTTAGCAGGGGTAGGAGTACTGAAAAGGGGGGAATGCTGTGGCGAGAATTTCTCATGATGTTATTTGGGAACAGTTTACAAAACTCAAACTACATATGTAAACTTTATAAGTAGTAATATTGCTGAAGAGAAAAACAGTATTTTATATGCGAAGCTCTCAGCACATTTAAATATTACTTGGTCAGGGTAATGTCCTCTGAAATCTTAATAGATTAAGATAAAATAATTCGCTCACATTATACAGATAAGAAAAATTTAAAAAAGAAGATTAAACACACATATACATACACACTGCATTTGTAAATCTACAACTGAGTCAAAATTTAAACTCAAAGCTTCTTTTCAACAAATTATTTAGTAAAAGACCATCAATGAACACGGCAACCCATAAATACGCAATCATAATACACCCTCTCTCAGCTCTGTTTTATTAGACAGCAATATTTATTGTGTCAGCAAACACAGTGCATTTTTACTTGTTTCTGCTGATTTCCTTAGTCTTCCAAACCTGATAATCATTTGATACAGCCATTTACCGTCACCCATTTATCATTTCAAAACGTTGACCTCAACTCTTGTCATGAAAAAGTTTAGGTAGTATAAACTCAGATGGCTTGGCTTTTGCCTAAACCAAAATGAATTCCTTCTGCAGTTCCACACAGCACGCTGATCTAGTAACAAGTAGTCCTCTATCATTTTTGGGCTTCGCATTTGATTGCCTTAATGTATCTCCAACAGGGTTTTATAATGTATAGTTTCTAACCAAATTTTGCCAAAAGTGATTGGCATGTAAAACACTCTTAAGCAAAAATGTTTATGTTGTAGGTCTGTACTTCCTCTCAGAAAGTCTTATTCACATTGCTTAATCTCCCCCAAGTGGTTACTTATTAGACTTATCATTGACTACTAAACTAAAATAAATGGAAACAAATTATTTTTTGAGTCTACTAACCACTGATAGTGTTAACTAAGCAGCTGACAGCCAAGTGTCATTCTCTATTAAGGACAGAATTGTCCTTTCTGACTCACGCTTCCAAATAAGAAATAAAGACAGTATTTGAGAGTTTAGGGTATAACAGGCAAAGAAACCCAAGAAAGAAATCCAGAATTACATCTTTTCCTCATGTTCATTTTTTGTGACTGTCACCTCTCTTTCCCTTTGTTGCATACCTTATTCCGGACCTTCATACTTAAATCTTATCTCATCATTTTCCCGCTGAGCTTAGATGACAGAACCAATGCAGAAAGTTTTGTTGTACCAAGGATTTGGTTGTAGTAATCATTACTGGAAACAGACATTACAAACTGCAATTTTCACTGAGACGTCATACAAAGCCTATCTGAAATTTACTTCTATAAGGATAATGTCAAAGATAAGAATTTCCAGCTAGATGAAATGGAAATTGCCAAAGTCCATAAAACTCAGAAATTAACTGGATTCAACTCACAAAGTAGGTACAGTTATGTGCAATTTTGTAATGACTAAAGACAATTTGTAAGATCTGGTTATATTATCACATTTAATGGATTCACCTTATCAGAGAAAGCAACTGAGTTCATATTACCTGATCTCCACACTTACCAAGCAGACACACATTATGCAAGGGTTGTCGGTGATAAATGGAATCTGGAGGATTTCACCTTCATTTTCACATTTTGCAACAGAACCTGAAATTCAGGGGGAAAAAAGTTTCATTTAAAGTCAGCTTAGTAGCATGATTTCAACATTTAAAATTTTTACACCAATCTTTTTTGAAACCTCTACCCAAACTTCAGAATTCCTAATGTAGTTAAAATTATTAAATTCACCAAAGCAAAACTCCTCCCCCCAAACTCTATTTTCAATAATTTTATTTAAACAAGTTTTAAAAAGACTATGATGTAAAGAGAAATTATCTGTTCTCAGATGGTTTAAGCACAATTCCAAGTATTTCACTGGATTTTTAATAACACTCCTCCTTTATGAAGACATTTCAACTAAGCACACAGCCCCATATGCAAAAAAAGAAAAAAAGGAAAAAAAACTCAAATTGGGGCAGATTTTAAATTGACCAAAACTCAGAACTGTGTCAAGGAACAGGCCTTTCTATGGATCTTTCTCGCATTGCCTTAGGTTTAAATCACTGTTTGAAACGCAATCCTCTTTTCCCTTCTCTTAGAAATTGACTCGATATTTTCTTTTCTGCACCAGGTGTCAGTAAAGTATGTCCTTCAGAATAGCAGCTGAGGTCTTCACCTGCCTGAAAACATATAATTATTATATCCGGCTATTAGTGCCCTTTTTAAATGATAGTTTCTTTAAATTCAAGGTCTTGAGAGCCAGTGCTTTAAAAAGCACTCCTAGCACAGTGGATGTATTGGAACCCCAAAGATGAGAAAGGAAGATGTGCAGAAAACTGCACAAATTTTTTTTCCTGAGTTCTACAGAGAGAGATAAAGATTAAAATAAAAGTTGAGGAAAATATTAAAAATAAAATAATTTCTCAAATTCAAATAGAAGAATGTCTATTATTACTACATTGAAGGCAACAGCCTCTCAGCCCGCAACCTCTTCACCTACTCCCAGCCTTCCCAGCCCTCCCGGGGTTTCGCTTCATCCCCATCGACCAGCGCAGGGCAAGCGCCAAGGTGCGCGCTCTCCACCCTCCCATCCCCGGGGCAAGCCAGCGCCACCTCTCCCAGGTACCAAACCGGCGTCCCGGAGGGTCGGTCCCTCCCGCCCCCTCCCCTACCTGTCAAGAAGGAGGAAGCCAGAGACATGGGGACCCCCGAGCAATTGAGCAGCAGCAAGACGCAGCAGGTAATCCCAGGCGAGCGCCGGCCGTAACGCTCAGCCAGAGCCCCGACGCCGGAGAACCAGAGCATCGTCACCTGGAGGGAATCCCGGGCGACTGCAGGTCCCGCGCCGCCGCCTCTGCTCAGCTGCCGCAGCTCGCAGTCAAAAAGGGCTCTCGGCCGGCGTGTCGGGAGACAGTCCGCGAAGGAGGGAGGCGGGCGCCCGGGAGCTGGGGGGCGGGGGTGTGTGAGGGAGGGCGGGGGTAGAGGCGAGGGGTGGGGGGCGCCGGGGGAGGAGGGGTCCTGCGGCCAGGCTCCTCCGATGCGGGTTTTTTTTTTCTTCTTCTTCTTTTTTCTTTTTTTCTTTCTTTTTTTTTTGAGGGAGTTGCTTGCAGTGGCTTAGCAGTCAGCCCCTCCGCGCCGGAGAGGGGGCCGGGAGGAGGGGGTGTTGCGGCAGCGAGAGATAGACGGAGAGGAGCCGCGGTGCTGCAGACTGCGCACTGCCGCTCAGCCGCCGCCCGGGCTGCAGCTACTGCTCCGGGGGCTGTCGCTGTCGCTGCCGCAGCGTCCTCCACTCCCGCACTCCCCACCTCCTGCCAGCCCCGCCGGCTCTCGGCCCGCCCGGAGCGCGCTCGCTCCGCCGCGAGAGACAGGGGCTCACCGGGCGCCTCCTGGAACCCGCTGGGGGCGCCCGGGCGCAGGAGGGACTGCGCTATAGCGGCAGCGCGAACCCTTTCGGCCCAGCGTCCAGTTCCCCAGCCCCTCCAGGGAAGCCACGGCCGCGGGGCGCGGACCAGAGCCGGGAAGGCGCGTCTCCACCGCACGGCGAGCGCGGCGCCTCCTCCTTTTCCTGGGGGAACCCGGGGGATGCCGCAACACTAGAGCTCAGGCCCGGGTGCCCCAATCCTTAGAGGGAGCAGCAAACGAGACGCAGGAGCGCCCCACCACCCTGCTGGCTCCCGGATGGGAGCGACACACCCGGGGCAATAGGGCCACCGCAACTTTTCACGCCCTGCTTTGCTTCCTTCTGGCGGGGACGCGACAGCGAACTCAGGGGGCTGAGCGGACAGAGGGGCAAGTGGCCTTAGAGATCTGCGTTCTGTGCTTATCTGTCTGCGCGTCCTGACACTAAGGATGACCGAAGTTGAAACGACACACAAGGTCGATTTAAAAACGTACCGAGGCAAACGCCTTTCGCCCTTATAAAAAAGAGCAATCGCTCCGAGACTCCTCCCTTCCAATGTCGGGCGGACCGGGAGGGGAGGTGGTGTTTGACTAATCATTCATTCACCCGAAAAGAGGGAGGGACCCCCGCCCCGCCGCTAATCTCTGGCTGGGGCCTCCGCGCGGCGGCCTCTGCAGTTCGGCGCTCGGTCGCTCCCTCAGCCCGGCTGCGCCCTCTCGCCTCTGCAGCACTGGGTGCCGGGGAGTCAGCTCCTGTGATCCCCCTGCTGAATCGCCGCCTCCTGCCCATGCAGTGGCACCCTCTACTCAAAAGGGATGCAATCGCAGAGATAATTTTTGTAACCAAAGTACGAAAGCGCGAGGTGGGAGTGAGGGACGCTTGGCAAGTGTTGGGATCTGACGATCAGTTAGCTGTCCTTGAGCTCACGGTGGACCACCTACTTCCTCTGTCCAAGAGTTGAAACCGGGTCCCCGCGGAAAGGACCTAAGGGTCTCCAGGCAAAGTGGATTGTTTCCATTGTGGAAACTATAGCTTTGAAAATAAATGAGTCTGTTTGCTGACAGGTTTAATCTCGCTTCACCTTAACCCTTCCCTGCCTCGTTGACTGTTTATTTTATTCGTTTTTTCGAGTGATTTGGAGACTTGACATAATTGGTGCAGCATTGCCAACATCGCGACACACCGAGGAGCTGATCCGAGCACGTTGCTCTGACGTGGGAAAAATAAGAGAAGGGAAAGCTGTCGTTAGCTTAGCATGCTCCATTTCCCTCTCAAAATAGATTCTTAGTGTAAAATTTAAATTAAAAGAGAAGAAGGGTGATGTGTGATTCCTTCCCTCCCTCCCCCCACCCAAATAAAGCCATGGCCAGGCAGCTTCTCGGAAAACAGTGTGTTTATGCATTTACTAATCATAAAGATAATATGCAAAAAGAGAAAAACCTCTAAATGCAGCCTTACTTCCCAGGGACTCATTAAAAAATAAATAAAATTAAAATTAAAAATCAAATAAATAAAAACCTTTATTGCTGCAGATAAGTACAATCAGCTGAAACCACTATCTCCTCTATCTAAAAAGATTGTCCCTGGATGAGGCTTTTAGATAAAGTTGTTTGTCATAATTTAATTATGGAAAGCTGAAGAATAAGGAAGCTGGGAGACCTATTGTTGCCTTAGCCGTAAATTTGGATAAATGCATGCTATGAAATTGCAAGACATTTGAAGAGTGTGCCTGAGTTACTTTGATATGCCTTCCCTCCCTGGTACCAGCCAAACATCCTCAGAATTTGCATGACAAATTTCTTTATGACAGAATCTAGCTGTGTGTGGCATTTCCATAATGTGCAGCATGGTGCTTTGGAATGCACTGGAACTCTGCCTGTAGGTGCAAACCCAAAAACCACCTTAAAAACATTTTCATCTGCCTGAAAGTTTGCAAAGGGGAAAAATGCACAGAAGCCTTTGGCAAACCTGTCTCTTCTTCCTGTTTGTTATAAGCCTCTGCCACCAGCGATTTCCCTTGCTGCCTTCTTGGCAAATGGGCCCTGTTTCCGAAAGAGCAGCCTTCTCTCCAAGGCCTTATCAAGATGTTTTCCAGTGCATCTACTGCTGCCACCACCCCTTCAAGTGATAGTCTATCAGCTGACAACTGGTCTCTGTCTACACAAAACGGAGATATTCCAGGGTCAAAAAGAAAAAAGAACGCCTGCACTGAAAAGCACATAGATCTGCCTTCACAGTTTAACTAAATAAATAGCGGTACCATCCAAATCCCAAAAATGGCCTTGGCTGAAATCAAGATGAGGGGAAAAAAAATGTGTGTTTGGGTCTGCTTATGACATCTTTCAAGGGGAAAGAAGTGATGGGGCCCAAAGACCAATATTTAACTCTGGACCTGTCCCAGTCTCAGTTAGACAAAACTCTGTCTTATCTCTTTGTCTGGAAAATAAACTGTGAAACCCAATCAGATTAAAAGGGGCCAGGCCTGTGGTAAGAGCAACTGTCTTCATCTCCTCTCAAAACTAGGATGCTAAATTCTCACTGAAAAATTCAACTGAACGTACAACTTAGTCACGTGGATTCAAGTCTGAAAGGTGCTTCTAGAGAAATTGTATCAACCCAGCTTCCTAAAAATAGAAACAAATAGACCCTTCCAAAAGGAAACAGGGTAAAGAGATTGTGATACCTACCACTAGGGCAGGGTGCAAGGTATTTCATAAAGTTGAGAAAGTTACACCTTAAAAAAGGCATTTAGACTTGATAAAGATAAAGGATTATGCTACCAAGGATCTTACAGGCTAGTAAGGGGATAAACTATGTTTATAATGAATACAGTAAAAGGTAGAAGTGAAGGTAGGAAGAGAAGATAATATGCCACGAAAATTTCAAAGAGGACCTTAAGCTTCCTGGAGGAAGTGGCATATGAAACTGAGCTTTGAATGAAGGGGCAGGCTCTAGTGAAGGAAGGGCAGCCTGGGAACAGCAAGGAGTAACAGCAGAGAGACTCAGGGTTTACAAAGAGAACAGGGAACAGGAATTCTATTGGCCCCATCTGCCCACTGAGCTGGAGCTGTTGGGAGGCTTGGAGATAAGGAGAAATGTACAGGTGGTTCTTGAAGGATTCACTCCCAGGTGACCAACAGGAAATCTACCATACAGTAAGTGCCTAATTTTTCTTTGAAACAACCAGACTGCGTTTCTTTAGAATGGAAATTTTTTTCTGCAGGTGTATTCAGCAATCTGAACACGTGGTCAGTATAATACTAGAGAGCACCATTTCCACCTTCGCGTGTTTGAAGGTGATGGAGTGGATTCTACATATGAATCATTATTTCTCAACATCTTTAGCTATGGCTATATGATTTTTCTTGGGTTGAAAGTAGAAATGCCACTTTTAACTATTTAAAGCACTGGAGATCTTAGACCTCATATAAACCAATTCCCTGCCCTTTCACTTTAAAAGTGAGAAATCTAAAAGCTAAGGGGTAAATGACTTGCCCAGGGTCACACAACTAGTTAATGGCATAATCCATTTAAACAGGGTTCCTCTGGCTCCTTGATCATGATGTTTACCATTATAAATGTTTTGCCTTCTTGGATTATGAGTCATAAGAATTATAGGAAAGGGCCACTGAATATTTTAGATATGATGCAAATTAAAATTACAGAGTTGGTGAAATAAGTACTCAAATATTTATTGAACTAAACTGGTACCAAGAATACAAGTCGTAACACCATAAAAAGCTGACCACAACTTAGCTCACTGGTTAAACTGAGTTTATTCTGAAGTCACTTGGATAAAATGTTGAAGAACTGCACTTCTCTTCTAGGCTTTGCTACAGGTTTGCTTAGTTTCAGAGAGGGGTGGGCACCACTGAGGCTGGTGAGTCCTCTAGATTCTGCCTGGGGCTTTAATGCCATTCCAAAAAATAAGAGTCTCAGAAATGACATTTTTTGGAGGAGATAGGAGGGAGTAGGGACAATGATAAAAGCATCATTCTCATGATATTGTATAATTTATATAAATGATAATTATTAAAATTAAATTATTAAATCATTGGCCTGATCTTTTCTTAATCATTTTTCTTCATTCTTTGTAGCCTTAAGATTCTTTTCATATAATTGTACTCATTACAAAGTTTATCTTTTCTAAAGCAGGGCATTTTGATGAGAATGATAGGCAACTGACATTTTTAAACACAGTTGCATGGATATAACAAAATTACTATGTTTTTTAAAAATTAGTATTGTAATAAATAAAGTCCCCTTCAGAAGCCCCCTTCACTCTTTCCCTGGCCCTGACCCCATCCCAATCCCTGCCTCAAGGACAATGGTATGCAGTGAGTAATGGGGTAATGTTTGCTGTTTCACACAGTACTCGTTCATTTAAATGTCCATGAGCCAAACTAACTGGTTTGGAGTGTCACAAATTCTTTAGTTATACAACTAAAATAAAATGAAGTTACATAGTTAAAACAAAGATTTTAACAATTTCCATCAAAACATCCAAAATATTTCTATGTACTGATTCATCTTCAGGGGCTTGCTGAATACATAAGTCATTTTGATACTGGAAGCTATAAAAATCAGATACAAATTTGGTTTCATGGTCAGAGAGGCACCAATGTTGCCAATTCATAGATAATGATCTTTGAAAAAGAGTTCTCTTCTCCACATTCCATCCAGAAGTCACTCCCCAAAACAAGCTTACCTAATCACCAGCTTCATCAGCACCAAAGCTGCAGCCCCACCTATCCGAAGTGAAGGATGGCCAAGGAGATCTCAAGACCAACCCAGGGTACCAGACTATTAAGCTAATGCCTCCCTCCTATTGTTCTAGGTTTCACTAGCTCTTCTACTTTAAGCTCTGTTGCTTCAAGACTTTAAGTTGATCTCATTGTAGTAAACATCAACAGAGGAGAGAACAATCAACGTTACTGCAGAATTACTATTGAAGATTATCTATAGACTCAGAAACAGTTCAACTTTACTTATGTAGGGATATATACTACCAGGTCGATATTTAACATGTATGGCCGCTCTGGCAGACTCCCGGCTGTCTCCCAACATCTAGTCTTTCCTTTTTTCTCAAGATAGAGCCCCCCAGTTTGTGCAGTGCATATGGCTCTCAGCAATAAAGATCATTTTTCTTAGTCTTTCATACAAGTAGTAGTGATCCCATGACTAACTTCTGGCCAATAGGATGGAAATGGAGAAGTGTCACTAAAGGAAGGACATGCTCTTTCTTCTCTTCCTCTAATCTGATGGCTGGAATACAGACATGATAATGTAAGTAAGGCTCCAGCAAACTCTTTCCCCTGTGTATACCTTGGGGAAAATGTCTCTGGGAAATGGCAAAGCAAGAAATGAGATTAGACTCTGAAACCATGGAGTGCAATGGGAGCCTGGGCTGATGCATCTGGCTTTCCTGAATGTGAGTGGAAAAGTAACACCTACATTATTTTAATGCTTGCTTGTGTGTGTGTGTATGTGTGCGTGGGTGGGGGGGTGTGTGTGTGTGTATGTTCAGGTTTACTTGGCAGCTAAACCTGAAATTATCTGAAGCATTTAGCACATACCAAAGACAAGAAATAAGTCCTCAGGAAATAGCTATGTGTGTTAATTAATTAATATATTTTTGTATTTATTAATGTTTCAGGCACTTTCAGAGTCAAGAAAAAGATCTTACAAGATATAAGTATTTTATGTAATTTACATCTATCTTATGAAATTTAGGGGAACTTCCAATGTTCTTTATTTTTTAAAATAACAACTTTTAGATATCTCTACAACCATGTTCACAGCAGCATTATTCGTGGTAGCCAAAATGTGGCAGCAACCCAAGTGTCCCCCTCAAGGGATGAATGAGTAACAACAAGTGGTGAGGATATGCTATGAAATATTATTCAGCCTTAAAAAGGAAGGAAATCCCGACACATACTACAACATGGATGAAACTTAAGGACATTATGCTAAGTGAAATAAGCCAATCACAAAAAGACAAATACTACACGATTCCACTTATATGAGGCACCTACAGTAGCAAATTCAGAGACAAGAAGAAGAAAGGTCGTTGCCAGGAATTGCAGGGAGGGAGGAATGGGGAGTTGTTTCATGGGCAGAGTTTTCGTTTTGCCAGATGAAAAGAGTTCTGGAGATTGGTTTCACAATCGTGTGAAAATATTTAACAGTACTAATTGCACGCTTAAAAACAGTTAAGATGGGCCGGGTGCAGTGGCTCACACCTGTAATCCCAGCACTTTGGGAGGCTGAGGTGAGCGGATCACCTGAGGTCAGGAGTTCGAGACCAGCCTGACCAACATGGAGGAACCCCGTCTCTACTAAAAAAATACAAAAATCAGCCGGGCATGGTGGTGCATGCCTGTAATCCCAGCCACTCGGGAGGCTGAGGCAGGAGAATTGCTTGAACCCGGGAGGCGGAGGTTGCAGTGAGCTGAGATCACACCATTGCACTCTAGCCTGGGAACAAGAGCGAAACTCCATCTCAAAAAACAAAACAACAACAACAACAACAACAACAAAAAAAACAGTTAAGATGCTAAATGTTATGTTACATATATCTTACCATAATTAAATTTTTTAAAACGTGTTTAAATAAAAAACTTTTATATTTTCTTATTTGCTACCAAATTAACATTCAATCATTTGGCCAAAAAGTTGGAAATACAGATTAGCAAAAACAAAACATTCTCCTGTTTTATAACCTTATTATCTGGCTTTTGGCTAAACAGTTAACATACATCACCTCATCTCACCCAGCAATTCTATGAGGTAGGTACTATTGTCAGTCCCATTGAACATACAAGCAAAATTAAACACAAAAGTTAAGAAATTGTCCAAGTTCACACAATGGGGAATTGGTTGAGCTGGAATCAGAATCCACGTGGATTCCTGAGCTCCTGCTTTTATTGGTTAAGCTATTGTGAATGTTTTTGTCTTTGACAGTATCATTTTTAACAACTGTATCATATTCTATGTGATGAAGGTACTATAATCGTCTTAAATAGTCTCCTACCTAGGTCATTTCCAACTTTTTACTACTATAAAAGATGCTTCAGTGAACATCTTTCTAAGACTCATATTTATTTCATTAAGAATAAATTCACTAATTAGCAGACCAAAGGCACGTGTATTAAGACTTTTGAATTACATTTTTGTAATTCTTAATTAAAGATTGTTGTCTCTTTTGGACTTAATATTTTTGATGCTAAACTTACATAATGTAGCATAAAAAAGAGAGCCATTAGGACCTCTAAGCTATTTCTTAGTTTCCTTAATAGATATTTGTAGGTGAGAGAATGTACAATTAAAGTAGGTCTTATTAAAAATAAAACATGTTCCATTGACTTTCTAGATTTCATTGATTGTGTATTTTAAATATTTATTTAGAGAAATCCTAAAACAAACAACAGTGACTTATTTGACCTCTGTCAGCTTTGTGGTATAATATCAAGTGTCTGGGAGCTGGAAGATCATAATCAGTTCCTCCCATGCTTTACCTCAATGTTTTCCTAAAAGC
The DNA here is from genome assembly GCF_043159975.1 of Macaca nemestrina. Taxonomy (NCBI): domain Eukaryota; kingdom Metazoa; phylum Chordata; class Mammalia; order Primates; family Cercopithecidae; genus Macaca; species Macaca nemestrina. The sequence goes on along the minus strand of NC_092128.1, from coordinate 104,495,941 downwards.
GGTTGCCTTCAGCTTGAATTCTGAGTAGCTTTTCCTTCCCTGAGCCATGCTTTATAGTTATCTCCCGTTAGAAAGACATCACATTAATGAACAACTTCAGAATATCTCAGGAGGCAGCCAAATAATGCATTCAAATGCCCAAGATTTAATTTATCAAAACTATCTCATCAACCTTAGCTTACTTTATAGCAGCTAACCACTAGTTGGATTAGTTAGTGGTCATTATGGAATTAATGAAACTAATTTCACTAATGTGGGAAGCATTCAAAGATAATTCTTTGGAACTAATCTGGTGATTTAATATCTAGTCCTAATTTTGCCACTTGGCATTCTAATGATTTGAGGCCAGTTAATTAACTTTATGAGCCTCAATTTTCCCACTCAATAGGATGAAATAGTATCACCTCTGCTTGCTTGTCAGGGATGAAGAAGAAACTATTTTATATAACGTTATATTTTAGAAGGTAACAAAACTAGAGACTTTTAGATATTAAAGAACCCTCAAAAAGCATCTAATCCAACTTCTCCATTTACAAACGATCCTACTGAAGTTCAAATAAATTAAGAATTTGCCCAAAGCTGTGGTGTATATGAATTTTTTCCAGAAAATCATACACCTTCTTTAGGAAATATTCCTCAAAATATGTGGTTTTAGTGAGATCTCTGCCAGTCATTATACTCCTCATTCCCAAAATCATTGTACTTCCTATTATACTCCCCACTTCCAGCAAACACAGAAGTCATAAGTTTCATGCTGGACCAATCCCAGCCTCTCATCTCTCTAACCACATTTATTGTTCCAGGATTTGGAATGTGACCTCAGCTCTTCCCCTGGATTTTTAAAACTTGAGTCGAGAAAGTACCTTTTCCTGCCTGCCTGAAGTCTGCCACATGGGTGACCCTGAGTAAATGTTGGTCAGCATAAATATTATTGACAATAATAATATTGCAAAAATCAATACAGCCAACATCTAGGTACTATAGCACCTGTTACAAGCAATGCCTAAAGGACTAAAGCTATATGTAGACATATGGGCACTAGAACGAGAACTGCAGAGGAAGAAAGACAGCAGGAAAGGCTGGCCTTGCTGGATCCCTGAGATCACAGGGCATGGATGTCAGCAACCTCTTTCTCCATGCTGGAGCCTGCCCTTATCTTCACAGTCCATGTCAGTCTTTGCTAGGCAAACCTAGCAATCAATCCTAAGTCCATTCAATTCAATACATACACATTTATTGAAAACCACTGCATGCATGCAGGTACTTTATTCCCATTAAATTTGCCATACATTCATTTTGTTCGCATTAAAGTCCCACAGCTTCCACTTCTCTAATTTGAGACATTATATTCTCTAAAACATATAAGGCAGCCATTTATGTTTATAAAATGGCCTTTAACCATTTAAATGTGTATATATATATTTTTTATTTGTGTAAATGGAAAGCAGTCGGGGAGAACCCAACACCTTTGCTGAATATTTTAACTGATGGAGGAAAAAAAAAAATCAATTTCATGAGAAGGATCTCAGTCTATTGCATTTCTCATCCCCAGTGAGGTTTACGATGGAAATAATGGCTGGGCATTAGCTATTGTAGTGAGAACAGATGCAATTAAATGCGCTGCAGACAAAACAAACAAGTAAATAGCAGCCTATTTGTGGGTCACTTTATTCTTCACTGCTACCAATAGCTTTTGTTCTTTGGGCATCATAATAAGTGTTTGCTCTGTATCATTTGTGAATATGTTACTTTTTGCCTGTGAACATCTGGAGACTGATACGTGTAAGCATTAATGAACCCCCAAGATCTAGGAGATATGGGATTGCCATCTTGGTTTTAAAGTGGGCCACAGGGTCTCCTCCTCTATTCTTCTGTGCAGTTAATTCCCTCAGGGGCAAAAGAATGGGCTTGAAAAACCTGAAAAATTGGAAGTTTAATTTTGACAACTTGTTAATATAGTCATTACTTTCCCTTATAGTTTGGAAAGTAATTCTCATGGTACCTAAATTACTCTTTGATTGAAGGCGAAATTCCTTCAGGCCACAGAGTTTTTAAAGACAACACTTGGTAATTCAGCCTAGGTGAAAGAATAGAATGTTCTGGTAACTTCAATGTCCTAATGGGTTAAAAAAAGGTTGTTTTATTTTAACTTTTATTTTAAGTTCAGGGGTATATGTGCAAATTTGTTACATAGGTAAACTTATGTCATGGGGGTTTGTTGTACAGATTATGTCATCACCCAGGTATTAAGCCTACTACTCATTAGTTATTTTTCCTTATCCTCTCCCTCCTCCCACCCTCCAACCTCCGATAGGCCCCATTGTGTGTTATTGCCATCTATGCGTCCATGTATTCTCATCATTTAGCTCCCACCTACAAGGGAGAACATGTGGTATTTACTTTTTTGTTCCTCTGTTACTTTGCTAAGGATAATGGCCTCCAGCTCCATCCAGGTCCCTGCAAAGGACATGATCGCATTCTTGTTTATGGCTGCATAGTATTCCATGATGTATATGTACTACATTTTCTTTATCTAGTCTATCATTAATGGGCATTTAGGTTGATTCCATGTCTTTGCTATCATGAGTAGTGTTGCAATGAACATATGCAGGTGGAATATATAGTTTACTGACTTTCAAAGCATTAGAAAACAATAAAATATAATAAATTATAATGTAATTGCTTTCATAATTAACATGCAAATCAATTAAAATTTATTTTGATGATTCAAAAGAACTTCAAGATCTTCTAGCTCCTTGAAACTCAAAATATGTTTCCTGAACCAGGAACGTCTACATCACTGGGGAGATTGAAGAATCTCAGACCCCATTCCAGACTGGTTGAATCCAAATCTGCATTTTAACAAGATTCTTGGGTTATTGGTGTGTACTTTAAAGCTTGAGAAGCACTGCTACTCCCACAGGATGGTCAATTTGTAGTACAAGTGTGCCCAGATGTCAATTAATTAATAGACAGTTTGAGTTAGTAAAGGCCAGAAAGGGCACTTTGTTTGGTATTTTTATCTCCAACACTAATTCATTCAAGTTAGCTTGAATAAATAAAAAATAATGTGCTAATGGACAAAGATTTAGGCCCTGGCATAGAAGAAGCTAACTTATGTAATTGACTATTTCTGCTAAAACATCTTCATCAGAAATATCTCAGCTTTTAAAGCAAGAGGTCAAGGTAAGAGGCATTTACCATGTGCAAAGATCGTGTTTGGTCAACTCAATTATGTGTGCTTTTATACTTAGGAAGGATAGAACAATAATTTAAGTCAGGTAGTGTGTTCTGACATATACAGACGTCAGAATTTGAGTGACCCAGGCCCTAAACAATTGTGTATTGGATTCTTTAACCTCCCTTGTAGCGTGGATGACAATATCAATGATATCTATTTTGTGGACTAAATGCAATAACGTGTATGCCAAACCACTAACTCATCACCCAGCACGTGGTGGCATGTCAATGTGCACTTTCTCTTCTGTGTGTAGAACTTTGTCTTCTTTCTTTATTCTCCGGTTTTAGAAATAAAGTTTAGACTAGTTCAGCCGTTGTGGAAGACAGCGTGGCGATTCCTCAAGAATCTAGAACTAGAAATACCATTTGATCTAGCCATCCCATTACCGGGCATATATCCAAAGGATTATAAATCTTGCTGCTATAAGGACACATGCACACGTATGTTTATTGCAGCACTATTCACAATAGCAAAGACTTGGAACCAACCCAAATGCCCATCAATGATAGACTGGATTAAGAAAATGTGGCACATATACATCATGGAATACTATGCAACCATACAAAAGGATGAGTTCATGTCCTTTGTAGGGACACGGATGAAGCTAGAAACCATCATTGTAAGCAAACTATCACAGGGACAGAAAACCAAACACCGCATGTTCTCACTCATAGGTGGGAACTGAACAATGAGAACACTTGGACACAAGAAGGGGAACGTCACACACCAGGGCCTGTCATGGGGTGGGGAGATGGGGGAGGGATAGCATTAGGAGATATACTGAATGTAAATGACGAGTTAACGGAAGCAGCACACCAACATGACACATGTATACATGTGTAACCTGCACGTTGTGCAAGTGTACCCTAGAAGTTAAAGTATAATAATAAAAAACCTCCCCCCCAAAAAAGAAAAAGAAATAATGTTTAGAAATGTGTCCCAGAACTGTTGTGTCTAGGGGCAGATGCATTCAAAACCTGTGAGAGAAAGGAGCTAAAGGCATGGCTGGTGAGGAGCCTATTGGTCCTGCTCTTCCTGCCCAGCACCCAGACTCCCGGGAGACACTAGGGCGGCGCGCTCTGCCTCGCAGACCCTGTAGGTGGCAGCACTGGGACAGCCGGAGACGCACAGCCCTGGTTGCAGCAACTCAAGAAGCGCCCTGACGGTGGTTAAGCCGGGGTCATCTGCCTGAACGTGCAAGTTTTGCTCCCACGCGTATAAAAACTGTGCTTTCCAGTTCCTGGAAAGATATCCTCTACCCTTCCCTTCCAGCTTAATTCCTCTGCATTTTTTAGCATTTCTGTGGCTTCTCTCCCAGCTGCCACCCAAACTGGAGTGCAGTGGTACAATCATAGCTCACTGCAGCCTGGAACTCCTGGGCTCAAGTAATCCTCCCACCTCGACCTCCCAAAGCACTGGGATTACAGCCTTGAGCCGCAGTACCAGGCCATCAATTCCTTTAGATTCACACCCAAATATTGTAAATGGTCTTTTGATAGTTGCTGCTTCTTCCCCCCTTAGACTACCCCTGCCCATACCCCACTGCAAACTGGTAGGTCAGGGCAGGTATACAAATAATTCCTGCCTAGTAATAATAATTATAAACCTGTATGCAGTAAATGTCTTGCACAGTTCTAAGCACTTTGGGTACCTTAACTCACTGTCTTTAAAACCAGACCGTGAGGCAGGTAGTAATGTCAGTGACTTGCACAAACTCAAACAGTAAGCCAGGGTTCCAACCCAGGCAGCCTGATTCTTGAAGTGCCCCTCAAGAGAAGATTATAAAAGGGGGTGGGGGGAGGAAGCCATCATGTAATTGCCTGCAAAATGAAGAGACCTCAAGGAGAAAATATATCTCTACCTTTCTGGAGAGTTCCTCAAATGCAGACAATAACTCTACCGGTCCACAAATCATCAAGTTACTGGGCTCTGCAATGGCATCATTTGGCCTTTCCTCAAGGCAGTAGGAAGGTAGAAGGCTTTGGGTCTGGAAACAAAGTAGGAGGTCTCATTCAGAAATGCATATGGAAAGAAAAAAGAGTCCTATCAAGTCATGAGAAAAGCCACATCCAGCCAGATTAACATCAAGGCCTAATCTAGGTGTCAGCTCTGTCATCTATCTCATTACACTGCCAGAGGAAGCCGGCTTTCCTTTCTTCCTCCCAGGAGACCTAAAACAGTGGTATAGTGAAGGCAAATGCATTTTTAATGGGCTTTGCCCATTAAAAAACAAAAATCTTGATTCCGATTTTTATTTTTATGCTTACTTGAGGGCATGCAACTTAACCAACAATAAACCAGCTAGAGCTGTTTGCAGGATGCCCAGCACGCTGTGAGAGCTCCACCTTGGTTTTTGTACTAAAACTCTTAAGGGTTTCCCTTTCCAGCCTCTATCTGGTCTCATCAGAGAGACTCCACTCCCCTACCTCCTGTTAGATTAACCACACTGAAGTAGGGCCATATGGTGTAACTCCCTTGCTCACAAACCCTCTGTAGCTCCCACTGCCTAGAAAAGAACATTTAAACTCTTTAAGGTGATGGAATTGGCCTCACATCTCTCTCCCATTGCCTTCCCACAGCCTATGCTTCAGCCAAGCTATATCACCTGCAGCTGCCGCATGTCTGCCCCAGGACTTTCTGCTCTTATGATTCATTTTTACAGTTTCCTCTGCCTAGTTTTGAGATGGTCAGTACTGTAACCAACAGCCACACGTGACTGTATGCATTAAAATTAAATTTTAAATTCTCTCCTCCACCACACTAGCTATATTTTAAGTGCTCAGTAGCCACGTTTTGGATAGTACAGATTTTTGCACATTTCCATCATGGCAGAAAATTTAGTGAGACTGCGCTGGCCTCTAGGGGATGTCTAAATCCTAACTATCTTGAGGGACAGTCCAAATGTCACTAATGCCACAACACTACTTCTGTGCCTCTTGGGCTGCAAGTTTCCTTTCCCAAAGCAGCTGCCAGTCATGACTCACTCACCTAACTGCTTACCACTAAGGCACCCACTGTCCCAGGCCACGTGTCTCTCCAAGTTAAGCAGCTCTTTCATTTCTGAGCCATGTGTGATATGGGTAGGTATGCAGGCTAGAAGGTCCAGAAAGTAGGAAATTCCATTTTCTTGCTCTCACATTAGTTTGGAACACCTATTATGTATGTCTAAGGCAACATTTCAGGCACTTTACATACATTATCTCATTTGGCCCCCTCAACTCTATAAAGTAGATGTTATTATCCCTATCTCACATATAAGAAAACTGAAATACACTGTGGCGAAGTAACTTGCCCAAGATCACCCACCAAGAAATAATCAAATCAAATGCAGAAGCCAGATCTCTGTGACTCAAAGTTGGGGCTTGTTCCATACGTAGGCAGCCTGCCACCAAGCCTGTTGGATGACGTTGTCTTCATTGCTTTGAAGCTAATAACATGATTTCTGGCAGAGCTTGGAAGTGGGGGTGTGGAGCTGAGTCGGGGGTGGATATCCTGAACAAAGGACAAGAGTGTTGTGAGTAGAACTTCCTGAACCTTTCATTCATGCAAATATGTCACCTCTTTATCATCTGACTTCTTACCTCTATAAGGTCCCAGAAGAATAAGTCATGTGTGTGCGTGTTTATGTGTGAGCATGCTAAGTCTTAGTACAGGTATGCGGGGTACAGGGAAAAGCGTTAGGGGACATGAGACAAGCAATAAAAAGATTAAACAAAAGTCTTTCAACATTTCTACATTGATGTCTCAAAACATTTTGCCGTATTAGGTAGAGCCATATGAATCTACCATATTTGTAAAAAAAAAAAAAAGAAAAGAAAAGAAAAGAAAGTTGAATACTGGCAGTTTCCAATGATTCATCCCAATAGGTTTTATTATGAAAACAATGATTATTTTGGGGTCTAGACCTGAATTTAACACAATTCAAGAATGAAGTCTTTAATACCCCTGTCAGGCATGTCTCAGGTACAGAAGTGGGACCCTCTGCCTGCAACCCTCATCTGAACTTGGAAACAGGGCGACCAGGTGACCCTCTGAGCCTTCAACTCTACAGGAGCCATACAAAATCTAGGCAGAGATATAAAATCCCCTCAAGGAGACTGAGAGATGGAGACATGAGGAGAGAACGTTGACACATTTAAAGAAAGAATATGAAGATCAGAAGAAGAAGAGGGTCTTGATAGATCCTAGAATCTTAAAAGAGGAGAATCGCAGCCTGAGCCAGGACAGAAGCTGGTCCTGTGCTCTGGGCTGCAGGGAGAGCTCACCTGGCAGAGATAGATGAACCAGGCTAGGGGGCCATTAAGCTAACCCAACTTAGCCTGATCCCTTAATCACAGATAACTCAGCTTCTCTTGTGGACTTTTCTTCAGGGAACGGAATTCCTGTGCTCAGCTAGCCTTCCCTAAAAAATGCAGCAATTTTGTTAAGATTGTACAGAACAAGGCAATTCCTGCCCCGGTTTCCCATTCCTGGAGCAAGTTTTCTTCTTCCTCAGACAATGGTACAATCACAATGATCAAACTGAAAGTTGGTTCTACTTTTGTGAGAATCCGGTGTAGAACCAGAGAAACCAAACGTGTTTAGCTGAGTGCAGAATTCTTATGTCAATACGAGGCTCTAGTACCCTGTGACATTTTTCTTCTTATTAAACTGACGCCCACAGTTTAATGAACACATTTAAGCAATCACTACAAGCCAAGCTGCCTTGAAATGTTGTTAACAGCCCATATCAAAGACAAAAATGAAAGTAAAGAAAAGTTTACTCTTGTAAATATAAATGGTCATATGTCTTCTCATACAAATAGGTTACTTATGACCTACAAAGGCAACTCACCTTAAGATTTAAGTGTAGATAGAATTTTTTAAATAGTGTATGAGATTTATTTTAGTTATCTTTACAAAAAGACTTTGAAGTCTTGTAAGAAAGATCTCCAAAGGCTCAAATCCGTTTACTTCGTGATAAATTGGCATTGAAGTGTTGAACTAATGTTTCAACATTTTCGTTTAATACTTTTAAAACCTTGGTAGCCAAATCATCTCATCTTTGGAATTTTCTGAGAATCTGGAAATCTTAGGGTTTAAATAACGTGTTTCTGTTACATATTTCTTACACTCAACTGTGATTTTTGCAATTACATTTTTAAAAATATTCATGGGAGAGCCTAGAAGCAGACTTAATCATCCAAACCATATTCAGAGCCAAAGAACAGGTCATTTTTTAATTTAAGATGTTGAGACAGACCTGTTATGAAAATACGCAAAAGGCTTCTCTTTGTTTTTCAGGAAAATGTAAATAAAGGGGACCAGTGGCTTATGTTTTTTATAATGCCTAACTCCAAAAAAATCAAAATGCAAGAGAATGTTTGAAGTCTGGTTAATATTCAAAAATAACCTCCGAACAGTATGGTCTTTCTTTGAAAAATGAAGAAAATAAATTCCAAGGAAGGGAGCTGACTTCCCCAGTAATTCCTTAGCGTGGTCTAGCAGGTATCACCATCATTAACTAAATTACCTGATGGCTTCTGGTCCCCAGGCTCTGCCTCCACCCTGGGCCATGCCTCAGGCTCCTGCTGTCTCTCTTTGGCTCGTCTGTATTTGCAAACCAGTAAGCCAAAGATTGCCACTGATGCTGATGGTGAGACACGGGTTAACAGTCAGTGGACCGGAAATGAAGCAGGAACTCCTGCTTCCCTCTGCTCCTCTCCTTGAACACTTCTGGCCTCAGCACTTAGCACTGTCTGCACAGTAAGATTGTGATGTATTGTCCCAAGGGGTAGGGACAACAATTCAGATAACTTTTAATCTTCCTGCACTAAAACTGCAGTTGTCTCACAATCCCGTTAAAGACAAAAATGAAAAAAAAAGAAAAAAAAATTTTGAAGCCTGAATACCCGTGGACTTTGGGCACAGTGAATACTCTTAATTTTTCCAGCTTCCTGGCAATTTGAAGAGATAATGTGAATAAAGTTCATTAAATAAGCAGATCTGCTAAGATTTGTTTTTATTGGATGCAAATGTGTGTGTGTGTGTGTGTGTGTGTGTGTGTGTGTGTGTGTGTGTGTGTACACAGTTGTAGAAAATGAGCAGGACCAGTGTTTTGGTGGTGTGATCTGTGCAGTCACAGGGCCCTCATCTTGGTTTACTGCTTTGCCACAGCTGTGTTGATATTCTTAATAACTTTGAACAAGAGGCCATTCCCACGTTTTATTTTTGCACCAGGCCCTGCAAATTATATAGCCAGTCCCGAAAATGAGAGTCTCTCCTTGGTTCTTGGGGGCCTTCTAAACCAACAAGTAGAAGACCCAGGCCTTGTTATTCCTGCATCCTTTGACTTCAGCTGGATTTTTACTCACAGCATTTATTACTAGCATGTTCTCAAACTAGAAAAGGGCAGTGCAGTGGCAATGTTATCAAACAAAACTTTTGCTGATGCAGTGATTGTACAGGAGTTATTTGCATTAAGATAAAATATTAGCAGGGCCAGATGCCCTGGCTCATGCCTGTAATCCCAGCACTTCAGGAGGCCAAGGCGGGCAGATTGCTTGAGATTAGGAGTTTGAGATCAGCCTGGGCTACATGACTAAACCCTGTCTCTATTAGAAATACAAAAAATTAGCCAGGTGTAGTTGTACACGCCTGTAGTCCCAGCTACTCAGGAGGCTGAGGCAGGAGAATCACTTAGCCTGGGAAGTCAAGGTTGCAATGAGCTGTGATCGTGCCACTGCACTCCAGTCTGGGCAACAGAAGTGAGACACTGTCTCCCAAAAGAGAAAAAGAGAAAGAAAAAAAAAAGATAAAATATTAGCAAACAGCTAAGTGAGTTATTTCTATGTTCTGTGGTCAATTCCACCTTATACTTGAGGCTCTATCATGTGCCAGGTACTGTTTTAGGTACTGGAAACACAACAACGAACAAAAGAGATAACAATCCTCACTCTAATGAGGCTTATATTCTAGTTGGGAGAAATACACAATAAATTAAGCCTTATAAATTAAAAAAGTGACCAACTGCAGAAAAATAAAGCAGAATAGAGGCAGTGGAAACTATTTTAAATAGGATAGTCAGGGAAGAACTCAGTGAGGGGATGGCATTTGAGCCAAGCCCGGAGGGAAGTAAAGGCACAAGTTGTACATTCTCTGGCTGAGAAATAGAAAGTGTAAAGGTTCTGAGGCAGGTGTGTGCTATTTGAGGAATAGCAAAAAGGGAGAGAGAAGAAGAAAGAGGAGAAAAAGATGAAGGTGTGCATGTACTAAGAGTCCCATCTTGCACAGACTCGTAGGCCACAGTTAAAAACCTGTAGGCCAAGTTTTGTAACGAGAGTTTATAAAAACTGTTAGAAGGGAAGTGATTGAAGGGTTTGGAGTCTGGGATTGATGACATGGCAGGATTTAACAAGATGATTCTGGCTCCTGTGTGCAAAGGTACAAGGCAGCTAGGATGAAATTAGGAGATGAGACAGGAGAGTAGCAGGTGATTGGCAGGGGAGGTGGTAAGAAATGGCTAGATTTGGGGTTTATTTGGAAGGTAAAGCAATCAAATTTGCTGAAAGATAATCACAAACAATAGCAACCACAACAAAAATAATAAGGTCTTTGACCATGTCCTTCAACTAGCCTAACCTCTGGCAGGCTTGGCTATCAGTGTTATCTCAGTCCATCTTCACAGTAACCCTGGGTAAGAATTATCATCTGCAAGCTGGGCGCTGTGGCTCACACCTGTAATCCCAGAACTTTGGGGGGCCAAGGTGGGCAGATTACCTGAGGTCAGGAGTTCGAGACCAACCTGACCAACATGGTGAAACCCCATCTCTACTAAAAATACAAAAATTAGCCGGGCATGGTGGCACACGCTTGTAATCCCAGCTACTCAGGAGGCTGAGGCAGGAGAATCGCTTGAACCTGGGAGGCGGAGGTTGCAGTGAGCCAAGATCGCGCCACTGCACTCCAGCCTGGCCAACAGAGCGAGACTCTGTCTCAAAAAAAAAAAAAAAGAATTATCATCTGCATATTTCAGATAAGGAAACTGGGGCTCAGGCAGTTTGTGTAACGTGGTGAGGGCACTATTAGTAAAGAGATGTTAATCTGTGTAGATCCAGAATCTTACTGGCACATCATGCAGGGAAGATGCTAGGTTTCAGGGTCAACTCAGAAAAAAGAAGATAAAAGAGAGCAAGAAAAGCCTGATTTGGACTCTAAACTTTCTTCTCTGTTTAGTAGCTAAAAGGGATGCTAATAATGAGTGAGGACTGGGGCACCATAATGAACTTTGTGCTGGGAAAATGAAAAATTTCCTACCAGGCACTAATTTAGGAGAAATGAGCTCACCTAGCTCTTTGAAGAATTTTAACAACCATGGAATTGCGCCAGTAGGATAGAACCTGAGCCAGATAGATACTCACTGCAGTGGTTTCATACTCAGCCACTTTCACAAAAGGCCAGACTGCAGGAGCCAGTAGCTGCTTCCAGGGGTTGTGTTGAATGGAGGCGTGAACTACCATGAACTACTTAAATGGCTCTAGAGTTGACTGGAAGCTTTCGCCCTGGGGGCTGAATACTTAAGAAAGGCATCTGCCATCCCAATGGGAAAGGCAGGGGAGGGGTGAGGAGCCGTCAGATGGAAGTGAAGGATGGGCAGGGGGCTGAGAGTGGGACCTGGGAACCCAGATAGGAGGGACAGTTGTAAAGCAGCTGGCTCATTTTAGCCAGGCTGAAAGCATCCTCATGAAAGAATGCCACTGCAATCAGCCCAGGTAGACTGTGGAGGAGTGTCACCATGTGTATCCACCACAGTTTATTGAAAAATAAAAGCTTGTCTTTCCCACCTTGGGGGACAAGGGAGGGAATATAGCTCCCCTCAAAAAATAAATGGAGTGAGATGATGTTCTGGTGACGATTGCTGCCACCCCAAAACTTAGTGGCCTCGAACTACCAATTTGTTATGTTTGTGGGTTCTGTGTGTTGGGAATCCTGATAGGACACAGTAGTATAGCTTGTCTCTGCTCCATGATGTCTGGGGCCTGGATTGAGAAGATACAAAGACAGGGCTGAGGGTGGTGATGTGGCCTGACAGCTGGGGACTGGAATCATCTGGAAAATCCTTCACTCATGTCTAGTGGTTTATGGTTGCTGTTTGTTGGGACCTCACTGTCATGCGCCTCCGTGTTAAGAGACCACCAAACAGGCTTTGTGTGAGCTTTTTAATCACCTGGGTGCAGGCGGGCTGAGTCCGAAAGACAGTCAGCGAAGGGAGACAAGGGTGGGGCCATTTTATAGGATTTGTGTAGGTAAAGGAAAATTACAGTCGAAGGGGGGTTGTTCTCTGGTGGGCAGGAGTGGGGGTCACAAGTTGCTCAGTGGGGGAGCTTTTTGAGCCAGGATGAGCCAGGAAAGGGAATTTCACAAGGTAATGTCATCACTTAAGGCAAGGACCTGCCATTTTCACTTCTTTTGTGGTGGAATGTCATCAGTTAAGGCAGGGGCAGGGCATTTTCTCTTCTTTTGTGATTCTTCAGTTACTTCAGGCCATCTGGGCTTATACGTGCAAGTCACAGGGGATGCGATGGCTTGGCTTGGGCTCAGAGGCCTGACACTCACTTGGGGCTGTTAGCCAATGCATGACCTCTCCATGTGACTTGGGCTTCCTCAAGGCATGGCAGCCCTGTGGTAGTCAGATTTCTCACACAGAAGCTCAGGCCTCTGAAGGTGGCAGCTGCATTGACTTTTCTGACCGAGCCTGAGGAACCTTGCTGTCACTTCTGCTGCATTTTCTTATTTATAAATAAGCAAGTCGCAAGCCTACTTCGACTCAAGGGGCAGGGACATAAAATTCCCTCTCACTGAGACAAGTGTCAAATAATGTGTGTTCATGTTTAAAACCGCCACAGCAGAGCTTAAAATATCCTGGGATTTGGGAAGCTTGCACTTACCCTGGGATCTGGGAGGAGAGTGGGAAGGTGTTAGGAACTGTGGCAGGCATCCAGGCTCCTTTTCCTCTCCTCCTCTCTTCCCCTCACTTATTTTCTGAAACCCTGTGGATTCTGCCCCACCTCACTTGGGGTCTTTGAGAGGGCATTATTTTCCTAAGGGTTCATCAGAGTCTGCAGTCCCATTCTCCTTTTCTCTTGTTCCTGTATGTCACAGCAGACGTGTGTTCCTCCCTGCCTTACTACAGTGGTTAGAATTCCTGCCGCCAAGTTGAAGTCTTGACTCCACGAATGCTGAGCCCTCTGACTGTGGACACATAAAGTGACCTCTTTGAATCTCAGTGTTCCATCGAAATTTCCTATGGTCGTGTTATTAGGATTAAATGGGATGATGCTGGGCAGAGAAAAGTCACTTAGGAAACATAAGCTGACCTGATTTGAAACTATTCTAGCACCATTCTATTTTATTTGATTTTTAAACTATCTTCCTACTCCTTATACTTTGTTCACAGTCTTGGTCACATTGACCAAGATCACACTGACACCCTGGCCCCCATGCCTACTAGGCTGATGCAAAAGTAATTGCGATTTTGTCATTACTTTTAAGGGCAAAAACAGCAATTACTTTTGCACCAACCTAATAACTGTGGCGCCTGAAGCTGTTTCTTGGCCCCTCTTAGCCTCAGTTTTGTCATATGTGTACCGCAGATAGTAATGCGAGTCTTTTGGGAATTGGGGTAGATTAACTGAGATTATACATATAAAGCAGCACTACCACAGCAGGCTCTTGTGAAGGCTAATTCCCTTCCTTGTTCTGTTTCACCCCCTCCTTCCCCTTCATACATCATGGGCTTCCCTGAAATGAGCAGAGCTCATTCTACTAAAGATTCAGAACGTTCTCCCCAGCTCCATCTCATAAACCTCTCCCATCAATAACCATCCCCAATTTTCCAGTCTCCCACAATGGAAATTCAACTATCTCAGTCTTTTTTGAGGGGAGGATGCTTGATGATAGTGTGGCTTACCTGATCCTTGAGAAGAAAGTCAGCAGGACAGCTTAGGGTAGGCAGGGGGCAGCTCCCTGTCACAGTGGGCTGCCTTGCCTCAAGGCCTGGGTAAATATGTCGGCCCTGGGCTGGCTCCAGCCCCCTGGTGGGGAAGCTGACACTTGCGTGCTAGAAGGAACATCCCCCTTACTGTGGGACTGGGACTCAATTTCCAGCCTTTGTGGAGAAGGAGCAAGAGAGCTAATTGTGTCAGAGCCTGGGGGTTTCTTATTCAGGACTAAACTGGCAGTAACATGACAGCAGCTGCCGGGGTGTAAGTCTTTCCCGCAAGGAAAAAAAAAAAAAAAAAAGCTTTCAAAAATTCTCCCCCTAAATAGGGTAGGCCTTAAGTGATCCCAGCCTTCTGTGTAGGGTCTTTGCCCGAATACTCATCACAGTCACAAACATGTTCCCTGGCAGCACAGCAAGAATCACTCCCCTCCAATGACTGTCAGTTTTCCATTTTCCTTTTTTTTAGTGGAAGAAGTTATTTACCAGTGAAAGGAATCTGAACTATACTTCCAGTGTTTACATTCCTGAAACCAAGTGAGGAGACGCAGCCCCTGGGAAAAGGCTGGCCAGAAACTTGAATGGGCTTCCTCCCTCCTGTTTCTTCCTCCAACTTCTTTTAGAGAACAAGAGGTTGAAGGTGTCATCTTTTTCCTCACATTACCCCATGCCTGCATGGGTTTATTCACCTATCCCTTCAACAAGCACTTAATGAGCACGTATTATGTGCCTGACCATGTGACCGGTCCTGGGAACCTAAAGATAAATTAAGCAGGATCCTTCAACAGACTCCATGTGTGTTTGGTGGGGGGATGGCGGGGTGGCCGTAAATGTCAGTGGGTGTTAAAGTGCTATGGCAGGGCCAGAGAATGCAGCCACGTGGGAGAACCCACAGCTTCTGGTGATGAGTGAGGGACAAGTGGGTATGTGCTATCTGGAAAACAGCAGGAGAATATTTCCATAAGAAAGGGCAGCAGGGACAAGGCTTGAAGCAACATGACCCTCTGAAGAACCACAGGTTCTCGGGGACAAGAAGGTCCCAGCCGGAAATGCAGCTGGATGCATGCCATACTACGGGGTCTGGGCTTTTCTCCAATGCTCCAAAGAGCTGCTCTTCCAAATTAAAGCAGCTGGCAGGATACTTTCCCAGGCACATGGACCTGATGCTTCCTCAGTTTCCCCCATCTGCAAAACATAAAATGAATTCTTCTCCAAGGCCTTGCATGGCCTGGATGAGCTACAGAGAAAGTATTATGTGGCTTCCAACTTTCATCTGCTTTATTGGTTCATGAGTGAAAACGTTCATTTATTTTTATGGGACACATGGGCTTGGTGATTTTTTATTATTAAAAGTGAAATTCTTGAGAAAAATTCAAAACTTTGGTTTCACAGCTTCCTACCATATTACATTTGGATTCTGTGTCTCTCAGGCAAAGCCAAAGAGCTGAATGACAACAAACCATGTGGGTTTCTTTTGAAAAAAAATAAATGTGTGCACGATTTTCCCCATTCCTCCCCTCCTCCTTCCCACAAACAAAGATTCATGAACATTTCACTTCACTGTTTTCCAGGAAGTTGACACCCAAGTAATGAGCGGGCTGGTTGGTTGAATAAGTAAAGCTGATTGGGTCAATCTGTGACCACCCAGGATGTCCATTTTGACAAATACTTCCCAAGAGGAGGGAAGAGGAGACAGTGCCCCCACCCTCCGACCCTTCCTGATTGTTCATATTTTTTAACCTCAGATCCCAGAGAACCAGGACCTTCAGTTTTTATAGTGAGGCAGACCTGTGCCTGCATTTACTCCGGCACTGGGATGAGGGATAGGAGTGGATGTGTGGATGCTATGGCGATGTCAGCCCAAAATGGTGGGAGAAAGAATAGGCTTTGGAAAGAAATGAGCTTGATTGAGGGGTTGGATGACATGGAGCAGTAAGTCTTCAAATGGGGTTCAAGAAGCCCTTGCATCAGAACGATCTGTGTTGCTTCCTTAGAATGGAGATTCCTGGGACTCCACCTCAGTTCCTAAATGGAATCTTTGGGAGTAAAGTATAGGAATCTGCATTTTTTATCAGGACCCCAGGGAAAGTTAAAAAATTACTCTGGGTCAGACAGGAGGAAAAAGCCCAAATACTGCCACTCATTAGCTGAGTGAACTTGTCAAACCTCAATTGCCTTCACCCATGCAACAGAAATAATCTGTACCAGTGGGAGTATCTGTACCAGTAAGACATGGTTGGCTGCAATAAACATAATTTCCAATATTTAAACATAATATAAGCATTCATTCACTCACATAACCATAAGTCCTGAGAGAGTAGCCTCATGGTAGGTAGATTCAGCATGCAAAGACTTCAGGAGTCTGTGTCTGCAATCATTATCTCCTTTTGTGCAACTCTGTTGTAGCCACTAAACAGTCCCATGTGTCCTGGTCCAGGACCTTGACTTCTTATTCCATTTGTACTATGTAGTATGTGTTGTCATTATAGGAAGATGGCTCAAATATTTTGTGCATGGATAACGTAGGTAAACACAAGTAAATAAACAATATGGGGAACTCAGGAATGAAAGCATCTGTTTGTTCTACTATAACTCCACAGGGCAACCTCACTGTGCGTGAATGGGCAGCTGGCTGCCCTTGTTGTGGAGAGTTTCCTGGTTGGGGTTAACAAGAATGAAAATCAAAACAGATCAGACTCAAAGCCTCACCCCATCCCGTCTCTACTCAGGGAAGGGCTGAGAGCCAGGGGAGGAAGTAGGAGGAGATCAAGGTAATGGGTCTTGTGGATAAACCAGAAAAGGAAATGTGGGCAGCTCTCTTGGGGAGCCACAAGGCTGGCACTACAAGATAACAGTCTAGACTGTCTTCCGAGGGCTGAGAGACAAACTCTCACCCAGTGCAGCCCGACCAACAGACCCGCCCCTTTGCCGTGGCTTCCCAGCTGCTGCCACCATGGAGTTGTCAGGAAATTTGTGATAATTCTTTTTATTGATCGTCTCTATTGATTTTGTCTATGGTGAAAATATACTACAGACACATTAAGTAGCTATTATAGGTAAATTGTCTTTTAATGAATTGTACCAACAGACAGGATTTTACAGTTAACCTTAACTGGGACTCAGACTTCTCAGACACTGATGATCATAGAGGGACTAGATGCTAGTGCAGAAGCCAAGCTGACATTGGACCATGGAGATTCACCTGGATACTACTGGGACATGCAAAGACCTGCCTGAATGCGCAAGCCAAATAAGCATGGGTTCTCTTCTCATTAGGAGATAAAACAAATCATCATAAAGATCACACAATGATGAATCCTATGACTCTATTTCAAAAGCATACAAATTTTGCCATTTTCCTCAACTTTAAATATTTGCCAATTAGTCTCTATATTTCAAAACTCCATCAAAAAAGGTGGGGGGAGGGCATCACTTTGGATGAACTCCCTGAGTTGTTTCATATCTTAAAACCAGGTTATTGCTTATGAGAGACTAGAAGAAAGCGAGATTTCAGCACTTTGTAGAAGGGTGTGCTTCTTTCTTCTTCATGCAGTTTTTTGTTTGTTTTATTTTCTTAAAAAAATAAAAACAAGCTCTGTGTGTGTGTGTGTGTGTATGTCTGAATTTTGGCAAAACTGTATTGAGAAGAATCCTTGGAAGCTCAAATCTAATCTGCCAAATTACAGACAGTAGCAAAATTTTGCCACTTTGTTATCACATCCTCAAAAGAGGGCTTGAAATAGAAGTGTCACTTTGTGGTGGTGCTAGCAGATACTCAGAGTACTCAATTACCAGAAGCAAGACTTTGGCTATTATTGTTTTATAATGTAATGTGCAAAAATCACCATAAAAATATGCTATCTCTGATGGGAAAATGCTCCTTGCCAAACTTTTGAAAATTATGATTTCAATGGTTTGGCAGGAAAAAAAACCCTGTATTTTGACAGAAAATGAATTATGGCTACAGGCATTGAATACAAAGGCCAATGTCTCAATTGTATTTGAGTTTTGGTTTTAAGGGGAACAATCATTTAGGGCTGGTCACATGATAAAACTCCTCTTTTCTTACACAATCTACGGGAAATAGAGTAGCCCTTCCAATTCTTACTGGCCAACATGCCAGAATCCTTTTGGTACAAATCCAAAGGAAGGTTCCTCTCCAAATCAACAGAACCCAGGCTGCTGCTTAGATTACGTGGACCGAACACTGACCATAAGCCAGGCTCTGGGCTCACAGCTTTGGTCCTTCTGCTCTTCTGACTCTCAACAGAGCCTCTGTCTCAAGGCTGTTTTGCCTCTAGGTTATAAGATGGCTGCCTGCAGCAATCAACATTCATATGTGTCCTGATTCCACCCAACAGGACAAAAACAAGAAAAGAACACTTTCTCCCAACATGGTATGCAAACGATTCCTGTTTGAATGGTTGAGTCAATTCAATCATGTGCCCTCTCCTAAACAACTGCAGATGCCAGGGAAGGACCACAGGCTTCTTGGTTTACATTGCTCAGAACACCTCTGTGGAGCTGGAGACAATGTGGACACCTAGATGAACCTGGGGCTCTGTTCAGAAATCAGGAAGTGGATGTCAGGTGGGCAATCAAAGGTGTCTGCTACACGGTCTTATTTAGTGCTTACTATGCAGTGTGTATGATTTTGGTTCATGAAGAAATTGAGACTTACAGATATCAACAAATGTGCCCAAGTTTACACAGCTGGTATATGGTGGAGTCTGGGTTTGAACCCAAGCATATTGAATGAGGAAAACTCATGCCTTTAACCTCATCACTCCACAGCTTCCTTTTAGTCAGCGTTCCAGGCTGTGCTTCCAATATTTTTCTTTATACATGTTGATTGTCTATGCCACAAAGAAGTGACATTTTTCCATTAGTAATATAAATAGCAAAGAAGTATAAGCCAATAGGAGGTAAGCAATTGATTCTGCTCTCCATTATTGCCTTCATGCTTCTGTTGCTACACTACAAAACTTAATGGTTTAAGATAGCTATGTTAAAGGATAATTTTCAAAATAAGGCAAAACCATAATCTCATGTAGGTATAGGATGAGCACATGTTAAATAAAATGAAGGAAACAGAGAGATGGTGTAACTAATTCAAAGAAGTCAAAGAAGCATAAATTTATATGGAGCAAAGGAATGCTGAAATGAAAGCAAAAATGGGACAAAACTGACTTTTGCAGGAAAAGAGAGTGCTGTTCCTCCACTGGGCAGAATTCATTTAAATGTGTATAGACAAGAATTATTTGCGATTGAGATCAGTTCTTTACAATTTCACAGAGTTGTGAAATAGCTCCTATAGAATTAGAATCTGGTAACTTGGAAGGGTGTGCTGTAGACAATGCTTAGTTTTCCATTGAATTTCTTGCCTATACCACAAACATTCACTTTCTCATGACTTTACAATTTGGGCTGGATTCAGCTGGGAAGTTCTGCTAGTTTCACCTGAGATCATTCCTGTGGCTATGATTATCTGAAGGTTTGACTGAGGCTGGATAGCACCCCCAACCAATTGGTGCTGGTTCTAAAATTTGTACCCACAGGGTTTTAATTTACAGAAGAGACTGAGTGACAACATGGAGAGGTTAAGGACCTTGAGAGAAGATTTTTGTTACTTACATTTCCCCAGAGAAGGGGGCACATCAAATCACGCAGGGCCACGTGGTGAAGAACTAGGTTTTGATTTAGAGGCAGAAATAAGAGTAAGGGGGAAGCCTAGACCTGAGATTTTATTGAGATTTTTGCAAAAAGACAAGGAAAGACAGAGTCGAAGCTTGGAATCATCTCATTTGAATAATTCTGGGGGGCTTTGAAACATGAAGACTGTCCCTGTTTGTCTGATACCTGGCCCTGGGTTGATTTAGGACGGGGGAGATATTGGCTTGGTGTGTGGGAGTTAGGTGAAGGGTGTTGGGGGACAGCACTGGGCCGAGCAGCCTCTATGTGAAAGGCCAACACCCCCAGAAGTTAGCTAGCTGTGCAAGGGGCAGTGTCTCCCCAGGTCTGAAAGACCTGCAAGATGTCCAAACATCATAACAATACAGAAAATACAAAACATGATTAATACTGTGCTGTCATCAGCTGAGCCACTTCCATTCTCTTCCGAGTGGCCTTTCATTATCCAGTCCACTTCACTGGGTGTCCTGATATGGCAGCTGGGATCCAAGAGGGAGGGCAGAAGCTGGCAAGACCTCTAGAGGCCAAAGCTCAGAAATGACAACAGTGTCACTTCCACTGAATTCCGTAGGTCAAAGCAAAACACAGGGACAGCCCAGGCCCAAGGAGGTGAGAGAGAATCCTTTTTTATGTAAGAGAAGCCACAAAGAATTGGTGACTATAGTTAATCTACCCATAGAAATTTATCAAATCACTCACCAAATTTTATTGGAATTGCTTGTTGATATGGCCAACTCACACACTCACACACTAAATAAGATTCTTATGTGACAAGACTGTGCCTTGTTTATCTTTGTACTCAAGGGCCTGAAATACATTAAACACTATTTGTCCAAAGCTAATGGATGGGATGATCATTCAGATGGATGGAATTAAATGAGCAAAAATAAGGAAGCAAGAAAATACAACTGTTCAATTTCCCAAAGTTGTTCAATTTAGTGTATGATGGAGAGTAGAAAACAAAAGTTGTAAGAGCCTTGTATTCAAGACAAAGGACTTGGACTTAGTTCTTGGAAAATAAGATACCATGAAAGGTCTTTGAGTGAGAGAACGACTGGTACTGTTGTGCCTCTAACATTGCTTAAATTAACTGGTGGCTGGGCTGAGGGGCCAGTTTAATTATTTTGCCACAACAAAGACAAACGCTAAGGGACACACTTACCTTGCAAGGGATGCAGTCAGTTGTCTTATGCATCGACTTCTTGTCTCATCAGTTCTGTTGCACAATGGCTTGAGTCAACTTGGTCATTCACAATTGTCCACTTCTTTTTGGTTGGGGCAAAGGCCAACCAAAGGCTCTTGAATACAAGGTTGGGGCAAAGGCCACTGTGCTCTAACAGTAGATCTTAGCTAACCTGAGTCCAATCAAGTCACATAATCCCTCAATGTTATGGTCAAATCTAAGACTGAATGAGAGTCTTGGGCCTAGAGTACCACTTGGGAGAGTACAAGTCTCTGGGCTTTCCACATTCTTATGCCTCTCATGCAAAAACAGAGGTACTCTGCTGTCCATTATTTCTAGTTAACTCACATATTTTATACACCACTCATTTCACAAATGTATGCATTTCTAATATTATTTATGCTTTTTAACAAATGTCCTGATATAAATCTTTAAACAGTTTTATTGAGGTATAATTCACATACCATATAATTCACCTACTGTTAGATCAACTAGTATAGATGAAAACGTGATCCCTGTAGCTCTTGTGTATTAGTTATCTATTGTTGTCGCATAAAAAATTACCCCTAACCCTAATGGCTTAAAACAACTTTTGTAATCTCAGTTTCTGTGGGCCAGAAATCCAAACACAATTTATCAGAGTCCTCTGCTTTGGGGTATTTCACAAGCTGCAATCAAGGCGTCAGCTGGGTTCATAGTCATCTCACGGCTCAACGCAGAAGGATCAGCTTCCAAGGAAGGCGAGAGAGAGAGTGCTAGTAATATGGAAGTCACAGTCTTTTATAACCTGATCTCTCAGAACATCTCCACACTTTTGCTATATTCTATTTGTTCAATCAAATTGCTTGGTCCAGCCCATACTCAAGGGGAGAGGAATACTGCACAAGGGTGGAAACACTGGGAGACTGCCTACCACACCTTATAATAACTTCCCATGGACTCTTGATTAGAGGAATACTGCACAAGGGTGGAAACACTGGGAGACTGCCTACCACACCTTATAATAACTTCCCATGGACTCTTGATTAGAGCCTTTCAAATGTTAACCAACCACCCTCTATTTTAGGTACAGAAGCAAATTAATGCAAGTATTTATCACCTTGAAGTTTATGTTGAAATATTTTAAAGTAAATTACAGACAAAATAACAAGTAATGCTACTCTATTTGCCCAAGACACCAAACTATATTTTTAAAAATTTCTATTGAAAATAATTTTATTTCTCAGTAGAGTTTCCTATGATTCCTGATCTTTACATTTATCTTACCAGTTTTACACGTCTTATTTCCATGTATGGCTTATAGAGAGGCAGAACAGGTTAAACTAAAAAAAAAAAAAAAAAATAGTCCCAAGACTTGAAAAGTTGAGTATTTTTTTATTACAAAATGTTTAAATCCACAATAAGGGGCAACACAAAGTCACCAGGTAGTTACTGAGGTTGCCAAAATTATAGCTGGAGAAGACAGTTGACATTGAGGTCATTTTTTTCTAAGAAAATAGCCCTCAAATTTTTGTTTATCTTGAGTAGAGGAGGAAAAAAGAACAACAGGATTACTTATACTGAAAATAACCTACTCTCTCTTTGATATTAGAAACCATAAACTGCATATTTTGACAAGAAAGAAAATATACTTATTCAGGATGTAATCTTTAAAACCTGACATAAAATTGACAATTTTTGCTGGGTGACTTGGCTAATGCAATAAAATCATCTTTGTGTAGATGAGCTCTCAAACAAATCTCCTATGAGCCTGCATTGTGTAAAGGGTGGCAGAAGACAAAATGATGGACTCTCACCCCTGCACAAGATTAGGTTTCTTGGAAACCTAATTGTTATCCTTTACTTTATTCAAATATGACTTGGATAGAAAATTATTCTTGGGGTACACAAACCACAGAAGGCTTTTGGATGGAACACAACTTTCAAAAATTAAATGATTCGAATCTTGTGAAGTTTCAGTTGGATTCATGTCCTTATAAAAGTCATTTTTATTCATCTTGGTAATTGTAAGGTCAAATTAAAAGTGAGCAGAGTGCAAACTTCTAAATCATGTTATTAAGCAGCCAAATTTATAAAATTTCCCATTATTAAGAAGACATATAGCCACTCAATGTTATTGGTAAAATCATTTTATTCTAAAAACAGCAACAACGATAGCAAACTTGTAAAATGGCTAAAATGAAAAGCAAAACAAGTCATTTCCATCAACTCAATGTAGAAGAACAATGCTGCCACATAAACAGCAATAAGATGAAGACTTCTATTTCTTTTGGTGTAATTGAAAGCATCTTGATAAATGTCAGATTGTCTATTGAATAAAATCCATGTCAACCTGTCACATAAAAATACAACATTTTTTTTTTTTCATAATCTCATGAAGTCAAGGCATTCCCTGGGCTTCAAGCTTGTTCCAGTGAGAAACAATAAGATCTTTATGCAGCTATTCACTTTGAGGTATAAATAACCAGAACCCCAGATAAGAAAATTATATTTACAGCCTAACTTTATTATTTTAAAATTGTTGTTTTTCTCCTTAGCAGGTCAGCTGACTGTGGATTGCTGGAAATCCCTGCACATTTTATCATGCCTGGGTCAGCAATATATTCTTGGCTTCAGAAACACTGATGTTGAAAACTGAACATCTGGTCTTCCCTTTCTACCCCCTCCCTTCTACCGTTTCTCCCCCAAATAATCAGCGTTTCCTCCTTTGCTTCCCTGGCTTGAATAGCTTTAAAACTTGAATTTGGTGTATATTACATTATATTTATTTGGTTTTGAGCCACTTTGATACTACTTCCAGTTCTGTAAAGTTCTTAGTAGTGCCATTTCTGTTGTTCCTTTTTACTTAAAAGAAAGATTAAATGTTACTCTGAAGAGTTGGATTAATTGGTCACTAGTAAAAGGAATTATATTGTTGCCCAAGGTCAGAATCCTATTTCTTTCCTCCAACCTATTATGGATATTTTTAAAGCAGACCTAAATGGAAATCTTCCTATAATGACATTCTAGACCTGAAGCTTATTATTCTAGACCTGGAACTGAATGCAAAATGCAATGTGTATGTGGTATGTATGTTTTCTTTTACTTGACTTTAATAAGTTTCTCAAAATGATCTATAAGCCTAATATTTTAAGAACCACATTTCTAAGCCAAGAAGATTCATTACTTACTTTATATAAACCCCCAAATTTCCTCCTTGAACCACTGGTAATTTTCACAGTGAGGGATACTGCTGAATATAAACTTGTCGGGTAGAATATAGAGAAAAGGCAAATTCAGAGTGATCCCACAGCATTCCCAAATGCATCCAAAATACTGGAGTGCAGGATGCAACCAGGATTACTTGAATTCCATTTGGATCCCCATAATTCCATTCTTTTTAAAAACAGGTCATTCTTTTCTTTATTATGATGAAACATTCTTTAATAATTCTTGCCTCTCTGGTTGAAGATGCTTTTGAAAAGCAAGACTTTAGTTGTATATTTTTTCTGGATTCCCTAGCAATATATTTTGCTGCAATCATTGAAAAATGTCGTGCTCTCGCTGGGGTCTTCGCAGTCAATGGTAACTAAACATTTGATTGAGAAGTGTACTTTCTGTGGACTTTTTTAGGGTCACTGCGATGTGAACAGAACCCGCTAGAATATACACTTCTGCTGTTTCATTTTAAAATAGGGCTGAGAATGGAAATAATGCCTTTCTAAGTGGAACTGAACTTCAACTTTGAAGAGATGCTATAGGTTTTTGAGGGAGCAAGAGCATGTGTCTGGAACCCAGCATCTCCATGTGGTTAACAGCTTCTAAAATTTATCTCATGTGTTTAAGGTTTTTTGTATAACTTTAAGGAACTTCACATTTCTAACCAGTGTGTTAACACTTACATTAAGACCACACTTACACACCCTTTTCTTACTTATGAGCAATTAAATGGTGTACTCACAAGAAAAATGTTACTTTATTTACAGTGCTGATGGAAAAATATTGGCAATGTGATAACTGTTACTATAAAAATATGATTTTTTAATACTTCTAAACTAACTTTTGAAAAAGGCTATGTCTTTTTTCTTTTTTTCAAGGCAAGGCTCTTGGAACCACTTGGTGAGTATATATTGAATATTTTACTTTCTTTTTTCTGTGAGACAGCAAAAAGTTCATCCAAATAGAACCATGCTTCTACCACATAAATCACTCAGAGAATCTGGTAACTTTCCATGTGATTCAGTTAAATCCTTTAAATCCCACAGGAGAATTTACTTGCTTTTGGCATATTTCACCATATTAGGAGGAAAACCAGTCTCCAGGGACGTGGTGGTTAATGAGAATGGGCCAAACACAGATGTCCTAAACTCAGTTTTGTTAGCTTAGGCACTTTCAGATGGTGTTTCTCTTGGTCAAAGTTCCTCGAGAAGTTTCTTTTCTGTGGCCTACATCCCCGCTTAGGTCTCCCACAATGCCTTTAAAAGGACAGACCCTTTCCTTTTATAATTAAATATAGGATTTAAATGCAGAGGGGCGTTAACATGTTAAACTAAACCCAGCCTTATCTAACATCAGGATGGGTAGGTTTGAGGGCACAGCAAGAGATGCAGGGAGAGGAGAAGACAGCAAGACACTCGCTGAGAAGTGGAGGGGCTGAGGGAAGCAAACCGTTTTCCAGCTTCTCAATTTTGCCCAAGGTTGGCCCACGTGTTAGTGGATTCTACGAGCTGATATAGAAATCCTCTTCTAGAGGTGGTTGATATTATATGGGTTGTGTAAACTCTAAACAACTTTCAGCCAGAAGGCTTTTGCATTCTGCATATTTTTAAGTTTTATTACATAAATATGAATGCACAATGCCCAGGAAAGAGGTGTCCTGTGTCCTAAGAAGAGTCACAGTTTGTTCATAGATGCTCAGATCATGACTCACCTGCTTTTCAAAAGACTTTTCTTTCAAGTGAATGTAAATGGAGTGGAGGAAGGGAGAGAAGGAGACAAAATCAGGGACAGAATGCCATCCACTATAAATTATATTGATGCCACAATGAAAAGAAATAGCTCCTCTGCAAGACTTCACATACTCAAGTCAACAAACGGCTAAGTGTTGTAAATATTTCCCAGTTCCATTGGTTTGAGAGTAAATTTTAAAAATCATTTTGGGGCTCTCTGCCAAAGGTAGTAGAAGTCCAGCCTCTCCCAGGATCAGACTGGTCATTGGTCATCTCCACTCCTAGAGGAGTTTCAAACATCTGTACTTTCAGACTGGAGGAAATAAGGTAAGGAAGGAAACAAAAAGCAATGTTTTCAGCGTGTGGCCTCCTACTGTACCCTCTTGAGCAACCTTAGTAGATCCTGATGAGACCCCCGCTTCCCTTTCTTTTTGAGAATTTCTTCGACAGAAAATTTTGCATAGCAGAGCTACAGAATTTAGAGAATTTCTAAATATGTGCTTGATCTCTTTTGAAACTCAATAGACCCACTAGCAGGGAAAAGAAGAAAAGTACTGCATTCCGTCTAACCCAAGGGGGGCTTGGATCACCTAACCCAGATTCCCCAGGGCTCATGCTGAGGCTCATTCTTCCTTAATTCAAAACATGGACTGGGTCTTGAAGGCTGAATGCGAAGGCTCAAGTTAGATAATAAGGTGCCATTTGTCCAGGGAGAGAGACAAAGCAAAACAGAAGAATGTGAATAGATACCAAGGCATGCCAACGAGGGTCCTGTGCTTGTCCCCTGAGTGTAGTTAGGTGAAATACTTAAAGCCTGCCCCTGTGGCCTGAGACCAGGCAGCCAAAGTGGGAGAGAATTGCTCCTTCAAAAGTTAGTGCTTAAATTAACTGCCCCCATCCCCACCACAGCCCCAGGTGTTGTAAAAACTGGATTAATCTAAGGTCTTTTTAACCCCCTACTTTGCATACATATTTAAATTCTGGGGCTCCAAGCCAACATTCCCCAGTGGACCACCTTATCCTTTGTTAATTGAAAAAATAAACAGTTCTGTGGTAGTGGAGAGGGGCGTTTTCACAGAAACGTCTTTGATGCTGAGGCTACTTTAGGGATACATTTCCTGTGCCTTCCATGAAGTTCGGCACAAGACAGACTCAAGGACCTCAAAAAAACAAAGGGGCAACCAATAGTCAGGACCCAAAGTGTTTTCTATAAAGGCAATTGACGGGTGGTTAGACTCACCCTGACTCAGGTTAAATCCAGGAGTGGTGAGGGGTTTGGGGAATAACAGCCTATGCATTCAACACTGCCCAGAAGTCAGAGCTCGGCACAGTGTGGGTGTGACGAACACACGCACACCAGGCTACTGCTTCTCCTCTCTTGAAGTGGTGACAGCTTATGAAATTCTAGCTGCTACTGCTGATTCAGCGGAAGGAATCCATGGAATGTTATTGCCAACCTACTATTTCTCCATCTATACCCACCATGGGCCATGGGAAAGAAAAGTTTATCAATATTGCATTTGTTTTTATTTGGTGTGAGAGGTGGAGGGAAGCTGGCATGTGCCTATAACACACAGTTATATTAATTTGACAGGATTTAAATAAGCATAAAGACCTAGCAGAGTGTTACTTTCCCCTCTGCAAAGGATTTTTTCCAAAGGGGTGAAGAACATACATTCTCAAGGTGTCTGCTGGACCCCTATTGGCTTCTGTAGAAAAGACCTAGAGCCAACAAACAGAATACAGGCTTTATTGAAGACTTACCTATCGGGTGGTCCAGGGACAGCGGACTAGGCAAGAAGACCTACTATCGTTTGTAAAAAGTATGCAGTGTATACAGCATTTTGGCTTAGCAACCTCCACCTAGCAACCTCCATTTAACCCAAAACTAAGGGCCTTCCTCTCCCTACATGACCTGTATTTCAAGGAATGGGCCAGGATTTCAGATATTCCTCATAAAGAAGGAGTGAATCTCCAGGTTGGCCACTCCCGTATTCCTTAGCTTGAAACTGAAAAAAAAAATCTTCCTAGATCATACGGTCATTCTCTGGGTTTGCTTAAGTTGTTGCTGTCAGGTGCATCTGCCATACACATGGTAGAAAGAGATGCTTTAATGTGTGGTAAAATAAGAAGCATAGTTTTGTAGACTCTGCAACTGGATGGACTAACCTGTTAACAGGCCCATACCAGTAATCTGAGAGCACACAGTCCAGTGTGCTAGCTAAAAGCACCTGTGCTCAAGTCAGGCCACCTTGGGTTCAAATCCTGACTTCTGTCACTTAGGTGGATGACAGTCTTCAGAGTCTCTAAGAAGCAGACCCCAAGGCAAAGATTCAAGTGATTCATCAACAAAGAACTCCCCAGGGAAAGTGGTAAATGTTTAAGAAGCCCACTACAGAAGGAGAAGTAAAGACGTGTGATTTCGGTTGAAGGCCAGTCCCAACCTGATTCTCAGGGAGCTCAGAAGTGTAAATTGCACCCCAGAATTCATCCAGAGGCAAAGAAGCTGATCTTCTGTTCACCATTTGGTCATCAGCTAGTGGATGGAAGTTCAGTAATCAACTCCTGGATGCTTGGGTACAGGTGAGGCGACCATGGCAGCCCACAGGCAAGCCTTTGAAGAATTTTCCAACCATAAACCCTTGGCAGCAAGGCACGTGGAACTGGGGAATGGGTGCAGAGCACTGGTGATCATGACCACATGGGCACTTGACAGGGGTGCCAAGGGTATTCACTGTAGTGAGTATGGACACACTTCCTAATCTCTCTGGGTCTCAGTTTCCTTCTATAGAAAATGGGGATAGGGTTGGGCCTGGTGGCCCACGCCTATAATCCCAGCACTTTGGGAGGCCAAGGCGGGTGGATTGCCTGAAGTCAGGAGTTCGAGACCAGCCTGACCAACTTGGAGAAACCCCATCTCTACTAAAAATACAAAAATTATCCAGAGCCAGGCATGGTGGCACGTGCCTGTAATCCCAGCTACTCAGGAGGCTGAGGCAGCATTGCTTGAACCCAGGAGGCAGAGGTTGCAGTGAGCTGAGATCGCACCACTGTGATCCAGCCTGGGCGACAGAGCTAGACTCCATCTCAAAAAAAAAAAAAAAAAAAAAGGGAAAATGGGGATATTTGTATTAACTTAGGACAACTGTAATAATGACATGGAGATGCCACATGTAAAATGCTCAGAACCTGACATAGAGTAAGGGTTCGATTAAACATCGTCCATGATATTCTCCTGCTAGACTACAAACTCCACAAGAGTGAGGAGAGCATCTTCCTCATTCTCACTGTATCCCCACTCCCTAGAAAAATGCCAGATACAGAGGACGCACTCAGTAAATACCTGAACAGCTTTTTGTTGGTAAGAAAACAACATGGGGATACATGAGACTTTCTCAAAGATAGAGAAGTAAAGTCAATTAGGATGGGAGAGTAACCTCAAGGCAGTTCAGAAATTCTGTATTTGACAATTGGCAGAAGCAGAGTTCTCATGTGGGGAAGGGTAAGTACATGAAAGTGATCATCGATACTTACTAAAAAAGACTTTTATTTGCAAAAATCAAAATCTATTTTCTCCAAGTTTAGAGAAGGAACCAGAATAGAGTGTTCTGCACTGGCTTCATGCATTGCACCCACAAAGATCAGAGCAGTAGTTTGACCAAGTCATAGAATCTAAGAGAGGACTGTCTAGTCCAGTGGTTCTCACATTTTTTGATTCCAGGGCCTCTTTACATTATTAAAAAATACTAGGCCTGGTGCAGTGGCTCACGCCTGTAATCCCAGCACTTTGGAAGGCCGAGGCGGGCAGATCACTAGGTCAGGAGTTCGAGACCAGCCTGGCCATTATAGTGAAACCCCACCTCTACTAAAAATACAAAAATTAGCTGAGTGTGGTGGCAGGCCTCTGTAGTCCCAGTTACTCAGGAGGCTGAGGCAGGAGAATCGCTTGAACCCGGGAGGCGGAGGTTGCAGTGAGCCGAGACCATGCCATTGCACTCCAGCCTGGGTGAGAGTGAGACTCCGTCTCAAAAACAAACAAACAAAAATTTACTAAGGACTCCAAAGGGCTTAGTTTATATGGAGTATAGCTATCAATATTTTCCACATTAGAAACTGAAACTGAGAAAAATTTTCAATATTAATTACTTAACTATAAAGTAATAATTACATGTTAAAGTAAATAATACATTTTATGAAAAATAGCTATATTTTCCAAAACAGAAAAAAATGAGAAAATAGAGGCATTGTTTTATATATTTTGAAATTTCTTTAATATCCGACTCAGTAAAGACAGCAGGATTCTCCTGTCTGCTTCTGTATTCCTTCCTCTGCAATATGTTGTTTTGGTTGAGGTATGGAAAGAAAATCCAGCTTCACATAGTTATATAGTTGGAAAAGGAGGAATATGTTCCAATTTTTGCAAATAATTTTGGATATCTGTATTTCACTGTAACTCCAAAACTCTACACATTAGTTTTCATAAAGGTGAGTTGCAGAATAGAATTTGAAACCAGGTAATTGAACATTTTATACTCCATTACATTAAATCCATTGCCTATCTTGCATTTTGGGTGTATTATTTTATCCATGCATGATTTTATAACATAATACATTGGAAAATATTACACCGAGTTATGCAAATCTTCCCAATGTTAACACTTTTCATTTACAGTATTTTAAAATACCATTTATAAATAATGCCACTGATCCTATCAGAAAACTCTTTAAGTATTGAGAAACTTTCAAGCTCAGAGTAAAAGTAAAAGTTTTCCAAATTCAGTTTTCAGTTGAAAGCTCAAATTTGCACTGTCCTAATTACCGTTGAGACTGAGAAGCCATCCCCGACCCTCCCAGGCTGGCTCAGAGACCCTCCTGGAACAGCATCCCTTCCTGGCCTCTGGCGCAACACTTGCCACATTCTATTGAGATTATCTCCTTTGGTCACTGTGTCTCTCACTAGACCATGAGCTCCTTCCAAGCAGAATTATGTCTTCTATCTCCTTGTCCTTAGTACCTCACACATAAACATTACTCAGTGAGGGCATGATTGAATAAATCCCTGGGAGTGATGAATGCAATGACTACAGGAATCTGTCTCACATTCCCAGACAGGAGATTTTGTTATCATGTAAATCCTATGCATGATTGAAAATGTAAGCCAAGCTGAAGTTGCCTTACAAACATAGATGTCACAGGGGTGATGCAAAAACACACACCAAAGAAATAAAGGTCTCTCTGCTTCTGGGGCAAGGGCCCAGAATAAAAAGGCCAAATGGAAGGAGGAACAAAAGACAGACCCTGTGAAGTGGGCAGCAGAGTGGGTGGGTCATATATGGGGCATGAAACCATTTGTGGGGGAAGGGAATAGAAGGAGGTTTGAAAGGAAACAGAAAATAAGGAATGGGAAGCACAAGTCCAGCCAGAAGGAAAGAAGAAAACAGGAGGCAACAAGACTAAAGGATGGCAGAAAAGTTGAGGAAGAAAAGAATAACCAGAGCCCAGCCCTCACCGGGCAGCCACAGACAGAATAAGAAAGGGGCAGAGACAGTAAGGAGAGGTGGATGTGAGCACAGCAGATGGACAGCAAAGAGAATACTTTGAGATATTTTTCGTGCAGAATTGGTCTACCCCCTAAATTCCTCACAGTCTCACCCCACCTCCTGGCCCCCAATTCATGTTTACTTGTGCAATGAAATTGTGTCTCTGCACTTGTCTACACTGAGAGAAGGCCTTCTCTTGCCCAGATACTTTTCTACTCACTTTCAAGAAGCCCTGAGTGACCTTTTCTGTAGGACCACATTTGCAACCATCTACATTTGGTCCATAAAGATTTTGTGTATTTCTCCTCTGTGTCCAGGACCCAGTGGTTATACCAGAGAATTTTATCCCCGAGCCCTGCCTGACAATACAACAAAACTGACATCAAGGATGAGTGAAGGGACAATGAACCAGACAGTCTATAACCAGCATGGAACACTACTGTATGAATCAGTGTCTCCCGATGAACATCTGTTACATAGGATCATAATAGCCATGGCATGAGAATAAGTTAGGGACACTCAGGGTTAAAAGAAAATTCAACAGGCTTCTTTATTGCAGGGATTCTCAAAGGTAATCTTCACATTGGGAAGACAGCACACTGTATTTCCCCAGTTTATTTACGAACAAGACGTTTTTTTGCTGAGCAACTGTCTCCCAGGATAAGCTCCTGAAGACTACAGTTTGGAAACATTAGTATAAACTCTAATGGCAGAGAGAGGGTCTGTGAGGCCTCAGAAGCTCCTGGACAGGTTGGAAAGCCACAGACTTAAAAATAATTTCTAACAAGTGTTAAGATACTTCTGTTCCCTTGGGGTCCCTTCTGCAAATTTCCAATAATCCATTAACCTCGAGTCAGCTTTTCAGGTTAGGTTATTACCACCATAGACAGACCAAGGCAGAGATGAAGTCCAAGGCTAGAAAACATCAGAGGGAGTTCTTCCCCATGCCAGGTGCACCCTCTCCCAGGAGCCTGCATGGCTGGCTCTCTTTCCTCCTTCACATCTCCTCAAAGATCAACATTATCTCTTGACCGGGTCCCTCTCTGACTGCCCAGTCTGGAATTACAGACCCATTCCCCCGTGCTCCCTCTCTCTGCTGCATTTTTTTCCATCCTCCTTCTCAACATCTAACATTCTGTATAATTTAGTTATTTATTTTGTTTCATTACTGTCTGCCTCTACCAGAATGCAGGCTCCACAAGGGCAGGAATTTTCATCTCTCTTGCTTACAACCGAATCTCCAGCATCGAAAGCAATGTCTGGGGCACATCAGCCACTCCATAAATCTTTGTTGAGTGAATGAATAAATGAATACAAGAAAGAAGGAATGCTGGGTTTTTAATTGAGGTTATGGAGCATGTTCCACATTTCTTTGTCACATCCCTCCCTCCTCCAGCCTCTGAGCCTCTGGGTCTCAGCAGGCTAAGCAGTCACGGAGATCACATTCTGATCCTGTGACACGGCCTCCACTTCAGCCCTCTCAAGCCCTGGGTGTTTGGTATCCTGGAGGTGAAACAGCAGCAGACTTTGCGTTTCCAAGGCTTTGTCACTCCGCGACATCACACAGTCACCCACAACAGGCCAGCTTGCAAAATTGTTAAGGAGCCTGAGGATATTATTTTCATTTCCACACAAACATAAATGATCAGATATAAATGTGGAGCTGCTGCTCTGGAAAATAACCATCAACCATCAAGGCAATGTGGCATAGTTTCCTTAATATTCCTCCAAATACTCCATATTTAGGGTATGTGCTAATTTCTCTCACTTATAAGCAACTTTTTTTTTTTTTTTTTTTTTGATGGAGGCTCACTGTGTCACCCAGGCGAGTGCAGTGGCGTGATATCGACTCACTGCAATCTCCGCTTCCCGGGTTCAAGTAATTCTCCTGCCTCAGCCTCCCAAGTGGCTGGGATTACAGGCACCTGCCACCATGCCCAATCAACATTTTAGGATATAACTCTTTTACATTTAGTTAATGTATTTGTGGAACATATTTAAAAACATAAGTACTGAATCAAAATTTATGGACCTTTTCAGTCTTTTTATACATAGTTCTAAATTTCTTCCTAAAAGAATTAACAGTGAAGGACAACACATCATTTTCATGCAACGGATATTTTAATTTCATGTAAAAGAATACCAACATTTTAGGTAGGAATTTACATTCTCCTTTGAGAATATAAAGCCCTTATCTTATTCACTGTTTAATCGCTACAGCCTTGTGCATAACTGATGCTCAATAACTATTTGTTGAATAAATGAAACAACACTGATGAATTTTTATTGAGTTTTCGGATCAATTTCTATACAAGGCAATTTCTTAAATTCCAAACTTTTTCTTATTATTTATGTTACCAATATTGTCTTCATCAAAGTCAATTCTTTGAGCTTAAATTGCATGATCAATTTTTGATTAATCAATAAAGATTTTTTTCTCTGTATTAAGCATTGCAAATTAAAGCCATTGTCTACTACAGATTTTATTCTGTGATTATTTATTTCCATCAAGTTCAATTTCCTGAGGTCAATTATTCAGATTTACATTTTAAAAGATGTTTGTTTTTATTCTTCCATCAATTTTAGTCAAAACCAGTGTTACCATGTATAGTTTAACTATGAACTATTTTATTTTATTTTGAGTATTTCTTACCTAAGTTATTCATTTTTGGTGAATTTGTGTAGTTTTTAATCTTACAAACAAGAAGTGACTTTTTAGGCAGTTAATCATACAACACTGAATCTTTAGTAATATATAGTATGAATTGAATAACAGTTTTTATTTTATTAAACTATCACAAAATCGTGATTCCTCTCAGATCCTGGAAGGTTGTTCTTTTATGAAAGTACCCTATCACCCTCAAAATCTTCTCTCGACTTTTGTGAATTCTGAAAGTTGCTATGGTAAAGTCAACACATCCTTGGGTAAAAATATAACGAGTGCAAACATTGGGGTCAAAATGTTCTGCTTTGGATTAGAAAAGGCTCAATGCAAGATGTGAAATTTCAGTTAGGCATGGAAGAATAATTAAGATTTGCTGCCAGAAGGAAGGAATACAGATGGTTTTCATGCAGCTACTTTGCTCCGTAACTTTGACTCCACCGTTTGACCAGGTGGTAGTCTGATCCCACCCTTCTAGCCCATTTTGACTCATGTTTATGTATTTTTCATCCAAATTTTGCCAACACTGACAAATCATTTTCTCATAAAATCTTTCTTGGATGAAATGTATTTTCTGAATCAAATGCTATTAAATCATTTTACCTCTTTTAAATTATATACCACACATTTAAACTTTGTAAAATAGTTTTTCCATTTTCATTTTTGTTCTGAAGTTTTATCAGATTATTTTCCTTGTACGATTTAAGATTTTGTGCAACACTTTTTTATTATTTTTAAAGAAAAAGGGTTTAATTGACTCACAGATCCGCATGACTGGGGAGGCCTCAGGAAACTTACAATCATGGCGGAAGGCACCTCTTCACAGGGCATCAGGAGAGAGAATGAGAGCCAGCAGAGGAAATGCCAGATACTTATAAAACCATCAGATCTCATGAGACTCACTCATTATCATGAGAATAGTATGAGAGAAACCGCCCCCATGACTCAATTACCACCACCTCGTCCCATCCTTGGACACTTAGGGATTATGGAGATTATAATTCAAGGTGAGATTTGGGTGGGGACACAGAGCCAAACCATACATTTTCAACTGAGCTACTTTTTTGTGCTGGGCACTGTTCTAGATACTGGGATATAGGAATAAATAAGACAGATACAGATTCTGGCACTCATGGAATTTAATATTGAATCATGAATCAGGGCTTTGTTATTGTCTAGAAATAATTTTAGCATAATAATCTCTTCCTATGTGAGTTTTCCTCTTGAGGCCACTATTTCTAACAAGTTCAATGTTTTTGCTCCAATTTTACTTATTTAGTTTTGGTTAAGAAGACTTGATTCTTCTATCAGTTTTTTTGTTTATTCATCTGTATCTTGCCATGTAAAATTTTAGTTGTGGACAGTTTTATTTCATGTTGGTTATTTCAAGTCTATTTTTTTCCTGAGCCAATTTTTGCAGTATCCAATATGACCAACTTGATATGGTCTTTTAGATGATTTTCATTTATAACAAGTTTTACCACTTGTAGATTGTGGCCATTGTCAGTTTTATTTTGTGTTGATAATTTCTGAAAAGCCAAAATTTTCTCAAAGTACTCTGTAAAAGAGCCCTTTGGTTAAATATGCAGTGTCAAAACTTCAGAGTATACATATTTTTAAACCCTTATCAAAATAGTCTGATTTTGTGAATTGTGATTCTAGACTTCTTATTTTGAAAGAATGGAATGAGAAAACATGAGTCATGGATGTTTACAATGGCACTTCTTAGATTTTGATGTGCACATGAATCCTGATTCAGTGAGTCTGGGTAGGGCCTGACACTCGGCATTTCCAACAACTTCCCAGGTGATATCAATGCTGCCAATCCACAGGCTGAATAGCAAGAAGCTAGAGTGTGTGCTTTGTGGTTCAGCAGGCCTGGGTTCTAGATCCCTGTTGGCTGTCTAATCTTGAAAAAGTTACTTAACCTCTGAATCTGTTTTTTTTTCTTTTCATTTGTGAAATGAAATGGTAATAAAATTACCTATCTAAGAGATGTGTTGTCAGGAGCAAATAAGATGAGTTATGTAAAACGTTTAGCACAGGACCTGGCACCTAGTAAATTATCAATGGTAACTAACCCTTGTTAACAGATGGGTGAAAGCACACAGCAGGTTCAGGGAATGAATGGTAAGGGCTTTGACGTGGCATAGAGCCTGGCTACTGAAAGTGTGGTCCTTGGACCAACGGCATCTGGGAGCTTGATAGAAATACAGAATCTCGGACCCCATCTCAGACCTATTAATGAGAATGTGCATGTTAAGAAGATCCCCTGAAGATTTCTAGGCACCTTACAGTTAGAGAAGTGCTGGCACCATATTTAAAGACAGGGGCTGGAGGCAAATCTGGAAGGGCAAGAAAAGCCAGATAATAAAGGGCCTGATTTACCTACTAAGGATCTTGAACACTTTTTTTTTTTTTTTTTGTGATGGAGTCTTGCTCTGTCGCCCAGGCTGGAGTGCAGTGGCACAATCACTACTCACCACAAATTCCGCCTCCCGAATTCAAGCAATTCTCCTGCCTCAGCCTCCTGAGTAGCTAGGACTATAGGCACGTGCCACCACACCCGGCTAATTTTTTGTATTTTTAGTAGAGACGGAGTTCCACCATGTTGGCCAGGATGGTCTCGATCTCCTGACCTCGTGATCAACCCAACTCAGCTTCCAAAAGTGCTGGAATTACAGGCATGAGCCACCAAGTCTCAGCAATCTTAAACTTTTTTTTAGAGGACTGTGGGGTGGCAAATATCCACACTTCCTACTCTTCCCTGCGTCCCCTTCCCTCCCTGCACCTTGTCCCCTCTCTCCCCAACCTCCTGTCAGGCACTGTTAATCAATCTTTCCAGCTCTTTCCAGCCAAGCCTCTGTTCATCCTCATGATCCTTACTAACACAGTGCCACAGGCAGGGCACCATCAAAGGATCCAAGTTGACGGAAATGAGAATTTGCCATCACTGAAAGAGACCAAAGGGAGCCATTAAAGACCTTTAAAAGGGAAAAATGAGATAACATGTGTAAGTGCTTAGACAGCGCCTAGTACCCAGTAAGCACTCAATAAAGAGACGTCATCGTTATTTCTGTCTAGCCTAGCAACATTGTCAACATTTGTTGTGCCAACATTTTCACCAGACAGTGAGTAAATGAGAAAATGTAAGACAATTAATTAATGTTTTTGGTATTACAATGCCCATTTTTATGTGAAATGATGCAAAGAGTAGACAATTTTTTTTAAATTTTCATATGACAAAATGAAAACTTTAGCAATTCCATGTTCTCTTCTGCCCATTTTCTGTGTTGTTAAAGAATGACACTGTGAAGACCCGCAAGTGATGAGGGTTTATGTAGATGGGCCGTGGGTAGTTGGGTGGCTTTGTGCTGCTGAAAACTCCTGAGCAGAGTGGACCAGCCCTTCTTACTGTTCTCCCTCTCCTCACCCCACAATGTCTGCTTTTGAACAAGAGTGAGAATGTTTTCTCCTGCAAATTATGAAAGTTCTCCCTCTTACCATATCACACCAGGGTTCACTCTGCACTTAGAGGAGTAGTGTTGACAAGAAGGAGTGGGAGCCTATGACAAGAGTAGCAGTGGTGGCAAAAAGCCATCTGGAAGGAGTCAGCTCCAGCTGTCCCCATGAAATCTGCTCAGGCAGCAGTGTTTAAGAGGGAGAAGGTAGAGTCTCCCTATCAGCAGCCCTCAGACAGAGGCTAAAATGGGTAGGATTAGCAGAGTCCAAGGACCCAGAGTTGAAGAGGGCTGCTTAGCAGGAGACGACCCGAGAGAACTTTTCCAGTGTGAGCATCAGACTTTTGGACGCAAGTGAACTGCTGGCTCCATTTTCTGGAGGTTGCACTGCACCAGGATACCCTCAGTGCTCAGAGCCAGCACTGGCTTTGAAATGCATGTGCTTCTGCTTCCAAGCGTTCGGCTCTCCCTGAGCGCTCACTCAGTG
Organism: Macaca nemestrina; assembly: GCF_043159975.1. Taxonomy (NCBI): domain Eukaryota; kingdom Metazoa; phylum Chordata; class Mammalia; order Primates; family Cercopithecidae; genus Macaca; species Macaca nemestrina. The sequence continues at coordinate 104,457,770 of NC_092128.1, read as the reverse complement.
ATTCAAAGACCAAACTGTTCTAACAAGCCCAAGAACCAAAGCCCATTGAAGTTTAAAGCTCCTCGTGTTTAAAAACATTTTGTATTTACTGCCTTTTTATTTTTTAGATCAAACACAGGAATCTGTATCCTGTAGTAAACCACCCACTCCTTCTTCCTATACTCCCTGGTGTCATGTATGGAGTTGCACTGCCATCTGATTCTAGAACATTAATATGCAAATCGAAGAAATAACAATGCCATATAGTGAAATACAGTGTTATGGGTAATTCTTTAACTGCTCTCTTCTTGGCAGAGCAACTCGAGAGAGAGAGGGGAACCACAGTTCAGAGCTGCAACATGTGGGGATGAGACAGCAACCCCATTTAATACCACACTGTATGCCATATTTCCAATGGGGGACTTCCTTGACTTCTTTTTGAATATTCAATTTACTCAAGCTCATCATTAATTCACTTTCAAAGTGTGATATCAACAGACTTCCCATAGAAACATCTCTCAAATAATGAAGGCTTTGGTTCTACTGGGTTGCTTTGAAATGGCAGCCCTTACAAACATGATTAAAAGTCTCCATTGCAACTTATTACTGATGAATAAGATTTTGTACTTATGCATATGAGGCCTTCTGCTGAGAAAGGTTTCAAATTCTGTTCCCAGTGAAGCTCGGGGCAAATATCACCACTTCCCATCATGAGCAGATACACTAGGGCTGGTCTATGTGGCCAACAGAAGCCATGACTGAAAATAGAAAGTATTTTAACCTTTTACCAAAGGATCAAAAAGAAAAAGGAAAAAGAAATAGTGCTGACCACTTTCAGCTGTTTTGCTGCATTAACAATGTCTTTTGTTTTCTGCATTCTGATGCTTTGACATCTGGGGCTTTGCTCACCCTAAAGAGACCACCCCTCCCAGGGTTAGCCAATTCCTAGAGATAGTAAATGACTCAGCACAGAGCACTTTTAAATACAAACCAACCACTCCAGAGGGCCAGCCATGTTCTTTATAAGCATCTCGCAGTCCAGGCTATCATCCACCTCCCCTAATCACCCCAGGGCCAGGTACCAGACAACTAGGGACAGTCCCTATGCTCCAGAGTTTGCTGAAATTGTTTCAATCAGCCAGTCCTCAGCCTGTTTACCCTGCCTGGCCTGTTCCTTTTCACAAAAACACAGTGAAGGCCTCTGACCCCAGTGCTCTCCCACCTCTGCCTCCTGACTGACCCCATCACTGACCTGTGCACCCCCCATGACATGGCATACCCCTTCTCTTGGGATCTCTGAGTAACACACTCTGTTTTTAATAGTAGTCATCTCCTGTTGTGCTGGTGTTACCATACCTCAAAATCTCTATTAACTTCATAGAAATTTATAACTATTTTAAAACATAGTTATAAAGCATAGACTTTATAGTGCTGGACACCTTGTTTGCTCACCAGGTGAGAGCAGTACATCTCTAGTTTTTTTTATTCCCCAGTTCTTCCAGTGAGCACCTGTCATCCTGTTTCCCCATAGCCTTTTTTCCCTATGCCCCCACTCCTGGCCAGGATGGTTTGTGTCAGAGCTGCTACTCCCATTAGGCAATACATTGACATTCTGACAGCTTCAACCTCAACACCTCCCAGGTATCCCTGGTCCCCAGTTTGAGAACCAACTCTGAAGCTGCTCACTGCAATTACTTCTGCCAAAGATTTGGGTTTATTTCATTTTATCCTTGGGGTGATTACAGAGATGTTGTTATACCTCCCTATCTGGAAATTCCTTAGAAGCCTCTGAAAATGACCCCCATTCTATGGATATTGAGGGTTCTTGGATTGGTAAAGAAAATATTTCTCTCCTTCCTTCCCCAAACGATTAATTTCTCTGGGGCCTTGTTTCTTTTGAGAAAGAGACCTCTGCCACCAGTATGAGAGAGTGGAGAGATTCATTTTCCTCTATTTAAAATCTCATCATATGCTTGTTCTCCTCTGGGATGATTTGGTAACAATTCTCTATACAAAGAGGACCCACATTCACATTCAATTTTATAAAGCCCAAGGTAACTGCTTTTAAAAGGCATGCAGGGTCCAAAAGCTCTTTTGTCACTGAACTTGAGATATGCAAGAAGATGCTTGGCTTCAGCTCCCCTTCAGCCCCCACCCTCCAAAGAAAATAAACAAGGAACGATTTTTTTTTTTTTTCCAATGCTAAACTTGTATCACAGGATTTGGGAGTCTAAGGTGACTTCCATGTGTAGGGTTCCTCCCCTTATCTATGTTTCTGTACCTTATGGCCCATCCACCCCCACCCTTGTTTTTGTGCTGCTGATAAACGCATACTCAAGACTGGGCAATTTAGAAAAGAAAGAGGTTTAATTGGACTTACAGTTCCACATGAGTGGGGAAGCCTTACAATCATGGTGGAATGCAAGGAGGAGCAAGTCACATCTTACATGGATGGCAGCAGGCAAAGAGAGCTTGTACAGGAAAACTCCCCCTGATAATAACCATCATATCTCATGAGACTTATTCACTATCACTAGAACAACACAGGAAAGACCTGCCCCCATGATTCAGTTACCTCCTACCGGGTCCCTCCCACAACATGTGGGAATTCAAGATGAGATTTGGGTGGGGACACAGCCAAACCATATGAACCCCTAACATGGTTGCCTATTTCTCTGTAATATTTCACCCGAAATGGAGGCAATGTTCAAGCCACAATAAACATAACTCAATAATATAGGAGAGAAGAAAGAAGAAAACATAGAATTGATCTAGCTGCTCATTGTTGCAGGGCTTTTGACTAAATTTGGGTTTGATCTGGGAGACTCAGGCTCCCCAGAGACAATATGCCTAGGTTAGATGTTTGGCATCTCTGGGAAATAATCCCCAACCTCTTTCTCCATGTACAACCTTAGAACCAGGAAGCTAGAGAGTGATTCCTTCCAACCACCTTAGCTGATGTTCTTAGTACTCTCCCATGGCCCCATTTCCTCCTTATCTCAGGGTCCCTGGCCTAAATTACAACCTCCCAGAGGAGGGCACCTGTGCTTCTCTGACAGAAGGTCTTTGCTGCTACTTCACAGGCCAAAAGTACAAGGGAATTATGCTCCCCATGAATAGCCCTCAACAAAAAATGAATGGGTATTGGTACTTTCTACCCCAGGTGTGCTCTACTCTGGCTCCCAGAGATCCACAGCATGACTAAGCTTTAGATTCCCAGTAGTAACTTGCTTGATGATGAACCCTTATCTTGGCTGCCTTTCCTCCCTGCCTCACTTTCCCACTCTCCTACCAGTGTTTCCTGGGATCACCTCCATTAATGTCCTTATCTTAGTATTGGCTTCTGGAGGGACAGATGAAGACATCATTTGTGAAAGAGATCAGTTGTTTTGCTAAAAGCTCTCCTTTTCCAAAATAAGAGGTGAACTTTGATGGAGTCATTCATGTAAAAAGTAGTTATTGTACATATCACATGTGCCAAGGCCCCTGCTCACTACTTTTGCTTAGAAAGCCAGGCTCAATCATATTCTTCATCTTCTCATAGACTAAAGGGAAGTGGGGAATAATGATGAAAAGTCAAGGCTCCAGAGTCAGAGCACCTGGGATTGGATCCCAGCCCTAACCCTTGCTAGGTGTGCAATTTTGAATAATTCATTCTCCAAGTCTCCAAGTCTTCATTTCCCTCTCTGTAACATGGATAAAATAGTTGTGTCTACCTTAAAAGATTTAAATGAGATAACTTATGCAAAGCACTGAACACATCATGTGGTGTGAAGCACGTGCTCAATAAGTGGCAGCTTCTCTTACTAACCTTCTAGTTTCAGTTTAAATGACCTCTCCTTGGGGAAACCTTGCCTGACCTAAGAGCAAGGCTCTCTCATATGTTCCCACAAGTTCCCTGTTCTTCCTCTGTCATAACCCTCACTGCTGTTTATTTCAATTACGTGTTTGATGCCTGTGAACTGTGATGTTTCATTGTCCAATGAGAGCAAGCACCTTTTTGTCTGCTTTGTGCCCTCATATATATAACATAGGTATGCATGAGTGTATGTGTCTGTGTATTTGTGTGCATTCGTCTCCTGTGGCTGCTGCAACCAATTAGTGTCCTGCAAACTGACTGGTTTAAAACAACAAAAAATTATTTCCTCACTCTTCTGGAGACTAGAAGTCCAAAATCAGTGTTTGCAGGGCCACATCCCCTCTGGAGGCTCTAGGGGAGAACCCATTCCTTGGCCCTTCCAGCTTCTGGTAGCTCACAAGTCAAGTATCCCTTGCCTTGTGGCTGCATCACCCCAATCTCTGCTCTGTGGTCACACTGTCTTCTATTCTGTGTCTGTCTTGTCTGCGTGCCTCCTATAAGGACCATTGCACTGAATTTAATCAAGGATGATTTCACCTCAAGATCCCTAATTTAATTACATAAGCAAAGAATCTTTTTCCAATTAAGGTCACATTCAGAGGTTCTGGGGACTAGAACATGGATATATCTTTTGGGTGGCTACCACTCAGCCCACTGCTATATACATATCTATAATATACATACTGAATATATGTTTAATATAGCCATACATATATCTGAGGCAGTGTGTTTGTGCACGTGTGTGTGTGTATTCTCAGTGTGTAGCACAGAGTGGTTCACATCATGAATGTGCAGTAATTATTTCTTAAAGGAACAAATAGACAGAACAGGGTCCCTGCCTTCTAAGAATCACTAAAAACTAATGTCAAAAATAGACAAATATAGCTGGGCACAGTGGCTCACGCCAGTATTCCCAGCACTTTGAGAGGCCTGAGGTGGGCAGATCACAAGACCAGGAGTTTAAGACCAGCCTCGCCAACATGGTGAAACACCATCTCTACTAAAAATACAAAATTAGCTGTGCATGGTGGCACACACCTGTAGTCCCAACTACTCAGGAGGCTGAGGCAGGAGAATCGCTTGAACCCGGGAGGTGGAGGTTACAGTGAGCCAAGATTGTGCCACTGCACTTTAGCCTGGGTGACGAAGTGAGAACTCCATCTCAAAAAAAAAAAAAAAAAAAAAGTAGACAAATTTGTGGAGAATATACTACTATTCACAAAATATGTAATTCCCTCACAACGCTCCTCCAGCATCAACAAATAACTCAGGAGAGCGCCTTAACTTGGTAAAGCTGTGACTACTTCTAGAAGCACTACTCTTTTCAGGTCACAGCTTGCCTCCAAAATTTCCCTGGAAAAAACACAATAGGCCTTTTACTTCCTAATTAGCAAGATCCTGTCCAGAATATTCTAGCACTTCAAAGAAGCTTTCATTCACCAAGGTTTCTCTAAAGAAACCCTAGCCCCCGACTGTTCACAGCTTTTCATTATGAAACTGGGGGCAGTAGGAACCCTCCTGTTTCCTTTTCCTCAACATATAATATTTCTCTCATGCACCTTTGCCAAAAATGGCACTTCAGAAGATCTAAGAGGGGAAAAACAGCTGATCGTTGCCAAGAAAATCATGGAGAATTTCACCCATCTTGGCCACACACTCTCTGCAGCACAAACAGGGAATTTGCCTTTCACGCCTTTACTATTTGATAAAGACAGATAAATTTGATCTGTGCATTTGAAAATGCACAGATACGGGCTGGCTTCTATGGAACACTGTTATTTGGAATTGTCACTTTGACAGTGGCCATTCCACTTAAGTCACTGGGTCATCTGAAGGTCATAAGGAGGTGTGGTTCTTTCTCCCATGTCTCAGCACAGAGAAAAGACGGGGGCACCCAAGGAGGTGGTGTCTGAGTTGGAGTCACAGCCATAGAGGCCCTGGTCAAAGATCACCTCGCGGCCGGGCGCGGTGGCTCAAGCCTGTAATCCCAGCACTTTGGGAGGCCGAGGCGGGTGGATCACGAGGTCAGGAGATAGAGACCATCCTGGCTAACATGGTGAAACCCCGTCTCTACTAAAAACACAAAAAACTAGCCGGGCGTGGTGGCGGGCACCTGTAGTCCGAGCTACTCGGAGGCTGAGGCGGGAGAATGGCGTGAACCTGGGAAGTGGAGCTTGCAGTGAGCCGAGATCGCGCTACTGCACTCCAGTCTGGGCCACACAGCGAGACTCCGTCTCAAAAAAAAAAAAAGAAAAAAAAGAAAGATCACCTCGCACCTGACCTCCAGTCACTGAGGCTCCAGATGGTCATAATTTTCTTGTTTTCCCAGTCAGGTTTGGAACTGAATCAGTGTCATCATCTCCTCCCCGCCCCAACTCCTCCATCATGGGACTTTCTGGGGCCAGCTCCTGCCATTTTCTTCTGTGGGTCTCTGGCACCCTGACCTTGGTGCTCAGGCTTTCAGACGAGGAGCCATCAACCTTCCTGTGCTGTGGCATGGCACACAAATGCCATGGGATGGGGACAGTGCATCTTGCTTTTCATTATGAAGAATCTTTTTATAATTACAAAAGTTAAGAGTGTAAAATAAAAGTGTCAAAAAAGGTTAAAAAAAAAGTAAAATCAGTTATTATCCTACTGTTCAGAAACAACCACTATTACCATTTGATGACAATATTTTTTAATGCAACATAAGCTTCACTTAATACCTATTTTCATTTGGTTTTTCTTTACTCTTGCAAAATCAGGATCACATAAACAATGGATCTTAGTGAACCTTCAAAAGAACCTTCACAAGTTTATTAGGTGATATTAGTCGCTACAGTAAAAGCAGAAGCTTAGACAAGGAAGGTGAGAAGAGGTCAGTTGGATGCAGGCTCAGATGGTACGAGAGGCAAGGCAAACAGGGACAGCCTGGCTTCTGAGCCCAGCAAACCTAGCAGGTCAGAACCTTCCACTTATTGGCTCTGTGAGCTTGGGCAAGTTCCACAACCCCTCTGACCCACAGCTTCCTATCTCTAGTGCATATAAAATGATTAGCATCATACCTAGCAGATAGGTAAAAATATGAATAGTATTAGTACCCTTCTCCTTCTGAATGGAAATGTGGTGCCCACAGAGACTTCAACTACTTCCTTGGGGTGAATTTTTATTCCCAAAGAATAAATGTCAATTTGTATGATAATTATCTATTGCATTGGTCTGCTTGGGCTGCTATCACAAAATACCACAGTCTGGGTGGCTGAAACAACAAAAATCGGTTTCTCACATATCTGGAGGCTGGGAAGACCAAGATCAAGGTGCCAGCTGATTCCATTTCTGGGGAGGGCTCTCTCCCTGGCTTGTAGATGGCAGCCTTCTTACAGTATCCTCACATGGCAGAGACAGGGAAGCAGAGATTTCCATAGGATTAGTACGGCCATCTATGCCTCTACCCTTTTGACATCATTTAATTACCTCCTTAAAGACCCTATCTCCAAATAAAGTCACACCAGAGGTAAGGACCTCAATGTATGAATTGGAAGGGAAGGCAGAGAGACATGATTCAGTCCATAGCACTGATTAATATTAATAAGGCAACCCTAATACAATAGTCTTCTCCTGCAGAGAAAGGCAGTATGATGCTTCTAACCTATGGTTGAGTTGGACGTATCATGAAAAAAGAAGAGGGCAGCATGAGTCTTCTCCAGTGCCATGAGAGAAGCCTCATGAATCTGCTCCCTCAGGCCAACAGCATTTCTTCAGGGCCCCTGTCGATGACCCAAGGAAAGGGCTGTTCACTTCTGTAGCCTCCAGGAAGAAGTCTTGAGGTGAAAGCTCAGGGATTTAGAGTTCCTTACCTGAGATGAAGAATTAACATTAACTCCATCTTAGAAAGTTAAGGCAACTTTCCCCGCCAGTTATTGGAGTGGTTTTCTAGTCTTTCCTGTAGCTGGTTGGTGGGTGAGGTTGCTGAGGAAGATAGGAATTCCTTCTAACTCCAGTGGGAGGGAATGAGGCATCTTGACTCACCCATTCCTTTCCTCCGCTCTTCCACTCTGAGGCATAAACACTGGTCTGACCCTTTGACCACAGGCTAGCTTCCCCGGAAATTAGAATCTCTAATGGGCTGAACATATCACACTTGCAGGCTGTGAAGGAAGTTGGTTTCAGAATCTCATCTGCCAGTTCCTCTTCATTTTCTACTTGAAGAATCCAGGGTTGTTTCTTCCACTCTGAGAAATGCCTTAGTCTTCAGAAGAGCAGAAGTACCTCAGGTAGTAGGAACTGTGCCCTAGCTTCTCATTCAATCAGTGGTTCCTGACTTGTAGATGTTGCAGACTTGGATAATGCATTGTGGGGATTCTCAGGGAGCTGTCAACTCTGTAATTTCAGCAGTTGCATGGCTTGCTAGCTTGAAACAGCAGGTGTTTCAAATTAGGAAGAAGATATTCTTAAACTAAATGACAGTCTTTCCCACAGGAGACCTTTGGTGACCTTAGACTTATATACATGTCAAAGGTTACCAAAGGTGTTTTATGATGTAAAATACTACACTGTCTTTATTCTTCTCATTTTGTGATAGATGATTTTTTAAAAAGTCACCAAGATGGCACCAGTCCAGAGATTAGACATTTTGGAATCTTTGACCTTTGATTCTGCTTTTCTTTCTTCCCCATTTCAGAGCTGGCTGTTTTCTACTCTGAAGTTATTTTCTCACTTTATCTTCTTCCTGTCTTCTTGTCTCTTTTACTCACAAATCTGTTGACTGACCCTACAGGATCCATGGGTGGTGGACAATCAATTGTGGTCAGAATTGAAGGCATGCCAGGTGTGGGGTAGCATAACTATGAGTACTTCTGTGTGAGTCACCTCCAGCCCTGCATCTCCTCTGGTCTGAAGTGATTATGTAGCACAAATCAACTTCACCCACACTTGTAAGTTACAGCAGATTCTAAGCTCCTTGAGGACAATAACTGGTCAGTCTTTATTTCCATATCCTCTGGGCTTGGCAGAGTGTCTAGTCCAAAATAGGGCATCAATAATTTTCTGTTGAATATATTTATGCTGAAGACCTTTACCTTGATTATTAATTTTTCCTTCTGATTCCTGAACTTCAGTTCACCTAAAGAGACCTCAGAAAAATTGTATTTGAGTCCCAACCCATCACCATCTCACTTACACATTGCTATATTTTATTCTCAGAAACATCATCCAAGGGTGACAAGGTTTGGAGTAGGAGGCAGCCAAGTACCATTAAAAGAGCAAACGCTGACCAGTATTTCCGCCTCTGCCGAGACCTCCTCCTACTCTCTCTTCTGCACTGGGCTGATTCATTCAACACAAATCCATGTTCATAATAACCTCCATCTGTAGACCAGCTTGGATCACAAGAGTGATGGTCATTTTGTAAACCTCAGTGTCTTGGCACTTTACACTTAAAGTATTTACTTAAATAAGCTCTATTTAGAGCTTATTCAGCCAAAGATAGAATAAATAATTAAAAGGTCAATAAGGCAATGTGAAGATCCACACTAATGGCTTGAAACCTTTATCTTTTTAGAGGTGGAGAATTTCAGGAACGAGATAAGATATAAAAGGCTCTGGGATCTCCCTAACCAACACTCACTGACTAACACCCTAGAACAGGATCAACTTCCTCACCTTCTCCAGTCAAATCACTGAATTGATGCAATCCAGGAGGTCTTAAGAACAGTTGTATTAAGAGATATTTGAAAGAAAAATAAAGGGTTAATCTCTCCACCTGATTTTTCCTTATCACCAATGTAGCACTTAAACAGTGATGCTACAGTAGTTCAATTCTTACTAACTTGAACAGAAAAGAAAAAAATTAGAAAGAAATCAGGTCAACTTATAGGATCAAAGTGATGCTGAAGGACTAGGTTTGGGCAATGGCAGGGACCAAAGGAGCACTGAGGGCCAGAAGTGATAGTCCTGTGGCTGGGACCCCCATGGACCTGGGACTCCATGCAGCCAGCAGTGAACCTGGCTCTGAAATGCTTCCTCTCCATTATCTTACTTGTTGAAGAATTAAAGTCCCAGAAATGGTTTTTGATTGGTGGGGCTTAGTCATGAACCTGGCTCTAAGATCACACGCTTGGCCTTTAGGTCACACGTTTGGCCATTGAACATGACAACGAGCAGTCGGGAGGAAGAATCTGGACACCCAGGTCCCACAATGTGAGGCATAGTCTGGGAATTGCTCTCATGTCAACCCACACACAAAAGGGCATTTCCACAAAGGAAGATTGGAGTGTCAGCAGGAAGGTTGGGGGTTTGGATATTAAAGCCAAGAGACAAAAAATGTCCACTAGACTCTTCCGTGAGAATGGAAGTGTCCCTCTTTACTCAGAAGCTGGCATGGTACCAATATAATTTTTAAAAATATATTTCTAAACTTTTCTTCTTTTCAATTTGGGGAATCCCTTTTGAAATACTTTTCCTAATGAAGGAAATTCATTAAGAACATATTACATTCAGGCATTTACATCCTTTTGTAAGATGGAAATTAAGTTAATCTTCCATATTCTTATCAAAAGCATGTCACCAGGCAAATCTCAATTGTTCTCTCACAGCCTCCTCCTTTCCCTCTGGTTTATTATACATGAGAAAGAGAAAATGTACTACATAGTGACGCTGCAAAAGGAAAAAGATCATGGCTACAAGACAACAAAACATCTCCCTTGGAGCATGAGAAGGTGAAGAATGAAAGCTGCAAGAAGAGAAAAAGAAAAACAGTTTAAAATTAAAAAAGGTTAGGTATCCCGCTACCACTTATTGGGTACCAACTCTGTGCCAGGGACAGTATATGTTTATTACATTATTTTCCCCAAATCACAGAAGAGGGAACAGACATTCAAAGCTTTAAGTTACTGAAGGAATGCTTGAATGAATAAACATGATGTTAAGTGGAGTTGAGGGGTCCTGGTATCTGATGGCCCAGGCATCATGTGTCTGGCCAGGTCTGATCTCCATGCCTCCAGCCTAATCTAGAGATTGCTGTGTGTGCCTTGGCTTCCCTGCCCGTGACTCTACTACCTCTTGGGCTTAGAGTCCTTCTCCAAAACCCAGAGCAACTGGCTCTAAATCCAGCCAGTCACCCAGCCCCACACCCTGGCCCACCTAAGTATCATCATTTCCTCAGAGGTGGGCCACACCTGACAGGTGTGTCCCCTCTTCCCTGCCAGGAGGCCAGCTGAATATACATCCGTGCTTATCTGGCATCCTGTGATCAGCCTTACCATCTCACTAACCACAGTGCAACAAGATGACAAAAAAATCTCTCTTAGATCTTAGAGCGATAAGACAACAAAAATCTCCCTTGCATTGTTTTGATTTGTAGAGTGCAGAGACCATGTCATTTTCATAGTTTGTTTTTTGTTTTGTTGTTATTGCTGTTTTGAGATGGAGTCTTGCTCTGTCACCCAGGCTGGAGTGCAGTGGCATGAACTCAGCTCACTGCAACCTTTGCCTCCTGGGTTCAAGCAATTCTCTGGCCTCAGCCTCCCGAGTCACTGGAATTACAGGCACTTGCCATGACGCCCAGCTAATTTTTGTATTTTTAGTAGAGACTGGGTTTTATCATCTTGGCCAGGCTGGTCTCGAACTCCTGACCTCAGTTGATCCACCTGCCTCGGCCTCCCAGAGTGCTGGGATGACAGGTGTGAGCCACTGTGCCCGGGCCAATTTCATAATTGTAAACCCAGAACCTAGCCCAATGCCTCACATATAGTAGGTACATAATAAATGTTTGCTGACTGAAAAACAAAACAAAACTGCAATGATCCTCTTTGGACTTTGAGTATCGGACTGCCCTAATATCATATAAGAGCTACTTCACAATCAGATGATTCTGCCCTGCCTGGTCCCACCCTCCTCAACACTTTGTGTTTTTAATACTCATAAAGCATCATACCTAAGCCTGCCCACAGGATGGCGGAAACATGTCTCCACTTTGTCCTCAGTCAGTGATTTTTATAGCATAGAAGAAATGGTGTTAAGAACAATGGCCAAAAGATGCAGCAGTAGCCTTCACTGTTAATGGGGTACTATGATCAGTTTGTTCTTCCTAGCACGAGGAATTGGAGTATCACTGTGGATTGAAACAAAGGACTTTCTGTTTACTTCCTACTTAAACAGAAATTCAGTTAGCTAGAACACCTCGTTCTCTGAGCACTCTGGCTCATCAAGGATTTATCATCCTGTGTTGGACAATTTTTCCCTTCTGACATCTGCTGCAGTTTTATGGTATTCATAAAGCAATGTGCTTCTTTTACAGAGGAAGTCTAATTATAATGACTTACATTTGTACATGGTTAAAGAGCAATTTCTGACAACAATCTGTAATAAAGTTAGGGCAGGTGTTAATGTCCCTACTTTGTGATTAGATTGAGTCTTTTTTTTTTTTTTTTTTTTTGAGACGGAGTCTCTCGCTCTGTCGCCCAAACTGGAGTGCAGTGGCACGATCTCGGCTCACTGCAAGCTCCGCCTCCCGGGTTCACGCCATTCTCCTGCCTCAGCCTCCCCAGTAGCTGGGACTACAGGCGCCCGCCACCTCGCCCGGCTAATTTTTTGTATCTTTTAGTAGAGACCGGGTTTCACCGGGTTAGCCAGGATGGTCTCGATCTCCTGACCTTGTGATCCACCCGTCTCGGCCTCCCAAAGTGCTGGGATTACAGGCTTGAGCCACCGCGCCCGGCCGATTGAGTGTTACATGATTAAATATGCCTGCGTTCACAAAGCTGATAAAGAGTTCCCGCTCATTTATTCAACAAGTATTTGCTGAGTTCCTACTACGTGCCAAGCGCTGTGCTAGGCCCTAGGATGCAACTTTGAGCCAGACGGACAGTCTCTCCTCTTCCAGTGCATAAGTGTATGGCTGCAGGTCATGCCATTTCCCTTATGGCTCACTAGGTCCCCACCCCCTGCCAAATAACTCCCTGAAAGCCCCTGAGGAAGCTTCCCAACATGCAAGAAAAATGGAGGCCTGATTTCCTCCGGGGCAAAATGACTGGACATGTCCATATGAATGGTTAAGGCTTCTCAGTGCAATGGGATGAGGGCTCCCCAGGCTCCATCCCCCACCTCCAAGGGGGGTGAAGTTCAGGTCCACAGCCACACTGTGCCTGGTCTATCTTGTCCAGTTATGAAACCCTTACTCATTCTGACTGATGTCAGTGAGTCATTTACCATGCAATTAGCAGAGTTGTGAAAATGATGGAAGGAAGGGAAACAACTCCGGTGTTTAAACGTGGTGCTTAGAATCAACACTGCCTCCTTCTCCATCTATCATGGCTAATCCAAAATGTAGAAATGCATATGATAGATGGTTATGTTTGGGGAGATAAGATCTAGTTCTTGGTCTATAGAATAACAAAATGTGCTGAAAAGCAGCATTACTGCAGTTCCAGGTTTCTCTTTCATTCAACTCTAGGGAATTTACACAACTAGCTAAATATCAAAGTCATTCAGATTCTCTCTTTTTTCCCAAGAGAAGCTACTGAGCCCTTGTAGCAGGCAATCATATTTTATTAATAGTGGATTTAAGAAGGGTTCAGGGAAGAGTCTCAGAAAACTGATGTTCTAAGGATATAGGTAGTAGATTAGCAGTCTCACCCTACTGAATCTCTCTCCTTCCAACCCTCACCCCATGGACTCTTATGACTTTGGGGTCAGACCTAACATATCTGAGACATCCTATCCCCAGACCTTGGTCACAGCTAAACTGCACCCTGTCCCAGACAGGAACAAGCCAGTGGCTGACACCACCTCCCCACATCCCACCTGGGCAATCACTCAATGCCCTTTTCAGGCCACTCTTGGTCTCCTGCCAGTTGCTTTTATCCATTAGTTTCTGGATTTCTGATCCCATACTCTGGCTTTTATCCCTACCCATTTGGTTAGCAACTCTCCAGCTTCCTGATGTGACAATTTAGACTTCAACTTCCACCCATGCCAACTCTGTTCTCAGTTCTAGGGATTTCTGGAATGGGTGTCTCCTGTGGCCTCTGAGAAGACTCCAGATCTACTCCTAGCCTTGATAAATTCCTCTGGATGGAACATTTCTAATACCCTCCTTTTCTCCTCTCTTCCTACTAGGTCTTCTTCCTGTTCCCCCAAACATAAGTTAACCTGTAATTGCACCAAACTAAACAGGTTCGGGTAGAAATGGACCAGTTTTAGAAAAAGTGAAGCTAAATACACTTCCAACCATGGAGTACCACATGAAGAGTGACTAACTAAAGCCAAGAGAACCACAGAGTGATTTGTCATCTCCACCACTGACTAGAAAGGATGATGCTGTGTCTGGTGAGTGTCATGCAGCTGCAGCAGGTGGCATAGAGGAGGGCGGTGGGGCATGAGGTCAGCTGAGCCATCTGTGTGTTCCCCGCTGTAAACCAGTGCCAGATACATGAAGACATTCAATCCAAGCACATGCCCCATCACCCCTTCAACAACCATGCAAAGGAAGTCAACCCAACCAGCAGGCACTTCCAGCCTGACTTTTCAAGATGTCCCTCAGCTGCAATGCAATGGGAGGTCTGGAGGGGTGGGGTAAAGAGGCTCTAGTCCATTTGGAGGAGAGCAGAGAGAAAATGCCTGAACTAGCAGTGACAGTGGATGGAGAAATCAAAAGCTCCTGCAAAAGCAGATTGGAAAGGGCTTAATGAAAGAAGGGGAGCAGGAAGGGCTGATCACGGTCCCAGGTTTCTGATTTGGTTAACTGTGTGAATGGTGAAAGATGTAAATATGCTGGAAGCTTGGGACAGCGGGGATGTTGAATTTGTTTGGGGACCTGTGAGGTTTGAGGCCCCAGGGGACCTCTACTGTGGAAACATCTACAAGGTGAGTTCGGTATTGAAGGGCTTGAAAAATGTTTACATCAACAGAGATCCCTCCTGAGGGCCAAAGCACAATTTATATATGAGCTGATAAAATATTATCAAGATAAAGAGAATAATATAATGTATATTCCCATCAAGGTGACTCTCATGAGAGAACTACTACATAAAGCTGCACTCATCAAAGCATGAGAAAAAGATAAAATAATGGACAGCATAATAGTTTACACTAAGAAAACGACATTCCTGTGAACTGTAGAGAGGATGTTTGTATGTGTCTACCTATGCCTGTCTGTCTATATGTGTCTGTCTGACTCCTGTGTCTGCAGGGCCAGGACTGGGGGTGGCCAGTGAAGCACTCAGAATTGAAGGGGGCTCCAGAAACCACAGTAATCAAGAAAAATCATTTTTGTCTTCATCATTTTAATGTGATATCTTCAAAATCATAATCAACATGAAAATCCATAATAAACAAAACATCAACATTTTAAATAAAGGCAGGATCAGTTACAGTACCATGCCATGACAAACTGTATTGGAGCCCGAGGCAAAGGAAAAATCAATAATACTGATCCTACTTCTGTTTAAAGTTTTGACATTCTGTGCATCATGGGTTTTTAACATTAATTCTGATTTTTTAAAAAGATTGCATTAAAATATTATTTATCTTGATTACTGTGGGGTTTTTTTGGCATCTCCTTAAGTTTTGTGCCCAGGGCAAGTGTTTTACTCAACTTACCTTAATCCTGGCCGTGTGTGTGTGTGTGTAAGTGTGAGTGTGTGTGTGTAAGAAGAAAGATGAGAACAAGTACCTCAATTCAAGAATTCAAGTAGAGCTTTACAGTAAAGAGACTACAAAACAGACCCTCAGCATGTGACATCATTCCTTGCCAAGCAATACTTTTTTTTTCTTTTGAGATGGAGTTTCCCTCTTCTTGCCCAGGCTGAAGTGCAATGGCACGATCTCGGCTCACTGCAACTTCCACCTCCCAGGTTCAAGCTATTCTCCTGCCTCAGCCTCCCAATGAGCTGGGATCACAGGCGCCCACCACGACGCCCAGTTAACTTTTTGTATTTTTAGTAGCGACAGGGTTTCACCATGTTGGCCAGGCTGACCTCAGGTGAGCCACCTGCCTCGGCCTCCCAAAGTGCTGGGAATACAGGTGTGAGCCACCATGACTGACCAACACTTTTTTTTTTTTTTTTTTTTTTTTTGAGACGGAGTCTTGCTCTGTAGCCCGGGCTGGAGTGCAGTGGCCGGATCTCAGCTCACTGCAAGCTCCGCCTCCCGGGTTTGCGCCATTCTCCTGCCTCAGCCTCCCCAGTAGCTGGGACTACAGGTGCCCGCCACCTCGCCCGGCTAGTTTTTTGTATTTTTAGTAGAGACGGGGTTTCACCATGTTAGCCAGGATGGTCTCGATCTCCTGACCTCGTGATCCGCCCGTCTCGGCCTCCCAAAGTGCTGGGATTACAGGCTTGAGCCACCGCGCCCGGCCAACACTTTTTTTTTTTTAAGATGAAGTCTCACTCCCTTTGCTGGAGTGCAGTGCTGCGATCTCAGCTCACTTCAATTTCCACCTCCCGGGTTCAAGCGATTCTCCTTCCTGAGCCTCCCGAGTAGCTGGGATTACAGGTGTGCACCACCGTGCCTAGCTAAGTTTTGGATTTTCGATAGACACAGGGTTTCATCATGTTGTCCAGGCTGGTCTCGAACTCCTGACCTCAGATGATCCACCCACCTCAGCCTCCCAAAGTGCTAGGATTACAGGTGTGAGACACCGCAGTCGGCCTGGCCAACACTTTTAACTTCAGGTTTCATGCTGTCCTTTGTTGCTGTTCAAGATGTGTCTACAAGGCTCAAGACCTTATTTTAAACACCAGAAGTCTGACACCATCATATTTAAGCACACCAACAGTGTATGAGTCCATGGCCTTCCTTCATCCACCCACCAAGCTATTCTCAAACCTGTGCTGCCTGGATCCCAGGGAGGACCTGAGCGTCCCTTCCCAGACTGGAGACTCTTTTACAACCCTTAATCATCAGAGATCACATAGACACTGGGGACACAGGACAGGGTTGGCGAGAGTCAGTGACTAGGTACCTCACTTAGCCCCCTCAAAATAGAAATGTTTCCCAATGTGATATGCTTTTTTTCTGGGCATGAGATGAAAGTTTTGCAGCAGCAGGCATCAGGGAATCACTCAGATAATCTGAACAAGAATGTGTAAAAATGAGTTCAAATATAAATAAGGTTCCAGGCTTTCATGGTTGAAGAGAGCCCACAAACAGAAGGTTATGAGGGGAAAAGATGGCTGCCACTGCAGTGGACAGAAATAAGACACCAAACTCAGACAAATTTGGCAGAGCAGAAGGTGCTAGGTGTAGAAAAACAAAAGACTCGGAGTTGGGGCTTCCCTGCCTGCTTCACAGGTCAGGCTGAGCTCTCCCAGCTTCAGAATGAGGGCGTGTTTGGTTTGTTCCTACTTGGCCGCCCTTGCTCTGCATGACCTTGGAGGCAATCCAGAACGACACCTACGTCTAGACAACCCAATATAACTGACAGATCAGATCTCAATGACCCAGGCCCACACGGCAGAGGCCCTCTGTGCCTCTAAGCTGTGTCCATTCAGAGGAGCATGTAGGAAACCAAAACAAAAGCAAGCCTTTTGGCTTGCTAACACCATTTGACACATTTCCCAGATTTTGAAGGTCAATCCAGTCGAAATTTGAGCATCCAAGATTTCGGGTGTTGAGTTTTAAAAGGCCTAATATAAGATGACTCATATGCCAACTGAATCAACTATCAACACTGTGATTTTTCAACTAGATAACCAAGATGGCTTCTGAAACCTTCTAAAAGAATGGCTTCTGCTCTACAACATTTGGGCTGCCAAGTACTGTCACGGGGGAGGAGAATAGTCTCTCAGGTTGCCAATTGCTGAATTCACCTCAGGTTCAGCTTCTTGATGTAATTATTCCTCCTTCCGAATGTGAAAATCCTAAATAACTTTTATTTTGCTTTAAATGTCACCTCACTTTATGTTAAAGATCTTAATTTATCAGCCTTCCATAATCAGTTTTTTAAAGAAAGTTCAGGCCTACATAAAGGAAGCATAACAGCCCCTTTGCTTGTCAGGTAATTACTTAAGAACTAGGTAGGGAACTGTAAGAGAAAGAAATAAAAAAGACCCAGATTAAATCTACTACACATTTGTCTGCCAGTGTCAGACTCCCTGGAATAGACTTTTTTGGTTGTTTAAATTACCTCTGTAGGAACCCCCATCTCCAAATACAGTCACATTCTGAGGGACTGGGGCCTAAAACCCCAACATATATTTTTGAGGGAGATGCAATTCAACCCGTAACACCGCTATCCCTCCAGGATCTAACACAGTGGTTGATGCTGAGTAGAGGTTCAATAACTGTTTGAGGGGTGAATGAATGAGAGGCTCACTCCCTGCTTTAGCTCAGGGCCACCCAGAAAGCTTGACCAATCTAAAAGCCTTTTATAGACCATATTGCTTGACCAAAAGAGTTGGAGAAAAGGGACAGAACTCCATCACAGGATCAAGGACATCTCGGCATAGCCTCAGTTTCATACTTGCCTCAGCCCCTCAGTTATCTCTCAAAGAGCCAACACTGGTGCTATGCCCTCACCTTCCTGTTCCATGAGCAAGCTAGACTTCCAGCAATGACAGCACAAGACAAATGATCCTTGTTGCATATGAACTCTTTACACATGAAAATACATTTCCAGGCTGGGCACAGTGGCTCACACCTGTAATCCCAGCACTTTGGGAAGCTGAGGCAGGCAGATCACTTGAGGCCAGGAGTTTGAGACCAGCATGGCCAGCACGGCAAAACCTTGTCTTTACTAAAAATACAAAACTTATCCAGGCCTGATGACACACAGCTGTAGTCCCAGCTACTTGGGAGGCTGAGGCACAAGAATCGCTTGAACCTGGGAGGCGGAGGTTGCAGTGAGCCAAGATCTTGCCAATGCACTCTAGCCTGGTCAACAGAGTGAGACTCTGTCTCAAAAAAAAAAAAAAAAAAAAAAAAAGAAAGAAAGAAAATACATTTTCACAACAAACAAAATTATCTGTATTATGTTAGTGAGATTCAACATTTTCTAAGTATTCACATTGGAGCCATGACCCACAGAAAGCACAGGTCTCAAGGGTTTTACATTCAACCTAATTGCAATCAAGCCAACATGCATTTTGTTAACTGAGTGCCATGTACAAAGGACTGGGCTTCACACTTTGAAGACTTTTTTTTTTTTTTTCTAGTGAAAAGAGGAGGCTCCTGCCCTCAAATAGCTTATAATCAAATAGGAAGATTAGTCGTATTCAGAACATTCAACAACAAAGGGAGATGTACTAAGATATATAATTCCATCTGTAGAGGATTGAATGCTGCATGGTGAGGAGGAGCAGGGAGTAAATGGAAGGTGAAGGAGGAGTTGTCTTTCTGCAAGTAGGAATGGAAGGGAAGGGTTGATGCTTCTAAGGGAACAGCATGAGCAATGGTAGGGTCACGATGAGCCTAGCCCTACTATATATTACAGAGCACAGAAAATGAGCTAGAGCTTGGCAGGGGAAATAAACTATGTACAGACAGGGAAGGAGAGGAAATGGATGACAGAAGATGCAGAGAAATTGGGAAAGGCTTCATAGAGGAGATAAGTTTTGAGACAGAGATTAAGAGAAAGTTAAACTTTCCAGGAGAGATGGTAGTGGGAGAGTCTAGGCTAAAAGAACAATCTGACAAAGGATAGAGGTACAAAAGAGCAGAACATGCCTGGGGAACCATAAAGGCCTCTTTTGCTTTCTATTTTTAGTCGAGTGCATGATGGAGAAAGTAGAGAAATTGGAGCCCAATTGTAGAGGGCCCTGACTACCATATTGGGGATTTTGAATGAGATGCTCTAAGAAAGTACAGCCATGCAAGTTTTTGAGGGAGGACAGGCAGGTACGTGGTCAGAGGTTCCCAGGGTGCAAAGGACGGACTGGAGAGGCACTTGAAGGTGGGATGGGTATCTAAATCTCTCTAGGCCAATTCCTCAAGAATGTCACTTCCACGTGGACATGGAAGTTTGTTTTGCTCACTGATGCATCCTCAGTGTCTTGGCCTGTGTCCAGTGTATGGCAGACATTTAGTTAATTTTTGGATTTTTGGACAGGAACTTGGAAACAGCCTTCCTACCTGACCATAAGGCTATTAAGATGTGAGCCCATATTTGTCGGCATTCCTGAATCCCACCTCATGGCAAAGTTGGCTTGCATACAGGGTCAGAGAAGACAGATGAGTGGAGAACACTGAGGCCATTCCCAGTGTCTCTGTTCTCCCCATGTTCAGTTGTGGGAGCCACTTCTGCTCAAGCTTGCTAGAGTTAGGGTTCTCTTACTTAATCAAGAAAGCACCAACATCATTTCACATAACCCAGCCTCACTCAGCTCACACACCTCTAGTGAGAGAGAGGCCTTGAAATCAGCCCTCACTGCCCCGACAGCTTCTTCTCTCTCTCTAGTTCTTGTCCCCTGAAGCTAGACAGAGAAAGTCCACTTGTTCCTGGACTGATTAAAACGGTTTTCATGTTCCCTTATAGTTTCCTCTTCCATATGCAAGAGGCCTCAATCCTTCCTACTGCTCCTCTTCTCATGTAGAGTCCAGGCTTCTCTAAATCCTGGCTGGTCCTCTTCATGTAATCCCCAGAGTGTCTTTTAAAACTCGTGGCCCAGAGCTGAGCATGTGCTCTCAGGAGTAGTCAGACCTGAGCCCCTTGAGTAGTATAACTCAATGGTGGGCACCACGACTCAGTTTATACAACCTGAACTGCATCCTAATTCACTGCTGTCTTATGATTATGAAAGTGCTGACTTCATTAGAGCAGCCAGGGCTTTTCCTTCACTCATCTGTAAATGGGCTGGGAAGGTAGAAGGGGTACTGGCTTCATGCTCCTTGGAGTTTATTTCCCTTCTGCACGATATAACTCTGAGCACACGACTGGGTATTAATCAGTGATTATTCTTCTGACTGTAATCCTTTTGCCCCTGCTTACCAGAACATTTCCTTATGGTCTAGCAGGAGATTCTCACCATGAAGACAAAAGTCCCTGGTAGAGTCTGGAAATTGCTTGCTGTGGCAGGGAACTTCTGAGATGGCTTCCAATAATGCCCTCCCCTTGACTGTGGCTGGACCTACATTGAATGTGACTTGATTTGCTTCAAAACTTAACAAATAGAACATTGCAAAGGTGACAAGATGTTATGGCCAAAATTAGGTCATAAAGGGCTGTGACTTCCCTCCTGCTTTCTCACGCGTTGCTCTGATGGAATTCAGCTGCCATGATGCAGGCTGCCCTATGGAGAGACCCACATGGCAAAGATAGGGGTGGCCTTCATCCAAAAGCCATCAAGGAACCAAGGCCCTAAGTCCAACAGTCTGTGAGAAACTGAATCCTGCCAACAGCCATGTGAGTGAGCTTGGAAGTGCATCCTGCCCCAGTCTTACCTCAGGAGGACTGCAGCCCCAGCTGGCACTGTGCTTGCAGCCTGTGGGAAATGACCCAGCCAATCTGTGCCTGGATTATCTGCTCTGGTTTATCTGTCCAAGGTATCCTCTACCGTCTGCTGAGGACTTCAATGTCTTTGTCATTTTTCCAAGCCTTAGAATTAAAACCCTTACAGATCAAGACCGTATCAGATTCACTAATTATTCTACCTTGTGTCCTGGCAGCAGAATCTTTAATAGGTTGAATCATAAGACATTGCCCTTATTCAATTGTTTCTGACCTACATGAATAGCTGTTTTATATGGTTCAACTTCACACCTCTCTGATGTTGCTTACTGTTCTGTGTTGACAGTTTTTTGCTTGCCTGTCTCCTCTTCTAGGCTCTGGCAACTTTAAGATAGGAAATAGTGATTTGCTTAAGTTCGAGTCCCTGGCCCCCGGCCCAACAGCTGCCACATTGCAGACATCAATAAACATCTTTAGAATTGAATTGTTGGTATGTTTACATTGTCTCACAAAGCAATTAATTATTCATTAACTCAATAAATATTTCCAAAGAACCTGGGTGTCAGGTCTGGGCTAGGTGCCAGCGTTACAGAGATGAATCAGTCCCTGTCCCTGAAGTGTTCACTGTCTAATAGGAGATAGATAAGTAAACAGAAAATTACAATTCAATATGGAAAGTGCTTAAATAAAACATTAACAGTGATAAAGGTCACAAACTGAGTTCGTTATGTCTAGGGTAGTTAAGAAAAAC
Source organism: Macaca nemestrina (assembly GCF_043159975.1). Lineage (NCBI taxonomy): Eukaryota > Metazoa > Chordata > Mammalia > Primates > Cercopithecidae > Macaca > Macaca nemestrina. Next base: position 104,435,816 of record NC_092128.1, on the reverse strand, counting down.
TTCCTAAAGGAGGTAAATTCAGAGCTAGCAGGGAAGTGACTGATAGTGTGGGTTGTAGATTTAGTCAGCAAGTCCCAGGATCTTAGGAATATGACTGTATTTAATTATCTATTTCTGCATAACAAATTACCACAAAATTGGTGATTTAAAACAACACATGTTTATAATCTCATAGTTTCTGTGGATCAGAATTTCAGTCCTGGCTTAGCCAGGTCCTCTGGTTTATGGTTTCTCGTGAAGCTACAATCAACTTATCAGGTACACTCAACTTATTACGTAGGGTTGGGTCTTATCTGAATGCTCATCTGGGGAAGGATCTGCTTCCAAGCTTACTTACACAGTTGTTAGCAAGATTCAGTTCCTCTGAGCTGCTGGACTAAGGGCCTCAGCTTCTAGCTGGTTTTGGATTGGAGTGTGCCCTCAGTTCCTTGCCATGTGGGCATTCCCAACTTGGCAACTTACTTCATCAAAACCACCAAGGGACAGAGTTTGCCAACAAGACAAAAGTTAGCAATTTCTTGGACTATAATCATGGAATTGCTATCCCATAATCTGTGCCATATTCTGTTTGTTAAAAGCAAGTCACTAAGCCACCTTACTCTCAAGGGGAAGTGATTACACTAGTCCTTGTCTCGGGCTCTGTTTTAGGAAGAACCCAAAGTAGGACAGGCCCCATACAATTACTCACTAAATCATGTTTTAAGACCCACCATTGACTTTCATTGATGGGTGCCACAAATATAGTCTTATTGGAACTTCTGCAGTAGGGAAATTGCCAAGAAATCTGTTCACCTCATCTCACAGACAAAGTCCCACATTAATGCCTCTCAAGCTGGGAGCTGATAAACTTTGCTTCCCCTAAGGAAATTTTTACTGCTAAGGCACAGCAAAAATCATACCCACTGCTCAGGCGCTTTCCTTCTTTGCTTCAGCCACTAGGAAACATCATCCAATTTATGGATCAATTAATGCAATTAGGTATGCCTTTTTGGCCTATAGGTCTGGGTTCTATTTTTACCTTTTAGTCTTGGTATTGCATTCAAATTTATTTTTTCTTCAATCCTGATTTTTTAATTATGTTTTGTCATTTTATCATATGTATTTCTTATAAGAGGCCTCAACTTTCATGGATAAAACAGGGCCTAGTCAAATAAATAATGTTACTTTTGTTTATATCCTTTAATAAATTTCTTAGTTCTTCAAACAAAAATTCCATTTAGGAATTTTTTAAATTATGAGTTAATTATAAGTGTAAATTTAAAATGCTTTGTTTGTTGTTGAAAACATGATGAGTAGAGAAAAGTAAAGAAAAATTTCTATGATCTTACTAGCCAGATATAAACCAACATATATTGGTAATTATGTTCTTTTAATCCTTTTCCTACAGATATTATTTACTAAAATTATTTCATTAGTTCTAGTTTCATTCCCTGCTTTTTATTTCACTTAACATTATATTCAGATAACAATCGTTTTTGACATCAAGTAGTTGTCAAAAACTATTTTTATGTTTGTAGAATATCTATGATAATTAACTACCTCCTATTGGACATTTTATTATTTCCATTTTTTCATTTTTAGAATGATGTTATGAAAATCCTTGTGTATATAATTCTACTTGTATCACTGATTACATCCTTAGGATAAATTATTAAAAGAGGTATTAGTTTATTATAGTACACAAATACTTTTACTCAAAAGCCCTTAACAATTTGCACTCATACTGGCAATGTAGAAGCAGTATGTCCATTCCCAACCCCTCGCCAATATCAGGTACTATCTTTTTTAAAAATGTCAACTTGATAATGTACTGCTTAAGTTTAAAGAGCTAACTAAAGACAGTGGACCTCTCTGCAAGTCACTTTGCTTCTCTTAAAACAACACCTCCCTATAAACTCAACTTCTATTTAAAAGCAAAAATATTTTATTGAATAAATATGTATCGACCACCTACTCCTGCAAACAAGGTCCTCAATTCTCCATCCCTTCAGGCAGTATCAGCTTGATGAAATTTCTTGGCTCACATAGACAGTAAGACTTTGCTGTGTGCCTGGGAGGCTCAAAATTGCAAATATAGCCAACAAGAGGAAAATCCACACTACACGTTTTGGTGCAGTGCCACCATTTGTCAGACACTGTTATAAATAATGTCTTTGAGACTTTTAGAAGTGTGCACTGTGCCTTGGAGGTGGGGCATATGGAAAGTTCCCCTGGAGTGTCAATTTTGAAATGAATTCCAATGCCAAGGTCACAGCTCCAGCTAGATTCTCCTTTCAGAACGGTGATTCCATGGGAATTCCCATAGTCCATATACAGCTACTACTCATGGAGGGTGAGAAGGTGAGATGAAAACAAGTCTGTTTCTTTGAGGTCTAGGTCACATGGAAAATAATTAACTTTAGTGGGTGATTTTAACATCTTTGAGATCTTTGCTTTAAGGTGACCCACGAAGGGGAAATTTCAGTTGAATTAAGTTGCTGCAGAAATAAGAAATGTTGCCCAGACTACAGGATAATCAAGCAACTTATCAGGCAAGTATTCATTTGGGAACCTGGAGTACCTTTCAGTGCCTAGTATCCTTGGCCAAGACAGGTAAGAGGTGGTGGGGAAGGGTTGGCCTGAGTGGATCTCATTGCCTTTGTCTTCTCAGAGACCCAGCACACAAGTCCATTTTTTCCCCATTCATATGTGCCAACATTCAGTTTTTTTTCTATAGCTCCAACAGGGACAAAGGAGGACCAGGTCAGATTTTCTGCCTAAAAACTCACAGGTGATGGCTATTGCCCTTACACAGCCCAGCAAGCATAAGCCACAAAAGAGCTCTAGCAGACATGGAACCATTCCCATTCCAAAAGTCGTGAACTCCAGAACCCTCTCTCCTGCATCTACACTCCAGGCCTGGTTCCTCACTCGGGTTCCCCATACTTCTCACCCCCACACACACATACACACACAAACACACACAGGCAGAGTCATGTGCCTGGCAGTTCCATTTTGCAAGCCCTTTTGCATAGTGGGAACTTATTGTTTACTTTACCTGAAATTCAGTTCATTTTTCAATCCTATTTCTTCTGTTTTTTAGCGTCGTTGTAATGGAAGGACTAAGATTCAACAGATGCTGCACACCATTCCTTTGGTTTGGGGATTATAGCCTTCAAAAATGAAGAAAATTCACAGTACTCAATGTCCACCAGTGGTATAAATAAATGCTTTATATGTAGCAGAGTGTAATTGCCACGTTCCAAGGTAAATTAACCCATTTTAAAAATGTTCAGGAAACATTTTTATTTTCTTTAGATTCCCAAGAGAGACTGGGGTGAAATAAATATCTCCACCCTTCTACCAAGTAGAAGAATATAGAACATTTTGGCACAATTTGGGTTCAGAGAAAGGGCAAAATATATATAAGTAAACAAACATATAGTCATATATTTCCTTATCCAACCTTATTCCCAAAAATATTTATCATGGAGGAGAAGCAAACACATCGAGGTTGTGGCAACTCTCACTTCAATTCATCGACGCTAAAAGGGACAAACCCAAGTTTCCATTTGGGTTTAGGTTCCTAGGACCTCATTTCACCCATTCCCCAATATTTTGAGCAGAAGTTCAAGGCAACTTAAGAAAGAAAGCGCCCAGGTCAAGACTTTGTGAGTTAAAGCTAATTTTATTTTTTGCCCTGGGATTCACTACCGTGCAAAACAACTTGTCCTCTTGTCTCCCCACAAGGTTTCCCCACTACAGAGCACGTGCTCCATGCTGGGAAGGAGAGCACACCTACTCTTCAGGGTGTTTTTCATACCATGAAGTTTGGACGTTAGGGCAGGAGCCTCAAACAGCCAACAAAACGGAATGAGGCTGTGAGTCAAGAGGAGTCATGAATCAACAGCAGAAAGTCTGCTCTGAGCCTGGGTCGGTCCCGCCAGTAGGTGTTACTTTAGCCATTAATCCGGGGCGCTCCGTGGATGGAGGAGGGTCACCTCCTGCCAAGACACACACAACAAAACTCCAAACCAAACTGAAATCTGCCAGTTCCGCAAGTCTCCTCTGAAGGCAGAGTTGGGCCCCTAAGACAGGATCCAGAGCTTGCCTGCGAGGGCTGACAGCAGCCCCACCCGGCTGGGGCAGCAACTCAGAGCCTCCTGGTCGCCATCGCAGGCTGCTTCACTTCATCATTCAAAGTGGCTTTTGGCATTGGGATTAGTATGATTTACTGCAATTGCAACAATAACCATCCTCACCCACTGTCTGAGACCATGAGAACCCATCCAGCACTGTTTATTAGCTTTGGCTCGCTCGCCATGATTAAGTTCTTTTCAGCATGCTTTCCCTGTCCTCTCAGTCTTACTTCTCTCCCAAGAAGTTTTACACTCTAGCTGGAGGACCCAAGTTCCCCACGTTTCTCTACTTAAAGCATGTGCTTTATGAATTCAAAGGCATCAGGGGCAAACAGAAACTTCCCTGCTGGTTTGCAGTGACCATCATATTGAACACGAGTCTTACGGTATGACACCCACACAAAGCTTTTATCTTTCCCTGTATCGTCCTGCCCATATTACATGCAAAAAGTCCTCCTGGCCAGTAGGGGGTGCGGCACCTTTCACTGTTAGGACAATTGACTTGTGGATTGCTTGCAAGGTGGGCTCTGGGTCTTTTACTTAGATTTGTAACTCTGATGACACCTTCTTCCCTTTCTCACTCTCCTTTCCTGGAGTTAGACACATACAAAGTGTGACAGTGTCCTCAGTGATCACTTAATCCAGTGGTCAGCCGACTTGTTCTGTAAAAGGCCTTACGTAAATGTTTCACGCTTGGTGGGTTAAAAGTCTCTGTTCCAACTACTCAGCTCATGTTGTAGCTCAAAAACTGACACAGACAATATGTAAACAAATGGGATGGCTGTGTTCTAGTAAAACTCTGTATACAAAAACTAGTAGGGACCCTTTATACTCTAATGTCAGATTTTTTTTCTCTTTTAAAGATGAGGAAACAGAACCCGAGAAAGGTCTATTCTTTGAGCAACGTTACCTGTCTAGTAAATGTGAGATGCAGAGGTGGAATCAAGGTTTTCAGACCTGCTGTATCAGGCTATTTATTATCCATCGTATTTCTTGTAGTGTAAGTTTACTCAAAATGCCTGAAAGAACCTCAGTCGTTTGTGATTGGCTAATATCAAACACACACTGGATAAAGCACTTTATTACTTTCTGACAGAACGTAGTGCAAAAGCATGACACTATAAATGATACTAGCATCCTTGGCTCTGGCATGTGGGTTGGCTTAGTCACCAACTTTATAATATCCAGGAGCAGTTCTATGTCTGATTCTATTATAGCTCTGTTACCTTTCCTGAAATCCGTGAGCTCATATCACAACCTCCATTGTGACCACCAGTTCTTCATCTATTTCTCCATATTTCACCCCTAGTCTTACAAGGGGACAAAGTGAGAGACAACGTCTGGAAACACAGGACAAATCCAGCTCCCCACCACTGGGAAACACTGAAGGAACATGCTTTCCATGCAAACAGCTTTGAAAATAAATTACTCTTTCCTATTAGATGAGTACTATTCTTTTGGTACAGATTAAATAGTCTTTGGGAAGTACCATGATGAAGCAAAAGAAAAATCTATGTTGCCAGATTCTTGTTGTGTGGCTTTGAGGTAGTTAACCTCTCAGAGACCCAGCTTCCAGAGATGAACAATGGAAATAATAAGATTTTGCCTAAAGAGTCATCATTCAGAGTGTACATAGGGTGACAAGATAATTTATTATCCAAACCAGGATATTTCTGAAAATGAAAGGGAATTATATTATAATTATGCTAGGCAAAATCTGGAAATGAGTATAGGGCCACCAAGTTATACAATATAGTGATTGGTACATAGATACTTGACACATCTCAGTTTTCTTTTGTCTTTTTCTCCAGAATTCAAGCAATTCTACATTTATATCCTTTTCTTCTGTGTGTCAGTGTCATTTTGAGCAGTAGGACTAGACAGTGAAGCCCTCCCCTCCTCCACCCCTTTCCTGAAACTGCAGAAAACTATAGCTGTGCCTGGTCACTCTGCTTTGAAAGCCTCAGTGACACCATCAGGGCCAGCGGGGCAAAAGAAGATGGCATTCACTATTCTGCAGTAAGCACAGATGTTAATTCGAAACAACAACATGCCTATTTGGGAAGGAGAAACGTTGTGCTGTGAATGTGACACTTATGAAAGCATAAGGAATAAATGCCTTGGATGGGGCAGAGGGAGGGTCGGGTGAGAGCTCTGATCAGCTCAACTCGTGTACACTACATGAACTCACTTAGAAATAATAAAGCCTCTATACTTTCTCAGTCTTGTATTTGTCTTAAGCTCAGACCCGCCAAATTGTGCCAAATTATGTGTTGTTCAACTTGGACTGCCCCGAGAACACTAAGCTCCTTTTGCAAGTTAACTGTGCCGTATTTATAAGATTTCAGCATTACAACTAGGAGTTATCGACAGAGAAAGGGAAATAAACAGATAATTTTTAAAAAGTCAAAATGACAGCCATTTTTTCCCTCAAGTTTGAATCAAGGTTACGTTTGTTCGAGTCCCTGGGTGACAGCTACACACAGGTACACAGGGGCAGACTCACGTTCTACAGTACTCTGTGTATGAGAACATGTAAATAAGAGGATTAAGGTCAACATCATGTGTTGCATTTCTGAAATCCGCATCTATTTTAAGATAGGACATTTTGGATGAACTTCACTTTTAACCCACAGAGTTATTCTTTTTTCTTTTTGAAAATATAATTTATTCATCTCTATTTCAAACTAGTTATTTAACTCAGTCCAAGAAAATAATAATAAAAAATTTATTTTGAAAAGTTACATTTCCAGTATTTTTAAAAAGTTACTTCCCGCCACTCCCCAACACCCCATCCCCTCAGTAATCAGTCAGTAAGGCACACTTGGGGGTTAAGAGTTTGAAGTATAAGTTCAGGCCGGGCGCGGTGGCTCAAGCCTGTAATCCCAGCACTTTGGGAGGCCGAGACGGGCGGATCACGAGGTCAGGAGTTCGAGACCATCCTGGCTAACACGGTGAAACCCCGTCTCTACTAAAAAATACAAAAAACTAGCCGGGCGAGGTGGTGGGCGCCTGTAGTCCCGGCTACTCGGGAGGCTGAGGCAGGAGAATGGCGTAAAAACCCGGGAGGCGGAGCTTGCAGTGAGCTGAGATCCGGCCACTGCACTCCACCCTGGGCGACATAGCGAGACTCCGTCTCAAAAAAAAAAAAAAAAAAAAAAGTTCAAATCCCAGCTCTCCCACTTCCTACAATGTGACATTGGTCAAGTCACTTGACTCCTGCAAGCCTCGATTTCCTCATCTGAAAATGGGACTAATGAGAGCTCTCACTTCACAGAGTTTCTGTAAAAGTTAAAAACATGTAAAGTGCTTAACAGTTTTTCAGGCAGAGAGGAAGGGGACCAAAAATGTCAGTTACTCCTACTTTTAACAACTCAGCTTAGTTAACTTCCTCCTCTGTAAAACCTCACTCTTCTCTCCCATGGTAACTAGAGTTCAGGCCCTCCTAACCTTACCCCTGTATCACTGCAGAGGTCGCCTGCCTGGTCTCCATGCCACCTGCTTCATCCTACCCGCCAGTGTATCCTGTGAACTCTGATCAAACTAGCGTCCTTTCTAAACTGGCACTCTCATTCACATCTCTTCTCCAAAAGCTTTAGAGGCTCCCTGTTCCTACAGGATAAAATTAAGTGATTAGTAGTGTGTATGTTACAACCATCTTTTTATTCTTTGAAACTTTTCGGTTTTGCTCACTTCATAAAGGTATAAAAGAGGGCTCTGAGTAAAAACTCCCAAAATGGGATGATTCAAAGTCTGCCCGCCCTGATCTCACTTTCCAATGTAACTTTGAACTCCATATATGAACTGCTAATTGCTTCCCCTACCCCTCCAGCATGACTCTCCTTCAAGGGCCATCTTAATCTCCCCTCTTCTATAAAGCCCTGTCTACCTTCTGCACCATGACAGGTTCATCCTTGCACTGAATCCACTCAACAGACTGTTGCTATATCCCACTTGGCACTCAGTTATGAACTCTCTTGTAACATCTCTATGACCAATGTAATAGTAGTATTTTCTCCCAACTAGAAAGTGGACCTTTGAGGAGCAAAGAATACTTTTAAAATTTTTCTGGATTTCTGCCACTTCCACGTAGTAGATGCTCAATAAAAAGTTTGTTGAGGCTGAGCACAGTGGCTCATGCCTGTAATCCCAGCACTTTGGGAGGCCGAGGTAGGTGGATCACAAGGTCAGAAGATGGAGACCATCCTGGCTAACACGCTGAAACCCCATCTCTACTAAAAATACAAAAAATTAGCCAGGCATGGTGGCAGGTGCCTGTAGTCCCAACTACTCAGGAGGCTGAGGCAGGAGAATGGCGTGAACCCGGGAGGCGGAGCTTGCAGTTTAGCCGAGATGGCGCCACTGCACTCCAGCCTGGGCGACAGAGCGAGACTCCGTCTCAAAAAATAAAAAGCTTGTTGAATGAGTGAAGAGGAATATTAACATGTAAAATATGAGGTCAACATTTTACAATGTAAAAATCAAACTCTATGATAAAGACTAAAGGTTCTAATTTGTAATGACTGTGATAGACTTTTCCACTCCAGAAATGTATAAGATAATATTACTCATAAAAATGACAGTGTGAGAGATGACTAACATTTCTTTGGACCTCTTCTTGTGGATGAATATTTTAGAGAATTTGATCAAATCAGGAAAAAAAATGCCATTTAAAATGATTAGATTTAACAATCACGTTAAACCCATCTCAGGGTCAAAGCACCCTGACATCAATCTCCTGTTTAGTAAATTTCCAGGGAACAAAGTTTACTAAATGATTATCCAACCTACAGACCTTCACAGGCCAGCCAGTTCATCAAATAAAATACACTGGAGATGCAAACAGATCTTTTTTTTTAATTAATATACCTTGAAGCCAGCCCTTAAACCAATAGTTTTCACAAAGGCAAGATGATTTGCTGTGTTCCTGAAGAAATTTGATAATGTCTCAACATCATCCAAATGTCTGCGACATATGCTGCCCATCAGACCCAAAGAAACAAATAAATGCATCTGTTTTTACTCAGAGCCCTCTTTTACGTCTTTATGAAGTGAGCAAAACTGAAAAGTCCCAAGGAATAAAAAGATGGTTGTAACATACACACTACTAATCACTTAATCCTCTCTCCAGTGCCCAGGCCGTCAGGGCCAGGACGATAATGCGAATGCTAATACATGCTGTCTGCGGGAGCTGTCACAGCCGCCGTGTCCCGGAGCTCTATTTGTCAATACCAGAGGGATTACAGAGAGACAAAGTACATAACTGAGAAGAGTGTGTGTCCAACATGGATCCAGTTTCCTTGTTTGTCAGCGAGTGCTGATGGATCCAAGAAGATGCAGCTGAGTTCTCCGCAGGCAGATGCAGTGGTATTTCTGTTCCAAAGCAAAGTAATAGGCAGAAGGGGCCAGAAAGAACAATTCAGCGACCCAATCTCCAAAACAGCTGGGTTCACTTAACTCATACTTAGCCAGAGAAGATCCAACCCGGCTGAAATCCCACAGGAGAAAGCGTTAGATGTTAAAACACCTGGGTGCTTGGAAACCAAAACTCAAAGACCACCTCCAGGACTGTTGGAGCCAGGACAATCACGTCACTTGTCCAGGCTTCCCACAGCTCTGCATGAAGAAGGGCAGTTGGAAGCACAACCAACTACTCAGGGATGTAGTGAGGCTGAGGAGGCAAAAGAAGCGAACGCCCCTGGTGAGAGTCCTGTAACTCTTGGTGATTGTTTGCAAGGTGAGGAAGCAGAACCAGCTGTACTGAAGCCCTGCACTGCTTGAAGAGTTGCGCAACCCTCTTTCTGCTTTGGCTGGGGAAGGCCAGGCGGAGGTGTGGCGCCAAGCCCAGCTCATCTTTATTTAAAGACCATTGTCTGAAACACAAGTTCTGCTATGCCACGTCTTCCCGAAAACCTCAATTCCAATCCAGCTGGCATTCGAAGACAGAATGGATTGGGTCAAGTAGCCAGTCTTCATTAGTGTGAAGGCGAATAATGTCTAGAAAGAATAACAGGAGATTGACCCTTCAAAGGGAGGCAGAGAAAGAAAAAAAATCCTGGCTCTCCTACCCCCCAGCGATGAGACTTTAGGTGCTTCACCTGAGCCTCCCTTGAAAAGCGGGGATCATCAAATCCACCATCCCAGTCTTGTGCCAAGACTAAAGGAGATGATTTATGTAAAAAGGATCTGGCATTGTTCCTAGAACTTCGCAGCCACTCAAAAATATGTTATTAACATCCCTTTATTGAACACAGAGAATTCCCAGAACATGAAATGGTTAGGGATGGTTTCAAATGCATTAAGTCTTGAGTGGCTTGTCCTGGACTCTGCCAGTTCCTTGGAGTATAAGGAGGCAGTCAATCCCATGGAAATAAATATTCTATCAATATCTTCACTGAGTACTCTGATAAAGAGGGAGATTTTCCACATCCCCCTTAAAGACATAGCATAGCTTCAGCTGGACGTAGGAGGCCAGTACTTAGTGACTAGCCAGATAATTGAAAAAACAAAGGTTAAACTTTGGTGTTTCTCAGTCTAGCATGGCAAATGCCCAGTGCAGATTTTCGAGACAATTTTTCCCCTTACATAAGAGAAAAACAGGTGCTGAGAAGGGTAAGCTTGGTGTAAATCCGGCTTAGAGCAAGCACAGAGCCATTGGGGGAAATCTTGCTGACGCATTAATGAAACAGGGGTTTACCTTTCCCCAAAGTTTGCTTTCCATCACACTGTTCCATATTTAACATGATGTGTTAATTTTCTTACTAAACACACTGCATGTCCTCCACACCTCTGAGGACCAGTCCAGGTAGGGAGGTGAGGAAAGAAGGCACCTGGGTCAGCCCTCATCCCTATAAAAATGGGGAATAGCAGGCCAGATAGTTGGACTTCTGAGCCCTCTAGTGCCCTAGTGGGACTGATGATCTGTGAAGACGCTTCCTCATGCATCCGATGAGGTTAAAAAACACAGTGTCATGGAAAGTGTGATGGTGGGAAGCCAGCACCTAGAAATTAGAGAGGAGAAGCAGATGGGCTTTGATCCTACACTAGGATCAGCAGGAGAACATGTGCTGGGTATAGATTCTGAGCCGATGGTGAGCTATTCTTGTCACCCTATGTCATCAGACACCCAACCCCCTCCCCCCTTCCTGGCTTCATCCCTAACTACTCTCCCTGGGCTCACACAACTCAGAGTCACACTGGCCTCCCTGATATCCCCTGTAACTGCACACATGCTCCAACCTCAGGGCCTTTGCATGTACCGTATCCTCTGCTCAGAACACCCCTTCCCTTGTATCTGCATGGCTTGTTCTGCACTTCATTAAGGTCTCTGCACATTTGTGCAGCTACTGGAGAGAAGTTTCCTACCCACCACATCTCAAAAGCACCATCAGATTCAGCCTCCCTACCTCACCATTACTATCACTCCTTCTCCCTTCTCCCTGCTTCGCTCTTGTTTGCAGCACTTGCCACCCCTGAAATGTGTATACTCATTTATACTTTGTTTTCTGCCTCCTTCACTAGTATGTAAGTTCCATGAGAGCAGAAATTTTGCTTGTTTTGTTTCTGCTGTATCCTCGGTTAGTGCATTTGTGCTTGGTACTTAAGTAGTATCAAGTACTACTAAGACTAAGTAGTACCAAGTACTAAGTAGTACCAAGTACTATTAAGACTAAGTAGTGTTCAATAAATATCTGCTAAATTAATAAAGCAACATTATTCCCCATATAACATTATGCTGGAGCTTAAGGAGCCTTATAAACTGTCTAGTTTCACCCTTTTGTTTTAAGGAGATTAAGTCTACTAAAGGGAAATAACTTGCCCAAGAGCCCACAACTAGTAAATCTAACAACATAGAAGGTAACAGTAGAGAAAAAATGATTCTAGCCAAAAAAGGAAAGAGAAAGAGAATACACACACTTTCACTGGCTAAAGAAGAGATTCTATAGTCCAAACATGTTTTAGATACAGCCAAACTAATATTTAGTATCTATAAAGCACTTTGCAAAATCGCATCTTTTGCAAGCAGACAAACCAAACTTAGGAACGGCCCTGAGATGTTCAGTTCTCCATTCATTATTGTGGTGCAGTGGGAATATTCCAACTGCTGAGGTTTATCTAAAGAACAATTATTGTTTTAGTTCAAATCTCCCACCTGCAGGCAGAACCTCACTCATCCTAGATGGAGAAGGGAAAAGGAGAAGGAAACGGGTATTTGTTGAACTGGGCACTATGCCAAGGGCTTTCAAGTATCTCAGTTAATTTTCATAACATCCCTGTGGCCACTTTACAGACGAGAAAACTAAGCCTCAATGGGGTTAAGTGAATGGCTCCAAATCCCACAGCTAATCAGTGGCAAAGCCAGAAGGCTCACTTTGGTAAGCCAACTCCGAAGCTCAGGTTTTTTTTGTGACATTAGGCTATTCTCTTTAATTTTCAAAAGAAATTCAGTGAAGAAAACTCCCCCATGCTTGTTTTGACCTAGGATTTTTCTACCCACTGAGGGGCGAGGTGGGATGGATGTATAGTCAGCAGGGTGTCTTGTTTAGGTTCCTCAGGTTTACATTGAGATAGGACTCCACCACTCATCACACTGCTAAAGCATTCAGATTTGACAACAGAGCACCTGCATTGGCTCTGAGGGGAAAAGCCATCAGTTTCCCCCAAAGCCACCCCTAGGTAAACATGCAATCCAAGTCAAAACAGTATGCTTGCTATGCAAATGTGGCTTTGAAACATCTATCCTACCACTAGAGTGACCAACTATGTTAGTCCTTTTTTGCACTGCTATAAAGAATTACCTGAGACTGGGCAATTTATAAAGAAAAGAGGTTTAACTGGCTGATGGTTCTGCAGGCTGTACAGGAAGCAGGGCTGGAGAGGCCTCAGGAAACTTACAATCATGGAAGAAGGTGAAGAGGAAGCAGGCATGTCTTACATAGCTGGAGAAGGAGGAAGAGAGTGAAGGGAGAAGCGCTACACACTTTTAAACAACCAGATCTCGTGAGAACTCACTCGCTATCACAAGAACAGCAAGGGGGAAGTCTTCCCTCTATGATCCAATCACCTCCCACCAAGCCCCTCTTCCAACATTGGGGATTACAATTTGACATGACATTTGGGTGGGAATATAAATCCAAATCATATCACTAACTGTCCCAGTTTCCCTGGGACTAAGACGGGCAGGGTAGCAGGGTGTGAGGATGCAAAATTTTTAGCCTCAAAACTGGGAAAGTTCTGGTGAACTGGAAAACATTGGTCACCCACCCAGCACCTGTACTTGCCATAAAGCTTCCTCTCTTAAGACCACCCTCATGAAGAAATTCCGAGGCCACATTTGTCCTTATACAACCTCAAACTCACTTTTGTTCAACTCCCGTTTCAAGTTCTATTGATTAAAATGTCATTTATAGAAGATAAATACAAATATATGCATTTCATCTATTTTTGATTTTAGATTTTAATCCTGGATTCATTGAAGCTCCAGAAATATGTGCCAATGAACCATAATCTTTTTTTTGATAGAAAAATTCTTTAATCAAAACAAGTTTACACCTTGAACTTATGGCTTAACTAGAATAAATCTAAGTTAAAACCGTATAAGGACCAAACAGATAATGACTGGTATATATGCAGGTTCTCTCAAAACAGTGATTCCTAGTTCCACTATAAGACCTCGTAAAAGCAAAAATTCAATTCTGTAGATGAAAACAGTTATCCCAGAGGGTCAAGCATACAATGTCACACACAGATGCTGGTCTTAAGCCATTTTTTTTTCCAAATTCATATAGTTTCAAAAAAATGAGAAGTATCCTACTTATTGAAAAATGCCAAATGACCTAATATTCAAAATATCTTAGAAATGCTACCCTTTAGTTAACATACCCTTAAATTTTGTAACATTTGATTTCACCCTGGATTTAGCCCATACCCGTCAATGTACAGACTATCAAAGTACTATGTTGGAAGAACTAGTGTTTGTATTTTTGGAATCTAGAAAATAAAAATAATATAGCCATAATTTCAAATAGGTGAGTTTCCTTATATAGCATTTATTTATATTTATTGTATAAGCATCATGATTTTTTCTTCCAATTAAGTACTATTTAGTGATTTCCTAAAGACATTTTTAACAACATTTCTCAAAAATAAACTTACTTAGTTTTCAGTTTTAATTACTAGTGCCTGCCTATAAAAGGACCTTAAATGATTTAACCCTAGAGCCAGATTCATTCCTATATATACGCAGTCAGTTATCTGCAGAGTGAACCGTAATCTTTTAGTCCTTTTTCAGTATTCCTTTAAAACGACGGCATTTTGGTATTTTGACTTTTTATAATATGAAGACACCGTAAGAGTACTATTGAATTAAATGGGGGAGGAGGGATGATGAGGACAATAGTCACTACATACTTTATTGTCCTTTTCAATCTTCTAAAGAAATTTATTTCAGATCTAACTGCCAGGGATATTTCCATGTCCCTTGAGAAACTACGTTTTCTATAGCTTTTTTCTGTATGAAAATTGGTTCTATATACCCGATCTTGTTTCCATTTTTACTTAAACCAGATGGAAGCTCAGAGCCAAATTTGTTGCTCAATATTAAACATTGTGTCAGATTCTTTTGTCGGTGTATGTATATTTCAACTTTCTGCATGTTACAGATCTTAATATTTATGTAATGTAATGAGGTGATAGTGAGAATGTGATCATATGTGCATTTCATTATAAGTTACCATTTCTCCTTACAACAACTCAGTGAAGTGGGTGTTATTTGGGGAATTTAAAGTACCTGTTGAAATTGACAGACAAAGGAAAATGTTTAGTTCATCATTGGAATGGAAATTTAAGACGAGTAGCTGAACAAACAGCAATGATTGGTCAAAAGTTTTCTGATTTATTCTGATATTTGTCAACACCTTCTGTATGTTTCCTAGGAAAGATGGAGAATGCCCAGCTGAAAGGCTCATAGATGCAATCCCCAATTCACTCTTTGAAAGGTCTCAGGTGAAGTGGAGAAATAGCCTCACTCCTGTTACTAATGGGGGCCAAATACCCAGCCTTAGGCCAAATGGCTGAAGTTATTTCCGAGGCAGCCTGGTGTGGGACAGGTAATGGGTCTGGAGCAGAATCCGAGTCCCAATATTTGTTTCCTTTGTGACCTGGTGGCCCTGGATGTGTCACCCGAACCATTTAAGTCTTCATTTTCTCACTGGTAAAGCAGGAATAATAACATCTACCTTAGAGAGTTATGATGATGACTAATTGAAATTATGCAAACAAAAGCATCTCCCTATCCTCACCCCTACCGCCCAGCACAGTGCCTGGCATGCAGTGAAACCTTAAAAAGAAAAAGTCTTAGCTGTTACTACAGAAAAGTTAATCCTCAGACTGACAGGGTTCACACTGTCCGGGCAGTAACTAGAGATTTTATCACAAACCTCTGGCAATGCTGCCTCATATAACTTTGGCCACTTTAGCTCATTTGTTAAAAGGATCCTACACAGGCCCAAAGCAGAGGCCCCACATTAAAGTGGTTATTATAGTGGGTCACTGGGGTTCTTTTTCCGTAGGCAACAATGAAATTGCATTAACAAGCATTCACCAGGGCAAACCATAGGCCATGAACATTAGAACGTTGTGAAAAAACCAAACTCTTAAAGAAACAAACTGCTACACAGGCCCGCCTTTGGGGATCCTTGCTTTTTGCACATACTAAGCTGTCCAGAGCCAACAACATGTTATAGCAGAAGTGTGCTAAGCAACACTATGTGTTCATCCTTGGGATACTCTAAGATCCAGCCTTTGAGAAGTTGCTGAGACGTGCTCAGATCACATTAGCTAGTGACAGGCTGCCTTGTGCTGCCTCTCTCCGCTCCTGCTCACCTCCTCCCGATCTCTACTCAGCATCCTACCCCGACTGAATCTGACACTCTGTGAGCTTCCCCACCAACACATCCTCTCCAAATTTGGGTGTTGGAATGGGCAGAATAAACAAATTTAGCCCCATTCTTTGGATCACAGACTCAAACCACCAGAAGCAGAAAGGACAACAAGAATGACCCACAGGGTCAAGGCTCCTGAGTCTCAAGCTGGAAGTGTCAAATGCTTCCGAAATGCTTCCGAAATGTTCCATGGGCTGGGAAATCAAAAAGGAAAGGGACAGTGCCAGTGGAAAGAATGAAGACAGCCTGAGCATAATTTAATGCCAAGGCATGATTTGAATGCATGGAGCATTCAGAGCACAAATTCTCAGAACTAACTTTTTCAAGTTATCTCAGCCAACCCTTATCTGGTGTAGGAATCAATTTAGAATCCACTAACAGAGAAATGAAATCCACCCGAGGCAGCCCATACTCTTTTGGGGATAACTATAATGTATAAACTGGTCTTCATTTGTAATGCAATGTCTATATAATTCCTCTCTTATTTTGAAGCTGTTTATGTGTTTAATGAGCACTTGCTCTGGTGTCAGGCATTGCAGAAACTGGGGGTGCATTGGAAAACTGGGGAACAAGAGACATTTCTTGCACTCATGGAGCTTATTGTGTAGTTTGGGAGACAGACATCAATCAAACATGACTGATGGGTATGGGCTAAGTACTGTGAAGGAAAGAGAAAGGATAGTTCTCTGACGTAGAACTATCCTAGTCACCTAGGCTGCAGCGTAGGTGGCAGGGAAGTGGTTTGTTGGAAATCCTCCTCTGAAGAAGTCATAACAAGCTGAGAGCTGAAGGATGAATAGGAATTAACTCTTGGATGGCATTAGGGGCCAATGATGTTCCAGAGAGAATAAGCTCAAGGCAAGAGGGATCACAATGCATGCAAGGAACTAAAAGAAACCCACAGTGACTCCAACCTAAGGTGAATGGGTAAAAGCCATGCAAAGGATTTTATCCTTATTCTAAAAGTAGTGGGAGCAACTGAAGAATTGTGCGTGTGTGTGTGTTTCGGACCCTATATATGTACCTTCAGATTCTATTCTCCTCAACCCTCTCCCAAACCCTTGACTGCCTACTCCTGGAGCACCCTGGATGATGCAGCCTCAGGAGCTGCCACCTCACACTAGCCCCATCTGCATGCACATAGGCCACCAATGTGGGCTCCAGCATGGCCCTGGGTGCCCAGACCCAACCTTGCCATCCCATGGAGGCTGTGCCTCTTCCTGCCACTGGAGTTTCATCCTATCAGCTGTTGGAGGGACTGGGATCTGACTTCCATAGGGAATGCATCCATAGGAAATGGGAAAGACTCAACAAATAGGTTTTTCCACCCTGTTCTTCCTCCCTTTAGTGGAATATCAGAGGCTTAGTGGTTCCTTATGGCCTGTCTGGTAATATCCTATTGACCAAGCCACCAACCGTGTGCGTCTCTTTGTGGAGCTGTATCTGGCATCATCATCACACCATCACTTCATATTTTTCCCTGTGTTCCATAACTTAATTCTCTTCCACCTGGCTCTTTGTCCCCGGACCTCTAACAAAGCATTATCATTTGAGCTTTGCCCTTATGTTCTGAATAAACCATACGTAGAAGACCATATATGTAGGGTGTGTGTATGTATGTGTAACTGTACGTAGAAGACCATATATGTAGAGGTGTGTGTGTGTGTGTGTGTATGTATATCTGTGGCTGTATATATGGACGTGTTTGCACTGAGAGTGTTTGCTAAGGGAAGAAGTGTGGGGAACCATGATAATAAAGTCACATTTGTGTTTGGTAAAGGTCACCGTGCACATGGTGAATGCAATGGCTGCTGTGGGCAGTGGTGGTCGTCCAGGAGAGAGGGGATTACAACTTGGCCTCCCTGTTGCCCCTTTTAGCATGTTAGGTGTCCTAAGACAGCCATCACTCCTTCTGGAGGCTTCTCTTCTTTGGGTTAAATACTTACGCTCTTTCACTTTACAACTGCTATGAGTTTTCTCAGCATCTTGTTTGCTCTCATCTGGACATAGTTTAGCTTGTCAATATTCCTCTTAAAATGTGTTGCCTGGAACAAAATGTAATATTTCAGGTGTCCTTTGATCAGCTAGAGAAGAAACAATTGCCATTTTCTTTTTCCCAGACAGTACACTTCCACTAACATGACCTGGTACCGAGCCACTTTTCCATCTCAGCTGAGCTTTGAGTCTTTGATTCTCACCACTAGGTCTGTGCTCAGGGAGCACCTTGCTCATGCTCTGCTTGTATCCTAGTTACTATTATTTTTGTTGCTGTTGTTTTAACTGACACGTTGAGCCATGCATTCCTTCCAATTAAACTCCATCCTATTGTTTTTGACCCATCCCCCAGCCTGTTGCAAATTTGAAAGGAGATACAGTGTAGCGGTTAAGAGCATGGACTCTTCAGAAATAAGGCAGTCCTGGCTTGAATCCTGGCTCCCTCTCTTATTAGGTTGTTATCTATGGATATTGTTTAATTTCCCCAAGCCTAAATTTACTCATTGAGGAAAGTGATATAAAAAGAGTACTGCTCTATTATTCAGTTCCTGTCGAATAATAACGAACGTTCTCTCAAAATTTCAATAGTTTAAAGCTAACACAAGGGATTGTTGCATATAGCTTTAAGGTACATATTTATTTTACACTCATGGGTCTGCAGATTGGGGTGGGATTCTGGTATTCTAGGCTGAACTCAGGCTTCCAGGTGCATTCAGGTCTGCTCTACCTGAAAATCCATGCTGATACCAAGGGCAAAGGGCTACAACTACCTGGGGCTTGCTCTTCTTATAGAGATCATAGTAGTGAAAGAAGCCAGGTCAAATACCCAGAACTCGCATAAGCTGCTCCTGCAAAGTCGGCTGACAGTTCATTGCTTTCTAATTTCCCTTCACTGCCTTTCATGGGGCTATTGTGAAGAATACTTCAGTCATGTCAATGAAGGGCTTAGCACAGGGCCTGGCTCAAAGCAACCATGCAGCAAATGTCAGCAGTTGCCACTGTTAGTCCCAAACCTGTCATCCAACATACTCTTGATCTTTCACATATTTGAGTCATTCATAGCCATATCTGTCCTCTTTAACAAGACAAATTATTTGCAATTGACATGATTCATCACAGCCTAATGCAGAAAAGGGGCTAGATCTCTAATTCTGCCAGGAGTTTAGGGAAACAAGTGGTGAGTGATGAAAAACAACTACATAACACCAAATAGGCAAAGCCTAAATTAGGTAACTATGCCTCGCTTAGGCTTCCGTGGTGTTGGAGACCATTTCTTATAGGAGTGAGATGTGTGTATAGGGAAAGGAGTGAACTTTTGAAAGTTGAAGAGTAATTCAAGAGAATTTTGCCATTAACAGATTTTTTTTAAAAAGCTTGCAAAACATCACCTAGATAATCTTTTACCAACTGGAACAAAGGAGAAGACTAGAAAACAGGCAGGGAAGAAAAGGGGATTTATCTCTAGACTAAAGTGAGCTTTCTCTCACCAGCTTATTTTTGAGGGATTCTCTTAATGTAAGCTCTCCTGGATGGCTCCATAGAAATGTTGTGACAGGAGAGCACTTTTTCAACACAACCTTACACTCTTGTATTTATATATAAAAAGCAATGCATAAACATATGAAAAGTATGCTCTGTCATTAGTCATCCAGAAAATCTAAATTAAGACCCCAATGAGATACTGCTACACACCCACCAGACTGGCTAAAATAAGAAAAGGTTGACAATACCAAATAAAGACGAGGATGTGAAGCAACTGGAATTTTCAAACACATCCCTGTGGGGGTGCAAATTTACATAGCCACTTTAGAAAACTATTTAAAGTAACTCTTAAATCTGAACATACAAATACCCTATAATTTAACAATTCTACTTTTAAGTGTACACCTCACTAAAGCGCTTACATGTGTGTACCAAATAACATGTGCAAGAATTTTCAAAAGAGCATTATTCATAATAACCCCAAACTTAGGTTTTTCCCATTTAGGAAAAGCCTAAATATCTATCAAAGTAGAGTAGTGTTGGATACTATGCTCAGTACCTGGTGATGGGAATCATTCATACCCCAATCACAGTATCATAAGATATACCCAGGTAACAAACCTGCACATGTACCCTCTGAATCTAAAGTAAAAGTTGAAAAAGTAAAACAAACAAAAAACACACACAAAACAAATGTAGAATGGTAAAGTATGTGATATACCATGTATTATACTATGTAGAAATAAAATTAAGAAAACACTGCTATATGCAAAAACAAAGGGAAATTTCAAAAATACAATATTGAGCCAAATAAATTAGATGTAAAAGGCTGCATTGCATATGTTTCTATTTATATAAAGCTTAAAAACAGGTAAGACAATTTCTTTTGTTAGGAGGGATAGTAATAACCTATGGAGATGAGAGAGGGATAGGGACTGTCAGAAGGCATAAGGACATTCTATTTCTTGACCTAGATGGTAGCTGTGTAACTATAGTGCACTGAATAGTGTCTACCCAGAATCTTGGAATGTGGGCTTATTTGGAAAAAAGTCTTTGCAAATGTAATCAAGATGAGGTCATCCTGGATTAGGACAAGCCTAAATCCAATGATGAATGTCCTAATAAGAGACAGAAAAGAAAAAGGCACAGGGAGATACAGAAAGGAGAAGTTCATGTGAAAACTCAAGTGAAAACAGAAGTAGAGACTAAAGTTATGCTTCCACAAGCCAAGGAACACCAGGAGCCACCAGAAGCTGGAAGAGGCAAGAAAGGGTTTTTCTCTTAGGCCTTCAGAAGTAGGCTAGCCCAGCCAAGATCTAGAGACTTTGGACTTTTGGTCTCCAGAATGTGAGATAATAAATTTCTGTTGTTTTAAGTCATTCCTTGTTTGAGGTAATTTGTTACAACAGCTCTAGGAAACCAGTACAGGTTTTGATCCTGGAAAATGGGGTATTGATGTAACAAAAAACTAAAAAAATGTGGAAGTGGCCTTGGAATTGGCTAAAAGGCAGAAGCTAGAAGAATTTTGAGGCACCTGATAGAAAAGATATAGGTTAACCTGCAGAGATGGTTGACAGAGATATGGACTTTAAAGGGCATTCTGTTGAGGAGTTAGAAAGAAGAGAAGGGCAGGCAAGAGAATAGTTCTACCATCTTAGAGAACATATATATCATCAAAAATAGAATCTTAAAAGAAATACAAGTGGTAAAGGCACTTCTGGTGAGGTCTCAGAAGGAAATGTGGAATATGTTTTTGAAAACGGGGAAAGTTATGCCTGTTATAAAGTGAGAAAACCTTGGCTGAATTTAGTTCTAACATTGAGTGTAAGGAAGAATGTATAAGCCATGAAGTTAAATATTTACCTGAGGAGATTTCCAAGGAAAGTGTGGAAGGTGCAGCCTGGCTTTTCCTTGCTGCTGCTTGTAGTACAACACTAGAGGAAAGAGATAAACTGAGGAAAGAACTGCTAATCAACAAATAACTAGCACTTGATAATTTTAGAATTATTGGCCTATCCAGGTTGCAAAAGATGCTAAAATTATGAAACTAATACAGTGGTTTTGCTCACTTTGTGAGTATACATCAGGCTGGCACTTACAAGTTACATAATTTTCTACATGTGTGTTATACTTAAAAGTTTTCTTCAAGCAATAAAGCTTATGGTTGAAAAACTAGAAAATGTATATACAACAACAAGAAAATTAAAAAATTATCCATATTTGCAATATTCAGAAACAATCCATTAACATTTTATTATATATGCACCTAGATTTTCTTCCATCTTTTAATATTTCTACATGTATTTTCACCAACGTGGGATCTTATTATGCATTCTGATTTATAGGCTACTTTTTTCTCTTAACAATGTATTTGTTAACAGATAGCTTTCTAATAAGCATACTCCTATAAGAATATTCTTAAGATCTAGAAGACAGTGAGTGCTTTACAGGTTTACACAAGTTTCACAGTAGCACAGTTTATTCTTTTTATTTTATTTGCATGTTCCTTTTAAAAGTTGTCAAGAAGTACAGAAGTTAATAAATAAAAAGAAAGTCTTACTTAGCAGTAATTTGTTTAAATTTGCATTTATTTGATTAGAAGCAAGGTTAAACACGTTTTTATATTTTATTGACCATTTATATTTCTTCTCTATGAATTGCCAGTTTTTAGCCTTTGTCCCTTTGTTTCAATTGTAGTGTTAATTTTTTTCTTATAGGCTCATAGTGATTCTTTACATATTGAATGTATTAATCTTTTGTTTGTTTCATATGTTACAAATACTTCTCTCAGTTTTGCCATTTGCTTTTCAATTCTGTTTATGATACCTTTGATGTATAATTTCATATTTATGTAGTTACATATCCAAATGTGTTTTTTATGGTTTTTGCCTTCAGTTTATGGCTAAAAAGACCTCCCACATATCCAGATTATATAAATAGTTAACTAAGATTTCTTCCAGTGCTTTTGTGGCATATTTTATCTTTTCAATTTTTTATCTTCTCAGGATTTGTTTTATTGGTGAGAGGTAAAAGATTGACTTGATTTTTTAAATCAAAATTACATTAGCTTCATTTAGTGGATAAATGAAACTAATCATTTCACATTAAAAAAATCCTTTTTCACTACTAAAAAGAAATATATCCTCATATTTAGGGTTGTCTTATTTCATTGTTCTATCTATTCTGATAAAATTTCTGCATATTTATTTGAATGTAACTTCACAATTTAATATCTAGTTAGTGTACATTTCCCTTCAATTCCTTCCTTTTTAATATTTTTTGCTATTCATGTGCATCTATTCCTACAGATAAATTTTACAAGTTACAAAAATAAACCCATTTGCACCTCAATTTGCAACTCCATTAAATGTGTAGATTAATTTTGAGAACTGCTATCTTTACAATAAGTATAGCATATTCAGGCAGAGAAACAGTAAGAAACACAACTATGTGACTAGAGAAAAGTATTCCTGTAGAATTTGTAGAAGCAGAGATACAGATTACCCTGGATCACTAGGTTGTAGTCAAATTGCATTTAGATTATCTTGGAAGCAGTACAAAGAATTTTTAAGGAAAATTAATCTCACAAACACGCATGTCCTAATGAAACTGGAGAAGTACAGGAGGCCAGATACTGATGGGGGCTCCTGGAATAGTTTGGAGGCAAAAGAAATAAAATATTACAGAAGTCAGGACCTGGTGCCTTTTCAGGCATGGGGGACAAGAGAGAGGAGATTCTTATGATGGTACTGTGGTGTCAGGATCAACAGACAGGGAGAAGCTGCTGCCAGAAACAGAGAGAAGGAAGTCAGGAAGTAACTCCCAAAAGGCAAGAGAGACAACCAGCTCAGGTTTAAACAGGCTAAGATGAAGACATGGCATGACTTCTAAGTGGAAATGTTCAGAAGGAGGTTGTAGGTTTGGGGCTTTCTGAGGGGCAGGAGTACAGCAAACACAGAACTTGGCACACAGGGGACCCTCAATAACTGGGGCGTTGGACTAAGTGGTAGGTTCAGTGGGTGTCAGAGCTGAAAACCATGTTGCAGAAGAACAAAGATTCAAGAAGTATGCTTTAAACCTTGTTGAATACTACATTTACAGGACAGAAAGAAAACTAGAGTCAGAGAAAGAAACAAATAAAAAATAAAGTCATGACTTGAATTTTTATACAGTCGGCAAGAAAGAACATGAATTTAAGTAGTGTTGTCACAGGGAGGGAAAGGTTGGTCATTGGAACATGTAGAGTGCCCACCCGAGTTTGTAGCGAGCCCATGGCCTTGTGGTTTATCAGTGTTGTAACAGGCTGTGTGCATGGAATTAGGTACGCAGAATGTGGTGAGCAATTTAAGGGATTTTCAAGGGTAATTTTGGTTCTACATCATTTTCACCCCCCAGCAGGGACTTCTAGACTCTAATCCTTTCATGAGGTATGACTTCACACTAACTTGGTCTTTTCACATGGTTTTTATCATGTCATGTTATTACACTCAAATTGCTGCAAGCCCCTAATCTGAGCCAAAGCCAATAAGTTCTCTAGGAAGAAATCTAGATGAAAATGTCTAGGTAGAAATCTTATATGGATGGCATAGCTACAAAGGATGCTACTGGGCTCACACTCAGACCTGTGGCCCCCAGTCCTTTGTATGACTACTAAACGGAGACTAGTAAAGTGGCTAAAAGAATGGACTCGAGTCAAACTCTCTGTGTTCAGATTTTATCTCTACCACCTTCCATCTGTGTGACTTGGGCAAGATACTTAATCTCATGAACTTCAGCAGTCCCATCTGCAAAATGGGGCTAAGCATAGTTCCTATCCCATGGGATCGTACTCAAGTAATTGTTAAATGAGTTTGATATATGTGAAGAGTTTAGAACTGTGCCTGGTCACTTGTAAATTCTCATTAAATATTAGCTATTAGGTTGGCGCAAAAACAGTTGCAGGTTTTGCCATTTAAAGTAATGGCAAAAAAACCTACAATTACTTTTGTATCCACCGATATTAATTAGTATCTGTATACTTTTCCAGCTAACAAAGTAGTTAAATAATTTATCCAAATATATACAGCTAGTAAATGGCTGAACCTAGACTCATAAATATCTTGATGAGTTCAATATTTTTTCTACTACTTTATACTTGTTCAATCATGTGTATACTCAAAGTAATGAGCTATGTCCAATTTGGGCAACAATATAGTTTGACAAAAAAATATGTGCTTAATTCAAACTAATTTACTTTCATTTTTGGGGAGTGTTTGGTAGAGCATGTTTGATATACTTACATGCACACAAATAAATATATTATGTATGACACATACCATTGATCATACTACTAACGATTGTTCTAGAATCCTTTGAAAGAGTGAAAAGTCACTGCAACCAGACTAGTGGTGACACAGGCCCTCTTGCTTTGAGGAACCCTGTCACCACACGCTTCTGAGTTTGAAAAATGAAATCAGTAACAAGGTCCATGTATTGGGAGCCTGTGGGTGGTATGCTGTAGTATGATAAGATCTTTGTAGATATTATCGCTAAAATAAGTCTCAGCATTTCTATTATATAGATGAGCAAACAGGGCTTAGAGAGGTTACATAACTTGTCTAAGGAATGGAATAAGTACCCAAACCCAGGTCTGCCTAATACCAAAGCCCTTTTTCTCCCTGATCTCAGCCTTGTGGCTCCAATCAAAGTCAATGGGAATTAACGAAGAATTAAAATGGTTGGATGTATACATGATGAACCACTATGAAAGCCACTGTTGCGAACTTTAACAGGTGGAGAGTCACTAGCTCAACATTGGTTAAGAGAAGGCTTTTACCATGATTATGTTTTTCTCTTATTTTTCATGTTGTTCCAAAACAAAAGAACAAAGGGTCAGTCCAAGTTCATGGCAGGTAAATTTAGAAAAAGAAAAAAAAAAGAAAATTGTTTTGCCCCCTGCATGGAGCCCGACTATAGAATTTCATATCACAAAACACTGCAGAGTCAAATATCAGGGCTGCAGTTTTTAAAGGCATTTTGGTTAATTTAATGATCAGCAATAATGCTAGCTGTTGACTGGGCTAAGATTAGAGTAACCAAATCCCATGCCTCAGGGCTTCAGCTAACTTCCACGGAGGCCAGAGAGGAGAGCTTTCTTTCTCTCCTGCTTTCACCATCTGCCACATAACCTTCTGGACGGAGGTCCTGCATGTCCTTCCACTGTCCCATGAGGCTCTAGGTCTCCAGCACGACCAGCATGTCACTGACAACTCGTCTGACCAAAGCAGCAAATGTCAGTCCCCACAGAAAAAGCTAATCCAGTCACTGAAGGGTTATCCAGTCCAATCCCCCACCACAAAGTGAAAACAGAGCAGGGTCTTTGTTTATTGATTTGCCTAGGACCCTCTGAATGGCAAAGGAAGAAAAAAATAACCCAGCGCAAAATAAATGTTCGATTTTTTTATGTAAACAAGATCAAGACCAACTTGGCTGTACAAAGCAATTCTTTGCATGTAAAGCAAAAAATAGCTCCCCTGAGGAGGAAGGAACCCAAGCCCCACTCCACTCCCCCTCCTCTCCACCCTTCCCCCAGCCATTTTCAGTAACCACTGCTTTTCTGCCAATGAATGTCTTATTCAGGGTCCCTGTGCGGGAGTCACTGCAGGCAATGAGTTCACCCCCACCCCACCTTTCTATCCAAAATGTTTTCTGATCAAGATAAAGGATATGGAGCCTAGGCTGAAAGTCAGTATTATTGCCAATTATCTCCGTAAGAAAGAAAAACTTTTATCCAAAAATCTCAGTCTCCTGTTTCTTTCTGTGGGGCTCTGACCAGTCCCAAACTGCTTTTATGTGGGTTTAGAAGTGGACTAAGGGGAGGCTTTTTTTAAAAACCCAAATTCTTTTTGTCAAATACCCAGATGGTGGATGGCAATTTGGATGCAAGTCCTTTAAACAAGGGTCTCAAAAACTTAGTCCACCTTTTGGGACCAAGGAAATTAATCCTAAATTCTTGTTTAATCCTTATTTATGCCAAACTCTTAGTGACTTCAGTGAAACATCTGCCAATTTAGATCACATGACTCGGCCTCATTAGCCAGGATATCTATGGATAGGAACATTTTAAGGAAAACAAGAACCTAAACGAACCTTCACCCCAAACTCAAAGCCAACACAAACGAAAACGCTCACATTTTAGATCTGATTTCCTGTGGAAAACGAGGCTACTTTCACTTTCATACAGGTCTCATTTTCTTAGTGCATTCAAAATGAAGCCTGAATAAATCTCTCTGGAAAACCTCATTCCCTTAGAGTCCAGTGACAAGAGCGAACTGGGCCTTGGGTATTTGGGGGACAGGATATGTATGATACCCTTCTAAAACTCCGTGTAGGGAAGTTTTGATTGATGTTCCCACATTCATTGGGGTACTCAGGGAATGCAAAGAAAGTAGAAAAAGGGATTCTTATACTTTACTTACTGATGCTTCTCTGACTGAGAACCCAAATCCTGGCCTGTAGGCCCTGAGAACATAATGCCAACTGATTAATCACGCAACTGTAAGAATGTTCTTCCTGGACTTACTCAATGAGCCAGTGACCTATCCTCCATGAGAACACTGGGAGCACCCATAAGAATTAAGCGGAACCCATGGTGGTATTGGCACTGTCTTTCCTTCCTGATTGCTCATGGTTTCATCCCTTGATAAGGAACACCCCAGGAACTGAGTGGCCTGGACATACAGGATGGGAGGGGACAGAGGCGCATTCTCTCCTAATTAGCCCTCCCTTTCCTCAACCTTCCTGGTGCTCAGGAAAGAGGCAGGTGTAAGGAACACAGGAGTTAGTCTTGTAGGTTCACACGAAAATTCCTGGTACTCCAGCCTTTAGTAAACTCATGGCACCTCAACTCTTCTATCTAGTGATGAGATTCATGTAATAAAATGAGTGATACAAGAAAATCAACAGAAATGTGTGTTGTTTACCTACGTGTTCACATAGGATATATTTATAGTCCATCTCATTCTACAAAGGATCTGAGGTGGAACAACTGCTCAATCTCAAAGGCTCAATGAAACTCTTCCAGAGGGTTATTATCTTGACTCAAAGTAGAGGTTGCAAAAACCAAAGGACAAAATCAGGAAATCAATCAACACCAATATGCCAACAAGCTCCCCTAGTTACACGTCCCCAGATGGAAAATGCTCTGGTGGAATAAAAGTATTCTGTTTTGGTATTCCTGTCCTAGAACAAACTGTATCTACCACAGACCAGTGCTCCTTTTGATTCACTGTGATGTCTGACTTAACCACAGGGAGCGAAATATCTGCAAGGTCAAGTACATTCAAGTTTTACCAAAGGAAAATGAGCTATGATACACTGGGCATGGGAGGAGGGAATTACTATCAAGGGACATATGATGTCTACCAATTTACTACCAAGAAAGCTACAAGTCCCTAAAATAATTCTTAGGATACAGGGCAATTCTTAGAAAAAGTCTGAATTTTAGACTCTTTAAAAATAGGCTATTTTTAGAGCAGTTTTAGATTTATAACAAAATTGAGCAGAATGTAGAGAAAGTTTCTATATATCCCTTTCCCCTACAGATGCACAGCTGCCACAAAATGGTACGTCTGTTCAAAATGATGAACCTACATTGACACACCATCACCCAAAGTCCATAGTTTACATTATGGTTTACTCCTAGTGCTGTATGTGTTATGGGTTTTGACAAGTGTGTAATGACATATATCTATCATTGTAGTATCATACAGAAAGTTTCACTGCTCTAAAAAATCTTCTGTGCACTGACTATTCATTCCTTTCTTCCCCTGACCCCTGGCAACTATTGATCTTTTCATTATCTCCACAGTTTTGCCTTTTTCAAAATATCATATAGTTGGAACCATATGGCCTTTTCAGAATAGCTTCTCTCACTTAGTAATATGCATTTAAGTTTCCCCATATATTTTCCTGGCTTGATAGTTCATTTCAGAGCTGAATACTATTCCATTGTCTAGATGTATCACAGTTTGGTTATCCATTCATCTACTGTATTAGTCCGTTTTCACACTGCTGTAAAGAAATACCCAAGACTGGGTAATTTTTAATGGAAAGAGGTTTAATTGACTCACAGTTCCACATGGCTAGGGAGGCCTCAGGAAATTACAATCATGGCGGAAGAGGAAGCACACACGTCCTTCTTCACATGGCAGCAGGAGAAAGAAGAGCAGCGAAGGGGGAAAATCCCCTTATAAAACCATCATATCTAGTGAAAACTCCCTCTCATGAGAACAGCATGGGGGAAACCACCTCCACGGTCCAATCACCTCCCACCAGGTATCCCCCTAGACATGTGGGGATTATGGGGACTACAATTCAACATGAGATTTGGGTGGGGACAGAAAGCCTAACCATATCACCTACTAAAGGATATCTTTGTTATTTCCAAGTTTTAGCAATTATGAATAAAGCTGCTATAGACAACCATGTGCAAGTTATTGTGTCAACATAAGTTTTTAATTCATTTGGGTTAACAGCAAGGATCATACGGTAAGAGCATGTTCTGTTTAGCAAGAAACTGCCAAATTTTTACCATAGTGGCTGTACCATTTTGCATTCCCACCAGCAATAAATGAGACTTCCCGTTGCTCCACATCCTTGCCAGCATTTGGTGTTTCAAGCATTTGGTATTTTTGCCATCCTTATAAGTGTACAGTGGTATCTCATTGTTGTCTGGAGACTTTTTAAGCATTCATTACATTTCTTAATTACAAAGCCATCCACTAATGCAAACTGAGTTAGCCAAAGGAAGTTGATATTTAATGAGATAGATACCCCCAAGCCCAGGAACAGCACTAGATATTCCTTATTCCTATTTTACAGACAAGAAAACAGAGCTTCAAATATGTTGGTTCATTTTCCAGGTCCCACAGGTCAGGAGGTGAGGCCCGGATTTGTACTCAGGTCTATCTTTCTCCAAAGGCCATGCTTCTCCCACCATATTAATCAAAGCAGAAAGGAAGTGAGCTTACTTATGAGTGGCCACGTGGGGCAGGCCAGGCCTTGTGAGTTTACAACCTTGAATACGTTCTCTTATTTAACCCTCGTAGTAAAGCTAACTGTGACATTATTGTCCCTATCTAAAATGAACGAGAACGATGGAGCTCAGAAAGGTTAGATTCTTCCTGGGTTAGGAATTGACCATTTGGCTGTTAGACCATGAGGGAGGATAGAACATGGGGGCTTGGTGGAAGGGACTGGGGTGCTGAGATTGGGGGATGAAGACCCTCAGGAGGTCCATGGAAGAGATGACTTATAAACTAGTCTGGGAGAATTTTTACATGTTGACAATCTGTGTGACCGCATCAGCCAATGCCAGCTCTGAGGGGCCCTGACACAATTTGCTGATGAATTAGACGTGGCGGGGTGGTGGGCAAAAAAGAGAAGAATAATGTATAACATAGGCTTTGGCTTTAGCAACTGGGTAGATAGTGATGCCATTTCTTGAGACAAGAAAGACTGCAAGAGATGTGCTTTGAGGGATAAAATCAGAGTTCCAAAGCTATTCCATTAGTTAACAGTAGAGTACTGTTTATGCTCAGATTTCAGCACTAAGTCAGAGAGAAAAGTTTGCAAAGAAGAATAAGGCATTATTCCTGGTCAGCTTTAATGCAGCAGTCATGCTCCTAATAAGCCATAATACAAGGCAGAACAAGAGAGGTGGCTAGAGAGAAGAACTTGAAGGCTGTTCTAAATCCTTAGTTTTCTGTATACTCATTGGCCAATTAAGCAACCACACAAATCAAGGCTTCATTATAAACCTTAAAATTGAAATCTGGACTTCGAGTCCAGGCCTAAGATATTGTAGAGGAGAGAATACAGTAAGAGCTCCAGAGAGGACAGCCTTCCATACTTGAGCATCTTGTTTGCTTGGCATGGCCTCAAATTGCATGAGAATCATTTATTTTCTTTAGCCATCTGCCTCATGAGCTTTTCTTAGTTTATGTGGTAGGAAGGGAGGGAATGTGGTCTTGTGTTTTACATCATAGGTTTCTGGCTTTGCAGCAAACTCAGTGAGTGATCTAGGGTAAGAAGTGGAACGTCACTAGAATGTGAATCTACAGTTATCTGCCTTGGTTCATGTGTATTAAAAAGAATAAGAATATACTGCACCATTTTGCAAAACATTAACAACTTCAAACAGCTCTGTAGAGAGTTATGCAGAAACTGAAGTCCCATTTGAGAGAGAGCCTTGCCCTCATTTACAAATGACCTGAAAACTCCCCAAGATATGTTCTGAAGAACCACTTAGACAAAGGCCATGCACCCAGTCCTTAAGCCCAGAAATGTTGTCTCCAAGTACAGAGGTAGTAGTGGTAGGGAAAGAGTCTTTGCCAATTATTGGCTGCCTGTATAGAAAAGATGGTCTTGGCTGGACGCAGTGGCTCACTTCACTTCTGCAATCCCAGCACTTTGGGAGGCCGAGGCAAGTGGATCACCTGAGGTCGAGAGTTCGAGACCAACCTGACCAACATGGAGAAACCCAGTCTCTATTAAAAATACAAAATTAGCTGGGTGTAGTGGCACATGCCTGTAATCCCAGCTACTCGAGAGGCTGAGGCAGTAGAATCGCTTGACCCTGGGAGGAGGAGGTTGTGATGAGCCGAGATTGTGCCACTGCAATACAGCCTGGGCAACAAGAGCGAAACTCCATCTCAAAAAGAAAAGAAAAAAGAAAAGAAAAGATGGTCTTTACAGAGAATTTGATTATTTATTTAATCAGGGACAGGGAGTAGCCTTGAAGATACTTAGCGGAAAGCACTTTTTAATGATGACAATTGTGACTCTACTACATGGCCAGTGCAGTAAAAGATGCTCTCTCTGCTAATTCACATTACAACCCCACAGGCAGAGTAAGACTGTACCCTTACTTTAGATATGAAGAGACTGGGTTAAGGAACTTGCCAGAGATCTTACAGCAAGTAGAAGAGCCAAGATGTGAGCATGAGTGCCAAGCTGCTCAACCCCCACATCCAGCCACGTTTCTACTGCCCCACACTGCAGAAGGCAGATTATGCTTTCCCTCACGGATAAAGTTCACTTACCCTCCAGTGACCTCCTCTGTGAAGAGAAGGCTGCTTTAGGTGATCTCTGAGGACCCCGTGAACTCTAGCACTGCCAAATCTTATTGTGATTTTTAAGCCAAGATGGGGACGGTTTCACAACACAGCATAGGAGGAGAAACCTGCCTTTATAGCTCCTCCTTCCATATAACACTGAATTTACTGCCTTGATTTTCCCATTTCAAAAAATGGATCTGAACCAAGCACACCACTTATTTCTCTCCAAATACGTATCATGTTGCTGACA
Source organism: Macaca nemestrina (assembly GCF_043159975.1). Lineage (NCBI taxonomy): Eukaryota > Metazoa > Chordata > Mammalia > Primates > Cercopithecidae > Macaca > Macaca nemestrina. Next base: position 104,403,931 of record NC_092128.1, on the reverse strand, counting down.
GATACATATTTATAACACATTTTAAAATAAAGATAAATAATAATGCCATGAGAAAAAGCAGGGGGTAAACAATGTTGCCAAATTTAATAAGGGTTTCACTTTTTTTTTTTTTTTTTTTCTTGAGATGGAGTTTCACTCTTGTCTCCCAGGCTGGAGTGCAATGGCACAATCTTGGCTCACTGCAACCTCCGCCTCCTGGGTTCAAGCAATCCTCCTCCCTCAGCCTCCTGAGTAGCTGGGATTACAGGTGTGCACCACCACACCCAGCAAATTTTTGTCTCTTTGGTAGAGATGGGGTTTCACCATGTTGGCTAGGCTGGTCATGAACTCCTGACCTCAGGTGATCCACCCACTTTGGCCTCCCAAAGTGTTGGGATTACAGGCTTGAGCCACTGCGCCCAGTTGGGGTTTCACTTTTCTTTTAAAGGATTATTTTTAAAAGGCTGGTCCCTATGTACTAAGCAGAGAAATGTCATCTGAGTCAAGGGATGAGAAATGGGTTCTCCAAAAGCCATACACAGTCGGCTCAAGGGCAGCCCCGTGTCTCACAGCCTCACAAGCTGTGACTTCCCACCTTTGAAGTATGGAAGCTAAGGTCTCACTAGATCCCCATAGGCAGAGTGGTGCCAGGAGTGTTCATAATGACAACTGAAATTCAATGTAGATCGACCATTTTATCTGTGCCGGGCAGCATGAAAAACTTTAGGAGGATAGCTAAGATATAATTCTTGCCTAAGAGCTCGTGGTTTTGTCTGGTGATCTTTGACTCTGTTTCCATGGCAACACACTTGACTAATGACTTTCATATCCCTGGCACGGTAGCATAAAGTGCTCAGTTACACCTAATTCGCATTCTGGAGCTGTATCTCCACCACCTTCTCTCTCGCTGACTCTAGCTCTCTCTTGTCTTTGTTTTCTTGCTTTCTTTCTCATTTGTCTAATATTTAAATACGAAAAACAAAGCCAGCATATCTCACTCACAGTAAGAGTGACCTAGCAATGATCTTAGTTTCCCTTAATTTGTAATAAAGAAGAAATGTGTTTGAAAATGTTCGTACTGTATTACTAGTAGCCAGTGACCTGCAACCACCTCCTATTGTCTTGACACGCCAGTGTGTGGAGCATCACAGGAGGCTGAGAATCCCTGGTCTTGTGGGAACTGAGCCTGAAGTTCAGGCTGCCGCCTCCTGCCGGGCAGGTTGTGCACCGCATGACTCCAGAGGGCGCCACTCACACAGTCTGTGATGAGGGACAGGAGCCCCCACCCCAGAGTTGTGTAATCAGGTAGTCTTATCCAAGTTGGACTTTAGGCCCAGCTTAACAATTTCCTACACACCCGCTTTGACCAGACTAAGCTTCCATATCACAGCATTCCATCTGGTCAAACTACATGGACTCTTTTCTGCAAGGGAGTTTTTAACCTGACTTCTGACTTCGTAGGGAAGAAGAGAAAAGCAGGAAGGTTGGTTTTACAATAATCAGCTTTTAAAACGACTTGGTTTCTCATGAACCTGGGATCTTTAATGTGGAGGAAAATTCAGCTCCAGAGAGAGGAGAACGAATGGTGAGAAGCAGGTCTCCACCCTCTTGCTTTCTGTTGTCAAACAGGTCCCCAAAACCTAAGACCAATCACATGGGGATGACCCTATGCCAGTGCATCTGCAGATGTTGGAGCCATGGGGACCCGGAAGTGGGGGCAGTGCCAGAAGCCCATTCCAGGAACAGGAAGTAGTCGCATCCCTGCTCTAGTGACAGTGGGTGATGTGGACAATAGCTGGCTCCAACAGGCTGAGAAGGATGAGGGATATCTTGACTTTGTCAGGGGCTCTCCTATCCATGAAGCCTCCTTTCCTGATAATGTGTTAGAGGGTTTATCAATGGAGTACATCGGGCTGTCCTGTGAGAATGCCTCCCATTCCCCCCATAAATGAGCCCAGATGTTTGGGCCATCTCTTTGACATAGCTTCATTGGAGTTTCCATACAGAAAAAGGCTGCTTCCTGGCTGAGAAAACTTCCCAGCTGTCATGGTTGCTTCCATGTTCCCGACAAGCTGCTCCAAAAGTTATTTCAAGATGGAAGGAGCAGAAAGATGGATTAGCTCTGTCAATGGGGAGTCCTGAAATCCTGCCATTCACTGAGCAAAGAAGCGTGTGCCTGCCATGGTGGCTGATAAGGGAAGTGGACACAAGATAAACTTCAGCCCAGCCAGCTGACAAAGCTCAAATGCGGTTTGAAAGAAAACAGCGACTCCTGGGCCTCTGGTTTTTCAAAGCAAAGACTGTGTGCTTTATTCGATTACCAGGTTGTTACCATCAGCAGAAAGCTTGCAATTCTGAGTTGCTGCTGCCTTCTGCAGAGAAGACAGGACCAAAAAGTATATCTTATAAGACAGCTTACTTGTAAGGAACCAGAAGCACAAGTTGCCACAAGAAATGGTCAGTCATCTCCTATGCCCCACGTCTCTGCCCCTCACCCCAAACCATAAACTTTTGTTCATTTTAAAGAGCAGAGCAGGGTTTTTACATAATGGACTTCCTAATGCATATCTCAGAATTGGGTAACTGCTAATGCTTACTGGAGAGTTCAATGTGTGCTTAATAAGAACAGTAAGAGCTTCACATGCATTACCTCATTGAATCTTCACAACACGCTGCTGTAATAACACAGCATTTGCAGATGAGGAAGCCAAGATGCAGCGAGGTGAGGTGCTTTGCCTAAGGTCACACAGCAGACAGGTGGTAGCTCTGGGAAAATGCTACCAGGCTGGTCCTCTTCTGTTAAGTGCACTCCTTCTCTTGCCTTTTCTTACAAAAAAAAAAAAAATGTCGTATTTACAGCTCGCAAAGGCTTTAGAATCTCTTGCCTGCATCACAGATTTGGAGAAGCACAACTTGCATGTGCTTCCATGTAATAAAATAATAACCAGACACTAATAATTACCATGATTCCTTTCAGAAATCCCTGTGTCTGTGTTTGTCCCTTTTGGAAGCATTGTCCAGTTTGCTTGTTCCTATCTTATCTTGGTTAATTGAGCCAGATTTTACTTTCTCCTGGCTCCTTGAAGCTCTCCCCGCTAGATAAGCCTCAAGGGTTCTCTCTCCTTGCCATTAGTCACAATTTCCTAATGTTGAGCTTCTGCCAGGAAGACAGAGGAGGCAGCTCCAAACGCAAATGATTAGTTTGTGTGTGGGACTTTGGCAAAGTGTTGGTCACTTACAAAGGCTACGCACGATTGGCTCAAGGACAGTTCCATGTCATTTTCCATCACACTGGAAAAAAAAAGTCTCCGTTAAAGTTGCTTCAAAACAGCCAGTTCCTTAACTTCTGTGGTGATAACTGGGCAGACATCTGAAGCCAGTCTACTGGATCTCCACAGACTTCTGGCCCATCCAGGAGCTTGTCCTATCAAGGCAATGCACGCAGCTGTTTCCTAAAAAGAACTGAGGGTCCATTAGGAAAAGTCAGCCAACCATACCGAGATTTGGCCAGTGAAACATGTTAATCTTATGCCATTTCTTTAGCAAATATTCTCCACCTTGCAATGCAAGGTCCAGAACCAGAATACAAAACTGCACGGAAAACTGAATGAAAACTGTTATTGAAGACAGCAGTTTTGAATTATTTAAGTATGTTTCTCAAGTGACCATTATTTTTAACAGCCCATAGAAACACAACATTTTTGTTAATGGCTTTCTCCTTATCTCTGTAATAATAAATACCTTATTTCTGTATGCGTTCATTCAATAAGTACATCATTGAACCCTTACCATGCACTTGCAAGACAATATGGACACTGAACCCATTGAGGAGTCCACTGAGAGTGACACACAGTGTATCAGGAAAGACTGGCTAGAGTGTGCTACAGTAACAAACAATACCACCATCTCCTTGGCAAAAATTAGCGAAGGTTCTTGCTCATGCTACCCATGCACTGTGGATTGGGAGGGGCCTAGGCTGATGGAGCAGGGGCCATCTTTAACATTGCTAGTCATCATGCTAGAAGAAAAAAAATCTCTCACGAGTCTTGTATAGGCAATTAAATGTGCCATCCTGGAAATGACACTCATCTCTTTTGCTCTCAATTTGTTGCCCAGTGCTGGTTTTTGGCCCCATCCAACCACAAGAAGCTCAGAAAGAGCAATTCTACTTTACAATTAGATCGGGAAGATGCATCGACATTTGAAGAACAGCCCTAGTGAATACCACACACACATTAGTTGGTAATCATGATACAATGTGAAAAGTGCTCTCATAGAAAGATGGGAAAAAGAGGGAGCAATAAACTAACAAACTTCATGGACGTATTACAAAAGGCACCCAGAGGCGGTGGTATTGAGTTTACTCCTGGAGGACAAAAAGGTGTTTTTCTGAAAATGCATATGGGCATTCTAAGAGAAAGAGTGTTGCAAAGGCAGGGAACGTGAAAACACCTTTCATCTGAAGGCAGTGGAAGGAAACCCAGGGTGGCCAAAGCACCAAAGGTGAGAGGAGCAGAGAAAAGAGGGGCCCGTTGTGAAAGGCATTTGTCTTCTCAAAGAGTTCCAGTTCATCCTATAGACAACAGAGAGATAACATAAATTATCCTACAGGGGACAGTCACACAGAGGGGCACCAGGAATATGTTTATTTGTTTTTCAGGAAGATAACACAGAAGACACATGGACGAGGAACTAGAAGAGAGAGGAAGACCAGTAAGAAGCCATGGCTGTCATGGAGGTAAAGATAGTGAGGCCAGAGCCAGATGCTGCCAGGGGGTCTGAGATGTGAGCGGCATATCTGAGGAAGAACTGATAAAACTCTAATGTGGAATCTGGTGACAAGGGAAACCTTCAAGACCACCGCAAGGCTGCTAGCTTAAGAAATGAGGTAAATGCTGAACACCATCACCATTCCCCCAGGCAAGGATTCCGCTGGAGGATGCAGAGGTTTGAGGCAGGAGGATCATGAACTTAGGTTTGTACAGGTTGAATTTGCGGTGCCCCTGGAGATTCAGGTGGAGCTGTCCTTGGGAATGCAGGACCCAAGAGTCTAAGTTCCTAACACAATACAATTCGGGGATTGATGTAATTTGGGATTAACGTATATAGTTGGCAGTTGAGCCCTAGTCCTAATGACAGTACCTCTTGGACAAAACTGAAGGGACAGGTGAAAACACATAGAAACATTCTGAAGTGTAACTTGGTTAGTCACTACCTTTATAAAACTAAATATAAGAAGCTCAGGGCAAATAATTTGGGACTATCTCATCCGTTCAAATGCCCAGAGAATAACTTCTAAAATTTCCATTAACATCTACCCCCATCAGAGGAAAAATTTATACATCTGCTTCTTCTAAATTATCAACGTTTCCACAGGCAACATTGTGGAAATGTTGATAATTAGAAGAAGCAGATGTATAAATTTCAGTCAGAACTGATTTCTTGTTTAACCTGAGGAAAGAATTTTGAAACTGAACTTCTAATGACAATTATAAGTAATCAATGCTATTTTTAAGGGACTAATCAAGTTTTCAGGATTTCAGCAAATTTGGGTGGCCATCCATAGGAATTTTCATTAAGCTAGAGTTTGTTCTTTAAATTTTTAATTAAATTGGCCTAAGTCAGCAATCAAGGTTTCCATGTTACTATGTAATGTATAGGGTAGCAAGTACAAGAGGCTCCCACCAGCTCCAAAAAAGATCATTCAGAAGGCTGGAGGGAGAAATCTGAACTCTCATTGTCAGCGATCCAAGAGATAAACAGAGCATTATAAGTCGTTCTGAAGCAACGGGATCAGGGTTTTTAAATAAATCATATTAATATGTGAATAAGACAAGCATTATTCTCTCTCTCAAAATTTAATAGAGCTTTTGTTTTTGCCAAGTAGGAAGGTGACTCTTGGGCTGTGCAGCTGGGGAATACGTCACAGGCTTTCTGGTCTTGCCTCTCACATGCACCCACTTTCTAAGTTGCTAACCCTGACTCCCCGGGTCAGTCCACTTCTGCCAGGCAAACACAGACAGTTTCTGGTTGCAAGATATCCCCCAAGGCAGGAAAAACAAAACAAAACAAAACAAAAAAACAATTTCTTCTGGGATGCAGACAATCCAGGGATCGGTATAATCCACCAGCCTTTGTAGGAAGTAATGGTGCAAAGAATAAACAGGTTAGATTCTAGAGGCTGTTTCAAAGTTTGATGGGTTTTTTTTTTTTCCTAAGCCTGAGGCACTGAGAAGGGTTCGAGATTGTATTCTCCAGAAGCAAGTTGAGTCTGTCTTTTTGCATTTCAAAAACTAGACATACTTTTCTCTTCTTTGCTAATCTATGTTCTGAAAAGAAGTGGTTTTCAAACTTTTGGCAACTGACCCACGTTAAGAAATACATACATATTTCATTGACACAGAAGTTTCTGCAACAATATTTGATTTTGCAGCATGAAACGTGGCCTGATATGTTCTAGTCTGTTCTATTTCATTTTAAAATGTCTGCTGGGTCATAAATGATTCATGACTCCCTAATTGATTTTGCCCCACAGTTTGATAAATACTGTGATCTAATATCTCTTCCCAAAACATACATTTAAACCTAGATTGGGCCAGGCGCGGTGGCTCATGCCAGTAATCCCAGCACTTTGGGATGCCAAGGTGGGTGGATCACCTGAGGTCGGGAGTTCAAGAGCAGCCTGCCCAACATGGCCAAACCCCATCTCAACTAAAAATACAAAAATTAGCCAGGCATGGTGGCTCGTGCCTGTAATCCCAGCTACTAGTGGGCTGAGGCAGGAGGACCACTCGAACCTGGAAGGTGGAGATTGCAGTGAACTGAGATTGTGCCACTGCTGTCCAGCCTGGGCTACAGAGCGAGACTCCCTCTCAAACAAACAAAACAAACAAACAAACAAACAAAAAACCTACCTTGAAAAAAGCAAATAACGGTGGTAATGCTTGATGCTCTTGATGTGCTCTATACTATTAACTCTGGGTCATCAGTTCAGAACTGATCGTTTCCTACCTCCCACTGATGTTGAGTAGATTCCGATATGCCTCAACTCCGTGGAGCCATCTGTTGCTTTTGACCAAACTTTTATCACCAGCATGTTTGCCATATTTGGCCTTTACATTCTCTAACAAACCCCCTCTGGTGACTTGAGGTTACAAGGCATTTGGCTTTGCTAATTCTAGACCAGCACACTATCCAATAGAACTCTTAATAATAGATTTTTTTTTTTTTTTTTTTTTGAGACAGAGTCTTGCTCTGTTGCCCAAGTTGGAGTGCAATGGTGCAATTTTGGCTCACTGAAACCTCAGCCTCCCAGGTTCAAGCAATTCTCTTGCTTCAGTCTCCCGAGTAGCTGGGATTACAGGCACATGCCACCACACTGAGCTAATATTTTGTATTTTTAGTAGAGATGGGGTTTCACCATGTTAGCCAGGATGGTCTCAATCTCCTGACCTCATGATCCACCCACCTCTGCCTCCCAAAGTGCTGGGATTACAGGCGTGAGCCACTGTGCCCAGCCAATAATAGAACTCTTAATAAGCATAATACCTGATACTTTTTCGATCCTCACCCTTCTCCCTCCCTCCAACCTCAAGTAGACCCTCACATCTATTGTTCCCTTCTTTGTGTCCATATGTACTCAATGTTTAGCTCCTGCTTTTACATGAGAGCATGTGGTATTTGATTTTCTGTTCCTATGTTAGCTTACTTAGGATAATGGCCTCCAACTCCATTCATGTTGCTGCAAAGGATATGCTCTCATTCTTCTTTATGGCTACATAGTATTCCATGGTGTATATGTACCACATTTTCTTTATCCATTCTACCATTGAAGGGCATCTAAGCTGATTCCATGTCTTTGCTATTATGAATAGTGTTGCAATAAATATAATTTTTCATAATGGAAATGTTTGATATCTACACTGTCCAATATGGTGGCCACTAGCTACAAGTAGCTAATGAGCACTTGAAATGTGACTAGTGGGACCAAGGAAGTGAATTTTAAATTGTATTTAATTTTCATTACTTAAACTTAAATAACTACATGTTGTTAGTAGTTCTTATATTGAACAGTGAGCTTCTAAACAAATCCTTAAAATATTGTCTCCTTTCCTCAGTATACACCTCCCCTCTTATTACTTGTGATTAATTGTACTGGCATTACATTGACATGGCACTCCTCACACTTGGTGTGGTTCATCCTTTAAAACCATGGCTAGCAGCAAAGATTCAATCTATGTACACAACACTCTCCATTTTCCTGCTCTTTTCATTTTTCAAAGGAGTTTTTCTTTGTTTTATTTTCATCATGACTTCATCTTCCCAGGCCTTTCAATATCCTCTCAATGTCCACTTTTTTTTTATGATTTGATGCTTTTTTCTTAATTTAAAAAAGGCTAAAAATGAATCACAGATTCAGTAAGCATGCTATAGACTACTTGTAAAAAAGAGATGGTTGAGACTGAAGTAATCAATCCCAAACGCCATTTGTCGGTGGTGAGTGAAGTGGATTTATTAAAACTTTAGCTCCGGACTGTAGCTTGTTTGCATCTTACAAACTGGAAATGTGTATATTTTATATCTGAAATTAGAGAGTATATAATAGAGGAACTTCTCTACTCGAACAGAGTAATAAGCTAAGGAATTAATAAGTTGAGGAATAAGAAAAATTGTTAAGAAAGATACCTTCACCCTCTAGAGAGCTTTAGATTGACAGGGATAGACAAACTCAGGTAGAAGTAACTTCACTGTGAGGCAGACTCGCTATGAGATAAAACTGTCAGAGAGGTACACTCTTATTCAAGACAGTTTCAGAGAAGAAGAGCTCTGAGTTGTGAATGATGTGAGTATACAGGGCTTTGTAGAAGAGGCTAGGTCTTATAGATTAGCACGTATAATTATTTAAGGGTTAGGAAGAGCATTACAGGCTGGAAACTATACTTAAGGGAGATTTATAGAACATGAATGTGTGGCATGTTCAAATAAAGCTAAGTTTCTAGGGTCTCAATGTCCCTTGTGTCTAATTGGACCTGCATTTTAAGAAGATGTATTCCTCAACAAATATTTACTTTGGATGGTAAGATCAATAAAATAGTTTAGAGCAGAGAGATCAGCTTCTGGATTGATAAAATCCAGTTGAGAGATAACAATGATCTAAAAGAGGAGGTGGCAAACTGTGGCCCTGAATCAGACTGGAAGAGTGTTTTTATAAATAAAGGTTTATTGGAACACCGACATGCCTATGCACTTACCTATTGCCTATGGCTGCTTTCATGCTATACAGACGGAGTTGAATAGATGCAACAAAGGGAGTGTGACTCACAAAGCCTAAAATATTTACTATCTAGCCCTTTCAAGAAAAAGTTTGTTGGCTGGGCAGAGTGGGCTCACACCAGTAATCCCAATTCTTTGGAAGCCCAAGGTAGGAGGATTGCTTGAGGCTAGGAGTTTGAGATCAGACTGGGCAACACAGCAAGACCCTGTCTCTAAAAATAAATTTTTTTAATTAAAATTTTTTAAAAAGAAAAAGAATGTTTGCTGACCTCTGGTCTCAACTGGAGCAATGGGAGTAGAAAGGGTGGAATACATATCAGGGAAACAGTGGCAGTGAAAGCCACATGATTCAGAGGCAGATAACATCATAGGATTGCTTTATAAGGAAGGTTGATGTCAAGATATCTCTAGGGTCTCTAGCCTGGAAAACAATTCCGTTAACCGAAATGGGGACAAGGAGAAGACAGGCTAGGAAAACAGGTAAAAGGTTACACGTTAGACATGTTGTGTTAGGCCCCTGTGGTACACTAACATGAAGATAAATGTGTCCAACACTACAGCAAACAAGAGAGGGCACAACTGAAGATGCAGGCTCATGGCTGTATGCCTAGAGTTGAGAGATGATAAGAGAGGAGAGGAGAAAACAGGAACAGGCCAGAAACATGGAAGAAACATCTCCATAAGCAGCTGACAGAGAAAAGGAAACCAGTGAGGAATTCAACAGACAGGCAGGAGGAAGACTATGGCATCATGGAAGTAAGAGGAAGCAGCAAACATAAGGGACAGAGCATGGCCACCAGCGTGGAAAGCTGTCCTAAGAACGAGGAAGACTGCCGGGTGCAGTGGCTCATGCCTGTAATCCCAGCACTTTGGGAGGCCGAGGCTGGCGGATCACAAGGTCAGGAGATCGAGACCATCCTGGCTAATATGGTGAAACCCCATCTCTACTGAAAATACAAAAAAAACCCAGGTGTGGTGGCAGGCACCTGTAGTCTCAGCTACTCGGGAGGCTGAGGCAGGAGAATGGCATGAACCTGGGAGGCGGGGCTTGCAGTGAACCGAGATTGTGCCACTGCACTCCAGTCTGGGCAACAGAGCGAGACTTCATCTCAAAAAAAAGAAAAAGAAAAAAAAAGAATGAGGAAGACTGAGAGGAGTTGACTCAACACATCAGAGCATCATTGCTGGCATGTAGGGACAGAATCCAAGGAATGAACAGAAGGAGAGCAAGTCGTGACAGCAAATAAAGATGAATCCTTTGAGGTCTTTTGCTATCGAAGAAAGATAAGGCCAGCCAGGAGCTAGAAGGGGAAACAGGTCTAAGGGGGCTTTCTTGAAAACAAGGGAGCTTTGCCGAAGCTGATTTCACACATCTGTCAATAGACTCTGGCATGAGGACATTTCACAGACTCTGCCTGGTTTACAAATTGCTCAGATGACTTTGTTTGCTCTTTTAACGCATACATCAGCATGATCATCTGAAAGGTTGATGCTTCCAGAGCCCAGGGACAAACCAACTGAAATTCTCCTTCTAACTCAGTGTAAAAAACTTCTTAAGTTTTCTAAAAGGGACCAATTCCTTTTCAAGATAAAGCTTTGTAAAAGGGCTTCATATCCTTTGAGTTTCAAAGGTGGGAAAAGTGCAGATAAAATCTGAGCATTAGAGGAGAGATTAGTATCTGGAGTCTGTGGCCTCCCCAAGCAGCAAATCCCCTCCTCCTAAGCCCAGGAGGTTTCCCTCCAGACTCAACTTTTTGGTGTCCAGGGTTCCAACCCTCAAGAATGTGCCTCTTCCTCCGTGCTGCTTTGACTCCTCAATTTAACATTCAATTGCAGACGGCGTTACTTTAGAGTCAGAGGAATAGAAATTTAAGACTTTCAGGTTTGGAGCCAAGTCCTAGATGTAAACCAGTGGTTTAAACCAATGGTTGGGATCTATTTTGATCCCGGGGGACATTTGGCACCGTCTGGAGACATTTTTGGTTGCCAACAAATGTGTGTGGAGGTGCTACGAAACATCTTACAATGCACAGCACAACCATCCCACAACAAAGAATTATCCAGCCTAAAATGTCAGTAGTTCCATCCAATCTGCTCTGAGCCACCTATCCTATTGGAAAAGGTGTCATACATTAATTTCCACTAAAATATTAAAGATTGATATTGTATAAATGTGTTTTTTGGGCTGCAGGGTGGGGAGAGGGTAATATTTACAGTTGCAGGCGCTTTTGTTCTCCTACCTGAAATGAATTTCTTATTTCCTCTTTCCTAACAAACCCTCTTTTCAGTTCAGGAAATTACCCATTGACAGCCACAAAGGGTAACTAGTGAATGGCACCATGTGCTTAGGGGTGAGAGGTGAAGCCAGCTGGGCTTCTAAGGTTGGGTGGTGACATGGAGAACTTTTCTGTCTAGCTAGAGGATTATAAACACACCAATCAGCACTCTGTGGCTAGCTAAAGGATTGTAAATGCACCAATCAGCAGTCTGTAAAAACTCACCAATCAGTGCTCCGTGTCTAGCTAAAGGATTGTAAACGTGCCAATCAGCACTCTGTAAAAATGCACCAATCAGCACTCTGTGTCTCTCTAAAGGATTGCAAATACACCAATCAGCACTCTGTAAACTGGACCAATCAGCACTCTGTAAAATGGACCAATCAGCACTCTGTAAAATGGACCAATCAGCAGGATGTGAGCAGGGCCAAATAAGGGAATAGAAGCTGGCCACCGGCTGCATCGTGGCAACCCCCTCCGGTGGGCTTCCACACTGTGGAAGCTTTGTTCTTTCACTCTTCACAATAAATCTTGCTACTGTTCACTCTTTCAGTCCACACTACCTTTAAGAGCTGTAACACTCACTGCCAGGATCTGCAGCTTCATTCCTGAAGTCAGTGAGACCACGAACCCACAGGGAGAAAGAAACAACTTCAGATGCGCCCCCTTTAAGAGCTGTATCACTCACTGCGGAGGTCTGAGGCTTCACTCCAGAAGTCAGCAACACCACGAACCCACCAGAAGGAATAAACTCTGGACACAGCTGAACATCTGAAGGAACAAACTCTGGACACACGATCTTTAAGAGCTGTAACACTCACCATGAGGGTCCGTGGCTTCATTCTTAAAGTCAGCGAGACCAAGAACCCACCAGAAGGAATAAATTCCAGACATATAAACTAGGTTGGCCCAGTGAAACAAAAAGATTGAAGGAGTGGTGATAATAAAGGTTTAACAAAAAGTTGTCCAGGAAAAAATTATATCCATATATTTACATACACACATACAGATATTTATTATAAATTTTCACTGACATAGTGTATGTGTAGAACCCAATATACAAATAAAATAAAACATACAATGCCCTTTATTGTACCACACTGCCAATTGATTTTTCACAGAATACTTTCATTGACTTTTGCCATTCATGCATCTACAGCCAACCTATTGCTGCAACTGACAAATGAGTATAATACTGACACAAATGTGGGCTGCTTTTGTTTATGTGTCAGAACTCCACTCATTTGTCAATGATGTGAGCAACTTTGCTGAATCAAATAATACTAGGAGAATATTTCGTCTAATTTTTGTGCCATTCACAATGTGACAGTTTAGAACCAAACCTTTGAAAGTTTAACCTGCATTATTTGCATTTCTCCACCACTTTCTTAAGTTCAGATGATAAAATAAAATCAAAATCTGATTTATAGCGGTTGCCTATTTCCATGCTAGAAATACTACTACCGTCATGGCTGATTTCAAGTCACCAATGTGATATCACTGAGTGTGGAGTTGGGAGAGACATACAGTAGCATACCATAGTATACTGTCACTATCCTAAAAATATAATAGACTTTATATTCATGTCACGTTAAAGCCATAATAATAGGAAAATAATTAGCAAGTGATGCATATTGAGTATTTATTATCTTTATTTAATGTAACTCATTTCATTAAGTTATATAATTTAATGTTTAATAACAGCTGTGTTTAACAATCAGCTTGCAAAACTCCTGAAAGTTTAACAGTCAGATCTCATCAGTCCGTGCAAGCCAATTCTAGTACACCAATGATTAAGACAGAGTTTTCTCTTTCTCTCCTGCAGGGTGCGAATAAAGCCCGATTTCCACTGGCAACTGTTATAACCAGGAGAGGATCCTGCCTTTGGCTAAGGCCATCGGAAAGGAAGGCAAATGAAGAGACAGAAAGAGCCTGAATCCTGGAGCCATCACTCAGTTGCAGTGAAACTGCCTGGAACCCACCCCACCCCGATCTCTTCGGACAAAAATAACTCAAGTTCCCATTGTTCAAACCAGCTTGTGTCACGGTTTCTGATGTTTGTAACTAAGACCAATTCAATCAATACAATATTTTAAATCTTTATTATTTTTTAAGGAAACAATAGCTTAATGGTAAAAACTCATCTCTAATTGTAAAAAAAAACATTATCTCTAGTTGTAGGCTTTTGAAGTTAGGGTGAGTATTTTTAGATAGAATCTTTCAAAACTCAGGAAAGAGACTCAGCTTATTTCATCTGTATGATGAGAATGCCCCCTTTATTCTTTTCCCTGCTATCACACTTATGCCAGGCTTTCTTTCAAAAACTTAGCTCACCCACCTCCGTGTCTTTGAAGCTTTCTTTTAATTATTCTCCCTCATTCCCCAAAACCAAGTCAATTCTCTCCCTCAATGCCCTCACGTGTCTAAATTGCATATCGTATGGCATTTTTTTCATGTCTGTAAGACTCCCAACTTCCCAGGTTGCTGTCATTTTCTTCTGTATCTACAGTTACCATCACATGAAAAGTACTCGGTAAAGGTGTTAAGGAAGGAATGTGTCCCCTACCACAAAATTCATGTGTGGAAGCCCTCACCCTCAGTGTGACCATATTTGGAGACAGGGCCTTTAAAGAGGTAATTAAGTTAAATGAAGTCACAATAGTGGGGCCTAATCCCATCTGACTGATGTCCTTATGGGAAGAAGAGACACCAGGGAGGTGCGCACACAGAGGGGAGTCCATAGGAGGACAGGACAAGAAGGTGATTGTCCTCAAGCCAAAGAGAGAGGCCTCAGAAGAAACCCAACCTGCTGGCACCTTGATCTTGAACTTTCAGCTTCCACAACTGTGAGGAAATAAATTCCTGTTGTTTGAGCCACCCAGTCTGTAATATTTTTTTATGGCAATCCAGGCAGACTAATCCAACAAGAGTGCTGAATGAATGAAAGTCCTTTAAGAAAGAGAGTTCACGCATATACGTTAATCTGCTGCTATTAAGCACCTATTTCTCACTATCCCCGGAGTACGATTTTATGAAAACTCTGACAAATCAGTTTAATTTAATTTTTGTTAAGAAAAGGAAGAAAACATCAAAACAGTATATCTCTTTGCCATGGAAAACATAAAGAGATTTTCTCTGTAAGTCCTTCAGTATCCCTAATTTATGATTTTTTTTTTTTTTTTTGGTGTGTTTTAAAGAGAGAATGATGAACGCACTGGAGACCTGGGAACTACACCTAAAAAGGAAACAGGACCAAAGAAAGGGGTTGCTTTCATCTCCCATGAAAGCAAGGCTGTTTTTGTTGATACATATGGAAAAAATCAGGGCCAATTATACATTGTGATTTGGCACCGAGGTTGCAGCCTCACCACAGGCCTTTTCTTTCTTTCCACAGATATACCGTTACAGCACACTGAAGTCCTGAGCCCTCCGCCACCCACAAGGCCTTCCTCGGAGACAGGGACCTATCCAGAGACGTCTCTGTCACTGTCAGGATGCGCTGCAAGTGGACAAAGGGTGTCCTTCATGTTGACCCTAAGAAGACCCTGATTTGATCAAGGAAGAACTGAGCATGGCTTGCAGTAGAGACAGTCACACACCACTTCCCATGAATAGGTGTGGGCCTGATCATCTTAGCACCTTCTCTAGCCTTCAGGAAGCTCTCAAAATCAGGGCCATCTTGGGATTTCACTAGCTGCTTCTTTCTTTTTCTGACATTTTAGAGACAGGGATTTGTTATGTTGTCCAGGTTGGACTCGTATTCCTAGGCTCAAGCCATTATCCTGCCCCAGGGCTCCCAAGTAGCTGGGACTACAGGCCTGTGCCACCGCACCCATCCTCGCTGTTTATTTCAGTGAGCTGCAGGTTGATGATGATCAATCTTCTTTCCTAATCTCCTGGGTGAAATTAGGGATATTCAGATTT
This sequence comes from Macaca nemestrina, assembly GCF_043159975.1. NCBI lineage: Eukaryota > Metazoa > Chordata > Mammalia > Primates > Cercopithecidae > Macaca > Macaca nemestrina. Next base: position 104,388,479 of record NC_092128.1, on the reverse strand, counting down.
TTTTTGAAGTGGAGACTATCAGAGTGTTAGAAGACCTAGTTCTGAACCTGCTCTCTGCTAACTTACCATATGACTTTAGGCAAGTTGCGGCCCCACTGAGAACTTCAATCTTATCTGTGAAATCAAAGCACTGGACTAAGTGGTCTCCGAGATCCCCTCCAGCTGAAACCATCTCCTGTACTGTCCACTATTGTAACAAATAACCACACATGGCTGTTTAAATCTAAATTAATGAAATAAAATTAAGAACATAGTTCCTCAATCTCACTAACTGTATTTCAAGGGCTTTAATAGCCACGTGTGGCCAGTGGCTGCCATGCTGAACAGTGTAGTTCTTCTGCTCTCATTTTATTGATGATTATGATTTCATAACAAAGCCTGCCAGTTGAAGACCACTTTCACGTGTATAGTTCATTTTAATACACTCTTAAATTTAACCACCCAAAATAGTCAAGAGAGATTATCAGATGAGGACACTAACTCAAAGAGTAAATGACTTGCTATAAGGTCATACTGCTAATGACTAAATGTAGTTTCCAAACCCAGGACTCTCTAACACATGGTGTAGTCATGAGGAGAAGCTACGTGCCCACTGGCCAAAACTATTTAACCCATGGTAGCACCAGAACTGAGATCTCGTGATTAAGATTTGATCTGGAGACCCTGTGCCTTGGTGTAGACCTTAGCTCAGCACATCCTAGCTCTGTGACCATGGGCAAGTTATTTAATGTCTCTGGGCTCCTTTCTAGTCCTCTGTTAAATGGGAATGACAACAGGATCTACTGCTTCTGAGAACTGTACAAGTAGATGCAAATAAAATGCTTTGCATGGGAGGCCAGGCACATAACAATGGCTCACTTAGCATTGTCACTGCCTTTATTTTACTCCAGGCCCTTGCATGTCCTCACTGTCCCAAATAGACCGACAGCCCCTGCAGCCTTACTCCCAACTTGTCTAAAGAAAGATGCTACTCTTAGACATGGACAACAGTTTGCTTTTTGAAACCTACTGAGTAGTTTGGCCTCATAGCCTCCTGGGGCTGTGAACACTCTGTATTAATTACAAGTTGTACAGGAAGAGTGCTTTCTGAGGGATCGGATTAACCCACCCGGGCAGTGTGCCATGAGCAAATGGCTTTTCCCCCTATAATTTCTTGAAACTCTTCAGTGCCAGGAACCCACCGTGTACCTGCCCCCAAGAAAGACGTGACCCACAATAGGTGCCACCAGTGCATATGGGGAGAGGGGTGAGGAGGTGTAGGGGCCACCCCCAGAGCCTCCAGCACAGCACTCTGCCCTGGAGCAGGATACAGCAGACTGCAAAGCTGGCTCTGCCCAGACTAAATTTTACCTTCTGCAAAAGGCAAAGCAGACACACATATCCCCTGGTGATGGTTTTTCCTTCCCTGTCCCACCACAGTGGAGTGCTTGAAAGAACAATATTTACACTGATGTTGCAGCAGGACTGGGGACCAGGCTACAAAGCGGAAACTGGGCTCCACCAGAGCAGGAGGGAGGATCTGGGCCCAGCACCGACTCCAGAGGTGCTTTCTTCGGCCCTCCTATCCTCTCTGGGGCCTGCCCTGGGGACTGAGGAAGCCAGGAAGGATCATCTGGCCCCATGTCACTTCTCCAGGGGCCAGGAATGGAACTACCATCAGAACCTAGGTCACTCTTGATGCAGGAAAATGAAGAGCTACTGGATGCAGCTATTGGGCATCCATGGCATGCAAAATGCAGCGTGAACCATTAACAGTGGCTTCTATCTGCTGGTTTCTACATAACACAACCAAGGCCACAGGCATGCCCATGTAGAAGAGGCACTCAGTCACTCACATGCTTATTTATTTGTTCATTCATTCAACAATGACTTACGGAGCACTTGGTCTCAGGGATGATTTTGCGCTAAGTAAAACATGGTTCCTTTAGCAAGAAATTCAATAACCAGTGGGGTACACAGAAGGACAAAAATCAAATTATAGTCTATTAAGTGCTAAAACTGAGACACAAAGAGTTAAGGGGTACACAGAGATCCAGAGTCCTCTTCCATGGGAAGATGTATAGAATCTGGGTCTCAGTAGGCAAATGAGAATTTGGAATGTTGGGCTGGGATGAGGAGTATCAGGGGAGCAATCTTGTGCAGCCTTACAGACCACTGTAGAGACTTTTACTGCAAGAGATGTGGAGAGCCCTTGGAGGGTGTGGGGCAATGGTGTGATATGATCCGAATGTGCATTTTCATGGGATCACAGTAGCTGTTCTGTTGATGACAGATTGGGATTGGGAGGGGGAGAATGGAAGCAAGGAGACCAGTTAGGGGATTATTGCAAAATTCAAGTGAAAGTTGATGGGGGCTTGTTGATTCAAGCCCCTAGCAGAGCCTGCTATATAGCAGATGTACAATCAGTGTTAAATTATACCAGCCAGTCGTGATATTTTTTAATCACCTGGCCAGAGCAAACCTTCTCCCTCCTTCGGCAGCTGTCAGAATCTCTATCTTCCCATTTCTTGTACTCATTTTCCCCTGAGTCTTCAAATAACCACCAGGCCTGTCGAGTTTCCCTTCATAGTACCCTCTCTGAATCTAAGTGCTTTGCAGAGTGCCTGCCCCATCTCTGGAGTGGTTGGAAATGAATTAAGGGGATCCTGCTTTGGACAATCATACCAGTTCAAGCCAAGTTCGATCATGAGGGTAACCTAAAAATTCCCACAGACCCAGTTATTGCTCTTACGGTTCAGTACCAGAGATATGGAAAGACAGATATCAAAATGCCACGTGAGTACAATAGACACCATTCTTCCCGGAGTTCCTAGGAGATACCTTGGCTGTCGTACAGAGGACCCTCTTTTGTTTCATCTCTCTCCCTTCTAAGGTGAGCAGTGTCCTTAAAGGAAGCATTTAGAGGAAAATGTCTCCATAAGCCTGATCCCTTTCTCTGAAAGCATAATAACGCTCAAGAATGACAACAATGTAAATGACCAGGATCATTAGGCAGAATCTCGATGAATTAAAACGGCTCACATGAGGGTAAGATTAGGTCAGTTGCATTGAAGGGAGCCAGAGTGCTGGGGTCCCCTGACTTCCAAGTCTTTCAAAAGCAAATATTGCCAGAGCCGCACGGTCTCAGTCTCAGCAGCATGGATAGTCAACCCCTGATAAGATCATCCTTGTCTGGAAAGGACCAAATTACTGTGCTGTTCAGTCTCCAAGACCCCTTCATTGCCCATCCCATAAAGACAAATTACCCTGGAAATGCTGCAAGGAGTGAGCCTCTAAAAAGGCTCGATCTGCTCCATGGAGTAAGGGCTACTTCTGCTTACAACACAGGTGGAGGTGAAGGGCTACGCGGAAAGTCCGAGTTTGCCTCAAGAGAAAAATGGCATTGAAATCATCAAGCAAGCCGAGGAAAGTCTGAATGCCCCAAGAGGTGAAAATCCTAAAAGCAAAATAGAGCCATTATGTCTCAAGCTGAGGGAAAGCCTGAGAGATTCTGGTGCCTGAAACAAATAACAGGAAAACTATGTCAGATGTGTGGTCATGGCATAAATCATGAACAAAAACACAATTATAAGACTCCACAGAAGCAGTAGGAGCGATTGCTTGAGTACAAATCTTGATAACTATTGAATACAATTTTCATCACAGAGAGGCAGGCAGTTTGTAACCGAGTTTATTTTAGAATGCCAGGAATGACTTGTCCTGAGGAGCTATGGTGGGTCTAAATTTTTTGTTGTTGTTTATTTGAAATAAAGTAAAATTTATATTGGAGAAATTGGGAGTTGATTCCTTCTGAGAGTAGAGTGCACTCCAGTCTCAATGACCATAAGAACGAAGCAGGGAACAGGCCTGGATTAAATGTAGCAGCAAGTCCCCCAGTTGTGTCTGAACAGCACGTTGCATTTCCTGTTCTGCTCTCACCATTTATGACTAAGTCATGTGGTTTGTCTGATGTGGGCCTCACGATTTTGGCCCTTATTTGTGCAATCTCTCCTAACAGGGTGAAGGAACACCTGGTACGTGAAGGCTCAGTTCTTAATGCTCTGGAATCCAACTGCCTGGGTTCAAATCCTACCTCCACCATTTATGAGCTGGATTAGGTCAGAAAAGTTCCTTAATAACTCTGTGTCCTCTTTCCTTCTCAGTAACAAGGGAATAACAATAAAGTAGTCAAGAAAATTAAATTAGCTCATCCATATAAACTACTTAGCTATCATTAAATATTTGCAGAATTGAATTATGAACAGACTAGAGATGAATAGAAGGCAAGGAAGGCACAAGGGTCTGTGTCACACCTAAAACATAAACCTTTAACCCTAGTCCATGGGTAATCGAGAGAGGACCTAAGCAAAGCATTTTCTGCTGGGGAAACATATTTTCATATTTTAAAAGTTAAGAGAATATAATGAATGAGGGAGGGATGAAGAGGGCCAGTTATCACAGTTGCCAAAATAGAAGCTCATGACCCAAAGTGGCCTCAGGAGAATACATAAAGATCTAGAAAAGGTTTGACGGCAGCCTCTGAGTGTGGCTGTTCCCTACTACATGCCAAGGAATCCTCTTGGTCCATTATAGAGAGTTTAAAATTGAGGATACATGGAGGCCTTCTCAGGAAACAAGAGTCCCAGAAGAGAAAGGGATGGCCCGTGATTCCCATTTATTATGTTACTATGCTGCAAGATACTCAAATATCGTTCTTATTATAGCAGACCAGCAACATAGGCTTCACCATTTTACAGATGAGGCGAGCGAGTTTCCAGGAGGCACCAAAAGTCGTGCTACCAGCTGAGTGGAAAAGCTGAGACTACAACCCAAGTTTCTCTCACTTCCAGCCAAAGCATCCGTGGCCACCAGCAGCACACATTTGGTGGGGAATATCAGTTAATCTACTATGCTCCTCAACAAGCCTGCCTTTCATTAATGACAGATGGGAGTGACAGTGAAGGGACCTTTATTCTTTCCCTGACTGAATCTTCCCTCCCACATAATGCGCGGTTATCCTCGAGCACATTTCTTGGAGGCAATTTGAGGTTTCAGTGTCCCCTAATGTCACACTGCCAAGCAGGAAAGGAAAGCCAGTGTTAACAATGCATCTCGTTTTTCACCTAATGAGCACCAACACGCTTAGGGATGTGAAGGGTGAAGTCTGACTTGTCAGCTGCTGACGAACACAGACCCATCAGTGTAAATCCCCTCCTGTGTGGGGGAGTGGGGTATTTCTCAGTTGAAGGGTGTTGTTCTTGGCTGAATAATTGACGAAACATTGACATGGTTCCTACTCTTCTACGTCTATGGTTCTGGAAGAGTCTGGCACTGCCGTGCACAAGGCTGACCTCCCTCTCAGCCCAGGAGTTTCTTGGGATTCTTTGCACCCATGAAGCCTGCTCTGGGGGAGTGAAGCGACAGGGCCACCCCTTCTTTTGCCGGGAATAGAAGCTGCCTTCTATCAACTGTCCACCGCTGTGGATTCTCCCTCCTCTCCAGTTACAAAATGGAAACAGATGAATTCAATCAAACATAAGCCCCCGAATTATGGCTTCCTTTATACCTTGTGGTAAAGGAGTTTAGACATAATTGGCACATGATTTTCTCCAGCGGTTTCAAGTTGTTCCCAAATGTAAAAAGGAACCTTTCAGTTTGGGAACGAGATGGTTTTGTTTCAAACCAATCCATCATGCCTTCCAAAGGCAAAGAGGGTGGGTCTGCCGAATGGAACCAGGAAAGTGGTGAGTGGGTCACAGCCTCCATGGCTCTAATTGGGCAGATATGGGCAGGCCGCGGGTCAGTGAGAAGAGAGGCACAGAACTCCCTTTTGGCAGTTGTGGGGGCTCTGGGGAATGAGACTGTCAGAGTTGGGGTGGAGAGCCACTGATTATTCTATTTCACCGGCAACACACACTTGGAAAGGGATATCAACCCGCTATTAATCCCCCCATTTAACTGAGCACTGCAGTCTGTTATTGGACCATAAAATATAGAGGTAAGTCCTTCCCGTTTGCAAATCAAGGTCAACAGACACCCAAAACTCCACCTTTTACAGACCCTGCAGATAAAAAACAACCTCCACCAACAAACACTGCTGGCCCCAGAAAGCAACATAGTCACCATTCAGCTATGTTTACGCAAATCTGCAGTGAAAGTCAACACAGAAAATAAGGAAAGACCGCTTTACAGTTGGCTTTAAAAAGCTGGGTTTGGAGCCTGAGAGGTTTTCCTAAATTACTATTAACAAAGTCAACAGGTTAATATGTTTTCAAGGCTTGGTCCAAATGGGGCACCTAGATAATGATCCTATTACATTAAGGTAAACAAAAGGGTGGTTGTGCACACCCTAGGATTAGGAGGCATCTTAAAAGCTCTTTCGTATTTATTTTCCACAATTCAGCAAGCCCAAAAGGGAAATGTTCAACTTCATTAGAGAGGATTGCTTACATGTTGTAAAAACAACAGGTCACTCCAGGTTCTCCGGACATTAAAGATTCATTTAGAAATCTTACCGAGGACATCATAGGCCCCAATATGGCTCAGCCAGCAAGCTCTCCTAGGAGATAATGGATACAAATTTGGGACGATAGAACCATCAGGCAAGGAGAGAGAATTTCTGCCACAACCTTATTTACTTCTGGCTGGGGGCAAAGGGACCTTTGTTTTCAAGAAAGTCTGGATTGATTGTGAATCAATAGTCTGCCAAGCTTAGGAAACCCAAATGTGACCCTTCTGGGTGCCGCCCTGAGTTTGGCTCCTATCCCATCTCCCTCTCAGACAAGCAGGAGCTGCGGGGAGCTCTGGTCCACAGAGGAGAGTCACGTGGTGGGAACCAGATCAGTTGCATCAATCCTGGTCAACACAGAGAGAGAAATTCTGAATGCAGACGACCCTCACACGTGTGCCTCAGAGGAGAGGCTAGCTCCAATTCTGCAGATGAGGACATTAAAACTTGCAAAGCTAGTTCAAGGTAGCAAAGCCAGGACATGGTTCAAGTGGAAATTGGGACCAGGTCTTAAATCATACTCAGTGGCTTTTCTGCATCCCAAGTTGAGTTGTTGACTATTTAGCATGCAGGTCCAACTTCAGACCTCCTCCCAGGCTGCCCAAGCAATTTTCTCCAGGCCTCAGCAGGAAGCAAATGATCAAGACTCTAAAAATATTAGCAAAAGCGCAAAAGCACTTCATATTTGGAATTATCTCAGACCTTTTGATACAAAAGATCAACATGGACAGGCATGCCCCTAATTTCCAGTCTAGTTCTAGCTGAAGGAATTGTTCTCTCTCTTCTCCATTCCTCAAATCCACTCAATCACCCATCATGATTTGTTTTTAGAGATATGAAGGAAATTTGTTTCTTCCCTCCATCACTATTGGCACTGCCTTAGAGCAGGTGACAGCTTCTCTTACCTTGTCTGCTTCAGAACCAGCCTCCTTGTGTCTGGGGTTGTGCCTAGAGATGGGCTGTTTCTTTATCAGAGCGAACTCGTCAAAACCCAGATTTGGCCCCAACATGTGTTTCTTTCAAACCCCACCATGTCATCCATATACTATAGGATAAATCTCATTTCTTCAATAGGATACAAGGTTTTCCAAGGCTGCCCTGACCTCCATCCATCTCAGCAGCCTGAGCTCTCACCACTCTCCGCCCCTTACTTCATGTTCCAGCCACTGCTGGAACCGCTTCTGCTTCCTTAGATAGATCATGCTGCCTCACTTTCCAGACCTTGTCTCATGCCATTCCCTTCACACAAAGTGCCTGCTTTCTCTCCTGCATGTGACTTAATCCTACCCTGTTTCTAAGGCCCAGACACCCCCTCCTTCTCTCTCCTCCTGCTCCTCCTTCCCCTCTCCAATACAGTCGCTCATTCCTCTCTGGTCCCACTGCATCCTGGCATGCATCTCTCTGCCACCACTGACATCATATTGTAGCATTATTATCCATGTGGGCACCTGTCTTCCACACCAACTTGGGACAGAAGACTGAGAGTAGGCATGCTGTCCATGCACAAATGGCCAGCGAGTACTCACACTCACAATGAAAACACAAGCCAAACAGTGGGTCTGCATGCTCACCTGCTTTGGATACAGATTGAGGTTTGCTCACTCTCTCTCTTCCCAGAGCAAAATGGCCACACAACCATACCGAAGTGGCAGAAAGAAAAAGAAAGAAAGCTTCCTTCTGGGTTCAATTCAGACACATCTACTGAGGATGTTTCAGGCAGATGTGGAAGAACATCAGGCTGGCATTTGAGGGGCAAATGGCTTTGTGAGGAGCCTACTATTATTATCTCCTTTTCGAAATAAAGGGATTTGCAGGTCAAGTAGATTTAGGAAATACTGCATAGTGTTATACTGAAAGCTCTGTGAGGTCCTGCAGTAAATGTATATATGTATATATTTTACAGATAGGCTGGTCTCGAACTCCTGTCCTCAAGTGATCCTTCCACCTCCTGAGTATATCTTTAATCTAACATTTTTGACATGCATTTGATCATAGTCCCTCCTTCCCCTTTCCTTTTCTACACATCATTCAGAGGATTCTAAGCACATGTGGGTAAATGCTGTTTAATGGAAATGTGTGTAAGCCACAGAATCAAGCAGATCCTGCTTTGAGTATCTGCTTCACCATCTCTAACAATGAAGACAATTCATTTAAATTATCTGAACTGAAGTTCCCTCACCTCTGCAAAACATGGACAGTAATATCAGCCTGATAGGTCATCATGAAAATTAAAAGAGATACCTTAAGTAAACCACATGGCACTTATTAAGTACTTAATCATCGCCAGTTTTGCTTGATTTCCCCAGTGTCACCCTAGATGTCTACGTTAGAGCCATGCCTACATGGCCTTAACACCTCTGGCAAAGAAGTAAATGCCAGCGGCACGACAACTCGCTTTCTAGGGCACCAAACAAGCATTACACTTTACTGAAATGTTTCACTAAAATTGACCTGAAACAATACCTACTATAGGCACACCATCAAACCCTCCTTTTCAAACTGGCTGATCACTATTTCCAAATAAGGACTCCTTTTGTGCCATGGATAGCATGGATGTCGTGTGCCATGACACAAACGTGAAAGTATCCTGTCCTGGCGCCCGTGAGACGCGCAGTGGGAAATTAGCCCCCAGCGTAGAGGACTGGGGCCACCAGGGTATCATTCAGAACACACAGCAGACACAACTTTCGTTTTATTTCTCTTCCTTTGAATAAAAACGTGTCTGATGCTTCACCTACAATGAAAATATTCTACAAGTTGTAAAAAACAAAAGTATTAACACACTTCATAGACACGCATAACCATGAGATAATTGTGCTTCTCAGTTCGTTGATATCACCTGACCCCCAAACCCAGGGTTATAATGTGCGCCTTGTTGTGTGGTAGTTCCCCAAAATATTATTCATGGGAGGTTTATAATAACAAAGCATTACCATAATAAATAGTGGTCACAAGAGTCTTCTATCAAGAAGAAACCTGCGAACCTTGCTCATATTCCCTACCCTTGATTCAAGATTAAATTTCACTTTTTAAATCACTATTCTAAATCCTAAGAACTCGAAACCTTGAAATTGATACCCTTTTTTGAAAGAAAAATTAGATAGGAACTGTCAGAAGGAGTGATCAAAATGACATGAAGCAAATCAGACGACGTGTGTGTAAGAGTTTTTCTTTAGTTCAGCTGTCAGGAAAACGCTGAAGTGTCTTATCTCCCCCAAAGCCCCAAAGCCAGGGTCCCAGGCCAAGCAAGCCAAAATTGTTTTAAGAAAAAATAAAGGCACAAAAGGCTTCTTAGGAAATTCAAATTTAAAGTGTTACTTAAGCTCACAGCTTGGACCTGTCAGAAATGGGAAATCCAGAATGGTGGTAGGCAAATGAAAGAAGAAATTATTTACACTAAAGATCAAATCCTGTTAAAAAGAACTCTAAAGAGACCAGGGTTGTTTAATTATTCTACCCTATTACTCTATCAAATATTCCTTGAAGTAACTGGGTCAGGATTTAGACCTTAGAAATTTAATTACTATACATAATTTTGTTGGAAGAGCATTTGTTAGAATGCTTTGATGGAAAAGAGAGCCTACTTTTTAAAAATCCCTTTATAATGAAATACAGTATTGGCAACTTCTCTTGAGGGGTCACTCAGATCACTTAAAATGGGTAGTGCAGCAGAGGTAAATCTGTAGTTAACCAATGTGGGAGTTATTGATTATCAGACCTGCTGTGTTCTGAAAGTGAATTGGAAACCCATTTGCCTTAAACCTTACAAAAAGTATTCAGCAAGGGTTTGTATGTGCGTGCCTGTCATTGTAAGAACAATGTCATAGTCACAGTGGAGAGAAATACTGGTCCCCATCCTTCACTGCTCCCTTGCTCCGGCCTCATTGTGGCTGGGTGCATCTCCCTGCCTGCATTGGTAGGGTTCAATCAGAGAAGCAGAATCGTGGTGAGGGGCATACTGGATTTCTTACAGAGATCAGACATTATGTAATCTTGGGAGTGGAGTAAGCCACCCATTTCAGGATGTTGTCCTTGCGTCTGGTGCTAGACCCGAGGACTGGCAGATGGGAAGGAAAGCTGGATGTGAAGCAGGGAAGAGCAGCGGTAAACCAGAGGCCACAGGATGAGCTAGATGCCACATGGCTGTCTCACTGCCTCCAAGCCTCCAACATTCACACAGAATGACAGAAAAGCTGGGGAATTTCTCCACGGAGTAGCCCTTGAACACCATCCATGATTTGAGGAAGCTGAAGGAGACCAGATGGGAGCTAAAGGAGGTTGTGAGCTGGCTACGGCCTTCTCGCCAACAAGGCAAGCCAGCAGGTACTCGCAGGTGATCGCAACTGCATAGACATGACCATGGTTTCACTTCCACCTTCCAGACCTTCTGCAAATTCCTCTTTCAGCCAACCCTACTTCACACCCATAAAGAGAGGGGCATTCTTGGAAGCACAGTTTCAGCTTAGCTAAAGCCACCACACTTCCCCATGGCTTTGAGTTCAGCCATGTGACTTACAGAGGTGACCGTGTACCAAATCTATGTCCAGAACTTAAGAGACTTTAAGTTCCACCCGACCACTTGTACCATCTTGCATAGAACTGAAGTGAGAAGCACAGCAAGCCCATTGCAACCCCAGTGGCCACAGCTTAAAGCAGAAGACTCCAGCCAAGCCCAGACTAGATGAGCTGAACTGGGGCCAAGCTCCGTGAAGGCACGGAGTTTTGGGAAGTACCTGATACAGACTAACCTTGACTTTGATGATTAAGGACCCTCTAATCACTGATCCCTCTCATGATCCCCAATACCTTCAAGGTAGCAGGCCCCTATAGCCCATAAGCACATAGCCATGAAGTGATGCAGACTGAAACTCTGAAGCAAGAATTTAGTCTATCCTCCTAATTTCAGGAATCCACTTTTTAAAAGCAGTTGGGGTGTACATGCATAAATTAATCCCAACTACAGCCACAATAATACAAAACCTTGAGAAAGATAGTTAAAGAAATAAGGTCCCACATGAAGACAAACATAAAATCTGACTGAGGAACATGAATAAATGGAAAGGCACGCAATGTTCTTATGTGGGAAGACACAGTGTTGACAAGAGGCCAGTTCTCCAAAATTAAATTATGAATGTAACGTAACTCCACTTAAAATCCCAGTGGGATTTTGGGGTGGAGAAAGCTTGGTAACATCATGAGGAAAGTGAAATGTGTGAAAATAGCCAAGAAATACCTTTCAGAGGTAAGGTCTTTGGAATCTTCAAATCTGTTTCTGATGGCGAGGGTCCTTCTGGCCCCAGGACCCCATGAATCCTTGCCTCAAAGACCTTCACTTCTTTGCCAAGGAAGCCTGCATAAAGAGACTCAATAAAAGTTGATGAGATAAGCACATAGTCTCACACACACACACAAATAAAAATCTTTTTTTTTTAAACATTTGTTTGAATTTCTTATTTTAGGCACACCTTTCCATTCTTTGAGCTACTTCAGAAGTCTGGGAGTTGTGGCTTGTCCCTGGGCAAGAGGGAACACAGAGGCAACCAGTGGCTCCCAAATGCACGCCTGGTTGTGCAGAAGCTGTGTCAGCTGTTTGGTTGTGATTTTGACCCAACACAGAGCGGTCCAGACTAGGGATGAACAAGTGATGTCAGAAGTTTCAAGCCTTGAGATGAATAGCACTGATGTTATTTAGGTTTAGTCTTTAAGAAAAAGGCTCCTCTGGCATTCAAAAGCCCCTGTTTTCAACCACAAAAGCCCTGAGTGTCAAGGAAATCATGTGCTAGCCACTAACACTCAACTGTGGATTTTCCTGACTGCTAGGCTATTTTTATGCATGTAGTATTGGCTACAGTCTTTGGAGCCAAAGGTTTTATCTCCATACAATTTCATGAGAAAGCTCAAGCATCAAGTTGACGTTAGTTAAGAGATCATCACCAGCTCCCTCTATGGGGTGAGGCCAAGGGGGATCCAGAGAACAATCTTGGGGGATTCTACTCCCAACAGGCTGCAGCTGGGGGTGGGGGCTGCAGATGGAGTTAGACAGGCAGATAATCCACAGAGCTGGAGGTGGTTAATGCAGTTTAGCCAGGAGAAGGGAGAAGGCTCAACACTAAAACACCCTGGGTTGAAATCCCTCCTCTACAGATCCTATCACTCTAAGCAAATTACTGGGCCTCTCAGAGACCCTACTTCCTGCCTGTAGAAGGGGGGTGATGGCGGCTATTGACAGATCTTGGTGAGGATTATCCTAAAAAGTTATGTAAAGCCCTTACCACTGTGCCTGGCACACACAGTAGCACTCCATAGATACTTGTATGTATGTAATGAATGTTAAAAGCAGTATTAGAAGTGCTGGACTAGAGACACTAGTTCAGTAGGCACCAGGGGTGGAATGGGGCTATTAATTTAGCCTGGGGAGTTGGCTTAGGCTTCTCATAGGAAGTAATGTTTGAGTTGGAACTTCAAGAATGAATGGGGGCTGGGCACAGTGGCTCATGCCTATAATCCCAGCACTTTGGGAGGCCAAGGCAGGAAGATCACTTGAGCCCAAGAGGTTGAGGCTTCAATGAGCTGTGATGGCACTACTGCACTCCAGCCTGGGTGACAGAGCAAGAACCTGCCTTAAAAAAAAAAAAAAATGAATGGGATTTCAGCAGCCAATGATGAGGGAGGCTCTCCAGGATAGAGAAAGAGCATGTGCAAAAGAGAGGAGGTGGAAGGAGGTGTGAAGCGGGGCGAGGGCAGGGTGGTGAGGTATTGGGGCAGCTGGGCCCAGGTTGGGGGCACCTTGTGTGCCACAGGGAGGATCAGTGAGCAAGCAACCACACAGAGTTGTGAACTAGGGGTGATCCTCAATCAGATAACATCACCTTTTCATGCCATCTTTCCCTTCTCAACCTGAAACCTTCACAATTACAGAAAAGTAAGCACAGGGTGGCCAAGAAGCAGGCAGCCCAGAATCCCCTTGGCCACTGCTCTGTGTGACGTGATCTTCCCACCATAGCCTGGCCAGGCCATGCCCTGTTGCCAGGCTGTTTCATCAAGGACTCTCATCATCCATTTTCCCAGAGCCCCTTCAGCTATCATAAGAACATATTTTTCCACTGGGAGTCTACTAAATGTCATGTCTAATTTAATCCTAAATACATTTCCATAGAAAAAGGAATCAAATGAGTAAACCTCTTCTACATTCCTGATTTCTTGTTTCTCTAGGCCTTCACCCGCATCTCCGTTCTGTCCCTCTCTCTCTCTTTTTTTTTTTTTCTCCTGAGGAAGTAGAAGTGGATGGGGATGAGAAAAGGAGGATCCTGTCACTTACTAATTCGTTTTCCAGCCTCAGCCCTGGATTTCATTCTCTCTGAGTGGGACAGAACAGATGGAATTGTGCCAAAGGGAGACTAACATATTTATCCCGAAAGCGTAAATTACCCCCAATTATCAGAATCCCAGTTACATCCAAGTAAGCCCCTCTGCCTCTCCTCAAACATTTTGGTTTTCTCAGCTGTTCATTTAAGTTTTAATGGGATAGCGAGAGGTTAGAAAGTCGGGGAGAAACTGAGCTTTGCTGTAGATCTAAGCCCCCTCTCCCTCCCCACTACGCCGAGTTCTTCCCTGCTCTTCCTCGTGGGGGGACCTGAAATGATTCTGATTAGCAGCATATGGTGGGAAGACCCCTGGTGGGGACAGCAGACCTGAGCTTAGCGTCAGCTCGCTGCTGAGTTCCCATGTGGCACCAAAGTCTCACATGCCCCAAGGCTCAACTTCCGCATCTGCAGGACGAGGGATTCTAAGGATTCTCACCAATATCTCTTCCCACCCTGATTGCTATAATTTCAAGGTTCCAACCAAATTTACCTTTTGTTTCTGAATTATCTCCAATTTGATTTAAAATTATTTACGGAAACCTCCTGTGATGTATGCATTAGGGCAATGCCACTGAGAGTGTGGCCACAGCCCCAGGCTTGTCTGCCCATTTTTCCCGGTCTGTGTTAAGATAACTAGGAAAGTTGAAAGTAAGCATTTATAAATTCTATGACAATTTGACATGGCCAAAACCTCCAAGCAAGTGACTAGGGACCTCGTTTGTCTGAGCTTGCATGGTGAGTTGTTTGTGGCATCAACTATGTTGTACATAATTGGACCTTATGTAAAATGGAAATAAAAAAGAAACAAATACTCCAGCCAGGTGATCAAGGTCAACATCAACAGTCATGCTGATAGTTTGTGCCCTTAAATATGATGTAATAAAAATGTCACTTTACCTCTGTAGTGTTCCTGCTGATAACCCTTAATTCCAGTTTTTTTAAATGTTAGAGACAGGGTCTTGCTCTGTTGCCCAGGCTGGAGTACAGTGGCACAACATAGCTCACTGCAACCACAAGTTCCTGGGCTCAAGCAATCCTCCCGCCTCAGTCTCCTAAGTAGCTAGGAATACAGGTGCACGCCACCAAGCCTGGCTAATTTTTAAAATTTATTTTTGTTGAGACAGGCCCTTGCTATGTTGTCCAGGCTTTTCTTGAACTCTTGACCTCAAACAACCCTTCCATCTCAGCCTCCCAGAGCACTGGATTTACAGGTGTGAGCCATTATGCCTGCACCCAGCCAATTCCATTCTTATGAAAAAAAATCACACAAACTCCAACAATAGAGCATTCTACAAAATACTTGACCAGTACTCTCCAAAACTGTCAAGGTCATCAAAAAAGAGGCAAGTCTGAGAAACAGTCACAGCCAAGAGGAGCTATAGATACATGATGAGAAAATGCAACGTGGTGTCCTGGAAGGAGTCCTGGAACAGACAAAGGACATGTGGTAAAAACCTAAGGAAACAGAAATAACTACAGACTTTAATTTATTTTTTTAAAAAAGAAAAGAAACAAACTAGTCCTTCCCACAGATAATTTAAGAATCACTCTAACATAGATTAATTTATTAAATCTTCACAAAAGCCCTAGGAGGTATGGAAAGTAAGTGGTCTGTTTCCCATTTTATAGATCTTATGAATGAAGTAGCCCGTTCTAATGTTATTTAGTGAGTTAGAAAAGATTAAAGTTCAAGCCCTCTTCTCCTGGCTTCTGTTCTCTCTCTTTGGCTTTTCCAAGTAGATGGACATTTATCCAAGTTTATATTCTTTTTCTGATTATAAAACTACCCATGGTTGGTGTAAAAAAATTTAAAAGTATATACAAGAAATCATTCATAATTTCCAAAGTCAGAGCAAGCAGCTGCTAACTTTTAGATTTCCTTTGTGTGTGTGTGTATGTGTGTGTGTATGTGTGCATTTGTTTGTTTGTTGCCTGGGCACTTACCACTCGTAAGTGTGAGAGGGAGGAAGTGGGTACTAGAACCCAGAGGGAGAGAGAGAGAGAGCGCTCATGCACGCTGTATGGAGAGGGCCATCCAACAGGAGATCAGGAGATGGCCCTTGGGTGCAGGGATGCAGCCACCTGCTGGAAAAAAGAGGGAGGCAGAGAATAAGCAGGAGCTTACAGGACAGCAGGACAGACAGAAGCTTCATCTAGACCAGAGTAGCCATGGTCTGTAGGCAAATAAGAAGGCGCCCATTGAAATGAAGGGACTGAAAATGCAAGAAAGAAAGGGCTAGATGGTGACACAAGGCACTAAGGAAATAAGAGGGATGGCGTCAGGGATGGTGTCAAGAGCTGTGTGACAAGTCCAGCAATGGAACAAAGAAGGGACTAGGTTTCTCAAAATCAAAATGAAACAAGAGAAAGGGTGAAAATACAGTGATTTCTGGGGGTACAAAGGACATAGCTCAAGTCAAATGACCTCATCTTTTTTAATTTTTTTGTAAAGTAGGATTTGAGGTCACCTAAGACTGAGAATGGGGCAAGAATACAGTCAGAGTTCTGGAAGGTAGAGTAAGTTTTAAACATCTGCTGTAGGGATTTAGCCAGAGAACTCATAAGAAATTAATAAGAGCAGTTTTTAGCACAACCAAGGTGAGAAGTGCGTCACATCCTCGCTGTGTCAGTAGAATAATGGCTACCCATGAACAAACTGTGACCTCAGCACTGGTGCACCTTTGACCTTATGACAGCAAAACCTTCAAGGAAGCCCAGCAGTCACCAATCAGTTCTCCCAAGCATGGCACCATCTGCTTCATCTGCAAAGGCCTGAATTCAACAATGTGACTCACCCTGAGCTGCACTTGTAAGCACTGTTAGCCAGAGAAGAGATGTGCCTGTTACCTCAACTTGCATGGGGTGGTATTCCAGTGAGGAACCTGAGGTTATGAAAGAAAGCAGAACCTGTTGGCTGGGCACACTGGCTCACACCTGTAATCCCAGCACTTTGGGAGGCCGAGACAGGCGGATCATGAAGTCAGGAGCTTGAGACCAGCCTGACCAACATGGTGAAACCCCATCTCTACTAAATCTACAAAAAAATCAGCCAAGCGTGGTGGTGTGTGCCTGTAATCCCAGCTACTCAGGAGGCTGAGGCAGGAGAATTGCTTGAACCCAGGAGGTGGAGGTTGCAGTGAGCTGAGATCACGCCACTGCACTCCAGCCTAGGTGACAGAGCAAGACTCCATCTCAATTTAAAAAAAAAAAAAAAAAGAGAGAGAAGAATCTGTTACCAAGAAAAGCAAAAGAAAACCACAGCAAGAGCTGAGTACAGTAATTTAAAGAGTAGAATAGAGCAGGCCAGGAGGTAGTATGAATGGATCCCCAGGAGCCAGAAGGAGGGAATCTTCTGATAGGTCTGGCAGGCACTGCTGGTTGTCAAACTGTTATGCTCTCTCCCCTTCTTCCTTCGAAATGAGTCCCACTTTTTGGGGGGACAACCCCTTGCCCAGCTAGAAGGCAATACTTCCATGCCTCCTGTGCAGATGGAATAGCGTGTGATATAGTTCTAGTGAAGTTATATAAGCTGAAGTCATTGGATGAAGTTTTCAGAAAATCTCCTTAATATGCGGGGACAGGAGTAGAAGAAGAAGGCGGAGCACAGACTCAGCTGTCTCCAGCTGTTTCATGCTTCATCTGCCCCCTTTGCCTGCCTAGAACATGGGGAAGATGCCAGAGGAGAAGTGGGAATAATCTTGATCAGTGATAAACAAAGCCAAGAGAATTCCAAGAACCTGGATCTCAGTGTCCCGAGGACAACTCCATGATCACAGCTGCATGCTACAGACTGCTTCTTACCTGAGAAAAACAGAACCAGTCATTTGTGTGGGGCTCTGCTTTGGGGGCCTCGGTTTCTCCCAGCCGAATATAATCCCCAATTCATATCTTAAGCAACTTTTTATTTCAATCATTAATTTAGAAATAGCGTGTCAGATACTTGATGTACTAGAGTTTCATGTAGCCATTGTTCCTTGAAAGAACCCAGTTATCATTCTTCGGGGACTTAGAAATCCTTTTGCACAACTGAGATTTTGTTTTGGGGTGTCTGTGTTCGCTGTAAAGCCAGTTGATCTACATATATGCACAACGTATGATAAGCATGAAGCAGCCCAACTGGTTTTATTAGTTTTCCTTGGGCTTTGGTCTAAAAAGGTTTCTTGCTGAGTTGATTTCACCCCCGATAACTTCCTTTACACTCTACTTCCTAATCGAAAAAGGCCCACATCAGGGGTAAAGAAACAGAGACCGATCCTTTCCCAACCCTCTCCTGGGACTCCTCAGCTCTTTACTACACCGCTGGGCTGGCTTAGCAAAAGCAATTTGATGTCCAGAATTTCCTGGCAGCCTTCCACAACTCTGTCTGCCTCGTCAGAAAACTCCAATCAGTGAGTCTGTAGCTAAACGCAGTCTGATCTCACTGGTGGTGTTGCCACACTTTGTTCTTTTTCTAATGTGCTCTGTGTTCACAATGGTTTTGTTCTTTTTTAGTCATGAAAGCTGACATGATTTTGGAAAGTGAAACATGCTTCCCTAAATCTTTGCTCATACCCCCTCAGGTGAAACTCTCCAAGTCATTAACCTTAAGGCAATTCTCGTTGTGGGAGGGCTTTTTGTATTATATTCCGAGAGCTACCATTCCCATAGCCTAGATTTAAAAATTGGTGTTAGTTGCAATGTAACTGCTTCAAACTAAAGCAAATAGGGAAAGTCAACACATAAAAGCAACAAAAGTGGAGGTGTTCTGATTAAAGTGGAGGTCTGCAAGGGTGAAGAGTATAAGAGAAAGACCGTTGAGAGCCCCTCCAGGTTAACCATACCCTTCCTCCAAAAGGATCTCCATGAAGAATCCTCCAAGGAACCAAAGGATTCCCGGGAATACAGCCTGAAAACCACTTTGCCAGTAGGCCTAGAGTGGCAAGAAGATGTTTCATCATCATCTTTAAGATAAGCAAGCTAGGGCCGGGCGTGGTGGCTCAAGCCTGTAATCCCAGCACTTTGGGAGGCCGAGGCGGGCGGATCACGAGGTCAGGAGATCGAGACCATCCTGGCTAACACAATGAAACCCTGTCTCCACTAAAAATACAAAAAAATTAGCCGGGCGTGGTGGCGGCGCCTGTAGTCCCAGCTACTCGGGAGGCTGAGGCAGGAGAATGGCGGGAACCCGGGAGGCGGAGCTTGCAGTGAGCCGAGATCGCGCCACTGCACTCCAGCCCGGGCGACAGAGCGAGACTCCGCCTCAAAAAAAAAAAAAAAAAAAAAAGATAAGCAAGCTAAAACCACATTGAATCTAGGTGTATTAGTCCATTCTCACACTGCTATGAAGAAATACCCAAGACTGAGTAATTTATAAAGGAAAGGGGATTAATCGACTCAAACTTCCGCATGGCTGGGTAGGCCTCAGGAAACTTACAATCATGGCGGAAGGGGAGGCAACACATCCTTCTTCACATGGAGGCAAGAAAGAGAAGAGCAAGAAGTGCTGAGCAAAAGGGGAAAAACCCCTTACAAACCATCTGATCCAGTGAGAATTCACTCACTGTGACAAGAACAGCATGGAGATAACCATCCCCATGATTCAATTACCTCCCACTGGGTCCCTCTCATGACATGTGGGGATTATGAGAACTAGAGTCCAAGATGGTCACACAGCCAAACCATATCACTAGGACACTGGGGACTCTTGATGAAAAGAGTTTATTTCAAAACCTTCCCTTATTTCCAAATTAGATTGACCATTTTCAAGCCTCTTGCGTTTTGTTTTCTGTCTTTATTCCCTCAGGCTGTATGGAGGTATACAAACAATTTTCTGTACTTACAGTGTTCAACATGATGCTTTGATATATGCAGATGTTGTGAAATGAGTATCACAATCAAGCTAATTAGTATATCTACCACCTCATATAGTTAGCTTTGTGTGTGCATGTGTATAGTGAGAACATCTCCTCTCTTAGCAAATTTCAAGTATATAATACAATACCATTTACTATGGCCACCATTCTGTATGTTAGTTCTCCAGACCTTCACAGCAACTTTCTGCTCTTTGATCAACATCTCCCAGAAACTACTATTCTACTGTCTGCTTCTGACTGTTTTAGGTGCCACAGAGAAGTGAGATCATGTAATATTTGTCTTACCATGTGTGGTTTATTTCACTCAGCATAATGTCCTCCAGATTCATCTGTGTTGTTGTACGTGACAGGATTTCCTTCTTTTTTCCTTCTTTTTAAAAGCTGAATAGTACTCCATTGTATACACACACCACATTTTCTTTATCCAATCATCTGTTGATGGACACTTAGGTTGATTCCATATCTTGGCTATTGTGAATAGTGCTGCAATCAACATAGGAATGCAGATATCTTTTTGAGAAACTGATTTCATTTTATTTGAATATATACCCAAATATATATTCCAGAACATATGGTAGTTCTAGTTTTAATATTTTGGGGAACCTACTGTATTCCATAATGGCTGTATCAATTTACATTCCTACCAACCATGTACAAGGTTCCCTTTTCTCCATATCCTTGTCAATACTTGTTATCTTTTGTTTTTTGGGTTTGTTTTCAATGGGCTTGAAAGTTTACAGATTTGCCAGACCTAAATGGATTCGGATCATTACCATGGCACCCTAACATTTTCTAAGTTGCAAAATAATGAACTTGCTATGTAGGCAAATGACCAAATCACATAGTGATTCAGAATTAGGGGCTGGATTAGGGGACACAACCTCTGTGGTGTCATGCTTAGTCATAAACAATAGATACTCCCTCACTCCCAGTGACAAATTATGTTTCCTTTGTGTGTTTAATGTTTTGTTTTGCTTTTCTCCTGTATCTATGTATGGCTCCAAATGAATCATTTTCTCAGATCTCTTTTATTCTAACTGCCCTCAACATACCATACTCATTCACAAACAGACACACCTAATTAGAGAAAAAGCATACAGCCAACAGAAACTCAGTTTCCTTACCAGCAAAATGGGAAGAACAATACAATGTATTTTCTGGAGTAGTCCCAAGAATCAAGAGGAGTAAGGTCAAGTGAAAGCATAGTGCCCAGTACATCCTGCAACTTCAATTTAAGATGTTATTTTCTCCTCTGTCCTTCCACATGCCTTTCAGGGAAACATGAGAGGCTGTGTGAGTCCATTCTTGCACTGCTATAAATAAATATCTGAGACAGAGCAATTTATAAAGAAAAGAGGTTTAATTGGCACACAGTTCTGCAGGCTGTACAGGAAGCATGATACTGGCACCTGCTCAGCTTCTGGGGAGACTTCAAGAAACTTACAGTCATGGTGGAAAACGAAGGGGAAGCCAACACATCTTACATGGCCAGAGCAGGAGACAGGGTGGAGGGAGGCACTACACAGTTTTAAACAGACAGATTTCATGATAACTCACTCACTTACTGTCTTGACCAAGGGGGATGGTGCTAAATCATTCATGAGAAACTACCCCCATGATCCAATCACCTCCCACCAGCCCCCACCTCCAACATTGGGGATTACAATTTGACACGAGATTTGGGTGAGGACACAGATCCAAATCATATCAGAGGCCACACGTAAAAATGCTCTGAATGATTTAGAAAACTAAAAGCAGGCAAGTGCTTAGCACTCTCAGGTTCAAGACCATGGGTTAAGCTCTACACTGGAGCCCTCTGAGCTCAGCCTATTTGTGTCTCCTCGTCTGCACACACTCCAGCATTCACTAGCTCTTTCTCAATTGTCAGTCCTGAGTGAGGGACCTTCCACATCTGCAATGATGTGTCTTTGTTCTGACTCTAACAATACAGACTTCCATTTTATTCTGGAAAAGCTGGCTCCTCAGAAAGGGTTTCCTTTGACTGACAGTGGAGTTGAATGTTAGAGCAAGGACAATATTTCCCGTTTCCTCCTCTGATTTGGATCCATTTTTGACCAGGACCTCAAGTGGCATCACATTTAATGTGGGACAAAAGAAGCCATTTCCACTCAGGCCTCATGCTGCCCCCTGTAAAATTCCACCACAAAGCTGTTTTCAAATTAATCCAATAGTTAGAAGCTATAATGCATTCCGTTTTCGATTTTAAAATTCAAATGTATGCATGTATGCACACACACACTTATGTGAGTACACGAAGATTTTGGTAGCATCTGGTAGAAGAAAACTCCAATTGCTGTCTGTCCTCTAATTCCATCTCACCTTTCAATGTCTCTAGGAAGATTCGCCGTCTGCCTCCTGCCAAAAACTGGAGGTAGCAGTGGGGAGAGAATGAATATATTTTTATTTTCTCGTTTAAGCTAGGCTCAGTGCTAGACAATTCACCCAACTTGAACCCATGCAATAGCCCTTAAGCTCAAGTATCATTATTGCCATTTTAAGGTGAAGACAATGAGGCCAAGTATTGCAAAGTTCTTGCTTAACTCTTGGCAAGTGGAACTGTGTTTTGCTTACTTTTGTACCAGGGTCACACTTCCTCACGCATCATGGTGATTCTTTCCAGAAGGTCCAGCTAAGTGTAGACACAACTATGATACATAAGATTAGAAACTCAGGCCAAATTTAAGGTGAGTGATCCCAGGCAGAAGGGAGGGGGGTTCCAGAGAAAGGCCTTCATTGCAGGGTGGGGAGTGCATCTCCTGGGTTTCCTCAGTGATTGGTTGCGTGGTTTCAAAGAAAAATGGGCTTTAGAGCATTGAAGACCTGGGCTTGGATCCCCACTCTGCCACTTACAAAGTGTCACTTTTGACACCTCCTATGGTCTCTTTGAGCCTCCATTTTGCACTTAAAACAAAAGGAGATAACAATACTTATCTCAGACAGCCATGAGAATTAAATGAGAGAACAACAGATGTGAAACTTCCTAGCCCACATCATGACATGCGATGGATGCGCCATAAATGTTTGTTTCTTCCTCCACTTTCCCCAAAGTCCAAAGCATTCACAGACTCTTTACAAGGTGGCAGGAGGCTTGTATTAAGTATCACCGTGACCCCTGATGTTCACAGTCTCAACATCTTTAAAGCAATATCTAGAAAATGGTGATGTATTTTTCAAAATTCAGAATTAATGAAACAAGAATCTGATACAGTCGAATTACTGTCTTTGTTTCACCGTGTTTTTTTTTTCTTCTTGTAATTGAAACCATTTTCAAGTTTTATTTAGTACAAAATTAATTTCACATTTTCATCAAGGAACTCGTGTGGGTCTCAGGATGATTCAGATTTTCCGATACAGAAATTCATAGCATTCATGACTGAGTGTTTTCTAAGACAAAAGAGTTTATGCCACAAGAGACCATTTCAGTCCCGTTATAGGAGCAAAATAAAAAACCTTTTACATGGCACTTCCGAATTCAGGTCTAACATTAACGTTTTGTAAGAGAGCTTGATTTTTAAAAATCTACGTGAGTTAATCATCCCCAACTTTCTAGCTCCACAAGTAAAAAAAGCAACTTGATTAACTTTAAGAATAAACCAGTTTCCTCTTGAACTGAACTCAGAAGTCACATTGAGCTCACTTGTCAAGGTGAAGTGCATACTGAATCAGCTTGTGTGGGGTAAGGCTCTGGCCACAAGAAATCAGGAAAGTTGTTACCTCGAGCTTCACAAGGCACAGGCTATCGGGTTGATCCCATGGCTTTTTTCATAAACACATAAACAACATCACTTGGGTCAGAGCTAGGACCCCTCTAGACTGTATTCTCATCCCAGACAAAGAAAAACAGAGGATGTGCTTTGAGACATCTGACCTAAGCATTTGAGGGAGCAGTCACTCCTATTAGTCTCCAGAACCTCACTAAGAGTCAGAAAAGCCAGCCAAACTGGGGCAGTTGAGCAGGAGGCAGTGGTCAACGAAAGGTAAATGGGTGCTTTCCAGAACACACCTGTGTGTACACTGCATGAGCGCATTCCCACCAGACCTGACCCTGATATTATTCACCTCCCTCCTTCCAATGCTGGAATCAAACCACACTCCTCTCTGGCCCTGCCCCAGCGCCAGGCCTCAGGAGTCCCTCTTAGCAATCTCCAAGATGCAGTCGGCAGCCCCCCAACCCCATCCCCACCATTCCCTAGCACTTGGGAGAGCTGACATTTGTCCATGGTTCAATGCTCTTAGTTCATCTTACCTCTTTTTTCTTGGATTGAGGTAAAAGTTACAAAACATGAAACTTGCCATTTTAACCATTTTGAAGCGTACCATTCAGAGGCTTTTAGTACATTCACAGTGTTGTGCAACCATCACCACAATCTAATTGCAGAACATTTTCATCACTCTAAAAAGCAATCTTACACCCATTAAATAGTCCCTCCACATTCTCTGCTGCCCCCAGGCCCCAGAAGCCGCTAATCCACTTCTGTCTATGAATCTGCCAGTCCTGGACAAGTGGTTTCCCTTAAGGAGTACTTTTGCCCTTGGCCAATACCATGAGGAAGGATGATCAAAAGATGACCCAAGCTGTTTTAAGGTATCAATGTCTCTTCAGCAAAATGTTAAATTGCCCTCACGGTAGAGTTAGTGTGTTTTGTTTTGTTCTATTATCTTATTCTCTAAAATCTATCTGTGGCATTGCAATAAACCTGGACTCTTAATCAATGAGAACATGCATGCATGGATGGCTACATGTGGCTAAGTATGCACCTGTGTATGTATGCACATGTTACTGTACATAGATGTTGTGTTTTCACAAAAAGGCCCCACTCCATGGTCTCTTCTCTGAAAAGCCTTGCTACTGTCAAATGAGAGGGAGTGCATGGTGCAAGTTTCCAGGGAGAGAGAAGGGCTCTTGATGACAGCCTGGCACAGCGGGAAAGGCAGCGCCACTTGATTTTGGCCACATCACCCTTTCCCTGGGTCTCATGGAATTTGCTCCCCTCTGGATCTAATATCTGTTTCTACAGAAGTGCAGGAAGGGGGGTTGTCATTCATCGATCTGTCCGAGGCCTCCTGGCAACACTTGGGGAGCACATTGCAGTTTTGTAGAATTATGTTCAAAGGTCAACTCTACTTGTTAAGATTCTTAAGGTGTCTGTTTCATTTAAATCAAGTTTTGTGTTTGTACGTGTGTGTTTTTTAAGGGAGAATGGAATCTACTGAGAGAACAATCCCACGTAAATTAGAAACACGTGCAGGCATTCAGTAGGTTAGCTCTGTAAAGATGTGTTATTATATCTTGTGTATAGGAACTGTATTCACAGACAAGGCCAACATATGAATTTCATGATTCTCTGATGCCCAGGTTAGCTGGTCCTCCAGATCCTGGTACATACAGTTGTTCAGACGCAAAAATTATTTTCCACTCCTTCAGATAGAGATAAGGAGGGAAAACACCATATTACAATGTAAAGAGTTAGAACTTAGTTGAAGAATGGATGCACTCATGAAATGTGGCATCATATTTAATATCAAAAAGCCAAAGAGACACAAGGTCTGTGTGGGCCACACTGCTTTAAAGCATCCTTGACCTCTTTTGCTTGGCAAAACAGCCCATGTAGAGCCAATTTAGCATCTAAATATGAGAGAGATTTAGAGACAAGATTAATACTGTTACTAGGACTTTCTGCATTGAAAATTAAATCAAAATATATTTCATGGCTGTTTACAATGACTACTTCCTCTCTCTACCTTTAAAAAGTTGCTAAGTCAGTAATGCCAATATAATGGAAGAGGGAAGCAAAAATAAGGAGGAAAGGAAAACACACTTATTGACGATCTTGTCCTCTCTATTAGATTGTAATCTATTTGATCTTATTTTAGGTTCTTACAACCACCATGTGAGGCCAATATTGTTATATCCATTTTACAGGTGGGAAAACGAAGATTCAGAGAGATTTAATAACTCATCTGAAGGCACATAACAGAGCTGGAATTTGAAGTCAGGTTGGTCTGACCTTAAGAATCATATAACTCTGTTATGATGTTAGACTAGAAGCTGCCAAATACAGTGGGAAGAGCCCTAGGGAGGGGCAGAGAGTTCTGTTCCTATTACTAGCTTTGCCACTCTCTTGCTAATGTTGTGGAAGAGCCAAGAATTATCTGGGCTTCTCTTTTCCCATTGGTGCAATGAGAATAACACTGCCTGCCTTCTTGCCTCTCAGGAATATCATGAACATCAAGTAAGAAAAAAGGCCGGGCGTGGTGGCTCATGCCTGTAATCCTAGCACTTTGGGAGGCTGAGGTGGGTAGATCCAGGAGTTCGAGACCAGCCTGGCCAACATGGTGAAATCCCTGTCTCTACTGAAAATACAAACATCAGCTGGGCGTGGTGGCAAACACCTGTAATCCCAGCTACTTGGGAGGCTGAGGCAGGAGAATTGCTTGAACCCCATGGGGGCAGAGGTTGCAGTGAGCCAAGATCACACCACTTCACTCCAGAAAATAAATGCAAGGGGTGGCGGAGAGACTTTGAAATAGGAAAGTAAGTTATTTGCATAATATGATTTAGTTATCTGTAGACATCCCCAAAGTGGAATGCACAAGATAATCCACTGAAGTATAAGAAGAAATTATTCAAACTTCTATTTATATTTCATTTTACCTTAAAACAAAGAAAAATATATAGACATATTGATAAGGGTAGATGTACACAAATTCACAGATACTAGGAGTGGATGCCCTAAATTTTTTCTCTGATTAGGTGCATGATTAGAAAAATTTGAAGAGCACAAATTTATACAATAGACGATATAAATCCAAAATATTGTGGTAGGGTTACGGGTATATGAGTAGTGGTGGCTATAGTCGCATAATGAAGCTACCAAGTGAACAGCTCAGAGCTGTGCTAATAAATTATCAGATAGTTATTTTTACTGCTTAAGCATCAGAGCATAATGCAAAGACTATAAAAGTCATGGTTTTCTTTTTTTCTTTTAATGGGCTTCAATTGCAGGGTTGAATCATTCGTTATTTCCAGTTCATAATACATTGTCATCATTGGTCCAGGTAGGTTGAATTTTTATTTCATCCATTCATTACTCATTCATTTATTCATTCAGTTACAGTGCCATCAATGCATACACCCACTGCTCTACTCAAGAACTTGAACTGTATTTACCTATATGTTCCTCTATTATCCTACCTCCTGCCTCCCCACACAGCAGCAATCAGTATCCAGAAGTTTATGGTTATCACTCCTTTGCTTTAAACAGTTTGATTACATGTATGTGTATGCCTAAATTACATAGTTTTGTGGGGGTTTTGTGAACTGCAGAACAAGAGTGAAATGTTCTAAGTCTTGTGGGACTTGTTTTCACTTAATATCATATTGAATGACATTCATATTGTTGTGGGTAGCTGTAGGTCATTGCACTTCACAGCTGTGTAATATTCTATCATGTGATTTTACCGTAAGCTCTCCATCTATTTTCCTGAGGATAGGTATTTGGATGATTTCCAGTTCTTTTCTTTCTTTTTTCTTTTTCTTTTTCTTTTCCTTTTTTTTTTTTTTTTTTTTTTTTTTTTTTTTTTTGAGACGGAGTCTCTCTCTGTCACCCAGGCTGGAGTGTGGTGGTGCGATCTCGGCTTACTGTAAGCTCTGCCTCCCAGGTTAATGCAATTCCCCTGCCTCAGCCTCCCAAGCAGCTGGGACTATAGGCACCCGCCACCATGCCCGGCTAATTTTTTGTATTTTTAGTAGAGACGGGGTTTCACCGTGTTAACCAGGATGGTCTCAATCTCCTGACCTTGTAATTCACCCGCCTTGGCCTCCCAAAGTGCAGGGATTACAGGCGTGAGTCACCGCGCCCAGCCATTTCCAGTTCTTTATTAAGAACAATACTATCTTGAACATCCTTATATGTGTATTTCCTAGTACTCCTTTATAAAAATTTCCTTTGGAAATATACCAAGAATTGGAAATCTGGGGTTGTAAGGGCATGTGAAAATTCAATGTAACAGAATAAAACCATAATTTTTCAAAGTAGTTGCACTAATTGGTCACTTTCTTAGCCAATTTATTCAGTTTTCTCATACACAAAGCCTGGCTACAATGACTAACTTACAGATAGTTATGAAGATCAAAGAATTTTACCAGGAAAGTATCCAGCAACCTTTCTAGAAAACAGAAGATTATCAATAAGTAAGCACTTAAATCTTTCTCCTAGTTCCCTTAAGACCATGCTTTATACAGATCCCTTGTCCTGTCTATCAAATCAGGGGGGTAAGGCTAGGGGAGTTCCAGGCCTCTGCAGCTCTGACCCATTATGAGTTAGTGCCACAAATGCAGAAGCAGTAGCCCCCCACTGCAGGCTCCAGGGCCTTACCCTCACAGCGGGACGTGCTTTTCTGCCACCTTGGTATTTATTCCCTAATCCTTGGAGTGTATTCCCTAGAATTTCTGCGAAACTGAATGACAGCCAGCAGGTTCTTGGTGCTAGACACTTGTTGAAATTATGATGGAGAGGGAAGAAAACCAATGATGAAATGGTACTTAGAATGAAATTCAAACTCTCTACCAAGGTCACGCAAGATCCAGCCTGCTGATCTCTCCCACCTCATCTCTAGAGCTTTGCCTCTTTGCTCTCCAGGTTCATCCCCAGCAGTTCACCTTTTGTAACCATTCATCTGCTCAGTTCCTGGAACACTCCAAGCCATTTCCTGCCTCAGGGCTGCTACACATGCAATCCCTTTTGCTTAGAATGCTTTACCCCCAACTTTTTTCACAGCTGGCTCTTTCTCATGCTTTAGGTCTCTAGTTAAAGTCATCTGCCCAGAAAGACATTCCCTGTCCTACCCTATGCGAAGTCATTTCACATTTACCCCAAATATTCCCCATCTCAACCTTTACTCCCTTTATGACATTTGGCTACATTTATCATGATTATATATATTTGTTTACTTTTACTTTTCATCTCCCTTCCTTACTAAATTGTTAAATCTACAAGGACACAGACTGCTTTAGTCGTTCTCGTATTCCCCAGTCTCTAGCACAATGCCAAATGGTTGTTGAATGAATGGGTATATTAGTGACTACTAGGCACCGAGTTTTGTGTTAGTCACTCTACACAAGTAACTGTTTTCATTCTCTCAATAATCCTCTGACATGGCTATTAGTAACTTCACTTAGAAGATAAGAAAACAGGCTTGTGGAGGTTAAGTAACATCTCCAAAGCCCTACTTCTAGAAAATGATAGAGCTAAGATTTAAACACAGATCTGGCTTCAAAGTCCATGCTCTCTCCACTGAACCATGAAAACCAGAGGAAGAAGAATTGAAGAAATCCAACTGATGGTGGATGGTCTTTCCAAACTGCCAACCCAGAATTTCCCTGGGAATTTCTCATTTTCTATGCTAAATCTTGGAGCTGTTAGTTTTGCAGCATTGCACAACACACTGATGGAAAATGTCGCCTGACTTCTTTATCTGTTAAACAAACATTACGAATAGCGATTTGGCCAAATTCATGCTATTGTTCCCTCATCTATCACACTACAGTATTACTTATCAATGGAAAAGCATGTTCCCAAATGTCACAGCAGGACTTTAAAAGCTAAGTAGAACCATAAATCATTCTTCTAAAAGCAACAGAGCTGACCTCTTCCTTAACACTCAGATATTTAATCTGTAAATTATTTAGCTTGCAGTATTTCTTTTTCCCATAGCCAATAGTAAAGCAGCCACTTTCATTTCCTTTTGTATTTCTTCAAGTGATGAGAAAGCAGCACTCTTCAGAAACATGAGCCACATATATATATATATATATATATATATATATATATATATATATATATATATATTAGATGGAGTCTTGCTCTTGTCACTGAGGCTGGAGTGCAATGGCATAATCTCGGCTCACTGCCACCTCCTCCTCCCAGATTCAAGTGATTCTCCTGCCTGAGCCTCCTGAGTAGTTGGGATTACAGGCCCTGCCACCATGCCAAGCTAATTTTGTATTTTTAGTAGAGATGGGGTTTCACCATGTTGGCAAGGCTGGTCTCGAACTCCTGACCTCAGGTGATCCGCCTGCCTCGGCCTCCAAAAGTGCTGGGATTACAGGCGTGAGCCACTGTGCCTGGCCCCACTTTTATATTTTCGATAAATTGACTAAAAGAATAGATTTCCTTGACCCACTGGATGAACTGTGCTCTCACTCCAGAAACACAAACACCAAAGAAAAATTGCTGGAATATAAGTAATTTCCAGTTTTCAAGTAATAGTGACACAGATACTTTCCTGTAGTCTATCATTTTGGAAAAGACCAGAGACAGCCATACACTTGTCTGTCAACCACAAGCATCATTTCTCTCAACATTTAACTAAATAGTGTATCTTCCAGGAGCTCTCCCCTGACTAGTCTTAATTCATGCTGCTCAATCCCAGCACTGATATACGACACACACCACATTATTAACTTCGGGTGTGAGTATTTCCTTATGTTTTTGTTAGTTATTCCAAAAACTTGCCACAGGAATAAGTGCCTGGTCTTCTCGTTTAGATAGCAAGCATTTTAAGGGCAGGGACAATTTCTTCTAACTCTTTGGTGCCCCCATACAAGCCTATGGACGCATGCGTTCATCCTTCTCTCCCTCCATCCATTCCGCAGACCTCTTCAGAGCAACTTTAAGACTCCAGATACTGTGCTGGGTGCTCCTGGGGAAACAAAACTGAAAGATACACACACAACTTACACTCGATCAAAATGAAAAGTTGCTGATTCAACAGGCTTAGGGAAAAGAGCAGCACGATGCTGACAGCGATTGCCTTAAAGGTACAGAGTTCTTTCTATTTCTCTTACTGATTGTTCTGTATTTTTATTAAGAATACGTGTTCATTTTACATCAGGGGAAAGCTATTTTAAACAAAATCTAATCACAGAGTTGAAAGACCAAAGTCAAATTTACAGAACAAAAAGGTAAATAAGAACATAGTAAACAAGCACTCAAACAGGACTTAGCAGCTTGGGTCTGAGTTGAGACTTTGCTCCTGACAAACTGTGTGATCTTTTCAAGGTTTGGTGTCCTTAGTCTGTAAATTGGAGATGAAAATACCTCCTTCATAGAGGTGTTCTAAGGATTCTATGAGATAATGCCACTGAAAATGCCTTACAGGGCATTGACTAAAGAAAGGTGTCATTACTGATGCTGTGGATTGGGTCTGATTTCAAATGACAAGCTCTGGAAGTCAGGCCCTACTGCATATACCACTAAGCACGTTATGAAATTATGAAGGTTGAGGCCAATTATGCCCAAAAGTAGTTTAAACGCTTGGTTCTCTCCACCCCATGGATGTCACAATCTGCTCAAGATGAATGAATACTAAAAAAGTTTTGCCAGTCCGAGCATCCTTCCTACTTGCAATTAAAACCCAGGCATTGCAGACCACAGAGAGAGTGGGTTGACAAATTCCTTGGGCTCATGTTTCTTTCATGGTCTTCTGGGTTGGATGAAATCACAAATAGCTGTTCGGATTTTATTTTCACAAGTCAGGGAAACTAGAGGGAGCATGTTGATTTGTCTTTCCTACTCATAAAAAGAAAAAAAGCAGTGGCATTCCATTTTCATCTACTAAGATAAGAAGAGATGGTAAACTTTGGTTGAGAGAAGAACAGATTGCTTCGTTCCTCTGATCAGGCCTCGACTTCCTAATGTCCTGTACTATCCTGCTTCCAAAATTCCTTCAATTGTTTTGGGATTTACTGTGCCCCCTACAGCTCTAAGGCGAATATTCACTCCACATACCACTTGCCTAACGCTGGAAGCAAACTTCTTACAGCATGTACTAATGCATTGTTTCTCCTTGTTCTACATTTCTCTGCACCAGGCAAAAGAAGGAAGACATGCTCTTTCAAAATTACTTGACGAAGGTTGGCTAAAGTCAAAACTGGCCTAGTAACTGCCCAGTAAATCACAAGTCATAAGGCATCCTCACCTCTTCTGAACCTCAAGCCTTCAACTCCTCGCTCGCTCGCGTGTTCTCTCTCTCATTAAATGGAAAGATAACAGCTGCTAGGGTCAGATTACCTTGGGCTGAAATCCTGGCTTCTCCATTTTCAAGGTTGATGGGCTTAGGAAAGTTATTTAGCTTCTTGAAACCCCATTTTCTTCACATGAGTAAGAACACCTAACTTGCAAGACTGTTATGAGGATTAAATGAGATGTTTGTAAAGCATCGAACCCAATGCCTGGCACATGATCAGTCTCGATAAATACTAGTTTCCAGATTCCCCTCCTTGGCCTCTTTTGTTAGTTTGAGCACAGCATATGTCTTCATTGTACACTCATCACAAATTCCTGGACCTCTGGCACATCAGATGTTCCAAGCATTCAGAGGTAATAAATTGGAGGGAACCCCCCGGGCTGTGGGAAGCCTGGTTTCCCAGCGCCTTATGCAGACCACCTACTGCTGCCTACAGCAACCACCCTGTGAGGAGAGCAGCTGCCAGACAAAGGGACAAGGGACAGGCCTCCATCTGTACCTCCTCCCGTTTGCCTCCAGCACAGAGGGCAGCCATCGTCCCCCAGGAGACGCCTGGGAGAGGTTTCAGTGTTTCAGATGACAGATCAGCCCATGCTCTCTGACCCAGATTAGAGCAGACCCAGAACCAGTCCACGCCCTATGTCACCAGTAAAGGATTTTAATTCACTCCCAGGAGACTGTAAGGAACACTTGGACCAGTGACGCATGTAATCGGTTGCGCTCTGCAGTGAGCCTTCGGAAGGCTGTAGGTTTTACATGTCGCACTAATATTTCACCAGCCTGTCAGCCTTAGCCTGGCCATAGGAGCCAGGCTGCAAATTCAGCACTATTTGTGTCCCCAGACAGTTGGGGGAAAAGAGGCAAAAAGGAGGCCGGAGAAGACTCAGAAGGGAAGAAGAAAGAAAACACATTTGGGACCCAACTCAGTGGTTCTCAGTGTGGCCCTGGTCCAGCAACATCAGCATCCCCCAGCAGCTTGATAGAAAAGCAAATTCACGGGCCCCACCAGGGCCCCATCAGAAATTTTATGGTGAAGCCTAGCAATCTGCTTCCACAAGCCCTTCCTGCAAATCTGATGCATGTTATCACTTGAGAACCACTGAGCAAGCTAAATAATGTTTAGGTAAACTAAAAGTCTAAATTTGATGAGAAAAACAAGGATCCAGGGATCGTTATGATAAAGGAGAAAATCTCTAGTTTGGGATCAGGAGGCCTTAGTATCATTTCCAGTTCCAATGATTGCTAACCATGTGATCTCGAGGAAGTGACTTATCTTTTCTGAGCTTCAGTTTCCTGTGTGTTAAAGGCGGTAATCAGACTTCTCCTGCAGAGTTGAGGGATGAGATACACACTCTATCGATGATCTAACATTTATAAGCCTGTTGTTCACTACATCACAGAGCTTCCCCTGTATACCATCAGGGCAGGGTTCTCAACCTGTGACAAATAAAAATGTCTCCAGACATTTCCGCAGGCCCGCATTCTGAAGCTCAAAGCCAAGTCAATATTGGAGTATGTTTATGCCATTCACATGAGCAAGGCAGATGGGAGGCAGGGAAGAAAAAGGAGTGGTGAGAGCTTGGGTTTCTCACAGATCTGAGTTCAAATCCTAGCTCTGCACATGTTGCTTTTGTGAGCTTGGCCATATAATTTAAGCTTTCTGAGTCTCAATTTTCTTATTGGTAAAATGGGTAGACAAATAGTAGCTACTTCTTAGGGCCTCAGTGAAAAGTTACATGATATCACATGTTTAACACTTAGCGTGGAGCTAGAAAATTATCACCTTGCTGTACTATGGTCTTTGTATGTGGCCATATTTGGCTGGGGCTCAAAACAAATGTGCATGATGAAACTGAAGACATTGTCTCTTAACAAGAATCACAAAAATGATACATTTAGGTACAATGAGAAACTGGGTTCCACATTTCACTCTCCATCCTTCAGTCCTTTACGGCCATTATGAACTTAGAGGGCTTGTCTAAACAGAGAGGCTCTTTCACCAAGCCCTAAGAGATTAACCACAACACAGCTTTAAAGGAACACTTTGTTTAGTACCCCCCAGGGTGTGTGTGTGTGTGTGTGTGTGTGTGTGTGTGTGTGTGTGTACAGAGAGAGAACAAGAGAAAGAGACTCTTCTTGAACTCAATAACAGTCAGCAAGAATGTCTCACCTCTAGGATAGAAAGCGAGTCCCCCTTCATAGTATTGGTTACTGACCACGTACAAAGTAGTACAGCGCATAACCTGCACTACTCACTCATCTGCACAACCACCATTGTGAAGATGATATAGGTACCACTATGATCCCTATTTTACATGTAAAGAAAGGCTTGTAGGGCTAATTCCATCCATACCACCTTAGGCAGACAGAACTGATCTAATTCATTTCTTAGAGAGATTTTACAACCGATCTTTGTCATCTATTTAGCTAATATTTTCCACAGTCAGAAGAATTATCTTCCCCTGCATTAAGCTCCAAGTTGCTTTGAGACCTGATTTAGGGGGATCAGAGGAACTGGACTAAAGCCAGTGTCATGGGCTGGATTTGTCATCTTCTCCAAACATCTTTACATTCAGGCCAGACACAGCTCTGGGGAAGGAAAGCCACAGAACTGTAGATGTGTTCCTATGTTCTGTACCAAGATGGGGCTCCCACCTGCATTATGCCTGGATGGCAGCTGGCAGACACCAAGCTACATTCCAGCCACATTCAGCACCATTCTGGGGGAGCTGAGGGCCTCCCTGCCTTTTTGAAGACACCAAACTTCACTGATTCACACACTTTCACTTTGTGGGTCACAGTTGATCATAAATATAACACCTTTGAAATCTGTGCATTTATGTTGGGTTTGTATCAATCAAGCCATCAACCTCTGGACCACTTGGGTGATACATCAGATATAGTTGCACTTTGCTCTCTTCCTGAATTCTCTAGAAACAGTTTGGGACACATGATTAGGAAGATGTTTATTCAAAGGTAGAGTTCAGGGAGGAAAATGTTATTAGGTGACTGTTGGGATTGGCTGATTATGCAAAGACTGGCTTAGAATTGCTTTTATCATAAAACTCTCACTTCTTTTAAGTTTAGTCCAATAACAAAAGTCTCCCCGTGGCAGTAGAAGGAGCCAAACAATAGCATGTTTTGTCTTTGGACTCAAGAATTTTTATTTCTAAGGTGTTGGGTGCCATTGGTCCTTGAGCTATAGTGCTCACTAGGCAGTGGGAAATTATGTAGACAAATTGAAGGACATAGCCTATATTAATTCCTGATCTAGTAAAACTTCAGCTCATGCTAGAACCACACTTGTCTCCAGGGTTTTGAGCAACATTTGGTCTCACCATCTCTTCCTCTCTCAGGAGCATCTGGACTGCTGGGTTCCAGGCTAACTGGAAATGAAACAAAAGCTAAAATCTTACGGCCAGAAAACCTGTTTATATTTAATTGATGGTCTTAACAATTGTGTCTGGGAGGAAGTGTGGTCTAATTGTTACAACTGTGAGTGATCCCTAATGTCATGACTCTAGTCTCTTTTACTATTACCAACTAATCACACAAGACCTTTGGTGATTTAATTTAAACCAAAATGGCCTAGTTTTCTTGGTGAATGATAAGAATCTAGAATTAAAGATGTTATTCAGGTGTAAGTGTTAATCAGGATTAAATTCTCTGAAATGGAGAATTAAATCCTGGGCAAGGAGTTTGAATTTGTGAGCAAACTTCACCAAGAAAGAGAACCAGTAGGTATTGCTTTTGGAGAGGCAGCCTCACCATCCTGATATTTACAAAATTTCTACCCAGGGACCCAGGAATGAATGATTTGGTTCTTAAAATGAGTTTAAAGACACCCCTCCCAGAAGTCTTTAAAGGCAGTAATGAGTATTGGTGAACAATTTCCATTACTCGAAAAAAACCAATAGGATCTATAGGTGTATCCTTGGTAAGTTTACATAGGCATGCTATCTAAAATACTAAATGTCTTGAATTTTTAGCTGGAGAAACATAACTTACCTGATAACACATATTCTGAGCAGAAGCTCTGATAATCTTTGATTAATGAAAACCCCCAAATGAATTTTTATTACTAATTGAAGTTTGTTTGCTACATTAAGGCATTTAAAATATGGGATCTATGAGGAAAGAATAATTTAAAAAGGTACTTAGAGGAGATATCTGCTTGTTGGACCATTGGCTGGTTAGTTTGTTTTGAGAAGGGTTGGAGAAATGAAGGAAAGAACTAAAATGAATGTGAAAAGAAAAATAGAGTACAAAATTTCAGTTAGATGGGAGGAATTAGTTCTACAGATCCATTGTACAATATTATGACTATAGTTAATAACAATGTATTGTATTGTATTCTTGCAAATTTGCCTAGAGAGTAGATTTTAAATGTTCTCACCACACAAAAGATAAAAAGTGTGTGAGGTAATGCATATGTTAATTAGCTCAATTTAGGCATTCCACAGTGTATACATATTTCAAAGTAACATGTTGTACACAATAAATAGATAAAATATTTACTTTTCAATTAAAAAATAAATTTTTAAAACGTAAGCAAGTAAAACAGGAACAAAAAGAAAATAGAGTAGTCAGCAAGCAATGCACGAAGCATTTATACATTGAGTAATAGATTATAGCGCCACCTCGTGGTTGGAGGAGTTTTTGTTTTGCTCATTCATTTAGGTTTCATTCCCCTATTGTTACCGCAACAAAGATAGAAAATAACTACTCTCTAAATAGGATGCTTTAAGGGCAGGATACCCTAAGTATTGCCAGGGTGCCTTCAAGTGTGTTTTACTTACAAGAATATAAGCCCCTGAAATGCTGATGGACCACAGCTTATTAGTTTCCAGAGTGGCAATCAGGAGGCTTTTTTAAATAGCATTTTCTTCCTAACAGGTTATGAATAACACATTGCTACCAACACATAACCATTGTGGGTATACATTGTTACCCAACACACAGGCACAATTCTGCTTGAAGATGGACTATACCTCCTAGTAACCTGAGGCAAAGCCAGCATACACTCAGCCTGCCTCCTGCCTGCTGGCCTCCCCAGCCACCCACGTGGCCAACACCATTCATCAACTGGAGAATCTCGCCCAGCGACAATCTTTCTCCACATAGCATTCCAGGCACTACTACTAATCCAGCAAATTTGACATAAAATCCGATTTGCCTACCCAGCCTTAAGTCAGAGATGTCACATAAATTTGAGATCTCACTCTTGGGAGGCAGTGAGGCACAGGAGAAAGACTGTAGGTTGATAGTCACCCTAACCTAGTTTCAACTCTCAGCTCTGCCACTCACCTAGCTATGTGTGCTTGAGCAAGTTACCTCGCCTCTCTGAGTCTTGGTTTTCCTTTCTTTTTTTCTTTAATTTTTTTTTGAGATGGAGTCTCACTCTGTCACCCAGGCTGGAGTGCAGTGACACGATCTCAGCTCACAGCAACCTCCGCCTCCCGGGTTCAAGTGATTCTTCTGCCTCAGCCTCCCAAGTAGCTGGGACTACAGGCACGTGCCACCATGTTCGGCTAATTTTTATATTTTTAGTAGAGACAGGGCTTCACCATATTGGTCAGGCTGGTCTCGAACTCCTGACCTTGTGATTTGCCCACCTTGGCCTCCCAAAGTGTAAAACAAATTACAGGCATGAGCCACCATGCCCAGCCTCCTCTTTCTTAAATAATGACTATATCACCCAACAGGATTATTGTGAGGATTAAGTGAGATAACATTTCCAAGTCAGGCAGCATAGTGCCTTGAACTGAGTATGTGTTTAACAAATGCTAATTCCCTCTCCTGCCAATATTAATCATAAAAGGAGCTATGCATCTTACTTTGAACTCCAAATTCTCTCTTTGGTACCCCCTACCGATCTCCCCAGTTTTGGCTGTTCAGCTCTTGTGTGAACAGCAGCCTCCCTTTATCCATGGAGAGTACATTCCAAGACCCTCAGCAGATGCCTGAAACCTTGGATAGTACTGAACCCTGTAGATACTGTTTTCGCCTATACATATATGCCTATGATAAATTTGTAAATTAGGCACAGGAAAAAACTAACAATAATGAAATTGGACACTATAATAATATACTGTAATAAAATGTATATTAATATGGCCTCTCTCTCTCTCTTTCTCAAAATATCTTAATGTACTGTACTCACCTATTTTTGGACCAGTTGAGGTAACAGAAACTTGGGAAAGCTAAACTGTGGATAATGAGGGTCAACTATAATTAATTCCAAAAATAAGTAAAGCTCGAAAAGAGGAATCGATTAACTCTATTGTGAATTTTACAGCAAGTTAAAGAACAAACTATAGACTGAGAATTGCCAAACACTTGGTCTGAGCAGTCAATTCTCATCCATGTATAAGCTTTGACCCTATACAACCAACGAGCGTTAACAATCCCATTGTGCCCAAAGTGGCCCCCAATCAGACAAACCTATGAAACCATGAACATAAGCCACCAACGCAAAGTGAAAAAAATATAGTTAGGAGGCACAACTGAGCAAGTTCAGCATTCCCCAGGACATTTCTGCCCAAAACTCTGGTTCCAGGTTCCACGAAAATGGAATAATTTGCTCAGCAACCCGGCTTTACCATGCAATCTTCCTCTGCTTCCTTCCTCTGGAATAAATAGAACTTGTCCCTGCTCTCTGTGGCTGACCCCCAGTGCAGACGCCAGCTTTCACTGAATTCGTGAGTACAGAGGGGAAAGCCAAAGTATCAACAAAGAGAGAAAGCTGCTACCTTGATCTATTTCTAAACAGCAACCCTGCTGTTTTTCATGGGCAGACAGGAGCTGTGAATGTAATTGTGACCAATGCTGAGATTAAACCCATGAATGATTTGGCTTGAGCTTTTAAGAGTGATCAAAATTGCGGAGCATAGCCTTGTTTACGGGTTTATAGATCTGCCTGGGGCATCCGACGCCCTTGACTATGATTTATTATTACAGGACAGAGATTATCTCAGACTGGGCTAGAAATGGATCTTGGCTGAGTTATTTAACTCACCGGATGCAATGTGTGAGAGTTGATGGCCTTGTTTCTCAATTTGTCAGTTGTAAAGGGAGTCCCCAAGGCTCAATTTCAGACCCGGTATTGTTTACATAGCCTGGCAATAATACATCACATGTGGCAAAATATTACAAATTCATTTTTATGCTGATGATATGGCTCATGCATAATGGCAGCTAATGTGCTGCTCTTTTTATTTGAAATTGCAGCTACGTCTCTAAAGGCACAAAGGGCCTTTTGTGTTTTGAACCATAAAGAAGAGAAAGTATATGACAGTTTTTAGAAGGACTAATGAAGGGTTTGATCAGCCTCGGCTGCCATCTGTAAAAGAATCCCATTATAGCAGTTACGGTCATTATAATACCATACTATTTGAAGGTATCTGTCAGGATTTTTCATACCATTATTATTATTATTATTGTTTGGGAAGCAATGGAAAATGGCTTTCCATTTTGCTATTTGTATTTAGATGATGGGAAATGAATAATTTGAACAATGATTTCCATCTGGAACTTTATTCAAATGGCCTGCACCAGTCATATGGAGATGACACTTTGGCACATACACGAAGTACCAAAGGGTACACTGTGTTTAAAATTTGGAGGTTGTTTTCAACATTCTCCATATAAATAAATTCACTATGAATCACAACAAATCGCCAACACACTGCTTCTGAAGCATCTGCAGCAGGAAAAACACCAGCACATTTTAAGAATACAGAAATGCTCCCAATAAGGCAGAACTGCATTTCATTTTTGGACTTAGAAAGTAAGAATGAAAATCACGGGCATCCATCTCAAGAAAGAACAGTGCCTTTTAAATAAGATTTCATGCTCTATGACACTAACAAATCAAAAAATAAACAGATAAAACAGCAACTTCCTCAGGAATTCGGTGTGTTTTAAAAGAACATTTACAAAAAGGGAAAGAAAAAAAGATAGAGTCACTTCATATATTTTTCAGACATTTTCTAGCCCTCCAAAGCCCTGCGTTTTCCCACACAGAAAGACAGCCAGTGGCTGCGTGGCCACGGGTAATTTGGATTTAATTGTGTTTGCTTAAGCCATACATTCCACTCCCAAACCATAAAAACGAATCCTAGAAATCACAATGATTTGAAAACTCTGGAGTCTGTGTCCTGTTTGCTTTTTCAAGGGAAGATTCCCAGGAAAGTTTTATTGCAACCTGTGTGTTTACCTTTGGGATCTTCCTAAAACACGGTACCTCCTTTAGAAGGATGCATGGAAGATCAAAAGACCCAACTGCAGTGCCTCCCAGTAGCACTATCAGAGGCCATTGTTAGAGGAGGGTCTCAGAAAAAGAAGGCTGGGTTTCCATGGCCTTTACTCTCCTATGTAGCCATCTGCTTCTTTGACAAATATTTACTGAGTGCCTACTATGTGCTGAGGAGAAAAAGCATCCTGGCAAGAGCACAGGCTTAGAAGCCTGAGCTCAATGAATGGCTTTGCAACTTTCTAAATGGGCAGCCTTGGGCAGAGTAGTTAACCCCTGTATGCCAGGCACATAGTGGAAAGTCAGTGGAGATTTGTCAAGGAAATAAATGACTAAGTTTTTGTTTCTTCATCTATAAAATGTGGCTCTCAGAGCTTGCCTCATGGGGTTGTTGAAGATGTGATGAGAAAATGGATAGATCGTGCTTTATTGCTGTTGCTGTTTTTCCATTAGTATTCAGTGGCCCCCGACCTTTGGTGTCCTGGAGAAGGCAGACAAGCAAATCAACAATTATTTTGCAATGTGTCTGAAAAATAAACTAAACTAGGGGTGGGAGAGCGTGGTGGTGAGACTCGGAAAAGGCTTCCCAGGGAAATAATTCTCAAGTTAAGGTTTATCAGGTAGGTAAAACCCAGCCAGGCAAAAGAAGGGAGGAATGGCATTCCAAGGAAAGGGATTGGAACCCAGGAGGCAGAGGCAGGAGGGAGGTCTGTGTCCTGACAGACGGCTTGCTGTGGCTCAACTCCCAGGCACACAGGGGCGGAGAATAGGCTAAAGAGGCAGGCTCTATTCAGCCATTTTCCTGGGTCTCAACCTTACGTTCTTAATCCAAACCAAACACCAGTGGTGAAGGCACAGGTAAAAAAGAAACTTGGTCAGGCGTCATGGCTCACACTGTAATCCCAGCACTTTGGGAGGCCAAGGCAGGCAGATCACTTAAGGTCAGGAGTTCGAAACCAGCCTGGCCAACATGGTGAAACCCCGTCCCTACTAAAAAAAAAAAAAAAAAAAAAAATTAGCCGAGAGTGGTGGCACATGCCTGTAATCCCAGCTACTAGGGAGGCTGAGGTGGGAGAATTGCTTGAACCAGGGAGGCGGAGGTGGCAGTGAGCTGAGGTTGAGCCACTACACTCTAGCCTGGGCAACAGAGCAAGATTTTATCAAGAAAGGAAAGCAAAGGGAAGGGAAAGGGAAGGAAAAGGGAAGGGAAAGGGAAGGAAAAGGGAAGGGAAGGGAAGGGAAGGGAAGGGAAGGGAAGGGAAGGGAAGGGAAGGGAAGGGAAGGAAGAGGGAGGGAGGAAGGATTCAGCCTTCACAGAAGCCACCAGAAAATCTTCAGAAGTCGCCAGGAAACCTGTTATTGTCCTGAAGCACCCAACTCTAAAGGACACTTGAAATCTTAGAGTTTTAATATCTTTATCCTAGTCTTTTTAGTTCTGAATTCCTGAACTTAATTGTTAATCCCATCTACAGTCACACATCGCTTAATGATGGGGATATATTCGGAGAAATGTGTCCTTAGGTGATTTCGTTGTTGTGACCATCACAGAGTGCATTCCACAAAGCTAGACGGTAGGGTCTCCTATACACCGAGGCTATGTGGTATGGCCTAGTGCTCCTAGACTACAGACCTGCATAGCACGGTCCTGTACTGAATACTGTAGGCAACTGTAATACAACAGCGAGTATTTGTGTGTAAGATATCTAAACACAGAAAAGATACAGTAAAAATACTGCATTACAATCTTATGGGACCACCATCATCTATGTGGTCCTGTGGTTTAACGAAACATCGTTATATGACGCGTAGCTGTAGTTTTACATTTTCAGCTTTTCATCTATGAGCTTTTTATCTTAATATTTTACCTCCTCTATGCTTATGCTTTTAACCTTTTATCTTATTAACTTCAAGCCTCTTATCTTTTATTTTAAATATCACTCATTTTGTCTCATGTACCTTATCTTACAAACATTTTAAATTTGATTTTCAACGAATACTTTGTTTTTCTTACATTTTTTTTCTGGCCTTTCTGGTAGTGTTTTAATTTTATTCACCTTGTAACTTCCTAGCTTCTTTTTCTTTTAAAAGAATTTATTCTTTCTTTTCTCTTTCATTTTCCTTTTCCTCCTCTTCCTTTTCTTTGCCTTCCTTTTCTTCTATTTGACCATATTTGGGCTTGTTTTTTTAATGTCCGGAGAAGACAAATGCTGATAGAGAAGGGAACATGGTGAGAAGCTACCCCACAGGCAGAGGCAGCTGGATCAAAGTCCTTCTTCCCCTTGGGTAACTCTGCAGAACCCCCTGCCCCAGCCCGGCCCTGCCCCTGATTGTCCTTGCAGCTTCCCCTAAAATGCAACCTGAACACCCTCCCACTGCCTGCTATCCCACCCTTATCAGCTCCACCAATGACTTGCCCAGCCCTTTAAAGAACAGAATGAGAGACAGAGAGAGAGGAAACTTACCTGCAGATAATAACATGTTAACTCCTTCCCTGGCTGTAGTTCTGTGACATAGTACACAAAAGGTATTGCAATGGTTTTTCTTTCTGACATCTTATCTATCAGGCCTTACAGGAATTTTTTGCATGTTTAGAATCCATGTGTGTGTGTAAGTGTGTGTGTGTGTGTGTGTGTGTGTGTTACCAGGGACTGTTGTGCCCGTACTAGGAGGTTTTAAACATTGTCAGAACCTATACGTGTTCTCCCAGAACATCAGGTATCAAAGAGCAACGGAGGCCGTGCATTTCCAGGATACATGCCCAGGTCTCCCCTAGTAGTTCTCAGGGAGAGAAGTAGGTAAGGCTGAGCTTCTCCACTTTTTTATTGTCTTCCAAAAGAGAATACAATATTATTCTGAGGAGAATAGAATTTCCGTAGATCATTTAATCATCTCTCAAGGTCTAGGCTGCTTTGTACACATAAGAGTAATTTAGGGAACTGTTAATAATGCAGATTTCACCTACTCAACATCAGCCTTGGCAAATAACTTATGGCTAAGTTCCCAAAAGCAATTGTAAGAAAAAAAAAAAAAAAACAGTGGGACGTAGTTATACTAACGAGCTCTGCACAACAAAAGAAAATAGCAACAAAGTAAACAGACAACCAGCACAATGAGAGAAAATATTTGCAGACTATGC
This sequence comes from Macaca nemestrina, assembly GCF_043159975.1. Classification (NCBI taxonomy): domain Eukaryota; kingdom Metazoa; phylum Chordata; class Mammalia; order Primates; family Cercopithecidae; genus Macaca; species Macaca nemestrina. The sequence goes on along the minus strand of NC_092128.1, from coordinate 104,345,335 downwards.
ATCCAATAAAGGACTACTATCCAGAATGTGTAAGGAACTTCAATCAGCAAGCAAAAAACAAATGACCTCATTAAAAGATGGGCAAGGCTGGGCGCAGTGGCTCATACCTGTAATCCCAGCATTTTGGGAGGCCAAGGCAGGCAGATCACTTGAAGTCAGGAGTTCGAGACCAGCCTGGTCAACATGGTGAAACGCCATCTCTACTAAAAATACAAAAATTAGCCGGGCATGGTTGTGCACAGCTGTAATCCCAGCTACATGAGAGGCAGAGCAATAGAATCGCTTGAACCCAGGAGGCAGAGGTTGCAGTGAGCTGAGATCACCCCTCTGCACTCCAGCCTGGGCTACAGAGCAAGACTCCATCTCAGAAAAAAAAAGAAAAAAAAAAATGGGCAAAGGACATGAACAGTTACTTCTCAAAAGAAGACATACAAGTGGCCAACTAATATATTTTTTAAAATATTCATCATCACTAGTCATAACAGAAATGCAAATCAAAACCACAATGAGATTCTGTCTCACCCCAGTCAGCAAGGCTATTATCAAAAAGTCAAAAAATAACAGAGGCTGGGGAGGTTGCAAAGAAAAGGGAACACTTAAACACTGCTGGCGGGAATGTAAATTAGGCCAGCTACTGTGGAAAGTAGTTTGTAGTTTTCTCAAAGAGCTTAAAACAGAACTACCATTTGACCCATCAATCCCATTACTGGGTGTATACCAAAAAGAAAATAAATTTTTCTACCAAAAAGACACACACACTCATATGTTCATCATAGCACTATTCACAATAGCAAAGTCATGGAATCCATCTAGGTGCCCATCAAAGATTGATTAGATAAAGGAAATATAGTACATATACACCAAGGAATACTACACAGCCATAAAAAAGAATGAAATCATGTCCTTTGCAGCAATGTGAATGCAGCTGGAGGTTATTATCCTAAGCAAATTAATATAGGAACAGAAAACCAAATACTGCATGTTTTCACTTATAAGTGGGAGCTAAGCATTGAGGACACATGAACATAAAGATGGGAACAATAGAAAGTGGAGACTAGTAGAAGGGGGAGAGAGAAAGAGGAGCGTGGGCTGGAAAACTTCCTATTAGGTACAATATTCACTCCTTGAGCGATGGAATCATTCGTACCCCAATCCTCAGCATCATGCAATTTGTTTGTTACCCATGTAACAGACCTGCACATGCATCCCTGGAGTCAAAAATAAAAGTTGGAATTTTTAATGCAGATTTTGCAGACACTCCCCGGAGATTGTGATTCAATAGAATGCGGTCCAGGAATCCAAAAAATTTTTTTGCCAAATGTCCCCAGGAGATTCTGATGTAGGTGCCCCATGGGCTACGCTTTGAGAAGCACTCACTAAGCTTATATGGGCAGAATCTTTTAATAGATTCTGCCTTCAGAACTCTCCCTTTGCAGCATCCTGCTGAGAGGGTGTCCCCTTCCCAAAGATGGCTGTTGTCCCACTACTGTAAAACCCGAGTGTGTCTCCTACCCAGGTAGATGCTTCTGGTCCTTTTCTAAGAAACCTTCAGACTACCTTCACCATTTCCAATACTCCTCTCCAGAATTATCCTGGAAACTTTCCTTAGGTGCCCGACTCACGAATAAGCCCCACCCTCGCAAGCGAACAGTCCTGTTCCACCTTTGGTAGGATGGGTCTAGTTTGTCAAAGCTGGAGTGAGCTGTTCCACCAGGCAACGCAGCCGCAGTGGCTGCCCGGTGCAGTGAGGCCATGGGACGCATTCCTTCAGCTGCTCTGGATCAGAGTGAGGCTTTCATCATTTGGATTCCTGTCTTGGAGCTCAGCCAGTTTCAGGATAAGGACCTAAGACACTGGGCTCTCGAATAGACTTTGATGCTGGGTTTGTTTGCTGATCTGTTGTTCTTGTATCTTTTAAGACTTGAGGGTGTGTTTGAATCCTAAAAGGGATGTCATAAAGGGGAGAAGCTAAGATGAAGAAGGAGAGGGCCTTCCAACCTGAAGGAGGCCCCAAAAAGGCAACAGAGAGGGATCTGAGCACAGTTCCTCCAGTGTGATTAGGAGCAAGCAGTGAAGGATGAGTGTAGGGGCAAGTGGGAGCCTGGGTTCGGCAGCAAGCTCCATCTGGCAGCTCCACTATGAGGCTAAAACTGAGGGAGGGTTCCAGTGAAACCAACTTTTAGAGAGAGTACAGGGGGAATGGAGGCACCCTGGCGAGGGAGGGAAGAGTGAGCTCTCTGGAAAAATGAAATAAGTTTGCTGTACTCCATCGGGATCCCAGTTAGCATTGTTATTCCAGAATTTATGATGTTAAAAGTTGACACAGTTGTGCAGATTTCCTCTGGCGATTTTCAGACACCAGGAGAAGGTAGAGGATGGATTGATCCGGGGTTGCAGTCTTGTTAATTCCATTTTGGAAAGACAGAAATGCATAAGAATTGAATATGTAAAAGATTAGTTTTATGAAATCTGAACTGAACAATAAGGAAAATAAAGACAGGAGCAGGTGATGGATAATGAGAAAATGCATATATGGGGAGGTGGTCAAAGGTCCCAGTTAATTTTAAGAGTAATTGAAGATGGAAGGGGTGTTGAATAGATGGCTGGAGAGGACAAGAGGCCAGGTTCAAGAGCAGGATGTTTGTTTTCTGTGGAGAAGTTCCTGGAACTGACAAGGATCAGGATGTGACCATGGGAGGAAGCTGCTAAAGTTGGATGGAAGAGGAAAAGATGACACAGTCCCAGAACAGAGAGGATGGTGGATGGGTTAGTTGCTTGAAAGTGATTTCTATGGGAGGCGAATCATTTTCTTACCATTGTGATTTCTATTAGGTATAATAACCGAAATGGAAAATTCCACCCGAAACTATTAGAGAGGCCATGGCATTGCATCAATATGAGACATGTTTCTGGGGAGAGCGTGGTTCGTGTCCCTTGCCCAGGGAGGATGGCATAGTATAGAGAATTTGCTCCTCTGCTCTCTGTCATCATTTTGAAGAGACTCTGAATGGTATAAAAATGATTAGCCCCTAACTTTCACTTTAAAAATGGAGTTTTACCATAGCTTAGCCCAGCCTGCCTTAAACATGCTCAGAGCACTTACATTAGCCTACAGTTGGGCAAAATCATCTCACACAAAGACCTTTTTATAAGAAAGTGTTGAACATCTCAAGTAATTTGTTAAATACTGTACTGAAGTGAAAAACAGAACAGTACTCAAAACACTGTTTTTACTGACCTCACCTTGTGTTCCCACCATCATAAAGTCAAAAATTGTAAGTTGAACCATCGTAAACTGAGGACTGTCTGTGTACAATTTTTGTCCATTAAAGATAAATAATAATAAAGAAAAAATAAAACTGGATTTTTATTTCTTAGTGTCAAAAATTTAGAAAATAAATGCAAGGAAAAAGAAACAGAGAAAATGAAAAACTATGTATTGTATATTGCTCAAAATATCACCTTATGAAGAAAACCACTATGTACATTTTAATGTATATAATTCTAGGATATGTGTGTGTACACTTGTGTCCATTTTCTTTAAAAAATAAAATCATATTGCATAGTAATATGCTTGTTTATCTATTTAGTTATAAATGCATTTCCATGTCAGTAAAAATTCATCCAACATGGTTTATTTTTACATTATTTTCTTCAACATGATTTTTAGTGTCTATCCTACTTCACTACAATTTCTTCAATCCCCTATTTTCTCATTTTTAGACATTAGAAACAATGCAATGATGAACATCTTTGTAAGTGCATCTTTGGACACATCCATGATTATTTCCTTCAGTGAATTTTCTAGAAAGAGTCTTCCTCAAGGCCATACTTGTCTTGGTGTGTTTTTACACAGCCAAACTGCTATGCAAGAAGGTTGTATCCATTTAGTAATATCAGAAGTGCCAGTTTCTACACACCCTTCCAGGTATGAGGCATTACTCCTCTTTGTAATTAGTCTCTGTAATCTTTGCCAATCTGATAGCTGGAAAGTAGCATTGCATTTTTATTTACATTTTATGGATTCCCTGGGATGTTGAACATCATCTCACACAGATGCATTCCTGGCCCCACCTTCACCCCTTCCCAAACTACTTTTCCCAGCCTGAACTTTGGAGTTTTGCCCTGAGCGTACACTGAAGAACACTCTGAAAAAGAGTCCCACAAAATGTGTGTCTGTATTCACTATAAGGAGGGTTTGGATCGTCATGAAAGATGTCTTTTTCTAGGACCTCTTTTAGTGACAGGAATAGACTGCTTCTGAATATCCAGTTTATTTTTATCTCATTGATGCTGTGGAATGTGCAATTCACTCAAGTCTACTCCACACGCCTTCTTGGGCACCAACCCAATAGTCTTTCCAATCGTTATTTTTCCTTTGCCATATTTTCTGCAACTATTTCTAACTTGATTGCATCTTGTTTCTTGGGCATTTATGCAACACAGGGTGTAAAGAGAAAAACTATGGTAATTGATGGGTTGATTGCGGATTATGACGGTGGGTACCACCCCACACGTTGGCAGACACTGATACTGAGCTAATGTGGAGCTTCCCAGAGTTTTGTGCATTATGGCACACACAGAAAATGATGTTGGTACAACTCATTCAGGAAAATGGAGGCGATTCCAAAGCCAGAGGAGATGGTTGAGAGGTTCTATTCCCACCCCATTCCATTCCCTAAGGTGTCAGAAGACCATTGGTGGCATACAAGTTGAGAAGCCCTGGACCAGTGGAAGAAAAATACTTTACTAAAGTAAAGCTAATAAAAGTAAATTATTTCCTGACTCATGACTACTTCAAAACAAATGCTTTTTTTCCCTCAGGTAAATGTATATTATTTTCATATACTATAAAGAAAACGAGAATGATTCCCTGGCATGGAAGTTACCTACAGACAGCTGCTACCCTTACATGTGTCTGGAATTTGTGTTCACCCATGTCCTTTTCCTTCTTTTTTTTTTCCATGCTTCTTTTTTTTTTTTTTTTTTTGAGACAGCGTCTTGCTCTGTCGCCCAGGCTGGAGTGCAGTGGCATGATCTCAGCTCACTGCAACCTCCACCCCCCAGCAATTCTCCTGCCTTAGCCTCCTGAGTAGCTGGGATTACAGAAGACTGCCACCACGGCCAGCTAATTTTTAATTTTTTTTTCGGTATTTTTGGTAGAGACAGGGTTTCACTGTGTTCGTCAGCTGGTCTCAAACTCCTGACCTCATGATCTGCCTGCTTCGGCCTCCCAAAGTGCTGGGATTACAGGTGTGAGCCACCACGCCCAACCCCCATACTTCTTCAAAAGCATTCAATCCCTTCTCAGAGCCTCAAGATGGCACCTTCTATTCATGGATACCCTGGAGTCTTTGGCTCTGCCTCTCCTAGGCTGGCTCCTGGGTGTCCCTTTTCTTTTGCTCCAGGTTCCCAGTCCTGCCTTTCTCTCCGTCTTCACCATCTCTCGGGTCCCTTCCCTCTGTTTTCCCGCCCAGACTAGGATTCAGACACCTCAACTCAAAGTCTTATCTCACTGTGGCGGAGAGGACTCAGATGTCTGCCATGCATGTTTCAGTTTTCTGGACACAAGGCTAAGCTGCCTTTCCTGGCATGCCTGCATCTAGGTGGGGCACCACAGAGGGTCTCACCATAGCATGTGAGTAGGGCTGGCTATGTCACTGCTGGGCCCAGGGAGTTCAGCGTGTGTGTCTTCTTTACTCTCTCTCTTCCCCCATCTGCCAGCTGGACCACAGCAAGGTGACCTCGAAGTCCCATTCTGGACATGGCAAAGCCGCACAGTGGGAGAAGAATGAAACCCTGAATGACTGTACAGGGGAGGGCTCCCCACTAACTGCACTGAGCTGTGACATGGTAGAGAGATAAATCTATGTAGTTTAAGATCATCAAAATTCAGGGAGTTGTCTGTTATAGCATTTAGCATATGCTAATTATGTACTCAATTTTCTTCTGTTTCTAAAGAAAGGAAAAGCAGACCGTTCTAACTTTTTCATTTTAAGGATATGATTACCAATCACCAGGGTATATACTCCAGATGTAGGGTTTTAAAAAAAAAAAAAAAAAAAAAAAAAAAAAAAAAAAGGACAAGGGAGGTTTTGGAATTATTAAATTCTTACAACAGTGTTTCCCAGAAGGTACTTTGTGGAACACTAGTTCCCCCAGGAGTACATAGCAAAATTTAGAAAAGGAGGTTCCACGGCTTAATAATATTGAGAAATACAGAATGAAAGGCAATGGGCTTCTTTGCTACAGGCCTTTTCAGGGCCTTTGATAGACAGTTGTACATTGTCTCTCTCCACAAGGGGGCTCTGTTGAACAGATTTGTCTCAACCCAAAAGACTAAAGAGCAAATTGGAGCAGAGCAAGAACTGGCTCCTTTCAGAGTGAAATTTGTACCTCTGGGTACCTTTAGAAGCAGAAATCACATTCTGCTAGGACCCTGCCCCAGCCTAGAGTGATTCTCCTAAAGCAGATCTTTGAATGACTCCCCCGCAGCAGAGGACCCAATCTAGGGGCGCCTGTTCCATCATCCACCTCCTCGTGTTGCATCAAACCCACCAAGGCTGTGGTGGTACCACGGTCCCTGGTGAAAGCAACAGGCCCCTCCCACCTCAGGGCCGTTGACGTGGAACCATCATGGCCTCTTGTCAGGAAGGCAAAGAAAAGACAGTCTCCAATTGCCCAGCAGCGACTGCAGTTGAATAGATGATGTCGTATAGCTAAAGAGAAAGTTGGTAAGAATCATACCATGTGTGGCATGAAGGGAAAGATTGAGGAAGGACAACCAAGTTATCAGTGGGACAGAGGAAACCAAGCCGGCATGACAAGCATTGGAGGGTGTACTTAGTGACAGTGTAGAGGTGACAAGGGGTGTTGTTGCCTAAATTCCATATGAGCACATTGGCAGTCAACCGCCTGCAAGCCTTCTGGCAAATAGAGTGCAGCCTTGCGTCAATTTCTGAGGGAAAGGCTGTCCGAACTTGCTCTGAATCACATCCAACTGAATGTTGTAACCCTACAGTCTTCAAGCCTCAACACTAACTCTGAACTGTATCACTTGCCCCTGCCTGAAACCCGAGATTCCATTTCCTGCCATGATTGCAGCGCACAGAGCTCAGCAAACAAGTTGCTTGTAAGATACTTTTAAGGCAAACTAAATGTGCATTTTAGGTTTTAATCTCATCTGGAAGATGGCTAGTACCAACACCAGGAGAAGTCTCTGTCGGCTTAAACCAGAGGGGTCAATGTTGTCCCAAGAAAGGAAGCAGAATAAGGCCTGCCCTCGGTGTTGCTCACCAGTGACTCCCCCATCTGTGGCACACTAACGGAGCAAAAACGCCAGCTGGCATTATAGAAATCATCCAACACCCAGGACCCTGGACTGCCCCTTGTGTACTTAAGAACTCTAGTCATTGTCTACCTAGATTTGGCAGGGAAAACTGAATGTCCAGGCTGAAACTGTACCCTTCGTCTCTCTAGATACCAAAGGCCAGGCATTCATGCTCCTCAAAGTCAAACCACCCCTCAGAACCAGCACCAGCCGTGAGTCCAGCCTCTGCCAAGGAGAAACAGCGCCTGGAGCGCTGCTGGGCCTTCACCACTCTCACTCTCCCCTCCGCTCTACCTCCTTTATTTGCGTTTCCCACAGTACCGGACACACCGAAGCACGATAGATCCCCGTAAAATGAGTGAAAACCAGGTGAAATACATGGAATAACGCCTTGATGAACTCTAGCTCCAACCAAAGTGCTGACAGTCTCTTTTGCTCCCCTTGGTGTCTTCCCTGGATCTCCTGATTGTTCTCCAGCATCATCCTCTGGGAGTGTATGTTACAGACACAGTTCCCAGGCCTGCCATTAGACATTCTGCCAGTAGAGGCAGAGGGGAGAGCCCAGGAATCTGCATTCTGAAACCTCTGCCCAGGAGACACTCTGCACATAGAGTGTGAAGAATGCTGCCCTAGGTTCCTACTGCCGGCAGCCTTCCTTCTATCCAGAGTGAATTGCAAACCTACCCACACCCACTCACTTCCTGCTTCCCTGAGGATGCCGAGGACGCCCATTGGCAGGCCAGCCTCTCTCCTCTCTATCACTGCCAAACCAGCGAACTCTGGCCTCTGAGAAAGAAGCACACCCTTCCCAGTCTTGCCCATAATCCCATCTCTACTGCCCCACCAGACCATCGCTGCTGCCCTTGTATGCTGTCAAATGAGATTCTGCTGCCTCCCCTCCATGTGAGAGATCACGCTCAATGTCCCCATTCTTAAAAAAAAAAAAAAAAAAAAATTCAGGTCTGTCTTCCCTTCATCACCAAACCCGTTAAACCTCCTGCCTATCCTGGTCCTCCTCATTCCCCACCTCCCCCTTACTCTTCAGTCCTCACTGCCTCCCCGCACCACTCTACAGGACCACCTGCAGCTCTGTCATGAAAATGATGCTGTGCTACACCCAAAGGGTGCTTTATAGCTCATGAAACACTTTCACACACATTTTGTCATTTGAACTTCATGACTCTGAATAAAGTATGTGATATCTCAGTCCCAAACTTCACGATCATACCTCCTTCCAAATGTTTGCCATATCCTTTTGCCCCTCTGTTATTTACTAAGCATTTTTCTTAAATAGACTCACCTATTTTAATAAATTTATTTTGAAAGAAAAATGTATATTGTTCTTATTAATAATATCGTTGGTCTTAAATAAGAGACATTAGTATAAAGAAATTCAGTGAAAACAAAACAATGTTGTTCAATTTTAAAGTCAGAGACTCTGGCCTGTGGCTGAAGGTGAACTCCTGAGCCCCTGGAGAAAGTCAGCTCTCCGGTTTCCCCCACTGCTCCCACCCAGAGGAGGAAGGCTCGCCCCACCTACTGGGCTTCCTCCTGGCCCTTTCAGGTCCACAGAGGCCTGTCTCACTCACAAGGGTCAATATCAACCCTTCTCCTGTCTCCAAAAGCCAGAATTTTCCCAGGACCTAGTCCCAGACACTGCTTTCCAACCACTGTCCAACCCACGAGGAGGAAGCTCCACCCCAGTCCCCCACAAAAGGGTCTCAGCAGAGCATCACACCCAGGTGCCCACAGAATTCTTTAATGGCCTATAGGAGAGACAAGAAATGGGGCACTGGGAGGACTTAGTGGGGGCCACACTCGAGTGACCACATTTCCAGCATTTCCTTTGTAAGTTTCTAGCCAGAAATGATTTCCTGACAAGGCTTAGAGCCCACAGTCCATTCATATTATGTCTTAAAATGAGGATGCTGCAGCCATTGTGAAAAACAGTACGGAGGGTCCTCAAAAAAGTAAGCGTAGAATTACCATTTGATCCACCAATTTCACTTCTGGGCGTGTACACGAAGAAATCAAAAGCAGGGCCTTGAAGAGATATTTGTATGCCCATGTTCATAGCAGCATTATTCACAAAATCCAAAGGCGGAAATAACCCAAGTGTCCTGGATAGTTGAATGAATAAGCAAAATGTGGTCAATCCGTACAATGAAATATTATTCAGCCTTAAAATGATAGGAAATTCTGACACATGCTGCAACACAGATTAACTTGAAGATATTATGTGAAGTGAAAGAAGCCAGATATAAAAGGACAAGTATTACACAATTCTACTTATATGTGATACCTGGCGTAGTCAGAGTAATGGAGACAGAAAGTATTAATGGTGGTTGTCTGGGGCTGGGGAAGGGGGGATGGAGAATGATTATTTAATGGATATAGAGTTTCAGTTTGGGTTCATTTAAAAGTTCTGGAGATAGGCCAGGCGCAGTGGCTTATGCCTGTAATCCCAGCACTTTGAGAGGCTGAGATGGAAGGATTTCCAGGAGTTCAAAGTTGCAGTGAGCTATGATCACACTACTGCACTCCAGCCTGGGTAGGAGAGCGAGACCCTGTCTCAAAAATTAAAAAAATAAAAAAAAGTTCTGGAGATAGTGGTAATAATTGTACAACAATGTGAATGTACTTCATGCTACCGAACTGTACACTTAAAAATGGTTAAAGTGGTGATTTTTATATTGTATGTATTTTAATATATAGTTTATCACAATAAAAATTGGGCTCAGCAGTTAAGTATTACAAAGGCATTGCAGTCATACTAACATCAAATTGAAACTTTCTATTTCACCAAATTCAGAGTGAAATTGAACTGAAAAGCAGATTACTTTCTTACTGTGTGATTCAATATTATTTTGAAGGTCACATTACAGTATCTTCAAAATCACCAACCGATTTTGATATGTTTATCAAGTTTGGGGAAAACACTCTAGTATCTTACATAGTTATTACACTGATGAGGACAGTAATAATGAATCCCAGACATAATAGATGTAATAAGTGGATTCCCCAAGGTCACACATAGTAAGTGGCTTGATAGAGGCTATTCTGATTCCTGATTTGATGTCAGTCTCATTCATCTACAGAGTTCCTTCGCCTTTCTCCTCCTCTTCTTCTCCTTTGGCATCCAAGACTGAACTCCTTTTGTTCTCCTTCCTGTTTTTCTTCCTCTGTTTTTTGTGGGTTTTGTTAAATTAATAGACTTCATTTTTTAGAGCAATTTTAGGTTTACAGAAAAATTGAGCAGAAAGTACAGAGAGTTTCCACATAACTCCCCCCTACCCCCGCCAACCTCCCCATTATTAATATATTGCATTAGCATGGTATGCTTGTTATAATAGATGAGCTAATACTGATAATTATTAAAGCCCACAGTTTACATTATGGTGCATTCTTTGTCTTGTCCATTCTGTTGGTTTTGATAAACGTATAATGACAGGCATCCACCACTACAGAATCGTACAGTTCCACTGCCCTAAAAATCCCATTTGTTTCTCTTGATTCGCCCACGTTTAGAGATTTCCCAGAGTTCTGGCCCTCTCCTCTTTCTCTCCTTGCTTTACTGGGGCAGAAAATGCCCCTTGGGGGATCCCTTCCTCCCCACATTTCCAGGGATCACTTCCATCTTGACAACTCTCTGAGCAACCTCCCTGCTGGCCTGCTGCCCAGCACCACTGGGATGTGGAAGAAACCCCACTGTATTGTGTGTCTCCGCCCCCTACTCCTGACCACCTATTTCTCTTAATGACAAGCCATCCTCCTAGTCACCTCATCACCCTGGAATCAACTTTGGCTCTTCCCTTCTTATCCTTTGAGGCAGAGGCTTTAAAAGGGGGCAGGGGGCAGTGACAGGTTGGAGTCATGTTTGCAATGATTATAGACTCTCTGGCTGCGGGAATCTATCTTCAAGTCCTCTGACCCATGCAAGGTGAATGGCAAAAATAATGACCTGGTGAGCCAGCAGCCACTTTCACAGAAGAAGTGCTTCTTTGTAGTCAACCAAGGAAAGACCCCTCCTTCTATTTTCACATCAAACAGGTCTTTCCCTCCCCACCCCCTCGGCTGCCTTTGATGTTTCTCTTCTCTGACCCAGGTCTTGGCACTGGTGGGAAAGAAACTCAGGATGAGACCAGATTTGCTGATCACCAATAGAATGATTGAGCTTATTCTCTGAGGGAAACGTTCAAAGAATTTATTAACGGTCTATTTTAAATATAAACTCATCAATTTAATAAAAAGGTACCGTACAAGGCTGTCTGACCCAATGTTTGCCCTCAAGTACTTCACTGAAAAGTTGAGAAGAAACCCACGTAAATAAGGAATGAAAATTCAGTGTGATGTACTGTGTAATTATAGAAGTCAGGAGATGACAAACGAATGTATTGGGGCTAGGATTGTGTCCAGGTGCACGTAACAAGAAACAGTGACATAACCAAATAGGAGTCATTTTTCCCAAATAACAGAAAGTGCAGAGCTGTGTAGTCAGTCCAGGGAGGTAGCACCAGAAGCTCCATTAAGCCATCAGGTCTCAAACTCCCTTTATCATTCCCCTCCCACCATCCTTCATTTGTGACTTTCATCTTTATGCCTATAAGATGACTGCTTGCACATCTAGACATCGAATGTGGGTTTTGGACATGAAAAACAGCTAACAGTGAAGGTCAAAAGGCATGTACCAAGTGAGACTGTCTCTTTTAACCAGGAAATTAAGAGCTGTTCAGGAAGCTCCACCCAATAGACATCCACATACACCTCATCGGCTAGAATGATGTCATGGGGATCAGGCACAAGTGAGCTAGGAATTCAATTTTATAAAGTGGGCACATTGCTGCACTGAACAAAATTGGAGATCAGTGAAAAAGGAAGATCTGGGACAAGCCAGCCACCATGTGGTGAAGACACTCCATCAGCTGTATAGAGAGGTCCATGTGGTGAGGAACTGAGGCATCCTGTCAGCCACCAGCACTAACACATCAGCTGTGTGCTCAAGCCACTTTAGAAGCAGTTCCTCCAGCCCCATCAAGCCTTCAGATAACTGCAGCCCCAGTTGTAACCCAATGCAATGTCATGAGACCCTCAGCTACAATCACGCAACTAACCCCTCTTGGATTTCTGTGTTAGTCTGTTTGGGCTGCTATTATGAAAATACCATAGACCAGGTAGCTTATAAACAGCAGAAATTTATTTATCATGGTTCTACAAGCTGGGAGTCCAAGACCAAAGTGCCAGCAGATTCAGTGTCTAGTAAGGGCCTTCTTCCTGGTTCACAGACAGCCATCTTTTTTGCTGCATTTTCACATGACACAAGGGGCAAGAAGGTCTCTTTCATAAGGGCACTAATCCCATTCATGATGGCTCTGCCCTCATGATCTAATCACCTCCAAAAGGCCCCACCTCCTCCTAATACCATCACATTGGGGGTTAGAACTTCAACATAAGAATTTTGAGGAGACACAAATGTTCACACCATAGCAATTCATAACTCTCAGAAATGGCATGAGACCATAAGTGATTACTGCTGCTTCAATGAAGTTTGGGGCTAATTTGTTAAGATCAACTCATGACTAATGCAGAAAATGAGAAAGAAGAGATGGGGAAAATGTGGATTGGGCAACTAGCCATGCCTACCACAAAGAGAGGATAGTTGAAAATTTCTTTCAGAGTTGGATAAATCTTTGAAGAAGCAATAATGTATTAACAAGGTGTACAAGAATAAAACAACTTGCCAGGCTGAGAAGGAAAGTCTGTGGGGAAATCCTTTGGATAAGGAGAATCCATGCCTAATTAACTGAGCCCACACACTGTATGGATATTAGGTTTAGAGGAAGCACTGCTACTTCCAGCTTGTTCATTGGTGGCACCAGCAGGGTGGGGTTTGAGGTGGTGTTGGGGAGAGAAAAGTGAAAGAAGCAGTAGATGTATGTGAGAGCTGAATCATAAGGGGCCTTGACATTCTCATTTAAAATCTTAGTTTTGATTGGAGTTTTGATGGAGGGTCTGAAGGCTCTGAAAAGGGGATACTCATGATCAGATTCTATTTGAAAAAGATCACATTGGCAGTAGCGGGGAGCATAAACTAGATACAGACTTCCTAGGCCATTTAGAGGAAAGTTCTGTTGATGAAATTAGATGAACAAAACATGGCATTTAGGTATTTTGAGTTTTTGCAGAGATCATGGGCCCTTTCATGACGCCTAAAAGGAGCAGAAAATTGTGCATCCTTATCAAAAATACAAGTAATGTACAATAGGCAGAGAATAGCTGCCTGACTCTGGACTTAGAGCTCAGCCTAAATCACACCCTGCTACACACCCTGATGCACAATGAGATGCCGCTTCACACTTATCAGAATGGCTGAAATCCAAAACACTGACACCAATGCTGGCAAAGATGTGGGCCAACAGGAATGCTGCTTCACTGCTGGTGGGAATGCAAACTGATACCGCCCCTTTGGAAGACAGTTGCCCAGTTTCTGCTACTTAGGCAATGCCTCACCATTGGAGACCCTCTGAACCTTGGAACCCTCTCCAGCAAAATGAGGATAATGATGGAGTTACCACATCGCCAAGAGTGAGCTTCAGAAATAACTTATGTAAAGATCCCAGCAAAATGCCTGGCAAGCTGTGGGATCTATCTGGTACTCTTCAGTTGATTGTCTCATTAGCTGCAAAACTGTTTAGTCAGCAAGGGGGTACTGGGCCAAGTCACCCACTTCACAAGTAAGGAAACCCTAACAAAGATGATTTATGATTTATGGCAGAGCTAAGATTTGAATCTGGGTGTCTTGATTGTCAATTCAATGTTGCTCCCCTCAGCAATGACATGCAGCCAAGCAATTACACTATTGGTAGTGAAAATAAAAGTTAAAAAGTTCTGATGAAAGATAAAATAATCAAAATAAAAGCACAGGATTATTCCCACAAGATGCATCTTCAGCCTTCTCTCCCTTGCTCTCAATCCACGTCTCCACCTGTATTAGTCCGTTTTCACGCTGCTGATAAAGACATACCCAAGAGTGGGTAATTTCCAAAGAAAAAGAGGTTTAATGGACTCACAGTTCCACCTGGCTGGGGAGGCCTCATATTCACAGCAGAAGGTGAAAGGCATGTTTTACGTGGCATCAGGCAAGACAGAAGTGCCGAGCAAAAGAGGAAAAAGCCCCTTATAAAACCATTGGATCTCTTGAGAACTCACTCACTATCACAAAAACCGCATGAGGGGGACTGACCCTATGATTCAATTACCTCCCACTGGTCTCTCCCACAACATGTGGGGCTTATGGGAACAATTCAAGATGAGATTTTGGTGGGGACACAGCCAAACCATGTCTCCACCCATCTTACTGCCGCTCCATCTGACTCTTATTCATAATGTACCATAAGGTGCTGCGGAAGAGGATCATGCTTTTCTGTGAATCATCTCACTTTACCCTCACAGGTGTTCAGTGAGTAAGCGGCAATTGCCACTTGGCTTTGTCACATTTGTTACAGGTGCATTACTTTAGTTCAGAAGAAATTGAGGTTCTAGTATGGCTGGTTTTTGAGTATGTAAAGTTAAACAAGCAAGATCTCAGCCCTGGAGGAGTCCAGTATTCAGTGGGGAAAACAGGCCTTGAATGAACGCCTAGTATGCCAGATGATAAACCCTACCCCAGAGAGATAAACAACCTGCCCTGAAGAGCACAGACAAGGAAATATTTCACTGTAGTTCTGAGTGTCAGTGAGGAAGATGGATGAACCCCGAAGTTAGAATAAGGGTGCCCTTGAGTTAGGCTTTGAAGGATGAGTAGAAGCTCACCAGAAAGAAAAGTGTTTGAGCCAAACGGGAGTAGCAAGAGTGATGTCCAGGAGCACAGACACTGAACTGTTGAGGAATTGAAAGAATGTGGGCAGTGCTGGAGGAGTGCATGCCTAGGCAGGGAGTGGCAAGAGATGAGGCTGGAAAGACAGGCTGAGGCCTTGATGCCTCTTCAGAGAGGGAGGTGAGGCTTCATTTCAAAGATAGTGAGGAGTACCTGGGAGGTTTGTGAGCACTGAATTCAACTCTTAGGCTTTTGGACGAGGGATCTATCATGGGCTCCTCCTTCTGACACCATGTCTTGTCTTACAGTACCAAGGCTGTTCACCCCGCAGAATCTCACAGCGAACGCAGACCATCCATTTTACTAGGGACTGAGTCTGTCCCTTTTGTGAGCCCACTGGAGTGACAAATGAGGCATAATGGGAGTAACATACATGATCAAGAGACACTTATCTAGCCAATCCATTTGTTCATGAGGGTGATTTATCAAGAAAGCAAACCAACTGCCAAGCTGGGGGAGCAGGAGTCTCCTGGAGCTGATGCACGCTTGCTGGCAGAGCATTAACGTCACTGAGCTCCACACTCAGAGGGCCATCGCAGCTCCCTGGCCATGCCAGTGCCTCCCCGCCATCCACAGGACTGTTTGGGAGGGGACCTCACCTCCTAGACCACAGCACCATACTAGCGGCACCAACCAAGCACAAAGGCCTTAGGGTCCACGGAAGTTGTCATGAGCCCTTCAGGCTCCACTAATGTGATTTGTAGCCCTCATGGTGACCACATCTGGGGGCCAACCCGGGTCTTCCGAGAAGACACTGGGCGCCACTAGGACTGAAGAAGTTATTTATCACCTGCAGCATCCAGGATTGCAGGAGGAGGGAAGCATAGACAATGACCGGCCACCCATGGTTCAAGAAACACCTTGCCCAAATATTATTCTGCACCAGGCATTTACTGCCCTTCTCAGCAGCCCTCTGGATTCCGGCTCTGGGCCAGTGCCATGCCTGTGGGAGGAAGCCCTTTCCATCCCCACCATCCCATCCAGCCTTCTCAGGTGACATCGGACCCAGCCAAGGAGCTTACCAATCTAACTGGCGAGGGACCGCCTCACTGCCCGTGAGACACATAAGTAACTTGGGGCCAGGACCTCCTGTTGTTTTGTAACATAAGTACTTTCCACCCAGGGTGCATAAGTCAAGGAGGGTTTGATTGTGGAGTCCAAATCGCTGCTATCGCAGTGTTATTGTAGCCTCCCATTCTTCCTTCTGATTACTCCGCTCAACATAATCTACAGCGGTCAGCGATAAACCTGCTGGCACTCAATTTATAGGCAAACAATTCCTGTCTCTTGTCGGACACTTATCTTTTCCAGCAGTCAAAGAAAAACTATATATAGTGTCTCTCTGGCGTCTAATCCTCTGTTTTTTTCGGCAGAAGGGAGACATCAAGGTTTTATGTTGGGTGAAAGGGAGCAGAGTTTAGCTTCTTCCTGGAACATAACAAATGGCTGTGTACCAGGGTGGAGCCGGCTGGCAGCGCAGGGCTGGCTGTAGAAAGAAGAGGCAAGGGAGGGGGAGGAGCAAAGCTGGAGATGAGGCCATGACGCAGCAGCCTGCAGGTGATTAGCCCAACGCACAAACCAGGTGAGACAAAGGCAGGATTGGTGTTGGGAAGGAAAATGGCAATAAGACAGATGACCAAGAGTGGTCCTCTAGAAAACCCTCCACTTTTCTTCCCAGAACTCGGTGTCATAGTAATGCCATAGGAAGTCTGTACAGCGCTTTCTTTATGAAGCATTTTCACACTGTATGATTGCATTCCCATGGTAATCCCATAAGGCAGGTTGAGATAAGAACTACTCCCATTTTTAGATGAGAAAATAGACATGCTAAATGTGCTTGCCAAATGTCATAGCACTGGTAAGTAATAAAGAGAAGGATAAAAAGTCCTGGCTTTCTGACATTTAATCCACTGCTTTTCCCATTCATTCCATTGTAGGGTTTATTCACCTTAGGTTAACTCAGTTGCACCTGCACATAGTCACACACACACACACACACACCCCCACCCCTAACACTACCAGCAGCCAAATAGAAGGAAACATAGAGAAGTGGCCAAAACTTTTTTCTTATGGCGATATTTATAATACTCTCTGTCCTCTATAGAGATGTAATTGATTACTGCTCAGAAATTATTCTTAGCACTTCATAAAAAAAGCCAAAATTAATTAGACATCAGCAAAAGAAACCTTCGTTTAATTGGCTGTTTTCTGTCCTCCACTTTTGGAGACCAAAAAATGCCCCAAAAAACAAGTTGATAAAAAAGATTTTTTTTGGCCGGGTGTGGTGGCTCACGCCTGTAATCCAAGCACTCTGAGAGGCGGAGGTGGGCAGATCACCTGAGGTTGGGAGTTCAAGATCAGCCTGACCAACATGGAGAAACCCCATCTCTACTAAAAATGCAAAGTTAGCCAGGCAAGGTGGTGCATGCCTATAGTCCCAGCTACTCGGGAGGCTGAGGCAGGAGAATTGCTTGAACCCAGGAGGCAGAGGTTGCAGTAAGCCGAGATCATGCCATTGCACTCCAGTCTGGGCAACAAGAATGAGACTCCGCCTCAAAAAAACAGAAAAAAAAAAAAAGGATTTTGTTTTTGATAGTGTCTCTCTCTGCTGCCCATGCTGAAATGCGGTGACACGATTATGGCTTCACTGCATTCTCGACCTCCCAGGCTGAAGCAATCCTCCTGCTTCAGCTTCCCAAGTAGCTGGGACTGCAGCCACCATGCCTTGCTAAGTTTTGTATATGTATATGTATATGATGTATATGTATATATGTTGCCCAGGCTGGTCTTGAACTCCTGGACTCAAGCAATCATCCTGCCTCAGCCTCCGAAAGAGCTGGGATTACAGGCAAGAGTCACTGCACCTGGTTAACATTTTATTAAGGTCATGACCCAAGATTGCTCAGCTCAAGTTCCAAAGCTACAGCCCTAGTCCTCTACTGCATAAGCAAAAAGCCTGCATCCTGTTTGCTCTGCTTCCTAAAACAGAAAAGATATATGTAGTTAAGGCAAAACTGCATCAAGAATTAAAACCCAAAAGGGGGTTTTGGTTACCATAAAATTAAAATAGTGCTCCCCATTTCCCAAGTGTTCCAGGTAACCAAAGCTTATCTCTACAGGACTTTAGGAGGCTTGTAAAATACTTAGTAGAACAAAATACAATAATTGCTTGTTAAAGGAAAGCACCTACCAGCTTTAAATGAATTTTTAGGGTATAGCCCCATTCTTTATCCCGATTCCAGATCAAATTCCTCTACCAGAAGTACTGTGACAATTGAAATTGAATGTTTCTTTCCCCACTTCTGGTCCTGACCATGCTTATTTCTGACAAGACTTCGTCAACAGCTGTACTTCTTAATGAGGACTGCTCTGGGCAGCCATGTGTGATGTAGGTCCGGGAAGGAGGGGGATTCAGGCAAACTGGAGACAAATCCCAGACTTACGAGGTGCCTAGCGAGTGTCTAGCAGATGCAGGGCAGAGCCATGTGAGGCTCAGGAGGGTGTAAGGAAGCTGTTTTGACCCAAAACAAGAAGAGAAGACTGGAGCCCAGACAACAGGGTCTTGGTCCTCATGGAAGAAAGGAACTGAGATGTGACATTGGACCTTGGAGCAGAGGCCACAGGCCCTGCTCTGCCCTTGAGGAGCTGCCACTGGACTATCAAGGCGATAAGTGCCATGCACAAGAACAAGGAACTATGGGGGTCCAAGAGAGATGGTAAGTGGGTCTGATCATGTAGTTCAGGCAAGGTTTCATGCTGAAGGTGACACTTGAGAGGAGACTTGAAGGATTTTTCTAGAAGGAGGAGGGTAGGGGCCACTAGGTTGAAGGAACAGCTTGAGCAAAATTAAGGAGGTTGCAGTGGGTGAAATGGTGGTCCCCAAAAGATATGCCCACATCCTAAGCCCTAAAAGCTGTGAATGTGGCCTTGTCTAGATAAGGGATCTTTGCAATCTGGGTGGGCCCTAAGTCCAATGACACATAGAGAAAGATGCCACACAGAGGAGAGGTATACAGAGGAAAGGAGAAGGCCACGTGCAGGAGGCGGCAGGGATTGGAGTGATGCAGCCCCAGCCAAGGTGCACCTGGAGTCAGCAGAGCCTGAAGGAGGCATAGAAGGACCCCCCCTGGAGCCTCTAAAGGAAGCATGGCCCTGCCAATGCCTTGATTTTGAATGTCTGGCCTCCAGAACTGTAGGAATAAATGTCTGCTGTTTCAGCCATCCAAGTGTCTAGTCATTTGCTGCAGCAGTCACAAGAAAGTAATAGACAGCTATGAAAGGAACCCTAGTCCTGGACCTGTTTGCCCCGAGAGCCACTCCTCATCCATTTCCTGCTCAACTGTCTATGGCAGGAGCTGACCCCTGCAGGCTGTGTTTCCCCAGCTGCCCCAGATCCCAGGGGGCTCAGCCAAGGAGACACTGACAAGAGCCTGAGGGTGGGAGGAAGAGAGCAGCCAGGGACCTTCCTCCCTCCTCTCTCAGCCTTGAGTGGCATCTCCAGTCAGTGTCCATCTCCTCCACAGCTCCAGCTCCCACCACATAGGATCACTGTGATTCCTGGGGCCCCTGAATGACCCCAGCCTCTCGCTCGAGGTGAAAGTCATGATCGCTTCTGGGATAATGACTCCAGAGTGACTAGAGCACAGAGCGGATGCAGGGAGGGAAAGCAGCAATTTTCCAGACTAGGGGCGCAGGGGGCAATGGTTTCTGGATGAAACTGTTCCACCTCAGATCATCAGACATTATACTCTCATAAGGAGCATGCACCCTAGATCCCTCGCATGCACAGTTCACAAAAGGATTCACACTCCTATGAGAATCTAATGCGGTGGGTGAGCTGATCTGGAGGAGACAGAGCTCAGGCAGTAAGGTTCGCTCACCTGCCACTCACTTCCTGCTGCTCCTAACAGGCCACAGACCATAGACTGGTACCGATACATGGCCCGGGGGTTGGGGACCCCTGGGCTACTCCACAAACACTGAAATGACATTGGCACAAACAGCAGGGTCTGGGGGCTCCTCTCTGAGGGCAAGCATCAGCAGAAGCTGCAAGCTGTCATCCCTGACTTGACATCCACTTGTACCCAGCTGGTCGTCATGAAGGTGCCAGACATTTCTTGGTAGCAGATTGTATTCGTTTCCTGGGATGACCATGACAAAGTATCAGACTGTGTGACTTCAACAACAGAAATATATTTTCTCACCATTCTGAAGACTGGAAGTCTGAGATCAGCATGTCTACTTCTTCCAAGGTAGGGCTGGTTCCTTCTGAGGACCCTGTCCCTGGCTAGCAGGTGAGCGTCTTCTCCCTGTGTCTTCATATGGTCTTTCCCTTTGTGTGTGTCTGGGCCCACATTTCTTCTCCTTATAAGAACATCAGTTACATGGGATTAAGGACCAGCCTAACAAACTCCTTTTACCATAATTACATGTTAAAGGCCCTCTCTGCAAATACAGTCACACTCTGAAGTACTGAGGGCTAGGATTTCACATATGGATTTGGGGGAGCAAAATGCAGCCCCTAGTTGGGACCTAGGTGTCAGTAGCAGACAGAGAGAGTGGAAGATATAGAATGTCCCGTGGGAACTGCACACACCCAGCAGAAGAGGCCAGCGCAGGTGGAAGGAAGGAAATGGAAGGTGCCTTGGAGGAGCTGACCTGACTACTTGGGCAAGTCACTACTGGACTCGCTTCTGAGAGCATGTGAAAAACCCCAAGGACGCCCAGAAAGCTCTAGCTGAGGTGGTGGTGGTGGCTGGGATGGAAAAGAGTCAGTGAACAAAAGGTTTGCCTTATTAATGAAACTCTGTACCCACAGGTGGATGAAATCAATTAGGGAGAAACCTGTAGATTTTGGAAGGAATTAAGTTCTTCCTATGGCCCGGCCCTCCCCACCACAACACAAACATACACAGGTAGTGTCTGGCCTCCTTTACATGGCATCCCTGCAGAGGTGAAAACAAGAAACCAGGCCATGCAGAGAGTCATTGCAAGTAAAGGGAGACTCAGATAGAGGCTGCGGGAGCCGGCCCGGCTACGTTTGTGTGTTGGCCACATGCAGCCTGTGCGGCCGCTCCAGGACCCTAAGCCTATGTCCAAGGGAGCCATAGACACGTGCTTTTGCTGATGAGCCACAATTTATTAATAGGAGACTCTGTGGGGTGCACCGCAATAAATTGTGATTCGTGAAATTTATAAACTGAGATAGCACTAGCAAGAGGTCCTGTGCATTGTAATTCTCTCGACCTGACAAATGAACTGCTTTGAGCAGCGACAGCTTCAGCCAAGTAAGAGAAATAAATCAGCCGGTGGAACTGTGGTAAGAAAGCAAACAGTTTTATTGGTCTACGGATCTTGAGAAATGTTGATTAAGTCAGATCTGGAACCCCCTCATAGTCGTTTTACAAGTTGCTTTATCCCAGAGACCCCCCAGGCCTCTCCATATTACCACAATCTCCCAGGAAAAACGAGGAGTGAGTTACAGTGTGTTTAGGATAGGAAACAAAAATGTATACTTTTATGGTCCTGGGAAAAGGTGAGTCCGACCATTCATTCGGGGAGGCTTGTGTATTCCCCAGGACTATATTAGAGGAAAACTCGTGGAAGCCTTTCCACACCTGATAACCTCTCAGTCTCCAGAGAGCAAAGAATAGAAAATACCTTGAGTTGTGGAAGCTACTGTGTGAAAACAAATTTAGAATAAATGAGACTGATCAGAGATTAGTGTTTGAACTAACAAACTATGGGTTTACTTGGCAAGTTAAGGGTAGAAACATGAATGCAGTGGGCCATGTTGAAACTGTAGACCCTAGAACAAACTGCTTTAAATTGTATTTATGTCTTGAGAGAACCCATTTGCTATCAAATAACTGATTACACTCCAGTCTGTTCATTGAAGGAAGCCCCAAAAGACTCCCTTCCAGAAAGCGGTCTGGTTTCATTTCGTCCTTCCAGAAAGCCAATGGTTACATTTATTTTTAAATGTAGCCTTCAATTTCAAAATGTCATAGTCCAGACTTGTCTTCCTTCAGTTGATACAAACTACCAGGCAGGAGCTATTTAATTCAGAAGTTTCTTTGCAAGACCCCAGGAGGAAAGAGGTAGCAACTTCAGAGAAGGGAAGGTTAGGAAAATATTGATTAGCCATCTACGTGCCAGTCAGCATGTTCAGGGCCTCACAACCTTCGAGAAGCTATTATCACCTCATTTTAGACAGGAGACTGAAACTCAGAGATGATCATTAATTTGCCACGGCCACTCAGCTTTGATTGGAAAAGGCAGGGACGGACTGACAACTAAGTTCATGCCCTTTTCAACTAAGTTCATGTCACCTTTCAAAATTGAGGACCCTAGAATCTTCCAGTTGATCACTCTCTCCATGTCCCCCAGCCTCTTTCTGCCTGCAGATGCAGATTTAACTGGATCCCAGAGACATCACTACCTCCCTTATTCTTCACCATCTCTATGGAAGGAACCCCCACCTCCTCCCTGGGGCAAGATGCATAGGAAACTGAGTCTGCGCCACCCATGGGGCAAGGCTGCCATGCTTGGACAGAGAGGCCAGGCATTCCGGACAACACCCCCTCCACCTCCTTCCACAAGGAGAGGCTGCGGGGTAGGGTGAGGAGGTGCTAGGGAGTTTCCAGTTTCAGGAGCTGGTTGCCCTAAGATGGAGAAAGACAGGTCACAGCGGTGCTCCAGTGCAGATTTGAACAATTTGTTGCAACCACAGGAAACTTCCGAAATGTCTTTCCCAGCAGCTCTGGCTCCGCCAGGAGCAGGAGCATGTTTGTGTGGCTGCAGGGCACCGGCAGCAGCGCTCTGTGCTCTCCCGGCTCCCTGTGGCAACAGGAGCGAAAACTTCGGGGGGTCAGGCATAGAAACCACGGCAATGAAATCTGACTTCAAAAACACAGATGCCGCGATGTGCACTTCCAGAACACACAATGTCTGGACGGATCACCAACAAGATTCCTGCCACCTGAGGTGGAGGCAGGGCGGGAGGCGTGCCTCCGACCTTGTGGCTTGTGGGGAAAGACCTGTCTCCCTTGCCCCCGCCCCCTCCTTCACTCTCGCTGCTCATGCCTGCATTGTTGCGGAACTCTCAAGTGAGTGTTCTCTAACCACCCCAGTGGCCTCATTCCCAAACACTCCTCCCATCACTTTACCCCCAGCTCTAAAAATTGTTCACGCTTTCTCTTAGCCTAGAGCCGTGCTTGAAGGAGGATAGAATTTCATGGGGATCCTGTTAAAATGCAGGTTGTGATTCAGCAGGCCTGGGGTGAGCCCCGGCTTCTATGTGTCTAACAAGCTTTCAAGTCCAAGGATGCCGTTGGTCCCAGGACACATTTTGAATGGCAAAGGATAGTACATATGTCCCAGATTCCTAAGGCTGGTGTTGAAAACTCTGGGCCCCTCCCCCTAGACTACCTTTCTTAACTCCTTGATCTCCCCCTCACCCCTGCAATGCTCCAGGCAGAGTCACCGGCCAGCCCACAGGCACTCCCACACCCCAACTCGCCCACCGTGGGGGTTCTGTGCCCACCATTTCCCTCAGCAGCAAAGCTAGCTCCCAGCTCTGCTGTTCAAATCTTACCTCCTGCAAGTCCTAGCCTTCCCATAAAGACCATTGTCTTCCTTACAGGAAGAGCTGCATTCCAGAGCCGTGGCATACAAAGAGAACAATCTCTGCTTTCTCAGGAAGTGTCAAACCCAGGCATTGTTTGGGAGAGACAGATCTGGGCCGCCTCCCTAGAGTGGTGGAGCAAGCCCTGAGAGCTGCCTTGGCTGGGACCACAGCTCTCCGATGGGAAGCCCTGCTGCATGGTGGCCCTTTCGGAAGGGCATTCACTAGTCTGGTATGCTCAACAGTCTGGACACCAGGGTCCCTCGTGCAGTGCAGTGAATACCTGAGTCTGAGAGAATCTGGCTGATACAGATAGAATTTCCTTTTCCTGCTTCACCTTGGTGAGGCCAAATACCAGCTAACGAAAAGTGGATTATGTATTCTTTTTCTTTTTGAGATAGGGTGTCACTGTGTCACCCAGGCTGGAGGTGCAGTGGTGCCATCTGGTCTCACTGCAACCTCCGCCTCCCAGGTTCAAGCAATTCTCATGCCTCAGCCTCCTGACCTAGCTGGGATTCTGGGCGCGCATCACCACACCCGGCTAATTTTTGTATTTTCGGTAGAGACGGGGTTTCGCCATGTTGCCCAGACTGGTCTTGAACACCTGACCTCAAGTGATCTGCCCACCTTGGTCTCCCAAAGTGTGGGGATTACAGGCGTGAGCCATTGCACCTGGCCTGTACTTTCTATAAAAATATTTTATGCCATCTGATATTTAACTGGGAAATGACTGCAGAACTCTCAGCCATCCTTTGTTTTAAATATTCAAAAGCATCTATCTGACACAGCACCTTAAGAGAGGCTATCTGGGGCACTCTTTAGTTTTTCTGTTTTATTCCTAATGGTGAAACTCCAGCCAAGATTTTCTGGTTGTGGAACCTCTTCTGATTCTGCCGGTTTCACTGACTGGAAATGATTGCTAATAGGAATGAAAATGTTCATCTTATCTGCCCCTCTGTTATTTGCAGAGGAGGGTGTGGTGTTATCAGTTTGCAGTGGGGTTTAGAGGTGGTGTCAGCCTTGCAGAAAGTTTGGTGGGCTTTCATTTCCCTGCCTTTGCTGTCTGCTGCTTTGAGGGAAATGGGTAACCGGATCTTAGAATCCCTGGATGTGAAGAGATAACATTGACCATAGGCAATTTTTACTGATAAAAATAATATATAGTTTTCAAGTAGTCCCATAATGAGTCACTTCTAAATAGTCAGAAATACATTTCCTGCTATTATTCTTTGAGACTGAATTGATAATTTTATAAAATTACTCCCCTTGCTAAGGTAGTCCTATTGAATGAATGCCGAATTTGCAACACAGTCTTAAATCTGCAGTAACCTGGTCTTTTGGGACCCACCAGATATGAATCAAAGTCCAGAGCATATTCTCTCATAAAAATTGTATTCTACTTGCTTCTTGCTGTTCACGTTACCAAGAAAAAGAAATGTATTCTACATCTAGCTCCCATTCCTGAAAATAACAAAGAATAGCATCAGAGCAAGAGTCAGACAAAATCTACTGACAAGAGTCCAGAATGCCAGGGCACTGGCTCTTCAGCCATCCTCCTCTTTGGCAAAAGGCAAACATCACAAATCACTGATGCATGGAGCCAAAGCCTCATCTAAGCACCGAGTGAGGCTGAGGGCTCTTGAAGCAAAAGTCAAGAGACCTGGATGCTATGTCCTGCTGCTCTGCCCCTCCACAGCTTGGTTACTTTGGGCAAGTCTTTTAATCGATGTCAGCCTCAGCTTCCTTATCTGGAAAATGGGGTTAATGACTGCCCCACTTTCCTTGCAGGATGGCTGTGACAGTCAAGCCAGATTGTTCCTGGGCAAGTACCTTCTAAATTTACACAAAGAGGTGAGTGCCGTGTGATTGGCAGGGAGTATCTGCTGCTGGTTCTGGGGCTAAACAAAGTAGTTCTGTCTTCTATTGTGCTCCCAGCCTTCCCTCCCAACCTGGATTACCTTTTAAAGATAGAAGAATTGGCTTCTTCTATCTTTAGAATACTAAAGATATTACAGGCTCATGCCTGTAATCCCAGCACTTTGGGAGGCTGAGGTGGGCAGATCACGAGGTCCACAGATCGAGACCATCCTGGCCAACATAGTGAAACCCCATCTCTACTAAAAATGCAAAAATTAGCTGGGCGTGGTGGCACACACCTGTAGTCTCAGCTATTCGGGAGGCTGAGGCAGGAGAATCTCTTGAACCCGGGAAGCAGAGGTTGCAGTTAGTCGAGATCACGCCACTGCACTCCAGGCTGGCAATAGAACAAGATTCTGTCTCCAAAAACAGACAGAATAATTATAGTGGGGGCAGGGGTCGAAGTGGAAGAAGGAAAGCAACAGATATTTCAGAGGGATCAGAACCCTGTCCATTTCACATGTGATTCTTTAGATCTGTCTCCTGCGTGTCCTCACTGAGTCCCCAAACAAATTCCCCAATCCCATCTTGTCACCCATCTCAGTAACAGAATTAGTTAATCCTAGTTAACCTAGATAACTTATCTTTCCCCCACTCCTAAGGAACAGAGGCCATCATTGTGTCTCCACAGGCTCTCTTAAGGGAGATTACCCTTCATCTTCTCCAAAAGGTGGAGAAGGAGACAGTCCTGATAGAAAAGGGAGCCTTCAAAGGATTCTAGTGCCTCCCCCAGGACTGGAAGGGAAGGGAGCTGTGATCCTAGGTGTGAAGGCTCTCTTTCTCTGGCAATCCTCGGGAGGCAGCAGGGCCTTAGGGAGAAATTGTAGCAATGACAAAGCTCTGCCAAGGAATGGTGGACTTCCAGGAGCATGAGGACTTAGCAAATGAACACATCAGTAGTCACCCCTGTGAACCGAAGACCAGAGGACTCTATCCAAATGATCTGGGTGAATGTCCACAGGAACTGAGAGGAAGGGTCATTACAGGAAGGTCTGCGACTGAATTTCCTACCACCCCGGCAGGATGGCTACAGTAGCAGCTCAAATTTAGCTGAAAGTAATACAAGAAACGTGAAATTTCTTATGCCCTATTGTTAGTGTAGAATTCACATGCCTGCTATCTTTCTACGACATTCTGGCAGATAACCCTGCTTGCTTTGGATACTCCAGAGTTTGGGAGAAACAGTTTGAAAGATCAACACAAGCTCTTTCTGAAATTACCTTCTGCTCCCTCCCCCAGTGAGAATTTACCCAGGGAAATAACAGCCCAGCAGATATTTCCCCCATAGCCTGAAACCCGAGCCATAGATGCCCTACCCTCAGCTTATCCACAAACAATTCTCAGCAAACCTGGAGGAGAAAATAATGTCTTATCTTTCTTATGTTCAAAAAGGAACACACAATAAACACATCAAGAAATAAATACAAAACTTTGTGACTGGCAAACATTGTCCACAGTTACCAGGCAAGAACGAAGGTTGAACTGCTCTCCCAACCAATGCTCACAATTTTGGAAATAGAAATGTTATTGTCCTTATTTTACCCTGAGACAATTAAGGCTCAGAGGTGTTAACTAACTTGCTAAAGATATCGAGCTATTAAGTGGCAGAGCTAGGATTAGAATCCAAATCAGCATTCTATTATACTGCACAACATAATCCCAGTTATCTGGTATTCTCTAGCAACATGCTTCTGTTTTTTAGTTAGTAACGTGTGTGTGTGTGTGTGTGTGTGTGTGTGTGTGTGGTGTGTGTGTGTGTGAGAGAGAGAGACTGAATGTAGAATAGAAAACACAGATTTTAAAATGTAACCATTGCCATATTTGTTGAACTCTGGAAGGAGAAACTGTGAGTTCCAGTAGGCGTCTGTTGAGTTTCAGCTGAAATGTGCCCACCGGCTGATTTAATGTGATAATCAGGGGTGGGGGCCCTGGTGACAGGCTATGATGTATTGGCTGTTGTTCTGCACTTTGATGTCCCTTGGAATTTGTCAAAACTTCACTTCAGCACTCCAAAAAGTGCCATGATGTCATCCGTCCCGCTCTCTGTCTGCAGGAGCAAATGGCAGGGGAGTGGCTGTCCCTGGAGTTCAGGTCAACAGCAGGTCGGAGAGTGGCAGACCTTTCCTGAGGACAGCCGGCGGCAGCCGCTCCCCAGGCTTACCACCTCACAGCCAGGGGATTCCTGTCTCTGGGGGATAAAAGTCTTTGCTGTCTCTGAGTGAAGGGGGACTGCGGATCCCTCCTATCCCAGCTCAGTCACGGGCTTGTGGAAAAAGGAATCCTCTTCCACACCCTTAGTCATAGGGACTGAGCTGCAGGCGAGGAAGGTGGGCAGGGCTGGTGGAATGAGGGGGACATGCTGGCTGAGCGCGTGGCCTCCAGGACACTCCCCGCCAGCAGCCCGGGTCAGGAGCCAGCCTCCGCCATCCCCTGAGGCAGCTGTGGTCACACTGAGGTAGCAGCAGGCAGAAGGACGTGCTGATGCACAGCTTCAGGGGCCAGATGAGTCACCCCCAGGGTTTGGCCAGCTGGAGAGCGGGGCCTGGTTCCCGAGGCTGGTCTGGACAACATAAAGATCTGGGAACACTGCTGGCTCCCAGCACTGGGGATCTGTAGTGGCTTCTGGGAGCCGCTGGTCTCTGAAGAGTCACCCTGTCACAGAGGTGAAGAATGGCAATGTTTGGGGAAATGGGGTTAAGTGGGAGAGTGGTTTGCCTAGAAAACCCCATCATGCTTTTGGGTTGCCTCACGTTGGCCTCTTGATAGGACTGGACCTGTCAAGTAGGATCCCAGTGGGTCCCTGGTACTGTGCCATTGGAATCATTGTCCCAATCTTCCCAGCACAACATGACACCACCTCTATTGAGAAGTCAACCCCCAATCCAAGAAAAGCCATATGCCTTAGCTCATTCAGGCTGCTATAACAACATACCATAAGCTGGGTGACTTATAAACAACAGAAACTTATTTCTCACAGTTCTGGAAGCTGGGAAGTTCAAGGCCAAAGCACTGGCCAATTCCATGCCTGGTAAGGGCCTCTTTTCTGATTCATAGAAGGCACCTGTCTGCTTTGTCCTCCCACAGTAGAAGGGACAAGATCGCTCCCTTTATAAAGCTTAGTCATGAAGCCTTCTTCCTCATGACCTAATCACCTTCCAAAGACTGCACCTGCTAATACCATCAGTTCTGGGGTTAGGGTTTCAACCTATGCATTTTATACGGACATAAACATTCAGTCTATTGCATGGCATAACTCTTCATTTTATTTTTATCTCTCCAAACCTTAGTTTCCAGATCCATAACATGAGATTTGTAACGTCCTACCTTAGAGAGTTGTTTTAAGAACTAAGTGATCATGTACATTAAAATGTTTAAGCACAGTGCCTGGTGTATAGTAAGTACTCAGTACATATTCATTGGTTTCCTTCTTTCTTGCTCTCTCTTTTCCCTCCAAATCCCCAAATAAAAATAAACACCATTTTGCAATAACTAAAACTTAGGAAAGATGATGTGACATCGTCAACTACCACAAAGCTGGAGGCTAAACAACCTTCTAGAGACACAAAGCTGCTTCCCTGTCTACTGCGGAAGGAAGCCACATTCCAGTCCTGTAAGCAGGGAGCCAAAAATCATGCTGGCCCCCCGTGCGGGGGTACAGCTAGTGAGGGTGACAGTCACTACAACTAGCGGAGGCAAAGAGACTTAAACTAGGAAGCTTGGGCAGTCCAGACGTGGGTCTGCAGGGGAGAAGTCCTCAGCCAGAGAAGCCATCAATTTCCCTTCGATTTCAGCTGGAAGCATGAGCTTCATTGGCCCAGAAAAGGCCACTTCTCATTGCAAACCAACAATTTCTGACAGGGAAGTGGTCTTAAGGGTCACTTGGGATTAACTACTGGGAAATAATTTCAGAAATGGGCCACAGACATCGAGACAGTTTGGCTCCCTGTGCTGAGAGGGTGACGTCAGCCATGCAGATAAATTCTAAAGAATCTACCACCCCTCAAGCATTGTTTTACTAGCTTATAAAATGTTCCTGAGATCTTTCCATACTAACGACTTCTGGGGGATGTCCAGGGCATCCTGGAAAATTATAGCAAGAGGGTATCCCAATTCTTCCTTGTCCAGAGCCTAGTTTCTTTTAGACTTAACCTAATTGCTTTCTATCCCATGAATTCTTATTAAATGGGAAAACTTGATACTGCATATTTACTGTTGAGTGCTGTGCAGAAGAGCGTGGAAACATAGCCAAATGCTAGGCTCTGATCAGAAAATATGCCAGACTTGCATAATGACGACAGCATTGAAATGATTACAGTTTGCCTCTCTGAGTTCCCACTACATCATTTCTCAAGACCTGCTTATGGGTACCCTAGTATCCATTCTACAGATCAAGAAACTGAACTATAAAGACAGGCCAGATAGAATCTGCTTATGGATATTCAGCAAAACATCGGCTGAACCAATCCAAAAGATCATGACATCTTGGTCCTCCTCATCATCATTCTTCAGAAAACAAAGTGAGATTCAAGAAAGCAAACAAAAGTGGAAACAGAAGGGTCCAAACAAAGCAGGAGTTCCCTTGATCTAATGAGCTCCTGGTGTCCTTTAAGGGACTCTTTGAGAGAAAAGAGATTTCCATGGGGTGGAAGGAACCAGCCAAATCCAAGCAAATGTTTGCTACCAGCCAAGATTACTTAATAGAGAATGCAATCTACTTTTACAAAGAGCATTTGAAAATGTGTAACATCTTCTCACTTGTTGCTGACAGCAAAGCTGTGAATATGGTCTTATTATTACCATTTTCCAGACAAGGAAACAGATGCTCGGAGAAGGTACCTTGCCCAATGTCATACCACAAATAAGCAATAAAGCCAGACCACCCGGCAACCCAGCTGTTCTGAGTCCAGGTCCAGTGCTCTTTGCCCTACATTTCAGAAGTTCTTACATGGACAAGGTAACCAGATCCTGCATCATTGAACAACAAAGGAAACATGGATCAAAAGGGATCTGAACGTGCCCTAGGGGAACTGACTTTTAAGATAATATTCACTCAGCAACTCCCCAAAGTATTCAAACAAGATGAAAATGGCAGGGGGGTTCTAGGGTGGGGAATTGCTGAAGGGGCCTATTCTGGGCCAGGAGGGATTCTAGAAGCCTTTCCCAAAGAACCCCTTAGGGTTGGTGTCTTTTCAAGATGGAAGTCTTGTGTTCACTCTAGCATGGGCTCAGGGTGTGCACTGGGACCTTGGACCCTGAAGCCTTACGGGAAAGCCCTGGGATGTTTCAGGCCTCCTGCCAGCCTAGGATCTGGTCCAAGGGGGTACTAACCTGGGCCTCATGTTCTCCCGGGATCATTTACAGAGACCCAGACTCCTGCTCCCTGTCACATCTGCACTCACAGAGCTGGGCCTCAAGAGGTGAAGTGGGGACAAGACAACATCCCCAGGTGTTGACTCCGGCTTAGGCTCAGGGTCGGGAGCCCTGGCCACAGCCAAACGACTTGCCCCGGCCAACACAGTCATAAGCATAGATGATCACACCCCAGGCTAAAAAGGCCGAAAACCAGTAGGCAAAGAAACCGTTTTGTCATCCAAGGACAATAAAGTTTATGTATTCCCAGATGTGGGTCCTCCCACTTAATCAAAGCAGAGGCCCATTCCTGTGAAAAGAGCTTTTCTCCAGCAAAATGGGAAGGCAATTTCTTTGGGGCTAAATTTAGACTTCACCCACAGGCAAAGGGCTCCAGTTCTTCAGGGCTGTCAACAGAACAAGCAAATGGTTCAGTGTCCCAGCTGGCTACAGCCAGCTCCAGAGCCAAGTCAGCATGAGTCTAAAATGTTCCGAGCCTAGGAGTGTGGGCCATGCAGTCCCCGGGGCTGGGCTCTGCTCCGGGCTGGATCACCTCTTGGAGGGTGTGCAGCTTTGGTCACCCTGCGGATGTGTCAGCCTGTTTGCTTTCCCCACCAAGGAGTAGCAGCCCAATACCCACCGCTCCAAAGAGCAGGCTCAGAGTTACAGAGGATGCAAGGTGCAAGAAGGCTTTTGCCTTTGAAACTTTCTTAGGGATATCCTGGGAATCATCACTGAGAATACGATGCTTTGCAAAAGGACCAAATCAGTACACAGGATATTATGGTTCCAAAAAAGTCAAGATGAATGACCTCCAGTCACATAGAACTTCAGTGGGAAAGTTGAGGTTTTTTCCCTGGGGCAGGACCCCTTCGATCTGAAGCTTGCAGTGTCCTCTCCCTACGTCAGCACTTTTTCTAAATGGCCCCAAAGCCATCATGGCAAAATATTAAGAGGCATGCTCTGTCTTGGGGAGAAATGAGTATGGTCTCTACTCAAAAAAAAAAAAAAAAAAAAAAAAAGTCTGTCATTTCTCTGCTTGGCCAAGCTGGCATTTTCCCAAGATGTCCTAAACTAAAGATCTGGCTTCCCACCCTTAACTCTCAGGCAGTATATGCCAGCACATCGCAAAGTGATCACCAATTCACTACTGCCAAACCTAATCATGACGTACACCAGGTGAAACTGGGTGAGACTTGGATGGGGAATGATAGTCAGAATTTACTGTATTCTTCCCATTCAGCATTCCTACAGATATGATCCAAGATTGTTTAGGGAGTAAAACAAGATAAAAATTCACCCTAAAACATGACTTATACTGCATAGACACAGCTCCAATGGCATCTCCTTAGAAGCCTCCAGCTGGTAGAGCAAACCACCATTTCCACTGAGCTGCCATGGCCCTGTGCTCTTGGCTGGGTTACACCACCTACTCCTCTGTAAACATTAATGACGTCCATTGGCGTTCCCCAGAGACTGGAAGTTACCCCAAGGAAGGGTCCCGGTTTTTTCTCATTTTGAATATCTAACTCTGGGGTATAGTAGGCTTTCTATAGACATTAGATAAGTGAGTGAATGACTGATACTCAAATGTGTAAATATTCTTGTTTAAATATCATGGTGTTCTCCTTAATAAAAGAGGCTGGTGTGGAACTAAGGTTAATAGAGTTCCATTAAAAAAAGAAGTATTGGCCGAGCACGGTGGCTCATGTCTGTAATCCCAGCACTTTGGGAGGCCAAGGTGGGCGGATCACAAGGTCAGGAGTTCGAGACCAGCCTGACCAATATGGTGAAACCCCATCTCTACTAAAAAGACAAAAAATTAGCTGGGTTTTGTGGCACATGCCTGTAATCCCAGCTACTCGGGAGGCTGAAGCAGGAGAATTGCTTGAACCTGGGAGGTGGAGTGAGCCAAGATCGTGCCATTGCACTCCAGCCTGGCAACAGAGCAAGTCTCCATCTCAAAAAAAAAAGTATCCCAGGACTGCACAGCCACCCCTCTCTACCCTATGATGAAACAAACACCATCCTCTTTAAAGTGAATAAGCAAATGTTAATGTTTGATTATTCCCCGACTGGCTTTTGTTAAGTGGAAAAAACGGGGCTACCTGTGTATCTCTTTCTTTCTGGTTATCCTGAGATGGGGGTGCTACTTTACCCTAGTGGGTCCCCTGGCAGCAGGGTTAAGTAGTAGATCAAAAACCCATCCTGATTCAAGAATCAGAGACAGAAAAGAAAAAAAACCCAACTGTCCTTACTTTCTGGAATAAAGTCCCTCAGTAACTTCCCAGTCTGTCTGTCCCTACACCAATGACCTGCCTGCTGATACACACTGTGGGGAGGTCAGACTGTATCAGATCGACTCCAGAGGTCAGCTTAACAACTCTCTCCACCAGTCCTAGGATGAAATACACACAACAACAGTTTAGCAAAGAGGGAATATAAGAATCACCTCAAAGAGTGAGAGAATTCTCAGAGAACCTAATCAAACACAAGCAATTACCCTATCTTCTAATGCCAGCATCAAGAATATAAATATTCAAAAGAGAAACGTGTCTGTATCATCATTCCTGAGCCAAATTTTGCACTGCATCTCACTCAGGCAACCAGGAAGGGAGGACAAGAATGCAAATCCCATTGAAATAAGTAAATAAAATAACTTTCACAGCAGCCAGACATTTCTAAGAGGTCTGTGCTACAAGGCAATGTACTGAACAAGAATACTGGGAAGGAATTGCTGAATGGAAGGATGATTAGGGTAATGAGCATGTTTCCTTTAAAAATAAAGACACATAAATGATCATAAGCTGCCATGCATATTTCAACTTGATGTTTAAACACATTGGACTTAGCAGGTAGGAACTGTTGCCCTCTACTGGCTGGAACATCATGAGAATGCCATGATTTCATATTTGCAGTTGCCTGGATGCTTTTTATCCTTCCAAGGGTGCAGATGGTCATGATGATGGTCGTGGTGAAAATGATGATGAAGGAGAGGGAGGGAAGGAGAAGAAAGAAGGAGGAGGTGATAACCATGGCAACAAGAATCCCTTATATTTATAAAGCACTTTAGTGTCTTACAAAGTACATTCACACAAACTGACTTGAGCCTCACAATTATCCTGTGAAGAAGGTGATGTTGCAAATGAGATGACTTTGGCAAAGAAATTAGATCAGTTCCTGCAGATACCGAGACAGTAAGAGGCAGAGCTGAAGTTCTGATTCAGGCTTTCTAAGTCCAAGCCCTGAAATGGTTTCCCTTCACTCTATTTATCTGGCAAGCTCTATTTATATTTACTTAAATCCAGTCTTTCGGTAAGACCTTTTACAAAGCTCTTTTCTGTATTGAAGATAGAATTCATTAACACATTTATTCACAAACATCTATTATACACCTGTTCCGTGCCTGGCGCTTCAATTGTAAACTAGGGAATAGCAGAAAACAAGGCAAAGTCTAGCTCTCATGAAGCTCTCATGGGGCAGTCAACAAACAAGGGAACAAATGAGTGAGGATGATAATGTCAGAGAGTGGTTGGAAGGCAATAGGACAAGGTGAAGATGTACAATGACTCCAAGGTGAAAATGAACTTAGCAGATGACAAATTTTAGTAGCTAAAAGTTTTTCGGACAGGTGACTTCTAACAAAAAGGACCAGCCTCGGTCTTCCCAAATATAAGTCTGGAAATCATTGAAGGATATCAGAAGGGTGACCTGGGGATGGTCAGTTTTTCAGACACCCCTTTAAGCAACCTCTGAAGTATGTAGGTAGGAAAGACCTTTCCTTGAAATGTGCATATTGTTCTATTAACTTAGATTAAGAGAGCTCATTTCTAAAAGATCTGTATGACTGTTATTCATTTAAATTTACTCAATCAGTTATATGACTCATGCAGCTTTATGTGTAATATCTAAAACCTGAAAACAACCCAAACTTCAACAAGTGAATGGTAACACAAAGTGTGGTGCGTCCATACCATGGAATACTACTCAGCAACAAAAAGGAACAAACTGTTGATACATGCAACAACTTGGGAATTATGCTAAGTGAAGAAAAGCCCATCTCAAAAGGTTACATGCTGCATGATTCCATTGATACAGTATTTTCAAAATTGCATTGCTGTAGAGATGGAGTGCAGGGGAATGGTTGCTAGTGCATAGAAAAGAGGAGGAGGGTGTGACTACAAGGGGAATACAAGGTGCCTTCCCCCATAACGACAGACTAGCTCTGGAACTTGATGTGGTGGTAATTATACGAATCTATAGATGTGATTAAACATCATGGAATTAGATACAAAAACATACAAAAATGAGTGAATGTGAACACTGGTGAAATACGAGTAAGAGCTGTAATCCAGTTGATGATCTGGAGCCAATCAATGTCCTTGCTTCGTGATGTAAGAGGTCATCATTGGAGGAAGCTGGATGATAGGTACTCGGGACCTCTGCACTACTGTGACAACATATTGTGGTCCATAGTGATTTCAAAAGAAAAAGAGAGAGAAGAAGAAAAGAAGATAAAGATGAAGAAAAAGCGAGAAGAGGAGGAGGAGAAGTTGCAGGAGGAGGAGAAAGAGGAGCAGGAGCAGAAGAAGCAGGAGGATGAATAGGAGAAGCAAAAGGAGGAGGAGGAGGAGGAACAGGAGGGGCAGGAGGAGGAGGATAAGCAGGAACAAAAGGAGGAGGAGAAAGAGGAGGAGGAGGAGAAAGAGAAGTAGGAGGAGCAGGAGGAGGAAGAGGAGCAGGAGGAAGAGGAGGAGCAGAAGGAGGAGAAGCAGAAGGACGAGGAGCAGGAGGAGGACCAGGAGGAGGAAGAGGAGCAGAAGAAGGAGGAGCAGGAGGACGAGGAGCAGGAGGATGAGGAGCATTTGGAGGAAGAGGAACAGGAAGAGGACAAAGAGCAGAAGGAAGAGGATCAGGGGGACGAGGAGAAGGAGAAAGAAGGAGGAGTAGCAGGAGGAGGTGGAGCAGGAGGAAAAGGAGCAGGAGGAGGAGGAACAGGAGGAGGAAGAGGAGCAGAAGCAGTAGAAGGAGAAGGGGAGGAGGAGGAGCAGGAGGAGGAAGAGGAGCAGGAGGAGGAGCAGGAGGAAGAGGAGCAGCAGGAGCAGGGCCAGACAGCCAGGGCCCCCAGACCCAGCAGCCAGGGCTCTAGTGCAGGTGTCGCTGGGATCTCCATGGCAGCTCACACGGCAGCCACTCCCAGTGCTAGGGCTGCAGCAGAAAGAGCCTGGGGAGGAGATGGACTCAGGCACCTTGAGGGTGCTTAGGAGAGCACCTGGCAGGGGCTAGTGCTGCTGCTGCTTGTGGAGGCAGTCACCTCTGAAAATGTGTTTTTATTTTAAATGGAGGGATTGGATTAGGTGGGTCTCAGGACTATTCCATGCCTAATATTCCTCATTTCTAGGAGTCGCCTAAGCGAATCTAGTCACTGTGATTCAGCGTTCACTTGTGCTGCTTGCTCTGGTTCCTGACAGTCAAAGTGAAATCACCTATTTTTTGTGCCAAGTGTTGACACTCATCATAGACAGCTTGTGTTATTGACTATAGTTTTATTTGAATATCTTGTCCCACAACTAAATTATAAATTCCTTTTGAGGCCATAACTGACTATTATTCGTGACCCTTGGTGTCTTTCACATAGCAGGTCTAATTGCAGAGTTTATAATAATTGAACAGAGCTCAGAGACTAAAAAAATTAAAAGTTCCAGTTGAAAATATTGATATATTTGACCATTTTTTAAGTTAAAAGTTTTGTAAGATAAAAATCACCACCAAGCCAAAAAATTAATGGCAAATTGGACAACAGATTTGTAAAGATAACAGGATAGATGTGAATAAGCAATTCACAAAACAAAAACGACAAATGTCCAATAAGTACGTGGACATGCAGTCCCATCCTTAAAAAAGACATTAACATTAAAACAATGAGATGCTAGCTTTTTGTTTTTATTTTGTTTTTATCTATTAGATTAGCAAAAATTAAAATGAATTACAATATATAATGTTAGCAATGACGTGGAGAAATAGACATTCTCATAAACTGCTAATAGGACCATAAATGAAGGTGGTGGACACGGAATAAAATTTGTTGGTAGATAACAAAAGTCTTTAAAATGCGCCCAGTGGTTCATGACTTAGGGATTTATCTTAAAAATAATAATCAGGGAACAAACATACACAAGAATAGTAATTGAATAACTGCCTGGAAGAGTATAAATTTGGAAATAAGCTAATTTTTCATTAATAGAAGAATGGATTGATAAATAGGAGTGTTTTTTATCTAGTGGAATATTATATCATAGTTTAAATGAATAAACTAGATCTACATGGATAAATCTCTAAAATACACTGTTGATGCCAAAGACCAGGTTGGAGAAGAAAATGTATAGTACAATAGCACCTGTGTAAATCTTAAAAACACAGAAAACGTATTATTTTGTCCACTACATATGGTTCATGGATATGCAGCAAAGGTATAAAATGGCTGTAAAAGATCCTCATCAACTTCAAAATTGTGTTTGAAGGAGAAGGATGAGAATATTGTTTGTATGATGGTTTGTTGCCTTGAAAAAAAAAAACGGTTGAATTAAATGAGAAAATGCATGCATGGTCTTTGGTGTATTATCTGGCTAAATAAATAGAAATATCAACTATTAGCATAAGGTTGCTAACTAAGTATATAGTTATACGTATGTACTTATAACTTACTATTCTTGTGTATGTCTCCTTGTTCCCCAATTATTATTTTTAAAGACAAATCCGCAAGTGATGAATTCTTGGGCACATTTGAAAAATTTTATTTATTTTCAAATTTTAGTCCATCTCTACCCCCTTCACTTATGGTCTGACTGGCAGGTTATGAGTATAGTCTAAGAGGGAGGCTTTGAACTTTATGGGGAAAAATACGGAATAAAAAGTAATGTTCAAGGTTGAGCATGAAAAAAGGGGGAATATGTGT
Source organism: Macaca nemestrina (assembly GCF_043159975.1). Taxonomy (NCBI): domain Eukaryota; kingdom Metazoa; phylum Chordata; class Mammalia; order Primates; family Cercopithecidae; genus Macaca; species Macaca nemestrina. Next base: position 104,307,285 of record NC_092128.1, on the reverse strand, counting down.
TGAGGTGCTTCCTTCCACAGGAAGTAATTGTGCTAGGTGTATACTATCCATTGTCTCTTTGAGTCCTCATAGCAACCTATGTCACAATTTTATTGGGCCCATTTCTCTCACTGGGAAACTGAGGCTCAATTACTAGATTATGTAATTTGGACAAAATTATATCTCTATCAGTGGAAGATCAAGGATGTAAATATGAGCTTGTTGGATGCCAAACGTAAGGTTCTTTACATTGGATCACATTGAGTTGAGAAGTAAAGAAATAAAAGAAGTTTTTACACAGATGCTGGAAGGGTTTGCAAAGAAAGTCAGGGTGACATGGGCCTGCACCTCACCATATCTTGGACTAGATTTGCCATCAAATTTCCTGCTAATGTATTCTCAGAAGCTGTCCCAGGGCTGGGGACTGTGTCGTTGACCTATTAAACACCCCTGCTGACAAATGTGGAGGCTGCCAAGATGGGATGCAGAGTAAGTAGGAAGCTGACAGCAGATCCCAGCACCCATGGTCTAAACAGCAGGATTTCCAGCAAAGCTCTCAGTCCCCCAGGGTCACAGGGCTCCCTGGTTCCTAGCTTTACAGAGGCCAAACAAGAGTGTGAATGATAAGTAGATAAGGACTGCCTAGCATGAAAAACAAAGCCCAGGATTTGGGACTTTTCAGGGGACACGCGATCTGTAAGCAGTTTTTATTTTTCCTTTCTGTTAAAGTTTCCAAGACCCAAAGTATACGGGTTTGAGAAAGGGGGACACAGTGCTATTGTTATTGTGAATAATACAATTGTTTAGAAACTGCAAGAGAAACAACTGAAGAAGTACTAGAGTGTGGCATGTAGTGCGGTGGCGAAGATCAACTCCATAGCCACACCAACTGAGGCTGAGAGGAACATGTGTCTGTTTAACACCTAAGAGAAACCCTCTCAGGAGAGACAGAAACAGAACATTATGATGTGCCCTTGGAAAAATAGCCCTTGGGACATGAGCATGTGACCTATGGCAAGACCCAGGAAGACCTAAACTGTATCCTGGATGAGCAGGAATTAGGGAAGCTTGAGGCAAAGGGGAAGGGAAGGAAGAAGTAAGAAGAAGCCCAGTAATTTAGCAAGAGTTTAGAATCTGCAAAGAAATTAACACTGCTGATAATTTCTCCAAGGTTGGAACAATCTACAAATGTCCAAGAACATAGGTAACTGTCATAGGCTGAAGAATGGTCCCTCCTCAGGAATTAAAAAAACGTTTAAGAGTTCTGAGTAGTAATTCCTGGAACCTGTGACTATTACCTTGTATTAATTCTTTTTTTTTTTTTTAAAAAAAAAAAGGACCATGCAGATATGATTAGGTTAAGGATCTTGAGATGGAGAGATTATCCTGGATGATTTGATCACAGAAGAGAAGAAGGCAATGTGATCACACAGGTAGAGATCAGAGAGCTGTGGCCACCAGCCAAGGAATGCCAGAAGCCACCAGAAGCTGGCAGAGGAGAGGAAGAGGCTAGAGCCTCCAGAGTGAGTGTGGCCCCACTGCCACCTTGATTCTGGTCCAGTGATAGTGATGTTGGACTTCTGGCCTCCAGAGCTGTGAGAGAATACATTCCTGTTGTTTTAAGCAACCACATTTCTGGTAATTTCTTACAGCAGCTGTAGAACACTAATAGAACTAAAATTTAGTTTTGAGAAATTTGTTGTGTTGCTGTTAACTAATCCCCAAAGAGTCATAAACAGTCATTTAAGGGTTGTGTATAAAAGAAAAAATTGTAAACATCCTAGAATGTCTATCAACAGCAGTTAAACAAATTATGGTAATTTGGTAAGTGAAGTACTATGCAAATATTAAAAATGAAATAGCAGAAGTATAGAACTTATTTCTTGACATGGCCCTATGTTCTTAATATACTTACCATTGAGCAAAAAACAACAATAAACACCAGTTATAGAATACTTTTTTACATTTAAATTTTGACCTGTTTGAAAGATATTCTTGTATATGACATGAGGTGTAGATATAAATATATCTCTTTCCACTTGGCTACCCATTTTATAATTTCTCCCAACACCATTTATTGAGTAGGACCTGCTTCCTCCCATATATTAAATTCCCACATATTGCATGTATTACATTTTGCATGTAATAAATTCTCATATATTGTTTTATTTTTGGATTTCTCATTTTGTCCCATTGGTCTGCCTGCTTATTCATGCCTGCGTCAATGCTGAGCAGTTATAATATAATTTAATGTATGATAGGTTACCTCACTCCATTGGCCTATTTTTTCTGAATTTTTCCTGCTCTTCTTGCTTTTTTTTTTTATAAATCCAGCAGGCTCTTTTTTGTTACAATCATGTTAAATTTGTAATTAGTGAAAACTGATAACTTTATGGTGTTGTCTCCCTAACCAAGAATGGGTAGGTATCTCCTCTGTGTGTGTGTGTGTGTGTGTGTGTGTGTGTGTGTATGTGTGTGTGTACATGCTCATGCTCTCTTCAGAAGTGACTTTCAAGTTTCTGTCATATCTTTTTTGTTTGTTTGTTATCTTTATGAAGCTTATTCCTAACAAGTTTATCCCTTTGGTTACTTTTAAACATGGGACTTTTTCATTATACTTTCTGATTATTTTATATATATAATCTATTTTTATCTTTATCAATTTGCACTCTGATATATTGCTGAATTCTCTCATTTTTAACTTTTTCAGGTGCCACTTTGGGGTATTACAGATATATAATTTATCTTTTACAAATAGCAATACTTACATTTCCTTCTTTCCAATTTTTGTGGCTGTCACTTTTTTCCCTTTTCTGATTCTATCAGTTTGTGTTTCTAGTAAAATGATAAAAAGAATAGTGATATCTATGTAATATTCCTGAATTTACTGGGAATGCTGTTAGCATTAAGCATGGTTTATACTGGATTTGGACCTGAAATATTAATAGATGTCAATGAAGTATCTGACTGTTATTAATGTATTGAATGTTTTATCAAGAATGGATGTGAGATTATGTCAAATGATCTTTCAGCATCTATGAAAATAAAATTTTCTTAGATTAATATAATAAATTTATTTATAGATTTCTTAATGTTGAACCAATCTTGCATTCCTAGAATACCTACTTAGGTATGATATATTATTGTTTCAATGTGTTGTGAATCATATTTTCTAATATTTAATTTAGGATTTTAAAATAAATATTTATAAGAAAGATAACTCCAGCTGGGCACAGTGGCTCACACGTGTAATCCCTGCACTTTGGGAGGCCGAGGCGGGCGGATCACGAGGTCAGGAGATTGAGACCATCCTGACCAATATGGTGAAACACCGTCTCTACTAACAATACAAAAATTAGCTGGGTGTGGTGGTAGGCACCTGCAATCCCAGCTACTTGGGAGACTGAGGCAGGAGAATCACTTGAACCTGGGAGGCGGAGGTTGCAGTGAGCCGAGATCGCTCCACTGCAATCCAACCAGGGTGACAGAGTGAGACTCCATATTTAAAAAAAAAAAAAAAAAAAAAAAAAAGATAGCTCCGTTTTGCAGTCTTTCTGGGTTTTGATGTCAATGTAATGCACTTTCTTTGTAAAAATTGGAAGTTTTCCTTCTTCTATGTGCAATGCTTTTTCCATGTTATAGGATTTTTTTTCTTTATATATGTGGTATAATTCCCCTGTGAAATCATCTGGGCCTCATGCTTATGTGGGAGATTACTCTGAAAATTTCCCTGTTTCTTCTGTGGTAATATATTGGTTTGGATTTTCTTCCTTTTCTGGGGTCAGTTTTGGAAAGTTATATTTTTCTGGAAAATTGTCCATTTCATCTAAATGTCAAATTTATTTGCATACAGTTGAACCAAACAGATTTTATGATTTAAAATTTTTCCTCTACTTCTCTTATCTTCATTTGCCATTTTGGTAGAAAATATAGGAAAATTATTTTCTTTACCTTCAGAGTAGAAAATGAAAGCTTTTGTAACCATGACTTAACAGCCAAAAGCCATAAAAAAGGACAGATGAATTCTACCACATAAACTTTATAGATTAAAAAAACTTTGCACAGCGAAAAAACACTATAAGCAATGTCTAAAGTTTGACAACACATTGGGAAAAATGTGCAACTTACACAATAAATCAAGGGCTAATATCCTTACATATGTATAAGATATATTAAAAGGGTTTTTGTAAACACAGAGAAAAAAAAATCCAGTGGAAAAGTTAGCAAAAGATATGATGATATAGTTCATAAATAAATTACATATGGCTCAGGAACGTATGAACAGATGTTTACCTCACTTATAAGAGAAATTCACATTAAAACAAAACTGAGAGACCATTTTAAAAATATATATTGGCAAAAATGTTAAAGTGTAATTATGTGCTTTTGTGGAGTGGGCTAGGGGAAACAGGTAGCCTCATATATTGCAAGTGGAAGTAAAACTTCATGCAATACCTAAGGAGGGAAATTTGAGACTCTCCATCAAAAAGGAAAATGCTTTGACCAAGACATTCCACCTGCAGAAACATCAGCTACATTTCTGGGCCAGCTGGGACTGACAGCCAAACACAGCCTCTGACACCATCTCTGCTTACAGCAAGTCCCATAAACTCTCACCGGATGGGGACAGTTTTCACACAATACAGGACAGGAGCCGCAACACACCCAACAAACTCACACTTGCTGATGTTGGCCAGAACATTTCTCACAGCTGTTTCTCTTTCCTGGGTTTGACAACGAGGGATCTTGTGCGCTGAACAGACCCAGCCATGTGATCTCAGCAACACAACACCTCTAAGTCTTCAAGCACCGAAAAACCACAAATGAGAAGTGTACTCCCACCACTAATTGCTTTAAGATGTGATATGAATTAAAGCTGCCCTTCCCTCCCGTTTTTAATTCAGGCCACTCTATTAATTTTGCTACCCAAGGGCGATTACTCTAGTTTTCCTAAACTCTGTTGACAACCTGCCCTTCCCATGAAATGTACACCACATTTCTAGAGAAGGCCTTTGGTCAAAGATACCCTCTTCTTCGTGATACTTTGCTCACCTGTGCATGCTTTTTCTCTACCTTCCCATAACTCTGTATTCTGAGTAGCAACATGAAATGTGACAAACTTTCTTCACCAAAAATGGTCATGATCCTGATATAACATATTCCATTTCTATCTCATTCCTCATTTACCTTTACCAAGGGAGTATTCAAAGGGTTAACTCCTTTCCCCTAACAGAGTGAAGCGGTTTTTTGCTGACCCAGTGTGAGACGGGTTGGACCAAATTCAATTTAGCTGCAGTCAACAGGAAAGTAGGAAGGAAAATAGGATTTAACAAACAAAGCATTAAAAAAGAGGGAGTCCACAGCAGGAAATAATTATTTGGGCAATTGTTCACTTTGTTAAAGGACCAGCCCGTATGAATATCCATCAGGACGCAGTGCTGTGTCCGTGGTTTCTCCGCAGCACCCTGTCTGGTCTAATTAGTTACAAAAGCAGTTGTATGGGCTGGAGAAATCTGCAATTGTGTTGTGTTTCAGGGGAACAAACACATATGTCATTGAAGTGGAGTCTGGCACCAGCTTATTTTGGTGAACCTCGAGTGGTCAGCCAGAATGGAATCAATACGAAAGGAAGCTCTGAATGCCAACAGAAGTGGTTTACAAAAATAATTCACTGACCATTCCATCTGCCTCAGATTAAGCGTGTTAAACAGTTCAGTTCAAGTTAACATTTCTAATATATAGATATACATAAAATAAACAAAACCACATATTTTTATCAAATATTTGCATTTGAAAACCTCCACTAACATACACACACCCAGAACTCAGCATGTGCTCTTTCATCTGACCATATACTTTCCCCTTAGAACTTTACACTGAAAACATGGAATCTGAAAGAAAACTCAGGTTGGCCCATTAGGGAAGAGTAAACCCCCTGTGGAAAGGAAAGTGAAAATAATATTTTCAGAATAAAAATCTTTCAATCTGTAAAAGGAGTTTTATAGCTCAGTCTTGGGAAAGTCAGCCAAAGGTTCAACTGACATGTGAACAGAGCAGGTCTTGGGGAACCAAGGCTTACGAGATTCGTTCATTCACGGTCCCGACAATAGGTGCTGTAGCCAAATCAATAACCTGCTGATATTACAAAACTATCAATTTGCAAAGAAAGTCTACTATATGCATTTTTAATTGCATAAATTAGAATCTAAGGAGATACAATGTCACAGATAAATAGCAAATAAAAAACGTCAACACATACTGAATACTTACTAAGTTAAATACTTCTCATGTAATCTCGGCAACCACACTGAGGCAGGTATTGTGTTACTAACTCGATTTAGCAGATGTGAAAACTTAAGCATAGAGTGGTTGAGAAACTTGCTCAAGATCATACAGCCAGGAGCTACAAGGGGCCTGGATAGGAATCTGGGCCATCCGACTCGGTATCATGCTCTATTCTACTCCCCAGTGTGCACAAAATAGGCAAGAGAGGTGTCACACAGGAAGCCAGAGCAGTTTCCCATAGCAAGTCCTAGGAGCAGACAGGGCGAAATTCATCTACTCATTGGCAGGCCTTTGCCTCCCATTCACCCCCTTTACACAGCAGACTAAGAAACAAAGAGGCCCTGCATCCACTCAATCTGTACTGCCATCTTTTATTCCCCACTTGCCTACCCTGGGGACTCCTGCCCCTTACCTGTGGAAGAAGAGTGAAATGGGATAGCTTTTCACAGCACAGCAGGGGGGGGGAAAAAAAAAAAGCCAGCTGCTTCCCTGGGAACAAATTCCTAGGCTTGGCTAAAGGATGGCTTTGCAGGCCATCAATGTCAAGTTCAAACTCTGCAAATGAGCATGTCCTGCCAGATCAAGTAGCTCTAGTGATTCTGCTTCCCTGTAGGGTCCCACGACCTGTGCTCCAGCTTATCTGGTAAGGAAGCAGAGGTGGGGCAGGAGGACAAAGGCAGAAGGACTCGGGAGCACATGCTCCTACATGCGTTTGACACAGCTTGTCTTGGTGAAGCATCACAGGATCCTGTGTGACTGATGAACTCAGAGTGTGTAAGTGGTTTGATGAAAGTCACACAGATAGTGAATGGCAAAGTGAGGATTCAAGCCGAGTTCTGACTGCTAGCCCTTGCTTTGTTGGCTTGGTGATGCTTGGCAATCTGGCCAGCAACCTCAAATGCCACCTGGTATGAGTTTTTCAGTGGTGCCCTTAATCCATGTACTGCCAGCAAAATACCACAAAAATGATAAAATCAGTGAGACGATTGGCACCCCCAAAGAGGGCAGCCCTGATGCTGGAGGACAGGGGTTCAGGTCCACGAGAATGGTCTAGTGAACCTCCACTAATAGGCTCCTTGTCTTCAGTATGTGAGCAGTATGTGAGCAGCGTGTGAGCTCATGTGGCTCCTGGGTCAGGCTGAACAAGACTGTGGAGCGTTTCCAGCACTCAAGGTAACGGGAAATGTTGAGCAAAGTAGGTGCAAAGCCTTGTCTAATATTTCCATTTACCTCCTTTGTCTGTCTGAATAAGTGTCATTAATTCAAACCATTTCAAAATGGGGCTTGAAGATGTGTGAGAGCGGAAGCCCCCAAGCCCCTGGCCTCTCCGCACCACATCCTTGCTGACTCTATCTCTTGTGTGGAGTGATCAATTTAACCCCAGCAAATGTGCTGTGAATATTGCAGCTAAACTGACCACTAATGGGCATGTATCTGTGTGTGCACGGCAAGAGGAGGGGGACTAGAAGCAGCATCCTAAGCCAGCTCTTCTCCCATCCATTTCCCTGGCCTGACATCCCCTCACAATCAAGTTACCCCTCCTTCTCCAGCAGCCCGCCCCCCCAAATAAAGCAAGACCACACTAGGGACACTTCAAGGGAAGAAAAGACACTTCAAGGGGAAAAAAGGTGTTTTTTTCTCTCTAGGAAATACCCCCAAATCAACTACTTCACTAACTTCTCACTGCTAATGCTTTTCTTATAGACAGTAGAGTTCTCACTGAAATAACAGCTAGCCTCAATAATACCGTAAATTCTGCAGCCAGAAGGAAAACCCATCCTTTACCAAATGCAAGAGAAAAGTCTGAAAGCTTAGCAATGTACAACTTTAATATTTTGATTGATAACATGCCATGGACCCAGAGTATTTTCCATTTCCTCTTTGTGTTTTTTTCCAGTGATCTCAAGGCCATTATTAAATCTATCAAAACCTAAATACGAGTTGTGATGGTAAAAATTAGGTTACTTTTTTTCTAACAAATATGGTAGAAAAGTATACCCATCCGAATGAGTCTCACCCTCTTCAAAGTAGACTCCTATATGAGACTTAGGCTTATATTAAGGAGGTCTCCTTCCGCTCCCCAAAACACACACACACACAGAGTTACTTATATGTGTGGGAAATTCTTTTGCAGCTGCATTCAGCATAGGCACATCATTCTGAATACACTTCATGGTAACATACTATGATTTGTGGGAAAATCCCAACATGTTCAGTGCCATGTCTGATGTCTTTAAAAAATAATCAAGCTGGAGCGTAGTATTTGAGGGTCAAAATTAGATTGCACTAGAGCAAAAAAAAATTGATTTTCTGATGTATCCTCAGAAGTCTTTTGTACTGGAGTCCATTATCCAAAACACATCAAAGCAGACTGAGGGCTGAGGAGGAGTGTGCCTGCCAGTTTAACCGTCTGGTATTTAAACACTCCCCACCCCTCAGCAATTCCTGAGGCATCCCTGAGATCCCCTGCCTGCCCGCTGCGTAGAGCCTGGTATTCAAACATCTCAGCCAATTCTAAAAAAGCTGTTTGTAAACTGTAAAGTCCAGGATAAACATGAGTCTATTCTCCCCAGATCTGCTCTATTAGCCACAGGGTCTGTCATCTGTAGACATCTACACCCATGACTAAAATAATAATTTCAAAACATTCATCTACTGCGGTTGACCCTAGCCCTGACATCTAGCAACTTACTTTCTACAAAGGGGTTCCCTGATCTCTCTAAAAATCACCACTGTAGTAGGCAGAATTCTAAAGATGTCCCCAAGATTTTTACCCCCTAGTCATTCAATTCAACACAGATCTAGGTGATGCTATGAAGGGACTTTGCAGACAAAATTAAGGTTTCTGATCAGCTGATTTTAAAATAGGAAGATTATCCTGAATCATCCAGTTGGACCCTATGCAATCACTTGGGTCCTGAGAAGCAGAAGAGGAAGGCAAAAGAGGGAACCAGAAGGAGGTAGTGGAAGAGAGAGGCAGAGGACAGACGAGCTAACGGGAGGTCAGAGAGATTCGGAACATGAGAAAGACTCAACCCATACTGCTGGCTTTGAAGAAAGAGGAAAGGGGCAATGACTCAAATAATGCAGGTGGCCTCTGGAAGCTGACGATGACCCTGATCAACAGCCAGGAATGAAGCGGGGACCTCAGTCCTACAACCACCTGAATGAACCTGGAAGCACATTTTCCGCAAGCGCCCCTGTCTCCTTGTGCAGCCCTGCCCACACCTTGATTTTAGCTTGTGAGACCAATTCACACTTCTAACCCACACAACTGCAAGATAATAAATGGGTATTATTTTCAGCTGCTAAATTGGTAGTAACTCACTATGGCAGCAATGGATACCTGATACAGCTACCCACAATGTTTTTCTGACATCTGCAGTCTTCTAGAGAAACTAGATCACTCTTAGTATTAGAAGATCTTGTTTCAGTCCAGTTCATTTGGCAAACTTATGGGGCACCCACACGCTGGGCAGAAGCCAGGTGAGAGGACACATCACAGGTCAGAATGGAGAATACATTGCCAGGGGCTATACGGGCTACAGCCTGATATTTGGAAACAGCCACGGGGAAAATGATGTGAGTCTAGTCTTGGCGCTTAACATTGAGTGTTCATTGGATTCACTTGGGGAGTTTTTAAAAATCCCCATTCCAGCTCATACCTCAGACCAATTACATCAAAATTTCAGGAAGATGAGCGTCAATGGATTTTAAACCTCCGTAGGTTATTCCAATGACAGTGAACATTGAGAACCACTTGTCTAGGCATGAGGGAAGAGGAAAATTTGATTAGGTGGGGGAAGATTTCATTGCTGGTAGAACTTGTAGGAAATTCTCAAGAACAAAATCTTCTATTCAGGTGCTGGCAGGTTGCTCTGATGGAGTTTATCTTCACTGTTGACATGGATTGCTTAACAGAGAAAGATGCAGACATTGTCTGTCTTGAAAACTGTCATATTCTCCAGAACTGGCAGAATACCTGGCACATAGTTGATGCTCAAAATGTTTCACTAATGATCTTGTCTTTTCAGTAATTCTCAGTTCCACTCAGAGGAGCATGGAGACATTGCAGAGTTTCCTAATATAAAACAGGGTGTGCGTTTGCAATGTGGAAAGGCCCTCTGCTCACCTTTGCAGGGAGCATTTTAGGAGGACATGGAAGATTTTGCTCAGAAATGGGGAGGAGGATAAAGTAGAAAGCTGTCTATCACAAGGCTCTTTCTTAGTCCTAAGTATGGATACCAACAGGGGTGTAACCCTTGTAGGGGGTTTCTTTCCAATGGGTGACAAGGCTTCTGCCATGATGAAACTGACAGTTGAACAACTTGGGCCAATAGCTGGTTTTCCCACATTTGTAAATTTCTAGAGTGTGCTTTAGAATTCTCAAATTACTCTGTGCATTCTCAGTACTTGGGCATCAAGGCAGGGGGCAGGAAAGGAGGTTTGCCTTCATGGTAATGTTTTCCATTGAATATGTCCTGTGGGATGCGTCTGCTGGCTTATATGTGAAGCCTTCCATGACAGGTGGGTTCAGGGTGATCAACCACCTTCCAGAATCTTTCCCAAATGAACTGCATCCTTGGGTCTTCTCACTTACTCATGAGTTGGCACAGTGAGCTGACATTCTCCATTGCCTGGATAGCATTTTCTACATTTCAAATACCTGAGAATCATTGCCCCTGTGTGGATTCTTCCACAGCGACACCAGTTGAAAACTGTCTCAGGAGATTTTCCCACACTGCAAACATGCAAGGTTTTGCTCTTAGATGGATTCATTTGGGGTCAGTTCATGGCTGAAGCTTTTCCCCACAGTGGTCCTGTGGATCTCACAGTCTCGTTAACTCACATGCTGATCACTCTTTGAGACAATCTGAAAGTGTAAGTTACTATTTCAAGTGTCCTTCTACTTTATGTGTATGAATCCGTTTTTATTTGGCTGATGGCCTAGGCAAATACCATTAGCATTTTGAGCGCAGGTTGGCACAACAAACGTTTCCATAAAACGTTTTTTGAACACACAAATATTACTTTGTCAAAGGCTTTCAATGCTGCTATTCCCTGGCCAAGGAACTTAGAGCTAAAGTTTCTCAGCTGTTGCTGCTGCTGCTGTGAACTCCTCCTTTGCAGCCCCAAAGCAATCCCTTCTAATAACCAGAAAGCTTAAAGGGAAATGCAGACATGGGGAAGCAATGTCTAGGGAGGAGAGTCTGAATATAAAAATTGTGCAACTAAAAGGTTTTTACAGTTAATGCAGCTCTTTCCCACTGTGAAAGACTACCTTTAAAAGCTGTCATTTCCTTTGCATTAACTAAAAATGGACACATCTGTTGAAAGAAATGGGGAGGGGAGAAGACAATAGCTATTATGATGGTCAGGCAAAGTGTGTGTGTGCATAAACCTCTGAAGAAAGTGCAAAGAGGGGAAAGACTGGTGGAAAGATTGCCACAGGGTTGCTGTCAGTTATTATTTATACATCACCATAAATGCAAGGCCGTCAAAGTCAACGGTCATCTGCCTTAACTGCTACCTAAGTGCTGGCAATGCGAGACCTCAGAAGAATGAGTCTTCTATTTAATATTTAACCAGATGCTTCCATTTTTGAAAATATACTTTGCTCCTTACAGAGAAGGGAGGGGAGGCTGACTTGCAACTTCTGTGATGTATGAGCTAATGTTGAGAGTAACAGAAAACCAGTCTTTGTTCATCAAATTTCATTGTCAGTATTTCCACCATGTTGGCAAACACAGCATTTTTCTACAAATTTGAATTACTTCCTATATTATTGCATTCATTAACATCCTGATGAAATAAGCTAAGGTAACTACTATATCTGCACAATGGAGATAGGAAAGCCAAGGCAGGAAGGTTTTACACAATCAGTTCCAGGTCAGGAAAGATGGAGGAAGGGCTGAACTAGAATCTGACGTTTTTGTTAGCGTTTGAATTTTGTAGTAGAATGGAAAGGTCATGTTACCTGGACTGATGAAGTCTTTGGGAAATTACCCAGATTACCAAATGGAACCGGAACTGCCAATTGCACTCAACACCCCGAGCTGTGCTAAGTGGTGATGCCCATGTTACTTGCAGAAAACTGGAGACTTCCCACCTCTCCTCCTTGAGTGCTCCCTCTCCTTGTCTCAGGTACATCCCTTGCCTCTCAGTCATTTCTCATCTTTGTCCTCTACCTCCGGGCCTCCTCCAAGCCCAGACATCACAGCCATGGCCAACCAGCCATGGCCAACCACCCATGGGACAAGGTACTCATGCATCCCATGGCTTCATCTTGAAACTGACTTAGAAGGCCATCAGTCAATCAATACAGTGACCAACAGGCACAGAGTAAACAGTCACCAAGAGCCTCTGGGGCACACCTGCCAGACAGCCTTCTCCCTCTCTACATCATGAAGAATTTACTTTCCTTCATGCCTTTCTATTCTGCTTCCGCCTGTGTGTGTGTGTGGCATGTCTCTTAATGGCTCTGTGCTTCTGCCCATGCTTGGGGAGGGGGTAGGTGGGTGATGGAAGTGGCCGGCCCCTTGAAAGACCCTCTATTATTGCAGAGCTGTTATTGTTACAGCTTGACTGTCAAGCTCTTTCTCCCACGTCTCTCACACATCATTTCCTCTTGGGCCCGTATATCTTAAATGAAAAATGTAAGGACATAAGACAGCCTAAGAACAAGAGAGCAATAGCCCCAAGAAGGAAGACTGTCTGTTCTTGTTGTTCTTGGTTTACTTTAATCTCACCTTTGGGCCTCTTTAATACATCCCACCCTCCTGAAGGAAAAATAAGAGACAGAGAAAAATTGAACAATGAAGCATTTCTGTACTCCACTCACCACTTTCTCCGCCCCACCATCCTAGACCCCCTAGGGCCAAGAATGACTCCCATGCTTCATAAAATTTCAGATAATATTGAGAGGGATGTCAGAATGACTTCACTGGCCCGTACAGACAGCATCTGTACAGGCTTCTAAGGGAGATGGGATTGGGCACAGAGCAGCCCCTTGTGCCGGGGAAGGTATGAGAGGGTCCCATTATCTGCAGAAGGGATGTAAAATTGGAACAACTCTAGCTGAGAATGCAGCCAGCCACACCATTTACATGAAATATACGGTGCTGGGCCCGCCACAAAGCAGGCTGGCTTTGATCTTGGTGAACTTTTGAATCATGTGTGACTAAAGAATTCTTTACAAAGAATTATTTCAGCTCTCTGAGTTAATGAAAAGCCAGCCTGCACAATTTATGGAAGCAAGAAACCAAGCATTAGAAGGAGGAAAAAAAAAAGTCATAAAAAAAATCCCCAGGAGCCTTTAATGCGACAGTCTTCATGGTCTGTGCGGATCTTTAACCCCACGTTTTTCTGTCAGATTTATTAGGTCTTACTGGGATTCATTCTTCTCAGCACTGGGGTTTGTGGAGATGATCTTAGGGAGAAAAACGTATCTGAGGCAAAATGAACAATATTGATGAGACAAAATCAAGAGAGCAAGCTCCTGATTATCAGGGAGGGATCAACCCTGCATATGCTACTTTACAAAACTGGTGTCACGTAAACATTGCCATAGTACCAGGAGGATTTCATAGGAGTCCCGAATACCTAGGAACAATTGCTTGTAGCCAGTGTGGCAAAAATCCACAAAATCAACCTGCTGTTTTTATTGTGTAAAATGGGTCTGCTTCCTGACCAACTTCATGGTAGACAATGTATTCTTAGGGGAAAAGAAATATGGGAAGCTTGGGGAAAGTGACCACTTAAAAGCAGAGTGCATGTCTCTTCTAAAATGGACAATGCCTCCGTGCATTGGTCCGGTATTTACTGCAGAGCCATCTTCCAGAGAGTGTATCACAGGATACGTACGAAGAGAGAAACTGGAGTAAAAGGGTTAAGATGTGAGTCATCTCAGATGTGGGAAACTATTTCTCACCCAAGGCTGGACATAGTTCGCTTTCATTTATCCTTTTCCAAGGTTTTTCTTCCAAGAGGAGATTAAAGACAGCAGTGATCTCTGAGATTCCTTCACTCTTTATGCTGCAGTGATAATAAATCTAAACCTTTTCACTGGTTATCGCTTTCAATAAAAAAAGAAAAAAATTCTATCCATAGGCCATCCTCTACACAGTGAGAGGGGAGTGTTGGTTTGGATAATTTTTCTACTATAGGGAGGCAACCTGGTGCGGAGGTTTAAAGCTTGGTCTCAGCACCACACCACCCTGGTTTGAATTTTCCTAGCCAGTTCTCCCCTTTCTGGCTGGGAACTTTGTACTTAGATTTATTCTCTGCGTTTCAGTTTCATCATGAGAATAATGGTGCTGTCTCTCTCTTTAGGTTGTGATAAGGACCAAATGAGATAATAGATAATAAACTCTTTCTGGTACATAGTAAACCTTCAGTAAATATTAAATGACTTCCTGAAACAAGATGCTTTAGGAAATAGATAGGGGTTAGGTCTTTTTAACTTAATTTTAAGCAGTTTTCTTGAGGAGGAGGAACATGCTGTTTGAAAACAGAACAACTAGAAAGCAAATAACATCTATTTATTGCTCCAACGAAGCTCTCGATTGAACAAATTCCCAACAGGTATTAATATATTTAGCGTGTACCTAGGTGTGAGCATGCCAGATAATTTAATGTACATCATTTAATTTTTTTTTTTTTTTTTTTGAGACTGAGTCTCACTCTGTAGCCAGGCTGGAGTGCAGTGGCACAATCTCAGCTCACTGCAACCTCCATCTCCCGGGTTCAAGAAATTCTCCTGCCTCAGCCTCCCGAGTAGCTGGGATTATAGGCACGCACCACCATGCCCAGCTAATTTTTGTATTTTTAGTAGAGACGGGGTTTCCATGTTGGCCAGCATGCTCTTGATCTCCTGACCTCATGATCTGCCTGCCTCAGCCTCCTAAAGTGCTGGGATTACAGGCATGAGCCACTGTGCTCGGCCCATCATTTAATTTAATTCTCAGAATCAATACATGGAGGAGACTACCGTGCTGTAGCTTTGAACAGCATTGTGTGATACTGCGATCAGTTTACAGGTTCAGAGGTAGGAAAGATAAGGGCTTGCACTTGAACTCAGAGTTTCCTACTCTAAGCCCAATACTCAATCTATACACCATATTACTTTTCCTTTTTAGTTCCTAATAGGTTATATTCAAAATTCAGATTATAGGATGCATAGTCTTTACTAATAATAGCTTATCACATCATAAAATAAAAAGCAGAATCCTACTATAATCTATCCCTTAGAAAAATGCTCACGACTTTGCCGATGAGGGAAAGTAAATTCTGTGCCTCTTGGATATCCAGAAATAAACATGAAATTAAAGAATACTGATGATTAAAGGCTGAAATTCAGAGAGAAACTAAAAAAATAAGTGAGGGAGTTGAGATAAACGTCAGAGAGTGCTACTAAATCTTTGCGAAAACAAAGTCAATATTTGGGGGTTTATTCGGGTTTTTTGGTGATTTGAAAAGGAAATTCTCAAAAATATCTTCTCTCCTTAAAAATAACCCATCAATAACCTGTGAATTCTTTTAACTGCTGGTTAAAAGTAAGTATTATTAAAGTGCCCTGGGGCTGTTTCTTTCTCTTTTTCTTCCCTGTCCAACATTCTACAAAATAAAAGAAAGCTAATCTGCAAGTTCTTACTCTCTTCCAATACAATTTTTAAAAATAAAAGGTCCCCATGCTGGGCCATATGCATTCACAGCCCATGTTAGGCATCTCTGGGGAAAAGTCTCGAGGCCCCTCCTGACAGCATGGTGGAAAGTGAGCAGCTCTCATAGAATGCAGCGACACTTCCATAGACCCATCCTCCGCTGAAGCCATGATGCCTGTATATTAGTTTTCTAGGGCTGCTGTAACAAAGTACCACAGATTGGTTGGTTGAACAAGAGAAATGTGCTGCCTTGCAGTTCTGGAGGCTAGAAGTAGGAACTTACTGTGTCCGCTGGGTTGATTCCTTCTAAGGACCTTAAGGGAAGGATCTGTTCCAGGCCTCTGTCTTTAGCTTGTAGGTGGCCTTTTCTTCCTGTGTCTCTTCACATTGCCTTCCCTCTATGAATGTCTTTGTCCAGATTTCACATATATATACATGAAATCATATTATATCATATATATCATATGCTATGTCATATATATCATATGCTATATGTCATATATAATATATATCATATGATATCATACATATATCATATGATATATACATACATACATATGTATGATATGTGGTATATATGATATATGTGACATATAATACATATATGACATATGTACACATATAATACATATATGATATATTATATATGCTATGATATCATACATATATGTGATAGTATATGATATATAAGATATATAGATATATATCTATATAGATATCTATCATATATATGATTATATATATATTATATATATGATCTTGAGACAGGGTCTCACTCTGTTACCCAGGCTGGTCTTGGACTCTGGTTCAAGTGATCCTCCCACCTCAGCCTCCCGAGTAGCTAGGCCTACAGGTGCACACCACCACATTCAGCTAAAATTTCACCTTGCTATAAGGATAGAGGTCATATTGCATCAGGAGCCCACCCTACTCCAGTAAGACCTCAACTGATTACATCTGCAATGACCCAAATAAAGTCACGTTTTGGGATAAGGACTGTAACATACAAAGTTAAGGAAGACACACTTTCAACCCATAATGGTGGGTATGGCTCTGAAATGTTGCCTAGAAAAGGTTGGCTCTAGCCACTGAAAGGATGAGTTGAGTATTAGCCAAATACTGTCATGCCCATTAACATACTTTCTAAGATTCTTATACAAATAGGTAGTATTGTGTCTATAATCACCTTGCAAATTTTTCCCCTAAGCAAATAAAGTCTCAAACCACTGTAGTCATGAATTATAAGATGGCACCCTGACTCTTGAGATGCCTAACCTGTTCTTAGTGGGTATCTAACTCTCTGAACTAAAAGGAGGAAGACACAGGAGTGGGGATGGGGAACCCATGAAGTAACATTCAAACACGTTTCTGTTTGAGTTACAATCCCTTGCTTAGTAAGACAGACAAATGTTTCCCACTGGGTACTAAGGTTTAGGGCTTATTCTGTCTCATTTTTTTTTACTGTACCATCCAGAGCGTTTGAGTTAGCCCTGGTGTGGTCTTCTCTGGATACTTTTGTGGGAACCCTTCCTCTGCTTCCCAGTACCAGAATGAATTGTCTGCCTTCAAATGAACTCCCCAACATTTTGTGTTACTGACGTGGCTCCTTCAACAGACTGAAATCCTTGACAAAAGAGACCATGCTTAATCACTATAGCCACAGTACAAAGAATAGTACAGTAAACACGTGTTAAAGAAAAGCAGTTCAATAAGTATTTGCAGAATTAAAATTGGATAAAAATGGACCATCTTAACTCAAGAGTCGGCTGGCCAGGTGCAGTGGCTCATGCCTGTAATCCCAACAATTTGGGAGGCTGAGGCGGGATGATCACTTGAGCCCTAGTATTCAAGACCAGCTTGGGCAATATGGTAAGATCATGTCTCTACAAAAAAATAAAATACAAAAGGGTCTGTAACCACTTAATTGTTCCTCCTGAATAAAGAGGCACAGCCATCCTCCATTTTTTCTGAGGAGACCACAGAGGGAAGAAGCAAGAAGGGTCTTGAGTCGCACTGAGACTGCTACCTGCCATGTGGACAGGTTTTGGCTGTTTATGCGAGTCCTTTGCTGGGCACACACAAGTGACATATCAAAACGCATAGGCCACAGGTGACTCCCTTGTGAAGATGAAAAGATTAGATACTTTGAGCCTTTCTAAGCCAAAAGTATGATAGTTTAAATTTTGTCTTCCTTTATTTTGAACTAGCTTTGCTGAATCTCTGGACAAAACTGACAGTTAAAAAAAAAAAAAAGTATATCTTTTTGCAGTAGTTTTTCTCCTATGAGAATTTCTCTATGGTATTTACTGCTATTTTATTTGGGCACATTTGGTTTCTCCTACAAGGACTCTATCAGCTGGCATTACGAAATCTTAGAAATGTGTTTACAACAAAGCACGCCTGAAATTGAATCCTCAAGATGACCCAAGTCTAAAGGGGACTGTTATTTTATTAACGCAACTTTGTTTTCTCTAAATTTGCTTTTGTGAAACTAAATTCTTTCACAAGTTGGGACTGGGTAGGGAGGCAACACACAAACTTAGGTTAACTCCTTATCAACTATAAATGCTGCCAAGAGGGGAAAAGTTGCCTTTATTGGGTTCCTACCTCTGAGTGGCTTCGCACATGGCCGGACTTCTGGCAGCCCTGAATTCACTGCCTTCCAAAGTGCTGTCTTCATGTGTCCTCTTGAGCCACCTTGCATTCAAATTCAAGACCTCAATGGGAGGAAGTTCAGGGAGGTGTCCCAGGATCCCAGGACGATGTGATCTGTCTAAAGAGTCCAACTTAGTCCTAATTTGGTGACAGTCTTTAGAATGCAAAAGAAAGAAGAATTACTTTCTTATTTGATGGGATTTTTATTAGAAAAACTCCAAGTACTTAAGAAACAAAAAATCCCATCACCTCTCATCTGTTTGGTTCTATATATACATAATTCTGGGGCTATACGATCCAGCCTTCACCTTGGGAGAATAAAAGACAGCTATTATTATTGAACGCACTAGCCCATTGCAGTGCAGGTGAACCCTCCTCCTGCTCCATAGGGGATGGTGTCAAGAGTAGATGTACAACCAAAGGATGCAGAGCGAAGCCCCTTGGTGCCATCACCCCCCTCTACCCTCCAATCAAACTCTGGTGGCTCCTCCTAACCTTTAGTACCACTGTCCTGACCTGTACAAGCCACTCTTACTGAGCCAGACTCTATCTGTCCAGGGAGGAGATGAGCTCTTGTTTTGTTTCTCTTTCTGAAGAAAACATTTTTTATTGGAGCGGGATCTATACAGTGGTGAGAATGCAGTATGAAACGTTCCTCTTCCGTGGGCCATGACGAAGATGACTCATGTTCTGTTACCATTTAAATCCGGAGACGGATGAAAAGAATTTCTCTTCCGACTCTGAATAGCTGGCACATGGCATCAAGTTGTGGATGCATTAAGCCAAATGCAACGTAATGGATAAAAATTGTAAAATCTTTCAGTGGCATTCTCTGCCTTGTAGGATATCTAAACCTCACTCTACCTTTCAGCATTCTAGAGTCCTATCCATCGCAGCCTCATCCTTCACTCCCACACCACCCCATTCCCCTAAGCTTTGCGCTGTCAAGCTTCCTTCCTCCTCACACCATTCCTGCTTTCTCCGCTTCTGCTGTTAATCACCATAGCTTGCCCTCTCTGTTATTGCTTTGAAGACCTGCTAAATTATGTGTCACAGTCTTGTCATAGCCACCTCCTCAAACTATGTTTTATTATTTTTTAAAGAGCCTTGCTCATGCTGAAAGACAGACTTTCATTCCTTCTCTTTTCTTTTTTAACATTAGATGCTGGACCCAAAGACCTTACCACAATCGCTCTCAGTTCACTTGAAACATTACACCTGAAGCCAGTTGTGTTGAATGGGTTCATAGGTTTCCTCCTCTGACGTTTTTCCCTTCCTATAAAGTAACACCAGCCTGAAATTTCTTCCAAATAAGTTCTTTCCTGGAGGGCTTTTCTATCCGGCCTAACTTTTCAAAGCTTGTATGAGTGGCTGCAGATGCAATGGGTATAGTTCAGTTTTGTTAAAAGTGGTGTTATCAGCTCTCCTTGGCCTTCTAGGCCTTCCGAGTGGTGATCACAGAGGCAGTCAGAAAATCTAGAGATGAGAGGCAGTTTGAAGAACCAGGCTCTGCACATTCCGCTGTGAACCCAGGCCCACCAGGGAAGGGGAGTTAGGAATCACATGGAGGGAAAATCTGCCTTCAAAAAATGGGCTGGGGCAAACTTAGCGTCTTCTAGTTCAACGCATTTTAAAATAACCCAGTTCCTACAGCTAATTCATTAATGGGTACTGATCAGGGCACAAACATCTGAAATTATTCCAGTCCCTTGACAGCACAGGGAACATGTCTAATTCATCTTTGTATCCTTAGCACGTAGAAGAGACTTGATATAGATGCACAAAGAGTGACTAAAATAAGATAAATAACTGCAGTTGCACATCGTAAGTCATCTAATTCTTGGTTTGGGGATAAACCTGATCGTTATCAATTCTCAATTAATTTCAATTAATTCTCAATTAATCAATGGGGGTGGTCCATGTATTAGTTTCCTATGGCTGCTTTAATAAATTACTGCAAATGTAGCGGCTTAAAACAACTCAATTTATTATCTTCCAGTTCTGGAAGTCAGAAGCCCAAAATCAGCTTCAGGGGCAGAAATCAAGGTGTTAGCAGGGCTGCACTTTTTCTGGAGGTTCTAAGGGAAAGCAAGTTTCCCAGCTTTTTTCAGCTTCTAGAGGCTACTCACATTCCTGGGCTCATGGCTCCTTCCCCCATCCTCAAAGCTTGCTACTGCAACCTCTGCTTCTGTTCTTAAGTCTTCTCTCTCCCACTCGGACCCTCCTGCCTCCCTCTTAGGATTACACTGGGTCACTTGGATAAGCCAGGATAATTGCCATATATCAGGATCTTTGGCTTAATCACATCTGCAAAACCGCTCTCACCACGTTAAGTCACATATTCACGGGTTCTGGAGAAGATGATGTGATCATTTTTTTGAGGGGGGACATGATGTAGTCTATCACACTCTGTGTAAAACGTAAGTTTTTTCTGTAACACCTCTGCTGAAGATTTTTCCAACTCTCTTCTTACTGTACTTCAGAAGAAAGTTAGATAACACAGTACCCTTCAATAACCCACTCTTCCTACTTCTCTAGTAGTTCAAAGTTGCTGTTAAGACCACAGATTCAACATCCAGCAGCTCTGAGTTTTTATGAGCAATGAAATCTTGGACAAGTTCCTTGGCCTACCTAACTTTTGTTTTCTCATCTAGAAGTGAGAGAAGTGATCATCTGTCCCACAGAGTTATTGGTGAGGATTAAACGAGATAAATCATGTAAGTATAGCCCTAAACTCAGTCCCTGGTACAAAAAAAAAAAAAAGGTAATAAATGGTAGCTAGTTATACAAATACTGTATCATATTACCATTATTGACTTAGTCAAGTCAGCATTTATTTGTTGGGCAGCTACTATGTGCCAAGTACTGTTCTAGCCACTTGGGATACACCAATAAATAAAAGAGACAAAGGTTTCCACTCTTGTAGATTTCCTATTCTGATGAGAGATATACACAGAAGAAACAAAGAAATAAATAATAGTGCAAGTTAGAGAGTGGTACACATTTTAGAAAAGTTTACAGGAGCAAGACAAGGAAGATTGTGATGCCGGAGTGGAAGGATATTGATGCAATTTCAAATGTGGAAAAAGGAGGTCAGCGTATCCCACTGAGTAGGTGACCCATGAGCCAGAGACTGAAGGGGGTGAGTGGGTAGCATTCTGGACAGAGGGAAAAGCAAAATCCTTAGGAGGGGACGATGGTGCATTGCAGGAGCAGCAGGAAAACCTGTGTGGTTCAGTGAGCAAGGACAAGAATAAGTCAGTCTGAGTGGAAGATGCTACTTAAATCAACTTTTTGGAAAGTGATGAGGGTTCCCAGGGCCTTTTAGGACACAGTAGAGACTCTGACTTTTACTCTGAATGAAATGGGGAGCCACTGTGGGGTTTGGAGCAGATGAGCGGTATGACCTGACTTGGGTTGACTGCTGTGTTGGGAATCCACTGCAGGGAGGTGAGGCTTAAGGCAGGGAGATAGGGAGGAAGCTGTGGTTACAATGCAGAAAGATCAATCATACCCCAAACCTCAGCATCAGGTAATGTACCCATGTGATATGGTTTGGTTGTCTCCCCACCCAAATCTTATCTTGAATTGCAGCTCCCATAATTCCCATATGTTGTGGGAGGGACCCAGTGGGAGATAATTGAATCATGGGGCTGGTTCCCCCCCAGTACTGTTCTCATCATAGTGAATAAGTCTCACGAGATCCCATGATTTTATAAGGGGTTTTCCCTTTCGCTTGGTTCTCATTCTCTCTTGTCTGCTGCCATGTAAGACGTGCCTTTTCCCTTCCACCATGATTGTGAGGCCCCCCTAACCATGTGAAACTGTGAGTCAAACCTCTTTTTCTTCATAAATTACCCAGTCTCGGGTATGTCTCTATCAGCAGCATGAAAACGGACCAATATACCATGTGACAAACTTGCATATGTACCCCCTGAATCTAAAATAAAAGTTGAAAATTTTAAAAAGATATGGTGATACCTCACACCAGGGTGGTCACAGCTGAGGAACTGAGAAGGGCTCAGATTCCAGATACATTTTGAAGATAGATCCAATAGAATTTCTTGTTGGATTGGATGTGAGATGTTAGAGACAGAAGTGAAAAATACTCTTGCTCTACAATATAGATGAACACTGAAAACATGATACTAAGTGAAAGAAGCCAGACACAAAAGGCCACACATTATATAATTCCATTTATTTGAAATGTCCAAAATAGGCAAATCTATGGCTAGGGAAAGTAGATTAGTGCTTGCCATGCCCAGGGGGATGGACAGAACACAGAATGATTGCTAACTGGTAAAGGGATTAGTTTTTGGAGTGATGAAAAAGTTCTGGAGTTAGATAGTGGTGATGCTTGCACAACATTATGATTGTACTAAAAGCCCCTGGATTGTACACTTTAATTAAAATGGTGAATTTAATGTTCTGTGAATTTCACTTCAATAAAGAAAAGTAACTCGTAGTATTCTGATTTGAGCAATTGGCAGAATGGAGTGGCCATCAACTGGGGCGGAAAGGGCTGTTGGTAGAGCAGAACACACAGGGGTAAACTAACAGTTTAGCTTTGAGCGGTTTTGAATTATTTTAATTTGAATTTTTATTTTAAGTTCTGAGGTACATGTGCAGGATGAGTAGGTTCATTACATAGGTAAATGTGTGCCATGGTGGTTTGCTGTACCTATCAACCCATCACCTAGGTATTAAGCCCAGTACGCGTTAGCTATTTTTTCTAATGCTCTCTTTCTCCCGTTCCACCCCAACAGGCTCCAGTGTGCATTGTTCCCCTCCCCGTGTCCATGTGTTCTCATTGTTCAGCTCCCATTTATAACTGAGAATATGCAGTGTTTGTTTGTTTTTTCTGTTTCTGTGTTAGTTTGATGAGGATAATGGCTTCCAGCTCCATCCATGTCCCTTGGACGTTTTGAATTTGAAGTGTCTATTAGGTACACAAATAGAAATGTTGAAAAGATAGTTAGGTATGCATGTTTTGAGTTTGGAGGGGTATGTAGGCTAGAATATCTAGATTTGAGAGCTGTGGGCATAGCACTGTCTTAGTCAAATTTCTGTCTTAGTATGTTTTATGCTGCCATAACAAAACACTTGAGACTGGGTAATTTATAAAGAACAGAAATTTGTTTCCTCACAGTCTGTTGGCTGGGAAGTTTAAGACCACGGTGCCAGGAGGTCTAGTTGTCTGTACAGGCTGCTGTCTGCTTCCAAGACGGCATCTTGTTGCTGTGTCCTCCAGAAGGGAGGATCCCTGTGTCCTGACGCGGTAGAAGGTCTCAAGACTGAATGAAATCACTAAGGCATGACTGCAGAAAGAGGAGAGGACCAAGGATTGTACTCTTGTAAACTCTGAAGTTAAGAACTTAGGGAGAAAAATAGGAACCAACCAAGGAGACTGAGAAAGGGTATCCAGTGAACAGGAATACAGCCACGAGAGATTATTATTGTCTTCTATCACTCTCCCAAGCTCACCTTCTTGATCATACATGAAGGTCCCAGACAGTGCCATGGTGTGTCATATCTTAACGAGGCTTCCTCTATGCTGTTTTCTCTCACTAGAACGTGCTTTCTCCTTTCTCAGCTGGTTAACTCCTTCTCATCCTTCAAGTATCACCACTCTCAAGAAGTCCACCTTTCCCCTCTATCCTGATTTAGATGCCCCCATCTTTGTGCTTCCACCACATCGCCTTATCTCAGGATCCTTGGCTTAATCACATCCACAAAATCCCTTCTACCATGTTAAGTCACATATTCATGGGTTCTGGGGATTAGGATGTGATCATATTTTTGAGGGGGGACATAATGTAGTCTACAACACTCCATGTAAAACAGAGGTTTGTTCTGTCACACCTCTGCTGAAGACTTTTCCAACTTTCTTCTTGTACTTCAAGAGAAAGAGAACACAGTGCTTCCACAACCCTGGGCATAATTTACCATAGCCCTTATCCTGCTGAACATGTCGTCCAGCTTACATGTCAGCCTCCCCCACGAGACTCAAAACAAGGGCATGTCGTGATAGCATGCTTAGCACTTAGTCCAGGATTCTGCACGTAGAAAATACATTTAAAAATATCCACTGAATGAAAGACAAATATAGAGATGCCTTACTTCACCCAGTAGGCATGTTTTTAAGAAGTGAAGTGTACATCAAAGTGCTTAGGAATTTTTTTATATTCGTAATCCTCCGTTAAACATACTGGGTGGGAATGCTGCTTAAATCAACTCTGTGGAGAGTTATTTTATAAGGCAAAGAATTCTATTATACTACCAAAAAAAATCCACCTTCAAATCAGCTGTTATTACAAGCTGTGATTGCTCTGCACGTATTTGGAATTTATATGCCATTCTACTAAAATAAATTTGAAAGTTTGCTTTTATCTTGCGTTTTTACATATATTTTAAAGCACATAATTATATCTAGATGTTTGGAGTAAAAGAAAAATCTAAAAACAACTGCCAGAATATTTGCAAATAAAGTTCCCCATCTTTAAAATGGGGAGCTGGGACTAGCACATGCTATAATGTCTCCTATGGATGCAAACTGTCAAATGAAGAATAGTTAAAATTATATACAGGTAGTGTAATGAGAATCAAAACATTGTGTTCAAGACTCTGCATTAAAAAAAAAAAAAGACTCCTACAAGAACTTTTTATCACATGAGGGAGATTCTCTCTCAACTTTAAGAATTTTCGTAATCTTATTAAAGGAAACATAAACTCTGACCCCTCAGTCATGCTTAGAAAAAGCAATTCCATATGTTTATTACATTAGGAAAGGTAATTATGTCAGAGGCCAAACATGCAGAAAACAGACAAATTCCAACGGAAAGCCACCTCACGATCACTTCTTTTTCCTCTGCATTAATCTGTGACCGTGAGAGAAGACCCCAGACAAGGCAGAGCTGGTGACTTATGTGACCAAGAAGGGATCGAAATGTTGGGTCTGCCTTTTAAAAGAAAAATAAAACTATAGCAGGGAATTGCAACACAATCCTTTTAAGCATGGCCTGGCATTGCCTCAGTACCTGCTAGCAAGCTTTCCAGATGCCCTGGGCTTCCAGGCCCATTCTCCTGTTTCTACTTTGCTACCTTTGACGTCTGAGGAGTGTTTGGCAAGAGAAAGACAATTTCACAACTCACGATTTTCGTCTAGATTTGCTCCAAGCAGAGCTCAGTTACAGGCTGACTCTGGGAGTATTCTGCACTTCTTTCTGCCTCTTGAGATTTACCAAACATCATTCAATGAGGAATCAGCCAGCTAAGCCCAAAGCGCCTGGCAAGAGTGTTAGGTTACTACCTCGGTGCTTACCGAGTGGGACAAGGCACAATCTTTCTCAATAGAAAGCTTGTCTTTCTGACAGACGGTAAGAGAGAGGTCTAACAGGAACAAAAGGAGAATGCCCTGCAGAATCAGCCTCACCCATCTCCTGCCTCCTGAACACCTCGCTCAGGCCCGGGCCGTGTGCGCCACACACAGCAACCAGGATGCCCAATTGCGCTGCCACTAGCGGAGCTATTTGTACTTGTCAATCACCGGGCTGAACTGGCAGAACACTGCTGCAGGCCAACCCATTCATGAATATGTCTTCTCCTGAGCAAAAACATGCAATGTGATGTCATCTTCTTAGAGCAGCTATCGTTCAGGGCTTGCAAAGAATGCGAGGCTTGCGCCTGTGGTGGGCTTGTGCGCAGACTAAGCCCATGCACCGAAGAACACATCTGAGGAAACTTTTTCCTTAATGTTGAAGACGAACTTGCCTAACCCCTCTGACCCACATCTCTCACTAGATTTCAGGCTCCGAGTCTGTCAGTTAATTTTCCTGTCAAGCATATTTTTTTTCCTATACAGCATGTGTATAAACAATGGGCAAAATATACAGCTGTCAGGAAAACATATGTGAAAACATGTCCTCAGGCCGGAGCACAGCCCTGAAACTTGATAACCTGTCTGGAGCACTTCAGAGCAGCGGTCACACGCTTTTGTGACATGGAAATTTAGCTGTCCTGTCATCCTGGGAGATTTCTAGATTCAAACCAATCATCAAGAAAAATTGGGTCTAGTTTTAGAGCTTCAGCGTTATTATGCTTACCTCTCCTACAGTCTCAGCCCTAAAACTCATGCTCTTCTAAAACTGAATATAGATGGATGGATGGATGGATGGATGGATGGATGGATGGATGGATAGATAGATAGATAGATAGATAGATAGATAGATAGATAGATAGACAGATAGATAGATTTTGTAGAGAAGGGATTTCACTATCTTCCCCAGGCTTGGTTGCTAACTCCTGGGCTCCAGCGATCTGTCCACCTCAGCCTCCAAAAGGGCTAAGATTCCAGGCATGAGCCACAGCGCCCAGCTCCCAAAACTGAATTTTAATGCATGTTGCCTCATCAACAAGGAGCATAAACCATGCCTTACACAATAATTTCTTCCATTTCCTAGCACTTGAGCTCCATGAGGGCAAGAACTTAACTCAGTGCCTGGCAAGGGTTAGGGCTGTACTTTTTAGTTAATAAGTGCATACATCATACTAACTTAAGTCAACCTTGAAATATTTCTCACGGTTTCAATATTCCAAGAGTTTATTCGTGAGAGAGCCGCAGGAATACTGCAAGCTTTTAACACGAATCTGGCAGTATCCCTAAATTGCTGGGATCCCTAAATCCCATGAATTCTCGGCCCTCCAGCTAGACTTCTCACTCTTTACAGAAGGATCTAGGCTTTGTGTGTCATTTTATAAACTCCTCAGAGCCTAACACTAGCTGCAACCAATTCTGGTGTTGGCCGGGAGGCAATATTTCACCTCCAAAATGTTATGAATGATGAATAAATTATGAATTCGGTCACATTTATTTTAGATTGGGATAACCTTTATCTCCAAGCAAGAAAGTTGTATAGAAAGAAATTAAACAATGAAAACAAGAACAATCAAAGTAAACAATAAATTTATACTTGTTTTTAACTTGTTTAAATTTGTTTTTAACAAATTTATACTTGGAAAATGGGTTGTTGATTCTCCATTTTATCCCCAAGTAATAAAATAGAATTTCCCTAAAAAATATGCAATAAAATGTGCTTTTCAGTCATTTCTATTGCTCTTTTTTCCTGTTAGTCTCAACTGGTGAATTGTTTGCTACAAGAAAAAAAGGCTTCAAGGACCATCGCTATTAGTCTTTTGATAACCTGCGTTTGACAGTGGATTTAAAGTATTTATGGGTACAGGTAAATATCATAATAGCAATTGCAACTCTTATTTTAACAACCTGAAAATAATTTTTATGTTCATTTTTGTCATAGGAAAATAACCACAGAATTTACTATTTCTAAAAGAAATGGAACAAATGAACTTTCTTCTTTAATTTATCCAGAAATCTTTGTTTCCATCAGTATACCACTTAAAATTTAATATCCAGTACAGATTATGTCACTGTAAATACATCTATAAAGTCATGATGCTGTATTGCAAAAAAAAAAAAAAAAAAAAAAAAAAAAAAAAACCAAAAAACAAAAAACGGAACTTAGATATTCCCAACAGAGTCTAGTCCTCTAGGGGAGTCAGCTTGGAAGGAAATCCTTAATTTTTTGTTCAGTCCACCCTAACAACCCAGGAATTGGTCACTATAGAATAGTGTGTAATATATATGATATAATAATATATCTAACCCATAGCACTTATCATATCTTATGTGATGTGTTTCATGTATTTCTTCTGTCTCCTCCATTTTCCCCACCCAAAGTGGATTGAGAACTCATGAAAGAACAAAACTAAATGCTGGCCGGGTGCGTGGCTCACGCCTGTAGTCCTAGCACTTTGGGAGGCCAAAACGGGTGGATTGCCTGAGCTCAGGAATTCAAGACCAGCCTGGGCAACATGGTGAAACCCCGTCTCTACTAAAATACAAAAAAATTAGCCAGGCATGGTGGTGTTGGCCTGTAGTCCCAGCTATTTAGGAGGCTGAGGCAGGAGAGTTGCTAGAACTTGGGAGGCGGAGGTTACAGTGAACTGAGATCATGCCACTGCACTCCAGCCTGGGTGACAGAGCGAGACTCTGTCTCAAAAAAAAAAAAAAAAAAGAACAGAGCTAACTGTGTCTTATTCACCTTCTTTATTCCAAGCACCTAATATTACATAATAATAATAATAATAATAGGCCCTCGATAAATATCTGATGACTAAATAAGCAAGTGAATAAACTAGAGTGATTCAATTAATGCTAAAAAGATATTTTCTGAAACTTCTTTCTAAACTACCTTTAGAACCATTTTTGCAAGGCATGTAAGAAAATGCTTCTCATGACTTCTTAGTGACACCTCATGGGTAAATTAAAATTATATTTCATGCTTCATTCACAAGACATGATTGGGAGTTTTCCACAGTGGAATTTACCTTTTCTCCTAAAAGGATGAAATTAATTGAGAATATTCAATAAACCATGCTTCAGGATCTAAAGGCAGTCTTGGCACCAGAATCCACCTTCCCAAGGGACAACCATGATGTAGGCACTACTGATCTTTATGATTTTCATCATCATTTTATCTCTACACCTAATAGGAAAAAATGCTTACCATTATTCTGGAATTAGCTGAACTCAGTAGTAACCAAGCCACACTATATTCTTCATGGAAAATACAAGCACAGCCAAAAACACTAATGGAGCAATGTGTGTGTTTCCATGTCAGCTCACCTCTGACTCTGAGAGAGAGTACTGAGAACTTACAGGTGATTAATCCAAACTCATTCATGAACAATATAATTTTAAAAATCCATGTTAACCTCAGCAGCAGGGTTTTCATATTGAGCTAGAATTCCCTGTGTGCCTCAAATGAGGGGGTTATGTCTCAATTCCATCGCAGCCCTTGGCAGGAATACCTTTTCAGGGAATTCAGGAATAGGCAAACCCAGCTCACTGCTAAGAAAACGTCCCCTATGTGGTATCAGTCTGAGCACAAGAATTTTCATGGAACATGACAGAGGTTTATAGAGAATTATACAGAGAGTTCATAGAGAAGTACAGCAGAGTATAACCTAATAGATCGCATTAGCATGTATTTTGTGTGTATAATATATGCCTGCATATTAGATTATACCCTAATCTAATATACTAATGATGGAGGTCAAACTGAAACTGCTAAGAGGAAAAAAACTGGCTTTCTAATGAAACCCAATATAAAATCAACCAAAGATGACAGAACACAAGGTCATCTACACATGTACACATATCTATGTACACACACACAGGCACACACCCACACACACATCCCACAGGGACTACACCTGACTCATATGACAGATATCTCTACATCTTGACACCTTTAATTTTTTTTTTTTTTTTTTTTTTTTTTTTTTTTTTTTTTTGAGCTGCAGTCTCGCTCTGTTGCCTAGGCTGGAGTGCAATGGCATGATCTCGGCTCACTATAAACTCTGCCTCCCGGGTTCAGGCGATTCTCCTGTCTCAGTCTCCTGAGTAGCTGGGATTACAGGCGCCTGCCACCACGCCCAGCTAGTTTTTATATTTTTAGTAGAGATGGGATTTCACCATGTTGGCCAGGCTAGTCTCAAACTCCTGACCTCAAGTGATCTGCCCGCCTCAGCCTCCAAAAGTGCTGGGATTAAGGTGTGAGCCACTGCACCTGGCCCCCTTGAATTTTTAAGATCACATTTAGGGGCTGAAGGGAGGATGTGACTAATATTTCTGCAGTGTCAGAGACCTTGTTAGGCAAGTCATTAACACAAAATCATGTTTACCTTCCAATATAAACAGTGTTGAATCTGGCCTCTGTAATCTTTGCTTATACTGTCCCCATAATGTGGAATATTCTTTTCCTTCCTCTTCACTGAGGTAATGCCTGACCTTCTCTTAAGATCTAGCATTCAAGTCCCAAGCACCACCCTCTGGAGAGCATTCCCTAACATGCCACCACCCTCCAGGGTGGGGTTAGGTACTCATAACCTATACTCCCATAATGCATCTCTCTATCCCAGCACTCACCACTCTAGACCCTAGTAATCTGCTCCTGGGCCTCCCTCCTCTGTTGAACTGTCATCAGGAATTTTTGGCCTATTCATCTTTGCATCAAGTATTATGCCTGGCCCTTGAAGGGAGTTCAGGAAATGTTTGTTAATATGGTTTGGCTCTGTGTCTGCACCCAAATCTCACCGTGAATTGTAATAATTCCCATGTGTCAAGGGTGGGACCAAGTAGAGATAATTGAATCATGGGGATGGTTCCCCTCATCCATGCTGTTCTTGTGACAGTGAGTAATGGTTTTCTAAGGGGCTTCCCCCTTTGCTCAGCACTTCTTCCTTCTGCCATGTAAAGGATGTGTTTGCTTTCTTTCTGCCATGATTGTAAGTTTCCTGAGGCCTCCCCCGCCATGCTGAATTGTGAGTCAATTAAACCTCTTTTGTTTATAAATTGCCCAGTCTCAGGGATGTCTTTATTAGCAGTGTGAGAATGGACTAATACATTTGTTCAATAAATTAATGGATTAATTTCTTGATTCATTTAATATCATCAGTACCTCTGGTTATTATTTTTCCTGACTGAAGGGAGAGGAAACTGAGGTTCCAGAATTGTTTAACTTTCCCAAGTTCACATAGTTCATAAGGCAGAGTCAGAATTCACATTCTGAAATAATTATACAGGAAATCATTTGCTTTTCACCAGATTAAGAGATTGGAAACAAAGATGAAGAGAGTTAACTCTTACAAATTATCACAAGTAGCACGAGGCACTGATCTCAAAGAGAAAGACCCACACAATGAAAGCCTCTTTGAAGAGGAGGCTCTGTTTCCCTTGTCATCAATTCTCCTCCCAGAAATACTTGGCACCTTTGACTAACATTTGATGTTGATGGTCTAAGGCAACTAAACATAGAGTCAACAGTAAGCACGAGTTCAAACTTCCAAGAAAATCAAACCCAATTATTGTAAAAAGGAGAAAGAAGGCCTTCTGGGTTTCTTTAATATCCAGGTGTTATTTTATTTGGCCACAGAGTACAATGTTCCATTCCTAAGATATTCTGATGTAAAAGTTAATACCAACATCTTCATGTTTCAAGACAGTAAAGACATTTCTGTCTCCTTATTTTCTCCAAAATTACCCCAAACTGTAAGTAGGATGAGAAACACAAACACAAACTTGATATTGAAGCTATCTTCAATAGCATTAGGAGACACTTATAACTTTATGCTGTAATATATAAATGCAGAAACAAGACGGATCAACAGGGGGCAGGAGGGTCAAAATAATGCCTCAATAGCACTATCAATGAGAAGAAAGCTAAGTCACCATGTTAAACTCTGGAAACATTCAGACACTGGAAACACCAAGATGGCACAGGTGAGGAGACAGGCTGAAAACAGGGATTATTTGAAGTCTGAGTTAGCGTCAGTTGTAACTCCAGTTTCCCTCTTTACCTACTGACAACCCTTCCCCCACCAGAGGTAGGTGGTATAGTCTCTCGAGAAATGGAACTTGAGAGACTCCTGAAACAAAGACACAGACACTCAGGAGGACATCAGACTAAATACTGAACAGTGTTACTCCAAGCTCCTTTCCCACCCACCTCTCAACACCAGCAGCCAAGCTGAAAAGACTTAGGCAGGAAATTGGAGGATTCTCTTCAGAGGTACCATACCATTGAAAAGATCTGTAGAAACATTTGAGTCACATATGAAAGATCAGTTAGGAACTAAATCCCATTACAGGGAAGCAACACCTATACACAATTACAATCAACTTTTTGTTAGACTACCTTTTACACATCAAAAGGCAGCCAAGAACCACTAGACATTTGAGAAAAGCTTCCAAGAGAAACAAGAGAGACACAAAACAAATAAATATAAGGGAATTCAGAGATTCTCTAAGAAGGAAATTTCAAAGAAATATTGAAACAAGAACAGGTTGCTATGTAAGGGAAATAAACAGGCAATAAAGACTTCTTGAATATTAAAAATAGCTAACTATTTTTAGTCAGCAAAAAATTAAAATGTCAGGTAAAAAAGTCTCCCCAAGAGTAGAATAAAAAAATAAAAAATATACATAATAGAAAAGATGAGATAGAAGCTTTATTCAGGAAGTCCAATTTCCAGAAAGGGAAATCCCAGAAAGAGAGAATAGAGAACATGACAGAAAGAAAATTACAAAGAAATAATATAAGAAAAATGTCCTGGGGGCATGCTCAAGATGGCCAAATAGGAAGAGCTCCAGCCCCCAGCTCCCAGCGTGAGTGACACAGAAGACGGGCGATTTCCGCATTTTCAACTGAGGTACCAGGTTCATCTCACTGGGGTGTGTCAGACAGTTGGCGCTGGTCCGTGGGTGCAGCCCGACCAGCGAGAGCTGAAGCAGGGTGAGGCATCGCCTCACCTGGGAAGCGCAATGGGGAAGGGAATTCCTTTTCCTAGCCAAAGGAAATTGAGACACACAACACCTGGAAAATCGGGTAACTCCCATCCTAATACTGCGCTTTACCAAGGGTCTTAGCAAACGGCACACCAGGAGATTATATCCCACACCTGGCCCAGAGGGTCCCATGCCCACAGAGCCTCCCTCATTGCTAGCACAGCAGTCTGAGATCTAACAGCAAGGCAGCAGCGAGGCTGGGGGAGGGGTGCCTGCCATTGCTGAGGCTTAAGTAGATGAACAAAGCAGCCAGGAAGCTTGAATTGGGTGGAGCCCACCACAGCTCAAGGAGGCCTGCTTGCCTCTGTAGACTCCTCCTCTGGGGACAGGGCATAGCTAAACAAAAAGCAGCAGAAACCTCGGCAGAGGTAAATGCCCCTGTCTGACAGCTTTGAAGAGAGCAGTGGATCTCCCAGCAGGGAGGATGAGATCTAAGAACAGATAGACTGCCTGCTCAAGTGGGTCCCTGACGCCTGAGTAGCCTAACTGGGAGACATCCCCCACTAGGTGCAGACCGACACCTCACACCTCACACAGTGGGGTACACCCCTGAGACGAAGCTTCCAGAGCAAGAATCAGACAGCAACACTCGCTGTTCAGCAATATTCTATCTTCTGCAGCCTCCGCTGCTGATACCCAGGCAAACAGGGTCTGGAGTGGACCTCAAGCAAACTCCAAAAGACCTACAGCTGAGGGTCCTGACTGTTAGAAGGAAAACTAACAAACAGAAAGGACACCCACACCAAAACCCCATTAGTACGTCACCATCATCAAAGACCAAAGGCAGATAAAACCACAAAGATGAGGAAAAAGCAGTGCAGAAAAGCGGGATATTCAAAAAATCAGAGTGCATCTCCCCCTCCAAAGGAACGCAGCTCATCGCCAGCAACGGAACAAAGCTGGACAGAGAATGATTTTGACGAGTTAAGAGAAGAAGGCTTCAGTTTGATCTAACTTCTCAGAGCTAAAGGAGGAACTACGTAACCAGCGCAAAGAAACTAAAAACCTGGAAAAAAGAATGGATGAATGGATAACTAGAATAATCAATGCAGAGAAGATCTTAAAAGAACTGATAGAGATGAAAACCATAACATGAGAACTACGTGACAAATGCACAAGCTTCAGTAACTGACTCGATCAACTGGAAGAAAGAGTATCAGTGATTAAAGATCAAATGAATGAAATGAAGCAAGAAGAGAAGTGTAGAGAAAAAAGAGTAAAAAGAAATGAACAAAGCCTCCAAGAAATATGGGATTATGTGAAAAGACCAAATCTACATCTGATTGGTGTGCCTGAAAGTGATGGGGAAAATGGAACCAAGTTGGAAAACACTCTGCAGGATATCATCCAGGAGAACTGCCCCAACCTAGTAAGGCAGGCCACATTCGAATTCAGGAAATACAGAGAATGCCACAAAGATACTCCTCGAGAAGAGCAACTCCAAGACACATAATTGTCAGATTCACCAAAGTTGAAATGAAGGAAAAAATGTTAAGGGCAGCCAGAGAAAAAGGTCGGGTTACACACAAAGGGAAGGCCATCAGACTAACAGCAGATCTCTCGGCAGAAACTCTCCAAGCAAGAAGAGAGTGGGGGCCAATATTCAATATTCTTAAAGAAAAGAATTTTCAACCCAGAATTTCATATCCAGCCAAACTAAGTTTCATAAGTGAAGGAGAAATAAAATCCTTTACAGACAAGAAAATGCTTAGAGATTTTGTCACCACCAGGCCTGCCTTACAAGAGATCCTGAAGGGAGCACTAAACATGGAAAGGAGCAACAGGTACCAGCCATTGCAAAAACATGTCAAAATGTACAGTCTATCGATACTAGGAAGAAACTGCATCAACTAGCGAGTAAAATAACCAGCTAATACCATAATGACAGGATCAAGTTCACACATAACAATTAACCTTAAATGTAAATGAACTAAATGGTCCAATTAAAAGACACAGACTGGAAAATTGGATAAAGAGTCAAGACCCATCAGTCTGCTGTATTCAGGAGACCCATTTCACATGCAGAGACACATATAGGCTCAAAATAAAGGGATGGAGGAAGATCTACCAAGCAAATGGAGAACAAAAAAAGCAGGGGTTGCAGTCCTAGTCTCTGATAAAACAGACTTTAAACCATCAAAGAACAAAAGGACAAAGAAAGTCATTACATAATGGTAAAGGGATCAATTCATCAGGAAGAGCTAACTATCCTAAATATATATGCACCCAATACAGGAGCACCCAGATTCATAAAGCAAGTCCTTAGAGACTTACAAAGAGACTTAGACTCCCATACAATAATAATGGGAGACTTTAACATCCCACTGTCAACATTAGACAGATCAACGAGACAGAAAGTTAACAAGGATATCCAGGAATTGAACTCAACTCTGCACCAAGCAGACCTAATAGACATCTACAGAACTCTCCACCCCAAATCAACAGAATATACATTCTTCTCAGCACCACATCACACTTATTCCAAAATTGACCACATAGTTGGAAGTAAAGCAGTCCTCAGCAAATGTAAAAGAACAGAAATTATAACAAACTGTCTCTCAGACCACAGTGCAATCAAACTAGAACTCAGGTCTAAGAAACTCAATCAAAACCGCTCAACTACATGGAAACTGAACAACCTGCTCCTGAATGACTACTGGGTACATAACGAAATGAAGGCAGAAATAAAGATGTTCCTGGAAACCAATGAGAACAAAGATACAACATACCAGAATCTCTGGGACACATTTAAAGCAGCGTGTAGGGGGAAATTTATAGCACTAAATACCCACAAGAGAAAGCAGGAAAGATCTAAAATTGACACCCTAACATCACAATTAAAAGAACTAGAGAAGCAAGAGCAAACACATTCAAAAGCTAGCAGAAGGCAAGAAATAACTAAGATCGGAGCAGAACTGAAGGAGATAGAGACACAAAAAAACCCTCCAAAAAATCAATGAATCCAGGAGTTGGTTTTTTGAAAAGATCAACAAAAATTGATAGACCACTAGCAAGACTAATAAAGAAGAAAAGAGAGAAGAATCAAATAGATGCGATAAAAAATGATAAAGGGGATATCACCGCCAACCCCACAGAAATACAAACTGCCATCAGAGAATACTATAAACACCTCTATGCAAATTAACCAAAAAACCTAGAAGAAATGGATAATTTCCTGGACACTTACACTCTCCCAAGACTAAACCAGGAAGAAGTTGAATCCCTGAATAGACCAATAGCAGGCTCTGAAATTGAGGCAATAATTAATAGCCTACCAACCAAAAAAAGTCCAGGACCAGATGGATTCACAGCTGAATTCTACCAGAGGTACAAGGTGGAGCTGGTACCATTCCTTCTGAAACTATTCCAATCAATAGAAAAAGAAGGAATCCTCCCTAACTCCTAACTCATTTTACGAGGCCAACATCATCCTGATACCAAAGCCTGACAGAGATACAACAACAAAAAAAGAGAATTTTAGACCAATATCCCTGATGAATATCAATGCAAAAATCCTCAATAAAATACTGGCAAACCGAATCCAGCAGCACATCAAAAAGCTTATCCACCATGATCAAATGGGCTTCATCTCTGGGATGCAAGGCTGGTTCAACATATGCAAATCAATAAATGTAATCCAGCATATAAACAGAACCAAAGACAAAAACCACATGATTATCTCAATAGATGCAGAAAAGGCCTTTGACAATATTCAACAGCACTTCATGCTAAAAACTCTCAATAAATTCTGTATTGATGGAACGTATCTCAAAACAATAAGAGCTATTTATGACAAACCCACAGCCAATATCATAGTGAATGGGCAAAAACTGGAAGGATTCCCTTTGAAAACTGGCACAAGACAGGGATGCCCTCTCTCATCACTCCTATTCAACATAGTGTTGGAAGTTCTGGCTAGGGCAATCAGGCAAGAGAAAGAAATAAAAGGTATTCAGTTAGGAAAAGAAGAAGTCAAATTGTCCCTGTTTGCAGATGACATGATTGTATATTTAGAAAACCCCATTGTCTCAGCCCAAAATCTCCTTAAGCTGATAAGCAACTTCAGCAAAGTCTCAGGATACAAAATCCATGTGCAAAAATCACAAGCATTCTTATACACCAGTAACAGACAGAGAGCCAAATCATGAATGAACTCCCATTCACAATAGCTTCAAAGAGAATAAAGTACCTGGGAACCCAACTTACAAGGGATGTGAAGGAACTCTTCAAGGAGAACTACAAACCACTGCTCAGTGAAATAAGAGGACACAAACAAACGGAAGAACACACCATTCTCATGGATAGGAAGAATCAATATTGTGAAAATGGCCATACTGCCCAAGGTTATTTATAAATTCAATGCCATCCCCATTAAGCTACCAATGACTTTCTTCACAGAATTGGAAAAAACTGCTTTAAAGTTCATATGGAACCAAAAAAGACCCTGCATTGCCAAGACAATCCTAAGCCAAAAGAACAAAGCTGCAGGCATCACACTACCTGACTTCAAACTATATTACAAGTCTACAGTAACCAAAACAGCATGGTACTGGTACCAAAACAGAGATATAGACCAATGGAACAGAACAGAGCTCTCAGAAATAATACCACACATCTACAGCCATCTGATCTTTGACAAACTTGACAAAAACAAGAAATAGGAAAAGATTCCCTATTTAATAAATGGTGCTGGGAAAATTGGCTAGCCATAAGTAGAAAGCTGAAACTGGATCCTTTCCTTACTCCTTATATGAAAACTAATTCAAGATGGATTAGAGACTTAAATGTTAGACCTAAAACCATGAAAACCCTAGAAGAATACCTAGGTAATACCATTCAGGACATAGGCATGGGCAAGGACTTCATGTCTAAAACACCAAAAGCAATGGCAACAAAAGCCAAAACTGACAAATGGGATCTAATTAAACTAAAGAGCTTCTGCACAGCAAAAGAAAATACCATCAGAGTGAACAAGCAACCTACAGAATGGGAGAAAATTTTTGCAATCTACTCATCTGATAAAGGGCTAGTATCCAGAACCTATAAAGAACTCAAACAAATTTACAAGAAAAAAACAAACAACCCCATCAAAAGGTGGGCAAAGGATATGAACAGACACTTCTCAAAAGAAGACATTCATACAGCCAACAGACACATGAAAAAATGCTCATCATCACTGGCCATCAGAGAAATGCAAATCAAAACCACAATGAGATACCATCTCACACCAGTTAGAATGGCAATCATTAAAAAATCAGGAAACAACAGGTGCTGGAGAGGATGTGGAGAAATAGGAACACTTTTACACTGTTGGTGGGACTGTAAACTAGTTCAACCATTGAGGAAAACAGTGTGGCGATTCCTCAAGGATCTAGAACTAGAAATACCATTT
The DNA here is from genome assembly GCF_043159975.1 of Macaca nemestrina. Taxonomy (NCBI): domain Eukaryota; kingdom Metazoa; phylum Chordata; class Mammalia; order Primates; family Cercopithecidae; genus Macaca; species Macaca nemestrina. Next base: position 104,268,887 of record NC_092128.1, on the reverse strand, counting down.
GACCCAGCCATCCCATTACTGGGTACATACCCAAAGGATTATAAATCATGCTGCTATAAAGACACATCATACGTATGTTTATTGCGGCACTATTCACAATAGCAAAGACTTGGAATCAACCCAAATGTCCATCAGTGACAGATGGGATTAAGAAAATGTGACACATATACACCATGGAATACTATGCAGCCATAAAAAAGGATGAGTTTGTGTCCTTTGTAGGGACATGGATGCAGCTGGAAACCATCATTCTCAGCAAACTATCGCAAGAATAGAAAACCAAACACTGCATGTTCTCACTCATAGGTGGGAATTGAACAATGAAATCACTTGGACACAGGAATGGGAACATCACACACTGGGTCCTATTGTGGGCGAGGGAGAGGGATAGCATTAGGAGATAAATGATGAGTTAATGGGTGCAGCACACCAACATGGCACATGTATACATATGTAACAAACCTGCACATTGTGCACATGTACCCTAGAACTTAAAGTATAATTTTTTTAAAAAGGGGGGGATGTGCAAAACTTAAAAAAAATAAAAAAAGAAAAATGTCACATACTCCAGATTGGAAGGGCTTACTGAGTACCCAGTGCAATAAACAAAAAAGTACCTATCAAGGCATATTTTCATGAATCTGCCAGCATAGTAGCAATAAAGAGATCTTAAAAGCTTCCAGAAAGGAAAACAGACACATACAAAGGACTAGGAAACAGAATGATAATCAGGCTTTTTAATACCAATATTAGAAGCAATTTTAGACCTGAAAATGCTGGGTGAAAAAAATTTGAAGAATCCTATATCTTGGCAAACCATAAATCAAGTGCAAGAATGAAATAAAGATAATTTAAGGTATACAAGTCTCAAGAAAATGTTTTACCCTTGGACTTTTTTCCCCCAAATGTTACCAGAGAATACAATTCACCAAAATGAGGGAGTAAAACCAAAAGAGAAGGAGAAATGGGATCGGGAAAACAGATGACGCAACAGTCAGGAGCTAGACAGAGGGAATTCCCGGGGTTACACCTGGGCAACAGGCCCAGAGAGTGACAGTCCTTTTTGGAGTGGGAAATGAAATAATTATTAACTGTAGAAAGAGCAAAAACTTCTTAAATAGCAGGAAACAGAGTCATGATATATTAGTGGCATTGCTGATGTGTGTATCACTAAATATAAATTTAATCCCAAATTCTGATACTGTTGCCATAATGCCAGGTTCTGTAGGACACAGTAGTAGTGCTGGTCACCACAAGCCAACAACAGGATGACTAGGGAGAGAATATGGAGACAGCCTTGAAGCTCCTGAGCCTTTGGTAACACTTCCTTTAACAAGGCTTACTAAATATTCTTTGCATAAATTGACAAGTAAATCAATGAGTCTTACAATTGAATCATCTATATGTGTATTTCGCTTTCTGCCAAAGACACTATTTCATTAAGTATGCAAACTTCAGACATGCAGAATGAAAGATGATTTGCAGAAACTCCTTAACAATCCTGAAGTTTATTTCAATTTGTTACGCTTTTTTGTTATACCTTTTTGGAATGCCATCCAATTTCTTTAGCTTCTAAAAAAATATGGAGAGCTATGCTTTATTAAGGGTGTATTTTGAGCCACTTTACAAACATCTAATTTTATCCTTATTCACCATCTTACAAAATAGAAAATTATGACTATACATACATTAATTTAAAATAAATTGGTTGAAATAAAAAATTAGCCAAATGATTAATTGGGTAAAAATGAATATTTCCAGATATATAGATTTTTTTGTTTGTATTAATCATCTTGGTGCATATTAAGCTGTTATGGTACTCTTTGTAGTTTTTATGCATTTTTGCAGGATTTTTAATTTGGAGAGCAACCCAAAATATTATCGGTATTTCTGGATTTTGGTTCACTTTTCAGATCTTTGATTTTTTACATACTTGATTTACCTTTAGCCAGTTCTGTCTACTCTGTCTGGCAATAATTTTTGCTTTACATTTTTATCTCCAGCTCTACATGAACTAACTGAAAGTAAAATGGTCCAAAATTTCTTGTTTCTGATCAGTAATTCACATATTGATGATGTCTGTGTATCCTGCTATGACTTTTCTGATTTTTAATTATAATTTTTAATTTTAATTAATTTTTAGATAGTTTATCCCTTTCTAAGTACCTTGTTTTTTAAAAAGTGTAAACATATTTCGCAACGGTCACACCACTTCTGCCTTATTAGTAACTGTGAAACAAAGGACCTGCACTACATAAATGCATATTAAAGAATGTGAGTAAAAGGTACAACAATGTCTGCTGGGATGAGCAAATAATGATAAACTGTCTAGGCAAATATTTATCAACTTTTTATTCTACATTCCATTTTAAAAAATAACAATTTTAGTGACCAACTAATGAATATTCAACAAAAATTGCATGTAAAAAATAAAAATGAAATAAAACATTGTGCAATAAATTTTGTGGAAATAATGACTCATGAGTCAAAAACAGGCATTACTCACAGCTTTACCACTATTGATTTCTCTTTATAGTTCTTTCAGTTTTATTTTATCTTCTATTTCTATTATCTTTTACATTTTATTAATATTGTTAATTTTCATAAATGGCTAAAATTGCATTAGAAATATTTTTTAAATCTCAAAAGCTAACAGAGAAAGTATTAAGGTACATTAAAAGTTGTTAAATCATCCCAGAAGTCACAAAACACAAATTTGTAAACAAACGCTTTTAAAATAAAATAAAAATGCTTGTAAGGTGCATTAAAACAAATGCTTTTAAAACAAAACAAAAATGCTTTTAAGGTGCATTAAAAGTTGCAAATAACAAATGCAACAATTAGAGACAGAAAATGCCAATATACAACCAATTGTCATTTTCACAAGTTAATCTTTCAACTTGTGACAATATTCAGCTTGAATACTGAAATGACAATATTCAACTTGTCATTTTCACAAGTTAATCTGAAAGTAAATAATCTGTTTCTGTTGCTTTTCTGATGGTCATATTACCTTGAGCAAACCAGATGAGGGGTTAACACACAGCTGGCTAGTAAGAGGCAGAACTGGGAGGTGCATCCAGACCCGCTGATGCCCACTGGGATGGCTCTCCCTTGCTGGGCTCTGTCTCCTGGCCCTCTGTTTTTTCCTGATTGATATCCTTCATACCTGATTCCAAACGGTTTGTTGGGTGAAAATAAAGAGAGAAAAAAAAAAACCTCATGTCTAGTATTTCATTTTCCCTTAGCAGTTTTAAAAATTGATATTAGGGGAAATCAAAATCAGTAGTTAAAATAAGACTGAGATTCTAGATGAATTTCACAAATATTTCACATATTCTTGATCCTGAACCATCAAGAGTTGACTCTTCTGGCAAAAAGTACACTGGATTCTGAACAACACCTTTCTTTGCAGCAAAGACCAGGCACAAACAGGGAGTATCTCGGACACGTGTCTTCTTTGCATGTGGTTTCAAACTGGAATAGGGGTTTCTCTGCCAAAAATCTCCAGGCTGTTCCTGTGTTTTTTGGCCCCCCTTCTTCATTTATCAAATCAAATCAGAAAGAAGATTTTTAAAACAGGCAAGGTATTTTAATCTGCAGCAGTTCATTTCTCTAATGTTTTAGCTACCTAAAGGATGTGAATACAAAACACAGTGTATATTCCGTATGACAGCATGTGCTTGCCAGAGAGATGAAGCTCTTAGCAAAAACAGACAAAGCCAGATATAAATACTTAAATTAAAACTGGAATATTTAAAAACAAAGACAGTTGGATTTGTGGCTTAATTTCTTTCATTCTTTCTTTTTTCTCCTCTCTTAAAAAATTAAGTATGTAAGTTTGTTTATAATGCTAGTAAGCAAACCTCACTTGGAAATTCATTATTATTTGATTAGTCAGATCATCTTTTTAAAAAATGATCACTTAGAAACATTTAAACTGGGGGCAGATAAGGGAGAAGTATGAGAGAATGAATTAATGTCATTCACATTGTATATATTATCTCCTTTAATCCTTACCACAATCTTGTGAAAAGGACATTACCCTGCCCACTTTATAGATGGGATGGGAAAACGTAGGCTCAGAGAAATTAAGTAGTTCGCTCAAGGTCACATAGATAGTAAATATCTGAACAAATTTTGATATTTATTCTGTCTATTCAAAGCTTCTATCCAGCATGAAGCACTGCCTCCCAATGGAGGAAAAGACTCTCAAACACACTATTAAGTTTTCTGAAAAACTATTAACTGGAAGGGAAGCTCATGTTAAAAGCAGTGAATGAAGACTAAAGGTCACTTATTTCCCTGTAAAGACTGCGATCTCTCCAAATGCATCAGTCTTTTTCTGAGCTGACCCACTAAGTGGGAGGAAACCTAGGAACCAGCACTGCTTCCCCCAACTTGAAATCCATCTCAAGGATATTGATTGGTTCCTGCATCACCCTCCCAGGAGCTTTCAAAACGTTAAACAAACACGGTCACCTCCAACAAATCACCTCTCCTGTCCAGTGCACAGAAGACGATGCCTTGTGTGTAGATTCGCTCATAGCTTTGATTTGCCCAATTTGGCAGCTCACCTCACCCAGTCCTAACTCTCAGTTGTAAGAAGTTAGTGCAGTGGGGCTGAGGGGCTGCTGGCTCAAGTTTAGGATCTGCCCTTCGGCTTCTCTTTCCTTGTTTGCTGTGCATTTCGAATCAGGCAGGCATGGGATACAAATCAGCTTACATATCTGTGCCCAAAAATAGGCTCAAAGAAAAAGTCATCTTTTGTTTAATCTGTGGGCAGTCTGTGGGAGTCATCCTTAAGAAGGTCGCACACACACACAGAAAAAAACTTGAAAGGGACATTTATTCTAACAAATAGAGAAAGAAAAAAGTGCAGACAAAACACCAGGGGACAGGAATGGCGTGGCTTCTCACAAGATAGCACTGGTTTTATTTTTCAAATCACAGAGGTATGACAAAGAATGGCAGAAACTGCTACTGTGAGCTTGAGAGAATAGATACCTTTTGTCTTCTTGTTCTCTTTTTCAATTTGTGAGAGCAGCTATTGTGCTGTTGTTTTTAGCTGGCCAGGGCCTGCAAGGGAGCCCTTCCCTTTGCTGGTGACCCTGTTTCTCTCACAGGTGTGTTAGTCTTTGGGGGACTCTCATCTCAAACTCAAGGGCATTCCCTGGATTGGTCTTTCAAGCCCTCTTGACCTCTGGGAGTATCTTATTCACTCAGCTCAGTCTGCACTGTTACATTTTAGAGAATAAAGAGTCCCCTGGAAGTATTAAAAGTACACATTTATGTGCTGGTCCTCTTTGTAAACTCAATCAGATTTAGCTCTGAAAACATAACTCGAAAACAGTTAACTTCAATCACAAGAAGGTACTGAATATAATATTCCAGGACCAAATAATAACTCTTATTTTTCCCCTACAGAACAACTCTCATTTTCCCCCCCACACACATTCTGTATTAACATGATTATGCATATGTGTGTATACAACACCTATTTTTCCTTACCATTCTTGGTCTTCCAGAAAACCGTATATCACTGTTATTTATAAAACTGATATAATACTAGTATAGTAATAAAAATCAATAATTTTTAAATAACACATTGATCAAAGATACATAAATTAATACTAAATTTCCTAGAGACTCCTGATTTAATGTACTCTCTTCCAATGTATGATCATAGCTCATCAAATATGGTTCCAACAAGTTTGGATTCAGAAAATGCGGTCACTCTATATGGAATGCCAGGTGAAACTCTCTAAGCAGCTATAAGACCATTGGTTGCCCAAGTAGGCAAAATGTTAAGATGATCATGGTATGAACAAAGTGGTCACTCTTTATCTGCCAAGAGGTGCTGGAGAAGCCCGGCCCCAGAGACCAAAGTCAGGAAGGACCGCAGGGTTGTCCTTGCCCCTTGAGTTCGCCCTGCCTGGAATGGATTTCCATCTTGAAAATGAGGCATCCAGGTTAGTTCAGGGGCAACAGATCCATGAAAGAGACCACGTTCTTAGCTCTGTTAACCTTTCACAGTGAGTTCATAGGGACCCATTGCCAGGGCACACAGAGGGCACGGCTGGAAAGAGCTATTCTCAGAAAGCTATTGATTCATATAAAGTGAATCTACAGGAAAACAGTCCTCTCCTCACTTACGTATATCATGTAGCCCTTGGTTCACCTGGCCTGGAACCCCCAGCTTACTACAGTCTTGTGAAAAGGACATTATGGACACCCTGGACAACTGCTCCATGGCATCTGGTGCCCAACAACTCTCTCTCTCCTTTTATCTAATTAACAACTAACAGAAAGGGGACCCAAGCAAGCATATGAATTGGTCATGTGACATCAAACAGGGAAGCCTCATCTCCTCCCTCACCTTTATTTTGCCAGTTAATATCTACAATGCATTTCAAAATCTATAACAAAGATGTTATCAATAAACCAAACGTATTTATCATTAATCCAAAATAGATCAAGCATAGTACTGAGAATGAAACATACTTTCAAATTCTGGCTCTGGGATCAAACAATAATTCATAGAGAAAGAGATCCCTAAACACCTGCTTCCTTTTGCCACAGCCAGGGGTATAATGAGATAGCGAGCAGGCGTGCAAGGCCCAGGAAGCCACAGATACTCCTGTCTGCCCAGCTCTTCGGAACGACCACTTGGCTGGAGGAAGTCCTCAGAGACATCTAGACTTGGAAGTCTCCTTGGAAATCAGATGCTGGGTTTTCCAAATTTGGAATTAGCCAGGAGCAGCATAAGAAAAGAGATTTCCCAAGGAGTTCTGCTAGGGAAAAGTGTAAGAACAGTTTTGAGGTCTTTGGAGAATAACGAAGCCAAATAAAGACAAAATCCTAAGTAGGATTCCAACACTCTAGCTGGGGAGCAGTATCCCTGGTGGTTCCTTTGGTCTCACATTCCTGCATGGCTCCGCAGGGCACTGCAAGTATCTGGTCCGTATTTAAAATCTTGATATTTTCTTCATCTTGGAATTTTGTGTTAATTTTGATGTTTTAAAATACCGCAGTAAGATATTCTTTATTTTGTTTATTGCATTTTTGACCCCCTCCTTGTAGTTTGTACCCAAAGCAAGGGCCTCACTCACTTCACCCTGCCCCTGAAGCCCTCCCTTTAAAGAATGCTTGCTGACCCCTGGCTAGAACATAGAGGAGGCTGACAGAATTGTCCTTCTAGTGAGAAATAAAATCAGTAGTCACTGAAAATAAGCTCGAAGGAAAGGTAAAGAAAAATGGAAGCACAGTACATCATTTGACATCAGCACGATGTTGTGGTTAAGACACTGTCAGTTGAGTCAAATAGAAGGGCAAAAGAGTCTCTCCCACTAGGTTCTGCAGCCATCAGCTTGGTTTTCACCTAGGAAAACAACAGGCCTAGTGCAATGCATGAATGAGTGCTCAAGATAGCATGAATAGCCTGCAGCACATCAAGTGTGGTGCTCTCAGGCAGAATCACAGTTAGCTATGGCCTCCTCAACCAAGCCCAAGGCACTAACCCTCCCAGAAGGACTCATACATCCCACTGGATTTCCATGAAACGTTAAGCCTCTAGAGGCAGGGACATATTTGCCATATTATTGGTACTAAATTATTATGAAAGAAAGAAAGGAAGGGAGGAAAGAGGAAGGAAAGCGGGAAGGCGGGAAGGCGGGAAGGCGGGAAGGCGGGAAGGCGGGAAGGCGGGAAGGCGGGAAGGCAGGAAGGAAGGAAGGAAGGAAGGAAGGAAGGAAGGAAGGAAGGAAGGAAGGAAGGAAGGAAGGAAGAAAGGAAGGAAGAAAGGAAGGAAAGGGATGGAGGGAGAGAGGGAGTGAGGGAAAGAAAAATTAAAGACAACAGCCTCTGCAGACAGAAGCCCTGGGCACTAATCCCACTTTGTGTGACCTTCAGGAACGCCCTGAAGTTCAGTTTCCTCATCTGTAATATGGAGAGGAGAACAATAACTATTTCACAGCGTTTAGGAGAGGATCAAATGAAAAACTGCTCCTGAAAGTGTTTCATAAAGTATAAGAATATAGTTTAACAAAATGTTGTATTAGTTTAAGTGCTACTGAGAAAAATGCTGTATGCTCTGGAGGGTATTTTTGGAGGAAGTGAAACTCTTTGAAGCCAAAATAAAAACAGCAAGGGAAGGTCATGAATGATTAAGGGAGGTGAGTGTCTGCTACTATCTATGGAAAACAGAAATCAAAACATAATTCCCCAAAAACAGAGAAATGAAGCTTTCAAGTATTGAAAAAAAAAAAACCATGGCAAGAAACCATGGTCCTCATTCCTGCATAATGTGAATATGTTTCAGATTATAGGTCTAGTTTACTCAGGCACAGTCAGAATCCCCCAAAAGCCATCCTTTTCTATGTTGAATGCTTTTCCAAATATGTAATATTCAAAATAAATGGTCAGATGCCACACACACCACACACAAAAAAGGAGAGTGCTTGTGTTTTTAATAGCTTGTGAAATGCAGCCATGGGCCTGCTGGTTGGGGTTGAAAGGAAGTAGCCCATAAACAACTCCATCAAGCGTGACAGAGCATGTTTCAGCTCAGCTTCACACAAAGAAAATTCTTCCACAGTTCCAAGTGCCTGGGACCCTCAAGAAAGATCACATCCTACTGGTAGAGACATAAGGTTCTTCAAGGAAGCTGCAATGATACCTTGCAGCCCCAGCCTGAGGACTGAGGTGTGAGATTTAAGATTTATAAGAAACATGAGATCTATGGATTGCTCACTTATAACATTGATAAAAAGCTTTACTGACAGTTTCATAATGTTAGAGTTTGAGTGGAAGCTTACTGTGTAGGGAAAGAATTTCAATTTAATTTTTGACCAATTAAATGTTCATAGGAAAAGATATATCTCTTTGGGAGGGTAGGGGGAGTCATTCACTTAGATTCCTTCTCCTTGTACACAGAATTACCTCTCAAAGTGGTTATAGAATCTATTCAAATGAGTCATTAGATTCCCTAATGAGACCTAATTCGATATATTCAAGTAGACAGAACAAAAAGCCAAGATCTGTGTTTCATTCTTAATCCATTCAGTTACTGCTGTCTGAGTATGTCTAAGCCCTTCAACATCTCTTCATCTCAGCCCCCACCTCGGGTAAGTGGGAACCATGGTTCTCAGCCTCTGGAATGATTCAACCTAGCTTAATACCAGGTGATGGCTCCTCTCTACCCTCAAAGGTGCACAACAGCCACCTTGTCCCTACTATATGACCCCACCCTCTGGTCCAATGGGACCCAAGCTAGGAAAATCAGTCTCTACACATTTTCTAGCAGATCTATGAGAGAGTCATTTTCTGCTACCTGGATAGGTAAACAGGCAAGACTGTTCCTCAAGAAAGAACAGACCATTTGACTACAATTACCCAGGAGAGGCAGAGAGGAGAGGCCAAGAGGACAGAGATTTGGAGGCTCTCAGTGTCCCAGTTGCAGGATCCTTTTCTGAAGCTCAGCTGCCTCCCAAGTTCTTACAACTCATGATGTGACACCAACATGAAATCAATAAAATCCACTAGCTTGAATATAAGCTTGCTTAGGTCAGGTTAGATTTTTACAATTGCAGCCTGAAGAGCCCCAACTAACATAGTTCTGTAATATAAACCCTAAAACTAAATTAGATAGTATTTGTGATGTCTAGCCCTATGTTCCTTACCACCACCACCACTTCTCTTTCTCTGTTTGTTGAATAAATTAGATTTATAGGTGGGAAGACTGGGCAAAACCATAGGGAACATCTGATCACATTCCATTTATAGAGGCAGAACCAGAAAGGTTAAGTGACTTGCTCAAAGCCACCTTGTTTATAGTGGAAGATTCTGGAAGCTTTCTATTATAGCCACAATATTTTAGGCCAAAGTCTTACAGGTTTCCTATTTTTCTCTCTGCCTCTCTGTTTCTCATTGGGTAACCCTTCTTTCAATGTGCTCTGAGAGTGTGCTCTAAGAAACCTAATCTAGTAATTTAAGAAGTTGGGACAGAAATCCTATGCTACAAGTCCAGATACCACAGGGAGACAGTGCTTGCGGTAGAAACATGGTTTGCATGTCAGACTGCCTGGGTTCAAACCCAGCCCTGCCTACCACTCAGGAGCTACGTGAACTTGGCAAATTAAACTCATTTGAACTGCGTTTTTTTCATCCCAAAATGGGGATGGCAATGCCTATCTCATAGGGTCTATGTCTGGTACCCCATCACATAATGTTGGCTGTTACTTTTACTAAAGGGCAGATCATTCCAGCAGACAGACAGCAAACTGCCACATACAAGACCTTTCAGCCTCATTGTTTATACCTTATCAACAATACCGTCTGCCAAGCCTGAGAGGAGCATTACCTACCCGCATTGTAAGAAAAGAAAGCAGACGCATTAGAGATTATGGGGAGCTTAGAAAGCCACCTGCGAGACATTTACAACACACACAACTGCTCCAAACAGATGCGTGCTAGAATAGGTTTTGTTATGCTTTTTAACTTACTCTCCTGATTTCTGCTTCCAGGTGACTGGGATACTCATTCACAGCCTGGAGCCAAACACTTTCACATAGGTGCTCAGAAATACTCCACTTACTTCATGGCATTGCTATTTTAACTATTTGAGAAATTTATCTTTCATTTTGCCCATCCCTAGGGTCTTCATTTCTAATCTCAAACAAAAGCTCTCAGACACTCCTTTCCTCCCTGACACTGACAGAGAAAGTAATTTAGCAAAGCGGATATTTACTTAAGTGACTGGGTGTTGATTTAAACGCTAGTGATAAATTTGTCGATCTTGCTCTAAAGACTGTTATTCTTGGTAATGTAATTGTCATGGATCATAACTACAAGACAAAGTACAGCTTCAGCCATCCTGCTTGTTGCCAGAGGATGGAATGTCAAGTGATGTTTTGACTATGGAGCATTTCCTGGAGAATGGAGAACAATAGACCCTTCTCAAGACAGGATTAAACACATATGAAAACATGTCTTGAAATTGGTGGAAACATGGTTCTACCAAGGAGTTATAAGAAAGTATTTCTTTCATTCTTTTCTTTTGTAGCACTAAACAGCATTTAATTAATGACATTCAATGGCACCCCACTGCCTTCTGAAAAACCTTTGGCTTCCTTTTCTTGTTCCATGAACCCACCACACTTTCTTACCTGTCTCTTTGCCCATGCTCTTTCCTCTCCCTCAAATCCCTTTCTTTTCTCATTTACTACACCAAGATCTAGCAGATAATTCTTTATTTTTTTTTTTTTTTTGAGACAGAGTCTTGCCCTGTCACCCAGGCTGGAGTGCAGTGGTGTAATCGTGGCTCGCTGCAATCTCTGCCTCTTGGGTTCAAGTGATTTTCGTACCTTAGCCTCCCGAGTAGCTGAGATTACAGGCGTGCGCTACCGTACCCGGTTAATTTTTGTATTTTTAGTAGAGATGTGGTTTTGCCATGTTGGCCAGGCTGGTCTTGAACTCTTGACCTCAGGTAATTCACCCACCTTGGCCTCCCAAAGTGCTGCGATTACAGGCATAAGCCACTGCACCCAGCCTAATGGAAAATTCTTTATCATTCCTCAAGGGTCAGCTCAACTCTCCTCTCTTGGTAGGTTTCCCTAAGAGTCTCAAACCAGATGGAGATCCCTGCTCAGTGTTCTTAAAGCTGTGCTCACTGTAATGACCACTCACTTTAAATCATGGACATACGTGCCTGTTGTCCCAGTAAGCATGAATTTCTTCAAACAGGGTTAACAATTCCTTCATCTCTGTATATTAGATGCTCAATAGTATTGTTGAATGAATGACTGAACCAGTTCATGAATAATGAATGAATGGTCTTTATGCAGAAAAACAATAGAAATGAAGACAATATCTTGTAACCTAGACAAACTGGGAATTCTCTGACATTCCAGCCCAGCTGAAAGTGTCCACCGGGTTTACACAGGTCAGAGCAATTACAGAGTAGAAAAAAGAATTTATCTCTACTTTGGGAAAGCATTTGTTTTAGAAACAATCTGAGGTAACAGATCATATTTTCTGCATTCTCTTTTTCTTGTTTCTTATTCCAAAACTATTTTCAGAAAAATGGGATGTTACGTGGTTGTTACATGATTCCGAATTCACTTATTTCTGCTCATTCACCTCCCCAACAGAAAGCTAGGTCCTTAACTGGTCAGCACTAGAGAGAATCACAGTATCCACACCCCCTGCTCACACACACACACACACACACACACAAATATATACGTATTGTGCTTTTTATATATATATATAAAGTGTTTTACATATATATATAAAACACTTCAGATGGATAATAAACCAAGGTGCAAAGAGGGAAAATATTAAGCTATCATCATGAAGGTCTTATTTCTATTCCTGTATCAGACACAAACAGGAAGGCAGAAAGCACCAGAATCACTCTGTTTATATGATACATGGGTATTCATAGGGGTTGTTTTGCAATAGCCCACACTAAAGCTTCCTGCATAAGAACTCTGATCACACAGGTTGGTAAAACATGAAGAAACAACATGCTATCAAAGTGAAGGCCAATGTGGAAGTAGCCACCTTTTAATATTGAACATGGAAATTACCTGGGCTGGCAATATGGCAGCAAGGAAAATTAGAAAGTAGATGACCAATTTTCTCAGCAACAGTCCTGCTGAGAAGCTCTGCAGTTGAGGTTCTTGCAAAAGGTATTGTGTCTCCATAGGACACAAGGCTGTCCATGGGTGTTCCTTCTCTGTGTCTGTCTCTAGGAACTCTGATATAACAGGAATCCCTCTGAATCATTCCACACTGACAATCTGTGCTGCTCATGAAATGCTGTCTTCAAGAGAGACTCTGTAAGATCTTTCTGTAGCCCATTCCACAGCAACTAATCAGATCTGGGAGTGCTGGCCATGTATTTAAATGCAAACTCAAATAACAGCACTTAAAGTACATGCCTGGCACTGGTTAAGCACAGTCCTTACAAAAATTTGGGTCTCATAGGATATTATCCCATTTTACAACGAATAAATTGAGACTAAAAGACGCTGGCCAATTTGACCAGTCATGGAACTAGGATGCAGCTGACCCAGATTGAACCCAGGCTGTCTCACGTCTAGGCACATTTTCTTATCCACTGCATTTGGACAGTATCCATGGTCTCCACACTCAGTGTATCAGAACACAGAAAAAGCAGGCACCAGCTCTGCATGAAAACCTCTGTTTGTTTCATGACTGTTTCTAAGGACCCTCTCTACCTAGAGATGAACAACCATAGTCCTTTAATATTTTCATATTCAGATGATATTTCACTTCTCCTCATCATAATCATCGGAGTCAGCAGAACTACCATTTACTAAGCCTTTACTATGTACCAAATCCTTTGTTATAATTCTACACAGAAAGCTTCAGAAACAACCCAATTAAAACATAGGCAAAGGACCTAAATAGACATTTTTCCAAAGAAGACATATAAATGGTCAATAAGTGCATGAAAAAAAAATGCTCAAATCACTAATCATCAGGGAAATGAGAATCAAAAGCACAATGAGACATCACCTCACTCCTATTAGGAATCTACTGTTAAAAAGACAAGAAATAACAAGGGCTGGCAAGGATGCAGGAAAAGGGAGCCCTGTACACCGCTGGACCGCTGGTGGGTCCTAAATTAGTACAACCACTATGCAAAACAGTATGGAGAGTCTCAAAAAGATAAAAATAGAACTACCACCATATGATCCAGAAACCCAACTACTGGATATGTATCCAAAGAAAATGAAATCAGTGTTTCAAAGAGATATCTGCACTCCCATGTTCATAGAAGCATTATTCACAATAACCAAGATATGGAAACAACCTAAGCGTCCATCAGTGGATGATGGATAAGGAAACTGTGGTACATATACACAATGGAATATTATTCAGCCATAAAAAGGAAGGAAATCCTGCCATTTGTTACAACACGGATGAACCTAGAGGACATTACGCTAAGTAAAATAAGCCAGACACAGAAAGACAAATACTACATTATCTCACTTACATGTGGAATCTAAAAAACTCAAACTCATAGAAGGAGAGAGTAAAATGGTGGTTGCTAAAAACTGGGGATGGGGGAAATGGGGAGATGTTGATCGAACTGTACGAACCTTCAGTTATAAGATGAATAAGTTCTGGGATGTAATGTACGTCATGGGTGGTGAAGAATGTTTTAATTATTTTGATAGTGATAATCATTATACAATATATACTTACATAAAATTATCACATTGTACACCTTGAGTATATTCCATTTTTATTCATCAATTAAGTATTTCCAAATTTTTAAAAACCTGAGATGTTCATTATCTAGAAACGAAACGTTCAGTGAGATGAGCTCACTTACCGAGCCCTGGTTTCCAGCAGGTGGCAAAGCCAGGATTCTAACTTGGTTGACCCTACAGCCCAGGCTTTTCTTGCAATACCTTGCCACACCTCCACAGTTAGAGATCTTGACTTCTACTCTAGGTCTTGTAAGTCCTCCTTTAGTCACAGAAGCTTGTGCTGGACCCTCCACCCTGCCCAGAGCATGATGGAAAGATAATAAGCCTACACACCAGTGCTATATGGGCTTTTAAAATTAGAATCAAAGGGGCCAACATGCTCCAGGATAGACAATCATGTTCCTCTGTTTAAAGGAAGCAGATGGGAGATGACCACAGACTAGCAAGTTGAGGGACTCCTTGGAAGGTCTGTCATAATGCTGCAGAAAATTTCCCAAACCCGGCCAGGCGCGGTGGCTCACGCCTGTAATCCCAGCACTTTGGGAGGCCGAGGCGGGCGGATCATGAGGTCGGGAGATCGAGACCATCCTGGCTAACACGGTGAAACCCCGTCTCTACTAAAAATACAAAAAAATTAGCCGGGCGCGGTGGTGGGCGCCTGTAGTCCCGGCTACTTGGGAGGCTGAGGCGGGAGAATGGCGTGAACCCGGGAGGCGGAGCTTGCAGTGAGCCGAGATCGCGTCACTGCACTCCAGCCTGGGCGACAGAGCGAGACTCCGTCTCACAAAAAAAGAAAGAAAATTTCCCAAACCCTTCCTGATTTTAAGGCATTTGGTTACTGACACTTGTTCGAATTTACTAAGTACAAAAATTTTAAAAATTAAAAAAATATAAAGCACTTGGCAAGCAACTTAGAACTTTCACTTCCTTAGTTTCCAGCCGAAACTTTGGCGTCACTGTGGTGGAGCTAAGTGGCCCTGGGTGCGGCTTCACTCAAAGGGTTCCCTTCCGAAGGGCAGTGGGAGAATGAGCAAGTCGAAAGAGAGGGAGTGTCTTGAAGCATGTTGGTATAAGCAAGAACAATTTTATTTATTATGCACAATTATATGCAAAACTATCTCAATTGTAGAATTATTAGATTAATTTAGTGGGTGTTTTGGTGCTGGTGATAGGAGCTAGGGAAGCCCTTGAAGTCACTGCTTAGCAATGCCCCCCTTATTCAAGGTATATGACCTTCCTCAGTCTCCATTCCTAACCTATAAAACGGAGATAAAAGCATCCACTTCATAGAGTTTTGTGAGGACTGAGTGAGTTTGCATATTCAGGGCTAATACACAATAGATACTCAATTAATGGTGGTTACTTATTAACCCTAAATTGAGTTAAAACTACTTAAGGCTCCTCTTTCTCCTTCATAAAGCTGTTATTGAAATGTTTTCTCTAATACATATGAAAATGCCTGGACTATCAAACCCTGGTTTGGAGGACAGTTGGTACTTAACATTTACTAAATATTATACAACATCAAGGCCCAAAAAGGGTTTGAGGTGGCCCACAATAAGAAACACAAGTGTAAGAGATCCATGAAGCCATTAAACAAGAGTGACAGAAAAGATTCCAGTAAAGCGGAGAGAGAGAAATGGCACACAGCATAGAGCAGCACTTCTCACGTTGCAGAGGCATCACTTGCCATCTTATTGGAATACAGGTCCCGCCTCCCCAGGTCCCAAGTGGAGGCCGAGATTCTGCCTTTCTCACCAGCTCCCCTCAACCCCACCCCCAGGAAGCAAATGCTGCTGGTTCACTTTGTAGGGTGAAGGAAGTTAATGAAAGAGGACAAAGCTACTTTATAGCTCAAGTCAATCTTTCTGTACAAATGCAACACAGAATCTCAGATGGAAATGCATTCTGATGACTTTTGTAATTAACAGAAAACTCTGGGGATATTGGTGTGTGTCAAACAGTCCTCCCCACTTGAACAAATGTTTTGCACTCCTCTGTCTCTCCCTTTTCCTCCAGGACCTTCTGGACCGGACACAGTGAGCAAGAAGTCTGAAGTGCCCAACAACCCTCTCTCTAAATGATTTCAAGGAAGAGGCAGCAAGCTGCACAGATACTGGAAATGTGTGATGTAACCTTTTACATTCAGAGAAAGGGCTGTCCCTAATTCAAGCCATATTTCGCCTAATGAAGTAGACTTATTTAAACCTGGAAAACATCCAAAGAAGATATGGAATTCAATATATTTCTGTAGGTCGTGGCCTTTGCCTTCTTGTGGCCCCAGTTACCTCCCTGTGCCCAGATGGGTCGTCCCTCTTTTCTCGTGCTGGACACTTCCTAGTGCTCATTCCAACCTGAGCTCTCAAGTGAGGCATCTGCGGGTGAGAAATCTATAATGCACTTAACGGTTGTTGAGAGCTTCCCAGGAGTCAGGCTATGTGTTAAAAGCTATCATAGGTTATCTCATTTAACCCACTGTGAGGACTTTACAGATGAGGGTGTTCATAAAGATGGGGTATGTTATAAAGTCACACCTGTATTAGGTATCATCACAGGGATTCAAATTGAAGTCTATTTAGCCCAGGATTTCTCCACCTCAGCAGAATGTCAAGGGACATTTTGGCCGTGATAATTCTTTGTTATTGGGGACAGAGGGGCTGTCCTGTGCATTGTAGAATATTTAGCAACATCCCTGGTCTCTATTCACTAGATGTTATTAGCAACCCCTAATCCTAATTATGACAAACAAATATGTCTCCAGACATTGCCAAATGTCCCCTGGGAGGGATAAACTGCCCCTGGTTGAGACTGTCCCAACCCAAAGCCTGAGCCCCTAATAAACAAGGACAGGCATTAGTTTTCAACACTTCACAAGGACCAGCCCTATTGTAGGCTGAATTATGTCTCCCTAAAATTTGCATATTGAAGCCCTAACCCTCAGTGACTCAGAATGGGAATGTATATAGAGATAGGATCTTTAAAGAGGTGATTTAAAATTAGCTCATTAGGGTGAGCTGGAATCCAATCTGACTGGTGACCCTATAAGAAGAGGAAATTCAGACACACAAAGAGATACCAGGGTTGCAGGCACACAGAAGAAAGCCCACGTGAGGACACAGTGAGAAGACAGACATCTGCAAGCTGAGGAAAGAGACCTCAGAAGAAACCAGCTCTGCTGACACCTTGACATTGGGCTTCCAGCTTCCAGAACTGTGAGAAAAGTTCTGTCGCTGAAGCCACCAGTCTGTGGTATTTTATGATGATCACTCTAGCAAACTGATACAAGTCCCCAAAAGCCACAGTCAGCTTTCTGTCTTTACTTTTCCATTTTGTTTAAAATATATTTTGGAAGGTTTCAGAACCAATTCCAAGCCTAGCAAAATAAAAGGTCAGTTCATGAGTTCTGTGGAGAGATATCCCAAAATATAAGCTGGCAATACTGTGCCTGATCCATGTTTGTCTTGAAGATAACTACTGCTAGGAAAATATTCCTGAAATTCTTAGCAGGCCATAGCAAGTTGCTTTAGAACTTTCATACCCTCACACTAACCCCTGTTTGTGCCATTGTCTTTAAGTGTCTTTAGTGAGAATATGCTTTCTAGAAACTAAATGGAATGGCAATATGATGTAATGCCAAGATAGCAAGGACAGTTTTGATGTCCCTCCCCAGTCTAGTTCATGGCAGACATTATAGAAAATGAGTCCCAGCTCACTTTCTCACTAAGACAAGAAGGCATCAGAATCCTTCTTAACACTAGGCTCCAGGCAAGACTACAAAATGATCAGAGGTGGCAGGAGAGGTGAATCCTTATGCTATCTTAGGTATAGTGCAGTGTTCTGTACCCTGGCCGCACACTGAAACCATCTGAGGAGCTTTAAAAAAATACCGTGGAAAAGCAAAAATTGACAAATTGGATCTAATTAAACGAAAAGCTTCTGCACAGCAAAAGAAGCTATCATCAGAGTGAACAGAATGGGATAAAATTTTTGCAATCTATCCATCTGACAAAGGTCTAATATCCAGAATCTACAAGGAACTTAAACCAATTTACAAAAAAAACCAAAAAAACAAAAAAACAACAACCCCATTACAAAGTAGGAAAAGGATGTGAATAGACATTTCTCAAAAGAAGACATTCATGCAGCCAACATACATATGAAAAAAAGCTCAACATCACTGATCATTAGAGAAATGCAAATCAAAACCACATATCATCTCATGCCAATCAGAATGGCAATTATGAAAAAGTCAAAAAACTACAGATGCTGTTATCATGGAACAGAGGATTCAAGCGTGCCTGCAGGCTCGATCACATTACCTGTAGGGCTACACAAAAAGCTCTCAGTGTCTTGGGGCCTCAGTTTTACCATTTGTAAAATGGCCATCATAACTCTCGCCTCGCCTATTTTATGGGATTGCTATGTTCAAACAAAGTTGAAAACCACACAAAATATAGAGTGTGATCAATTTTAAAATCAAGAATATTTTAAAATAAAATATTCTGCTGATATTAGCATCAGTGGTTCTCATCTCATCCCTGCATCAATCCACTGTGCAACCTCAGGTGAGTACTTCGCCTCTGGAGGCTTCAGTTTAGACTCACATAAAATAAGGCAGTGTCTAAAGCCACCTTCAGAACAAATGTTACATGTTCCTGGAGGCAAAGTTTAATATGTTGTACTATTTCGGTTGAGATCTGATTTTCTCATTAAATATCAAGGGTTTACGTTCCTCCTCTTAACACCAAGATGACTTCAGGAATCACATTTAAATTACATTGTGGCCTGGAAGCTAATTTTGTTATTGGGATCAAGTACCTTAAATGTTCAATATTTGGCCCAGAAGTCCAATTCTTGGAATTCACTTTAAGAAAATAATCAAGATGTGGTCAAAGCATTAGGTACAAGGATGTTCATTACAGCAGTATTTATAAACGTGGGGGGCAGGGAGTAAATATAACATCTAACAAGAGAAATGTTTCTATAGATTATGATACAGTCATAGGGCAGAATATTATATAGTCATAAAAAATACCTGTATCAAAAAATATTGAATGACAGAGAAAGTATGATATATGTTAAATAAAACAAGAGATAAAGGACAGAAAGCTTGATACAACACACACATACACACATACCAGAAAATGATTAGAAGGAAATACATACACCAAAGTGTTAATCAGTGATATTAATTATAATGATTTATAGGATGCTTTTATTTTCTTTATATTTTCTGCACTTTCTAAATTTTCTTCCACATGCACAACTGCTTTTATCAACAGAAGGGGAAAAGCATTATTTTAAAGAGCTACTGTGGATTCAGACATAATAAAGACAATACGTCTGGGGAAACATATGGTGAAGGAAAACATAACAGACCAGTATCTCAGCAAAGAAACCAGCACTATCCGCCAGAAGCAGGGCCTGTGAGAAAACTGGGAGGGGTCAGGACTTCAGGCGAAAAGCGAAGACCAGCTGCGGCCGTCTCCCACCTGCAGCAGATCATTATGCAGTTATAAAAACGGCAAAGTCTCCCAGCTCAGTGCTTAGTGGGCTTTTACCATCTTATCGGCACAACCCACATGGTATCTTTGGAGGACGTAGGGAAGGGAGAAGAATCCAACATAAAGCAACAAAGAGGCTTAAAACGTTATTACTATAAAACTAATGAAGCCGAAGCTTCAGGACGCCTCACTTCCACTGGCCCCTACCAAAGCCCCTAACCCCCTAGCAAGGTGTTCATGTCCGTGTGGTTGCTGTTTCCCAATATTTGCAAAAGCAAACTATTTTAACTGTAATCAGTGATAACTGCAGTCACTTCCACTTTTACTTCCATCACAGCTCTGCTCACATCAGGGGGCACTGGAGTGGCTGTGGCCTTTGGGGGACCCCTCCAGTCAGGGTTCCTCAGCCTTGGCACTCTTGGCATTTGGGGCTGGACCCTCCTTTCTATTGGAGCTACCCTGTGCACTACAGGATGGTTCCAGGCTACCTGGCCTCCACCTGCTCGATTTCAACAGTACCAACACCATCCAAAATGGTCATGACAACCAAAAATGTCTCTAGACATTTCCAAAAATATCTGAGGCAGTGGTGGGGCAAAATTCCCAGTCATTGAGAACCACTGACCTAGGGGGACATTGAATACATTTGGTTTGGGGTTTATAGTGGAATCTAGTGATGTGGTTCATGGTTACTTCCATGCACAATTAAGTTCCCAGATATCCTGGTAGGAAGTTTTTCCAGGAAAACTTCCACAGCTCTCTGTTGATTCACCTGTGTAAGATGAAGGTGCAAGGCCAGAGGGGTCATGTGTGATGGGAATGAGCCCCATGGCACTTGGCACGTAAAGTATGTGGGTAGTGGAGGAGAAACAAGGTTTAAAATATATGGAGCCAGAAACTACTCAGCAGAAAGTTCTTCCAATCAGCTGTATAAGAGAATTTCATTTCTCACCAATGCTGATCAAAGTTACAGTTTTAATATGCACCACATAAATTATAAATGCACCAGGTAAGGACATCTCATTTATTTTTAGATGGAACCAATAGAAACAATTTTGACACAAAGAAACAAATTGGTCCAGGCATGGTGGCTCACGTCTGTAATCCCAACACTTGGGGAGGCTGAAGCCAGAGGATCGCTTGAGTCCAGGAGTTCAAGACCAGCTTGGGTAACATAGTGAGACTCTGTCTCAACAAAAAAATTTTTTTAAATTACCCAGGCATGGTGACATGTGCCTGGGGTCCCAGCTACCCAGGAGGCTAAGGTAGGATGATTGCTTGAGCCCAGGAGGTTAAGGATGCCGTGAGCCAAGATAGCGCCACTGCACTCCAGCCTGGGTGACAGAGCAAGACCCTGTCTCTAAGAAGAAAAAAAGCAAGCTGTAACCAAAACATTTTTAAAGCATGCAAAAATCAGTAATTCCTTAAGAAGGAGAGATATATATTGTGTAGAAGTCATGAAGAAGTTCGTAGATTTGATATTCCATCTAACAAGAAGAACTGATTCATATAAATACAGAAAGAGTTTTCCTTTTTTTTTTTTTTTTTTTTTGAGACAGAGTCTCGCTCTTTCACCCAGGCTAGAGTCTCACTCTGTCGCCCAGGCTGGAGTACAGTGGTGCGATTTCGGCTCACTGCAACCTCCGTTTCCTGGGTTCTAGCGATTCTCCTGCCTCAGCTTCCTGAGTAGCTGGGATTACAGGTGCCCGCCGTCACGCCCAGCTAATTTTTTGTATTTTAGTAGAGAAGGGGTTTCACTGTGTTGCCCAGGCTGGTCTCGAACTCTGGAGCTCAGGCAATCCACCTGCCTTGGCCTCCCAAAGTGGAAGTATTACAGGCATGAGCCACCGTGCCCGGCACTTCTTTGTAAATTTTTGCTGTTTGACATGAAATTACTGCTATGAATGAACATCACATAAAACTTATAATTCTTTGTCTGGGCATGGTGGCTCACACCTGTAATCCCAGCACTTTGGGAAGCTGAGGCAGGCAGATCACTTGAGGTCATGAGTCCGATGCCAGCCTGGCCAACATTGTGAAACTTGGTCTCTACTAAAAATACAAAAATTAGCTGGGCATGGTGGCACATGCCTGTAATCCCAGCTACTTGGGAGGCTGAGGCGGGAGGATGGCTTGAACCCGAAAGCCGGAGGTTGCAGTGAGCTGAGATCTTGCCACTGCACTCCAGTGTGGGTGACAGAATGAGACTCCATCTCACAAAAGAAACAAACAAACAAAAAAAACAAAAAACAAAACCAAACAACAACAACAAAACCTTATAATGCTCCACTGAAACAAGGATGCCAATGACAAACTGTTTAAGGAGCGCTGTCAATTCAGGTGCTTAGGTTTCATTACTATGTAAGAACACTTGAGGTCCCTAAAACAAATTTGATAGAGGCTTTCCTAAATTTGACAATAATTCTAAAATCTAACAAGACATTACTAATAGCAAATTGTGAAGCAGAAAGAAACCTTTGAAAATTATCAATAGCAAAAAAAGTTCATCTGATCAACCACACCAGAGGAAAAACAAAATTATCTTCTTATTCACTCCACAGAAAATCCAACACAAATTGTCATGTGAAGAGGTAGTCAAAGAGTGCGTAGTTCAAAAATATAGGGAAAATCTATTAATGAGGCTGAATATCCAGCAGTTAATTAATACAAATATTATATCATTCCGGATGTTATGATGTTTGTGACAATGGTTGGCTTTTAAAATGTTTGAATTGTTGAGATCTATATTATTAATTCAGATTTTTGTATTTTTTCTTTTTCTTTTGGGATCCCCCCAAATTTCGAAAGCTGTAGGCCTCACCACCCTGGGCCTTCCCTTGAGCTCCCACCCCAGCCAGGCCCTGGGTATATGTCCTCTCAGTCACACTCACATCTACCGAATAAAGTGGGTCTGTTATTATCCCTTTTACAATTAATCTAATTTATTGGCTCATATACCTTTCTCCAAAACATGTTAAGGATTCTGACACTTAATTTGGAAGTGCCCAGAAGTCTACATTACAGAAGAAATCCCCATTACCCTTTATTACCACATTATGGAGTCCACATGTGTCAGTGACTCTCATATCAGAGGACAGAGACGACACCCCCTCACTGTGACCTGCAGTGGGTACTGAAACTCTCAAGACAGCAGTTAACATGACAGGGCACATATCCAATCAGCTGTAGACTAGTCAGCTCCATTAAATTGTCTCCGATTTTAAATGTAAAAGATGTGTCAGTTAGATTATTGGCCTATGTGTCAGTTAGATTATTTTGGCCTAGTAAATAGGCCAAAATAAATACACTTAGTTTAGTATCAGTCCACTGCACAAATAGATAAGAGTCAACCAGTAATACAGCGTTACTTATGCCATTAGGCCACTTACATTGAGAATATGTATTTTTCAGTGTTCTGAAAAGATTTTTAGCCTGGGAGAGACCATTAACCTGTTATATTTTCCAGAAAACTCTGACTGCCAGGACTATGTGCTAGCACCTAGCACCTTACCTGGCACCTACAGGTGCTCCACAAGTATTTGTTGAATGGATGAGACTCTACGACTCTTTCCTGTTTCCTGGGAGTGAAGGAGATAATGAGAAAATATGAGTAGCCATTTTCTTTGTGTAACGACCCCTGCTTAACAAGGGAAACCCACTGTTCAGAAATCCGAGATTACAGTAACAAGTAGACTCTGAAAAAGGAAGTCACAAGGGATCCCACTGACTGATGAAGACACAACTCAGCAGCACCAAGAGAGCGCAAGATGGCTCCTACTAGAACCAAAAGGCAACTAGAAGCTAGAAATCCCCACAAGGGCTATTTATTTATCTTAAAGGCTAAACTTAGCAAAATTCTCTCTCATGTCAAACTCGAGGCAATCCAAAGATTTAGCCTTGGGAGGATGTAATTGATTGTAAATTATTTTCACTTTCCATGCAGCGCCTGCATTGCTACATATTTGACTGTTAGAACGATTAGGCAGGAAAGTATAATATATATCCTAAAACGTGTGATTTATAAAAGTCGCTTCAATCTCAACACTGATTTTTATTACATAGTGGGACTATTTCCTTCCTTCTCTTTTGAAAATGTACACCTCTAACACTATGTTCCACAGGAAAACGTTTTCTACAGCCAACTTTATAGAAACATATATTAAAAAGAATTCTAAAGACCATGCCAAAATCCTTTCCTCACCAATGACTGGCTTTGTATTTGTTAGACCTGAATCAATATACAACATTCCTGTATTCTCCTGCTTTTGCACTTTTTAGATTTTATTTAGATGTTTATTCTCGTCTATAAATATATGCTTTCTCCCACTCTTTGAAGAATCAAGTGCAAAGAAAAGTTTTAAAAGGAGACAGTATGAGATGATCATTTGCAGAATCAAGAGTTTGCTATGTTTGATTTCTGTCCTTGCAATACTGAGGCTCATGGTATGTTTTACCTCTTAGCATTTTATATTCCTTGCTGCCTACTTGCCAATGGGCAACCAGAGTATTTACTCAGATTAATTAACTGTTACTTAAAATACAATGATTTTTCTATTAAATCATCAAATTACGAGTCCAAATTTTTGGCCTATTTGTATAGAATATGTAAGATACTACTTCTTTCCAAAGTATTTTTCAGGATTATATAGGTGATGGCAACCTAGTTTTCCACATTTGTTAAATTTGAAACTGGACCATTGGGGGAAAAGTGCAAACAATTCTGAATGACTCAAAAACAGCAATGGGTTTAAATTACATTTTAATGACTTTCACAACAAACCTCAGTGTCTGTTTTGGCAAAGAATATCTCCTAACTTTATTGAAAAAAACAAGCTCGAAATGCCAAAACATTTTTAGCAAAATCTCAGACTGATGGTTTATTGCTTTGTGATTTAAAATAATAGGGAAAAAACTCCAAAAAAATAAAATAGTCTGGAATGAAACTGCTAAAATTCAAATTTATATTCTTCTAGCAGGCTTTAAAATCTGTTTGAAGATAGATAATTGAATGATGTTGGTACCAGTTCCACATCAGTCATCTGCCATCTGCCATGCTGATCGTCATGAGCAGACATGATGCCTGATGGAAATTAAATTGCTTCATGTTGCTGGCAGAGTGAGGAGACAGGACTGAACTCTGAACCGTGGGTTCTGTATCCCAGAGCCCACTGGAAATGTCAACTGGTATTATAATAAAGCCTGAAGAACAGTAAATCTGAGTGAGGAGAAGGGCTGGTCCCCACCAGCGCTGACTGGCCCACTAGCCATGAGCATGTGATGCTGGCCCTCAGTGTCGATGGAACTAACACTTCACAGCAGGAGCCCCATGAAATTCCCTCAGGTTAAGCAAAACCGCAAAGAAAATAAAATCTGAGGCTGAACTGGTTGCACTAGAGCATTACAGAATGCACCTACTGGTAAAAACGGCCTTTCTGGGCTGGAAGCAGATAGAGTTTAGAAGCTCTACCAAGCCTTAACTCCTGAGGTCCAGAAAAGGGAACAGTTGGCCACACAGTCTGGGGCAGAGCAGGAATGGAGATGCAGGGCTCTCCATGTGCAATTCAAGCCTTCCACACAGCTTTGCCATATCCTTCCACCTTGAAACAAACTAATTCTACTCCCTGACCCTTAAAGTGATCATAATTTATGCTTTGGGTCTGAGCTTTCACTGAAACTCTGCCCCCCTTCAACAGCAGCACTCTGTTAGCACCAAATTCTATTCCTTCTAGGCCATTTTTAGGCTTGCCATGCTTTAAAGTGGGCCCCAAAGGAGGAAGATAATGATGTTAATTGAGTCTCCTAATTTCTTCCCATAAAAGTTATGGAGTCGCTTGATGAAGCGAATTTATTACAGAGTCAACGTGTAGCAGGGTGAGTGCGGGGGCTGTTCCCTCTCAGTTCCCGGATCTTTTGCTGATGAGGCCTTTGAACTCCTGCCCACACAAAGCACATGAATCAGTGTCATTTACCATGTACATTTAGATAATTGAAATAATAAAGATGAAATGTATACAAAAGATCTACTATTTCATGAAGAGCAACCCCTTTTTATCAGCACACCAACTGTGAAGCAAATTAAATCACCTCCTTCCTTGCTCTGTAAGAAAGATCCTATCCTCTTGCCCCCATCTTTCTGCCATCCTACCAATTTTCATTTTCTTCCTCAAAAGGTCCTAACACACACACATATATGTGAACTTCCAATCAAATTTACCATTTTGAATGGAAATAATATGAGATAATAATAATACACAGGAAGAAAATTGAACCCAAATTTTTGTATTTTCCTGCTTCACTATAGTTATAAAAATTTAAGTGTACAAAAACTGGAAGTTTTAACAACTCAGCTTACTTTAAACTTTGAAATGCTATGCTGAAAAAGAATAAATGTGTTCGTATTTAAAGCCACTTAACCTACTACAAAATCAAGAAAAAATATCATTATTAAAAATGAAATACTCCTAAAATAAACAGAGTCAGGAAGACATTGTTGTTATGAGAGGACTTCATTACTTTTGAACATTATTTTGAATGTCCAAACCTGTCCTGAAATCCCAGTGATGACGATAAATCATGCCTCACCTCCCTTATTAGAAACTAACACAAATTTTAAAGGGACATAGCACATCTGATTCAAAAGGATTCCTCTAGATCAGTTTCCAATTTCAACATTGGTTTCCTATCTGTAATTGAACTTCAAAATGTTAAACCATCCACAGCTTTAAGTCACAAAGACAGCAGTGAAGGAAAAGAGTACATTCTCTTGACAAAGAATGCCAGAAAAGGAAACTTTTAAGGGAAAGCTCTGTAAAAATAGACACTTAGCTAAGACATGCACAGTGTTACCAATGCACTCTGTCTCTTGCCTTCTGTGCCACAAGATTACCCCTTGACAATCTTCTGAGGTCTAAGTGTGGGCCTCTGAGCAAACATCTGGGGGCTGTTTGCATCCTTCTCCCATTGCAATCTTCCTTCATCATCCCGAGTGGCATCAGCATCTTGGACAGTCATTCTCTCTGAAGATAACCTTTGCTCAG
Source organism: Macaca nemestrina (assembly GCF_043159975.1). Lineage (NCBI taxonomy): Eukaryota > Metazoa > Chordata > Mammalia > Primates > Cercopithecidae > Macaca > Macaca nemestrina. Next base: position 104,242,100 of record NC_092128.1, on the reverse strand, counting down.
AGCATCAAACAGCACAAGGCACACACAGGACTTTCAAGAAACAGTTGTGTGAGTTAATAAGCCAGCACTCCTCTTGCATCTGGCCTTACAAATGCTGGGACTCAGAGCACGACACTCCCAAAGACAGCTCTTTGGTGTGCTAAGTACTTTAAACTGAAGGACATCAGAAAAGTCTCACAAGCATGGTCCCTCTGACCTTCTCCATCCTCCTGTCTCCCATCCCTCTTCCTCCTCTGAAGTGAATCACAGAAACCAGAATTCCTCCTCCCCAAGGTAGAGTCATAAAAACTAGAACCCTTCTCCCCCAAAGTAAGCCAGAAATCCTACCAAGGTCACTCTCTTCCTTCTCCTTTCCCCCCATGCCAGAGGGGTCCTGTCCCATCCCCAGGGGGAAGGAATGCTACACAGAAAGGCCAAGAGGAATCTGAACTGACAGGCCTTGCTGGGGTTCCCTCCTTGGTCTATTGCCATGAGGTCACACCTTTTGTCCCATCACAGTCCCACACGGCTGTCCATTCTTCATGGAGCATAAGCATAAAAAACTGTTTTCCCTGGGGTTTTGGGTCTTCATTTCTAAAGGCTCTCACATCATGTAAAACTTTGATTAAATAAATTTGTTATGCTTTTCTCTTGTTAATCTGTCCTTTGTTACAGTAGCGTCGGCCATGACCCTTATGATGGGTGGGGAAAGTAATCATACCTTTCCATCCTGACACAACTCAACAGGAGAAAGTTCATTTCCTCAGAGGACTTTCTGCTCAAACCGTCAAGGTACCTCCTTGGCCTGGCTTTCAAACTGGGTACTTCCCACATAGGAGTGCTCTAAAGAAACTTTTCTACAGGTGCTTAGATGAAATAAAAAAAAACAGCAAGGAAGAAATCAGAAAGAAAGTAAATCACAAACTCTCATTTCTTTCACCCACCAAATATGTTCAAATAAAACTAAAAACTCCAGCAACCTCTGGGGGACTTTTTATTTCCTTTTTTTCTCCACATTCTTTAAAATTTGGGTATCAGCACTCTAGGAAGGCATAAACTCCAAATTCCAGGATTTCAGACTATCGTGTTTTTTTATTAGAGAAACTTGAGATTTTAGAAGGGTTAAAAAAACACTGAAAGCTAGGCTTTGGGGATCAGAAGATCCCTCTGCTTTGGGTGTATCAATAATTAACTTTATAAAATTTTGAGAAAATAGTGGTCATTGGCATCTATTTGCCAAATAAAGCATGGACCACTCACTGAAAGGAATTCACAATCCAGTTCAATTTCAAAAGCATCTTACTGAGCAAAGTGCCAGACATTCTGCTAGGTAACGGGGAATCAGAAATGATTGAGACCTGGCAGAAGGGAGAGGGCAGAGCATGTAGCAGGTGGGGAGGGCTAGTGTCTACTCCAGAGGCTTCCTCAGGGCCAAGCTGAGAGCCAGCAGGTCTGCCCTGGGACCTGGCAGAGCACACTGATCTCCTGGAAGAGCCCAAGCAGAGTACCTGAGTCAGGGAGTGGGTGCAAGACCAAGGAGCCATTGCATCAACAAAGAGTAGCCGCCCAGCTGAGAAAGACCAAGTGACATGTTTGTCAGCTGCAGACATCAGAAAAACAGGCCAATACAACACACAGGGGCAAGGCTCCCTGGAAATGCCAGGAGCTTCGGTGCAGCAGGGGCCAAGGTAGGACCAGAGTCCATCCACAGATCCAGGCACCATCATGATGTAGATCCAGGGACCGGCTCATGAGAGCAAGTGCTGTGTCCACTCCACACAACTAGCCACTATCTAAAGACAAGCAGGGGGCAGGAAATGGTAATTAGAGAGGCTCAACAATCATCATCAAAGACAGGTTTACCTACAGAGACTCTAGAAAAATTACTACTGGGGCTAAGATTGAAGGTGGATTATATACTTAGTTATCTTTTTCTTGCCTACTACCTAGAAGGGTAGAGGCTCCTGCAGAACATGAGATAGTTATAGAGAAAAAAAAATTATTTTTCTCTTGCACAGCTTAATTGCAGTGGACAATCCAACTGACAAAAAAAAATAGAATGGCTATAAGGATATGCCATTGGAGGATAAATAAAGCAAAGGTATGTTATAATATGAGCACCACATTTGGGAATTAATAAGATTTTCGACTTCACTATAGAAGAGAGTTTAACAATAAGACCCTCAAAGGTCAGGGCAATATGGAGGTTTACGATTCCCTGAATGTGGAGTTTAAACCTTGTTATTTGACTTTATATTCAAGTTTGATTTGCAAAACAGCAGCATTTTTTTTCTGAGTTAAAAATAAATCCAAATTTCAAATTAATGTTGTCATTCACCTTAAATGCTCTAGTCTGTAGATCTTTTCTTTTATGGAGAAATGCACTAACCATTTGACTACTGATGGAGAGAGGAGAGATCCTTGGGGTAAGATAAATCTCATGGACAAGAGGAGCTGAATTCATTATATGCATGTTCATGTAAAAAGTGATCAAAATGAGCAAAATAATAAAAAGAGACACATAGTAAAACTGTACCACACCAAGGGATTGCATGGTTTTACTTTCCACCGGACTGTAAACTGTCTGAAAGAAATAAAAAAAGAAAGGGGGATGTCTGGGTTGAATTTCAGCACATCGCATGAGGAATTAATTACCTCCAATTTCAAAACTAGCCTTTCTGGGGTTTGCTTTCAGTTTGGGATATTTATGACTTTGAATCTTTTTTACATCAAATTAGCAGGGTTTTCCCCTTTTATTATCCATGGTATAAAAATAGCCATATCCTTCCCCATCATACAGCACTGAGGTCCTCATGACCTCATCAGGAAAGGTGGCTGTTGTAAGAAACCTTCACCATCCATCCGTCCCCAGCAAGGGTCAGTAAGGGGGCTCCCCTTCATCATCTGTACTTCTTTAGCAAAGGAGGGTGGGGTAGATACCAGCTCCCCTCAGCATTGGCTGTGTCGTCTGTCAGGCAAGGCAATTCTGGAGCAAGCACCATGCAATGGAGTCATACACTGATGGTCAAGTGCTACTCCTTCCATGTTGATCTACATGTATGTCCTTCAAAAGGAAATAGACTTTATCTCCTAGGAGCATGGGCATCTGCAGCGCACAGGCTGTCTCACCACAAATTTCACTAACTTAAATTAGAATTTTGTCTGGCAGTTTGGAATGGCTTTTGTTTGAAACTCAGTGGGACAGTGCTCCTGCCTCCCAATTTATATGGGCTTTTGAGTTACTGAGGGGATGCATGCATGCAGAATCATCTGCAGTTCCTCGACCGTGCTGAGCTATTTTATGTGTTTTTCCTCTACCTGAAATACCCTCATCCACTTATCCTTCACTGAACTCCTATACACTCTTTAAGACCCAGCTCAACCACCACTACTGAGGCTTCTCTGACCTTCTACAAGGAGGGGTAATTGTTTCCTCCTCTGAGCAAGAACACACCACCCCCTGCCCCATTTATGGCGTACATCATTGTTCACTGCACTCATGTGTCAGGAAGTTGGTCAGTGCCCACACTTCTACCAGGGACTCCAAGAGCCTTGGAGATAAAAAGTTGATTATATGCCTGGCAAAGAGTAGGTGTTCAATAAAGGCTAACTGAATGTGGCAGATCCTAAGAGAAGGACAAAATGACAATGGGGCAAGCTATACAAGGAGACAATCAAGTTGTCTCAATGGATGTGCTTTGCAGTAGACTTTGTTAAGTAACAGAATGGGGTGGCAAGTGAAGTGGTAGAATGCCCATGTGAAATTCAAGTCGATGGATGACTAACTGATAGGTACTGATGAATGACTAACGGAATGAGAGAATATTCATTGAATAAAATATGTGAGTTGGTAGGATAAATAGAGTCCCCCAAAATTAACTTGTTAACTGATCGTAGCTGCCACAGTAATCTACAGGAGACACAGTGTCTGTACATAGATGAATGAGGCAGAGAGATGCAGAGTCTGTTTGACTAAGGGTGGTCATGAGTGAAGCACTGATGCTCAGAGTACGGGCCAGGCCTCAAGCCATGAGAATCATCAGCAGCGAATCAGAGTCCCCAGGGGTGGCCTAGGTGTCTATATTTTAAACACATTCCCTGGTGATGCCTATGCATAACAATCTGAAAACCTATGCATAAGACAGTCCTCTCCCTACTATTTTGACCTTGAACTTGCTTCAAAAGTAAATTTCAATGGAGAAAGTGTGATAATTTCAATAAATGATGCTGGAGCAATTGCAAATCTACGTAGAAATAACGGTGACTATTGACCCCCATCCCAAACCATGTACATAAATTCAATTCCAAAGGGTTTGTAGATCTAAATGTAAAACACAAAACAATAGCTCTTACGGAAGAAAACATAGAAGAATAGCTCCACAAGTCGGAATAGGAAAAAAATTTCTTAATCAGTCACAAAAGCATTAAATAATTTTTCCTTCAGGAAAAATATATATAAATTGGAATATATTAAAAGTAAGAATTTGTGTTATCAAAAGACATTATTAAGAAAGTAAAATCCAAGCCACAGGAAGGATAAGAGTTATCTATGATACAGATTGCATACCCGATAAAGGACTTCCCACAAGAATACATTTAAAAACTCTCATAAACCAATAAGGAAAAGGCAACTTTACAGTAAAATAGATAACAGACTTGAATGGGCACTTCACAAAAGGAAATATATGAATGGTCAATAAACATATGTAAAGGTGACCAGCATCATTAGTTATCAAAAAAGTGAAAATTAAAACCACATTGAGATGGATCAGGACATGCTATCCCCAAAATTATGGCATGTCAGCATTTGAGAAATCAGCAGAAGCAGAAAGTTCTCTCTGACTTTTTCCAGCCATTCTCCCCTGGAGGCCACAAAAGAATCATTCAACCTTCCTCTAAAGTAAGTTATAAGAGCCTCATTCCATCAGTCTTCCGTATAAGAAATGAAGACACAGAAAAGAATCTGGACAAACAGTCCTCACTATATTCTCCCTTTTGTTGCCAGTAGATCATACCCTTTTTTCTCCAATCATACTTCTGCATGACTGTCCATAAAAATACACAGCTCTCTTTACTTCTTCGGGACTTCATTTCTAGATGCTTCAGTGTTATGTAAAACTTAAATTTGTTACGCTTTTCTCATGTTAATCTGTTTTTATTACAGGGGTCTCAGCCATGAACCTTGCAACGGGTGAGGAAAAGATATTACTGCTTCTCCCCTACACATCCAACAGAATGGCTAAAACTTAAAAGACTGGCAATGCCAATGTGAGTAGTGTAGAAAAAAAAAAAAAATCTTCCTCTAACCATCTCAAGTTCTCCAGTGGGGTACTGTAAATTAGACTGGCTAAAGACAGATGAACAACAGAAAAACAGAGGTTTATTCGCATGTGCATGGGGTTTACACATGGGAGTGCCCAGTGATGAGTCCCAAGGGTGGTTAGAACTTGGGTTGATATACCATCTTAGGCCAAAACAAAGGAAAAGAGGTTTGGGGCTTCTTGGTAGACAGGAAGATGACTGGGAAAGGTATGGTAAACAAGGGTTGTTCAATAAAGTGTGTTAAGTGGATTTAAGTTGACTCCTTCTCCACTGATAAGAGTTGTTAAGAGTCCTCCTCTTCCCGGTATGGGAGAGGAAGACGTTTCAACAAATGCAATTTTCTTTATAAATGTAAATTTGCTTTACAACAGAAAAACTCATGCCCTGTTTAAGAGCTTTTCTGGCATCTGCTGTTCTCAATGGCCTTTAGCTCAAAATAATCTATATTCCAAAGAGGCATATGGGGGCAGGCGGATAATCTGGTGCCCCTCAGTACGTTTTTGGAGCAATCAGAGCACTCACACACCACCGATGGGACCAAAAATTGGTACAACCATTTCTGAAAAGTGTTTGGCAATATCTCCCAATGTCAAGCATGTGCATATGTACTTGATGGCCCAGGAATTCCACTCGTATGTACCTATCCAAAATAAATACATACATAGGTTCACCAAAAGACATATACAAAAATGTTATCAATAGCGGCACTATGTGTAAACCAAAAATTGGAAACAACTAAAATATCTTTCAGTAGGAGAATGGATATATAGTATACTTGTACAGTAAAATCTCACACAACAAAAAGACCTGAAGAATTGCAGCACGGATAAATGTCACTCACACTGTGCTGAGAACAAAAAGCCAGGTCCCAAAGAGTACATTCTGTGTGATTTGAGCTATATGAAGCTCAAAATCAAGTGAAAATAATCTATGGTGATAGAAGTCAAAACAGTGGTGACCTTAGAGGGTGTAGCGAGTGAGAAGGGGCATGAAGAATACTGCAATGTTCTATTTCTGGCTGTGGGTGCTGGTTACACCAGTGTATTCAGTATGTTGAAATTCATCAAGCTGAATACTTACGATGTGTGCACTTTTTTGTATGTATGTTTACTTCAATAAGAAAGCATACTTGAAAAGTAAACTCCTGAAACCAGCCACCGTCTGAGTAGACACTTTGGCATTAGCATTCCACAGCCTAGTACACTCTTCCATCCAACAGCTTTGCTAAGCTGGACTTCACCCATAAAGCCACTCTTCTGTATGATTATAATGGATTTCTGCATTTATATGGCGCCTTTCCTCTGTAGAGATCAAAGGGCTTCTGCATAATAAAAGATAGCATATCAAATGCAGCATATCAAACGCAGTTAGCTCTGAGGGCATGAAGAAGGAAAATTGAACTCAGGGACATATAATCGAGGAAACCTACAGAAAATAAGTAAAATAAGTCATAAAAACTGTAATGTAAAAACAATCATAAACACCAACTATCAGAAATTCACTTGTGTGAAATAAAAGGCTCACTTCTCTTGAGGTTGCTTTCTTACTCTTGACAGGGGAAGGACGGAGAGCAGCCGAGGCATTCAATTTAGGACTTAGACTCCTAGGCACCACATGGCAAGATTTCTCTGGAGTCAGCTTGGCACCTCACCGCAGTAAAACAGAACAACTAAATAAACTCTGTGTGCTGCTGTTCAAAGAGCTTTCATATGTGCTTTAAGACATAAACTCACTAGTTCTGACAACTAATTAAATGAGCCTTGTTCATATTTGTGAAATAAATATTCTACTGCTATATCTCTCTGAGGCATGTAGAATTATATAGATCACTTTCATGTCTTACATTGATATTCACCAAATGTGTTTTTCTCAAACTTTAATTCTTGAAATTGCCTAGGGAAAGTGCGTACAATGAGGAATTTTTCACTGACTCAAGGTCAGTTTCGAAAACTGTGCGGGGTGACATTCTGGCTCGGCCAGTGACCCCAGGAGATGTTTCCATTGGCCTAACAAATGATACCCTTAGCTTTGTGGATTGTGAAACAGCAGCTCAGGCATCTCCCTGTAATCTCTACACATGTGGAAGGAGAAAAAGGAAAATAGTTTGCCTTGAATAATTTAAATAGTTCCTGTTCAGCAAAGTGATTAACTTCAATAAAGGGAGTCAGATAAAGAAAAGCAGGGTTTTAATTTCATGTATATTTCCCTTGTGAGAGATGACAATGGTCAATGCTGATGGAGAGGAGAAGGAGGAGGAAACTGGCTGTGAACATTTGATAAGTCCTTTAAATGGGTAACCTCACTAAATTTTCACAAAAACCCTATTAAGTTAGTAGTTTATTATCTCCATTTTACAGATAAAACAATGGGGATTAAAAAAAAAAAAAGGCTAACTAGCTTGCCTGAGGGTCACACTACATAAGTGATAAAGTCAAGGTGTAAGCCCAGACAACGTGACTGCAGAGCTTATGCTCTTTGGCTCGGAAGTTGATGAAATCAGGTGGAAGAGACGCTTTGGCGTCCCATGGTAAAGTTTTGTGTTAGAAGACGGCCTTTGCATCTCCAAGGGATCTTACTTTTCAGGGACTGCTCTGGCAGGAGCTACTCTTGTCATCTGTGGTAAGCTTCAGAGAGAGAAATATCTGCTTCCCTAAGTAGAATGAGCCACAGATCCTGTATGTCTGCAGGGACTCTCAAACGGTGTGCCAGGAATCAGGGCACTCCTTGGAATCATGTTTTGACACAACTCACATGGCTTTAAAATATTAAAACCACGCCCCCTCATCAGAGTTTGCCCTTTCTGAAGATTTCCAACTTGTTCTTGTGTTCAGGTTTTTGGCTAGCAGCATTTACAAAGGGTTCCCCGGAAGGTAAGTTCACATTCTTTGAAAACCCTATGGAACAATCCAGAATTCCTCTATAGGCAGTAGCAATGATTCATTCATAACAAGAGTGTTGCTAACTCGTTCAATAGGAGACCGGTCTTTGGGGAAAAAAACAACAGCTAGGAGATTTTCATCTGAACAGGAGGTCACTTTAAAATTCAATTTAGTGACACCCTTGTGGGTTTTCCCTGGCACCTAGAATATATGGACTAATAATTGGGAACAGCTGCATGTCTTGACTGGAACCACTCTATTTAAATAGCTCCAAGATTACACCCTTGGCCTCTGCTTCTTTATATACTTTGGAAATAAACTACTGTGGATGCCCAAATGTATTCAGACAATGGAAGAAATGATTTATGGAGACTGACCACATCCAGTGCTACAAGCCCCATTCATTTCTCTGGTTCAATCATCACCACCCATGCAATGGAGAGAGAACAAACTGACAAGGTCACGCGGTTACTTATCCCCAGGAGTCACCCCGAATAAAAGTTACCCACAGATTGAAGTTCTTTTTCATGACCTTCACCCTAAGACACAGTCGTTGCATTTTGACTTCAGCAAACACCTTAGTTATCAACTTTATTCAATCTGACAATCCCAAAGGATTTATTTCTGGTGGGCCCCAAGTGAAGTCCTAAACAGTTAATGAAATTCCTTTAGGATATGGGATTTATGTTTTAACTGGTCATTTTAAAAGATGCTTCAGTTTTCTTCACATTTGGGCCATGTTATTCAGTTTTATTTTTCTTTTGAATCATTGATTCCACGAAGATTTATTATATGCTTATCCTGGGCCAAGTGCTCATCCCTCAAAATGGCCTGAGCTAAATCTCTTCATGCCAAACACACTTGTAATCATCCTTTTCCAATGTAAATATCCAACAATAGAAAAGTAATAAAATATAGCATGGCATCTCCACTTGGAAAAAGATTATGGGCCCATTGACAAATAATGATAGCATCTACAGGAAATTGAGAAAATTAAAATGATATTAAGTTAAAAAGAAACAAATTGAATAGACACGTGATGACAATGATGTAAAATTATAACAGAAAAAAAGGTGGAAAGGAAGTAAAACTCAAAAGGAAATAGTCTATATTCTGAATCTCTTCATAAATATTCCAGAAAACCACATAGATCAACAAAATGAACAAGCAAAACCACCAAAAACCCACGCCTGTAGCATAACTATGGGACAGAGAATACTCCAAACTTCAAATTATGTCCAAACAGGTAAATAGATGATCAAATTCAGAAGAACAAGTGCAGAAAAGAAGAAAGGAAAGCAGGGGAGTAGGTATGGAAAACACCCCTCAGAGAAAGAACGTCTCATCCCGAATGGGAAAACATTGGACACAGCTGTGAGATGTGGCGGATTAGGGCACCGGCTACTGAGAATCACAAGGAAGGAGAGTGAAAGTCTCCAGGAACAGAGGTGGGCAACTTGGGAAGCCAGGGGTTCCGTGGGAAAAGGATTAACTGGAAAGGACGGCCTTCAGAGATTTGATGTTGAAGAAAAACAAGAAAGAACTGGAAATTAAAGTACTGTAAAAACAAGAGAATTACAAAATCGGAAGGCAAACTGCCACTCCCCAAAAGGGGAGCAATTTTTAAGGAAATTGCACTTCACAAACAAACAGAAGAATCTCTTGAATTCAGAAACCTCATGTACCACCCTGTCCTTGCCTCCTCACCTCTGTCTACATGTGACAGTCATTGCTGGCTGGTTCAGGAAAGAAAACATCTCAAAATGAAGGGTAAATAGCAACATATCCATACAAAGTGACTAGAAGATGAAAGCAGATCAGAAAAAACCTTTTAGCTGATGAATATTCTTCCTCCCCCAAAAATAATGAAGCATGAGAACATGTGAACACGCCAGTCTTAACTAAATAACAAGTAAACTTGGAGGTATGGGAGAAAAACCACCCTGCCTCAGGAAATGTAACCCGTGGCATCACTAGGGGTATTTTGGCCAAAATATTTAATCTGAATTGAGTCATTCAGAAACAGCCAAATTCAAATTGAAGGCTGTTTTACACAAACAGCCTGGACATGAAAAATGCCATTATTAGAAAACAAAGAGAGCAGAAAGACTATTCCAGATTAAAGGAGACTAAATGAAGTAAAGCAATTAAATTATAGTAGATGACTGACCATATCACATGCAGTTTTTAAAAAACTATAAAATTTTTGAAATGATTGGGGAAATCTGACTATTATTTAACTGCATTGCTTCATCAGTGATTAATTTTATGAGGGTGATAATGATATTGGGGTTATACAGGAGAATGTCTGTTTTTAGGTGATAACTGATAAAGCATTTGGGGGAAAACATGATGTTTACAACTTTAGAATGGTTCAGAGAAATAAGAAAATACAGCAAAATGTTAGCAATCAGTGAATCTGGGAAAAGAGAATATGAGTGTTCATTGTACTGCTATTTCAGTTTTCCTAGTTTGAAATTTTTCAAAATTAAAAAAAAAATAGTGAAAATTATTTAAAGGTGTTAGAAGAGGAGGCAGGCTGGTGATCGATTATCCGGGGCAGCGGACAGAGTCGTGACTGGAAGGGACATCCGGGACTTCTGGGACTGGTGATGCTTCCACTGCTCTGGACGCTGGCTACCCAGGGCTGTTCAAACTCAGAGAACTGTAAACATACAATTTAATTGAGCCAAGCTTCCATAAAAACTGTATTTATTGTTTGTTTAAGGCAAGAGTCATGAGGTTAAGGAGATTTCGTTATTTTATTTAGTTACTTTTCTGTACATTTTTCAAAATGTCTGTTAAATAACTCACATTTATAATTCAAATGCTATAAATAAATGTCTTAAAGTTTAAATCTTCCTCTTCCTCTCCAGAGATGCAAGACAGTGTGATGATCTAAGGTGTAACAGGGTGTCCAGGTTCCATTTCCTGTCGTTCAGGAAAGGCTTGATCTGGGCACTTCTTGAATGGAAACGTCACTGCATTTCCGTGTATACCACGTGACAGCAAGAGAGGTTTGTATTCTAAATATTTGCTTTTGGAGATAAGTGACCATATTTCATGGTGATTAAACAGTGACTTGTTCAAAAAAAATGTTCAGAATATTTACCCCAAGTGATTATTGCATTTGAGTCTATGCTTTTCTTCAAGCTCTCTTATGTTTTCAGATTGGTATGGAGATGCCATACCCAGGAATCTAGGCACAAAGTAACAACTAGGTTAGCAGCAGCATCAAAACCTGCTGTGTTCCCTTCCCAACTTGGGCAAAGCTATTTGCAATACACAGTATAATAAAATCCGAGTAACAAACATGTCCTTCTCCTTCTGTTCACTCATTTTAAAACTGACCTCATAACATTACCCCACAGATTTTATTCATTATCTACATTTTTATGTATCTGCAGGGTAAAGATGAAAAAGTGAATAAAAATAGTGTATCTCTGTAAGCAGGTACATCTGTGTAGAGAAGAATGCCAGTTTTTTAAGGGAAGAAATGTCAGCTTTTTAAAAAAGATTCTAACCCACACTCTAACTTAAACTTTTTAATAAGAGAAAAAAAGATAGTCCAAGCACTTCTAAAACAGATTAAAGAGCCAAAACTGGGCAGTGTCCTTGTAGTGCAGAAATGAGATATGAATGGGGCTTCACTAGGTCATTCTCAATATCCTCTAGAAAGTTCCCTGGGTGCTCTTCTTACTTCTCTGGAGACACTTTTTGTAAAATTATAAGCTTACCTATTTTTCAAAGCTTCACTGAATTAAAAATGTTTTAATTATTCAAGGAATGAAACAAAAAACTATTAAGAGAATAATTCATCTCTTACTGGATATAATTTAAAACCTTGGCAGTCTCTTATCATGTCAACATGCCCCTGTTCAGAGCTCAGTGGGTCTGAGGTGGAGCAGAGGGACGACACTGACTCCAAAGAGAAAGAAAGCCTTTTCTTTTTCTTTTTCTTTTTTTTTTCAGATGCAGTTTCAGTCTTGTCACCCAGGCTGGAGTGCAATCGTGCAATCTTGTCTCACTGCAACCTCCACCTCCTGGGTTCAAGCAATTCTCCTGCCTCAGCCTCCCGAGTAGCTGGGATTACAGGTGCCTACCACCTCGCCCGGCTAATGTTTTGTATTTTTCAGTAGATACGGGGTTTCACCATGTAGGCCAGGCTGGTCTCAAACCCCTGACCTCAGGTGATCCACCTGTCTCGGCCTCCCAAATTGCTGAGATTAATCGCACCCGGCCAAGAAAGTATTTTCTAGTGGAGGCCACATCCACACAGACCTTGTTCTCCAAAGTTTAGAAGGGTTCCATTCAAAGGCAGCACTGACCCTCGCCGAGTCTTAGTCTACTCCTTCATGTGCTGGAGCCCCAGCCATTTCAAACAAGTCGCTGGTTGCCTGTAGATTTCTAATTCTCCAGACAGCAGAGAAAACTTAAAGGAGAATAGTGCTGATGATATGGGAGAGTACGCTTCCAAAATGCACCTGATGCAGATACCAGCTGGAGCAATGACTGTTGGTCTTCAGCTCTGCCCATCCCAGAGACAGGCAGCGCATTCACAGACAAAGCCTTCATGTCTGGCAACACACTCATCTCCTAGGGAAAGAAGTAAAATAGACACAGCCTCCCTTTTCCAGCAAAACATCATTTCCCTTAAAGGAACACAATGCAGTCTTCCCAGGAAATGGACAGAAACACTCAGCCAGGCACAGGGTGGGAAAGGAAACACTCTTGAAAAATCACAAATCCTTGCCTCTGGTTAAGATTAAACCAAAGTTATCTTTCAATGAGCACGTACAGCCTAAATTTTAAAATGTCCACAGAAAGAAATGGATTTCTCCTCATCCACAGATTTCTAAAAATGAAACATATTTTCCTTTTTCTATGTAAACTTTTTATCAGTTCTTGATAGCAATGGATAAAATTTCCTATAATATTCCACACACACATTCAGCCTTCATCCACTGGAGCCTGTTACTTAGTTCCAGCTCAGATGAGCTTTCTTCACGTTGGGCAATTTTCATCCCTTATTGATTCCTCATGTGCCTTGCATTTCATGTAAAGATGTATTCCTAAATGCATCAAGCAGACCTCTATAACACATCCATGTGTTGCAAGGTTCTGGTCCACATGCCATACAAAATTAACTCAAATAATCCTGTCACCTATTTAGCAGTCAGCATGGTGGTCTGACTGGAAGGGGGCACGAAACTGTTACATTGTTCTGTTTCTTGACCTGGGTACTGATTCCATGAGAGTGTTCTCTTTGTGACAATTCATCAGTCTCTGTCGTTATAATTTCCTGCACTCCTCTGTATGCGCATTACTTTAGTTAATGAACTGTTAAGAAAATGTTTGCAAGAAAACAACAAAACAAATCATGTCATCTACTGACTTCGCCACAGGTTCCTCACACATTAGATGGAAACCTTACCCTCGCCTATCTCTCAGGGTTGCTGTGAAAAAGAATTCTGATAATGTCAGGGGGGAGCTTTGTAAACTGTGAAGCTGGTGGTGCCATTATGGGGGATCCCATCAATACTGAACTTCTCAAAAGGCTATGTTTTGCAGGACCAGCCTTTACCAGTGTAATGTATTTACAGTTGACAGGCAGACAAAGCAGAAGGAAGGAATACATGATTTACACATTGTTAGACCACAGTTGGAACTTCTATTGCCCAACCCTTCTCTCACCCACAGTCCCAAGACAGATTATTTTGCAACTAATTACTTACAGATGTGAAATCATTTAGAGTGTTATGAAAATAGCAGAATGGATCCTGGAATAGGAGGCACTGAGTCTGGAGTAGACAACATAACACAATTATTGTTATTCCGGGCTTGAGGCCTCATTTCATGGCTCTCAGTTCTTCTCCCTCTGATATTCTACTAGGGAAGAAGTAAAAACTGCATCCATCTCATTAAAAACAAATCTAGATAGTATTTTCTTTCTTAATTATTCACACCCTTAATACCTGAAACTGAAAATATAACTTTAGCCCTTCCATTATTTTCAGTTTTCAGCTTCAGCCAATTGGAAAGAGGACAAATTCTTCAAGAAAAGTGAGACAGAAGGGGCATTATTTCAAAACAGAAGGAAAATAATGAAGCACTTCTGAAGCAATAAATGGAAAGAGGGAAACCCTAGTGGAGGGAGCTAATGGCATGGGATTTGCTCTCCCTCTCTTTCCCCCTCCCTCTCCCCAGCCCCACCCCCTTGCTCCCTTTGCAAACTAGTTAGCCAATGTTAGAAGCATTAGAACAGAACGGCACAATCATTGCTTTAAGCAATCATTAAACAAGAAAAGACACTTCTGAATTTTGGGGGTGAAGGACAGAGCTTGAAACACACATTCCTCACAAGTGGAAAAGGAATAAAGATAGAAGAAAAATGTTTGCTTGACACACCATAGGACCAAAGCTCTTCCCACAGGAGTAGAATCCCTCAGACAACAAATAACCCATGTGGAGGCCTCATTTAGGGGGCTCAGAACTCAGTGAGGGGAGAAATCTGTAGATCGTGAATCCCTTAGTTCTGAATTATTGCATAATTCATGCCTTGGTGGGCATGTCTTCAAGTAAATATTTAAAATCAGGCACATCAGCACTATGAATTTCTCTCTGTTGGTTTAATACATTACAAACAACTTGGCTTATAAATTAATTACTGGGCACCCCAAAACTAATAAGAAAAACAGTTTACCTACAATGGAAGAAGTAACCCCAGATGCAAGAAGACAAAAAGTAATGACTTCAAAGTTAAGAGGGAAAATTATGTTGTTCTAAATAGTATTTTTACCGGGAAAAAAATTATTTTAAACTAAAATTCTAATAGGGAAAATATTATTCATTGAAAGTTTATCAAACAAGAACATTTTCTGTTCTTGCTTCTAAATATTATTAGAAAGATATCTTCTAGGAAAAAAAAAAATCTAAAACAGAGATCCAAAAGAGGAATGCACGGGATACAAGTAAAAGTAATAAATAAAGAAATTAGAAACATTAATATGTAAACCTAAAAATGTATTGATAATATGACAAGCACTTCAGACATTTGTCAGGAAATTATGCGTAAGTAGAAGCATAATATAAAAAATACTTTTAGTATTATCATCAGTTTTTTCTTTCAGCTAAATCATTCCCATCTGCCAAATAAACAAAAAACTCTGCTGTCAATTTTCCTAAACTTTTTAAAAAACCTTGCTGCAAAATAATCCAAATTGGTGAGAATTGATTGTTTTTGAAGCAGAGTGACACATTCACAGTTCTCTATTTTGTGTATGTTTGAAATTTTCCACAGTAAAAAAAAAAATTACACATTTTCTCCTGTTAAAAGAGATACAGAGTGAGGGAATGGAAGAGAATCTATGTTGATATTTCAAATAGATACATTTAAGCTGGGCGCTGTGGTTCAGGTCTGTAATCTCAGCACTTTGGGAGCCTGAGGCGGGTGGATCGCTTGAGCTCAGGAGTTCAAGACCAGCCTGGGTAACATGATGAAATGCATGAACTAAAAATACAAAATACTAACCCATGAATTAAAAATATAAAAATTAGCTGGGCATGGTGGCACACCCCTGTAGTCCCAGCTACTTGGGGGGCTGAAGCAGGAGGATTGCTTGAACCCAGGAGGTCAAGACCGCAGTGAGTCAATATTGCACCACTGCACTCCAGCCTGGGTGACAGAGGGAGACCCTGTCTCAAGAAAGAAAAAAGTACAGTTACAACAAAATTATTAAGAATGATTAAAAATGAAGAGATGAGAAATAATACACCAGGTAAATGTTTTCAAAAAAGAACAGATTTAATATATTAGTATCACCAAAATATAACTCAAAATGGAAATATTAAACATGACAAAGGGAGATTACGTTGATAGAAGGTAGAAACATTTTTGTGAATCTTTATTCACCTAAATAGTAGCATATAAAGTAAAAATTTTGGAAGGATAAGGAGATATTAACAAATCCAATGTCATCATGGAAAACTTTAACCTAATCTCTCACAAATCAACAGATCAGGTTGGGCAAATGTAAGATTTTAGAATATTTACCAAAAAATGGTGATGTAATGGTCCTCAAGGAAAAAAAACTCCATAAATTTTGAAAGTAAAAATCACAGAGGGCTCATTTCCTGATTGTAATGTAATAGAACTAGAAAGTAACATTCAAAACACAGGGGGAAAAATCTCCTTCATTTAGAATGTATTTAATACTTCCTTTTAAATAACTTGCACACAGGAGGAAATCAAACCTGAAATCTCACAATACTTTCAATGCAGCATAGCAAAAGTTATGGAAGGTTTGCCCACTTGTGTCAAAACATCTCATGTACACCATAAATATGTACACCTACTATGTACCCACAAAAATTCAAAATAAAAACTTATTTGAAAATATTATGGAATGCAGCCAACTTGGTACTCAGAGAAAATTTTATCATCTTAACTACATGCATTAGAAAATAAATAAAAAATTGAATACAAAAGAACTAATTCAGCTAAAAGAAGCTAGAAAAAGACCAAAAAAACCTAAAGGAAAATAAAATAAGTAAATGTCACTTTATTCCATTGTCTCTTTATCTCAGTTTGAACTCTCCTTTGAGTGTGTGTTTGTTTTTGGTTTTGTTTTTGTTTTTTTAGAGACTGTGTTTTTGTTTTGTTTTTTTTATCTGCTTAGGCTAATTGCTGGTGCCTCAATCATTTTTCTAAAAATTTATTTTCCGAGCTTATGGATCACTTTTTAAATCTTCAAGATGTTGTTCTCGTTCCTTCATTCTGTAGTATTTTCTCATCAGCCTAAATTGAAGTTTTAAAAACAACGTTTCTATCCTTCACAGGAAGAGTCATCTAAACTCAGTATTTGCCAACACCCAGCAATATATTGACTTCCCATGGCTCTGCTGATGTGAGTTCTGGTCGAACTTGTATGTAGGCTAATACAAATTCCTCCCTGCCCAATTTCATGTAACTAGTGGGCACTCATCAAGTATGGCTCCGTTGTGGTGAGGTGGAATTATTTACTCCCTTTGCTGTGGAGACTGAATTGGAGATGGAATATACTTGATCCACGTGGGAGCACCAATATTGGCTCTGCTCACACTAGATGCCACTGATAAATAATCATAGTTGCCCCATTAAGCCCACATTCAGCCTCAGACTGTTTCTGGACACAATTCTCCCCCTGGTCTTCATTATCTGTCAACAATTGTCATATAAGATAAAACCTACTTTTCTACCCTCTACCCAGTGGACCATCTGCAAAATCCTATCTGGTGTCCACTCTGCTCAGAAACCTGCCCTCGGCCAGGGCTCCTTCCTTGCTGCCGCCCTTGGCTGGCTTCCAGGGCTGCCTCTTCTTCCGCAGTGCCCCTTCCCTTTAGAAAATTATCCCTTTCCTCCAACCCAATAAATATGCATAGCTCAGCGGTAGAAACCACTTTTTTGTGTTTTTTAAATTATTGTAATCTTCCCACCCTTTTGGATATAATCAGTGACCCTCCATTGGGTCATAATCTGAAATTGGAACCCAATAACCAGCATTTAATTTCTGTCAGGTCTCCAGTCACCGGCACGTTGACTTGAACTCTGTCTGGAATGATCTAAAATTAAATTACCATTGTCTTTCCCCTTTAAAAAATAAAATGTCTGTATTATAGCTGCCTGCTACCTACACTTTGAGCATGTTAGACTGAAAAAGTACATACAGACCAATAGTCTTTCCATGAATTTAATTTCCTACTTGTTTCCTGAATGTAATTCATTAAAATGAACAGTTCAAAGAAAAAAAGCCTTACACTCCCCTATATTTGGATACCTAATAGTGACTAAGAAATCCACCTCAAGGAGGAAGACCTTGGAGTCAGTCAAAGCACTAAGGATTTTTCCAGAAAGAAGCAACAGAAAATGCAAACTGATTGAAGCAAAACAAGGGGGGTTTGTTGGAAGGGCACTGAGTAGCTCACAGACTGGAAGAGCCTCAGCTGCATGGAGCAGGCTGGTTCCAGGGCCTTGGGGGGCTGGTTCCAGGGCCCAGGCCTGGCAGCCTCTCCCTGGCACCCCCTTGGCTCAGCACGGCTCTGGGCTCCTCTTTCTCCACACACCAGGAAAGATCCCTGTGTTCCTTACATCACAGACCAAAGACAGAAGGACCTTCTCCATTTACCTGTCCCAGTCTTAACCATCCCGGGGAAGGTGTCTGATTGGCCCCACTTGGCTTTTGGGTGCCTCCATCAACTGGAGATGCTGGCTCAAGGAGTGGGGTATTCTTAGGGTCCAGGCCTTGATCCTCTGTCCAGTCCTGGGGTCTTTGAGCAGAGAGGGATGGAGGCAGTAATGGCCGAGAGGACATCCAACACCCAAAGCTACCACATCCATGCCATGTCCCTCACACAGATCGCAGCATCTAGTTCCGAGCACAGGATTGAACTGGCGGAAAAGGAAGGACACTGGGTACTGATGGTTTCGAAGAGAGCCACTGCGAGTGGGGGAGGCCAGGACACCAAAAGAGAATTTCAACTGCCCGTGACAGGCACCCGCACCTCTGAGCAGGGATGTGTGAGGAGTCCACTGCGCATCTCTAACCCCACACTTGGGACTAAGCCTGTGGCTGGAGAACCTCTTCTTGATGTCGTCATTTAGCCCACTGTGGGGTCTGCTCATCCTCCTTCAGCCTGATGGCTTTTAAGTTCTTACCAGGTCTTACTCCAGCTTTTATTCACGCCCTGCCCTGTCCACACACACACACACTGCATGCTTACACATCCTCAGCTCAGGGGCTCCCCAGCAGGGCTCTGTGGTCGTTTCTTTAGCCGTTTCCTACAAATGTGCACTGAATCTGCTTAACTTGACATAGCCTAGGCCTGGACAGAAACTCACACTGAGACAACAGGACCAAGGCAAGATAGCACTGAGGGTAGAGGCATCTCACAGGGTGTCTGTGGAAAGGTCTAGAAATGCTCTTGTGTGATTCCTACTATGTGCCGGGAAGAATGCAAAGTATTTTACACTTATTCAATTTAAACCTAATAACAACCACATGAATAGGCATTATTATCTCTGCTTCACAGATAGGAAAATGAGGCTCAGAGAGCTTAACAGTGTGACCGCTGAGCTCCAATTCTGACCTCAGGCTGCCCACTGCAGAGTCCAAGCAAGCTCCGGGCACCACCTCCCCCGACTCACACTGCAAGGACAGGAACCTTCAGGCTCTATTGGGTCTTGTCCTCTTCTTTTTTGGCAGAGTTCTTTAGCCAAAATTGAGCCTTATATCCACCCACCTCCCTACCAAGGCTCAGGCCCTCCTGGGGGAGGCAGGGACTTGGGAGAGCAGGGTGTCTGCAGGTTTCCACTCGCAGATCTCCATGGGAGAGGGGCCTGTGTGAGGAAGGTGTTCTGTGCAGCTTCCTGAGGCGGGGTGGCCAGACTGCTGGGGACCAGCAGGAGGCTTTGCAGGGCTCAGCTGCAAATCCGTCAGCTACGGATTCCCAAAACAGTCCTTAGGTCTCAGGTCTGAACTGTGAAGAGAGGGGCCATGGCATTAGGTACAGCACTGTTTTCACGACTTGGGGGAAGACTGCAGGCAGCGTTGGCAGAGAGCAAAGAGGGCTGGATAGGGAAACAGTTCTGATGTCCAAGTGACAAACTCCAACTCATACGGAGGAGAGGTGGGCTGCAGGCAAGAAGTCTCCCTTTTATTGACCTCAAAACCACATAACCCAAGATAATTACAGGAACACAGTTTTTACAAGAGGAAAATAATTTTTCCTCAGAACCTGTAAAGTCTACAGAAAGGAATACTGCAAGTATGCCTTTAATAGTTTATGAGGCAACTATTCCAGAGATCGTGGGAAGCCACTACCTGTAGTAAAACCTGTAAAGATCACAGGAGAACTGTATTTTGGCATTTACCTGGTAAAGAGCTCCTCTCCTATCCCTATCCAAGGATTTTCAAACCTCAAAAAAAAAAAAAAAAAAAGACAGAAAAGAAAAAAGTTAACTTTACCAACTTCACCATAGAAAGCAATTGTTCATGGTGTTCATGCATTCCCAACCTTCAAAACCTGTCAGCTGAGTAATATGATTTTCCCCAAGAAACAGTTCCAACATGTAGCCCTGCTTTCCAAACATATCTGGCAGTTTTCTCAGAAGAAAATACAATCAAGTACTTTTTAAAGTTTTTTTTTAAGTCTTTTCTTAGAATATTTTCCAAAACAAAACAAAAGCAAAACATATAGAACTATTTTCTAGTAAAACCGGTGACTACATCTCCACTTTGCCTTATAGGAACAAACAATTCAATCAAATTAGAAGTAAGAAGTGAAAAGAAAGGAATGCTGTGTGTGGACAATGCTGCGGCAGGCAAGCGGCTCTTTCAGGGATTAAGTATTTGGGGCAAGTGGCTTCCCCAAGGCAGACTGTCTTAATTCACAGGCCTTGTTTGGTTTGGTTAATCCTAGTTTGGGCCGCCTGATTGGGTCATACCAAGCTTTAGAAAGGGTTAGAGTGCTGACCACTCACCCAGCTGAAAGGTTTGATCCTTTGTCACTAACCAAAGAAATTCTTCCTTAAGGCTAAAATGAAGACTTGGTCTCAACAGCCTCCAGCCATCCCCTCATTCAAACTCACAACTCAGTCCAATGCTTCATTTCCATCTCTGTATTTCCTTTATTCAAAAAAGCTAAGAACGCTTGAGTAGTGTGGCCTTGTTATAAGCTGTATACATTAAAGACATCACACGGGGGCCACTGGTCATTGTCGTCCTCTACTGCGGAGACTGGCGGGAGGGGTGGGACGGGAGGCGCTGCGGCCTGGAGTCCCCGGGGCTGGGCAGTGGTCGTTCTGAAGCCAAACACCGAAGCCCGAAAGGGTCATTCTGGGACGGGGAAAACACAGGATCCGGCGAACCCAGAGGGAGGACAAGGCAAAAAGAAGCAGGTCCACCAGAACGAAGGAGCAAGTCACCCAGCAGCCAGGAGCGGGCGAGGGCACCGGTGGAGCGGGGCTGGAAGGGACAGAGGCCATGGCGAGGCGGGTGCGCCCCAAGGCGGTGCTCGCTTGTGGCTCATTGTACAAACAGAAGATAATGTCAAACAAAGCCTTTCCATTCACACCATGCTTTTGAAATAAGTGGAAAGCAGCGATCCCCCGCCTCTTCTACAGGGTCGGTGGAACATTGAAGACGGAACATTTCTCGGGGGGGGCTGCTGCTGCTGCTGGGAAGCAATCGCTGAGCAAAGGGGTTTATGATTGCCCAGGCAGGGCGAGCGCCAAGTAACACTGAGGACAGGAGGAAGGAAGCCCTTCGGAAGGACGGAAGGGAAACGCTAAAGAAAACCCACTGATGAGAGCACCTACCCCGTTCCCTCCTTCTCCTTATGCCATATTCCATTACATTCCTGGCACGCCAGTCTGGCCCGCAAACAATTTCTTCCCTACAGTTTCCAGCCTAATTTGTAGGCAAATCTCTCCTTTCCCTCAACACGAAATACAATACCTTTCTGTGATGAGAGGGAATTTGTTCCATTCTACGCACTAATTAGCGGCTGTGATTCCCCATTTTTGGTCCCCTGTTGCTCACTGGAACATCCCCAAGAAGCACAGCCTCCCTGGCCAGGCTCTCTTCATAATCCCTATCATGGGAACACCAAGCAGGGAACAACGATGGGAACAGGCCTGGCCCCTACAGTGTGGAGCACGTCAAGGTTGAGTTCCTCTGTACAAACCACATGCTTCCACTACACATCCAGTGTTTCCTTACCATCTGAAATTGTGTCAAGCTGGAATTTGGTTTGGATTTAAAGAGAGGGGTTGTCTTTGAGGCAAGGGGCCCCTGCACTGCTACTGGATGAGTCTGGGCCACCACTGGGAGGGCCTCTGAAAATTGGACTCAGATGGCCAAGTTGCCTCCATGCATGCTCAGCAAACCAAGCCTTGAAATCATGCTTTCTACACACGTTTCTCCACTTCATGATGCCTGCTGCGTGTGGGAGCCTGTGAAAGGGCCTAAGGATGCAAAGATCAACAGGCCATGAGGCCAGAGGAGGGGCCATTTCACCCTTTGGAGAGGACAAGGTCATTAAAGCCTTTCCAGAGAAGGGGACACTGGAGCTGAGCCTCGAGGGGTGAAGATGATGGGAGAGGAGGGTCCAGAGAGAAAGAAGAGCCTGCTGGCACAGAAGGCTACTGGGATAAATATCAACATCCTTAAGTTGCCTGCAGGGTCGGCATGGGCTGGGGGTCTCCCTGGGATGGTGCAGTTTGCCATGCTTCCCTCCTCTCTGTGTACCAGACACATGGCCTTCTCGCCTTTCCTCCAACTCACTGCTCTGCACACTCTCATCAGACTCCTGGTCTCAGGGCCTTAGTCACTTCCTCAGAAAAGCTTTCCCCACTTTCCAATAAAAATCAAGTTGCTGCACTTTGCAGGGGCATGCATCACCCCCTGTGCTTCGCCTCTGTAGTGCTCATCAGAATGGTCATTTTGCAGTTGTCTAAGGAATTCATTGAGTAAAGTCTATTTCCCCCTACTTGGCTGTAACCCCTTGAGGGCAGGGAAAGGGCTTATTTTGGGCTTACTATTGTATCCCCACCACTAAGCATAGTGCCTGGCACATAGTATACAATAAATATTTGTGAGACGAATGTCTGAATGGCTGAAAGAATGCATAAATGAGTGAGTGCAGAAGGCAGGAAACCATGCCTCTGCATCCAGAGGAGTGCAGTGCCACCAGAGGGAAGGGTGTGCATGGCGGGTAGGGATGCCCAGCGAGGAAGCCAGAGGAAGAGGGTCACGAAGGAACTTGGCTCCACTGAGGATGTGAATTTGAACTTGACACTGAAAGCTGTGAGGATCTGCTGAAGACTCTTTAGCTGGGGACTGGCTGCCTGACAAATCTAACTCATAGAAAACATGCAGTGTACTTAAGTATTTAGGGCCTTACTGAACTCACGAGGAGAGAGTTTGATCCTTAACGGATGCAGGGGTAGGAGGCATTGTGGTTTAGTAATTCAATTGAGTTCGCTCAACAGGCAGTAAGTGCAATTTACTGTGAACCATAATTACATACGAGCTTAATTTTTTTACTCCAAAAAATCTCCCCAGAAGAATCAATTATGCTCTGGTTTGAAAAAAAAAAAATTTTGAACTTGTAAACTTTAAATTTCTCTTACCTGCTTTTCGCACCTCATTTATTTTTTGTTCTGCTTCAATTTGAAATTAATCCTGCATATATGTGTAAATTAAATAGATTTGCTTTTGTTACATGGCTTGAAGCGGTTTTCATGTGGATCTGTTTTGCTTTGCTTATGTCTCGTTTCTGTGTGTTTTAATCATTATTTGACAAGGGATTTTTAGATGTAATTAAAAGCAGCTAATCGCATCAAAAATTAAATGGAAAGTTTTATAAACCTGTGGCACATTACAAAAAAAATGTAAATAGTAACATTGTGGGAGCTGTGCTAGGTTTCACAAATAAGAATCCAAACCGTATAAAAGGTCTTGAAATATAAACTGTTGACAAGAGAAGGCCCAAATCTGAAATTAGCCATTTGAAGTCTTTTAAATATTTACACAGCAATAAAATACAGAGGAGTTTTAGAGGAACTCAGAGGTAACGACAGTAGCAAGTGTAATTATTGAAGTTTAATTTGCTGATACATTTAAGAAAGATTGTATTGATTTAAGAGCATTGAGCTGAATACATGGTTTCGCAGAAATGTAATTTTAACGTTGAATCAGGATATGTCACGGTGTATACTTGACCTGTGAAGTTTAAGTACCTTATTTCTGACAAAGTTCAGTGACTAACATTTTAAAATACCTAAAAGGGAAAGAAGCAAAATAGTATCACTTGAATTCCTACTATGTGTCAAGCATCATAACAAACGAGTCATACATTTCAGCACAGTTTACTCAGCACACAAAGGGCTGAGGGAGGTGCTTTTGTACTCATTTCACATATGCTAAGAGCAGAGGTTCAGGAAGAGTCCCTCACTGCCTGATGTCACATAGCGATCAAACAGCAGAACCAAGATTGCCACCCAAGTCTATCCCTGAGTCCCTCTGCCCTTTCCACTGTCACCCAGAATTAAAAAAACAAACAGATGAAAACAAAGGAAACAAAGATTATTAAATCATTTTTTAAATGAGCTCACACATGAGTATTTTAGTAAGAACCCCCCATGCAGGATTTAAGAGCAATTACGTAAATGACATTCTTTGGTTCTGGAAACTAACTCCCTAATTCACACCAAATGCACATTCTCCTCATTTGTGTTTTTGCCGCTGTATGAGGACTTTAATGTGCTAAGTCCTAGAGGTCAGCATTTACGTTGCTCCTTGTGTACAGGCTGTATTCAACAGGTTGCACAAATGAGCACTCAATGAGGACTTGGGTAAGGACAATGACTCGGTTGCACCAGAGTTCATCCCCTTTCCTTCCTTGAATTCCCATTCCAATACCTGCCCTGGGCTAACTAGGGAGCCCCTCATGCTCATGGTTCTCTGGGTGCACTATTGTGAAGCGCTTCTTACATTGCATTTACTGTGTTGTTTGTGTCTTTCCTGTTCTGAGAGCAGGCAAGAGTATTGCAATTTTACTTTACAATTGTTTGTTGGTAATAGATGGAAATATTATCAATTGTTTATATCAAGCTTGTATTCTGCAACTTTGCTAAATTCAGTGATTCTATAAGAATTTGAAATTCTAAATTCTAATTTTTGAGGATGACATTATCTGGGAATAAAGACAGTTTTATTTATTCCTTTCCAATTTCTGTGCACCACCTGTTGGCCTCATTGCACTGGATAGCATCTCTAGTACATCGCTGAATAGAAGGCAGAGCAGACACATTCTTTCCTGATTCCCAGTCTTGAAAGTAAAGAGCTCAGTCTTTCACCAGTAAGTATGATGTTGACTCTAGGTTTTCATAAATGTCCTTTATCACCTTGAGGGAGTTCCCTTCTACTTCTACTTAAGCAATAATAGGTACTGAATTTCAGCAACTGCTCCTGCTGTATCTACTGAGATAATCTTAGTATTTTTCTCCCATATTCTGTTAATACAGTGAATTACCTTGATTGATTTCAGAATGTTAAACCAACATTGCAATTTGGAGGTAAACTACACCTGGTTATGATGTGTTATCCTTTTCATATATTGCTGGCTCCTACTTGGAAATGTCTTAATCAAGATTTTGCATCTGTATTCATGAGGGACATTGGTCTCTAGTGTTTTTTCTTCTTCTGTTTGTGTCTTTTGCTATTGTCATTTTTTCCTAAATACTGCTTTGTGTGGTTGGGTATCAGGATGATGCTGGCTTTTAAAAAAAGGTGGAAATGTTTAGTCTGACATGTTTTCTGAAAAAGTTTGTGTAGGATTGATATGTCTTAATTAAATCTTTGATAAAATTCACCAGTGAATTTACCATCTGAGATGGTTTTAAATTATAAGTTTAATTTTTTTTTCAGACAGAATCTCATTCAGTTGCCCAGGCTGGAATGTAGTGGGACAATCACAGCTCACTGCAGCCTTGACCTCTTCAGTTTGCCAAGTAGCTGGGATCATAGGCATGCACCACCACATCCAGCTAATTCTTTTATTTTTTTGTACAGGTGGGGTTTCACCCATGTTGCTCAAGCTGGTCTCAAACCCCTGGGCTCAAGTGATCCACCCACCTCGGCCTCCCAAAGTGCTGGGATTACAGGCATGAGCCACCATGCCCAGCCTGTGTGGTGTAAATATTTATTTAGAGAAATCCTAGAACAAACAACAACAACTTACTTGATCACTATCAGTTTTGTGGTATAATATCAAGTGTGTCATATCCAGGCCACACTGATGTAAGGAGCGGACTCCCAAGACTTTGGCCATCTCTGCCCATGTGCCTCTTCAGGGTACAGCCCCCTTGGCTGCTTTCACGGGCTGGAATTGAGTGCCTGTGGCTTTTCCAGGTACATGGTGCAAGCTGTCAGTGGATCTACCATTCTAGGGTCTGGAGGATGGTAGAGCTCTTCTCACAGCTCTACTAGACAGTGCCCCACTGGGGACTTTTTGTGGGGGCTCCAAGCCCACATTTTCCCTCTAAACTGCCCTAGTAGAGGTTCTCCATAAGGGCTCTGCCCCTGCAGCAGACTTCTGCTGGGACATCCAAATGTTCCATACATCCTGTAAAATGTAGGCAGAGGCTCCCAAGCCTCAACTCTTACCCTTTATGCACCTGCAGGCCTAACATCATGTGGAAACCACCAAGGCTTACAGCTTGCACCCTCTGGAGCAGCAGCCTAGATGTATCTGGGGCCCTTTTAGTCACAGCTGGAGCTGGAGTGGCTGGCATGTTGGGAACAGTGTTCTGAGGTTGTGCAGGGCTGTGGAAAACTGGCCCCAGCCCATAAAACCATTCTTCTCTCCTAACCCTCTGGGCCTATGATGGGAGGGGCTACCACAAAGTTCTCTGAAATGCCTTCCAGGCATTTTCCCCATTGTCTTGGCTATTAACATTTGGCTCCTCTTTACTTACACACATTTATGCAGCCAGCCTGAATTCCTCCCCAGAAAATGAGTTCTTTTTTCTACCACATGGTCAGGCTGCAAATTTTCCAAACTTTTACACTCTGCTTCCCTTTTAAATGTAAGTTCTAGTTTCAGGACATCTCTTTGCTCATGCACATGACCATATGCTGTTAGAAGCAGCTAGGCAACATCTTTAATGCTTTGTTGCTTAGAAATTTCTTCTGCTAGATACCCTAAATCATCACCCTCAAGTTCAAAGTTCCGCAGATTTCTAGGGTAGGGGCACAATGCCTCCAATCTCTTTGCTAATGAATAACAAAACTGACCCTTGGTCCAGTTCCCAATAAGTTCCTCATCTCTATCTGAGGTGACCACCTCAGCCTGGACTTTACTGTTCATGTCACTATCAGCATTTTGGTCACAACTTTAACAAGTCTCTAGGAAGTTCCAAACTTTCTGTCACCTTTTTATCTTCTTCTGAGCCCTCCAAACTGTTCCAACCTCTGCCTGTTACCCAGTTCCACAGTTGCTTCCACGTTTTCAGGTATCTTTATGGCAATGCCCCATTTCCAGTACCAATTTTCCGCATTAATCTGTTCTTGCACTGCTATAAAGAACCACCTGAGACTGGATAATTTATAAAGAACAGAGGTTTAATTGACTTCACAGTTCTGCAGGCAGTACAGGAAGCAGGGCTGGGGAGGCCTCAGAAAACTTAGAATCATGGTGGAGGCTGAAGGGGAGGCAGGCATGTCTTACATGGCCAGAGCAGGAGGAAGAGAGAGAAGGAGGAAGTGCTACACACTTTTAAACAACCAGATCTTGTGAGAACTTACTCACTACCATGAGCACAGCAAGGGGGAAGTCCACCCCCATGATCCAATCACCTCCCACCAGGCCCCTCTCCTCCAACACTGAGAATTACAATTCAATGTGAGATTTGGGTAAGGACACAAATCCAAACCATATCACTTCCAAAAGGGATATATATTCTTAACTAGTCTGGTTAAACTAGACTACCCACCATCCTAGTGATTTCTCTTTTTACTTTTCAGACATATGATTTAGTGTGACAACTTAGAAATGTTATGAGAGCTTAACTAAGATGATTGTATATTTATTCTAATTGCTAAGACAAGTTATAAACAACCACTAATACTTAACTGTGCCTAAGTAAACAATTAAGCATATCTTATGAGTGTATCTTTATGAGGAAAAAGAAATATCAGTATTACCCACCTAAGTAGGAGAACTGGATCTGTTAGACTCCATTGCTAACAGACATAAACATCATGGTAAGGTGCTTCCTGAAATTAATGTATTAATCACAATAGCAGTTGTTTAGAGGAAACTTAAGAGTCACCTTAGGAATGTGCAAAGGGAGACTGACCCTTGCACCAGCAGTGATACAGCTGGTAATCTACTGAATAAAAGAAAAAATCCAGAGAATCAGTAGTCATAGTAGATAGAAGACAGGTTTTTAAATCAAACAGACTTAAATTTATTTCCTTAAGTCTTCCACCTATGTAGCCCTGGGCAAATTTCTTGGCAGTTTCCTCAGGTGGACAATAGAAATAATACCTTCTTCATATGGCTGTTAAGATGAGTAGGTGCTATAATATGAGTGGAATTCAGTGCCTGGCACATAGTAGGAAAAAAATAAAGGCTCATTTTCATTATTTTATTATTATTTATAAACCTGTACAACTCATTTCTATTTCATCTCCAGATAAAATTTTCATTCTTCTTGTCATATTTCTAGACTGTCTTGATTTTGAGCCCATATAGAACAGGAACCAAGATACTATAATTTTGTGCTTCTTCAGGTGGTAATCAAACAAAAAAATGAGGAAACATACAAAATGACCTTTCCCTCATAGAATAGTTGGGCACTTGTTGCTTCACATGAATTTCTAATAAAACTCCTTATCAGTAAACAGGTACATCATTGGTTGGTGTCAATGAAGCCTAGCAGACACATCTACTGAGAGTACTGGTTCAGGACTACAATTATGGCCATACACATTTCTTAACCCAGGGCGAATACTGTTTATGATGTTTTAATTGTTCAAAGGATAACTTGTACAAGACCAGATGTGCCTTCAGCTGGGTACTCACTGAGCTAACTTCCTCTGTAATCAGGATGACCTACACCCCAGGACTATCCTAGTTTACTCCTGTTATTTCAGCAAAATTATTAATAGTGCCCTCTTTAACTCCCCCAAAATGTTACAGTTTGGATAATCAATTACATAGTTACTCTATTTACAATTATCCTTTATCAACTATATTCTGCAACTCATTTGGCGACTGTCATAAAGTATTATTGTGCTGTTGTTACTCACGAAGCTGATACAGGGTTAAGACCTATATTAACATCTGGAATGTGTGAAACACCACCTGGTGAAGCAAATTACTTTATGCCAAGCTGGTTGTGAATTTAAAGAAAACACACTGAAAGTTAATTAGAAAGTAAAACAGGAGAAATCGATCTCAACAGTACTGCCAAACAGACTGTTTTAGGATGAGGAGATACAGATGGGATTGTTAGCTCAGAAGTTAACAGCTGCAAAATTTTCTGCCCACTGGCAATCTTTGGCTTCTAATGTGGCTACTGTGTGGTAATTTTCAAGGGTTAAGGGTGGAGGTGGGTGGTAGGTGGTGGGTGGAAAAGAAATAGAAATCTAAACAGACAAGGATAGGTATTTATAGTTATAAAAGTCATATTCAGTATAGTATTATATATAATTTTACATTTAGAAAACTAAAATAGCCATTGTTTTCTTAAACCAAGGGAAATAAAGTCTGACAAAAAGTTCTTTTGGCAAAGATACACAGAGATTTGCAAACTAGGCACATCTCTCTCAAGGGGTGAAATTTATCAGAATCATGAGGGAAATTAGAGGCATGTCATTTGCTGTTTTTTAATTTTTTATGGTAAAATAAATTAAACAACCAAAAGAGTACGTAAGACTTATATGAATTTTTTAAAATAATAGAATGAATGAAAGATTTGCTCAACAACCAGTTTAAGAAATAAAACAGGCCTTCTGGCCCCTCCCCAGTGGTATTTTCTCTGTCCTCGACTTCCAAGAAGTGACCTCAATTTAAAAATTTTGTTAATCTTTGCCTTACAGTTTGCCATCTAGGTATATATCCTAAAACAGTATGTTGTTATGTTTGCCTGATTTCAAACTTTTATAAACAGATCATAATACATACATTCTGTAATTTGCTTCCGTCTCTGAGATTCATCCATGTTAATCCTTCTAGATTTCATTAACTTTTGTTGCTGTGTAGTACCCCATAGTAAGAATATATTGAAATTGGTCAAATCTACAGTTGATGACTCTTTAGATGTTTGGGGGGTTTTTTTTGTTTTTTTTTTTTTGTTTTTTTTTTAATCATGCTTTTATGAGCATTCTCAAAATTCCTATTGGGCAAGAGTTTCTCTAAGGTATACATCTAGGAATGTAATTCCTGGTGATAGGCTATATGCAGGTGCAACTTTACTAACAAATACCAAACTCTCTGCCAAAACAGCTGAGCTGAGCCAACAGATTCAATGGATGTGGGTATTTTCTGTTCTCCGTCCTTTCCAACTGGTATTTGTAGACTTCTCCCTTTTCTCCTATCTGGTAGATGCAAAAACATACTGTGTTTTAATTTGTATTTCCTCAATTACTAATGAGATTAGGGTTTTTTTTTTCCAATTTTAGCATATTAATTGTTTATCTTCTGTAAGCCATCCATGTATGTTTTTGCTCATATTTCCATTAAGATGTTGCTTTCTTATCAAACTGTTGGAGGTTCCTTAGGCACTCTAAATACTAATTCTTTGCCAGTTATATGCACTGGAAATATTTTCTTCCACTTTATGACATGATTTTATCTTTTCTTATGGTGTCTTTTGATGACTATAAGTTCTTAATTTTAAGGCAATCAATATTTTTCTTTTAGGCTATGATGAAATTAAGGAATCCTTCACTACACTGAGGTCATAAAGACATTCTCCTACATGTGTTCCTAAAATATTTGTTGTTTTGTCTTTCACCTTTAAGTATATAATCCAACCAAAATTGACTTTTCTGTATGGTTGAAGTATGGGTCTAATTTCATTTTTCTCAATATGGTTATCCAATTGCTTCAGCAACATTTATTGAAAACTCTATTTTTACCCACTGATCTGCAATATTATCTCTGTCATATTTGGACATTCTGTTTCTGGATACATTATTATGATGCATTGGTCTATTACTATATCCCTACATTAATTCCATACCATGTTTTAGCTTTACAATTAGACTTGACATCTGATGGAGCAAATTTTTCAAGAATGGCTGTTTTTAGGTCTTTACTCTTCCATGTAAGTTGTATTTTATGTAGGTATTT
Source organism: Macaca nemestrina (assembly GCF_043159975.1). Lineage (NCBI taxonomy): Eukaryota > Metazoa > Chordata > Mammalia > Primates > Cercopithecidae > Macaca > Macaca nemestrina. The sequence goes on along the minus strand of NC_092128.1, from coordinate 104,211,018 downwards.
TCTCAAGTTTTATGAAAGTATAAATGACAAATAAAAATTGTATATATTTATGGTATACAAAGTGATGCTTTGATATTGTATATGTTGTGAAATGCTAATTAACATATCTAGTATTTCACATACTTTTCATTTTTTTGTGTGGTGAGAGTATTTAGGATCTACTCACTTAACAATGTTCAAGTATACATTATTAGTAACTATAGTCACAATGTTTAACTGAAACTTGGTATGCTTTGACCAACACCTCCCCTTCTTCATCTCAACCCCACAAACTAGAACCTGACAGCCACCATTCTACTTTCTGCTTCTATGAGTCTGACTTTCTTACATTCCACAGATAAGTGAGGTCATGCAGTATTTTTCTTTCTTTCTTTCTTTTTTATTTTTATTTTTTTAACTGAGTCTCCAGCACCAAGGTTGCAGTGCAAAGGTGCTATCGCAGCTCACTGCAACCGCTGCCTCCTGGGCTCAAGCGATTCTCCTACCTCAGCCTCTGGAGTAGCTGCGATTACAGGTGCGTGCCACCACACTCAGCTAAATTTTGAATTTTTAGTAGAGATGGTGTTTCACTATGTTGGCCAGGCTGGTCTCAAACTCCTAACTTCATGTTATCCCTCTGCCTTGGCCCACCAAAGTGCTGGAATTACAGGTGTGAGCCACTGCGCCCAGCCCACTGTAGTATTTGTCTTTCCATGCCTGGCTAAGTTCACTTAGCATAATGTCCTCTAGGTTTATCCACATTTTCACAAATGACAGGACTCTCTTCTTTTTAAAGGCTAACTAGTATTCCACTGTCTGTACTACCACATTTTCTTTATCCAGGTTAGGTTAATTCCATACCTTGGCTATGGTGAATAATGGTGCAATGACCATGGGAATACAGACATCTCTTTGACATACTCATTTTATTTCCTTTGGATATGGTAGGATTGCTGGATGATATAGTAGTTCTATTTTAAATTTTTTGAGGATTCTCCATACTGCTTTCTTTACACTAATGGCTGCATTAATTTGCATTTCCAACGATGTGCAAGGGTTCCTTTTACTTCATATTCTCACCAGCACTTTTGTATTTTTGATCATAGTCATTCTAACAGGTGTGAGGTGATATCTCATTGTGGTTTAATTTATTTTCCTGATGATTAATAATGTTGAGTATTTATTCATATACCTGCTGGCCATCTGTATGTATTCTTTTGAGAAAAGTCTATTCAGGTCCTTTCCACTTTTTTCAATCAGATTCTTTGTTTTCTTGCTATTGAGTTTTTTGTGTCCCTTAAATATTTTGGATATTCCCTTCACTAGATATATGGTTCATAAAAATTTTCCCCATTCCACAGGTTGTCTGTTTACTCTTTTGATTGTTTCCTTCGCTGTGCAGAGCTTTTAAGTTTAATGAAATCCCATTTGTCTATTTTTGCTTTTGTTGTCTGTGCTTTTGGGGTCATGTTCAAATAATCACTGCCCAGATCAATGTTAAGAAGCTTTTCCTTATGTTTTCTATTAGTAGTTTGCAGTTTCACATCTTACTTTTATGTCTTTTTTTCATTCATTTTTGTATATGATGTAAGTGGCAATTTTTCATTCTTCTGCATATGGATGCCCAGGCTTCTCAACACCATTCATTTTCTCCATTGTGTATTCTTAATACCTTTGTTAAAGATCAATTGACTGTAAACACATGGAATTATTTGTGGACTCTGTTATGTTCCATTGGTCAGTGTTTCTGTATTTATTGCAGTACAATGCTGTTTTGATTACTACAGCTTTGTAGTATATTTTAAAATCAGGTAGTGTGATGCCTCCAGCTTTGATCTTTTTGCTTAAGACTGCTTTGGCTATTTAGAGTCTTTTGTGGTTGCCTACAAATTTGAGAATTGACTTTTCTATTTATGTGAAAAATGTCATTGGAATTTTGATGAGATTGCTTTGAATCTATAGATCACTTTGGATGGTATGGACATTTTAACAATATTAATTTTTCTGATTCAAAAAGACAGGATATTTTTTCATTTGTGTTTTTTCCCTTTTTTTAAATCAATGCTTTATAGTTTTCAGTATATGTATCTTTCATCTCCTTGGCTAAATTTATTCCTGATTCTTTTAATTATTGTAAATGGGATTTTTTCTTGATTTCTTTTTCAGGTAGCTTCTTGTTAGTATATAGAAATGCTACAGATTTTTATATGTTGATTTTCATCCTGCAACTTTATGAATTAATTTATTGCTTTTAATAGTTTTTAAAAGGACTCTTATGGGTTTATTTAACAGTTTTTTAAAGGAGTCTTAAGGATTTACTATACACAAGATTATTAATCTATTCAGATTTTATATTTCTTCATAATTCAGTCTTCGTAAGTTGTATGTTTCTAGGACTTTGTACATTTCCTCTGGGTAATCCAATTTGCTGGCCTATAGTTTTTATATTAGTTTCTTAAGATCTTTTCAATTTCTGTGGTAGAGGTTGTAATGTCTCTTCTTTCACTTATAATTTTATTTGCATCTTCTTTTTTTCTTACTCTAGCTAAAGGTTTGCATTATTTTGTTTGTTTTTCAAAAGTGCAACTCTTCATTGATCTTTTCTATTATTTTTCTAGTCTCTATTGATTTCTGCTCTTATCTTTATTATTTCATTCCTATGCTGACTTTGGTCTTAGTTTGTTCTTCCTTTTCTAGTTCTTTGAGGTTTAACATTCGGTTATTTATTTAAAACCTTTCATATTTTTTGATGTAGGCATTTATTGCTATAAACTTTCCTCTTAGAACTGCTTCTGCTATATCTCATAAGTTTTGTCTGTGTTGTACTTCTGTTTTCATTTGTCTCAAGATACTTTTGGATTTCCTTTTTGATTTCTTCTTTGATCCATTGGTTGTTCAGGAGTATTTTGTTTAATTTCAACATATTTGTGAATTTTCCAATTTTCCTGTTATTATAGTTTCATAGCATTGAGGTAAAAGAAGATACTTAATATTATGTCAATCTTCTTGAATTTGTTAAGACTTGTTTTGTGACCTAACATATGATCTATCCTGGGTAATGTCCCATGTGCATTCAAAAATACTGTGTGTTCTGCTGCTATTGAATGGAATGCTCTGCATATGTCTGTTAGGTCTACTTGGTCACTAGTGTTGTTCAGGTCAGCTGTTTTTCTCATTGATTTTCTGCCTGGATGATTTATCCATTGTGGAGAGTGGGGTCTGAAGTCCCTTACTACTACTGTGTTACTATTTGTTTCATCCTTCAGTTCTATTAATAGTTTCTTTATGTATTTCGGTATTCCAACATTGGGTAAATATATATTTACAATTGTTATATCTTCTTGATGAATTGACCACTTTATCAATATATAATCACCTTCTTTGTTTCTTGTGACACTTTTTGACTAAAGTCTATTTTGTCTGATGTAAGTATAGACACCCTTGCTCTCTTTTGTCTATAGTTTTCATGAAATATCTTTTTTCATTCCTTCATTTTCAGGCTATGTGTATTTTTTAAAGCTAAAGTGAGAGTCTCTTTTATGCTGCATATGGTTGTGTCTTGTTTTCTAATCTATTCAGCCACTCTGTCTTTTGATTGAAGAATTTAATCTATTTATATTTAATGTAATAAATGAGAAGTAAGGGCTTCTATTGCCATTTTGTTGTTTCTAATTGTTTTGTAGTTCTTTTGTTCTATTCTTTCTCTCTCGCTGTCTTCTTTGTAATCTGATTAATTTTTTTCATAGTGGTAAGCTTTCTTTCTCTTTATCTTTTGTGTACCCACTACAGGTCTATTTCTGTGTGTGTGTGTGTGTGTGTGTGTGTATGTGTGTATGTGGTTACCATGAGGTTTATGTAAAACATCTTAGAGTTATAAGTCTATTTTAAGCTGAAAAGAACTTCACTTGCATATGATAAATCTAAATTTAAACTTCTCACTCACATTATGTTGTTAAAGTCATAATTTACATTTTAAAAAAATAGAGATGGGGGTCTTGATATGTTGCCCAGACTGGTCTGGAACTCCTGGGCTTAACTGATCCTCCAACCTCAGTCTCCCAAAGTGTTGGGATTACAGGTGTCAGCCACTGTGCCTGGCCATAATTTACATTTCGTAGATAATATGTATCTATTACCAAATTATTGTAGGTATAGTTATTTTTAGTACATTTGACTTTTAATATTAGAGGTCAAAGTGATTTATGCACCACCATGATGGTATTAGTGTAGTCTCAATTTAACTACATTCTCATCTATATAGTGAGTTTTATGCTTTCATAGGTTTTCATGTTAGTTAATGTCTTACTTTCTTTTTTTTTTGAGACAAGTTTCTGCTCTTTCACCCAGGCTGGAGGCAGTGATACGATCACAGCTCACTGCTGCCTCAACCTCCTAGGCTCAAATGATCCTCCCATCTCAGCCTCCAGAGTAGCTAGGACTACAGGCTTGTGACATTATGCCCAGCTAATTCTTAAAAAAAAATATATTGTAGAGACAAAGTCTCACTATATTGCCCAGGCTGGTCTCTAATTCCTGGCCTAAAGCAATCATCCTGCCTTGGCCTCCCAAAGTGTTGGGATTACAGGCATGAGACACCATGCCCAGCATGTGTCCTTTCATTTAAACTTGAAAAACTCTCTTTAACATTTCTTATAAGGTAGATCTAGTAGCGATGAACTCCCATAGCTTTTGTTTGCCTGGGAACATCCTTATCTCCCCTTCATTTTTGAAGAACTTCCACAATGCATATATTAGTTGGCTTGATGATATCCCACAATTCTTATAGGCTGTCTACATTATTTTATCTTTTTGTTCCTCTAACTGCATAATCTCAAATGACTTGTCCTTGGGCTCTCTGATTCTTTCCTCTGCTCAATTGAGTCTCCTACTGAAGAACTCTTGTGAAGTTTTTAGTTCATTCATTATGTTCTTTAGCACTAGAATTTCTGTTTGGTTCTTTTTTGCGGTTTTCATCCCTTTGTTGAACACTTTATTTTCTTCATGCATTGTTTTCCCAGTTTTGTTTAGTCATCTACTGTGTTTTCTTGCAGTTCACTGAGCTTCTTTAAGATGATTAATTTGAATTATTTGTCAGGCATTTAATAAACCTCCATTTCTTTAGAGCTGGTTACTGGTGCTTTATTTTACTCCTTTGACAGTGCCAGGTTTCTCTGATTATTTGTGATCCTTGTAGCCATGCACTGATGTTTGCACATTTGAAGAAGGAGGCATCAATTCCTGTTTTTATACCTGGGCTTCAGCAGTAAAAACCCTTCACCAATCACCAGTCCATAAGAATGATGATAAACACTGGGAAGCACAAGACAGGAGAGGGAGGGATGAGGGTAAGGCTTGAAAAAACCTACTTATTGGGTTCTATGCTCATTACCTGGGTGATGGATTCATTCTCCAAACCACAGCATCATGCAATATACCTTCCTAACAAACCTGCACATGTACCCATTGATTTTAAAATAAAAATAAACAAAAATAAATAAAAAATACATTTTCTTTCTCCATTCATGCAAGTTTAATGTATATCTACATAAAGTGCTTATATATCTTTTGTGAGGTATATTTTAGGCACCTTATATTTTCATTGACATTTTAAGTGCTGTCTTTTTAAAATTATAATGTATTTTCTAACTTCTAATTGCTATTGCATAAACATAAAGTTCATGTTTGCATTTTAGTTCAGTACCAAGCAAACTTACTCTTAACAATTCAAATAGTTTACCTGTAATTTGAGTGGGGAACTTTCTACACAGACAATCATATTATTTGCAAATAATGAGAGTTTTGAACCTTCCTTTCCAATCCATATATCTTTTATATCTTTTTCTTTTCTTGTTCTTGGCTGGTACCTCCTGTAAAACATTGAATAGGAATGGTGAAAATGTTTCTGATCTCAAAAGGAATGCATTAGATTGTCAAAAGTATAGTATTTGTGTAGGTTTTTGTAGGTGCCTTTAAGCACATTAATAGATCTATTCTTAATTTGCTAATTTTCAAATCATTAATTAATGTTGACTTAAAGGGAATGACTTTTGAATATGTTTGTTTAATATTGTATTAATTGTATAATGTTATCCTTTCATCTGAAGATCATGGGTTACTTTAATCAATTTTCTAATTTTAGCCAACCTGTATTCTGGGGCCAACCTTGCATTCCTATGGTAAACAGAAATTGGATATAATTTGTATGTAATATAATGCTGCATTCAATTTGTTAATATTTTGTTTAGATTTTTTTGCATCTAAATTCATATTTGACTTTGGTTAATTTTTTTTGACTATTTTCTTTGCATCGTTTTGATGTCAGATTCTACTAGTTGGAGAGTGTTCTCTTTTTCTTTTCTATAAGAATGTGTATAAATTTGGGATTAGTTGTTTATTTAAATTAGTAAGTCAACATCTTCAAAGCATTTAAAGAAGACTCAAGATCTCATAATGTAATATTTAAATGTCCAGAATACAATTTAAACTTACTCAGCATATGAAGAACCAGGATAGTCTCAACTTGCATGGGGAAACAGTAATGGATTCTAAGGCCAAGATGATACAGACATTAAAATTACCTGACAAAGATTTTAAGCAGTGATTATAAAAATGTTCCAATAAACAATCTAGAACACACTTGAAAAGAATGGAAAAATAGGAAGTCAGTAAATAAGAAAAATAATTAAAACACTAAAAAAATTAAATAGAAAGTCTCAGCAAATAAGTAGAACATATAAAAGAAGAACCAGATGGAAATTTTAGAACTGAAAAAACACAACCACCAAATGTTAAACTCACTGAATACCAGAAGGAAGACAATAGAAAAGTTGGGGAACTGAAAAATAATTCAATAAAAATTATTCAATATGGACAACAGAGAGAGAGAAAAAAAGAATGAAAAGGGGAATAGAGCCTCAGGGATCTGCACGACCATAACAAAAAGTTCAATATTCATGGGTTTTGAATCCTAGGAGAAAGAAAAGAAAAGAAAAGAAAAAGAAAGAAGTCTGAAATAATATTTGAAGAAATAATGGCTGAAAACTTCTCAAATTTGGCAAAAGACATAAAGCTACATATTCAAGAGGTTTACTAAACTCCAAACAAGATAAAGCCAAGACATCAAAATCAAACTGCAGAAAACTAAAGATAAAATATATTTAAAGCAGCCAGAGGAAAACAACACATTACCTGTAAAGGAACAATTTGAATTGTCAACTCAAAAATCTATATCCAGCAAAAATATCATTAAGGAATAGAGGTGAAATAAAGACATTCTCAATTGGAGTAAAACTAAAAGAATTTGTTGTCAACAGATCTTCTCTAAAAGAATTACTAAAGGAAATTCTTCAGAAATGAGATAATATCCGAAAGAAACTTGAGGCAGCAGGAATGTAGGGAGAGCAAGAGAAATGGGAAGTATCTTAGTAAAAACAATAGTCATCTTTTCTCTTGAGTTCTTTAAAATGTTCACAAGCAGAGAACAAAAATTACAACATTCTCAGGTTTTTAAAAATAAACTTTTTTTTTTTAATAGGCTTTAAAGAGCAGTTTTAGGTTCACAGCAAAAACTGAGTGAAAAGTACAGAGTTCCTCTATAACTTCTGCCCCACAAATGTTCCATTCCAGGCACTAATGTATAATAAACCTAATGTTTAGTAGAATGCACCAATGAACCCATCAAGACCTGATGCTTTCTATCTTATAAAGTTATTAACTATTAATTCAATTTTTAAATACATATAGGCCTATTCAAATTGTCTATTTCTTCTTGTTTGAGTTTCAGCAGATTGTGTCTTTCAAGAAACTGATCCATTTAATTTAGGTTATCAAATTCATGGGCATAGAGTTGTTAACAATATTCTTTTATTATGCTTTTATCATTTATGGGATGTAGTGATGACCATCTTTCATTTTCGATAGCAGTAATTTGTGTTCTCTCTTTTAAAATAGTTGGCATGGGCAGAGGCTTACTGACTGTACTGATCTTTTCAAAGAATCATGATTTTCCCTCATTTATTTTCTCTATTTCCTGTTTTCGATTCCATTAATTGCTGCTTTAATTTCTATTTCTTTTTTTTCTACTGCCTGTGGATTTAATTTGCTGCTCTTTTTCACGTTTTCTAAGGTGGAAACAGCATATAGGTTTTAGGCCTTTCTTTTCTAATATATGCATTCCATGCTATAAATTTCCCTCTATAAACTCTTATTGCTGCATGTGCAAATTTTAATTAGTTGCATTTTCATTTTCATTTAGGTGAAAATATTTTAAAATTTCTCTTGGGATTTCCTCTTTGATGTACGTGTTACTTTATAGTGCATTGTTTAATATCCAAGTATTCTGAGATTTTGTAGCCATCTTTCTGTCACTGGTTTCTAGTTTAATTCCATTGTGTTCTAAGAGTAGACACTGTAAGATTTTTGTTTTATGGCCTACAATGTGGTGTATCTTGGTAAATGTTCCATATAAGCTTGAGAAGAATGTGTATTCTGCTGTTGTTTCATGGAATCATTGATAGATGTCAATTATATCCAGTGATTGATGGTGTTGTTGAATTCAACTATCCTTACTGATTTTCTGCCTACTATATCTTTCCATTTCGGATGGAGGGGTGGTAGGTCTCCAATTATAATAGTGATTCATCTATTTTCTCCTTGAATTTCTATCAGTTTTTGCCTCACATATTTTGACGTACTGTTAGGTGCACATGTTACAAATGGTTATGACTTCTTGGAGAACTGATCTCTTCATCATCATGTAAGGCCCCTCTTTATCCCTGATAACTTACCTTTCTCTGAAGTCTTTGTCTGAAATTAATACATCTACTTCTGCTTTCTTTTGATTAGTGTTATGGTATATCTTTCTCCATTCCCTTCTCTTTTAATCTATATGTGTCTTTATATTTAAAATGATTTTCTTGTTAACAAGACATAGTTGGGTCTTGTTTTTTTGATTCATTATGACAATCTATCTTTTAGGTGTATTTAGATCATTAGCATTTAAAGTGATTATTGATCACAGTTGTGCATCAATGGATGATGGAGATAAAGAAAATATTGTGTGTGTGTGTGTGTGTGTGTATTATGGAATACTACTCATTTACTAAAAAAAAAAATGAAATCATGTCTTTTTTGCAATACTGAATGAGCTGGAGGCCATTATCTCAAGTGACATAACCCAGAAACAGAAAGTCAAATACCACATGCCCTCACTTACAAGCAAAAGCTAAATATGTGTACACATGGACATAGCAAGTGGAATAATCGACATTGGCGACTCCAAAAGGTGGAAGGTTGGGAGAGGGGTGAGGGATGAAAAATTATACATGGGATACAGTGTACACTATTTGGGTGATGGTTACACTAAAAGTCCAGACTTCATTCACTATGCAATATATCCATGTAACAAAATTGCACTTTACTCCCTAAATCTATAAAAATAAAAAAGAAAAGATAGAAAGTAAAAATTAAAATGAAAAAATCCCAAAGTGACTATTAATATAACTGGATTAAGATCTATCATATTTGTTACTGTTTTCTATTTCTTGCCTCCCCCCTGTTTTTGTTCCTATTTTTCTCTTTCACTCTTTTTCTTCCTTTTGAGGTTTCATTGAGTATTTTATATGATTCCATTCTCTATCCTTTCTTTATATATATATTATATAAAGTTATATAACATACATGTAACTTTTTAGTGGTTGCTGTAGTATATCTACAATATACATTTACAACTAATCCAAGTCCACTTTCAAATAACACTATACTTTTTCATAGGTAGTGCAAATACCTTATAACAACAAAATAATCCTAATTCTTCCATCCCATCTCTTGTATCATTGTTGTCATTCATTTCACTACATGTATGTATATATATATTCAATATATATTTCATTTCACTTATACATATATATTTTAAATACATTGTTTATTATTTTGAAGAAACCATTATCTGTTAGATAAATCAAAACTAAGAAAGATACAAATTTTTATTTTACTTTCACTTACTCTTTCTCTGATGCGCTTCTTTATGTAGTTCCAAATTTCTAACCTATATTATTTGCCTGTTCTCTGAATCACTTCTTTTAACATTTCTTGCAAGGCTGGTCTGCTGACAACAAATTCCCTCAGTTTTGTTTGTCCGAGAAAGTCTTTATTTCCCTTTCATTTTTGAAGGAGCATTTTGCAGGGTGCAGAGTTCTAGGCTAGTGAGTTTTTCTTTCAGCACTAAATACTTTACTCCACTCTTCTTTCTTAGTTTCTGAGAAGTGGATAGGATTCTTTTCTCCTTAATAGTTAGGGTTTTCCCCCTCTAGCCTCTTTCAAGAATTTTCTTTATCTCTGATTTTCTGCAGTTTGAAACTCATATACCTATGTGTGGATTTTTAGTATTTACCCACTTTGATGTTCTCTGAACTTCCTGGCTCTGTGATTTGGTGCCTGACATTAATTTGAAAACATTCTCAGTCATTATTGCTTCAAATATTTGTTTCTTTTCTCTTTCTGGTATTCCCATTATGTGTAAGTTACATCTCTGTAGATATCTAACACATCTTTGGATATTTGGTCCGGTTTTTTCTCTTTGCTTTTCTGTTTGGGAAGTTTCTATTGACATATCTTCAAGCTCAGAAATTTTTTCCTCAGCCATGTCCAGTCTACCAAGGAGCCCATCAAAGGTATCTTCATTTCTTTTACAGTGATCTCTAGCATTTCTTCTTAATTCTTTCTTAGAATTTTCATCACTCTGTTTACATTGCCCATTTGTTCTTGCATGCTGTTTATCTGATCTAGTGCAGAAACCTTAATATATTAGAGTTGTTTTAAATTCCCATTCTGATAATTCTACGCCATATCTGACTGTGGTTCTGATGCTTGAAATGTCTTTTCAAACTGCATTTTTGACTGTTTAGTATGCCTTGTAAGTTTTTCTTGGCAGCTGGATATGATGTACTAGGTAAAAAGAACCATGGTAAATAGGCCTTTAGTAATGTGATGGTAAGGTTGTGGGGCAGGGGAGGGCACAGAAGGCATTCTGTAGTCCTATGATTAGGTCTCAGTGTTGTAGTCAGCCTGCATCTGAACTGCAAACTTCACAAGTCCACAGCTTCCCACCTCCACTCCTTTGGTCAAACAGGATTGACTGTGTGGACTGACAGCAGGTATTTCTTGTCTTTCAAGTTGGTTAGGCTCTGTTAAAACTCCAATAGTTTATGCTCTGGAAAATAGTTTCACTTGAAGGAAGGCCTTGTTAAGAAGAACAGGACGCTCTGGCATATTCCAAAATGGTCTGATTTCCTCTCCCACTGTTGGAAACACGAAAGGATTTTCCTTAAATATTCACTTGAGAACATGGTCAAGCTCCTGAAGAGAAAACTCACGCAAGTGTGGAGGCTCCCTTATGACTGGGTCTCCTGGAGTTTTTAACTCTCAGACCTGTCCACTCTGGGCCTCCAGGAATTAGTTAACTATACTTCAGGTTTTCTTGCCCTGATACTAGTTCCCATGGAGGTTTCTGCTCTTGGGTTTCTGCTGCAATAACATGTGATTCTCTGTATGCACCTGTATTTTTCTCCAAACCACAGGGCAGTGGTTTGCCCTCTGACCTCATTTCTCTGACAGATAAGAAGTGTTATTGGTTTTTTCAGGTTTTCCCTTGTTAGGACAGACTGACATTTTCCAAGCTCCTTGTATCTGGGACCAGGTAAGTAGAGATGGAATTTTAAAAAATGTATGTAGATATAATATACAAGAAACTACAATATAAAGAGGGTGGGTAATGGGAACCATAAGGCAAATGTCAGCAGAATTCACCTGTAAAGTCATGTGTCACGTTATTGCATTTTTGTGTGGCAAGGTTAACTTCTGATATTTTTAATTGTTACAGGATTATTCAAGTTTTCACTTTCTTGTTTAGTCAATTTAAAACTGTATTTTAAAAAGAATAACCATTTCATTAAAGTTTTTGTATTTACTGGCATAAAGTTGTTCAACACAGAATTTAGCAGAAACTATCAATGTGAAAGCTGGTTTGGCACAGGCTGACCTCTCAGGATTTCTGCTTTCATGCTTTTCATGACAGTTCAGCATATCATAAAAAGGCGTATTTACTGTATTTTCCCAGCATTCAATTGTGTCAACTGGTAGATTTAGTCATGGCATACAGCCGGCCATGCAGAAAGAGTGTATGGTTGTTCCTTCTTAAATTAGGACATAAGTCTTCAAAGCCTGAGAAACACTTTACTCTATACTAATGTATTCTTCAACTAGACTAATGGTAGAAGCCCAAGCCTTGGTGTTATTCATGATATGTCTTTCTCTGTAATATAATGAACCCTGGACTGGGAATGAGAAGCCTTGGCTTCTTGCCCAGGTCACCTATTTTTTTCATTGCTGGGCCACTTTAAGGGAATAGTATATACTCTGATCCTACACTTTTCCATCTGTGACTTGGGATGCTAATTATTATTTTATTAATTTTTATTTTTTTACATGTATGTTGCAAACATAGTGAGGTTGTTGTGAGGATCAAAAAATATCCACTTAAGTTAATGAGGTTTTTGTCACTTTATACAAGGTATTATTTTTCTGTGTGGCACTACACTAAAAGGGATGTATACAAGTCATATTTTCAATTCCAACCCTCCCCTCACGGCCTGCCAACTCTTATCCAAGCCATCCTGATGTATAGCCAGTCTGAAAAAAACCCTGTACCACAGTATACATTCTGCACAACATTATGGAGAAGTGAAAATATACAAATTTTGAAGTGATAAGTAAAAGAGCACTACGGGAATTTCATGGTTATAAAAGATAGTAATCAAGGAGAATTCACAATTGCTCTTCCAACTACTAAGGAACAACAGTCTTACATTTTTGGGTTCTTTCAAGTATTTGAAGCCCTTTGATTTCCAGAACAATATTTCGAGGATGGTGCCACAGGTGGGACAAGCTCCCCACTTTGCAAATGAAAAAAATAAGAGCTTGGAGATGCTAAACTACATCTTCTAGCTCCCTTTCCTAATTAGTTTCTTCTAAAGTTGAGTTTTTATCATCTTGTATTGCAACTGTCCATTTTCTTCTCTGTTCTCCCACTGAACTGAAAGTTCTTTAAGGACAAGATCCATGTTTTATCGTTCTTTGGAGCCACAGTTCCCAGTACAATGTCTGAAAACAATTTAATTTTGTTGTTGAATGAATAGATCTCTATTTAGTGCATATAAAAATGAGGTGAAGAGAGGCTAAGTGACTGACACAGATCAGAAAGCACCTTTTCAAGAGGACCAGGCCTAAAATTGAGACCACCTGATTCCTAGTTATAAGGTCTTTTCTGTATATCATATTGTCTCCTCAAAGAAGTGGACTTTGAGTGGCTGTCTAAAAATAGAATGAACCCTGACCAGACGGAGATGAGTAAAGCTTGGAAAAACATCCGGAAGAGGTACTGGGATAATCAGGCAAACAAGACTCCTAGCAGATGATCTTTGATGGGATGAAGGAATAGACTACACAATAGAAGATAAGGGAGAGATGACATAGGCCAGTGCCACTGTAGGGACCAATGAGGTACATGCAAATGATGGGAAGGACTCAAATGAAGGATAAAGACAACTAGGCATCAGAGGAGGTGATGAAATTGGAGAGAAGCCTGGGGAAAAGTACATCACTGTTACTGAAATGGAAAGGGAGGACCAGATCCAGATGGCATTGGTTTTAGAAGTAGGGAATGTGAAGTATATGTGTATGTGTGTATGTGTTTTATGATTTGTTATTGACATTTTGGGGAAAAGTTGAAAATAAATCCCAATTCTCATCTTCTATCAATCCTCATGTGATTAAAGTCTGGAGAATGTTTAATGTTTTCTTTCAGAATTACTTGTTGATTGCTTTTTTTCATTTTTGTGAGCTGCTGAGTGTGAAAGATGAGTATTACACACCATACTTTCCCACAAGGAATGAGTAACTACTTAAATTTTATTCCAAAAGACTTAGTAAAATAAAAGCTTCAGTTTCCTTACTTATGACTAGAGATCTAAAGGAATTTCCTAATTTTCATCATCAAATAAATAAGAAAACAGTTCACTTAAATACAGAGATAATATTAAAGGATTTGGTGAATATTATAGACCTAAATTTCACAAAGTGGTAAGTGACTTGTGTCTGGGCTTAATCAGTACCCTGTTCTAACTGAGAAAATAAAGTTTCTAGATTTTTTTGTTTACATAAAAGAATTTAGTTCCAATTGTTCTTCATATTTAGATGATCTTAATGTTCTTTTGGGAAGCCTGGCACATAGAAGTGAGAGTTCACAGGTGACATCATGAACTTCTCTTTCTGGAACTGGTACCAGATGGAACAAACATGATTACTGTAGCCTGTTAAACAGAATTTCGTCAATTTAATAGCACTTTAAACCTCCTCATTCTCTCCAATCAGATGATCCTGGAGCCAAAGAAGCAGCTGGGCCCTCTTAAATTTGATAGCTTGCTGTTAACTTTTTATCTAAAATCGACCCTTCAGCCAGTTGAGATACAAAACTGACTCGGTCCCCTTTAGGACAACTCATGGAGTGGCTGCTAAGAAATAAGCATTAGTAGAACTGTCCCTGAATGTATAAGGTAAAACATCTCTCCACAAAACCAAGGACACTGAACAGAGAATTGCCATTTTGCTAGTCCATAAAGGTTTGCTGACATTTCTCAGAGAACAATTAATTACTAAAAATGAAAAGTAAAAGTGTACTTACATTTGAGCCCCAAGCTAGGTCAAGGCTCACACTGGCATACTTGAGGAGACCTATAGTATATTTAAGGGAATTTTGAATACTTCCTTACTGCTATGGTTTGAATGTTTGTTCCCTCCAAAAGTTGTGTCAAAATTTAATTGCCATTGTAACAGTATTTAGAGGTGAGACTATTAAGAGGTGATGAGGCCATGGGGGCTCTGCCCTCATGAAGAGATTAATGTCATCATCTTGAAAGTGGGTTATCAAAAGTTGAATTTGGCCTCCTACTCCCTCCTTCTCTCTTGCCCTCTCTTGGCTCTTCTGCCATGTGAGGAACAGCATTGCTTCCTGCCTCTGGAGGATGCAAGGTGCCATCTTGGAAGTGGGAGTTGGGCCATTACCAGATATCAAACCTTCTGGTGCCTTGATCTTGGACTTCCCAGCTTCCAGAATGCTAAGAAATTAATTTCTGTTCTTTATAAATTACCCAGTCTGTGGTATTCTGTTAGAGCAGTACAGAACTAAGACACTTACAAAACCTGCCCTTTCCACCCTCCACACTCATACTCCTATCCCATACATATTTTGGAGTTATTTCAACATGGAGGAAATTAACAAACCAATAATTTAAAGTGTAGTTTCTATTCTCTCTCTCTCTCGTTCGCTCGATCACTCCTGTTATAAACAGATTTACTGTGATGCTAATCAGGCTTTAACTTCAGGGCACTTCCATGCCCAGCTGTATGCTCATATGTTTTTGTACAATTTGAAAAAGATATTTTAATCATGATTGGTGAAAACTATTGTCTCTTCTGGCTGCCTTCCCCTTGTAGCAGGCATTGGAAGGGTGGTGGCCTTGACAATCTGGCTAAGGGGAAGTTGAGTTGGGAAGACATTTAACTTGGGTTAATCGGATATATTTATGTGGCTTACAGACAACTCTGTATATGGTTAAATTACTGAGAGCTGTTCTGCTGGAAGAATGGATTCCAGGAATATCATTACCACCCACTGCTCTCACTTAGCTAGTGTCATAAGAGGAAGGTGTGGAGCAAAATGCTGTATCACTAGATAAGCATGTTCTATGCAGCCTGGCACCAGAAGCATAAATTTGTTGGAGATAAAATATGATTTGAAACATATGAAATCTCATGTTCTGACCATCAGATATGTAAAAGCAGAAGCAGTAAGATTCCAGTTTCACAGACATTTGATAATTCAGAGTACACAATTACAAACTCATCATAAAATAACATTTTCCCAACTAACTCCTATATAAAATGGATAAAAGTTATTCTATCAACAAGCAAATTATAACAAAAACATTTTCAAATCATACCAAAATTAACTCATTAAGATGAGATGACACATTTGAAAGAGAATAAGCAGACTTTTGGGTTGTCTAATAATCTAGCTAATGAAGAAGAGTAAATCACATGAACATATTCGAAAAATATCTAAATATCTTCTTGCTGATTTGAGATAAAATACTAGTGGTAATGAAGATCATTTCAATGAGGATTTTGATGATAAACTGGCTAATGAGTCGTCAATTTCCACAAAGACCAATGGAACAGAATAGTGAACCCAGCAATAAAGTCACATGCCTACAGCCATTTGATCCTCAACAAAGTCAACAAAAATAAGGAATGGGGAAAGGGATCGCTATTCAATAAATGGTGCTAGAATATATAACTAGTCATAGGCAGAAAAATAAAACTAGACCCCTATATTTCATTATATACAAAAATTAACTCAAAATGGATAAAAGATTTAAATGTAAGACCTCAAGCTATAAGAATACTGGAAGAAAACCTAGGAAACATCATTCTGGACATTGGTCTTGGGAAATAACTTATAAGTAAGTCCTCAAAAGCAAATGCAACAAAAACAAAAATTGATAAGTAGGACCTAATTAAACTAAAGAGCTTCTGCATCGTAAAAGACACTATTAACAGAGTAAAAAGACAACCTACTGACTAGGAGAAAATATGTGAAAACTATGCACCCAACAAAGGTCTAATATCCAGAATCTATAAGGAACCTAAACAAATAAACAAGCAAAAAACAAATAATCCCATTTTAAAATGTGCAAAAGACATGAACAGACAAGCATTCAACAAACATGAAAAGATGTTCAACATCAATAATCATCAGAGAAATGCAAATGGAAGTCACAATGAGACACCATCTCACACCAGTCAGATGGCTATTATGAACAAGTCAAAAAACAACAGCTGGCAAGGCTGCGGGAAAAAGGAAATGCTTGTATACTTTTGCTGGAAATGTAAATTAGTTCAGCCACTGTAGACAGCAGTTTGGAGATTTCTCAAAGAACTTAGAACTATCATTCCACATAGTCATCCCACTACTGAGAATATATCCAAAAGAAAATAAATAATTCTACCAAAAGGCATAGGTACTTATATGTTCATTGCAGCACTATTCACAATAGCAAAGACACAGAATCAACCTAGGTGCCCATTAATGGTGGACTGAATAAAGAAAATGTGGTACATATATACCACAGGATACTATGCAGTTATAAAAAAGATCGTGTTCTTTGCGGCAACATGAATGCAGCTAGAGGGCACTGTCCTAAGCAAATTAATGCCAGAACAGAAAACCAAATACCACATGTTCTCACTTATAAGTGAAAACTAAACAATGGGTACTCATGGACATGAAGACAACAACAATAGACACTGGGGATTACAAGAGGTGGAGGGGCCAAGGGTTAAAAAATAGCTCTTGGGTACTATGCTTAGTACCTGGGTAATGGAATCAATTGTACCCCAAACCTCAGCACCACCCAATATACCCAGGTAAGAAACTTGCATGTATACCTCCTGAATTTAAAATAAAAGTTGAAATTATCTTAAAAAAATAAAGGGAGTTGTCAATTCCATGGCTATTTAAAATGTATCACTGCATAAGAAAAAATTAAAATGCCTTGATAATATAATAACCCTAAAAATCTGCCTGACATTACAAATGATGAGTTGTAAAACTGAAAGAAGCTTTTGCAAACTATCAGTAATTTTTTTACAAAAGTCTGATCAACAATTTCAGAGAAAAAATTACCTTTTAATTCACTGTATACAAGATGAAATTATAAATTGTTGATAATTAAAGAAGTGAATAAGAAATGTGTGCAAGAAAATGCAGACGTATTAAAAAGGTATATCAAGTGGTTAATATAAATATTATATTTGTATAGATTTTGTGATATCTATGGTGATTATCAGCTTTTTACAAATGTAAATAAATATTCTAAATAAATGTTCATTTTTGTAACTAATGTTGTATTAGAATTTTTATTCATCTTATTTAAAACCTGAATCCTGTGTTTAAATCAACGTTACCCAAGTACTCATGAACAAAACCATTAAGCGTTGAATTTTTAAGATTCAAATCTCTCTTTAAAGCCAAATTTAAGAAAAAATAGTAGGACAGTCACATCAGCTTCCTCTCAGCATAAACTGAAATGCTAAATTAGGAAGGTCAGACCACAGTCAATGGTCTAAATCACTGGCTTCTCCATTTCTCTATGACTTGTTGACTACTTTTAGGAGATTAGTTGACCTGTTGATATAACAAATATTCACAAAGCAGCGAAAAGAATCCAAGAACAGTTATGTCCAAGGAGTTTGCAAATCTATCCTACCAGGAAAGGAAAACATGACTTCTGAAATACAATAAGTAACAGAGAGATATGCAGAGAGGCATAGAGTTCTCCAGGGATTCTAAAGAGGGGAAGATGACTGCCAAGAAAGGTGATTAGGAGAATCTTAAGAGGAAACAGCGTGACTGTATTCATTTCCCCATTCCATTATAGAAATTATTTAAGGGCCATATAAGAGAGACACAACAAGAGAGAATGCAGTAAATGTTGAAGCAAAATGAAAAGACAAAAATAAGAAGAATACAATAAAGGGCCAGAAAATGGGGCTAAAAGTACAGTCCACGATGCCTTGTCCACTTATTCCAAGAGGACCTCAAATGTGGCTCTTGGTGCAGGGATAAGGTGATAATTCATTCAAAATGAGCCTTAAAGTGAAGGGTTGGGGTCTGAGTTTACAATGAAAATGAAATGATGGCAAACCTGGGAAGTAAGGTGTCTGCAATGTTTTCTCCACATTTCCAGACATTAAGCACTGGGGAATGTTGTTATTCTAACAGGCATATTACTCTGATTAGGCCTTGGCAGTTGAGCTGTACCATAAGTTACATCTTTTCCAGTCCAAAGCAACAAAACCCTTAATGTATGTGATGTCCACATAGCTTCCATAGTTCAGCTGCTAAAGCAGAAAAATAATGCCAGCGAATTCGACACTGCATAAATCACAAGGCCATTGAGAAGACGGCATCCAATAGAATCCACACAGCCTTCTGTTGCTCTTTCAGAACCATCTCTATAATTGTTTCTGTATTTCACTGATTTGTTTGCTTTTTCACATAAAGGACTTAAAGAGAAAACTATAATTTCAGTAAAATTTTATGCCCGTGTCATGGTGATAAATGATCATAATGATGTTATTTTGATAATATATCTGCATCTCCTAAAAGAGGATGCTACAAATAATAATACATCCTCTGCAGGTTTTTTTTTTTTGATATTTCACATACAGAAAAACCATGAACAACTTTCCCCTTTGCAGTGAGAGGCATTCCAAAACTGGCAAAGGCATATTTTTATTTAAATAAGTCAGTCTCACAACTGTAATTCAAACTTGAAACTGGCAAAGTTTCTTTCATTTCTTACATAAAAAAAACCTTAAATTTTAACTGTAATAAAGTGTGAATCCTTTAATAACCTGGATTGGTGTCACCCAATGGGGTAATGAAAAGGAGATGTTAATGTACTAGCTTCCTGAAAATATTTAAACATTTTCATACAATACTAGAAAACTTACCTTCTTCCATGTTTAGCTTAATAGAACAAATCATATGTAAGTTTCATAGTGGTTCTTTTATTTATAAAATAATCACATTCAAGTCTTACCAGGGAGTAGCAAAGTGTTCAATTCTTTTCCTTTGAAGAAATAATGTAGAGCAATCACTCATAAATCCCTCTAATTATAAATAAAATCCAAGTTATTGTTTGACAATGAGATGCTTTATTAAACTTGATACATTTACTATATAAGAATTCTGTGAAAAAATGGGGTATCAAATTATTTTGGGTCTGAATCTTTGCATTATAAAATCTATCCCAAAACTATGTCATCTCACTGTATTCTGTGACTGTTAGCACACGGATGACCAAAGGCAACTACTTCCTTTCCTGGCAAAACAAGACAAATTTCAGCTGACATCCCCCATGGTGTTACAAGTCCTCTTAGTGACGTAGAAAGTCCCAACCCCCTTCTCTATGCAGTGTCATCTCCAGGAAGGTAAGCTTTAGGGAGCACCTGAGCCAGCCCTATATCTGTGCTTGGCATGAGGTTCACATGGGTTCGGCCTTGAGACGGGCATGTTCCTCTCAACCAAACAACTCCACTTGGATTATTCCGAGACTCCTTGGAGGGGTGAAACTTCTGGAAAAAAAGAAAGTAAGAGAGAAAGAGAGAGAAAAGGTCTGAATAATGACAGGAATACACAAAAGATCAAATTCAGCTGCACCAGTGCTAAGGGGAAGAATGAAGCAATTGGAAAACAAGCAGCTTTGTGGAACACGCTCTGGTATGACAAAAACTGACCAGACTGTCACTGCTTCCGACTTAGTGCTTGTGAAGCCCACCCATTCTCTTACCAGGCCTGGGTGTCTCTGCAGTGAGATGTCTGCGGTTGGTAAACAGTTCTGTAGAGTCTTGTTCTACCGATCTTTCTTCGAGGTCTGACTCTGGGATTGTAGTACAACCACCTAGTGGAAAAATACAAACAGTATTTTAAGCAATGTGTAAGAAAATCTTCCTCTCTACACGGCAAGCGTAGCTTAGGAACACACTGATCATAAAGATAATAAATGACGTGACAACAATCTTCAGGAGTGGCCTGAAAAGAATAACCTTAAATGTTTCTTTTTGGTGAGAATACTGGGAATGAGTTACTGCCCCTAAAGACATATTATACTGATTATGACTTGGCAACAGCAGCAACAGTATTGTCTTTAAATTTATCCTTTTTAAAGTCAGAAAGGACAAAACCTATAGCATATGTGATATCCAGAATATAAAGGCCCCTCAGCAGGAATTCCCTCTAATACCAGAGCATCAGAAACTATGAAAGAAGCAAAGCCCATGAACCATGAGGAAAAGAAGGCTTCCCGGAGCAAAGAGAAAGGTTGCTGGTGTTCTGGTACGGTGGTTGTGGTGGCATTTCTCTGGAATTTGATTCTATTCCTGAATCCCAACACCTTACAGCACAGACACAAACAGTTCATAATTCAACAGCAAAGTCATGAACTGCATTGTGGAAGGTTTCAATCCAAAGGTGACTTGAGGATGAGCTGGCGCTGTTGTGCTTTTGAAGTACTGGGTATAACTCATTTGACTTTATCCACCAAAATCTTGTATGGGAAACTCACAATCATGAGAGAATTTCCTGACTACATCTGCAACTCGATTTGACTGATTTGCCATCATTTCCTGGAAATGTACTAACATGTTGTATACTGTACATGCTTTTTTCCAAAGCCATTCTTCTTGTTAATGAAGTGTGATTTCTTTTTCTGAGGCTTCTCACACACAGAGTCCAAAGCCTCAGCCCTCAAGTTTGGTTTTATGCATGAGGGGGTTTATGAAGCTCACAACATTCTGAGGAAAGAGAGGGTATCAGCAGCACTGATTTCAAAACCACATCATTCAAATGAGACGGAAGTGGCAAGATCCCAGGTTTCAAGGAAAACACACCTTACTATCCACACCTCTGCATCAACTCTGAAACAGAAATCAGTGCTAAGGGAAATGACAGAAACGCATTTCCACACTCATAAAATAAGAATTAGAGCTATCCTCCAAGATTCCCTGAATAGAAAACATTAGAATTATCCATCAATGCAATGGAACTTGCCCAGTAATACCCAAAAATGACAAGGGCCTTATCCAGAAGGAGAACCAGGCTTATTTTTAATCTCTCCAAAGCCTGTAGATCACAGTAACCAGAACTATCATTATTGAGTACTTTCTAAGGGCTAGAAATCCTGCCCATATTATCTCATTTAATTCCTACACACTATACCATGAAATAGATATTATTATTGTTATTCTCATTTTATAAGAGAACTGAGGTCTCAATGAGATTCAGTAACTTGCCAATGTCACAGAGCTCCAGTCTGGTCACATGGTGGGGCTGAGACCTTTGGAGAGGCCCCAAAAGCCAGTTCCTTTCCTCTCCTTCTTTACACTCATCCAACTGAGAAAAAAGGCAAAGGATACACGTGGTGGTGGCAGGGGCTGGGGGGAGACCTGGAAGACTAATGACAGGGAAGCACAGAAAGAAGGGATGTGCTCCCTGCTGAACAGAACCCTGGAAAAAAAAAAAAAAAGGCAGAAAAGTCACTTCTCCATCCGTGAGACAGAGGGAGGTAGGGGAGGCCAGGAATGCTGTACTCATGCAGCTGCTTTCACACACAAGACAACTCCAGGAGGGAGGAAGAGACAAGCCAACAGATGAGAGCGAGTTTGATGAGCAGTTAAAACACCTGCCACGTGCTTGGGGAGAGGCAGGTCTCCACTGATAAATTAGTGTCCCTTTCATTCCAGCTGACTCAGTATTTTGACAAAACAGAAATAGAAGACTTCCTAGTTATCTATCCTGTGGGCTCAAAAGGAAAAGCCAGTTGCTATAGATTATCAACAATGAATGTAATCTCCTCTCTTCTCTTTGCCTTGTCCTGCATACAGAGATGGCAAGGTGCCCTGCCCTGGTGCTCTAACCCTCAGGTGCTATAGTGGGCACAGATTGCATGCACCTCCTCAGACTTCACACCCACAGCAGGGCACCTTGGCATGGGAATGCCACCCACCTTTCTTTCTTTTTTTTTTTGAGGTGGAGTTTCACTCTTGTTGCCCAGGCTGGAATGCAATGGCATGAACTCGGCTCACCGCAACCTCCGTCTCCCGGGTTCAAGCAATTATCCTGCCTCAGCCTCCTGAGTAGCTGGGATTACAGGCATGCACCACCATGCCTGGCTAATTTTGTACTTTTAGTAGAGATGGGGGTTCTCCATGTTGGTCAGGTTGGTCTCGAACTTCCAACCTCAGATGATAAGCTTGCCTCAGCATCCCAAAGTGCTGGGATTACAGGTGTGAGCCACCGTGCCTGGCGCCACCCCCTTTCTTTGGATGCCTCCTGTATCCAGACTGTCCAACTGCACACCCAGAGTGTCTGCCACTTCCAGCTTGGAAAGAACAATGGTGGTGGGCTCTGGCATCCTGCCCAGCAAGTGTATCATAGGAAAAGAAAAGAAGCCAAAGCTGAGCAGAGAATTCTCCCTGGGCCCCCACCAACCAGGAATATGCTAGATGATTAGTTCTCTTTTGCAGGACTCCAAAAAAAGGCTGTGTGCTGCGTAGCTGCACCTGCTCACCATCTTCATGGCTCCTGGAAAGAGGCACTCCCAGATGTAGGCAGCACCACTCTGCATGACCTCATATATTCCCTTGGTTGCTGCCCTTTGTCCCCACCCTCCCTTCCCTGGGTTTGTGTTCTCAAACAGCCATCACTTTAGTCCTTGCCCCAGGCTCTGTCCTCTTGAGAAAATCACTGATACTGGGAGTAGTTCTATAGTAAAAAGTAGGTCTTCACAATGGAATTTTGAAGTTATACTGGCCACCCATCTGTAAGCACTAGGTGCTCCATAGCTGGAGGTGAACGGGATGGTAATAGCCCCTGGTGTGCAATTACTTATGCTTTCACCCATGCTGAACTAGGATGATGTGCACGCAGAGGTCAAGACACTGGGAGATCAAGGGGCTATGGCATGGAAACATGTAATCATAAGGATTTCAGATGCTGCTTCTGATGACTGAGTATCTCGCAAAAAGAAAATGGTAGCTCATGGGCTAATGGGCAATGGGAGGCAAATCCACAAATTCAGAAGGCCTCTTTGGCCTTGCTCATGTAATGAGATCATCACATCAGCCAAACAGGAATCACCTGGGAGCCTGTCAGAAATGCAGAATCTCAGGCCCCATCCCCACATCTACTAAATTAACATCTGTTAAGAAACAACAGATGAGTATATCTGATACTTTTCCTAGGAAAAAATATATATTTGTTAAAAATTTAAGGGCAAGAAATAAAAGAATACAGATAAAATATAAAACTTCCAAACAAACTGAAACTCTCTGAGGTCATCCATGGAAATGAAGTCTGGGTTCCATGGACGCCAGATGAAGTACCCTTGGCTTAGAGTCCATCTCATAAAAGGAGAAGGGGAAGCTGCAGCTGGAGGAAGTCATCCAAACACAATGGCAAGTGTGACACAAATAAGCCCGCAGGCAAGGACAAGCAGAACTGCAGGCTTCTGGCCTGAAAATCAGGC
Organism: Macaca nemestrina; assembly: GCF_043159975.1. Lineage (NCBI taxonomy): Eukaryota > Metazoa > Chordata > Mammalia > Primates > Cercopithecidae > Macaca > Macaca nemestrina. The sequence goes on along the minus strand of NC_092128.1, from coordinate 104,186,833 downwards.
AAGCGTCTCGCCTCGAGGAGGGCAAGGGACTTCAAATCCCATGGACCTACTGTGTGCTGAGCACTCTACCTTGCATTTTCAGTACAGTAACTCACTCCATCCTCAAATAACACTGTCACAAAGGGCTCAGTGCCCTCATTTCGCAAGGGTAAATGTATTGATAGCAATGTGTGCTTTTCTTCTATTGGCCCTCCCCCTGCCCCTTTTCCTACAATGTTACCCTAGGCCATTTTGTGCCCCCTCGCCTCCAGGGAAGTTTGTAATGGGGACCCCATTAATAAAAGTAGCCTGGAAATACTTTTCTTTCCAGCTTTGGTTTTCCATAGCCAGGGCTCCCTGAAGAGATGGAACTGAGAGAGTGAGAGACAGCTGGTACCAGGGTTGCCTCAGAGGCAGCAGCCTACAGCCCAAGGTAACAAGACATCATCCAGAGATGGAGGCATGGGACACAGAAGGACTGGGCACCAGAAGCCCCAGCCTTAGCCACAGGGAGCCCTGGAGTTGACTCCACTGATGGCTCAGGCAATGAGGCTGTGGGTAGCTACTGTGTCCTCATTTTCTGAGCCCCATGTATAAGCCTCCCTGGATGCAGTGGGGTGTGGCAAGGGTGGGCAATAATAACAGAGACTGAATTCCCTACCCTCTTGTTATTAAAGAAAATACAAATTTTACATTTCTTGCATCTCTGACTTAGCTATGCAGAGTCAGTTTCAATTTATTAAATAAAACCAAGAGATTATGTTATTTGCTAAGGCTTACACAAGTTTCTATACCACTGCAACCCAGCTCTCCATATATTACAGTGATGCTTCTAAAAAAAAAACTTGCTTTTCAAATTTCCAATCTATCTAAACCAATACTTTTGTAAAATGTAACAGAAATGAATAAAAAAAAAACTAGTAGAAAAATTAAATGAATAAGACATCAGCTTTCACCTTTTAGAATTAGGTTCAACAGTTGTAAAAACACCCTTTCAATTGTTACAAAAGTTTCTCAACACTTTGTGAATGTCAGGTAACAAAAAGTTTGCAGACAGAGGCCAGTCTTTCAGCCATACTTTGAGTAGCACTAACTATAAGACATGGTCTAACTTAATAAATGTGATATGTAGAATTAGGGTTAAAAATAATAATACAGCAAATTCCTATTTATCTAAGGTTCAAATACCAGCAAACTCCTTGTGGCAACAAAAGGGGCTTTCACAACCTATGTTCATTCTTTCTAGTCATACATCTAGTGACTAGATGTGGCAGCTCTCTCTCTAGTGGTCATGGTGTTCAGAACAATCTCCCTCTCCCACCAATGCAGGATATCTAGGTTCCCCTCACCACTGCTAGGTGGAATATAATTAAGGGAAGCTGGCATCTTGAGTCAGAAATCTAGATGCATTTCCACAATGGAATATTGCTGTTATACATAATAGTTTTATTATAGAGCCCTATTACAATTAAGTTATTGCCTTAAAAACTTTTCTGGACTAATCTGGAAACCTAACTCATGTGAAATTATATAATATGAAGCATATATAATGAATTTTGAACAATCAGCATAGAACCATTTGGAACAAAACTGTTTGTAAGAACAAAACTGTTAATAAATTGGAGACTACATCAATGGATGTTAAAAAGGATGTGTTTGAGGCACTTTATTATGGGACCTATGACTGAACTGCTGACAATCAAATTATGTATATGGCCCTTTGTGTTAACTAAACTTTGCTGTAAAAGTTTGACTTTTCCACATTGATAACATATTCATACATATAGTAATCATTAGCCAGCCAAAAATTTATTTAAGTAGAAAAATCTCACTTAAAACTTCGAACAAATAGGAGTTTGCCCTATATTTATAAAGATAACACAACTCTAGGATTTTTAGGGATTTCTAGCTATCCTCTAACCTGTTTCCACATTCAAAAGCAAATTATAAAATGGCTGCACTTCCTCCTCAAAAAGTGGTACATATTTTGTCAGCAGGTGAATTACACTAAGATATTTCTATCCATTGTCAGAAAAAACAAACAAAAAACAACAACGAAAGGAGCTTAGGCCCTCTCTGCAGGTTGCTATTGTAGAGTTAACTGGAAGAGGTAGAGTTCAAAGGTTAAGATAGGAAGTGAAGCAGAAACAAATGTGACTGTCATCTAGAATACCGGAGATCAAAATTGGAATGCAAAGTAAGCAGTGGTATGCTGGTAAATGTAGAACAGCTGGCTTTCCAGGAAAAAAGAGGAAAGCGCCAATCTATAGTGTTTACTCATCTCTGCGGGACGAATACTCCCACTATGGCCAATTTCAAATAACCAGAATGACATCACCAAATGTACAGCTTGGCAGAGATGTGTAGTAGCACAGTATTATCTAGTATTTTCACCATACAGATTTATAGATGTAAATAACCTCAAGAGAATACATAATAGTAAAACATAGTAAAATAATTAGGAAGGAAAAGTTTTGAGTTTGTATTATCTTTGTTTTTATATAATTTATTTCATTGTAAGTTTATACAATTTTTAAGAATGCCTATATATTTAACAACGGACTCACAAAATTTCTAAAAATTCAGCAATTGGTTCTCACCAGCTAGCGCAAGCCGGTTCTAGCACTGACAGTGGGGATGGTATAGGGAGGTTAAGGTTATGCTTTGAAGTCTGGATTCATGGCTCCACATTGACGAGTTAAGTGGCCTTCTTGAGCAAGTTATTTCACTAAAATCAGTCTCAGTTTCTGCATCTTCTAAGAGACTAACATAGCTCTGCTTCATAAGGGAGAGAGATGAATGTGCACAGTGCCCGGCACATTGAAACACAACTAAGTCCTGACTATTTTCAGGCCAAAGGCAGGAACACCAAAAGAAGAGTAGGGTAAACAGGTCAAGATAAAGTCCCTAAGGTGGGGGTTTGGCAGGGAAGGTTTCAAACAAACTGATATATCCCTGGGGCCAAAGACAGCTCTCCAGCAAATAGAAAAGTGCCTGATAACCTTAACCAGGTGGCCACCTCGGGAGTTGGCTAATCTGTTTTACTCAAGCCCTGCCTAATATCTCTCCTGCTACTTGATCTGCTGGGTTCCAAAATTTGATTCTACCCCAGGTGAATCAGGCCTCCTAGCTGAGCCTCCTTGCCTCAAAACCTACTTTGTAATTCAAATAGCCTAAACCAGGCGGTTGGCCAGATAGTAAATATTTTTTAGGCTCTGTGGGCCATCTGGTCTCTGGTGCCACTATTCCATTTTGCTGTCATAGTGCAAAAGCAGTCATAGTCAATACATAAATGTGAATGAGCACTGGCAGTGTTCCAATAAAACTTTATTTACTAAAACAGGTGTTGGGCCAGGTTTGGCCTGTGGGCCATAAGTAGTTTGGCAACCCTGGTCTAATTTGAGGATCATGGAAAGCTTCTCTGCATACAGTATCATAATTTTCAAAGTTCCTAGAGGCATTTAACACTGCCAGATGTCTTATCTTACAATATTACTATGAGAATATCCTACAGTGTTATTATCATAAGTTTAAAAGCATAGTTTTTGTCCAACTGTGACAAATGTTCTTTCTTGTTGGGTAACAAAAAAAAGTTTTTCTCTAACAGATTTTACTTTTTAGAATAGTTTCAGATGTGCAGAAAAATTTAGCAGATAGTACAGAGAATTGCTACATATCCTCTGCATAGTTTCCCCTATTTATTAATATTTTTCATTAGTGTGGTACATGTGTTACAACTAATGAACCAATATTGATACATTATTATTAACTAAAGTCCATAGTTTATTCAGATTTTTTCATTTTTACTTAACATTCTTTGTCTTTTTCAGGATGCTATCCAGAATATTTCATAACATTCATTGTCACGTCTCCTTTGGCTCTTCTTGGTCATGATAATTTCTCAGACTCTGTTTTCGATAGCCTTGACAGTTTTGAGGAGTACTAGTCAGGTATATTGCATGATGCTTTTCTATTGGAATTTGTCTGATGTTCTTCTTATCATTACACTGGGGAATTTCTTAAAGAAGGTTGTTTTTTTCCCCATAAACTCTTAGAGTTTCCAATATTTTACAATTGTCTCCAGGAGTTTCTCTCTTCCTCTATCAAAAGTGAAGCCAAGTGGGCAGTGAATGGAGAGGCCCCTGAAGGATGGAAGGCAAAGCACAAGGCTTAAGTCTTGGATGGTGGAGTTCAAGTTATCACAGTAGTGGACTAAGCTGCACCTAACTGTAGGACCCGAGGCAGGTCATCAGTTGCCCCATCTTTAAACAGGGCGTGATGTTGAGGCTGACTGTGAGCATGCCATGAGATCATGTAAACCCAGCATCACGCTCAGCACACTGTGCATTTTATCACCTCCTGCCTTCTATTTTTTTTTTTGTATACATGCACTTTCTGCACCATTTTTTTTGTGGAATCAAAGAACTGTAGCTTTAGGTTTAATGACTTTCATGTAGTACATATCAAGACAGAGGCTCAGAGAGGGGAACTGATGCCACAAATGTCCCAGAGTTAGTGCAGTTTCCCCTCCTTCCTATCACACTAGGGCTTTCTCAATAACATTTCTCTTTTTTTGTCCAGGAAGATCTTAATGGATTTGCTTGTGAGTTGGCTGTCCTAACTAGTCCTTCCTTTCAATGATACAGAAAATCCAGAGGCCTGGCAAGCTGTTCTGTGGGTATATTTGAAGACTTTGCTGGTTTATTTTCTTGTAATAGTGACCTTTGTAATAAACTGGGTATTGGATGAGAGTGTTCCATTCCCTCATAGAAGAGAAGATCTTTTCTTCTGTTTTCTTCATATATTTAAGAGGAATCAGACAAGGAGACACTTTTAGAGAATCACAAATGACCACAGACCTTGTTCTGACTTGCCAAAGAATCTTCTGTTTGTATGACCTGAATTGCCACTAAGAATTAAAAACAGCAGAAACCTCAAAAATATACACCAGTGACATTTTTCTTTTGATCATGATTTACTTGATGGATAAAGCGTTTTTTTGAGATTTCATTTCAATGGTTTATAATTCATGTGCAGTGTGAGGAATGGGCCCTTTGAAAAGAACATCACACTATCTTAAATATGAAGCTTCCCTCAGACTCAGAGACTCTCTATAAATATATTCATTTGAAGAAATTTTACTGTGTGTGTGTGTGTGAGACACAGAGAGAGAGAGAGAACTGGAGAAAAATTTTGTACTCCCATTCTGTATGTTGCCTATTCACTCTGTGTGTGTGTGTGTGTGTGTGTGTGTGTGAGAGAGAGAGAGAGAGAGAGAGAGAGATGATTCATATATATGCACATAGGTACACAGACATGTATAAATTTTCTGATAATTCTCTACTCTGTTAGTTTTTCCAGTTATTTCAAATATTTTTTTTCTAGCCCAAGGAGAATGTAAGCTATAAAAACCCAGGCATCTGCTGTATGCTTGTGTAGCAATACTGGCTGAGTATTTAGACACTTTTTGGCAAACTGGAAGAATAGAAGGAAGGGGGATGGGCAGGAGAGAGGGAGACAGGATGAAAAGCAAAGGGGAGGAGAAAGAACGGATCATAACATATTTTATCCTTCTGTGTATGCACTTCTACACAAGACATTAGAGGTGATTTACAAAAGGTGTAAATGACAAAATTGTAAATCATACAAAACATATTAGCAGCTAGAAAAACGTAAACCAGACTAGGAGTTATAGTGAGGAAGAATCATGGATAAACACAGACAAGGACCTACACAAGGGCTACAGTGGAGAAAAAATGCAAAATGTTATGGAAAGAAAGTGGGACTGCACTTCCTCTGATCCATCCTCCATGACCTCTCGTCTTCCACACTGGACTTCAGACCAAAGGGCTCAGTCTGAACTCACTTGGACTTAATTTTTCTTTCCCTCAAGAGCACCCAACTGGTAAAGCTATGATGGTGGGAATTTTTTTGACTAATACTTTGATTTACTTGAGAGATATATATATCTCAAATAAATATTTGAATATATATATATATATATATATATATATATATATATATATCTCAGTAGTCACACACACACATATAAATGTGTGTGGGTGTGTTTCTGTTCTGTGCTCAGGGGCCACCTTGGAAAGCCAACATTTCTGTGAATTTTTTTTTTCCTTTTTTTAATTTTACTTTAAGTTCCAGGATACAAGTGCAGAATGTGCAAGTTTGTTACAAAGGTATATGTGCACCATGGTGGTTTGCTGCACCTAACAACCCACCATCTGGGTTTTAAGCTCCACGTGCATTAGCTCATTTGTCCTAATGCTCTCCCTCCCCTTGCCCCCAACCCCATGACTGGCCCTGGTGTGTGTTGTTCCCCTCCTTGTGTCCATGTGTTCTCATTGTTCAATTCCCACTTATGAGTGAGAATATGTGGTGTTTGGTTTTCTGTTCCTGTGTTAGTTTCCCGAGGATGATGGCTTCCAGCTTTATCCATGTCCCTGCAAAGGACATGATCTCATTCATTTTTATAGCCGCATAGTATTCTATGGTGTATATGTACCACATTTTCTTTATCCAGTCTATCATTGATGGGCTTTGGGTTGGTTTCATGTCTTTGCTATTGTAAATAGTGCTACAATAAATACATGTGTGCGTATGTCTTTACAGTGGAATGATTTATATTCCTTGGGGTATATACCCAGTAATGAGATTTCTGGGTCAAATGGTATTTGTGGTTGTAGATCCTTAAGGAATCGCCACACTGTCTTCCACAATGGTTGAACTCATTTACATTCCCACCAACAGTGTAAAAGCGTTCCTATTTCTCTACAGCCTCACCAGCATCTATTTTCTCCTGACTTTTTAATAATTGCCATTCTGACTGGTGTAAGATGGTATCTCATTGTGGTTTTGATTTGCATTTCTCTAATGATCAGTGGTGTTGAGCTTTTTTTCATATGTTTGTTGGCTGCATAAATGTTTTCTTTTGAGAATTGTCTCTTCGTATCCTTTGCCCACTTTTTGATGGTTTTTTTTTTCTTATAAATTTAAGTTCTTTGTAGAGTCTGGATATTAGACGTTTGTCAGATGGGTAGATTGCAAAACTTTTCTCCCATTCTGTACGCCGCCTGCTACTCTGATGATAGTTTCTTTTGCTGCACAGAAGCTCTTTAGTTTAATTAAATCCCATTTGTCAATTTTGGTTTTTGTTGCAATTGCCTACGCTTTCTTCTAGGATGTTTATGGTTTTGATTTTTACATTTAAGTCTTTAATCCATCTTGAGTTAATTTTTGTATAAGGTATAAAGAAGGGGTCCAGTTTCAGTTTTCTGCATATGACTAGCCAGTTTTCCCAGAACCATTTATTAAATAGGAAATCCTTTCCCCATTGCTTGTTTTTGTCAGGTTTGTCCAAGATCAAATGGTTGTAGATGTGTGGTCTTATGAAATTGGGTTTTCAAAGGCACTCACTGAGCAGATGTTTTCCAGAATAACATATATATAGGAGACTGTTAATAAATACAATAGGCATAGACCTCATCAAAGCACATCTTGGAAATAAAGCCCTTGGGAATGGAATATTTTGCTTACTGTGCTCTTAACACAGCATGGTGAATCAGGTTGACACCATTCAATGTTGCTGCTGCTCTCTAGGTAAGACTGGAGGACTTATGTCCACTTGTCTCTCATTTCCATTTCCACTCCACTCTTCACTGTGTTGTCATGTAGAGGCAAAACCCCCTTAACCAGGTATAATTTTACAGTTTCAAACTCAGCAAACCAGCAGAAGAAAATGCCTTTCTATATAGTCTTAGATTTCCAGTGCCAACATACGATACTCAGTTTTCTACGTTCTTTGTAAATCCATCCCGTGACTTTTCTTTCTCCCTGTTTTTGCAGAAACCATGCTGACCACATTGACAGAGACAACAGTGGTTAGCTGCAGAGGGGCAGGTGAAGGTCACTGTAGTGTGTGTCCAATAGGATGCCCCTTGAAATGTATGGAGCTCAGTTCCGCTGCCTAATAACCAACTTTGATCCCCACAACATGGTGGGAACTGAAAGTGTGTTTAAGACTATGCATGTACCCATGTTTGAAAATATTTCCATTTCACACCTCACAGCAGAGACAAAGTGTGTGAATAAAAGGGAGTCTAATACATTTTAAGAGGTCTAACATGTGTCTCAACAAGTTTTAAAACCCCTGTAAAGGCTGAACACTAAGTCCCTTAGGGCATAAGGGCTCCAGTCAGAGAGTCGGGATTTAAGAGAGCAGGGTTCTCCTGATATTAAGATGTTTCCACAACTTGAATAATGATAGGTGTCCAAGTATTCTTTTAGCTGGATTGCTGGTTAGAATTTAGGCTCACTTGGTGGTGAGAATTAAGAAATTACAGAAACATAGCTATTTTCAACCATTGATAATTATGTAAACAGAATGTACTCAGCAGAAAAAGAGTTCTATTTACAAAAAAGCAAGCACAGTCCATAAATTCTACAGATTGGAATGGATCCAGGTTAAGAATTTCTCCAGATGTCAGTCTGTAAACAGGGCTTCATAAAGTGAATTCCCCAATTAATTGTTGGCAGGAGCGGTCTCTACACTACGTTGGTGCATTGCGACTCCCTACCATATGTAGGTGAATTGCTGTCTGGCCCTATTGATCGTTAATCAGTTATGATACAACAAAACTCAGAGAAAAGCAGCTGGGGTCAGCACAACTTCTTCTGATACGGCAAGAAGGTACTGTAAAATTACTGCTCAGGAACTTGGAGATCTGTTCACTGAAGGAAATGAGAACTCTTCTATTTATTTGCATTACGTCTGTTTTTCTAACACATTTAGTTCTTAACCTAGAGCACTAGGAAAGACACACACCCAGTAAGAACATAAACATGGAACCTAAAAAAAACAAAACAAAACAAAACAAAACAAAACCTATACTCACTATTTTGTTAAAGTCTCCAATCACAGTGTTTTTACACATGTTAACAAGGCCATTAAATCCTCCAAACAGGAACACAAAAGTATTGCCCAGCCATTGTGAGAAGGTGGGGAGGAAAAGAAAGTTAATATTTGCTTTTCCTTGCCATCTGATCAACGTCTGGAACACTCTGCAATGAAATGTAAGATCTACTGTCTTTCAACTAACTCTTCACTATACAGTACAATGTTTTCTAGTTCAAAAAGAAGGTATTTGTGATTTTTAATTTCCATTTTGTTTCTAAATCCTAAAGAAGTCCAATGTACAATTGGAAAGAGACATAATTTTAAGATATTTCCATTTCAAATATTTTCCTTTTCTAAGTCCCTCTTCAGAGACCAATACTCTCTCAAAAGTACACATGCACAAATAAAACATTACAGCTACAGTTGAGAAAGAAAGGAAGCCAATGGTTCTGCAATAATAATTTCTCAAAAAAGTGAAATGAAATGAAATAGTAAGAGCATAACTCCACTTTGCCTGGACACCACATAATAAGAGAGCTAGTGTTCCTCACAGCTTTCCCTCTTGCATCAAGTGGCTATTCATTCCCCAACGATCCTGGCAACATTTCTTCAACTTGAGTTTCTTTCCACATCCCAATTAAAAGTCATAATCTTGACCAAATTGTGTTGTTTTTAATAATGACAGAGTCGAGGTGGTGATTAGGAAACTGAGAGTCCAGCTCGGTCACTGGCTTGGAAACAGGTTGAGAGAAGAGAGAAAAGAATACAACAGCTCTGGAGTATGCCTGTTTTATCATATCCTTCCACATAGGACAAGGAAACTGAAGAAACACTCAGGACTTCTTCCCAGGCAACTCTACTATCTAGCCATGTATTTGTTTAACAGCCCATTAAATAAACAATGTCATATTTTAAAGAAAAGAGAAATATACACAGAGTGGCAAACTAAACTATTGATCATAGAAAGGGATACTCTGAAAGGGGACATGACATGGCAAGTATCACGTGTCTTGAGCAAAGTCAAAGTCTGGGCTTTCATTTCCTTTCCTTTCAATGCAGAAAATATAGCATGTGCTTTCTGAGAGATTAGGATTAAATTAGATGCTTGTAATGGGCCTATCACAATGCCTGGCACAGAGAAAGACTCCCAGTAAATGTTAGCTATTATTTTCAGTTCTAACTCCCAATATATATTAGTCATTACAATTACAGCCAAATACACACGAAACTGCAGGCCATGAATACAGCATGAATTTATATATGACTTTCTAAAAAAAATGCTCAGGTAAAAAAGTCGAGGATGGAGTAAGTAGACCAGTGTCATAGTTGAACTCAGTGGTGAACAGCAAAATTGTCACCAAGGCATTAAAAGTAATTCATATGAAAATACTGTACACATCCCTTTTAAAATGAAACCACGGATAGTCTACTATCATAGATAACCACTCCTCTGAGATTACAATAGGAATATTTAAAGGGCTCAAATGATGATGATGATGGCAACGACGACCAGGGGTACATAATCACATTCATTGTTTTCTATTTACCAGCAGTGCTATTACTACTGAAAAATGCAAACCCACAAGATAATATGACATAAATGGATGAAACATTAAGATAAAAGGGTAAAACAGTGGTAGGTTTGCTTTCTCATGGGAAATTGAAATGGCCAGCAGCTGAACCTTGAAAGAGGAAGTCTGCTGATCTAGTGTTACTAAACATAGGAGGCAGCCAAGGAACAGAGAAATAGAGCAATGTATTTAAATGTATGCCTTGAAGGAAGCAAACACCAATTATTTTTATATGACTTTAATTCTCCCAGTGAATACTTTATGGGTGTTGGCAAGTCCTTCTGGAAAAGGAAGGGATTATTAATGAAGGATTCAGTGGCAACTGCTCACCAGTGCTCTAAGAAATAACACTTAACAAAGAATCATTTAGTTCACACCTCATCTCTAAAGACATAGAAATTTTAAGGATCCTTTTAAAAAATAGTAAAATATTATGTTCACATGCAAAGCCCTTTCTATTTTAGTTTCCAAATGATTCTATAGCCTGTGTGATAAACAAATCAGCTTCCCACAGGAAAATAAACATATAGAGGGAAGGAGTTAAATTTTTTTCCTTTTATGCAAAGAGTAGGTGCTTAATATTTACTTGTTGACTTAAAAAGGAATGCGTGAAACTTGAGGAAATACAGCCTTAAAAAAAAAGGTCATCATTTAAGAATGTTCCAGCACATCCTTCCAGGATTGTGGGCTAAGCACAGCCCACTAATATATAGGCTAGTAAATCTGAGGAAATGACCAATCAGCTCCTGTATTCTATCCTGTTTCTCCAAAAACGTAACCCATTCACTCTAGCAAATTCCTATATTATGTAAAATGAAATCTCTCTAGCTAACTGCCTGCTCTTAAAATTCTCCAGTTGCTTCAAAAGCATGGCCTCTAGAGCTAAACCGTCAGAATTTTAATCCCAGCTCCACGATTATTAGCTTTTTTAAAAAAAGAAAAACTAGTTACTTGATCTTTCTCTGCTTCAATTTCCTTATTTGTAAAATGCAGATAATAATTATACCTAGCTCACAGGGTATTGTAAAGATTAAATGAGTAAATGGATGTAAAGCACTTCACATGGTGCCTGACTCACAGTAAATGATAGATGAGTGTTATAATAATAAGCATTTCCAGCATCAGCATCATTTTTTTGCCCTATATTGCCAAATTATTCTAGTCTAAGCCTGAGATTCTCATGTAAGATGAGTGGGGAACTGAAGGGTAGTAAATTTTAGGAAGACAGAGCAGCAACTATAGCTATCTAGAACACCAATAGTTGGGTTAAATAGTCAAATAGAACCTTAACTGGTTGTCTGATCTGGTAAAAACAACAACAACAAAAACACCACTGGCCAATAAGAAATAACAGCTTGGCAAAGAAAGAACAAAGATTAGGGTCCAGATCAGTAATACAGGACAACAATATACATCAAATTAAGAACAATTTACTATCTTTTGACCCCACTTTCATGCCAGCATCTTCCTCCGTTTCTTTGCTCCTCTTAGCAGCAAAGCTTCCTCAAAGAGTTCTCTATATATGCTCTTTACAACTCTTCTCTTTTCCTTTCTCTCACACACCCATCCCAGTCTAGCCTTTGCCTCTGCCACTCTACAGAAGCTGCCCAAGATCACAATGACCTTCACATGTGGCTCCATTAACGGGCTAATCTTCAGCTCTCAGCTGACTTGACCCGTGAGCAGCATTTGACACAGCTGATTCTTCTGTCTTCCTCGAAACTCTTTTTTTGCCTGACTTCTAGGATACTACATTCTACTGATTTTCCTGTTACCTCACTGCAGGCTCTTTTTCAGTATTCTTTGCTGGTTCCTCCTCTTCTCCCAAACTTCCTAAAAGTTACAATATCCAGCACTCAGTTTTTGGTCCTCATCTCTCTTCTAAACTTACTCCCTTGGTGACTTTATCCAGTCTTCTGGCTTTAAAGTAACATTTTCATGCTGACAACTCCTAATTTTGTAACTCCAGCCCAGATTTCTCTCCTGAACCCCAGACTCATACCCAATTAGTTACTTAATATCTCCACTTAGATCTCTAACAGCATCTCAAACTCAACATGTCCCAAACTTTACTCTTATTCTTTTCCACAAACCTTTCCCATCTCACCCCACAGCCTTCCCCATCTCAACTCAATCCTTTCAGTGTCTCGAGTCAAAACTACTAGAGTCATTCTAAATTCCCTTCTTCCTCTCACATATCATGTCCATTCTGTTAGGAAATTCTACTGTTTAAACATTTGAAATATATCCAGAATCAGACCATTTCTCACCACTACTACCACTTTGGTACAATCTATCATCATCTCTTACCTGAATTACAGTAATCTGCAGTTTCGCTGTCTGTAGTTTAAGTTACCTGCAATCAACCACAGTCTGAAATATTAAATAAACAATTCCAGGAATAATTCACAAGTTTTAAATTGCACTTTGTTTGGGTAGCGTGATGAAGTCCTGGGTCATCCTTCTCCATCCTGCCTGGGACGTCACTCATCCCTTTGTCCAGCACATCCATGCTGCATATGCTACCTGCCTGTTCTCATATAGGAAAAAACAGCGTTTTTTCATAGTACAGGGTTCAGCACTATCTGCAGTTTCAGGCAACCACTGGGAGTCTCAGAACACATCCTCCAAGGAGAAGGGGGGATTACTGTATTGCTAAATTGCTTCTCTGAGTAACCCTTAAATTGGACTGCCCATTTTTATCTCTGACCCCCACTATAGTTTATTCTCAAAAGAATAACCCCTGATCATTTTAAAAGGTAAAGTCATGTCATTCCTTCATTCAAAATGGTTTTCCCCATTTCACCCAGAGGAAAAGCAAATGAGCAAATGTCTGCACAAAGGCTGCACATGATCTAGTCCCTGCGGCTTCCTGTCCTACCGCACTGCCTCACTGTCCTTGCTGTCCCTGGAACACACCAGGACCATTCCCACTTTAGGGATTGTGCTGACCATTCACTTTACCTGAAACACTTGTCCCTCTGATTTCTGCATGAATAATTCCCTCACCTTCTTCCAGTCTTTCTTCAAAAATTGCCTTGTGAACAAAGCCTACCCTGACCACCCAATGTGAAATTATAACCATAGGCCCCCACCCCTTTTCTGACACACATTTTCTTTTTCTGTAACATTTAACATTAGCACTTACAACTTTCTCACATACATAGTTCACTTATTTATCATGCTTATTGTCTTCCCTTGTGAGAATAAGAGTTCCAAAATGGCAGGGATCTCGTCTAATTTGGTGGCTACAGTATCATAAGTCTTGGAACAGTGCTTGGCACACAATAGGCACACAATATTTAGTTGTCGACTTAAATGAACGAATTTAGGCTGAGAGATTAGAAGGAAGCAATGGAAACCAAAATCAATTCTAATTTTTACATAGTATTATCTGCCTTTTCCACTAGGAGGTTGGAAAGCAGTTACAATAGAACACAGTATAGAATCTCTTCTTTCTACTCCCCAGTAGACCTGGCTGCTCTGTGAACCCAAAACGGTTCTCAAACAGTTCTTTGCTTTAGCTGATACAAATCTTTAGGAAATGAATCTCACTGGATGAAAACACATGGAGAATTTGTGAGATTGAATAGGTACAACAACAAAATGTCCACCCCAGAGAAGAAATAAGATCCCAGTAGTAATTTTTGCAGGAATCAAAGTTAAAAAGAAGTAACAGAGCACTTGTAATTCTAGTTCTTGATAATAGTTATTTGTGGATGAAGAAACTGCAGAGGAAGGTACAAAGACATCTGTCTGCTTGGGAAATTTCTCAAAACGAATGAAAAAGGATCCATGTTATATCCACTGGGGCATCAAGTTATGGCCTGGAACAGTTTATTTTTCCCAGGCTACTTCAAATCTAAACGTGTTTTTAAAAGCAAGCCCAATGAAAGATTAGATAAACAACTGGACAATGTTTTTTACACTCTGGTAATATAAACATTTCAAATTCCTCCCTAACTCTTTACTAGCGTAAATCTCTAATTCCGGAGAAGGTGAAATATCCTGAAAGTTTAAACATTACTTTGAATTATTCACATTTACCTCCATCTCTATCTTATATTTTTCTGCCAATAAAAAGTCAGGTTTTGTCCAAACTATGGTACTATGGCTCCCTTGCAATTGTCAAACAATTGGACTAACCCCAGCTCTACTTTCCTTGAAGATGGAACATAGCAGCCCTTCCCAATGGTTTCTGTTCTTTTCTTTCTTACCTCCTATACATCCTGCACTGCCCTTTTTCAAACCAAGCTTTTATAAACACAAAGAGGAAATGTAGAACTGTCTGCCTTCAATTAAGCTATGAAAACAATTTAAAAACTGGTATCAAACACAAAAGAGATCAACTGAAATAGAAAACATCAGGCAGAGGAGAGAGCTCTCTCTGGTTAAGGAAAGGGGATATAGAATAACAGCTCCAAGAAGCAACTCTGTGGAAATGCTACAGAAAGAAGAAAAGGAAGGGAGAGAATGGAGGGAAACAAAGGATGTGAAAACCCAGAGGGAATGAGGATAAGCAGCTCACTGTATAATCCACAAGTCAGAAAGTACAGGGATGACAGGGTGGTGGCCAGGAGAGAAAATACTGAGCTGAGAGAGCTGTTCCATTTACATCATAGTCCACGTTTATGAAAGAACTTCACCTGACCCTGGTATCACAACTTTGAGCAGTAGAGTAGGTAAAAATCTGCAACTTTTTTGTTCCCAATTTTTATTTTAGAATCGGGGGTACAAGTGCAGGTTTGGAAAGGGTATATTGCGTGATCCTGAGACTTGGCGTATGAATGGATCCATCACTCAGGTAGTGAGCATAGTACCCAACAGGTAGCTTTTTTCAACCTTCACTCCTGCCCTCCCTGCTCTTACATTCTCCAGTGTCTATTGATTCTCTGTTTATGACCATCATACTCAATGTTCAGCTTCCACTTATAAGTGAGAAGACGTGGTATTTGGTTTTCTGTTTCTGCATTTAGTTCACTTAGGATAATGTTTTCCAGCTGTATCCATGTTGCTTCAAAGGACATGCTTTCATTGTTTTTTATGGCTGCATAGCATTCCATGGTGCATATGTACCACATTTTCTTAATCCAATCCACTGTTGATGGTCACCTGGGTTGATTCCACATCTTTGCTACTGTGAATAGCACTGCGATGAACATACGAATGCATGTGTCTTTGGGAAAATGATTTATTTTTCTTTGGATATACACCCAGTAATGGGATTACTGGGTTGCATGGTAGTTCAACTCTCAGTTCTCTGAGAAACCTCCAAACTGCTCTTCATAGTGGCTGAACTAATTCACATTCCTACCTACAGCATATAAGCATTCCCTTTTCTCTGCAGTCTCACCCAGACCTGTTAACTCATTTTTTTTTTTTACTTCTTAACAGAAGCCATTCTGTCTGGTTGAGTTGGTATCCCATTGTGATTCTGATTGGCATTTCTCTGATGATAGTGATGATGAGCATTTTTTCAGGTTTGTTGGCTGCTTCTGTGTCTTCTTTTGAGAAGTATCTGTTCATGTCCTTTGCCCATTTTTAATGAGGTTATTTGGTTTTTACTTGTTTATTTGTTTAAGTTCCTTATAGAAAATCTGCACCTCCATGCCCCAGAAAAACTACACATCAAGTTATCTCCCGGGCAAATTACCCAATACCTTTGAGTTTCTATTTCTTGAGAAATGAAAATATCTTCCTAAAACTGATTGTGGAGTAAATAAAACCTTATATAAGGCATCAGAGGTAAAGTCATGCTCAGTAATTGGCAGTTATTATAATAAATGATAAAAAGATTTACTGACCCAAGGTCAGACAATGAGCCAATGACCCTGTTAGGAGTAGAGCCCAGGTCTGCTGTGTTAGGAGTAGAGCCCAGGTCTGCTGTGTCATGAGTATTTTCTACCAAAGCACACTGCAGTAGTGAGAGAAACACAGAAAGCAGAAATTGAAGAAACTCTAAAAAAGGTATGAATGTACAAGGCAGGAATGTACAGATGATCTACAGTTTAGACAATGCAGACAACTAGATCCAGACTATGGGTTTTGAGGGGTGATGAACTGGATGCAATTTTTATATAAGAATATGTTAATCATAATTGAATAATAATTACATCAGTACCATTTTTTTTTCAGCACTTATATGCCAGCCATAGTGTTACTTATTTTATGTTTGCTGATTTAATAGTGATCTAGAATGGCAGTTTTTAGTGTCTCATTTCACTAATGATGAAATTAAGCTGTAAAAAGCTTAAGTGACTTGCTCAAAGTCACATACATAGTGATTGGGAGAACTTGAAATCAAATCTGTTATATGCTGACTCCAAAATTCAAGTCTAAACTATCCCATTATCTTGCTTCTCCTTGTCAGAAAGGAAAGACACGCAGAAATGAGGTTGTGAATTACTGTCCAAAGAATCTGAGTTCTAGATTGGCAAAAATAAGATCATGGTATATACTCCATATCCTCAACACCTACTACATCCCTTGCTCTAAAGAAAAGTGAAAGGGTTTGGGAAAATGACTGAAGTTTCCTCTTAGTAAAAAAGGAATTAGCACAGAAGTAACTTAAAGATATACCAATGAAGATAGATCCTTAGACTGTCTAAAATCATCTTACACTGTTTTAAAAGAATTCAGAATTGGTGGATACTTCTATAGGAATCCAGCATATAATTACAAAGGAGAGAAAGTGGCTCATTAGAGTAGATAGGATTTACAACTAAAAAGAAGTAAAATAATAAAGTGGAAAATAAAGCCTTTACCAATTATGTTGAAAAAAGACAAAATCAACCTTCTGAAAGTTGGGAAAATGCAAAGGAGTTCATAGAGGATAAAATTTAATTACGACAAATGTAAAGGAAAAATGATTAAAAGAATGATCACAGGGAAGAGAACTTGGCATCTTTTTAAAGATGCTGGACAGTGGTAGAATACTTAACATTTATAGGAAGACCTATTTTCCAAAGTTAGCACCATCATGCTATAAAACCACCCAAATCCCTGAGTACAAACCCATTCAGGAAAAAAACTTGAGAGCAATCTCATGCATGTATATGTATGCAAAACCCAAATTAGGGTATTAGTAAATCAAACTCAGAATCATATTTTTTGAAGTATAATTAAAGGTACTTGATTCAGAAATGCAAAATAATTCAATTAAGTCCTCAAATCAATATATCAAAATGGAATCTCAATAGAGGATAATATTTAACATTCACTTCTAATTAAAAAAAAAAAAAAGAGAGATTCCATAGTGTGATGATGAGCAATCTGGACTCTAATTTTTTAAAAAATGCCAGCGAACTAGGAATAAGGATCTAAAACTAATAGGCAACATAAAATTTATAAGTAAAGCAGATAAAATATTCACATCAGTCACATTAGTATTAGGTTAAAGATGAGGATCTTAGCTATCACAACTACTAGTTAATATTGTTCTAGAAATTCAAGGCAGTATATTAAGATATTTTAGAAAGGAAGAAATGTATGCATTAGAAAAAAGAATGATCATAATTTCCAGATGATATAATTGTAGACCTAAAAAATTCCAAAAATATAAAATAAAAAGTCTTATTTTCCATCTCTCACATAGACTAGGTAGAAGATTACAAAATACATGTAAAATATAAGTATAAAAATATTGATCATTTCTCTCTGCATTAACAATATCCACTTAGAAAATATAGTGGACGCGTTACTATATTCAAAGTAACACCAATTAAATTACATCCTCTGCCAGGAATGTTCCCTTAAATAATATTCTTCATGAATCAGCTTAAAGAATAACTATGATAGTAATTATAGAAATAATAATAATGACAATGGCTAATATCTGTCAAGTGCTTCTAAAAGGCAAGTGCTATTCTAAATGAGATACATATAATAACATTCAAC
Organism: Macaca nemestrina; assembly: GCF_043159975.1. Classification (NCBI taxonomy): domain Eukaryota; kingdom Metazoa; phylum Chordata; class Mammalia; order Primates; family Cercopithecidae; genus Macaca; species Macaca nemestrina. The sequence goes on along the minus strand of NC_092128.1, from coordinate 104,168,479 downwards.
ACTGTAACAACATCTACAAGGTAATGCTATTATAATCTCCCCTTTACAGATGAGAAAACTGAGGCACAGAGGGGTTAAATAACCAAGGTCACACAGCTAGTTAGTGTGAAGCTATGATATAAACTCAACCAAAAACATGGCTCTAAAACCATGTTCGTAGCATTTGGCCTCTCTAGATCACTTCCTCTGTAAAATTTTCTCCAGCCCCAAATCGAGTCAGGCCCTAGCTCTCAAACACCCTAGATGTTCCCAAAGGGCACATCACATGGTTTGGCCTCTTTATTTGTGCATTTCCTGTACCTCTCCTATGCTGAGGATTTTATCTTATCCTGGCTTGTATCTCCCATAATTAAGCACAATCACTTGGATAAAATGGCTTTCAATAAACAAACAAACAAAAACTACATATGAAAATTGAACCAAATATCAAGAATCCAATGAGAGAAATATATATATAAAGACAGTCAAGGGGGAAAGAACAGGACAGGACAGGACAGGACAGGACAGGACAGAACAGGACAGGACAGGAGAGGACAGGAAAGGAAAGGAAGATCCAGTCTACAGATTGTCTGTAGATAAATAAGTCTATTTATTTATCTATCACAGATCTATCAAATGGATGTGAGCTGATGCAACAATATCAACCAAAACACCAAAAAGCAACACAAACAAATAAAACTAGGGAGAAAGGGTACAGGGGAGAGGAAACAAAAGTACTGAGCATCCCCTAGTTGTTAGGCACGGTGCAAAATGCTTTCATATTAAGATATGTCACTGAATTAGTCAAAAAGCAGATTTCTTTACTATTATGTCTGAGCTTGGTAAGGTTAGTCTTAGAAAAAATAGAATTCTGTTTTCAGACGTCTGAGGGTCAAATTGTACATACCAGCAAAATGAAACAAGAGGGTATATTCAAGACAATGCAAAACACAGGAGAAAGGACAGGCTCCCACATTACTCAGTTCTGGAGCAGCAGTCTTGTTCCAAAGGCTGGTCCTCTGGTAGCAGGCAGGAATAGATGTGGTATGGAGCTCCCACAAACTGAGCAGTCGTGCAACACCATGGTAGTCATAAGGGGAAACATTTAACAAGACAGTATGCGGATGGGAAAGGATGTTACCAAGTTTAAATGAAGAAAAATCTTTCATCACCCAAATCCTCATGTTCTCTTTAAGTCCACGTAAACATACAATGTGGCAGATCTGCTCCTGGAGGGCTTTAAGATGTTCCTAACTAAATGTTTACTGAATTGAATAAAATGAATGGGCAGGAAGTCAAGTGAGTAGACAGAGAACCTGAAGGTCGAAGGTGTCCAGAAATGTTAACTATGTAACTTTGACTTTGTAAGCATCAGCTGCAGTGTGTGTGTGTGTGTGTGTGTGTGTGTGTGTGTGTGTGTGTTGTAGACACGAGGTATAACTATGAAAAGGGAATAGTGATCATATCACTCTTGTACTTAAAAGCCTTAAGTGGTTCCGTTTAGCTTTTCAGAGTAGACTGCAGTTCTCCCATCCTGTCCTGGCTTTCACTTAGCCCCTTCCCAGCCTCCTCTGATGGGCACCACCACATCCAAGCAGCCCCATGGGTCTGCTCACATTATGTTTCTGAGCCTCCTCACACTGTGCCCCACCTCTGTGCCTTTTTGCACACATACAGTTCACTCAGCCTGGAACATCTCTGCCTCCTTCCTACTTGGCCTATCTCCTCCATATTTTCCAACATCCACTCAGACGTCTGATAGGCCTTCCCTGACCCCAGGCCCTGACTGAGATAACTCAAGGACTTTGGGTCAATATTTGTTACAGCAAAGAGGGGCTAGGGGTAGGTGAGAAAACCTAGCAGAAAAAAGACAAGTCATGATTTTATAAGTCTTAAGAAAAAGAAAAGAAAAGAAAAAAATCACAATGTCCTGCAAAGGCCTGGAAGGCTCACCAAAGCCTGACTACGGTGTAAAATAATTGGAAGTAAAACTGTCTAGACAACACAAAAGAAGGAAAATAAGAAAGGGAAAAAAAGAGTACATTAATCTATTAAGAAAATGATAGTAAATTCTTCTGGAAATCATGTGTGTTTAAATCCATGTGCGTGAAAAACAAAATGAAACAGTATATGCTATATATATTACGGCTTTTACTTTCTAAAAACCCTGTAAGGATAAAATGAGATCATATAAATGATTTTGGAAAGGTCAGAATATCATATAAATGTTAGTGGCTGTCATCACTCTGGAACCAGTAAGGCTTTTGCCCCCCAAACTACAAGAATAACCCTCTTGGCAGGTGATACTTCTAACTTTCACGAAAATAAAAACCAGCCATTTATCAGCTTGGCTCCGTTTGTTACCATTGAAGGCTGTTCAGGTAAGGAGATCCAGCCAAAGTCTCTGAGTAAGTTACATGGGTCTCCCTGCACGACAATTGCTTCTTTATTTGATGTCTATTTGTCAAGCAGAGATACAGTTAGACAGCCTATAAAACAAAGCTCTATTTTTACAGGAACAAGTTAAGTCTGAGGTAAAGTGGCTTTTTATGTACAAGAATATGGGTTTAATGTGCCACAGTCATAACGTTTATAGATGTAAATTAAAGTCTCTGGACATACAGTGACCTTCCATTTCACCAGTGAGAAGAACTTACTCTTCTATCATTTAATTCTACTAGAAAAACTACTTATTTTTGAAACTAATGTCCTATTTTATAGTCTTTTTCCCCAAAGCAAGTACAAAGTGTCTTGGCCCAAGATGGACATTTTAGAACAAAAAAAAACAAACAAAAAAGATTATTCTTACTCTCTTCCTCTCTCTCTCTCTCTCTCACACACACACACACACACACACACACACAAATACACACAAAATACACATCTTTTGGTAAGTGGTAGACAAAAGCTTTCTCTGAAGGCCATGGCCAATGACTGGCTATATAACACAGCTTGGTATGGATACTCACCAATGTTTAAAACAACCTTTACTTTTTCCAAAGGTTCTGTTCTAAAGATATGGTTCACAATGCAGAGAGAGCATTAAACCTCTAGCACTCCAAGTTACTGAATCACGGGCTTCAGTGATATTCATGGAAACCCTAAGCATATAAAACTGAAAAAATCCAAAATTGTCTTAGCATCCTGGCTGAATCCATCACCCTATATGTGTTCAAACTGGAATGATTTCTGTTGTATCCCTTTAGCTATTTCTGGAAGAGATGAATGAATAACTCTCATCTGCCAGTTTGATCTGTAAAAAAATTTCCCCTCAGTGAAATTGTTCTTAAACAACCTTCCAGAGTATTCTCTGGTTCAGCCTCTTGTAGGGTTCTTTGATGTTTTCTCTGGTCTCTTAGGAGCAGCACATGGGTAGTCATCACTTAAAAAGGAAAAACAAAGTCTTTTCTTGGCAACACAAGCGATAGCTATCATTTTGCATACAAATAAGCAATCCTATTTCTCAACTGTTACCTACTTCATTTCTACCTAAGTCTACTTCTATAAACTTACTTCTACAGGGCCCACTACAATTATACAGATGCTAAATAAGCGTGTTAAAAACCTGTCCATTTCTGCCATTGTCCTTGCAAGACAATGCCTCATGATTAACTTTCTTTTCTCAAGTGATCATCCAGTAGACCTGTCATCAATAACCATGTTACCTGGGCTAACTGAGCTACACAACAGAAAACCATCTAGTGCAGAGGGTACCGGCTTGGAGTGAGACTCCTGGGCTTTAGTTCCTGCTCCACAGCTGAATGGCCTTTGGCAAGTCACCTAACCGGCAGAGGCTGCTATTCAGTCATCTATAAAGTAGGGGGGTAATAAGTACCTATCTCGCAGGATTTTTTAAAAGATTAAATAAAAGTTCACATAAGGATATGCCAGGCATACAAAAGTGGTCGACAAATGTTATTGTTATCATAAATAAATTGGTTTTAAAACAGATAATAATTAAATAAGACTTTTTGCTGCATTTATGGTGTTCCAATTGAGTAATGACACAGAAAGGAGAGTTCTTCATAAAGAATATGCTAGGTATGAAGCAAACATTATAGATTACATTTTTTGTGGTTGGTATTCTGTCCCAAATGAATGAATTCATCCAGTTGAACATAACTGCTTAGTTTTAAATTTTTAAACAAACATTTGCCTTAGACTTAGAATGAGGAGGTGGAGGGAATTGGGTAATTCTCTAATCTGTCTTGAAAAGCTTGGCTGACATTTTATTTTTTCACCATCATCAGGGGTACTGGGAAGCTCACTAACACTTTATTGAAATGGATTCTGAAGTCTGGTTGCTGTCCAGGTCATCTTATAATTTAACTTCTCTTCCTCTGATCATTAAAATGACAGGTAATATCCTAGCCACTGTTGAAACTCTTTTATGTTTGAGGCTCAAACTGATGGAAAACAAACCTCAGTGCTTCAAGACAGGGCTGTGATACACGCCGGGGCCAAACCTTCCAAAGAGTGTAATAAATACATTTAAACTCTTAACAATTTAGGAAATGAATTCCCCTTTGCATGACACAAATAAATAAGACCAACTTGAGATACTGGATGGCTTGGTGACCCTAAGACCTGGCAATACTAGGAAACAAGACAAACATACTGTCCTGTTCCATCTCAGAGAGAATAGGGTCTTCTGTACTGGCTCCCTTTCAGCTCATAATGAAGTGTTTCAGAGGATGAAGTGGTTTGTCTTTTTTGGAGGCCCCTGAAGGCAGGATGAGTTCCAAGCTAAACACTGAAAAGGATGGCCCTTCAAAAATTTCCCACTTTTATTAGGGATTTCAAATAGGAATGCCCAATACTAAGATTTTCAAGTTGTCAGGACTTAGGGCCAAAGAGTAAGCTTTAGCTTTCTGACTGTGGAGAAACAGACAGCCCTGAAGCCTGGTGGGAGAGCAGAGCCTGCAAAAGGCGGCAGCCTAAAGCCGCTGAATGCACTTCTTTGAACACAAGATTTTCATGTTCTGGTACTTTTAATGCATATTTCCTTTGGGCTTTACTTCAATGTTTCACACTAGTTCTTGCATATGTTTTTGCATATGCTTTGCTAAGTATATTCTGAATCCAGTTGGAAGACTACACTATTGTCTTTTGTCCTAGAGATACAGGAAATACGAAAGCTTATATACTGATATGGGATAGATTTTAACAGCTCAGGAATCTCAGAACGCAGCTGTGATGATGAGTCCTTCCCAAAGGCAATGCAACATAAAACCTAAGTTCCTACCTGAAACCTTGTTTTTTTCTGTTTTGTTTTTTTTGTTTTTTTTGTTTTGTTTTGTTTTGTTTGTTTGTTTGTTTTTTGCAGGCTGTGTGTGGCAGGGAGGTTGTGCTAGGTGAATGGTAATACACTCAACTTCCTATGTAACTTCTGGTTTATCTTCCAGAACTTGCCAAAACTAGGCTTCAATTATTTAGCAGAGTTCTCCACTGAAACAACAGAAATATGTAGAGCAGTGCAAAAGTAGTCTTAAAGAGCCTGCACAAGCAGAGGACTTCCTGTGAAAGAGGAAGAAGCAGTCTCTGACATTGTCTTGCTCCATTCCAGACCACAGCCGAACAATTATTATGATTTCTGGGGTCTGCAAGTCATCCCACTTGGGAGTGTAAGGAAGAATGCCTAGCAGGGAAGAATGAGCATTGGAGTCAGGAGTCCAGCTTACTTATTTCCTACCAGCTCCACCTCACCACTGTACTGCAACCTTGGGAAAATTACTTAAAAATCCCTAAGCCTCAGTTTTCTGTATACACTGGTGGTAATAGCTTCCCTCCTTATTTCAAGATCGATGTAGAAATCAAATGTGATAACTTATGTGAAGGCATGATAATAATATAAAATCATTACAAATAATGATAAAAATAAAGTGATAGGGCAAAGATATGTTCAAATCCCATTTTGAGCCTTCTTAGCAAGAGGATAGTTCTTCTTTTTTTCTTTATTTTTTTAAATTATACTTTAAGTTCCAGGGTACATGTGCACAACGTGCAGGTTTGTTACATAGGTATACATGTGCCATGTTGGTATGCTGTACCCATTAACTCGTCATTTACATTAGGTATATCTCCTAATGCTATCCCTCCCCCTGCACCCCACCCCCCAACAGGCCCCAGTGTGTGATGTTCCCCTTCCTGTGTCCAACTGATCTCGTTGTTCAGTTCCCACCTATGAGTGAGAACATGCAGAGTTTGGTTCTGTCCTTGTGATAGTTTGCTGAGAATGGTGGTTTCCAGCTTCATCCATGTCCCTGCAAAGGACATGAACTCATCCTTTTTTTATGGCTGCATCTTATTCCATGGTGTATATGTGCCACATTTTCTTAACCCAGTCTATCATTGATGGACATTTGGGTTGGTTCCAAGTCTTTGCTATTGTGAATAGTGCCACAATAAACTTACGTGTGCATGTGTCTTCATAGCAGCATGATTTATAATCCTTTGGGTCTATACCCTGTAATGGGATGGCTGGGTCAAATGGTATTTCTAGTTCTAGATCCTTGAGGAATCTCCACACTGTCTTCCACAATGGTTGAACTAATTGCACTCCCACCAACAGTGTAAAAGCGTTCCTGTTTTTCCATATCCTCTCCAGCATCTGTTTCTTCTGGACTTTTTAATGATCACCATTCTAACTGGCGTGAAATAGTATCTCATTGTGGTTTTGATTTGCATTTCTCTGATGACCAATGATGATGAGCATTTTTTCACATGTCTGTTGGCTGCATAAATGTCTTCTTTTGAGAAGTGTCTGTTCATATCCTTTGCCCACTTTTTGAGAGGGTTGGTTTTTTCTTGTAAATTTGTTTAAGTTCTTGTAGATTCTGTATATTAGCCCTTTGTCAGATGGGTAGACTGCACAAATTTTCTCCCATTGTGTAGGTTGCCTGCTCACTCTGATGGTAGTTTCTTTTGCCATGCAGAAGCTCTTTAGTTTAATTAGATACCATTTGTCAATTTTGGCTTTTGTTACCATTGCTTTTGGTGTTTTAGACATGAAGTCCTTGCCCATGCCTATGTCCTAAACGCTATTGCCTAGGTTTCCTTCTAGGGTTTTTATGGTTTTGGGTCTAACATTTAAGTCTTTAATATATCTTGAATTAATTTTTGTATAAGGTGTAAGAAAGGGATCCAATTTCAGCCTTCTACATATGGCTAGCCAGTTTTCCAGGCATCATTTATTAAATAGGGAATCCTTTCCCCATTTCTTGTTTCTCTCAGGTTTGTCAAAGATCAGATGGTTGTAGATGTGTGGTATTATTTCTGAGGGCTCTGTTCTGTTCCATTGGTCTATATCTCTGTTTTGGTACCAGTACCATGCTGTTTTGTTTACTGTAGCCTTGTAGTACAGTTTGAAGTCAGGTAGTGTGATGCTTCCAGCTTTGTTCTTTTTGCTTAGGATTGTCTTGGCAATGTGGGCTCTTTTTTGGTTCCATATGAACTTTAAAGTAGTTTTTCCCAATTCTGTGATGAAAGTCATTGGTAGATTGATGGGGATGGCATTGAATCTATAAATTACCTTGGGCAGTATGGCCATTTTCATGATATTGATTCTTCCTATCCATGAGCATGGAATGTTCTTCCATTTGTTTGTGTCCTCTTATTTCACTGAGCAGTGGTTTGTAGTTCTCCTTGAAGAGGTCCTTCACATCCCTTGTAAGTTGGATTCCTAGGTATTTTATTCTCTTTGAAGCAATTGTTAATGGGAGTTCACTCATGATTTGGCTCTCTGTTTGTCTGTTATTGGTGCATAGGAATGCGTGTGATTTTTGCACATTGACTTTGTATTCTGAGACTTTGCTGAAGTTGCTTATCAGCTTAAGGAGGTTTTGGGCTGAGACAATGGGGTTTTCTAAATATACAATCATGTCATCTGCAAACAGGGACAATTTGACTTCCTCTTTTCCTAATTGAATACCCTTTATTTCTTTCTCTTGCCTGATTGCCCTGGCCAGAACTTCCACCACTATGTTGAATAGGAGTGACAAGAGAGGACATCCTCGTATTGTGCCAGTTTTCAAAGGGAATGCTTCACGTTTCTGCTCATTCAGTATGATACTGGCTGTGGGATTGTCATAAACAGCTCTTATTATTTTGAGATATGTTCCATCAATATGTAGATTATTGAGAGTTTTTAGCATGAAGTGCTGTTGAAATTTGTCAAAGGCTTTTCTACATATTTTGAGATAATCATGTGGTTTTTGTTGTTGGTTCTGTTTATGTGATAGATTACATTCATTGATTTGTGTATGTTGAACCAGCCTTGCATCTCAGGGATGAAACCCACTTGATCATGGTGGTTAAGCTTTTTGATGTGCTGCTGGATTTGGTTTGCCAATATTTTATTGACGATTTTTGCATCGATGTTCATCAAGGATATTGGTCTAAAATTCTCTTTTTTTGTTGTGTCTCTGCCAGGCATTGGTATCAGGATGATACTGGCCTCATAAAATGAATTAAGGAGGATTCCCTCTTTTTCTATCGATTGGAATAGTTTCTGAAGGAATGGTACCAGCTCCTCTTTGTAGCTCTGGTAGAATTCGGCTGTGAATCCATCTGGTCCTGGACTTTTTTTGGTTGGTAGGCTGTTAATTATTGCTTCAATTTCAGAGCCTGTTATTTGTCTATTCAGAGATTCAACTTCTTCCTGGTTTAGTCTTGGAAGGGAGTATGTGTAGGAAGAGGACATTTCCTTAAGGCTTTTAAAAGAGATACTGATGAACTGTTTCATGCCAGCATGATAGAACCCATGAGAACACCACTCTAATTCCCCCTCTAAAAAGCTGAAAGGTATACTGGGCCAGGCAAGATCATACAGCATCAATTATTATCTGTCCTCCTCTACTTGGGAGAAGTTGGAATATCTTTTTTAAAATCGTTTCTTATTTTTAAAAGACAAATATTAACCAGCCTCAAGTCCTGAAGTTTAGAGTGGTAAATCTTCCTATCACCAGACCTGTTCAAGTTGGATAATGTTACATAATAGCAGAAGCCAGATAAGAGCCCCACTTGTGAATAAAAAGATCATTTCTTTTTAATTAAGCCTAAGCAACAAGCCCAAGCTATAACTTCAAGAAATCTTGATGCATTTAAAGTGTGCATATTTTAAATTTAAAAATAGCAATCAATTAACTGCCAAATAGAAAAAGTTTTAAAATGTCTTCAAATTTTCTTTTGAAATAGTCTTTCCACTCACTCTGAAATAACCCGTCAAACTCTCCATATATAGTTTATATATAAACTATATAAAATAAATAAATAATGTGTGTATGTGTGTGTGCACACGTGTGTGTATTTTCTAGGACTTCCAGTACAATTGAAGTACTTATTCTTCCCTGTATCAGAAATTTCTAGGATAATCTATGTGGTCCCAGGGGATCTCTGGCTCTGGTACCAAATATAGAAGGGGAAAAAAATAAAAGACATCAGGGAGACATCTTGTCTGTGCTGCCAGGAATTTATCAATCAGCAACCCAAACCTTTGAATATGCATGTGACCTTGCATGAGTTACTTAGCTTCTCTGGGCCTCATTTTCTTCATCTGAAATCATCTCTACCTTTTTGGATGATTGGAAGGGATAAATGCTTTAATACGTGTAATGTGCTTAGAAAAGTGGCCAGCATATAGTAAGCACTATGTAAGCATCTGCTGCTTACCACTGACCCACAGTTGGTGAGAAGAAAGGGCAAAGAGTTGCAGCAAAAATGGGAGAAAAAAAAAGACCTTAAAGGTTAAAATCAAAATAAGTTATTTAGCGTCTTATATTCACTATTTGCAAAAAAGTTTTTCCAACTCCATGCCAAAGTCTGATGTTTGTAAAAGGAAAGATGATGTGGTGTAGGTGGAACAAACATGTGTTAGGAGACCTGGTTCTAGTCACAGCTAACCATTAAAATGCTATGTGATATTGGGTAAGCCTGTGGGCACTGGGACCCCACATGCAGAATGGAGAAGTTGAAGTGGACAGTCTTTAAGGCCCTTCCTTTTTAAATATTCTACCAGTGAACCACCTGAAGACAAAGACAGCATCGTCACCACTAATGCCAGCAACTAAAAACCCCAAGCTAGGTGCAAATAGCCTTGTACATGTGAAATTGGAACAACTAAATAGCCAACCTTTATTATTTAGGAGTTAATGTTCTCATATCCTACTTTCTTCTACTCCTTGGGTATCTGCATCTTGACTATTTTACTGTACATTACTATCTCTACCAGAGGGTAAATGAGAAATAAAAAATAAGGTGGAACAAATCAGTCAGTAATACCCCTAGTGAGCATCTTTGATAAAGTTTTAAGAAATAGCTAAGATGAAGTTTTAAAATTATCAATACCTTTAATAAAATGAAAATATATCTGCACAAAGTAATAAATTACAGCATTTTTTTTTACAATAGCAAAATAGTTGAAACTACTTAAATGAGAGCAGTTGAATAAACGATGGTATATCCATAAATTGGAGAAATATAAAGCTTAGACAAGAATAAGAAAGAGCTCTATGAACTGGTAGGAACTGATATCTAGGGTATACTGTTACCCTGCAAAATCAAAGTACAAAAGAGTATATTTCATGAGCTACCATTTTTAGATGTTAAAAAAGCAGTCTATGGAATAGAAGAAAAGCAAACAAATCACAAACATTTACTTCTTGGTACATTTTTCCTGTCCACTGAAGAATCAAGAAGCAATAACACACCAATAGCAATAAGCACACCTACTACTCAGATACCGGTTTCTTAATAATGTCCCCTACGAAGAGGAACCAGGAGAAATTGCTTATTTCAAGCTTGGGAAGGTACAAAATGGGCCAAAAATGTCTTATTGTACCAGAAAATTACAAAATTAGGGAAAAAAATGATGGGGGTATGTTAAGAGGACATAGGAGGGTGAATCTTGTGGCATGTGAATTATATCTCAATAAAATTATAAGAAAGAAAGATGGGGCTGGGCGCAGTGGGTCATGCCTGTAATCCCAGCACTTTGGGAGGCCAAGGCAGGTGGATCACGAGGTCAAGAGATCGAGACCATCCTGGCCAACATGGTGAAACCCCTTCTCTACTAAAAAAAATACAAAAATTAGCCAGGCGTGGTGGTGGGCACCTGTAGTCCCAGCTACTCGGGAGACTGAGGCAGGAGAATGGCATGAACCAGGGAGGCGGAGCTTGCAGTAAGCCGAGATCGCGCCACTGCACTCCAGCCTGGGCCATAGAGCAAGACTCTGTCTCAAAAAAAAAAAAAAAAAAAAAAAAAAAAAAAAAAGGAAAGAGGCGAAGAGGGAAAGAAAGAGAAGAAGAGAAAGAGGAGCCAGGGAGGGGTGAGAGGGAAGGAGGACAGAGGAGTCTGAATTATTTTCTTCCGGTCAAATCTGGGAAATTTTCAGTATCAAAATAAGCAAAGGCAGTAGTGAACTATAACCAATGAATAAAATGAATCCATCAAGCTTATACTAATTTTAAAAAATAGATAGGTAAATAGTTGATTGATAGACAAGAGAAAGTTCTCAAACAGCTCAACAGCAAAAAAAAAAAAAAAAAAAGAAAAAAAAAAAGAAAGAAAATCCAATTAAAAATGGATAAAAGATTGAACAGACATTTCTCAAAAGAAGGTATACAAATGGCCAAGACATATATGAAAAATATGCTCAACATCACTAATCATCAGAGAAATGCAAATCAAAACCACAAGGAGACATCATCTCACTCCAGTTAAAATGGCTTTTATCAAAATGACAAAAAGTAACAGATGTTGGTGAGGATGTGGAGAAAGGGGAAAGTTTGTACACCGTTGGTGGGAATGTGAATTAATACAACCACTATGGAAAACAGTATGGAGGTTCCTCAAAAAACTAAAAATAGAACTAGTATATGATCTGGCAATCCCACTGCTGGATATATATCCAAAAGAAAGGAAATCAGTATATTGAAGAGAGATCTGCATTCCCATGTTTATTGCAGCACTATTCACATTAGGCAAGATATGTAATCAACTTAAGTGTCTATCAAAGAATGAATGAAGAAAATGTAATACATACACACAATGGAATATTATCTAGCCATAAAAGAATGAAATCTTTTCATTTGTAATAACATGGATGGAACTACAGGACATTACATTAAGTGAAATAAGCTAGACACAGAAAGACAAATATTGCATATTCTCACTCATATATGGAAGCTAAAATATTGATCTCATGGAAATAGGAGAGTAGAATGACAGTTACTAGAGGCTAGTAGAGTAGTGAGGAGCAGGGGATAAAAAGGGTTTGGTTAGTAAATACAAAAATACAACTAGATACAGGGAATAAGATATAATGTTCAGAAGCACAATAAAAAGAATATAGCTAACAATAATTTATTATATATTTAAAATAATGAGAGGAATGGAATTGATATGTTCCTAACACAAAGAAACGATGAAATATTTGAGGTGACAGATGTTCCAATTACCCTAATTTGATCATTACACATGGTATGCTTGTATCAAAATATCACATGTACTACATATTTATGATATGTACAAATATTATCTATATGTACAAATTAAACATTTAAACTGAAAAAGAGAGGGTTCTTTTAGCAGAATGCTGCCTGATGAACGTAAACTTAATTGCACATGGAATTTGAGTGTACCTTACTATGGCATCTCAAATTCCAAAATGATAAGAGTTCTATACCAATGAAACCATGTAACTATAAAAAATATATAAAATAAGCTTCCTCTATAGCATGAGATTGAGAAAAAAATTCCTAATTATAGGTAAAAATTAAAAGAAATATGGCAAAAATAAGAAAATTTAAATGATCATTTCAAAGATGCAGAAGATACATTTAATAAGCTTAAAACATCCATTCCCAATAAGAACTTTTAGCAAACTTGGAATAGAAGAGACTTTCCTTCATCTGACAGAAAGAACATTTTATGTTTTCCAGTTGTCCTCCCATTTTCTTCTTTGTTCTTGTCTCTTTTAATATTTTTCTGTTTTTTCTCTATTCTATTCTGTTCTTTCAGTAGTTTCCCTCAAAATGGTAAAATACATACCTAAATTATAAAAGTCAAAAGTTAATCAATAACCCAATAGCTTTATCCTAAATATCTGTATGTATTTGTTTTTAAGAGGAGACCCTAGAGCATATTTGTAGTTCCTCTTTATAAACTTTTTTGTTTTAAATAATTTTAGAGAACGATTGAAAAAAAATAGTACAATGAGTTTCCATATACCCCCATCTATATAACATCTTATATAACCATAGTACAATTACCAAAACTAGGAAATTAACATTGATATTATATCGTTAGCTAGTTAGCTGACAGACTTTATTCAAATTTCACCAGTTTTTCCAGTAACGTCCCTTTTCTGTTTCAGTATCCAATATGAAATGCCACATCATAACTGTTGTTATATCTCCTTAGTTTCCTCCAGTCTGTGATAATTCCTTAGTCTTCATGACACGCACTCCTAAAGTGTCATGATGAATTATTTTCTGAAATGTTTTTCAGAAAACATACTGATGAATTATTTTCTGAAATGTTTTTCAATTTGGGGTTCTCTGGTGCTTCATCATTTCATCATAATTAGATTGAGGTTATGTGTCTTTGTCACGAACACCACAGAAATGACGTTGTATACTTCTCAGTGCATCACATGTGGGGTACATGATGTTGATATGTCTCATTACACTGTGATCATTTGATTAAGGTGATGTCTACTAGGTCTTTCTCCTGTAAAATAGTAGTTTTCCCTTAAAATTAATAAATATATTTGAGACTATGCAAATATTTTGTTTCTCTTCAAACTTTCTCTCACCGATGTTAACATCCACTGGAGGATCTTGCCTGCAATAATGGCTATTGTGATGTTTGTCTAATGGTGATTTTACATTTCTCTCATTTCTTCTTCATTTATTAAATGGAATTTTACTATAAGGAAGAGCTGTCCTTTCCCCCCTATTTTTATTCAATTATTTATTTATATCAGTATGGGTTTATGTTTATTTTATTCTATAGGTTATAACCTAATATCACCATTATTTATTTTGTTGCTCAAATTGTTCCAGCTTTGGCTGTTGGAAGCTCCTTGAGGCTGGCTTCTATGTCTTTTGAGCACACTTTCAGCCTTCTGGCACTAGAAGATGCTTCAGGCTCATCTTGTGTTTTCTTTTTTTTTTTTTTTTTTTTTTTTTGAGACGGAGTCTCGCTCTGTCGCCCATGCTGGAGTGCAGTGGCGCGATCTCGGCTCACTGCAAGCTCCGCCTCCCGGGTTCACGCCATTCTCCTGCCTCAGCCTCCCGAGTAGCTGGGACTACAGGCGCCCACAACCGCGCCCGGCTAATTTTTTGTATTTTTAGTAGAGACGGGGTTTCACCGTGGTCTCGATCTCCTGACCTTGTGATCCGCCCGCCTCGGCCTCCCAAAGTGCTGGGATTACAGGCGTGAGCCACCGCGCCTCTGCCCTGGAATCAACCACTTCTCCAAGGAGCTCTGGTTCCTTTTTTAAAGTATTTAATTTTTATATCTTCTGTCATGTAGTAGAAGGTGCTATTACTATTTAATGCAAAACCGCCTTGCTTTTGGATGTGCTTTGAGTCTTGAAAAATGCTTTTTCTCACTTGGGACAGTGCTTACAATACAGAAAGTAAGCAGAATAAAACCACTTTTTAAGATAAGCATGTATTACCTACATAGTCAGCCTGGTTATTTTTATTAGAGACAGTAATTAGAAACCAAAATCTGGCACCAGATATGTTCACTACTACTAGTATGTCTTTGTTCCCAGGCCCTCTCAGCAGACAGAGCTAGGGAATATCATGTATTATATATGCATGTGCATTCACACATGCATCTATTTTATTTTTGTATTTATATATCTGCATATATATACATATATGTCTCTATACTACTATATATATACATCTGCGTATACTAAAAACCATGATTTCATACTACTACCTCTGACTGAGTTTGATACTACAGGGTTCCCACTTCCATACTTATAACTTCTTTGTTTAATCCCAGCATACACATAAAGCATTTTCAGAATTGATAACCCACACTGCTAGAAGACACAAATTCACTAACTTGAGTGAAGCATTTGTGTATAATACTTTTAGCCCTTAGCCTCACAATACCAGTCAAAATACCCAGATTAGTGCTTTTCTTTCCCACCCCCTTCAGTATAAATATGTTATCAATATCAATTCACAATAGAGTCAGACTCATCTGTTATATTTTGTATTCAATTTTAGGTTCCCCTACATCATGGTTTTATTGATCTATTTATTGATAGAGAGGCGGTATGCAAAACACTACTATGTTTCTAGGAATCAAGCAAAACACAAAGAGGTTCTCAGAAAAGAAGTGTACCTTCCTTATCCCTATTATCTTGTTTCCATCTCTCTCCCCTTCTTTCCACCCCGTACCATTCACTTCCTATAGGTAACCAATCTCTTTAGTTTCTGATTTATCCTGCCTTAATTTCTTTTGCACAAATAAATACATACACATATATTTTCTTATATTCCTTCCTTTTTACCCAAAGAGAAACATACCATAACACCATTCTGTATTTCCCTTTTTCATTTAACAGTATACACTGTTCAACATGTTTTGAAGTTAAGCTCTTATAGAAATTAGAAGAGAGATTCTGAAAATAAGAGAAGAAATGATGCATGATGACAATGGCAAAATCACTATGGAAACAGTAAGGAATTGTCACAGTAATTCATGCATACATACTCAATTCAAGAAGTAGCTTTGTAGTATCCACTATGTTCCAGGAACTACTTACAAGTTACAACACAGATGAGCCCATTGTTAACCTTAAGAAACTTACAGTCTAGAAGGGAAATTTGAGAGTAAAAAGACAGTGCTAATACATTAGGATAAGTCTATGACAGGTGTAAGCTCTAGTGTTACCTAGGAGAAAACACAAAAGTCTAGTTAAGTGGAGGAAGGAAGTGGGGATGTCAGCAAGAGCTCCTGGAGAAGATATCATGCATGCTGAGAAATTAAGTCAATTAGAAACTCACCAAGCAAAAGTGGTAAGGGAGGAAGAGGTAGGAGCTCCAGAGAGGAAGCCATGTACACATTTTTAAAGAGAAAAATCCATGTCATGCATTGGTATGGGGATTGCTGAGAGACAAGCTTAGAAAAGAAAGCAATGATGAAATCATGAGGTCACGAAGGGCCTGATAACCATGGTAACGAATTGGTACTTAAGTCTAGAGACAATAGGAGGCAAAGAAGTAAGACTTTAAGCCAAAGAAGTTCTTTCTATGTGTTCTGAAGTATAAAAAATGTATTGAAGAAGAAAGACTACAGGAAGGGAGAACAGGCTGCTGCAACAAAGCAAATGTAGCAATAGTGGTGGCCTAGGCGAGGCTAATGGGTGGGGACAGAGAGATATGGTTCAGGGCAAGAGATTTTATGCATCTATTTAAATTTAGCTGGAGCACCTATAGGTGCCAGTACTAATCCTGAGATATTAAATACAAAGAGAAGTAGGTTTGGGGGTAAGATGGGGTATGGAAGATAATGACTTCAGTTTCTGAAAATATCGAGATTAAGGTAATTGTGTCACATTTAAGTGGAAAAGGTCAATAAACAATTGGATGTATGGATCTAGAGCTTGGGAGAGAAGACCTGGTGATAATTCAAATCTAGAAGTCATCAGCATGTAGAAAGTAACTAATAGTAGAAATTAAAACCACTCAGTAAGTGAGAAGAGCCAAGGACAGAATCTGAAGGAATACCAACCTCTCAGGCTAAGCAGACAAAAGAGGCCCATGAAAGAGGCTGAGAAGGAGCAGCCAAGGGGATGAGACAACCAGGAGAAAGCAATGCCCTAGAGCCTGGGGAAGAGTGCTCAAGGAGAAAATGGTCAGCAGCACCAAATACTGCTCAAAAGTTAAGAAAAATAACAAGGTAGGTGATTTCAGAAAAGTGTGATTCTAAAAGTAGGAGAACAAAATAGCTACAGCTACTGAGAGTCCTGGTACCCAGGAAGATATATGCAGTATGTACATTTAAAGAAGAGAGACACTCTGCTGAGTTTGAATGCTGTTGGGAGAAGAAATGAGTTTATATTTCAGGTCAAATAAAGAGCACTGTATCATCAGACAGAATGAAAATGCACAAAGATAGAACTTCAGGTAGGCTCACCCTAAAAATTTAATAGAGAAAAGTCTGGACCTGATTTACGGATTCCTTAAGTAATGCACATCTAATTAAATATACTTCCACGTGACATCAGGCTTCCATTCTGAAGGGGAACAGAACCCCATTCCCATTCCTAGCTCCCTTTCCTTTTATCGGTCTCTTTACCCCACTGAACTACCACTGGAAAGAAACTTACAACCTGGGGAAACTTAGTTCCTCATATACAGTTATTTTTCTTACGTTCTTAAAGTGTAGCTGTTTATACTTTTAACATAAAGGATCTAATATTTGTTCTTATAATTTTCTTTGGAAAAATGTGTCTCTAATTTGTCAAATGTACATTCTTCTTCAATGAAATTTAAGCCAATTTAGCATCTTTAATTTGAAAGTTTTATCTTTATATTAATAACATGTGTGTTTTATAACTTTTGGCAAAAATGCACTGTATACATACAGTAATGACTAACTAATTCACCTTGTTAAAAAAATAAAAAGATAGCACTCTGATAATAACCAGAGCTATAAAAATAGAAAACAAGCATTTAAATTTGAAAAGCACTAAATCTTATATCTCTGTTTTTCAAATCATAGATACTTCTTCAAAACAAACAACAGAGCAACTCTTCTTTAAATTTTAAGTTATAAGGTCCTTATTATAAGTGTTTCATTTTCTTCATTAAGTGGGAACTTTAAGGTTGATGTTACTCTCAAAATTCTCTTTCAGGAAATAACCTACCATCAGAATTTCAAAATATACATAAATAATGTATACATATACATTATAGATGTATAATATTAGATTATGTTATGCATCGTGTATTATGTATTTTGAATATACATATATATATTACAATTCAATGTCTTTCAAACTTGGAAAAAGTACAGAAATCTTTTTTTAAAAAAAGCATTACTGCTTGTTTGTAGCATTTCTTGATCACTGACCTAACATTATGCCAATATCTCAATAATGAGAACCAATCTTTTCCATCAGTATATCAATATTGTATCTATAAACATGCGAATGTGTGAAGTATAGAATGGAGTCTGTGACCCATAAGGCAGAAGTCAGCAGAATCCATGTCTAATGGAAGGAAACTTAAATAGACATTTGTAGATAAAACTGGTGCAGATGTTATCTGCAGACCACACTCCTTATGTTTTTTCCCCCAATAGTAAATAAGTGATTCAAATAAGATATTGGGACACCGTCTCTTCCACTTCTCACCTTGTACCTGTATGAATACTCTACAACTGCAGTCTAAGAGGTATCCTAATTTATTTACAGCTATATATATATCAGTATATATAGCAGTATATATACTACTAATAGGCTTAATGTTTTATATTGATCTGGGCTCTGCCTTCATCCCTACTTGGATGCTGGCCATTATGCAAGTTTCCAAGTCAGACCTGAAGATAGACTGTTAAAACTTAAGTGACAACATGCATGTCTTCCACTGTCACTGGCAAGACAATACCCACAACCCAGAAGCGCTGAATAAATAGAGAATTTAAAACAATCTCTGCTATCATCATGCACCCTGGAAAACAAAAAGACAGGGAACCAAGAGAAATAACAAAAGAAAATAAACTACTGAAACGCATCATTCTGTTGACTACAACAGACTTATTGAACAGAAGTCATTGCCTGACACTGATGCATTTTTTGGGAGCTCACAAATGTTTCAGCCAGTACACAGTTACCACCTAATTTCCCTTTAAGTCATATTTTCCTGAAACTCTAATAGGTAACTAATGTGACAGAATCAGACTTCCTCATACCAAGTAAGCAAACACAGGAATGGCTCAGAAATGAGGGCTCAAGGTCAGAAAGTCTAAAAGTAAGACAAGTCAGTAGAAAAGAGATAGTACTACATGGAAATATGTGAAACACTGTAGGAAGGACAGAAGACAATGAAGATTTACTGAGCATCTACTATGTGCCAAATACTAGGTTAAGGCACTTCATATATGTTATCGTTTTTGATATTTCAATATCCTTATGAAGTAGGCATTATAACCACCATTTTAGAAATGACACCAAAGCAAATGATTAGGAAGTAGAATCTAGATTTTAAATAGGTTCACCTAATACCAACCATTAAGCTATTTTCACTTCCCTGTATAGCCTCATGCACTACATTATATAAATATTTCCTTTTGATGTTATATCTACACTGCAGTTCTATAGCCAGGGATTCTTAAGCGTTAGTTCCCAAAAATTAGTACAAATCATTCTTTACCTCAAAAAGAGAGATTATCTCCCAGCAATGAGTTCAGTTTTTGGAGAAACAGGCTGGATCTGCTTTTAATTTCAAATGCCTGGTAAGGCAACATAGAAATATTTGTGAGATTGTTGTTATTCTCATCAGAGAATGGGCACACATTACATTTTCACCTCTTTTCCAGAAGAAATGGATCAGGGCTTTAAAGTGACAGCCAAGAATTTATGTAATCTTCTATTGCAGTTTTAAACATCTGACGCAAAAAAAGAATAAATCACTTTTCCATTATAATAATCATAATAAAAAAAAGTCATCATGAATTGAGCATTTCCCATGGGCTAGGTCCTATGCTAAGTGTCTTCCACGCATTAACTTGATCAGTCCTCACAACACTACTATGGTCTCAGATAAGGAGACTAAGGCCCACAAGGGTTAAGTTACTTGCTCAAAATCACATGGCAACATAAATAAATCATAGGCTAGAATACAAACCCAGGTCAGCCTGTCTCCATATATCATGCCCCTAAAATACAACACATCATTTCCAACTAATTATTTGCTGCTTGCGTTGTATTAAAATCCCTTCCAATGTCAAACATGCAAGACGAATTACAGGTGAGTTACAACTACGGTGATGAGGGTGCCATGAGTGGATAGTGTAAGAATAGGTACATAGCAGATAAATTACATTATAATGTAACCAAGATAAATATCTCTCTTCTCTAATTTGCCAATAAAACAAAGAAGGGGAGGTGATAGCTCAAAAGAAGACAATCTTCATCTTTAAAGCAAGATACAGTAACATAATGAAGTATTTTTTTAAAAAATTGATGAATTCCAGGCAAGATTTTTAGAAAATCTTTCAAGATTTTCTAAAAGCTAAAATGAATAAAGCATAAGTTCCAGTAAGTATGTGGTCTTATTGGCAGCAATATACAGAGATCTGAAGTATTCAGTTAGCTGCTTTCTCAGAAACTCCAATCATGCAATAAGACCTGCTGTAAACACTGTTCAAAGAAGCTCTCACTTTGCATCTCATAACTTTGTTTTAGCAGTGAATGCAGATTGGCACAGATATTATATTGCAGTCGTACTCAGACATTCTTTCCCTTGACCATCACTTACAGTACACAATGCAGCTAAAGTGACCCCATACGTGCAACTCAACAGGCATAGAGGATTGAGTTATTCACGTGAGAATCAATTTTACACCAGACTAGAATACAAAGTTGCTTTTAAAATGAGTAAAAGAGGCTAAAAATACATACCATTTCTTTGGCAGCAAAAGCACCACACTGACTTCATGCTAAGATAGAGAATAATTGTATAATAGGCCATAAAACAGTTATCAAAATTCAATTTTCTAATCAAATGTCTTGATTTCAGATCAGAATGACATCAGAAATAGCTCAAATAGAACTGCTTTTTCAGTATAGACTTTTCCTCCTGTGTCAGTGGAGACTGTACATTCTTTTAAAAGCAGTCTCTTAGAATGATGGCCATAGGGTGACAATAAATTAAAACAAAACAACTGTTACTAATCCTAACAATAAATCCATTTCCAGATCCCAGGTTCCAGTGATCTTGACCTTGGTTTAAAGTTGAAGTGAAATGCATAGATGTCTTAAAACTGGGAGCATAAATCAGACTGAGTACCTACACATATTCTAGCAAATCCTTTATTTGATTATTATCTGAACTTATCCTTTTGACACCAGAGATGACTCAACACATCTGGAGTGCTGTTTTGACAGTATTTCTGATTTACACTCCTAGACGCATTGCGATCTACAGGTTTTTGCAATATAAATTTTAAAAATACACTCTATAATAATAATTACACACATACTCTCTATTGCATCAACATGACATCAATAAGTCATCAAAATGAGCATTTTTTGGTTTTGTAAAAATATATTAAGAATGGTCTCCTTTCTCTTTTCTTATTTTTTTTCTTTTGAAATGGAGTCTCACTTTGTCAACAGGCTAGAGTGCAGTGGCACAACCTCGGCTCACTACAACCTCCACCTCCTAGGTTCAAGCGATTCTCCTGCCTCAGCCTCCTGAGTAGCTGGGACTACAGGCGCGCACCACCATACCCAGCTAATTTTTGTATTTTTAGTAGAGACAGCATTTCACCATGTTGGCCAGGATAGTCTCGATCTCTTGACCTCGTGATCCACCCGCCTCGGCCTCCCAAAGTGCTGGGACTACAGGCATGAGCAGCGCCCAGCCTCCTTTCACTTTTCTATGGCTTCTGTCACTACATTTCCAAGCAATTTGGCTTTTTCAGTTTTCATAGGTTAGCTGTTTCAAGTTCAGTTTAGGATTTGGAGCTGTACCATATAATAGGGTACCTCCTTGACCTAGTGGAAGCCAATTAATTAAATTTGGGGGAAGATGGAATTCTGTCTTGTCTGCAGATTGAAACTTTGGTCAAATGGTGCCTTTTCAGGGAAGCAGGAGAAAAGAATATTTCATTTCCTTTTGAGTAGCTGTTGTTAATTTTGAATAGTCCTAGATTACAGATATGCACATTTAAAAAGAAATCTCTCCTTCAGGAATCCCCCAAAAGTGGTTATTATCATATATGTTTGTTATCACCTTGTTGTATATACCACAGAGACTTCACAGTTCACCAGCCATGCATTTCTATTCAATCCTTTGATTTTCAATGGTAAATCTAAGGGTCAACTAGTTTTTCTTTGAAATGCCCTATATGGCACGGTTATAGGAAAGGCAAGAGTATCATTAATATCACATTCAATTAATAGAATAAAGTATACTACTACTTATATTCCTACTTTGAAATTGAAGTTACTTTGAAATTTCAATGGCAACTCTATTTACAGTCCAGGATTATTCCTAAAAGGTCAGACTACATAGAATTGTTAAGGGGTAAAATTAATAATGCCTATTTTTCAAGAAAGAAAAGACAATTGCTGGTAACATGTCTACGTTATATCTTTGAATCAATGACATAAAGTACATAGCCATCAGTGGAAAATACTGCTGTACTTATATTACAAATTCAAATCAATGTTCTTATTCTGGAATTTCAGCTGGTTTATTTTTAATTTTACTGAGAAATCTTACCATGACATTATCCTGTTGGAAGATCACAAATCAAAGCATTTTTTCTTCTTCATACTTGATCACATCTGTTTCTTCCTGTTCATCTTTTCTCTTGTTCTAGTGTTTGACTCTGTTTAATTCTCATTCACACTTTGAATGATCTCCTTTCTAGTTTTTAGACAGAAGTCTCATTTTTAGGTGGTGGATGCAAGGCGTATTTTTATTTTGACTCATCTTCCTCCTCATGTCATTCCCAAATTCTCATCTCAGAGTCCCAAAAAGATCAGTGTTCCAAGAGCTGGAAATTTATCGTTTCTGTCAACTCAGGTGGCTACTACCTCTAGGATTTGGGAAAGGCTAGAGGAAAAGAGAATACCATTCCCTTTTCTTCTTCCTCCATCCTTTGAGCAATCTTGGCAGAGCAGGACTCAGAAATACTGTTGTCATGGCCTGCATTAAACTTATGCATGAAGAAGCAGGAAATAAGACAGGACAAATATTTACCCTTAAGCATGAAAACCAGGGTGGGGTTGGGAGGAGCAAGAAGAATATTGGACAATGGTAGCAGTTCACTTAGAAAAGAACTCCACAACTCTAAAGCACTTTAAAATGGTGTCCATCAATTCTTCTTCAGTGTATTAGGTGGTTTATTACGGTAATACAGATTGGCAGATTAGAAAAATGAACTGTAGGATTAAATGACAGACTTGAAATGTATAGTCCCTAATACCTGTTGCAGTAAGAGCAAAGAAAGTTTTAAAAGGAAGGGTCTCCAAGAAGTAGCATAAGGAGAAAAAGGCAAAACGGGGTCCATTTAGTGCTGGAAATAAAAAGCTGCCTGGGGAAGTCAGACATGTTCAATTAAAAATAGGGATGGGTAGGTGCTAGTGATTATTTTTTTATTTCCACTGAAGCCAAGACAAAAGGAAATGAGCTTAAATTGCAACAGGAGGGATTAAAGTTAAACATTAAGGGAAAAAACCTTCCTGATGAGAAGGCTGGTGAGATAATGGAACACATAATTGAGAGGGCTGTGGAAGCCTATCCCTAGAGATGCTTAAGACTAAACATCTATCTTTCTGGGGCGGGTTTAGATGCAGAAGGGCCTGGAGTATTTGAATGGAGACTTTTAGATTTATCTTCCAGTCCTAAAATACTATTGCTTTATTTAATGAGACAGACCATTTCCTTGGTACATCCACTGAAGCAACAATGAATGGGGGAGGGGGAAGTAAGCAGCAGCACTATTTTATTTTGACCTTGCTTGGATAAAAGCAATTCTCAAAGCGCCTGAACCAAAGCTTATACTCAGGTGTGGTTAATCTTATAATAGTTAATGAATCCATCTCGTGGTGATTTCACAAAGTTAATGGCAAGTTTGGACTGTGCTCCTTCATTAAACAAAGGGATTGGGAAAATGTCTTCATTTAGAAAGGGAAGCAGTTGAATTGTTTGTAATGTGATGGGAGGACTAAAGTAAGTTTGGTTATCTTGCTCCTACCCAGAATAATCCACTATGATCCCTAGGCTGGTTTGGAGAAAATCCAGTTGTTCTACATAACTTCAGGGCCAGGAAAGAGATATACTACATATACCCATCCATCCTGCAGCAAACATCTACCATGTGCTGGCTCTATTTTAAGTGCTAGGGGCACCAAAGTCACAAAACACATCCACTACCCTGAAGGATCCCATTGCAGGGTTGGGTTAAGGGAAACAGATCTCTGTAATACAATACGATCCCAGACACGGTATCTGGGCAAACTGATAAGAGAGGGGTGTTGTGGGTAAGGGGAGAGTCATGAATGGCGTTAGGCAATACTGGAATTACGAAGGACTACAGGAGTCAGCCAGCTGCAGTAGGCAAGATGGGAATTCTAGGCAGAAGAATAACATGCCCAGGACCAGGGAGACCTGGGAACAAAGGAGAGTATGCATCCTTCTGGAAGCTGCAGATAGGTAAGAATGATGGCAGCATAATTGCTGGTGGAAGTAAGAATGAAGGGACTGAAGACACAGGAACTAGATTATGAAGGGACTCATGAGTCATGGCAGAGAATTAGGAGTTTATTGTGAAGGCAATGAAAGATTTCAAGCTCTGGAGGGATATGATCAGATCAGATGTGTCTATATGGGTTGCATAATACAAGTAAACTCAGCTGGCAGCATATTTGGCTGTGATTTTTCAGTACATGGATAGTGGTTAGGTCAGGTGAACATGCGAGTAATTACCAGGCTGTTAAGTCTCATATGCCCAAGCCACAATCCTGTTTTTATTGGGTTAGGCTGCTATCTGAAGCAAGCCTGCTGGCTCATCCTGCTTCTATGCCTGACAGCTAAATGATGAAGTCATAATCCTGGGGGCTACTCTTGGTATATATTTCTTAAAGAAAAAAAAATCATGGTTGGCTAACTCCATAAAGAGCAGCTTATATCACTTGTACCCCCAAGACACTGGGAATTAAAAAATAAAATGTCAAGAGTTACAGAGTTCCACTTTATCTTCATCAAATACCCTGTGGTTTCTGAGCAATTATCATAGTGCTTTACCCAACAGCTGTGCAGTGTTTATTCCTGGTCTTCTACAGGCACAAAAATGTTTAGGAAATCATCTACGAAGATAAGTGTGGCCATTGGGGACAATTCTCTTGCTGATGATCATTTTCACCAAAAGCAGGGAGCACCATTATGAATCATCTATGACCACTTATGCTTAAGCTGAATACATTAAAATTTAATGGTTTCAACACAAGAAGCTAGTCGTAAGTCTGCACATCAAGGCACTAATGTGTTGGGCCCAATTGTACTTAGGAGAGGAAGGTCAGGAATGCATGACAGCCAACTATATTTTGCTATAAAATGAAAATTATGAATCTCTAATCACAAGTGAGGAGACTTTTTAAAAAATTCATTATTCATGATTTCATTCTCTAAATTATTCATTTTCTCAAATGTTATTGCTGTAGCCTTTTAAACTTTTCTACTCCTTCCACTTTCAAGTGATAAATGCCTGAGAACTGAGCAGTCTTCAGGCTTTGAATATAATATAATGCTATTTCAACATGCTGCGGGCTTCTGCTCACAATTATTCCAGATTATGAATGCAGTTTGGTCATTCAAGGTTAAAACTGTCACCTTTCATTTGGTCTAAGACATAATAGGTTCATAAAAAAGAGGCCTGTTTCAAGAATTTTCATTTCTAATAAAACCTAAATTTTGAAAAAAGGCCTCCTCTATAATCTGGCTCCAGTCCACCTTACCAATGCCATCTCACATCATTCTCCCCAATCACCCTGACCTCCTTTCCTACCTCCTTTGAACCCTTTGCCTGCCCTGTTCCCTCCCTCTGGAATGTCTAGCCTTCCCTGCCATGCCCAAGCCCATCAAGCACATCTTCACACTGCTGGCTCCTTCCCATCCATCCTCACCTCACATACCCCCATCTTAGTAAGGCTTCCTCAAGTACCTTCTCCCCTGCCATTTACCTGCCAGTAAGCACACTACCCTGCTTACTGCCTTCATCTAATTAAAACAGTTAATAATGATCTTTTTTGTTGTTTGTGTATTGTTTTCCCTTCCCACCAGGATGGATACTTTATGAGACTTTGTCTATTTTGTTCCCCATAAGATATGCAGGCTATAGTATCAGAATGGGCACAGAGCAGGTATTCAATAAGGATTTATAAAATAATTTTTGATTCTAAGAGATAATAAAGGTATATTTTAATGCAAAATCGCCTCTTCAGTTAAATATGTTCAATTTGTTCCCAATTTGCCTCACTTCTTTCAATGAACTGACTTAATGAGCCATAAAAGGGCTCTACCTAAGCTATTAGCAAAGCCACAGGCCATAACCTAGAACTTGGGATGGTGGTGGTAGAGGGTTACAACATAGACTCTCACTAAGATAAGGATCCTGGGATCCTAACAGTTGGAGGTAAAGAAAAAGAAACTGTGGTTCAGAGAGGTCAAGTGAAAAACCATCTGCTTATCTTCCAGCATCTTGCAATCCATAGAGGATGTTCCAAGCCAACTGTAGGATCATTGGAAAAGAAAGAGTCTAGAAGCAGCCTGCAGCATTACCAACTTAGATTCGCACCTTAGAAATGCCACAAATCCATGTGCAGATTAGTTTCATACTAAACCTGCCTGTCAGGTAGAGAAAGAGAACCCACTTTGCCCAGGATTACCCCTCATCAGCTGTCATGGTCCACCAGACCATTTTATCCAAAGGACTGACATTAATTGCAAAAGGAATGGAACTAAATGGTTTAAGTTTGTAGAGGATAAGTCTGTCAGTTATTGAAATATATTTTCACAATAAAAATCAAAGTATGGTACCTTTGAGCATTTTATGCTTTCTCAAATTAAGTGATGTTTCTGGATAGCACACAATGTATTACTAGAATAAAGAAACCTTAGATTCAGATATTAACTATAAAGTAATGATGC
This sequence comes from Macaca nemestrina, assembly GCF_043159975.1. Classification (NCBI taxonomy): domain Eukaryota; kingdom Metazoa; phylum Chordata; class Mammalia; order Primates; family Cercopithecidae; genus Macaca; species Macaca nemestrina. The sequence continues at coordinate 104,141,584 of NC_092128.1, read as the reverse complement.
TGGCCTTCTAACTAATTCAAAAAGCTATTCAAATGGAAACTGAGTGCATAATTACTAGACATTCTTGGCAAATGAAAAAAAGTAAAAGATCTTCAGATAAGCGGTCCAATTAAGCACCTTGGGATAATTGAAGAGATGATTTTACAAGTATTCTAGACAGGGTTATCATGGTATTTTTTTTTTTTGAGAACTAATAAATTCTTCAAAGCATTTCTTTGAAATATTATTATTGGCATTTGTAGGAGACCTGAAGTCAGGGAGAGGAAAGGCAACTGGTCTTGTTATAAAATTCATGCCTAAAATGACAAAGGCTCAGAAAAGGGGGCTGAAGTAAATACTTGCTGAATAACTGATGAGCCAGATAAAGATCAGAGACACAGAAAAGCTTACATTTCAACTCCCAGTCCCACATACAACCCTTCAGATTAGGGTAGTCTTCTTGTAGACAGGCTTGTACTTCTTATTACTCATTAAAACTAGATTTTGGAATGTCTACTGAAGTCATTCAAACTGCCCTTTTGTACCTTAGGTGGCTAACGTGGCAATATAATTTACAGAGGATACATTATGTTAGATCTTAGAGCAGTTCTGTGATGTTCTCAGATGCCCACCAAGGACTCCAGCAAATTGACACCTCTAAAGTCATTTTCCTGGCATCCTGAGTTGAATTTAGTGCCAGGTCTTCAAATGTGAATAGCTCATATGTCATCCCATTATGCTACCTGGCCTCTGACCAGTACACCTTTAAAATAGATTTATTTAGGCTATAAACTTACAGGACAGTGCCTCTGTCTTCAAATATATTACATTTAAACAGCTGGGAAAATAAAATACCAATTTTCCAATGCTGAAATTTCTGAGGCTAATTTGAGAAACAGTATGAAGAAGGCTATCAAATTCTATTAAAGACACAAATTTAGATGATGTTTTGTAATGTACTAAAGGAAAACTCATAGAAAGCAAAACATAAGACTGGGAAAACTCTCAAGGGCTCATCACCCTTGCGTTTGACTTGAAGTGTGGGTAAATAATATTTAACACAATAAGTGGGGGTAGGGATGTCATGACTTTAGTTAGAAAGTAGTTCCAGATAGAGAACAAATTCCTCTAGTACATCGGAGGATATAATTCACTCACTCCTGTTGCCATGAGAGAGACTTGTTGTCTAATAAATTTTTGTAGATTATGAATTAACTGTAAGAAATGAGGCTGTGTCTCAAGGAAATCACTTAGTGACACTGGTAATCCAAATACGTACTGCCACGTAACATTGTGCGCTACCAAGTGTTATCAGTTAGATAAACAAAAATAGTAATCAAGTATTTTTTACCCACATGGATTTTCTGCTCTCACTTAAAACACACATACATAGCAATTAGAGAAACACAGTGTGACATCAAATGACAATGAGATATACTGGCAGTAATTATTAAGTTGAAGCATGTGAAACAGCTAATAATTAATCTATAGGAGTTAGAATAATTATCAAAGGGTACAATATTCAGGGAAGGCTTCCTGCAAGAAAAGCAAACATGAGAAAGCACTCAAATTCAACATGTACAAAACCAAATTCATGATCTGTCTCCCTCAAACTGTGTGCTTTTCCAAAGATGGCCTTCTTGATGAATGACACATTGGGCAACTAGAACCAGCAATCTGGGGGCTCTTTCTGATACCTCTCTTTTCCCCTCAATTCTTATCTCCTATCAACTACCAAATCTTCTCAATTTTATCTCTGAAAAAGTTCTCATACCCATTTGCTCCCCTTCATCTCGATTGCTGTTTCCAAAGTCTGAGCCTCCATCATCTCTTGTCTTCATACTATTTCCCTCATTTTGTAATTGAGTATCTGCTTAATTACTTGATTATCTGAAAAAACAGGCTCCACGACGGCAGAGACCAAGTCTGCTTTGCTCACCATTATTTTTCCATTGCCTGAGACAGGACCTGAATGTAAGGAAGGAATAAGTCAAGAAATTGACCTAAATGTAGTTAAGTGTTCAAGATAAAGAACAGTGGGAGAAGAAGACACAATTAAGCCAGATTATGAAGAGCCTGGACCTAAAACAAGAAGCTTGTTTATTCATTCTAATTAGGAATGGGTCTGGATATGTGTCCCTCTGAAGAAATAACAAGATGGGGCAGTGCTCTTTCGTTTGATACAGTGTTTATACTGGCTATATTCTGTATACTTAAAAAAGCTAGTAACACAGGTTTAAAACTTTATATTAAAGAGAAGGAGTGAAAATATAAAAGGAGAAATGTTACAAATTTATAAGAATCTCAGGTAGAAGTATGTCAGCTCCCACCCCTGCCCTCACCTTGCTCCATCTGCTGACCTTGGAAATCCTCGCTTCACTTGGCTTCTATGTGGCTACTTTCTCAGAGTTTTCCTCTTTCTCATTCCTTGGCTGCTTCTCTTCAATTTCCAATGTTGGCTCTTGCCCTTCTACCTGACCTCTAGACATTGGAAGGCCTCCAGATTTAGATCAAGCCCCTCCTCTCTTTTCTCTCTCCATATAAGTGAAAACCCATTCAGTTTCAAATACCATACATAGACTGCTGTCTCCTGACAGTCCATCTGCAGCCCAGGCTTTTCCCCTGAGCTCCAGAGCACTTGCATCTACAACTGGGTGCCAACTAGGCCTCTCAAATGGAATACAGCCAAAACTGAGTCTTTGATTCTGCCCTCCCCAACTCACATACACACATACTGTTCTTTCCTCAGACTTCCCCATTTCACCAATAGCACTACTGTCCACCTTGTTACCAAAGCCAACATTCCAGGAGTCATCTTTGCTTCCTCCCTTTATCTCACCCCTTACACATAATCCAGCACCAAGCTCTGTATATTCTAGCCTTTAAAACATGCTGTAGATCTTCTTACTTCTATCTCCATTGTCACAACCCCAGAAAACCTCATCTCTTGCCTACATTTCTACAATAGTCTCTTCAGCTGTTCCTGGTTTCCATTCCAGCTGTTTTCCAAAACATTCCCCACATAGCAGCCACAGTAATTTTTAAAGGCATAAATCAGATTATGTAATGTCTGTAATACTTAAGACTATTTGATGGCTTCCTACTACTCATAGGATCACTATCATCTAAATTCCTTACCATGACAGGTAAGGAACGTTACATAATCTAACGCTCCCTGCCATTTGTCCTCATCAAGATCAAGCCAGATAGACCACGTGTCTTTTGAATATGCCAAGCCCTTTCTCCCCTCCTGGCTTTAACTTCTATTCCTTCAGCTTGGAATGCTATTCCCCTGCTCCCTCATTTCCTCATCCTTCTCCTCACGGAAGCCTTCCCCAATCACCCTATTGAAAGTAGCCTCAACCACAAACTCTCTCAACTCATTGTTTCACTGTACTTAATACAACCTGCAATTCTTATGTTTAGTTGTAGAACTGTTTATTATCTGGCTCCTCCTCCGGAATGTAAGTTCCATGTGGGTGGGAATCCTGTCTCTCTTGTTAGTCATCACACATCACACCCCAATGCCTAGCATAGAGGCCAGCACACAGTAGCATTTTTTAAAAATCTGTTAAACTTTTAAAAATTGTCCTATTCAATGAGTAAACATTCTTTTCCCATTTTAAGAACTCTATATTTGTTAATATTTATGCTCCTAATATTGTTCCCTTGGCCAAAAGAGGAATTATTTATATATGCTGCTATTTAGCTTAATCCCAAATTTAACTTTAAGAGGCCACAGTACAATTGGTACAATTTATAGGTCTGGAAGGGAATAAAAATAAGATAGTTAACATAATAACATGAAGAGTCAGAGGGCATTACTGGAACAGAGAAAAAGTGAACAAAGTTTAGAGATGGGAGGGAGATAGCAGAAAAGATGTAGTAGACAGGTCAAGTGAGACAAATATGAGGCCACAAGGTCCCTGAGGAAACAGGAAATGGGAGAGGATATAATTCATTCATCAGCTGTCCTTGGGATACCCATTACACGGCAGACACTAAGCTATACTGTAGTAGCTAACACAGACACAGTCTAGCTCTTCATGAAACTTAGAATACAGTGGGGAAATATTAAATAGCCCACAATGAAGATGCAATTATGAACTATGCTTCACCTATAAAGTCCAAGAGAGCATGAGTGAGAATAATAGGGGTCACAGAAGACATCTTACAGGAAAGCCATCTTTAAGTTGAGATCTGAGAATGGCTATAAGTCAGCCAGTGAGAGAGTGTGGGGCAGGTACAGGAGAGGGAATGTTTGGGAATGGATAGAGGACAGTATTCAGGGCAAAGTGAACAGCATATGCAAAACCAGAGGCGGGAAAAAGCCTGGTGAATAGAAGTGAAGGGAGATTTGTGTGGGTAAAGCAGAATGGGCAAGGAGAATTGTGAAGAAATTGCTGGTGGAGAAGTGGATGGAGAGACAGAAGTAGAGTTGTGCAGGCCATGGTTTAACAGGTCTGAGTTTAATCCTAAAACCAAGTCATCTTCTGAGAAAGAACAGAAAGATAAAAGATTAATAAAAATTACACATAAATTTTGAAATTAATGGATGAGAAGGGCAGTTTGCTTTGAATTTCATAGTACAGTAGAAGTGAGGTCTTCCGCACAGTTTGAGATGAGATTGGAGCTTGAGCAAAATGACAGGCATTAACTTCTGTTGGGAATGAGATAGGAAATCAATTAGAAACAAGTAAACGAAACAGATTAGCAGAGAAGGGTCCAGGTGAAGTTACACAGCCAGAAAGGAGGTAGAAGCAGCTGGGTCAGTTTTATAATTAATTTTAGTAACAATTTCCAGTTGCAGACTCTATCTAAGAAAAGCCAAAGACTGACTCAGGGCTGGAAACTGACAAGGAATCCAAGAGAGAAACCCATTGGGTTTCAAGGGCAGAGCATAAAGGGCTCGTGGAGGGGCCAATGGAAGTGGAATGGATGTGTTGGAAGGTGAGGTGGGGAGGAGTAGAGAGCTGACTGATACGAAACTGAGAAAGGGAAGGAATAATGTTCACGTAAGTGATTCAATTCAAATCTACTCGAAGATCTGTTGAGCATCTTCTGTGTTCCAACTGTATTAGATTCTAGAGATGTGAAAATGAATGATAAAGTCTCTGCTATCAGATATTATAGTATAGTAAACTGATGTCAACAGACAGTGGACATCTAACAGTGGCTCATGATATAAAAATAAAAAAGTCAAAATAAAGATAAGACAATAATATGAAAATTCTTTTATGGCACAAAACATTTTAACGATTGCTACAGATATGTTATCTAATTTATTTTTTAGGAATACTTCTCAAGAATTGCTTTGGTTTCTTTTCTGAAATTGAAACATATTCTTTGATCAGAAAATTTTAAAAACTGTGGTACTCCATTAATATTACTACTAATAGTAATAAACTAAACTATGATATTATATAGCCAAACAGAATTATTTTAAGCAGTCACAAAAGAAATCTGTCTCAAATAATGCAATATGCCATCCTTTCATTTCACTAAATGATGGGAAAAAAAGTCATAAGAAAGATGTGGCACAAATGGTCAACAGCTGGCATTCTTTTTCCTTATATTGATGTATTTTTCTGCATCACACTTTCTGCTGTCTGAAATTGTTTCCCTGTATATTGACTGCCCCCTGCCAAAACATAGTAAACTCCCTGAGGGCAGGGCTTGGATTACTCTGATTTACCACTGTGCCCCCAGTACCTAGAACAGTGCCTGAAACATAGTAAGCACTCAAAAAATTTCACCTTGGGGTCTCAGTCTTGGTTTGGTATATGTTGTGTTTTTCAATGGAAATAATGTACAAAGGGTACAATTTCCACAGCTAAGTGATTTTCCATGAGTTAACAGGTTAAGTTTAAAAAAAGGTCACAATCTGGTGTCTTATTTTCTTTTGAAAAGGAAGATTCATCTCTTTAAAAAGCAGGTAAAAATATAAGGTAATTTATTTACACAGTACATAGTCGCATATACTGATTAGATGCTCCATTTACTGCTGCAACTAATTTTATTTTTCTTTGAAACCCTGCCAGATTCCTACACCTGAGTCCTTAATATCTATCACTACATTGGCTCATAACTATAGCGGCAGTCAACCGGGGCCTGGCACCCCCTTGCTATGATCCTTATGAGGACAATGTATTTGCTTCTCATTTGACAATTGCAATCACTTCCAAGCCTATTTTTAACAAATGCTAAAAATATCTTAGAGCAACCAACAAGCAAACACCTGTACTAAATAAAAACCATCCTATTGGTATTAGCATAAATCATAACTTCTGAAAGTTAAAGTGACATCATTTTATTTTTTTGGTAACATTTTCCACATGACACTGGAGTATGGCTCAGAAAGTAGACTTGAAAGGAATACAAAAATCCTAGCTAGCCGAAATAATTATTTTTAAATAAAAAATTAAGCATTTCTAAAAGAAAAGGCTAAATTTTAAATAACATACAGAGTTGAGACATCCTGTCTCAGGATGTCTCAGGAATACAACTAAAGGTGTTTACTTTTTAGAATTGGATATTCATATGTTCTGAGAACCACCAGGAAAAAGATAATTGTTTTCATTTTAATTTTTAATTGTTTAAAAATATCCACACGACACATAAATCAGAAGGACTTGACCATTCCAACAATTTATTGGAATAAACACACTTAAATTGTTTTTATAAAAGTTTAGTATGAAAAGATTTCTTTTTAAAGGTTGGCAGCATAGATCTGGCTTCATTCAGCATGACAGTTCTAAAGAATGTCATCTTTGCGTGTTGTGGCTGAGTAGTGTCAGAAGTAGAGTGTTGCTCCTATTTTAGGCCAGTTATATTGGCCAGAATTAAAAGGACTAAGCCAGAGGAATAGGCCAAATTCTTGTGTCTGCCCCATTTACTTGTGGATACTCACGTTATGCATATATTTGAAAAATGTAAATGAAAATAATACAATATAAAATAAGTCTTAATGACTGTCTCACATGAGTAACTGATTGGATGAGTTGCTTGTAAGCAATTAAAATACTTTATCTAGGCACTCTAAAATCTAAAGGAAAATAAAAAACAAAACTTTAATAATATTAATAAATTTACACTGAAAACAAAAACATTCATCTTATTGTTGGAAACTGAATTCTGCAGAGATAGCAGATATCGTGAGTAGAAGTTGAAAGAAAAACAGTAAGTATGTATATTGTAAGTTTTAGGTGAATCAGAAAACCATACTATATAAAAGATAGATACACTGAGGTAGCAGAAGTTGGGAATAACAGTTGGAAAAAAATTTGTTATATGAATCAGTAGAAATACCTTCATGATTTTATTTTTAGAGCCAGAATCTACTGGAATAAATCAACTTTTTCATCCTCATATTTGAAGACAAAACAGGACCAAAGGTCAGAATATGTGAGAAAAGTTATTTTTGATGTGATACAAAACCTTAGAGCTAAATCTCTTTCTGAGGGATACTCCAGTGTTCTTGAGCTACTCTATCTTTTGGCAAATCAATGCAATTTTTAAGAATACTGAAAATTATACAGAGTTCAGATTTCCATTGTGCTATTTCATAGGACAGTAGAAAAGGCAATTCACACTTATAGCTGCATGAAGATAAAAATGGGCATTTTGGCTGTTCTAAGATGGCCGAATAGGAACAATTCCAGGCTACAGCTCCCAGCATGAGCAACTCAGAAGATGGATATTTCTGCATTTCCAACTGAGGTACCAGGTTCATTTCACTGGGGCATGTTGGACAGTGGGTGAAGGATTGTGGGTGCAGCCCACCGAGCAAGAGCCGAAGCAGGGCAAGGCATTGCCTCAACCAGGAAGCAAAGGGGTAAGGGAATTCCTTTTCCTAGCCAAGGGAAACCTTGACACACAGCACCTGGAAAATTGGGTCACTTCCACCCTAATACTGCGCTTTACCAAGGGTCTTAGCAAACGGCACACTAGGAGATTATATCCCGCACCTGGCCCAGAGGGTCCCCCACACACGGGGCCTCCCTCATTGCTAGCACAGCAGTCTGAGATCTAACTGCAAGGCAGCAGCGAGGCTGAGGGAGGGGCGCCCACCATTGCTGAGGCTTGAGTAGGTAAACAAAGCGGCCCATAAGCTTGAACTGGGTGAAGCCCACCGCAGCTCAAGGAGGCCTGCCAGCCTCTGTAGACTACATCTCTGGGGACAGGGCATAGCCAAACAAAAGGCAGCAGAAACCTCTGCAGATTTAAATGTCCCTGTCTGACAGCTTTGAAGAGAGTACTGGTTCTAACAGCACAGAGTTTGAGATCTGAGAATGGACAGACTGCCTCCTCAAGTGGGTCCTGTATCCCCGAGTAGCCTAACTGGGAGGCACCCCCCAGTAGGGGCAGACTGACATCTCACACGGCCAGGTACCCCTTTGAGACAAAGCTTCCAGAGAAATGATCAGGAAGCAACATTTGCTGTTCAGCAATATTCACTCTTCTGCAGCCTCCACTGCTGATACCCAGGCAAACAGGGTCTGCAGTGGACCGCAGCAAACTCCAACAGACCTGCAGCTGAGGGTCTTGACTGTTAGAAGGAAAACTAACAAACAGAAAAGACATCCACACCAAAACCCCATCTGTACATCACCATCATCAAAGACCAAAGGTAGATAAAACCACAAAGATGGGGAAAAAAGAGAGCAGAAAAGCTGAAAATTCTAAAAATCAGAGCACCTCTCCCCTTCCAAAGGAACGCATCTCCTCACCAGCAATGGAACAAAGCTGGATGGAGAATAACTTTGACGAGTTGAGAGAAGAAGGCTTCAGACGATCAAACTTCTCCAAGCTAAAGGAGGAACTTCGAACCCATCACAAAGAAGCTAAAAACCTTGGAAAAAGATTAGACGAATGGCTAACTGGAATAACCAATGTAGAGAAGTCCTTAAATGACCTGATAGAGCTGAAAACCATGACACGAGAACTATGTGACAAATGCACAAGCTTCAGTAACCAATTCAATCAACTGGAAGAAAGAGTATCAGTGACTGAAGATCAAATGAATGAAATGGAGCGAGAAGAGAAGTTTAGAGAAAAAAGAGTAAAAAGAAATGAACAAAGCCTCCAAGAAATATGGGACTATGTGAAAAGATCAAATCTTTGTCTGATTGGTGTACCTCAAAGTGAAGGGGAGAATGGAACCAAGCTGGAAAACACTCTGCAGGATATTATCCAGGAGAACTTCCCCAACCTAGCCAGGCAGGCCAACATTCAAATTCAGGAAATACAGAGAACACCAAAAAGATACTCCTCGAGAAGAGCAACTCCAAGACACACAATTGTCAGACTTACCAAAGTTGAAATGAAGGAAAAAATGTTGAGGGCAGCCAACGAGAAAGGTCAGATTACCCACAAAGGGAAGCCAATCAGACTAACAGTGGATCTCTTGGCAGAAACTGTACAAGCCAGAAGAGAGTGGGGGCCAATATTCAACATTCTTAAAGAAAAGAATTTTAAACCCAGAATTTCATACCCAGCCAAACTAAGCTTCACAAGTGAAGGAGAAATAAAATCCTGTACACACAAGCAAACGCTGAGAGATTTTGTCACCCCCAGGCCTGCCTTACAAGAGCTTCTGAAGGAAGCACTAAACACAGAAAGGTACAACTGGTACCAGCCACTACAAAAACATTCTAAAATGTAAAGACCATCGAAGCTAGGAAAAAACTGCATCAACTAACGAGCAAAATAACCAGTTAATATCATAATGAAAGGATCAAATTCACACATAACAATATTAACCTTAAATGTAAATGGGCTAAATGGTCCAATTAAAAGACACAGACTGGAAAATTGGATAAAGAGTCAAGACCCATCAGTCTGCTGTATTCAGGAGACTCATCTCACGTGCAGAGACACACATAGGTCAAAATAAAGGGATGGAGGAAGATCTATCAAGCAAATGGAAAACAAAAAAAAAGCAAGGGTTGCAAACCTACTCCCTGATAAAACAGACTTTAAACCAACAAAGATCAAAAGAGACAAAAAAGGCCATTACATAATGGTAGAGGGATCAATTCAACAAGAAGAGCTAACTATCCTAAATGTATATGCACCCAATACAGGAGCACCCAGATTCATAAAGCAAGTCCTTAGAGACTTACAAAGAGACTTAGACTCCCATACAATAATAATGGGAGACTTTAACATCCCACTGTCAACATTAGACATCAATGAGACAGAAAGTTAACAAGGATATCCAGGAATTGAACTCAGCTCTGCACCAAGCAGAACTAAAAGACATCTACAGAACTCACCACCCCAAATCAACAGAATATACATTCTTCTCAGCACCACATCACACTTATTCCAAAATTGACCACATAGTTGGAAGTAAAGCAGTCCTCAGCAAATGTACAAGAACAGAAATTATAACAAACTGTCTCTCAGACCACAGTGCAATCAAACTAGAACTCAGGACTAAGAAACTCAATCAAAACGGCTCGACTACATGGAAACTGAACAACCTGCTCCTGAATGACTACTGGGTACATAACGAAATGAAGGCAGAAATAAAGATGTTCTTTGAAACCAATGAGAACAAAGATACAACATACCAGAATCTCTGGGACACATTTAAAGCAGTGTGTAGAGGGAAATTTATAGCACTAAATGCCCACAAGAGAAAGCAGGAAAGATCTAAAATTGACACCCTAACATCACAATTAAAAGAACTAGAGAAGCAAGAGCAAACACATTCAAAAGCTAGCAGAAGGCAAGAAATATAAGATCAGAGCAGAACTGAAGGAGATAGAGACACAAAAAACCCTTCAAAAAACCAATGAATCCAGGAGCTGGTTTTTTGAAAAGATCAACAAAATTGATAGACCACTAGCAAGACTAATAAAGAAGAAAAGAGAGAAGAATCAAATAGATGCAATAAAAAATGATAAAAGGGATATCACCACCAACCCCACAGAAATACAAACTACCATCAGAGAATACTATAAACACCTCTACACAAATAAACTAGAAAACCTAGAAGAAATGGATAAATTCCTGGACACATATACTCTCCCAAGACTAAACCAGGAAGAGGTTGAACCCCTGAATAGACGAATAACAGGCTCTGAAATTGAGGCAATAATGAACAGCCTACCAAGCAGAAAATGTCCAGGACCAGACGGATTCACAGCCGAATTCTACCACAGGTACAAGGAGGAGCTGATACCATTTCTTCTGAAACTATTTCAATCAATAGAAAAAGAGGGAATCCTTCCTAACTCATCTTACGAGGCCAGCATCATCCAGATACCAAACCCTGGCAGAGACACAACAAAAAAAGAGAATTTTAGACCAATATCCCTGATGAACATCAATGCAAAAATCCTCAATAAAATACTGGCAAACTGAATGCAGCAGCATATCAAAAAGCTTATCCACCATGATCAAGTGCTTCATCCCTGGGATGCAAGGCTGGTTCAACATATGCAAATCAATAAATGTAATTCAGCATATAAACAGAACCAAAGACAAAAACCACGTGATTATCACAATAGATGCAGAAAAGGCCTTTGACAAAATTCAACAGCACTTCGTGCTAAAAACTCTCAATAAATTAGGTATTGATGGAACATATCTCAAAATAATAAGGGCCATTTATGACAAACCCACAGCCAATACATACTGAATGGGCAAAAACTGGACGCATTCCCCTTGAAAACTGGCACAAGACAGGGATGCCCTCTCTCACCACTCCTATTCAACATAGTGGTGGATGTTCTGGCCAGGGCAATCAGGCAGGAGAAAGAAATAAAGCGTATTCAATTAGGAAGAGAGGAAGTCAAACTGTCCCTGTTTGCAGATGACATGATTGTATATTTAGAAAACCCCATTGTCTCAGCCCAAAACCTCCTTAAGCTGATAAGCAACTTCAGCAAAGTCCCAGGATACAAAATCCACGTGCAAAAGTCACAAGCATTCTTATACACCAGTAACAGACAAACAGAGAGCAAAATCATCAGTGAACTCCCATTCACAATTGCTTCAAAGAGAATAACATACCTAGGAATCCAACTTATAAGGGATGTGAAGGACCTCTTCAAGGAGAACTACAAACCACTGCTCAATGAAATAAAAGAGCACACAAACAAATGGAAAAACATTCCATGTTCATGGATAGGAAGAATCAATATCATGAAAATGGCCATACTGCCCAAGGTAATTTATAGATTTAATGCCTTCCCCATTAAGCTACCAATGACTTCTTCAAAGAATTGGAAAAAACTACTTTAAAGTTCATATGGAACCAAAAAAGAGCCCACATTGCCAAGACAATCATAAGCCAAAAGAACAAAGCTGGAGGCATAACACTACCTGACTTCAAACTATACTACAAGCCTACAGTAACCAAAACAGTATGGTACTGGAACAGAGATATGGACCAATGGAACAGAACAGAGCCCTCAGAAATAATACCACACATCTACAATCATCTGATCTTTGACAAACCTGACAAAAACAAGAAATGGGGAAAGGATTTCCTATTTAATAAATGGTGCCTGGAAAACTGGCTAGCCATATGTAGAAGGCTGAAATTGGATCCCTTCCTTACACCTTATACAAAAATTAATTCAAGATGGATTAGAGACTTAAATGTTAGACCTAAAACCATACCCTAGAAGAAAACCTAGGCAATACCATTCAGGACATAGGCATGGGCAAGGTCTTCATGTCTAAAACACCAAAAGCAATGGCAACGAAAGTGAAAATTGACAAATGGGATCTAATTAAACTAAAGAGTTTCTGCACAGCAAAAGAAACTACCATCAGAGTGAACAGGCAACCTACAGAATGGGAGAACATTTTTGCAATCTACTCATCTGACAAAGGGCTAATATCCAGAACCTACAAACAAATTTACAAGAAAAAAACAACCCCATTAAAAAGTGGGCAAAGGATATGAACAGACATTTCTCAAAAGAAGACATTTATGCAGCCAACAGACACATGAAAAAATGCTCATCATCACTAGCCATCAGAGGAATGCAAATCAAAACCACAATGAGATACCATCTCACACCAGTTAGAATGGCAATCATTAAAAAGTCAGGAAAAAACAGGTGCTGGAGAGGATGTGGAGAAATCTGAACACTTTTAAACTGTTGGTGAGACTGTAAACTAGTTCAACCATTGCGGAAGACAGTGTGGCGAATCCTCAAGAATCTGGAACTAGAAATACCATTTGACCCAGCCATCCCATTACTGGGTATATACCCAAAGGATTATAAATCATGCTGCTATAAAGACACATGCACACGTATGTTTATTGTGGCACTATTCACAATAACAAAGACTTGGAACCAACCCAAATGTCCATCAATGACAGATTGCATTAAGAAAATGTGGCACATATATACCATGGATTACTATGCAGTCATAAAAAAGGATGAGTTCATGTCCTTTGTAGGGACATGGATGCAGCTGGAAATCATCATTCTCAACAAACTATCGCAAGAACATAAAACCAAACACTGCATGTTCTCACTCAGAGGTGGAAACTGAACAATGAGATCACTCGGACACAGGAAGAGGAACATCACACACCGGGGCCTGTCATGGGGTGGGGGGAGGGGGGATGGGGGAGGCGGGAGGGGGGAGGGATTGCATTAGGAGATATACCTAATGTAAATGATGAGTTAATGGGTGCAGCACACCAACATGGCACATGTATACCTATGTAACAAACCTGCACGTTGTGCACAGTACCCTAGAACTTAAAGTATAATTTTAAAAAAAGAATATAAAATTGAGGAAAAAAATGGGCATTTTACAGAGTTGTCCACATGACAATTAAAGAAATAAGAATAGTGATGTCCTTTAAAAGCTATTTAATTTATCCCCCTACTTTTAGACAGATTTTTCCCCAAATTATCTTTAGGCTGTTGAGTATCCACATTAGTATAAACATCTGCAGAGAAGGAAATTACTCAAACTCCCCTGGTATTCTATTCCTGTATTAACAACCCTACTTCCAAGAAGCTGGTCTTTGGTCATCACATTGTAATTAGTTACCAGCCAGCATGTCTATCAACAAGTATTTGCTAAGTACACACAGGGAGAATGTTATTCTATGAGGTCTTTGATGGCAGACCTTCCCCTACAGTTGCTCCTAATTGCTTCTTCTGTCAAATCCAACTCTAATCCTAGATTTAAATATTTTTCCATTAATCTTCCATTCATCTCATTATGGACTCCCTGTTACACTGGACAAGAATGAGCATACTATTAATAACTGAGCATTTCTTTATTTATAAACTATAGCTTGACTTTCAAAACAATTTTGAAACAATAATGTTTCAAAACAAGGAAGTAAGAGAACTACGAAAGTGAAAAGCTATAGCTCCAGAAAAATAAACAGCTGCACAGTTGCTAAATGGCTGGCCTTGTCCTTTCCACAATGGCTACTGCAAATCAACTTTAATGTGATTTAATTATAACCTGACCATTTACCCCTCCCGCTCTGTCAAAAACCATTATTTAAAACTTTACTTCTCTAAAGCCTATGTGGCTAGACTTCACTAAGCTTTTCTTTTTAAAAAACATTTTCATGTATACCCATCATATACCTAGGTTCCCACTTTTTCTCTTCTCAACTGCTAACTTCATTCAGTCTATGTATATTCTAGATTATTCTTTCTGCCTCCTGAAAGTTTTCAATTTAACACAAACGTTGGATTTTGGCACTCTCATCTTGCTATACCACCTGAACTTCAAACGTCTCTAAATGTCTTTTAAGGGAAAAACAAAAAGAGAAGAAATAAAAACCCTGAGAATAGCCTACTTTTTCTTCCATTTGCTTTCCTATATTTTTTCTTCTAGTTACAGGCAGATCTTTCCTGACCTTCTGCTGTCTTTGATGGGGTGACACCACCTCTTATGTGAATTTCTTAAAATTCACTGCTCCCTATAGAGTCCTCTTCTTGCCCCAAAACATAGCTCTGTAACTGTCACCATTAGGGGAAGCTGAGCGAAGAGTATATGAGATTCTATGTACTATTTTTGCATCTTCCCACGAGTCAATAATTATTTCAAAACAAAAAACTTTAAAAAATACATGGTGGGCATGAACTATATGTGCCTGTGTGTCTGCATGTGTGGCACAAGTTGGGTATTGAGGTCATAAAGAAGAATAGAATACAATCCAACATCTTCTACCTGAGGATGAGGTATGGAATCAATGTATTAAATGATTGTACTATATGATATAAGTACTATAGCAGCCATATGCTCAGAGGACCAGGGAGCACAGACGAAAAATTTACTAACAGTTCCAGGAGGAGGACCAGGGAATGCATTGTGGAACATCATTTCAGCTGGGTCTTCAGAAATTAATGGTAATTTTACCACCGGGTCAAGACTGCCTCTCCGGGCGAAGGAAACTCTTTAAAAGCACAGAAACTTGAAATGCATGGTGTATATGGAGAATAATAAATATTTCAATATCAGTAAAAGGTCTTAAGGAAGAAAATGTAGAAGATATGGCCAGAAAAATAATGTTCTAGTAAAAGAACATAGTATTTCTATGTAAAGAACATAGTATTTCAGGCTTAGAAATTTCAATTCAATATGGAAGATAGCAGGGAACTACAAAATCTTTTAAAGCAGGGAAGTAACATAACCAGCT
Source organism: Macaca nemestrina (assembly GCF_043159975.1). Lineage (NCBI taxonomy): Eukaryota > Metazoa > Chordata > Mammalia > Primates > Cercopithecidae > Macaca > Macaca nemestrina. Next base: position 104,125,959 of record NC_092128.1, on the reverse strand, counting down.
CCAATTCATACTCATGGAAAAGTATGAATTCATCAGGATGCATACAAATTTAGCTACAAAAATATTCATTAAGTAGTTGTATACATACCAATATCAGAAATAGTTTATATGTTTGACAAAAGGGGACTGGTTAAGTATGTAGCTTTTAAAATAATGTATGCTATTGAATAATGAAATAATGAAAGTTTAAACAATGGATTATAAAGCAGTAGGTACAGTATGATCCAATTTTTATAAAACAGAATATACATGTATGCAAAGAAAAAAGTCTAGAAGGATATGGATACAAAGACATACATAGTGCGTGTATACACATATACAAACATTTACATATATTGAATAATTATTGGATTTATATCTATTTCAGAATGGTTAGATTATTAATGATTTTAAATTTTCGATTCAGGGGATCACGACAGACGGGAGGCAGGACTAGACTGCAGCTCCAGACAGAGAAGCAGGGTAAGCTTGCATTACAAACCAGCAATCCTGAGAGGACCCACAGACCCTCTCAAGGAAGCAAGACCTGGGAGACACCCCAAATACTGTGAGTGCCCCAACCGCAAAAGTGGGAAAGGGAGACCCTCCTGTCCCGAAAACACACTCCCACTGCAGAAGCTGAAGTTCTGTTTGCGGAAGAAGTTTCTGACTTTACTTGAAGCTGAGTCAAGTTACAGAGCCAAGCAAAATATGGGGGTAGAGAAAGCAGCAGAAAGGCCCTAGGAGCTTGCTGGTTCCCCAAGCAGCCCATTTCTGCCTGGCACCACAGGGATCCATTGGGAGGGTTGCCAGAGGAACAGGGGGTAACATTCCATGGGGAGAAGGAATTATCTAGCTGAACTTTGTAATAATTTGAACGAGAAGGGCCAGGGGCGAGAAGCCTCCTGGTCAGAACTCCAGGGAGGGCACAAATTGGGCATGCAGACTTCACAGGCAGGGGAAGAACTAAAGTCCTTTTCTCTCGCAGCTGGGAAGTGGATAGTCTCAGGCAAATTTTCAAGCCTGTCTCACCCTCCTCCTGGAAAGAGACTTGGGGCTGTTGGCAGGGGCATGATGGGTGTGAGACCAGCCCTTCAGTTTGCATGGGATCTGGGTGAGGCCTGTGACTCCTGGCTTTCCCCCACTTCCCTGACAACCTGCATGACTCAGCAGGGGCAGTCATAATCCTCCTAGGTACACAACTCTAGTGACCTGGGAATCTTGCTCCCATCCTGGACAGCAGCTGCAGCAAGACCCCTCAATGACAGACTGAGCTCAGACACATCTAGTCCCACCCCCACCTGGTGGTCTCTCCCTACCCACCCTGGTAGTAGAAGACAAAGGGCATATAATCGTGGGAGTTCTAGGGCCCCAACCACTGTCGGTTCCTCTCCACACTACTACAGCTGATGCTTTCTGGAAAGTACCACCTCCCGGCAGGAGGCCAACCAGCACAAAAATAGAGCATTAAACCACCAAAGCTAAGGACCTTCATGGAGACCACTGAACTCTCCACCACCTCCACCGGAACAGGCACTGGTATTCACAGCTAAGAGACCCACAGACGGTTCACATCACAGGACTTTGTGCAGACAACCCGCAGTACCAGCCCAGAGCCAGGCAGACTTGCTGGGTGGCTAAGACCCAGAAGAGAGACAACAATCACTGTAGTTCAGCACACAGGAAGCTACATCCATAGGAAAAGGGGAAGAGTACTACATCAAGAGAACACCCCATAGGACAAAAGAACCTGAATAACAGCTTTCAGCCATAGACCTTCCCTCTGACAGAGCCTACCCAAATGAGAAGGAATCAGAAAACCAACACTGGTAATATGACAAAACAAGGCTCTTCAATGCTCCCAAAAAATCACACTAGCTCACTAGCAAACCAAGAAGAAATCCCTGATTTACCCGAACAAGAATTCAGGAGGTTAGTTATTAAGCTAATCAGGGAGGGACCAGAGAAAGACAAAGCCCAATGCAAGGAAATCCAAAAAATGATATAAGAAGTGAAAGGAAAAATATTCACGGAAATAGATAGCTTAAAGAAAAAACAATCACAAATTCAAGAAACTTTGGACACACTTTTAGAAATACAAAATGCTCTGGGAAGTCTCAGAAACAGAACTGAACAAAGAGAAGAAAAAAAATCAGAGCTCAAAGACAAGGTCTTTGGATTAACCCAATCCAACAAAGGCAAAGAAAAAAGAATAAGAAAATATGAACAAAGCCTCCAAGAAGTCTGGGATTATGTTAAACAAACCAACCTAAGAAAAATCGGTATACCTGAGGAAGAAGAGAATTCTAAAAGCCTGGAAAAGATGTTTGGGGGAGTAATCAAGGAAAACTTCCCTGTCCTTGTGAGAGACCTAGACCAAATTCAAGAAGCTCAAAGAACACCTGGGAAATTCAGTGCTAAAAGATCTTCACCTACGCACATTGTCATCAGATTACACAAAGTTAAGACGAAGGAAGAATCTTAAGAGCTATGAGACAGAAACACTAGGTAACCTATAAAGGAAAACCCATCAAATTAACAGCAGATTTCTCAGCAGAAACATCTAGACATTGGCTTAGGCAGGGATTTCATGACCAAAAACCCAAAAGCAAATGCAATAAAAACAAAATAAATAGCTGGGATCTAATTAAACTAAAGAGCTTTTGCATGGCAAAAGGAACAGTCAGCACAGTAAACAGATAACCCACAGAGTGGGAGAAAATCTTCACAATCTGTACATCTGACAAGAGAGTAATATCCAGAATCTACAACAAACACAAATCAGTTAAAAAAAAAAAAAAAAAAAAAACAACCCCATCAAAAAGTGGGCTAAGGACATGAATAGACAATCTCAAAAAAAAAAAAAAAAGATACACAAATGGCCAACAAACCTACAAAAAAATGGTCAACATCACTAATGATCAGTGAAATGCAAATCACAACCACAATGAAATACCACCTTACTCCTGCAAGAACAGCCATAATCAAAAAACAGTAGATGTTGGCGTGGATGCAGTAAACAGGGAACACTTTTACACTGCCGTTGGGAATGTAAACTAGTACAACCACTATGGAAACAGTGTGGAGATTCCTTAAAGAACTAAAAGTAGAACTACCATTTGATCCAGCAATCCCACTACTGGGTGTCTACTCAGACGAAAAGAAGTCATTATTTGAAAAAGATACTTGCACATGCATGTTTATAGCAGCACAATTCACAACTGCAAAATCATGGAACCAACCCAAATGCCCATCAATCAACAAGTGTATAAAGAAACTGTGGTGTGTGTGTGTGTATATATGAGTATATATACACACATATATACACACACACACATACAAACACATACACACACACACACACACACACACACATATATATATATATAATGGAATACTATGCAGGCATAAAAAGGAATGAATTAACAGCATTTGCAGTGACCTGGATGAGACTGGAGACTATTATTCTAAGTGATAAACCAAACATCGTATGTTTTCACTGCTATATGGGAGCTAAGCTATGAGGACACAAATACATCAGAATGATACAATAGACTTCAGGACTTGGGAGAAAGAGTGGGAGGAGGGCGAGGGATAAAAGACTACAAATATGGTACAGTGTATACATAGGTGATGGGTGCACCAAAATCTCACAAATCACCACTGAAGAACTTACTCATGTTACCAAATACCACCTGTACCCCAATAAATTATGGAAAAATAAAAAATAAATAAATTTTCCTCTTTTAGTTCATCTAAATTTTCTAAATATATACAAAGAACATGTTTTATCTTTACACTAAAAAATGTTTTTAAACAAGTTTATTGAGATGTAATTCATATATAACTTACCTTTTAAAATATACAATGGTTTTTAGTATAGTCACATCACCACAATCTAATTTCAGAACATTTTTCTTACCCAAAAGGAAACTCTGTACCCAGTAGCTATCATTTCTCATTCCCCTACTCCTAGTCCTAGGCAACCACTAACATAACATACTTTCTGTCGCCTTGAATTTGCCTATTCTGGACATTTTATATGAATGGCCTTATAATAATATGAGGTCTTTCTGACTGGTTTCTTTCACTTACCATAATGTATTTAATGTTTATCCATGTTGTAGTATGTATCAGAACTTCAGTTATTTTTATTATTAAAGAATATTCTATTGTGTGGATATACCACACTTATTATCCATTTATCAGTTGATGGATATTTGGATTATTTCTACTGTTTGGCTATAATACTGCTACAAATAGTCATATTTTTTATGGTAGCACTGAAAATGAAGAAAGAATATTAACACAGGGAGATTACTGATACGTCATTTTAACAGTCTAAATAAGTGATAAGAATGTTATCATTGATTGAAGGGCATTTGGGTTGGAAATAGCAGTGTGGGCCATGAAAAGAGATATATTTGGGAGCTAGCATCATCAGTTCTTGGTGACTGGCTGAATATGTAAAGTAAGAGAAACAGAAAGTCAAGGTTGTCTCTTGAGGCCCCTGGTCTGGGCATTGAGTAACATCATCCACTGAGATCAGACACACAGAAGGTGAGTTTCCTTCAGGCATGTGGAATTGCCTGAAGGAGTATTGGTGGAGACATGTGGAGCTTGGAAGAGAGGCCAACCAGAAGGTATAGGAATTACGGTGGTAGCTGGATGAGACTGTCCAGGGAAGCATGAAGATGGAAAACCAATAGTCAGGAGACAGAAAAGGGAACAAGAAGCCACAGAGCAGACTAGAGAAGCCAAGGAATGAGAATGGTGTATGAGGAGAACTGTCTCATTGTAAAATGCTGCAAAGTAGTAAAGTGGATTATAAGCAAAGTGTGAAATTATGGAATCACTTTGACAAGGTGAAACATAGTCAGAGATCAATAACTTGAATGACTTGGCCTATGCTCAAGAGGAGATACAGAGATGGGAGGGGACAGAATCTATAAAGCAGCTGTGCACATTTCTGCAGTCCTACAAAGGACTTGGGTTAGTTCATGAGAACTGAAATACAAACAAGCTCCATAAACACATGGTCACTGCCCTTTTAATAACTTACTTCCTTTTGAAAAAAATTAATTTTCCTGATTTATGAATTGGCCCTTGTTGTTTCCTTACCACCATTTCGGATACAATTACATAGTTGTTTTCCTGCTGGTTCTTTCTATCACAGGGCCTTTTTACAAAAGTTGTATATGTCATTTTCAGAAAATGTACAAAATATATGGAAGAGAAAGAGCAAGAGGAGACTCAGATACCACCTGTAATTCTAACACGCAGGGATAGTTATCATTAATACACACTTTGGTTTATATTCTTCTGGACCCAATTTTGAGAAGTCTATAACTAAAGCTCAGTATTGTGTTTACTGCCTTTGCTAACTTACATAGAAAGGTCTATCCTGCTTCCATATCAACATATCCTTTATGTCCTTCTGTGATTTATGAAATTTCTTTTTTTGAATTTAAATACCTCGTTTGTCTGAAATGTATTGTGTGATATGGGATGAGGTAGGGAATCTATTTCTTCTCTCCAAATGGTTGGCCAGTTTCCAACACTATTTTTAACCGAATTCATCTTGTCCTCTCTTCATTGCTTTGAAATGCCACATTAGCACATGTGGTTAGAGTTAACAACACATTCTAAGTTTTTACATATGTAATTGAAGGGAAGAGGGTGGATCCTCCTGCTTAAGGAAGTTTTAATTATCCCAGTTGCTGTAATCGTAGAAAAGCAAAACGTAACACAGATATGCACTCAAAAACTAACTGACCACTTATAAAATTAGTCTGTATTCAAATATCCTCCTGCATTTAACACTAGATGAATCTCTGCCTGCTACCAACATTCTATTGGTTAATCCCTCACTGGCTGTAGGAAATTACTGCAAATACAACACAAATTGGCTGCAGAGGAAAACTACAAATCTTGCAAATTATGTCAGGTTTAACGCAGTTAAAGTGTTATTGGAGAACTGTGCCTGTCACATGCAAGGCCAGTGACCCGTGAAAATCTGGCAGTCAGTTCAGTTGACAATAAAGAAAAGAAAACTGACCACAATGATGACATGATAGCTGTTTCTAATGAAAATGACTTACATATCGAAGGACTAAGAGAGACTGCTAGGAAAACAGATCATGCCTTGGAATATTTTTTCTTAAAAGGACCCTTTCTGTAAAGGTGCCTGTAAGGCCAAAGTTGAGTGTACACTATTGTCATTCACTTTTGCTTAATAATGAATAATCTGAAAATGCAAATTTTACACTGCAGTCAAGTATAGCCCAAGGTACACATCCGGCACAGCATGACACAGCAGGATTGGAGTGCAGGCGCACAATCCCGTGCATTATATAGTCATACCTATGTAGCCATAACATGGGAGGACTCATCACCTGGCTCTGAGCCACTATTGTCTGGGAGGTGCATAAATGCAGCACCAACAGTGTGAGTGAGTTGCTGAATAAAGCCATGTCTCACCTACCTGTGGTCTCTCAAGTGTTCTTTCAGCTACCCGCTACCCTAACAATTCCCCTCAGACCTCTGCTTGGGCTAGAACCTAACACCTGTATAATCTTATAATTGTATTCTTTGAATTGAACTCTAGAATCCTTTTGTCAAGTTCTCCCAAGTTCCTTTGGGATTTTACAATAGTATTCATCATTATTACTAACAGAAGCTCACATTTAGTGAGAATTTGCTATGTGTCAGGTACTTGCTAAGCATTTTCCATGTACTACTATATTTAATTTGGCCAACAAATCTATAGCAAAGTATCATTATTTTTCCTATTTATAGTTGAGAAAACAAAGAAGTGGACAGACTAAGTACTTGTTCCATATCATATAACTGGTCATTTAGCTCTGGAACCCATATATTTCTGATGTGAAGTTCACTTCACAATAGCATTTTCCCATTTTGGAACTCACTCCCTTTTTTTTTTTTTTTAATGTCAAGATAAAGTATTGTATTCTCTGTAGGAAAAACAGACTCAGAAGCCATTTTTGTATATTTAATTCATCTAAATTTCCTTAAAGAATGACTTCAAACTTATAAAAACTCAAAGTATAAAACCAACAATTAAATCACACTGACAATTATGAAAGTAAACACCAAATGTCTTATCAAGCATCTAAGTGAGACCTGGGAGAATTAAATTTAAATTCGGTTTAAATGGCCCAATTAGAAGTAGCCTCAAAATAGTATCAAATCCTTAAGGCCAAAGGTCATTAACTCAAGATTTAAACACTAAAGAGAATTTAAAATCTCTCTCTCAAAAGGCTAGAATACATATCTTATTCACATTTATACTCTGTATTCAGATTCATACTGTGTCTTTTCTCCTATCCACTTAATATAATAAAGATGCACAAAATGCTAATTCCTGGGTGGTCCCTACCACATTTCAAAATGATAACTTTTTAAATCCATATCTATGAAAATATATGGATTATATAAGATACCTAATCTTATTTATCAGACCTTCTTTGCTTCCTTTTACTCCCTCCTCTTGGCTTCCTTTTAGCCCAGGAATCTGGCGGTGTGAAAGAAAATACAGCTGAAGCTATGGCCCATTATGAACTGTGAAGTCATTTGATCACATTAAGAGAATATTTACTTGAGGCACCTGATCAGCCTGAATTGTCTTTACACCCCTTTTCCTTGCCCAACTTTCTATGCCTGCTCAGTGTGGTGCCTACAGCATTTGTTTTCCAAGCTTCTATCTGATGGGCCATCACTTACCTATATCACTTCTTGGGCAAGGTATCACCTAGTGGAAATTAAGTTTAAGAAAAGCATAGAGGTGACAAAAACTCCAGTGTTCATGAGGTTAAAATGATAAGACTTCAAATATCATGAGTTAGGCCCACTCATGTATACACTAAGTTTTGCATATATGCTTGAGAGGTTCAAATCTTTGCCATAATTAGGGCTATTGAAATATTGTCCTAGATGCTGAGGTTATAAAAGGAAGCCTTCTGCAAAATACAGCAAGTCTTTTAGTCCTAGGCAGCTGCAGGGAGAAGGTTGGGAACATATATGCATGAAAAGGCCAGCTAGACCACTAAATCACTTACATTCAGATCTTTAAAATACACAAACCAGGTGGCCCTCTGTGACTTCTGCTCTAAGGGTAGAATGCATACCGCTGAGATTGGAAAATAGATATTTAATGAAAGTAGACTCCTTACAAGCTATATTCACCAGCAGAAAGATGTGAACATCAGAACTGCAGATGAGAGAAATAAATTTGATGGCTCTGCAACAACAATAAAAAGTTCACTAGAAAAGGTTAAGGGAAAAACTGATAAAGAATTGGTAAAGTCAAGCAGGAGAAATGTGAGGCAAAGAAGTTCATAAGGTAATTACCATTGGGAAAGATTTTCAAACTCTGGACACCAGGGAGGATGTTGTCACCACGGCCTTCACTAGAGCAAAGAAAGGGCACATCCAAGGTGCTGGGCTCATAAAGTCATGCGGCTAGGAAAGACCAAGGGTTTTTTATTCTGAGATGTTTATCCATCTGCAATTTAATAGGCAACATGGCAAAATTGCACACACTCCTGCCTTTTAATACTGAGCACTTATTCACTTCACCTTCTTAGGCCTTCGTTACCTCAGCTGTTAAGTGAGGGAGGTGAACCAGACAATTTCTAAGGTCCCATCTAAATCTTAAAAAAAGATCATCTCTGCAAGAAAAGCTTGTATGCTTATATATTCAGTAATCCAGTCCTTTCTAATATGTCACTTTGTATATTCTGATACAATGATTGGAGCTAAACCAACATTGTAAACTGCGCAATTACAGGCTTGAAGCAAAAATAACTCCTCACAGTATTTCTTAATAAGAAATACTCAAGACAATGTTATCACATCACCTTTGGACATAAAAATTAAGCACAAAACAAATATAAGATAAATCTTTACTATATTTCTCATAGCAAAGCAAAGAAAAGAGACTGTGTGAAACTATTTTCTGCCCTTTTCCTTTCACACTGCTAGACCAATTTAAGTGGGGGGGTGGGCGGGGCTGGGGGAAGGCCGAATCAAGAATAGCTTACACAGGAGGAGGCTCTGGCTAAAAACAGATTTGTACCACTGTGGTCTGTGTGGTCTAGAGGGAAGCACAGTGGGCTGGGAGATTTGGATTCTAGACCTAACCCTTCCAGTAACCATGTAACTCCAGGCAAGAGATTTCAATTTTCCTGCCTCCACTTTCTATTTTGAGACAGCAATAATTCTACATGTCTCTTCTACCTCAAAAATATGCTAATACAGAGATAAGGCATGTGAAAAATCTGAGTTATAGGGAAGAAAAGTAGTATAGGCAATAATTAAGCATGTTAATGACAACGAGTGCTAATTTAACAATTGTTTAAAACCTCACTATCTTGATTAGATCAAGACAAGTGGGAGGGAGAACCACTCAACCACAGAGTGGCAAGCGGGTTGTTGGCAAGTGAAGGCATGGCATTGCGACTTTGACCCTGATGCACATGCACACAGGCTAAATCTCTCCAACAGAACGAACTCAGCTAGACCAAGCATGAATCTGGCTGATGGCCCCCTGGCCTGTGAACAAACACATTGTCCATCTTTCTTCTTGTCTTCATTTCCTTCTCCCTTCCTTCTTTTCCTTCTTTCTCTGTCCCTTCCTTCCATACATTCAAAAACTTTGCACTGAGGTTTTAAAATGTTCCACATCCTAGATACGGACACAGCCCTTATGTTACTTACAAATCTAGTTACTTAAACAAAAATGACTAAGACAGGGATATGGGGATCCCTGAACAGGAAAGCTCAGACAGAGACCGGAGAAGAGGATTCAGGGCTGCTGCAGCCAATCAGGTGGGCCATCCCATCCCTCTTCAAATTTTCTCTCTCTCTCCTTTTTTTAAATTAATATATCTGTCCTTTTCCCTCAAGTCTCCTTTGTTTTCCCTGTGGGCAAGCAGGGAGGGAGAGTCATAAACTGATACTTATTATAATGAATAGTTTTCATTTACTATCTCATTAAGCCTAAATATCTCTTAAGAAAACAATCTTGTAACAGTGGACAGAAGACGGACAAGTGGAATAGTTAAGAGGATGTTACAGGGTGAGATAAAAAGGTTCTAAATGAAGGCAAACAATGTCAGAACTATTTCTCTATGGAAAGGTGTTTCTATTATAAAAGGCCAAATAAAAAATATTCTTCTGGAATAAAGTTGGCTTCTACCTATGTATAGTTGAGGTAAAGATATTCAAATCATAGAATATAGAAGCCACAACCCCAAACCAGCTATTTTTCCACTTTCAAATTTAAAGGCTGAATCATGCATATATCCATAACAATGACAGTAATTATAGCCTGAATTTTTTGAGGGTGTCTCTGTTCCAAGCATTGTGCTAGGTGCCTGATAAACTCATAAGGCCCCAGCGGCAGGGCAAGCATTATTAGATTCACTTTCTAAAGGAAGACATGAAGATTCTAGAAAAGGAAGTAACATACCCAGGGTCATATAAGTAGTAACAGATAAAAAGAGGCAGGATCCAAGCGTTGTTCTGTCTGTCCCCAGAGTCTGTGCCTATTAGATTATGCTATGCTGTCTCCATGTTTATCTTCTACAGTTTCACTTGCATTCCTTTTCACTTCTAGGAATGCTGATTGAGGGGGAAAAGGAAGCAACAGCAAGACTACCAGAAAGGGAATGGGGGCAGGGAGGTAAAGAAAAGGCATGTAAGAAGGAAGAAGAGAAAACCACACCCCTTCCCACACTATGGCTCTTGCTGTAGGAGGAAAGAGACGCTACCGCTGCCGCATCAATAAATTCATTGAGGTAATGCTCCTTGCTGCTTCCACAGACAGGCTAGGAAGAGGGAAGCAGGACTTGGGAACGGCTGCCCCTAAGAGACCTGAGGGCTGCATGACTAACTGCTCAGTCCCTATGCCCATGGGAAGGGCAGTCCTGGGTGCCCATGACCATCACTGACTGTCCATGGAGGGGCAAGTGGAATCTCTCTCCATGCTGGCCCATGGGTGCCCGGGCTCTGAAGTCTGCTCACATCTCTTGATCCCCACCTTTCACTTTGTCTCTTTCCCCCGTCTTCTGATGACCACAAGCCAAACAAACAGCAGAAGAGACTGGACTCATCTGGATTACATTAGTTGCTTGTATCATGCTATTTACATTTATGAAATATTGTATCGCGAGATCACATTTAGTAAAACTTTTTCTTAAAAACAGTTTTATCCTCTAATCCACTTTTTATTGGTTAGAAGCCAAACAAAATGGATCGTATATTTAAAAGCAGAGAGAAGAAAAAAGACATACCATTCTAGAAATGTCTAGCAAGCAAATATCTCAAGAATATTTATTCAAGGGGTTACCCTGGGATGTCAGAGGGGAAACATGAAATCAATTGCCTTGGCTATTGTCACTTTAATATGAAATGTAAACCCCAAATACAACCACAGGCACTTCCTTTAATTTGGGAGAAGTATAATTGTGTTTAGGGAGCGTGGGCAGAGCTCTTACCTGGCATGACCATGGTCTGTGGGGCTGCTGCATCGGTACTTAGGCAGAGACGGCCACCTTTGGCTAATCTATCGCAGAGTAAGGTGATATGTTTCTTCAGTTGGCTTGTGTCTTTGGGTATGTTCAGCTGGCTGTTGAGGTTCAAAGCCTGCTCCTTCGAACTCTTCGACAGGCAAGTCTTCAACAGGTGGGAAATGGCGGCATCCACCGTTTCTTCCCAGCCCTGGATACAAAAGCCAATTTTGAATTAATACAAAGATGACAATGAGAAAAGTGGGCACTTGATGTATTATACAGATTATTGAGTGTTTATGTTCAAGTGTTGGGGACCTGTGAAGAGTGTGGTATCTGGAATATTCCAGACTAGGCTGGTTTGGAATTCTAGCTCTGTCACCTGTTTGACCTTGAGCAAGTTACTTAATTCCTCTTAGCCTCATCTTCGTCTACAAATGAGGATGTTAATAGTCTGTCCCTCCAAGGGTTAGAGATCTATGTATGAGAAGGGTTTAGCCCTGAGCCAGGCATAGAGTAATGAGTAACAACAAAAAGTCTCAGGCATAGGTCTGTTTGATGACCTGGTGGGTAAAGCTGCCAGGATTATAGTTTGTTTTGCCTTATCTTTCTTATCTTCAGCTAAAGGAAAGCGGGCCAGGAGTGGGAGGACCTTTGGATACCCTGGGGGAAACTGGAATGGCGGGAAAACCCTGGTGTCTCCCTCAGGTACACGTTCCACAGCCGTGGAATTATAGGCAGAAACAAAGGAGCTATTTCAAGAAGGATCCGGTGAAACACAGGACCTGCCTAGTACTGCTCACTGTCCAGGTGACAGTAAATGACCCAAAGGAAGTAGGCCATTGCCCCCACTTTTTTGGGGAACGGTGTGGCTGTGCTGCAGTGAAAAACCTAGAAAAGCGCAGTGACAGCTGCAATTCCAGGAACATCAGCACTAGGCAGGGACCTCAGCATTGTCATGGAGAGCACTGGCACCAGCAGGACTGGCATGGGGAGGCACCACCCTCAGGTGGGTTCAGCCAACACTGGCAACAAGGAGTATGGGGTAACGAGCAGGAGGGGTCAGTTTAGGAGCTCCCTTTAGGCATCCCCAGAGGCTCCAGGAATAACTGGGTAAGATCTTTATGGGGATCTGGAGGTCCTAAGAAGCACAACAGGGAAGAGAAGCATGAGTGAAATCTGGGTGTTGTTGTGAATGTGACTCCATCTGTACACAAAGGCTGGTAAGGCCTAGAGCACCACGGGCCTGACCATCTAATACAATTATAAAGAAAGACAAGAAATGAATTTATGATCATAGAATACTGCAGAATAGTGCAAGTCCCTTATATTAGGGGTAAGAGACCTGAGACTCAGAGAGAAGGTTCCTCTGGAACCCCTCATTCCATCCTCAAACTTATCATTTGAGCCACCGCTCAAATATGCAAATCAGATGAGGTTACTTCCAAGCTTCAACTCTGATATGGTTTGGCTGTTGGCTGTGTCCCCACCCACATCTCAATTTGTAGTTCCCATAATCCCCACGTGTCATGGGAGGGACCCAGTGGGAGGTAACTGAATCATGGAGGTGGCTACCCCCATGCTGTTCTTGTGATAGTGAGTTCTCACGAGATCTGATGGTTGAATAAGCATCTGGCATTTCTCCTGCTGGCTCTCATTCTCTCTCCTGCTGCCCTGTGAAGAGGTTCCTTCCGCAATGACTATAAGTTTCCCGACAACTCCCCAGCCACGCAGAACTGTGAGTCAATTAAACCTCTTTTCTTTATAAATTACCCAGTTTCAGGTATTTCCTTATAGCAGCATGAGAAAAGACTAATACAAACTCCTATATTCAAACAGTCATACTGGCATTTAAGGAACTTTCTGCTCCAGCTCTTGCTCCATTGTATTCTATTCCCATCCACCTGCACCCACACTGTCTCTCCCTTAGGCCTCTGCACATGGCCAGCGCTCATGCTGCAATGCCCTAACCTCTACTCTTTATCTGGCCAACTCCCACTTAATGACTTGCTCAGGCACTGCCATCCAAGGGCTGATGGGTGAACCCTCTTTGGGGCTCTGAGACTTCACATACCCAGATGCATCACAGCTCTTGTCACCCTGTGATGTGGGTGCTGTTTGCAGGTCTGGTTTTCCGTGAGAGTGCCTGGAGTTCTCCACATCCCCACACTATTCTTGGTATACAGAGGATGGTCAAGAAATATGTTTGCTGGACAGAGAGATGGTGAGATATAAAACCAGGACCTTAAAGTTGGGAGAGCTTTGGAGATCTTTATGTCTAGTCTCGTGGGAGTTTTCCCAGGATCATTTATACAATAGCAACCATCTGCCTAGGCATAGCTATCTTCAAGATCCAAAATCACTACTTTTTGAGGCAGTTCACTCCTTTCAGGGACATGTGTAACCAACAGAAAACTATTCCCACACTGAGTCAAAGTCTACCGCATTGGCCCTTCTTCTACCCTCCAGAGTCATGCAGAATAAATCTAACCTCTCTTCTACATGACAGCCTGTTTTATCTGTGAAGACAGCAATTCTGTACCCTCTCCTCCAGAATAAACATCCTAGTTCCTCTAGTTCTTCCTTACACAAACAGAGTTTCAAGTTTTTTCTCCATTGTGACCACTCTTCTTTAAATGAGCTCCAATTTGAAACACTTACAAATTTATACAGCTAAGTAGAGAGCCCCTGAGTGACCCCAAAACACTGGGCTGCACCTGGGAATGTAGGTATCCCACAGCCCTCCTTTTTTCTAGGACTTCTCCTGCCAGCCTGGCCTCCAGTTGCCTCTGCTCTCTTGGCAGTTGGATTACACTCTTGATTCACATTGAGTGCACAGACAACTAAGCCCCAGGTCTTTGCCACACTTGCCATGTCTCTTCTTCTAGGTTTATGAAGTTCTCTCTCTCTCTCTCTCTCTCTCTCTCTCTCTCTCTCTCACTTTATTGAGACAGAGTTTTGCTCTTGTTGCCCAGGCTGGAGTGCAATGGCATAATCTCAGCTCACTGCAACTTCTGCCTCCCAGGTTCAAGCGATTCTCCTGCCTCAGCCTCCTGAGTAGCTGGGATTACAGGTGGGTGTCACCATATCTGGCTAATTTTTGTATTTTTAGTAGAGATGGGGTTTCACCGTGTTGGCCAGGCTGGTCTTGAACTCCTGACCTCAGATGATCTGCCTGCTTCGGCCTCCAAAAGTGCCAGGATTACAGGCATGAACCACCGTGTCTGGCCTGCAGTTGGTTCTTCAGATCAAAATGCAGACTCTACATGTTTCATCTAGAGAACTTCCCACTGATTGCCATAATTGGTTAACTGGGACTTTTCACTCTATTGGCCCACTTCTATTGGCCCACCTGTAGGTGTCACTAGGCAAATTAGGAAAAAAGTAAATGATTTTAAAGTCATCTTGAAAATCCTTTCAAGAGATTCAAGAGACCCAAAAGACCATAAAAACAGCTTCCTACCCCAAACCACTAAAGAATAATAAACCACTGGTTGTTACAAAGACATCTCTTTACTACTACCAAAATCTAAACTAGACTAATATCTAGAATTGACCTTGTATTTCAGTAATAATGGGAAGAGGTAAATGAAGACAAAATAGTAACCCAGACATCACTGGAGAGGACATGTTTTCAATTGGAGTCATTGACAAAGACCTCTGGAGTATAAGAAGAAAAAATCCTTTGAATATAATTTGGCATTTGTATGCTCTGTGGTCATTTCAGCATTAAAATAGTTCCTACTCTCATTCATTTAAGGAAACTACTGTATCATAAATAGATTACTGTAACATATTAGATAATTTAAGTAGATATGACATTTAGTTAATACAGAGTACTACACAATTTCTTTTCCTAATG
The DNA here is from genome assembly GCF_043159975.1 of Macaca nemestrina. Taxonomy (NCBI): domain Eukaryota; kingdom Metazoa; phylum Chordata; class Mammalia; order Primates; family Cercopithecidae; genus Macaca; species Macaca nemestrina. The sequence goes on along the minus strand of NC_092128.1, from coordinate 104,110,587 downwards.
CCAACTTGCAGATCAAGTAAAAAACCATGTCATGTTTAGGTATTTGGCATGGGATACTTCTTTAATATAAATGAGGCATGATGCCAGTACTTTAGAAAGATTGCCACTAAAATACGGAGTTATTACTTGGAGGGACTGAATTGCTACATAAATTCAAATATAAGACTAAAAGGAATATCTTTGAGACAAAAAAAGAGCCTTTGAGAGTTTCGTTAAATAAAAATACAATGTGATAATTCACTGATCAAACATGTAGCATACTTACCTATGGAAATGTGAAATAAAATTGTGGAATCTAGAATCTCAGGTGTGAGAAGTACCTTAAAGGTAAGCTACTTTAAACAGCTTTTTGGTATTTGAGTCCATTACCTTTATTCATAGCTCTTAAATTGGTAAGGCTAATGTTCAGTTTTAATGTCTAAATACATACACATACTACATGCACATACCTAACCTTTATCCTTTAAAGATGAATATCAATCATACTAGTATTTTTGTCTTATATTGTGAGAGTAAAAGAAAATCTTAATTTGGGAAATACAGCACTAAAAATTTCTGGAATTGGGCATGTGCTCTTCAGTGAGAATTGATTTTTGTAATAGTTCTCAAATCCACAATTTGCTGTAAATTCCAGGTTGACCTGTGTGTATGGCTTCTAGAAAACAACAGTGCTGGGGGAGTGGGAGGGAACTGGGGAAGGGAAGGAAAGGGGACAGATGGAAGGGAAGGGAAGGGAAGGGAAGGGGACCGGAGGGGAGGGGAGGGAAGGGAAGGGAGAAGGAGTTAGTTAAATGTGCATGTTACTCTATTTTATCTTCTCCACAGCCCTTGTCGTTATTGGAAGTTAACTTATCCATTGGGTTTGTGGGGATTTTTTGGTTTACTTTGTCTAGTCCAGTATTGATAACTGGGTTTTCCTTTGTTTCCAGACCTTGCCTTTACCCAAGTCCCCTACCAGAGCCCTTGCTTTGGGAGCCTGCTGAAAGTGTCACTCCTTGATAGATAGCTGCCTAGCTTCCGCAAGATCCCTCCAGGGAACTGGACCCAGGGGCCGAGGGCCTACCTGCTACCTGACTTCTCCAATGCCAAGTTGCCTGCTGTATGCATCCCCCAACATGGCTGCCCAGTTCCCTGCTTCCACATCTTGCCAGCCTGTGCAGAGGCTTCTACACTCCATGCTGGTCCCAGATGCCTTTGTGTACCAGTATGATTGCTGGTGTGCCCTTCTTCTGTGAGCCAGCTCTTTATATTCAAGGACCTGGCCTTGCCTAGTCTGCTCCTCCTGACTGAATTCAGCTGAGCTATGCTTCTTGCTATCCAGAGTCCAGAGAACCACAGCTGAATTTCTGACTGCTTTGCTTTACTACCCTGCTAGTCACCACTGGTCAATAGGCCTAAATACCAGATCAAGCAAGTGGCTTATCAGAAACAGGGGGAAGTAGAAAGTTTGACCACACTTGTAAAGTTAATTTCCTAGGGTATCGACAAAAGTAACCAAAGCACAAAATAAACTAAGAAAGTACTCCCATGCCACCTGTGAATCAAAACAGTTGAGTTGATGATAGCTGTCCTGAGGCTCCTGGGTTCTGACTTAACCTCATTCACCTCATCTGCCCCTTCACTGTGTGATCTTAGGTCACTCATTTCATCTGTCTAGGGTACACGTGCAGTCTCCACAAAACAGCAATCATACTACTTTTTATGCCAATCTTATATAAATGGTACGGCACTCTGAAATCTTAAGTGGAAGATACTATGAAATGAGCAAATTTATTCAATCCTACTTTTTTAAAAATCAGAAAATAGAAGTATGTCATTGAAATCTAAAGTTCCAAGTCATAACCTTAAACTTCTTTTCAAACAAATTATAAACTCCTGCAAACCTATGTTTATAATAGAAACAGTACCACATCCTTAACTACAGTGGTATAGGGAAAACCCACAAAATGCCACAGTAACATTTATTACCAAATGTGCACCCAGTTAACTCTAAGGGAGTGAGAAAAGGTTAAAAAACAAAAACAAACAAACAAAAACCATGAGACCTGTTAAAAGAACAAATGTAGATTTTGTGGCAGGAGTCCAGATTTCAAGTGAAAAGAGAAGACTCAGAAATGGCCCATCTTGCGTTACATATTTGAAGGCGAAACAACTTTCATATCACATTCATTTATCTTAATAACAAACTGTATTAAAGGGAAAGAAATTTCTCTTCAATAGATGTAAAGGATTCACAATGAAAAGTGTTTGGTATTTATAACTGATCCACAGAACATTATGGTTATTACTTTGTATGGTATTGTATTAGATTATATTTAAACATGCTAAAACTAATTGTATAATGGGTCATTGTAAACCCCAGAACAAATAAAACTTTGTACTTTAGTTCTAAACTATGTATTGTGGAAAGTATAGGGCCTTTTCAGGATCTATCTAGGTTCAGATTATTTCCAAATATTATTTGCTTGATTGTAATCAGTGAAATCCCCATGTCATGCAAAGAGGGTTCAAAATCTTGAGCAATTCACCTTTGAAAAATAAAACAGCCCTTTGAATGTAAAATAGAAAATAAAATAAAATAAAAATGAAAGCAAGATGTATTGTCTATATGGCATCTTAAGTTTAAAATCATATTCAATGTTTTTATAAAATAAAGCACTGAAAAAAATCAGCTCTAATTTTTTCAACTCATCATAAAATGAAGAAAATTCCACAGGTAATCTACTAACTCTCATTCCCCAGTATCATTCCTTTTTATTTTAAATGGAAACAATCTATTGGACTTTTGGAATTCTCCGTATCTTTGTCACAACTCACAAGCAGTAAAAATTTAATTGAGATTTCAACCAAGAGTAGACCAGTGTGCACGTTTATCCACACCATTTTGTGGAAAATCAAGCACACTGCATCCTATTGGATGAAATGGATGAAAATCTAAAACCTCTTTAACAAATGTAAGCTAAGAGACCTTCAGAGAGTTCGGCTGCGGTGCTAGCAGAAAGCACAAAGTTGCTGCAAACCAACCCATTCTGATCCCTTTTGTAAGCTTATGTTTTCCCAGGAACATTTATATTTGACCTGTACTCCATTCCAACCCCAAATTCTTTAGATGGAGGAACATAAAGTAGATTACCTGAAGTATTATAAAATGTGATCCTGGATGGAGATCATCAGTTTTAAAACAAAGCTAAACACTAATGATGTCTGATGGAGCCAGTCACCTTGACTAAGCATCAAAGTTTAGTTCAAGCAAAAGTTTCCAGTTACCTGCACTACTCAGAAGCAACTTACAAAAAAAATTAAAGACTGGAAAATCAAATTGATAACACAATTCCAGGGGAAAGCTGTTTCTGGTGGTGGTAAATTACATCACTTGGACCAGATTTCCCAGTGAGAACAACTGGAAAAGAACATATAAAAATCATTCCTTTGAAGGCACAGGAAAGCTAACATCATAGTGATAAATTACCGGGTCAAGATCCAGGGGACAATGAAGGCCCAAGAAAGACGAGCCCTGAGTTTAAGGCTGCCTTTTCCTCTGCGGTCGTTAGCTATGTGGCCTGCAACACTGAGCCTTCACTTATTCACCATCTCACACTATGACTTGCACTTATTTATATATTTCCACAAAAGGGGAAGTATGGGCCATGAAAGTACATTGGTTTAGAAGTCAGAAGACCTACACTGTGGCTTTATGTCGCTGGGAAAATTTAAGCTTTAAACATAAGCTTAATGTCTCTGGGAAAATTATTTTAGTTCTCTGTATCTCAGTTCCCTCATCAGTAAAAAACCAGGACAATATTTCCCTTGCCAGGTGCTTACTAAGATTTAATGAGACATATTTAGCAAATGCAGGTAGTTAATCCCATACCAATATTCTTACTTGTGAGAGTTCTCCCTAAAGTTTATCTTTTCTTTGCGGGTTCACTTGAATAACAGCAGCAGAAATAGCAGCAACAGCAACAGAAGTAAAAACTATTTTGGGGCTGGGCGCAGTGGCTCACACCTGTAATCCCAGCACCTTGGGAGGCCGAGGCAGGTGGATCACAAGGTCAGAAGTTCGAGACCAGCCTGGCCAAGATGGTGAAATCACTTTTTGTATTTTGTAAAAATATAAAAATTAGTTGGACGCAGTGGCAGGCACCTGTAATCCCAGCTATTCGGGAGGCTGAGGCAGGAGAATCACTTGAATCCAGGAGGCAGAGGTTGCAGTGAGCTGAGATCGTGTCACTGCACTCTAGCCTGGGCAACAGAGCAAGACTCCATCAAAAAAAAAAAAAACTATTTTAGACCTCTTATGTGCTGAGAATCTTACAAATATTATTTCAATTAATTCTCTCAACGACCCTATGAAAGGGTATTATAACTTCCAACTAAGGATTTAGATTTAAGGTACTTCACTGAAAATGTCATAATTATTAAAAGTGGGAGTTGTAATATAATCCAGGACTATATAGCTGTAAATACCACACTTGACCACTGTGGCCCAGAGCCCTTATTTCCCATTTCGTTATGTTTATCTTTCAATCTGTTATCATTAGGTCTGCTTAGGCTCCTTTTACTTTACTGGGCTCCAGAAATGACTTCTTCCCCTAGAAGATTCATGGTCATAATTAACATATGCACAGACCCAAAATTTAAATCAGCTTCTTTATCCAAATGAATAATCTGCATACAATTAAATGAGATTTTACTGCATTAAAAAAAAAAAAAAAAAAAAAAAAAAAGCACAATGCTCTGTGCCAGTTTGGTTAGGTCAAACTTTTACAAGAGTCCACCAAAGCTTTAAGCGCCTTCAGAGACTACTGTAACTGACATATGGTTATAGCCTTTGGACACCATGGCTCCTGAAAATGTAACAATGGTCAGACATGATTCTAAGGAGTCTGAAGTACAAACACTCATTGCAGGCACTCATCATTGAGAATACTTGGAGCAGTCACTCCTATTATCAAGACATACAACACAATGGGTCACATAAGACTCCTCAAGTGCCCACATATTTGACAGAGTCTGGGAAAACTTTTATTGCCACCTAGGACAAGAGAAGAACCATATGAGTAAGCTAAAGGTATCAACTCCTCTCCTGACAATGATGTGTTCTTAACAATCTCAAAGAACAAGGAATAACTGAACTCAGGGAAAAAAGTGTCTAAAAATACATGAAACCACAGATTTAAGTGAAAAGCAGTACAGGTTTCTTTTCTTTCTTTTTTTCTCTCCTCCCTTTAATTACTTTGAATTTTTCAGGACCACCCAGAAACTTCACTATTTTAAGACATGGTTATTTATTTCTCTCTTGATCAGGACCGCCAATGGATATGAAACAGCTCCAGAAGGTCCACATGCTAGATTTCTATTTCTATTTTCTTCCAATAGAAATCAAGTCTGGAGGAAAAAAATATTTAGAATTGCATCTGGAATGACAGAGCTGCACATCATTCAATGTTAGTGTCATTTTTCACAGTTATCAAGCTAAGATAACAGCAGGGGAGCAGCACAAATCTCAAAACTGTAGAGTAATGGTGATGAAGTAGTATGTTTATCCACACATTCATCCTAATTTTAAATATCGTTGTCTATAGTTTAAATTTGAGTCTATACAGTCATTTATTTTAAAAGTATTTATTTAGAGCCAACTAGTACAAGACACACTAAATACTGTGGGGTTTTTTTTTCCAAAAAGGTGAATCAGATATGGATCCTACCTTAAAGTAGCTTACACTCAAGTGATAATAGAAGAATACATACAAAAATATAATGATATAGAAAATGGAATGTACTTAGAGAAGTAAAGTGCTTTAGCGATTATTTGTTTTAGCTCTCATGCCCTAGCCCCCATCCTAGAACAATATGAAGAATTATTTGTCAAATAAAAGTTATTCAGACAGAAAGGTCTATACAATAATGTAAATATAAATAATATAAAACTTTCCCAACAGTTTTGTACAAAAATTAATTATATAGCTTGAGTTCATTTTAGTGTTATATGAAGCAAGCCACAAGTTGATTAAATTTGCCAGCATTTTCTGGTATAGGCTTGAGCACAGACACATATAACTATAAAATATAAATCTACATTTATCCTTGTGAAATAGATTGGAGAAGAGTAAAAATTCACTTTGATCACTTGGTCCAAAGTTACTCCATTGAGTCAGACTGTTCATTTTTGTGAGGCCCCTTAATTTGGGTTCAAATCTTGCCTCTGTTATTTTCTAGATGTGTGGCCTTGGACTTATTTCCTCATCTATAAATTGGAACAAAGATAAAAGCACAAGTAGTTGACTTGAGAGCGGAGCCAAGAAGCGCCAATGGGGAGTGGCGAAGTGTGATGAACAGTGGAGAAAAAGCAATAAAGGGTATGCTGTTGAGCGGCAACTGGTGCTCACTCCTGCCAGAGAACTCTGGGGGATGGTGTATAACATAACTCTCACAGTTACCCGCATAAAGGATGAGGGAACCTGGGTATTAATCTACTAAGTCTATCAGTCATTGGCTGAGCATGGTGGCTATGTAGCTTCTGCCAAACAGGGATAGTCCTCAGGCAAAAACTGCAGGTGTTGAGCAGGTGGAAGCATTCAGGAATGGTGAGAGGTTAAGAGATAGGTATGGGACATGCACAGCATGTGCTACCACTGCCTACTTCAAAGGGGCATAGTGAGGATTAAATGAAATAACAGATGAAAAGTCCTTGATCAATGCCTAGCCCATAATAATGCTCAATAAAAGTTAATTTTCTTACATTCCTTGGCATATCTTATTTGGGTGTGTGTTTAACTCTTCTCCCATTTTCTTTACAAAATAGAGAAATTTAGTTAGTGAAATTCACTGGACTTAGTTCTAAGACTGCTAACCAATGTTTATGACCTTGAATTCAGACCCAATAGGTTAGAAAGGAACTAACAACTGCTGTTAAACAATACAAGTTAGATTTTTATTTCTCAGGCAGCTGGGGAGTTTCACCATTCCAAATGCAAGAAATGAAACATATTCCTGTTAACACTGTTAGTGACTTCACCCACAAATTCTTATTCATTGCTGTGGGTGAGAAGATCTGTGTTCACTCAGTTCTCACAAACTACTTATCAGTGAGATCTTAATCTAAATTTCCTATGTTATGCAATAGACCACATTTAAAATGATACCAATAGATACTCAATCTTCATTACTTCTCACTGTTTATACATGGCTTTCTCTTCAAAAAGCAACAACTGGTAAGACTTTCCCTATTTACTGTATATGAAATGTGCTTCTAGTCAAAAACACCTATTCCAAGATGGGAAGTCATGGACTTGCCTTTTTCTATGACTTCCTATGCCCAATTCAAACCACTCATAAATTCCCTCTTAATAAAAAAGACTACAATGATCATTTCTTTACTCTGTGCTTACAAACATGTTCCATCAATTTTTTTTCTTTTTTTTTTTTTTTTTTTTTTTTTTGAGATGAAGTCTTGCTGTGTCACCCAGGCTGGAGTGCAGTGGCACGATTTTGGTTCACTGCAACCTCTGACCCCCGGGTTCAAGTGATTCTCCTGCCTCAGCCTCCCCATTAGCTGGGATTATAGGCGCCTGTCACTGCACCCAGCTAATTTTTGTATTTTTAGTAAAGACGGGGTTTCACCATCTTGGCCAGGCTGCTCTTGAACTCCTGACCTCATGATCCACCTGCCTTGGCCTCCCAAAGTGCTGGGATTACCAGTGTGAGCCACCGTGCCTGGCCTATGTTCCATCAATTCTAGGACATTTCTCCCCCACATCCCAGAAGTAGGATTGTGTCTTATACTCAGTGGTATATAACAACTTCTGGCTTTCAGGTTCTGGTTATGCTATAGTTTTCATTGCCTGAGTATGTACAGCCTTTATCTTAGCAGTCCATATCATGTCATGTCCACTGACTTGTGTGCAATGTGAATACTCCTCATTGAATTAATTACCATTTAAATTATCTTTTAAAACTACACCATGACTTATGATTGAGTAAAAAAGTTACTGTGTGCACAGAAAGGTATGGAAATAGTGTAGTTAGAAGTATAAAGTTAAACTGAGTGAGGCAAACATTCATGACTGAAGAATGACAGCAATTTCATATTTTCTCACAAAGCAAAAGCTAAGCTGTAAGCTTTCCAGGATGTGAGACAAGAAAATACACCCAGATAGAATAAACTGTGTTATGTTTTGTTATGGAAAGACACGCAGAGAGATCACTATCCTATGTCAAAGTCAAGCAATACAACTAAGGTCAGGAAAAAAAACTGGCAAATCCCTGAAACAGATGTGGTTTAATTAATTAATGTATCATGTAGGACTATTGTTAGAGCATTAAACATCAATTTGCCTAAAATTTCTTGCTGACTTTGGACAGAGGCCGCTTAACTTCAGGCAACATACAGTTCAACTGAGGAGGAAAAGTGAAGTTTTGAGTTTAGTCAAAAAGGAAAGTTTTTGAAAGGATGTAAGAGGCTCAGAAAAAAGAAATCATGAAGGCAACAGTGGCACACTCAAGAAATGCTGCACGAACAACGCTCTTTGTAGTATACAGGACAATGCTACATGGAAAAACACAGCAATGAGCTGTAGTTTAAGGACCTGTCATGATTTAGGGGAATCAAACTTGGAATGTGAAGAAGTTTCAGGGATACCTTACTCAATTTATGTTGCTTGTATCTTTCTTCTTATTCAGGCACAAGAGTAACGTATGATAAAATTTATGTCTAAATACATCTAAGAGAGCTCTTTCAATAATAAAAAAATTTAAGTGATAAAACTTTTATGTCATAGTTTAATTGGCAGTTTTTTTTCCCCTGATTCATTCACAAAGCAATGCCATAACTTAGAGTAGATGGCATCTTATTGCTGAAATACAGTGGCAATAATAACTACCAATCTTGGATGCCTGTCACATGCCAGGCACCATTATTTGGCATTTCATGTACATTACCTCAATTAGTCCTTACAAAGCCTTAAGATGTATATATAGAGTGTCCTCGTGAAACCTGCACACCTTTGAAAAGTCGGTGCCAAATGAGGTCATGCACCTAATGCAGTTTTTACAGCATTTAGCACCACTGTATTATTATTGTTGTTATTATTATTGTCTTCCAAAGGATATCAATAATTAAGCACCAAAACCCTGAATCTGAAATGATAGTGAAGATGCCCCAGGGAAATTCAATGTGTAGTTTAACTCATTGAGAACAAACCATTTTTAGTTACTTTGTGTAAGCAATATAATTGGGATATATATTTGCATATCTTATTGAAGGAGAAAAAATTTATTATATATTTTTCTCACTCGATGTTTATTATGTTATAGTAAATCATTTACAGTACCCAAAGCTAACGAAGGCTGGATTCCATTGTTTAACTTTTTTAAAATACAGGAAATTCCCTCTGTAACAGCTCCCATCCTAACCCTGTGAAAGGGGTGAGCCTGTGGTTCTGAGCTCCTCAGAAACGGCCATTTCCTCACTCTGTATAGACGGTGTTTTCCATCAAACTCCAGTTACCCCTTGATGAGAAAGGTACTAAAGAACCACATTCATTAACTTTCTTAATATCATGTTCCCCTTCTGTACCATTTGTTTGCCGGTTCAGTAAGAATATAAAAAGAAAGCAACCTGAAATCAAATCCGAATGGCCACTCTCACCTCTCCAAAGCAGAACCAGTCCTTGGGGAATAGTCTAGTTCACCACTGTACAGATAAGGAAACCAATACTCCGTGAGTTCCACCACTTTCTAAGGACACAAAGCTAGTTAAGTATTTGTTCCAAAAGGGATTTGAACCCACAGTCTGACCTAATTCTGTTCAACTGATATGCCACAGTTCATATTTTTCAACTATTAGCTTTTAGGTTGCTTTCAGTGCTTCATAATTCTAAATGTAAACATTATGGTACCAAATGGATTTTAGTTTACTGCTTTTAGCGCATTAAGTTAGATGACTGATGCCAAGTATAAGATTTGTGTTATGACTGACATTTTCTTAGAGGACTCTCAGGAAAGACCATATCAGAAATAAGTGGGTATGTCTATTTCACCATATGTCTGTCAGCACTATATATAGTAACAAATTTGGCTAACTCAATATAGGTGAAGGGTACCTAACAGTTGCTTTCACTTGTATATATTCATCACTGCTAAGATTGGAAATGTTTGTGTATACTGACTTGAATTATGAGGATATGTGAATGAACATATATATGAATATTTATTTGTGGTGGTCTGACTATAATCTATCTATATCTTTTAATATCTGTACAGAAGAGACCAGGTTTGGCTCTTATAAAACCCAAAAATATTTGAAGTATCTTAGAAAAAGGGGAGGGGTGTGGAAACAGAGGTAGTACACTTCCTTTTCAAAAACTGATTAAAATCTACACAGTTGTTAGACAAGCATCTGTAATTATGTGAGACATTATGAAAATAAATGGAGTATCAAGCAATACTTGTATACAACTATATGTTTAATTGCTTTAATTCTGTGGGGATGTAGAAGAATATTTCCTTATATTTATTAGAATATAGGACAAGTACAAGTACGGAAAATAATTTTAGAGTATTTAATGACAAATAAATTGTATCATACCCTCCAAGTGAAATTCACAAGAGAATGGGAAGCCAGAATAAAGAGGGAGGAAATGAACATTGATTTACTTCTTAAAGAGAATATATGGAAGGGTAGAGAGAGGACACGATTTTAAGTGAAGAAAAAAATCCCTCTTCACTCTGGCTTGATGGAGGAAGCTGTGTACCCATGGTTCACCTTTCCCAGAATGAAGGGGGTAGCCGGGGAGTCACACAAAATGAGCTTTAGAAATCAGATATGGTAGAGCCAAGTGACTGAAGGTCCTCAATGCCTGGCACTGGAGTTCAATCTGAACAGGGGCCAAAAGAGCCATGTCAAGTGTGTACACAGCTGTGTGATGGGAGAGCACTGGGCTGTGAGTCCAGCAAAGATGTGGGGGGCACACCAATGCAGAGACACGGGCAAAAAGGCTACTTTGGATGCCAACACAGAAGGTTTTCAGGTGCAAAAACAGGGCCTGAGCCAAGGGGCTTTTCCAGAAAGATTTCCAAATGAACAACAGCGGGCCAGGGAGATGAACTGAACACAGACATGCAGGGAGACACAGAGCCACATGTTGTGGTCCACAGCACAGAGGGCATGCTGCTTTTAAAGGAAGGAAGGCCAGCAATTTCCATGTATATGTTTCTAAAACAATGTACTGTCACAGAAATGTTAAAATAATCTCTTTGTAATTAGCAAAGAGATTAGGGAAACTAGATCAAACTAGGTCAGGGAAAGGTATTTTAAGAAAACCGAATTAATATAAACACACCTCTAGCCAGGAATAAAATTGGTAAGCATTATGAAGTTGATGATGATCACTATTTTCCTCACTGTGATTGTTTGAATTTAATTATTACACTATTCACATTTAAATCCTACTTTATTTCACAGAGGATTTGAAAAGGCATACAGAGAAAGTGACACTTCAATTAATGCTTTATTTGGTTATTTAGTCTCCTTATTTTAAAATGCATAAATAGCAAAAGTGTCCATTAAAGCACCCTTCAATATTTGATGTAAAGAAAGTTTTTTAAATTACACATCAAAACTTGTGCATTGTATTCTACTTGACTTCTATCCTATACTATATTCTACAGTACTTCAACTATTTCACTTTTTCAAAACAGCAAGAAAACCATCAAAAAGGCTCTAAGATATACTCAACTGTAGTGAGACAGAATATTATACAATTAAGTAATATCAGTTGCATCTCACTAGCAGCAACACAGGGTACGTGGTCATTATAACATGAAACTAGTTCTTTCATGTTTATCTTGCTGGCTAAGATCATGGGAATTACCAAAATATTTACTTTCTGCACTATGTTCCCATAGACAGTTATAATTGGGATGATACTTTAACAGTCACAAAGGCAGACTTAATACTGACAACAGACTTCCTCCTTTTGTTTGCCTTTTAAGAAGAGGTCATTAATAATGGCAATGATTAGCCATTGCAGTCATCACTCAACCCAGACAGCAAGCACAATGGCCCTTACATCAAATCTGACCTATGACGTAAAAGTCTCTCAACTTTGTAAGCGAGCTTTGATAATTCCCTCCACACAATAGCATTTCCTATTATAAACATCTGTTTTCTCACATGAACCACGTTGAACATGTTAAAAATAAGTTTCTCTTTCCATATCAGTTTGTAAAAGGGATAATCAATCAAGAAATAAGGCTGAAGGCCCAAGTCTCCTTCCCCCACTGATGTAAATTTCCATCCTAACTTTCCCAGGGGATTTTTAAGTTCAGTACTAGGGAAGGTAACTATTAAACCCTTAAGAACACAGTAAAGCTTTCCTTCTTCAAATTATAGATAATATCTACTAAAGACATTGAATGTACTTTAAAAGAAAAGAAATAGTCAGGCATAATGCTAAACAATGTGCTAACCAATTCCTTCCAACTCTAGGATTCTACGCAATCAGGTCCCCAAATCAGTGAACTATTGCTCTTTTCATTAGAGATTCCTCTGGAGTCAGGTGAGCATAAATGAATATTAGAACAGACGTCTGATACAGGCAGTTTGGAAATATCAATACTGCTCCTCCTTGTTCTCTTGCCATAAGCTGAATGAAGAATCTTAGTCATTTAAGCTGTTTACTAAGATAATGAGAAGCAGATTTGTACAGAGATCAGGAAGGGCCAAGAGGATTCATCTACATACCAACTCCAAGTGACAGTGACCACTTAGAATGTTGTATTCAAAAGGATTCTGAGACCATGTGCAGGCTCAACAGAAAAAAATTCAACATGGTTACAATGTTTACCAAGGCCACATGGGGAATAGTAACAGCAGCACTTGTGCCAGCTTCTTGCCTCTCTTATATGCATACATCTCCCCAAAGAAGTTTCTTCTTCCTAAAAGTGTCTGGTTATTGCAAATCTGAACAGGCTGAACCTAGGATACCACAAATAAGTACTGCAAATGCAAACACCATGGTATAACTTAATGTCAGTATCTTACCCTACTTTCATTAGTGTGTCAAAATGTGCTGAGGTGGTTAACTCAACTGATAAGATGTTTTTTCTCTTGATCACTGACAATGCTATGCAACAGAACTTTCTGCAATAACGGAAATGTCCTATATCTGGGCTATCCAGTGTGGTAGCCACTCATTCACATGTGGCTATTGTGTAGCTGAAATACAGCCAGTGTGTTCTTAATTTTATTTCTTTGTATTTAAATTTCACGTGGCAAGGGGCTATCATATTAGGCAGCACAGGACTAGAATGTTTGCTTGCAATGTTAAAGTAAATCCACAGAGGATTGGCTCTAAGTCTGTTTTGCTTCCTGAGGTATGCTATGTGCCTAGAACACTGCCTAAAACGTAGTATGTGCTAAGATATTCACTGAATGAATAAATGAGTAAAGAGATTTGTCCTATCAGGTCATCCTGAAGTATGGATGGTTTTGCATCTTTCGGCTTCTGTGCAGCATTGAGGGAGATGTGTGTAATATCACAATTAAACACTCTCTCAGACTCAAACCAGTAGCACAGCCCTCACTGGGCTTAGTAGATAAAGTATTTTCCATAGAACTTCAAGCAAACAGAGGGTCAATCGAGACACATTTAAATTTTGCATTGAGAATTCAAATACCCTGAAATATCCCCAGCTCCTAATCTGAAAGATATGAAAACAATTTATTTTAAAATTGGCCAGTCTGATACTCTGCTGGAACATTATTTTGGATGGCACTTCTTTACCATCACAGGAAGATGGTAGGGACAATAGTAGGTTATCAAACGAAACCGAGGGTAAGAGCTTTTTTAGGAGACACCAAATAGAACATTTAATGTTCTTCTATAATGAAAAGGGGTATCCCTACAAAAAGACATCTGGCACATATAACTTTGAGCACCTTTAAAAATTTACTTATAACAGTCTGCAATACCAGCATTTATTTGCCCCAAAATAGTATTGAGGAGTGACAAAAATGGAAAGGCATTATTAAAGAGACAGATCACAGACAACGATTAATTCTGCTCCAAATGAAGTGGCATTTTAAACAAAATACTGTCAATATAGAGTGGAGAACGTTACTTTTCATTAGCAATAGCACATTCTAAATATTTTTGCATTGTGAACCTGATGTCATTAGAGAGAAAATACCCAGAGTTGGCTATTGCATTTGGCTGCCTTTTAACACATGCCATCAAAATAACAACAAATCATTACACAGTGCTGTCTGAAACATAAACAAAACATCATCTGAGCACTTTCTTTCACCTCTCAATACTTGTGGGGACATGTGACCTTGAGCTGAGAGGCTCTTCTGAAAATGTTGTCCACATGTCTAAAGTTTTCCCCCTCACATGTGTACTCTGCCATCCACCCTCAACCAAACCATCTAAATTACATTCAGATTTTTGTGGTATCATAATAACTTCAATATGGGATATATTTTCAACATTCTGGTAAGAGAGTCCTTTCTTCCCTGCCTCACCCTTCTTCCAAGTTATTTCAGGTTTGCATATTTCATTTTCACATCTCAGTGGGATACCCATCATATAACATTTATTTGTGAGGTCTAAAGGCATAATGTGGGGGATTGTGAACTAGCATGTCAAAACCACATACTGCATGCGTATGTCTTAAAGAATGAAAAAGGATTCCTTTTTTCTCAAGATGTATAAGCTGTCTCAACAGTATAAGTCCAAAGCGAATACCACAACCTAATTAAAGATGAAGAGCATAACAAGCAGTATTAAAATGTCTTTTTTGATTCATTCTTCTCCAAGTTATGTTTTTATCAAATGTCTTGTCTCATTAATGACTCCAAAGACATAATGAGTATACATACCTTCTAATCTCACCAAATTCAGAAGAGAGTTGAAAGAATTTTCTTCTACATGTTTTGGGGGCTATGACAGTGGAGAATGTACAGGCAGGGTAGAAAGGGACTTTCAGAAGAGACTAAGTCCATTCACCTGCCTACAGGGATAAGCATGCTTATATATTCCCAGATGAATAAGACTTTTTAAAGATCTCTCAAGTAAGAAATACCACAATCTCTTCTGGGTACCAATTCCTACATTTAGAACATTTATTTCTAGGAAGGTCTTCCTTTGAGTTTAACCATGCTTCAGGGCCAGCTTCATGAGCATTCAAGCTCTGCAGTCACAAAGGGGCTCATGCTCAGAGGGACCACCTACCAGCCCTGCCTGGCTTAATGTTTTGTTGTCACCATCTTGAAATTTTTAATAATTTTACCTCTGAACTTGTGTTTCCTAAATGAACTATGATGGAGCAATGAAGCACATGTATGAAAAGGGAAGATATATGCAGTATGCATGCCCCCTTTCTCCTTTCTGCCTCATTCACATGTAGCCCCATGAGCTCTGAATTCCTGTGGCCCCGTGATGAATAGGGGTTCAGGGAGACTCAAAGCAATTCAAAGGATGGCATGTTATGTCTAGACTGATTAAGTGGGGACACTGGTAGCCCTGAGAGGCTTTCCATGAGAACGAGATACATTTTGAATAAAGAAGGAAGGCAACAGAGTTCAAAGCAACAGGAATGACTGAAGAAGCCCATTGTATCTTTTCTTACTCCTGTTACTTCCCCTCTATTACCGAGTCACTTACAGTTAAAATGATAACATAGAAGGAAAGAAAAAGAATGATACATAGTTCCTTTCCCTTTCAGTTCTTCCTTTCTCATCAGTAAGCTGAAGGTAGAGAGCACAGGAAGATACGCACACATCAACAAATGAAATAAAAAGTTAAGTCTGGTGATTCCACAGTTCTATAAGAACAAAACACATGTGTAAGTACAAGCTACAAAATATAAATTGTGTAATTTTGTTGATTCTGCATATGAGTCTAATGCTGTCATATTTGTATTTCAAAGAGGCACTGCACATTACAAAGACCAATGGTAAAATTCACACTAACAATTTAAATTTTTAATTTTTCTTACTTAGAACATAAAATAGCAAATAAAAAATGCCATGACAAGTCAGGAGAGACACCACAGAAAGAAAAATGCTTTGCTTTTAGTACCTGTTTTAACAGCACTTTAGCACCTTTTCCCCTAATTTTTGAACAAGGAGGTCTGTGTTTTCATTATGCACTAAGCCCCGCAAATTACGTAGCTGGCCCTGACTCGCTTCCTCATGCTCCAGATTACATCCACTGCATCTATTCTTCGAGGTCACCATTTGTTAGTTTTCACCCTTTCCTTCGTTCATCTACACCACAAATATTGACTGCTCTGTGCTCAGGCACTGTGCCAGGTACTGAGGACACAAAAAGGAGTAAGATATTATCATTCCCCTTAAGTGTAGTTGTGAAGATGGACAAATAACCATGGAAAGTTAATAAGACTGGGCCAGGTGTGATGGTTCATGCCTTGTAATCCCAGCACTTTGGGAGACCGAGGCAGGTGGATCACTTGAGGTCAGGAGTTCAAGAACAGCCTGGCCAACATGGTAAAACTCTGTCTCTACAAAAAAATACAAAAAAATTAGTTGGGCATGGTGGCATGTGCCTGTAATCCCAGCTACTCGGGAGGCTGAGGCAGGAGAATCGCTTGAACCCAGGAGGCGGAAGTTGCGGTGAGCTGAGATCGCACCATTGCACTCCAATGTGGGCAACAGAGCAAGACTCTGTCTAAACACACACACACACACACACACACACACACACACACACAAAACTGATCTTGCATGACTTTAGTGAGGACAATAAATAATAAACATAAAATGTACAAATCACTTCTAGTAATGATTGCTAACCTTTAGCACTCTATTTAATTATCTCATTTACTTCCTATTACAACTTATTGGGTAGGTCCTATTATTGTTTCCATCTTACAGCTACAGAAGAGAGATTTAGAACAGTTAAGAAATTGAACCACAGTGATTTTGTCACTAAGTGATGGAACCAATAAATGAAGTCACTCAAACCTGTTTGACTACGAAATCTGAGTTCATAAGTGACAGCTATCATTCTTATTAATATAATCCTAACCATTATTTATTTTCTAGTATTACAGTTGTGTCTCCATTTCTAGTTTCTCAAAGGTCAATTTTAGTTGCAATTTTGTCAATCAACTTATAATATATCATTCACCACTAAACAAAAATGTGTATTCTTTTTTTTTTTTTTTTTTGAGGTAAAGTCTAGATCGGTCCCCAGTCTGGAGTGCAGTGGCGCGATATCAGCTCACTGCAACCTCCGCCTCCCAGGTTCAAGCGATTCTCCTGCCTCAGTCTCCCGAGTAGCTGGGATTACAGGCATGCGCCACCATGTCCAGCTAATTTTGTATTTTCAGTAGAGATGAGGTTTCCCCATGTTGGTCAGGCTGGTCTCAAACTCCTGACCTCAGGTGATCCACCCACCTTGGCCTCCCAAAGTGCTGAGATTACAGGTTTGAGCCACCATGCCCAGCCCAAAAATGTATACTCTAACTTTTTCCAATTTACTTATTAACAGTTTGGTTAGCACAAAAAATATAGCTGCTTCTTTTTCTTTTTTTAATCTGACAATCATCTGACCTAACTGTAGAAAATTCAATTCAGCTAATAAAACTGTGGTTTTGAAAATTACATTCATGATCTTGTTCACTAAAATATAGGCAGACAGACCTGTGTCCAAATCCTGGCTCTACAGCCAGGGTTTCAGAAAAGTACTTAACTCTTAAAGCCTAAATTTTCCCATATGTAAAATGGGGATGGAAACAGTACTTTAACTACCTCATTGGCCCATGCTTAAGAGTAAATAATTCTTACAAAACACTTAAAATAACACCTGGGACCTAATAACCACTCAAAAAATTGTTAGTTTTACTATTACTATTTTTAGTTCTCAAATCTAGGTTTTAAAATGGATTTGAAATGATTTCCCCTTGAAATGTTTTCCTCCAATACGAAGAACTAAGTTCAAGGGTCTCGTAATTTCCGAGACATGTATTTTTTTTGGTAAATAAAAGCACACAAAAAGTCCCCCAGAATGGCCCGTGGTGGTCACATATACCTCTACAATTCAAAGGATCTCAGATGTTTTAATTTAAATAATCCTTTCCTGAAAATGCCAAATACTACCCTCATTTTTTCTCTTTTCAATCTAAACTGCCTATTCTAGGATTAAGGGTAAAACAGTTTATAAACTACACATAAAGAACTCTATAAATGTAAGGAACTATTCACATCAGTTTTAGCGAGGCTATCTCCATTCTCTCTAACCTTTGAAGTGACAGTTAAATTTAAGAAGGTTGAGCAAATTAAAATGGCCGAAGTGTTTTCTCTGGCGAAAAAGGAAAGGATTAGCTAATCTGAAGGTTACTGCCGTCATCCAGACTGTCAAATGACTGTTTCCCTGGCCTCTAAGTGATTGAAGAACACATAAAAAGTAGACTGGACCACATAAAAATTGACTATATACCTATTCTTAAAATAGCTCTACAGAAAAAGGCCTTTGTTTGACATTTGTACTATGGTTTAAAGACAAGGAAAACAGCATTTTTGTAAAAAATGAAACCCTTATTTGATACCTTAGAAAACCTGATAGCCATCTGATATCTTCCTAAAACTGAAACTTCAATAATGCTGGCTGTTCCCACCATAGGCTTTCAGGTCCTTACCAATTCTTGAGTGTCTTCTTGTAGCGGCAGAAACGCCGCTTCCAGAATCGCAACCTGGTCAGCACTAAGCTTCTGCCACAGCCCGATCAGCAGAATCACCAAATGGGTGGCACTCTTCAGCCTGGTGAATGACTGGAACAGATTGCCTTGGTTTTCCTCCACTGCATCTGCTAGAGCGATTACCTGCAGATATTACAAACCTTGGTTAGGGATAATTTCACAATTCTTGAGCCCTCAACAAATTACGTCTGGCACACTTTTGTTTTTCTTTAACACAACTTGATGAACTTTGTCTTCCACAAACACAAGCTATGTTGAGTAATAAAAGAGTTATCATTCATCTGCTCACTTCCTTCTTTAAAAAAAAAAAAATGCCCACAGTAATTCCAAATCCATATGGCCAGAAGTGGAAAATATCCACGAAATAAGCTTAGCAGGAACAGGGTTCAGTGTCTGCTTTGCCATCTATTGACCTTCTTCAATATATGGTAATATAAGTAACCTCGAATAAAGTTATCACAGTCTTTATTACCAGCCACATAAATTAATCAGTTTAAACATTCTCAGAAGAATAATTGCCTTGTAGTTCAAAATAACTTCATTACACTTTTTTCAGAACATTGTCTTCCTCTAATATTAGTCTTTAGATGCTACATGGTAATGGGATATCTAATATTTCTTTATTATATTTAAAAGGTAGATAATGTTCAAACATTTGACCAGTTGAGTAATGTCATTTTTAACACAAATGTCAGGCACCAGCCCACAGGGACCTGAAAGAAAAAAAAAAAAGTTCAGGGTATGTTAGCTTTTCAATGCCAAATCTACTTAGGATAAAATTGGCAGGAGTGAGTAGAATTGACTTTTTTTCATCCTTTTGAATAATCCTGTGGAAAAAAGAACTAAAGCAACAATTGGATGAAACATTCAAAACTGCCCATTGGTGTTTTATTTTAGTTTAATGTCTTGGTGAATTCTGTGCTCATTAAAAGTAATGAAGTGACTGCCGCAGAGGCTCAAGGCATCTGACGGTCCCCAGAACAGCATTAGTAAAAGCCAGGGCCATATGAGCTCCTTTCTACAAGCCCCCACCAGCTTGGGAGACCGGAGTTCAGATGAGTCTCAGAAGTCTGGTGCAGATGATCCATTTGGTGATATTTCATGGTTTATTGACACGGGCTCAAAGGGCTTGTTAAAAAATCATCATTCAAACAAGTAGAATGTACAGCTGTGTGGTCTCCCAAATTCCATGTTGGGAGAGGGGCTGTACAGAAAGAGCCCTCAGAGTGTCTCGGAGATACTAGAAAAGAGATGTAGACAGAGCAACTGAAGGTCCTTGCCTGAAATCGCTGGGGTGACCAAGATTCTTTGCCACTTGGCTGAGGGCTTGCAGGAGTTATAAAAGGCAATCACAATTCACATTTAGCTCTACAGGGAGGCATGGGAGTTTAAATGAAGACTACCATAACGTAACGTGCATTACTTGCTATGCGCCTAGTACTGTGCTACTTCCCAATTACATTCAAAAGAAGTACACAATATCTTACAGTCCACAAGGATCTTATACTTTGCTGGAAAGAAAACATACATACACAACCAATTAGTGGGAAGAAACATTACTATAATAATGTCCTAATTGTGCAGAACAGAAAGTAAGTGTGAAAGAAGTTAGCAAAGGGACGGATTACTGTGGGCCAGAGTTAATATCCCTGGGGCCTCTTTTACTCAAACGGAGCTTGGAACTCATCCCTTCCCCATTACTTCAAGAAGTCCCCTTGAAGAAATGGTAAGAGCCCACTTTCCTTAAACCAAAACACCTGGAATCGTGTTCCTCCCCCACCCCCACCGCGATTCCAATGGACTCCTGTTAAAGTCTGAGTTTATACTCTTTTTCTTCCTGTGAATGTTACCAATTAAGCCTCATTGTGGGGCCATCACATTATGACGCAGATGCTTATTGTCAAAAAGTCCAAATCATACAAGGATCAAGGTCATAAACACCCACTGAATGCCAGATATGTGCAAGAATTTGCGGGAAGTACTGTAGGGAATTCAATGGTGACAGATCTAATCTCCACCTTCAAAGAGTTTGTAATAGAGAAAAGAAAATAGGTCAAGGAGGCAAATATTGACCACATAAGGAAGACCCTATAGGCTATAAAGGAGAATTCCACTAACATTGCGATTATTATGTGAATAACTATCCCTCCAATTAATTGAACATAGGCCACAGGCCAAGCATTCTGCCCTGTGCCATACAGGTATCAGTGTCTTCAATCCTCACATCTCCCCTGCAACTTAGTTGACATTTTCTTTCACAGATGAGAACTCTGAGGCTCAGGAAATATAAGGTATTTGCTCAGGACTGTACGCAGGGTGTGCAAACTGTGCTCGAGCTTTGACGGGCCCGAACTTGTTTAATGCTCTGTTGTCTCTGCCTTGAAATTCTTAGTAATTTTATTTTTGAGCTTGCATTTTGCAAGTAAAATTGATGGGGCAATGGAGCATGCACAGGTGCAGAGGAATCATACTTACATTTAAAACTGCATTAATATAATGATTAATGGTAAAATTCATGCTAATTATTCAAAATTTTAGTTTTTTCTTACTTAGAAAGCTACTAAAAAGAAAATAAGAAAACACCATCAGAAGCTGTGAAAGAGAGAGTACTGAAGAAAACAAAAAGCTTTGTATTTTAGTGGTTGTTTTAGCAGCCCTTTCTTCCTGCCTGTTGAACAAGGGCCCCTCATTTTCATTTTGCACTGGGATCCACAAAATAAGTAGTCAGCCTGACCATCACCTAATAGATGAAAGAACAGGATTCAAACTTCGGAGTCTGTCTCACTCCAAATCTTGTTTGGGACCTTATGCACGTTGTAGGTTCAGAGATGGGCATACTACTACTAGCTGAGTGTAGGGGGCCTTAGGAAGGAAGAGGTAGAGAAAGAAGCAATGGTATGCCAGAACTAGCTCAGTCAGCTCCTCCCACATCAGGAGAAAGAACCTATTGTTCAGTTTTCAGAAATTTTGCAAGCCAGCTGTTACACATGGCCATCACTAACAATTAAATCACATAAACTTAAAACTAAATAAATTATATTTAAAACAAAGGTAATAAATACTCAACATTCATTACTTCCTATTATTATCTGGTCTCTTGAGGTTATTTGGGCCTATTGTATCCATATGTTGGAAACACTTTGCAATGGGCTACAGTTTACATTTCTTCCCAACTCTGCATTCACGGACCTCACATTGGTAGCCCGAAATCAGCCATGGTGGAAGTATTTACTACATGAAAATCCACAAAAGTTACAAAGTCAGTCTTCCTACCCTTCCCCTTCTTCCCCAGAAAGTCTCTTGTTAACTATTTACTAGCACACCAGTGAGAAGAGGTATCTGCAATTTGTCCTAAGAATAGATGTCGAAGGCTGGGTGCGGTGACTCATGCCTGTAATCCCAGCACTTTGGGAGGCCAAGGTGGGCGGATCACGAGCTCAGGCATTCAAGACCAGCCTGGCCAACATGGTGAAACCCCGTCTCTACTAAAAATACAAAAATTAGCTGGGCATGGTGGCGTGTGCCTGTAATCCCAGCTACTCGGGAGGCTGAGGCAGGAGAATCACTTGAACCAGGGAGTCAGAGGTTGCAGTGAGCCGAGATTGTGCCACTGCACTCCAGCCTGGCGACAGAGTGAGACTCCATCTCAGGAAAAAAAAAAAAAAAGAATAGATATTGAATAAGGCCAGTTTAGGCACAGTGTTTGATGACATTAAAAAGGTAAGCTGGGCACTGTTGTAGAGAAACCAATATGTCACAGTGAAAGCATGCACTTAACTCTGTAGGCACTGGGGAGCCACAAAGTATTTTGACTGTGGGTGTTACTTGATGGAGGCTGCACTCTAAGCAGCTATCAGAGCAAAACAAAAATTTGGGGCATTTTCTGGACTTAAAGGATGCTTTTACGCACGTTCCTCACTATCAAGGGAAAATCCTCACTAAGTGCAACAACATGTCAGTTCATGGACCCACCCAACTTGCTAAACACAGCTGTGATGGAAGAATGACTTCTCAGTGAGACAGCAGCCCAAGCCACAGGATCTTTCCTGAGCAAGGCCCAAAATATATCAATTGGAGAGAAGCGTCGTCTAAGTCTCAGTCTCATTGGATATATTCCTGTGCCATTGTGGAAAGAGTCTGCTATCCCCAAATGGTCACGGAAACTGGAAAGAAGTGGGATAAACAATTCCTTATGTAAATTACCCCCAAGGAAAATCTTCCTGACCTACTGGCCAGCATGAAATACTAAACAGATCTCCATGTTCTCAATTTAGTTTTACACGTAACAGCCAGGTTTACTGTGTTCCCCATAAGAGCCAAATGAATTTAACAGAATTAACATAGTAAAAAGAGCTGGAAAAACTACACCCATCAGGATTCAGATCTCTGAGACCAAGGCCTAGAAGATCTCGACGCTCACCTGGAACTGAGAAATGAGGCCAACCAGCTGCTAGGACTTAAATTTGAGGGAGAGCAATTTTTCAGGGTGCATCACTGGCTGAGCAAGATGTGTGTTCCCTAGTGTTCAACTGAACTACAGAAAGGGAGGGGTCTAGGAAATAATAAATGCTAACGATCTCAAGCACAATGTGTTGATGGCCTTTGCTTTGCTTTTTCAAATTGAAGGTTTCCAAATAAAATGGAGACCCCAAAGGACATATCTGTCCAACTGCCATATCAGTTGATGCCAAAGTAATGAGGCAGAGGCCCAGGGAGCTGCTTGCAGGAAAACGCTCAACTCATAAAGTGAGTGTGAAATTAATCCCAAATACTTCCAGCTGCCAAGATAGGCTCTAAAATTGGTTACAGGAAAGCAGCAGCAGCAACAGCAGAGTAGACATGAATCATACTGTGTGAACACGGACACGTCCAATTTCTTCACCTAAACTTACCATTGAATCTGCCTCCAAATTTCACGTGTGGCACTACCACTGCCTAAACACTACATTGTTTAGCTGTCATTTCCCGAGGCCTGATTGTGGGCCAGGCACTGTGTGCAGGGCTGTCATACCCAGATTATCATGTGGTCCTCATGACAACCCTCTGATATAGGAACTGCTGACCCCCTCTCCCCCCACTTCCCGATGAGGAAACAGAAGCTTACAGACATTTAAACACACTGCCTGTGGTCATAAATAAGGGAAGAGAAGGGCTAGGATTCTAATCCTGTCTTCTGATTTCCTACTGGGTGCCCTTTCTTCTACACAAATATACCAATGATACATTCAGCCACATAATATAAACTAATGTACAAATTATACATTCAGCCTCATAAAATAATCCAGTGAATTTTCATCTTGATAATTAAGCAAAGATACTAAGGAAGAACACTACTAATATATTACATCCACGATAGGCATATGTGTTTTAGTTATGCTTTCCTATTGCTGCAGCTTTACACATGAGGTCCATGCGAATTGCCTGGTTTCTGCACAAAGTTGCGTGGTACTGCCCAAAGTTACATTATAAAGGAAATTCGTTCATAACTTGTAAGAATGGGAAGCTAACATACTAAGGTTTTTCCTTAACAAAGAGAATTTTATTATGTTCCATATAGCTCAAAAATATGAAGATTTTAGAAAACAGACATTTTCTATGCCAACTCCTTTAGTGAAGCTACTGTTTTCAAAGGGATGATTCATTTATTTTCTATAAAATCTCACATTACAATGTTTTCAGTGGTCTGAGCAGGTTAATGTTTTGTAATAATAATTGTCAACAGTTATTGAGGGCTATCTAGGAGCCAGGGACTGTCCTAACCTCTTTACAGAAATAATCTCATTTAATTCTAAAAAAATACTGTGAGGTATATACTGTCATTGCTCCCATTTTAAAAACAAGACCAGAGAAGTACAGAAAGTGTCAAACAGTAAGCAGTACAGCCAGAATTCATATACAAGCAATCTGACCCAAGAAACATTACTATGAAGCACTGCCTGCATTAACCTTCTGCCTATATATCAGTCTCATCATGTGCAATATGTGAAACTAATTCTACCAAGAGCTCCCCAGTGGGAGGTTTCAGCTTTGTTGATCTTCCAATACCTGATAGATGAATGAGTTAAGAAAATGACATTCTTGTGATATGGACGAATTTATACATCCCCTAGGGAAGAATGCAATAGGCTGTGCTGGAACAGGCAATGTCCTGGGAATCAAGGATACGGAGCTTCTAGTCCTGGCTTTGCTACCAAGCAGTTTTATGTCAGTGTTCATCAATTTACTTCCATTTTCTGGGCTCTAGTTTCATCACCTTTAAAACGTAGGAAACATGATCTCTAACATCCAGCACAGCTATAAGTGTCTGATTCAAAAAATTTTAAATTACTTTTGGATGATGTGTTGTTTTGAATTATCCATGCCACTTCTTCCCTTCTATTTGCACACATAATAGGATTCTTGTTGACTTGGGGGTTTTATCTATAAAAGAGCATTATGAATATTTTTCTTTAGCTAATTCATAGGATTATGAAAATTAAATGAGAGGGGTAAAAAGATGGACAATAACAAGTGCTGGCAAGGAAGTGGAGAAATTGGAACCCACGTACATTGCTGGTGGAAATATAATACAGTACAGCTCCTATGCTAAACAGGCTGGCAGCTCCTCAAAAAGTTAAACATAGAGTTACCATATGACCCAGAAATTCCACTTCTAGGTATACGCCCAAGAGAAATGAAAATACATGTCCATTTAAAAACTTGCTCTTGAATAGTTATAGCAGCATTACTTATAATAGCCAAAAAGTAGAAACAACTCAAATGTCCATCAACAGACAAATGGATAAACAAATGTGGCATATTCATATAATGAAATATTGTTCAGCCATAAAAAAAAAACCAAGTACTTATACATGCTACAAAATGGATGAATCTCGAAAATGTTATACTAATACGAAAGAAGCCTATGACAAAGGAACACATATTGTATGATTCCATTTACACAAAATACCCAGAATAGGTAAATCTGTAAACACAGAAAGTAGATTAATAGTTGCTTAGGGCTGGGGGTAGGTGGTAAATAGGAGGAATGGGAAGTGACAGCTAATGGGTGTTCGGTATCTTTTAGGAGGTGTTAAAATGTTCTAAAATTAGACTATGGTAATCGTGGCACAACCCTGTGAATAACACTAAAAATCATTGAAGTATATTCTTTAAATGACTGAATTGTAATATATGTAAATAATATCTCAATAAAGCTGTGAAAATAGTAAAATAATAAAAGATACTTTGCAAGTATAATTCCTGTAAGGTAAATAAATAAACACAAAGATATCTTTACTTAGGCAACAATTTTGATAAATTAATGGCCATACCATATTGCAACTAGGGCTTAATTACCTTAAGGATGATGGAATAACCATGTGACTCTGGAGTCAACCACATCTAACTATGACTACTGGTAATGCTACTTATTAGCTGTACAACTTTTGGCTACTTACCTCACCTCCCTCAAACTTAGTTTTCTCACCTACAAGACAATACTCAGTAAAAGCTAGTGAACATCCGTGCTGTTCATTTCTAATTGGTTGGGCTCCTGATTACTATTTCTTAAGATTGTCTATAGTTTAGGGTTCATTTCAATTTAGTAACACCAGGAAAATTCTGCTTTTTCTATTAGATTAATAATGACATTGAAAAAGAAAGACTCTTCTGCTTGAGGCAATCTACCAACTACTACCTCCCAAAGTTAGGCAGCATAGCTGATCACCCTGCACTGTACCCTGACCCTCACTCTGTGGTCACTCAATGAAACAGTGTTCATTTTACTGCTAAGTTTAATCAAGTTTCAAAGCCTGATTAAAAGCTTGTAAGTTACTCAACGTTGGATTTCCCTTTATCCAATCCTTTAGCAATACTATTAAAACAAGCACACACAGACACACAACTTTGCCTGGTATGACTTGTTCTCTAGAAATCCTCTGAGGCTTGTTAACTTAGGGAGCCAGACATTGCTTGTTCTTCTTTTATACCTTACTGAAAATGTTAGAAAATTTGGTGATTTGAATAAAATGTTTCTCAAGTACACCATGAAAAGCCATAGAAAATCAAAACTCAAGCTCCAAAAGCCCAGAAAATTCCAGTGTAAAAATATCAACTGGTAAGATCCCAACATGACCACAATTTTCCAGTACGAAGTACACATTGGGTGTCCCATAAATGCTGGGTAAATTGATGAACTTCAAAGTCAGTCCACTTAAAGACACAGTGCAACTATATTTTTTCTGCTTCTTAAATCCTGGACACACTGAATCAGGCACTGCCAGGCTCCCAATCTGAATGGAACCCAAGTGATGTCACATGGAAACAACAGACCTACCTCAATATATCTGTCATCTACTTTTTAAAAAATTGCTCCAGGTCACCTTTAGCCAGAGCTTCCTAAACACCAAACAGACAGCTCTAATGACTGCTGAAATGAATTTATTTTTCAGATGGCAGCCCTTTGGGTGGAAAGGCGCATGCTCAGTCTAAGAGAGAATTGGAAGCAGACAAGAAATAGGGCATACTTCCCTCTCAACAATGTTGTTTGTGATGGCATTTGCTACAGATTCCAACATGGCAAAGGGTTTGCAATAAGGAAAAAAGAAAAGATTTTACCAGGGCTAAGCTTTTACTTTGGATGAAATGATCCAATTTGTATCCAAAAGAATTGTTCTTTTACCAAAAACGATGAAATAGGGCTCAAAATGAAAAAGAAATGGCATGGAGATGATTTAAATGCCAGACAGGCATGTAAGAAGCATTTGGGTAGTAAGCTTATAACTAATCCATTCATTACCTACATGAATTCATTACCTCTGTGCTGAACTTATGACTACATAAAAGAGGATCCTGAGGCTTTTACTTTGAAGGCACAGCAAGAATCTAATTCTTAGCTGTTTTTGCTACCATATTATTTTGTATTAATAGGACAGTGAACTGGATTTCATTCTATTGCACTTCACATGGGAAAGAAAACCTGAGATTCCCCTTTAACATGCATTTAGCTTAAATTTGCAAACCAAAACCAGGATCAGAAGACTTTTTTTTTTTTTTTTTTTTTTGAGATGGAGTCTCGTTCTGTTGCCCAGGCTGGAGTACAATGTCGTGATCTCAGCTCACTGCAACCTCCACCTCCCGGGTTCAAGTGATTCTCCTGCCTCAGCCTCCTGAGTAGCTGGGATTACAGGCACCCACCACCACGCCTGGCTAATTTTTTTGTATTTTTAATAGAGACAGAGTTTCAACATGTTGATCAGGCTGGTCTCAAACTCCCGACATCGTGATCTGCCTGCCTCAACCTCTCAAAGTGCTGAGATTACAGGCGTGAGCCACCGCGCCCGGCCCAGAATACATTTTTAATCATAGTATCATTTTGGGTAGCCATTAAGACAACTGCAAAAGCGTACCCATTCAGTAAAAAACTTCAGTCACAAAAATCATTTGTCTTCATAAAAAGAGACCTGCTAATGAGCTAAACTACCTGATCCTTCAAAACACTAAGGTATGATCGTGTGACTCTTAGAAGTCACAATGGTTTTTCTGGTCTATGATTACAATTTTCCCGGACACCAATCCACACTTGCAAAATGCCTTGAGAATGCACATAAAAACAGTTTTAGAAAAACAAATTATTTCTGAGAAATTTCTTTATAATATATATAGCACAACTCTTTTTTTCTTTTTTAATGTTCTGCTGAGAAGAATATAAAAGGTAGGCAGTGTTGGAATATAGACTTTGGCTAGGACTTTCAAAATATATACCATTGATACATAAAAATGTTAAATGAGAGAGACAATAAATCATTTACAAGTGACACAGAGACAAATTTTGCTATTTCTGCAAAGTTTATTCACCAAATAGACATGTAACTTAATCAGCTGAAAGGAAACGAACTCCAATGCTTGGCTAATATAAAGTTTTAAAAATACAACTGATCTCAAGCCTGATTACTATTTTTACCTTTTTTCCCCCCTGGCTGACCAAATTTTTACCCCTTTCCATAAAATTATCTTCCTATAGCCAAGTGAAACCCCAATTTAAAAAATAATAATTGATGAAATCAGGCTGTAAAAAGAAGAATGAATGTTCTCTGGACTATGGTTACTCATTGAACAGATCGCTATTAAAGCTGGAATCTATGGTTGGCAATGTCGAAGCTCATTTTACAAGCCCTAGAGAATGCCACAGTTATCACTCTCCAAAAACAACATCTACAAGGTCTGATCTGAATAGTTTCTAAGTTTAGAATGTTTCAGGCCACATTCCTACATGAGACATGTCAGTAATTATGTAACCACCCACACTGCCTCTAGTGCCATCTCCAATGAACGGAAATGATGGATAGATGGGCAGTTGGCTGGGTGTCCTAAAAGCATTCCTTTAGCTAAGGTAGCAAGTGCTAAGACACATTATTACATGTGATCCGTTAGGGCACGCTCCCAAAAAGGCAGAAAGGGAGGCTGGAGACCCCAACAATGCTGGTGACACTGCCAATCATTTCCTTGGTTCCAGAGTTTACGAGGTGAAAGTGACATTTTCACAATAGAGTGAAATTGTTGAGGCTTTTCTATGAATCTTCTTTTAAAACATCTAGTTTTTTCAGAGGGTCTACTTCTCTTCAATATTTGTAGTTTTTATACATTTTTGCTTTCTTAGATAAAATAGTTACACCACTACCATCTGGTAGTTCTTTGGCAAAATATGTAAATGTCTATACGGCTCAGACCACATGGAAATAATACAAAAGGCAATGAGGAGAGCTGCCTGGTTTCATATGGAGTGAAACTAGGGTAAACTGTGGGTTATTTTTACAATCACAGGCTATTGGAACATTATAATTGGAAGTTGCCTTGGTGAAGATATGTTATGCCCGATTTCTACTGTGCTATACATTCCCCCTGGTCAGAGACTATTTTATTGTTTGCTGTACCCTCCTACAGTCTCTGGCTCACAGCAGGCATTCAATGAATGTTTGTAATACTAAAGTAAATTTAAAATTTTGATGACTCAGTAGCACAAGAGTATCCATTAAGATGGTAATTCACAGGACTACTACTTGGACGAGCGAAGTAAATGCCTGTACTCCAGGTAAACAAGACCAAAGTCTCTCATTTTTGAAAAGTTTTTGCAGGCTATGATATTCATTGGGTGTACTACAGGTTGTAAATAACTGGGCTCTAAATCCATACCTTCCACATGTATTATATTACAATGAATTCTAAATTCATTCAAGTCTTTACTGCTGAGTTTACTGCAAGTGTTATGAAGTCTGTAATTTAACTTTAAAATACATCACAGAGCCATATGACGTAAGCATGGGAGTCAGTTTTACGTGCACTCTAGAGAAGAGTTTCTCATCCTCCTCGTTAATGACATTTGGGGCCAGATAATTCTTTGCTGTCAGGGCTGTCCCAGGTACTATATGAGGTTTATCTGCATCCCTGTACTCTACACACTAGATGCCAATAGCATCTCTCATTACCAGTTGTGACAACCAAAAAACGTCTCCAGACATTGTCAAATGTCTCCCTAGGGGCAAAATCACTCCGGGTTGAGATCCATTGTTCTAGAGTCAGTGCGATTGTGCTCAAAACGGTTATCTTTCTCATCAGCAGCAAAGCCCACAAGCAGAGGTGCTACCACAAGGAATTAGGCTACTAGCATCTCCAGCAACACTGGAGACTTTTTCATTCCATAATAAATGTCAGAAATGGATTTTGATTGATGATCAGAAGTTTGATAGTCAGCATTATAGATATTAGAATTGGTTCACTGGCAAAAATTGATGATATTAAAGACATGTGGATTGACTGAATATTTTTATACTCAGACTCTCCTTTGCATGAATAGGGTATATGAATTCCAGCAAGACACTGATGGGATGGGGTCCAAATGTTCCTGTGTCTTGACTTTGGGAAGCAGATTTCTAGCTACTTGATGTCCATTACAAGGGAAAAAAGACGCTGCCTTTGATTATTGTCCAATCTGCCCCAATGGAACCTTTCCAGAAAGGTGGTAGTCTAGTACCTAAAGGGCAGCTGGGCCTTCACCCAGTCTGCAGTATAGGCTATATGAATTGTCCCATGCTTATAAATGTTTATTTAATAAATGTCTTCATATGTGACAAAATTAGGCATGAGACATACTCTCATTAGAATCAGGGAGAGAGGTTTGGGGGAAGACACTCATTCTCATTTACCTCAAGCTTTTTGATGGCTATGATTACTTACCGAAAAGAATTTAAGATTTGTGTGTGACTAAATTGGCAAAGGTAGTGTGCCACATCGAGTATATGCTAAGTGATAGGGATACATGCGTTTTAAGAGCTACCTGCAAAGAACCAACAGTCTCACAACAAAAATAGGCCAGGCATGGTGGTTCACAGCTGGAATCCCAGTACTTTGGGAGGCCAAGGCAGGTGATCACTTGAGGTCAGGTGTTTGAGACCAGCCTGACCAACACGGCAAAACCCAGCCTCTACTAAAAATACAAAAATTAGCTGGGCATGGTGGCACATGCCTGTAATCTCAGCTACTCAGCAGGCTAAGGGACGAGAATCACTTGAACCTGGGAGGCGGAGGCTGCAGTGAGCCAAGAATGCACCACTGCACTCCAGCCTAGGCGACAGAGTGAGACTTTGTCTCAAAAAGAAGAAGAAGAAGAAAACCAAGAGGAGAAGGGTTAGGCAACTTGATGAAAATCACACAGCAATGCCAAGATTCAAACCAGGTATCTTTAAAACCTACAAAGCCCAAGCATTTTCCACTGTGCCATACTGTACCCTTCAACACACACACACACACACACACACACACACACACACATATACACACATACCCCTAATCTAGATGATAAGTGCTATACAAATGGCTATCAGGTTAAGTGAGTATGAGAAATACCTATAAATGACTCCTCCCCAACAACTGATTTTCTGGGGTGAAGGGCCCACAGATTCCTTTGTTTGTCCCTCTTTTAAGTAAACCTACATTTGAATGTTTGAATGCCTTTGGTTCATAACAACATTCAAGTCCTGCACATTACTCCTATTGTTTCTCATCTACATCTATGTTACCTGCCTGGCCCTGTAGTCATTTGAG
Source organism: Macaca nemestrina (assembly GCF_043159975.1). Classification (NCBI taxonomy): domain Eukaryota; kingdom Metazoa; phylum Chordata; class Mammalia; order Primates; family Cercopithecidae; genus Macaca; species Macaca nemestrina. The sequence goes on along the minus strand of NC_092128.1, from coordinate 104,078,781 downwards.
TTTGTAACCACTTCAGTAATCATAAACTCTAAACATTAAAAAAAAAAAAAAACTATAACAGGTATGGAAAAACAGATCATCCTCATCATAAGTGATTAAACTGAATCTGGGCTCTGGTAATTTAACTCCAGGAGGGTCCTCAACATCTTTAAGCTTCAGTTTTCTCCTTTGTAAAAGACAAGTATGTGGCTTGAAGATTAAATGAGACACAACATAAAATGTATTTGTCACAGTGGCTAGTACATAGGAAGCATACAATAAAGGTTAACATTATTATTATTATTTATTATTCCCTGGCTAAACACTCACCCAAGATATTCTTTTTTTTTTTTTTTTTTTTGAGGTGGAATCTTGCTTTGTCATCCAGGCTGGAGTGCAGTGGTGCAATCTTGGCTCACTGCAGCCTCCACCTCCCAGGTTCATGCCTGCTGAGTAGCTGGGATTATAGGCATTCGCCACCATGCCCAGCTAATTTTTTTTGCATTTTTAGTAGAGATGGAGTTTCAACATGTTGGCCAGGCTGGTCTCAAACCCCTGGCCTCAAGTGATCCACCCACCTCAGCCTCCCAAAGTGCTGAGATAACAGGCATGAGCCACCACGCCCAGCCCAACGTATCCTTTAATAAAGCAAAATAAAATTCAAAAAATGTCATATACCTGAAGACAATAATAACACTTCCTTTTGCCTCTTCATCTCTAGTTTATACAATCCCAATAATTTCAATACCTCTTCATGGGATTGATTTTGTACATAAAATACATACATTATTTACCAAAGTGTGTGACAAAATCTCCACATCGTCTCTCTCAAAGCACCCTGTATGTCCCCTTCTATTATATCCATCACATTTAGAATGACTTGCTTAATACATGTAAGCTCTGTGAAGGCAGGGACTGTGTCTCGTCTTATTTACTACTGTGTCCCCAGCATATAGCATAGGGCCTAACACATAGTAAGGCTCAACAAATATTTGTTCAGTTGAACTGAATTAAATCCCACTTGGTATACCCTAGAAGGGTAGCATATTAGCTTAATATTACTAGCAGAACATTCTCTCAGAAGTAGAGCTAGTACCTAGAATACTAGTTGTGAGGCAAAGCAAATACTAGATTTCCTTAATTCCATAATGCCCTTTGCTTGTTAGGCACCTCTCCCACCCATACACACATTTTTGAAAAACACTTTTAATGGTTTATAAATCAGGACGTGCCACGTTTAATATGGTAGCCTTACTTTTTATCCTCCAAAGTTATCTAATCAATAGTGTGCTCTAAAATTAATGTCTTAGAATTCATTCAATGTATTTTTGTGTGGCATTTTGTGTGTATTTCTTTGGAGTTATACCTCCCAGTGTCTTCATCCAGGAAATAACTGTTCTAAGAATATGCCCTGGCTACCCCTTGTGGGGCATTCTCTCCAATTTACACAGTGATTCCCCTCCCCATACTTCCTAGGTGGGACCTACTGAAGGCCAAGCATGAGTTCCTTCATATGGTCTCTAATGACACTATGCAGTGGGGTTATTAGATCTACTTTGGCTGTGACAAAACTGAGGCCCTGATGGTTTAAGACACTGTCCACAATCATGCAGCAAGATTCAAACCCAAGACTGGCTACCAAACAAAGCCCATGTTCTGTCCCTGTCCACACTGCTTTGAAAGAACTCTATGGAGCTAGAAAATTCACTTCCACAAAGTTGTTACTTATTTTCAAATGTAATTATGATTATGACTTCAGTGAAAGAAACTGTGCATTCTGGGAAAGTAATAAAGTCTATTTCTTTTGAATAGAATAGAAGCTAAATCAATTTAAGAAAAAATAAAATACATGTTTATTCAATCTCTTCAACAAGTATAAATTGAGCACCCACTAGAGTGTCAGGTGCTGCATGAACCTTAATGGAGGAAGAAATGTGGCTCAATGAGCAACTGAAACTGGGGTTAATAAACATTTGTGAGATAGTGACGTTTTTCACAGTTATGAAATAATTCTTAATGACTATCTTTGAAGTGATTTTCAACTATAAAACTAGTCAAAATATAGTCGATATCCATGTATAATTCTAATACAGACCAGAATTAAATAAAACAAAAAGGGACATGATAGTTTTGGTCCTGGCATCGATATTCTCATGTAAAGCTTCTCTGTTAAAACATACAAATAAAATCAAACCAGGCAGGAAAATAAAAAAGAAAAAGAAAAAAGAATGATCTTTACAAACGCAGCAAATAAAGAAAAATCTACAAACCCAAGCAAATGTGGTATGTATAAAACAGATCTTTTCTTGAAATGTCCAAATTTGGATTTGATTGGATAAGAGGCCCCTCTAAACCCATGTATTTATTTCTTCCTTCTAAGTAGCTGAAATAGACTATATGAGGATGAGAGCATCTGATAAGAGAGGTATGAGCAGTCACATCTTAGTTTACTGATACTCAGAATATTTAGATTATATCTCTAGTTTTATACCAGCTAATGCCTGAACAGAGATGAGTGCATCAGGAACGTCTTGGTCATCAACACTACTTTGATAAGTTATTAAATATCCAAGTTTCCCTTCCACCTACTAGAGAAAACTCAATTTCAGCAAAAAAAAAAAGCCATAAGTAGTTATTTTTATTTAAAGAAGTCTGTCCTGGCCAGGTGTGGTGACTCACACCTGTAATCCCAGATCTCTAGGAAGCCAAGGAGGGTGGATCACTTGAAGTCAGGAGTTCGAGACCAGCCTGGCCAATATGGCGAAACCCCATCTCTACTAAAAATACAAAAAATCAGCCAGGGATGGTGGTGCATGCCTATAATCCCATTTATTCAGGAAGCTAAGGCAGGAAAATCGCTTGACCCCAGGAGGCGGAGGTTGCAGTGAGCCAAGATTGTGCCATTGCACCCCAGCCTGGGTGACAGAGTGAGACTTTGTCTCAAAAAAAAAAAAAAAAAAAAAAAAGTCTGTCCTGAATGTTATCTGGTGTCTCAGACACACACGCCACTTACAGCTGTTATCAATCACCAGTAATGCTCCGCTAAAAACCAAGTAAACTCTATTCCCTCATATGAAAACTACTTTTCTTGGTGAATTCCTTTCCTCTGGAGAGAAATAAGCTCTAAAATGGAAGAGACTGAGAGAAGATAAGTTTTGAAATCACAGAATCAGAATTTTAGGGCTAGACCAGAAGAAATTTACTATATCACACTATGGTCATTTATTTATATCTGTCTCTTTTTCTTAGATTATATGTTTTTTGAGAACAAGGACAATGTTCTTATTTATAGTTCATGACACTGTAAATATAAAATATATTCATCTGAATTCAACTGACTGAATTTGAAAAGATCTTCAAAATCATCTAATCCTAGCCCTATTTTTTAATGTTAAGGAAAAAAAAAAAGTTCTAAGGCCCAGATAGGTGTGGTGACTTGCCTAAAATCACACAGAAGGTTAGTACTAGAACCAGGGCTAACCCCTCACATCAACATCCTCCTTTAAAAGGATATTATCTACATTATCTCATTAAGTATTCACAACAACTTTACAAATCAAATAGGCAGTGCACCTAAGTCCCCCTTTTATGACGAAAAAATGCAAGATGTCAAGGTTACAGGGAAGGTAAATAAGGGTATCAAACTCAGAACTTCTGGCCTGAGCTTTTGTTCCTATGGCACAGGGGATTTGAAACATGCCACTTCTTACTCACAAGGCATGAGCTAGCAAAGAAAGGGGAAGTGAATCTAGTCCAAGTGTGCAAGTAGATGGACAGCACAGAAGAAAAGGGAGACACAGATGTAGCCTAAAAGAAATTAATATGAGGAAGCATGAATACAGTTGGCTGGAGAGAAGAGGAGAGCTTGAAGCTGGGGTGGCAGCCCTCTCCATAAAATGGGATCAGAGTTTGGCTTTGTTTTGATTTTCTGTGTTTTCAGAAACTTAGTAATTTCCCTCACTGTCACAGTTTTAAAATTTGCAAAGCTGATTTCATGTACAATTTATGGCCTATCACACCTCTGATACTGATAATTATTTTCCCTGTGATTACAAGGCTATGATAGTGGGATATCAAGTTGAGACATTCTTTTTATGTTAAAAGAGACAGGAAGGGCATGTGGAAAGAGAGCTATGAGCCTCAACCCTTACATTTCTCGGTTTGGGCATCAGGTATTCCCTGATGGCTGAGAACAACATAGATCAGAAAGGGCAGCCACCCAGACACATCCCCTGACCATTCTCATCAGAGTTACTGGGATGGGAGGCCCCAAAATGTGGGTATAAGGTAAAAGGGAGAAAGAAAGCCCAGATCTCTTCCTCCAGCAGCAAAGCCTGCCTAAAGCTTGCTTGATATGATGCAAAGAACACAGGCCTTTTACTCAATAGTTTGAATTGCGCTGTTTACCTCAGCCAAATCATTTTACTTTTCTAGACAATTCTCCTGTTTCTCTAATGTAAAAAGTAGCAAAGTAATACTAACTTGCCTCAAAGAGTTAGTTTTAGGGGCCAATTTAAATCATCTATGTGATGAATTTTAGCAAACTGTTAGTTACTATATGAAGTTAGCTATCATTACACTAGAAGCATAAGGAATTTAACATCTCTAAATAATCTTAATTAATATTCTCCATACTGAGGTCTACTGTTCAGCTAATTTACATGGAAAGAATATAAATATCAGTAGCTTATCTGGAAAAAACCCATAGCATCTGGAACAAATCACAGTCTAAGAAAAGGAGAAACCAATGAATTACAATGAATCCTAAGCTTACGTCTTTAAACAAAGAATGCTATTTAAGAGTAAAGATTGGCCAGATTATACAGGGTAGAGGGGACATTTAGTAGTCACAAGGTGAGGATCAAAGGACTTCCAATATCACAAAACTTTACAGAAAGAATTTTTGCTGTCTTTCACACTGGCATTGAATTTCAATTTATAAAATAAAACATCATCATTAGTTCAGCACATGCAAATGATGAAGATACCCTAGTGGGGTAACACATTACCCCGCAAATCACAAATTCAACTTGTGCTTATGAAAGACATTATTGGCTGGGACAACGAATTACGTTTCATTTGCTCGTTAGAGCACTTGTATCGGCACTGGTCTGAAGCAGCTGTAGAGAATTAGAAAAAATGACTTCCCCTGAGAATTCCCCTTTTCACCTCATTGGCTACCAGGGTCACCTCTAAACAGCAACTGACTTGCTGCCTACAGAGAGAAGTTACTAGAAAGAATCCTGGGATTTGTTAGCATCTATCCAAACAACAACACTAACAAGGCGAACAAGTTGACTTCTAATTTGGGTCAGGAAAGAACAGGAGTTTGACTTTGTCCCCCAAATCTCTCATTGCTGAAATAAACCGACACCTTAAAATCTACATATCCAAAAGTTAGCAAGGATCTCTGAATATGTAAAAATATGAAATGATACACTTTTGAAGGGGGTTATTCACTTTAAAGAGTAATTCTTAACAAGATCCATTTAGGTTTAGCAACTACTTAAGTGCACTGAAAATACAATTTGATTTAAACAAATTTAATTTCTTTACAGCTTTTCTCAGAAGCACAACTGTGATACAACCGAACAGGAGACTGACTGCTGGCTTCTCACTTCCAGTACTTCCTCTCCGAGGAGATTTCCCTGGGGCTGTTCCTGACCCACACATCCATGAAGAGGCCACTGACAGCCACTTGAATGTTATGAATTTGAGAAGCTGTCACAGCACCTATTTATTCCAAGAGGGTTCAGTATTGTAAGCTGAAAAACGAATTTAGCCTGGATTGTTTAGACTGAGGGAAAAAAAAAACCTGTGCCTTAGACTCAACTCTGGCAGAGGGTCTTAAACAATAAGGTTAAATTATGCCCCTGAATTTTGGGGAAGATACAGGCTGCTTTGGTTTTTCCACTTTCCCCCTACTCCCATACTGCTAACAAGAACACATGAAAGATTAATTTCCAAAGCTCCAAAGTTGAAATCAGGCTTCAACCCACCACTGTGTAGTCATAAGAATTACACCCAACTACTCATGAGTCATCAGGCACTGGATTCAATCAGTGAATGAATTCATCTTTTTTTCCTCTTTCATGGAGGTGACCGGCTATCTCCATTCCAGCAAAGAACTGGCAAAAATGAACAATTTGGTTAAAGCAATCCAATAGCCTTCTTAAGGTTCACACCTAATCAACTATGTAATTTTGGATTTGAGTGTCAACTAATTTGACCATATCTTGTCATAATTTTACCTACTATTGTCAAGACTGTTATTCATTATACCACACACAGTCTATGTTATGGAGACTTAGAAGAAAAATTCCTCTCAAACCTCATTATTAGGAAAAAGTCTTTTTTTAAATCAACTTTTATGTTAAGTTCTGGGGTACGTGTATGGGATGTGCAGATTTGTTACACAGGTAAATGTGTGCCATGGTGGTTTGTTGCACAGATAAACCCATCACTGAGGTATTAAGCCCAGCACCCATTAGCTGTTCTTCCTGATGCTCTCCCTCCCCCATTTCCCCAACAGGTCCCAGTATGTGTTGCCCCCCAACAACGTGTCCATGTGTTCTCATTGTTCAGCTCCCACTTGTAAGTGAGAACATGCGGTGTTTGATTTTCTGTTCCTGCATTAGTTTGCTGAGAATAATGGCTTCTAGCCCCATCCATGTCCCTGCAAAGGCATAATCTCATTCCCTTTTATGGCTGCACAGAATTCTATGGTGTATATATACCACATTTTCTTTATCCACTCTATCATTGATGGGCATTTGCGTTGATTCCATGTCTTTACTATTGTGAATAGTGCTGCAATGAACATATGTATGCATGTATCTTTATAACAGAAGGACTTATATTCCTTTGGGTATATACCCAGTAATGGGATTGCTCGGTCAAACGGTATTGCTGCCTCTAGATCTTTGAGGAATTGCCACACTGTCTTCCACAACGGTTGAACTAATTTACACTCCCACCATCAGTGTAAAAGCATTCCTTTTTCCTTCTCCATAACCTCACCAGCATCTGTTGTTTCTTGACTTTTTAAAATCGCCACTCTGACTGGCATGAGATGGTATCTCATTGTGGTTTTGACTTGCATTTCTCTAATGACCAGTGATAGTGAGCTTTTTCTCATGTTTGTTGGCTGCAGTCAAAATGCTGTTGAAAAACCAAACAACAAAAAACAAAAAAGCAAACACAAAAACAAACTACAACAACAAGAAAAATAAGTATGTGTTCTGTTTCTTTAAAACATTAAGAATATTTTAAATGGCTATGATTCCAACTTTGTATTGACTAGAGAGAAGTCACACTCTACATCTGGCAATGTAGAAATATATATACGTATATGTTGTATACATAATATAAAATATATATTTTTTTCATCCAGACTGCTTGAAGCTTTTGAGAAATCTACTTTGATGTAACCTTTTTTGTAGATTTTCCTGGTTACTCGTGGGCTGACTCTACTGATTAACATGTATAACTTCTGCTGAATTTAAGTGGCTTATGCCAGGAAGAGAAGAATAAAAATGATCTCAATTCAGATCAATCAATATTAACAAGTACTTAGGTCTCAGCTCAGTAAGTCACATTTCAGAACTTTTTCTCCACATTGCCTTAATACTAATACCAAATAATTATTTAGCATTTACTATATTCCCAATACTTTGTCTCAAAAAGAAGATTCTTTGAAAACTTAAAGATAAAACTCAGTAAAGGTCTGCTGAGGTCAGTGCAGTGGCTCACATCTGTAAATCCCAACATTTTGGGAGTCCAAGGTGGGAGAACCACTTGAGGCAAGGAGTTTGAGACCAGCCTGAGCAACAAAGCAAGACCCTATCTCTACAGAAAATAAATAAATAAATAAAAATTAGCTGGGCATGGTGTGTAGCTATAGTCTCAACTACTCAGGAGGCTGAGGTGGGAGGATTGCTTGAGCCCAGGAATTCAAAGCTGCAGTGAGGCATGATCATGTCACTGCACTGAAGCAGGCAACAGAGTGAGACTCTGGCTCAAAAAAAAAAAAAAAAAAAAAAAAATTCTGTTGAGATCAAACTTGAATCTATTAAACCAAAGCAAATATAAAATACCACGTGACACTGAATTCAGTGGTAAACATCAAAATGTTTCCTAGAAATGACCTTGATGGGATTAAAAAATGAAGGCTGAAGTTGTTAGAAAAGACTAATTCGAGGTTGAAGAATCTAAATTAGTTCTGGTGAAGGAATGAGGTGATTCTAGGCAAGGTATATATGCCAGTGAAGGCACCAAGATAAAACAGACACCATATTTTCATATATCATTGCTGAGAGCCACGTGAAAAAAGCAAAAGTTACAGCATAGAAATTTCTAGAAAATTTACTTATGAAAGGACTTAGTGACTAGAACAAAGATTTGAGTGTAATGATTACAAAGTCCAAGAAGTGTTCCTTGTTTTTCCATCTTGGGCCAGGTCAATATAGAGGGTAACTATTCTCTTTACAGAGTACAAAGATTTTCTGCTCAAGGTCTAGGACCAAATTATAGCAAGATAGGATACACTTATGAAACATTTCAGTCTGTTTTAAAGCTATTTCCCCCCCGCCAAAAAAATAAAGGTGTTTATTTTTCATTAAGAATTCATGACTTATTCAAGCTATGAGATTAAAATATAAAATTGCCCCCTTTTAAAAATTTCTATCCAAAATCTAGTTTACTAATCCACTCTTAAAATAAATATAACTAACATACTTATATTCATAGGACACTTCCCATTTCCCATTCATAGCAAATGGGAAATGATTCCCATTCATAGGAATCAATCCCATTTCCATCCCAGAATAGCCCAGAAACAGAAACAGTAAAGTATGAATGGCCAGAACAACAGAAGCACCTTAACCTCTGAAAATCACTGAAGCACCAATCCTTTAAATCCATTTCTGCCAGTCTATAGAACCTGGAAAGTTACAGATTTAATACCATATAATTTCAACTGAACTGGAAATATGTGGTTTCTAACATAGTTTCAGCAGACAAATTTAAGGCTGACTCTTAAATTGAAAGAAATGCTTTCTAAAATTAGTAATTAGGGGAGAGAAAATACCCGTATAATTAGAAGCTCTAAAACTTACTAACCTAACATAATATTATTTCCAGGATATCCCTTTTTGTCTCAATTATACAATTGTATTTCCTATTTTGAGCCATCCTTCATGGCATCTCCCCTATGTTATTAGTTAAACCTAAAAAATAGACTATAACAGACTTTGGAAACAAAGCCCTTTTTTAAATTCAGATTGAAAAATAAGAGAAGAGTCACAACCAGAGAACCAATCACAGTGGGATACAGGAGCAGCAGTGATGGATGTGTTCCCCCATCCGAGGCAACATGGTAGTCAACCAGCAGGGAGGCCTTCCCTCTGCCACTCAGTGAGCACCTGAACATAACTGTCCTTTTCTCCATTTTCCTAATTCTTACTTTATCAGTCTCTAAAATGAGAACAAACCGTATTTTCCCGCTCTCCTAAAGAATATGTGAGAGTTGAGTAACTGTCTGACTTTTCAAGAATGTTGAGTTCTGTGGTAGAAAAAAAATCACACTTTAGGACCAGCCCTCTGCTTACTCCAATCTCTACCTGATCAGAGACATTGTTAACTACTAATCCAGTTGCTGCTATATGTGTTTATATAATAGTTAAAGATGTGGACATTAACAGGCCCATTTTCCCATGAAAAATGTCCCAAGCTACAGGATGACATCCCTCCCAATTTGCTATTAATTATGACAATTGGCTTGAAACCTTAAAATCAGACCTAAAAATTCTACTTTTATCCCCTTTATTAAGACCCCATGTCCTTTCAATTCTGCCCTTAAAATATCTCCCCATATTTACTTCTTCCTCTCCACTCCAAACAACAGCATCCTTTACAAATCAGCCCTAGGTTACAGAAACAGACTTCAGCTAAATTTTAAAAGGGCATAAAAGATCACTTAAAAGTATTTACTACCTAGAGAGAGCCTTTACAGTATTAATATTTTGGGAAACACCTTTTCAGACAATTCTCTCTAAGACTAGCTATACATATATGGACATGTATACAACTTTACTTTGTATTTCATATTCATCACATTGTATTACATAAGCATGTTTATGTAAATTTGTACACTGCTTCATTCATGTAACATTATATAATATCATATTATATAATTTAATTCTAAAATATCATTTTCTGTAATTGTGTTTCTTCACTGATCTTTTCTTACCCTTATTTTATAGAGAAATACATGCCGAAGTAATAGGACTTGTCCACGCTATGGAGTAATTTAATTCAATGTCTTCCCAATCTTGCCAGTGTTTACCTTGTCCAATGTCAACCTATACTACTCTTCTATATTAGCCTCTTCATCAAAACAAACTTGGATCACTCATCACCTATCCATACTCTGAGTATTCCCACTACCATACATTAATTAACTTGTATTTTTCCTTCTGCCTGTAAGTCCTTCCTATCTCCTTGTGTGTCCTTCCTTCAAGGTTAAATACAAGTCCCACCTCTTCATTCATGTATCTCTTATTCATTCTGTATTAGTCCATTTTTAGACTACTATAAAAAACTCCCTGAGACTGGATAATTTATAAACAAAAGAGGCTTAATTGACTCACAGTTCCACATGGCTGGGGAGGCCTCAGGAAACTTACAATCATGGCAGAAGGTGAAGGGGAAGCAAGGCATGTCTTACACGGCAGTGGGGGGCTGGGGGTGGGGAACTGCCAAACACTTTTAACCCATCTGCTCTCCTGAGAACTCACTATCATGAGAACAGCATGGGGGAAACTGCCTCCATGATCTAATCACCTCCCACCAGGTCCCTCCCTCATCAAGTGGGAAATACAATTCAAGATTTGGATGGGTACACAAAGCCTAACCATATGACATTCATTCAACATATATTTCTATACATCTATGCATCAATGCTAAAGATTCAGAGTTGAACAATATACACACCGGCCCTGCCCCTAAGCAACTTACCAACTAATTGCCAAGAATGACACCTAAGCAAGTGATAACACAAAAATAAGATTAACATTAGGTCAAGATACATGACAGAAACCTATGTGGCGCCCATCATGAGAACTCCCTTTTTGAAGCTTTGACAAGATATTCTTGCTCATAATGTCTACTCCCAGATCAGAATTCCTCTGCCATTTATTTATTACCAATGCTATTCATTTCAAAAATTAGTCTATGCTTTCTTGCACTGTAATTAACTCTAGGGGACATGTCTTTCTTCCCCATTTAAATGGTTATGTTCTTTACAAACAAAGACCCTGCTTTATCCTTCTTCCGTATTCCTAGAAATTAGTATAGAGCCTTGCACAAAATAAATAATAATTTATTGTTACTGCCTGCTGTTGTTAACACTGGGAAATAAGAATTTGACTACCGCTAGTAATTTCAAGCTGCTGATAAGAATGTAGAAGAATGTTTTAATCATTACAACTGTTCTTCATATCTCTAAGTTGTTTCCACTTACCTAAAACCTCTATTGAGACTTTCCTCCCTACTGAGCATTGCTATATGAAAACAATGCTGTGATTCCTCCTGCTGAGTTTAACAGTGTTAGGCAAAAAGTCAACAAGCTTGACACTCAATGTTCTGAAATCCTTTGAAAAAGAAAATATTTGCAGACTGTGCATCCAACAAAGTTCTAATATCTGGAATCTATAAGGAACTTAACAAGCAAAAAACAAATAACCTCATTAAAAATGGGCAAAGAACATGAACAGACACTTCTCAGAAGCAGAAACACCTGCATCCAACAAATATATGAAAAAATACTCAACATCACTCATCATTAGAGAAATACAAATCAAAACCAAAATGAGATACCATGTCACACCAGTAAGAATGGCTAGTATTTAAAAGTGTGGAGAAAGGGAATGCTTATACCCTGGTGGTGAAAATGTAAATGAGTTCAGCCACTGTGGAGAGCAGTTTGGAGATTTCTCAAAGAACTGAGAGTTGAACTACCATTCAACCCAGCTATTCCATTACTGGGTATATATCCAAAGGAAAATAAATCATTCTACAACACATTTACCCATATGTTCACTGCTGTGCTATTCACAATAGCAAAAACATGGAATCAACGCAGGTGCCCCTGAACAGTGGATTGTATAAAAAAAATGTTGCACATATACACCATGGAATACTATGCATCCATAAAAAAAATAAAATAATGTCCTTGGCAGCAACATGGATGCAGCTAGAGGCCATTATCATAAGTGAATTAGCACAGGAACAGAAAACTAAATACCACATGTTCTCTTTAATCAACAGGAGCTAAACACTGACACATGGACACAAAGATAGGAAAAACAGATACTGTGGACTACTAAAGGTGGGAGGGAAGGAGGCATGGGTTGAAAAACTACCTATCAGGTACTATGCTCACTACCTGGGTGATGGGATCATTCATATCCCAAACCTCAGGGACACACAATTTACCCACATAGAAAATCTGCACATGTACACCCTGAACCTAAAATTAAAGTTGGAAGAAAAGGAAAAGAGAAATATTCAGCCTGGAAAAGACAGAACTGCTTGCTACATCCTACAGCCATATCTTGAATTGAGCCTAGTTTGCTTGCTAATTTTTATTTCAGGAATGACAGCTATCAGTAAATGAACAGTAAAGTAACATTATCAATCAAATATAAATCGCCTTCAAGGAAAACAAAAGCACCGTATTTAAATTGCTCAAAAAAACCCACTAATATCATATTTACTTCTCCTGCCTATTTGGGAGAACAAACTATATTGACTGTTTTGTAGACATGTCGAGTATCTAAATGAAGGTTCACAAACAGTTATAAAATAAAATATCTGGCTCTAATGAGTTATGTTCTGATTTATGTGAAACAAAAAGAAAAACAAATAAACAAAAAAAAAACCTGGCACCACCTCTCAAGTAAAAAAAAATTACAAATAAATTGCTAACAAATATTCCTGATTGTTTTGACTAGAGCAAAGCTCTTGATAAGAACACCTTTCATTCTGAAATAAAATTACATTTAATGTGCTTTTTTTTGTATTTATCTGGATGAATATTTGAAATTCCTACTTTTCTTCAGTTAGTTTTAACTCTGCTGCACCTTACATCAGCCACTAACAGAAGTATTCTATAAGAAATGTAAGAATTACCATGGCCATGCCAATTCCACAATCAGAAACCTAGTGTGGCTCCCAATTGCTTCCCAAATGAATAATAAAATTACAAATATTGGCATGTTCCTAAAACCCCTAGCTTTTCCTTTAGCTTAGAGGTTTATAACCTGAGCCCAAGAATGGGCCCCAGGTGTTGGTAAACCCCTTGAAACTGAAACTAACATTTTGCATGTTTTTATGCATTTTTCTAGAGGAAAGAGCCCAACATTTTCAGAATCCCACTGGAGTCTCTGACCTCAAAAAAAAGGTTCACAACTATAATTTTAATATTCCCCTTTCATCACCTCTCTCATATTTAATGGCCCACAACCATTATTATTTCACAGATCTGGAATTTCTAGCAGAGTCAAGAAAACTTACCTGCTTCCTTGTAGCAAGAGACATACAATTTCCTTCCCTTTCTATGTCCTAACCCTCACAATAAGTGATATTTAACACTTTCTGGCTTTTCATTTCTCTCTGAAAACTTTTCTCTTCTTCCAAAAAATCCCAACAAACAATACCAAACAAAAGACAACACAACCCAAAAGTTTCAAATGATACTTCCTCCCCATTTCTGATGGTTATTCCACCTAATAGCACCACACAACTAGTGGTCAGCACACATATTTTAATGAATTAGTTAACCCCCTTCTAGAAGCCCACTGCATCCATTCCATGATTAAATGCCTATGGCCAACAATATATCTATGGTGAACAACCTAATGCTATACTTACTTAATCGAGGTGTTTCAGGACACTGAAAAACAGAACTAGTAGGAAAGTTAAGTCAGAACTGAACTTCTAATTCTGAACTTCTAAAAGTTCTAGCTGAGCCAGTACTTGCCACTGGCTAATCAAATCCATGTGATTGGGAAAGCCTTCCTTATTCTCTTAAAATTGCAGTCCTTACATTCACCCAAGCTTTTAAAAAAATAATAACCTCTATTACGAGATATTAAGGTATGCATCTGTGTGTTAATTTATGTATGCTTTGAAGTAGCCAGATGCACAGTAAACAAACTAGAAGGAAAAAAGAAGTGTTTGAGGGAGGATACATTCAAATGGACTTTTCTTTTTGATATACATTTTCATCCTTATTTCCTACAGAAAACTCATTTTTAGGGGCTACAGTTCTTCAAAGTGACTGCCTAGCTCAATCAGTTATGGCTAGAATATAAGCGTAACAACAATGATCATGACAATGGGTAATATTTATTGGGCGCTTATGATATGCCAATTACTTCTCGAAGTGCTTTTGGTGTATTATTCCTTTAATCTTCCCAACAATCACTTTGAGACCTAATAGGTACCTTTATTATCATCATCTTATGGATGAGAAATCTGAGGTACAAAGAAGCTAGATCTTTTGTTCAAGGCCACAAGACTAGTAAGCAGAAGGGCCCACTTGAACCCGGGCAGTTCAGCTTCAGAACTAGTGTTCTTTATCAGTAGGCTATAATGGGTCTCCAGGTGAAATAATTTACCAACTTTTAAACTTCTTTTTATGTTTATAGGAATCAGACACTAACAAGATATCTGATATCAAGCTATCAAGATATACATTAGAATATAAATTACTATTGACAATCTATATACATACTTAATTTACACTTTATTTTAAAAACAACAAAATCTCATAACAAGATAGAAATCTTTTAGGTTTATATGACAAGACAGTTGGGGTTGACAGTTTCATATCAGCATGAGTTTAATCAAGAAAACAAATCATTTTGAGAATGTACAATTGAGGGACTTTGATGTGGGGTTTAGCAGGTAATGAGGGAGCTGAGAAGTAAGGCGGGATGGATGATGGGCTAACCTAGAGATTAGCAACAGCAGGAAGCCAATACCACCCCCTCAGGCTGGAGGGATACTGGGAGGAGACAAAGCTATCACAGCCCACGGGTCCAGGTTTGTTTAAAGGGGGTTGGAGCCAAGGAGGAGATGCAGCCATGGACAAGATGCTGCCCAAAGCAGACAGGGCGATGGAGGAACACCGACTTCAAAATTCCTACTGCCCTGGAGTCTCCTCCCAGTGCCTCCTAGCTGATGTGGATCCTGAGAAATGCCTGCATCATTCTAAGATACAGAGCAGAGCCAAAGAAGGGTGAGGAATGGCTCAGAGTAACTGCACAGGTTTCCACCATGGCCTTGTTACCCATATAAATAGTCCAAGTGGAATCCAACACTATCCAAGATTTAAGATTTAAAACCTCCCTAAGCCAAAAAAAGTGCATAAATTCCCCAGATTTTTCATATTTCATTTATGTAAAATAGAAAACCAATTGTATTCTACTAATGTTCTTTTTGAAAGTATAACAGAATTTTTTAAATTTTATAAATTTTATAAAAAATTTCTTTTACAACCTTTGCATGAAAAACATTCTACAAGACCCAAATACAGATGTCACCTTTAACTGAGGCTTTACTTAATAGGATATTTTACTTATTAATTGACCACCTCTCTGTATTTACTGCACCAGACTCTAAACTTTCTTCAATTTTGTAATAGATTTTGGTCTCAGAAAAATTTAGAAAGTGGGTATTCTTGTTCCATTTTCTAGAACATTTTGGCAGTGAAGTCTTTTGTTCTCAGGAGCTATGATGTGATTGTCAGTAGACACTGCTGGTTGCCACTGGTTGTCCAACAATCATTTATCTCGCTCTTTCTTTACATAACAGTGCTTTTTTACATACTCCTTCCCCAAATGTTACAAGGAAAGGTGAACCTCTTCCCAGACCCAGGGAATATATCTGAAAAGTCTATGTCTAAGGGAGAGGGAGAAATCAGAGAGTTTGTCCCCTAGGGAATATTTGGCAATATTTCAAACTTTTTTTTTTTTTTTTTTTTGCTCATCATACTAGAGGGGAGGCAGGGTGGCTACCAGCATCTAGTGGGTAGAGGCCAGGGATGCTGTAAAACATCCTACAATGCACAGGATAGCACCACAACAGAGAAATATATGGGAACCTTGGTCTTAATGAGGTTCTTGAAGCCTCAGCATTACCTGGGAAGCTGTTAGACATGCAAATTCACTGGCTCTATCCCAAATATGCTGAACCAGAAATTCTGGGGATGGTACCTTGTATTTTACCAAGTCCCCAGTTGATTCTAACAAATGCTAATATTTCAGAGTTACTGGTCTAAGGTTCCAGGGGTTAGCAAACTATGGCCCATGGGCTTACCACCTGCTTCTGTAAATTAGGTTTTACAAAAATACAGCCACATCCATTCATTTATTTATTACTGTCTATTGTTGCTATTACAGCAGAGTTGAATAGTTGGGACAGAGACCAGATGGACTGCAAGGCATAAAATATTTACCATCTTGCCCTTTAAGAAAAAGTTTGCCAATCGCTAGAGCCAGTCATGGTAATCTTATTATTCTTGTCAGTTTTTGGTTTAGGAATGGATTGCTTAGGAAGGCAAAGACTATTAGGATCAATAGGATGGAAGATGAATGTTGCTAGACATGAAGGTAAGACATTAGGGAAAGCATTCCTATTTGTTTGTTTGTTTGTTTGAGATGGAGTCTCGCTTTGTCGCCAGGCTGGAGCACAATAGCACAATCTCGGCTCACTGCAACCTCCACCTCCCGGGTTCAAGCAATTCTCTGCCTCAGCCTCACAGGTAACTGGGATTACAGGCGTCCACCACCACACCCAGCTAATTTTTGTATTTTTAGTAGAGACAAGATTTCACCATCTTGGCCAGGCTGGTCTTGAACTCCTGACCTCGTGAACCACCCGCCTCAGCCTCCCAAAGTGTTGGAATTACAGGTATGAGCCACCGGGTCTGGCCAGCATTCCTTATTTCTAAGGAGCACAGACAGAAAGGGATGTACTCCTTTTTCCTCTGGATATTATATTGTCTGGAAGTGATAGTAGAACTGTAGCAGCCACCTTGCAATTACGAGGAAAGCCAGGTTACAGCAAAAACAATATTCCAAAGATAAGAAAAGTGAGACAAGGAAAGAACCTGATATTTATATGTTAAAAATTTTTCCCATAGTGAGGCTGTATTACTTGAGTAATAACAAAAAAATTAAAGTTAAGGGGCAAAAAGACTGGATAAGAAGACAAGTCGGGGAAGCTGAATCCAAATAACCACAGAAGTTTTTAATTACCTTAAGTCTGTTTTAGCGTATGTATGTTTGGATCCATTATCCATACAAATGTTAAAGTAAAACAATTCTGGTTTGAAGCAAATTAAATTTTCCCCCCAACAATAGTGAAGAGTAACTACTTCCTCTTGCATTGTAACCAGAGCAATTTAAACTAACAGGCCACATGGCAGAAATATAATCAAAGGTTCACCACAGGGAACACACAGCACAAGCTCAGTAAACTTGAAATCATTTTCTCCAAGAAATCAAGAGCAACTAAAGAGACCACAATTTGGATTTTAATCAATTTGAATTTGTGATATAGCAAATCCAAATAGATATTTAAAATCTTCAAAGTGTAAACAATCTCATTTTCCAAGAATACAGTATAGCCCAGCATATATTTATGTAGTATATAAAGAATCATCATAATGTATAATGAACCTGGCATTGGACTAGGTTCTAGAGACAAAAAAATAAATAAGATATGATTCCCTCCCTTTAGCAGTTTATGTCTGGTGGGGAAAGTGATAAATATATACAGAGAATTGTAAGACAAGGAAACACAGCATAGAAGTTTGTAGAGTTTTATGGAAATGCAGAGGAAGAGACAGATAATCTAATTAGAATCAAAGTCAAGAGTATGAAAATATTATTGAAACTGTAATTTACCATGCAAATACAATGATTTTATAAGCTGCTGTGTGAAAAACTAGTATTTATAAAAATGTTGGCCAGGCGCAGTGGCTTACGCCTGTAATCCCAGCACTTTGGGAGGCCAAGGTGGACGGATCATGAGGCCAGGAGTTCAAGACCAGTCTGGCCAACATGGTGAACCTCCATCTCTACTAAAAATACGAAAATCAGCTGGGTGTGGTAGTGGGCACCTGTAATCCCAGCTACTTGGGAGGCTGAGGCAGGAGAACTGCTTGAACCCAGGAGGCGGAGGTTGCAGTGAGCCAAGATTGTCACCAGCCTGGGTGACAGAGCAAGACTCCGTCTCAGGTGGGGGGAAAAATGTTGCATGTAAAGAAGTTTGTATAGCCAATTAATTTGAATGAAATTATTTAAAATACATTAGTCTGTAGGCAACATTTTTGTTTTTCAAAATACTATTCTTCCTAAAAAGTTCATTGCACTTGGAGATTTATCTTCATTGATTTCTAACTGGTAGGGGAAGACAATCTTTCAAGACTAACATTCCAAAGATGGTCCCAATTTCATGAATGGCAAAGTCTTCCCAAGTTCGAAGACGAATCCATGCCAGAGCTAGAGTTCGGCAGGGCCATTCGGGGCCCACCTGGTCAACTTAGGTCCTGAGGTAAGGTAGAGGTTGGAACCAGGGACTAGATCAATACCCAGCCAAGTCACCATGAAGAAGAGTTCTTGGGATGAATCATTTTATTACGTATTTGACCAAGTGGAAAAGCAATTTGTTCTGTGGTTAAGGTCACTGATACTGTTGACAATGTTTATCATGTGACAAGTTCCACAAATAATAAAGTATACAGGCTCACTACAGGAAAAAAGTAAGGGTGGTTGAGAGAATGGGGCTAATGCTACCGTATGTTAGGATCCAAGAACTACAAGATAAAAAGAGGCCATTTGGCCCAAATAGCTTACACAATTAAATATGCCATTAATTTCAACTATAAATTCTGCTTGTCGATGTATTCTACAATTACCTCTTTGCTAAAGAATCTCTCAAGCAGTTAACTAATGCCAGGCCTGGTCGGGACAGCCTGTCCATAAACACTATCTAACCTCCATGTTATCTACCATCATGCCCTCATCTAATTAGATCTGAGCAGTCACCCGGCTTCAAGCTTACTTATTACATTTGGCCCATTTACTAGAATTAGATCCAGAATCTTCTCTGAGAGACATTTTCTCAAGTATTGCATGAGAAATCAGTGCTACATTTTTTTCTGGAAAATGATCCTCCTTATGAATTTTGCTTTGCTATTATCCACTATAATATCAAAAAATAAATAAAATCCTCTATGATCAAGGTCTAGGCCTTTATCCAAGATTCTCATCTGCTCCTCATCTATTTCTTTTTCCTCAGAACTTAATAAACTCACCTGGACATCTTCACAGTGTTTTAGATATGCCTATTGCCTCTGAAGAAATAAAAATATCATTTCTCTGCAAGAGTCACTATTTATCCTTGAGCAATCACTCCTACACCCTCTGGCTTACTTCACTAGTTCTCAGTCAGAGTCCACAGAAAAATGAGATGAACAAATGTTTCTCTAGAAGTTTCTCTGTCAGTCAAAAGGCCCTAAGAGGAAAGTGGGGTTTTTTGCCCTAAGAAATGACTAGGAGAGCAATCCCTAGTGGGTAATTTTAGGCACTTGTGGTCAGAGGCAATCTGGCCTAAAGAAGTCCTCAGCCTGAGCCACCACTACCAGTCTGCTCTACCAGCTGTGCGGAACCCTGGCTTCCCATAAAATCAACTTCAGTGACCTGGTGGCAGTTCATGGTTTTGAAAATTCCACTTTAAATGGAAATTTTTGAAAATGGTTCTGTTGCTCTGGTTTGCTGACAACCAACCTTTACAAATTTGGCAAGAACACTCTGCTGCCCAGCTGCCTCTGATTTACTGTCCCTGGGCACAGTCTCCAGCGTGGCTGTTGGGCTCTACACAGCTAGCATTGCCATTGCCTCTGGCAATGTGGTGTGGTGGAAAGCACAGTGGACAGCTAAGGAGACCTGGGATCAGTCCTGCTTCTGTCACTAATGAGAATGCCCTTAAACTTTCTAGACCTTAGTTTTTGCGTTTCTAAGCTCTCTTCTAGCTCTAGTCATACTGTTGTTCCACCAGCAGTTATGAGCACCTACTATGGCCTATACGTGTAGCAAGGGATACAAGTCACAAACCCCACCCTCAGAGAGTTCTAATAATGCTCTGATTTTATGAACAGCGAACTTGCCATTTTTTATGCTAAGATAAGAAATACTAATGAATGATAAAGCCAGAATCAATTCCAACATCTCATTTTGGCCAACTCTTTTTAAACTTCACCAACTTCTTCACAAACAAGTAAGTAACAATTTTAGAATAAATGAAAGACCATCACTTGCAGCATTTCTTCCTCCATCCCACTATGACTGTACATTTAAAAATCAAGCAAAAGGAGGATGAAACAGGAGAAACAGCTTGGATAAGTCAGCAATTAGATAACTAGCCACTGGAACAACAAAAAGTTGCCCAAGTTGATGCTGAAGGAAAACACACTTTTTAGTGATACCAGCTAAAAGTGTCAGATTATTCCATACGTGAAGATGTCACATTGAAGACTGGTTAATGAATAATCCACAGGAAAATGAACCTGTATCAGTATATGGCACAATGACATTATAGAATCTACTATCTATTTCTCAGCTGATTTCTATCCCTCCCATCTTTTGAAAAGCCTACTCAAAACTCACCATCTATCCTGTAACTCCAGGACACCCCCCTGAATGAGTGTCCTTGAGGATGTCCATTTAGTTGCCCAGGTCTCCACAGAACACAGCTGGCCCAAGGATTATCTTCCATTATTCATTTGTTGCTTTGTGAGCTTGTGTGTGATTGCTCTTCTACAGTGGACTTTAAATCCTTCAGAGGTAGTATATTATAACCCATGGTGAGTAGGCACTCACTATTTTCTGCCTCCCTGGCTTCACATCTTCTAAAGTCTATTAAGCTAAGATACAAATCCAGAACAGCTTGGAAAATAGAGAATTCATCACTGATTGTTGGCATCATACATATCAACAGAGGAAAAAAAGCTTGCTATTTTCATGGAAAATTGGAGGATAATCTATAAGAGAATAATAAATAGGGGTGGTAAAAAAGTGAAGGGGTAGAAATGGAATCTACATTAGAAGTTTAGGGAGAGAAGCTGAATAGCAATAGAAAAATAAATATATTTTAGAAGGTCCAGAAGTGACTTTTTAAAAAAATTAAAAACCTAGATTCTAGCTTCCCCTATAGTTGAGTGACCTGTATCAAATGATTTTATCTGAGGGGAAAAAAAAAAAAAAAAAAAGGATGCTGGTGTTCAATGTTTACAAAAATCTAGGAAACTAATATGAAAATAAATGTAAAATTCTGGAAAAATATTCTTGTAATTCTATATTGTTATGAAAAGGCAAAGTAGTACCACAGTTGGATTTAGTACAATAAGCACTTCTTGAGGGCCTGCCATGGCCCCAGGCATTGTAGTAAGTCCTCAGTTCCAAAGATGAACAAGACACGGCCTCTACCCTCGAAGAGCTTACATTCTAGTTCCAAGCCCAACAAAGGCTTTCTCAGAACAAATTCAATTTAACACACCAACATCTGCTATTAATAGTTATAGTAATTAAAACAAAGAAAACTTAAATGTGCTCGGCTCATAAGTATATACTCTAGAGAAAAAGAAGATATTATTTTAAGAAAATCAAGACAACAGAGCCAGCTGGTTTGTTCAAGTTCGTATCATAAGGTAAAGTGGAAGCAAAGAAAACACCCTAGGGCGCTTTGAGTTACAACCCAGGTTTACACGCTTTCTGGAACCAAAAAGGGCCAGGCAGCTTTCTTTTTCTTTCTTTTCTTTGCTCTCTTCTTCTTTTTTTTTTTTTTTTTTAACAGCTGGGAAAGCTGTGGGGTGAGGTGCTTGATGCAAAATAGTTACTTTTTTTGACTTTGCTTAGTTTTGCAAAAATAAAAAGAGTTTCAAATAGATATTGCATTGTCGTAGTTCATTTAACCCTCCAGATATTTTCCCACTTTGTCAACCATTTCATTCTGCATCTTAGTTAAAAAATATCTTCCCCTACTCTTTATCAATTTATATACCATTTTCTGTCTTATTTAGTAATGATATCCCTCCTGTCTATAGAAAGATAGGACTTTGTAATAGTATAGTACATTGCACAGATATTTAGCCAAATAAAATTGATGTTGATGAAGAAAATGGCTATAAAGCCCATGAACTTATTGTCCAAAAATAGAGATATCTGTGCACACTGATTTTACTGACTACTTCATGGGTCTTTCTCTTCCTAGATAGGGGGAAAAAGACATCATGGGCTACAATTTATGGCATCCCAGACATGGAAAATCTTTTATCTCATTGCACTTGGTACAGATATACTACTCATCCATTCTGGGCTAAGGTGGTTTGGCAAACAATGCATTCCTCAGTCTCTTTATTCTCCCTCAGATTCGACCAATGAATTACTGAATGGGGTGATGACCAGTCTGACACTAGTACCAATGCACAGTCAATCTACTGTACTGTAAAAGTGGTTATTAATAAAACCTCCAAAAGAGCAGATGACTTCTCAAAAAAGTGGTCTCTGACAAAAAAAAAAAAGGAAATCAGTAGATCGAAGAGAAATCTGTATGCCTCTTCAAAGCAGCATTATTCACAATAGCCAAAATATGGAACCAACCTAAGTGTCCACCAATGGATGAATGCATAAAGAAAATATGATATACATACACAACGAAATACTATTCAGTCACAAAAAAAGAATGAAATTCTGTCATTTGCAGCAGCATAGCTGAGCCTGGGGTACATTAAACTGAAAAAAGCCAGGCACAGAAAGACAAATATTGCATGTTCTCATTCATATGTGGGAACTAAAAAAGTTGATCTGATAGAGGTAGAGAGTAGAATGATGGTTACTAGAGGCTGGAAAGCATAGTGGGGAGCAGGGCATGCAGAGAGGTTGGTTAACGGGAACAAAAATACAGTTAGAAGGAATATATTCTAGTGTTTGATAGCACAGTAGGATGATTATAGTTTATTATATATTTCAAGATAGTTAGAAGATTTAAAATGTGTTCAACACAAAGAAATGATAAATATTTGAGGTAATGGATATCCCAATTACCCTGATTTGATCATTAATACATTGTATGCATGCATGTCTCAAAATATCACATATATCCCATAAATATGTACAATTATTCTATATTAATAAAAACAGGGTGGTGTCTGAATGCAGATCAGAAATGAAGGACTCAAGCACTTATCACTGTGTAATAGGGTCAGCCTTCGTTGTAGATTACGAAATGAAGCCATTAAAACCGTTTCCTAAAAGTATTGAAAAATATTTGGGCTTGAGACAACTTGATGTGACTCACTGTGTCCACACTGCCTTCATTAATTCTAGGATAATCTTCTTCCCCACTACTTTACATAGATATTTTATCTACTCCCTGATCTCCCTCTTTTCATCTTCTTCCTCCCACTATTTTCTAGAACACCAGAGTAAAAGAACATATGTATCTTCCAGTAGCTAAATTTTTCCCTAAAAAATAAATAATCGCTTCAACATTTAGATCACAGAGCACATGGCAGGCTTGATCAATTATCAGCAAAGTGATTAACAAAATTATTTTAAAGGTGACCATGTGGTCTTCTGCCAGGGTTCAGGCCAACTCGGTGAATTAACTACATATTTAGATTTCAGCTTCAGCACTGTGTTGATTTCTCTTATCACTTGCTTCCTCCCCAACATTAACAAAAAGTGTCACATTTTCTCCTCACCAGTGTTTCACCTAGGCACCCCGACTACTCAGAATCTGTTAGAATTTCTACACACTAAAAGATTCGTATCATTTATTATCTTTCAGTAGAAGAAATATCTATTTTTTTCACTGCAAATTCTGATTCTCAATTAAATTTCTACCACCTAAGGATGATCTAATGTTATGTGCAATTTGTGTTCTGTTGTCTGTTTGTGTGTATACAAGAGAACCCCCAAAATCAAAGTCCAGTATAATATCTTAAACAGATAATGTCAATATCTCCTGGATTTTATTGATTTAATTGCCCTTCATTGTTAAAATACTGGAAAATAGAGTAGGCTTCTCAGCAGCTGGGTCCTCATTTAGGATCTTGCATTAGTCAGGGTTCTCTTAGAGGGATAGAACTAATAGGATATAATAATATATATGGGAGATATATATATATATGGGGGAGTTTATTAAGCATTGAATTACATGATCAGGCGGTCCCACAATAGGTTATCTGCAAGCTGAGGAGCAAGGAGAGCCAGCCCAAGTCCCCAAATTGAAGAATTTGGAGTCCGATGTTCAAGGGCAGGAAGCATCCAGCACGGGAGAAAGATGGAGGCTGCGAGGCTAGGCCTGTCTCTCCTTTTTACGTTTTTCAGCCTGCTTTATACTTGCTGGCAGCTGATTAGCTTGTGCCCACCAGATTAAGGGTGGATCTGCCTTTCCCAGCCCACTCACTCAAATGTTAATCTCTTTCAGCAACACCCTCACAGACACACCCAAGATCAACACTTTGTATCCTTCAATCCGATCAAGTTGACACACAGACACACCCAAGATCAACACTTTGTATCCTTCAATCCGATCAAGTTGACACTCAGTATTAACCATCACAGATCTCCAGGAGATGAACAGATTTTGGTGGAAGAAAAATATTTGGAGATACAGCCTGGGATGTAATTTTCAATGTGATTAAAAGAGTTGTGACCGTGCTTCAGAATGGGGAAACAACTACAGTATCATAAAGTCACAGCTATTGTTCTGTGTCAATAGAAGTCAGAAATCTCAAAGTGGCTAAAGATTACATTAAATTTCTATGAGTTTAACAATGATATAATTTGGTGCAAATCAGATGGCAAAAGGCTGTTAATGGATCCTGTTATCCACATTACCTATAATAAGTTAAAAAGAAACCAATAAAGATCAATAGTTCAAAAAAAATGAAGACACACAAGAATAGCATGCTTAAAAGAGGGGAAGAGGGGAAAGAAGGAGGAAAGATAATCAATTCCAAAGGAAGAATTTAGCATGCTAAACCACTATTCCAGCAATTTTCATTTACTTAGAAAAATTGTATTATAAACCTTAGGTAAGGACAGAAGATTAACATATTATAGAAAGAGTAGTTATAAAACAATTACAGTAGTAGAGGTAAATGGGGGTTCCCACAGCACTGGTGAATTAGTGACAAAGGAGAGCATTAGAGAAAAAAAGGCCAATTAGGTCAAAGGACAAAAAATATGCAAATGAACTGATAGACTTATTTGTGTAAACTAGGAATAGGAAATCACAAATGAATTAAAGTTAATAATCCTGTCCAGCCTCATAGAAAATCAAAGGAAAAACGGGGTCTGGGATCTCTAATGGTTTTAAATAGAGCTGGAAAGTGATATAAACAAACAAGGAGATAGCATATCATTCTGGGTCTAGTAGACAAACTAGAACTAAAAGAGATGTTTTGGTAATATTAGTAACTGGGCAAGCAGACAACCTAGAAATACTGCATGGAATGTTCCCCCCAGAATCAAGTCCCCATCTCTAAGGATGGGTGCAGTAAATGTCTTCAGACCATCTTCAATCACAGCCTCTGCCCCTACTGAAAAGGTAACCCATATTCTCTTTAAAGATCAACAGTCCTTGAATGTTTGTTATTCAGTTGTCATAGTAAGGAGTTTGGTTGTCAAGAGAGAGAGAGAGAGAGAGAGAATGAATGAATGAATGAATGAATGAGTGAATGAGTGAATATGAATGAATATGTATTGTGGGAGGAAGAGGTCCTGATACTTGGGAAGCTACATCAGAAATGGGCTCACCCTTGACATCTGCGTATACCCCTCTCCCTCTCCAAGCTTTCCACACTGAGGCAGAGCGCCTGATGAACCCATGCTTGTGACAAAGTCCCTTGGTCAAATTCATGCCACTGGACTTCCCTCTGTATCCGCCTCTGACTTATCAACACTTGGCATTGTCTTATTCTTTACTGGTTACAAAATAACTCTTCGACTAACATTTATCCTTCTTTTTTTCCAGTGTTTTTCTGACTTTTAAGGATCTGAAACATGATGTCATGATTCTTACTCTTCCACTCAGTAATTAATTCGTGTTTTTCAAGACTATCATTACTCCAGCCAAGATATGGAAACAACCGAAGTGTCTGCAGACAGATGAATGAATAAAGAATAAATAGTATGTAAACACACACACATATATATACACACACATACACAAAAGATTATTATTCAGCTTTAAAGAAGTTAGCCCTGCCATTTGCAAGAACATGGATAAACCCAGAGAATCTTATGTTAAGTGAAATAAGCCAGGCCCAGAAAGACAAATACTGCATGATCTCACATATACGTAGAATCTAAAGAAGCCAAAGTAGAATGGTGGTTGTCAAGGGCTGGAAGATGGGGGAAGTAGGAAAAAATTCATGGAGGATGAATAAGTTCTGAACATCTAATGCACAGCATGGTGACTACAGCTAATAATACTGTATTGTACGCTTGAAATTTGCTGAGAGAGTAGACCTTAAGTTTTCTCACTACATACAAAAAAATCATAACTGTGAGCTGATGCATATGTTAACTAGTTTGATCATGGTAACCATTTCACAATGTGTGTGTGTATATATATATCAAAAGGTCATGTTATATACTTTAAATACAGACAATTTTTATTTGTCAGGTACACCTCAATAAAGCCAGGGGAAAAAGACTACCATTACTACTAATTAAATGATTGTCCTTGATTTATATCAACTTGATTTATTTTTATAGTTCATCAAATATAGGAAGAAATGAAATCCTTTATATTGCTAGAAAGGGTATTTTTTCAAGTTAATAGTACAGTTAACTGTCAGCAACAAAGCAAGAAAATAATAATATATAGTGATAGCAGCTGACATTTATTGAGCATTTAGTATGTGCCATGCACTGTTCTAAATAAATATCGATATGTATTAACTCAATCCATACAATAACCTTACAAAGTGAGGCTATTGTTACCGCACTTTACAGATGAGAAAACTGAGATATAGACAGTAACATGCCCAAGGACATACAACTAATAAGTGAGAGACAGGATTCAAATCCAGATAGGTCACAGAAAGGGATTTATAATTCAAAACAAGACACTTTGGAGAGAATAAGAGTGTCCTGAAATCAGTTAATATTTATAGAGTGTTCACTTTATCTTTTTTAATATAAGAAACTGCCAAAGAAGGAACAATCCTTCACTGTATTAACTAAAGTACTTTGGGCACAATAACACTCATGTTTCCCTTGCTGGCATTCCTCTGCAGGTGTGTAGTTCACAGTGCCCCACCTCCCACAATGCCACCCCAAGAAGAGATTTGCATTGGGAAGAGCTTTACAGGACCATAAAATAAATATGCCTCATGAAAGCATTAATGAGAGAAAGCTGAAAAAAAAAATCAATCATGTTTTTTTCTTCCCTACAGACACTGGCTTTCTAGCACCAAAAAAGTATTACCTCCGAAGCAAAATTAACAGGAATTACCACAGATCCCATCTCTACATGCTGTAAAACAACTGAGATACATACAGGAACTCTAGCTTTTATGGAAGAAACAACAAAATTATTAAAGAACAACATAATCAGCAATTAAATTATAACATCTGATTAATTGACATACCATCAGTGGCACCTGGGGTTGGCAGAAAAAACAATAAATAGTTAAAAAGAATGACATTGGCAAGCATCTGTAGTCCCAGCTACTCAGGAAGCTGAGGTGAGAGAATGGCTTGAGCCCGGGAGATCAAGGCTGCAGTGAGCCATGATGACACCACTGTATGCCAGCCTGGGTGACAGTGGAAGACCTTATCTCAAAATTAAATTAAATTTTAAAAAAGAAAGTGTTTCTAAGTCTCGGTTTCCTCATCTGTAAAATGTTCATTATAACAATAGTTATGTAATGGATTCATGGACTCATATAATAAATAAGAACTGACAAA
This sequence comes from Macaca nemestrina, assembly GCF_043159975.1. Lineage (NCBI taxonomy): Eukaryota > Metazoa > Chordata > Mammalia > Primates > Cercopithecidae > Macaca > Macaca nemestrina. The sequence continues at coordinate 104,050,747 of NC_092128.1, read as the reverse complement.
AGTGCTTTATAATATTAAATATTAATTAAATACATAATATAAAAACTGAGAATGAAATCACTAGCACTTTTTATTTACAACCTAACAGAACAATCTGAAAAAATTAACGTATCTTCCTGTGCTCCAAAGGGAAAAGAATTATTGAACAGATGTTATTACATTTTCATTTGGATCATCCAAATGGAGACCTTTAAAAATTCTGGTGAAAAACTGAAGTTTAAAGCAAACTAGTCCTCCCTCCCTCCCCAAAAAGGTCTTTACATAATTGTAAAGAAGTTTTTAGTTTCATATCCATTACATATTTATTATTCTCATTCTGTCTACTATGAAGAAAAGAGATATTACTCCTATTTTACAGAAGAGCAAATCAAGTCAGGGAGTAAGTAGAAAACCAGGAAATCCCAAATCTTCTGATCTACAACCCTTAGTTTTTAAAATTACCCCAGGTTACCAAAACATAGTTCCGTCATTTTCATAAGGCTCATGTTTGTTTTATCTTGACCTAGCTTTTCTGATAATGTCTGTCTCTAGTTAAATAAAGCTAATGTTTTTCAAGTATATTAGCATTTTAAGCAATCCCGTTAACCAAAGCAGGTAGTCAAATTTATAAAACGAATTTCAGTAAGCATTACACAAATTTGGATATATTATAAATGATGTATGATTTTAACTTAACAAAAAATTCACAATTGCCATTTAAAAGCACAAAATACTCTGTATTTTAAAATTAGCACATCTAAAAATACTTAAGGACATTATACTGTAAGATTTGTCTACCTCACTGAAAAACAGGCAATGGATACATTCAGAAAAATATTACACTATTTTAAAGTTTTCATATACCCACATAAAACATAAATGTCAACTCAGAATTTCAGAAAGGGCTGGGTTAATAGGAGATCAAATTTAAATTTTAAGTTTAATCCTTCCATAAGTGAATGTAGGAACGAACTTTACATTTGTTTAATATTTGGTGGGTCTCATTCTCTTCTGCTTTGGAAAATAGAATACTGTCTAAAACACTTGCAAAACATGATTTTAAAATTTTGTTTACAATCTGGTTGCTATACACCTGATTGTACTAGCTGAAACTCGTTCCAGTGTAGAGGAATCTGATTAGCTTTATTTCAGACAAAAATAAGAGACTAAGAGAAGTGTAAAAGCACATCCTGGCTCACAGAGATACTGTATAAACTCACAGTCTAGAATCACAGAATTTTTAAGACTGGAAGGGATCATTGTAACAAGGAAATACTTTGGGATCCATTTATCCCACTGATCTAAACAAGATAACTATATTTTTTTTTTCTTTCACAGATTTCCTAACTGAAACTGGATCTACAGAGCAAGATACAAGCATTCCCCCATCAAAAAGTTAATGTAGAAATTACCTTTGCTATTTCACTTCTGCATACACAATGCCAGCACAATTGGTTACAACAGGAAAATCTAAGCTGTTGCCTGTCTGTGTTTTGGTCTACATGACGCTAAGCAAGGATTGTGGTTTGGTTTTGTCAATTAATTGATCATCTGTTCAGCTGCACAACAGCCTCAATCCTCTGGCAGTGACAACTAAATACAAAGAAAGCCTGGGCATACCACTCCCTTTAAGAAATCTTGGCAAATCTCATCAAACTACAAGTCCATTACTTTTTAGGCAGACCCTCCAGGACCCCCCAAATCTTCTATTTAACTGAGCACACACCCTTATTTCACCCATTTTCTCCTGGCTTGTCCCTACTGTCCTAACTCCTAAAAGGTTTAACGTGCAAAGTGATTGTAGTTAATCTACTCACTCAGGTTTCCTTTAAATATTTCCTAATTTTAAATACCCATTTTTTAAAAAGTGGACAGAGTATGGCTTCATGAGTGCTTCTTGAGAAGACTAATCTCATTCTGCAAAAAGAGCTGCCCATCCAAGATGTGTCTTTCACCCTTCCTGGGTAACCCAAATTTGACTTATTCTGACTAATATCCCTCATTTGTATGGAGTAGGTTTGGAAGAACCCACTCAGAATATTTAAATATTTTCCATAAGCACGTGCCTACGTTCATTTTTTTAAAGTTCATTTAATGGCAAGTAGAGCTTACCACCACTTTTTCTGTCACTGCCAGAAAAAATGTGAGCTACATACATTAGAAACGTTTACAGTTTCAAATTCGGCTACTGCAATTTTCCAAGTCAATCTACTGTAATAATTTTTACTGTCACCCTAGAGTGTTTTCAGAAATATGCAGCCATTCATGGGGGAATACTTCTGATATCTAATAATTGTGTTAACTTAGAGTTAAATTTACTATGTGCCATCTTCCAATGCCAAGTCCCAACTATATTACTGCATTTCCATACTGACATTATATTTTTTGTCAAAAACTACATATTTCCTTAATTAACAAAATGATTACACAGAAAGCCTGATGGACTTCAGATGTAAATATATCTGGGATACAAAAGACAGCCATGGCTAATGATCCAAATTTGGAATATTTTATATGTTTAACAGAATGGGAACATTTCATAATAGGAGAAGCTAACAAGGAACCAACTATTATCCCAATAAAACATTCTTGTGTAATCAAACTAGAGGTAAGGTTTTAGATTTTGACTTGGTTTATTATTTAATAATTAACCTAGCGTTCCTACCCTAAGGAAAAACTATACATCTTCACGTTTGAATATCATAAAGATGTCAAATAAATAAATGAGATTAAAATGACCTTAGATATGGGAATAATTAGCTTCACCAGCACTTAGAAAGCAATACAAACTGACTTCTGGTTGCTAAAATTAAAAACGGCATAATTCAAACACTATTTCTGAATGTACTTGGTAATGAGATATGCCATGTGAAGTTAAAAGGGTCCAATCTAAAAGATGATCTTTTTAGGCAAATCTTCAAAAACCCCAGCAACATGACAGAGAAGAAAACAATTAACTCTATTTCATAGGTAACTGTCAAATGCAGATCTCTTTTTTTCCTATTCAGAGTAAATATTTATTAACTCCATAAATATAAAAGGTGTTATTGAACATTCAGCCTAATTTTTTAATTTTTGTTTCATTTTCATGAAGTCATATGGAAAGTAGATACTGTGGCCAAACATTTAAATTGACTTCTGCTATCTTAGGGAAGAGGTAGTTAATTGTCTTAGAGCAGAAGACTAGAAATTAAAAGCCTGGAATCTTTTTCTAAGAGTCTTACAAACTCTCCTGAGATGAATATGGAAATTATCCAAAGTATTTTTTTAAGTAACTTTGGAAAAAGTGGTAGCTATGTTAAAGAATAATCTATTTTTAATAACAAAAATCAAAGCATTGAAGAAAGTATGTTTCCAAATTGAGTATATTGATTTTGATAATGAACATAAAGTTAGGAATAGCTTTTAAAAATCATTCCACTGCTGTGGAAGACCACTTGGCTGTTCCTCAAAACGTTAAACATAGAGTTACCATATGATCCCACAACCCTACTTCTAGGTATATGCACAAAATAACTGAATACAGCAAAACACGTACACACATGTTCATAGCAGCTCTATTCACAATAACCGGAAGGTGGAAATAGCCCAAACATCCAACAATGAATGAATGGAAAAACAAAACATGGTACAGCCACATAATGGACTATTATTCAGCCATAAAAAGGAATAAAGTACTGCTACATGCTACAAACTCAATGAACCTTCAACATATTATGCTAAGTAAAAGAAGTCAGATGCAAAGATCATATATTATATAATTCCAATTATATGCAATACCTAGAAAAGATAAATCCATAGAGAGAGAACTCAGATTGGTAATTGCCAGGGTCTAGGGAAATGGGTTAATGAAAGAAACTGCTTATTGGGTAAGGAGTATTACTTTGGAGTGGTGGAAATGGTTTAGAACTAGATAGGTGTGGAGACCATACAACAATGTGAATGCATTAAATGTTAGTGCATTCTTCCCTTTAAAATGATTAATTTCATGTCATGTGAATTTCATCTCAAATTATTTTTTTAAATGCTACATCACCAAAACTTCTGATGATATAGAGGACAGTAATGTTTGGAAAAATACAGACATTGACATTTCTAAGTTTAAAAGTGATCCCAAACGGACTCCGAATGTGAAAAAAATTTAAGAATACCTTGAACAAATTATTTTGTTTGTGTTTTTCTTTATATGTATATTTAAGTGTGATAAAACATAAAATTTTGTCTAAATAAATCTTAAAGAGTTTTTCAGTACATAAAAATATTTAATAAGAGAAAATATTCATTTTAAAACCAAAATTATTTTCACTTGTACATAAAATGGTTTAAAAACCAACAATGCTACTGAAAGAGAAAACCCTGACAGGTTATGTCAATCAATTATGGGCATAGAAGACAGTTTTTGAAACAAGCAAAGCAGTTAAAGATAAAGCCAAGAAATTCTAGAAACCATCTTAGGAGAATTTAAACCTTAAATTTCTACAGAGATATGAACATTGGCCAAATGAAAGACTATCAGTTTAACTTAAATCACAATAGAACTCTTTAAGCAAGGTTCATCATTATGCAGATTTTCACACACTTCAGAACAAATTATCGATTTGTAGACAAGGCAGGATTAAGTGCCTTTCAGCTGTAGGAGGCTATGAAATAAAACTACATGTAGTAAAAGTGTTCAATAACAAAGTTGCTTTAAAGCAATAGTAGTCTCAAACATCATCAGTACATTATAAAAGAAATATATTTTACAATTCATGTTATTGTAGGTTTCATTTAACATATAAAAAATCGTTTCAAATTTCAATATTACTTGGGTAATTAGAAGTTCCATGTAAGCTCAAACATAAGAAAAGTATTTTTAAAGTACACTTATATAATATATGGTAAAGACCAAGTTTTAAAAACTGGTCTCATTAACAAATTAAGCTTCGATTTTGGAGTTTAAAAAAACTAAGTGCCCATAAGCACGCCTAATGCCCAGATCTTGGTTTCTTCAATAAAAAGAACCAGGGCTCCTTGGAGAAATGGCTGATGCCAGCACGGGGCAAGAGATATATGAGATAAACCTGGAGCATCCTGTAGTGCCAGAAAGTAAGGAAGTGCTCAAAACAAAAACATTTCAGTGCCTTTGCTACCTTGAGTGAGATATTTTGAATATCTGCTTGTATAAACCAGCTATGAATTTGTAGAGACAGGCCACTTCTTTTAAATGCCTTTTAATTTCTTCCTATAAAGCAGAGTTTCTCAACTCTGTTGAGACCTGTTGACATTTTGGGCTGGATACTTGTTTGCTGTGAGGGCTGCTCTGCCCATTGTAGGAAGTTTAGCAGCATCACTGGCCTCTACTTACTAGATGCCAATAGTATCCTCTCCCTTCTCCCCAGCTGTTACAACCAAAAATCCCCCAGACTTTGCCAAATGTACTGGAGTCTCAATCACCCCACTCCCAACTGAGAACCACAGCTCTAGAGAAATTTTCAAACTGCTGAGCAAAATAAAACATGATAGTTAAAACAGAACAATACCGCAAGATTCCGGCTGGCATTAAAGAACCAGCAAAGGAAAGAGGGATCTCAATGGAAAGGAGTTGGTTTTGTCTTCTTGAGTGTTTCTTTTCTTCTTTCCTCTTCAGTAATTGGCCATAAGGCCCTTTTAACAACTGATTTAACACTGTACTCCTGATCCCCTAACTTCATTCCCACTGCTGCTAACAAGCCTCATGGCAGAAAAGAAGAAAGCCCCAGTGTTTGACACATTTCACAAAAGCTGTCCTTCAAAGACACTGGGTTGAGAAGCAATTTAATTAAAGACAAGGACAACAGCCTGCCAGTTAAACTCAGAAACACCAAATAAGGAGGGTGCTACAGTTTCTGGAATCCCATCTTTTCTGCTGCTAATAAAACTCTCTGAGCCCAGAGTACTAAAAGAATTGCCATAACGTATTCGGGGTGTGAAACTGAGAAATGTTCACCTACTCCAGTGAATCACGCTTCCAAAACATCTGAAAAGAAGTGCAAGTGTACTCCCCTTGGGCAAACACCTGTTTACAAACTGGAACATACAATTAACAGAGACTAGTTTCTTTTACACCCTGTGCCAAATTCACTGTAACTCATTTGACTTCTGCCATAATTGGATTCTAATCCTTTGTTCTAGACCATTAGCTATAATCTTTAGCTTCTTGTTTGTTATTTATTTCAGCAAAAAGCAGAGAAAGATTTTCCACAAAAAAAAATTGACACAGAATAGTTAATATAAACACTCCCCAAGATGGTAAGGTAATTCCACAAATGGACTAGAAATTTAAATGAAAGTCTGATTATATATACTGATATCATATACTCTCAAAGAAGAAATCTATGGATCAAATGAACAAACAGGTACATTGGGACCCTGTTCTGAAAACTTTATTCTCGAAAATACTAAAAGAATTCTTTTTTTTTATCTTTTACTTTTTTTCTCTCATTCAAAAAATCAACTTTTTACATTTTTCAGATGTGTTACATTCAGCCTTTCCTCGACTGACTTTTATATTTCTTCTTAAAGAGTGACATAAACAGTTTTGCTAAATCATACATTTTCTATAATAAGCATTATTCAAAAAACAAAAAGTGCACAGATTCATCCAGGCCAGACAACTGTCTCTTTTTGTCTCTTTTACAAGCACACCTGAGGACTCCATTTAAATTGGATAGTGCTGATCTCAGAGCAGAACCAGCTAATTGTCTTAGAGCTAAAAGACTAGAAATTAAAAGCCTCAAACCTTTTCCTGATCCTGCCACTTGCTGTGTTACTTGAACGTCACTTAACCTCTTTGGACTTTTATTGATCTATAAATGGCAACTATTTGGCAAACGATAGGGTGATTTATGGAATGGGCACTTTAAGAGCATTGACTAAAAGTGGTTAAATTAAAAGTTAAGTTGTATTTTTAAACTCTAAATAGAGATATTGAGGTCTTTAACACTCTTTTCAGACACAATTTCCTGAAAGTTTCTTTTTTACAGATAAATATATCATGCTTCCAGACAAACTAACCTTGAGTTCAAAATCATCAGCTAGCTAAGGAAAATACAAAAAACTGTTTTCATCCTAAGATACCATACATGTTTTCCATATATTCTGTGAAATATTTTAATGTAAAATTATATCTTATTCCATCAACAAATAGGTTTCAGAAGGTATCTGATCTCTTAACGTACAGAAATGAATATGGTGACATTTCTCATTGAGTGACTATAGTGGAAGTGCTTATTAAAACAATAACATTACCAAGACTCAAGAGTCGTTTTTCTTTGGTCCAGAGAAAGTCTTAAAATCTTGCCTTCAGGACAGGTGGAATAAAGGTCCTAAAATCTGTCCTAACCTGTTTCTCAATATGAAGAGACTAGTTTTGTAGAAGCAGAAACTCCTCTACACAAGCATAAGCTAATTTCTTTCATTCTTGACATTGCTCTTGTACCTTAGGAAAATATGTGGTCTCTTACCAATAACACACAGTCCTATAAGGCTGATTGCCTCTGTGACTCATTAGTCAGCGTGTCCCATGCATCTTCCAGAAAGATGACCCTCTGTGTAAACAATGTCTGAAGAGGCCCACAGAAGCCAGAGAAGAGGGCAAACGGATAAATCCTAATCTCTCTCCCAAAGGACTGGCTTTAAAATAGTCTGAAGTGCACGTATGGCCCCCCTCTTAGGGGCCAGGTAGACATTTTCCATCTTGCACCATGGTGACCAAATCTCACCCCCATTTACTCCTTGTCCCACTTAATTAATACTCATCCCACTTAATTAACAGTGCTACTTATTTTTCTACAGATGTTTTCTATTTAGGAAAATCAACTCATGATCAGAATGAGTTATAAGAAGTTAATCAATAATCCTTCTATTTTTGACTGATTTGCTCTATTTTAAAACTTGAACTCTTTGGAGATGTTTCATCTTGTCACTTTTTAATCAAAGTTCCATCTGACACTCTGTAGGAGATGTAGGGATATTATTTAGCAGCATCCTACAACATTCATGGTTTTGTTATCCATGACAGCAAACCTGAACTTTCCATTCTATCTGAAAGAGACACTTATTTACCCAAATCTAGAATACAGAAAAAAAAAAATACTTCAGGGGAGAAGGGAAAAAATGAAGAAAGTCCTGGTTTTAATTCAGATTTTTGTTAACTCAAAACAACCATAAAACCCACCTAGAACAAAGCAAAAGTTTTCTAATTACCACTTAAAAATAACTTTGTATTAGACTAATGCAAATTAGTACAGGCACAGGTTTAAGAGGAAAGACCGAAGTGAAGACAGCATCTTATTTCTTTTATTATCTACCTTTCCTTGCATTCATTACAAGTATTACAGCAACACAGCTGCCACATTGTAAATGATGCTTTCTTAATTAAATGTACATTTTTTCCTTCATTACGGAACAAATTCTAGAATCTACATTCAAATTCAAAGCCTATGGGAAATTTAACATTACCTAGCAGTTTAAAGGATTTCAAATTACAGCTCAAATTTTTTAAAATGGACATTATTCCCAAAACAGTTCCAAGACAGTCCCCATACCTCTGTGTACTATAAAAATATGTGTTATTTCTATGATTAAACAAAAATTTTCACCAAAGGACACAAATATTACATAACACTCACATCTTGGCTGAATGGGCTTTATGTGTGTGCACATGCATGTGGGACCCTGTGCCTCTGCTTTGACAGCTAATTTTTCCCTAGCACAATAATTTCATTATCCCCACATATTCCAGATATTTCTGAAATTGCTTGCTATCAAATATAAAAGGCAGGCATAGTGACTTACTCAATGGCACTAATAAATGATTTCTTCTTTTTTAATATCATAACAATACGTTGGGCCAAATAAGCAACCACTTATCACTAACAGCTCTGTTAAAAAGAAACACAAGAAAGGCCAACCCAGACTTTTCTTATTAATACAATCCTCTGTAGTTCTGATCTCGGGTTAGCTGGGGACCCAATTCAGACATGGCCTTTTTAAAGAAAATCAGTACCCTAATTACCACACTACATGGGGGTGTTTCCACTATTCCTAGTCTCTAATGCCATAGATGCCTGTTAATTATTGCTGCTGGGATAGTTTTGGTGAAATAAAGCCTAGGAAAAGCCAGACCAACTTTGTCAGATTGCCTTGAGTAGTGACAGGACATGAAGGCAACATGAAATAGGAAAAACAAAAAAGAAGAGGGGATAACTTGTCAAGAATTTATTTCTGGGTTAGTAAGCTGACTTTCTATAAAATATGAACAAATTTTCTAGTCAGAGGCAGATTTTACCTGGAAAATTTTACCTGAAAAATTACGAAGGGCAGTAGTAGCCCAGAATCACTATCTCATCTCAGAAACTGAGGTTTCCTGACAGCAGAGACAACTACAGAGGGTGGGCTTTGTGTCTTACACATTCCCTCCCACTACAGTATCAACAGATCTGAGGTAAGTATCACCACCACCATCCATATTTTACAGAGGAGGAACTGATGTCTGAGGAGGTCAAGTGATTTGCCAAGGTTTTCTCATCAGGGAGTGACAGAGCCAGGGAACAACTGTGTACCAGGTACTTAAGAACAATAAAAGCAGCCAGCATTTACTGAATACTCTGCATATATCACCTCAATTAACCTCACAACATGACAAACTGGATGTAACTGGGATTGCTCCTCCTTTATAAAAGAAACATGAATTGTAGGGGAATTGTCACTTGCCAGTGGTCTTACAGCTCATCGGAACTGCTTTTACACCAGAAAGATAAATGTTTACCTTGGGCTCTGAGTTTTGAGAGGCCAGAATGGGGTCCACTCGTGACCAAACTCCTCCCCACAGGGAAAGTTGTCTATGAAAACAAGCGGATGTAAGAACAAAGAGACTGTGCCTTCCCTTCTAAATACGTTCTTTTTAGCACAGAATTCCCTGCCCAAACTGCCGCAAGTCTACCTTCCAGGGCCACTCCCGAAATCCTTCCCCAGGACTCACTATATAGCAGGTGTGCACATGCCTACATCCATCTACCTAACAGTGCAGTAGCCATTATGATTTAGGTGTCTTGACCTCAGGTCTCGAGATGAATCATGATTTGTCTGAGCCAATCATGATAATCCCATCCTCTTGGCAGTGACCTGTTCAGGAACTTGGCCTAAGCCACTTAATGCTTCTCAGTATCAAAGATTATTTCCAAAATGGACAAGTGATAAAATACAGGCCAGAGAGAAATAAGGAAATGTCTGCTGGGAGCTTCTTGGAGTTTATTTCCTCTAAGAGTAAGCCTTTGGATAATGTGCAGCTGTGAGGTCCAGCACTGCTACAGACATTTCACCACTACCAGCCTGAGGGAGAAACCAAAACACAAAAGAAGTCAAAGCCAAGTGAGTCATAGGGCAACAGAACAGAAACTACTGGATTAAAAACAACTCAAATCCTCTGTACTTTCAGTTATATGAACTCATACATTTCCTTATTGTTTAAGCCAATCCAAGTTGGGTTTCAGTTATTTAAAGCCCAGTGCATCCCAAATTGGTAGATTCCCAAAGCCCATGTTTTTGACCACTGTATGATATTGCCTCCCATGCAGGGCAGGAGATGGGGGAGGACCAGGGACAGTACTGACCCCCAGTGAAGAGGCCCCAAAGGCTACTAAGCCCTGTTCCATCTAGAGTAACATGTATAGTTGACACTTGAACAATGAGGGGATTAAAGGTGTGACCCCTACACCCTGCCATGCAGTCAGAAATCCATGTACAACTTTTAACTCCCCCAAATTTAACTACTAATTGCCTATTCTTGACCTGAAGACTTACCAATAACATAAAGTCAATTAACACATATTTAGTATATGTATTATACACTATATTCTTACAATAAAGCTAAAGAAAAGAAAATATTAAGAAAGACATAAAGTGGCTCCTGCCTGTAATCCCAGCACTTTGAGAGGCCGAGGCAGGCGGATCACCTGAGGTGGGGAGTTCGAGATCAGCCTGGCCAACATGGTGAAACCCTGTAACTACTAAAATACAAAATTATCCAGGCATGGTGGTGCATGCCTGTAATCCCAGCTACTCGGGAGGCTGCAGCAGGAGAATCGCTTGAACCCAGGAGGCGGAGGTTGCAGTGAGCTGAGATCGCGCCATTGAACTCCAGCCTGGGCAACAAGAGCAAAACTCCATCTCAAAAAAAAAAAAAAAAAAAAAAAAAGAAAGAAAGAAAAAAAGAAAGTCATAAGGAAGAGAAAATACTGTTCATTTAGTGGAAGTGGATTATCATAAAGGTCTTTATCCTCATGGTCTTCATGTTGAGCAGGCTGAGGAGAAGGAAGAAGAGGAGTTGGTTTTACTGTCTCTGAGGTGGCAGAGGCACAAGAAAATCAATGTATAAGTGGATCTGTGTAGTTCAAGCCCATGTTGTTCAAGGGTCAACTGCATTTACATCCAGCCTGACGCTATCAGCAGAACAAAAGCCATTTAGTCCCTTCTTCCCTTTAACTCAGCTGCTTTGTGAGTGGGGTTAAAAAATCTGAATCCTCCATAACATAACATATGTAAAGAGCATAAACAATGTGTCCTAATGATATCACCACTCTTAACCCATAACCATAGTTAAGACCCAGCATGATTTCCAGTACTTCAAAATTTCAGTCATATGGAAGATTTTGGAAGAGCTGAGTGTTTGTATAGCTAGGAGTGAAACATATTATTCTGAAAGAAAACCTTTGTAAATTGTACTGCCAACTCCACTGCCTTCTTAAATGAAGTGCACAGTCATGTAATTTAATCTTTTCTTGATGACTCAGAAGTCACCATTATGAACATCAATTGCTATATTTGATTACAAATTTATTCAGCCAGAAGAAATTAAGGACAGGTAGAAAGCTCTTTTAATCCTATACTACCTGGCTGTAACTTTTGCATTATTATCACTTTTATATTTAATTTTAGAGTTTTTGTTCTCTTTCTTCTGATTACACTATCAGTGGTTACTTCCCACAGTTGCTAGAGTGTGTTCCCATAACAACCTTTTTACCCTCAAAATTTATGACATCTACTCTACTGTAATTTTGGAAATCACTAAACATATAAGTAGGCATTTAAAAAAATATTTAATAATAGATATTTAGTGAACACTTAGTATGTTTCCCGAATTATGCTTAGAGCTTTGTGTCCATTCGCTTATTTAATATTCAAACAACCCCATAACGGACATATGATCTTCTCCACTAGAGAAAATAAGAATGCCGAGGCTAGAAAGACATTAAGGACAAAGTTCCAAGTGAGGATATACAGCACTTTCCTACAAGTAAAGTGCAAGGGGCTTTGTGAACATTGTTTTGACTATTCAAAAAGCTGTGGTTCTTGGTGAGGGAAAAGAAATGCTGAATTTCAGAAAAATAGAGTGTTATTGTGGAAGGACAAACTTGGAAATGAACTCAATTCTAAAAGCTAATGTTAAAGGGGTACTTCTCAGAATTAAACACTTAGTAATAAACTTAACTAAGGTGGTGGAAGACTTGTACACTAAAAACTATAAAACACTACTAAACAAAAAAAAAAAGATAAAAATAAATAGGAAGATATTCTGTGTTGGTAAGATCCCTATATCAAAATTCCACTGGTGGCCAGGTGCAGTGGCTCATGCCTGTAATTCCAGCACTTGGGGAGGCTGAGGCAGGTGAATTGCTTGAGGTTAGGAGTTCAAGACAAGCCTGGCCAACATGGCAAAATCCTATCTCTACTAAAAATACAAAAATTAGCTGGACATGGTGCTGCATGCCTGTAATCCCAGTTTCTTGGGAGCCCGAGGCACAAGGAGGTGAAGATTGCAGCGAGCCGAGACCTGGTGACAGAGCAAGACTCTGTCTCAAAAGAAAAAAAAATGTTCCCAATGGCATATTCTGCAAAAACAGAAAATAAAAATTGTTAAAATGTCCATAGTACCAAAAGGAAACTCAAGAGTTACTAAAATCCCTATCAAAATCCCAATGGCATATTATGCAAAAGCAGGAAGAAAATACTAAATTTCATATGTAACCTCAGAGAATCCAGAAGAACAAAAACGGTGAGACAGAACAAAGCTGGAGACTTCACACTTACTGATTTCAAAACCTATCACAAAGCTACAGTAATTAAAACAGTATGGTACTGGCATAAAGACAGATATATAGACCAATGGGATAGAACAGAGAGCCCAGAAATAAACCCTCAAATACATGGTCAAATTATCTTCAACAAAGGTGCCAAGACTACACAGTGGGTGAAAAGATAGTCTCTTTCACAAATAGTATTGGGAAAACTAGATAATCACACATAAAAGAAGGAAATAGGGCCCCTATTTAACACTATGTTAAACATTTACTAAAAATGGATTAAAGGCTGAAACATAAAACCTGAAATATAACTCCTAGAAGAAAACATAGGGGAAAAGCTTTATAACATTGCATTTGGCAAGGACTTCTTGGATATGACACCAAAAGCACAGGCAACAAAAGCAAAAGTAGAACTAAACGAAACTTTATTAAAACTTCTTAAGAGCAAAGGAAACAAGCAACAAAATGAAATGGCAACCTATCAAATGGGAGAAAATATTTTCAAACCATGTATGTGATAAAGAGTTAATATCCAGAATATATAAAGAATTCCTATAACCCAGTAACAACAAAAAAAAACTGATCTGATTTTAAAATGGACAAAGAATTTGAATAGAGATTTCTCCAAAGAAAACATGCAAATGGCCAAGAAGCATAGGAAAAGATGCTCAACATCAGTAATCATCCAGAAAATGCAAATCAAAACTACAACGAGCTATCACCTAACCCCCATTAGGATAGCCACTATTAAACACACACACACACATAATAGTAAGTGTTAGTGAAGATGTGGAGAAACTAGAATCCTTGTGCACTGTTGGTAAGAATGTAAAAGAGTGCAACTGCTATGAAAAACAGTATGGAGTTTCCTCAAAAAACTAACAATAGAACTACAATATGATCTAGAAATCCCATCTCTGGGTAAATATCCAAAAGAATTAAAAACAAGACCTCAAAGCGATATTGGCACACCCATGTTCATTGCAGCATTATTCACAATTGCCAAGAGGATGAAGCAACGTAAATGTCCATCAAAAGATGAATAAATAAATTATGGTATGGCATATATGTGAATATTATTCAGCCTTTGAAAAGAAAGAAATCCTGTCATGTGTTATACAACATAGATGAATACTGAGGACCTTATGCTAAGAGAAATAAGCCAGTCACAAAAAGACATGATTCTACTGCACGATTCTACTTATGAGGTATCTAAAGTGGTCAAAATGAAAGAAATAGAAACTAGAATGGTGGTTGTCAGGGGCCGACCTGACAGGCAGTGGGAGGTAGAGAGTTGTTGTTTAATGTATGTAGGGTTTCAGTCATGTGGGGAATGGGTGGGTCTGGGGATCTGTTGCACAACAATGTACATGTGATGGACAATATTGTACTATACACTTGGAAATGGTCAGGAAGGTGAATTTTATGTTGTGTGTGTCTTTTTAAATATCTTTATGTGTTTCTTTGCCACAATAAAAAGAGAGGGCGGCACGGAAGAGTACCTCTGTTATTGGCCAAGGATGACACAATTTGTTTCCTTAATCCCTACAGTAAAACCACAGGCATAAGAAATACAGTTGGTTGAGTTTGTTTATTTCATTTAAACATTTTGTTTCCAGGTTACATACAGAGAAATATGTACTGAAAATGTTTTTGTACTCTAACACGGATACATGCTGACCATTCCAATAATATGAAACCTTACTCATTAAACTTGGCTTATATGAATTTCTCAAAAATAGTAAACCTTGAGGCCATCCCAAGCCCTTACCGCTGGCTTCCTGTCCACACAGGAAGTCATCTGTTCACCCAGCCCCCAAGCCTCTCCAGGGCTCCGGGCCCTAAGAACTATTCCAGTTACTCTAGTGGTTTACTTATTTATTGGTGAAGCATGCTGAGTTCCAAACAGTGAAATTACACATTTTGGAAAACAAACCTGTCCATAAATTGGGAATTGCCTGTAGCCAGTACCATTCTGTTAGTGAGGTATTATCTATGGCTGGTAATTCATGTACCCCCTCCTTTACTGCTGCCCTTACAGAAGCCCCAGGGAATAAACAGGGCATTGCAGTTCTCCCCAAAGTCATCCATTCAGGGCTGACATCCCAGCTAAAGTAGCAGCAAAACCCAATTCCACAGCACAACTACCATGATCAACGCCCAGTACAAGGACTCAGGACCTGGGTTTCTTCCTTGTCTCTCCCTTCCTTCCCTTGTTCATCTCAATATTTATTGAAAGGCAGTGAAACTCTGGAACCAGACTACTGGCATTCTTCTCAGCTAGCTAAGAGCTGTGTGACCTTCTGCAAGTTACATAAATTCTCTGACTTTGAGTTTATCTCCAAAATGCAGGTAATAATACCTACTCTTGTGTTCTGGGAGGAAATGAGTCAATATATGTAAAGCACTTAGAACAAATTGATACAAATTAAGTGCTCACTAAATGTTAACTATTTTTCTTATTATTATGTGCCAGGGCCTTCATGCCAGGGCCTATGTCAAATACTAGGGAGACAGCAGTGAATGAGACCAACATGGTTACTGCCCACGGAACATTTAGATTTGCAGATTTGGCACCAGTTCTGATACCGTATGAATAAACTGTCTCAGATTCCTATTCTTTAGAAAGGAAAAAACAATACTATTCAATGCTTGTTGTTGGTTTAGCATAATCATCATTAACATATCATTTCAATGGTACTGAATGCTTACATTACAGGTATTGGGCCAACTGCTTCACAAGCTTTACCCCATTTAATCCCCACATCAAAGTCCTGAGCTATACTATTATCCTCTTTTACAGCTCAAGAAACTGAGGAACAGGGAGATTAAGTATAATAAGATTCAAATCCAGGTCTGTCTGACTTCGTTCTGGAGTCCAACCCCATGCCGCCTTCAGAATAGTAAATGAGAGACTACATGAGAGCCCTTGAAGTTGAAAACTGCCAAGGCAAAGGGAATGCACTCAGACTACATCACAGACAGGAAAAGGCACGATCTGGAAAACCAACCCAAGCCCAAAAGAATATACATCAGAAGGGCTAGGAAACAAGGGAGGGAGAGAGGCTTGAACTGGGGCAATTTCTAGAGCTCTGAGCAGAGCTGAAATCAGAACAAGTCCTTGCTTTCCCACACAGGAAACCAAGACAATGCTTGCTGCAGCTATCAGGACAAGCAGAGTCCAGAAAACTAGCGGCCAAGAATCAGAGTGGCAGAACATCAAAGAAGGGAGGAAGCCTTCAACTTCCAACTTACTAGCCAGAACTGTGCAACACATCCACTCTAAGCTGAAAAAGAGCCTAGAAAATAGAAGGTCGGTTTAAAAAAAAAAAAAAACTAGGTATCAATAAAACTTTTGCTCACCCAATCCCTTCTCCACTAGCCTCCCTACTTCTCAAACAAAAGTGAAGTCCTGCTAGTAATGAAAATAGATAACATGTAGGCAACCCACAGAACCTGAACAATATATATCCATCTTTCCTTATTCATTAAAATCAGTTCTAATTCTTTAATTGTTTGGAACTTTCCAAAAATAACCTGCTATGCCAAGGGCAAAAGTGATCAAAAGTCCACATTTGTGTGATTTTAAAATCACAGAAATTCTGTAACAGATACACGACCCATAGCAGCCTTCTCAGATCATTAACCTAATCATTCCACAGGCACCAAATAAATATTTAACACCCTGATAGTAAACTTCTCTAAAATAACACTAAATAGCAGATTAAGATAGGTATTTTAAAAAAGTCTTTTTGGAAACAGTTGGATGACTAACTTAACAAGCATTAAATCAGATGTAAAATTTCTATATGCAAATTTTTTAATGCCAGGGCAATATTCAAAGTCTATTCAAAGTCTACTGAAGCCATGACTCCTAAAAAGGCTGATTATGTATTAAGTACTGCAAATGTTCAATGTAATGAGTTTGTCCTCTGAAATCCTACGTCTAACAGAACTGTCTTCCTCTGGCATCTATTTCTTTGTGAGGTGACCACTATGATTGCTTCCCCACAGCTTCCATAATTAATTGTGGATCTCAAACCTCTTGTTGTGATATCAGTCTGGGGCCATCTGGCCTAGAAGTGAAGGGAGAATACTGCCAACCAGGAAAAAGTGGTATATTCTGCTTTGTCTCTTCTCGCACATCTTTAGCAAGCTTTGTTTTCCTATTTCTTCCTCCATGATAATGTGTAAGAAATACAATGCTAAAAATACTTGCACGGCCTTTGGATGGATGCTTCTAAGTCTTGATCCTATGATAATGTAACATACTTCTTTGATTATCATATAAATTCATTAGTTTCTTTCCCACCTATATTAAACCTTCTCTTAGTAGCAGAACTTGCCACCTTTAGCCAGTCTAGGGTGAAATGATCTTAGCAGTCAACTCAGACTGAATCTGTTCTCCACATGTTCAGGCTTTGTCCAGATGCCAGCTGGAAGCCCTCTGAAGTGCTCAACATCAGAACCGAACTGGGGATTGGTGTGCTTCAGACAAAGTAAACGGAAAAGCAAACAACCCAATTTCTTTCGCTAATACTGCTCACTACTCACTCCACAGCATGATGGTGAATAGGCTGACCATGAAAATGTGGTCTCATCTTTGATGAATGAAAGAACTGCAGATAAGACAATGAAAAAGGCAAGAATTAAGCTGCTTTCTCATTTAATCACTTTCTACCTTTTCTGGGGCAAAAATACCAAGCTTCCAACTTTAAATAAAGCTTAAATGAAGGCCTCATTCTCTTTTAGATAGGCTGTTTGATCATGGCAATAGGCAGGTGTGCAATCGATACCTTATGTTTGCCTGCTTTTATACTTGATATAATGAAGTTATGACATCTTACATTGTAAGGGAATTTCAAACTTTTTCAAAAAAATAGATTCAACATTTGGTTTAATTGACAATTAATATTGCTTAATAATTAAATGTTAACTTAATATTTACTATCAAGATATTAACCAAATGGCAATACTATGGACTAAGAATTGTACTTTAATATTAGACATAGAAGCACAGGAACTTTTGGCTGAAGTAAATTATTCTTTTTGCTCTCAAAGACTGAATTTTTAAGGTCTCCTTTATTCACTTTTAAAGTGTTGGGACTATGATTCCATGATGAAAGAGTTTTGTTGTTGTTGTTGCTATTTTGATCTTAAGCAACCATATTTTAGATCTCTCACTCTCAAATCAAATAAATTCAAGCTTGGAGGTTTTGTTCTTAATATATCACTTGAAAGAATGATAATACAATTATACATTTTCTGCCTTAAAAATCTATTAATATCTGTATTAGTCTGTTTTCACACTGCTCTAAAGACACTACCCAAGACTGGGTAATTTATAAAGAAAGGTTTAATTGACTCACAGTTCCACATGGGTGAGGAAGCCCTAGGAAACTTACAATCATGGTGGAAGGTGAAAGGGAAGCAAAACCTTCTTCACATGGTGGCAGGAAAAAGAGAAGTGCAAGTAGGGGAAATGCCAGATGCTTATAAAACCACCAGATTTCATGAGAACTTACTATCACAAGAAAAGCATGGGGGAACCGCCCCCATGATCCAATCACCTCCCACCAGGTCCCTCCCTCAACACATGGGGATTATGGGGATTACAATTCAACATGAGATTTGGGTGGAGACACAGCCAAACCAGATCAATATCAGTTAGATGGATTAAAATAGTTTCAACAATATAATAAGCAGTGGAATAAACAGAGAACATTCCAACTAATGGAGGACAACACAAACTTTTTATACCTTAGTTTCTCAATCTGGTCACTGAGGTCATGTCATAAAATTTTACATTATGCATCAACATACAAGTAGTTTACTAAGTTGATATTTACCATGATGTACTGGCATCTCTGACATAATGCAATACATGTGTTCTTGTAAAACTTCATGTTTTGCAAAATTGCTATGAAAATAACAGAGCTTATGAGGGAAAAGGGATTATGGGCAGAGCACTCAAAACTTATGCAATTCTGTAATCAGAGCATTAACTAAAATAATAACAGTTCTAATAGGAATATTAGCACAGTTCAATCTCCACTGGCATTTGCATTCAGCAGTCAATCAGTCAATGCTTAAAGGCCTGAAAACTCAGGCTCTGCTTCCTCCTACAGGATGTAGGTCCTTACATTGATTCTCCAAGACAGACCAGTTCCATCAAAATTTGAAACGTGACCTAGGGATGTAATCTGTTGTACAGCCTTGCTCCTCTTCTTCTTTCTCTCCTTTCTCCACTCACTTACCCTCAACATACATGCACCATTTTTCTAAACACAGGGAAAACACTCTGCCCTCTCACCTTCCCTAGACAGCTGAATATTACGGACAGTCCAGCCATTTTGGAAGCAACTAAACCAGCCACTACTTGCCCTAAAATAAGAGCTTGCTGCAAAATTTTCAACCGTATTTTAAGGTCTGCATATATTGATAAGGCTTTGTCTTCAGTTGTGAGCAGGGAGAACAGATTATACTGGGCATGTACTCTCCACCAGCGACAGACTCCAAAGCATGAGCTAGAGTTCCTAGAATAAAAAGCAGTTAGTTGACCTCCCATCATGCGATGTTCTGGGCTCTTACTTAAGATCACTAAGCCTTGACCCTGGCATAAATCCAAGCAGCACTCATTTAGTACACGTTCTTTGGAGCCAAGACATCTGTGTGTTGTAATAACATGCAAGTTACAAAAGAGTGTTTATATCTCACTTTAGTATAATGTGAACATTTAACTATTGCAAATCAGCTTTCTATAATGACTAGTCCTTACTTAAAAGATTTATTATATTTCCAATTAAAGTCCTTAACAGTGCACAACAAATTTATATGAACTGATTAAGCTGTTCATTATGGCAACTCCAGAAGTGCTTAATACAGTAGTTAGCCACATTGGAAAATAGAAAATTTAAAATAATCTATATGATGTAAAATAACTAATCATATTTATTGACTACTTCCAAATAACTGTTTTCATTTTTATCTCTCTACCAGAGTTATCATTCTTCAAAACTGACAATAAAGAAACAGTTCAAGAATAGAGAATGATCCTCGAGGTATCAAGAAGCAGACTAATTTGGATTTGGGGAAGCACTTCTCTAAGCCCCCATCTAAGACAGCAACAGTGGTGGGCATCTCTATTCTGAGGTTCTAGTGAAATACAGATGTGGAAGGTCATATTCTGACCCAATAAGCTGCACCACAGGTATCACTCTTCAAAAGGCAAAGTTGAAATTCTGGCTAGGGTTGCCTCAGGGGGAAACAAGAGGAGAGTAATTATCCTTCAAACCTGAGGAGGTAATGGGAAAGGTCATTTCAGAGGTCAGAGGACCAATTCAAACAGCTCATCAATTCAAACACCTTCACTGATTTTTAAAACTACTCTACTGTGGTGAGCACAGTTTGAGCTCCCTGTTTCAGTAACTCATAAACTCCTGCTGATGACTTCTTTTCTCAGGCATTCACTTTATTGCCTTAAACTTGTCTCAAGTAAAGTAATTTTTAAAAAGTTATAATTCATGGTCACACAGAAGGGGTCTGGTGTCATATGTAACCCATTTTGGCATGATTACAAATCCATGCTTGCTAAGACTATATAAGAAGGCCAACATGAACTTCTTATAGGTACAATAGAAGATCAACAAGTTATTTTCATTTTTTTATTACAAAAACTGCACATTTATGGGTAATAGGGATTCCAAAGTAAAACAAAATGTCAAGTCTCTTTGCAGCAATTATTTCACACTGATCAAACACTTTTACATGCAGTTTTATGCAGTATTAATAAAAGCATGTAAAATTTATATATTATCCTTGAGAGACAATTTTTAAAGCATGGAGTCCATAGGGAAGAAAAATATAGGGGTTTCCCGGTGGGAGTGAAGGGCATGAAAGACAGGATATCTGGATTTAAGAGAATCCCGGTGACAAAATTAGTCCTCCACTAGCTATGTCTCAGAATATGAAGGAATTAACTTTTCCAGATTTCTCTTTATGAACAAGCAGACATAATGACAAGTCTTCTTTTCCATTTCCATCTTTCTATCAAACAAAAATTAAGTCATTCTCGTGATCAGTTAGGATTGAAGGGTTTGGATTTTAAGATATTTGGCTTAAAACAAGTTCCATTTTTACCAAAACCAATCTCCAATTCATAAATTCTTGCTAACGGTGCCAGTTCTACTACAAAGTAGTCATAATTTTTCACCGAAATGAGTACATGATCTACCCATTTATCCATATACAAGGTGTGACAGTACAATAATGAGACCGATTCCATAAGCCAGTCATAAAAACCAATTCCATTAACTTTTCATACATGACATATAAGATGCCAAATATGCTTTATGTTTCCAATAGACTTCCTCAGTTTTCAAAGCTATTTCTAAGGAATATTTTTTTTATTTCTGCCTATATTTACACAGTGTGAAAATTGGACAAAGACCAATGCAGGTAATGGCTGCTTATAACTCTAAGCAGACCTGGGTTAACTAAAGAAATCTGATAAACACCAAGCTAATGAGACCAAAAAAAAAAGGGTGATTGCATTATTCTTAATGCATACACCTTTTTGAGGAACAATAATCCTTATACTTGGCACATTTATAGTGGAGCTTCCCATCATCACTGTTGATTTGTGAGGTGTTAATTACCTTTTCTTTCTCAATCAGAAGAAAGTAATAATTTGTCAGATCAAAATGCACTTGCTTCCATTTTAATCAATTGTAAAACTTTAGCTTACTATTTTAAAAAACACTTTCTAACATTATGAATGTTCACCCCCTCAAATCCACTACAAACGTAATAATTTGATGAAATGTTTCCAAAGTACTTCAAATACATGCCACTGATACTTTCTTGAGAACATTTATTTTTAAAAGTTCATGTCTGTATTCTACATACACCTTACACACCACAAACCACACTGCTCATTCTCTATGCTTGATATTACAGCCTGAATTATGCAAAATATTGTTATCTAAATCTCTTTCCTGGTCTTTGGCAAACATAATACGATAATTAGTATCAAGGACGTTTAGACCAAGAGTTCATGGGTTCAACTGTCAAACTGACTGAAACTGGAAATTTCTTAGAAGCATATGCCAGCAGTCGGGCACGGTGGCTCACACCTGTAATCCCAGCACTTTGGGAGGCCAAGGCAAGCAGATCACCTAAAGTTAGGAGTTTGAGACTAGCCTGGCCAACATGGTGATACCCTGTCTCTACTAAAAATACAAAAATTAGCCAGGCCTGGTGGTGGGCACCTGTAGTCCCAGATATTGGGCAGGCCGAGGCAAAACAATGGCTCGAACCCAGGAGGCGGAGGCCGCAGTGAGCTGGGATCATGCCATTGCACTCCAGCCTGGGTGACAGAGTAAGACTCTGTCCCAAAAAAAAAAAAAAAAAAAAACAAGTGTATGCCAGGGATGGTTGAAAACATTGCTATAATTGATGGGCAATCTTTGAGTTGAGATAACGTATACAGGGAATTCCTTTAACACATCCTAAACTTTCTGAGCTCCACAGAGTCCAAGTCCTCATAATGGATTCTTAGGAAAGAAATTAAATCAAAAAGGTAATGAGATAAAACAAAAGTCATGAAAGCATACATTAGTTGGAATTAAATGGGCTAACAACCATGTAAACATTAACTTCCTGATTTAATAGAGATATTATAAATATAACTGCAAATGTGGGCTTTCAAGCTTTCAGGCTTTACTAACCAGAGTGCTCAAGATCCCAGAAAGAACATTCTAAAGAAATATATATAATTTATGTAGTAATAATCCAAAATATCATTAAATGATGAATTAAGTTTCCACAAGGTATTATTGTGATTTTCATTTTATGAATAGATGAATTAAAACAATGAACCTAAAAATGAACATTAAATATTGTTTGCAAATCAGTCTGGCGTCTTGCCTCAGTTTGTATCCTGCTCCCTCTGAGCCCTTGGGGATATGGTTTCCAAGATTTGAAAGATTGAAAGACCTTTCTCCCCACCGTTTGTTTTTTTGTCTTTGTTTTTGTTTTTGTTTTTGTTTGGCTAATCTACAGCTCATCCTTTCCCCAAAACCCAGCTCATACACTCACAAATAGGGAGCATTCCTGGATTGACTCCACTCCAGCCTATGTTGATGATTCTTTTACTCTGCTTTCTCTCACAGTTAGATGTTCTACTTGTTACATAACAATCTATAGCCACTCGATTATTGCTGTCATGCTTAGTAATTTTTTCCAATTCAACTTTTTTGTTGTTGTTGTTGAAGAGTTCAGAAAATGCACAGATTTTAAGTTCTCAGTTCAGTGAATTCTGACAAATATATCTACCTGTATAACTAATACCCCACTAAAAATATGGAATATTTCCATCACCCTTCAAAGTTCTCACATTTCTTTTTCTAGTTAATGCCTCTCCCTCCCCAAAAGCAACCATTCTTCTAACTTCTATTGCTGTCAATCATGCCCATTCATTAAATTATAAATTATATTGCTGCTAAATGGCATACACCATGCACTAGATCCTATGCTTCATATGAGCTTGGCCTACCTCATGCAATGGTATACTGATGGACTCTGAAATTTTTCCATATTCAAAAATTCCCTATGTTTCTCTAACATCAATTAACATAAAGTGCTGGAATTCAGTACGTTTTCAGGTTCTTGATAAATGACTTGTTTAGGAAGGAAATTCAAAATTCTGACAGCTTCCCTTTCTTGACTTCAAAACTTCAAGCACAGCTTCGATAAACCTGAGTGCAGTCCCTCAAAACTGTAAGCTGTGGACCATGACCTTCCATGTGCTACACAGTAGCATCCCCACCAAGCACCATTGCATATTTAATAATTTTTACGTGTTAAAAGGAATGCCCCCAGCTGTAATGCCTTTATGAAAATTTAAAACTACCCTTTCCTTGGGAGGCCGAGACGGGTGGATCACGAGGTCAGGAGATCGAGACCATCCTGGCTAACACGGTGAAACCCCATCTCTACTAAAAAATACAAAAAACTAGCCGGGCGAGGTGGCGGGGCCTGTAGTCCCAGCTACTCGGGAGGCTGAGGCAGGAGAATGGCGTGAACCCGGGAGGCGGAGCTTGCAGTGAGCCGAGATCCGGCCACTGCACTCCAGCCTGGGCGACAGAGCGAGACTCTGTCTCAAAAAAAAAAAAACAAAAAAACAAACAAACAAAAACTACCCTTTCTTTAGAAGACAAAAGCCAGTAAGAAAATAGGGATGACTGTTACTCTGTACTGAACTAAGAACATACTGACACCATGTACTGATGAGGGCAAACAAGATCAAAAGAATGTAAGGCATCATTCAGAAAAATATTGATAACACTAATATCTCAAATGTGTATGGTACTTTATAACTTATAATGCATCTTCAAATAAATTAAATTACACAAATCTATGAGATAAGCTTTATTATTTCCAAACTTCAATGGATGAAACTATGGCTTAGAATTTTTACAAGTCTTTTCCAAGATCAAGAGTTTTTATAAGTGTCTTTTCCATGATCACAAAGCTGGAAAACTGCCAGCCCTAACGTCTAAGACTTTTTGCATTACACTACAAGGAAACATTATCTTATTTCATATCGAATTTCTCCTGGTATACAGTGTACTGTTCTAGACAAGCATCTCACGCAAAACCCAAACACTAAAGTTGACTCACTTGCCTTGCTACCTCACAGTCAAGTCCTTGTGCCCTACCCTAGGTATCAGAAAAGACAAATTTATCTTTTCTTCCTCTAGAAAAGTTTTCCTTTAAGAAGTGATAAAAGGCCGGGGGCGGTGGCTCACGCCTGTAATCCCAGCACTTTGGGAAGCCGAAGCAGGCAGATCACTAGGTCAGGAGATCAAGACCATCCTGGACAACATGGTGAAACCCCGTCTCTACTAAAAATATAAAAATTAGCTGGGCATAGTGGCGCACGCTTGTAATCCCAGCTACATAGGAGGCTGAGGCAGGAGAATTGCTTGAACCCGGGAGGCGGAGGTTGCAGTTAGCCAAGATTGCGCCCCTGCAATCCAGCCTGGCGACAAAGCGAGACTCCGTCAAAAAAAAAAAAAGGTGATAAAAAAGAGAAAAAGTGGATGTGGGCACAGTCTTATGGAGACAGAAATGCTTCAGTCTGAAATAATGAAAGCTGGGAAGGGAAATGTAGAAATCTATGAAATCATGGGTGGCATCAAAAAAATAATAGCATTTCTCCCCAAATAATGTAGTAAAATGCAATTCTTTGAAACTCAGAGAAATCCGTGTGATATACGCAGAAAGTAGTAAGAGCTCACATAATCACTCAAAAATCACAACACCCCATGAGATAATTCTTGCAAGAAATAAACTGATTCCAAAAGGGGAGAACAAAGATAGGAATAGCAGGGCGATGTGAGCAACAGTAAGAAAAGGTGAAATAGTTCTTCCCAGTTGGCCCAGGGAAAAAAACTAGGGCCCTGCATAGCATGTCACTCAGACCTGAGCTGGCCCCAGGCTTTAGGGCTGAATGGTCCTTAAAGCTTGAACAAGAATACAGGCATTTTTGGCTGCTTGTAAATCAGTCCAAAAAGCTTGAACACTTTGTGTTTACTCTTGGTGACGTATCTAGCAAAGCACTGGGAAAGTGATAAAAATCCTGCGGGCACCTACCAAATATGACGAACTAAGGTTGTAAGTGACTCCTTCATCAGCTTTGGTCATCATAACTTGCTGAACTAACTGTTTCAATGAAAGAAGAGAATAGCACAGTATACGAGAACATTCGCCAGTTTTGTAAAATGAATATCCTCTGTGTTTCTTTCTCAGCATTGTATTTTTGAGACTACTTTAAATATTAGTGTGTATATAGCCCAAGTTCTCTCATTTAACTGCTCTCCAAATACTGTATCTAATTGTGCTCCTACAAGTGGTGTATGGGAATTTGTCATTGCTCCATGTACTTGCCAACACTTCATCCTATCAGAAATTTCCCTTTTTCTTCAGTTTGATATGTATGAAACGGATTTTCCCTATGCGTTTTAATTTATACTTCTTTGATTACTACCAAGGTTAAGCATCTTTCAATGTCTTTTGGCGGCTCACATTTTCTCATCCAGAATTTTCTACACATACCCTTTGCCTAATTTTTCTACTGGACCTGTTATGTCAGATTCTTAATTATGTCAGATTCTTTACATAATCCTTTCCTGGTAGAATGAATTAAAAATTATCTTGTCTTAATTTTGTTGCTGGTTTCCTTTGTTATACAAAAATTGCATTTCAATTTAGTCAAATTTATCAATCTCTGATTTTAAAGGTTGGCCGTGCTTTTTATAACTTGTTTAGGAAGTCCTTGCCTACCCTGAGGTTAAAAATATATGCTTCTCCCTTTTCTTGTAAAAGTTATATGTTTCCCATTTAGGCATTTAATTTACTTAGGATTTATTTTTGTTTATGGTATGAGGTAAGGATCCAATTGTATTTTTTATATATAGATAGCCAATTGGTTTAGTTCTGTGGTATTTTAAAATAAAAACACCACAATATGCTTATTTTGGCACTTATCACCAGGTGTTATAATATGCTTTTTTGCATTTTATTGACAGTGGGTTAGAATTATGAAAGAAGAGAGCATATGTGTTTTTCATTTCTATATTTCAAAACTTAACACTATGTCCAGCAAAAATACTCGTTGAATACGTTACAAAACCTGTTCAAAACAGCTGTACAAAAGCTGTGGGTTTTTTGTTTGCTTGTTTTGTTTTTGAGACAAGAGTCTCACTCTGTTGTCCAGGCTGGAGTACAGTGGCAGGATCTTGGCTCACTGCAACCTCTGCCTCCCGGGTTCAAACAATTCTCCTGCCTCAGCCTCTCGAGTAGCTGGGATTACAGGTATGCAACACAGTGCCTGGCTAATGTTTTTTTTTTTTTTTTTTTTAATTTTTAGTAGAGACAGGGTTTCACCATGTTGGCCAGGCTGGTCTCAAACTCCTGACCTCAGGTGATCCGCCCACCTTGGCCTCTCAAAGTGCTGGGATTACAGGCATGAGGCACTGCCCAAAAGCTGTTCTTAAAGATATGCTGAATATATACACACTGTTGTCTAAGAAGCTGTCACTTCTCGTGTAGTAGTAATCTTCAATATAAATCAATCTGTGTTTCCAGGTAAAGAATTTATGTAAAATTCAAAAGAATTGTCCCTCCAGAATTGGAAATGTGTCTGACAGATACCACTCTGATGCTTCTCTATGTATCCATTAAAAATACCCTGGAGTTAACCTGATATAGCACTTGGTTCTAATTGATGATCACTCTCAGGTCGCTGTTTGGAAAGAAGACTGGTGTGGGGAGCAGAGAGGTCAACTGTGTGGCCTTTCACAAAGGGTGAGCCATGCTCTGACTCCAAAGAGGTTAAATACCAAGGCAAGTTTCAGTTTATCTTAACTCAACTTACCTCAATATAAATAACCTGAATTAGATGGTTTCTAATTCTCCTTCTAGACAATGATTAAATGTCTAAGATGGGCCTAAAGCAGAGACAAGCCTGTGATGGACAGATAGATTCCAAAAGACTGATCCACTTACAAGCTGTAGATAGTTTCTTTTTCCTTTATTTAATCCCTGATATTTTAAATCATATATTAAATTTCCTCACTCATGTACAAATCTCACCACCAAACTTCATGTTAAATCAACTATGTCACAGTCACAAGTCAAGTTACACAGAAATTATCTCAGATGGCTAATGCTTTATTACTTATGTGTTTTATATAGTATTCTATGCTTAAGTCAATTCAAGATAATTTGGAGAACATTTATCTGGCATCTATTAACAATGAGAACACTTATTAACATTTAGGGGTATCAATGAAGAAGACATGTCCCCTTCCATTAAGCAGCTCACAGCTTTATTAACAAAACAGATGTGTAGTCAACTAGCTGCAACACAGCGTTATAAATATCATGGTCAAGGTGGATCTAAAATGTTGATGGCAGAGAGAACAGTCTGACTTCAATGAGAGTTGGCAATGGAGGCAAATCTTAACAAATAAATTCATTTTAAATAATTTCAACGAGTTCAGAACCTTTGGTTTGAACTTGAAAAATGAAATGTTTTTATTCATTATTTCTACTATAAGAGTTTGAGAATATAAATAACGTAATTACAAGAATCAGTTATATAATCCTTAGGAAACTAACTTTCTGAGGAATGATCACCTGAAGTTAGAAGACAGATGATTCAAAGTTGGGGCAGTGATCAAAGGGCTATTACATTAATCATTAATAATAACAAAGTACAAATTTTAACAGATGAGCATCTTTCATCAAGTACACTATAACACACTTATTTCATAATGCAAAAACATGATCTAAGTTCACATCACTAGCAATGGTAATGGCATATGTTTTTGCTACAGGGCTCCCACATCTCCAGAATTCAGGGAATCATTAAGTAGCAGAAACACAGTAGGTAATGGCAAATCAACAACCCCTGCTTAAGTAGGGCAGCCCAAACTGTGTTGGCTCCAGCTTCAGTACAGCAAAGTACTTAGAAGTTAGCGGACTGACTTGTCCTGAAGTCGCACTTGCATAGCACTTTACAAAAAAAAAAAACTACAAATACATTAACACTCTATCTCAAAGAATTGGGGAAGGCTGCTAAAGGTCATGGGAAGACCAAAGCCACCTCCCCCAAGTAAACACTTGGTGATACCTCTGGCCCAAGGAATCCACTGATAATTCTTCAGAGTACTCTTGCTTCACTGTGAGGAGTGGCTAATATTCAGCACTGACAATAATGAACACAAAAGTTTTCACACATCTGAAGCACAAGGGACCAAAAACTCAGTGTCACAAGAGAACACAACAAACCCTCTTGGAACCAACTGAATGGCCTTTATGAAAAATATATCTCCATAAAATATGCACTGCTATTTTGTGAATATTATCTTTATTATTGTGATTCCTGCAAATGGGGAAAACTGGTTCCAACAGTAGCAAACACAGGATGTTGCCAACCCACATACTATGGTTGGTACTTAATTCAATATCTACTGATGCATCTATATTGCAAGGAGAAAAAGCATTTTTGAAGGCATTTCTTTTCTGAGTGCTGCATACTTAATGGATTTAGTTCCTTTCAATGGAGTCTTTGGTCTAGACCTAATCTTCCACATATTTTACATACAAGGATAAGAAATTAACACACTTTTATTAAGGAATGTCTACAAAAGGGATATTTTATTCATTATTCGATTCAATCTTTGAGGTAACGTCATTCCTCATTAACAGACAAGAAATTGTACTTATAAAGTATCAAAGCTTTAACAAATCCTTGATATTAACAAAAGTCATATAGCCAGTCAATATTAACAAAGGTCATATAGCCAGTAAATTTTATACAGAGAATTTTTGATGACTCTAAGTATTCTGATAATCCCTATGCTTCCTTTTTCCTTCCTTTTACCATCAATAAGACATCAACCAATGCAGAACCTACAGAGAAGTGTTCAACTAAAAAGACCACCAATCAAATGGCCCTCTCAACATGCAGTATTTATTATGCCTAAATTTTAGGGTTACTTTATAATTCAATAAAATTATATTCCAGGCAAATTGGGCAGAGGAACAGAAATCATTATTCATTTTATGTAATCTTCATAAAGGAGGTAAGATTTCCTAATATTCCTTAAAATGCCTTGTGATAGAAGGCTAAAATGAAGTAATGGAGTCACAATATTTTAAACATTTTCTTTGAACTTAGCACTTTCTGCATATTTCATGAGGTCAAAGCCACAATATTACATTAAATTCATATAATATGTCATGACCATCATTGTATATTTTAGACTCCATTCTTCAAGATCCAATAAGAAAATGAGCAGCAGTGTGTTATTTCAAATGTAACTTGTTTTGGTTAGATTATCCAGACTTCGTACTAATTTTGACGTAATTATAAATACAAAATTAAGTCACTAAATGGTTCTACAAAGGGCTAAAAACGCAGGTGAAACACAATGAGCTCTCAGTTATTATTGGCGAAGTAGCAGACAGCAGCTCTCATTTTTCCACAGCAGACTTACAGAACTGTTGTTATCTATCTGAATGCTCAAACCCCTACACCATATTTCCATTCAAACATTTAGCTACAGGATCTAGCAACATAACTCATCAAAAATTACACACTAAGAAAAGATGGCCCACCAAAATGTCCGGTGGCTTTCAGCATTAGAAGGCTATCCATTGAGTTGCTTTGGTTGCTTAGTAATCTAATGATGTCCTAACTTGTCTATTTTAATGAATATATTACTAAAAAGACAGATACACATTAAATAAAAAAATGACTTTACAGCAACATAAGCTAAAACAGGGAGTTTTTTTTTAGCAAACAGGAAATTATAATTCAGTGTTTTTAGAAAGTTGCTTGGCAATATGTATCAAGAATTTTTTAAAGGCTAATATTCTTGGCCCAATAATTTCACTTCTAGAAATCTATCCTATGGAAATAACCAGAGACATGGTCAAAGATTTATAAACCAAGATGTCCATCATTTTATTGATAAAAAATAAACTATGAAAAAATATTTGAAAATTGAGAATGGTTGAAAATGATACAATGTATATATTCATCAAAAATCAACGTTTAAAAATGTTATATGGCAAAATATGCATCATGTAATGCTAAAAACCAATATTCAAAACTGCATATACAACATGAACTTTAAGAAATTAAAAAAGACTAGAAAGTAAAATCAACTTGTCAATAGGATGATGAAAATACAGATGAATTTATTTTCCTACTTATACAGTTCCAAGTTTCATGCATTCCAAATTTTTCAAATTTTACATGATGATTATTAGTAAAATAAAAAAATTATAAGATTATATTT
The DNA here is from genome assembly GCF_043159975.1 of Macaca nemestrina. Classification (NCBI taxonomy): domain Eukaryota; kingdom Metazoa; phylum Chordata; class Mammalia; order Primates; family Cercopithecidae; genus Macaca; species Macaca nemestrina. The sequence continues at coordinate 104,019,789 of NC_092128.1, read as the reverse complement.
ACATCAACCTCGTATTACTCTCTTATTTCATTCCAGTTGACACCAACAAAATAAAAAGATTACAAAGAAGTCTCTTCTATGAATGTGAAACAAATGCAAAACAAGACTAGCTGATCCAGAGGGTTCTTGACATAATTGTATCTCTTAGACTGAATACTAATGCTGATAGCACTAATGGAATGAAACCAGAATGGCATGAATAATACATTACTTGCACTAATCAATGTTACGATGTTACAAGCTGATGGAAAAAAATACTCAGAATAAAAACAGAGGAAATTTCAAATGCAAGTACAGTATAGAAATCTATCTGATATCTCTACTGGATCAGGGTATGGGAAAATTGTTGCAACTCTGCCAAAACAAAGCAAAATCAGTAACAACTGTTGCTTTCTCATTGCCAAATTGTCCTCTACCAATGACGTATCAGAGGAAAGGCACTATACAGATGACTGTGATTGAAGGTAAATTATTGATTAATATACATGTGTTTTCATGTAACTATGTATACCCATTAATGAAAGACTTGATACCAGCAAATGCAAAATTTTAATTGCCTATCTCTGCAATTAGTATAAAATTATATGCCATATGTTAAAACAAAGAACAGAAATAAAATATATAAAAGAGTTAATTATAGCCCACATTACCCATATTCCTAAATCAAGTGCCTCCTAGCATGTGGCACTGGAGGAAATGATTCACAGTTTTCAGCCTTCAGGTAAAGTGGCTAGGTGATTGATAGACCATGCCTCAAGGAATACATAAGTCCTCTCTTAGTCACATATATGTCAGTTCCTTTTCAACCGAGGGTCTGAATTATAGAATAGATCAGTGTCCCAGGAGAGAATGAGGGAGAGAAGAAACTAGCAAGCAAAAGGATTCTTAACTCTGAAATCATGTAGGGGAAACTTTTAGGGCATGAAGTTCCAAATATGATACAAATGAGGGAAAATATCTTGAAAAAAAGGAAAAGCATGCTTATCATAAAAACTTGCCTGGAAATGTTCGTAAGTAACTCTTCTATAGGCCTAATAAAAATGATATAGTTTGGATTTCAAATCATCTTCCATTTTGAATAACAACATATACAACTTTTCTTTTCCAGGTGCAGTTTTTATGTACTAAATTATTTCTTCTAAAACAACAAAAAGATAAAGTTGTCTTAACCATTTAATACTTTAACCTAATGGCCAAAAAGAACACCTTAAATTGGATGATATTAGCTAGTTTTCTATGGAACCCTTTAGGTTTATCATAAAAGAAACAGAAGATGTATAAAATCACATTATAATGTAATTACACTGCAAAATAGAGTTTTGAGAGTAATTTAAGAAAAAAAAAATCCTGGCAAAAATGTTTAACAAACTAGAATGAGTTTCTTGGGGACATTATAAAATACTCTTTCACTGGTGCTCATTAAAAGGACAAATATGAGGGACTTTTCAGTTGACATGGTAACTATCAAGTGGTGCTTGATTTGCTCTTTTCTCCTATTTCAATGTTCATTCCCGCAAAAGCATATATTATAAAAAGATGCCCAGTTACAAGGCAGTGCAAAGTATGATGATTCATGGTGTATTATATCCACCACACATCAGGAGTAACTTCCATTAAACATGTGATTCTCTTTCTTAGTCCATTTGGGCTGCTATAGCAAAACATCAAAAACAAAATATCACATAAATATATGACTTATAAACAACAGAAATCTATTTCTCACAGTATGGGAGGCTGGGAATTCCAAGATCCAAGTGCTAACAATTCAATGTCTGATGACAGCCCTATTTCTGGTTCATAGATGGCACCTTCTAGCTGTGTCCCCACATGGTAAAAGGGGCAAGGCAACTCTCTGGGGCCTCGTTATGGAGGCACTGATCCTATTTGTGACAGCACCACTCTCATGATCTAATCACCTCCCTAAGGCTCCACCTTCTAGCACCATCACATCGGTCATTAGGTTTCAATATGAATTTGGGGTTGATGGGAAGGGCACAAACATTCAGATCACAGCAGACTCTGACTAGGAGAGCCACATTTAGCAGAGAAAGCTGGAAGTTCAAAAAAGATTTCCACCAAAATCCACTGCCTTCACCCAGCTAAAAATCTACATCAATCCAGACCCAAAATACCAGTAGTCACTTCTTTATTGGACAAGAATGGCTTTCTCAGGTAACTAGTGCCTTTTTTTTTTTTTTTTTTTTTTTGAGACAGGGTCTTACTCTATAGCCCAGGCTGGTTGGAATGTGCAGTGGCATGATCTTGGCTCAACGCAACTGCTGCCTCCCAGGCTCAAGTAATCCTGCCACCTCAGCCTCCCAAGTAGCTGGTATTACAGGCACATGGCACCATGCCTGGCTAATTTTAAAAAAAAAATTTTTTTTTTTTTTTTTTTTCACAGAGACAGGCTTTTGCCATGCTGCCCAAGTTAGTCTCGAACTCCTGAGTTTAAGCGATCCACCCACCTCGGCCTCCCAAAATGCTGAGATTATAGGCGTGAGCCACCATGACAGGCCAGTACCATTGTCAAATCTTTCTCTTGTCCCTCACAAACACCTATGTCCAACTCTTTCCATATTCATTGAAGACTGCAAATCCCAACTGTGCAAACAGTCAACAAGGGAGAGGTAGACATGCCCTGTTTCTTATGATCGAAACACTCATTTATTAAGTGTTTATTCAATTTCCACTGTCTGTTGGCCACTGGTGGGTAAGAAAAACATTGTCCCAGATTTTATCATATTTTAAATCCACATGAGATTGATAGAGGAAAGAAGTAGAGGCGAGGAAAAACGTGAAGGACAAATTCTAGAATTTGGACTTTTATCCACTTTTATCCACTGCTTTTGATAAACAATTGATATGAGATAAAATAAGTTCCGTCCACATAAGTGACTAGGCCGCAAAGTAAAACAAGACTTCTCATTCACCCAGAAGAGTACCCAAGTTTCCTCTATACAACAAACAGTTATCGAGATGCTATAACATACCAACTATTTTCTAGATGCTAGGGATACAGTAGAGAACAAGAAAAAAGCTGCTGAGTCCATGGAATTTATATCTAGTGAGAACAAACATAATTATTAACAAATAAATAAGAAAAATGTTTAGTAGAACCTAAGTCCTATGAAGTCCGTGATCATCTTTTTGTTTACTGAGAAAACCAAAGTGCCTAAATACTGCTTGACAGAGCAGACTCTCAACATCTTTTGAGTAAGTGAGTGAATACATGAATTTCAGTTAATTGATTGCAGGGAGACCATATTGACTATCTTTTTTTACTGCTGCTTTTTAATTGCTATGCATCTGTGTTAGTCTGCTTATTGGTAACAAGACGAACCTTATATGGCCACCAGCCTGAGCATGTAGTCCAGGTTGGGCCCATCCTAGTAGCACTCTCCCTGGTACCAGTAAGACCCATACATCAATTTTTTTAAATTGACCTGACTTTGTGGGGAAAAGACCCTTTCCTCATGGGCCACAAGCTAATAATACACACTTAGAGCTTCCTAAAGACAACTCTCCCTTCCCATAGAGAAGCTGGTCTCAGAAAACAATGAAATTCAGTTAACAAAATTATAGGTTTTTTAATTTCGCTATTTGGCAAGTAAAGTTACTCTCCTAAACAGCTACTATAAAACCACTGTGACAAAACTAAATCAAAATTGAAATTACAGAGTATTTATAAAAACATAAAATTAATAAAGAAAGGCATTCATTGGTCAACCATCTCCCTTTTCGGTACTGTGCTATGAACTCTACAGAAAAAAATAAATAAATAAATTTATTTTTTTCATTTCTGAAAAGTAAGTATTATTAGCCCCATTTTATAATGCAGAAACTGAAGCTCAAGATTATGGAATCCATCGCAGGATCCTAGTAAACATCTAGCTGTTTCCTAAGCCAATGTTATTTTCACCAAGCCATACTGCAACATCACCACACTTAAATGTGGTATGTTGGCAAAGCCATACTCAAACACAAATTCATAGCCTTAAATGCTTTCAGTGTTCTTAAAGAATAAAAATAAATGATGCAAACATTAAAGTAAAAAGTTTGAAAAAGGAACAAAGCAAATCATAGTAGGCAGGAAAAAGGAGATTCAGAGTACAATGAATTAGAGTAATTTTGATAAATAACACTTCTGGCTGATTTTTTTTTATTTCAAGCCAAAAGCTACTCAAAAAAGGGGAGAGAGTGGCGACACAAAATTATAAAATAAAAGGAGATATAGCAACAAATAGAGGTGGCCTTTTTTAAAAAAGAAAGAAAACTGCTACACATATGCCAGTGTGCTCCAGAGTGTGCTCCCATGGAAAGCTGACACGTACTCCACTAAAAAAAGCACTCAGTGTCTACGTTTGGGAAATGCTGGACTAAACAAAGTGAATAAACTATTTCTAGCACTCTAGGACTTCACCTAGTCTTTAACATGCTTATATGTGTATTGTTAATCTCCAAAAGATATATCATTTGACCACAGAATCATTTCACAGAATATACCCTTCAAAAACATTTCAATGTGGAAAAATGCACAATATGCATTTACAAAGCTAGCCTAACACCAATGCCAAAAATTTCTAACAAGTAGCACAACAACAACAAAAATCAACGGAAAACCACCATAATAGCCTGTAGAGGCCAATTAAACAATTATGTATAAACCACAAGAAAACTATCATAGTTATTATAGATCTGTATATTAATTATTATTCTCTCTTTGTTAGAACGCTCACTGAAAACGATGTCAAGGAAAGCAAAGTTTCTTATCCTTTGTCAGTTGACATTAGGAGGACAAGATAGTGTTGCAATTTTCCATCCTCAGCTGGGTTTCATCTAGATGAGGAATGTGTACCCTATAAAGCCAAGTCAATCATGTTCTTCAGTTTGAGGGGGTGGAAGAAGACAGAAAAGAATAATTATCTCCTGTTTTGCTTTGAAAAATGTCATAAATATTCCCTTTACTTTGGACTGCACTAAGTTCTGGAAACCCACAAAACGCTGAGGTGTGAGAAAAGGATGTGCAGTAATACATTTTATCTATATTGGAACTGTCAATAAGGGTGGGTCTACCTTGGCAATAAAATACTTTTAAAAGTGCAAAAAAATTTTTAAACTATTTGAATTTAGCATATTGACTCAATGGGGATAATATCCTAGAACCACACCTGTTAAAAATCAATTGCACAACTGTGACTAAAATTTACCCTACTATTTACTTGGGTATTTCATTTGCACAGTAGTATGAACATACACCCTGTTTTTCTGTGACAGTCTGGACTATACCTGTTGTCCTGGTGCAATTATTAATATTGTTCCCCTTTCCTCTCCAAAATGTCTAGTTTGGATTCTAACTACATGGTCAACCTCAGCTCAAGCCAAATAATGCCATAAAACTTTAATTTGGCAGATGGTGGAGGGCAACAGAGAAAATTGGATATTGAAGTCATACGTACATACGTGTATTTAAATCATAGCTCTACTAATTACCTGACCTGGGGGTGATCAATTCTTCTCTGGTTATCAGTTTCCTCATGCATAAAATAAGGATAATAATGGTAACTAGTTAGGGTCATTATGAGGATTAAATAAGAAAATATCCTATGCTTAGCTACACAGTAGCTGGTGTTTAGTAAGCACTCCATAAATGATAGCAATGAATATTATAAGAACCACCTCATAGAGCATTAAATTTCTTCACATGTAAATTTCAGAGTAACAATACCAAAATCCTGAATGATGTGAATGATTACATCAGAAAACCCATGTAAATTGTCAAGCAGAGTAAATTGCCTAGTCTTTCTTTCCCTAAATGTACAAGAGCTGTAAAACTAATCATCCAGCACCATTTGGTGTCTCATTATATAAACAGAAATTCTATACCTGGAAAAATCAAGCACAGAAAAGAACAGTAGCAAAACATAATAGATGTCTAGTCAATAAAACCTAAAAGGAAAGCTATAGGAACTGAGATTAATTGGCTCAAAGGAGCAACATTGCCAGGAAAGTCAATAGTCTAGACTGTTTGGAAGATGCTTCACTTCGCAGTCTTGTGTTTTCTCCACTCTTCACAGCTTTGCCCCAGCCACTCTCTTCTTATCTCTCACCCTACTCCACCCAACCCTTCAGGAATTGTGAAAGGTGTAAGATTTTACTCTAATTGCAAGTTAACAAATTTATCTGCCATGGTTTCACTGATGCTTGCAAAAGATTCAAGACTGCTAGGTCAGGGGAAAAAGATTTTACTCCTTAAAGCAACCACAGTACCCAGAACGTCAGCATTTGTGCCAGTTCCCTGAGCCCAAATTCCCACAGGTAATGTGAAAAGGGCCAAAATGGTGACATCTGCACATGCGGAGGGGTTGTGTGACAGGAGAAGAACCCTGAGCTTAGGGAACCCCAATCTTTTATAATGGTCAGTAATCATGCTTAAACTTTGTCCTGGAAGGATCGATTGTCTTTGTTGTACTAGATAGTAAACAACCTACCTTCTGCTCTGCAGGGAGATACTACCTCTATTGTCCAAGGGTATTCTCTATAAAATATCCTTCTTGAAAATACAGTACAGAACAAAGGCAATCAGTGTTTCTGCTCGCAAGATGTGCAGAAACAGAAGACACCCAGCAGAATTGTCTCCCAATACCAACTAGGCACTCATGGAATGTTCTCCAATCCTCCCTCCCTGACCACTCCTCTCAAGGTGTTCTGTACTTAAATTAAGGAAATAGTAAACATCGTTTTTAAAAAACTCCATTACATTTTTTTTAAAGCAGAACTTCTCAGATCCTTTAACACCCCAATGTGGCTTAGTGAATCCCCAGCAGAAGGATACAGAATGCAGTGCTTCAAAACCCATTTTTTACAGAACATCTATTAATATCTCCCAGAAGAATATTCCTTGGATCACAGTTTGGGAAATCTGGGGAGAGTTTATAGCATATGCCCAACACCATCATTCTCTCTTGTACAAGGTTAGCTAATACTTTCCCATTTATTTCCTAGAATCCCAAATCCACGGGGAAGTGTTTACATAAAGAAATGCTCTTTAAAAGTATTAAGTTATTGAGGGCAAAAAATTACAGAGTCCCTCTGTACAACAGAACCCTTTAAAATAATTGAGATAATGTAGGTAAAGTGCTTAGCAATAGCTGGCACTCAGTAAGTGCTCAAAAAATAGCAGCTATTATAAATATTTGCCATTTTTATCATGGTGCATTTACAGAACCCTCTTTGTTGTAACACACTGAATTCCTATTATAAGTAAGCTGGTGTGGCTGTAGTAACATCGGGTCATGACTAGTGATTTTTCCTTCTCTAATTCTACTCCCGTACATTTTCCTACATGCAATGTTTCCATTCTCTTCATGCCAATATTTTACTCCACAAACTGGACCTTATAAACTTCTTGGTTTATTTTAGTCTAAATTTGATAAATGTTACCTAAAGTCAGCCTTCCTTTTTGTTTTATTTTAATGTAAAAAATTAGATCCACATTTCTTTAGAACTAATTCTAAGTTTCTGTTTGTGCTTACTTTAGTTTCTTCTCTCTTAACGTGATTGCCACTGTAAGGTCAAGCTGGATCTCATAAGTGAGCAGCAAAAGACACTGGCTTAGGTATCTGAAGCTCAACACTAAAATAAAATACAGCAAGGCCCACTTGGTATTTCAAAAGTAAGACAATATCAACTCTGCTTAACTTCCCAAAAGAAGCCTCTTAATTCCCCACTTCTTCCAACTCCTCTCATAACAGTGCCTTTAGTTTCTGAGCCTTTTAAGGAGGAAAGATCAGACAGACAAGCTGCTGTCCATTTCTGCACAGCATGCATTACCTGACTAGACTGTCTCTCAAAAATGTGCCTGTTTATGAGAACACATGGACACAGGGAGGGGAACAACACACACTGGGGCCTCTTGGGGGGGTTGTGGGGGAGGGAGAGCATTAGGAAATACAGCTAATGCATGCTGGGCTTAATACGTAGGGGATGGGTTGATAAGTGCAGCAAACCACCATGGCACACGTCTACCTATGTAACAAACCTGCACATCCTGCATATGTACCCCAGGACTTAAAATTAAAATAAAAAAATTTTTAAGTATGCCTGTTTGTATTATCATCATACTTTAAAATAAGTAATGATAAAAATTAATAATAATAATTGAGCTCCACTGGATAAAGTGGGGCCTAAGTAGAAAGACTAACAATGGGATCTACAACCAGTCTGTAAGTTTAGATATAGGGTTGGGAAGGGAGGAGAACTTCTCCATTTACGTAGAAGGGTAGATAACAAAATGGCACAGGAATCAAAATAACCCAATACTCTTCTATGTGTTTACTATAGATTAGAATGTCCTTAGATAAGTGGTTTTCCTCCTCACTGCTCAGTTTCTTGTCTGTAAAATAGAATGTGATCACTTCCCCTTTATTTCATACTTTAGGGGAAGAAAAGGTCAATAAACATTTTTAAAGTATTAATTTATATCCAACAAACCACAAACTTTTTAAATTTTTTTTACCATAACATGATGGTGAATATCTACTTGCACATCTGTTACTCTGAGTGATCAAATCTCTTACGTTATAAAAGGAACTTCAATTACTCTGATATTCTAGATCTTTCTTAAATAGCAGCTAACCAAGAAAGTACATTTCCATTTCCATTAAAAAAATTCTTATAATTATATGGCCATCAGTATAAAGAAGAAACCGACACATAATTGCCAGATTCACCAAAGTTGAAATGAAGGAAAAAATTTTAAGGGCAGCCAGAGAGAAAGGTCGGGTTACCCACAAAGGGAAGCCCATCAGACTAACAGCAGATCTCTCGGCAGAAACTCTGCAAGCCAGAAGAGAGTGGGGGCCAATATTCAACATTCTTAAAGAAAAGAATTTTAAACCCAGAATTTCATATCCAGCCAAACTAAGTTTCATAAGTGAAGGAGAAATAAAATCCTTTACAGATAAGCAAATGCTTAGAGATTTTGTCACCACTAGGCCTGCCTTACAAGAGACCCTGAAGGAAGCACTAAACATGGAAAGGAACAACCGGTACCAGCCATTGCAAAAACATGCCAAAATGTAAAGACCATCGAGGCTAGGAAGAAACTGCATCAACTAACGAGCAAAATAACCAGTTAATATCATAATGGCAGGATCAAGTTCACACATAACAATCTTAACCTTAAATGTAAATGGACTAAATGCTCCAATTAAAAGACACAGACTGGCAAACTGGATAAAGAGTCAAGACCCATCAGTCTGCTGTATTCAGGAGACCCATCTCACACGCAGAGACATACATAGGCTCAAAATAAAGGGATGGAGGAAGATTTACCAAGCAAATGGAGAACAAAAAAAAGCGGGGGTTGCAATACTAGTCTCTGATAAAACAGACTTTAAACCATCAAAGATCAAAAGAGACAAAGAAGGCCATTACATAATGGTAAAGGGATCAATTCAACAGGAAGAGCTAACTATCCTAAATATATATGCACCCAATACAGGAGCACCGATTCATAAAGCAAGTCCTTAGAGACTTACAAAGAGACTTAGACTCCCATACAATAATAATGGGAGACTTCAACACTCCACTGTCAACATTAGACAGATCAACGAGACAGAAAGTTAACAAGGATATCCAGGAATTGAACTCATCTCTGCAGCAGGCAGACCTAATAGACATCTATAGAAATCTCCACCCCAAATCAACAGAATATACATTCTTCTCAGCACCACATCGTACTTACTCCAAAATCGACCACGTAATTGGAAGTAAAGCACTCCTCAGCAAATGTACAAGAACAGAAATTATAACAAACTGTCTCTCAGACCACAGTGCAATCAAACTAGAACTCAGGACTAAGAAACTCAATCAAAACCGCTCAACTACATGGAAACTGAACAACCTGCTCCTGAATGACTACTGGGTACATTACGAAATGAAGGCAGAAATAAAGATGTTCTTTGAAACCAATGAGACCAAAGATACAACATACCAGAATCTCTGGGACACATTTAAAGCAGTGTGTAGAGAGAAATTTATAGCACTAAATGCCCACAAGAGAAAGCAGGAAAGATCTAAAATTGACACTCTAACATCGCAATTAAAAGAACTAGAGAAGCAAGAGCAAACACATTCAAAAGCTAGCAGAAGGCTAGAAATAACTAAGATCAGAGCAGAACTGAAGGAGAGAGAGACACAAAAAACTCTCCAAAAAATCAATAAATCCAGGAGTTGGTTTTTTGAAAAGATCAACAAAATTGACAGACCACTAGCAAGACTAATAAAGAAGAAAAGAGAGAAGAATCAAATCGACGCAATTAAAAATGATAAAGGGGATATCACCACCGACCCCACAGAAATACAAACTACCATCAGAGAATACTATAAACACCTCTACGCAAATAAACTGGAAAATCTAGAAGAAATGGATAATTTCCTGGACACTTTCACTCTTCCAAGACTAAACCAGGAAGAAGTTGAATCCCTGAAAAGACCAATAGCAGGTTCTGAAATTGAGGCAATAATTAATAGCCTACCAACGAAAAAAAGTCCAGGACCAGATGGATTCACAGCTGAATTCTACCAGAGGTACAAGGAGGAGTTGGTACCATTCCTTCTGAAACTATTCCAATCAATAGAAAAAGAGGGAATCCTCCCTAACTCATTTTATGAGGCCAACATCATCCTGATACCAAAGCCTGGCAGAGACACAACAAAAAAAGAGAATTTTAGACCAATATCCCTGATGAACATCGATGCAAAAATCCTCAATAAAATACTGGCAAACTGGATTCAGCAACACATCAAAAAGCTTATCCACCATGATCAAGTGGGCTTCATCCCTGGGATGCAAGGCTGGTTCAACATTCGCAAATCAATAAACATAATCCAGCATATAAACAGAACCAAAGACAAGAACCACATGATTATCTCAATAGATGCAGAAAAGGCTTTTGACAAAATTCAACAGCCCTTCATGCTAAAAACGCTCAATAAATTCGGTATTGATGGAACGTACCTCAAAATAATAAGAGCTATTTATGACAGACCCACAGCCAATATCATACTGAATGGGCAAAAACTGGAAAAATTCCCTTTGAAAACTGGCACAAGACAGGGATGCCCTCTCTCACCACTCCTATTCAACATAGTGTTGGAAGTTCTGGCTAGGGCAATTAGGCAAGAGAAAGAAATCAAGGGTATTCAGTTAGGAAAAGAAGAAGTCAAACTGTCCCTGTTTGCAGATGACATGATTGTATATTTAGAAAACCCCATTGTCTCAGCCCAAAATCTCCTTAAGCTGATAAGCAACTTCAGCAAAGTCTCAGGATACAAAATTAATGTGCAAAAATCACAAGCATTCTTATACACCAGTAACAGACAAACAGAGAGCCAAATCAGGAATGAACTTCCATTCACAATTGCTTCAAAGAGAATAAAATACCTAGGAATCCAACTTACAAGGGATGTAAAGGACCTCTTCAAGGAGAACTACAAACCACTGCTCAGTGAAATAAAAGAGGACACAAACAAATGGAAGAACATACCATGCTCATGGATAGGAAGAATCAATATCGTGAAAATGGCCATACTGCCCAAGGTAATTTATAGATTCAATGCCATCCCCATCAAGCTACCAATGAGTTTCTTCACAGAATTGGAAAAAACTGCTTTAAAGTTCATATGGAACCAAAAAAGAGCCCGCATCTCCAAGACAATCCTAAGTCAAAAGAACAAAGCTGGAGGCATCACGCTACCTGACTTCAAACTATACTACAAGGCTACAGTAACCAAAACAGCATGGTACTGGTACCAAAACAGAGATATAGACCAATGGAACAGAACAGAGTCCTCAGAAATAATACCACACATCTACAGCCATCTGATCTTTGACAAACCTGAGAGAAACAAGAAATGGGGAAAGGATTCCCTATATAATAAATGGTGCTGGGAAAATTGGCTAGCCATAAGTAGAAAGCTGAAACTGGATCCTTTCCTTACTCCTTATACGAAAATTAATTCAAGATGGATTAGAGACTTAAATGTTAAACCTAATACCATAAAAATCCTAGAGGAAAACCTAGGTAATACCATTCAGGACATAGGCATGGGCAAAGACTTCATGTCTAAAACACCAAAAGCAACGGCAGCAAAAGCCAAAATTGACAAATGGGATCTAATTAAACTAAAGAGCTTCTGCACAGCAAAAGAAACTACCATCAGAGTGAACAGGCAACCTACAGAATGGGAGAAAATTTTTGCAATCTACTCATCTGACAAAGGGCTAATATCCAGAACCTACAAAGAACTCAAACAAATTTACCAGAAAAAAACAAACAACCCCATCAAAAAGTGGGCAAAGGATATGAACAGACATTTCTCAAAAGAAGACATTCATACAGCCAACAGACACATGAAAAAATGCTCATCATCACTGGCCATCAGAGAAATGCAAATCAAAACCACAATGAGATACCATCTCACACCAGTTACAATGGCGATCATTAAAAAGTCAGGAAACAACAGGTGCTGGAGAGGATGTGGAGAAATAGGAACACTTTTACACTGTTGGTGGGATTGTAAACTAGTTCAACCATTATGGAAAACAGTATGGCCATTCCTCAAGGATCTAGAACTAGTTGTACCATATGACCCAGCCATCCCATTACTGGGTATATACCCAAAGGATTATAAATTATGCTGCTATAAAGACACATGCACTCGTATGTTTATTGCAGCACTATTCACAATAGCAAAGACTTGGAATCAACCCAAATGTCCATCAGTGACAGATTGGATTAAGAAAATGTGGCACATATACACCATGGAATACTATGCAGCCATCAAAAAGGATGAGTTTGTGTCCTTTGTAGGGACATGGATGCAGCTGGAAACCATCATTCTTAGCAATCTACCACAAGAACAGAAAACCAAACACCGCATGTTCTCACTCATAGGTGGGAACTGAACAATGAGATCACTTGGACTCAGGAAGGGAAACATCACACACAGGGGCCTGTCATGGGGAGGGGGGAGGGGGGAGGGATTCCACTGGGAGTTATACCTGATGTAAATGACAAGTTGATGGGTGCAGCACACCAACATGGCACAAGTATACATATGTAACAAACCTGCACGTTATGCACATGTACCCTACAACTTAAAGTATAATAATAATAAATAAATTAAAAAAAAAATAAAAAGAAGAAACCCCCAAATAAGAAATTTCATTACACTATGGTCTGCATATTAAAATTTCCTACAAAATTCTGTTAAACCCTCTGCTTAAAGTCTTATTACATGTGCTACTTGTGGATATTTTTAAATACCTGTTTCTGGTAACAGGAACTTTTTTAAAAGTTCATTTTGAGATATTCTCTTTACTAGTGTAGTTCTCACACATTACAAGAGAGAAGGCTGCCAGGCATTTTCCTGGACCCTGCCTCAGAATCACCAGGGAACCTTTTTAAAAAAAAAAAATCCCTTCTCCCTTGAAATTCAGTGAGTCTAAGGGTGGAGCTCAGGAATCTGTATTTTTTAATGCTTCCCTCCAGACTGAACCCAAAGCAAATGTCAGAACTACTAAAGTGTCAAGTGTATACATTTCAAGCAGCATCTAGCTGGCAGCAGAAAACTGTTCTTTGGAAAAGGAAGAGTTCTCCCTTTTTATAAGAATAGAAAGTAATCTCTCTATTCTTTGGAAATGATAAGCCAAGTTTTCCTATATTCTTCCATAATCACCTTGCTGGAACCACTTGTTCTTCAAGCACGAAATCAAAAAGAATTTTTAAAAATATACAATACACATGGTGTATGTGTGTGTGTTTCCAGCTACAAGGTGATGAGAAAAGCAAAGTTCATCATTAGTTAATGTCAAGTTTGAGACAGACTGTATATAGTTGGTGGCCAGAGCAAAAAATGCCACTGAGTAGTTGAAAAATCAAAAAGTGTCCTTTAAACCAATCAAGACATTAATTCAAAGATCAGTAAAATTTACTGAACTTTCTTTTCATTTTATTTGCTTTGGTTCAAAAAGGAATCAAAGCAGTCCTTTCACTTTCCCACCTGGGAAAAAGCTTTACTATTCAGACTCATAATTTTAACCAAATCATGGCTGCCCCCTGGTGGCTGCTTACCCCAATTACAAGGTTTTTAGAGAGGTTTAAATTAACATACTGAAAGAAGACTTCAAGTTTTATCTTTGAAGTAGGAACAGAAACTAAATTTGGTCTCGAAATGTCCTGGTATGCTCATTCTTGTAAAGTAATGATCTCAGGCCTTTAATTTATTTCCTGGGGCACCTATAATTTCTGAAGTTTACTGACTTTGAATTGTGTTGCTGAAACAATGCAAGATTTTTAAATACTTTTTTGTTTGCTTTCTACATTTACATATTCTCCACACATCATATGAAAGGCCCTCTTAATCCTAGACCGTGCTACCAGAAGCACAGTGTGCAGACCTCAAAAACCTTTGTTTTTTTCATCCCCTTATAGCTAGAAACACACACACACACACACACACACACCAAGTATACATTTTCATTTTAAAATTCTATCTTTTTGATTTTGTGCTTGAAGAACCAGTGGTTACAGCAAGGCAATACATGCCTCCCCTGCTGTATTCCCACAGGCTCAAGGATGCTCCTGACCCCAGCAGCAGAGGCAGATGTTCTCTGCTATGGAATCGGGTTCACACTTGTGCTTTTGTGGTCAATCTTATCACATAGCCAGGCCTGTTAATGTCTCAGCCCCTCAGCAGGTAGCTTCTGTAATAACTTTAACATGGCTACCGCTTCCAATTTGGCCGATTTTCTACCTCCTAAATCAGCAAAGTGTTCCAATCCCTGGCACTCATGATCACTGTCCTGGCCTGTTTGGGAAGTGGCATTCACTTCTGATAGAAGGGTCATTGACCTAGTCACCCCAAGTTCTCTTCCAGTCAGTATTCCTTCAGGGACATTCATGTGCCAGACATAATTCAAACAGATGTGCTCATATATAAACTGAGGCCAGGCATGGATGGCTCATGCCTGTAATCCCAGCACTTTAGGAGGAAAAGGCAAGAGGATTGCTTGAGGCCAAGAGTTTGAGACTAGCCTGGGAAACACAGCAAGACCCTGTCTCTATTTTTTAAAAATAAAAATAAAAAATAAGCTGAACATTCGCATTTATTAATTATACTTTTCTTTTAAAATCTAATAGCTCTGTTTCTCTGGTAATTAGCTGTTTTCTCATTGTTGAAAGCCAAATATAATCTTTTGTGCTTCTGTTCTTAAATTATCACATTATAAACATAAGACATTATTATTATTAAGTAGGAATTTAAAGCAGGGACAATCAAAAGTAACTGAATTGTGGTAGCTAGAAAGCAGGAAAAGTTGGGCAACTATTTTCCTACTTAGCCAATATTCTTAAAAACACCAACACATTTAAAGTATCATCACTGTTTAATCACAAACCAGTAAAAAAATCACCCTCTCTCTAAAAATGGGCTAGAAGTTAGAAAGAGAAGCTTCTCAAAGTAAATCACTAACAGTAAGAAAAATCAGCTAATTCTATGACGGTAAATATTTATTCTTTGTGGTACACATCAAATATACAGTGGTCTGCATCAGAATAATATTTATTCACAAAGTAAAATGAATTACTCACATGTCACTGTGAAGCAATATGCCACACATTTTTTAAAAAGACAGAAGCATACCATACAAACATAACTGAAACTAGCAACTAGAGTTAACTATATTTATGAAAAGCTATAGCAGCTATAACCATACATAAAATTTAAATTTACAAGAAAAAGCACTTTCCAAACAGTATGTACCTTATGACCCAATTTAAAAATATTTCTATTTCTTATTTATATTTATGCATAATCCAACACATTCATAAATCTGGAAAGCTATATACTAAATTTAAACTGCGATTTCTTTCTGGGTGGTAGGATTAGGGTAATGTTTATTTTTATTCCCTTCCCTTATCTGTATTTTCTGACAAAGAATTCTGATATTTAGTACTTGTGTACTTTTTAAAAAGTTATATTGAAAAGAAAAGTAAGTAAAAATACACCATGCTAATTTTCAAGTGTTATCTGGAGGTACCACCATGTCCTTTCTTTAAGAAAGATCAGTGTTACTTAGTAAATTACAGAATGCTTTTCTTGTTTGAGGCCTTCTCAGAGGATGGAGAGCAGGGGTGCACATAGAACACTGTTCCAAGATCCCTATTATTTATTTCCATCATTTTAAAAATCTTAAATCCCTGTATATCTCAATATTCCAGACTGACTAAGAAAAGACAAGAGTATGTTTTGCAATAACTAGCTTTTGCTGCACTCTGCTGGAACATTCCCTAATGTTCTGTACAAAATGATCAATAAAGTATGCCTAGGTCTTTGCTACGTCTGGTTAAAATGTTCTCATGGAGGTTTATACATTTCTATGAATAATTAAGAATATTTTCAACTAACAAAATGGATATAGTTTACAAACATACACACCAAGTATCATCATGCTCACATATTAATAAATGGCTATATATGCAATAGTTGATTATGATGTATGAGAAGGAGTATTTTAAAATGGTATATGTTTTACACTCCTGAGGGTGAATTTGTAAAACAAATTCAAAGTTCTATCTTCAATCATGTAACAGTCGCTGTAAATTCCTCGACGTACCTACTTGGACTCATTGTAGAATCATTTGGTTACAGTAAAAAATTAAATTAAATTTAAAATCCTCACCAAATTAAAGCAGGCAGTCCTACAGTTTAAATAGCCAAGTGACTTAAACCTGCTTTATCTAATGATCAATCCTTCCATTTTTACTCCTTTACAGCCTCCTCCAAAACACACCTGCAGTCAACATTCAGCATGAAGTTCTTTCACTGAAAAGCAAATCAATTTGTGTTGGCCCAAGATTCCACAAAACAGAGTCTAGAGAGGCCTCAATAATACAGATGCAATGGAAAAGAATAGTGGCCGGCTTGTTTCAACAATCTTCCAAGGGCAGTGAAGAAAAACTTTCACCTTAGCAATGTCTTGGGAGTTGCAAACACAGAGCTTGGCAAGAATCCCAGCATACACAAAATACTTCTCAATTTTTACTAATACCTGCTAAAATTATGTTTTGGCCTCTCTGCCTGGAAAGAAAAGTCTGGAATGACCCCTTCTTTTGACTTTATAATCTGCATAAATCTCTCAAAGAGGGTTCACAGGAAAAATTTCCATGGAACATTTCTTTTCCAAAAAAAAGCAGCAGGCTCCTCAACATCATCTCTGTCTCTGTGGACTTTTCGGCTGTGCTATCAAACAAGAGTGGGGAAATGCAGGAGTCCCAAGGCCACAGAACAAAAGCGCCTGCCGAATGCTTCAGTATGGATTCCCGTCCAAACCTCATAACAGTATCATCATAAACCAGGTGCATACTAGTGTCCCCTTGTCTGGTATTGGTCAGGCAGCAAACCCAGACCTCATCGCCAAAATAGCCAGGGTCTTGTCTGACATAAGTGACTTGCTACAATACACAACAGTGTGTTGTACAGAAGACACTGACCTAGCAAAGGGAAGGGAGCCAGCACCAATAAGGCATTTGGAAGGGTCAGAACCTAAACTCAGTCTTCAAATCCATTCTCTCATGAAATCACACAATGGAATATCGTCCCCATTTTACAGAGATAAAATCGAGGTTCGGAGCACTTCAGTAAACTGCCAGAGGTTACAAAGGTAGTCATGGTTGAAAACCAGATTTGTCTGACCCTAAAATCTCTTTCAAAATCAGCAAATTATCTCAGAAACCCTGGTTCTTGTCCCATCTCAGTTATTAATAGTACAGAACTTTGGGCAGGTCATTGAATATTTGAGACTTCTTTTTATTCTCCTGTGAAATGAGGTAACTGAACCTAATTTCCAAAACTTCTTCAAATTAAAAACTCCATTATTCTCAGGATCTGTTCATATCTTTCTTCCACCACCTGCCCCCTCACCACCGATTTTTTTTCTTTCTTTCTTTTTTTCCTGATGTGACATGAAGATGTAAAGTCTCTATGCTAAAAAAATTCAAGGTAATCTTAAGGGCTTCATATGCCAGATAGTCTCTACTGCTGAGAATAAAGTTTGCAATTATCAGTAATCTCTCTGAACCTGATGATTTTTAATGAAGCATACAGATTAACAAAAACAGGCCAAACAAAGCACCAAATGCTCTTAAGATACTTAGCTTAGTTTCAAGAAACTTCATTTCCTACTTATTATTTATTCACTATAAGTCTGAAAAATACAAGGAAAAGGTTATTTAATATATTTGGAATCAAGAAATATGAGGCATTTTTGCCACACTACCCTTAGGATCTGGCTCCACGACATTTTATTATTATAAGACAATCTCTAAGCATATTTATATAAGGTGACAATGAATGTAATTAGAAAACTATTACATTTAAAAAGCAAATGTTTTAATACTTTAAAATGGAAACAAGCTTCCCATTTCCATCAACAGTTTAATCAATCATTTGGCCTTAACCAAGGAATGGTCATTTCAAAAAGAAAGAAAGCAATATTTTAAAAATCTATTTTCATCAAAAAGGTACATTTTGTTTCATTACTGATAAACAATTTTAACTAAAACTTCAAGTCCATATATTGCTTAAGTGACAGATATTTTCATTAACTAGCAAATAGTTTACCCATTGTCACAATCCTGAAATAATGTGTGTGATGAAGAATAATTAAGGTAGCAAGGGCAAAAGGTTACTCAAGACTTTACTACAGTTTGAGCTTAAATTATAGGTTTTAAACAAGATGTAAGGACCAATTCACATTAAAAAAAAAGCAATTTTAATGGAATGCAGAACAAATTAACTTTTTAACATTTAATACTACCCAATTGCATAATGGGATTTTGCTAAGTGCTACAGGGAGCAGAAAATAAAGTAACACTGAAAGGTATGCTTGTTAACTACTTCAAGCTAAAGGTATTATTGATCTACTAAATGCTGTAGTAAATGGACATATTGTGACATGAAAGACTCTGGGTTCTGCCATCTGATTGGCATGTTTTGTGTGTTGCTTTTTTTATATATATATAAAAGAAAATGGATCAAAAAACTTTTAAGGAGTTTTGTTAGCATATTCCCAGAATGTCTTCTCAACACTTCGCTAGACTGGGAAAGGCTTCTCCTGCAGGGTTACCTTCTTCCGTATTAAGTCAACCAGAAAGGTGGCTATAAGATGCTTTCAAACCCGGCCCTCTCCATGGGGGTGAAGGCACCACAGCATTCCTGTCTCCAACGACCTAGGGAGCCTGCAATTCAATCTGAGCCTCTAGCTTGTAAAGCAATAACCACAGGGCATGGGGCAGCCTTTGTTTTCATCCAATTAATTGAGCGAAAATGGTTTCCACTGTGAAAAGACCCTTCATGACCTAGCCCCAAAGGTTGGCAAAAAAGAAATAGAACACAAGTCTGAGCTTAGAATTCCACTGCAAGAAGTCACCCTGCCAAACACTGGCCACACACTCAGTCTCCCAAAGGAGAGGGCTTTTGCATGGTCAGTTTTTGTTCCTAGTCATCAGGGGTTAAAATACATCATCAATCTTCCGCTGACCAGAAGCCTTACCACAGAAATGGCATACTGTATGTCCAGAAGACACTGCAAATCTCAAAGGCAGTATCACAACCACAACCAGCAACAAATGAACACATGGATCTGTCCATTAACACACATTTGTAATCAAAAACCAAATTACACAGCCAGAGAAACCAATACAATGCTGCCTGAGAGCACTGAGAGCTCATTTTAAATTTCCTCCCAAGATGCCAAGGGCTGCAGTAATTCATTCTCTAAACTTAGAGACACCTACCCTATGCCAGGCATCCTGTATGCAAGGCACTGTGCTTGGCAGAGTGAATAAAACGGATATGGTCCCTGTCCTCAAAGAACCTAGGACCTACTGGTTGCACACTGCACCAGAATATAGTCTCAATCACCCAGGCTTAACCCTTGGTAAAAGAGAAAAGTGCCCAAAATCAAAAAGTGAATGTACAAGTCAGTAGAAACCTTTATTGTTTCTATCTCTCTTCATTACCTGATCATTTTCTGTTCTTTAATCTTTTGGTGAAGTTCCCAGTGAACTTGGCTGAATGAAAGACTGGCCATTTGAAAGAGAAAATGGTACTAAGACTTCTGTTAATCAAAAGTTGACATGAAAACTCACTCTAATTAGCTAGAAAATCTCCTTTCGTATAGTTAGGCATATAGTAAAACACTCTTAATTCCCATGATCTTAACAGACTCCACTAAACAGTTACGGCAACCTTTGTCTTAGATCCTGGATAAACCTAAGAATCCTTCTCAACTCAGCATTTTTGGTAGTCACTACAAATTGTTCAAAATCATCATAGGAGATGAAAATTATTTGCTAATGTAACCTTAAATAGAATTGAATCACAAAGTTTTTATACCCAGTAGAAGGTTGGGCTACATGACCTAAGTTCAGTTGCAATGCCCCAAATCTAGGAATCTGAAATTCTAAAAAGAGGAAGTATCCAACTTAAATGAATTATAACATTCCAAAAGTATGTTTATTAGTAGAGTATTCAAGCCCACAGAAGGAATTTCCCCAGTAAGACAATGTTATAAACTGTGTTTATTTCACAAACCCATCCACAAAGACTCTTTTAGCCCATACCGTACTAAAATAGAACTGAATCAGAACACATTTCAAATAAAAAACTAGAAAAATAGATTGATGAAGGGTTAAGATAATATTCACAATAAAAGTTTAAAACAATTTTGTAGAGCAAAATCTAACAACTATTGTTAAAATGTAGTGTGTATTATAGCTATTGGAGTGCATATCTCATTTCCTAACTAGACTGGAAATTACTTGAGGAGAGAAACCATTTCAATTACATTTTGTATATTTCTCTGAGTGTCTCACCCATGGTTCCTAATAAATATCTATTGAGCAAGTGTAGATAAATGAAAGATTTTCATAGAAAGAAACCTAGGATCATCAAGGAGCAAATGCCCCTATGCTTTTCTATCCACGTAAAAGAAAAGGGAACAATGGAGCTTCAGAGTCATTTTTTGCTCACTAAAAGGAGACAACTGGCTGCCTCCTCCACTGCCTCCATGTGACTTTGAATGGCCATTTACACCTGTGAGATGCTCATAAGCTATGGATTTGGAATAACGGGGAAAACCCCACAGACTATAGACTCCATAATATTGGGGACCATGGCTGTCATATGCACTGTTGAGGCTTCAACGGCCAGGCATGGTGGCCATCACCGTGCATCACAGCTTAGTGGTCTGGCACATAACAGACACTCACATAACATTTGTTGCATCAATGAATGAGTAAATTAGTATCTACAGTCTCTATGCAGTAGAGCCCCCTTGGGATCAGTACTGGTCATTATAGTGTCCTGAACCCTAAGATATACAAAACTTCTCAGCCTGCCATTCATTTTTCTAATCTTTATAAATGTGGATAAAAGAACAATTTCTCTTTCTTTTTACAGTTTTACAAAAACTACAAAAAGCAACACCAAGTTGATGATAAAAGATAGCAGAACCTCAGGCTGTGTCAGGAGACAATACCAGTGGTGAAGGCTGTCAAGCAGAAGGCAAGACCCACGTGAAGGAGGCAGCCTGTGCTCACCCTGAGGAAATGCAGGTCCCATATGGCCAGAGCTACTGATTTTTCAAGAGGAATTTTTTAAAGTCTTCTAGATTTTAATTTTGGCAAATAATAAATGTTTTGATAGAAATACTATGTGAAGCCAGCCATGATGGCTCACACCTATACTCCCAGAACTTTGAAAGGCTAAGGTAGGCAGATTGCTCGAGCCCAGGAATTCAAGACCAGCCTGGGCAACACGACAAAACCCCATCTCTACAAAAACTACAAAAATCAACCAGATGTGGTGGGATGCACCTGTAGTCCCATCAACTCAGGAGGCTGAGGTGGCAGGATCCTGAGCCCAGCGAGGTCGAGGCTGCAGCGAGCCAAGATTGCATCACTGGGTGGCAGAATGAGACCCTGTCTCAAAAAATTTTTTTCTTAATTAAAAGAATGTTTTAAAAACCACTAGGTGAGCCAATTATAATGTCTGATCAAGAAGATGAAGCTGGCTTATTCCTATGCTGTTCCTAAAGGCAAAAGAGGGAGAGAGCACTACGCTTCCTTGGGAGTGTTTAAATAAAACTAAGAAGACTGTAGATCAGGAATACAGCAAGCAGGAGGTTGAACTTAGCAGCCTCAAAGCCCCTTTTAAACTGGAAAGTCTGCTTCTTGACATCTGTCAACACTGGGAATTATTAAAAAACATATTTGCCAGTTTTACAGATGAAATGGTGTCTTACTGTTCTACTGTGAATTTATAATGTGGTTAGCCCTTGGTCCCTATCTTTGTTGATACCTGAGATGAGCTACTTCCTCTTTCAGGCCCTAATGTTGGTTATAGAGACTGAAGTGCAGAGCTCTCAATCCAAGACCCAGTTTTTAAGTATTTTCATCTAGTTTGTCTCCAGGTCTCTTAGAGGCATCTTCTCTTATATATGCTTTCCAAACTCAAGGAATATGGGGAAAACTATAGTTCTCAGTTGGTATTTCTATTAGCCTTCTCCCTAACTTGGGGTCTTACCCACAGTACTTTATGCTGGAACATTTTACAAGACACACTGACACACTTTTACTTCAGATTGTGACTCTAAGTTTATCTCCCTTCTTCAATTTGCCATAGACTTTGCATCCTTTCCTCCCACCCCAAGAAGCCCACCATGAAAGTCACTGGTTTTGAAAAATGGGACTTAAGGAACCCCAGGAATTCATTAGAGCCTCTACAACCATCAAGATAAAGGGTAGCAAGGTATTTTGATCCAAATAACTCAGGTTTTTATTGTTGTTGTTTTAGATATTAGGCTTCAACTTGAAGCTGTGATTTCAATTTTTTAAAAAGGTGAAAACCACTACCCTAGTTATTATAATTTTTCCAAATAGTTGACGGTAAACTGATATCACCTCTCTGAAGTGAAACATTTGTATTAGGAACATTTACAAATATATACAGAACTTAGTCCAACATTTCCACATCTAAATATTTATTCTAAGAAAATGGTCATGAATGTTTCAAGTTTCACCTCCAAAAGTGTTCACTGCAGCATTGTTCATAGTAATAAAGCGGTCAAAACAATCAAATTATTCAATACTAGGAAACTGATTAAATTGATTTTTACATGGCTACACTATTCAGCATTGATAAGATATTATAATATTTATAATGACATGAAAACTCTTGAGATGAAATTAAGAGGAATAAATAGGATTCCAACAAATTGTTATATGATGATCCCAACTTTTTAAATAATGCACACATGTATACACACAAAGAGACAGGAGAATGTTCACAAGGAACTATGGGTATTGTTTCCATTTTCATTTTTGTGTTTATTTTTATCTGAATTTTGTAAGTTTTCTACAATGATAATATTTAATGTAACTATTTTAAAAAGCTTTGTTTAAAAGTACATAAGGTGAAAGTATTTCTGATTATTCTGAAAGGGGCCTTGGTAAAAATTTTCTTTGTAGGTAGAATTTAAACTCATTTAACCATATATAATCTAATCAAAAGTCAATCATTGTTTAGCCCCCTTTTGATCATTTACCCTTTTCTCTCTTTTTTCTTTTAGAAAAAATGAAGATACGTGTAGGCCTGAAGTATCAGGGAAATTGCTACTAACTGATCTAAATCCCAAAATAAGAGCACTCATGTACTGGCTGCCTCCTTCTCAGTCTCCTCAGGGAAGCTGGGTTCTTCTTTGGTTTTGTTTTTGTTTTGAGAGGGAGTTTTGCTCTTGTTGCCCAGGCTGGAGTGCAATGGCACATTATCAGCTCACCGCAACCTCCACCTCCCAGGTTCAAGAGATTCTCCTGCCTCAGTCTCCCGGGTAGCTAGGATTACAGGCATGCACCATCACGCCCAGCTAAATTTTTTGTATTTTTAGTAGAAACAGGGTTTCTCCATGTTGGTCAGGCTGGTCTCAAACTCCTGACCTCAGGTGATCTGCCTGCCTCGGCCTCCCAAACTGCTGGGATCACAGGTGTGAGCCACTGTGCCCGGCCTGGTTTGGCTTTAATTCACTGTAAACAAGCAGCCAATAGCCAGTCCCTGTCTTTAGCCCCTCATATCCACATTCTGGTTTTTTTACATGCAACTGTTTGCTCTCTCCAGCTGTGCTGTCTCCAGCTGTGCTGGGTGGTCTTGTAACACAAGACCATGAAGGAAGGCACATTCTGTTGACAAACCCTATAAGATGCTCTGAAAACAGTGATACTGATGTACTTACTAATGAAGACAGGGTCAGGGAATACTTAAAGAATCACCTGCACATTTTCTATGCCGCATCAACTCATAAAATTAGTAATAATCTGGTAATTTACATTAAGGCCTTAAAATACTCCTATTCTTTGACTTCGTAATTACAATAGTAGAAACCTATCTTAAGAAAATAATCTTTATTTAAAAAGAATAGTCAAAAGAAAAAATTAAACTCAGCCTGTCTTAATAAAGGGATGGCTAATTAAATTATGGCTCATGGTCCCAGTGGATTCTCCACCTAGATAAAACTGATAGTTAAAACAGCTGACAGTAGGAGTGAGCCTGCAAGGATTTTTTAGATACCAAGAGTTGTAGGAATGCCTGCTTCTCCACACCTTTACTATTGAGACTGTATTTTATCTGAGTCAGTTCTTGATTGGAAGCTATCAGAACTGCCATTTAACTCATTACCCAGTGTTAACTATGAGGAGTCCAGAAAAATTAACTCATAGTAAAAAAATGACTCTTTTTCTAGGTCCTGAGTGTCCAATTGTAGCATAACATTCCCTAATAAACTATATCAAACATTGCAGTCAACAGCTTTCAAAATTTTATGAAAAATCATTTTTTATTTTAAGAATAAAAGCCTAACTCAAGGAAGAATGGTATCAAGCTAGAAACCAAAATTTGAAAAGATGAAGTACTTTATAATGTCACTTCTAGTCCTATGATTCAGGCTCATGAGAAACATGCTTTAGAAAGAACTGTATATCTAATTGGGATATAGCAAGTAATTTACCTCAAATGATATAAAGCATAAACTTTCAAATGTTTGCAACTTAACACCAGAAAGATGATGAGACCTATTCTTGTTCCAAGATGACAATTGCTTTTTAAGCATAAAGGGATCTTAAAAATTCCATACTGACAAAACTGGGAGTCCCAAAACAACTTGATAGCTAAAACACAGTCAAAGCAAAGGAGTACTGTCCACAGCACCTGCAATGACTGCTGAACTCCAGGAGCAGGAATGATAAGCATAGGCATGCAAGTTCTAAAGTGCATATCTCATTAGCAAAATAATTTCCTGGTCTCAGGGAAATTACTGGCAGAAACAGAAGGCATATTTTCAGAAACTCCCTGAAGAAATGCCAATTGCCCTTGGGACAGGACCAGAGAGCTCAACAAATATGTACTGAGCACCTAGAATGCACCACACCAGGCTCTGTGTTAAGCACTGTGGCACAGGAGTGAACAATGTTAGGTCTGGCAGTTAGTCCTACTCTGGAGACGAACTAAAAACAGACTGAAAATCCAATTCAACTAAACTGTACAGTATTTACCTGCTAAATAGATTGAGGTCTTGGAAGAAAAAATGACATAGAAGCATGGCTATGAATTTTTTTCTAATAAGATGGGTTCTATTACAAAAATACATTAGAATAATCTATTGTTGAGCTATATAGTTCCTATTAATCATTAGTAATTTCAACCAAAATGATTTTCATATAATACATTTTAGTTAAAAAAAGTATGATGCATCTGCTCATATTTCACTTAAGCACCATTTTATTTTTTCAACTATTTAAATAATCATCCTCAATGGTAAATGACTACAAAAAGAAGTAACATTTGTCCATGCTTATAATTATTATCTGTATAAAACATCGTGCTCCTTGAGGCTATACACCATATTATAAACATCTTTATATACCTCCTCCAATCATAAAGACCCCACACAGAGTAGCTGCTCAATAAATATTTGATAGCACAATCCTTTACATTGAATCTCTTAATCCCTAAATTTTAATGATCAAATAATATTCATTCTAAGAGGCTTTTTCCCTACTATCCCCAAATATTCTTACATACTACATTGAACATTTTAGACTGAATAACACTTTTAAGACTCAAAACTACCATAAAATGTATTTCCTAGGATGAATCTATAGAAATTTAATTAAGTACATATATATGTTTTTTATAAAAAGCAATAAAAATACACAATTTTTTTGTTGTTTCTTGAAATCTGATCAAAATCTAAGTTTAAATTTACGTGTATAGGAAAAAGAAATAAATGTGGTTTACCTCAAGAAGACAGTTTTGCAAAGTTTTTAAAATAGCTCCACAAAACACAAAGATTGCATCTGTATTTAGTGTGCTAAACAATAGGTTTGTGGACAAGCAAGAGTGTTGAAACCTTGTCAAGAAATATTTTAAATATTAAAAAACTATGTCAACCCTTGTTCTACTCATGACTGAACTTGATACAATCAAGAAAAATTAGTTTCGGATGTGGGATACTTCAGGGATTTGAAGTAGTTTGCTAAATAGGAAGCTAAATCCAATTACTTTTATGAAGATTTGGCATCTTCAACTGAAAACCAATATTCCAATTAACATTAGACAAATATCCAAGCTTATCCACATGTTCCAGGCATCCTTTCTGGCTAAAAGAAGGCTGCATTTCTGCATATAATTATTCCCGTATGCATATATAGGGTCTGCACTATATTGGAGGTATACAAAGAAAAAAAAACCCAATCTTTTAAGTTCTTCTGTAGTCTGTGGCCAAGATTATATATATATATTATATATATGTATTTATATATATATTTTTATATATTTATATATATATAAAATAAGTAGAGGGATACATGAAATAAGAGGTCAGAAAGCAGAAAAATAAAAGTACAGTGAATCTTACGAGACGTGTGAAACGGAGAAAAAGATAGGTTGCATCTAGAAGAGAAACACAAAGAAAAGTTGTAGGAGGCAGGTCTATGTTGGGATAAACCTCAACATGTTTTTAGGCTGTAAGAAAGCAAAAGAGCAAGGCAAAGATAAAAAATATAACAGCCAGAAAAACTGGCTCTTATATAAATCAGTATTCCAGAATTTAGTGGAAGGTCAAAGGCATAAAGGGAAGGGTTGATCTTAAAGAGAAATAAAGTACCTGATCCTTTGAGACAAGAAGGACAGCAGGAAGGTTGGGAATAGACGTAGACAAGTTTCTAGAAGGCTTGGTGAGACAACGAAGGAGACATAGCTGAGGGTCTCAATCTTTCTAACAAAATAGAATATAAGGTTGTCTCCTGGGAGTGAGAGAGAGGGGGCTGAGTCACTACTCAGCCTGCTGACTGCCTGGGAGAAATGGGAGAGGTGACTGACCAAGATGAAACTAAGATTTTAGGCAAATGAGTCTGGAAGCATGAATTTCAAGTGGCAGCAGGAAAAGAGACAGTGTTCTGATGAGGCTAAGCTTCCTAAAGGAAAGTAAGATATAGAGCAAGGGACTCATGGGTGCAGAGAAGAAAACATTTGAGATGATCAGTACTGGATTCCATGCCCTAAAGAGAACAGAGAACATGAAAATAAATAGAAGAATAAGCCACCTCTTTTTTTTTTTAATTTATTTATTATTATTATTATACTTTAAGTTCTAGGGTACATGGGCATAACGTGCAGGTTTGTTACATATGTATACTTGTGCCATGTTGCTGTGCTGCACCCATCAACTCGTCAGCACCCATCAACTCATCATTTACATCAGGTATAACTCCCAATGCAATCCCTCCCCCCTCCCACCTCCCCATGATAGGCCCCGGTGTGTGATGTCCCCCTTCCCGAGTCCAAGTGATCTCATTGTTCAGTTCCCACCTATGAGTGAGAACATTTGGTGTTTGGTTTTCTGTTCTTAAAGGGCTAATATCCAGAACCTACAAAGAACTCAAACAAATTTACAAGAAAAAAACAAACAACCCTATCAAAAAGTGGGCAAAGGATATGAATAGACATTTCTCAAAAGAAGACATTCATACAGCCAACAGACACATGAAAAAATGCTCATCATCACTGGCCATCAGAGAAATGCAAATCAAAACCACAATGAGATACCATCTCACACCAGTTACAATGGCGATCATTAAAAAGTCAGGAAACAACAGGTGCTGGAGAGGATGTGGAGAAATAGGAACACTTTTACACTGTTGGTGGGATTGTAAACTAGTTCAACCATTATGGAAAACAGTATGGCGATTCCTCAAGGATCTAGAACTAGATGTACCATATGACCCAGCCATCCCATTACTGGGTATATACCCAAAGGATTATAAATCATGCTGCTATAAAGACACATGCACACGTATGTTTATTGCGGCACTATTCACAATAGCAAAGACTTGGAATCAACCCAAATGTCCATCAGTGACAGACTGGATTAAGAAAATGTGGCACATATACACCATGGAATACTATGCAGCCATAAAAAAGGATGAGTTTGTGTCCTTTGTAGGGACATGGATGCAGCTGGAAGCCATCTCTTTTTTAACATACATCTTTCTCTGAGGTCTATTTGTCATGGATTATTTCAATTATGTTACTGTTCTGTGCATCAGTGGGCATGCAAATAAATGGCCCCAGTTGTCCAAGCTCACCAGGAGAAAAGACAGAAGTACCCAATAAACCGTAACATAAGACAGAATGATATAAGTAAATTTCACAACAGAGGTTTAATCGTAGTGCCCCTAAGGTTTAAAGGCAGAAGAAATCACAGATAACTGGAAAACGCATGGTGAAATAGGAAAAGCTTGAAAGACAAGAGGTTATCTATGGGAAGCTTCCATAAAGGAAGATGAGGGAAAGAAAAGGGAAATACAGGTAGTAAAAATAACATAAGCAAAGGCATGGTGGGAGAAATGTATATGGTAAATTTGATCAAAAAATAATAGTCTAATAAACATATTTTTAAAAGCTCAACATCATTAGGAAAATGCAAAATAAAACTACAATGAGCTACCACTACACACCTACTAGAATGACTATAATTAAAAAAAAATAAACAGACACCAATAAGTGATGTGAGGATGTGGAGAAACAGAATCCTCATACACTGCTGGTAGGAATATAAAATAGGGCAACCTGGAGGCATCACGTTACCCAAGTTCAAACTATACTACAAGGCTACAGTAACCAAAACAGCGTGGTACTGGTACAAAAACAGACACACAGACCAATAGAAGAGAACACAGAACCCAGAAATAGAGCTGCACACATACAACCATCAATCTTTGACAAAGTCAACAAAAATAAGCATGGGGAAGAGACTCCCTATTCAATAAATGGTGCTGGCATAGCTGGCTATCCATATGCAGAAGAATGATACTAGATCCCTACCTATTATGATATACTAAAATTAACTCAAGGTGATTCAAAGACTTAAAATGTAAGACCTCAAGCTATAAAAATCCTGGAAGAAAACATAGGAAATACACTTCTCAATATCAGCTGTGGCAATGAATTTATGACTAAGTCCTCAAACACAACTGCAACAAAAACAAAAATGGGCAAGTGGGACCCAATTAAACTAAAGAGCACCTGCATAACAATAGTAATGATCATCAGAATAAACATACAACCTACAGAATGAGATATAAGGAATTTAAACTAATCAACAAGCAAAAAACAAACTCATTAAAAAATGGGCAATGGACATGAACAGACACTTTTCAAAAGAAGACATACAATTAGCGAACAAACATATGAATAAATGTTCATCATCACTAATCATCAGATAAATGCAAATGAAAACCACAATGAGATACCATCTCAAACTGGTCAGAATGGTTTTTGTTAAAAAGCCAAAAAATAACAGATACTCGTGAGGCTGCAGAGAAAAGGGAACACTTCTACTGTTGGTGGAAATGTAAATTAGTTCATCCACTGTGGAGAGCAGTATGGAGATTTCTCAGAGAACTGAGAGTTGAACTATCATTCAACTCAACAATCCCATTACAGAGTACAGACCCAAAGACAAATTCTACCAAAAAGACACATGCACCCGTCTGTTCATCACCACATTATTCACAATAGGAAAGACACGGAATCAACCCAGTACCCATCAACAGTGAATTACATAAAGAAAATGTGGTACTGGGGACTATTAGAGTGGGGAAAGAGGGAGGTGTAGGTTGAAAAACTACCTATTGGATACCATGCTCGCTACCTGGGTGACAGGATCCATACCCCAAACCTCAACATCCCTCAATGTACCCATGTGACAGATCTGCACATCTACTCCCTGAATCTAAAATAAAAGTTGAAATTATTTTTTAAAAAATTTTTAAAGAAAATGTGGTATATAAACACCATGGAATACTGTGCAGTCATAAACAAAGAATGAAATCATATCTTTGCAGCAACATGGATGTAGCTGGAAGCCATTATACTTAAACAGAAAACCAAATATCGCATGTTCTCACTTATAAGTGGGAACTAAAACATTGGATACATATAGACATAAAGTTAGGAACAACAGATATTGGAGCGATATAAGAGTGGGGAGGAAGGAAGACAGATAAGAGTTGAAAAACTACCTCTCGGGTACTATGCTCACTACCTGGGTGACAGGTTCATTTATACTCCAAACCTCAGCATCATGAAATATAGCTTTGTAACAAGCCTGCACAGGTACCGCCTGATTCTAAGACAAAAATTGAGGAAATAAAATAAAAGGGAGCAATCACTGAGGAAAACTGATAGATGAACCTCAAAAACATGATATTAGGTAAAAGATGCTAAAGACTACATATTGTATGATTCCATTTATATGAAATATCCAGAAAAGACCAACCTATGAAGACAGAAAGTAGATTAGTAGTTTCTTGTAGTTGGAATGGGAGTGAGGATTAGGTGTAACAGGGCACAAGCGGGCTCTTGGGGGAATGGTAATGTTTAAAATTGGATTGTGGTAATGGTTGCACAACTCTACAGATTTACTAAAAATCCTTAAATGGTACACTACAACACATGAGTTTTGGTATGCAAATTATATATCAATAAAGCTGTGTTGTTTCTTTTTCAGAGGATAGGGTAGCTTGACCAGCATGTAGTTTCTGCAGAAATAGGAGATGAGATTCGAAGCAACTGGGTGCAACTCTTCAGAAATTTTTGAATGTCAAAGTGAGAAATGTCAACATAATTTAATAGGCAAGGGATCCCCTTGAAGGTCTTGGAATAAGACAAATACAAACAAATGAAAACCACAGATATTTACATTCATAAAATTAACCTTATCCAGTGAGACAATTTGTTGACACATTTGACCATAAGGACCAGGACCTATGGGCTTCCCTGAGACCATGACCTGGATTTAGCACGGGCGTGAGGAGTCACACTCTACAAACATGAAATATCATCAGAGAGGTTTTACTTAACCCTACATAACATGGCTTACTTTCCAATCTGACTCTGGCATAATATCACGTGATATTATATAAGGAAGGAAATCAAAACATTTTACCCCAAATATGTTTCTTTGTCATATCTTGAAATAGCCCTGCAAAGCTGTCTCTTGTGGGGAAAAAAATCTACATTCTGTAGAATCCCCTTCCCTTTCCAGGCCTTTTTTCTAGACAGAATCAACTGGGAATCTGATAAGAAACATTGGCAATCTGTTCTCTGAAGCCTACTGTCTGAAGGTTTAATCTGCATCAAGGGAACCTTGGTCTCCAGGATGTCTTATCTTAACCCAGATATTCCTTCTATTGATTCTAGGTCTTCAGACAACAACTTAACTCTTTCAACCAACTGCCAATTAGAAAATCCTTGAATTCAACTATGACCTGGAAGCCCTGCCCCCACCCCTTCAAGTTGTCCCACCTTACCAGACCAAACCAACATCTTACATGTATTGCTTGATGTCTATGTCTCCCTAAATTGTATAATTCCAAGCCGTAGCCTGACCACCTTAGGCACATGTTCTCAGGACCTCTTGAGACTGTACCCCAGGCCACTGGTCACTCACACTTGGCTCAGAATAAATCTCTTCAAATATTCTACAGTTTGACTCTTTTTGTCAACAGGCAGATCATCTCAAATACTTTTACCTTGAATCACAAAAGTGAGACAAAAGATGGAAGGAAATGGTCCCATGAAAATCTATCACTTCCACAGGAAAAACATCTCCAAGAATATGGCTTCTGGCTTATCATTCTAACTGGGAATCAAACGAAAAAGAATATTAAGTGATCGGCTAGAAGCCAGTCCTAGATGAGATAGGGTGGAGGAAAGTGGGGAAATCAATATTTGGGTGAGGGCCTAATTCTCTGAAATTTAATATCCTGCTATAAGAGATTTGAAAATCATATAAAAAGGAAGTTAAAAACAAAAATACAGGTGGCCCACCTGGGAGCGTGATAAAGTTGGATAGGTATTGATCTTACTGCATGACATTCTATCAGTGATTCTCAGGTAGTATGACAGATATATTTAAATCCACTTAAGGTCCAATGTTCAAAGTACATTTATTTTAATTACATTAAATCACTTTTCCTACTGCTAGATTGTTCCAGGATATACAGCTGGGCCTCATAAAAGTATCTTTCTAGGAAGTACAGCACCTTAATTTATCCTTAGTTATATTTGGTACTTTCAAGCAACACTCTGAGCACTATTAGCTCGCTGTATATTAATACGCAGAGAAACATCAGGGTTGATATAACTGCTCAGCTGTTCATAGGTATGCTTATCAAAACAGCATATCTTTTTCTTTTGCTGAGAAAGATTACAAAATAATCTCTCTAGGAAACTGGCTTTGTTTTCCTCTACTTAAAGAGAGAGAGAAAATGAGGGAAAGGGAAGGAAGGTGGAGGGGAGGATTGTGAGGGTTATAAGGGTTGTAATAATTGCTAATTCACAATTCAAACCATTCAGAACTCCTTCACAAAAAACTAATACAAAAAGAATAATTGTGCCAGACGGGATTAAACAGGAAGACAGATAACATAAATGAAAGAAATCCTCATACAATTACAGATAATTGGAGGCCACTTATGTATTTTTCTGTCATCACTGACACAAAAAGATAAGATTTTCATTTCCGCATAATGAGCCCACTAATAGTTTTATTGTAATATTAGAAACATCTTGTTTCTGAGTATATCTCAAAGGACTATTTTTTTTAAAGATCAAACAACAAATAGAACGAAATTTTAGCAGAAGAGGGTACACACTGATTACTTCTGACTCAGACTAGTTTATTTCAGAAAGGTGATCAAATTACTGAATCTGATAAACTTACCAAGATAAAATCCTAATATTAAATTTACAATACAGCCAGTTGTTCGAGCTAACACTAGCAAGCAGAAAACTCAAATGCTGACTGAAGAACATGCAGATAAAGAAGCATGCATTCAATTTATAAAAAGTGAACACACCCCAGGGAAGTAAAGCATACCAGATGGTTATTAAAAGGAGAATGTTTTCATACGATAATAGGTCTGTTCTCCCCTTGAAGTATATACAATCCCCATTAATGTCAATTAGCATTACATACCTAAATCCAGGGAAGCATAACTCCAATGTTGTAATAACACTTTGCACTTACATATCTGTTCTGAAACTGATTCAGTCGCACACAGCCCTGTAACTTACACCATTGTCGTTACAGTCTACCTGACAATTGCTGCCGGGCAACCAACCCCACCCCAGTTTTGAGGCTGGCACTGGATGATCCCTAAGGCCCCACCGATTTCTGACATTCTGAACTGATGAAAATTTAAGATTCCAAGTCCCTTTTCATAACCATTATGCAGGTACAATGAGCATTTATTGAGAATTTTACTGGAAGATAAGCACCATGCAAGATGTTACTCAGACAGGTTCTATCCACAGGGTCCACAAATTAAAGCGAAGAAGGTGAAGCTCAGAGAGATGAAGTGATATGCCCAAAGTCAAAGCACCAGAAAGAACTGGGACTAGGACTCAAGTCTGTTGACATAAAATTTGATGACATTGTTTTAAACAATATGTGAATGTATAGTTTCTGGTGATTCTCTAACCACCTAAGAGTGTTTCACAACTGCCTGCTATTCACATCCAGTGAGTGAAAATCATTGGTTCAGTGATAGTCTATGCAGGAATAAGAATTTAAAAGGACTAAAGGAAAGAAAAAAAAACTCAAGAAAAAAGACATCACAAGAAACAACATAAAATGAAGAGCTGACAATGCTCTATGCCTGGCATGGCACTGTCTGATAGCCACATATAGCTAATTCACACTTGAAATGTGCTACACATATAAAACAAACCAGATTTTTGAAGACCTACTATGAAATATAAAATATCTCATTAATAATTCTAATTTTACTACATGTTGAAATGATATATTGAACATATAGAGTTAAATAAAATACATTGTTGGGCTGAGCATGGTAGCTCACACCTGTAAACCCAGCACTTTGGGAGGCCAAGGTGGGCAGGTCACTTGAGTTTGTGACCTGCCTGGCCAACATGGGGAAAGCCTGTCTCTACTAAAAATACAAAAATTAGCCAGGTTTGGTGGCATGTGCCTGTAGTCCCAGCAGTGAGCCAAGATAATACCACTGTATGCTAGCCTGGGTGATGGGGCGAGACTCTGTCTCAAAAAATAAATTAATTAATTAAATAAAATACATGTTAAAATTATTTTAACTTGTTTCACTTTACTCTTTTAACCTTCTAGGAAATTAAAAATCATATATGTGGTTCACATTTGTGACTTTAACAAATTTCTGTCAGACAGTGTATAGATTCTACACCCACACAGATGCTGAATACATCAGGGACATACTTATAACAAACACTCTTTGGAGATTACTCTGACCCGGATGAAGAAAAATTTACAAAATTTTGAAAGAGCTTTGTATATTGCTCTTGTCTGGCTGAGAAACTAGCAAAGGTCAGACAGAGCAAGAGAACATCCACCTTTACACTCACTCAAGCATACCATTCAGTTATCTAACTGCTCTCTTTTGAGTGAACAGGAATAAACTAACTCATATATGGAATAATTCAAAACTCTAAACATTCTCAGACCAGTGAAACAAGTTCATAGGGTATAGACAGGAAAGAGAAAATAGCTCCCTCAGAAATACCAATGAAGAACAGGAGTTCCATTACTACAACCCAGTTTTCAAAAAGTTGTTATCTGTGGTATTATATCTGGTAAAACACACATAACATAAAATGTACCATCTTAACTATTTTCAAGTGTATGATTCAGTAAATTAATGCATTCACATTGTTGTAAAAAAGCTATTTGTATGCTCATCAATTTTTTAAAATTTTTATTTATTTTTCCTTCAACTATTATTTTAAGTTCAAGAGTACACATGCAGGATGTGCAGGCTTATTACACAGGTAAACAGGTGGCACAGTGGTTTGTTGCACAGATCAATCCATCACCTAGATATTAATCCCAGCACCCATTAGCTATTCCTCCTGATGCTCTCCCTTCCCTGACCCCACTCCCACAGGCCCCAGTGTGTATAGTTTCCCCTCACAATGTGTCCATGTGTTCTCATCATTCAGCTCCCACTTATAAGTGAGAACATTCAGTGTTTGGTTTTCTGTTCCTGCATTAGTTTGCTGAGGATAATGGCTTCTAGCTCCACCCATGATCCTGCAAAGAACATGATCTCGTTCCTTTTGACAGCTGCATAGTATTCCATGGTGCGTATGTACCACATTTTCTTTATCTAATCTATCACTGATGGGCATTCAGTTGATTCCATGTTTTTGTTATTGTGAATAGTGCTGCGATGAACATATGCATACATGCATTTGTATAATTGAAAATTTATATTCTTTTAGGTATATACCCAGTAATGGGATTGCTCAGTCAAATGGTATTTCTGCCTCTAGGTCTTTGAGAAATCACCACACTGTCTTCCACAAGGTTGAACTAAATTACACTCCCACCAACAGTATAAACATGTTTCTTTTTCTCTTCAACCTCACCAGTATCTGTTGTTTTTTCAGGTTTTAATTACACCCATTCTGACTGGTGTGTGAGATGGTATCTCATTATAGTTTTGATTTGCATTTCTCTAATGATCAGTGATGCTGAGCTTTTTTTTCAGATGCTTTTTGGCTACAGGTATGTCTTCTTTTGAGAAGTTTCTGTTCATGTCCTTTGCCCACATTTTAACGGGTTTGTTTTTTTCTTGTAAATGTGTTTAAGTTCCTTGTAGACTCTAGCTATTAGACCTTTGTCAGATGCAGAGACTGCAAATATTTTTTCCGTTCCGTAGGTTGTCTGTTCACTCTGATGATAGTCTTGATCAATCTTGAGTTAGCATTGGTATTTGGTGTAAGGAAGAGGTCCAGTTTCAGTTTTTGCATATGGCTAGCTAGCTCTCCCAGCATCATTTATTAAATAAGGAATTCTTTCCCCACTGATTATTTTTGTCAGGTTTGTCAAAGATCACATGGTTGTAGTTGTGCAGTCTTATTTCTGAGTTCTCTATTCTGTTACATTGGTCTGTGTGTGTGTTCTTGTGCCAGTACCATGCTGTTTTGGTTACTGTAGCCTTGCAGGATAGTTTGAAGTCAGGTGGAGTGATGCCTCCAGCTTTGCTCTTTTTGCTTAGGATTGTCTTGGCTATTCATGCTCTTTCTTTGGTTCCATATAAATTTTAAAATAGTTTTTCTAATTCTGTGAAGAATTTCAATGGTAGTTTAATGGGACTACCATTAATCTATAAATTACCTTAGGCAATATGGCCATTTGCACAATATTAACTCTTGCTATCCATACACTCATCAAATTATAACATTTTTTAAAATTGTGTAAAAATGTAAAGTCATCTAAAACGAACACACCATTTTCAATTTTTTGCACATTTATCTATTATAGACACATCTATTTCATTATTTGTAACTTACTATATACTATTCCATAATCTGTTTTTTCAGTTACATAAAATGTTTTTGATATATCATTCCAGTTTTGAAAATAATGAAACACAATAATGATATGCAATTATATCATATCAAATAGTAGTACTATGATAAACCTAATCACTTTCCAACTAGAAAGCTGGCTACAATTCCCTGCAAAGATAATTAATAATATAAATGAACATCTTGATGGATGAATTTTTTTCTTTGTGAACTATTTCCTTGCCTAAATATTCAAGAGTAAAATTATAGGGTAAAAACATACACATTCCATTATTTTATTGACATCTCAGTTTTTTTGTTTTGTTTTTACTTACCACCCCTGTTCATCCGCAAACATACGATTGCAAATTTCTGTGTCCTCCTCCATTCTCACCTATTTACTCTATCACCTTCTGAGAAAGAATCTCCTTTTAGCTCTTAAGTGGTTATATGAAAAACAAACCCAGATGTCTAAAACACCAAAAGCAATGGCAACAAAAGCCAAAATTGACAAATGGGATCTCATTAAACTAAAGAGCTTCTGCACAGCAAAAGAAAATACCATCAGAGTGAACAGGCAACCTACAGAATGGGAGAAAATTTTTGCAATCTACTCATCTGACAAAGGGTTAATATCCAGAACCTACAAAGAACTCAAACAAATTTACAAGAAAGAAACAAACAACCCTATCAAAAAGTGGGCAAAGGATATAAACAGACACTTCTCAAAAGAAGACATTCATACAGCTAACAGACACATGAAAAAATGCTCATCATACTGGCCATCAGAGAAATGCAAATCAAAATCACAATGAGATACCATCTCACACCAGTTAGAATGGCAATCATTAAAAAATCAGGAAACAACAGGTGCTGGAGAGGATGTGGAGAAATAGGAACACTTTTACACTGTTGGTGGGATTGTAAACTAGTTCAACCATTATGGAAAACAGTATGGCGATTCCTCAAGGATCTAGAACGAGATGTACCATATGACCCAGCCATCCCATTACTGGGTATATACCCAAAGGATTATAAATTATGCTGCTATAAAGACACATGCACACGTATGTTTATTGCAACACTATTCACAATAGCAAAGACTTGGAATCAACCCAAATGTCCATCAGTGACAGACTGGATTAAGAAAATGTGGCACATATACACCATGGAATACTATGCAGCCATAAGAAAGGATGAGTTTGTGTCCTTTGTAGGGACATGGATGCAGCTGGAAACCATCATTCTCAGCAAACTATTGCAAGAACAGAAAACCAAACACCGCATGTTCTCACTCATAGGTGGGAATTGAACAATGAGATCACTTGGACACAGGAAGGGGAATATCACACACCGGGGCCTACAGTGGGGAAGGGGGAGGGGGAAGAGATAGCATTAGGAGATATACCTAATGGAAATGACAAGTTAATGGGTGCAGCACACCAACACGGCACAAGTATACATATGTAACAAACCTGCATGTTGTGCACGTGTACCCTAGAACTTAAAGTATAATAAAAAAAAAAGAAGAAGAAGAAGAAGAAGAAACAAACATTCTTAAGGAAAAGCAAAAAAAAAGAAAAACAAGCCCAGCAACATCACCACATCCATGAAAACTCCTTCTCAGTCTCTCAGCATATTATTTTTACTTGTCCATGACAATGAGGAAAGTGGGCCTCTGAATGGTTTCATTATATATTCCTCTGTGTTATCGCCAAAATCACGCTCATTAAAAAACCCATGGACCAAAAAGCTCTTAGGCTTCTGCGTGACTTAAAATGATTTTTATATATCAACACTATACAAATAAACAGAGTGGAAGGAAGTTTTAAGTACAGAAAAAGTAACACAGAGCAAACTCCAAACCACAGGATCTCTATTTAAAATTATGCCTAATACAGCCTCTGTTTTGTAGAAGAGAAAAATCAGCCAACTGCTTCTCTAGAACATTAATGACTATCAGTCATTACATCACACATATGTCATCTGACACCGACTTTTAGATCAGTAAACATTTTCCCTCTGCTACAACAGAGAGTTAGTGTTGAAGTGAGGAGAAAAACCCCAGTACATATAATAGCATCAAAACATAAGCCAAGTCATAGGGTAAGTCTAATTTCTCCCATTTCAATTTACTCAACCAGTCTTGCTTTGACTAACAAATTTATGTGAAAATTTTATAATGAAATAGAGAATTTATTTTGCAAAACTTTTCTGCCAATAAGCATCAGCATTTGAAGGCAAAGAAGCTAAACTTCGGTATAAGCGAAATCAACAAAGTCACACACAAAAAAAAGTCCTCTGTATACTTAAGTTTCAGATATAATTTCAGATTTGAGGGAACTCTCCAAAAGATTTTGTTACCTTTCTAATAGGTGCGTATACAATGACTATTAGATGATCATGAATATACATATACATAGCATGAACATGTACAGTTTGCACACATCTCCTTTTTCTTTACCCTGACCATAATTTTGCTAAAGAAAATCCAGGCTGTCTACGTCCCACCTGGCAATGATTAAAGTAATATTGCCACATGATATTCTAAAGCCTGGACTTTGGAATACAATGTTTAGTATCTATGTAACACTGAGCAAGTTTCTTAACTCTACTCAGAGTCTCAGGTTCTTCCTCTATAAACAATAATGCCACCCTCACATGATGATTCTAAGTATTAAATGAAGTAATAAATAAAATTTACTTCAAACTCAGCAGACACCCAATAAATAAGAATTTCCTTTCTTTTCTCCTACTTTATTTCTTAGGTCCTTCAAAAACACATTCAATTGATTGAGAAAGCAGTATTCCAATTTTACGAATGAGGAAATTTAGGTTTCTAACTACTGAAAAGAAGACATTCTCAACACGGTTACATTCTTTCAACATTATACCTCCAAAGCTAAAAGTAAAGATGAAAATTCTTTCAAAAAGCATATTTGTCCCAAAATTTTATTAGTTTTAACTTGTATTTTAAGTTCAGGGGTACATGTGCAAGTTTGTTACATAGGTAAACTTGTGTCATGGGGGTTTGTTGTACAGATTATTT
Source organism: Macaca nemestrina (assembly GCF_043159975.1). NCBI lineage: Eukaryota > Metazoa > Chordata > Mammalia > Primates > Cercopithecidae > Macaca > Macaca nemestrina. Next base: position 103,979,711 of record NC_092128.1, on the reverse strand, counting down.
CACCACTCACATACTGGGCCTAGTACCCATTAGTTACTTTTCCTGATCCTCTCCCTCCTCCTACCCCCCACCCTCCAATAGGCCCCAGTGTGTGTTGTTCCTCTCTATGTAGCTCCCACTTATAAGTGAGAATATGTAGTGTTTAGTTTTCTGTTCCTGTGTTAGTTTGCTAATGATAATGGCCTCCAGCTCCATCTATGTCCCTGGAAAGGACATAATCTTGTTCTTTTTTATGGCTGCATAATACAACATAATTACTGAAACTGTGGTGGGCAACTGAAAAATATTTATTCACTGGAGGCCAAATCTTTCCCTTGTAAGAATCATGCTATGCTTTTTCCAGATTGATAATCCCAGGTCCCCTCTCCTTGCTTCAACCTTAGGTTGGCCTCAGTAAGGGTGCTTGTTGTATGCTCCCACTGGAGTATGATGCAGTAGTAGACACTATGTAGGCAAGGCATGTTAGCAAAAATAAGATGGGAATGTGGCTTTGAGGGTTCCTGTACAGGATACAGGAAATAACCTGCATTTGAAAATAGGGAGGGAAGTGGTTGGCTTTTGCATCAAAACTCAAAACTATTAATGATGCATCTTGAAGCCAGTGACCCACCTGTTGGAAATATAATAAGAGGCTGCCACCCACAATAGGCCAAGAGAGGGCTGATTACAGGATGATTGTCCTAAATGAGATAACCCTTCATGGATGGTTGCTTCATTTCTAGTTAACCAATATGTTTGTCCCAAAAAGAAGCACTTGAGCTATCCAAAAGAGCTACCACTGATGTCCATTGCATCTCCTTTTCTTCATCTCTGGAGAGGCCTACATGTGATTTGGGGTAGAGGTAACAAGGCTGTTCTCTATTTGAACTTTGCTCTGTATTTGAACTCCCAGGTCTCTTGTTCTACTTATCAGAAAGTTGTTATTATCCTAACAGGGCCAGGACCAGCTACATTATTTGAGGTGCCCAGAGCAAAATAAAAATACAGGGTCCCTTGTTCTAAAAGTATTAAGAAATTCAATATGGCTACTACAGAGCATTAAACCAAAAACAGGGCTCTGTGTGACTGTGCAGGTGACATGCCTATGAAGCCAGTCCTGGACAAAGCTAAGGTGAAGACCGATAAAAAAAAATGGATAATAGATTCCATCCTTCAAAGAACTGACCATAACTAAGCACATGGGCAAATGTTCAGACAGTTTTACTCGCCTAAAAACAACACTGATGCTCTGTTTGCATTGTTTTTTATTTCTTTCTTTATTTTTTATTTGTTTGTTTGTTTTGAGACAGGGTCTCACACTGTCGCCCAGGGTAGACTACAAATGCACAATCATGGCTCATTGCAGCCTCAACCTCCTGGGCTAAAGCAATCCTCCCACCTCAGCCTCCTGAGTAGCTGAGACCACAGGTGAGTGCCACCACTATCAGCTAATTTTCAAATTTTATGTAGAGACAGGCTCTCTTTATGTTCTTCATAGGGATTTCGAACTCCTGGGCTCAAGGGATCTTTCTGCCTCAGCCTCCCAAAGTCCCCAGATTACAGGCATGAGTCACCATACCCAGCCTGCTCTGTTTGCTTTAAACGACTCTTGAAAAATCTAATTAATTTTCAGATAAATTATCTTCAGAGTCCATAGACCAAAACTGCTTATGAGTGAATAAGATTTTAATGACAACAAAAATTTAAATTTCAATGTCAAAAGTATAGAAGAAAAGACATCTTTAAGTATAGAAAACCTAAATTCAAGGGTTACAAAAGTTCCAAAAAGAAATGTTCATTTAAAATAGTTTGCTAATTTAATATATGTTGAAAGAAGGAGGAAAGATTATTTAAAAAGTACACAATTCTCCACTCCTTCAACAAAGACGCAAAGTCTATATCCCCACCCCATTAATCTGAATTGACCAAAGCCAATGGAACACTAGAAACATGACACAAACAGAGGCTTGAAAAGTGCTTGTGCATTGGGACATATAGTCACCATGTGAACAAGCCCAGTCTAGCCTGCTGGACCATGAGAGACATGTGGCCAAATTATTTCAGCTAACTGCAAGCCATCTGCCAAATACATGAGTAAATACGTCCTAGCTATCCAGTCCCGAGCTGAGCCACCAGCTGACCAGAGACACATGAGTGAGCCTAGTCAGTCAAGCATGACCCAGATCAACAGAACTACCAAGCTAATCCAGAGACTCATGAACAATAATGAATTATTGTTGTTTTAAGCCACTAAGGTTTGGGATGGTTTGCTATACAGTAAAACTGTTAAATGATACAGGTAGTATTTTAGCTCAGTAGAAGAATGGAATACACGATAAGCAGGGGCTGAGACAACAAGCTCACCATTTTTGGCAGGGAGATTAGATTCTCACCAAATTGCATAATAAATTCCAGATGGAGTAAAAAAAAGTATATTTAAAGAATCATAGCACAGAAATGTTAGAATAATTTATAAATTGATATTCATATAGTCTTGGCATACATAGGGAAGGATTTCCTAGGCAGAGAAACCTAAAGGAAAAAAATGGACAGATTTAACTATGCAAATGTTTTTTAAACCTCATGTGTCAAAAATACATTACAAATAAAAAATAACAGGCAAATGACAAATTGGTAAAACTTTTTTATGTCAGAGATTACATACGTAAATAGGTACCAAGTAGTTACATGCGTGATGAAAGTATGATCAAAGATTATCACTCTTAATATGCAAAAAATGGTAAGAAAAAGATGAACATGATAGAATATTAAACAAAAGGTGTACATATGTAAATCATAAAAAAGAAATACAAACTGCCACTTGACATGTGAAAAATAAGCAGCATCTCTGGTAAGCAACAAAAGGGGTAAGAAGTAAAACAACAATCAAATTACTGTTTCAGTTAAAAATTGTAAAGATGAAAATAAGTAATAATACCTAGGAAAGCAGGCATTTTCATATACTATAGGTTGAGCTACAATCTGGTACAACGTATCTGTAAGGTAATGTGTATGTATGGGTATGCATGTGTATATGTGTGTCTCATAGAGAACACTTTGCCAAAAAATTAAAAGATCCCATCACAGGAGGAAAAAAAAACTTCCAAACAGGTAGCAGATCTAATTTTAAAGTGGTACATTAGGAAAACACTTTTAAAATCCAGTAAAGTCATGCAATGGGGTTATGCCACAGGGACAGGAACGGGCTCTAGCATGGCTTGTTATTTCATGAGCTTGGCTAACCCATCATGTAAATCATGCTCCCTACGTAGGCAAAGCATAAAGATAAGAAAAACACTAAACAGAAGGTATGTGATAATAAGGTATGTGGTATGCTTGTTTGATCCCAGGAGAGTTGTCAAAACGGGATTTTTCTCAATGTTAGACTCAGCATTAAAACTATTATTAAGATTTGTCCTTTAATAAACTGTGATTGTCCATACTACATACAGACTGTCTATATCATAAACTATTATATAACCATTACAAATAGAGAAGTACATCTATGCACTAATATGCAAAGAGTTCCAGTACATACTTTAGAAGAAAAAGAAAAAAGAGAGCTAGGTTAATACACATAGTATGATACTCTTTATGGAGTTTTTTTTAGCCTGATGAAACAATATTTCATTTCTATATGCCAAAAAAAAGGTGTGGAAAGAAACAAAAACAGTAAGAATGATTACATTTCTGAGCAGATGATAAGGAACCAAGATGGAAAATTTAGCATTATGTACAATGTTATAATTTTCTTTGGGAAATTATATCCATGTGTTAAGTAGGTCATTAAAAAATTGACTAAACGGAATTAAAATAGACTTTATTATGCTCAAGAAATTTATTGAACAATCAACACCTCACCCTAATCTATTACAAATACATATATATATAAAAAAAATAAAATTGAATGGCAAGGTACATAAAAATTAAGTCAAAATCCTTATAGTACTCATATTTTTCCTTCAAATGCTTATTCATTCTTTTCGTTAATCTAAAAGGAATGGGACTTAACAATATACATTCAAGTGAAAAGCCATGGTTTTGATTGTCTTGTCTGTAATATTACAAATCATGGAAAACCTCAACCCTGAGGCTAAGCAGAAAAAATAAAAACCTCTGCATTTTAAGTGTATAAAAGATGAAGTCTTACTATATAGAAAATCTGGAAAGCATTAAATCAAGCATCCTCTTCAAGTTCCTTTAAATGCCCTCCCACCATTGTGTCTACAAAAAGATACAACATCATTAAAGACAAGGTTGACGATACCTTCAGTCTCAAGTATGGCAGGCAGGTATGGCAGTAGACCTCAGAATGAGACAGAGAAGTGAACAAAGAAATGGGAGAAAGGAAAAGGAAAAGGAGGAAAGAAATAGAAAACAAACCAAAACAAAAAGAGTACTAAAGAGGAAAAGAGGTGTGGAACAGACAGGGCATTGGTGCCTACTGACTGAAGAATCATATAATTACCCCAACACACACACACAAAATTGGCAGTCTATATTTGTGGAAAAAATTTTGTAAATTCCATACATTATGGAATATAATCTTTGTAACAAAAGAGTAGTCATCCCATTTTATGGAACAAAACAGAAGTTCTGGGAGGGTAAGGGAATTGCCAGAAACCACACAGCTAACAAGCAACAACACTGCGGTGTTTGAATTCCAAGCCCAATGTTCTTTCCAATATTCCACTGCTACTATAGTCTGTCCTTTAACTTGTTGCTAATTTTCAAATAATCATGATTTTTTTTTTTTTTTAGATGGAGTCTTGCTCTGTCACCCAGGCTGAAGTGCAATGGTGCAATCTCGGCTCACTGCAACCTCCACCTCCCGGGTTCAACCAACTCCCCTGCCTCAGCCTCCCGAGTAGCCAGGATTACAGGCACCTGCCACCATGCCCAGCTAGTTTTTTGTATTTTCAGTAGGGGCGGTGTTTCACCATATTAGCCAGGATGGTCTTGATGTCCTGACCTCGTGATCCGCCCGCCTCGGCCTCCCAAAGTGCTGGGATTACAGGCGTGACCCACCACACCTGGTCTAACCAAGAAATTTTTAAGAAACAAATGTATTATGAACAAAAACATAGTAAGCTATTTTTCTGTCCCCTAGGAAAATTAATTCTGAAAACAAAAATCTGATTTGTCCTTTCAAAATCAACAGAATGGAGTGGGGCAGGGGAAAAGGGCAGAAATGTAGTGACAAAGGACCACATGAAGGAGTCTAGAATGTGATGACAGATGTTGAATCTACACATGATAAATTGTATACAACTTAATACACACACCCACATAAGTGAGTACCTTAAGTCAGAATAAGACCTGTGGATTTTATTAATATACTGCTTATGGTATTATACCATAGTTTTGCAAAATGTTACCATTGGAAGAAAGCAGTTAAAGGAGACATGAGAGCTCTCTGCATTATTTGTTACAACTACACAGAAATATAGAATTATCTCAATTAAAAACCTCAATTCAAAAAATCAACAGAATATTCATACCAGCAACACTGACTTTGAAACAGGAGAGTAACATTGTGAAGAAATATAGGAATACACAATGTAGTCAGTCAAAGTCTTCATTATAATCATTCAAAGACATTATAGTAGAGCTGGTAGGAGCCTTCTCATGATTTTTAAAAATTATTTTCAAATTTAAAAAATAATTTTTAAGCAAGAGATGATAATTTTGAATAGTTTTTGGAGAGACAGTGCCTTAAGAGTGACAGCCAGATCACCCAGCCATGCAAATGATAAACTATGGATGGAAAGTGATCAAGAAGAAGAAAAAATATGTTTTAAACTAGAACTTTTTGAACTACGCTGCTTAAGAATTCCATCTCAAAATATCAACTGACATAATACTAGAAGTATGAGCCAGTTGCTTGGTAAGACAGTTGGAGAATTATGGTAATAATTATGGAATGCACCAAGAACTGTCTCATAATACTAATCATAACAGCTACTATTTATCAAGCACATATTACGTGCTTGGCATTGTTCTTGTTGCTTTACATAAAAGATTAAAAATCCTCACAACAACTCTGGGAGGTAATATGTGGAAACTGATGGTGCTCATGTAATTTACCCAAGGTGACACAATTAGCAGCAGAGTTTGACTCTGAACCTAGGTTTTTCTGACTCTAAAGCTTATGTTCCTTAAAGCCCTGGAAATGAGTACCTTATCTTGGATATTCTGGTACATGACTCCAGGGTGACAAAAAAATTATAGCCAGTAATAGAAAACTGTAACTGATATTATACTGACCTGCTTGTAGGTTCCATCTAACAAGGTGTCCAGGTGTTGAAGAGGGGCAGGGGTTTTATCTTTGAATCTTGCTAATAGTCGGCGTTGAATGGCCCGAAATTGTACAGCTCTCTCAGATAAGAGTTCTTCTAATTTTTCACCATTTATCCGTAACTGCAATGAATAATTTCTTAAACTGAGATTAAATGGACACAAAAAAACATCTTCAAAGAAAAAATATACACAATGATAATAAAAGAGTAATGAAGAAATATAAATGTATTATAGAATTAAGGGAATTAAAACAATGTGGTATTTGGTACATGAGTCACTAATTCACAGATGATACAGTGGAACAGATCAAATGGAAACTTTGTAAAAGTTATCCAGTATCACTGGAGGAAAAACAGATCATTTAATAGGTATTTTTCAATAATTGGTCACATGGGAAAAAATAGAAAACTTTTCTCATTCTTTACAGCAAAAGCAATGCAGAGATTAAAAGTTTAGACACAATAAAAGCACTAGGAAAATCAGAATTTTTAAAATAATCTTGGTATAGGAAAGGCCTTTATTAGTGTAAGTCAAAAGCTAAAAGCCACACCCACACACAAACACACAAACACACCCCTGATAAATTACTAGCTAAAAAACAAAAACATATAATTCTACATCATTTTTAAAAATTATAAAGAAAATAAGACAAATAGCAAACTGCAAAAAGTAACAGCAATAACTACAGAGACAAAGTCATGCCCATATCTAGAAAGCATCTACAAATCAATGAGAAAAAGACCACAATCCAACAGAAATCAGTAGGAAATCAGCAACAACCCAATAGAAAAATGGCCAAAGTTTTACACGAAAGTTAATACAAATAGCTCTTAAACATATAGCATTTGACTGAACAATCCTAATTCTAGTAATGTATCCTAGAGATACGCTTGCAGACAGTAATGTATATATCAGGATATACATTACAAAATTGTTTGATCTATTGTTATCACAGTAAAACATTATTAATAATCAAAATTCCCATCAATAGGGGAACTGGTTAAAGAAGGAAGACTATTCTGCAAGACTACTAGGTGCTGATATGCAATGCTGTGCAAAGACGATAAATGAAACAAAGCAAAATGATACAAAATAGTATGTATAATGTGCTGCCATTATTTTTTATTTAAAAAAAGAAACCTATATATTAACATAGTTGTGACTGCATAGGATATTTCTAGAAAGAGATACAAGAAACTGGATACCAAACACTGCCTCCAAAGAAAAGATTGAGTGGCTGGGGAATTAGAATCCTAAATGACTCTCTTCACTGTAACCCATCTCATTTAAATTAATATTGTTAAAATGAAAGAAAGCTAGTCAAAGTCACAGGATAAAAGGGACACTTCATAAGATCAGGTCACGTGAATCACTAATTCAACTTTACAAAATAGTAATAAACTAGCTGAAATAAATATCATATTCAAAATGCTCAGAAATCAAACATATCATAGACTACATTTCTGATAACAAACCAAATTCCTTACCCTTTCAGTGCATGCATTCTACAATTACATATGAAATAAAAGTAACTTGAAATTTTAACTTTTTTTAATCTGTTTTAGAAGCACTCAGTAGCTAACTAAATCAAAGACTATTCCCTTGAGCAAAAACATACCAAAAATTAAGTAATAAAAATCTTTTTAAATAAAGTTTTTAAAAGAACATTAATCTAATTATCAATAATTCATTCTTCTAACTGTATAATTTACTGCTATAATTTATTTCCTAAATTCTTGATACACCAAAAAATTAAAAAGATATTCTCAGTACTCAGACTATCAACCAGGTTATCATTCCTTTGAAAGTGTAACCAAGCAGCAGTGATTGAAATGTTTTCACATGTCAAAATTTCAATGCTGAACAAATATTTATTGATCCCAGAGCCAAACCCTGGTCCAGGCACTAGAAATTAAAGCAATGAATAATACAGACAAAAATGTCTGCCTTCATGAAGCTTATACTCCAAGGGACACTTGGATTCCAAAACCCATCTGCATTCAAAGTTTAAAATCTTACTAATGGCTGAAAGCAGAGAAAGGAGACAGAGAACAAAAGAAGCATAACCATGCCCCCCTTAATTTATGTGTGTAACAAATGAAAGTGCCTGTTGTTCACCATATTCTCTAAGTCCCTCCTCAGAAAAGACACACCCTTGATGTACAAACTCCAGGGAGTTACTTACTAGCCACAAAGTAAAAAGGGAAAATTATATGTCAAACTTATTAGTCAGTAATATCTAATATTCTCTATTTCAAATATTACAAATATGTAATTAGTATAGTCTTTCCGTGGACCCTTTCACAAATCACTACACTTCAGTTTCCAACAGTGAAGCAAGAATTTCTTAAAATATATCGCAAAGAACTGCAAAGATTCTCATTCCGTATAATACCTAAAAATACTCTTACAGACTGTGTCAATTTTGGTGCTACAATTTGACCAAAGGCATGCGTTCCTAGAAAATAGTGTCATCACAAGTTATCATAGATGAGGAATTATGACATAATTATTCATAATTCAATTGTATACACCTGAAATTTTCTTTTTATGTTCACACTACATTAAAGAAGTCTTCACAGCTGAAAAGTCAATGCTTTCAGAATGTTCAATGGTTGACTGAAAAATTATATGACTGGTAATATTCTCTCTCTCACACACACACACACACACACACACACACACACACACACACCCCTACACTGAAATGTAGTCCCCCCTAAGAACCAATGCTTACTTGGATAATGTTCGAAATTCTCTCAAAATTCCCCTTTTGTATTGCCTAAAGAGTCTGTTCATAGACTATATAAGTAGAGCCTGACAACTTTAATACATGGGACGTTTAAAAAAAACTATGACTGTCACTGTCAAATCCACTCACAAAACAAGTATTTGGCTAGTCCCAAACATCAAATCAGTCTTCAAAAGATGAAGGCATGTCAGCATTGAGATACTCAAGAGAATCTAACACAGGCTCTGAAAGCACTTCCAAAGAAGAAATGCAAAACATTCAGAGCAACAAAGTTACTGTTAGATCTCATTGATTCATATAGTTAATCATTCAGCATTTACCAAGCACCCACTATGCCAGCTACTGGGGAATATTTTAAGTGTTAACCCTCATTCAGATGCAGAAGTTCTGGTATGCTTGTTAAAAATGAAAAAGAAAAATCACTTTACTTTATAATCACACCTCATTTATGGCCTGCTAGAATCAGTTAGCCAAATGGTCTCTGATAAGCTCAAATAGTTTTAACACTGGGTTATTGGGGTCAAGGGTTAAGTCTCCATGTGGGAGAATTAAATCAGCTCTGTTCCAAGGCCAGACGACATGGTTAGCTCCAGGCAGCCACTCTATAAATGTCTGTAATTGATCACAAACTGGGCAAGTGGGCAGGAATGGATTCACAAAATCCACCATTCACATAAGAAAAACGAGAAGCACATAGCCTAATGGCATGTATACAGAATTCTTCTATAGCATCTATTTCTCTTTCATGTATTTGAGGATTATAGATTATGTGGGTTATGATTATACACACCTCAAAATGATGATCAATCAACTCAAAATATTCTTGAAGGGGCATAGATCCAGAAAAAGAACATGCAAAATCTTTGACTCCCTGTTTTTCAAAATATTCTTGAAGGCGAAGAATAAGCTCATTGGTTATGAGCCAAAGATCTTCAAATTGTTCACTCTGAATGCGATATCGTTCTGAGAGAAAAAAATTAAATAAAAATGCTTAGTAACACAGAATTACTAGATAAAGTTACATGAACTATCAATAACCCTGACTTTAAAAGTTCAAAGATTTCATTTTTGTAACAAAGATATGATTCCACTAGCTTTACAAAAACACTTTCACTGCTTCATTGCTCCCTGCATGAACCACTTAACACTTTCAAATCTAATTCCAAAAGTAGGTGGTCACAGTGGCAAACTGTAAAGTATGGTCCTTTTTGTTATGTATCTTATAACAGGTTTCAGTACAATAAAAACACCCAAATTTAGATCCTTTAAAAAGGCCTGTATTTAAAAAGAAAACAGCCATTGCAAGAATACAATTTGTTATCCTTAGTATCATTTCAAAATACTAAAGTAAAATAAAATGTATTCTATATAAAATTCAATATCCTGGATACTGTAATCAGCATAATTCATGGTAATCATGATCAAAGTTTTCTATTTTTCTAACAGTTCTTTAATTTGAAGAGAAACTTTGCAGTCAGACCCTTTTCTAAATATAAATCTTGTTTCCCTTTATTCCCTGAGACCTCAGCTCTACTACTCCAAGATGACCAATTTCTAGCTATGCTCTACCCTGAAAATGATGACAACAACGGTGACAATGACGCTAAGAGAGGTGGTAATAATACCTATGATAACAACAGCTATTATTTGTTGGGCACAAACTGTGTACCAAGAACTGTGACTACAATAGCCCCTTTTTATACAAAGGAAAATAAAGCTCAGAGAGTTTCAGAGACTTGCCAAAGATTAAAAGCAATTAAACGCCAGTGCTAGAATTAATAGTTCATCTCCTTCTGCCTAAATCCTACTTCTTCATCAGGACCTGGCTTTAATCTCATCTACTCAAATCTTGATTTCTCTGATATCCATGGGAGCTCAATCTGTGCCAGCCACATTTTAAGCACTTTACATTCACTTTCTCATTTAAACCCTAACAGCCCTATGAGAGAAACAGTGTTACTAGCCAGTTAGTAACAAGAGCAGGCACTGGGACACTAGATACTAACCTTAACTGCCTCATAAGATTGTGTCTTCCTGAATTTATATAGAGACTTACTATGTCTACAGTTCACTAGGCACTTAACTACCTAAAACCATGCATTCTTATATAACTTCCAAGATTATTACATTTGCTCCCTTTAAAAGAATTAATATACTTTTTTTTTTCTTTTTTTTCTTTTTTTTTTTTTGAGACAGGGTCTCACTCTGTTGCCCAGGCTGGAGTGCAGTGGCATGATCTCGGTTCACTGCAACCTCCGCTCCCTGGTTCAAGTGATTCTCATGCCTCAGCCTCCCGAGCAGCTGGGATTATAGGTACCCGCAATGACATACAGCTAATTTTTGTATTTTTAGTAGAGATGGGGTTTCACCACGTTGGTCAGGCTGGTCTCGAACTCCTGACCTCGTGGTCCACCCGCCTCAGCCTCCCAAAGTGCTGGGATTACATGTATGAGCCACCACACTGGGTCGGGAATTATACGTTTTTTTGAGATCTAGGACTAAGTCCTCTATTTCATTTAATTCACCACTTATTGACCATCTATTATGCAGATGTCATAAAGAGACACACTGGGAGTACAAAGATGAACTGAATCTTCTTGCTTAGGGAATCTAAGATCTAGCTAGAGTAGCATGATACATGGACATAGAAAATATTTATTTATGTTCCCCATGGTACCATGGTAAATTTCATAAATGCAATTACTTCTTCAGATTGGTTATTAGGACTTCAATTTGTCATCTCCATCCAGAATTCAATAATATATCTCCTATCATCCCAGTCATTCCCTTTTACAATGATAAAGAATAAAATATACTGGGTATGCCTGTCACAATCCATGCAAACACACTGGTCTTTGCTGCTGAAGTCATACCCCATTCCCCTTGAAGCTTCACCACCCCTCCCTTCACCCCAGTCTTATTCTGGATGCTGAGTTCTGCCCATAACGCTGATTAGGTGTTTTCCTCAATCAAAGATAATACTTTTTAAAATAAATGCCACCAAATATTTACTTTTTAAAAAAAATGACACTGAAGCGTTAATGCTTTAGAGATAGTACAGTTGTGGCGGGGCAGGGGTAGAGAGGTAGACTGGAGAATAATGATGATAAAGTACCATATAAACCTAGTCTTACCCACACTAAGCTTGAGATCCAACATATTAACTCTAGACTGTATTTATTTACTTTCATTCATTTACATTACTCAGTGCAAGATGCTGGGGATAAAATCAGGAATAAGGGAAGAAGAGCTTCTGCCCTCAATGAGCTCCCAGGAGACTTGGAAAGAGAGCCTAATAGCAGAAAACTGAACACTGCTTCTGCCATCACTCTTCTGCCATCACGGATTCAGGACCAATCATTAGGGCTAACCATGCCACAGTGGTGCCAGGACTTCTCCCGAAGAAGATATACTACCATTTTCAAGTATAGGAAAGACTATCACATAGCAGAAGAATTAGACAACAGCTAGAGAGATGCAAAGGACACAATTCATGATAAGAACTATATCAACAATGATAGATGTTCACAGCTGCCTCAGGAAAAACTGCCATTGAAAGTGTTTTTCAGGCTCTGAACTCCCTGGTCTTTGGTATTTTCTTGAAAGTCCACCTGTGAGTTGCAGAACTTGGTGTGAACGAAAGGTCATTTCATGAGGTACAGACCTGTCTCAGATCCTGTACCAGGATCCTTATCTTTATGTGTGTCTGTCCATCCCGGGCAGCCCACATCTAGGTCCAGGTAACATCCTAGGCTTCTAGGGGAGCTGAGTTTGGCCAGCTGTATCTCTTTCACAGCTTTGTGATCTCCCAGAACACTGGCTTCAAATCCTGTTGTACCAGGCCTTGTGGTTGTAGCAGATGTAGACGAAAAAGTTGCACACTGCAGTGATCCTGGCCTGAGAAGACAGTGAGATGTGGTAGTGGCTCTCAAAGTCACAAAGCCAGATGTGGTGGTGGTGGCAGGTATGGGCCAAATTGCTCAAGACATATATATTGGCACTGCCACAACTGATCACAGTTACCCTCACTATAGGCAGCTTCTGCAGAGCCACAGTCTTGATGATGAGTGTGTTGTCCCCCACAGAGGCCTACACCAGTGCCAAGAGATTCTGCACTGTGAAGTCCAGGCAGGGCCCATGTCCTCCCACTACACCCTTTGCAGCAAGGAAAAGGTCTTGTCCAGGGTAGGTAATTTCTTCCAGGCTTGGAACTCTTCCAGTAGTGTCACATCCACCTCCTTGTCCAAGGGGAGGGCATGTCTCACAGTGGGGCACAAGGTCAAGGAGAAGGCACTGCTGGTGCTCCTATGTTGGCAGTGGGCCTTGCGGGGCCCACCCTTAATGGGGCTCAGCAGGTGCAGGTGGAGCTTGCAGTTGGGAGAGGCTGGTGTGGACATGATGACCAGTGTCTTCACGCTGTCATCTCTGCCTGCAACATGGCTATCTTTCCCCAGGCCTCCTCATTCAGCTGTGTTTCTGACACTGCCTACTGCATGTTGGCTTCCCACACCATCTTGTGGGCTTCCTCAAACAGGCTGGCCATCAGCTCCCCCAGCTCCGGCACTAGGAACAGCTGCTCACAGTCTTCGTCCTTCAGCTGCAGCTTCTTGTGGGCTTTGTGCCGCTTCTCCTTCAGGAGCTCAGAGCCCATCTTGTGAATTCCTATGGAGATCCTGTAGGAATGAATACCTGCCAAAAGCATTAAAAAGCTTCCACCAGGTTCGTAAGGTTGAACAGGATCCTTTACAACTCCTAGATTTTGAGACTTCTGCTTTAATATGCTCATTTCCTTTCACATATACGTACCTTTAAATAAAACACTTAAAACAATGTTTGACATATTAAGCACTCAATAAATGTTACTTACTGTCATTATTGTTTTCATCACTTTCCCCAATTTGTTGTAAAGGGCAGAGATATCATACATTTCTTTGAACCTACACAGCACCTAGCTAATCAAGTAACTTTCACATAGCAGATACAAAACAAGTATCTTTAATAAAATGTTTTCTTTAGCATAGAATTTACTGTCATTTCAAATAAAGCTGTAAATTGTTACAGAAATTTCACAGTGCTAATTTTTCAAAGAAAATTCAATTCATTCAGTTTCTAGAAGGATTCTGAATAAGCTTCCACATGCAGATAGAAAAAACTTGGGGTTAGCCTAAATATAAGAATAAGAATAAAATTCCTTATATATGAAATAAAATAAAGCTGTAGAGAGGAATTTATTCGATTCAACTATAAATTTTCAATGAAAATGTATTACAAATCTTAAAAAAGATAAACATAAACAACTAGGATTATTATGACATGTTTAAAAGAACTATATCATCTGGCCCCAGAAGTAAAAACACACATATATAATTAAAGGTACCTGAATGAAGTAAAGGAGAAAGCCATGGGGAAATCTATGAGAAGAGCATTGCAAGACAAAGGAACTGTAAGGACAAAGGCGCTGAGGCAGAAATGTGTTTATAGAATACAGAGGAGGAACATAGTATGTCTGAAATGGAGTAAGCAGTTTTTATGCTGCACTATAACAAGACATTATACCAGCTTCTGTTAAATCACCCATGTAGGTATTGCGAAAATATCTGGAAACAAAGCATGTTCAGGTACGTCCAGGCAAGCCTATCCACCATAAGTTAGTCTGAAAATTGATCAGAATTTATCACTGGGGAAAAAACATGGACATGATTCTCAGCAGAACGCCAATAGTATGCCCAAGCTCAGCTGGCCAGAGCTGAGTTCTTGACGAGGAAAGACAAACCCAATTAGGACCAACTCCAACACCTCAGTGAAACTGCTAGGCTGAGTCTTCACTCACAGCTTACACTGGGCATGTGTGTTGTATGAAAGAAAATGGGGGATGCTGTGGGCTAACCAAGAAAAGCAGCAGCAGTGCCCCAAACTCTTCCCCCAGCGAGGTCAAGTGCCTGCCTCAGCTGCCTATGGAGCTCCTTCCTTTTATTGTCCTGACAAACAAACAAAAAAATCTCTAACAAAATGAAATGTGAACAAGTCTAAGCTTTTCTCTTCTCCTTTTATAAAAATTTGGATTACCACGACAGGGGCCTGTGAGCTCTCCGAAAGACCCATCTCAATCCCCCATATTGGGCAAAGACTTCCCTCTCTAAAGATAAAGTAACAGAGAAACATCACATGCAGTAGGTTCAAAGGAAAGTGACAAATCAAAGGGTTGAAATTCTCTTTATAAAAGAGAGGTAATGGAAGAAAATTCTTGTTTATAGTTTAAATAATACTCAAGGTAACACTGTATCTATTCATTTATTCAAAAAATATTGCTGAGTGATAAGTGCTAGGGAGACAATACTAAACAACACATACATCATCCTATTTCTCATTCTAGTGAGAAGGGCAGAAAATAAACAAGTGAATAACATATGAAACAGAACCTATGAAAATACTACGATGCAGAAACCAAGGTGCTGTAATAAAGACAAATGGGTGGCCTTTCTTGAGATGCTATGGTCGGGAAAGGCCACATTGAGAAGGCGATGCCAGTGATAGTACTAATGGTAATAAGGATGAAAATAATACCAGCAGCCAAAATTTACCTAGCACTTACAATGCCTCAGGAAATTATTATATGCTTTTTAGGGGTTATTTCATTTGCATTCATATATAATATTACAGTACTATTTTATGGCCATTTAATAAATTTTTTAATGGTTATGTAATTTTTCCAAAGTCATTCAGAAGAATTTTAAGCTAGAGCTGGGATCTAAACTATCAATTTGAGTCTACACTCACTTTCCTAATGATTTTGTACATAAAGCCAAGAGCCGAATCAGGAACGCAATCCCATTCATAATTACCACAGAAAGAATAAAATATCTAGAAATACACTTAACAAGGGAGGTGAAAGATCTCTACAATAAGAATCTATAAAAACACTGCTCAGATAAATCGAGATGACACAAACAAATGGAAAAACATTCCGTGCTCATGGACAGGAAGAAAATATCATCGAAATGGCCATACTACCCAAAGTGGTTTACAGATTCAATACTATTCCTATTAAACTACCAATGACATTCTTCACAGAGCTAGAAAAAATTATTTTAAAATCCATATGGAACAAAACAAGATAACAAATAGCCAAGGTAATCCTAGGCAAAATGAACAAAATTGGAAGCACCACATTGCCCTACTTCAGACTATATTACAGGGCTACAGTAAACAAAACAGCATCATACTGGTACAAAACCAGACACGTCAACCAACAGAACAGAAGAGAGAGCCCAGAAATAATGCTGAACACCTTCAACCATCTAATCTTCAACAAAGCTGACAAAAACACACAAATGGTGCCGGAATAACTGGCTCACAATATGCAAAAGATTGAAACTGGACTCCTTCCTTACACCACATACAAAAATCAACACAAGATGGGTTAAAGAGTTAAATGTAAAACCCAGATCTATAAAAATCCTGGAAGAAAACCTAGAAAATACCATTCTGGGCATAGGAATTGGTAAAGATTTCATGACAAAGACACCAAAAGCAATTGCAACAAAAGCAAATATTGACAAATGCTATCTAATTAAACAAAGAGCTTCTGCACAGCAAAAGAAATTATCAACAGTGTATACAGATGACCTACAAAATAAGAGAAAATATTTGTAAACTATGCACTGGGAAAAAGTTTAATATCCAGAATCTATAAGGAACTTAAACAAATTTACCAGAAAAAAACAACCCCATTAAAAAGTGAGCAAAGGATATGAACAGACACTTTTCAAAGAAGACATACATATGGCCAACAAGCATATGAAATAATACTCAATATCACTAATCATTAGAGAAATTCAAATCACAGCCAAAATGATATACCACGTCATATCAGTCAGAAGTGTTAATATTAAAAATAAGTCAAAAAATAACAGAGGCTACCAAGATTGCAGAGAAGAAAGAATGCTTATACACTGCTGGTAGTGGCATAAATTAAGTTCAACCCTTGTGGAAAGCAGTGTGGCAATTCCTCAAAAAACTAAAACATAACTGCCATTCGACCCAGCAATCCCATCACTGGGCATACACAAAAAGGAACATAAATCATTCTACCATAAAGATACATGCACACATAAGTTTACTGCAGCATTATTCACAATAGCAAAGGATCAACCTAAATGTCCATTGACAATAGACTGGATAATGGAAATGTGGTAGGGATACATCATAGAATACTATGCGGCCATAATAAAGAACATGATCATGTCCTTTGCAGAAACATGAATGAAGCTGGTGGCCAATATTCCTAGCAAACTAATGCAGGAACAATAACAACAAAAAAACAAATATTGCATATCCTCACTTATAAGTAAGAGCTAAATGATGAGAACACATGGACACAAGGAGAAAAACAAGACACACCGGGGCCTACCTCAGGGTGGAGGGTGGGAGGAAGGAGAGAATCGGGAAAAAATAATTATCAGGTACTATGCTTAGTACCTGGGTGAGAAAAATAATCTGTACAGCAAACCCTCATTACTCAAGTTTACTTATACAACAAACCTGCACATGTACCATTGAACCTAAAAGTTTTTTTAATGTAAAACTCTTAATAAACATTTAAAAAGGTATGACATTTTCAGTAACTTAAAATTTTTAGTTTCTGTTTCTTTCTTATTTTTTCATCAACATATACAAAAGAAAAACAAAAAACAATTTTTCTGGAATAAAAAATTCACCATTAGGATGAGCGCAGTGACTCACACCTGTAATCCCAGCACTTTGGGAGGCTGAGAAAGGCAGATTGCCCAAGCTCAGGAGTTCAAGACCAGCCTGGGCAACATGGTGAAAACCCATCTTTACTAAAATACAAAAAATTAGTTGGGCATGGTGGCGCACACCTGTAAGTCCCAGCTACTCAGGAGGCTGAGGCACGAGAATCAGTTGAACTGGGAGGCAGAGGCAGCACTGAGCCAAGATCGTGACTGTACTCCAGCCTGGTGACAGAGTAAGACTCTGTCTCCAAAAAAAAAAAGAAAGAAAGAAAAATTTGCAATTAGTCTTGGAATTTATAAACACAACAACATTTTTTACTTTTGTTAGATTACCATAAATCCAAAGAATCAATGAGTCTAAGATTTATAAAGTATTATTTTGATTACTAAACATTTTCTCAGTGTTAGTACTCCAAGATGGTTAATACTACCCCTGGAGACTTTCCAGAGTATATATTTCATGGATGGAGAAATGAATTTTTCGATTTACAATATAACATAAAAGAACCTGTACTTTAAAATGAGCCCTTGAAATATTAGTAATCAAAATAGCTGTCAAAATGAGCATTCAATTTGTTTATCTCTTTTCTTTTGTATCTTGCAATAGCAGTTCAGTGGAAATAACCACTTCAGTTTCCAAATAAAATAAATTTAGATGATCAGAGCCTAGACAATTTCCATAACACTCTATTATAAATGGAGAAAAGAATATATTTAATTAAGGAAGGTACAAAAATGCATCACATCAGTCTTTATGTGTGTCAGAACATCTCAAGTTCATCAATATAATGTTTGTATTCATATCATAAACAGTGAACTATACAATTCATGCTATTTGGAAATTTTGAAACGTGAGACAGAAAAGCAGATGAATGCTTTTTAAACCAAAATGTTGAGGAAACAACTTAAACTATTTCAGTAGTTTTTTTTTTTTTTTTTTTTTTGGAGACAGAGTCTCACTGTTGTTGCCCAGGCTGGAGTGCAATGGCGTGATCTCAGCTCACCGCAACCTCCGCCTCCCAAGTTCAAGCGATTCTCCTGCCTCAGCCTCCCGAGTAGCTGGCATTACAGGCATGTATCACCATGCCCAGCTAATTTTGTATTTTTAGTAGAGGCAAGGTTTCTCGATGTTGGTCAGGCTGGTTTCTAACTCCCGGCCTCAGGTGATCCACCCAGCTCGGCCTCCCAAAGTCCTGGGATTACAGTTGTGAGCCACCGCGCCCAGACTTTCAGTAGGTTTAGTATTTTAAATATACAGTCTCTTCAATATTAGAAACTAAGGATGGTTTCTTAACACTTACTTTTCAACAGGCTTTTTCCAAGCTAGATTTATATAATATTCTCATTGTCACTTAATAATATTGCTAAGAATTTTTTGAATAAATATAAACAGTAATATTATATTGATGAATCACTGTGTAAGTTAAACTATTCACAGGGGCATGAGGTGGGCATCAGTTGACCTTAGATTTGGTCATTATACTTGTCCCTAAGTTTCCTGACCTCATTAAAGGACTATCACAGAGCCCCTACCATATGAACTTTCAGCACACAAGAAAATTCACTGATCCTTTGAAACCTCATGCTTTATCAAGCATCAGGATATACTTTCCCCTTTTCCTAGAATGACCTCCATCTGATAATCTCCTACTCATTCCTTAAGACCCTCTACAAATAAAATTTCTATGGAGTTTCAACCCTTTGGGATACAACAGCACTAAAAAAGTGCTTCTATAAGCACATCAAGCATTCTATTATTGGTTCTCTTTACCTGTTCGTCTCTCCCATTAGTGTAGGAGCTCCACAAGAGCCACAACAGTGTTTATAGCTAACATGTCTGCTGAACGAAAAAGGAATAAATGTATTGTCTACCAAGATGAAGTAAAATAATACTCCCATTTCCTTTCTCTCCAGGTATTTTGTATAACACAGTTCAAGATCACATATGCTTTCTTTTGGAAGATGCAAAAGAAATCCTATTTCAAGGCCCAACAATTTTTCACATATGTGACTGTAATCCTTCTATTATACCTGAAAGCGAAATAATCAAAATGAACAACTAAGAAAAAGGACTTTTAAACTTGACTTTATTCAATTCAATCACTCTAGCATGTTAAAAATCTTTCAGGATATTGAAACATCCAATGTATTAGTTATCTTTTCCATTTTTCAAACATCTACCTGAGGCTATACCAATTTGATACACATTAGGTATACTTTATTCAAAATGCTCAGGACCAGAAGTGTTTTGGATTTCAGATTTTTTCAGATTTTGGGATATGTGAATTATATACTTAAGCAATTAGGCATTCCAAATCCAAAAATCCAAAATCCAAAATGCTCCAAACTTCCAAACTTTTTGAGCACTTTGGATTTTGAATTATAAGATTTGGGATGCTTGACCTGTATTTGCAATTGGTTAACCCTACTTTGTGACACTGAGAGTGTGTGTCTATTCAACATTCTTTGCAGATTTTCAACTTAGCAAGACACAGCATTCTAAGTTGAAATCTTGGAGAAAACTTCTGCATTGTCATCTATCATCCAATAATTTTGATGAAAAACTAAATGCCATCTTGATTCATATCCCTTGAGTAACTTGTTTTTTTTCTTTCTATTCTTTAAGAATTTGCTCCTTAGCACTCTAAAATTTCACAATGATTTGTCTGAGAGGAAGAGAGAAAGACAGTGTGTGCTTTCTCATTCATTGTGCTAAGCATCAAAACAACACATAAGATCAACAAAACAAAGAGCTGGTTTTTTGAAAAGATAAACAAAATCAAACAAACCTTTAGACTAAAAAAAAAAAAAGAAGGAAGACTCAAATAAAAGAAAAAGTAGAAATTATATCTGATACAATAGAAATACAAGGAATCGTTAAACTATTACGAAAATGCTAGGAAAAAACAGAAAATCTGAAAAGACCAATAACAAGTAAGAAGATTGAATCAGTTATACAAAGTCTCCTACCAAAGAAAAGCCCAGGACTTGATGGCTTCACTGCTGAATTCCATCAAACATTTAAAGAAGAACTAATAACAATTCTACTCAAACTATTCCAATATATCAAAGAGAATGGAATGCTTTCAAATTTCAATCTATGAGGCCAACATTATTCTGATAACAAAATCAGACAAGGACATAACAAAAGAAGAAAACTGCAGGTCAGTATCCCTGATGAACTAAGATGCAAAAATCCTCAACAAAATACTAGCAAACCAAATTCAACACAGCACATTAATAAAATCATTCACTATGATCAAGTGGGATTCATTCCAGGGATGCAAGGATGGTTTAACATAAGCAAATCAGTAAGGATGATACATCATATTAACAGAATGAAGGGCAAAAACCATACGATTATTTCAATAGATGCAGAAAAAGTATTTAACAAATTCAACGTCCTTTCATGATTAAAAAAATAAAACTCAATAAATTAGGTAAACAAGGAATGTACCTCAATTCAAATAGGCCTTTTCAATATCCACAACTGTGATACCTCATTTTCTTTCTTTTTTTTTTTTTTTTTTTTTTTGAGATGGAGTCTCACCCTGTTGCCCAGGCTGGAGTGCAATGGCACAATCTCAGCTCACTGCAACTTCCGCCTCCCAGGTTCAAGCAATTCTCCTGCCTCAGCTTCCCAATTAGCTGGGATTACAGGCACCTGCCACCATGCTGGGCTAACTTTTTTTGTATTTTTAGTAGAGACAGGGTTTCACCATGCTGGCCAGGCTGCTTTCAAACTCCTGACCTCAGGCAATCCACCCGCCTCAGCCTCCCAAAGTGCTAGGATTACAGGCGTGAGGCACTGTGCCTTATCAAGTGATACCTCATTTTCTTGAAATCCTTGTCCCCATTAGTCTTCTATCCACTTTAGCAATCCACTCCCCCAATGATGAGCTTGCCATTATCAGAATGTGCAATCTCTCTGAACTCCTGTTCTCAATATCTGATCCATTCTCTGACCACTACCTTTTTTTTTTTTTTTTAACCTAGTTCATTTGCTCTATAACTCCTTCTACTTCCTCAAACTTTCAAGAATTTTGATCAGGTGAACCCATTAATTTTTCACCATGTATCGGTTTTCGCTAATCTTCACTTATTTCCTTACCATCTCAGATTTGGTAGTCCATTATGATAATCAGTCTCATAAAAACATTTAATCTGTAATTCTGTTTTAAAATCTGAGCCGTTTTCAGTTGCTTAGATGCTGATAAACAAATCACTTCCAGGGGAAATCACCTAACAAGGATGGCTGGTTTCAATTCAAAATGTACTATCTCAAACTCTAGACGGGGATTCCACAATGCCTGTTTCCCTCATGAGTTTGCTTTCTTATTTTCACAGTATTTTTTGTTCAAATTTATACATCATCAAAGCTCCTTTATCTCTCCACTAACAAATCTACGAAGTCTCCCTAGATGCACATACGATCCCTCCTGTTACAGAGAAGTTACAAAGGCCTATTCCTCAACCCCTCCCGCTAGCTTCTGCATCCCATCCCTCTCTTCCTCAAGGACTTCATTATGATCCACTTCTCTTTCCTGATCATCAACCTCTCCCACTGAACTCAATCATTTAAATTAATATTCAAACGTGTTCTAATATTGTTCCTTTAAAAACAAAATACACACCTCCTTCATCCTACTTCTCAATTCTGAGTTACTGAAATTAGTTGCTCAATCCTTATTGAAAAACACTAGAAAATGAAAATTTGCAGAACTAGATACTCGAAATTTATCCTTAGATCAGGCTGCAGCTCAGACCACAATGATTTGGGCTCAGGCAGATTTATATTTCATAAATAGAGTTTTATCATTATTTTCTAAAGTTCTGTGAAATTTGTTTCCCATAATTACATAAGCATAATCTTTATAATTACATAAACCATAGAGATATTATTGAAGGAATTGTCTTTTTGAATATTCATAAGGGAAATTTCATCTTTGACTCAGCATCAGTAAAGGGTGTGCATCTCTCAACAAAAGATTTAACATTTTGAACACTCTGAAAATGGAAACTAAATGATTACTTATTATTTTAGGTGACTAGCACCTTTTTGATCATACAGTATGCATTTCTGAGTATTAATCTTATTTCTACCTTTATTAGTTTCCTGCCCTGATTTTCTCTTTCTATTTTCTTGAAATACTTATCTTCTCTTTTCATATTTTGGATACTTTTAAACTCTTCTAAATTATTTAAGAAGCAAGTAGAACAAGGCAACGTACAAATAGAGACTAAAGATAAAAACAGAACTAGAGAGAGGCAAGACCAAGAAAAGTATAGAAGCAGAAAGGGGCAGAAGAGACTGGGGAGAGAGAGGTAGCAGTGTTTGTTGTTATGGTAATAAGTCATTATGTGGATCTGGATCTTAGGAAAGCAGCATAAGAATATATACATATTTAGACAATAGCATATTTTTCTGAAATTCCATTATACTGAATCACTCAAAATTATAGACATCCATGCAGAAATATTTTGCAATATTAATTATAAAAACAACTATAAAAACATTTGATCTTACAAAATTAGAACTTCCCTGTTATTTTCAATTTAGGACTGTGATAACAGTTTTCAGAAATGTTGCTAGCATATTTTTCCCAAATTTAAGCACTACTTTCATTTTTTTTTTTTTCTGAGACAGAGTCTCACTCTGTTGCGCAAGTTAGAGTGCAGTAGTGCGATCTCAGCTCACTGCAGCCTCAACCTCCTCGGCTTAAGTGATCCTCCCAAATCAGCTTCCAGAGTAGCTGGGACTACATTCATGTGCCACCACACCCAGCTAATTTTTCTTTTTCTTTTTCTTTTTCTTTTTTTTTATTATACTTTAAGTTCTAGTGTACATGTGCACAACATGCAGGTTTGTTACATATGTATACATGTGCCATGTTGGTGTGCTGCACCCATTAACTCATCATTTACATTAGGTATATCTCCTAATGCTATCCTTCCCCCTCCCCTCCCCACAATAGGACCCAGTATGTGATGATCCCCTTCCTGTGTCCAAGTGATCTCATTGTTCAATTCCCACCTATGAGTGAGAACATGCGGTATTTGGTTTTCTGTTCTTGTGATAGTTTGTTGAGAATGATGGTTTCCCGCTGCATCCATGTCCCTACAAAGGACATGAATTCATCCTTTTTTATGGCTGCATAGTAGGGTAGTGACTAGGTCTCACTATGTTGCCCAGGCTGGTCTCAAACTGCTACGCTTAAGTGATCCTCCCACCTTGGCTTCCCAAAGTGTTGGGATTACAGGGATGAGCCGCTACACCCAGCGACTATTCTGCTTTGTAAAAATACAATCCTACTCAGTTCCCCAGGGAATCTGGTTTGGTGTCTGAAACAATGAGCTATACCTTACTTTTCTCTTGTTTGCTTTGACTGGTCTATACTGAATCAGAAAAATGAATGAAAATCGCCATACAGCATACACGAAGCCTTGGCTGCTTACCAAGCAAGTTCTAAAAAGAGATGAATATGCAGAACCCACAGAAAATACTATCCAAGAGCCAAGGACAATTCTACGTGACTTATGAATCATTTGACTGGTTACTATGGAAGAAATACTAGGTTCTTTCCATTTGTAGCATTTTTCTGTAAAGCAGATTGCTGGACTATAATTAATACTAGGTACCTTTCAAAAAATGAAAAATGTCAAACACAGATTGGGTACAAATTACTTCATTCCTTTCTTAGGAATGAACACTCTGATAAAGCAGTAGGAGCGCTAACATCTGCCTCAACCCCAGAAAAGTACACTCTCCTTATACCTATCTTTCTCCATCACCACAGGCATCTCCTAGGTAGGATTCTGTGTGTCACTGCAGCCAAAAACCATCACAGAATTGTAATGACTATCATTCAGGTTTCAATTTACACAGTTCATTTGGCTCCTTGTTTAAAAGGTCCTGCCCTATTCCACTATTTGATTTTGTCTACCTACTATGGCTAAGTCAGGGAATTGCCATACATTCAGATAAACAGAATAAATCAGCTGTATACTTGATTTTTGGTAAAATTTAGATAGCAGTAAGGTAATCACAGGCAACATCAGTGTTTTACTTGTTACTTTATATCAAAAGTTACAAATAAAACACATTAGGATATAAATATCTTCATTTGCACAAATTTTTGCCTTTTTTAATGGTCTCAATTGCAGATTCATTATACAGCACCATCAACTGCAGCCAAACAAATGTGTAAAATTTCACAAAGAAATGTTGGCATAATTTTTTTAGTTTAAGGAGAACTGTTAAACTAAGAGAAATGCACCAAAATGGTTCTACCATCTAACTGGAGATTAAAGCTAATCAAAGCAAAACAGTGCTATGTACTTACAGTTAGCAATATTAAACTACACATTTGAAATTTTATTAAGTGGATAGATCTCATGTTAAGTCTTCTTATCAAAATAAAATGATTTGTTTTTTAAAAAATGATGCCAATGTCAAGAATACTGCAATCATGACCAATCAGGAAAATCACAAAAATAAAGAATCTTCTCTTTCTTCTCAGAGTTGTTTTTTATTTCTGTGACCTATTCTAGAGTCTTCAATAGTATCTGAGTCTATTTTACCAGTCACCAATTGACATATTCCAGAAACTATTGTGATTTTAGCCATAAAAACATAGTTATAGTTTCTAAATGGGATGTCTGTTCCTCCCGCTAATACTTTTCTTTTTCAAAAACAGATGGCCTTATTGTACTCTTACTATTAGAAAAGTAATAACCAACTACAACTGCAAGTGCATGGATAGAAAGTGAATGCTCACCAGAAAAACTAGAGATATTTTTTTAATGGGAATGTCCTGAGCCAGACTATTTCAAGGGGGTATGGGGGTGTATATGTGTGTGTGTGTGTGTGTGTTTGTACTTTTTTCCCTCAGTACAAATTTGTTAAATACTTCCCTTCTTAATATCTTATTTTATTTCCATGAAGGTGTGTATAACTCAGTAAGTTCAGTAGCTTCAATATACTACATATGTCAAGAGCTAGTTTTACATTGACTAGTTTCAACTATTATTCTCACATACATAAAGTAACCAAATCAATAGGGCATATCTAAATTCAAACTTGACTATGTACCTTTCTGCCTATTGAAATTACACTCAGCAAAAGTTATCCACTTTCACCGTTATCTTTGCCAGTGTCCAAAAGGAATAAACAAGAATATATGCAAACAAAAAAATTCCAAGTTCTAGGAGTTCCCAAACCTAGTTCACCATATACCTATCTTAAATATATTTTTCATTTCTTTAAATCCCTCAGTTAGACTCTCCTTAGCTCCAAGATAAAAATTATATACACTCAGACAAAGTGAATATATCAGTTACATATCTGATTTTTGGTGAAATTTAGATCATGGTAAGGTAATCTTGGGCAACATCAGTGTTCTCTAATAAAACACAATCCTAACTTCATAACTTTCACATCCTATCTACTTAATATCATGGCTTTTAGTTACTGAAATCTAAATGAACATCACCCTTTGCAGGAATCATTGATGTGAGTATGCTCTGTGATGTGACATCCTTAGAAAAAAAATTTAAAAAGCAATAATAACATGGTTTTACTTACGAGAAGTTTTGGAAGCAAGAAGAGTAACTCGGGCACCTCCTAAGAAGTGAAAACCCATTACATTCACCTGATCATCATCTGACTGACTGGCAAAACCTACAAAGAAAAGAGAGAAATCACCTTATGTAACCAGAAGGCAAAATTAACACATTTGAAATAGGAATCTTAGTTGAATGATGCGTGTTTTTGATGTCACTGGTCATGTATAAACTCCACGTATGAACTATAATATATTAACCTTGATTTCCATAGTAGCTTCCAATCAATGAAATTTCTGCCTTACACAAACTCTGGAATCATTTAATTTCATTTATTCTAATGGTTGATTCCAGATATGAGACAGAACATACGCAAGATGAACCTAGAATATCTTTTCACACCAGATAGCAAGGAAGCTATTACTGAACCGGTAGGGTTTTATGAAAAGGACTTGAAAGCCAGCTTAAAGAGACTACTACTGGCCAGAGATAAAAATATTAGGGTATCAAAGAAAATAATAATTGCAATGGAGTAAAACACATCAAATATGTTTAAAGGCATGAGTTCATACAGAGACTTAAAAACAAAATAAAAACAAATGGTCACTATTGATCATCCTACAGAATCAATGCTATTTATTTTAAGCTCTGTTTATTTAAAATATTTTAAAAATTAGTAATAAAGGGAAAGAACCAAGCATTTATCCTGAAAACCCTACTCAAACTGCACCATATAACAGCTACAAAAGGAAAGGTTCTCTCGAGAGAAATATTCCAGCTAAAAAATGAAGAAAGTGTGACAGAAATAGAATATCTATTTTTCAGCCTGTAGTGAAGTAATGGATCTCAGCATTGAGTATCAATGGCTGTTACCATCACATGCAAAAAAAGACAAACAAATATTATGTGCCCTCTGTCTGCTGAAAGTCTATACTACTATCCATGAAGAACTCTGGCCAAAATAATCAATCTTGACTCTGCCAGCTGTAGATCCAGCTTACCGATTTACAGACAATGTGACAGACAAAAGAAATATTAGGACAGGCATGGTGGCTCACGCTTGTAATCCCAGCACTTTGGGAGGCTGAGGTGGGCAGATCACGAGGTAAGGAGATTGAGACCATCCTGGCTAACACAGTGAAACCCCGTCTCTACTAAAAATACAAAATATTACTTGGGCATGGTGGCACGCGCCTATAGTCCCAGCTACTCAGGAGGCTGAGGCAGGAGAATCGCTTGAACCCGGGAGGCGGAGGTTGCAGGGAGCCGAGATCGCACCACTGCACTCCAGCCTGGGCCACAGAGTGAGACTCCATCTCAAAAAAAAGAAAAAAAAAAAAGGGAAGAAATATTAAACTTCATCACAGGGGTAAAGGATGTCACCAAGATGGTAAAGTAGGGACACCAGTCTTCATCCCCAGCAATAAAAATATATAGAGAGAAAGACAGCTATTCAATAACCAAAATAGCCCTGTGAGAGCTCAAGGGCCTATTTAAGAAGCTGAAACAAAACAGAACAAATGACTGGTTATATCAGCATACCTAAGATGCCTGCAGATGACTAGTGACAAAGAATAAAGGCAATAGGCTATTGGTGACAGCCGTGGAGTGGGAACTTCCATGGTTCCCAGCAGCCTGCTCCACAGAAGACACCAGCATCTTTTGCCACTGAGGTAACCAACAGCCATTTCCACCAGGGAACCCCAGAGAGGAAGGCATGGCTCTATATTCCCTTGCTCAAGAAGTAGTTATTGTTGTACCACCCCAGGACCAAAACCACCACCCCTCCAAACCTTGCACATTCCCCTAACCCCCAGGCCACAGTCACTTCATGAATGTGCATACTTCAGAGACTGGCTCTGTGGCTGCACTATGCCCATCCATGTCTCAGATACCAGAGCTACCACCATAGTGAGCCAGTTCACACCCAAGGTCCTACAGCTAAGGTCTCTCTGCATATTACTATGGTTCAGTCATTACATCACTGTAATGATTACAGTGATAGAGGACATAGAGGACAAGGCCCCATCCTATACCTCAGAGCCAAAGTAACTCTGCACACATCCATGCTCCCATCTCGGGCTCCCCAGCTGTTTCATAAACACTAATGCCTCACATACCATCACCAACACAGCAATGCGGGTTCCTGTGCCCCAGGTACTGGTGCCATTACCACCCAAAATCCCAGAACCAAAGTCCCTTTACACATACCCATGCTTCAGGACTTAGCTCCATGGCATCTCCATAGGTGCCATTCATCAGGCACTGGAAACTGGCCCACAAGCCAGACACAGTGCCAAGAGAGATCCCCTTGGCTAAGATTTCCCTGATGGGAGATAAAGAGATTGGGAGTACCCTAGCATACACTGCCATTAAAAATCCCAACAGCCCTCACTATTGCTGAGAACACTCACAGAGTTGGCAACTGAGGATACCTGCAATCTTTACCAACACCAACCACAGCTAAAAGAGCTGCACACAGTTTATGTTGTTATGCCCTTGCCAGGGCCAGAACCTCTACATCTCATACTGCCAGCACCCTTGACCCTCCCATAGAAGGTCTTTCCACACCAAAATCGGCACACAAAGTTGGAAAGAGGAGACTGATCCACCAAATGTGCAGGCATCAAAGTATGGCGACCAGAAACAAGAAAAACAAAGGAGACATATCCCTACCAAAAGAACACAATGATTTCCCAGTAGCTGACCCCAAAGAAATGGACATCTACAAGTTAACAAAGAATTCAAAATAACTGTTTTCAGGAAGCTCAACAAACCAGAAAAACAAAACAAAACAAAACAAAAAACAGAGAAACAAAACTCAGAAGAATAACAAGTTTTGGAGCTGAAAAAATACAATGAATGAAATGAAAACAACTAGGCACAGTGGCTCACACCAATAATCCTAGCACTTTGGGAGGCTGCAGCAGGCACATCACTTGAGCTCAGGAGTTCCAGATCAGCCTGTGTAACAAAGTGAAACCTTGTCTCTACAAAAAATAAGAAAATTAGCCAGGTGTGATGGCATGCACCTATAGTCCCAGTTACTTGGGAGGCTGAGATCAGAGGATTGCTTGAGCCCTGGACGTCAAGGCTGCAGTGGGCCGTGATCATGCCACTGAACTCCAGCCTGGATGACAGAGCAAGACCCTGAGAGGGGAGGGGAGGAGAGGGGAGAGGAGGGGGAGGAGGAAGAGAGGGGAGAAAAGGGGGGAGGGGGAGGGGGAAGGGGGAGCGTATGGGAAGGGGAGGAAGACAGGGAGGGGGAGGGCAGAAAATACAATGAAGAACACCAAAAATAGAACTGATTAAGCAGAAGAAAAAATCTGTGAACTCAAAGATTATTAGAAAATACAGTGAGATGAGGAAAAAAATGAAAGAAGAAAGGCTGCAAGATTTAAGGAACAGTATCAAGCGAAACGATAAGAGAAAACCTTCCACATCTGGAGAGAAATATAAATATCCAGATATAAGAAACTCATGACATCAAAACATAAAATGTGGGGGGATGGAGTAAAAATTATTCACATAACTGTAGAAAAAAGCTAAATTACAGATCAATTTCCCTCATGAACATAGATATAAAAATACTAAAATACAGTTTGGCAAATTAAACCTAAAAATATAGTGAAAAGATAATATATCATGACCATCTATAATTTATGTCAAGAATGCAGGTTGGGCTAACATTAAAAATTAATCAATGTAATACACCATATTTAACCAAATAAAGAAGAAAATGATAAGAATGTCTCAGCTGATATAGAAGTAATCTTGAAAAAAATCCAATATCCATTCCTGATTACAGTCTCAGCAACCCAGGAATAGAAGGCAACTTCCTCAACCTGGTAAAAAAAAAAAAAAATCTAAAAAATACTTATAGCTAAAACATACTTAATGGTGAAAGACAATGTCTGTTCTCAACATTTCTATTCAACATTATGCCAGAAGTTCTAGCTAAGGCAAAAAGCAAGCAAAAACAAATAATCCAGTTTGGAAAGGAAGAAATGAAACTGTTTTCATTTGCACATAACATGATCATCTATGTAGAAAATCTGACTGATTAAATCTACAAAAATGCTACTAGATCCCGCAAGTGGTTTAACAGTGTTGCATGATACAAGATTGATATAAGAAAATCAATTGTAGGTCAAGCGCGGTAGCTCACACCTGTAATCCCAGTACTTTGGGAGGCAAAGGCTGGTGGATCACCTGAGGTCAGGAGTTCGACACCACCCTGACCAATGTGGTGAAACCCCATCTCTACTAAAAACACAAAAATTAGCCAGGCATGGTGGCGTGTGCCTGTAGTCCCAACTACTTGGGAGGCTGAGACAGGAGAATTGCTAGAACCCAGGAGGCGAAGATTGCAGTGAGACGAGATCGTACCACTGCACTCCAGTCCAGACAACAGAGTGAGACTCCATCTCAAAAGAAAAGAAAATAAATTGTATTTCTATGTATTAGCAAAGAACAATATGAAATCGAAATAAAACACAATAGCATAAAAATACCTGAAATAGGGATATATCTCACAAAAGATTTATAAAACCTGTACATGAAAAATTACCAACCCTCACGGAGAGAAACAAAATAGGCCCTAAATAAATGAATGATGGTCTGCACTTTCATCTTAAGAAACTAGAATACAGAGATACCATGTTCAATATTGTTAAGATATCAGTTCTCTCCAAATTGATCTATGGAATCAATATAATCCCAATCCCAATCAAAATCCCAACAGCCAGTTTTGTTCACTTTACAAGGTGATTCTAAGATTCATATGAAAATGCAAAGGACTTAAAATATCTAAAACAACATTGAGAAGAATAAAGTTGGAGAAATTGCACTACCTGGCTTCAATACTTATTATAAATTTACAGTCATCAAAACACAATGTTACTGGTGTACAGCAACAGACAAAGATATCAATGGAACAAAATTAAGAAAGCAGAAATACACCCACATAAATGTGGTCAGATGATTTTCAACAAAGTTGAAAAGGCAATTCAGTGGAAAAAGATAGTCTTTGAAAAATAGTGCTGTAACAATTAGACACCCAGATGCAAAAACGTTAATTTCATCCATCCCTCACATCACACACAAATATCAGCACAAAATGGGGAAGGGACTTAAATATAAGGTTTAAAACCAGAAAACTTCTACCAAAAAAAAAGGGGGGGGTGGAAGAGAGAGGAACTTTGTAACCTTGGATTAGGAAAGATTTCTTAGTTATAACAGTAAATTTATGATCCATTAAGAAATTGATAAATGGGGGTTTATCAAGATTAAGAATTTCTGCTTTTCCAAAGATTCTGTTAAGAAAATGAAAATACATGCCACAGACTGGGAAAAATTATTTGCAAATCACATATCAAATAAAGGAGTGAAAGAAGACAGATGAAAAAGAACATACACTATATAGCTCTATTTTATAAAATTCTAGAAAATGCAAATTAATCTCTAGTAACAGAAAGCAGATCAGTGGTTGCTAGGGATGAAGGATAAGGAATTACTAATAAGCAAAACAAAACTTTTGGCAGTGATGGATATGTGCAGCATCTTAACCATTGAGATGGTTGCACAGATA
This sequence comes from Macaca nemestrina, assembly GCF_043159975.1. Classification (NCBI taxonomy): domain Eukaryota; kingdom Metazoa; phylum Chordata; class Mammalia; order Primates; family Cercopithecidae; genus Macaca; species Macaca nemestrina. Next base: position 103,947,775 of record NC_092128.1, on the reverse strand, counting down.
AATACAGAAATCAAAACTTTTCAAATATTATACACTTCAAATGTATAATTTATGGTACAAAAGTTATACTTCAATTTACGCTTTTTTTCCTTAAATTATTATTATACTTTAAGTTCTAGGGTACATGTGCATAACGTACAGGTTTGTTACATATGTATACTTGTGCCATGTTGGTGTGCTGCACCCATCAACTCGTCAGCACCCATCAACTTGTCATTTACATCAGGTATAACTCCCAATGCAATACCTCCCCCCTCCCACCTCCCCATGATAGGCCCCGGTGTGTGATGTTCCCCTTCCCGAGTCCAAGTGATCTCATTGTTCAGTTCCCACCTATGAGTGAGAACATGCGGTGTTTGGTTTTCTGTTCTTCTGATAGTTTGCGAAGAATGATGGTTTCCAGCTGCATCCATGTCCCTACAAAGGACATAAACTCATCCTTTTTGATGGCTGCATAGTATTCCATGGTGTATATGTGCCACATTTTCTTAATCCAGTCTGTCACTGATGGACATTTGGGTTGGTTCCAGGTCTTTGCTATTGTGAATAGTGCCGCAATAAACATATGTGTGCATGTGTCTTTATAGCAGCATGATTTATAATCCTTTGGATATATACCCAGTAATGGGATGGCTGGGTCATATGGTACATCTAGTTCTAGATCCTTCAGGAATCGCCATACTGTTTTCCATAATGGTTGAACTAGTTTACAATCCCACCAACAGTGTAAAAGTGTTCCTATTTCTCCACATCCTCTCTAGCACCTGTTGTTTCCTGACTTTTTAATGATTGCTATTCTAACAGGTGTGAGATGGTATCTCATTGTGGTTTTGATTTGCATTTCTCTGATGGCCAGTGATGATGAGCATTTTTTCATGTGTCTGTTGGCTGTATGAATGTCTTCTTTTGAGAACTGTCTGTTCATATCCTTTGCCCACCTTTTGATGGGGTTGCTTGTTTTTTTCTTATATATTTGATTGAGTTGTTTGTAGGTTCTGGATATTAGACCTTTGTCAGATGAGTAGATTGCAAAAATGTTCTCCCATTCAGTAGGTTCTCTGTTCAATGTGATGGTAGTTTCTTTTGCTGTGCAGAAGCTCATTAGTTTAATGAGATCCCATTTGTCAATTTTGGCTTTTGCGGCCGTTGCTTTTGGTGTTTTAGACATGAAGTCTTTGCCCATGCCTATGTCCTGAATGGTACTACCTAGGGGTTCCTCTAGGGTTTTTGTGGTGTTAGGTCTAAGATTTAAGTCTCTAATCCATCTTGAATTAATTTTTGTATAAGGAGTAAGGAAAGGATCCAGTTTCAGCTTTCTACTTATGGCTAGCCAATTTTCCCAGCACCATTTATTAAATAGGGAATCCTTTCCCCATTTCTTGTTTCTCTCAGGTTTGTCAAAGATCAGATGGCTGTAGATGTGTGGTATTATTTCTGAGGACTCTGTTCTGTTCCATTGGTCTATATCTCTGTTTTGGTACCAGTACCATGCTGTTTTGGTTACTGTAGCCTTGTAGTATAGTTTGAAGTCAGGTAGCGTGATGCCTCCAGCTTTGTTCTTTTGACTTAGGATTGTCTTGGCAATGCGGGCTCTTTTTTGGTTCCATATGAACTTTAAAGCAGTTTTTTCCAATTCTGTGAAGAAACTCATTGGTAGCTTGATGGGGATGGCATTGAATCTATAAATAACCTTGGGCAGTTTGGCCATTTTCACGATATTGATTCTTCATATCCATGAGCATGGTATGTTCTTCCATTTGTTTGTGTCCTCTTTTATTTCACTGGGCAGTGGTTTGTAATTCTCCTTGAAGAGGTCCTTTACATCCCTTGTAAGTTGGATTCCTAGGTATTTTCTTCCTTTGAAGCAATTGTGAATGGAAGTTCATTCATGATTTGGCTCTCTGTTTATCTGTTACTGGTGTATAAGAATGCTTGTGATTTTTGCACATTAATTTTGTATCCTGAGACTTTGCTGAAGTTGCTTATCAGCTTAAGGAGATTTTGGGCTGAGACAATGGGGTTTTCTAAATATACAATCATGTCATCTGCAAAGAGGGACAATTTGACTTCTTCTTTTCCTAACTGAATACCCTTGATTTCTTTCTCTTGCCTGATTGCCCTAGCCAGAATGTCCAACACTATGTTGAATAGGAGTGGTGAGAGAGGGCATCCCTGTCTTGTGCCAGTTTTCAAAGGGAATTTTTCCAGTTTTTGCCCATTCAGTATGATATTGGCTGTGGGTTTGTCAAAAATAGCTCTTATTATTTTGAGGTATATTCCATCAATACCGAATTTATTAAGCGTTTTTAGCATGAAGGGCTGTTGAATTTTGTCAAAAGCCTTTTCTGCATCTATTGAGATAATCATGTGGTTCTTGTCTTTGGTTCTGTTTATATGCTGGATTATGTTTATTGATTTGCAAATGTTGAACCAGACTTGCATCCCAGGGATGAAGCCCACTCGATCATGGTGGATAAGCTTTTTGATGTGCTGCTGAATCCCGTTTGCCAGTATTTTATTGAGGATTTTTGCATCGATGTTCATCAGGGATATTGGTCTAAAATTCTCTTTTTTTGTTGTGTCTCTGCCAGGCTTTGGTATCAGGATGATGTTGGCCTCATAAAATGAGTTAGGGAGGATTCCTTCTTTTTCTATTGATTGGAATAGTTACAGAAGGAATGGTACTAGCTCCTCCTTGTACCTCTGGTAGAATTCAGCTGTGAAACCATCTGGTCCTGGACTTTTTTTGGTTGGTAGGCTATTAATTATTGCCTCAATTTCAGAGCCTGCTATTGGTCTATTCAGGGATTCAACTTCTTCCTGGTTTAGTCTTGGAAGAGTGTAAGTGTCCAGGAAATTATCCATTTCTTCTAGATTTTCCAGTTTATTTGCATAGTGGTGTTTATAGTATTCTCTGATGGTAGTTTGTATTTCTGTGGGGTCGGTGGTGATATCCCCTTTATCATTTTTTATTGCATCTATTTGATTCTTCTCTCTTTTCTTCTTTATTAGTCTTGCTAGCGGTCTGTCAATTTTGTTGATCTTTTCAAATAGCAACTCCTGGATTCATTGATTTTTTGGAGGGTTTTTTGTGTCTCTATCTCCTTCAGTTCTGCTCTGATCTTAGTTATTTCTTGCCTTCTGCTAGCTTTTGAATGTGTTTGCTCTTGCTTCTCTAGTTCTTTTAATTGTTATGCTAGGGTGTCAATTTTAGATCTTTCCTGCTTTCTCTTGTGGGCATTTAGTGCTATAAATTTCCCTCTACACACTGCTTTAAATGTGTCCCAGAGATTCTGGTATGTTGTATCTTTGTTCTCATTGGTTTCAAAGAACATCTTTATTTCTGCCTTCATTTCGTTATGTACCCAGTAGTCATTCAGGAGCAGGTTGTTCAGTTTCCATGTAGTTGAGCGGTGTTGATTGAGTTTCTTAGACCTGAGTTCTAGTTTGATTGCACTGTGGTCTGAGAGACAGTTTGTTATAATTTCTGTTCTTGTACATTTGCTGAGGAGTGCTTTACTTCCAATCATGTGGTCAATTTTGGAATAAGTGCGATGTGGTGCTGAGAAGAATGTATATTCTGTTGATTTGGGGTGGAGATTTCTATAGATGTCTATTAGGTCTGCCTGCTGCAGAGATGAGTTCAATTCCTGGATATCCTTGTTAACTTTCTGTCTCGTTGATCTGTCTAATGTTGACAGTGGAGTGTTGAAGTCTCCCATTATTATTGTATGGGAGTCTAAGTCTCTTTGTAAGTCTCTAAGGACTTGCTTTATGAATCTGGGTGCTCCTGTATTGGGTGCATATATATTTAGGATAGTTAGCTCTTCCTGTTGAATTGATCCCTTTACCATTATGTAATGGCCTTCTTTGTCTCTTTTGATCTTTGATGGTTTAAAGTCTGTTTTATCAGAGACTAGTATTGCAACCCCTGCTTTTTTTTGTTCTCCATTTGCTTGGTAAATCTTCCTCCATCCCTTTGTTTTGAGCCTATGTGTGTCTCTGCGTGTGAGATGGGTCTCCTGAATACAGCAGACTGATGGGTCTTGACTCTTTATCCAGTTTGCCCGTCTGTGTCTTTTAATTGGAGCATTTAGTCCATTTACATTTAAGGTTAATATTGTTATGTGTGAACTTGATCCTGCCATTATGATATTAACTGGTTATTTTGCTCATTAGTTGATGCAGTTTCTTCCTAGCCTCGATGGTCTTTACATTTTGGCATGTTTTTGCAATGGCTGGTACCGGTTATTCCTTTCCATGTTTAGTGCTTCCTTCAGGGTCTCTTGTAAGGCAGGCCTAGTGGTGACAAAGTCTCTAAGCATTTGCTTATCTGTAAAGGATTTTATTTCTCCTTCACTTATGAAACTTAGTTTGGCTGGATATGAAATTCTGGGTTTAAAATTCTTTTCTTTAAGAATGTTGAATATTGGCCCCCACTCTCTTCTGGCTTGGAGAGTTTCTGCCGAGAGATCTGCTGTTAGTCTGATGGGCTTCCCTTTGTGGGTAACCCGACCTTTCTCTCTGGCTGCCCTTAAGATTTTTTCCTTCATTTCAACTTTGGTGAATCTGGCAATTATGTGTCTTGGAGTTGCTCTTCTCGAGGAGTATCTTTGTGGCGTTCTCTGTATTTCCTGGATTTGAATGTTGGCCTGCCCTACTAGGTTGGGGAAGTTCTCCTGGATGATATCCTGAAGAGTGTTTTCCAACTTGGTTCCATTTTCCCCCTCACTTTCAGGCACCCCAATCAGACGTAGATTTGGTCTTTTTACATAATCCCATACTTCTTGCAGGCTTTGTTCATTTCTTTTTCTTCTTTTTTCTTTTGGTTTCTCTTCTCGCTTCATTTCGTTCATTTGATCCTCAATCGCTGATACTCTTTCTTCTAGTTGATCGAGTCGGTTACTGAAGCTTGTGCATTTGTCACGTATTTCTCGTGTCATGGTCTTCATCTCCTTCATTTCGTTTATGACCTTCTCTGCATTAGTTACTCTAGCCATCGATTCTTCCACTTTTTTTTCAACATTTTTAGTTTCTTTGCGCTGGGTACGTAATTCCTCCTTTAGCTCTGAGAAGTTTGATGGACTGAAGACTTCTTCTCTCATCTCATCAAAGTCATTCTCCGTCCAGCTTTGATCCGTTGCTGGCGATGTGCTGCGCTCCTTTGCCGGGGGAGAGGCGCTCTTATTTTTGGAATTTCCAGCTTTTCTGCCCTGCTTTTTCCCCATCTTTGTGGTTTTATCTGCCGCTGGTCTTTGATGATGATGGTGACGTACTGATGGGGTTTTGGTGTAGGTGTCCTTCCTGTTTGATAGTTTTCCTTCTAACAGTCAGGACCCTCAGCTGTAGGTCTGCTGGAGATTGCTTGAGGTCCACTCCAGACCCTGTCAGCTGCTGCAGCCTGACCAGGGAGAGCTGAAGCAGGGCGCGGCATCGCCTCACCTGGGAAGCGCAAGGGGGAAGGGAATCCCTTTTCCTAGCCAGGGGAACTGAGACACACAACACCGGGAAAATCAGGTAACTCCCACCCCAATACTGTGCTTTAAGCAAACGGGCACACCAGGAGATTATATCCCACACCTGGCCGGGAGGGTCCCACGCCCACGGAGTGTCCCTCATTGCTAGCACTGCAGTGTGCGATACTGCCACAAGGCAGCAGCTAGGCTGTGGGAGGGGCGCCCACCATTGCTGAGGCTTAAGTAGGTAAACAAAGCCGCTGGGAAGCTCCAACTGGGTGGAGCTCACAGCAGCTCAAGGAAACCTGCCTGTCTCTGTAGACTCCACCTCTGGGGACAGGGCACAGTAAACAACAACAAAAGCAGCAGAAACTTCTGCAGACGCAAATGACTCTGTCTGACAGCTTTGAAGAGAGCAGTGGATCTCCCAACACGGAGGTTGAGATCTGAGAAGGGACAGACTGCCGGCTCAAGTGGGTCCCTGACCCCTGAGTAGCCTAACTGGGAGACATCCCCCACTAGGGGCAGTATGACACCCCACACCTCACAGGGTGGAGTACACCCGTGAGAGGAAGCTTCCAAAGCAAGAATCAGACAGGTACACTCGCTGTTCAGCAATATTCTATCTTCTGCAGCCTCTGCTGCTGATATCCAGGCAAACAGGGTCTGGAGTGGACCTCAAGCAATCTCCAGCAGACCTACAGCTGAGGGTCCTGACTGTTAGAAGGAAAACTATCAAACAGGAAGGACACCTACACCAAAACCCCATCAGTACGTCACCATCATCATCAAAGACCAGCGGCAGATAAAACCACAAAGATGGGGAAAAAGCAGGGCAGAAAAGCTGGAAATTCCAAAAATAAGAGCGCCTCTCCCCCGGCAAAGGAGCGCAGCACATCGCCAGCAACGGATCAAAGCTGGACGGAGAATGACTTTGATGAGATGAGAGAAGAAGTCTTCAGTCCATCAAACTTCTCAGAGCTAAAGGAGGAATTACGTACCCAGCGCAAAGAAACTAAAAATGTTGAAAAAAAAGTGGAAGAATCGATGGCTAGAGTAACTAATGCAGAGAAGGTCATAAACGAAATGAAGGAGATGAAGACCATGACACGAGAAATACGTGACAAATGCACAAGCTTCAGTAACCGACTCGATCAACTAGAAGAAAGAGTATCAGCGATTGAGGATCAAATGAACGAAATGAAGCGAGAAGAGAAACCAAAAGAAAAAAGAAGAAAAAGAAATGAACAAAGCCTGCAAGAAGTATGGGATTATGTAAAAAGACCAAATCTACGTCTGATTGGGGTGCCTGAAAGTGAGGGGGAAAATGGAACCAAGTTGGAAAACACTCTTCAGGATATCATCCAGGAGAACTTCCCCAACCTAGTAGGGCAGGCCAACATTCAAATCCAGGAAATACAGAGAACGCCACAAAGATACTCCTCGAGAAGAGCAACTCCAAGACACATAATTGCCAGATTCACCAAAGTTGAAATGAAGGAAAAAATCTTAAGGGCAGCCAGAGAGAAAGGTCGGGTTACCCACAAAGGGAAGCCCATCAGACTAACAGCAGATCTCTCGGCAGAAACTCTCCAAGCCAGAAGAGAGTGGGGGCCAATATTCAACATTCTTAAAGAAAAGAATTTTAAACCCAGAATTTCATATCCAGCCAAACTAAGTTTCATAAGTGAAGGAGAAATAAAATCCTTTACAGATAAGCAAATGCTTAGAGACTTTGTCACCACTAGGCCTGCCTTACAAGAGACCCTGAAGGAAGCACTAAACATGGAAAGGAATAACCGGTACCAGCCATTGCAAAAACATGCCAAAATGTAAAGACCATCGAGGCTAGGAAGAAACTGCATCAACTAATGAGCAAAATAACCAGTTAATATCATAATGGCAGGATCAAGTTCACACATAACAATATTAACCTTAAATGTAAATGGACTAAATGCTCCAATTAAAAGACACAGACGGGCAAACTGGATAAAGAGTCAAGACCCATCAGTCTGCTGTATTCAGGAGACCCATCTCACACGCAGAGACACACATAGGCTCAAAACAAAGGGATGGAGGAAGATTTACCAAGCAAATGGAGAACAAAAAAAAGCAGGGGTTGCAATACTAGTCTCTGATAAAACAGACTTTAAACCATCAAAGATCAAAAGAGACAAAGAAGGCCATTACATAATGGTAAAGGGATCAATTCAACAGGAAGAGCTAACTATCCTAAATATATATGCACCCAATACAGGAGCACCCAGATTCATAAAGCAAGTCCTTAGAGACTTACAAAGAGACTTAGACTCCCATACAATAATAATGGGAGACTTCAACACTCCACTGTCAACATTAGACAGATCAACGAGACAGAAAGTTAACAAGGATATCCAGGAATTGAACTCATCTCTGCAGCAGGCAGACCTAATAGACATCTATAGAAATCTCCACCCCAAATCAACAGAATATACATTCTTCTCAGCACCACATCGCACTTATTCCAAAATTGACCACATGATTGGAAGTAAAGCACTCCTCAGCAAATGTACAAGAACAGAAATTATAACAAACTGTCTCTCAGACCACAGTGCAATCAAACTAGAACTCAGGTCTAAGAAACTCAATCAACACCGCTCAACTACATGGAAACTGAACAACCTGCTCCTGAATGACTACTGGGTACATAACGAAATGAAGGCAGAAATAAAGATGTTCTTTGAAACCAATGAGAACAAAGATACAACATACCAGAATCTCTGGGACACATTTAAAGCAGTGTGTAGAGGGAAATTTATAGCACTAAATGCCCACAAGAGAAAGCAGGAAAGATCTAAAATTGACACCCTAGCATAACAATTAAAAGAACTAGAGAAGCAAGAGCAAACACATTCAAAAGCTAGCAGAAGGCAAGAAATAACTAAGATCAGAGCAGAACTGAAGGAGATAGAGACACAAAAAACCCTCCAAAAAATCAATGAATCCAGGAGTTGCTATTTGAAAAGATCAACAAAATTGACAGACCGCTAGCAAGACTAATAAAGAAGAAAAGAGAGAAGAATCAAATAGATGCAATAAAAAATGATAAAGGGGATATCACCACCGACCCCACAGAAATACAAACTACCATCAGAGAATACTATAAACACCACTATGCAAATAAACTGGAAAATCTAGAAGAAATGGATAATTTCCTGGACACTTACACTCTTCCAAGACTAAACCAGGAAGAAGTTGAATCCCTGAATAGACCAATAGCAGGCTCTGAAATTGAGGCAATAATTAATAGCCTACCAACCAAAAAAAGTCCAGGACCAGATGGTTTCACAGCTGAATTCTACCAGAGGTACAAGGAGGAGCTAGTACCATTCCTTCTGTAACTATTCCAATCAATAGAAAAAGAAGAAATCCTCCCTAACTCATTTTATGAGGCCAACATCATCCTGATACCAAAGCCTGGCAGAGACACAACAAAAAAAGAGAATTTTAGACCAATATCCCTGATGAACATCGATGCAAAAATCCTCAATAAAATACTGGCAAACGGGATTCAGCAGCACATCAAAAAGCTTATCCACCATGATCGAGTGGGCTTCATCCCTGGGATGCAAGTCTGGTTCAACATTTGCAAATCAATAAACATAATCCAGCATATAAACAGAACCAAAGACAAGAACCACATGATTATCTCAATAGATGCAGAAAAGGCTTTTGACAAAATTCAACAGCCCTTCATGCTAAAAACGCTTAATAAATTCGGTATTGATGGAATATACCTCAAAATAATAAGAGCTATTTTTGACAAACCCACAGCCAATATCATACTGAATGGGCAAAAACTGGAAAAATTCCCTTTGAAAACTGGCACAAGACAGGGATGCCCTCTCTCACCACTCCTATTCAACATAGTGTTGGACGTTCTGGCTAGGGCAATCAGGCAAGAGAAAGAAATCAAGGGTATTCAGTTAGGAAAAGAAGAAGTCAAATTGTCCCTCTTTGCAGATGACATGATTGTATATTTAGAAAACCCCATTGTCTCAGCCCAAAATCTCCTTAAGCTGATAAGCAACTTCAGCAAAGTCTCAGGATACAAAATTAATGTGCAAAAATCACAAGCATTCTTATACACCAGTAACAGATAAACAGAGAGCCAAATCATGAATGAACTTCCATTCACAATTGCTTCAAAGGAAGAAAATACCTAGGAATCCAACTTACAAGGGATGTAAAGGACCTCTTCAAGGAGAATTACAAACCACTGCTCAGTGAAATAAAAGAGGACACAAACAAATGGAAGAACATACCATGCTCATGGATACGAAGAATCAATATCGTGAAAATGGCCATACTGCCCAAGGTTGTTTACAGATTCAATGCCATCCCCATCAAGCTACCAATGAGTTTCTTCACAGAATTGGAAAAAACTGCTTTAAAGTTCATATGGAACCAAAAAAGAGCCCGCATTGCCAAGACAATCCTAAGTCAAAAGAACAAAGCTGGAGGCATCACGCTACCTGACTTCAAACTATACTACAAGGCTACAGTAACCAAAACAGCATGGTACTGGTACCAAAACAGAGATATAGACCAATGGAACAGAACAGAGTCCTCAGAAATAATACCACACATCTACAGCCATCTGATCTTTGACAAACCTGAGAGAAACAAGAAATGGGGAAAGGATTGCCTATTTAATAAATGGTGCTGGGAAAATTGGCTAGCCATAGTAGAAAGCTGAAACTGGATCCTTTCCTTACTCCTTATACGAAAATTAATTCAAGATGGATTAGAGGCTTAAATCTTAGACCTAATACCATAAAAACCCTAAAAGAAAACCTAGGTAGTACCATTCAGGACAAGGGCATGGGCAAAGACTTCATGTCTAAAACACCAAAAGCAACGGCAGCAAAAGCCAAAATTGACAAATGGGATCTCATTAAACTAAAGAGCTTCTGCACAGCAAAAGAAAATACCATCAGAGTGAACAGGCAACCTACAGAATGGGAGAAAATTTTTGCAATCTACTCATCTGACAAAGGGCTAATATCCAGAACCTACAAAGAACTCAAACAAATTTACAAGAAAAAAACAAACAACTCCATCAAAATGTGGGCAAAGGATATGAACAGACATTTCTCAAAAGAAGACATTCATACAGCCAACAGACACATGAAAAAATACTCATCATACTGGCCATCAGAGAAATGCAAATCAAAACTACAATGAGATACCATCTCACACCAGTTAGAATGGCGATCATTAAAAAGTCAGGAAACAACAGGTGCTGGAGAGGATGTGGAGAAATAGGAACACTTTTACACTGTTGGTGGGATTGTAAACTAGTTCAACCATTATGGAAAACAGTATGGCGATTCCTCAAGGATCTAGAACTAGAAGTACCATATGACCCAGCCATCCCATTACTGGGTATATACCCAAAGGATTATAAATCATGCTGCTATAAAAACACATGCACACGTATGTTTATTGCGGCACTATTCACAATAGCAAAGACTCGGAATCAACCCAAATGTCCATCAGTGACAGATTGGATTAAGAAAATGTGGCACATATACACCATGGAATACTATGCAGCCATTAAAAAGGATGAGTTTGTGTCCTTTGTTGGGACATGGATGCAGCTGGACTCGGGAAGGGGAACATCACACACCAGGGCCTATCATGGGGAGGGGGGAGGGGGGAGGGATTGCACTGGGAGTTATACCTGATGTAAATGACGAGTTGATGGGTGCTGACGAGTTGATGGGTGCAGCACACCAACATGGCACAAGTATACATATGTAACAAACCTGTACGTTATGCACATGTACCCTAGAACTTAAAGTATAATAATAATAATAATAAAAGAAAAAAAAAATTTGGTGTTCAACATATAATTTCCAACTATGTTCCTAAGGTAGTATAGAAGACCCAAGAAACTAATAAGTTTATGCAAGATGTTACAAAAGGTAGTGAGTCTGCCTTTTTCATAATCCAAGTTTGTTATAAGAAAATTGACTAAAAAACAAGGAGGTAAAAGAAGAGAAGAGATGGGAGAAAGAACCCAAAAGGTAAAAAATATTTTGCTAACAATATACATATAAACATCTCCAAACTCAATTCACACTTAAGAATAGAATAATTGCAATAGAATATTTAATTTTGAAGATTTTTCAGAGTTTCATATAAATAAAAAATTTGAAATACTGCAAATTAATAAAAAATAAATTTTAAACATTTTAAGTAGTTAATAACACAGAAGTTGACTTACCATAAATTTCTACACCTTGTGAAAAGTATTGTTTGTATCCTAAATCTTATCCACTAATGCAAAGGAAAAGATGCATCTCATAGCCAACAGTGCTGATTTTTAATGAAGGATTTAAAAGGGTGGATTTAATTCCAAGATTTTATTCTTCAATTCTACCCCACCACCAAGAAAGTTAAGGACATGACACAGTAAAAACCTTGGTTACTAAGGATGTTTTATCCAATAAATCTTCTTTCATTTCTAAGCCACTCAGAAAGAAAACTGACACTTGGAGAAAGTCATACCATCACAGAATACCCCAAAAGTTCACTGAGATATTGAAGCATTAAATATGAAACCCTTCTAAACAACCATAGGCACAGGATGAACACCCTCTAGCTTCTGTGGACAGCAGAATAAAAGAGTACAAAAAGCATCTACTTATGAGATTACTTTTCAGAGACATAAGAATATACTTTCAAAGGTACATATACAAAAGCCCACAATGAAGATAAATAATAAATATTTATACACTTAGAAGAAAGATATATCCAAAAACCTACCACAAAGATGAATAGTAAATATTTACATTCCAAGCCAAAAAAAAATCACAGTCTAAAGAGAAACACTTGATGTTTTTATTTCTGAATACTGTAGCAAAATAATTATTACGATAATTTTAATCAAACTTAAAAGGAACACCTTATTACCTTGTTGATATAAGCTATTCACCTTTGAACAGGCAAAGGAGGGAAAAATCCTTGAGGCATTTTTATACTCTTACTTAACAATTATCTGATAATTACCCCATCATTATCTGCTGATGAAGGATTCCATTCTAAATTCTTAGCATTTTTGATGCTGCAGGCATGTTATTTCAAAAGCCTTACCTGGGAAGAGGCTAAGAAGACTGACTGGAGATTTGTTGGTATCAATAGTAATTTTGTGGCTTGCAGTTTTTGAAGGCTGACCTGGTAGGCAAATTAACTTTAGGGGAAGTCTAAATTTACATTGGATAACTCGAGGAATGCCTGAAATAAAAGAGAGATATGTAGATTCATAGACTTGACAAACAATTTGGCAAAAAAAAAGTTGTACTACTAATAGTTTGAGCAGCAACATATCTTTGTTTGTTTGCTGCCTGCCTATTTTGTTTAACAAAGCTGAAATAACGGTAAATCATTATCATGATTCATATTTCATTACTATTTTCAAAAGGTACAAATCAAAAATAAAATTTTAAAAGAACCACAGACATGAGCTCTGTCTTTAATAGCAGTATCGTATTTTTTAAATCATCACATTTGGATATTATATAAAACATTATAGTGACTTACATTCAATTACTGAACTAAGTCTTTAAGACCTTCAGAGTTCTAGCCCTAATCCAAGGCTATCAGCAAACATGAGCAAAGAATATGAAGTTTCTATCATATCTTTAAGACTCTATATTACCATATCTAAAAATTTCTCTATCAAAAACATTTTAAATCTTTAGCTTTTTTTACTTGATGAAGATTGAAATTATGAACAGGAAAGCAGGATTTGCTCTTCTGTTCTATTGAAATCCATGTCCATTTTACACATTAGTATGTAGAATATTACCTTTATATGAATTATACTTTTCTCAAACCTTTTAACTTTACATATCACTTTAAGTGACATTTTGGAAGGCTTACATAGCCATTCAGTTGTCAAGTGATTTTAATACTCATACATGCATACCAAAATAGGTAACTGAATATATGGCAATGAAAGTTTCATATTAAAATTTATATAAAGCTTTACAAAATCATTTTCAATATTTTTACAGAAAATGAAATTGAAACCAAAGCAAATTAGGCTCTCTACTTATAAATCTAGAAAAGCAATACTAAAATCCTAGTTTTCTCTCCTTTTTTTCTAGAACTCTGTTTTTGACTGGTTAAGATGAAAGATAATATATAGAAGCCTATGTTGTGCCATAGTACTGTAGAAAAACTGAACACTCAAAATGTTCTAACTCTGCTTGATGAATCCACACATTAATTCCTTTATTTCTTTATAGAGGAGTCAGGGAGCCACTTAAAAATAGCAACAGCAGAAGCAGTTAGTTTGGAGACATGATCCCAAAGCAGGATCCCTGGAATTAGCAATATATTTGGCTAAAGTCAATTGGAATTATATGTCTTACTCCACATCCAAGCTGAGAGTATACTTTTCAGTAGTACTTGTTCACTAGGATAGTGAGAAATCACCAACAATGGCAAGCATATTGATATATGAGGTCAATTAAATACTTTTTCAGAGCATGTGGAGCATATTTGTCATTCTCTTCAATATAATCTATTATCCATCAAGTTTTACGTAGCTCATTTTTTGCTCATAACCAACAGATGTTAAATTCACTTCTCCTGGAATACTAGATGCAAATTATAACTGGTGTCTCTTAAGAAAAGTCCCAGGGTATTATTTCATGACATTCTGTGAGGTTTTTAGAGGCATGTGTATTTGTACTTTACAATGATGAAATGTGTTGACTCAAAATGTTATGGTAACATGATCTAAGATACTGCACAAAGCACAACTATCAATATCACCACAAAAAAATTGCAAAGAACTACTTTCTCCAACTTCAAGGAAATTTCCATATATTCTATATATCCTCAAATTATGGAAACACACCCACTGAGTATGTTTCCTCTACAATAAGTAAACTGTAGAGAAAATTTCAGATTGTATCAATTAATAGATACAGTCTGGAAAGAACAAGGAAATTTAAACTTGTTTCCATCTCCTTCATTTCTAATGACTAGTAAAACAAAAACAAATGCTTCTTTTTCTGACACTTCTGTACATGCACAAAAAGAAACTATCTTCCATATACTTTCAACCAAATTCTGAGCTAATTGTTCAAACCAGAATTTGGCTGTGAATGTTCCTCTAAAACTATACCACTAAAAATGTAGCCACTACTCTACTTGGACCAGGTACTGACTGAATTCACAGTTAAAAAAAAAATTAAACATAATCAACAACACTGCCTGTAAGTGACTGAGCCTATATATTTGAAGATTATTACCCTAAATCTCCATGAACCCAGAGCTAAAGAAACTGGTAGTGTATATGTTTTCAGAAATCGAAACAAAAGGATTGCAAGCACTAATAAACCCAAGAAGGAAAATACATTATAACTCAATTTACAGTTCAGTTAGGTCAGTTAATGACAATATCACACACTAGGGCAATGGTTTGCAGTTGCTAAGATTTGTAGAACCCCTCCAGAATATCTTTTGTCTGCAGGAATTATAAGCCTGTTTCATAGGACATTTGGAAAACATTACTTTGAAAAATGATGACACTCATCCTTAATAAAATGATTATGGTTATTTTTTAAATGATGGCAGCTTGAAAAGTTTTACCATTAGGGAGAAATAAAGAGTTATGAAACCCTTAAAAAAAACTAGTCTACGGAAACCATCCCTTAGAAGAAAAATTAGAAAGTTACTATTTTATAACACTTACTATCAAATTAAAATCCAAGGATTTTACAATACAATCTCTAGTTTTTAGACATGGGGTTTATCAGAGGCACATTTCTACTGGGATTTACACCTTCTTAGGAAACCTGAAGTGTAAATTTGGCTACCAATTACTCTTCAGGCTGTAATTGTGTCTAAGAACCTGAAGCCAAAGACTAATAGAGGCATGTGTGGGTGTATGTGTTTGTAATAAAGAAGGAAAAGAACTACATGTATTTAGAGACTTTTCACAGTTGCTAGTAGAACAGCTTTCAACTTAGTTGAAAGAGACTAATTGTTCCTAACTTTGCCTACCATCAGCAATATTTTCTCTCTATAGTTGGCAAAGCAGTCTCCATATCTGGCTTATTGAATTCTCTGAGTGTTACGCTGAGAGAAAAGAAACTTTTGTCATTTATTTTACTCCAATATTGGCCTAGTCATTTATCAGACTGACTGTTCTGCAGTTCTTTTTACCAGATATAATCACCTCTCCTTCAAACACTTCCCTTTCTAACCTACTAGAGGAAATGGATAGTCGTAACTACTATGGTGCAATTAATCACAAAATTATTTAACACTCAGAGAGAATATTCTCATCAAAACCAGCTCTAACAGAGTATTTTATTTCCAGGAAGAGACTTCTAATTACATCTGGCACACCCCAAAATCCCAGTATTACTGTCAAATTGGAAGCCAAAATGTGCTTTAAAGAAATAAAAGAAAAAAGAACATAAAAAATATGTATATATGAATAAAATAACTATACCTATATATTACACAGCTATATAATGCCTTTAGAACGCTTTCCAGGGGCCTGCTAGAGTAATTTCATATTGAAAACAAGGAACCCCAAAGCAGTAGCAAAGTCTGGTAGCCAGAACTTCCTTGATTCCTTCCTGTTATGTCTGGCTACGTACTGTGCTTCATCTGCAGTCATGTTTTACACTGCCCACATCATGTAACTTTAATGCAGAAATAATGGAGACTAACCCTTATGGGACAACATAAAACCTCGTTTGCCTCTCTTTTTCCACATATAAAAGCAGAACTGCTTATCTGCAATACAGCCAGAACAGATCGAGACAATAAAATGGATCAGTCTTTGAAATATGAAGCCTTGTGTGTAAGTAAGATCTAAGTGGCAACATATTATTTTCTTGCCTCCTAGGTGCCATTGAATATTTCAACTCCACTCCCTAAAGCTTAATTATAATTTTAAAATATATCAAAGAGATTATTAAAACCAGCTTTCACTTTGTATTGAAACGCTGCAATTTCTATAAATTGTGGGGTTTTTTCCTCATAGTTTGGGCTGAATTTACAGTAAGAAGGAATAAATTTCTTTGAACAATAACCTTAACTGATTTTTTAAACTTAAAACTAATCATTTAAATAATAATATGATATTTTACAAAATTCAGTCCAAAATCTTAAAAATTACATGCAATCTAGCTAATTAAAATGTAAATATTCATTATTATCAGGTTATTTGTTAATGACCCAAAGTCTAATTGGACAAGTATACTTTGTGTTATTAAGCTAATCATTTACTTCTATTAAAACACTTATCATATAAATACATATATATATATATATCTTCCAGATATCAAGATGACATATGCTATGCAACTCAGGTTGTTGGCATCACCCAAAATGCATGAGTAAATATTGCCACTATCTTTAAGTCATTTCATTATATTTATTTAATTATTACTAATTAATATTGCTATCTAAAATGTATCTTAAAATAACTTGTAAAGATAAGCTACCACATTAAGTCTATATCTAAGAGGAAAAATAATCAGAGATACTTGTAGTGCCTGCTATGTACTCTGTTAATATGCAATTCAAAGATGAGTGCTTGACCCCTGCCCTCAAAAAGCTCAAAACCTACAAGTAGAACCTAAGGAACAAACTTAATTAAGCTCATATTATGATCAGAATTATAGGAGAGTCAAGCAAAATATTTGGGGAAAACAAAGTGAGTAACAACACTGACCCAAGCAAGTTAGAGGGGGTCAGACCTTTGATAACATTCCCCTACAAATTCTAAACAAGACAAGGAATAGGCCCGCAGAGCGAACACATGCACCATTCTTATCACAGAGAGGTGAATCTCTAGGAGCATGTAGAAAAACACAATTTAGAATTCAGTGACAAATACCCTTTTTTAAAACTCTTTCTTTCTTTTGAGTAAAATAACAGAGCATGCAGCTAAATAACCGGTGACTTGCAGAAATAAGTTGTCAACGACACCTTTAATATTTTTCAAAAAAGACATTCTATTCTTACTCCTAATTTCATTCTTTTTCATGACTCTGAAACAACTAATAATGACAAGTCTCTGTGGAAACATCTACTATGCTCTCCATAGCAGAATCAAGGCACTGTATCATCCTAAAGAAGTTTTTCTAGTTAAAAGAGCAGTCCATAAGAAGAGTTCATTCATGGTATAATACCAATTCAATTCATCAACCAAATTTCAGTTCTGAAATTCATTTTTTTCTAAATTATCTTTACACTTACCATCAGGATTTCGATCTATCCATCACAGGCAATGCAAAAAGGGGTACGGGAAAAAGAATGCAACAAATTATTTGTGGTAAAGTTACAACACAAATTTGACACATAACTGCTTAAAATACAAATTAAAATTTCAAGATTCTCACAGATGACTTAAATGACTCTCCAGTCAAACACAAGTCAATTCACAATTGAAGAGTATAACATAAATAAATGAAATCCGACAATACATTTGTTTATATTTCCATTCTCAGAAGTCTAAGAGAATGTGTTATTCCAGTGTAAATGTGGAAAAAAAAAAAAAAAAGTAAAGATATATGATCTAGCCAAACAGCAAAAAAGACTCAATAAAGGGAAAAATACATAATATTAATATTTCCAGTTAGCTTTTGAATTTATTTTCTTTTAACTTTCCCCTTTAAAGTCAATCCAGTTCCTCTTTTTTATAATAATTTAAGTAGATAATACTATTGATAATGTCTCTTTTTGCTTCTCTTGGCATTCTGCAAACTTTCTCAATGTTAATTTCTAATTCACTTTCAACCAATACCAATGACTAGTAATCTTTTAAATTCTGTCTTTTAAATTACAGAAAAGCATAATAGCCAAAAATGGCTATGCAGGGGAGGAGCCTGGCCTCATCAGCTCCTGTGTGGGAGCCCCGGTATTCAATTTGCGAGGTGGAAAGCCGCTTAAAAAATTCCACCCTCCTCACTCTTCACTGTGTCCACATGCCTAATTCTTCCTGGTCATGAAATAAGAACACAGATTTAGCTAAACTAAGGACAAAAATCCTGCATCAATACTAGCCTTTAGTTCAAATAAATGAAGTCTGACTAGATAACATTCTTCTATTAGGAATAAAAATGTATCAGATTTGCTATTAACTGAAAAGAGGGAACCAAACATTACATATGGAAATCAGCTAAATAGACTTGTCACGAACTACTCATAACACATAAAAGTAATGAAAACATATGATTTTACTTAACAATAGAAAATAACATTTTCTCATTTAATTATATTTCACAGTATGTTTTCTCATCTTAAATGCATAAGCATTTTACTCATAACTCCAACAACTTAAAGGAATGATTAAGCCTGTATGCTTACCTGTTGGTCTGGAATAAGAAACAACAGCATTTCCTTCCAATTCTGATGGTGTATAACTTCTTTTCAGATAAACAGAAAAGCTTACTGTTCTAGTCAAATCTGGTGCTATAAGCAATATAAAAATAATATAAATTACATAAGTTGGGGCAATTGTTATTAACAACAGTTAAAATTTAATAAGCACTTACTACATGCCAGGTACTGTCATAAGCATTTTACATGAAGTAAGTCATTAAATCTTCACAACAAACCTGTGAGGTTGATACTATTATTATCCTTATTTTTTATGCATGAGAAAACTGGAATACAGAGAGATTAAGAAGCTTGCCTAAGACAGGGCACAGTGGTGGCTCACGCCTGTAATCCCAACACTTTGGGAGGCCTAGGTGGGCGGATCACATGAGTCCAGAAGTTCGAGACCAGCCTAGCCAACATGACAAAACCATATCTCTACTAAAAGTACAAAAAAATTAGCTGGGCATGGTGATGCCTGGAAGGTGGAGTTCGCAGTGAACCGAGATTGCTCCATTGCACTCCAGTCCAGGCAACAGAGTGAGACTCTGTCTCAAAAACAGAAACAAAAACAAAAAAAGAAGCTTGCCTAAGGCAACACAGCTACTAGGAATTGACTCCAGAACAAGGTACAAAGAAACTGGCATTCTACACCACTGCTGTTCTTTACTTCGAAGAACAGACAGCATGAACAAAGAAAACGGTACACAAAAGGGCAAGAGAATTTGGGAGGAAAATAGCAATTTATGATGGGTAGAACATAGACTGAAGGAGAAAATGGATGAGGGGGATTGAATGCTGTTACACAGTAGTCACTTAACAGATTGTGCATGCTCATCTGTGTTAACATATTTGGCCCCCAGCCTGTATTACAGAGCCATAAGAGATTTTTAACTGGAAAAAGTAAGTTACTCAGAATGTGTTTAAGATAGACAAATTGGAAGTGTTGCACAAAATCAGAAATGCAAGCAAAAGTTAAATGGCTGGGTATCACCTATGAAGTTACTTCACTCAATCATTTATTCATTCATTCTACAAAGATTTGTTGAATTCCTACTAATGGCAGGCACTCAGCTATGAGTTGGTTATATGGAGGCAAACAAAGAAAGATATGTTCTTGACTTCATGAATAAGAGATAGAAGCCTTAGCAGAAAAGCTATAGTAAACAAAAAAAGAAAAAAGACTTGAAAGGTAATTCAGATTATGTTAACAGGACTAATGACAATTTGGATGTAAATGGTTGGGAGTAAGAGATTCCACACAAAGAACGCTTACTAAGAGTTGCCATTAATGACATGTCTACTATTTTAAGCATTATTATGAATACCTTTTATAGATTTACTTTTTAATTAAATCCTCAAAACAACCTTGTAAGACAAATATCATTACCCCCTTTTTGCAGATTAAAATAAATGAGGCTCCAAGTGATTACCAATGTAGTTTTTGCCTAAGGTTACACATCAAGTGAGTGTAACTCAAACTCAGGCCAAACTCCAAAGTCCACATTAGTTCTTCAAACATTACTGATTCAACAAATAGATCAATAAAGAAACACCAATAAAGAAAGCCTTCTAAATTTTAGTATTTAAAAACAGACCAAGAGTGGTGGCTCACGCTTGTAATCTTAGTACTCTGGGAGGCCGAGATAGGCAGATTGCTTGAGCCCAGGAGTTCAAGACCAGCCTGGATAACATGGCGAAACCCCATCCCTACTAAAAATACAAAAAATTAGCCAGGTGGTGTTTTCCTATAGTCCCAGCTATTCAGGAGGCTGAGGTGAGAGGATCACTTGAACTCGGGAAGTCAAGGTTGCAGTAAGCCATGATCGTGCCACTGCACTCCAGCCTGGGCCAATGAGAATGAGACCCTGTCTCAAAAATAAATAAATAAATCAAAAACGATTATAGGTACAACAAGTTCAGAAAAGCACCTAGAAATCTGTAATCCTAAAAGATTAATTTGTCCCAACAATCATTGATTGAATGTTCACACTGATGTTAAGATGCTATAAGCAAAACAACACAATCAATTGATTATGGGATGATCCCAATCTCACCATTCAGACAAGAAATAATAGCCATTAAATGAACAAACTAGTATTTTTTTTTTTTTTACATTCACACCATGGTAGACTTTCAGCCAAAACAAAAAACTTACTCATAAATTCAAAGGTGAACTGATCACAAGTCAATTCTAATGGTGGTTGCACGTAGACTGATAATTTGGCTTTTTGCAATATCACTCTATTCTGCAGCGTGACCTAAGGAAACAGAAACTGTGATCAATAGAAAATTACATTTTATTCAAAACTACTTAAAAATAGCTAGTAAATAATTGGAAAATATTACCTGAGGAAAAAATGAGTAATCACAAAACATAATACAGTAAGTAATAGATTAAAATATTCTATCAAGTAGAAACTGTGCAAAAAAGTTAAACAGACTTTACTCAAAAGAATAAAGATTGGCAACATGTACATGCAAAGATGCTCAATATCCTCAGTTTTGAAGGAGATACAAACTAAAAACCACAATGAGATACTACTACATACCCAATAAAATGGCTATAACGAAAAGGACAGACAATAACACAGCAATGATGTGGAGAAACTGGAACCCTCATACATTGCCAGTGAAAATGTAAATTGGTACAGCTACTCTAAAAACAGTTTGGCAGTTTCTTCAAAGGTTAAACATAAATTTGACATATAACTTCACAATTCTATACCAAGGGAAATGAAAACATATGTCCACCCAAAATCTTATACACAAATGTTCACAGCAACAATATGCTAATAGCCAAAAAGCAGAAATAATCCAAATTCCCATCACAATGAATGAATAAACAAAATGTGATATATTCATACAATGAAATATTATTCAGCAATAAAAGAAATTAAATACATTCTGAATAATATTAATGGTAAAAACCATTAGCAGTTTTTTATATTCATGGAACCATGATAACAAATGTAAGTACATTATTTCATTTATATGCCACAACATGGGTGAACCTTGAAAACATGATGCTAAGTGAAAAAAATCTAGTCACAAAGAACCACATATTGTAGGATCCATTTATATGAAAAGTATAGAATAGGCAATCTATAGAGAAATAAAATAGATTAGGAGTTGCTTAGGGATGAGAGAGATGGGGAATGGAAGCTAACAGGTATGGCCTTTCCTTTAGGGGGCATAAAATGTTCTAAAATTAAATTGTGATAGTTGCAAAATTCTGTAAATATATTATACTAAAAATCATTGGATTGTAACTTTAAATAAGTGAACAATATAGTATCTAACTTATGTCTAAATAAAGCTATTTTAAAATGTTCTATCATGGTGACTCATACATCATGAGAAAAAAAATAAAATAAAATAAATAAATCACCATTCTATATGGTACCTTTTCCATACAGCAGTTCAGTCTAGTTACTAGACTTCGTTATATGAGACAGATACATACATTAACTAACATAATTCAAGGACCATTCTTATTGTTAAGAAAAGTAGTTTTGAAGTTTCTTTTCAATAAAAAGCAGGTATCACCTCTTCCTTGATTAAATATATATAATATTTTTATATACACAAGAATATACAATTGCCCCACAAAAATTATGTACATATAATTAGATTCAGTAAATGTATTAATTTTGAGTGATGTGAGTATTCTGCACAACTTAAAAATAAGTTAAAAACATAAAAATTTTGACTTGCAAAGGAAAATTCTTAAGACAACTATTGATGCAATTAAATATGATAAACACAATGAACAATGAATCCTCAATTTTTACTTCGTAAATCCTGGGAATACATAGGGAATCATCATGCCACAAACTAAACTTCCTTGATGATGTCTGGCCATTGTAAACATAATACCTTTTTAGTAAAACCCTGATGGTTATTATGGCAAGAAGACACCATCCAAGTGCTACAAACAACTTTCTTTCAACTAGCTAGTCCATTAAACAAACAGGACATAATTTAAATATTCTACTATTACAATAATATAATACTAGTCTGCACATATATTTTAAAATAAAAATAATAATATTAATGATTAAAAAACATTAGCAGTTTTCTATATTCATGGAACCATGCTAACAAATTATTTATGTTCCATTATTTAATTTACTCTTTATAAAAATGTTTGACAAGTACCATCATAAACCATTTTACAAAAGACTGTGGCTCAGAGATGCTAAGTAATTTGCCCAAGGCCACTTTGATTGTAAGTGGAAGAACCACAATTTAACTGCTATCTGCCAGAATCCAGAGCTCATGCCTTTAACCAACTGTGGTTAAGACTCAAAATAACTCTGCAAATGAAAAAGTATCCCTATTTTACAGTTAAAAAATAGAGGTTCAGAGAAGGTAAATAACATGTGCAAAGCCATCAATCCAACTAGAGAGTTGAAAATAGTGACCAAGAAATTCTCATGAGAGCTCAGTATTAAGTAAAAATGAAAATTCCTTTAAGTAGTAATAAGTCATTTGAAAAAAAGCAGTCTGACTTTTCCTGGCACAATGATGTCTACTTAGACAATAATCACAGAATTTTACATTGTAACAAGAAGGGTTTGCATTTGGTTTAGATGCACAATCATGATAGCTCTCATGCACATATTTATTGAATCCCAACAATGGGCTAGGCCCTTTCAAAATACAAATCAAGGAGTTAGGTAACGAAAATAACAACAGTAACAAAGAATAGTTGTGTTTGAGCCAAAAAAGAGTTAAAGACTTGGCTAGATTGTAAGTCTTACATTTTAACAGGAAAATAATTATAGAATATTAAGGAGAAAACATTGATACAAGAATTTTCCATGCTATTTTCTGCCTCTTATGAAATATAACCCTTAGGAAATATAATATGAAATTTTTATACTAGATATATAAATATCATGCCAAAGGCCAGGTATGAACAACCACTCTGCCTAGTTGCCTGGAATAGATGGTCACGCGTTACGCACACATACTCAAGGTAGCCACATCTTCATTCACTTGGAATGCATGGAAAAATTTTCTCAATTAACAGGATTTATTATGATGGAAACTTGCATGGTTATATATCTTGGCTGCTGTTGTTATAAAAGGTCATAAGGAGAGATTTATAGTAGAAATTTGTATAGAAACTGTCAGACAGGATCAGGAAGTCATTGTGTCCACTGTGTGAGTCCTGCCAATTTTCTGCAACCCTCGCCTGTTGCATTCTTTCTCTTACTTTTATAATGGCACTGAGAAAGACAGTTGTGACTTAAGTATCCTCAAATATAGGAAGTTCCACGAATGAAGGAGAATTTTCCAGTAATGTCATGCCATTATTTTAAAGTGGCTACTACACATGAAAGCTTAAGAACTGCATGGGAAGGAAAGGTATGTTTACTTATGGTGCTAACTCCTGGTTGGCTGGGGGTACAATTAGCATGAGCAATGTTTTCTAGTTAAGGCACAAGATCTCTTATTGCAATTAACAGTGCACTCCTAAATTATTACATGTATGTGTCTGAACGTTATCAGTGATAGATATAAAAGAGGTGTCCCTATATGAAAGTACAAATCATTCCTGGAACTCGACAGTTATTTCTTTTTCTTAAGTGTTTGATTTCTTGCCACTAATGCCTTTACAGATTCAGAAGTATTAATGAGATAGAGCCTTTGATTGGACTGGGGGAAAGGAGGTTGGGGAAAGACCACCCTTGTTTCCAGTGGCAAGAATCCAAAAAACTTAGCTTAAGAAACTGTTGTAAGATTCAGCTCCCTTCAAGTTCGACCAAAGATCTCCACATTTGGGCCACCCGCTGGTTCCAGTGTAAGCGAACACAATTGGTAAAGCTTGGTGCCCTGTCAAGCTCCTCCAAGGACAGCAACCCATAATCTAAGAAAATATAAAGCCCCATCCAAGTTTCGACTAAGTGAATTGCCAAAATCCACAACCTTTCCTTGCTTCCAAGGTCTGGGCAGTGATAAATATTTTCAGCTTAATAATGTGCTGAATGATTACCATATTTTAATCTAAATGCTTTAAGAAGGTTCTACATTTAAGTTCTAGTTCTAAATTTCTACAATGACAGGACTAAAAATCTTAACCAAAACCACATCCTTAATATTCTATTTTCCAGGACTATCAATTTGTTACAACTCTAACTTTGTGGCATCTTCATTTAATATTTTCTTGCTGTAAATACATCCACTTAAAGTTATGGCAGAAAGATGGCTGGAAATTCTTTTCAAACACACACATAATCATAGGTAGAAGAAAGATATTAGCATCCCCGTGCTTCTCCAATATCAATTCACAGTATATTATATATGATGCTACTTGATTGGTTATGAATGGTGATGACACAATTCCTTTAGCAGATTTAAAATGTTAACTTTATTTCCAATGAAGAAAGCCTGAATCATGCTACACATTTAAATAATGGTACGAGTACCTCATAATAATTATTTATATTATATACATATTGCTATAAATGCAATTATCAGTTTTATATTTGCAAGTAACAGTAAAGGTTTTCTATTCACTACTCAAGGCTGGGGAAAAATCTACAAATGCCAAGTGTTTATTTTACATTTCTGTAAGCTACTTACAAGTTATCAACAGTGACAGGTGAGATTAAATGAATCATATTGTTTGCACATTACAGTCTAAAATCTGGTACAATACCTTCACTGTGACAGAAGGGACAAGGTCAGTTCCCACCTCAACATTAGTCGCTTGCTGTAAACACAGAATTGAGAAGGCAAGAAAGAATGATTTCAATATTACACAGCAGTGAGTGAACACAAAGGGTGCAATGTATATTTCCTGCTATCAAAATAGGGAACTATAAAGGATGTATTACTCTAAAGACAGACTAAAAGAGACAATCTGGCTTTTTTGATGCCTTCGTCCAGAAAGTCATAAGCTAATATTTAAAAACTCATCCCCTAAAAGGGAAAGAAAAGGTCACATATTTTATCAAACCACTCGATTCCCAAATTTACTTAAATATTGAAAGTATTAATTCTATTAACTTGTTATTTACATTGCATAGAAGAAGACCTCCCTTTATGTCCCAGAAAAATATTATGCCATTCTTTCAGGTCCCTGTATTTTCACCCTGCGTAAGGTATGTATCATTCTGATTAATAACATGTATCTAAGACATGCAACTAATGATATAAAGATTGAGTGGCCTTATACCGATAAAATAAAAGTGGGCCATGCACAGTGGCTCATGCCTGTAATCCTAGCACTTTGGGAGGCTGAAGTGGGTGGATCAGCTGAGGTCAGGATTTCAAGACCAGCCTGGCCAACATGATGAAACCCCGTCTCTACTAAAAGTACAAAAATTAGCTTGGCATGGTGGCACGCACCTGTAATCCCAGCTACTCAGGAGGGTGAGACAGGAGAATTGCTTGAACCCAGGAGGCAGAGGTTGCAGTGAGCCAAGATCGCGCCACTTCACTCCAGCCTGGGCACAGAGCGAGACTCTGTCTCAAAAAAAAAAAGGGGAGAAGGAAGGGGAGGGGAGGGGAGGGGGAAGGGGAGGGAAGGGAAGGGGACCTTTTTTTTTTAACCAGTGCATATCATAAACTAATTCAACAGGCATTCTTTGAGCATCAGCTTGCGTTACCTGCTCCCTCCTCTTAAATAATACATAGTGTAATACATAAAACACTTCCCTTATCACTTATAACTAATTTTTTAAAGCGATACATTGGTAGGGGAAAATGCTCTATGATAGAATAATACTAAAGGGTATTAGTATTTTTCTAATAATAAACATATTTTCTAATAATATCCATATGAATTCTTGGGACCAATAAAAATTATGTCTCTATCCAACCAATGAATATGATCCATTGTACTTTTTTACTTGAAGTATTTTTAACTAGGAAAAACTAAGCCACTTCCAAGCAATGGGGATCCTTTGATGTAATGGGCATGGGTAGAATTCAAAATTGAGAGATCCATGTTCTACTTATGGCTCCACAGGAAACCATATTTAAACTATGATCCAGCTTCTCAATCAGGAAGATAGGATACCAATGCTTATCTCCTCTAAGAAAGACTCCATTCTAATATAAAGTATATTACTTTTTTTGAGATGTGTGTTTTCATAATAACGATTCAAAGTAAACTATTAATCTAGGCTTTGTGCTCTAATAATACCTAAAATCCAGGAAATATTTTACATTTAGCTATCCACAGATCTAGAAAAGAAATCAACATCTCCTGTTTCCTGCTCATTTCAATCCATGACTAAACACCTAGACACTTCAAGGACAGCAGTCCTTTGGGAACATAAAACTATAGCAAGAAAGAAATGGCTATAAGAAGACGTCATGGCACCAAAGCCACATAAATTGTAGGGCTAATGTTTTCCAATGAGATGAATATGATACTCTCAAGAAATCTCTTAAGAAAGAAAAAATAGTAACACAGGGAAAATGAAGCTGGAAAGAGACACCTACTTAACAGGAAATAGCATTCAGGGTTACCAATAGGGAAATATACATTATAACATAGTGCTACTACATAAGGCATTTTCCTACAAAGACTAAAAGTTCCTAAAAAACAGAAAGGGAATTCCTCATTCCAAACAGCCTATGTTGAAGAGAACCTATAAAAACTTATATAAGTTGCCCAAAGGAAAAAAAAAAGTCATTTCCACAGCAAGAAAATATGTGTACATTTGTCAGCTAACTAAGCAGAAATGTTCCACTTAGACTACACCCTTCAGGTAGAATGAAAAATGGTGTGTGCTGAATGGCCAATGTTTAAAACAGTGCCTCTACTATGTGACTCAGCTGAGTGAATGTTTCTTTCATATATAGTCCTACTTTTTTGTGTACCCAATTTACTATACTATCCAATGTTAATGCGATTTTTATCACAAATTGGATTGGTTGTTTATACTAAAATTAATCTTTTGACACTCATGATATATGTTTTAAAGTATGCTCTGATACCTAAATAATGAAGACACTTTCCAAGCAGAATTATATGATATAAACTCCAAATACGGTAAAATGAGTGAATTCAACCACTTTCCTAAATTGATCATCTGTTGGTAGAAACACAGATAAACTGCAGTCAGTGAGACATAATCAATCACATCCTAACAAGTGCTTATAGAAAACTAAGTGAGGAGATGAAGTAATATAATCAAGAATAGTCCTCCTTTCATCCTTTCTGTTTCTCAGTTGTATTAATTCACTCATTCATAGAGCAAATGTATATTGAGCACTCATTATTTGGCAAGCACTAAGGCTATAGTAGTGAACAAGACAACTCATGGACATAGATGGTTGTGATAATGATAATGATTATGATGTTGATGATTATTATAACGTTGAAAGAAGTAAATGTAATTTGATGATGACAATCATAACAATTATCATAACATTCAACAAAGTAGATTCTATTATTTATTCCCATTTTGCAGATGAGAAAATTGAGACTAAGAAAATTAAGTACCTTGTCTTGTGTCACACACATAGAAATAGGGGGAAAAGTAAGTATTGGACCAACTGTATACTCTTAAGCTACCCTACCACCACCACCACCATAATGTATTAAAGACTAGAAATCATCAAACCTTGAGCTAGGCCACTCACAAACCTTATCTCATTGACTCTCCAACAAAAATCTGGTAGTAGGGTCAGTATTATTCAGCTACATTAGTATTATGTCAATGCTATGGTACTATGAAAGTTTGAAAAAAAATTTTTTTTAAGTAGGATTCAGACTAGGGCAAGAAGCCCTTCTACTGCTCCCTCTTCCCCCACAACTCCACTTCTTTTTAAAACAGAAATCCTGCCCAAGGAGCTCCTTACTGGCACTAAGGAGCTACTGATGTTTTTATCTAGAAAGTAACAAGGCCTACAATTTGTTATCCTCCCTGAAGTGTCTACTTGGAGGACCAAACTTTAAACCAACGCATTTTGGTCCTAATTCATCAGAGTTTACCACTATTATAAACCCCTTTAAAATCTGCAAGTACACCTACAGAAACTGAATCAAAGTTAGGAGAAACCACGACAGAAACGTTCAAGTCATCTTCTCTCTCAGTCATAGGCCAAACACCTGTGAATTAAAAAAAGAAAAAGTATTTAATCATAAAGTAAAACCTTCTGTATATAGTTTTTCTTTAAAGGTGTGTCTATACCACATATAAAAAACAACCCCATAAACATACTCACGAGTTGAAAAAACTAATGCATTACAGTATTAGAAGCTTGATGCTAATTCTTTCCCTCTATAATATGGTAAACAATATTGTCTTTTTCTGAAGATATTAGCTAAGACGTGAGCCATTGACCGACCAGCATTAGGAATTTCAATGCCCTCTCTTTAACTACAAGTGGAAGCCCAAATCAGTACAGCCCTTTTGAAGGTAAGTTGGCTAGAACTATCAAAGTGTAAAATGTACATATCCTGTGACTTAATTCTACTCCCAAGAATGTATCTAATAACCATAACCATGCCCAAGGAGGTCTCTAATGTTAGTAGTTATTTTTTCAGAAATGAAAACAACCTAAATATCTATATATCTATTAACAGGCTAATTGTTAAATAAATCATGGTATATCTGTACTATGCAGTGTCCCAAAGTCATAAATAAGAGTGTTGTCCATCTTTACATGCTGATATTTTAAAAACTCCAAAATATGTCTACTAATTTTTAAAAAGCAAGATGCAGTACAATGTGTCTAAAATGCACATATTTGTGTCAAAACAATTACATAAACATGAATATTTTCTAGAAGAATACACAAAAACTCTTGATAAGGATTGCCTTTAAGGAGTGGAACTAGGATCTTGGGTTGAACAAAGATTCACCTTTCATTATTTATCCTTCTAGTACTGAATTATTTTTACCATATATATGTTATTTTCATAATTTTAACATGTTATATTGTATAATGAGATACTTATTCATAGTATCAACAAAGATCTTAAACAAAAAAAATTTTTTAATTACATATGTATTTTTATATATATATACAATATATATCTCAAACTATTGGCTGCCTACTTAACATGCATTCTTCCCTCCTCCCTCTGTGTATTGGAGCCCTAATTTTGTTGAGCTATTCACCTTCACCTCAGAGAAAGTCACCCCTCCCAGGCTCCAGGGTCAAATCCAATCATGGTGATTTCCTTCCACTGACCATTTGTTGTTTTAGGCATGAACATGGGACTTAATCCTGGCAGATGGAAGGTAAGGGAAGTTGGGAGTGGAGAGAGCTGGCACATGTTTCTGGGAAAGCTATTCCTCCCTAATAAGAGGAGAGACTCGGGAGAAATAGCCTGATGATTCTTCCCTAGAAATCATATCTGCACATAACACCTAGAATTGCTGAGATCACCCTGTGACCCTGAGAGGAAACATCCCCCACACTCCGAGGATGGCTGACTGAAAATACGAATCAGCTGTCTCACAAAAAAAGGAACTGCCCACAACTGCTATTGGGCATTCCCACCAAACTGCACAATTTGGAATGGGAATTTCCATAACTTAATGAGAGTACAAATGGCTATTCATTGCCCATCCCAATAACCATTCTTCAATTCTTTTTTACTTAAAGCCCAACTTTATGCTAAGCAACAAAGTACTCAGCTAAGTCATGTAATTTCCCAGCCAGTTTTGCAGCTTGGAGTGGCCGGTGAGATGTAAGTAGGAGCTATTCAGGGTGTGGCTTCCAAGAAAGCTCCTTAAGGGGGCTGACTCAGCAACAGATGTGAGGGCAGGAGTTCCAAAAGCCATGCTGGACCAATATATGACCCCAAGATAGAAGGAATCAAGAGTCCCTGATGACTGTGGAACTGCCAAGCCAACCCTGGACTGCCCATCACTGGGCTTCTTTTGCAAGAGAAAGAAAGAAACCTCTATCTTACTTGGGTATCTTGTGACATGTAGCCAGACAGAATCCTAAATGAACAATGTCACAAAATACAAATGATGCTACTACTCAGTGGTATCATCAGCTTAGTTATCCCGGACATTTCAAACGGGGTGCAGACTTTCGTTTATATCCCCACATCTTACTGCTATCTGTCCCTTTCTGAAGACACAGTTGTATGGATACCTATCTCAATGTTGCACCCAGTCCTTCATACTCACGCCAGGCAGACAACATGATCAACTATCTAAATCATAAATAAAATTCTGTCTTTGAAAGTTCCTACCAGTAGATGTTGTTGACTACCAGTAACAAAAATACTAGGCAGGATTCACATTAATGAGTTGAGTATGAAAAGCTTCAGAATCCATGAGCCATACAGAAATTATTACTATGATTTCATGCTTACAACATACATTCCTCTTATAACTTATACACATAAAATCAGCTTCAAAAACACTTTTATTACAGTAGATAATATACACCATGTGTACAACAAAATGTACTCTTTAAACTGGCTTTAAATTTTGCTGCAACTCTTCCTTTGAAAACACTTTTAAAAGCTTTAAATACTGAACATAACCCACAAGACTATGAACATTTTTTGTAAGTTAAAGCCTCCATACTAAAATAAGTGACATTAAAATGAATAATGGGGTCATCAAAAAGTTCAGCGTTTTAACTTCTCATAATAAAGAGAAGCTAAAACTGTAATAAAACAATTTTGTACTTTTATATAATTACAGGTATTTTAATAAACAAACATACCATGGTTTTATATGGGTACAAGATACTAAATTTTTTTCCATATCTAGAAATAAAATGTTCTAAATACCTCTCAGTTTAAAAAGTTTCCCTTTGTTTCTTTCCCAGAAATAAAACTAAATGATGGTGGCGTAGAAGGAGCAAGGAACTTCAAACATTAATTAAAAATTAAGGTTATGTAAA
The DNA here is from genome assembly GCF_043159975.1 of Macaca nemestrina. Classification (NCBI taxonomy): domain Eukaryota; kingdom Metazoa; phylum Chordata; class Mammalia; order Primates; family Cercopithecidae; genus Macaca; species Macaca nemestrina. Next base: position 103,916,072 of record NC_092128.1, on the reverse strand, counting down.
TCATGCACTTTGCACCTAAGTCTGTGGATGTATCCCTAACTTAATTGGCAGTTATTTTAAGACATACCGAAGGATCAAGGTAATGACAAGTAAAACAGCCTAAACTTTCTCACCCAAAGTCATCACTGTAACCACCAAGAAATAACTTTTAGCTGTAAGGGATTTTCTGAGAAATTTCATATTCAATTAATGTTAATCAAAATATTATTGGCACATTACTGTGGAAAGGGCAAAATCTCAGGACAAAATTTGAAATGAAAGCCATATTATTTAACGAACTCTGGAAATTTCATGTTTCATGCCTATGCCACTCTTCCCCAACTATATTTTTAAATAACAAAACAAGACTTATAATTCTATTAATCCCAAAATTGCTAGTAACAAAAATTGAAAAAAAAAATTATATACTGCAGTATGACACATTCAGTTTTAACCACTCTCTATTTGACATGGCAGCGCTGACAACAAACTTCACTGGTTTACTCTCAAAACTTTCTAAAAGAATGTGTGAAACCAAAGCATAATAACTTTATTTTAATATTTGTATTTTTTAAATATATTATCTCAATTCCTCAGGACCAGAGGAATACAATGTTGGTAACATAGACTCAAAAGTACATAAATCTAGTAAAATGATTGGATCAGGATTAAGATTGGCTCTGTTGTTTTGGTTGGCTTTTGATGCTCTGCTTCTTTTATTATTCCTACTTGTTTTAACATTTCTTTTATGTGAAAATAGTCCATATTTTTTCTCATTAAAAAAATACTTTTACCTGACCCTGAAAAGGGAACTTGAAGTAATGCTTTTCACATGTCCAACTCAAACTGCAGGATTGGTGTTTTGTTTCTCCTTCTAATTTACAAAAAAATTATACCCTTGTGAGTCCCAAAGTAAGATAATATTGAGTTATTCAAAACTCAGGAACTGAAAATATCATCAGCCTCTGAGTCATTAGAAATCAGCATACTGCAAGCTACACACCATTTGGATGGTTAATTAACTACAAACATAAATTATGTCACTAAGCTGCAAATGACTACATTTTTAGTAACAAATGGTAGCTCAAGTGCTTTGCTTTCTTTTAAAAGAAGAACTAAAGTTGTTTCGGGAATATCAGAGTTAATAAATGACCACTCTAAATTTTAATGCTCTTCTCAAGGCCTAAAGCCACCACCCAAAGAAGTACTTCTTCCTTTCTTAGCATGTAAAGAAAAAAACTAGATAGTACTGTCCATGAAACATTAACAACAAAAGCATTTTCTTAATTAAAATATGTTTTCAGAAGCTATAACATACAAAGCAAACATAAAGACCTTGTGTGCTAAAGAGCAATACTGTTTTTACAAATATGACTTTAATTAAGCCTAGAGGAGAAAATTAATAAATATACATAATAATATCTACCTACAAGATAATGTGAATTCCACAATGAATACTAAAATAATAAAAAGCTGCAAACGAGATACCTTGTGATTTGTTAATATCTTTGATGATTTTCTGAAGTTCTTTCATTTCTACATCAAGTTCATCATAGTTTAGTTCTCGAGATTCAACATTTGGAGCTTGGAACAGAGAAGGATCTGTCCCCAGGTATGAACACTGCAAGTGACCATCATCACTCAGAGTGACTATCACTCCCTTTAAATCACTACAATAAGGAAGAGAAAATGAGACATAATTTTAAATTTCAGGAGAGTTAGTCTTGACCAACTACATTTTTACTCAATTCAGCATCAACACACCATTAAGAAAATAACTATATATCTATTTCTAAAGTTTTACTTCAAAGACTCAATTCAAATGTTTCAAACATGATTTGTATTTACAGAAGTACTCCCAATGTTAAGGTCCACTAAGGCAGGGGAAAAAGCCTAATTATTATAATAGCTACCACTTTTGGGGACCTAACTACAAAGCAAATCCTGCTCTGAGAGCATTTTAAGTACTGTTTTTAATCCTCATTCCAGCTACCACTTGGCATATCCGTAATAAGCATATGAATAACACTTGTGGAGGTACAATGGACCAAGAGATGGAGCTGGGCTGCTGGCTGGATGAAGACCAGGAATGAGGCAAAGGAGTGAAGACAGGACAATCCAGGGGACAGAATAGTAAACAAAGTTGATATGGGAAGCCATCAGAGGTCTTGCAAAAAAAAATGTGGCCCCTAGTCTTTCCTCATCCTTTTCCCTCTCTACCCTTAGGATTCACGTTTGCCCACTTTCCCAGGTCCTCCCATCACAGCTTCCTTCACACGCTCTCCTACTCAAGTGGCTTTCTGGTTTGTACTCTCTTTCTCTTCACTTTTAGCTAGAAGCAGCCAATTGTCCCATTTACTAGCTCTTTCTCTATCACTGTTTTTATTATCATTATCTTCTTTCCTCCCCATTCTTTCACTCTTCCTTCTCTCTTAGGCTCCCTGAGGTCTATTTTACTCTAGAAACTAGCCATAATATACAAATTATGGATAATTTTAGCACACCATTTTTTTAAATTTGTAAGTTTTTGTGAACATGTCATAAAAAGAAGCTGAGATGAATACTGTATTTGCTTCCTCCCTAAGTTTGCCAGAAAAACAAAAAAATTCAACATCGTCATAAAAGCTGTTTTGAGTTGATACATAATGGATTTGTTTGACTCACTTTTGTTTGTTAGGTTTTCTAAAGAAACTTTTGATTTTTTTAAAGTATTTTCTACTCTGTTCTAAAGGTTAGATATTAATCAAAAATAATAAATTGGCACAGTGGCACATGCCTGTACTCCCAGCTACTTGATGAGGCAAAGAATTGCTTAAGCCCAGGGGTTTGAATCCAGCTTGGCAATATAGCAAGAGACCTTGTCTCTAAAAGTAAACAAAAATAGAAAAATTATGAGAGAAAAGAGACTTTAAAATGTTGCTATTCATCTGAAAAAAAGGACATAAAGTATATAACAGATAAGGCATGTTAGAGTCTAGGCTTATTCAGAATGAACAAAAATGTTTAAAACTTCCCAACAGTGGATCATGGCAGGTAGTCATTTCATTAATCTAAAAGCTTAACTGGGTTGGGAGTAGATACAACCATTGCTCAGTTGTGCCCATAAGATGGCCACCAGCATCCACTTTACCACCTGCCTTAAACACAACATTCCAATACACATCGTCTCCAGGACTCAGGTATAGTCAGTGACATGCAACTCTGTCGTATGGCTTGAGAGGAATAAAAAAATAGATTGTTGTCACTGGTTCAACAGCTAAAGAACTAGACTAGGACTCAGGTGACTTGAGCTCTAGCTCTGATGCTGCCCCTATAGAGCTCAGCCAATTTGGGAAAGTTTTTCTAAATATTCTTTATCTGTAAAATGAGAAGGTAAGACTAGATAATCTTCAAAAACTTTAAGTTTTATGGTTGCTTCTGTCATCTACCCCTCAGAAAACAAATACTGCAAAAATGGAATGATCTTCCTAAAGTATGAAAAGCAACCCCAGAGAAAGGTTTGAACCTTTCTTTGCAGGTAACTGAAGCCACCTAGTGGCCATGGAAATCCCAACTTTCAGCTCTGACAAGCCCATTTCCAGAGAGCAAACCTTCCCTTCACTCTGAGTTGTGACTGTGGTCTATTCCCCCTTCTAGCCAGCCCCACCAAGGCCTAGGAACCCAATGAGTCCTCAGGAAACTCTAGGGTGCTAAAGCACAGACCTCTGCAGGGGCTTCTCAGAGAATGTGAGATTCATCAGTTCTTTGAATTCAAACAGGCATTTCCATTTCATCTTCATCCTTTGAACAGTCCATCACACAGAAAAGCTAGCATTACCCAACACAAGTATTTATCCCTAACTAAATTGATTTGGTCTTTGAGGTGAAAAGTTTATTACTAAATCAGTTTTATTCCACCAGTTTAGACAGCAAATAGCAACAATTTAGATACAAGGCATTTATCTAAAAAATTATCTGAATCTATGAAGTTTCTGAGTTCAGATAGGAAGACTTTGGATAATAGAGAATACATATATTCAGACTCTCTAAAAACATTTTTACTGGTATTTCATGTGTACAAATGGTAAAGACAGTAGCCAGGGTCTTCCCTCATCAAAAGAACAAATTTCACCAGAATGTCTTGATAGCTAAGGTAAATACAGAACTTAAGCAATTTACTTTTTATAAAATCAATGGGAAAAGACATTATAGGCTGGGGATGGTGGCTCACGCCTGTAATCCCAGCATTTTGGAAAGCCGAGGCAGGTAGATCGCTTGAGGTCAGAAGTTCAAGACCAGCCTGGCCAACATGGTGAAACATCATCTCCACTAAAAATACAAAAATTAGCCAGGTGTGGTGGCAGGCACCTGTAATCCCAGCTACTCGGGAGACTGAGGCAAGAGAATCACTTAAACCCAGGAGGCAGAGGTTGCAGTGAGCCGAGACCATTGCACTCCAGCCTGGGCAACACAACAAGACTCGGTCTCAAAAAAAAAAAAAAAAAAAAGACATTATAGCTTATTTGTTTCTTTTTATGGCTGAGTAGCACTCCCTGATGATTAGTGATGTTGAGCACTTTTTAAATGTGTTTGTTGGTTGTTGCATATCTTCTTTTGAGAATTGTCTATTCATGTCATTTGCAAAGATATGAAACCAACCTAATTGCCCATCAACCAATGAGTGGATAAAGCAAATGTGGTGAATACACACCATGGAATACAACTCAGCCATAAAAAAGAATGAAATAATGTCTTTTGCAGCAACTTGGATGGAGCGGGAGGCCATTATTCTAAGTGAAGTGACTTAGCAATAGACAACCAAATATGGTATGTTCTCACTTATAAGTGAGCGCTAAGCTATGAAGATGCAAAAGCATAAGAATGATGACATGGACTTTGGGGACTGGCAAGAGGGGATGGTTGGGAGGGGGTAAGGGATAAAAGGCTATATATTGGGTACAGTATATACTGTTCAGCTGACAGGTGCACCAAAATCCCAGAAATCACCACTAAAGAACTTATCCATGTAACCAAAAACCACCTGTACTCTAAAAACTATTCTTTTTAGATGAGATTCCTAGAGTAGTCAGATTTGTAGAGACCCAAAGGTGAATGGTGGTTTCCAGGTGCTGGGGGAGGGAGTTGAGAGATACAGAGTTTTACTTAGTAAAGATGAAAAAGTTCTGGAGATGGATAGTGGTGATGATTGCACAGCAATATGAATGTACCTAATGTCACAGAACTGTACATTTTAAAATGTTTAAAATGGTAAATTTTATGTTATATATATTTTACCACGATTTAAAAAAACACATAGCACCAAAAAAAGGGTGAATGAATAAATTTCAAAAATCTGTATTAAGAATGATAATATAGTATGTATTTTGTTTAGGGACATTAAAGCCTTCAATCTTGTATTTCTTTATCATTTTCTTTTTGTTGTTGTTGTTGTTGTTGTTATTGTTGTTGTTTTGAGATGGAACCTCACTCTGTTGCCCAGGCTGGAGTGCAGTGGCGTGATCTCGGCTCACTGCAACCTCAACCTCCCGTGTTCAAGTGATTCTCCTGCCCCAGCCTCCCGAGTAGCTGGGATTACAGGCACCCGCCACCACACCTGGCTAATTTTTGTATTTTTAGTAGAGACGGGGTTTCGCCATTTTAGCCAGGCTGGTCTCAAACTCCTGACCTCATGATCCACCTGCCTTGGCCTCCCAAAGTGCTGGGACTACAGGCGTGAGCCCCGCACCCGGCCTCTTGTTTTTAGTTTTTCAAAAAAATTCAATAGCTTTTGGGGTACAAGTGGTTTTTGGTTATGGTTTCAGGTTTTAGATTTAAGTCTTTGATCCATCTTGAGTTGATTTTTGTATAAGGTGAGAGATGAGGATCCAGTTTTATTCTTCTACATGTGGCTTGCCAGTTTTCCCAGCCCCATTTATCGAATAGGGTGTCTTTTACTCAATTTATGTTTTGTATGCTTTGCCAAAGATCAGTTCGCTCTAAGTTTGGCTTTATTTCTGGGTTCTCTATCCTGTTCCATTGGTCTATGTGCCCGTTTTTGTGCCACTACCATGCTGTTTGGGTAACTACAGCCTTATAGTACAATTTGAAGTTGGGTAATGTGATGCCTCCAGATTTGTTCTTTTTGCCTAGTATTGCTTTGGCTATGCGAGCCCTTTTATGGTTCCATAAGAATTTCAGGATTGTTTTTTCTAGTTCTGCGAAGAATGATAACAGTATTTTGATGGGAATTGCATTGAATCTGTAGATAGCTTTGGGCATTATGGTCATTTTCACAATATAGATTCTTCCCATCCTTGAGCTTGGGATTTGTTTCCATTTGTTTGTGTCATCTATGGTTTCTTCCAGCAGTGTTTTGCAGTTTTCCTTATAGAGCTCTTTCACCTCATTGGTTAAGTATATTCCTAAGATATTTTGTTGGTGGTGGTTTTTTGTGGGGTGTGTGTGTGTGTGTGTGTGTGTGTGTGTGCAGTTGTTGTAAAAGGGACTGAGTTCTTCATTTGATTTTCAGTTTTGTTGTTGTTAGTGTATAGCAGTGCTACTGATCTGTGTAAATTGATTTTGTACCCTGAGACTTTACTGAATTTGACCTAAGAGCTTTTTGGATGAGTCTTTAGGGTTTTCTAGGCACAAGATCATGCTACCAGTGAATAGTGACAATTTGACTTCCCCTTTTCCAATCTGGATGCCCTTTATTTCTTCCTCTTGTCTGATTGTTCTGGCTAGGATTTCCAGCACCATGTTGAATAAAAGTTGTGGAAGTGGACATCCTTGCCTTGTTCCGGTTCTCAAGGGAAATGCTTTCAACATTCCCCCATTCAGCATGATGCTGGCTGTGGGTTTGTCATATATGGCTTTTATTACTTTGAGATAAGTCTCTTCTATGCCTATTTTGTTGAGAGTTTTTATCATAAAGCTATGTTGGATTTTATCAAATGCTTTTTCTGCATCTAATGAAATAATCACATGGTTTTTGTTTTTAATTCTGTTTAAGTGATATATCACATTTATTGATTTATATATGTTAAATCATTCCTGCATCCCTGGGATGAAACCCACTTGATCATAATGTACTATCTTTTTGATGTGCTGTTAGATTCGGTTAGCTAGTATTTTGTTGAGGATTTTTGAATCTGACGAAAATTTTAACAATATTGTTCATGTGGGTTAATAAGTAAGGTTCTATGAATGACAGAATGTTACGCTGAAAGGAACCATCAATTAAATCCAATACTGTGTACCCTACTGCTTCGGTCTTAAAAGCAGAGTTAACATTGACAAAATCAAGGTCTCTGAATTATTATTGGTCTGTGAAGTGCATCAGCTAAGCTAAGTCACTAGAATAATGTACTTTACGAAGAATCAAGGTCAAAGATATTACATTCCTAGGACATTCGGTTATTTTGCAATTTCAGCAATGGGGCATGAAATTAAACAACAGAATTTTGCTCAGGAATCTGTAAATAATGATTTTATCACTCAGTAAACAGATTCCTTCCTTAACAAATACATTAAAGCAAAATTCCAGATGGATTTTTAAAGTTCAATTTAAACATATGAAACTACAAAAATATTTATCTCCCTTTGAGATGGTAAGAAAACTTTTGCTGTAAGAATGCAACGGAGGAAGCTACAAATGAAAGGATCTCTAAATTAAACTACATTAAATTTTTGAACTTGTTATAGGCTTAGGAATACAACATAATAAAACAAAGGACAAACTCAGAAAACATTGGCAACCAATATAAAATACAACATTTTAAGTTAAACCATGTGAAGTTCCTGATAATCAACTGGTTTTGACCTATAAAAACAATTTTATAGACCAGGCACAGAGGCTTACGCCTGTAATTCTAGCATTTTGGGAGGTCGAGGCGGGCAGATTGCCTGAGCTCAGGAGTTCAAGGCCTGCCTGGGCAACATGGTGAAATCCCATCTCTACTAAAATACAAAAAAATTAGCCAGGTGTGGTGGCGTGCTTCTGTAGTCCCAGCTACTTGGGAGGCTGAGGCAGGAGAATTACTCGAACCAAGGAGGCAGAGGTTGCAGTTAGCCGAGATCATGCCACTGCACTCCAGCCCAGGTGACAGAGCGAGACTCTGTCTCCAAAAAAAAACACAATTTCATATGTTAAATCTAATATGTAAAGAATTCTTACAAATCAATGAAAATAATATTATACCCAACAGAAAAAGGTTAAAGACCATCTACAGACAATTCACATATAACATTAATACAGTCAATAAATAAATGGAAAATTTTTCAAAATCAAAAAATGTATACTTTAAAACTATTTTTAAAAACATATATTTGATTAACACCTCAAACTAGCAAAAAAATTGTATTTAATGTGTCCAGCTGTTATAGAAGACACATGGAGACAGAAACTCTCATACACTTTTGATACCAATGTAAATTTTTTAGAATCCTTTTAGAGAACATTTTAGAAAAACATATCAAAAACCATAAAAATACTATTGTATTTTATGCAGTAATCTACTTTCACGGTTATTTTAAAAATTTAGAAACAACCCAAATGATAAGGGGGGAATATTTTTTAATTGTGGTGTATCTATAATAGAATGTTTAGAAACCATTAAAAATCATGTCTTATGAAATACCTGTTTATCAGAAAAAATAATAAATGTAAAAGCAAAATATAATACTGCATGTACATTTTATTGTTTATAAATATATATGTATAAAACACAAATTAGGAAAAATACCTAAATGTTAATAGAATAGTGACTATCTCTAACTAGTGAAATGATTATTTTCATTTTGTCTTATAGTTACAAAATAAGATTAGGGCCAGGCACAGTGGCTCATGCCTATAATCCCAGTACTGTGGGAGGCCAAGGCGGGTGGATCACCTGAGGCCAGAAGTTCGAGACCAGTCTGGCCAACATGGTGAAACCCCATCTCTACTAAAAATACAAAAATTTGCTGGGAGTGATGACGTGCACCTATAATCCCAGCTCTGCGGGAGGCTAAGGCAGGAGAATCACTTAAACCTGGGAGGCAAAGGTTGCAGTGAGCTGAGATCGAGCCACTGCACCGCAGCCTGGGCAACAAGAGCGAAACTCCATCTTTAAATAAATAAATAATAGAAGGAAAACCTTATTTTTTTTAAGAAAAAAAAAGTTCTATTTTCCATTCCCAGAGACTAATTTTGAATCACTAACTTAAAAATTAAATATTTGTGGGATTAAAAACATTTAACTAGTTTTATTTTTCCAACAAAGCCAATCTATAAAACGTGTAACATGAAATTATTTGAAATATAGCTCAATAGATAGAAAATAAATGGTTTCTTTCATGTCCTAATGCACTAAAACAAATGAATACTAGTTTTAAAAACAAAAAGAATATGCATTAGACCTAATGTTCTCTTGTTTGGCCTCATTTTATGCAAAATAGGAACATTTTAGGTTATCACATTGTCAAAGTCTGGTTTTTACTACTATATATAGATACCAAGGAAATCTTAAAACCCTCAATAGTATTTATTGCACCCCAAATTGTATTCTACCTCAGTAAGGAGCATATGATTGAAAGGCATTTCCCTTCAAGTGCAGTCAGCCACACTCAGTTCACACAGCTCTTCCTCAGTCCCAAAGTACTAGACATGGGCACTTGAACATATTGTAATCAATCTACCATCAATCATTTAAGACATTCTTATTGAGCATCTGCTATACAAGAGAAGCTATAAAGGCAAAGAAGACATGATGCTTGCTGTATAAAAAACATTGGTCTAATTGGAAGGACTTCAAACTTACTTTAAATAAAAGCAATTGCAACCCAATGTGGTAGACAGAGCACAGTAGGAAGAGAGTACAATGGCCCTGCATGAGAGAGCAGAGCAAGGCTTCACAGGGCAAAGGATGCAAAAGCTGGATCTTGATCTACAAGTAGATCCTCACAGATGAAAAACAATGGACGAAATAAAGGCAGAGGACTCCAGCCTTGGTGACCTCATTCAGTCTTAATGACTTTAAATACTTTCTTCATGCCAGCTCCCACCTCTATTTCTCCAGCCAGACATGTACATCCAGCCCCCTACTTGACAGCTACACTTAGAAGGCCAACAGACATCTAAAGCTCAACATGGCTACCCCTGAGTTCCTGATTTGGCCCCACCTTTCCAATTCAAAGCTACCCTCCTGCGTCTTTCATATTTCTGCTATTGGTAACTCCATTCTTTAAGCTGCTCATCCAGAAAGAACCTTAGAGCCATCCTTGACTCCCCCTCCCTTTTCTTTTTCTTGCAACCACATAAAATTCATCAGCAAATATTGCCAGTCTTACTTTTTAAATATGTCCAGAATCCAGCCACTTCTCACCAAGAACACTACTGCACACATGAAACAAACATTTCTTTTTTAGTTTCTTCTTTAGAGACAGACTCTCACTCTGTCACTCCGGCTGGAGTGCAGTGGCATAATGGCTCACTGTAACTCAAACTCCAGGGCTCAAGTGACCTGCCTCAGCTTCCCAAGTAGCTGGGACTACATGGTGCATGCCAACATACCAAGCTAATTTTTTTGTTGTTGTTAGAAATAGGGTCTTGCTATGTTGCAGGTCTGGTTGTGAACTCCTGGCCTCAGGTGATCCTCCTGCCTCAACCTCCCAAAGCACTGGGAATATAGGTGTGAACCACCACACCAAGTCTAACAAATACCCTTTAATCTGCCCTGGATAACTGCTATTAACCAGTCTCTCCACTTTTATACATGTGCCTCTACAGTAACTTTCCAACAAAGTAGTAAAAATATTCATGTTACCTTACAACTCTCCAGTGGCTCCTCTGGCACTCATAACGAAAACTCAAGTCCTTACAAGAGTCTTCAATGCCCTACATAATATGTTCCTCCACCTCATTTTCATTTTCTATTCTGCCAGAATAAAAAATGAAATTGTCTATCCTAGTGGTAGGAAATTGAGTTCCAGGAAATCTTGCCACTGCAGGTAAAGTGTTCTGTGGTCCCAAATAAACTTGAAAGAAAGTCTAGGCCACAAGAACCACAATTCCTGGGCAAGTCCTAGTGCTTCATTGGGCTCAGTGCCAGTGGACATGGAGGGCAAAAGACTTAATAAGACACCAGATTGGGCAGCCAAGGGAGTGCTTGCACCACCTTTCCCTCAACACCCAGCAAAGTAGTGCACAGCTCTGGAAAAGACCCCTTCCTTCAGCTTGAAGAGAGGAGAGAGGAAAGTAAAGAGTACTTTGTCTTGTAACTTGGATGACAGCTCATCCACAGTAGAATAAGGCACTGAGCAGCGACCTCAGGTACTCATTCAAAGTCCTAGCTCCCAGATGACATTTCTAGACATAACCTGGGCCAGAAGGGAGCCCATTGCCTTGAAGTGAAAGATCCACTCAAGGCAAGATTCATTACCTACTGATTGAAGAGTCCCTGGGCCCTGAATAGTCAACAGTGGTAGCCAGGCAGTACTCGTCATGGGCCTTGAGTGGAATTCAGAGAAGTGCTGGCTTCTGGTTAGCACATTCCCAACTGCAATGGCCATGGGGAAGACTCATTCCACTTCAGAAAAGGAGAGAGAAGAGTAAAGGGGACTTTGTCTTACAGCTTAGGTACCAGCTGGGCTGCAGTGGAATAGAGCACCAAGCAAGCTCTTCTGGTCCCCAATTCTAATCCTTGGCTCTCGGACAGCAAGCATTTTAGGACCTGCCCTGAGAGGGGAACCCACTGCTTAAGCCTGGCAGCATTCATCACAAGTTGACTGAAGAGCCTGGGGCCTGAGTGAATATCAGCGGTAGCCAGGCAGTACTCACTGCAAGCCTAGGAGGTGGTAGTAATGGAAAGAGACTAATGGGAGGGGAACAGAGGGGAGGGGAAGGGGTGGGGGAGGGGAGTGGAGGGGAGGGAAAAGAGTGGGAAGGACATTGTCTTGTGTCTTGAGTACCAGCTCACTGTACTAAAACAAAGCACCAGGTAGATTCCTAACTTTCTGATTCCAGATCCTGGCTCCCAGAGAGCATCTCTGGACCCACCTGGGGGCATAAGAAATTTATTGCCCGAAAGGGAAGGACACAAGCCTGGCTACCTTTACCACTTGATGATTGTAGAGCCCTAGGGACTTGAGCATATGTAAGTGGTAGACAGGCAGTGGTTATGAGAGGCCTTGGATTAGACCCAGTACATTCTGGCTTCAGCTCTAACCCAGCATACTCCCATTGGTGGTGGCCACAGGATTGCTTGTGTCACTACTCCCTCCGCTCCAGGAAGCACAGCAGAGAGAGAGAGACACTCTATTTGTTGGGGAAAAAGTAAGGGAAGAAAGCAAGAGTCTCTCTCTAGTAATCCAGAAAATTATTCTGGATCTTATCCAAGTCCACCAAGCCACAGTGTTACTGGGCTTCAGGTGTCCCCTAATGCAGATATGGCTGCAGTGACCCAAAATCTACACTGTAACACCCAAGATCCTCTGAATACCTGGAAAGCCTTCAGAAAAAGGGCAGGTACAAACAAACCCAGACTGCAAAGACTACAATAAATATCTAACCCTTCAATGCCCAGTCACTGATGAACATCCACAAGCACCCAGGCTATCAAGGAAAACATGACCTTACCGAATGAACTAAATAAGGCACAAGGATCTAATCCCAGAGAAACAGAGATATGTGACCTTTCAGAGAAATCAGAAGAGCTGTTTTCAGGAAACACAAAGAAATTCAAGATAACACAGAGAAGACATTGAGAATCCTATCAGATAAATTTAACAAAGACATTGAGATAATTTAAAAGAATCAACCAGAAATTCTGGAATTGAAAAATGCAACTGACATAATGAAGAATGCATCAGAGTGCCTCACCAACACAACTAATCAAGTCGAAGAATTAGTAAGCTTGAAGACAGACTATTTGAAAATATACAGTCAGAGGAGACAAAAGATAAAATAATTTAAAAACAATAAAGCATACCTACAAAATCTAGAATATAGCCTCAAAAAGGTAAATCTAAGAGATATTAGCCTTAAAGAGGAGGTAGAGACAAAGATAGAGGTAGGAAGTTTACTCAAAGAGATAATAACGGAACTTCACAAACCTAGAGAAAGATACCAATATTCAAGTACAAGGAGGTTACAGAACAGCAAGCAGATTTGACACAGATAAGACTCCTGCAAGATCATTAATAATCAAACTCCAAAAGGCAAGGATAAACAAAGGATCCTAAAAGCAAGAAGAGAAAAGAAACAAATGCCTTACAATGGCGCTCCAGTATGTCTGGCAGCAAACTTCTCAATGGGAACTTTACAAGCCAGGAGAGAGTGTCATGATATATTTAAAGTGGTGAAAGAAAAAAAAGAATTTTTCCTAGAACAGTATATCCAGCAAAAGTATCCATCAAACATGAAGGAGAAATAAAGATTCTCCCAAACAAAAGCTGATAGATTTCATCAACACTAGACCTGCCCTACAAGAAATGCTAAAGGGAGTTCTTCAATCCGAAGAAAAAAAAAATGTTAACAAGCAATAAGAAATCATCTGAAGGTACAAAACTCACTGGTAATAGCAAGGACACAGAAAAATACAGAATAGTACAACACTGTAATTGTGGTGTGTAAACTACTCTATCTTGAGTAAGAAGACTAAAGATGAACCGAATCAAAAATAAGAGCTACAACAACGTTTTAATACATAGTACAATAAGATATAAGATATAAAGAGAAACAATAAAAGTTAAAAAGCAGAGGGACAAAGTTAACTGTAGAGTTTTTATCAGTTTTCTCTTTGTTTCTTTGATTTATTTGCTTGTTTATGAAATCAGAGTTAAGTGTTCATCAGTTTAAAATAATAGGTTATAAGATCATATTTGCAAGCCTCATGGTAAACTCAAATCAAAACACATACAACAGATACACAAAAGATAAAGAGCAAGAAATTAAAACGTACCACCAGAGAAAGATAACTTTCACTAAAAGGAAAACAGGGGTCCAGGCACTGTGGCTCACACCTGTAATCCCAACACTTTGGGATCCTGAGGCAGGTGGATTACTTGAGGTCAAGAGTTCAAGACCAGCCTGGCCAACATGGTGAAACCCTGTCTCTACCAAAAATACAAAAATTAGCCAGGCATGGTGGCACATGCCTGTAATCTCAGCTGCTCAAGAGGCTGAGGCAGGAGAATTGCTTGAACCCGTGAGGCAGAAGTTGCAGTGAGCTGAGATCACACCACTGCACTCCAGCCTAGGTGACAAAGCAAGACCTCATCAAAAAAAAAGGAAGACATGAATGAAGAAAAGAAAGAAGAGAAGACCAGAAACCACAGAACAAAATGGCAGGAGTAAGTCCTTACTTATTAATAATGAAAGCTGAACATAAAAGTACTAAACTGTACAATCAAAAGACATACAGTGGCTTAATGAATTTTTTTAAAAAAAAGACCCAGTGATCAACTGCCTACAATAACATGCTTCACATGTAAAGACACAAACAGACTAATAATAAAAGGATGATAAAAGATATTCCATGCCAGTGGAAACCAAAGAAGACAAGGAGTGGCTACACTTATATCAGACAAAATAGATTTCACAACAAAAACTATAAAAAGAAATGAAGGAAGTCATTATATAATGATTAAAAAACTCAATTAACCAGAAGACATAAAAATTGTAAATATATATGCACCCAATACTGGAGCATCCAAATAAATAAAGCAAATATTACTAGAGCAAAAGACACAGATAGAACCCTGTAAAATAACAGCTATAGACTTCAGCACATCACTTTCAATATTGAACAGATCTTTCAGACACAAAATAAACAAAGAAATATCGGATTAACCAGCATTACAAACCAAATAGAGGTAACATATATTTACAGAACATTTCATCTAACGGCTACAGAATACACACTGTTTTCTTCAGCAAATGGATCATTCTCAAAAACAGACAAAATGTTAGGCCACAAAACAAGTCTTAAAACATTCAAAAAACCTGAAATAACATCAAAAATATTCTCTGACCAAAATGGAATAAAACTAGAAATCAATAACAAGAGGTATTTTGGAAACTATGTAAACACATGGAAATTAAACAATACGCTCCTTAATGAACAGTGGATCAATGAAGACATTAAAAGGAAACTGAAAATTTTCTTGAAATAAATGATAATGGAAACATAATATTCCAAAACCTATGGGAAACTTTACCACTAAGTACTAAGAGGGAACTTTACCACTATAAGCATCTACAGTTAAAAAGTAGAAAAACTTCAAATAAACAACCTAATCATGCATCTTAAAGAATCTGAAAAGCAAGAGCAAATCAAATGAATTTAAAAAAAAAAAAAAACTAGTAAAAGAGAAAAGTAGTAAAAGAGAAAAATAATAAACATCACAGCAGAAATAAATGACATTGAAAAAAAGAAAATAATACAAAAATCAATTAAAGAAAAGGTTGTTCTTTGAGAAGATAAACAAAATGAACAAACCTTTAGCCAGACTAAGAAAAAAAGACAGAATGCCCAAATAAGTAAAATCAGAGAGTAAAAGAGAGACAGTACAACTTATATTGCAAAAGTTCAAAGGATCATTAGTGGCTACTATGAGCAACTATATGCCAATAAATTGGTAAACCTAGAAGAAATGGACAAATTCCTAGACACATACCAATACACCAAGATTGAACCATGAGGAAATCCAAAACCTAAACAGACCAAAAACAAGTAATGAGATTGATGCCATAATAAAGTTTCCCAGTCAAAAAGAAAAAAAAAAAAAAAACAGGCCTGAGACCCAATGATTTCACCGCTGAATTATACCAAATATGTTTTAAAAAACTAATACCAATTCTACTTAAATTATTACAAAAAAAAAGAGGGGGAGGGAATACTTCCAAACTCATTCTACAAAACCAGTATTATCCTGAAACCAAAATAAAGCAAAAACATATCAAAAACAGAAAATTATAGGCCAATAAAACCGATGAACATTGATGCAAAGACCCTCAACAAAATACCAGTAAAGCAACTTCAAAACGCATTAAAAAGATCATTCATTAGGACCAAGTGGGATTTATCCCTAGGATGCTGGCATAGTTCAACATATGCAAATCAATCATTGTGGTACATCAAGTCAACACAATGAAGGACAAAAACCATACAATCATTTCAATTGATGATGAAAAAAAGGTATTTGATAAAATTCAACATCCTTTCATGATTTAAAAAACCCTAAAAAAAACTGGATATAGAAGGAATACACCTCAACACAACAAAAGCCATATAAGACAGACCCACAGCTAATATCATACTGAATGGGAAAAAATGAAAGCCTTTCCTCTAAGATCTGGAACATGACAAGGATGCCCACTTTCACCACTGTTATTCAACATAGTACTGTTAAGTCCTACCTATCAATTGAACAAGACAAAGAAATAAAGGTCATCCAAAATTGGAAGGGAAGAAGATAAATTGCCCTTGTTTGCAGACAATATGATAGTACATTTGGAAAGAACTAAAGACTCCAAGAAAAAACTATTAGAACAAATTCCGTAAAGTTGCAAGATACAAAATCAACGCACAAAAATCAGTAGCATTTCTATATGCCAATAGTGAACAATCTGAAAAAGACATCAAGAAAGTAATCCCATTTACAAAGGCTACAAAGAAAATTAAATACCTAGGAATTAACCAAGGAAATAAAAGGTCTCTACAATGAAAACTATAAAACACTTTTGAAAGAAATTGAAGAGGACAGAAAAAAAAGGCAAGATATTCCATGTTCATGAATTGGAAGAATCAATATTGCTAAAATGTCCATACAACCCAAAGCAATCTATACATTCAATGATCTTCCTTAAAAATACTACTGACATTCTTCAGAGAAATAGAAAAAGAAAATCCAACAATTTACATGGAAGCACACAAGACCCAGAATAGCCAAAGCTATCTTGAGCAAGAACAACAAAACTGGAAGTATTACATTATCTGACTTCAAATTAAACTACAGAGCTATGGTGACCAAAACAGCACGGTACTGGCATAAAAACAGACACAAAGACCAATGGAACAGAAGAGAGAATCCAGAAACATCATTGTAGATGAATGTATTTACACTGAAATAATTTTTGATAAAGCTGTCAAGAACATATATTGGGGAAAGGACAGTCTCTTCAATAAGTAAGGCTGGGAATACTGGATATCTATATGTAAAAGAATGAAACTAGACCCCTCTCCCCATGTACAAAATTCAAATCAAAATGGATTAAAGACTGAAATCTTTTATCTCAAACTATGAAACTACTACAAAAAAACATTGAGGAAACTCTTCAGGACTACAACGAGATATAATCTCACCTCAGTTAAAATGGCTTTTATCTAAAAGTCAGGAAATAACAAATGCTGACAAAAATGTGACGAAAAGGGAACACTCATACATTGTGGTTGGAAATGGAAATTAGTACAACCACTATGAAGAGCAGTTTCAAAGTTCCTCAAAAAACTAAAAATAGAGCTACTGTATGATCTAGCAATCCCACTCCCTGTTATATACCCAAAAGAAAGGAAATCAGTAGATTGCAGCACTATTCACAATAGCCAAGATCTGGAAGCAACCTAAGTGTACATCAAGAGATGAATGGATAAAGAAAATGTTGTTACATATACACAATGGAATACTATTCAGCCATAAAAAGAATGAGATCCTGTCATTTGCAACAAGGATGGAACTGCAGGTCATTATATTAAGTGAAATAAGCCAGGCACAGAAAGACAAAGTTTGCATGTTTTGGCTTATTTGTGGGGGCTAAAAATTAAAACAATTGAATTCATGAACATAAAGAGTAGAACAATGATTACCAGAGGCTGGGAAGGGTAGTGGGAGAAGGATGGATAATGGATACAAAAATATAGATAGGAAGAATGAATAAGATCTAGTATTTGCTAGCACAACAGGGTGACTACAGTCAACAATAATTTTTTGTACATTTAAAAATAGCTAAAGAGTATAACTTAATTGTTTGTAATACAAAGAAGGGATAAATGCTTGAAGTGAGGAAACCCCCATTGCCCTGATGTGATTATTATGCATTGTAGGCCTGTATCAAAACATCTCCTGTACCCCATAAATATATACTGCTACTATGTGCCCACAAAAATTAAAAATACTTTTTTATACGTTTGTGGCCATTTGTATATCTTCCTTTGAGAACTGTCTACTCATGTCATTGGCCTACTTTTTGACAGGATGGTTTGGTTTTTTTCTTACTAATTTGTTTGAGTTCCTTGTAAATTCTGGATATTAGTCTTTTGTCGGATATATCGATTGTGAAGATTTTTTCCCACTCTGTGGGTTGTCTGTTTACTCTGCTGACTGTTCTTTTTGCTGTGCAGAAGCTCTTTAGTTTAATTAAGTCCCACCTATCTATCTTTGTTTTTGTTGCATTTGCTTTTGGGTTCTTGGTCATGAAAAAATATTCAACATCACTAATGATCAGAAAAATGCAAATCAAAACCACAATGTAATACCACCTTACTCCTGCAAAAAAATGGCCATAATAAAAAAAATAACAGATGTTGGCATATATGGGGTGAAAAGGGAACACTTCTATACTGCCGGTGGGAATGTAAACTAGTACAACCACTATGGAAACCAGTGTGGAGATTCCTTAAAGAACTACAAATTGAACTACCATTTGATCCAGCAATCCCACTACTGGGTATCTACCCAGAGGAAAAGAAGTCATTTTATGAAAAAGATGCTTACACATGCATGTTTATAGCAGCACAATTTGCAATTGCAAAAATATGGAACCAGTTCAAATGCCCATCAATCAATGAGTGGATAAAGAAACTGTGGTGTATATATATACAATGGAATACTTCTCAGCTATAAAAAGGAGTGAATTAATGGCATTTGCAGCAACCTGGATGGAACTAGAGACTATTATTACCTTTTTTTTTTTTTTTTTTTTTTTTTTTGAGACAGAGTATTGCTCTATCACCCAGGCTGGAGTGCAGTGGCACAATCTTGGCTCACTGCAACCTCTGCCTCCCAGGTTCAAGCAATTCTCCTGCCTCAGCCTCTCAAGTAGCTGGGATTACAGGCACCCACCACCATGCCCAGCTAACTTTTGTATTTTTAGTGGAGACGGGGTTTCACCATATTGGCCAGGCTGATCTCGAACTCCTGACTTCATGATCCACCCACCTCAGCCTCCCAAAGTGCTGGGATTACAGGCATGAGCCACTGTGCCCAGCCCTGGAGACTATTATTCTAAGTGAAGTAACTCAGGAATAGAAAACCAAACATCGTATGCTGTCACTCTTAAGTGAGAGCTAAGCTATGAGAATGCAAAGGCATAAGAATGATACAATGGACTTTGGGGCCTGGGGTGGGGAAAGAGAAGAATAGGGGTGAGGGACAAAAGACTAGAAATTGGGTTCAGTGTATACTGCTCGGATGATGGGTGCTCCAAAAATCTCACAAATCACAACTAAAGAACTTACTCATGTAACCAAATACCCCCATTCCCCCAAAACCTATGGAAATTAAAATATTTTTAAAAAAATAATAATTTTTTTAAAAAAGTAAAGTAGCCAGACTAGATATAGATACATAAATAGAGATCTCAAAGGAACTTGGACCAGGCAGTGAGAATATGGGATTGAAGAGTAGGGACAATGGTTACAAGATATCTCACTGTCTGAAAAAGTGACATTTAAGCCAAAATATAAAGAAGAGAGACTTGGGGAGGGAGGAGCAGAGCTATAAGAGGACAAATGTTGTAAAAAGCTTCTTCAAAAAGGACCAACATATGTAAAGACTCCAAAAGAAGCAGATACATGAAACATCCAGTGAAATAAAGAAGCCAAGAGTGGCAAGAGCAAAGAAAATTCAGAGGGCAATTAAGTCAAGATTGGGCCAAGGAATCACATCAGGTTAAATTATTCAGACTCTTTAGATTCCATTAAAGGTGGTGAATTTTATCTTCAAACAAAGGGAAGTCATGCAAGCGGGTTTTGTTTATGTTGTTTTGTTTTGTTTTGTTTGAGACAGAGTTTTGTTTTGTTTTGTTTTGTTTGAGACAGTCTTGCTCTGTTGCCTAGGCTGGAGGGCAGTGGTGTGATCTCGGCTCACTGCAACCTCTGCCTCCTGGGTTCAAGCAATTTTCATGCCTCAGCCTCGCAAGTAGCTGGAATTACAGATGGACACACCACCATCCCCATCTAATTATTGTATTTTTATTAGACGGGGTTTCTCCAGGTTGGCCAAACTGGTCTCAAATTCCTAGCCTCATGTGATCTGCCTTCTTTGTCCTCCCAAAGTGCTGAGGTTACAGACGTGAGCCACTGCGCCTGGCCCATGCAAGGGTTTTAAGTACAGGACAGACATGATCAGATTCGTCTTTGACAAAGATCTCTTCTGATTTCAACGTGAAGAGACCACTTCTGGAGTTAACACAGTAAATCCAGGCAAGAAAAGATGGTGGCCCAGGCAAGATGGACGGGAAGAGAGAGGAGACAAACTCAAACATCTTTAGGGGGTGAAACCACATTATCTCATTTAATCCCTCAATAGCCTTATGGAAAAAAAGGTATTGCCTCTACTTTATTTTTAAAAAAAAAAAGGGGGGGAGAGGAAAAAAAACCCAGAGAAAAGGAATTAACAGATCATGGTTGCCAGGAAAAAATAAGCAGAGCTGCAGTTAAGAGTCAGGCTTTCTGGCTTCAGGTCTGAAACTCCACTACAACACAGCTCCCCTCAAATGGCAGCAAATAACACTTCATACAAAATTATTTTTTAAGAATTGACTATGTTTTCAACAAATGAAAAATGCTACAGAACAGTATGATTTTACACTTAACTGAACTGTATTTTAAATAAACTATAGGGTTTTTTTCATTATTTTTCTAAGCACACTGCTCAAAGAGAAAAGGAAAACGAGAGATCAATTCCACACAAAATGTTAAGTGAATGTTTGCCTTTAATCTACAAGGCTAAATACCAAATGATTATGGCTACTTCCTCATGTTGAAATGAAACTAGCTAACATATCTATTTAGAATTCAGTAACAAAGACATATTTGATAGCCATTTAGAAGTTACTACTTTCAGCAGGTGCCAACTTTGTACATCTAGAAAATAACTAAAAATCTTTTTTTTTTTTTTTTTTTGAGACGGAGTCTGGCTCTGTCGCCCAGGCTGGACTGCAGTGGCCGGATCTCAGCTCACTGCAAGTTCCGCCTCCCGGATTTATGCCATTCTCCTGCCTCAGCCTCCCGAGTAGCTGGGACTACAGGCGCCCGCCACCTCGCCCGGCTAATTTTTTGTATTTTTTAGTAGAGATGGGGTTTCACCGTGTTAGCTAGGATGGTCTCGATCTCCTGACCTAGTGATCCGCCCATCTCGGCCTCCCAAAGTGCTGGGATTACAGGCTTGAGCCACCGCGCCCGGCCAGAAATCTCTTTTGATGAGAGTTAACAAATTTTAAGATTATCTAGGTTATAAAGTGAGTTAATATATATCTCTAAACTCTAACAGCAATGTAGCCTACTGGTTAGTTCTTATGAAGACAAGTATGTCTTAAACAAAGAAGATAAAATTTTCATATAGGAATTGTCTCAAATTATAATTACATTCTTATGGTTAAAGCAATTTTGGATTCTTTAGTGTCTTTAACAAACTAACACTGAAATACAAAACAAAAAGGGCAGGGGAACTGTATACAATTTTACTCCAGCCTCCTGTGTAATTTACTCTTCACTTCTCATTTCTCTACTACAATTCATCGACTCATCATTTATTCACTCACTCATTCATTTGTTCATCAAATATTTTCAAACACCTGTTATATGCAGGATACCATTTGAAGTGCTACAGAACATACACAAATAAACCAGAAATTAGCTCAAAAAGATTGCAACCCCAGGAAAGAATACAACTTTGATATACTTCAATAAGGATAAGAGGAGGTAGAAGACACAAGTACAATAAAACAAGTATAAAATACTTTAGTATTCAGAAGGAGGAATGCCATTTCTAGCCAGGAGAGTCAGGGGAGTTTTAATGATGGAAAAAAAGCTCATGCTGCTGGATGCTGAAGAACAGTCTGTTCTTCAATGATTGTTTCTGATATTTGAATTAACTCCTATGTGGTTCACAGACTAGGAAATAATGTCAATAGAACTTTGAAGTTGACACTCAATTTTTCCCAATATGAATGTTTGAACCTCTAAACAGCAACAGAAAAACAAAGCACATGACTGTATACAATGCACCATTATCCCATTATTCTTCCTTAACCCTTCGTTTGCGCTATCTTCACCTTTCTACTTACAATTAAAGTTATATTTTATTACGACTGTTACTGGGGTTTGGCTTTTTTCTTTTTTGTTTATTTTCTGTTTGTTTACTTTGTTGTTGATCTGATTATAAAGTTGTATAAATGTTGAGTGACCTAACCCAAGACAATTTATTTTTTAAAATCCTCCATTGTTACTTTGTAATGTATTACATTATAACATAAGTGCCTGTGATATTTGGGCCTGTGGACGTGGAGAGTAGGTGTGAAGAACACCCAGAATGGAGGACATAAGAGAACAAAAATATGAATAGAGAAAAGTTTAGATTATGTCTGCAAAAGGACAAGGGGCCTGGATGCAACATATAGTGGATAAAAAAAAAAGAGGAATTGGATTGTTGGGAACAAAACTGCCTAAGATTTAACTCTATGTACTTGTAGAAGCAGTGAAGGCTTCTGAGCTTGTCAGTGACATGAACAGAAATATGCTTTAAAAAGATACACCCTTAAAGACTTAATATTGTTAAGGAAAAAAAAAAAAAAAGATGCCAATTCTCACCAGTGATCTATGCAACATAATCCAGATGAAAATCCCAGCAAGCTTTTTTTTTTTAACTAACAAGTTATTCTCCACACTTTCTACAAAAATGCAAAAAACCCAAAATAGCAAAACAACCTTGAAAAAAGAGGAATAGATATGGAGGGGTTTCACGAGTGAACTCAAGATACACTATAAATCGACATGCAGTAATCAAGACAATGTGGTATTGGCATGAGACTAAACAGATCAATGGAACAGAATAAAGACTCCAGAAACAAACCCATGCTCATATGCTCAACTGGTTTTCAACAAAGATGCCAAAGAAATTCAAAGAGGAAAGGAAAGTCTTTTCAATAAATAATGTTGGAGCAATTGGATATCCATTTGGAAAAAAATAAACCTCACATTATACACAAAAATTAATTTGAGATGGATCACAGACCTAAACAAAGAACTACACTTATAAAGCTCTCTAAAGAAAACATAAGACAATATCCTGATGACCTGTAATAGACAATGATTTCTTAGGCCGCAGAAAGCAAAAACCTTAAAAGGAAAATGACAAACTAGACCTCTTCAAGTTTCAAAACTTCTGCTCATCAAAAGTCACTGTGAAAAAATGAATAGCCATGCCAAGGACTGGGAGAACATATTCGCAAAAGAAATTTTCATCAAAGGACTTGTGTCCTTCTATATAAAGAACTACTATAACAATAACAAAAAAATTTAACTGGGCAAAAGACATGAATATACATCTCACAGAGTGAAGTATAAAAATGGCCAATAAGCCATGAAAAAAGAAATGCTCATCATTAGTTATCAGGGAAATGCTAATTAAAATCACAATTAGCTAGCACCATACATACATTAGAATATCTAAATTAAAAAGACTGACAGTACTAAATGTTGGAAAGGATGTTGAGCAACCAGAACGGTCATATATCACTAGTAGGAATGTAAAATAGTCTAACTACTTTGCAAAAAGTTTTGACAGTTTCTTAAAAGAATAAATATATAACAACCCTTTAACTCAGCAAATCTTCTCCTCATCATTTAGCCAAGATAAATGAAAACATAAGTCCACAAAAAGATTTACACAGAAGGAGTTATATTCATTGAATGGAACACTATTCAGCAATAGAAAAATAAATAGCCTCTGTTACATGCAACAACACAGATGGATGTTAAAAAATAGTATGTCGAACAAAATAAAACAAAGATTAAAACATACCTACTGTATGATCCCATTTATATAAAGTTTTAGAATAGGCAACTTAAACCTATTATGAAAAAAAGAATATGAACAGCAGTTACCTGGGTGCAGGCAAGAGAGGATTATTAACCGGGAAAGGACACAAGGAAACTTTCTAGGTGATGGAAATGTTCTGTAACTCGAGAGATGTGTGGATGACACGGATATATCCATTTGTCAAAACTGCACAGTTAAGGTTTGTATCTTTCAATGTATATAAATTTTACCTTACAAAAAGCCATAAAAAATAAGAGTAGATGGAAATATAGAAAAAGCAAGCACACCAGAAGGTTGATAATTGTTTAAGCTTAGTGCTGTGTGCACAGGAGTTTATTATACTATCCATTTACTTTGTATGCATTTGAACTTTTCCATAATTAAAAAAAAAACTGGAGGTTTAAAAAAAACACAAATAAAATTCATACATGTATACACACATATATTCATATAAGATGACACCACCAACACAGACACCAACCTAGAAAGATGATACATAAAATCTACCCTGACATGACCTAGGCCTGCCTAACATTTTAACTCTACATTTATGCTACAAATGTTCTCTTCTACTCCTATTTAACCCTCTCCTTCATCCTCCCCATTTCTCTTTATCAGTGTGGTAGACTGAAAATATGACCAAAATGGTCTCCTCTAGGAATTCACTCTCCGTGTAATGAGACTTTACAGCTCCTTTCATCAAGGGAAATTATGGAGAAATTATTTTATTCCTCCACTCCTTGAATCTGGACTGACTTTGTGACTTGCTTTGGGTAAGGGAATGATGAGATCATTCTGAATTAAGGTAAGCTGTAAATCCAATGATGTGTATCCTTTTAAGAGACAGAAAAGACGGAGAAACACAGGTGAGACAGCCTTGTGAAGACAGACGCAGAGACTACAATGATGCATCTAGCAGCCAAGGAACACCAAGGGTTGCCAGCAGCTAGTAGAGGCTAGGAAAGAGGCATGGAACAGATTCTCCCTGACAGCCTTAGAGAAAACCAGCCCTGTTGACACCTTGATTTTGGAGTCTGTCCTCCAGAACAGTGAGAGAATAAATTTCTGTTGTTTTAAGTCACCAATTTTGTTATAATTTGTTACAGCAGCCCTAGGAAACCAATACACCAGCCAAGAGCAGAAAAATCATCTAAGTCCAGCCCAAAATTAACAATCCATAGAATCATGACCTAAATAAATCGTTGTTGTAAGCTACTACGTTTGTGATGATTTGTTACACAGTAAAGCTAATTGGCACAATCAACCTAGCAAATACCCACTCCTCTTTTAAAAATTCTCTCTCCCAAAGCCAGTCTTACTACTCTCAGATAAAATACATCACTTCTACCTTTATAACCTCACTATACCCACAAAATAGTTTTTCTATAATAGCATCTATAAAATGTTATTGCATTTTTTTGCATGTGTATCAACTTTGAACGGGCTGTATGCTCTCTCAAGGCAAAGATTATGTGAGATTGAATTTGTGTATGTCAATGCCAGACAGGATGACATTATCTACAGGAAATTTTCCCCAAAATATCCACTCTTTATAAAGTTCATCTTCATCTATAATACTTATTTATAAGCAAATACAAACACACTACAATATTCCAGATACCAATCAACTAACAAAGAAATGTAGAACTTTTTAAATTGCCCATAATAGTTCAAATGGAACCTCTGAAGTCAACATAAAATATAACCAACACTATTTACAGTCATGTAATATTCCTTCCCTATTCCTTCTAATCATCAAATAATACCGTAATCCCAAAAGTGGACAATACCAAACGACTATGCAAGTGATAGCTCTAATCTAGCACTGAGTCTTGAATGTATAAACGCCAAGAAGGCAAGTATTCCCAAAGAAAAGGAGAAAGTACATTTTTCTAAAGTGGAAGATCGAGGCAACAAATCCTTCCATAAAGAAAATCTATAAGAAAAAAAAAAAAGAAAGGAAAGTAGATATTGAAGTCCTTACCTAATGCATAAAAGAAGATATGATTCTGGGCCAGAATTTTCTACTGTATTAACCCCCTCCTGGATATAAGTCAAGCATTTAGCAAATTACCTGCATATGTTTAGCAAATGTGTGCTGGGGAACTATTTTTGCTATTTTTAAAAAGAATTATGCCTTGTTGGTCCTTTTTTACATAACCATCTCTCAGGAAAAGCTTTGTATCAATATGTTTCCACATACACAGCTCATTCTGAACACAAAAACCCAGCAGCCAGGAAGAATCAAACCTAGAATCTCAGTTTCTTGATTTACAGTGAGGTATGTTTTGCTCTCTATGCCATGCTGACTTCTCAAGAGTAGAAAATTTTAAATAATTTTTAAGGGGCAATTTGAGGTTTATGTAAATGGCTTTCAGTTGTTATTGCTATTCACCATTAGCCTCAATAATCGAGAGCTGGATTACTTAATGAAGAGAGACATGGTAATTAAAATGCTCAAGAAAAGGACAAGTAAAATGGAGGTGCCAAGGCCAGCTTTCAAAGATATCAAAGCAGCAAGAATTCTGCACAAAAGGAAGTTGTCACAGAAAACTGCAAAAATTACAGGGGTTATAGAAGGGAGACTGAACAAAATACCTTTTGTAGTAAAGAAATTTTTGTGTATCAAGAACTCAGAGGGAAAGGACACAAGGAAACTTTCAAAACTGCACAGTTAAGACTTGTATCTTTCAATGCATGTAAATTTTACCTTACAAAAAGCCATAAAAAATAAGAGTAGATGGAAGTATAGAAAAAGCAAGCACACCAGAAGGTTGATATACAGTTCTTTTAAAACTCACTCTTATTAGACTTACTAGAAAGTCAACACAAGACTATTAAATCAAATTATATTCACAGACTAAACAAGTAAATTGCTAACCAGAAAAAAAGAAAATGATGTAACTTTTAGCCGTGCCTATTTTGTACTCTGGAAGCAAAATATGTTTATAAATATTTGACACAACTTATTTCATTAATAAAAAAACATTTATTTAGCACCTACAATGTGCAGGTACCACGCAAGAGGCTAAAGACAAGCAAGTTACACTGGTCATTCCCCTCAGGGAACTTAAAAGTCAAATGAGTAATATAGAGATACATAAGATAAATAAACAAAGAGGAAGACAAAAAAAATCAGACAGTGAGGGAAAAGAATGCTTCCTAGAAGAAATGACCTAAGCAAGAATTCAATAAGGGAAGAAGTAGGGCATTTCAACAAAGTGTCATCCACAAAGCACACAAATACAAACACACACGCATGTGCACACACACACACACACACCACAGAGTACAGCACATTTATACAAAAGTATTTTACTAAGGCCAGAACCACTCATTCAAAAAATATACATTGAATACCAATGATGTTTCAAGCACAGTTCTCAGAATTAGACTATAAATGAAGAAATAACCCAAAAATCTCTGTCCTGAAAAAGTTCATTCAAATTTTAGAGGGGTGAGAAAAATAACGAACAAAAGAAATAAATACATAATACATTCAAAGATGACAGGTGCTATGCAGAAAAATTAAGCAGATAAATTAAGAGTCAAATTGAACCCAGAAAGACAAGTATAATTTGTAAAGGCGTTAAGGCTGGGGAAGTCATTCTGAAAAAGTGGAACAGCACAAGCTTAAGTATTAAAATACGTGTGTTCCTACCAGTCAGAGAAGTCTATTTCTCCCCAAAAGGCTTAAAATGGAAAAGTTTTGATACAAATGAAAGGTACATAAGGCCTTTGAATGTCTGGCAAGATGCTGTAGGCTTTACCCCATTACCAATGAGAAGCTATTGAAAGACTCCAGTGGAGGAAAATCAATATATTTTCTCAGTCCTCCTCAGTATCTACATGGCATTTGAAAATATTAATCACACCCCTCTCATTCACTCATTCAATAAGCATTCACTATGCAGCTACATGATATTGTGTTAAAAACAATATTTTTAATGCAACACTATTACATGTCATTATGTCATAAAGGTTACAGAAGTATATTCATTTCCAGTCGCTAAGGAAGACTATATCCCACTCTAGCTAACACAAGACACTATATCCTAAATAATATCATGGATGCACAAAATTCAGTCATAACACAGAAAAGAACACTATAAAATGTTAATCTTGTGAAACCAAGAAAGGCTTCATGGAGGCATTGAAAAACATGGAGGATCTGAAAAACAAGTAGAATGCAATAAAAAAAAAGGTGGACAGAAAAAAGGTATCTCAGGTGGAGGAGCAGCAGAAATAGAGGTTTAAAGGTACACAGTTGAATGTCATTGCAAGTGCAGTATGGTTAAAGCATTGGCAAGAAACCTTGTATTACAAAATGCAAATGTTTCTTGGATGAACTATTTTTCTTTCAAAATTAAAATCACTTTTAATATGCCACATGGGGGAAAGTAGATTTCTTACAATTTCATTCCATTGCACAGAAGAAGGTCAATCAGAAAAAAAATGATAGCTACTGTTTCTATTTTTATGCCACTGAAAGGTTAATATATAGTTTTTTGGGGTTTTTTGTTTTTGTTTTTGTTTTTGTTTTTGAGACATAGTCTCACTCTGTTGCCCAGGTTGGAGTGCAGTGGCACGATCTCAGCTCACTGCAATATCCGCCTCACAGGTTCAAGCGATTCTCTTGCCTCAGCCTCCCAATAGCTGGTACTACAGGCGCGTGCCACCACGCCCGGCTAATTTTTGTATTTTCAGTAGAGACAGGGTTTTGCCATGTTGGCCAGGTTGGTCTTGAACTCCTGACCTCAAGTGATCCACCTGCCTCAGAATACGTAGACATTTTTGAGGAGAAAAAGCAAGGCAGCTTCCTAACAGTAAGCAAGGTGGGTATATGATAAGAATATACAGAGTGAGAGATAAGTCACAAATGCAAATGGGTCAAGCTATGACAGGTCTCAAATGCTGTGAGCACCCAGTCTCTTTAAAGCAAGATAGTAAAAAAGGTAGTGACACAATTAGATAATATTTTAGAAATGCAGCCTTCTGTAAAATGCAAATCTGATCATTCCCTTGATCAGAAACCTCCAATGGTTTCCCATTTAGAAATCAAAACCCTTTAAACAGACCCCTGGATCACCTCAGCAGCCTCCTCTTATCACCCACCTCCCATCCCCTACCCCAAGTCCCTCTACCACTCTGGTCCTCTTCCACTTATCTGAAGTGGTCATCTTCCATGCCCCTTTGGCACCTGGTACGCTCTTCCTCACCTCTTCTTAGAAAGGATCTTGGTTTGGTTCAGGTCTACTTAGCCATTAGATTTCAATATGTCAGAAAAATTTCCCCTCACTTCATATTCTAGGTCAGGTCCCCTGTTATACACTCCCAAAATGCCAGGTACTATTCCTTCACAGTATTTCTCACTGTTGGAATGATATGTTTATTTGAGCAATTATATATTTAATCGTGGTGTCTCCCACTACAAGATCCATGAATTCAGTGACCATGACTGCTTTGCTCATGAATATATCCCCAGAATCTAGCACAGTGGTTGGCATAGAGAAGGTTAAATAAGCACTTGCCGAATTAATTAAATGCAAAAAGCCAAATTAAGTCTTTCTTGTGGAGACTGCCCCAAATATCATAGGATGTTTAGCAGCATTCCTGGC
Source organism: Macaca nemestrina (assembly GCF_043159975.1). Taxonomy (NCBI): domain Eukaryota; kingdom Metazoa; phylum Chordata; class Mammalia; order Primates; family Cercopithecidae; genus Macaca; species Macaca nemestrina. Next base: position 103,886,415 of record NC_092128.1, on the reverse strand, counting down.
CTCTACCAATAAATGCCAATAACAACACTTCCTGCTCCAGTTATGACATTCAAAAATGTCCCCAAGGCATTGCCAAATGTCCCCTGGGGTAGGGAATTGCTCCCAGCTGGGAACCAGGGAGCTAGTATAGCCATATATCCTGGTTGTACAAGGCAGTCCCTTTTAATGCCTGTTATCCTGGTAAAATTATTAACGGAATCCCCTTTTACTCTCAGAAATATCCCAATTTGGATGAGTATTATATTGTCATCCTATCCATGGCTCATCTGGATGTGTCTTTATGAAGGCTCTTGCCCAGAATGAGTGAATTGTTGTATACATAATGACCATGGTTTTGCTTCCCACATAGCAGAAATTATAACGTTTCCGACAAATGTGTGCTTGTGTGTTTTTTAAATCTACATAGTAGGCTTTGGAATTAGTAGAAATAGTGTAATGACAATGAACAGAAGAAATATGACAAAGTTAGAATAAATAATACTACATGATGATTAAATGTAGAAAAACAATGACAGAAAGAAGTCAAAAATGATTCCTAAGTGTTAGCCTGGGAAAGCTGGGTATGAAGCCATTTATCAAGATTAGACACACTGTAGGAGGAGGTCTGAATTTTGTCAGGTGATTGAGGAGGCAAGGTAAGCAAGCTTGGATTTTGACACAGTTCCTCAACACTAAGGTGATACTTAGCAGACACTGGGAAGTACAGGTCTTACAGACACACAGATATTTGTTGTGATAAGTGCCACTTCTTTGGCACCAGTGCCACTGGGCTTCTCTCTCTTGCTTCTCTACCTTCTCTGGTTTCCTTTAAGGGCTCTTCGTCCTACCTCCTAATTATAAGAATCCCTAAATATTCTACTCATACCTTTCTGCTTCCCATGCTCCACTAACTCTCTGAGAATTCAATGCTATATTAGCTACTAATTCTGTGCTGACAGGTGCCAACCTAACCTCTTGTCTGTAACCTCCAATACCACATGGCTTGATTCTTCTAAGTATTTCCATTTGAATTGTATTAACTTACATGAGTATGAGTATTTTCAGTTTAAAAGGGACTTTCATATACATTTTTTCCATCTATGTACCTCTGTCACCATACATTCAACAGGCTGGAAACCAAGCTTTTCTTTCTCATAAACCTGGTCCCTTTTCCTACCTTCTTATTTCTTACAATATCATTATAATTAACCTATCACCTATGTTCCAAAGAATAACAGTAATTCTTTCTCTGCTTCAGGCACCTATATAAAAAGTCACCAAATCAATTAATTTACTTGCTTCTGAGTTTCCTCATTTCTAAAATGAAATAGGTAAATTACTTCTACCTCAAATGTATTATAATTTGAAGTCTTGGAAATCTTGGGTTCATTCACCAGTCAAACATGTTATAATTTGAAGTCTTAGAAATCTTGGGTCCATTCATCACTCAAATGTGTTATAATTTGAAGAGCTGGAAATCCTGGGTTCGTTCACCACTACCTTAGTCTAGGCTAGTGATTCTCAATCCTACTGCATATTAGAATCACCTAAGAATTTTATTTTAAATACTTCTGTGTAATCTTCCTGCGATCCAGGTATCAGTTTTATTTAAAGACTGATCACTTATTTTTTATTTAAAGATTAGAATCACTCCAGTGATTCTAATGTCATCAAGACAGAACCATAGATCTAAGCCCTCATTATTGTCACCTACATTTTGCAGACGAAGAAACTCAGGCTCAGAGAAGTGACAGATTGGCTCAAAATTTCATAACTAATAAATGAACCAAGTTCACTCTGATTCCAAAGTCCATATTCTTTCCTTGTGCCAAAAAGCAACAGGTACTAAAAAATACAATCTATACCAATTGATGTAATGTGTGTTTTTACATTGCTTTAAAAATGCTTCATTTTCCTCCATATGTGTATAGTTGGTGGCTCCTAAGAGGCCATAAGTGAGAGGTGGAGTCTTCTCATTTGCCCCATAGAAGCTATGTCAGGATTGAGGAACAGTAAGTACAAAGTCTATTTTTAAAACACTGTTCATAAAGTACTGATGTGGGTTTGCATTTTCAAAATTCCAAGGAGAGATCTATTCATCTCTTGAAAACTGCCACAATCATTTAGGTATGCTGTCAACTGACTGAGATGGAGAATCATTATGGTACAAAGTTCAGGAGGGAAATACAAATCCTAGATACAGAACTGTGATGGATAGTGCTTTCCTAAACCTCTATAAATACAAGCTGCCAAACATCAGACCTTTAGTGAATAACCAGATCTTCTGAATCGACACCTTAGCAATGATAACATATTAGCACAATCCAGTAAAAACAATGAATTTCAGAAACTCTGTAATTTCTACTTTCTCATCTACTTCACTCCTACATGAAAGTTTAGGCTAATCTTGATAAATCAACTTTTTTCTATATTTGCTTTCATACCCTTTGGGCAGCCTATCCCTTAATGCTGGCCGTACTTTGTTCTCTAAAGACAGAAGTGGGATCTGGGATGAGCTGTGTCCTCCAAATCCAGTCCTTCCTAACACGATTCTACATTTCTCAGCAGATGCTGCAGACCCTTTATTGCTATTCTTCCTAATAATGATGTATTCATGAGGCATACAGTCAGCTAGCTGCCTGAGCGACTAAGAATATCAAACTAACAACATCCTGCTTACCTGCCTTTTACCAGTCAGAAGATGACATTTATTCATTTGCACAATGAAATCCCAATCCCAGCCCCACTATACACATACACACCAATGAGCATGCGTCACTTCACTCCCACCTGGTTTTTGACTTAGGCCACTTTGGAGATGTGCTAACAATACCTAGCAATTGGTTTGTGTTAGAACTGCACTTTTGGAGAGTATAAAGTGACAATATTTCAATAAATGACTATCAGGTCCTACAGGTGAGGAATTAATTAGTAACAAATACCATCAGCCCTCTATATTCATAGGTTCTACAAACATGAATTCAACCAACCGTGGATCAAAAATACTAAAAAAAAAAAAATATGGTTGCATCTGCACTGAACACACAAAGACTTTTTTCTTGTCATTATGCCCTAAACAATACAGTATAGCAACAATTTACAGAGAATTTACATTGCATTCAATTTTATAAATAATCTAGAGATATCATAAATAATACAGGAAGATGTATGTAGGTTATAAGCAAATACTATGCCATTTTATATAAGAGACTTGAGTATTCATAGGTTTTGGATCTGCAGGAATTCCTGTATTCAATCTCCCACAAATACTAAGGGATGAGTGTTTACAAAAAAAAAAAAAAAAAATGCAATAGTTAAGGCAAAGATTATACTTCTAAACTGGACAAGCCAATTTTGTAAACACATGTCATTATTAATAAGAAATTTTTTTGAAATTCTAAATTGTTTATGATAAACCATCAATAATAACAGATCACAACGAACACCTGCTCTCCAAAATGAGAAAGAAGAATTGGCCTTCTTTATGATTACTAATTACTTCTGCTACCACTATTACAACAGGCTGAAAAGTCCCTTTGGGTTCAAATGACTTCAGAATGTTGCTAACATTTAACATCCAATAAACACAGACTGCAAGTAGGAAAAAAATATATTATTTTTGTTACTGTATATAAACAACTAAGTGATACTTTAAAAGCAAATACAGGTTACAAATTGAAAAGCATACTATATTGCATTTACCAGTAAATTGTTTGTCATTCAAATTGCTTTGTGTCGTTGCTTTTAAAAATTTTGAGGTTTAAGACAAAAGTATTGCATTTAATAGCTTTGAGGAGATTCCTCACAGATACTGCATACATACAATGTTCCTGTGAATATCCTTATTTCATTCAAGAGACTGCTTATAGAATTTGTTATTTCTATTACTTGCCAAGATATTTTATTCTGTGCTATTTCTAACACATATCATGCTAGAGTCACAAGGATACTAAATTTGAAGGGGCATTTCTATGCCTAAAATATGAAACAAATTATTCTGGTATCTAAAATAACCTAACTGCAAAAGCAACTCCTACACACATGTGGTAATAATTTTCAAAAAGCTATCTTTTATTGGATTCTAGGTAATAACAATAGCATATGCTTTTTGTACGTCTACTCTTACAAAACAAATTTTTCACAACATAACCTTTCAAGAAACCAAAATGCTTCAGATACTTTCCATTATATAATATCAATTCACTAACTCAAATATCTGGCTTACAGGATTTAATACAAACATTTGTTCAGATTATTATCAAAAGAAAAGCCGTTCATCATTTGCATTCCAAAACAATTTAGTGATTGTAGAAGGCTCATATTTTAAATCATAAAGTTTCATATTTTCCATTTTCTACATGTTCTTGTACTGAGTAACAGGACTGACTATGAGAGACTTCACTGATGCTAACAAAAAATGAATTTCGTACATGGAAGGAAAGAACCTTCAGTAACATGATGGCCTTCATCATAGATTGGCATTCACTTGGATAAAATAATTTATCTTTTACAACAACAATCTTCTACCATTTTCATGATCCTTTGTGTAATGTGTCTGAATTAACATAATGCTTTCCATTTAAAGAAAAACCATTTGTACTTTTAAAATGTATTATCTCATCATAAAACAAGAGAAAAGACAATGTTAACAAGTCTATACTACAATAAGCATACAATTCCTAAAAATTACATTCTTTCCTGATGTTTTAAATAAAGGAGGAAGAGGAGAGGATGTACATTTTCCTTCACTCCTCCTACTTTCTTGGCACAGAAGAGGGAAACAGGGAACCATGTTAGATTTCCTTTGACCTTTCCTGACTCACTTCCTGCACTATTGTCATTCTTCTGTTAAGAAGAACATGTAAAAGCATATGTATGTGAAGGAATACATACATATACAAAAAGAATAGGTATAAGGAAGAATATGTAAAAGTACCTAAAAGAGGAACCTGTTACTTTATATTAACTAACTCTCATTACCTACTGCTTTATTTTAATCTTTTTTCCTTTTAAAAAATAAAAACTTGTCCAGGAACAGTGGCTCATGCATGTAATCCCAACATTTTGGGAGGTCACGGCAGGTGGATCACTTGAGCCCAGGAGTTCAAGACCAGATTGGCCAATGCAGTGAAACGCCATCTCAACATAAAATACACAAATTAGCCTGGCGTGGTGGCACACACCTGTAGTCCCAGATACTTAGGAGGCTGAGGTGGGAGGATAACCTAAACCTGGAAGGTCATGGCTGCAGTGACCCAGGATCACGCCACTGCACTCCAGCCTGGGTGAGAGAGTAAGACACTATCTTAGCAAAAAAAAAAAAAACTCCCACCTCTTTGATTCTCTTAAAACAAGTGCTTAGAAAGAAGTAAGTTCTGAATGAATTCATAATCTTAAACCTATCAGAATAAAACTGCTGAAAATCAGAGAGAGAAAAACCTTGAAGGTAGCCAGATAACACTGAATGTAAATGGACAAAGCTCTCCAATCCAACGATAAAAGAGTGGCTGAACAGATTAAAAAAAAAAAAAAAAAATAGGATCCGATGATCTCTTGCCTACAAGAAACACATTTCATCTGTAAAGAAAGATGTAGACTGAAAATAAAAGAATGGAAAAAGATATTCTATGCCAATGAAAACCAAAAAAGAGCAGGAGTAGCTACACCTACATCTGTCGAAATAGATTTCAAGACAAAACTATAAGAAAAGACAAATAAGGTTGCTATATAATGATAAAGAGGTCAATTCAACAAGACAATATAACAATTGTAAATACATATGTACAACACTAAAGCACCCAGATATATATAACAAATATTATTAAAGCTAAAGGGAGACATAGGCCCAATAATATTAATAGCTGGAGACTTCAACACACCACTTTCAGCACTGGACAGATCTTCCAAACAGAAAATTAACAAAGAAACATCAGACTTAATCTACACTATACACCAAATGGGTATAATAGATATTTACAGAACATTTCATTCAAAGGCTGCCACACATTCTTTTCCTCAGCACATGCATCATTCACAAGGATGTACCATATGTTAATTCACAAAACAAGTCTTAAAACATTCAAAAAATTGAAATAATATCAGGCATCTTCTCTGACCACAATGGAATAAAACTAGAAATCAACAAAAAGAGAAATTTTGTAAAGTATACAAACACATGCAAACTAAACAATACGCTCCTGAATGAAGAGTGGGTCAATGAAGAAGTTAAGAAGGAAACTGAAAAGTTCTTGAAACAAATGATAATGAAAACACAACATACCAAAATCTATGAGACACAGCAAAAACAAACACAAAGCAAAAACAAAAACAAAATTCCCTCCAGAATTTTATCCCTGTAAGTGCCTACATCTAAAAAGTAGAAAAACATCAAATAAACCTCACAATGCATTTTTAAGAACTACAAAAGCAAGAGCAAACCAAGCCCAAAATTATTACAAGAAAGGAAATAATAAACATCACAGCAAAAATAAATGACACTAAAATGAAGAACACAACACAAAAGATTAGCCAAATGAAAAGTTGGTTTTTTGAAAAGATAAACAAAATTGGCAAACCCTTAGCCAGAGTAAGAAAAAAAGACAGAAGACCCAAATAAATAAAATAAAATAAAATATAAAAAGGGAGACATTACAACCAATGACACATAAATTAAAAGGATTAGAGACTACTATGAGCAACATATGCCAATAAATAGAAAATCTAGAAGAAATGAATAAATTCCTAGACACATGCAACCTATCGAGATTGAACCACGAGGAAATCCAAAACCTAAACATATCAATATCGAGTAACGAGATGAAAACTGTAATAAAAAGTTTTCTAGTAAACAAATGCCTGGGACACAATGACTTTACTGCTGATTCTACCAAATATTTAAGGAAGTAATAACAATCCCACTCAAAGTATTCTGAAAAATAGAGGAGGAAGGAATACTTCCAAACTCTTTCTACAAGTCCAGTACTAATCTGATACCCAAACCAACAAAGGTATATATAAAAAAAAAAAGAAAGAAAACTGAAGGCTAGTATCCCTTATGAATATTGTCACAAATATTCTCAACAAAATACTAGCAAACTGAATTCAAAAACACATTAAAAATATCATTAATTAGGACCAAGTGGGATTTATCCTAGGGATGCAAGGATGCTTCAACATATGCAAAATGATCAATATGATATATCAAATCAACAGAATGAAGGACAAAACCCATATGATCATTTCAATTGATACTAAAAAATCATTTGAGAAAATTCAACATCCTCTCATGACAAAAATCCTCAAAAAACTGGGTACAGAAAGAACACACCTCAACACAATAAAAGCCATATGTGACAGACCCATAGTTAGTTTCATACTGAATGGGGAAAAACTGACTTTTCTCTAAGATCTGGAACAAAGCAAGGATGCCCACTTTCACCACTGTTATTCAACATAGTACTGAAAGTCCTATCGTTATTCAACATAGTACTGAAAGTCCTATCTAGATCAATTGGACTAGAGAAAAAAATAAAGGGCATTCAAATTGGAAAGGACAAAGTGAAATTATCCTTATTGGCAGACAATAAGCTCTTATATTTAGAAAAACCTGAAGACTTCAGCAAAAAACTTAGAACTGATAAACAAATCCAGTAAAGGTGCAGAATACAAAATCAACATACAAAAATCAGTAGCATTTCTATATGCCAACAGTGAACAATCTGAAAAATGAATCAAGAAAGCTATTCCATTTACAGTAGCTATGAAGAAAATCAAATACCTAGGAAATAACCAAAGAAGTGAAAGATCTCTACAATGAAAACTATAAAATATTGATGCAAGAAATTTAAGAGAAAAAAATGGAAAAACGTTCCATGTTCATGGATTGGAAGAATCAATATTGTTAAAATGTACATCCACCCAAAGCAATCTAGATATTCAATGATATTCCTACCAACATACCAATGACATTCTTCATAGAAGTAGAAAAAAAAATCATACAATTTATATGGAACTACAAAAGATCCAGAGTAGCCAAAGCTGTCCTGAGCAAGAAGAACAAAACTGAAAGAATCACATTACCTGACCACAGAGCTACGGTAACTAATACAGCAATGGTACTGGCATAAAAACAGACACATAGACCGATGGAACAGAAGAGAAAACCCAGAAACAAATCCAAACATCTACAGTGAAGTAATTTTTGATAAAGGTGTCAAGAACATACATAGGGGAAAGGACAATTTCTTCAATAAATAATGCGGAGAAACCTAGATATCCATATGCAAAAAATGAAACTAGACCCCTATCTCTCACCATATACAAAATCAAATCAAAAGGGATTAAAGACTGAAATCTTTTATCTCAAACTATGAAACTACTACAAGAAAACACTGCGGAAAATCTTCAGGATATTAGACTGCTCACAGATTTCTTGAGTAATACCCCACAAACACAGGAAACAAAAACAGAAATAGACAAATGGGACCACACCAAGTTACAAAGTTTCTGTACAGTGAAGGAAACAATCAACCAAGTAAAGAGACAACCCACAGAATGGGAGAAAATATGTGCAGACTATCCTTCTGACAAGGGATTAAAACCAGAATATATAAGAAGCTCAAACAACTCTATAGGAAAAAAATCTAATAATACAACTAAAAACAGGCAAAAGATCTGAAAAGAAATTTCTCAAAAGAAGACATACAAATGGCAAGCAAGCATATGAGAAGGTCACTGATAGGAGAACATCACTGATCATCAGAGAAATGCAAATCAAAACTGCAACGAGATATAATCCGACCTCAGATAAAATGACTTTTATCTAAAAGTAAGGAAATAACAAATGCTGACGAGAATGCGGAGAAAAGGGAACCCTCCTACATTGTTGGTGGAAATGTAAATTAATACAACCACTATGGAGAGCAGTTTGGAGTTCCTCAAAAAACTAAAAATAGAGCTACCATATGATCCAGTAATCCCACTCCCTGGTTATATACCCAAAAGAAAGGAAATCAGTAGATTGAGGAGATCTCTCCACTCCCATGTTTATTGCAGCACTATTCACAATAGTCAAGGTTTGGAAGCAAACTAAGTGTCCATCAACAGAAAAGCGGATAAAGAAAATGTGGTACATATACACAATAGAATATTATTATTATTCAGCCATAAAAAAGAAATGGAGATCCTGCCATTTGCAACAACATGAATGGAACTTAAGGTTATTATGTTAATGAAATAAGCCAGGCACAGAAAGACAAAGTTTGCATGTTCTCGCTTATTTGTGGGAGCTAAAAATTAAAATAATTGAACTCATGGAGAGCACAAGGATGGTGACCAGAGGCTGGGAATGGTATTTGGAGGTTGGGAGGAAATGGGGATGGTTAATTGTATTTAAAAAATAGAAAGAATGACCAAGACTTATATTTTCCAGCACACAGGGAAGACTATATTCAAAAATAATTTAATCATATATTTAAAAATAATTAAGAGTATACTTGTATTGTTTGTAACACAATCAATAAATGCTTGAGGTGATGGATACCCCGTTTACCCTAATGTAGATATACCACTTAACCTGATTCAAACATGCCTTGCATGCCTGTATTAAAATAGGTCATATAACCCATTTATGTGTGTGTATATATATGTGTCTGTATATATGTATACACACACACACATACACACATATTGTAAACCCACAAAAAAAAAAGTAAATACAGTAGCCAGAAAAGGACAGGTACCTTCAAAGAAGTAATAATTATAGTAACATAGCTAACTTCTCAATAATATCTACAGAAGCCAGATGGACCAATGGACTGATATCTTCAAAGTGCTGAAAGAAAATAATTGCTAATCTAAAATTCTATACCCAGCAAAAATATCCTTCAAAAAGTAAACAGATTTTTTAAGTGCCTTCAGGCAAAGAAAAACTGACAGATTTACTTAACAGTAGACCCATACTAAAAGAAACAGTAAAGAGCATTTTTTAAGACAGAGGGAAAAACAATCTCAGATAGCAGCTTGAAGATTTAGAAGGAAAAACATTAAGGGGGAAGGTTAAAATATGAATATATCTAAATGTTATTAAGTGTCCAGAATTCATTACTATTTCATGAATCCTTCTTATATCCACATAGAAAAGGGATGGTATTGATATTGCTATTCCTATTTTAAAGAAGGAAAAAAAAAAAAAAAAGGAAAGGCATATCCAAAGTTAATTTTTCCAAAATCCCAATTATAACACTGGCACAAGGAAATAGTCTTGGTCTACATTCCCCCTACCATAATTAAGAAAACAAAATAAAAATTAAAAAAAAAAGAAATGATTCAAATAATTAGAGACAGAAATAGAAAATCCTGGCTCATCGATGCTTTGACATTGAGAAAGTATTTTCTCAGTACAGCATCTGTGAACTGGATATTTTCTGTTTGCCCTGCAAACTTCCCATCTGTTTCCAATCTGCTCTGTGCCAGAAGCTGACCACTGCATCCAAGGATCCCTTTCCCTCTGGCTTCCAGTTGAGTTTGGCCAATAAGAATCACTGGCAAGAGACTTGAGAGAGGGAGGAAAGCAGGGTCAGAGTATTAATTTCCTCAGCTCCCTCCCTGCTGAGTCTCCAGGTTTGATTGTGTCCGTCAATTTAAGGCAACAGCTCCTATCAGATGGCCCTCTCTTATAGCTACACTACTCTCTGCAGGATCCAATAACAAATCCCTTCTCTGGCCCTTTCAGAGATAGGAACAGTAATAGTTCCCATTGTTGTTAGTGCCAAGATGCTTCACCATTCCTTGTTAGTGTCTCTTTGTTCATTTCTACTCTCTCAATTACCCCATTTGAGTGAACGTCTATTTGCTGCCAAGACTCTGTTTGCCAATATATAGCATTGAAGATGGTAAAAACAGAATAGGGAATAAGAACCCCAACACTTAAGTCAAAAACAACTAGAATTGGATACCTGCTCCAAAACTGGCTTTGTAAGAGTTTGATAACATTTCTAAGCCTCTCTTATCTCATCTGTAAAATAAAAAAATAACAGTAGTACCTGCTTCAAAAATTATTGTTTGGTGTGAATTAATAAGGGCTTAGCCCAGTGCCTGATTGATACAAAGCATAGGCTTAATAAATATTAAACTAGTATTATAAATTTAATATTTAGTAAATATTAAATTACTAAATTATTAATATTATTAAATTATAATAATATTACTATTTACTTCACAGGTATGATACAAAATTGACCACCACATGACTAATTAAGGACTAAATATATAAATCCCACTCCAGCTTTTAATTCTGACTGCTATTTAATAGATCGTTTCACACCAGAAAACCATGTCTAAAAGCAAACTATGCCTTTTAAAATACTCTAGTTTGCCTACCACAGGATTAAGATGCAACCAGTATGTATAATTTGTCTGTCAATGTAAATAAGCATTTGTACATTTTGGAAGAGAACATTATCATAATAAGTAGTTCTGCTCTACTTCAACATTACTGGAAAAAAACAGTGGTATAAATTAGCTCAATCTTATTTCAGCTGGCTTAGGGCTAAAGAAAATTATAATTGGGTCAAGTCAAAGCAAATCATTTCAGCACATCATATACAACTTCCCTGAACTCCCTAAAAAAGTATATATTAGATAGAAATTGAATATATAATTGTGATCAGAAATGTTCAAAAATAATAAGAGTAATTTGAAGACTAAAAACAAGAACAGATAAAAGAGAAGACAGACCATCAAAATACAGTACCCGTCCTTCAATTTTAATGTTATGACTGAAAGTCTTAGTATGTATGCAGTTGTGAATAAAAAGACCAAATACAGCCAGCAATGCTGAAGCATGATAGCCAGATTGGTCGCATGTCCTTTGGAAAACAACTGCAGCTGCTGCCCACAGGGTCTGCATAATAACAATATACTTGGCAGCACTAAACAGATACCCATCTTCCAAATTTTCTCTAAGTGAAAAACAGTTATCAACAACAATAAAAGACTTCTGACTGCTATTTTAACCATGAACTAAAATATTTTCTCCCAGGTTGGTTGTGGCACTGATTCAATAGATGGAAAAAGAAAAGCATGACTTGTTCCTTTACACTGCATCAAGGTACCAGCAGTTCAGCCTGGCCTCCATGTGGACTACAGTTCAAGTCCTTGATCTTAGAGGCCATAACTAGCTGCCTTCCTGAATCAAATCCCTCTAAGAAACACCATTCCCAGCTCCCTCTGATTTGAACTGTTTGAACTTGATGCACTCCAGCAAGCAAAGGAAGCTAAAACAGAACTCTGCACACATGGGCACTAAATGATGTTTCCAAGTGGCCCATTACATAATATTCACCAGGAAATACCTAACTCCTTGCCTAGCTTTGCTATCTTGGGCCCAGTCTTTCAAGAGAGGTATCATTCAGAAACAACTATCATTCTTCAAGGAATTTAATTCAATAACTGTATTTATAGGTTCTCTAAGTAAAATAATTGTTAAAAGTGGGCATATTGGTAAATGTGCCAAAACTAACAGTAATGTTATCTGCAACATATACAATGTCATGTGCCAGGCATTCTAATAAAAAGTTAACTTATTCAATCCCCAAAATAACCCCACCAAGCAGATACTATTATTAAACCCATTTTACAGAAAAGCAGGGAGGCACTGAGGCACAGAGAACTTAAATAGCTTGCCCAAGGTCACAGAGCTAATGAGTAAGTTAATCAGCCGTGGTCAGAGTCTTCTGCTTTAACCTTTATAATACCCTAACACTAAAAATATAGCTTCTAAAAATATTCCTATGTGTCGATGTTGAACCTGGCAAATAAAATAAAATAAAATAAAATAAAAATATTCCTGAACCACAACATTACTGAACTAAGATGCTTCTATAGCTCCCATCTCTCCTTTCTCTTCTATTTATCCTCAAATTAACAATTCAAAGTCTACATTTACCAACAAATAAGAGAACTGAGCATATCTCTCCTAAAAAAGAAAAGGCTGTAATAAAATTTCTACTAAATGAAATTTTGAAAGGTTCACTACGGTAAAACCATAGAGGACTGAAAAACTGTCTTTGATAACTATTTATAAGCTACTATAATTATCCAAGAAGTTTTCAATAAGATGATGGTATTTGCGTTTAACAAAGTTAAATCTGTACTATGCTCAATTTTTAAAGAGAAGCATCCTTTCATGATTCTGAATGTATTATTTACCAGCCTAACTCGTAAGTATTATGAAATGCCTGCTTTTGGCTTTTTCTGTTCCTACATAAAATATAATCAACAAACTTCCAGGAGCCCACTGCACTGGTAATATTGTGAGATTCATCTTTTTTTGCCCACTCCACAAAAAAGGTGGTACGTAGGTGCCTACAAAAAAGAATTTATTCCTTCTTGTTTCTGTTTCTTGATTCTTCTACTGCTTCCAGGTTAATGTATATGATGCCAGAATTACCAAACTATAATAGGCAAAGTACATCTACCAGTTTTAGATTCTAAAATCTATAAACCAAGTCACCCACCGCTAAAGACTGATCAATAAGTACAATTTCTTAGAGAAATGCTTCCTTATATTCTTTAGTCACACAGAAACTTATTTTGTTCTTTAGAGTACATGCCACACGATATGTTCCATAGCAACGGTTTACAGTTTTACATATTAGAACGGTGGTATTCATTAAATAGATTTTCACTCTAAAACAAATCTAATGCCCACTCAGGAAGGTAAGTTCATAGGAAAGAACACGCAGAGAAAAATCAACCATCTGAGATATCCACTAAATTCTGAAATAATTCACAACAGGTCATCTCCTGGAGTCATACGTTATTCATTTCTACATGTTCTTTTACTCTGGCTTGTTTTCTAAGGCTTACATCCCAGAAAATCAGAATGTTTTCCCTTTCATGTCAACAATGACTCTTTTAAACGTCTTTTCTATATCAGAGAGAAATATATTTCCACTGAAATTTTCTTTTATACTCTGCAACTTTTGAAGATAACCAGGCACAGAGAGACAAAAACTTTCCTTTGAAGAGTAAATGTTACTGGCACCTAAACCTTTTCTTTTTCTATTGTTTGTAACAAAAGTACTGAGTCCTAAGATTCAAGATACAATATTGAATTCTATTTGGTTTCCTATCCTAAACAAACCACAATTGCAGGTGCCAAATTAATTCTGAACAAATTTGCTTCAGGGCACCTACAGGGGCCATGGGCCTTTAATCTTCACATACCAAGAGTGTTTATTCGCCTCTGTTGGAAAGAAACACAGGTCTGGGAAGTCAAAGGTTGGTCAGTAGAAGAGAAAAACGGGGTAGAATCTCTCAAGATGACAGAAGAAAGTAATGAACCCTGCAAGTGTTTTCCCTGGCTAGCTGAGAAAACTGCCAAGTTTGGGTCAGAGGTCTCATTTAACTAGGAGTTCCATATTGCTCTTTTAGGTTACAACAATCTCAATAAAGCAGGTGATTATTCCTTGACTTAAAAGAACTTCCAAATTACAAACTCAAAATGAAGTTATCATTGCCAAATAATGCAATTTGTGAATATAAAATAATGGTGTTAAAACAATTGGGTGTCAAGATTGTTTACACTTTCCATAAAACTTTATCAAAATACGATCAAATGTCATAAATTAAATTCTGATTACTTTACACATACAGTATGTGACATTTTCCACAGATTTATAACTTGAAAGTACTAACTGATTCCAAGATATGTTCAGAAAATAACTATCAGGAGTCTCTAATGGAGAATTCTAGAGATACTTCTTAAGCAATAGTACATCAGTTTAAGTAGTCTATTTTGGGTTTTTTAAGCTAGTTAAAATCTTTTTCTACCCATTTTAAAGTGTGCTGAATTTATGGATGAATTAAAATGTATTTCAATGTATAAGTAGGTTTAATTTTTACATGGTTGTTTAATTCTGTGATTAATAGGCCATTGAAAAATGAGTTTGTAAATTGTTGGGATTTTTCTTACTCAAGTTATGTGGAAGGTTCTGGATATCCTCACCCATTTTATATATTCCTACATTTTATTTTTATGTGGAAATTTTCTCTTTTTGGTATAAAAAAGTATATTATCTTTTCTTTGCAAATAAAGGGTTGGCGTCAATTTGCAACTAAAAAAAAATTCACCAATGACCAAAAATTCCAATTACAATATTTTCTGGACTATTTTGTTAATAGTCTGGATCAAACAGATGTCAGTATAGCAATTAAATCACACTGCAATATATAAATTTTTCTTGATTTACCTGCCTACTATAACCGTATCTTAAGTTCTCACATCTTACTTCAATGTCAGTGTTTCTAAATTGGAAAGTTGCTTTCTTCCAATATAATCTGGAACTGTGTTTTTTTTGAATACCACAAACTAAAATAATAGTAGACTACTTTTTTAACTTACATGCAAGATAGAAAAAAATTCTGCAGAAATTTTAAAAGATGGGGGGAAATGGGATGAATTAGGAGTGAAAAAAGTTCAAAATTTAAGCATCACAAAAAAATCTGGTTTCTTTAAAAAAATTTCTTAATTTTGCCTACTTTATCATTTTTCAAATAATTGAAACTTTACATAGTCTGTAGTCTTTGAAGTTTAATTTTTAAAGTGCTGTTCAGTAATTTCTCATTTCCAATTTCAAATTAAGTACCAAAAGTTGTGTATAAATACCATTAAGAAAATGACACAGGAGAAAAATATCAGGAAATTCTCCACTATAATTTAAGAATTTTACTCTTTATAGCAGCATAATTTATAATCCTTTGGGTATATACCCAGTAATGGGATGGCTGGGTCATATGGTACATCTAGTTCTAGATCCTTGAGGAATCGCCATACTGTTTTCCATAATGGTTGAACTAGTTTACAATCCCACCAACAGTGTAAAAGTGTTCCTATTTCTCCACATCCTCTCCAGCACCTGTTGTTTCCTGACTTTTTAATGATCGCCATTCTAACTGGTGTGAGATGGTATCTCATTGTGGTTTTGATTTGCATTTCTCTGATGGCCAGTGATGATGAGCATTTTTTCTGTGTCTGTTGGCTGTATGAATGTCTTCTTTTGAGAAATGTCTGTTCATATCCTTTGCCCACTTTTTGATGGGGTTGTTTGTTTTTTTCTTGTAAATTTGTTTGAGTTCTTTGTAGGTTCTGGATATTAGCCCTTTGTCAGATGAGTAGATTGCAAAAATTTTCTCCCATTCTGTAGGTTGCCTGTTCACTCTGATGGTAGTTTCTTTTGCTGTGCAGAAGCTCTTTAGTTTAATTAGATCCCATTTGTCAATTTTGGCTTTTGCTGCCGTTGCTTTTGGTGTTTTAGACATGAAGTCTTTGCCCATGCCTATGTCCTGAATGTATGTTTATTGCGGCACTATTCACAATAGCAAAGACTTGGAATCAACCCAAATGTCCATCAGTGACAGATTGGATTAAGAAAATGTGGCACATATACACCATGGAATACTATGCAGCCATCAAAAAGGATGAGTTTGTGTCCTTTGTAGGGACATGGATGCAGCTGGAAACCATCATTCTTAGCAAACTATCACAAGAACAGAAAACCAAACACCGCATGTTCTCACTCATAGGTGGGAACTGAACAATGAGATCACTTGGACTCGGGAAGGGGAACATCACACACCGGGGCCTATCATGGGGAGGTGGGAGGGGGGAGGGATTGCATTGGGAGTTATACCTGATGTAAATGACGAGTTGATGGGTGCTGACGAGTTGATGGGTGCAGCACACCAACATGGCACAAGTATACATATGTAACAAACCTGCACGTTATGCACATGTACCCTAGAACTTAAAGTATAATAATAATAAATAAATTTTTTAAAAAAAAAAGAATTTTACTCTTAAACATCAATGGCAATTAATATCCCTTTTTCTCTAATATTATGAATAGGTAGAATATGCATGCTTGCCTTAATGGTAAAAATCTGTAAAATTATGTAATGTCTCTGTATATCCTTTAGTCTAGAACCATATTTTAAATGTTCAATATGCCCATTCTAACTGAATGGGTACTAACTGAAGAAAAAGCTCCTAAATAAAATGCCTAAATAAAAGATTGTACTGGTCTCATTATAACAGTAAACCTATTAAGTTACTTCCAACTACAGCAAGTTTACTTAGGAAAGAAGAGACTATTGGAAAGAGCATTCGGCAAAATAAATTTATTATCAAGAAAACCACTTGCAATGAAGCACAGAATATCACAGCATAACTTACATTTTTATTGTGTCAGTTTACATAGATGACACTAAAAACAACCATTTGAATTTCTAGATGAATTCATCATTACCCAGAAAATCAAATTTGGCTTCATGAATATAAATTCACTTTTAATGTGTATCATGTTTAGACTTTTTAATATACAAGCATGACTACGATTGCATAAAAGCTTCTAAATGTGATTTATTTAGTAAGAACATTACTCTAAGATATCACATTAAAGATTGCCTCTTAAAGCTCGGGTATCCAGCAGCTAAAAGGGTCAGCTACATTACCAAAAGGGAGATGGCAGATGCTGCCTATTAATAATGCCCACTGTCTTAAATCAACTGGAGCCTTCAGCCAAGACGCCTTCTGCCTGCCCTCTCTGGCAAGCCACTCACACTCCAGGGAAGAAAGATATGTGCATACATACATACATACTCGGATGGATGGATGGACGGACAGATGGACAGACAGACAGCTAGATAGATAGATAGATAGTAGATAGATAGATAGATAGATAGATAGATAGATAGATAGACAGAGAGATAGATAAATGGAAGTATTGTGTGTGTATGAGAGAGAGAGAGAGAGAGAGAGAGAGAGTGTGTGTGTGTGTGTGTGTGTGTGTGTGTGTGTGTGTTTGGCATACGGGGGGAGGGTTGCTGCTGTTAACAGAAGCATTTATAAATGGAAAAAATATTTGTAAGTAGTCTTATTGTTTTAATTTACTAGACCAAAGTTAAACAGCATCATATAATATAAAATAAATTATTTGTAGTGATTTCAATGTGTACGTTAGACTAAGATTCACAATGCTGTGTTTCTGTGCCTTCAATTTAGAGGTTCTTCCTAGGCTCTTCTGAGAGAAATGGAGAAAAAGTCTTTAAGATGCTCCACATTAGAACAATAGAACTTGTGCTCCACTGAGAAATGAAGTAACATAAAAATATTTCTAGGAGTCACACTAAAACCTACACTTTATGTAGATCTCTTCACAAAGAAAAAGAACTAAGTCTCTCAGAAGAAAGTGATTAAATAAAGAGGTATATAATGAAGAACAAAAAAATATTTGGGAGAAATACAGCATATTACTCATTAATAATTGTAGTAATTAAAAGTGTAGGAATCTCTATGATTTAACTAGACTATTGGGTCTAATAAATAGTCTATAGAGATAGGTTCTATATATTGACTAAATGAGACACAATCCTATTTAGACATACAGAAAAGGGAAAACGGAAAGAAAATAATAGATAGCTTACTGCACTTGGCCTTATATGTCCCAAAAGACACTTCATTTTGTTATACATTTTCTGTACTGACACTTTTTCCTAGATGACATCATGGGACCTCCAGAAACAGTATTTCAATAGAAACAATACAAGTCTACATTATAAAGTATGAACGTGTTCAGGGCCTCCTAGGTAGAAATCTATACATACTTTGACCTGTGTTGATTTATCTCCTCTCATATGACAATTACAGATCCTTTTTTCTGTGTCTGTGAGTCATCTGCCTGTCTACATCATCATTAAAATTCTGAAGTTCTTCCCAAAGAGCATCAGGATACTGTAAAATTCTGATACTAATTTTTCTTTGCTATAACCCCTTCTATTTTCACTTTCACATGATTACATATTTTATGTGGCCAGTGATGACATGCATGTATTCAAGTTTAATAAAAATATAAAATATTTTCATGGTAAAAATATATAAATGAAATGTTGACACGGTCCATTATACGATAACAAAATCTGCTTTTCTGAAAGTGGTTTGAGAAATTTTGTACATAAAAACACTTGAACTCATGACTGTTGGTATAAAATGAGGTCAATGCCAATAATTTCTTTTGAAACTTTTTTCTATAATTTTTTTTTTTTTTTTTTGAGATGGAGTCTCACTCTGTTGCCCAGGCTGGAGTGCAATGTCACGATCTCGGCTCACTGCAACCTCTGCCACCCGGATTCAAGTGATTCTCCTGCCTCAGCCTCCCGAGTAGCTGGGATTACAGGCGTCTGCCACATTTTCATGTTTTTAGTAGAGATGGGGTTTCACCATCTTGGTCAAGCTGGTCTCGAACTCCTGATCTCGTGATCCACCTTGCCTCGGCCTCCCAAAGTGCTGGGATTACAAGCGTGAGCCCCTGTGCCCGGCCAACTTTTTTTCATAATTTAAAGTAACAGTATAGGCATACTTATCAGCATAGTAAATATTAATTATGTACATAATAAGTTCAAATTGCAATTATCACCTTAATTATATATGGATCTAAGACTCTTAATGAGATATTCACCTGACATAATAAAAATGGTTAGTAAAAAGTCTGACCTAAACAAACAAATAAATGTTCCACAAATAGATGGGGTGTGGTGGCTCATGCCTGTAATCCCAGCACTTTGGGAGGCCAAGGCAGGCAGATTGCTTGAGCTCAGGAGTTCAAGACCAGCCTGGTCAACATGGTGAAATCCCATCTCTACCAAAAATTCAAAATTAGCCAGGTGTGGTGACACACACCTATGGTCCCAGCTACCTGGGGGGCTGAGGTGGGAGGATCACTTGAGCCTGGGAGGCAGAGATTGCAGTGAGCCATGGGAACACCAATGCACTCCAGCCTGGGTGACAGAGGGAAGCCTTGTCTCAAAAAAAAAAAAAAAAAAAAAAAGTTTCACAAATAAATCCCCATCATCTGTAGAAGAGAAGATAGTATTACCAAAACCAAATTCCCACAAAATGAAAAACCCTTATTTTAGGTCATAGTTTTATCCTACTCCTTCAACAAACGCTTTTTGGTCAAAAACATTTTTAAGTGGCCAAACTAAATGTTCTTTTAATTTTCCACAGGCAAAGTATTCAGGCTGTGAAGCAGGATGACTTTGAATCCTCATCTAAGTGAGTCACTTATTTTCAGATAATTCGTTCATTAATCTCTTCATCATTCATTCATTCATTCATTCACTCAACCAACATTCACTGAAAATCAACTCACTGCCAAGCATGAAGAAACTGAATAAGGGTGGTCCCTATATGAAAGAGGAAACATCTTTCTATATGCCAATTCCCTGGGGAAAACTTCAGCTGGAGAAGGTAGTTATCCCCAAAGACTTGAAAGTGGAGTGGCCCTAAAGACTACACACCACAGGACTCCAGTCCCAGCTACAGAAAAAACCTACTCAAGGAATTAAGACCTATTAAAATTCATATTGCAAAACAAAGGCCTTGTTTCCATGCTACATGGCTTACTGAATAAACTCCATCTAACACTGCTATTCAATTAGCTCATCTTTAGGACACCAAACTTTGTAGAACTCACTGGGTTTCTATGGATTAATGAAATTTTCTGTGGTCTTCTATGGGCTAGTGATATCTGAGCATCCTTTGGAGGCTCAAATGGTTTAAGAATGAGATTTGCCAAAACTCAAGGTTCATTAATCCATTTTAATATTCTAAACATAAAGTAATATATACTTCTACTCAAAATTGGATTTCCTGAACTCAAATGTGACATAATCTTGAAAAACTTATTCAAAATAGGCATGAATTTTCATGAAATATATACAAGCTGAAAGAAAGATATGTATTTGGGAGAAATAACATAAGAAAGGTAACAATAATCTTCCTAAAGGCAACATCTAACTATTGCTTAAGTATTTTAGCATTTAAAAATAGGCAAAGGTAATCTGGACAAAAATTATGGTGATTTTAACAAAACTTTAACTTTTCTTAAGAGAACAGTTTTTAGACACTAATTAATTAAGGAATAAAAAATAAAAAAGAGTTAAGATAAATAATTGATCCAAAATTACTATGAGAACGGTGACTTCATTGATTAAAAGTAAAGGATTTACTATATAAATTCTATGCTAGTAAACACAAATTCTATTTGACAAAAATATCAAAACAGAAACAAATAGTATTTATAAGGTCTGCTATGAGAAAGGCACAAATAAATAAAAATTATTTTATGATATTTCATATTATTTAAAGAGAACTTTATTTTGCTTTGCATCCTATTTTAAATTTTTTTAACTACAAAAAAATGGTATATTTACTAAACTGAAATTAGCACAAATAACTGATACCTTTTTCTGTAAAGTAATTTTTGAGTAGAAAACAGCAATACACATTTCCATTTCTGGCAAAGATATGAGAGTCTGGACAAAAAGGAATAAAGCAAATAAATAGGTTTAATGGATCACCTATGTATGACTACACTCCTTACTTAAAAAGTAATTCGTTTCAGTGATACATAAAGAAATCCCTACATTTAATTCTAAGTCATAAAAAAATTTCTATACCAACACAAATACCGAGAATTCTGTTCTAACCTTAGAGTACATCTGCCTCGGCATTACTTCTATCATATCACTATGCTACACACACCAAAAAAAATTTTTTAAAATTTAAAGAGCAAATCTTTCCGCGAACTTGTAGTTTTCTTTAATAAAACTCTGTAAAAAGTTCTAAATTTTGCCTTTTTTAATGATGACGGTTTAGTGGCTACAGTAGTTGCAGTGATGTCAGTTACACTAAGGAACAACAGATGGGTTGAAGGGAAGAACAAAGCATTTCCTAACATCTGGAAGCCTGCAGATATTGAAAAAGCAGTGAGATAACTTTTTAACTGCATCCCTCCCTTATTCCCTATGTGATTGTGTTTTAATTTTTCATATATTTGACTTAAATTTTAAGTACTCTGGATATTGTCTCCATGTAAACTGTGTTGCAGCTGCTTGCTCACTCACACACCAGCCCCATACTGCATTCACATGGTATGCACATTGTCATACCACGTGCATTTTCGAAAGTGGAGGTCCTTATCTAACTATAGGACCTTAACAGATATATTTGCTTGCTCCATCATTAGTAAAGTCTTATAAAAAGCAAAAAGCAGACTTTTTACATTCTTAAATGCTTGAAGTTACTGTGACATTCATTCCAAAATGCGAACTGTAGATATTCCAATTCAGAATAATTTCCTTCCAAGAAACTTTTTTTTTTTTTGAGATGGAGTCTCTCTCTGTCGCCAGGCTGGAGTGCAGTGGTGCAGTCTCGGCTCACTGCAACCTCCACCTCCCCACTTCAAGTGATTCTCCTGCCTCAGCCTCCCGAGTAGCTGGGACTACAGGCATGTGCCACCACACCCAGCTAATTTTTGTATTTTTAGTAGAGACAGGGTTTCACCATGTTGGCCAGGATGGTCCTGATCTCTTGACCTCGTGATCTGCCCACCTCAGCCTCCCAAAGTGCTGGGATTACAGGCGTGAGTCACCACACCTGGCCCCAAGAAAATTTTTAAATGTTCAATTAATATGAATTGTAACTACCCATATAAAATTTGAAGGTAACAAGATGGAATAAGAAGATGAGAGAAATAGAAATAAATATAAGTTAAAGATTAATAGTAGTATATGAAATGTTGCACCTGAAATGCAAACACTACCATTTTTTCTCATTGTATTTTGACTACTGAAATGCTAGTAATTTCTAATTTACAAGCCATAACTTTTCCTTCAAATAAAAAGAAAAAAGAAATAGTTTTACATATCACTGTCCTTAAAATCCTTAACAATTTATCCTTCATTTTTTATTTATTCCAAATAATTTATGTTTAAATCTAATGCATCTAAATTATTTTAGATTTAAATGAAAGAGCCTTGGCTGCATCACTAGTTTTCCAAAGATGCAAGCTGATTTTTAGAATGCCTGGGACTTTCTAAAAGATATTTAAGGAATTCATCCAGGCCTTTCCATCCCTCAGTTCCACACTCCAAAAGTAATAACTTTTATTTTAGGCTTCTGCTTTCTGGTTTTTCCAGGTGTTTACCCTAACAACTCTAAATAATATACGTCTTGTCAGATAGAATATTGGATGGCACTAATCTGAAAGGGAAGCAATTATCTTAGAGAAAGGAAATGTATCAGAGTTTTTCAGTAAAAGCAAAAAATGCTGGGACTTCTAGCAACATGGTGGACAAATACTCTGAATGGACCTACTGTATTCTGCTTTTCTATATTGTAACACCAGCTCACTTAGGCTGTAATTAGCTGTTTATATGTTTTCTTATGAGCTCGGGTATGTTATGTGATCTCTCTATGCCTCAGTTACATCATCTATAAAATGAGGATAACCATATAGTAATAATACTAGTAACTGTTTTAGAATTAAATATGTTAATATGTCCAAAGAATTCAGAATATTGCCTGGCACATAATGCTACAAATTGCTATTATCATCATATGAACTCTTAGAACAGTGTCATTGGGAAATAACATGTTACTCATTAGCCAATAAATGTATGCTCATAAAACATATTCATAATATATACTTTATGCTAACTATCAACAAATATAAAAATACTCTTGCTCGAAAACATTTGAATATAAAAGGTAATTTTTTGACGAAATACAAGAGGAAAAAGGGTAATAAGTCTTTCTTCACTAAGCAAAGCTTTTATCTAGCCAAATCGTTTCAAGATTAGAACATAAGTGCTAATTATTAATAGAACATAGTTCATTATGTTACATTATTCTACATTAATGAATTAATTCCCATAATAACATTTTGTCATGTTCTACTTGAAACTGTTACAGTCTTGCCAATGCACCACAATGTAGCAGTCTCTCATTGTGAGGTACCACCCAGAGTTTTTTGTCTCAAAACGAAGAGAATTAAGCAGTGTGGACACAAAAAGGGTGAGGTTAGAGCAAAAGTTTAATAAGCTAAAGAAGAAAGCTCTCTGCCATGAAGAGGGGGCCTGGAAAAGGGTTGCTGGTTTTACAGTTGAAAGTAAAGGCTTTTATAAGAAAACAAAGGAGGGCTGGGTTGCATAATTGCATAAGGCACGAATTTCTGGTAGCTCCACCCCATCCTCCTAGTGCGCATGTGGGTCCTTAGCTTGAGTAATCCATATTGCTTTGTTCTCCTTACTGCACATGTTTCAAGAGACAGAATTTTCCATTGCGGGCATGTCTGGGCAAGTCGCCCGTGTAGCCTTTCTTATCTGTGCAGCTGTGGGCATGTCATAGGCAAGCCTCGCTGTGCAAGTTCCTTGATCTGCGCCGGAAGCTTGATTTTTCAGGCTGTTCTATTTGAAACAATTTAAGCGAGGACCCACCCTAACTGCCTGCCTGACTGGTTTCTTCCTTTATCACCTCTCAAAACAATAACATTTTAAGCTTAAATTAATTCAGTTTTCTTCTATAGTCTTAAATATTATACACACAAAACATTATATGGGTATCTGTCCTTTTTTTAGCACATCAATAAAGCAGGTAGCAAGTTCCCTTTCACTTTACACTTATTTTAAATAGTAAACTGCACTTTAGTGAACAAGTCAGTGGATTTTCTCTATTTAAAGGCAGGAAAACCACTGAATACAGTTCCACATTTTAGAATATCTGGGAACCCCCACAGTCTGTTAACTGACAGTTTCTGTTGATCAGATAACCTAGAGTTAAAGACCTATTTTATCAGGTGAGACTTAATTTACTTACAAGTTTCAAGCTAGAATTCCAAAAATGACTTAAATGATATGATTATTCATCTGCTTTACTTTTCAACCCAATTTTTAGTAATTTCAATTAATACTGTTCTCTTGAAAGGTAAACATGCACCATCACTCTCCTAAATCTTTTTTTCTTAAGATGTAGGGGATTTACCAAGGTTTTTAAAATGTTAAACCTGACGTGTTAAAGACTTAGAAAGTTTTGAATAAGCTACCAATGTAGCTCTTTGTAGAAATTAAGAGTCTAATGATGAAATGATGCTAGTGCATAGCAAGCAATAAAAATTGCTAATTCTTGCATTTCCTTTTGATTCTAATTTTAAGTTACCCAACATTAGCCTATACCATAAGAGTTATATATTTACACTTTTTTTATTCTGATAACTCTGATTTGTGCTCCAAAGCTAGTTCTGAAATACAGGTTATATATTACTTAATAGAATAAAGGACTAAGTCCACCCAAAGTTCTGAATCCCAAAGTTCTAAGTTCTTCTACAAGGAGCTTAGTAGCACATAAATCTTATGTTATCAAAAAAAAAAAAATCACTTTTTCCCATTTCCCTTTTATATTACAGTAAGCAACTAAGAGAATATAAACTTTTTTCTCTGGGAAATAGAGATACAGAGATATTTCTCTTTTTTTATTCTGGTGATAACTCAGATTTGCACTCCAAAGCCAGTCTAGAAAACAGGCCATACACTAGTTAACAGAATAAAGGACTAAGTCCATCCAAAGTTCTAAAGTTCAAAGTTCTTCTGCAAAGAGCTTAGCTGCATATAAACTTTACATTACTGCCCCCCATACACAAATAAATCACTTCTTCTCTTTTATATTCTACAGTAAGTAACTAAGAAAATATAAACTTCTTCCTCTGGGAAACAGAGATATTTTCCAGGATTCTCAGGAACCCATAAAAATAAACTCATTCTATCTTTGAAACCAGAAAGTCAAATTTCAATTATCAGGAGGGCCCACTATCTGAAGTGAGGAGAAAAAATGTTAAATCACATGTATTTTCTAAGAAAAATGAACAGCAAAGTTAGTAACCTGACAGAAATGATCCCCGGGACCAAAGGGCCAAGAAGGTATGTACTTAGTGAAAGGCAAACCCTTCATAACTAGTGAAAAGCAAACACTTTCCTTTTGTCTTCAACCCTACTGCACCTGAATCCCCCATATATCAATTATGGGATAGAGAATGAGGAACCCAAAACACAAAAGCATTTTTCCTACCAGTATAAATTATTTTCTTTGAGACTGAGAGTTTCATTTTTAAGAGATGTTCACAGTCTCGATGACAGTACGTCTAAAGAAGTTTTTCAGTGGAAATATGTGGTAATAAGTAGAATTCTACCACTGAAACATTTAATTTATAAAACAGAAAATTATAAACCCAACTGGCATTCTAACTGCAACTACTTATCCTTGGCTATACAGTGTTTCTAAAATCTCTGCCAGGCAAATTAAATAGACTTACTATGGAATGTAACAAAATCAAACAATCTGGAACTGTAATTACTATGACATTGTTCATGAGAATGGAGGATGCTCTGTTTTGCATTATTACATTAAAAATAAAATGATCATGAAAACATGAGCCAAGCAGAAGATATCTAACTTTTCCCAAGGAGAAGTTTTCTGAGAATTACAACCTTGACTGACAAATAAAAATAAAGATATGGCTTTTTAATTTATTTAATGATTCCTACAAGGTCTTTTCCATGTGAATAAAACACTTATCAAAATAGCCATATTACAGTGTATGAAAGTAGTGTACCAAATGACAGGCCATATGTCAATAATGGTTTAGCCACATGGCTATAAGGACATTACAAGCACAATTCTTGTGCTTCTCCACTTTAGTTCCATCAATATAATATCTAGGGGTCATCTCATAAAGACCTTTGATCTTACACAATGGAAATATATGCATGCATGTAATGATGACCATCAAAAATCATGCAACTAATTTTACCCTCAAAATCCTTCAATGAGATTGACATTTGTCCAAATTATGTTTACTGAGGCACCAATAAGAAGAGGAAGAAAAATATACGAACTATGACATAATTCTGTTCCTTCATCCCCCATTACTCATATTAAGTTACAGTATACCACAATGCAATAGCAGATTCACTAGGCCCTAAACCAAAGCTCTCCTCTTTTGATAGGAACCCATGAAAGCCAAGAGTTCTGTCACTCTACCTAACATTTCTGATTATAAACTCACTGCCCCACCTGATTCAGAATTCCAAGTTCTATATGAGCCAGAAAACTGTGCAGACATCTGTTAGTGACCTATGATTGAAGCAATATATTTTATAACTACCCTCTTGAATCTTTCCAACCTCTACCACTGCCCATGGCCCCTTACACTATCTATTGACTTCCAAACACAGGTGGCAAATTCTATAAAATTGTCCAAGTAAAGAATAGAGATTAATAATAGTGTATTATATACTCAGAGATAAAGCCCCAAAATAAACACTATAAACATGTTTCAAAGTAAGATGTACTTGGTACTAGTGCCTCATGGGAACTGTAACTTGGCACATACTACACTGGTTAGGACTAGCAAAAATACAGGAGGTAGCAGGGAAGTGGCTGGGAAAAAGCACCTCAGCAGACTAAAAAAATCTTCCACTGTAGACATAGAAAAGATCAAAACCAGTGCTGTGGTTTCTCAAAACAGTGACATAGAACACAAATTTTACACACTTCCCCAAAAAACAGAGAAAACAAATGACAAAGAAATGAAAATTACGGGGAAAAAGAGAGCAGATATTGGGAACAGAAAATAAGTAGCCAACCAAAAGATATTAGTTTTCCTGAAGGACATATTAAATCAAACAAAACTGAAGAAATAATCAAAGATATAACATAGGAAACCTTTATTCGGCAGCAAAACAAATGGTTTAAACAGATTAAATTCACTACATTCCCAGTAATATCGAGGAAAATATCATACAGATATATGGTGGCAAGTGTGGCATTTACAGGAAAAATGAAAAACATTCTACAAGCAATCAAACATAAAAAACTGATTACCTACAACAAAACAAAAATCAGGTTGTCCATGGATTTCTCCTCAGCAACAATAAAGACTGACAAAGACTTGAATTCTAATCAAAGATAATACTGCAAAACTTACCAAAAACAGCAGAAAGTACTACAATAACTACCACCTCCCAAAAAAAAGGACATTGAATGAGGAAATGACTACAGTCACAATCAACAAACTTCGAAGCCTACCAAATATCTTAAATTCTGGACCACAGTAAGATAGGATACCAAGAGCTGGCACCAACTCTGCAGACTTCAGGCAGAAGACAGAGTCAGGTCCTAGACTAATGGAATGAGATTTAAGGACATGGGTGGGATACAGGAGGAGTGACATCAGAAAAACCAGAATGGAAGCAAAACATATGGTCTTCTATCTGTGCTTTTATCAACTTCCTAACCAATGAAGATAGAAAGACAAGCAGCAGCCACTGATTCTTAGGACCAAGGACCTGTGACAGGGGACGTTAGGGGCTTCTGTGAGGCTCACTAGCCTCTTGAACCCTGAAAACCAAGGAAAATGGACGCCCAGGACAAAAGAGAAAATAAACAGAGTGAGAAGGTGAAAATAGTCTCACTCTCAGCTCAGGTGATCTGAGCTAATCATCACTCTCCCTCAAAACTCCCCACACAATCCTTCAACAAACTGCCATCACCATTTAAAAAATGAATAACTGCAAAATAAGAAGAGATGTATGTGTGGAAATTGCAAAAAAAGGAAAGGGGTAGACATGAGGGAGATGAGAACATAAAAGACAGAAAATATCCATAGCAAGAACTTCCTAAAGAAACAAAAGAAGAATTCAGACAAATAGTTACCCCTTGTATCAGTGAAATAAAAGAAATCATTTTTGTCATTGTTTGGAAAACTCAAACAAAAGATACAGGGGCTGAAAGCCACACTAGAAGCAATAACTAGAATAAATAAATTTTTAAAAATGAGAATAAATACACTAAAAACCAACTCAAGAACATGGATAAGCAACGTGAAAAAAAAATCACAAAAATCAAAATAGAAAGAACAAATACATACAAATAATTGACGAGGAGTAATGTTTTAATTCTTAAGGACTGAGATATAAGTCAGATGAGCATCCAGACAGAAAAAGTAATTCATCCAGTAAGATGTCTTTTTCAAAAAAATTAAGCTACCTTCAGACTTTTCCACAGCAACTTTCAAAACCAAATGGAATGTCCAAATTTCAGAGGGAAGTTAAGGTTATCTTCACGTATAAAAGCAATATACAATTCTTAAGGTAAGAACACTTATAAGGCTTCCCACAAAACTACAGGATGATTAAACTCAACTAACCAAGAAATGAATCAAGATAATTCAGGAATAGTAAAAGAACTAGTGGTAAGCTTTGACTCCATTTAGATAAATCAACAGGATGAAAGCACTATAGAAATTGTGATTACAAAAAATGTATGGAAATGTTTTAAATTTTGACAAAATAAATAATAATATACCAATAATACCAGAATTTGACAAGAAGAGAGGAAGAAAACATAAGTATGCTATTTTCCCTATGTTTCACAACAGGAAGTCAATGGACACTACCAAAATTTGAAATGCAGCTTTAAAAGACTAACGGTATCAACCAAAAAGGCATGTTTTCTACTCTTGTTGAGAGAAGTCTTTTAGAAACTGAAATATAATGTAAATAAACATTTATAAAAAATTCACATATTCCTTCCACTTCACCTATTTCTCTTTTCCACTAGGATATAATGAAATAAATTTATATTTTAAATTCATGGTCACGCACGGTGGCTCACACTTGTAATCCCAGCACTTTGGGAGGACAAGGCGGGTGGACCACGAGGTCAGGAGTTCAAGACCAGCCTGGCCAAGATAGTGAAACCCTGTCTCTACTAAAAATACAAAAAAATTAGCCAGGCATGGTGGCAGGCGCTTGTAATCCCAGCTACTCAGGAGGCTGAGGCAGAGAATTTGCTTGAACCCAGGAGGCGGAGGTTGCAGTGAGCTGAGATCACGCCACTGCACTCCAGTCTGGGCAACAGAGCGAGATTCCATCTAAAAAAAAAAAAAAAATTCATGTGGTCCTGTTTTGTAAATTTTATTATATGCCTAAATTTGTATGTGTGTAGAGAATAATATCAGGGTTGATATTTAAAAGTGCTAACAAATGTTCATTCTATTTGAATGAACCAGCCCCATTTGGATTTTATACCTTCTTCAAATATTTTAGTATCTAAAGTAGATGAATACCTAAGATCATGTCTTGATGGCCAAAAATTCATCTTGTCTTTAATGTGATTTTTCATGATCTTTTCTTGGATCCATTGTTTGTTGATTATACCCTAACTTTCACAGCAGCCCCCAGTTCCTCTTTGTGCAGATTTTTCTTTGTGAAACCATTCACTGTTACTTTCGTATACAATACATGCCTGTCAGGGACCCCGGCTTGGGCCCACAGTGAAGCCCTCCCTTTTTGGGCCGATTAATGGATTGATTGCAGCTCTGCATCATAGAACAGGTGGCCTGCAGTTGGATGTCACCTGCCAAGTCTGCCATGGAGTCTCCACCACCATAGACCCCTTGTGGGACATCACCTTAGATCTGCCTGGCTCTTCCACCCTCTTGTGGCCCATGAGGTGAGGGAGTGAGGGCAGCATGGTGAATGGCAAGAGTCACATTTTGGGCTTGCAAAAGTGAGAAGCCCACCAGTGCTCACGTGGCAAGGAAGTGTCTTCCTCACAGGAAGGCTGTTGTTGATCACGACAAAAGCAGGGCTTTTCTTTCACATGCCCAGGATAGAGCCTTGAGAAAAGATGTGGCATTAGCCTGCAGTTGGCTGCAGATGCTCTTGCTAGTTTATGGTGTATTTTTTTCTTTTTTTGCCAGATGACTAGATATTGGTATTCACTAGCTTTGCATTGTGTAGGGTATCTGTAACACCACCTACTATTCCAACATCACCCCTGTAAATGATCTGACAGCCAAAAAGCAAAACTGGAAGCTCCCTTACCTTTTGTGGTTAATAACCAAAACCTCAGCGTGAGCTAAGAGCTGAGTGCTCTCGCCATGGTCCACGGCGTATTTTGCAAGTGATTAAAATATAGTTATGGTGTTCTATACATATGATCATTTTTGAAATTATCCATTTACTGCTTCAGTTTAGATAAGTAATAAGATTTAAGATGTGACTATTATAAAATGTATTTAAATAACTGTAGCATACAGCTTGCAATTGTGGTGAGGGCAGAAAACTTTCCTAAACTTTATGTTAATTGAGTCTAGTGTTTTACAATCTTTATTTTCTTTTGCATGCATTAAAGTTTACTGAAGAAGAAAAAAACTCTAATAGAAATTACAATGGAATTCTTTCAAACAGTCTAATCCTATACTTTGTGTTAAGTTATATGTAAGAATAAGAAAAATCTTCAGTTGAACAATTAGAATTTATTTTTATACATTAATTGTGGAAAATACTAATGGCAATATTTGGATTTAATTGTTTATAACGGTCATCTTGCAAAAGCTATGAGAAATAGGAAGGTTCACTCACAGGTACCTAAAATAAAATGACAGGCTACTTATGAATATAAGCATCATGATGCACACTATATGAAAATTTGGTTTTTTACTAATAATAATATTTCAGTTATTATTGACCCTTAACTCATAAGTTGTATCTAGACCAAAAACTATAAATCAACAAAAAATATCTGCTGAGAAGTCATATCTTTGCACTTCCCTCAGTATGGTGACTCTTGAAATGGGTACATCCCTTGTACATAATGTATGTGTAAAAATATATTTATTTCAACTAAATGTTCTCAATAAGGTCGTTCTACCTATCATTCTCCTGTGCTCAAAATACACACCAAAACCCCAATAATTTTTTTTTTTTTTTTTGAGACAGAGTCTTGCTCTGTCTCCCGGGCTGGAGTTGCAGTGGCCGGATCTCAGCTCACTGCAAGCTCCGCCTCCCGGGTTCACGCCATTCTCCTGCCTCAGCCTCCCGAGTAGCTGGGACTACAGGCGCCGCCACCTCGCCCGGCTAGTTTTTTGTATTTTTTAGTAGAGACGGGGTTTCACCATGTTCACCAGGTTGGTCTCGATCTCCTGACCTCGTGATCCACCCGTCTCGGCCTCCCAAAGTGCTGGGATTACAGGCTTGAGCCACCGCGCCCGGCCTATAATTTTTAAGTATTTCAAGATATTGGCTCCTGCAGGGCATGAAGATTGTAAGCCAAAATGAGGCCCATACCCACCAGTGTGGATCTGTCTTTTTGCAATTGAACTGTCACTTAAGAGACCAAAGAGAACAGCTTTGGATGGATACATAGACTCCTGAAAGAATTACTCTTCCAGAAGTGAAATACTTGATGTTGCCCTGCTGGCAAGATGTTTTTCCTGTTCTAAATCCTTCTAAGTAAATCTGATACAAAATGTCTGGTGAGTATGAATATTCTGTCAAATTTAAGAAGACTATGTGATGGACATTGCAAAAGCCAATCTCAAAATTTTTAAATTATTTTTCAGACAGAAAATAACTATAACTTGTCTTAAGTGCATAGCAATTAAAATTATATTTTTTTCTCATAAAACATAAGAAAGCAACTTCTTTTTAAAATATTCAATGTTTTCAAAAAAAATGTTTCCATTTTTCCAAAATTCAGGCTTTAGATTAAACATTGATGCAAATATGAACACCCTTTGTTGAGCTTCAACAATAATATTACACTCAAGCCCTTAATAGGAGAGAACAACTTCATCCTGATCAGAAACTATAGGTGTCACTGAAGAATTCGACTACATATGGCTTTTATTTTATTTTATTTTTTTTTGAGAGACACAGTTTCAAGCCCACAGTTTTTGCTCTGTCACCCAGCCTGGAGTGCAGTCGCGTGATCTAGGCTCACTGCAACCTCCGCCTCCCGGGTTCAAGGAATTCTCCTGCCTCAGCCTCCCAAGCAGCTGGGACTACATGCACACGCCACCACACCCGGCTAATATTTTGTATTTTAGTAGAGATGGGGTTTCACCCTGTTGGCCAGGCTGGTCTTGAACTCCTGACCTCAGGTGATCCAACCACCTCAGCCTCCCAAACAGCTGGGATTACAGGCGTGAGCCACCGCGCCCCACCCCGTATGGCCTTTAAATGCTCAATAAAATATTATAAATAAGTAGAACTGAATACACCTAATAATCTATGAAGCTTTATGGAAAGTTGTGTTTCTATACGTTTGCTGATATTTTCAATTCCTAAACATAATCTAAGATGCTAAAAAGTTCATCGGCATCTCACTTTTTATACTGATGACCTAGAAAAATTACTCACTTATATGGACCATTTCTGTCAGTTTTGATAGATTTGGTAAATTTAATGTTAAAGTATGAATGCTGTTTTTCAGTTTAAATGCAAAGTAGCCCCACTTAAAATCTAAACTGTGTAAACACATGATCATCAACAATTCTGCATCACTTGCCTTAATGAAACGGCTGAAACAAGATGAGACCTTATTATGATGAACAGTGTAATATCATCACAGTCTATCAGTGAATGTTCTCTAAAAGGGACTCATCAAATGCTAAAAGAAATCTTTTTGTATTCTAAAGAATAATCTATCAAGTAAACAATTTTCTTGATATCTTCATCAGCTTTTACCTTTAATTTACTAAGGATATCTTGCTAGAAATATTAAATGAAAATGATTAATAGCACTAATTATCCTTTCTTTCCAATAAAATTATATTTTAAATTACTTTCATTATTGACATTCATACTACAATGTCACTTGTAATTTTTTAATAAAATCACTTGTCATTATTTCATAGAACTTCTAGAAAATTTCTTGACTAACATCCTCTTTTAAAACTGTGTTAAATTAAATCACTTACTGCAAACAGCCCACTCTTACTGCTACAGGAATGTGGGGAAGTTGGGTGGCCCACTTCAGTGTCACATCTTGATAAATATGCAACATGTTATTATGATTTGCAATCAAAGTATTTATTGTTCCTTCAGAAACTGGAAGTTGAAGATACAGAAAAGAGACACTAAGAAAACAGTCATTTGAAACAGTATATCTCTTTTAGGAAATTGATAACACAAACTAATTCTAACACCTTGATTTTAATACATAAAGATTTTATGTAATAAAACATTATTTTGTAAGTTTAATCTACTAGTATAAAAAAGAAAGGAATCATTTTACAGTCTTGGAAGCTATAACTAGATAATCGCCAACATTTTTGCATTTCATCTAGAAAGCATGAATTTCATTAATATGTAACACATTTAAGCTAATGATTTACTAGGCATTCACTACATATAATTCATTCTATTAGACATTACTATTGTGCTTATAAAAGAGTCTGATGTTCTCTTGAAAGCATCTTGAACAGACACATAATGGAAAGTATTAACGTATGCCGGAGGCCAATTTTACAAGTCATTTTGTACAAAGTAAAATGACTGACGAAACCAAATGTATGCTTTATATCAAACTTCTATTCAAACTTTTAAAGTTAAAATATCCATTACATATTCAGTATTAAACTGTTTTCATATATGTTTGAAATATGTGTATGAGTGTGGCTTTTTTCCGGTGTATATCACACAGCCTTGACATACGGAAGAGATAAAAGAAAATCTTTCTACACACCTGAGCAATAAGGCAGAAAACAACTTGGGCTCCAGTCAAGCTTCTTCATGAACCGAATTTGTCCATTATCCTTAAGGCAAAAGAAGTTTCTCTCACCAAGAACAAAAACAGAGGATGCCGACTGATTGAAAGAGACAATACATATATCGAGGGCCTGCTCTCCAATATTTAGAGTCCAATCCACCTAAAAAGCAAAACTCAAGATCAATTTAGTTGCTAACCTCAGAAAATTTCAGTTATTTTCATATCAATACAAATTAAGAAATTGCTTTACAACAAAGCAGAAATATAAAGATGGGCTAATCTCTTTCATTTCTTTCTTCTTTTTTTTTTTTTTTCCGCTATGACCATTTTTCTGGTATTTTACAAGACTCTAATCAAAGTTTTGTTCCATGTCTTACCACGGACCAAAAAAGTGATATTAGCTATTCTGCAGTTCAAAATCACTAAAAAACTTACCTGCTTCCCTAAAAAACTTCCATGAAAACAATATTGTGCTTAATTTGCAAATCAAATTTAATAATCCATAAAAATTGTCATTATGATTGTACATGTGTTTTTATAGGACAACTAAAAATATATCAATATGCATATACAGAGTAGTCACCAAGCCACTAGAGAGTATAGCAGAATATTCTATACATATGAGCTACTCCAGGATATCTCCATATTGCTGGGATGTGGTTAATGTTCAATAAATGCTTCTTAAAGTAATGAAAGAATGAATGTAAAATGAGCGCTTTTCAGGATTCATCTCCCATACAATATTTCTAAGTCAGGAAAATGCAAAAGAGCAAAGACATACCATTTTGAAAAATATTGGCAGACAGGCATATAGTTTTCAGTTTTTCTAACTTTTACTTTAGGTTCAGGGATACATAGGAAGGTTTGTTACATAGGTAAATTCATTTCACAGAGGCTTGGTGTATAGATTGTTTTATTACACACATACTAAGTGTAGTATGTAGTATGTGATAGTTATTTTTTCTGATCCTCTTCCTCCTCCCGCCTTTCACCCTCAAGTGAAAGTAAGAACATATGATACTGAAGTGAGAACATGTGATATTTGGTTTTCTGTTCCTGCATTAGTTTACTAAAGATACAGGCCTCCAGTTCCATCCATGTTTCTGCAAATGACATAATCTCATTCTTTTTTATGGCTGCATAGTATTCCATGGTGCATATGTACCACATTTTCTTTATCCAGTCTACTGTTGATGGGTATTTTGATATTTTTGAATTTGCTGAGGATTGTTTTATATCCAATTGTGTAGTTGATTTTAGAGTATGTGCCATGTGGTGACGAGAAGAATGAATATTCTGTTGTTTTGGGATGGAGAGTTTTATAGATGTCTATTAGGTCCATTTGGTCAAGTATTACATTCAGACCTTGAATCTCTTTGTTAATTTTCTGCCTCAATGATCTGTCTCATAGGGTCAATGGGGTGTTGAAGTCTCCCACTATTATTGTGTGGCAGTCTAAATCTCTTAGTAGGTCTCTAAGAAATTGCTTTATGAATATGGATGCTTCTGTGTTGGGTGTATATATATTTAGGATAGTTAGATTTTCATGTTGAATTGAACCCTTTACTGTTATGTAATGCCCTTGTCTTTTTTTATCTTTGTTGGTTTAAAGTCTGTTTTGCCTGAAATTAGAATTGCAACTCCTGCTTTTTTCCATTTGCTTCATAGAGTTTTCTTCATCTTTTTATTTTAAGCCTACAGGTGTACAGCATGTGAGATGGGTCTCTTGAAGGCAGCATACCATTGTGTCTTGCTTTTTGATCCAGCTTGCCACTCTGTGTCTTTTAAATGGGGCATTTAGCCTGTTTACATTCAAGGTTAGTATTGATATGTGTGGATTTGATACTGTCATTGTGTTGTTAACTGGTTATTATGCAGACTTGTTTATGTGGCTGCTTTATAGTGTCATTAGTTCATGTACTTAAGTGTTTTTTGTATTGGTTAGTAACAGTCTTTCTTTTCCATATTTAGTGCTTCTTTCAGGAGCTCTAGTAAGGCAGGTCTGGTGGTAACAATTTCCCTTCTCACTTGCTTGTCTGAAAAGATTCTTATTTCTCCTTCACATACGAAGCTTGGTTTGACTGGATGTGACATTCTTGGTTGAATATTTTTCTTTATGAATGTTGAATACAGGCCTCGAATCTCTTCTGGCTTGTAAGGTTTCTGCTGAAAGGTCCACTATTAGCCTGATGGAGCTCCCTTTGGAGGTAGCCTGACCTTTCTCTCTAGATGCCTGTAACATTTTTTCTCCATTTTGACCTTACAGAATCAGATGATTATGTGTCTTGGGGATGATCTTTTTGTATAGTATCTTGCAGGGGTTCTCTGCATTTCCTAAATTTGAATATCAGTCTCTCTAGTGAGGTTGGGGAATTTTTCATGAATGATATCCTGAAAGAGGTTTTCCAACTTGCTTGCTTTCTCCCCATCTCTTTCAGGGATGCCAATGAGTCATAGAGTTGGTCTCTTTACATAACACCAAATTTCTTGGAGGTTTTGTTCATTTCTTATCTTTTTTCTTTATTTTTGTCTGACTGTCTTATTTCAGAAAGCCTGTCTTCAAGCTCTGAGATTCTTTCCACAGTGTGGTCTCTTCTGCCATTAATACTTGTGATTACATTATGAATTCTTGTAGTGTGTTTTACAGCTTTATCAGGTCCAGTTAAGTTATTTTCTATACTGGCTATTTCGTCTGCCAGCTCTTGTGTCATTTTATTGTGATTCTTAGATTTCTTGGATTGGATTTTGACATTCTCCTGAATCTCAATGGTCTTCCTTTCCTATCCATATTCTGAATTCTATTTCTGTCACTTTAGCCATCTCAGCCCAGTTAACAACCTTTGCTGTAGAATTAGTGTGATAATTTAGAGGAAGGAAAACACTGTGGCCTTTTGAGTTGCCAGAGCTCTTGCACTGGTTCTTTTTTATCTGTGTGCATGAGTATTCCTTTTTGTGAGGTGTAAATTGAGTACAGTCAGTAGACTACTTTTCTGGATGTTTTCAGAGGGCTGAAGCTTTCTGCAAGGTTTTTATTTATAGCTAAATTCTTGCCTTTGGTTTCAAAGTGGGGTATGTTAGCAAGTGTATTGATCAGTAGGTAGGCTCTTTCTCACTTATGTGGCTCCTCTCTATTTTCTTTTTTTTTTTTCCTTTTGAGACAGAGTCACGCTCTGTTGCCAGGCTGGAGTGCAGTGGTGCGATCTCGGCTTACTGCAACCTCCGACTCCTGGGTTCAAACGATTCTCCTGCCTCAGACTCCCAAGTAGCTGTGACTACAGGCACACGCCACCACGCCCAGCTAACTTTTGTGTTTTTAGTAGAGATGGGGTTTCACCATGTTGGCCAGAATGGTCTCGATCTCCTGACCTCATGATCCACCTGCCTCGGCCTCCCAAAGTGCTGGGATTACAGGTGTAAGCCACCGCGCCTGGCCTTTTTTTTTTTTCCAATTGGAGTCTCACTCTGTTGCCCAGGCTGGAATGTGGTGGCACAATCTCAGCTCACTGCAGTAGCTGCCATCATGCTCCCTATCAATGCTCTGAAAGTGTGGGCTCTTCTCCCACTTCTGTGCTGGCTGTAGATCACAGCTTGGCACTCCCAGGCTGCACTCTGCCTCTCTGGGGAGATCTCAGGCTTTATATTCCCTCCCCAGCTTAGAGGCAGCAGAGGAAGGGACCTTAGCAGTGGCTGGAACCAAGGGTCTTGTCTCCTGGTGCTTCACCGGAGAAAGATGCAGAGCTGCAATCAATCCATTAATCGGCCCAAAAAGGGAGGGCTTCACTGTGGGCCCAAGCCGGGGTCCCTGACAGGCATGTATTGTATACGAAAGTAACAGTGAATGGTTTCACAAAGAAAAATCTGCACAAAGAGGAACTGGGGGCTGCTGTGAAAGTTAGGGTATAATCAACAAACAATGGATCCAAGAAAAGATCATGAAAAATCACATTAAAGACAAGATGAATTTTTGGCCATCAAGACATGATCTTAGGTATTCATCTACTTTAGATACTAAAATATTTGAAGAAGGTATAAAATCCAAATGGGGCTGGCCAGAAAGGCAGATATTGCCAGTATATATACAAGAACAATCTGTAGAAGGGAGACAGCCTAATGAACCTAGGTAGGTGCATCAGACTATCTTAAGCTCAACTAGAATTTAACACTAAGAAATTATTTGATTACTATTTGGCTCAAGTATTGCTTACCTATATAAAATGATTCCACTGGACAAGACATGAATATCAGTCCCATGACAGTTATATTTCTCATTATATTGTAACAGGCTAGCATTCGGCTTTGTACATCAGTGTCTGTAACTCAGGCTGATGTGGGCCTCACTCTGAGAGGTGATTTATTCAAAGTGAACAGGCAAATCATGTTTCTGAGGCCACAGTCTGAGATCCAGCCAATAAATACTTTCAATTTACCAGGTACTGAATGCCACTCTCTGTGACCTCCGCTTAGGGAAATACACTACATTCTGAATTAATGAGTCTCATAAAACACAGAAATTTGCTAAGAACAATGATAAAAAAAAATTCTTCCAGTTCCAGCCAAGATGGAGTAATAGGGAAATGATTTAGCATCCCACCTAAAACAACCACAAAATGGACAAAATAAATGAAACAACAGTTTGCAAGGCACTGGACACCAGACAACAAAGCACAGCAATCCTTTAAAGACAGAAAACAAATGAGGTGAGTGGCATGATTGCTCCAGCCTTAAAAGAGTTTCTAGGCCATAGCGCAGGGAAGAGGAACTTAGGCAGAGCCCAGCAGACTCTGTGAATTGTGGAGATGGATACTCAGAGTCTGGAGAAACCACAGCAGTTGGAGTTAACAAGACAGCACACCAAATAGCTGCACACAGACAGAACTGTGGACATCTGCAGAGAGTGCCCTCGAATACTCAGCTGAGTACTTACTGGCATATTCTTGTAAGGAAACTACACAAGGCCAGGGAAAGAACCACCCAAAAGATTAGAGATAACAGTGCCCAGCATTCACACAGGGTAAAAGATATTTCCTGTGCCTACCAGCCAGGCTGCAAAACCTCATAATTCTGAGCTAATTGGGTACAGTACTAAGAAGGATCTTGCCTGAGGAGTAAAGAAAAAGTAGCCCTAAAATGAGCATTGCCCTGGTCCCACTTAACAAGTCTTGAGAACAAGGCCCCCCAAAATCAAACTGTTTCCAACTAACTTAACTGTGTCCCAGTGATAACCTCAAGAACAGTATACACATAAAAAAATGAAAAATTCACCAGCAGACCCACACTAAAAGAAATGTGAAAGGAATTCCTTTAGTTTGAAGGAAAATGAAACCAGATGGAAAGATGGAGTTATAGAAATTAAAAAGAACAACAGAAATTATACCTACATGGGTAAATACATATTTTTCTTGTAATTTGAATCTCATTAAAATGTAATTGATTATTTATGTAAAAATAATTACAATGTAATATGGGGTTCACAGCCTATGTAAAAATAAAATATAGGACAATAGCACAAAGGCTGGAAGGTAGGAAACATAAGCATAGTTCTTATATTATATATAAGGTAATATATCACCTGAAAATAGAGTTAAGCCAAAGATAAATAATGGAAACCCTAAAGCAAACACTAAAATAACAAAACAAAGAGTTACAGCTAATAAACCAAAAAAGATAAAATAGAATTTAAAAAAAACTGGATAAAGCCAAAGAAAAGCAGAAAAAGAGGAAAAGGAAACCAAAAAAACTAGACAGGCATATAGATAAATAAAACAAAATTAAATGGCAGAGTATATATCATACTGATTTTAAAAAGCAAATCCCAACCAACTACATACTGCTTATAAATTATGCACTAGAAGTACACAGGCCGAAACAGGTTCAAAGTGAAAAGATAGGAAAAGGTATCAGAATAACACTGATCAAAAGAAAACTGAGTATTTTACCAACAGAGTAAGTAGGTCTCAGAAAAAAGAAGATTATCAAACAAAAGGATAAACGTCATTTCATAATATAAAGGGGATGGGTTCATCATGAAACAGAACAGTCTTAAATGTTTATGCACCTAATAACAGAATTCCAAAATATCTGAAGCAAAAAATACACAAATAAATACAGACATATGCCGGGCACGGTGGCTCATGCTTGTAACCCCAGCACTTCGGGAGGCTGAGGAGGGCAGATCACAAGGTCAGGAGATAGAGACCAGCCTGGCCAACATGGCAAAACCCCATCTCTCCTAAAGATACAAAAAATTAGCTGGACATAGTGGTACACGCCTATAGTCCCAGCTACTCAGGAGGCTGAGGCAGGAGAATCACTTGAATCCGGGAGGCGGAGGTTTCAGTGAACCAAGATCAGTCCAGCCTGGGTGACAGACCAAGGCTCCGTATCAAAAATAAATAAATAAATAGATAGATAGAGAAAGATAGATATATTTCCAAGGAGATACAGAAAAATCCACAATTACAGTCAGAGATTTCAATACCCCCCTCTCAATAACTAATAATAACTAGTAAAAAACGAATAACTAGTAAAAAAAAAAAAAACCAATAACTAGTAAAAAAACGAATAAGGATACAGAAGAGTTGAACAACACTATCATCCAACATAATCTAATTGACATATATGAAACACTCTAACAACAGCAAAAAATACACATTCTTTTCAGGTGCACACTGAACATTTACCAAGATAGATCATATTATACGCCATAAGACAAATCTCAATGAATCTAAGAGAATTCAAGTATACAAATTATTTTTCTGAACACACAAAAGACTTAAATAGAAATCAATAAAAAGGTAGCTGTGAGTAACAAAGGAAGCTATTAAATGTCTTCCCACAACTATCTTATTAAAAGAATTCCATTGGATAAGTTCTGTTTCTTCTGCAATAGACTGAATACTGCTCCCATGGTATCACAGTCCTGCAAAGCGACTATCATGTAACAAAATGAAGTTTACTGCTATTTCTCACTCTATTCACCAATCGAATGGAAAAACTACTCAACTGCAATTGCCTTCAGAATACATCCTCAGTTTGAGGCATGGAGTAATCAATAAAAACTGCAAATGATAAGGAAAGGCTATTCCAGACAGAAGAAAAACCATATGCCTAGAATGAAGAAGAGCCATGGAATATTTGGAACAATGAGAGGCCCTATAAGGCTGAAGTGCAGACTACAAGAAACAAATGGAAGAACACAACTATTGAGGAGGTCAAAGGACAATTTAATCACCATTATCATATAAGTTCATCTAGACATTTTGCTATGTGCTTTATATATTACACACAATCATATATTTATATATAAGATATATAATTTATCTAATAACAACAAGTTTTGAGACAGAGTCTTGCTCTGTCACCCAGGCTGGAGTATGGTGGTGTGATCTCGGCTTACTGCAACCTCTGCCCCCGGGGTTGTTCAAGCGATTCTCCTGCCTCAGCCTCCCAAGTAGCTAGAACTACAGGCATGCGCTACCATGCCCAGGTAATTTTGTATTTTAGTGGAGACAGGGTTTCTTCATTTTGGCCAGGTTGCTCTCGAACTCCTGACCTCAGGTGATCCACCTGCCTCAGCCTGCCAAAGTGCTGGGATTACAGGCATGAGCCACCATGCCCAGCCTAATAACAACATTTTAAAATAGATATTATCATCATTTTGCAAATGAGGAAACTGAGATTTAGTAAGGCTAACAAACTTGCTGTAACTTGCTCAAAAAAAAAGTAAAGCTCTCAAGACCTGTTCGACTTCAATCTGTGCTTTAACTATTATTACTATGGTGCTTCTAAATTCTGTGTAAAATTATACCATATTTTTATTCATTGTGCTCTTTTACTTTTTACCACCAATGAAAAAAATATATATCTTCATCTGATTCTTGACTCTTTCCAAGTTACCCTTCTGTTCTACCACCGTCTGAACTTCTGTATCCTAATACAGAAAATTCTGCATAATCTTCTCCAATATTATTATGTTAGTATTCTAAATTCTATATTATTTCTCCATTCAGCTTCCTTCATGTGTATCTTCAGATTTACTTCAATGTTTCCACCGTAATTTTAGTTCCTTCTATTTTTTGCCTTGCTGTCTATAGAAGTTCTCAAGATAAGGAAGAGTTCATAATCACCATCTATTCCCCAATTTACATTAAATGCAGAATTCATCATTTACAATTTTTCTTAAAACTACTTTTCAAATTATCAAACTTCACCTTTGTCTGTGAGCTAACTACCTTTGTGAGCTGTGAACTGTTCTCTTTTACTTATATATTTGGTCGCAAGCCTATTAGTTACAAAATATTTAAAGAATTAATGGCCAAAACATTTCTAAATTTTATGCAAACTAAATATTCGCAGATGCAAGAAGCTTAACAAATCTTAAGCTCAAAAAGAGAGAAAGAAAAGTACACATTATAATCCCATTGCTCCAAACAAGTGATAAGAGAAAATCTGGAAAGCAGCTAGAGAAAAGACACTTCAAAGAGAAGAATATAATCTACAAAATTTTGCCTATTAAGGAGAGATTTTTAAAATGTTTCCATTTTTATTTGTTAAACGTGACTCCATCTGGATATCCATGGTTCTAGTGGTACAACTCTACAATCTGTTATATTACGACCATGACCAGGCATGTGTTTCCACTGCTTAACAACAACCAACTCAATTCTTAGGTCATTAATACAATCATAACACAGGAAAGGGAATGGCTGACTTTTTTTTTTTACATTTTCTTCCCATGAATTCTTATTCTTAACAAACATATGTGAGTAAATACGGCATTATTGAAATTTGTATATATTAAAAAAAGGCCTTACAACTAGTCTTTTTCCAGAACCAAGTTTTTGCTGTTCAGTCTCCTGCCTTTTATCTGCATCTGTTGCAAAAGCAAGTACTTGGTACCTGTATGAAAGAAATAAAAAAAATTGTAAATGAGTTTATAATTAAAAGTTATAAATTATTTTAAACTTTAAAAGTATACAATAATCTATAAACATTATGAAACACTTTTTCCTTGTTTTTAAAAACTGTAAAATTTAAGATTGAATTCTTATTGAGTGATATTGTGACATAAGACTGTGCAAAATGTCATGATAAAGAAATTATAACCATATATCCATTATTCAGCATTGGGAAAACAGCTCTACCAACTATCAAAGCACTTTCATTAGAATTTTATGTGACAAATAACAATACTCAAGAAAGATCTAACACCTAAATACCAAATAGACAGAAAAAATGTAAATATGCAAAGCAGTCAGATGGAGTAGAAATTATCAATACATAATCTATGGAACCAAAAAGAACTGAGTTTAACCCCAGTTTAACCACTTACTAGGTAAGTACATTTTTGGCAAATAATCACTCTGTGTCTGGCTTCCTCATCCATAAAACAGAAATAATAATAGAGTCTCTAACACAATCATTGTTAAAAGGATTAAAAAATAAATTATAAAGTACCTAGTATTTGGTATATAGTAGGTATACAATTATTGATTGATGGGTTGACAAAGAGACAGATTTATATAGAGATAGAGATAAATCACATAGTAGTTTGTAGCTGGTAGGTAGCGAGTTCTCAGTAATGGACATTGTAATCTATAAGTATTTTACAGCTTCCATTTCAATAGTGACATTTAGCTCAAATTATTCTTAAAAACAATTTATAAATATTATTCAATCTAGAAATCATTAATTTATCTAATAAAGTTGAAATTTCTATATTTCTCATTAATTAATGACATATTTTTAGAATAATAAGCTTACTCGACATAAAGCAACTACAGACTCATATATGCCTTTCCCTCCTATTGAATAAAAACTCATATTTTCTAAGAGACAGATATCTGAGAGTATAAAAATCAGGGACTTGAATGAAGGCAATGCAGCATATCTAAATGAGCACTGAAATGTACAATGGTCTTCAAATGTCATATACCAACTCTGAAAATATCCTATCTCAATCAAGAATAATTCACTTATAAAAAACTGTAACTTCAGTTGAATGCAGAATGACTACGGTTTAAGATTTTGCAAGACAGAAGCTGATGACGAACTTAACAATAGCCTATAA
Organism: Macaca nemestrina; assembly: GCF_043159975.1. Taxonomy (NCBI): domain Eukaryota; kingdom Metazoa; phylum Chordata; class Mammalia; order Primates; family Cercopithecidae; genus Macaca; species Macaca nemestrina. The sequence continues at coordinate 103,841,914 of NC_092128.1, read as the reverse complement.
AAAACAGATCATGATTATTTCCTGATTAGGAACAGCTCCAGCCTCCAGCTCCCAGCATGAGTGACACAGAAGACGGGTGATTTCTGCATTTTCAACTGAGGTACCAGGTTCATCTCACTGGGGAGTGCTGGACAATCGGTGCTGGTCAGCTGGTGGAGCCCAACCAGCAAGAGGTGAAGCAGGGCGAGGCATCACCTCACCTGGGAAGTGCAAGGGGGAAGGGAATCCCTTTTCCTAGCCAAGGGAAACTGAGACGCACACCACCTGGAAAATCGAGTAACTCCCACCCTAATATTGTGCTTTACCAAGGGTCTTAGTAAATGGCACACCAGGAGATTATAGCCCACACTTGGCCCAGAAGGTCCCACGCCCACAGAGCCTCCCTCATTGCTAGCACCGCAGTCTGAGATCTAACTGCAAGGCAGCAGCAAGGCTGGGGAAGGGGTGCCCACCATTGCTCAGGCTTAAGTGGGTAAACAAAGCCACTGGGAAGCGCGAGTTGGGTGGAGCCCACCGCAGCTCAAGGAGGCCGGCCTGCCTCTGTAGACTCCTCCTCTGGGGACAGGGCATAGCTAAACAAAAAGCAGCAAAAACCTCGGCAGAGGTAAATGCCCCTGTCTGATAGCTTTGAAGAGAGCAGCGGATCTCCCAACATGGAGGTTAAGATCTGAGAACAGACAGACTGCCTGCTCAAGTGGGTCCCTGACCCCTGAGTAGCCTAACTGGGAGACATCTCCCACTAGGTGCAGACTGACATCTCACACCTCACACAGTGGGGTACACCCCTGAGACGAAGCTTCCAGAGCAAGAATCAGACAGCAACCCTTACTGTGCAGCAATATTCAATCTTCTGCAGCCTCCGCTGCTGATACCCTGGCAAACAGGGTCTGGAGTGGACCTCAAGCAAACTCCAACAGACCTACAGCTGAGGGTCCTGACTGTTAGAAGGAAAACTAACAAACAGAAAGGACACCCACACCAAAACCCCATCAGTACGTAACCATCATCAAAGACCAAAGGCAGATAAAACCACAAAGATGGGGAAAAAGCAGTGCAGAAAAGCTGGAAATTCAAAAAATCAGAGAGCATCTCCCCCTCCAAAGGAACGCAGCTCATCGCCAGCAACAGAACAAAGCTGGACGGAGAATGACTTTGACGAGATGAGAGAAGAAGGCTTCAGTCGATCAAACTTCTCAGAGCTAAAGGAGGAAGTACGTAACCAGCGCAAAGAAATGAAAAACCTTGAAAAAAGAATGGATGAATGGATGGCTAGAATAATCAATGCAGAGAAGACCTTAAAAGAACTGATAGAGATGAAAACCATAACACGAGAACTACGTGACAAATGCACAAGCTTCAGTAACCTACTCGATCAATTGGAAGAAAGAGTATCAGCGATTGAAGATCAAATGAATGAAATGAAGCGAGAAGAGAAGTGTGGAGAAAAAAAGAGTAAAAAGAAATGAACAAAACCTCCAGGAAATATGGGATTATGTGAAAAGACCAAATCTACGTCTGATTGGTATGCCTGAAAGTGATGGGGAAAATGGAACCCAGTTGGAAAAGACTCTGCAGGATATCATCCAGGAGAACTTCCCCAAGCTAGTAAGACAGGTCAACATCCAAATTCAGGAAACACAGAGAATGCCACAAAGATACTCCTCGAGAAGAGCAACTCCAAGACACAAAATTGTCAGATTCACCAAAGTGGAAATGAAGGAAAAAATGTTAAGGGCAGCCAGAGAGAAAGGTCGGGTTACCCACAAAGGGAAGCCCATCAGACTAACAGCAGATCTCTCGGCAGAAACTCTACAAGCCAGAAGAGAGTGGGGGCCAATATTCAACATTCTTAAAGAAAAGAATTTTAAACCCAGAATTTCATATCCAGCCAAACTAAGTTTCATAAGTGAAGGAGAAATAAAATCCTTTACAGACAAGCAAATACTTAGAGATATTGTCACCACCAGGCCTGCCCTACAAGAGATCCTGAAGAAAGCACTAAATATGGAAAGGAACAACAGTTACCAGCCATTGCAAAAACATGTCAAAATGTAAAGTCCATCGATGCTAGGGAGAAACTGCATCAACTAGCGAGCAAAATAACCAGCTAATATCATAATGACAGGATCAAGTTCACACATAACAATATTAACCTTAAATGTAAATGGACTAAATGCTCCAATTAAAAGACACAGCCTGGCAAATTGTATAAAGAGTCAAGACCCATCAGTTTGCTGTATTCAGGAGACCCATCTCACATGCAGAGACACACATAGGCTCAAAATAAAGGGATGGAGGAAGATCTACCAAGCAAATGGAAAACAAAAATAAGCAGGGGCTGCAATCCTAGTCTCTGATAAAACAGACTTTAAACCATCAAAGATCAAAAGAGACAAAGAAGGCCATTACATAATGGTAAAGGGATCAATTCATCAGGAAGAGTTAACTATCCTAAATATATATGCACCCAATACAGGAGCACCCAGGTTCATAAAGCAAGTCCTTAGAGACTTACAAAGAGACTTAGACTCCCATACAATAATGGGAGACTTTAACACCCCACTGTCAACATTAGACAGATCAACGAGACAGAAAGTTAACAAGGATATCCAGGAATTGAACTCAACTCTGCGCCAAGCAGAACTAATAGACATCTACAGAACTCTCCACCCCAAATCAACAAAATATACATTCTTCTCAGCACCAGATCACACTTATTCCAAAAATGACCACATAGTTGGAAGTAAAGCAGTCCTCAGCAAATGCAAAAGAACAGAAATTATAACAAACTGTCTCTCAGACCACAGTGCAATTCAACTAGAACTCAGGACCAAGAAACTCAATCAAAACCACTCAACTACATGGAAACTGAACAACCTGCTCCTGAATGACTACTGGGTACATAACAAAATGAAGGCAGAAATAAAGATGTTCTTGGAAACCAATAAGAACAAAGATACAACATACCAGAATCTCTGGGACACATTTAAAGCAGTGTGTAGAGGGAAATTTATAGCACTAAATGCCCACAAGAGAAAGCAGGAAAGATCTAAAATTGACACCCTAGCATCACAATTAAAAGAACTAGAGAAGCAAGAGCAAACACATTCAAAAGCTAGCAGAAGGCAAGAAATAACTAAGATCAGAGCAGAACTAAAAGAGATAGAGACAGAAAGAACTCTCCAAAAAATCAATGAATCCAGGAGCTGGTTTTTTGAAAAGATCAACAAAATTGATAGACCGCTAGCAAGACTAATAAAGAAAAGAGAGAAGAATCAAATAGACGCAATAAAAAATGTAAAGGGGATGTCACCACCAACCCCACAGAAATACAAACTACCATCAGAGAATACTATAAACACCTCTACACAAATAAACTAGAAAACCTAGAAGAAATGGATAATTTCCTGGACACTTACTCTCTCCCAAGACTAAACCAGGAAGAAGCTAAATACCTGAATAGACCAATAGCAGGCTCTGAAATCGAGGCAATAATTAATAGCCTACCAACCAAAAAAAGTCCAGGACCAGACGGAACCAAAAAGAGCCCTCATTGTCAAGACAATCCTAAGCCAAAGAACAAAGCTGGAGGCATCATGCTACATGACTTCAAACTATACTACAAGGCTACAGTAACCAAAACAGCATGGTACTGGTACCAAAACAGACATATTGACCAATGGAACAGAACAGAGTCCTCAGAAATAATACCACACATCTACAACCATCTGATCTTTGACAAACCTGACAAAAACAAGAAATGGGGAAAGGATTCCCTATTTAATAAATGGTGCTGGGAAAATTGGCTAGCCATAAGTAGAAAGCTGAAACTGGATCCTTTCCTTACTCCTTATACGAAAATTAATTCAAGATGGATTAGAGACTTAAATGTTACACCTAAAACCATAAAAACCCTAGAAGAAAACCTAGGTAATACCATTCAGGACATAGGCATGGGCAAGGACTTCATGTCTAAAACACCAAAAGCAACGGCAACAAAAGCCAAAATTGACAAATGGGATCTCATTAAACTAAAGAGCTTCTGTACAGCAAAAGAAACTACCATCAGAGTGAACAGGCAACCTATAGAATGGGAGAAAATTTTTGCAATCTACGCATCTGACAAAGAGCTAATATCCAGAACCTATAAAGAACTCAATCAAATTTATAAGAAAAAAAACGGCCGGGCGCGGTGGCTCAAGCCTGTAATCCCAGCACTTTGGGAGGCAGAGGAGGGCGGATCACAAGGTCAGGAGATCGAGACCACAGTGAAATCCCGTCTCTACTAAAAATACAAAAAATTAGCCGGGCACGGTGGCGGGCGCCTGTAGTCCCAGCTACTCAGGAGGCTGAGGCAGGAGAATGGCGGGAACCCGGGAGGCGGAGCTTGCAGTGAGCCGAGATCGCGCCACTGCACTCCAGCCTGGGCAACAGCGTGAGACTCCGTCTCAAAAAAAAAAAAAAAAAAAGAAAAAAAACAAATAATCCCATCAAAAGGTAGGCAAAGGATATGAACAGACACTTCTCAAAAGACAACAGACACATGAAAAAATGTTCATCATCACTCGCCATCAGACAAATGCAAATCAAAACCACAATGAGATACCATCTCACACCAGTTAGAATGGCAATCATTTAAAAGTCAGGAAACAACAGGTGCTAGAGAGGATGTAGAGAAATAGGAACACTTTTACACTGTTGGTGGGACTGTAAACTAGTTCAACCATTGTGGAAGACAGTGTGGCGATTCCTCAAGGATCTAGAACTAGAAATACCATTTGACCCAGCCATCCCATTACTGGGGATATACCCAAAGGATTATAAGTCATGCTGCTATAAAGACACATGCACACATATGTTTATTGCGGCACTATTCACAATAGCAAAGACTTGGAATCGACCCAAATGTCCATCGGTGACAGACTGGATTAAGAAAATGTGGCACATATACACCATGGAATACTATGCAGCCATAAAAAAGGATGAGTTTGTGTCCTTTGTAGGGACAAGGATGCAGCTGGAAACCATCATTCTCAGCAAACTATCGCAAGAACAGAAAACCAAATACCACATGTTCTCACTCATAGGTGGGAATTGAACAATGAGATCACTTGGACACAAGAAGGGGAGCATCACACACCAGGTCCAATGTGGGGAGCGGGTAGTGGGGAGGGATAGCATTAGGAGATATACCTAATGTAAATGATGAGTTAATGGGTGCGGCACACCAACAAGGCACATGTATACATATGTAACAAACCTGCACGTTGTGCACATGTACCCTAGAACTTAAAGTATAATAAAAAAAAAAGATCTTGTCGTTAATATGAAAACTTAATGTATATAAATTTCATTCATTTTATAAACATATAGTAGGGATCTAATACAAACATTAACAATGGAAAAACTACTACATGATCTATACTCATAAGGAGCTTCCACACTAGTTGTAGAGACTCATATACAGACAGCTAAGTATAACTCAGAGTATCCTGTGATAATTAACAGAAGGTATTCACATAGTACCAATAGAACATGGTACATAGTACCAATAGTAACAACTAATTGGGGAAGAAAAGATATGCTCTTGGTATAGGTTCAGGAAGAGAAAGCTACATTTTAAAGGATGAGTGAAAATTCTATCACGCTGGTAAAGAAGAAGGCATTACAGTAAAGTAAATAACACATGCAAAGGCATGCAGTAGTAAAAGAGACATGAAAGGCCATGACAGGAGTTTAGGAGAGATGCATGACAGGGAAGAATGAGTCATGGGCCGCATGAAGTAAAAGGGAGAAGATCTCCGCCTGGAAAAATCATGCTACAAAATCCCACAGGCAGCTGCAGCAAATCTCTCTATACCATCTGAGATTGACCTTCAAAATTCCAAAGTCTCTAAAAGTGCAAAACAATTAGACCTCACATTCTGAACTCCAAATAGGATTGCTTTCCTATTCCCAATTCATAACAACAGAAATAGTATGCGCTGGTGACTAAAACATCATCCCAGAGCTTGTCCTGCTATGGATCTAACCCTAGGCAATGAATTACTTAGGTGGGTCATTTCCTGCAGAAACCAACCTGCCAGGGGATAATATAGATGTTCATGAGATTGTTACAAAGGTCCAAAACTCTTTGAGCTATTTGAAGCTTCTTATATAACTATGGTCATTATTTCATCTAAGAAATAAGTGAGCCTGTAAAGCGGCCTTATTAACATTAAAACAGCAGGCAGAGGCATAGCCAAAATTGACTACTGATTTCCAAATCCAAACCATTTATCTTCCTAAAAGACAACTCAGAAAAGTATTTTATTACTTAACAGCAAAATTAGATGATGACAAACTTACAAGAGCATCTATTTTCTGGTTCTTCCTTAACTCCTCTTAACTGTGACCAATAAAGTACATAAAAATCTATTTCCAAAACCAAACAATTCCAAGCAGATTTGGAAATTCTGAAATAAAATATTTGGGTCTTTTTTCTTACCACTCAAGTGTTCAGTAACATAAGCTACACAAAAAAGTTTCCTTGTTGAGACTGCTGAAAGAATAATCAGGGCCAATGTAACAAGATCTTATGAAAGAGTGCCATACACGTCCCTCAGAACAGAAAGGCACTAATCATAACTACAGCAAGTGCAGGTAAACAGTGGTGCTTTTGAACTCACTAACCACAAATGCTTAACAGGTCCTGTAGTGCACCAATAACAAACTCAACCACATAATTTAATACTCCATATTGCATTGCATTGTAAAAACAGCAGCAAGTAACTAAAACACAGATTGAGGCATCACAGAGCACAAAAGTAAACCCTCCAAAATCATTTATTTTCAAATGAAACATAACTATCACCTCAATGAGTGGCAGGAAGTTTTGGAACCTTGACATGTAACCCAGAGAGCTTTACTAGAAATGGAAGCTTGAGATACAGAGCATTATTATGTTGATTTCAACTATACCTAAATTCTTGACTATGCCAGGACAAATCCTTTTCACTGAAAGATGCCAGTAACAAAACAGAAGCCTTCTTTATACACTTTTCACTCTTTTGTCAGTTCTCATCAAACACCTACTTTCACCAAGGTACAGTGCTAGGCACTTCAGGGGATAAGAATTCCTGCCATTGAGGAGTACTGAGCTTAGTCAAGGAGCAAAACAAATAAATGTTTGCTATCAGTGAAAGCATGAGTAATACCTAAGGGAAGCACTGAAAAACTACTATGTAAATTGAGAAAAAGGAGATGTTGCTTACATCTAGGTCAGGGAAGAACTGAAGGGGAGCAGGAAGGCTTCTAGACATAATTTCCATGTGCAAACAAAGAAGGAAGAGCACTTCAGACATAGGAGATAGACAGTATGTGCAAAAAAAAAAAAAAAAAGAGAGAGAAAAAAGCCTTTAACATATATGGAGACTACAAATATTTCCATTTGGTCAGAGCCAAAGATTGGAGAAGAATACTTCTTCTTAAAATAGTCAATTAAATTCAACAAAAATACTTTTAAATCTTTATTTAAGGCTGATTATTTACTTAGTAATGTATTAGGAGCTATTGAGGGGTTGCTGGGGAAGGGGTATAGCAGACAGGAGAGAAATAACACCCATGGCAGATAGACTCTTTTAGGGAACCTCCCTACATTCAACTCTTGGAGGTCCCACCTCAAGGCCTCCTCAGCATCCTATGCAAAGCTCTGCTATAGCCTGTATCACAAATGGACTGAAGTATCTGACTTCCCGCCTCCTTGAATTCTACTTGAGGATAAGAGGCATGTCTATTTGACTACATTTCCAGTACCTTGCACAGTATGTAGCACACAAGCCTGTTGAAAAATATTTGCTGAATGAATGACTGAATAAACAAATGGAATTATTCAGTCAGTGAACAGATGTTTAAGACAGATTCCTCTCTCAAGAACCTGATAATGCAAGATACTCTGGAAAATGTCAGTATAAGAAGGCAATACATGACAGCCAAACATCAGTGTTTTAGGCAGTAATATATCTAGGAGGTGAAAAAAGGAAGACAGTTGAACCAGTTAACTTCAAAAGTCACTTCCAAGTCCAAAAGTTCACATCATAGAGGTAAAATGGGACTGGATTATAAAAAGCACTGAATGTCAATTATAAAAAATCTAGGCTGGGTGTGGTGGCTCATGCCTGTAATCCCAGAAATTTGGGAGGTCGAGGCGGGTAGATTGCCTGAGCTCAGGAGTTTGCGACCAGCCTGGGCAACACAATGAAACCCCGTCTCTACTAAAATACAAAAATAATTAGCGGGCGTGGCAGCATGCGCCTATAGTCCCAGCTACTCCGGAGGCTGAGGCAGGACAATTGTTTCAACCCGGGAGACAGAGGTTGCAGTGAGCCAAGATCGCACCACTGCACTCCAGCCTGGGCGACAGAGCGAGACTCCGTCTCAAAAAAAAAAAAAAAAGTCTAGGTTTTTTAGTAAGAAATAAAAATTATTCTGGCTTAAAGAGGTGTTTTAAAAGAAAAGATATGAGAAGGACCCTTCAAAGTTTAGAGAGAAAAAAAAAATAGAAATCCAAGTGAAAAAATACAGGCCTGAACCAATGGGAATGGGAAGGAAAGGCTGAATAAGAGAAAGTATTAAGGGCAGAGATTACTGACTAAATAACTCTGAAAGGCAAAGGATAAGAAAAGAGAATAAAAGATGATCAAAGTTTGGACATACATGGCCCTTACCCTTACCCCCAAAAAAGGGCAAACAGGCCAGAAGTGATGGCTCATGCCAGTAATCCCAGCACTTTGGGAGGCCAAGGTAGGAGGATCACTTAAGCCCAAGAGTTCAAGACCAGTCTGGGCAACATAGTGAGACCCTGTCTCTATTAAAAAAAAAAAAAAAAATTCAAGGGCAAACAATTCTCTTACTTCAAAAGAAAAATGGTGCTCAAAGTGTGCCCCTGAATTCGATTCACCTAGAGTAAAAATTTACAATGATGATTTCTGGGTCTTATCCCCAAACCTATTAAAAGAAATCTAGGGGACTGGGGACTAGCATCTGTAAATGTGCATTTTATAACAGGCTGTCCAGGTGACTCCTACGCACACTGAAGTTTGAGACCCTGAGCCTTCACTGGTTTTTATTTGAACATAATTAAGTGGGGTTTAAAGAAATGAAAGGTATCAATATCAAAAATGAAAATGAGTTATGTGTTAAAGCCTATTCTATTAACTGATTATATTCTATTAACCGAATATAGACAGATTTAATAAAACCTCAAAAGAACAAACTTATAGTTTTCATGCTTTCTCCAAATCCAAAAATGCAGCAGTGATTATCATTTAATATAATCTATTACAAAGTTGAAAGCATATATAAGTACAACATACTACTTAATGTTGTAAACCTTCTTGATTGTCATCATTTCACAATAATCTCATATCTCATGCATTTTTGCCATTATAAATGATCCACATAATGGATAACATGTACATTTTTTAGTCTAAGACAAAGATGAATTTAATAGATTGGTATGTTGGAGAATTACCACAGTTAAAACAATGTGAGCTTCTGTTAGATTAAACTCACACATTAAGGAAATCTACACATTACTTCTTTATCCAATCACTCCTAGAGTTATTATCAAATTAATTCCTATGCACATATTTCAAAGAGTAAGTAACTGGGTGTTTAAATATTTGTACTGTGACCCTAGCATAGCACTACTTGGCAGGAGGTGAGGCACAGAGCTGGGTGGAAAGCTAAAAAGCAGATCTCCTAATATTGCTGAAGTTTGGCAGGCTTGAGTAAACTATACAGATATTTTTCCCAACCTCTCAAAATAAATATAATAGTTTATTTATTACCAGTAGCAATGCCACCATTCAATCATCTCCTTTGGACAAAAGCCATAAGAATTATAGACGGAATATTACATGATGATACACTTCCTAAATCAGTGAAATTCTGCTTACTCACAAACATTCACTTATTTTCAGAGTTTTAACCCTAGATGCCTAGTCATTTACAAAAAGCAAAAAGCTACTTATGAAGAGAAAACTGCATTAACTTGTTATATACACAACATTGAAACTTGAAGACAAAAACTTACATCTGTTGCCTGATGAATTTATATCTTCTCCCCATCTTGGGAAAAATGATGTGGCCAAAAATAATGTTGAAAAGCTATAATGATGTGCTGCTTAGATGTTTAAAGATCTAAATGTTGCCATCAGTAAGGTAACACAATAAAGCTACTAAAGACACTGAAACCCTCCAAGGCTATTTCTTTTCCCAGCATGAATTTCTACTTTCTTTTCCCCATTCTCTCTGCCAATAAAAATCTTCCTCTCAAAAAACTCAAAACCTTGACTTTTATTTAAATCTAGCTGGTGGAGAAGAAAACGGTCTCTCTCATACACAATTTACCACGACCAATAAGAATTTCTAGCAAATAAGTATAAACTATTTGCCTAGGATCATTTTCATACTTCACTTATACTACAAATTGTTCTTTTAAAAAAGTATTAACATTCATATTAACAGTTCATGCCAGTAGTTTTCCTATGTCACACACATTCCTTTTTATTATAAAAGCATTCCACAGCTAAATCTTCAATTTGGCTTTTTTCACTCAACATTGTGTTTAATTATTTACTACATCAAGGAACAATGACAAAAATCATTGAGCATTTTCTACAGGGTGGTAACTTGACATACATTTAATCCTTATAACAAACTTGTCAAAATGAATAATATTACCTCCTTTAGAGCCAGGATAAGGACAGCAACCATCAAACATCTGGAGTGGTAAAATCAGGATTCCAATCCAGGTCTGCCTCCCAAACCACTGCTCTATATTGCCTTTCAAATATTTTACAATAGTAAATGATATCGTCTAAGTCACCACGATCACATTTTGTCAAAGAAACCAATCTCTTTTTCATTTGTGATATTGAAGCCCTTTGTGGACAAAAATTAGTCAGCAACAAACACACCAAAAAATCATGATTGCAAAGATTTAACATCCAAACTTACTTATAACTTTCCACTTGTCGGCAGGAAGAGACAGTAATGAAGGAATCTGTACGGGAACTGTAGGCAAGAGGACCAGGCAGAAGAAAGCCAGGGAGAAATCTTCCAAAAGCATAGCTCTCCTGCTCAAATACCATCAGCATCCCATCCATAGACTGGATGCAAATTAAATCTCGACCTAAAGAAGAATTAGAGAAAATTAGATGGCCTATTCTTTTTATAAATATAATATTTTTATTAATCACTATCTACAACAAGTATGTCTTAGGCACCAATTTTACATAAATCATAGCATTAAGCAGCATTGGGTGTGAAAATTACTAATAGTGAAAAATACTAATCCCTGATTGCCCTCAACTATAGACTGATTCTGCGGTGTCTTCTACCATTAGTCTATCAATATTAAGTACAATATTCACAGTTCTTAAAATTTACTGAGATGATGGAAATGATGATGATTTCTATGATACAGTTTAGTATCCCTAATCTGAGAAAGATCTAGTGACTATAACCTTTCATGTCCTGCTAGTGTGATTAGTATATCTTATAATGTATTACATAGGAAAAACTTATGTTAGAGGAAAATTAAGTTACTCATTAAGGGAATAAATAAAAGGCCAGTCTTGTGCCTTGTCATCTCTAGCTCATACACCATATACAATAAGTACTATAATAACTATTCTATATCACCTTGAATATCAGTGACAATCTTAAATAGTATACTTAGATTTTAAAAAGAGCTCAAAAAATATCAAATTGCATAGAAATAGATGATACTCTTCTTGTTGTATCTGTCTAAGGACAATCATACAGCTAAGCAACTTTTAAAAAGAAAACATATCACCAAAGGAGGCTAAAAAGAAAGAAAAAAGAGAGAGAGCAAACCGAGTTTTGCAGTGCTTATTACTGCACTATACTCTAACCCATCTCAACTAATACAATAGATTTATCAACCTTAAATAGTCTGAAAGATGTTCTAGGATGAATATTGTCTGCGAATGAATGTTCACTAAACATACATCTGAACCATTCAGGAATCTCTCTTTAGAGAGATAAAAATTGTTTATATTAATGCTGTTTGAAAAGTATTCTCTCAATACTCAGATTCTTTCATAATGTATAGTAGGCTTTACAGTTACTGTTTTAAGCTTTGTTTTTGTTGTTGTTAATGTTTTTTGGGGGGTTTTTTTGTTTTGTTTTTTTTGTCTTTGAGACAGAGTCTCACTCTCTGGCCAGGCTGGAGTGCAGTGGCATGATCTCAGCTCACCACAACCTCTGCCTCCTAGATTCCAGTGATCCTCCTGCCTCAGCCTCCCAAGTAGTTGGGACTATGGGCGCCACCACGCCCAGCTAATTTTTGTATTTTTGTAGTATTTAGTAGTATTATTTTGTATTTTTAGGGTTTCAACAATGTTGGCCAGGATGGTCTCGATCTCTTGACCTCAAGATCCGCCCACCATGGCCTTCCAAAGTGCTGGGTCTACAGGCATGAGCCTCCACGCCCAGCCTAAGCTTTGTTTTTTAATGTTATCCTTATCCACTATACTATTAAAAGTTTCCAAAAAAGATGTGAGTTTATATGTATGCTGTATGTGTATGCATGCTGTACACATGTATTCACAGAGACACAATCAGACAAAAAGAATCTCATCTAGCTATTTGGCAAACCTACCTGTCTGCAATCAACAAAAATGTATAAGTATAAAAATGCCTCTAAGTAGTCGAAATAAATGCTGCAAGGTCTTTGTAATAAAAATCATGCAAATTTTCAAAGGTAGGATTCCCAGGTCCCACTAAGGGCATCAATTCTTATTTTAATTATGGTTCTAACAATTGTCGTTTTTATAAACAAGTTACTGATATTCCTGTAGCTTCAGCCTTCTCATTTGTAAATTAAGTATATTTGCATAAGAGCTCCAAGGTTATCAGTTAATCTTCAGCAAAGGCACCAAGAATACACAATGGTGAAAGAATAGTCTCTTCAATAAGTGGTGCTGGGAAAACTGGATATCCACATGCAAAAAAAAAAAAAAAGGATCTTATCTTACACTACACACACACACAAAAAAAAAGATCCTTATCTTACACTATACCAAAAAAAAAAAAAAGGATCCTTATCTACACTATACAATCAAAATCCACTCAAAGTAGTTTAAGATTTAAACCTAAGATCTGAAGCTGCAAAACTCCCGGAAGGTAAACATATGGTGAAAAGCTTCATGGCATTGGTCTTGGCAATGATTTTTTGGATAGGACACCAAAAGTACAAGCAAAACAAAAAGAAGGGGGAGGACTACATCAAACTAAAAATTTTCTGCACAGCAAAGAAAACAATCAATAAAAAGCACATAATGGGAGAAAATATTTGCAAACCATGTATCTGATAAGCAATTAGTCTCTAAAATATATAAGAAGCTCACACAACTCAATAACAAAAAAACAAATAAACCAATTCAAAAATGGGTAAAGGACAAGAATAGACATTTTTCCAGATAAGATATACAAATGGCCAACAGGTATATGAAAAGGTGCTCAACATCACTAATTATCAGGGAAATGTAAAACAAAAACCACAATGAGATATCACCTCACATGTTAGAAAAAAAGAAAGAACTCCTGCCATTTACAACAACGTGGATGAACCTAGAGAACACTATGCTAAATGAAATAAGCCAGACAACAAAAGACAAACACTACATGATCTCACTCCTATGTGGAATATTTTTTAAAAGTCAAATTCATAGAAACAGAGAGTAGCAGGGTGCTTACCAGGGTTCAGGGATGGGGAAAATGAGGAAATATTGGTCAAACGATATACACTTGCAGTTATAATATGAATACGTTCTGGAGACCTAATGCACAGCACAGTGATTACAGTGAATAATAATGGACACTTGAAATTTGCTAAGTGAGTAGATTTTTGTTCTCACCACAGAAAAAAGAAGATAATTATGAGAAGTGATTTATATGTTAATTAGCTTGATTCTGGTAATCATTACACAACGTATATGTATATCAGAACACCACATTGTACACCTTGAATATATACAATTTTTATTTATCAATCATATGTCAATAATGCTGAGAAAAAGAGTTCCGAAGTTAGAGGTAAGATGTCAAAGTCCCTAACACAGTATAGCACACATAAGACACAGAATAAATTACAGCATTATTAAGAGGGTTATTATTACCTGCTTCCCTAGCCCAGAAAAAAAAAAAGTGGTAAATTAGAAAGGGGGCGAAGGCACTGTCAGCTGTGAGCAATGACAGCTAATGCCCTAACAAAAATAAAAGAGAACATCTATAAAACACGTATCAAATAATTCAAAAAAGAACATCTGTCTGGGCTCAGTTAGCATAAGAGCAATTATGAACCCTATATATCTCAAAAAGAGAAATGTCATTATTAAGTGGATTTAATATAGTTTGGTATAGCTCTTTTTTTTGCAAAAAAGAACTTTTGGCAGACATGCTAACTGCTGCCCCCAACAGTCATTCTTTCTTTAGTAGTAGAATCATGAATTATCGTGAGACACACGGCCATTCAAAATAACGCTTTGTTTAAGATGGTTAAATGTGACAGAAATAATTTTTTTTTTTTTTTTTTTTTTTTTTTTGAGACAGAGTCTCGCCCCTCGCCCAGGCTGGAGTGAGTGCAGTGGCACGATCTTGGCTCACTGCAACCTCCTCCTCCCGGGTTCAAGCAATCCTCCTGCCTCAGCCTCCCAAATAACCAAGATTACAAGCACGCCACCACCCCTGACTGATTTTTGTATTTTTAGTAAAGATGAGGTTTCACCATGTTGGCCAGGCTGGTCTTGAACTTCTGACCTCATGTGATCCGCTCACCTCGGCCTTCCAAAGTGCTGGAATTACAGGCATTAAGCCACCGCACCTGGCCAAACATCTTTCTTATTGCAGACATCATTAAGTCGAGCCTTTGTTAAAGCAACCAAACCTGGATCTTAAATAACAGGGAACCAGAATCTGAGCCTAAAGATCCATCCCGCATTGCTGTCTATTAAAATTTAGTTTCACTTAACTGAACCCTGGTACCAAAAATAACAGGTATACGAAAGATATTGGGACAACTGGGGGAATTTGAATATGACTGCAGGTTTGATAACATTAAGGAATTATTGCTAATTTTCTTAAGTGTGATCATGGCGTTGTGAAATATTCTCATTGGGAGATGTGTGCTGACATATTTATGGTAAAGAGGTGCAAGATGTGTAACTCACTTTCGAATGGTTCATCAAAAAAATGTGTATAAATACATATATATTTACAATGGTTGATGTGGAAATATGGGTGTTCATGTTACTTTTTCTATATACTTTTTCACAACAAAAGTTTTTAAAAATTAAGTGTAAATATATACATTTTGTATGTAAATACAAATGTTGATACATTTTCTATTAAGATATGAAATATTTATGCAATGACCTTGACCTACGGTGGAGGATATTACGGTAACCAAAATAATACTCTTGATATCTGTGTTATTGAAGACAATAAGCTCAAAACGTGTACTTGCAAGCAGAAATACCAATAAAATTTGTGTTCATTTCAATATGTAGTATCATTGTACCACAAATCTTCAGTCTCCCAAAGACCTCAAAGAAGTGGTCTTCAGAATGTGGCCCCCAGACCAGCACCATTTGCATCACCTAGGCACTTCTCAGCAATGCCAATTCTAAGATACCAATCTAGGCCTACCTTATCACAAACTCTGGTCACAGAGCCCAGAAATGCTAGTTTTTAACAAGCCTAGAGACTACTATGGTGCATGCTAAAGTTTCAGAACCACTACCTTAGCATGATAGGATGAAGAACTAAGGCCTGAAGAAAGTCTGAACCCCAGAGAAAACCTGGCCTGTTAGCATATGATATGGTTTGGATCTGTGTCCCTGTCCAAATCTCATGTCAAATTGTAATCTCCAATGTTGGAGGTGGGACCTGGAGGGAGGGAGGTGATTGGATCATGAGGGTGGTCCTTCATGAATGGTTTAGCATCATCCCCTTGGTACTGTTCTCATGATAGTGAGTGACTTTTCACGACATCTTGTTGTTTAAAAGTGTGTAGCACCTCCCCCCTCTCTCTCTTGCTCCTGCTCTCACTATGTGACATGCGTGCTCCCCCTTTGCCTTCCACTGTGATTGTAAGTTTCCTGAGGCCACCCCAGAAGCCAAGCAGATGCCAGCATCATGCTTCCTGTAGAGCCTGCAGAACCGTGAGCCAATTATAAATTACCAGTCATGGGTATTTCTTTATAGCAATGTGAGAACAGCCTAATACAGCATAGTAGAAGAGGTCCTATTTCCTGAAACTCTAGCAACACAGAGAAGAATACTTAAGATATTAAAGTCCAAGTGGGCTGGCTCTGAGGCCAAATAATCCAGGTTTGAGTCCAGCTCCACCAATTATTAGCTGTGGGCTTAGACTCAAGTTTCCTTATCTGCAAGATGGAGTAACTACTTCAGTAACTTGTGAGAATTAAATAACGTATGGAAACTAGACCTAACAATGGAAAATACCCAAACAGATTATTATTTCCATAATTATTTTCTAACTCTTATACTACATGTTGTATTAACGTTTAACTGCTTGCTATTTCCCACACACATCATGATGATGCATGCTTCCTTCCTTTTGTTTACAAAATTTTCTTTCCTCCAAAGGTCATTTAACTTTTCTCCCCCTCATCTAGCAAACATTTGCTAGCTTCCCACAAGTCATCCGTTCTCCTCTCCTCATGCTCAGCCATAAGGTTTGGGTGAGATGGACCTCACTCTAAGCTTGAGACAAGGCCCTGACTTATGTAAACCAATTAGTACCCCAGTAGTCAACAGTGACTGGTTCAGGATAATTTACAGCCAATGAGAGAAAAATGAAATCCCTAATTTGAGCTGGAACTAGAGGAAAAGTTACTCTTCCCTGGTGAGTAATGAATGAGGAACATACGGTATGGAATCACAGAGGCCATTTGGCTTTTCCAAAAGCACAGTTAAGAGAGAGCCATGGTAATAGCCTACCAACCAAAAAAAGTCCAGGACCAGACAGATTCACAGCAGAATTCTACCAGAGGTACAAGGAGGAGCTGGTACTATTCCTTCTGAAATTATTCCAATCAATAGAAAAAGAGCAAATCCTCCCTAACTCATTTTATGAGGCCAACATCATCCAGATACCAAAAGCCTGGCAGAGACACAACAAAAAAAGAGAATTTTAGACCAATAACCCTGATGAACATCGATGCAAAAATCCTCAATAAAATACTGACAAACCGAATCAAGCAGCACATCCAAAAGTTTATCCACCATGATCAAGTGGGCTTCATCCCTGGGATGCAAGGTTGGTTCAACATACGCAAATTAATAAACGTAATCCAGCATATAAACAAAACCAAAGACAAAAACCACGTGATTATTTCAAGAGATGCAGAAAAGGCCTTCGACAAAATTCAACAGCCTTTCATGCTAAAAACTCTCAATAAATTCGCTATTGATGGAATGTATCTCAAAATCATAAGAGCTATTTATGACAAACCCACAGCCAATATCATACTGAATGGGCAAAAACTGGAAAAATTCCCTTTGAAAACTGGCACAAGACAGGGATACCCTCTCTCACCACTCCTATTCAACATAGTGGTGGAAGTTCTAGCTAGGGCAACCAGGCAAGAGAAAGAAATCAAGGGTATTCAATTAGGAAAAGAGGAAGTCAAATTGTCCCTGTTTGCAGATGACAAGACTGTATATTTAGAAAACCCCATTGTCTCAGCCCAAAATCTCCTTAAGCTGATAAGCGACTTCAGCAAAGTCTCAAGATACAAAATCAATGTGCAAAAATCACAAGCATTCTTATACACCAATAACAGACAAACAGAGAGCCAAATCATGAGTGAACTCCCATTCACAATTGCTTCAAAGAAAATAAAATACCTAGGAATCCAACTTACAAGAGATGTGAAGGACCTCTTCAAGGAGAACTACAAACCACTGCTCAGTGAAATAAAAGAGGACACAAACAAATGGAAGAACATTCCATGCTCATGGACAGGAAGAATCAATATCATGAAAATGGCCATACTGCCCAAGGTAGTTTATAGATTCAGTGCCATCCCCATTAAGCTACCAATGATTTTCTTCACAAACATGGAAAAAACTACTTTAAAGTTCATATGGAACCAAGAAAGAGCCTGCATTGCCAAGACAATCCTAAGCCAAAGAACAAAGCTGGAGGCATCATGCTACCTGACTTCAAACTATACTACAAGGCTACAGTAACCAAAACAGCATGGTACTGGTACCAAAACAGAGCTATTGACCAGTGGAACAGAACAGAACCCTCAGAAATAATACCACACATCTACAGCCATCTGATCTTTGACAAACCTGACAAAAACAAGAAATGGGGAAAGGATTCCCTGTTTAATAAATGGTGCTGGGAAAACTGGCTAGCCACAGGTAGAAAGCTGAAACTGGATCGCTTCCTTATACCTTATACAAAAATTAATTCAAGATGGATTAGAGACTTAAATGTTAGACCTAAAACCATAAAAAACCCTAGAAGAAAACGTAGGCAATACCACTCAGGACATAGGCATGGGCAAGGACTTCATGTCTAAAACACCAAAAGCAATGGCAACAAAAGCCAAAATTGACAAATGGGATCTCATTAAACTAAAGAGCTTCTGCACAGCAAAAGAAACTACCATCACAGTGAACAGAGAACCTACTGAATGGGAGAACATTTTTGCAATCTACTCATCTGACAAAGGGCTAATATCCAGAACCTACAAAGAACTCAATCAAATATACAAGAAAAAAACAAACAACCCCATCAAAAGGTGGGCAAAGGATATGAACAGACACTTCTCAAAAGAAGACATTCATACAGCCAACAGACACAGAAAAAATGTTCATCATCACTCGCCATCAGACAAATGCAAATCAAAACCATAATGAGATACCATCTCACACCAGTTAGAATGGCAATCATTAAAAAGTCAGGAAAAAACAGGTGCTGGAGAGGATGTGGAGAAAGAGGAACACTTTTACACTGTTGGTGGGACTGTAAACTAGTTCAACCATTGTGGAAGGCAGCGTGGTGATTCCTCAAGGATCTAGAACTAGAAATACCATTTGACCCAGCCATCCCATTACTGGGGATATACCCAAAGGATTATAAATCATGCTGCTATAAAGACACATGCACACATATGTTTATTGCGGCACTATTCACAATAGCAAAGACTTGGAACCAGCCCAAATGTCCATCAATGACAGACTGGATTAAGAAAATGTGGCACATATACACCATGGAACACTATGCAGCCATAAAAAAGGATGAGTTTGTGTCCTTTTTAGGGACAAGGATGCAGCTGGAAACCATCATTCTCAGCAAACTATTGCAAGAACAGAAAACCAAACACTGCATGTTCTCACTCACAGGTGGGAACTGAACAGTGAGAACACTTGGACACAGGAAGGGGAACATCACACACCAGGGCCTGTTGTGGGGTGGGGGCAGCGGAGAGGGATAGCATTAGGAGATATACCTAATGTAAATGACAAGTTAATGGGTGCAGCACACCAACATGGCGCATGTATACATATGTAACAAACCTGCACGTTGTGCACATGTACCCTAGAACATAAAGTATAATAAAAAATAAAATAAAAATAAAAAAAGAGAGAGCCATGGTAGACACTGTTTGAGCCAGTGCATCAGGCCTCACCTGGAGCCAAATCTTCCTCTGAACTCTGCAGGCAATTCATTCCTGTAGATACTGAAGTCACTTTGTGTCAGGTCTCTGTCCCTGAATCAAGTGATCAGTGCATTTTTCCTCTGAGAGACATCACAGGCTAAGACTCGTATCTTCCCATAAGTCTTCTCATTCCGCTTCAATCACCCTCCATGTGAGATCCCACAGAGCCCCCATTCCACCTCCATGTTAGAATACATCATCTATTGAAATGATCTGTTTTTGTGTCTCTCATTTGCCCTGGACTAATGCAAAGGCAGAAACCCTATCTTACTCATCTTTGTAAATCCAGCAACTATAAAATGCCTGGCACATAGGAGATACATTAATAAATGTCTGTTGAGCTGAAGTAAGCTAGGCAAAATAATTTATTCAGCTGTACCTCAGATTGGCTGAGATTTTATTCCATGTGTTTCACACTGCATACAAAGTATGTGAAAAATGCTTTATTTATTACAATCTTGGCTACTGATGTTTAGAAAAATGTAGGGATTGATCCAAAACATTACTCAAAAATAAATAAATAAATCCTTCAAATCACTGTTTTGGAAACCACTTCAGAATACATACCAAAGGCTCCCCTTACAGATAATGGGAATAGAAAGAACAGTCCAGAAAAAGCCATGGAAGTTTTGTCATTCTGACAGAACAGAGCCAACAGGAAGCCTTCACAAAAGCAATGGGATTTCAGAAGCTATTTAAATGACCTTGCCATGAACCATACTCAAAGAGTCTTTACCACATGCTCAGTATTATATCAGGAGCTGTAAGAAATATAGAAAAACAGCAATATTAACTACTACTGCCATTTACTGAGCACCTGTTACATTTTTGGCCTTCTGTTAAACATTTAAATGGCATTATTAGTCATAATTTTTAATAACTCTAAAAAGTAGACAATAGTCCCATTTTATACATGAGAAGACTGAAACCCACAGAACTTAAACAAGTTGTCTAATGTCAAAGAATTAGAAAGTGACAAGTAATATTCAAATAGGAATCCATCTGGCTCCATTATAATACACTGAAACCCTGGGAGGGAAAATTCATATCCATTTGTTAAAATAATATGCATTAACATACAAAATCTAAGTGGTGTAAAACAGACTAAATGCTGCTGAAAATCAAAGAACTTCATTACGATAAAATTCCCAGAAAAGGTTTCATGACAGATAGGATGCACCCTGGACTGCAAAAGATGGGCAGAGTGAATAGCAGTCAAACGTAAAAGTAGAGGGAAATTATTGGACGGAAAAGGAACACAGAAAAAGATGCAGAGGCAGTTATACTTGATCCACAGTGCAATGGGTCATGTTTCACCAACAGACCATGAACCATAAAAGCACAAATTGAAAAGATGACAATATCTTAACAATGTCTCCTCAAAAATTATGCTGAAACCATACAAGAAAAAATAATTTTTAAATAGGAAAAAACTAGGAGATTTCACCAGAATTTAAAATCTGGATTTTATTCTAGTCATTTTGAGCACAATAAGAGAAAAACAACTGTTGTGATTTGAAATATTACTTGTAAGATCTGGAAACAAATTGAGAAAGAACTGACCAAGATCAATTTGAGAGAATTTTAAAAATCAATTATTTTTCATTTTCAAAGGCAAAAAGAAATTCATGCCTGTGGGGTTGCGGGGAGTGGGTAGAGGCAGAAAAGTTCCATTATGGTGGCTTCATATCATGAACATTTATTAAATAGTATGTCTCATTTTCTGGCATTAAAATATCATATAGTCAAAGCTTTAACATGATGCATAAACTGGTAATCAACTAAATGTTAATCAGACAGCTAAATTTAAGTCTTCTCTATTAAACTATAATCTATTCATGAAAATTATAATCTATTCATGAAGTGTAGGAGTGTGTGTGTGTGTGTGTGTGTGTGTGCCCCCCTGCCCAGAAGTTCTTTCTACCATGCATGACCCAGAACATGTTCCATCCTTCATTATTATGGCAACAAGGGCCTCATGGAGGGCAGTCCTGAATGCCAGATCCTCCATTTCTCTGTCTTTGTCTTCCTGTGGAATATATGCAGCAGAGTAAGTGGTGTGGCAAACATGAAAGAAAACTACCATTACTCAGCATGCTACATGTTTTTTGAATCTCTCTATGCTCATATTTCTTTTACACATTGAGTAAAAATACAAGTGAAGAAATGCGAACGTGACCTATGGCCAAGCATATATGCAGTTCAGCATGCAGCTGTCAAAAATATTTGGTCTTTCTCCAAGTCTGAAAAATACACAAAAAACAGCTGTATAGGTAGTCAAAAAGGCAGACAGGAAACATCAAGAGACTGATACATAAGAACAGAAGAGTCCAAAAGTCTGTGGAACTTCCGCTCATTTTGCTCATTTTACGCAGGCACAGAAAAAAAAAATTGTTATTGTTACAGAAAGACTGAAACACTAACACATTAATCTTTATTGCAAACCTACCTCAAAAATGATACAACATGTTTGCTATGAACAAAGACATAAAAATATTCAGAGTAGGATTCTAACAGATACTGCCTTAAAAACAAAGAGTAGATGGATATCTAGAGCTTGCTGGATTGTAAATTTGCCATTAAATATCATTTTTGTACTTTTCACTCATATCATCATGCAAATAAAACTACTACCATAGTTTTGAGATACATGCTACTATTTGGCTGTGCTTAGTAACTAATAATTGTTAATTAGTTGAAAGAATAGCTAGCTTCTTTCTTATTACTCTCTCCCTCACATTCTGTTTCTGTTTGAACATTCTAAAGATAATTAGTGCCTAATAATAATGCAATATCCAATTAGATTCTAAGTTTAAAATCTTAGGCATAAATAAATACATTTTAAAACCTGAAGCAAACAGAAGAAATGAATAAACAGAATGCATATGTTGAGCTAAATAGCTAATATTTTAAATGATGTACCAGGGAAAGTTACACAAATTCTCAACTATAAATCAAGTGTTACTCCAATAAATAGCCTCATGAGACTAATTGCTTTAAGATACAAGAAAATAAAATTTAAGTCTACATATTAACTTCTCCTATGAACTTGTCTTTTGACATTTTAATGTGTCTAATTTTAATAGCAAACTTTAATTGCCTCACAAAGACCATTACTAAGTGTTCTGTCAAGCTATTTATCACAGTCTTTTCCCCTAAACTGTGAACAAGGTTAATAACATAATATAAGAAAATTACAACCATTGATTAAATTAGCATTATATGTGATGGGTTCAATATGAATGCAATTCTAGAGTTTAAAAGAAGGCCCTAAACATTATATTATTGCTTGCATCCACAAAATACTGGGTGAATTATTTTGTCAGATGCAACAATCATGGAAGTTTTGATAACATTTTCCATAACTCATATTCATTCAACAAATTCCATGAACATTCATTGTACACCTTGTATGTGCTAGGAGAGACACAGTCGCTACTCTCAGAAAGTTGGGTGAATATGGGAGTTAATTAAATAGTACAACAATGTAAGAACAGAGATATATTAAAGTAATTTAAAAGGCTATGGGAGGATGATTAAAAGCTTCAGAACACTGGGTCTTGCAGGTTGAGAAAGAGTTTGCCAAGCAATTAGAGAAGCAAAAGCAGATGGAACACCATGCAGAGAAATATGGATTTAAAAAGACGTGTGTGGAAGGTGTTGGGAGGGGAGGGACAGGGTGCAGAGAGACACTGGTGATGAAGATGACATGCTCATTAGAACTGATGGCAAAGCCACAACTTGAGGACAAGTTTGCTGCATCCTTATCCCAGACCACTGGGAGCTCTATCAGTTTCTTCATCTGTAAACTAATAGAAGAGAATATTACATGATACTGCAATAAGGATTAAATACAATTAAAATACATACTGCCTAGTACCTAGTAAGCATTCACTAAATGTTAAGTAATTGATATTACTGGGTTATTCTATTCCTTATAGACCAAACTTAAAATTGAAAAACTTAAAAATAAAGGGAAAAAATTCCTTCAGAGAAAAATGGATAAAATTTAATGTGAGGAAGAGTGCATGCACACACACACACATATATACACACACACACACACATATATATACACACATACATACACACTCAGAAATTCATCTTTTTTGCCAAAAATGGGTGGGGGGCAGTTAAGACTTTAAAAACTATGAGAAGACTCTCGGAACTTAGGTCTGTGGGAACTGTTGGCTGTTCAAATGATTTTCTGCCTATTTTAAGTTAACTTTACTCAAAATAGTAATTTTCTTAACATGCTAACAATTGAAATCTCTAAAGAAGAATACTGTGAGTGTGCCAGAATCTGGGAATGGGGAATGAGCTGCCTCTGTTTGCACAACCACAACCCCAACACACACACATACTCACATTCATATTCTCTCTCTTCCTCTCTCTCCCTTCCCCCACCCGAATAACAGGATGACTGTTAACAAGAAAGACAAGACAGACAACATCATACAGAAGAGCCCGTATACTTCAGCATTCCTTTCTTCTCCTTTATCCAAAAGAAAAATTATTAAAGAATGACTATAACTTTGAGACATAAATTTAAAAAATATAACCAGTTTCAAAGTAAGGTAAACTACTCAAGGTAATAGCCAATCAGGACAAGACCCCAGAGAATACTCCAAAAATATTAAAAAACCAAAAAAATTAAATACTTTATTTTGTATAAATATTCCTCACTTGCAATAACATCAGTCTCATAAAGCATTAACTTCAAAGCTATTTGCTTTTTACATATTATCAACTCTGTTAATCTTAAATCATTAGCATATCAAAAGAAGAAACAAGAAAAAAAACTTAGTTTACAGTGAACTCACTGTGACCAATTAATTAATGTTGTAGAAAAAAAAAAAAAAAAAACTAAAGCCAGGAAATTATCAGCTGAGTTTCAACATGATTTAAACTTACAAGGTTTTAAAAGGCAAATCAAAATGAATTAGGGATAATTATGACATTAAATTTCCTGAACTGTCCATTCCTATCACAGACTTCAATGTGCAATTTAGCCATTGTTTGGTCTCTTAAATTTCTTTGGTTTCTTCTAAGGGAAGTAGTTAAAATACCGTATGTTAGGCCGGGCGCGGTGGCTCAAGCCTGTAATCCCAGCACTTTGGGAGGCCGAGGCGGGCGGATCACAAGGTCAGGAGATCGAGACCACAGTGAAACCCCGTCTCTACTAAAAATACAAAAAATTAGCCGGGCGCGGTGGCGGGCGCCTGTAGTCCCAGCTACTCCGGAGGCTGAGGCAGGAGAATGGCGGGAACCCGGGAGGCGGAGCTTGCAGTGAGCCGAGATCGCGCCACTGCACTCCAGCCTGGGCAACAGCGTGAGACTCCGTCTCAAAAAAAAAAAAAAAAAAAAAAAAAAATACCGTATGTTTAGTAGAAGTCATAGAGACAAATATACCAAAATATTCATCTTAATATACAAATGCAATCACGTTATCAACCCACTCTAAAACTCCCAAGATATTCTAGTACCTCTAGAATTAAGTATAAATTCATAAACAAGATATCCAAAAGAACTCCTCAGTGTATGTCTGCTAAATAAACATAGTATTCCCTCTCACCCAGCCCCATCAGCCAAATACTCCAAGTAAAATAACCCTGCCCTAAATGCCCTTACATCATAAGTCCTTAAAGAGAAGCTAATTTTCTTTTCATTCTCTAGCTCATAGCATTGAGCACAGTCTCTTACACGTTGGTGCTCCAAAAATATCTGTTTAACTAAATTGAACCATCATGAAAACAAGAAACTATGTCAAACTGTAGTTCTAAATTAGCAATATGAATTATCACCAAGAGGACCAAAATGGTTGAAAGTATCACTATATTCACATGAAAACTCTGTAACAACTGCCATTATGTTTTATTTACCATGCCTCTCCATCCCTGATAGCCCCTCGTATCCACTAGAACCAAAAGTATTTATTGAATGAATGAATAGCATCAAAGTAAAAATAACATATGGTGAAAGTTCTGAAATAATTACTTTTGGCATGTGACACTTAAGAGACTGTGATTCAAAATTATTACCGAGTTTAGTATCCATCTCGGTATTACAGAGTTAGAACTAAGTCAAAAGACTAAGTACTCATTGTATACCTAACACTAGGTACACTAAGATCTATTAAGAAGAGAGTGGAAAGATTAAGGTTCAGTTGCTCTTAAAAAAAAAAAATAAAGACAGAAAGCCTACTGGAAAGACAATATAAAAAAATAGGAAATAAAGGAAGCATGGCTGAGAACCCTACAAGGAAAATATACAAATTAGGAGAAAAATCATTCAACCACAAAGAATAAATTGTGGAAGCCAAAAGTGGACACCAAAGGAGCAAAATGATCCTTAGATCCCTTAGTAATTCATAAAACTCTGACTTCAAAAGCATACTCAGATTAAACTTAAAGCTCTAATAATTATTAGAGCCTGGGTGCAAAGTCTTTTTCTTTTCAATACCAAACAAGTGATTATCATCAGCAGGCAAAGTACCAAAATGGGGCACTAATTAGGATACTCCCTGACTGTTTCCTGTTTCCAAAGCAGGATGGTACATCATAAAACAACAAACTGAACAAATATGGAAAAAGTATCAAATGTAGATATAGTACCAATAAGTAGTGGAAGGGGCAATGATTTTTGAATCAGAAACACAAGATGATAAGGTTTGGAATTCTGGCTTTCACAGACACATCCTAGATATGTGACTTGGGTACTTTGTTTAATTACATTCAGTCGGTATCTTCAAATGCAAAATAAGCCTTATTATAATCTCTATACCCCACTGGGTAACTAGGAAGACTAAAGGAGGGGAGGAGAGAATTAACTACCTGGTACAGTACATAGAACATGGTAGGAATGTATGCCAATCTTAAATTGAAATTTAGCACGCTTTTTAAAAAGTATCAAACCAACTTCCCCCAGCACACACACTTATTTATATCTTGGATATCAGATAATTTAGTTATTAAGTCTCACTCTTTACATACCAAAGGACAGAAAAGATCTCAGAGGAAGGTTAGGAAAAAATGTGCCAGGAAGTTGGAAATGGTTCAATTCAGAAATGTCCATTTTTATTCACTAAAGTACTCAGTAAAACTGTGATTCCCGGGCTCATGAATTTCATTCAACTGTAACATTTCAGAAACTACTGGAGAACATGATAGGGTTATCAACCTTGTAAAATGCCCAATCAGGATTTTTGTTTGTTTGTTTGTTTGTTTTTTTGAGATGGAGTCTCGCTCTGTCACCCAGGCTGGAGTGCAGTGGCACAATCTCAGCTCACTGCAACCTCTACCTCCTGGGTTCAGGCAATTCTCCTGCCTCAGCCTCCTGAGTAGCTGGGACTACAGCCATGTGCCACCACTTCTAGCTAATTTTTGTATTTTTTATTAGAGACAGGGTTTCATCATGTTGGTTGGCCAGGTTGGTCCTGAACCTCCTGACCTCAGGTGATCTGCCCACCTTGGCTTCCCAAAGTGCTGAGATCACAGGCATAAGCCCGGCCCCAATCAGGAAACTTTTTTTAAGAAATAGATTATAATCACCAATATTCTCTTAAAAGACAATAGTAATACAAATAAGTAGGAAGTAAAAAATGTCAGCACTAAGTACAGTCCTCTAACTTAACAAATTTTAGCTTTAACTTACTTACGTTAGCTCTTTTTCGTCCATTATCTTAAGACCATCCAAAACTTTAACAGAGGATAGCAATTGAGAACCTCTGTTACAACTCAGCATTAACCATTTTTAAGGAACTTCGGAGCAACTACTATAAAGAACTCAGAAAACAAAAACAAAAAGTTTTTCATTTCCAGGAACAAAAGAAAAACTGGTTCCTACTCAGGCCTAGGTGAGAAACAAGCATTTCCCATAAGTATTCTGCCTTTTTAAAATCTCACTACTATGACTTCTGGAATCAAAAAGTGAGACAAAGGCTCCCTCTGCTGACAAGTACGAAATACAATCCCATCAAAAATCTTCCCAAAATGAATTGGATACTGCATAGGCTTTTACTATTCTCTATCAAAGACTGGCTTTATTTTATGACTTAAAACACAGGAATTCAGCTGCATCAGATATGAATGTGAAGGACATGTGTAACTACATAACACTCCTTGTATATTCCAATAGATATTTCTAAATCAGCTTTCAAAATTCTTGGTTTCTGCTCTGTGATCTAAAAGTTAACTGAGCTCCAATGTCATACAAAGAGGAAATTAACCAAGGAAGGCTAAAGAATTGAGACAGGTTTTAAGAGGGTATGAGGAACAACGGTAGCAATCTATGAATGCATTGATGACCTTTTCTCACAGAAGTCCAATGAAATTAACAGAACCAAATGAAAGACTTCAGAATTAACAGTAACAGCCATTTACAACTCTGGTCCACAGATTATTAGCACATCCAACTATTCTGTAACTTGGGAAGGTCAAGAATTATTGTCCTCATTTACTGTGGAGAGACCTAAGGCTCAAGAAAGTTCAAATGATTTGTTAAAGGACACACAGCTGGTAAGTAGCAGGGCCAGAACTCAACACCACGTCTTCTAATCTTCCTACTGTTTCTCCAACTGAATGTTACGCATAGTGTAGGTACCTAATGACATAATTTCTAAATTCCTTTATGATTCAAAATTAAACATAGTCTATCATTACAATAACACTTTATATGCTTATAAGCAACATCTAATTTAAATATAAAATGTTAAATGTTTCACTTTAGCAGACAAAACTTGATGCTGAATTCTTTGTTAATTGCTTGCAAATGTAAATAAAATCAAACAATAAGTAGAGGACAAGTAGAGGAGACGAATAGCAGATAATACCCTGATTCTCACACTAAAATTATCGTATAAAATGTTTGTTCAAAGCAGTACTTTTAAGTACATCAATATGCTGCAAACAAAAAAGTAAATAAAATTTAGAAGCTAAAAACTAAGTAAAAGTGTGAACCCCATAAAGGTAAAAATTGCTGCTGGGGCATTTTCCTATCAGACAACCATAAGCTTCAGTTTTCATGCTCTCAAATGAGATACAGTAAAGGAGAAAAAACGTGTGGACCACCTTTTGTGGGGAATCTAGTAGATCCTTATATTGACTTTATCTCCCCAGTATAAAGCAAAGACCACAAAGAGCTCTACCTCTACTGTAAGGAGAACTTGAAAATAGCATTCCCCTTCAAGCCCAGGAGAAAGCAAAATAAAGTACACATCTCAAAACTTGCAACCAGATGAAGGAAAAAAAAAAAATCTATCCTAAGAATTCATAAACCCCAAACTGATTTTAATGTGAGTTTGCAGACTAAATTCATTCTATTGGACGACCCAAGAAACCTCAATCTGTGATTTTAGTATAAAGTGATACTGGGTTAGAAGTACCACCAAACATCTGACAAAAGTTTACTCAAATCTTTGAAGAAAGACACCAATCATTCCCACTGATAATGTTCAAAAGAATATGGCCTCAAAGTCAAAGTGACAATACACAAAAAATTGAAGGCAACAGGACCAAGAAACAGCAAAAATAAGAGAGAACAGGATGAAAACTGCAAAGACTTCATGTACTGAAATTGACAGAAAATATAAAAATATTACACTTTCTGTTGAAAGAAATAAAAGCAGGTATTAAAAATGATTAAGAGACCTTATCAATGACCAAGCAAAATTTTTAAAAGAACAAACAGAACTTTGAGAAATAAAAAATATAATAATTAAGAGTGAACAAACTTAACAAAACTCTAAGAGCAGTTTTAATAAAAATTTGTAACTAGCGGTGATTTAGAAAGCAAAACAAATCTAAAAAAATCCAAGATGCATCAAAATAATAGAGATGAATGGAAAATACACGTGAAGTTAAGAGAAAACAATAGGGTAAAATGGTCTCACTTATATCTAACTGGATTTTCACAAGTACATAATAGAAAAAATATGGAAAAGGCTACATTCAAAGAAATAATGGCTGAGAATTATCCAGAACTGTTGAAAGTCACCAATGCTAATCCAGCTTTAAGTCCAATAAATCCCAAATAGGACAAATAAAAATAAATCCTCCCTTAGACACCTGATAAGAAACTGCAGAAGCACACGGAATGTCTTAAAAGCAAATGGAAAGACTGAAAGCTGACTTCTTTCCATCAATGGAAGCCAGAGTAGAGTGCAATGTTTTCTATTGTGTAGGAAAAATAACTATCAACATAGCTTTGCCTACCTAGTCTTCTTCTTGCCCTCCCCTCCAAAAAATGTTTTAAAGTAATAAAACAAAGATTTCATTCACAATAGCCACCAAGCAATTAGGATCCCAACACACTGACTCTAGGTCAACTTTGAGATCTTGACTTGCTCAGGAAGGTTAAATTAAGTAAGGTCAAATTAAGTAATATACTCCTAAGATACACCCTTATTAACATGGTATCTTTTCCCTCGTAATAGTTGTGATTTGATACCTATTGCTATCTACTTAATTATTATCTACTTAATGTTTATCTCCCTCCCCAAACTTAAAGAAGCCAAAAACCTCGATTTTGTATCCATAGTGCCTACCAGGGTGCTGGTACATAAATGGAAGAAAAGAAGGAAGTGAGCAAGTGGGGTGGAGAGGAAAGAGAGAAGATCTAACCAACCAAAAACCTAATACAGGAAAACTGTAAAATTTTTACTGAAAGACATAATACCTAAATAAATAAGACATACTGTGTTCCTGGATGGCAAAAATTGTATCACAAACATGCCAGTTATGCATTAATATAATTTATAGATACAATGCAATGCCAAACAATATTCTAAAATAATTTTTTTCATGGAACTCAATAAACTATCTTTTAAAGTTCAAAGGGGAAGTGAAAAGGAGCAAAAATAACACAGAAATTTTTTTAGAAGAACAATGGGTAGGCCCAGTGGCACACGCCTGTAATCCCAGAACTTTGGGAGGCCAAGGTGGGAGAATTGCTTGAGCCAAGGAGTTCAAGACCATCCTGGGAAACACAGCAAGACCTCATCTCTACAAAATAAAAAAATTAGCCGGGCAGGGTGGCACCTGCCTGTCGTCCCAGCTACTCAGGAAACTAAGGTGAGAGGATCAGTTGAGCCCAGGATGTCAAAACTGCAGTGAGCCATGATCATGCCACTGCACTCCACTTTGGGCAACGTAGCGAGACCCTGTCTCAAAAAAAAAAAAAAAAGAAACAAAAGAAAACAATGAAGAATGATTAGTCCTCCTACACAGCAAACTGTACATTAATATTTTTATATGGTATAGCATTCATTATAGATAAACTACAGACAAATAAATCAAAGGAAATAAATAGCCTAAAAATAAATTAATGACTATGGGAATTTAGCATATGAAAAAATAATATTCATAAAAGGTGCCTGGACAACTGGATAAATGTTTGGGAGGTGGGGAACAGGAGCCCTACTGTAAATCAAATCTTTAAAAAAAATTTTTTAAGACAGGGTCTTGCTCTGTCACCCAGACTGGAGTACAGTGGCACAACCACTGCAGCCTCAAATGCCTGGACTCATGGGATCCTCCTACCTCAGCCTCCAAAGCAGCTGAGACTACAGGTGTTCAGCACCACCATGCCTGGCTAATTTTTTATATATTTTTAGAGATGGGGTCTACATTGCTCAGGCTGGTCTTGAATTCCTGGCCTCAAGCAATCTGCCTGCCTCAGACTCCCAAAGCACTGGGATTATAGATGTGGGCCACCATGCCTAGTCTATATCTAAAAATAAATTTAAGAAAATATATAAAAATATTTTAGAATGTTAGTATAGGAAAGGTCTTAATGAGAAGACAAAGATGAGAAGCCATAACAAAAGATTAAAATATTTGATATAATAAAAAGTTAAAACACCTGTATGTTAAGCAAATAAGCAAAGTTGGGGCATGGTGGCACACGCCTGTAATCCCAGCTACTTGGGAGGCTGAGGCAGGAGAATCGCTTGAACCAGGGAGTCGGACGTTGCAGTGAGCTGAGACTGCACCACTGCACTCCAGCCTGGTAACAAAGCAAGACTCTGTCTCAAAAAAAAAAAATGTTAAAAAGATAACCCAACACTCATAGGCTATGTGTTCATGGGCAGATTGCTTAATCTTGCCAATCTTAAATTTTCTCATGCCTAAAAGGAGAATGATCACCTATTTTACAGGGTTGCTTTGAGGATTAAGTGAGAAAGTTTAGTTTAAATCCTTAGTGTAGTCATAAGTAGTAGCACCAAGTAAGTCCCCAATATATTTTTTATTATTGTTATAAATTATGCAAATATAATGTCATTTTTGCCTGACAAAGATTAGGAACTTTTAAAAACTTTTAAAAAATGATACTACCTGGTTTTGGCACAGATATTACACACAGCTGATGAAAACATAAACTAAGCCCGTCTCTGTGACATAAGACAATTTAAAGCATGTCTCAAATGCTTTTTGTCCCAATTATCCAGTCCTGGGATTTGATCCTAAAGAAATATCAGAGATGAACACTCGCAGAGATTCAAATACTGGTAATTTATAACCACAGTTTTTTTAAGCAAAATATTAGAAACAATTCCACTAATAGGGGTATACCACAGAATTCTTTACAACCATTTAGATTTATATTGCAATAGAGTAATTATTGACGTGGGGAAGTGCTCACAATATTCTTAAAAGTGAGAAAAGGACTATAAATGAGTAAATACAATATGAATCCACTTTACAGCATATAAATTCACAGTAAAAAGGCTAAACAAATACAAAATACTCATTTGGTTAAAGCTCTCAGTGGCAAAAAGAGAAAATACTTTTTTCCCTCTTAACGCAAACTTCATATGAAGTTTTCTACAATGAGCATGTTACTTAAGTTAAAATAAAAACAAGGGCCAGGCGAGGTGGCTCACACCTGTAATCCCAGCACTTTGGGAGGCCGAAGCGGGCGGATAACCTGAGGTCAGGAGTTTGAGACCAGCCTGACCAACATGGAGAAACCCTGTCTCTACTAAAAAAAAATACAAAAATTAGCCGGGCACGGTGGCCCATGCCTGTAATCCCAGCTACTCAGGAGGCTGAGGCAGGGGAATTGCTTGAAACCAGGAGGTGGAGGTTGCGGTGAGCCAAGATCGTGCCATTGCACTCCAGCCTGGGCAGCAAGAGCAAAACCCGGTCTCAAAAAAAAAAAAAAAAAAAAAAAAGGACCAATGACTGACTCTGCCATGGGACATGATGACCAAAGTCTGGGCATACATTTTTTAAAATCACATGTTCAAACATGTGTATTGAATCTTGGCAAGAAGGCAAATGTGTTAGAAGATTTTTTTAGCAAAAATGGTGACCTAAATATTGGCTTATTTATATCCCTCTTTCCAAAAGTACTTAGATAATAAGCAACCAGTCTGAAAAGACTATTCTTATTTAATGGAGCAAACAGTGTCCACTGTATATGAAATGGCTCTCTATTCTTGAGGTTGAGGGAGGAGAGGGAGAGAAGAGAGGACAGAAAGAGCAGGTTTTCACCTCATCAGAAAGCAGTTGACACGATTTCTAGAGAAGCACTGTTTCTATCCACTGAAATCTGTCATCTGAACCATCAAAAAGCCAGACTTCTACTGACCTTGATTGTCACAAGAATAAAAGTTTGAATAAGTATCCATTACCGAGAAGCATACTTAGAGCTGATAACTCCTGAACCTTTATCAATTTATTTTCACAGAGGGAAAAGTCTATGAAAATCTTCCATTAGTCACATGGGCTTTCAGTGAGAAGGTTAATTTAAATGGTTGTTAAAGAAGGTACTAAATGAACGTGGTAATCCTGAAGTGAGGAACCTCTTCCTCTGAGCTTATTTGATCAAGCTCTCTGTAAACTTTCTAGAATATTTAGCCATCTGCCTCTATTTTCCACCACAAGATCAACACATACCACTACTCCTAAGTGAAATTAAGTGTAAATGCTAAAATATATGTCACAGAGAGATCAAGAGGATACACACCCATGAACTTTACTGTGAAGGCATACATACTAAGGCAGAGTGAACCAATGCAAAAACACACTGTCCACAACTGAAATTTTAGAAGCAATATCAATGACTAAATAATGAAATATCCAAATACAGAATTGTTCACAGCTCAAAGAAGAACAAAAGTCTATGTGTTTGGACATGAAAAGATGTCCATGTAACTGAAATGAGGAAGTTACAAGCTAATATACAAAGGGATCTCATTTATGTAAAACAACATAAAACAAAATCAAATATGTTTAGAAACGCATTGAACATTGTATACAAGTGCAAGGTTGCTCACTATTTCATTTACCTTAGCAAAAGAGTCAGATTCCATCTGCAGAACGGAAATGAAAGGAACTTTTCAGTTTTGTTTCAACAAAAATGTATTCATTTTATATTTTTAACAAATATGTAAAGAATTACAAATAAGTTCAATGATTTATAAATATAAAAACTACTGAAAGCATTAGCTATACATCAACAAATGACTGATTAATTATAATGTATATGCATGTGTAAAACACAAATTGTATGCCATTAAAAATGATGAGGTAAAAGGGTACAAAGTTTCTATTAGACTGGAGGAGTAAGTTTTAATGATCTATTGTACTGCACGGTGACCACAGTTAATAATAATGTAATGTATATTTCAAAATTGCTAAAAGAACAGATTTTTAATGTTCTCACCACACACACACACACAAAAAATAAGTTGGTGAGGTTGTGGATATGGTAATTAGCTTGATTTAATCTTTCTATAATGTATACATAGATCAAAATATTACATTCTACCCCATTAATATATAAAATTATTTGTCAATTAAAAATACATTAAAAATAAAAACAATCCTACTAGCACATATTATAATATGTTGTATAAATATTCATAAATTACGTGTTTTTTAAATGATGAGGTAGATTTATACATATTGCCATAGAAGGATAGGCACAGTATATTGTAAGTGAAAAAGCTTATAATGAACAGTAGAACTCGTTTTGTTTAAAGTATGCATGTGTATATAAATAAATATATTAAATTCTGAATTAGCAATCACAATTAGTCATAAAATTTAACAATATCCACAGTCATAATTGTTTTGTATTCATTTAACTGTATTCTCTAATTTTTTTTCTTTTTTTTTTTTGAGACGGAGTCTCATGCTGTTGCCCAGGCTGGAGGGCAGTGGCGCGATCTCGGCTCACTGCAAGCTCCGCCTCCCGGGTTCCCGCCATTCTCCTGCCTCAGCCTCCTGAGTAGCTGGGACTACAGGCGCCCGCCACCGCGCCCGGCTAATTTTTTGTATTTTTAGTAGAGATGGGGTTTCACTGTGGTCTCGATCTCCTGACCTTGTGATCCGCCCGCCTCGGCCTCCCAAAGTGCTGGGATTACAGGCTTGAGCCACCGCGCCCGGCCTCTTTTTTTTTTTTGAGACAGAGTATCGTTCTGTCGCCCAGGCTGGAGTGCAATTATGCCATCTCGGCTCACTGCAGGCTCCGCCTCCTGGGTTTGAGCAATTCTCCTACCTCAGCCTCCTGAGTAGCTGGGATTGCAGGCATCACGCCCAGATAATTTTGTATTTTTAGTAGAGATGGGGTTTCTCCATGTTGGTCAGGCTGGTTTTGAACTCCCGACCACAGATGGTCGCCTGCCTCAGCCTCCCAAAGTGCTGGGATTACAGGCATGAGCCACCGTGCCCAACCTTGTATTCTCTAACTTATAAACAATACAGTAGCGTTGTAATAAGGAAAAATACTTCTTAAAGTAGTTTCATTAATTTTCATCACTTAAAAAGAGCTATATATCTAAAGTTCATGAATAAAGACATGCTAAGCCAGTTTCCTGTCACACAAAGTGAAAAGTAAAAAGATTGTTTATATAATTTTAAAAATATATAAAATTTGGGAGAAAATAAACAAGCATTTCAGGTAAAGGTTACTAAGAGTCTGGAATCAACTTTACTTTTCCCCTTCACTTCTGGTATGTGTACCCACTACCTCAGTGACTTTGAATCTGTCAGTGCATACATATTTCCATCTTCACTCATGTGGATCACTTTAAAAGTCCAGTTGATTTTGTCAAGGACAAAAAAGTGGCCAGTAAAGCCAGAAACTTAATTTAATTTTATTCCAACAGAAGCTGCTACATTTTAATGCATCCTTATAAAACCCATAAAACAAGCACTATAATGAAAAAGAATGCCACAAAACTACTAACATGATGACTTTTAACCTTTTTCGTGCACAATGGGCAGTCAACAGCCTTTTTCAATTCTGAGGCCCAAATGTACTATAAGGTTTATAAAAGAAAACTCTACTTCCAAGTTCAAAATTCTCATTGCTTAAAAGTAATAATAAATTCCCTAGTAAAACACTGGATTCTGGTTTTAATTAGAGTAAACGTGCTAAGATTGCCACCTCCTGCTGAAGAAAAAGGCAAGCCCTTCATGACCTACCTCAGGTGGACTTTCAAAAGACCTCAGATCTGAATCCTGTCATAAAAAAATAAACAGGAAGGGGAATAGAAGAATATATATTTTCATGTGTAAACATAAATGATGCCACTTAAACTATTCAATGCTACCAAACACAAAATTCTCACTCCTAAAAAACATTAAACATATTGTTTCTTTGGGTCCATGTCCTCAGATAACCAGTAGAATCCCTTACTTAATGGCATTTTCACATCTAAAAGTCAGTAAGCACTTCCTCTAATAAAATGTTAAAATATACTTGTCACATATTAAATATATAATCAATGCCAAATTAAAGGAGAAAAAATGATTATATTATAAAATCACTACTTTTACTATCTTCCATTCAAACAAATTTCTATGATGAAACAATGAATGTTGAAAAAAATCAGTATTTCCCAAGAACTTTTTCTCTATTCCCTTGAGACTGCCATTATGCCATTCAAACCTTAAAATTTTCAAATGTTTTTACTTGTGTTTGTATATACTCATATATACACACATATACATATATGTACATGTATATTAATGTATGTGTGTGTGTGGATAGATGGAGGAATGGAGATAGGTAATAAGATAGATGATAAATATCTAGATAGATATCTATATATGATAGATGATAGATTTCAAGGGGGACCAAGCTTCAGCTATGCAAGATGAATAGCTTCTGAAGATCTAATGTAAAACAATGTGAATATAGTTAAAAATATTGTATTGTATATAGTTGCTAAGAGGGTAAATCTTAAATACTCTGACGAAAATAGAAGGGAAGGAATAAATGCTAACTATATGAGGTGATGGAAATGTTAATTGGCTTGATTGTGGTGAATATTTTATAATGCATGCATATATCAAATCATCAAGTTGTAAACCTTAAAAATATACAATCTTTAATTGTCAACTATACCTCAATAGCTGGGGGGAAAAAATTATAGCAGTCTCCCGTATCCACAGAGAATACATTCCAAGACCCCCCGTGGATGCCTGAAACCTTAGTACCAAACCCTATACACACTATGTTTTTTCCTACATATACACACGTACATATGATAAAGCATAATTTATAAATTAGACACAGTACTCTTGCATTTTGGGACCATTATTCAGTAAAATTAGGATTATCTGAACACAAACACTGTGATCACCACCACAGTCTCTGTGATCACTGAGAAGGCTACTAAGTGACAAACAGGAGATTAGTGTCTACAGGGTGGGTATGTGGGACAAAAAGATGGTTCAGACCCTGGATGGGACAGACATCAGTCAGAATGAAGAGCAATTTAAAACTTACGAATTGTTTATTTCTGGATTTTTTAATTTAATATTTCTGGACTACAGCTGACCTCGGGTAACTAAAACCACGGAAAGTAAAACTGTGGATATGAGGGGACTACTGTAAATGGAAGCACGTGCAGGCACCTGGCACAGTCCCAGTCATATAACCTGCAGTCAAAAAAAGGTTTGTTTTTCTTAGCTTTTGGAAAGAAATAGAAATTTCAAAGTTAAGAGCCTTTATTAAAAGACATCTTTAACACAACAAAAAGATACAGCATCAGCAGTTGTCTTGTTTTTTCCTTCTTAAATCAAATACACTCTTCATCTATGATAGCTGAACAGCTGATTACTGTCTTCTTATCTGGGGATGCCAGTTATATGATACCAGTAGCTTTTATAAGAAAAAAATGCGTGATATGACAGAAAACGTAGTGTATGAAATATGATGTCCTTCCTCCTTATGGAAAGTTCATATCCTTTAATAAGTATCACATAAAATAAAATCAGCCATTTGTCAATAAACCTCTAATGACTCCAAAAATAAACTCAGCAAAAAGTTAATAATGAAAAGCTTCCCTCTTCTAGGTAAAATGATACTAGACAGATTATTTGTAATTTATAAAAAAAACTTTTTGTGACCTAGTAACATTTTATTAACTCCTTGAAATCAGTCAAAATTGCAGTGGTACATTCTAAGAGAAAATGAAAACAAAACAAAAAGAGAAAATAAAACAAAAATAAATTAACACTTTCACATCATCAATAGCCATCCAAACCATGAGTGCCAAGATTCAGATTTAACCTTCAAGATTACTTCAGCTTTCCAGAAATGGCTCATTTCTCAACGCTCCTTCCATTTCTTCAACAGATAGCATGCATCATTCTGAGAAATTTCTAATTGTTAAAATCTGCGAAAGGCTTAAGTCAAGGAACAAATGCTTCTTGTTACAAAACTCAATAATTGTAATAGAATTATGGGTTTAACATATAAAGTCCTGAAACCATTTTCTAAACAGACGAATTGTTTGAGAGTTACGACTTTCCTTAAATTTGCCTACACCAAAACACATGTTGTTTCAATTATATAGCCAAGACTATGGCTTCTGTTCAAACCTAGATTGTATTGTTTATAAAATTAGAAACAGATACACATACATATAGATATATACACACACATATATAAACATATACACCTAGGCCATATATTACACATGAACAGTTGAAAGGTTTAATGTGTTATGTAAGAAGTTACACACATATGAGGAAGTTAGTATTAATCTCACAAACGGATAATTCATCTCACAGATACCCTTGGTACATGTTATCACAATTATTTATACAATTCAGATAAATCTAAGGGAAGTAAAAATAATGGTGAGCTCTAGCATCTTTATTTTCTTAAAAAATGAAGAACTGTTTAAAATCATAGTTCACCATTT
Source organism: Macaca nemestrina (assembly GCF_043159975.1). NCBI lineage: Eukaryota > Metazoa > Chordata > Mammalia > Primates > Cercopithecidae > Macaca > Macaca nemestrina. Next base: position 103,802,977 of record NC_092128.1, on the reverse strand, counting down.
TAACCCAGGAAGGGAGGATTCAATTAAAACCTACAAAGTCTCTAAGTTTTCACCAAAACCACACTACAGTTTTCATCAGTACTTGACTTAAAAGTATCTATTTATATCTAAACTTGAGTATTAAAGGTGATTTTAATTTTCTTCTTAATAAGTTTTTGTATTTTTCCACATTTTCTTAAAATTATTAATATATTACCTGTATAATTTTTAAAATGAAATAACTTTAAAGGAAGAATTAAAATATCTGAATATGATATCTAAATCAGAAAGATTGGTATTGCTATAATAGTCACTTCCTCAAAATAAAATGTGTAATAGTACTAAAGAACTAATCCATTAATTTACGACTTCTCAGGGTTTGTTCAAAAGGGACATATATTAAATTCTAATTCTGATCTAACAGTTGTAACAAGAGAAGAAAAGAGGAGTATAAGTTATACTTGCAAAGCAGTCCCTAATTTTTGTTAATATTAATCCTATAATGTTGAGCAGTGAGGGTGATTTTGTTCCCCAGTGGTTGTCACACTGGATGGGGGAGCAGAGGGGTCTACTGGCATCTAGTGGGTAGAGACCAGTGATGCTTCTATATATCCTATAAGGGCACACAGGAAATCCTCCACAACAGAGAATTACCTAGACAAAAATGTCAATAGTGCCATGGTAGTAAAACCCTGATGTAGAGAAAGAACCTCTTATGTTTCAATTATAAATCAAACCCTGAAAACAAAGATAATTCTAATTCAAAGAGTCATTCCTGTCTATTTCTTTTGAAGGATACACTAAGCATCTAAATTACCTACTTCTTTAAAATAGTTTTAAAAATAAAGGGTCCAAAATCCAAATGACACTCTTCACAGAAATAGGAAAAACATCCCAAAGTTTATATGCAACCATAAAAGTTTATATGAAACCAAATAGCTAAAAAAAAAAAAAATCTCAGAATGAAAAACAAAGTTGGAGGCACCAACTTTCACTTAAAATTATATTACAAACCCACAGCAATCAAAACAATACGGTCCTGGCAAAAAAAAAAAAAAGAGAGACAGAGAGAAAGACACATAGGCCAGAGGAACAGAATAAAGGGCTAAGAAATAAACCCAAACTAACACAGTCAACTAAGGGCACCAAGAGGATACAATGAGTAAATAAAGGACAGTCTCTTCAATAACTGGTGATGGAGCCAGGCACAGTGGCACATGCCTGTAGTCCCAGCTACTCAGGAGGCCGAGGAAGGAGGATCACATGACCTCAGGAGTTCATGGCCAACCTGGGCTACATAGTGAGACCCTATCTCAAAAAAAAGGGTCATAGAAATACAGAATTCCCACATGCTAAGGAAGGAAATTGGATTCATCTTACACCATATACAAAAATCAACCCAAAATGGATAAAAGAATAGATATTGGCACAGATGTGGTGAAAAGGGAACACTTGTACACTGCTGGTGGGAATATAAATCAGTACAACTTCTATGGAAAACAATGCAGAGATTTCTCAAAGAACAAACAGCAGATATACCATAAGACCCAGCAATCCCACTATCCTGGGTATCTACCCAAAGGAAAAGAAGTCATTACATAAAAAACACACCTGCATCCATATGTTTATTGCAACATAATTCACAGTTGTAAAGATATGGAATCAACCTAAGTGCCCATCAATTAATGAGTGGATAAAGAAAATGTAGTATATATACATCATAGAATACTATTCAGTCACAAAAAAGAACAAAATAATGTCTTTTGCAGCAACTTCAATGGAAATGGAGGCCATTATCCTTAGTGAAGTAACTCAGGAACAGAAAACCAAATACCACAAGTTCTCACTTAAAAGTGGGAGTTAACCCACAGGTACACAAAGGTATACAGAGTGGTATACTGGACATTGCAGACTCCAAAGCAGGCAGGGCGACAGGGAGGTGAAGGATGAAAAATTACCTGTTGGGTTCAATGTGCACTCTTCGGGTAATGGGTACACTAAAATCCTAAACTTCACTACTCGCTATACAATTCATCCATGTAAGCAAAAACCACTTATACCTCTAAAGTTATTGAAAATTTTTTTTTAATTTAATGGATAAAAGACCTAAATATAAGACCAGGAACTATAAAACCTCTCTAAGAGAACATAGTGGGAAAGCTCCTGGACATTGGCCTTGGCAATGATTTTTTGGATATCACACCAAAAGAGCAGGCCACAAAAGCAAAAATAAATAAATGAGACTACAGTCAAACTAAAAAGCTTCTATACAGCAAAGGAAACAATCAATGAAATGTTAGCCTACAGGCTGAGAAAAATATTTACAAACCATATATCTCACAAGGAGTGAATATCCAAAATTTATGAAGAACTTACACAATTCAATAGTAGCAAAACAATCTGATTTTTAAATGGGCAAAAGACATAAATAGACATTTCTCCAAAGAAGACATACAAATGGCCAGGAGGTATATGAAAAGGTGCTCAACATCATTAATCATCAGGGAACTGCAAATCAAAACCACTGTGAGATAGTTCCTCACACCCATTAGATGGCTATTATCAAAAAGGCAAAAAATAACAAATGTTGGCAGTGGTGTAGAGAAAGGGGAACTCTTGTATACTGTTGGTGGGAATGTAAATCGGTATAACCATTATGGAAAATAGGATGGAGGTTTCCAAAAAACTTAAAAATAGAAAGATCGCATGACCCAGAAATCCCTTTTCTGGGTTTATACCCAAATGAAATGAAATCAATATCTCACAAAGACATTTGCACTACCATGTTTATTGTGGCATTATTCACAATAGCCATCATACGGAAACAACATAAGTGTGCATCAATGGACAAATGGATAAAGAAACTGTGATATATAGTTATAATGGAATATTATTATTATGTTATTATAAAAAATTTTTTATTCTAAGAAAGAATGGGATCTTGCCATTTGCCACAACATGGATGAAAATGGAGGATACTATGCAAAAGGAAATAAGCCAGACACAGAAAACAACATATTGCATGTTCTCACGTATATGAAGAATGTAAAAAAAGAGCAAAACAAAACAAAACTCAAATACATAGAACAAAACAGTGATTACCAGGGACAGGGGGAGAAAATGGGGAGACTGAATACACAAAGCAAGTATACAAGGATATGAAGTCAGAGTATAAAAAGTAGCAGATATGTACAATGAACAGGTCTAGAGCACTAATGTACAACATGAAGACTACAGATAATAAAATTATATTGCATTTGGGATTTATGCTAAATGAGTAGATTTTAGCTGCTCTTGCCACAGAAATGAAAGAAAAATGGGTAACTAAGTAAGATGATGGATATGTTAATTTGTTTCACTATAGTAATCTTTTTAATACCTATATGTAACTCATAAATCATGTTGTATACCTTAAATATACACAATAAAATTTACTTTTGAAAGTTAAAATAAATAAAGCCTAAGTCTTCATCCTCAATTTTAATTCTCTGTTCTCATTTCCCTCTGCACATCTCAAAAACAAATTAAAGTATAACTTCATGTCAGGAGATCTAAAAATACAGTTGACCTTGAACAACAACTGTTTGAACTGTGCGGGTCCACTTAATATGTGGAGTTTCTTCCGCCTCTGCCACCCCTGAGACAGCAAAATTGGGGTTACCTGAAGAGGGGTCACCTCCTCTTTCTCCTCCTCCTCAGCCTACTCAATGTGAAGATGACAAAGATGAATGCCTGTATAATAACTCACTTAGACGCAATAAACTGTAAATATATTTTCCCTTCCTTATGATTTTCTTAATAACTTTTTTTACTATAGCTGACTTTACTGTAAGAATACCATGTAAAACTCATATAACATAGAAAATACGTGTTAATCAACTGTTTATGTTATCAGTAAGGCAACATTAGGCTAACAATAGTTAAGTCTGGGGAGAGTCAAAAGTTACACATGGATATTTGACTTAATGGAGGGGTCAGCATCCCTAATCCCCACACTGTTCAATGGTCAACTGTAGAGAGAAAGTTCTTCCTCTTCCTTTCGTGACTATATCCTCTGGAAGAAAGAAAATGAAAAGGTTTCTGAATTTGAATAAAAGAAAATATAATCTAGCTGTTAAGGATTTTTATTTCAAATTAATATTTACTTTATTTTTAATTGCTTCAACTAAACAAAGATTTAAGGATTTAAGGGGCAAATGACATGAATAGACAATTCTCAAAAGAGGATATACAAACAGTCAACAAACGTGAAAAAATGCTCAACATCACTGATTATCAGGGAAATGCAAATTAAAACCACAATGAGATATAGCACCTTACTTCTACAAGAATGACCATAATTAAAAAGCCAAAAAATAATAGATATTGGCATAGATGTGGTGAAAAAGGAACACTTTTACATGCTGCTGAGAATGTAATTAGTACAACCACTAAGGAAAACAGTATGGAAATTCCTTAAAGAACTAAAAGTAGAACTACCATTCAATCCAGTAATCCCACTACTGGGTATCTCCCCAAAGGAAAAGAAGTCATTACATGAAAAAGACACATGTACACATGTTTATAAACATGTGTGTTTATATCAGCAACACAATTCACAATTGCAAAGATATGGAATCAACCTAAGTACCCATCAACCAACATGTAGATAAAGAAAATATGGTATATATACACCATGGAATACTACTGAGCCATAAAAAGAACAAAATAATGTCTTTTGCAGCAACTTGGATGGAGCTGGAGGCCATTATTCTAAGTGAAGTAACTCTGAAATAGAAAACCAAATATTGTATGTTCTTACTCATAAGTGGGAGCTAAGTTATGAGGATGCAAAAGCATAGGAATGATATAAAGGACTGTGGGGCTGGAGGGAAGGTTGGGAGTGTGGTAAGGGATAAAAGACCACATATTGAGTACAATGTATACTGCTCAGTTGACAGGTGCCCCAAAATCCCAGAAATTGCCACTAAAGAATTTATCTATGTAACCAAAAACCACCCATTCCCAAAAAACTATTAATTTTTTTTTAAATTTCTTAAAAAAGATTAGGCCAGGTGCAGTGGCTCACGCCTGTAATCTCAGCACTTTGGAGGGTCAAGGCAGGGGATCACTTGAGGTCAGGAGTTTGAGACCAGCCTGGCCAACATGGTGAAACCCCATCTCTACTAAAAATACAAAAATTAGCCAGGCCTGGTGGCATGTGCCTGTAATCCCATCTACTCAGGAGACTGAGGCACAAGAATCACTTGAACCCAGGAGGCGGAGGTTGCAGTGAGCTGAGATCGCACTACTGAACTCCAGTCTGGGCGACAGAGTGAAACTGTGTTTCAAAAAAAAATGGCTGTAAGGTCCCTAAACAAATTACATACTATATTATCATTCTTGACATAGCTTTTTGAAATTTACTCATTCACTCTTTTTTGGTGCTATGTGGTTTTTTAAAATTGTGGTAAAATACACCATTTTACCCATATTAGAATGTACAGTTCTGTGGCATTAGGTACATTCATAAGTGCATTGTGCAATCTACTACCATCCACCTCCATAACTTTTTCATCTTTCCTAAGTAAAAGTTTGTATCTATGAAATACTACTCCCCATTCCCCTTTCCCAAGCCCCTGGAAACCACCATTTAATTTTGGGTCTCTACAAATCTGACTACTCTAAGAACCTCATGTAAAAAGAATCATATAATAATTGTCTTTTTTGTGACTGGCTTATTTCACTTAACATAATATCTCCAAGGTTCATCCATGTTGTGGCATATATCAGAACTCCATTCTTTTTGTGGTCAAATAATGTTCCATTGTACATATATACCATATTTTGTTTATCTACTTATCTATTGAACATTTGGATTGCTTCCACCTTTTGGCTATTGTAAATAATGCTGCTATGAAAAAGGATGTAAAAATATCTTTCCTAATCCCTGCTTTTACTTCTTTTGGGTATACACACAGAGTGGAATCGCTGGATCATAATTTTTAATTCTTTTGAGTATTCATTCTAGCCATATTTTATATCCTTTTCTTTGTTCTACATAGTATTGAAAGTAGCACTTATCTAACAGCTTATGCAGCAGCACTTATCTAACACTTATCAATAAAGGACCTATAAGATATAAAGTCACAGGAATGTGTAACAAAAGTAGACCTGTGTATTTGTTTAAACTCTAAAGCAGATTATCATCTAATGATCAAAAAGCCATTTAAAATCATCTCCAATGTTAATAGACAAAATTCTCCCCAAAAAAAAAAACTCCACTGTAGAGAGGAGAAATTTTCCTCTTCTGGGTCACAAATTATCAAGGGGAAAGAGTAAGGATCACTTTTCAAACCGCACTGACAATCACTCCCCAGTGAGAATCTATAGGTTACCCCTCCATTCTCTTTTTTCCCTTTAGAATGAGAATCATTGCCACCAAGCCATTATTACTAAAGGGAGTGTGCTGTACACCTTTGGCTATGTTGGAAGACAAAACCACCAAAGGTGCTTACCTAAAAACATCTTCCAGCAAATATATATACGAATGTGTGCATGTGTACACACATCTGTACCTATATGTATGTAAAATCAATGAGGATAAGTAAAATGTCGGTAGTTTTGCATCATAATCGGGAATATCAATACGAACCCATAATATACTTTACCTTTAAATACTAAGTACATATATTTCCTAACTCTATCCGCCAAAACAGTGCAGAAGCAATAACCAGCCAGGAGTAGTGAACACCACTGGCACCCACACTGTGATCTTCAAACGCCATTTCCCTCCCCCCCCCCAAAAAAAAAAAGAACCAATCTTCTTAAGGAAATGGCTGATTCCAGTTCTGGGAGAGGAAATATAAAAGATGAGGCAGGAACATCTCATAATACAAAGCAAGAAAGCTAACAAACACTACTGAAGCTATGTCAAAAGGGTTGATGAACCAACTGGGAAAAGCTCCCTTGGCTAAAGATTGTACAATATTGACATTAACAAAAATAATAACTTCAGATGAGTGCAGTGGCACACATCTGTAATCCCAGCACTTTGGGAGGCCAAGGTAGAAGGACTGCTTGAGGCCAGGAGTTCAAGACCAGGCTGGTCAACATAGCAAGACACTATCTCTACGAAAAATTATTTCAAAAAATAAGTCAGGCATAGTGGCAGGCACCAGTGGTCCCAACTACTTGGGAGGCTGAGGCGGGAGGATCACTTGAGCCCAGGAGGTCAAGGCCACAGTGAGCTGTGATTATGCCACTGTATTCAAGCCGCCTGGGCAAGAGTGTGAACTTGCCTCAAAAAATAAATATAAACAAATAATAACAATAAGAGCAATAAATTGAAATGCATCACATATTTAAATCCATTCATTTATTATAATATGAAAACAATAACTACTAATTTGTCATCTTCAAAGGATGCTAGAGACCCAACCCTGAATTTTGAAAACAGGGAAACAACAAAGCATTTATTCTGCCTTTCTCCTATGAATATATCACTGGGTAACCTAATAGCTGATAAAGGGAGATTTCTTCTTTTAAATGTATTTCAGTTAATACATAACAAAAATCATAATATAACCATTTTAATCCCTAATAAATCAGTAGCTCTCTAGCACTGCCTAGATCATCAATGGCTACTGATGCTTCAAAAAGAGAGACAACCAGGGATCATGTGCCTCCTCACAGAATGAAACACTAGCTGTAAAGTTGTACTGTCAAAAAAAATCAAACCTGAACCTGACCAGTCCTCTACATCTAACTACAAATTTACAGTAAATATGGACAGAGGAACACATTTACAAGACACTGTGGGAATGCAATGAACAAAACCCAGACTGTGGGAAGTTAACAGGACAAACAATCTAACCTATTTGACAAACATGTTACGGAGAAGATTGATGGGGAGAAGGAAAAAAGAGAGAGAACCTACTGTTAATCTATTAACATGTTTTTTTAAGTCAGAAAAATTTGGTGTTACTAACACATTATTTTGCCACTGTACTCTCAAGGGAAGCCTAACTGAAATGTTTGCTGTAAGAACGCTTTTGAAAGCCTGAAATGAAGTTACTGCTTTCAAATTATTATTTGCAATTACTGTCATAAACACAACAGACAAACACAGAATAGTTAAGAATTCAGTCTACAGGGTCAGATCCACCAGGTCCAAATTTCAGCTCTGTACTTAGTAACTGTGTAAACCCAAGTAAGCAATTTAACTTCCATAAGCATCAGTTTCCTTATCTGCAAAATGAGGCTAATTACACTGACTTGACAACATTGTTTTGGCGAATAAATAAGAGAGCGTACACAAATAATCTAGCACAGTCATTCATCAAATATGTCCAATGAATGTAGCTATTAGTATTATAAATAATAAAGATTTCATATCAGAATTTTAAAAATACAAATCTGACTAATCACAAAATTTCTATTCAAAAAGTAAATATTATATTTACTGTATTTAAACACCCTGAGACCCATTTAAGGAAACACCATGGAAGATGGAAAAAAGTAATTTTAAATATGCTCAGTCAACTTTAAATCTATGTTAACCGATAAGAGCAAACATTTACCAACTATAAAGTAAGAGATTAGAAAATCAAATTAGCAGTGATTACTACAAGGCCCTAGCCTTGGACCAGAAGCTATCTGTAAAATAGACCCACAGCCCCTTGAGCTTTTAGAATTCTATTCATTCAACAAACAGAAGTTCTATCAGGCACAGATGAAGAAATAAAAGAAGTCTTCTTTGATCTCAAGTAACTCATAATCTAGTGAAAAAAAAAGACAAATTTTTAAAGTGTAAGAGAGTATAGTAAGTGCTTAGAAGCACATACAGAGTATTATAGTTTCACATAAAAGACATTCCTAAGTTTTACGGGTGAGAGGAAGGTAGGTGTAATTGGTTTCAAGGCCCTCGCCCCCAAAAAGTGAAGCATGAATTCAATCCTAAAGGAGCAGTAGTTGGCCAAATGAAAAACTGAAGAAAAGTGTGTCGTGCATAGGCAGAAGAGTGAGAAAGTTGTTGTTAGACAACAACTATTGTTTTGAGGTTCCAGTTAGGAGGAATAAGTTCTGAAGGTATACTGTACAGCATGGTGACAATAGTTAATAATAGTGTGCCATATACTTGAAAATTACAAACAGAGTCTATTTTAAATGTACTCATCACAAAAGAGTGATAAGGATGTAAGATGATAAATATGTTAATTAGCTTGCATTAATCATACCACAGTGTATGCATATGTCAATACATCATGGTATGCATCATAAATATATAAAAGTTTTATTTCTCAATTAAAAAATTAATTTGGGGTAGAAATATTGACTATAATAAAAAATATAAAATTAAAAATATAAAATTTAAAAATTAATTTTTTAATGTATTGTATTAAGTTGGGACCTAAAGTAAGATCAGATCGGGGGCTTAGCAGGGCCAGAACCTTATATAAACCCTGTTATTCTTCTTACAAGTGATGGAAGCTACTAGGAATTTTGAATTTCTTTTTTTTTTTTTTTTTTTTTTGAGACAGGGTCTTGCTCTGTTGCCCAGGCTGGAGTACAGTGGTGTGATCTCAGCTTACTGCAACCTCCGCCTCACAGACTCAAGTGATTCTTTCATCTCAACCTCCTAAGTAGCTGGGACCACAGGCATGCACCACTACGCGCTGCTAACATTTTTTTATTTTTATTTTTAGTAGAGATGGGGGTTTAACCAATTTGGGCAGGCTGGTCTCAAACTCCTGGCCTAAAGTGACCACCCACCTCAGCCTCCCAAAGTGCTGGAATTACAGGCGAGAGCCACCGTACCTGGTGCCACAAAACATTTCAAGCAGGACAAAGACAAGATCAGATATGTGATTTGAAAATATTACTCTAAAGCACAAAAATGGAGAATGGAAGGAGAAGAAACTGGGGGAGATCTGGAACAAGATATGAGGCATACAGACCGGTAGGAATGCTCTTTCAGTAATGCACATGAAAAATAGAGAAGGCTCAAATTAAGGCAATAATGGTAGGAATGGTGATGAAGCATCTCCTTCCTTCATTTTCTATGTTATTAGAATTCCCTGCTGAAAACCACAGGAAATCAGGGCCAATGACCCTTACCCTTTTGCTCATAGGATAAACAAAATGTCACCCATTCCATGCATTCTGCTAGCTTAGGGACTATTCCTCAAACTTTTCTCTTAAACCAACCAAAAAATCAATTTGATATCTTAGTTATAAGAGATGAAAAAATTGAAAAAGGTATAACCCCATATAATATCTATCATTTCTATCAACAGTCACATGCTTGAGACTTTGACTTCTTAGGTAGATACACACACACTATATGAAATTTAAAAGTTTCATAGAGTTCATGCTAATAAACAAGAAGAGAAAAAATATTCAAACACATCATTGTATCTGCTATTGCTAATTATACATTGGCTTCCTTTAATTTACAAAGACCCCCTCATTTCACTGTGTGTACATACAACAGTATTTTCCTTTTAGGATTAAAATTCTTATACTGCATTTGGTCTTTAACCAAAAGTATTTCATATCATATATGTGTGTGTGTGTATATATATATATGGCTAAGACTATGGACCTTATACCAACAAACTCAGTAATCATATTTTTGATATGAAATACTTTTTAAAAATGTAAACACGAACACATTTCCAAATTCAAACTTGCCACATACTTCACTGAAGAATAGCAACTCTGGCAGGGCTTGTAGGACTGTGAAAACTGTTTAAAGAGTTTACAAGCAATTAAAAATTCACTCTAGTATATGAACAATATAAGACCTTTATCTTCAGTAACATGAATTGCCTGAAGTACTCTAGATTTATTCCAGAATTACAACACTTTATAATTTCTGCCTAGCAACAAAAGGAGTAACTTAAAAGCAAGGGAATTGTTCTAATCAAGGATATAACCTCCCATAGTAGAAAGCAGTTTTCCCTCATTTTTTTTCTTGTTAGAAAAAAATAATCAAAGATAGATATTTTAATTCTGAATTGAACTCTCTTTAAATACTTTTTCCATGGAGTTCACAGTACTTGATGATTTCAGTCTCATACACAACTTTTTTAAATCAAAATATGATCAGCACATTCATTTATTCCAGATATTGACTACTTGCTCTATGTCTGGAACAGACTGGAACAGAGTGGACTATGTACTGGGGATTAAAAACATGAATAAAATACGATCTCTGATCTCAAGAAATAAATACTGCAGTCAAGAAATACTGAAATAAAGCATTACATAATACATGCAATAATTAAAGGTAAGGTATGAACAAATTAGGTATAAACAAGCAGAAACAACCAACACAGCAGGGCTTCACAGAGAAAGTGACACCAGCAGACCTGGGCCTCAGAATAGGCTTTGGCCACAGTTGATAAGACATCAGTCGGTAAAGGCAATCTAGGCAGGAGAAACTGCATGTGCAAAAAAGCACTGCTAAACTTCTAAGAAATGCTTTAGATTTTTCTCTTACACTTTAGAGAAGGTACATGCCTTTAATTTTGTAGTTGTAAAACAAATTTCTTAGTATAAATTAAAACCATAATAACATGATTTCTTTCTCCTTATCCTCAGCCAACTGAAATTTTAAACTTGTATTTAAAAGCTGGGCTCAGAGTGTTTCATTTTTGTTATTATTATTCCATGTAAATGTGAGAATTAAAAAGGGCACCAGTATTTGTTGGGTACTAGTCTGTATAAGAATAAATGTAAATAAGTAAACACATGAATTGGATAATGTACAATAGGCAAATAATACAGGTATAAAGGAATGTATCACATAGAACTCATTTTTTTACTACTAAAATCACAGCATGTATGCCAGAAAATGAATTATCTTCATATTTCATAAACATAAGCATGCTCGAAACTGCTTAAATTTAGCCTTTATGTTTATGGACGCATTATGTACAAAGTAGTTTTATATATATAACAATCACCACAATGACGAAGACAGTCTGAGCACAATAGGACACAGCAAACATCAAAGCAAATCCCAGGTTCAGGTCAACTGGAAATAACCTCAACATCGCAATCTCAGAGAGTTTCTCTCATTTGGCAACAAGGCGTCAAAGTCAAAAAGAATCAGCGGCATTTGCTCTGACCACCCCTCAACATGGAAATATGCCCCCCCTTTCTTTTAACTATGCCATGATATTTAACCTTCAAACTCTCCTCATCATTTCCCATGAAGAGTTGTTCCCAACTGTGAGGCAATATAAATTGTGAATAGTTTCCTCATCTGCAAAATAAACTACAATTATAAGACTCTAAGCAAAATGCCTGGCACATGGTAAACACTCATAAAATGGGTGAAATCTTCAACTGATAACAGTTGATTACATAAGATGTGTCAAACACCAACACAATGTGTGACAGAAATTGACATTTAATTAATGTTGGTTTCTTATATTGGTTTCTTTCCTTCCTTTGGGCTAGCACACTAGCATGTATTTATCTTGTAACTCACCTTCTTCTTCACAGAAGAAGCCCATGGTAAATCCTAACTAAATAAAAGTCTTCTGTAACTACTTCTGAATACTCGCCCATCTCCCAATGCCACATGTGGTTCATAAGTTCTGGCTTGGCCAGTTCAGTTACTGCACATTATAAAAATAATACCCTAAATTTACAAAAATGGCTTTCTTACCAGGAACTTAAGCCACTTTTAAACAACAGTTCATTACTGACAATGACAGGGTCAGGCAAATATACAACCACATTTTCAGGGAAATCCAAGGCTAAGACTATGGACCTTATACCAACAAACTCAGTAAATGGCAAAGCAAGGACTCAAACTCAGAAATTTTTCCCTGAATTTGAGATTCTTTTCCAGTCCAGAATGTATTGCCTAAAGGACAAAAGTACAATTATTCACATAAATGTTCTAAATATTCACTCAGTAAGTATGTAATCTATATACAGTTGTAATTAAACACTTATAAAAGGAAAAATGTCAAATCTTTTCTTTATTAATCTGTACCAATGTATCCTTCTCCATAATGTCTAATTCTAAATATTTTGCTTTTTTTAGGGAGGTTGGCTCTATATTAAGCACAATTATTTTTAAACCTACTACAAATTAAAATTGTATACAAAATTTAATGTTTTCATCCTATGACCTTTTTATACTTCAGTTTATTTCCTTTGGCCATTTGCATTTAATGTACAACCAATGACTAATGGTTTTTTTAATGCTCCATTTTTAAAAATTCAATCTTCCAAAAGCTCAGCCAGAAATGTCCATTTCAAAAAGCTTACTCCAGCCAGTTGGCTTGGTCAGTGACATATGTGCAAAGTGAAAATGTAACCCCTAGTCATTTTCTGCAGGTCAGATGGAATTACTCAGCATACTCAACATGGTTTCCAGTCCATGCCTCAAGAGGAATGTCCTTCAGCTAGCAAGTGTTTCTTTTAAACATCAGACTAGCTACTGTTGTTTGAACACCACTATTATCTCAGCATGGTTAGAATACATGTGCATGCTGAGAATTATAAACATTATTCTGTATCAAAATATTGAAATGCATTTGTATTATGACCATTATATGGAGTCCACATATAATTTAAGTAATCAGCAGGTAGTGTTTGAGGAGCTAAACATGTTTAATGTTAGTCATTTCTTCTGTTTTCAAAGTTGCTTTAAGCTCAACACACTTCGTAGATATAATAATGACTCATGTGAGCAGAAATGCTGAATGTCAAAAACACTTTAGTGTTAATAAAAATTAGAAATTGCAAATAATATTAAATTATGCTATAGCAAATGATTAATAATACACAATGTTTAGCAAAACCAAAAAATACCAAAAATACATCAACATATGAGAAAATTTCATATAATTTTCTTATAAGAAATTTCAATAATTTATTTAAATATATTTAAATGTATTTAAAAACATAGATTTCAATAAGAAAGAAGTGTCAAATTTCACCAAATATATTCCTTGCTCTTCTATGTGTTGTATTTTTAGTTGGTTAATTTTTTTTTTTTTTTTTGGAGATGAAGTCTCGCTCTGTTGCCCAGGCTGAAGTGCAATGGTGCGATCTCAGCTCACTGCCACCTCCGCCTCCCGAGTTCAAATGATTCTCCTGCCTCAGCCTCCTGAGTAGCTGGGATTACGGTGAGCGTCACCACCCCCGGCCTTCTTTTTTTTTTTTTTTTTTTTTGTATTTTTAGTAGAGATGAGTTTAACCATGTTGCCCAGGCCAGTCTCAAACTCCTGACCTCGTGATCCACCCCCCTCGGCCTCCCAAAGTATTGGGATTACAGGCATGAGCCACCACACCTGGCTGGTTAACTTTTTTTTTAAGGCAATCCCAATTTTACACAACAATGAATTTTTTAAAAGGCAATTTGGCCCATCCAAGAGACTCTTTCCTTCATACCATATCAACAGGCTAAGAAAACACAAGTATTTACCCCATCAAATAAGGTCAAGATTCTCCCACAAACTATGACTATGTGACAAAGCCAACCACTGTAAACTTTTGTTAATACTATAACTGATTTTCAATGAGTTTATTACCTGATTACCTTTATACTTCCCGTAGATCTCTTTTTTAAAAGATCAAGAAATGTTTTCACGATTAAAAGGCAATTCTTTTTTAGCCCACTGGTTTGTTACCTTGATTGGAATATATTACCTATCCTTTTTTGTATGGAAAAGAATTACTTTTCTTTGTGCAGACACACTAATCCCTTTCCTTGGCAAACAGAAAACGTAAAGTTCGGTTTGTTTTTTTGAAGGATAGGACTGAGGCCTAGGTTTGGGAACAAAAAAAATTGTGTGTCAACCATGAGTAAAGCATTTCTGCTACTAATGGAAGAACAATTCTATTTTTAAAGGCAGCGTTTAGAAGGGAGTTAGTCTTATTAAAAGCAGAAGTATAAATGTCATTACACTAGCCAAAAGAACAGTGTGTACATTATGACATTGTATATTTAACAAGAACACTGAAAGCCCAGTGGCCTAGTGTCAGAAGTATGCATTGCCTTGTAAGGGATCAGAGTTCAAGGTCATTAAACAAAGCCTTTGATCCTCAAATGGCCAAGCATAAGGAAACTAGTAACAATGAACTACAGATGGCAGTAACAACCCTTTCCCTGCTGAATGCAAGAATCAGCATTCAAACTTCCCTTTTAGGTTAGTTTCCTAAACATGATATTTGTAAGATAAAAGAAAATTCAGGAAAAGTGACAGAGTAAAAATCTAAGTAAAAAAAATCTTAGACTTATATTTTTACATGTTTAATCTAATCATAAAATTATTCTAGAGCTTCTCTTCTTTCAGCTTCTCTGTCATCATGAGAGCTACTTTTTTAGCTCCCACATGTAAGGGAGAATATGTAACATTTGTCCTTCAGTGCTTGGCTTATTTCACTTAAAACAAGGACTCCCAGTTCCATTCAAATAGCTGCAAATGACAGGATTTCATTTTTATGACTGAATAATATTCTTGTGTGTGTGTGTGTCTGTGTGTGTCTATGTGTGTGTGTGCATTTCTGCCCAGACCCATCTCCCAAAATGTTGTCTCCAGTGTTTTCTTTTAGTAGTTTCACAGTTTCAGGTCTTAATCTATTTTCAGGTCTTAATTAAGTTCTTAATCCATTTTGATTTGAATATTGTATATTGTGAGAGACAGGAGTCTAGTTTCATTCTTCTACATACTGTTACTCAATTTTCCCAGTACCATTTATTGAAGAGACTGTTTCCTCATTGTATATTCTTGGCATCTTTGTCAACAATGAGTTGTAAACATACAGATTTATATCTTGGTTTCTATACTCTGTTCCACTGGTATATGTGTCTGTTTTTTATGCCAGTACCATGCTGATTTGTATACTATAGCTTTTGTCATATATTTTGAAGTCAAGTAGTGTGAATCCTCCAGCTGTGTTTTTTTTTTCTTTTTTTTTTTTTTTTTTTGAGACCGAGTCTCGCTCTGTTGCACAGGCTGGAGTGCAGTGGTGCAATCTCGGCTCACTGCAAGCTCTGCCTCGTGGGTTCATGCCATTCCCCTGCCTCAGCCTCCCGAGTAGCTGGAACTACAGGCACCCCCCCACCACACCCAGCTAATTTTTTGTATTTTTAGTAGAGACGGAGTTTCATCATGTTAACCAGGATGGCATCGATCTCCTGACCTCGTGATCTGCCCACCTCAGGCTCCCAAAGTAATGGAATTCAGGTGTGAGCAACCGCGGCCGGCCCAGCTGTATTCTTTTTATTAGCGATTGCTTTGGCTATTTGGAGTCTTTTGTAGTTCCATATAAATTTTGTTTTTTCTATCTCCGTGAAGAATAAGGTCTGACCCAATACAGTCCCAGTGTTGGTGGCCACAGGACTGCTTGTATCACCAAATGCCTAATTCCAGGTGGCTCAGCACAGAGAGAGACAGACTACGTTCAATTGAGAGAAAGTAAGGGAAAAGAATATGAGTCTCTGCCTGGTATTTCAGAGAATTCCTCCAGATCTTATTGAAGGCTACTAAGGCCGTACCTCTACCAGACTGCAGAAACCACAGAGATATTATGCTCGGGGCTGAAGTCCCTTTGAATACCTGAAAGCCTTCTCAAGGACAGGCACAAACAAGCCCAGACTGCAAAGACTACAATAAATACCTAACTCTTCAATGCCCAGACACTGACAAACACCTACAAGCATTAAGACCATCCAGGAAAACAAGATCTCACCAAACAAACTAAATAAGGCACCAATACCAATCCCAGAGAAACAGAGACAGAGAATTCAAAACAGATGCATTGAGGAAATTTAAAGAAATTCAAGATAATACAGAGAAGGAATTCAGAATCCTATCAGATAAATGTAACAAAGAGATTGACATAATTAAAAAGAATCAAGCAGAAATTCTGGAGTTATAAATGCAACCGACATACTAAAGAGTGCATCTGAGTCTCTTAATAGTAGAATTGATCAAACGGAAGAAAGAATTCATGAGCTTGAAGACAGCCTATTTGAAAATACACGATCAAAGGAAACAAAATAATAAAATGAAGCATGCCTACAAGATCTAAAAAAAGCCTCAAAGGGGCAAATCTAAGAGGTATTTGCCTTGACAAGGAGGTAGACAGGGGTTTTAGAAACATTATTATGCAAAGAGATAATAACAGAGAACTTCCCAAACCTGGAGAAATATACCAACATTTCAGTATAAGAAGGTTATAGAACACCAAGCTGATTTAACCTAATTAAAACTTCCTCAAGGCATCTAATAATCAAACTCCTGAAGGTTAACGATACAGAAAGAATCATAAAAGCAGCAAAATAAAAGAAACAAATAATATACAGTGGAGCTCTAATACATCTGGCAACAGACTTTACAGTGGAAACCTTACAAGCCAGGGAAGAGTAGCATAAAATATTTAAAGTGTTGAAGGAGACAAAAACCCTTACCCTTCAATAGTATGTCTGGCAAAAATATCCTTTAAGCATGAAGGAGAAACAAAAGATGAGAGATCTCCTCAACACCAGAACTGTCCTACAAGAAATGCTAAAGGAGTTCTTCAATCTGGAAGAAAAGGATGTTAATGAGCAAGAATAAACCATCTGAAGGTACAAAACACACTGGCAATAGTAAGGACACAGAAATATTATAAAACCATAATTGTGGTGGGTAAACCACTCTTACCTTAAGTAGAAAGACTAAATGATGAACCAATCAAAAATAATAACTACAAAAAATTTTCAAGACACAGACAGTACAATAAGACATAAAGAGAAACAACAAAAGTTAAAAAGCAGGGGGAGATAACAATAAAAAATAAACAAAAAAAAAAGCAGGGGAATGAAGTTAAAGTGTAGAGTTTTCTTTTTGCATATTTGTTTTTTGTTCATGCAATCAGGGTTATACTGTCATCAATTTAAAATAATGGGTAATAAGACAGTCTTTGCAAGCCTCACAGGAACTTCAAATTGAAAACATAAAAGAGATACACAAAAAATAAAAAGCAAGAAAGTAAAACATACCACTAGAGAAAGTCACCTTCATTAAAAGGAAGACAGGAAGGAAGAAAAGAAGGAAGAGAAGACCACACAACAACCAGAAAAAATTAACAAAATGGCAGGAGTAAGTCCTTACATATCAATAATAACATTGAATGTAAATGGACTAAACTCTCCAGTTAAAACAGAGTGGCTGAATGCATGAAAAAACAAGACACAACGATCTGTTGCCTACAAGAAACACATATCACCTAAAAAGATACACAAAGAATGAAATCAAAGGGATAGAAAAAGAGATTCCATGCAAATGGAAATCAAAAAAAGGGCAGAAGTAGCTATACTTACATAAAACAAAAGAGAATTCAAGACAAAAACTGTAATAAGAGACAAAGAAGGTCATCCTACAATGACACAGGAGTCAATCCAGCAACAGGGTATAATGATCTATACACTCAACACTGGAGCACCCAGATATATAAAACAAATATCACTAGAGCTGGCCAGGCTCGGTGGCTCACACCTGTAATCCCAGCACTTTGGGAGGCCAAGGCAGGTAGATCACAAGGTCAGGAGTTCAAGACCAGCCTGACCAACATGGTGAAACCATGTCTCTACTAAAAATACAAAAATTAGCCGGGCGTGGTGGCACACACCTGTAATCCCAGCCACTCAGGAGGCTGAGGCAGGAGAATTTGCTTGAACCCGGGAGGCCGAGGTTGCAGTGAGCCAAGATTGCGCCACTGAACTCCAGCCTGGGTGACAGTGCAAGACTCTGCCTCAAAAAAGAAAAAAAAAAAAATCACTAGAGCTAAAAAGATATAACTCAACACAATAGCAGCTAGAAGTGTCAACACTCCACTTTCAGCATTGGACAGATTTCCTAGACAAAAACTCAACAAGAAATATTGGATTTAATCTACACTATAGATCAAATGGACTTAAGAGATATTTACAAAACATTTCATCCAAAGGCTGCAGAATATACATTCTTCTCCTTAGCATATGGATCATTCTCAAGAACAGATCACATGTTAGGTCACAAAACGATTCTTAAAACATTCAAAAAACTTGAAATAATATCAAGTATCCCCTCTGACCATAATGGAATAAAACAAGAAATTAACAACAAGATGAATTTTGGAAACTATACAAATACATGGAAATTAAACAATATGCTCCTGAATGATCAGTGTGTCACTGAAGAAATTAAGAAAGAAATTGAGAAAGTTCTTGAAACAAATGAAAATGGAAACACAATATAGCAAAACCTATGAAATACAGTGAAAGCCGTACTAAAAGGAAATTTTATAGCTATAAGTGCCTATATCAAAAAAGAATAAAAACTTCAAATAGACAACCTAATCATTCATCTTAAAGTGCTAGAAAGGCAAGAGCAAACCAAACCAAAAATCAGTAGAAGAAAAGAAATAATAAAGATTAGAGCAGATATAAATGAATTTAAAATTAACAAAACAGTACAAAAGATCAATGACACAAAAAGTTGGTTTTTTAAAAAGATAAAATTGACAAACCTTTAGCCAGACCAACTAATAAAAAAAGAGAAAAGACCTAAATAAATAAAATCAGAGAGGAAAAAGGCGACATTACAACAGACAATGCATAAATTAAAAGGATCATTAGGAGGTACTATGAGCAACTACATGCCAATAAATTTTAAAACCTAGAAGAAATTGATAAATTCCTAGACACATACAACCTACCAACATTGAACCGTGACAAATGCTGCCAAGCACGTGGAGAAAAGCGAACCTTCTAACACTGTTGATGGGAATAATTAGCAAAATCACTATAAAGAACAGTTAGGAAGTTCCACAAAAAATCAAAAATAGAGCTACCATATGATCCAGCAATCCCACTCCCAGTTATATACCCAAAAGAATGAAAATCAGTATATTGAAGAGATATCTGCACTCCTATGTTTCTTGCAGTACTGTTCACAATAGCCAAGATTTAGAAGCAACCTAAGCTTCCATCGACAGACAAATGGATAAAGAAAATGTGGTTGCGTATATACAATGGAATACTATTCAGCCATAAAAAGAATGAGATCCTGCATTTGCAACAACATGAATGTAACTGGAGGTCATTATGTTAGGTGAAATAAGCCAGTCACAGAAAGACAAACTACACATGTTCTCACTTATTTGTGGAGGCTAAAAACTAAAACAATTAAATTCATGGAGATAAAGAAAGATGATTACCAAAGTCTGAGAAGGGTAGTTGGGGGATGGGGGAGGTAGGAATGGCTAAATGTACAAAAAAACAGAAAGAATAAATAAGATCTAGTATTTGACAGCATAATAGGATGACTATAGTCAGTAATAATTTAATTGTACATTTTTAAATAACTAAAAGAGTCTAATTGGATTGTTCGTAATACAAAAGATAAATGCTTGAGGTGAGGATACTCCATTTACCCTGATGTGATTATGCATTGTATGCATATATCAAAATATCTCATGTACCCCATAAATATATACCCTACTACGTGCCCACAAAAATTAAAAATTAAAAGGCAGAATTTTCCTGAATTCAGAAAATAATAGTGGTCACCTACTTCCCCCTACCCTCCTAGAAAAACCATAAAACCACACTGAATCCATAGCTTCTGCATTACTAGGAGAAAGAACATTGCTGCCTTCACTATATGTAGAAGAAAAAACCAAAAAATTCCATGGCACTTCTACCACCAGCCCACTGCTACTACCACAAACTTCAGGTATTGAAAGTGAGGAAAGAAAGGCTTATAAGATTCTCTGAAAAAGAACAGAAGAAAGGAAAGGACTTATGGAAGGCACAGACCCAATCACCCCAGAAGGAAAAGGTGAAACAATAAATGAAAAAATTCTCAACATGGGTTGGATCTACAAGTTCAAAGCTCTGGCTACAGAGAAGGCATTTGAAAGTGCGCAGCACAGGAAGTAGCAGCCTCAGGGAACATGAATACTTAGAGGAATTTGCTAGAAAAAGAAAACAGAGACAGAGATTTGTTTATCATAGGGAAATGGTCAAAATCAATTCTGCAGCTACTTTAGATGTATTATAGAAATGAGCAAATGAATATGTGGCTTGATGTTGAGTGCCAGATATTCACTTAGAAGAAACATACAAATACCGAATAGGGAATGGCAAGAAAGAATTATGTAGGGATGAACTGAAGATGGATATACTAGTAGGAATGCATGACTTTTAAGTTATATCTATGGTCCGGGTGTGGTGGCTCACGCCTGTAATCCCAGCACTTTGGAAGGCCAAGGCAGGCGGATCACCTGAGGTCAGGAGTTCAAGACCAGCCTGGCCAACATGGTGAAACCCCATTTCTACTAAAAATACAAAAAATTAGCCAGGCATGGTGGCACACACCTGTAATCCCAGCTACCCAGGAGGCTGAGGCAGGAGAATCGCTTGAACCCAGGAGGTGAAGGTTTCAGTGAGTGGAGATCGCGTCCTTGCACTCCAGCCTGGATGACAGCACAAGACTCCATCTCAAAAAAAAAAAAGTTATATCTATACATATATAAGTGTACACATTTATGTGCACATGTGCATATATGTATATGTTTATGTACAGTATGTACACATATGTATATGTGTATATACATGCACGTATTTTCTAGCATTGTCCCTGAAAGGGGCTAGAAGTAAAGATACCATAGTAACAGGATCACACCTAGCATGTATATCTTGGTGTCTAATACTATTTAGATGGCTGCAGCAGGATAGGTATCAGATTAGCCTGGAACATCTTACTATGCTAGAAAGTGAAGAAATGCTAACAAAAAAAAAAAAAGAAGAAGACATGTCACAAGGACACAGGAGCCAACTTAAAGAGGCTCCCATTGGCCAAATCTGGGACAATTTAAGCATCAAAATTATTAGGTTCAGTATTGAATTAAAACTAATAGAAAAAACTGAAATTCATGAATCCATACTAATAAGCAGACAAATAAATGGGGAGAAGAAATATCTACTGCTTACAGTAGAATATTGAGAACCAACTGGCAAATGTGAAGGAAGTGCCAATTTGGAAATCATCATTTTGCAACTACCACAGTAAAGATTACTGCAGGCAAAAATTGCTAATGGGTTATCAATTCAAGGGGAAATGTTGATGAAAAGCAAAATATTTACACTTCCTTATTAGTTGCAAGGCATAAAACACCAGTAATTAGTAATTACACAGTGGACAATTCAGGCACAAGCTTAACCAGAAGATCAAAATAAATCATTAATGAGGATGCTTCTATGTGATAATATAGGAAGAATGCAATATCACCTATTCTTGACAGTATTTTGGACAACAATGTATAATCTTGATCTAATCACAGGGAAGCAAAAGACAAAATGAGAAAAAAAAATTTAATGGTATGGGAGACTATATTCTTCAAAAATGTCAATGTCATAAAAGACAAAGAAAATTGGAGGAAATTTTCCAAATTAAAAGAGGCTAAAAGACATGATAATTTAATGCAATGCCTATCCCTAGAGTAGATTCTGTAATAGCTGGGATGGAAATGTAATCATTGGGATGGGAAATAATGTGCTACAGGGCACATTATTATATTATATTACTAGACCAATTGACAAAATTAGAATTTGGATGATACAGTAGATTAAAATGTTATATCAATGTAATTTTGTGAAACTGATAACTGTACTGTGGTTATATGTTTCTATTCTTGAGAAATACATACTTTCACACTATTCAGGAAAAAATATATACACATGAGAGAGAGCGAGAGGGAGAGAAGGAGACAGAGCAAGTGAGAGCAAAGGACAAGAAGAAAACATAAAGCAAATAAGGTAAAAATATTAACAACAGGCAAACCTGGGTAAAGGGATAAAGTTACTTCTTATTTTTAACTTTCGAGAAAAAGAAAGGAAATATAATCATGTCTTAGCTACCAGTAACGACTACAATGTCATAATAATGTAAATTTTTATGTCTATTATAGAAATGGCCAAGCTGCTATAACAAAGATATCCCAAAATACAATGGCTTAAATTAGATAGTTTATACTTACTTTGCTAACTATAAAGACAGTTTCTTCTCTTAACCATTCCCACACTTCTATAAGTAACCCCTTGCTTTAAAATCCCTTCATTTGAATAATCTGCCATGAATCTATTTCCTGCTGGGTCATTAACTGATACAGTACTTGGGGATTTGCAGAGATTTGGGGACTGGTTTGCTCACACATATTTGATGAATTCACACATGACTTCCCTGCCAGGAAAAAATGAAACAACAAAATATGGGACATGCAATGAAATCACAATTATTAAAATTATCACTGCTGCAATGTGGGATGGAGTGCCAGTGAAGGACAAAGCTTTGAGATAGGTGACTACTGGACTTAATTTTTTGATAACAATAATCATTACATAGACGGCTGAGTGGACTATCTGCTCTGATTAAACACTTACAAAATTTAAAAAATTGAGACTTTCAACTCCCAAATCAAGACAGAGGTAGACAACCCAAAAGCTTCTATGATGACTATTTAACAGGGTGACATTTCACAAAGAAAAAGGAAATTACATGAACTTTCTAGGGTTCATTAATCCCTGAGAATGCTAAATGCCACTTGATCCACTAGTCAAAATGAGGCATACGGAATGCCAGTAATAAGTGAAGCCTTGGCTCAGGTCTTTCTCACAAGTCCAGTGGGTGCATAGACCCATCCTGCCATTATTCTCCCACTTGTTGAATGCACTGTGGGAACAGACATATTCGTTACCTGGAAGAATCCCTATATTAGCTTCTTGTCTAATAAAGGTCACTGTGCAGGCTATTATGATAAAAAGGGCTAAATGGAATCCCAAATCCGACCAAAACAGCATGCTAAATCAATACCCATCACTAAGAGAACTGCAGAGACTAGTGACACTATCAAACACTTGAAAAATGCAACAAAAATGCACCCTCATTCGATATCAACTTTGACCTGTGAAAGAGCCAGAAGGATCTTGGATAATGACTATAGATTATCATAAACTGAGGAGAGATCCAATTACACTGCTGCTGTTCAAAAATATAGTATATTTATTGGAAAAGGTCTACACAGCTCATGAAACCTGGTACAAAGCTATTTACCTGGCAATTACACTTTTTTAATCCAAATTAATAAAAACAATCAGAAGTATCTCCCTTTAACTGTCAAGGATAGCAGTATACCTTCACTCTCTTGCATTTGCGCTATTTCAATTCTCCTGCTCTTTGTTCTGAGACTGTGCTCAGGGACCTCGATTGATTGATATCCCAAGGAACATAATGCTGGTCCACTACATAAATGACATTATTATTAGTCTTGATAAGCAAGAAGTGGCAAGTACCCCCAATAAACATGAAAGCTGTGATGTTTTCAGGTAAGTCTGGAGCATGTAGGGATATCTCCTCTAAAGTAAAAATGTTGTTTCACCTTGCACTGCCTACCAAAATGGAAAATGTACAACTCAGAGAACCTTTGTGAATTATGGAAGCAACACTTAGCACATTCAAGTAGAGGTGCTAGTTTTAAGTAGTGCCACAGCAAGAAAGGGCTCGGCAGTTGATATAGGTTGCAATGAAAGCTGATCTGCTTATGACCCAGCACACCCAATGGTACTTGAATTATCTAGGGCAGGTAGGTCAGCTGTATACAGCCTCCAGCAACTCTAAAAAGAGAGTCCCTCCACAAACCCTGAAGTCTTCTCTCAACAAGCATTCTCCATTTGTGACACAGCTCCTCTTTCCACCGGGCCATGGTACAGATGGAACAACCAGCTATAGGACAAGAAGTGACTACATGACCAGAGATGCCCATCATAAAATGGGCTACTTGATCTCATGAGTCATGAAATTGGGTATGTGAAGCAATATTTCATCATTAAATAGAAATCAAATATATGAATAGGAAAAGAAAACATAAATGTAATGAGCACTAGTGGCTCAAACTCCTATAGTATCTACCCTTGCTGCTTCACTGCCTCTTTCATGCCTCATGAGGAGTTTCCCATAACCAATGAACAGAAGAAAAAAATACACAGACCTCATTTACAAATGGGTCTGCATGATATCTTCATACCTAAAGTCAGCTACAGTATCAGTTTCCCACTCAGGGGTATCCTTAAAAAACAAGTTACAAAAAGAAATTTTCCAGTAGATTTAAATTTGAACAATATATCTGGTGGTCACTTTACTGGGAATGGAAGATGACCTGGGATTTAGATTTACACTGATATGTGGGCAATAGCTAATGGGCTGGGATTAAGTAATCAGAAAGAACAAAACTGAAATACTGGTTAAAAAGGAGGTCTAGAGGGGAGGTATATGGAATGATTTCTCATAATGAAGAAGCACCGTGAAAACACTGGAGAATATGGTTCCCAGGAAAAGAAAGCTTCCACCAAAGAATACAGTCATGGTTCTACTAAATTTGAAGCAAGAGAATTCTCTGGTTGAGACTCCACCACACAGGAGTGATAAGCAGAGAAGAAGGTTAATGTACTAAAGAATAGTTGATCCTTACTTTTAAGAGGAAACTGGATGGCTGCTTTGCAATAAAAACAGGTAGGCTATGTCTAAAATCCAAGGGATTCATTGGGCTGCCTCTTAGCACAGTGTTCCTATCTCTGATAAAATTGATGGGAAACTACAGTAACCCAGTAAACAAAGGCCCACTAAAGACTTAAGTTTTTTTGGGTATAAAAGTAAAGAATTGTGACCAACCAAAGTACTGGAAAAACTAATGGGAACATGAAATGGGTACTGGAGAGAGGAAGTTATGATTATCAATGTCAGCCTCTTGACTAGTTACAATGGTGAAGACTGTTACAGCTAAGTATATTTTATACTAGTCAATTATTTCTCCCAATACACCCCTTTTCCTGCCATCTTGTATGACGGTAGTAGCGATGGCTACATGCAACTTTGGTTTTAAATGGGAATATGGCTGAAATATTACCACATGACAATAAAGTAACTGATTGGACTTTGTGTCTCATCTGTTTGGGGGTGAAGAGGAGAAAGAAGGACCTTTCTTCATGGCCCTCTCTCTTAATAAGCCCTCAAAATAATATCATTTCCTCCTCCAGTCCCTTCACCCTAGAAGTGATAACAGCTTCCACTGCTGATAATCTGTGTGCTTCACTATTTGTTCCCTTAACCCTGCCTACACTTCTATCAGTGATTCCTTCACTAAAATATCTTTTTATTTTATTTATTTATTTTTTTTTTTTTTTTTTGAGATGGAGTCTGGCTCCATCACCCAGGTTGGAGTGCAGTGGCGCCATCTTGACTCACTGCAATCTTTGCCTCCCAGGTTCAAGCGATTCTCCTGCTTCAACCTCCCGAGTAGTTGGAATTACAGGCACTCGCCATCACCCCCGGCTAATTTTTGTATTTTTGTAGAGATGGGGTTTCAACAGGTTGGCCAGGCTGGTCTCGAACTCCAGACCTCAGGTGATCCACCTGCCTCGGCCTCCCAAAGTGCTGGGATTACAGGCGTGAGCCACCATGCCTGGCCTAAAATATATTTTAATCATCCAAGATATTTTGTATTTCCTGTTAGGATGCTGACTGACACAAACATATATGTGGAAATTAGAAAAGTAGTATTCGTTCTGGCCGGGCGTGGTGGCTCACGCCTGTAATCCCAGCACTTTGGGAGGCCAAGGCAGGCAGATTACCTGAGGTCAGGAGTTCAAGACCAGCCTAGCCAACATGGTGAAACTCCATCTCTACTAAAAATACAAAAATTAGCCAGGTGTGGCAGCACACACCTGTAATCCCAGCTATTTGGGAGGCTGAGGCAGGAGAATTGCTTGAGCCCAGGAGACGGAGGTTGCAGTGAGCCAAGATCATTCCACTGCATTCCAGCCTGGGTGACAGAGCAAGACTCTGTCTCAAAAAAAAAAAAAAGAAAAAAGAAAAGAAAAAGAAAAGTAGTGTTCCAATATAGTAAAAATAAATAAATAAGGATGGTTAATTTCTAATACTTGTTACATGCAACCTACAGAGCAGCATTTATCATACCATAGTCTGCTGAACTCCTGTGGCTCCTATTTGAGAATTATCTGGGGTACATTAAAAATGCATATTCCTGAGCTGTACCCCAAACTTCCCAAATCTGAATTTCTCGAAGTGAGGTCTCAGAAATAACACTTTTAGTAAGCCCAGAGAAGTCTTTGTACACTAAAATGTAAGAACCACTGTTCTAGATAGAGAGCAAGGTTCTCAAAGCATGGTTTCTCAAGCCAGCAGTATTGGCATCACCTGGAAACCTGTTAGAAATGCTAACTCTGGGGCCTCATGCCAGTCCTACTGAATCAGAAACTCTGGAGAATGGGGCCCAGCAATCTGTGTTTCAATAAGCCTCCCAGGTGATTCTTGTAGACACTAAAGTTTAAGAACCACTATTCTAGAGTTTTGTCTCTTCTCTCTATAGCAAACGTGTAGTTTTTATCAGCCAGCATGTATTCCCAAATTCTAGGTGATTCAAATAAGACTAACTACCTTACCTACCCCTACCACCTACCAAAGAGCTGAGGACTTAACCAAGACGTGGGCCCACAGAGTATACCATCCTCTGATACTAGTGGTGGGCTCCAGAATTAGCATATGACCCAAGCTGGGCCACTTGGAGCCCTTGGCAAATCCTTGTTGGTCAGAGTTATTGGGGGAGCCCCTTGTTTTCCACTGGAGTTACTAAGCTGGAGGCTGACAATGAGTAAGGGAAACCAAGCATGGGACTGATTACTTCATGGACATTATCTCAGATGCTGATTGTTTCTCTAGGTAAGTTAAGTTTTGGATGATAATAGGACAGCCATGTTGATATGGTTTGGACTTGAGTCCCCGCCAACAAACCTCATGTTGAATTGTAATCCCCAGTGTTGGAGGACGTGCCTGGTGGGAGGTAACTGGATCATGGGGGCAGACTTCCCCCTTGCTGCTTTCATGATAGTGAGTGAGTTCTCATGAGACCTGGTTGTTTAAAAGTGTGTACAGCACCTCTCCCTTCTCTCTCATCCTCCTTATCCAACCATGTAAGATGTGCCTGCTTCCCCTTCACCCTCCACTATGACTGTAAGTTTCCTGAGGCCTCCCCAGCCATGTTTCCTGTATAGCCTGCAGAGCCATGAGCCAATTAAACCTCTTTTCTTTATAAATTACCCAATCTTGGGTAGTTCTTTATAGCAATGTGAGAATGGACTAACACACATGTATAATAGTAAATGGCTCATATTCTGTCACAAGATAAGCCAGGCTTCCTAACTGGAAAGCTTCTGGAGCTTCCTTCTGGAGACAGAAAATTGGAACCTGAGATTATTAACATCTCTAACAAACACTAGTTAAAATGCTCATATAGAAGAAGTTCGTGGGCAAGCACGGCTTTTATCTTCTCTTCCTCCAAAAATAATACTAGAATGATAATAATCCTAGCATCTGCCAAAGTTAAGAATGCCCCCATTCTCTGAGCAAAACCAATATTATTGACAGCAATGAAAATGAAATTGTAGGAAACTGAGACAGAGCTCTGTCAAACATTGCCACTCTCCTTATAATTCCCAATCATTATGCCAAGTTCTCAGATATTACTCACCCTGATACCTACCACATGCCCAAATGTGGGATTACTCAACTGTCTGAACATTCACTGGGTCCCAGAGGTAAAATAACTCACTCAACTGCGGAGGCAGACAACCAAGCTTTTCACCCATGACTTACAGCCGAGCTTCTGTAATCATGACCTGGCAACCATTCTGACCCCCTTTCCTATTTTACACAGGACAGAAAATAAGAGCCTTTGGAGAAAGCCAATCACATATTCTTTTACCTGACTAGTGACTCTGCAGACAAGTTTTTCTCTAACATTTTCTAGAAACATTATATCAAAAGGGCAGGCATGACTTCCTGCTTTAAGGTGGTGAATTAAAGACTCTGTGTCCCCTTCTCTCAAATAAAAAAAAATTGCCCCAAAACAACAAAGATAAAAGAAACAAACAGGAGCTTCTTCAAAGAAATCAGACCTGTGGTAAGCCTACCCACAATCTGTGAAAATGGAAATTGAACAAGAAGAGGTAAATGATACCGAAGAGTAGAGTGAGGTCAACTCTAAATGCTTAGAGAGAAATATACTGATTCACCCCACAGAATTCTGAAAAGGCTCAGGAAGTAAAAGCACTAGGTACCACAGGAAGTGGGAAGAGGTAGGATGTGAAAATAGAGGAACTGTTTAAAAGTCTATGGAATTTGTGCTCGCTTTGGCAGCACATATGCTAAAATTGGAACAATACCAGAAAGAAAAAAAACTAACAATAAAAATAAAAAGTCTATGGAAATAAACAGATACCCAGGATCCTTCCTCCACAGGAAACAGAAAGCACATATTCTGAAGAGGGTAAACTAAACAAGGAACTCCAGATTAGGGGGACACCAGGCATAGAAGAGCATGGGAATGGGGCAGGCACCTGAAAATACATGAAGAAAAAGTCTTCATCCTGATAGTCAACCCAAAACCTCCTTCCCCACCCAGGTCCAGAATACATGCAACCATGCCCATGGTCCCCAGATAGGAGTGAAAAAAACCTCTAGAGAAAGAAAACAACCTCAGGAGAAAAGACATAGAACTACTGCTATCAGAGTCCCCAATAAAACAGTCAGCTATCCCCTAACTGTCCTAAAGTAAAAGTAAAGCCCACCAGTAGACAAACCCAGGCCCCTGTCTCCAGGCACATACAGCTTACAGTCAGCCTTTATTGTATGACTGTCAAATAGAAATTGATAGCCAATAAAGCTAAGCCAGCTGTTCAAAAATCCAACCCACTTTCACAGTGCTCAATTTTTCTACTGATTCATCCTCAAATAAAAACTGATGACCAGAAATGTGAGGAAAACCTGCAATAAGAAAAGCCCAAGAAAAACAAAAGAGCAAAACAAAATTACTCCAGAACAAAATGAGATCATTAAAAAGAAGAAACTTGGGTGCTGGGGGTGGGGGGATTCCTTGTCTCCAGATGACAGAAAGGTCTCTAGGAACTAGGAAAAAACTGACAGATTCAATATTATGAGTGAAAGCCAGGAAACCTTGAGGAATTGTAAGGCAATATAAATAAATAAGTGTGTTTTAAAAATCCACTAAGATCATTTTCCTTTGAGTATCACAGGACATTGGATTCATAAAAGGACACTGGACTTCTGTGATCTTAGTACTCTACAATGAATAATATTTACATAATTCAAACAAAGTATGTGTTAATTTTTATAATCACGAGAAGTCATGGAAGATTTAAGTTATAGTTATAGACCAGCATGTAAACATTGTCAGCTTGGACAATGTAAGAATAAAGGTAGAGCAGACAGAGGTTGAGAGACTTAAATCAGGGAGAAATAACAGTAATGATAAAGATAGCCAATGTCTTCATTTTATAAAATGTAGAATCAAGTGGTTGAAAGTTCATAGAACAAGAAATAGAAGTTAAGTATACTGTTTGAACGTGCACAGGTGACCAGCAACAGAAATGAGAAGAGTGATATAATTGGAAGGAGGATAAGAGAAAGGAAGTGTCAATAATCAAAACCTTTACCACTGTGGTACATCAAAATTTAAATAGGATAAATCCAAAAATAGGGTGTGATCATACAATCTAGAGATAAGGAGTTAATCATCAGAAAAAATAAAGGCATCCGTGACTCATATTAGAGAGTAGAGAGAATAATGGGGAAAAGTGAGGCCTTCACATGCTTGTCTGTATTATTTGACTTTTTATTTTTATCAAATTAACTACACATGGTTAGAAGTTATTTTGAATGTTTCTGGGCTCTTGCAAAGCTTAAAATAAATGGTTTATTTTTAAATGTATAACAATATACTGTATCTTGCTAACATACTTATAACATCCCTCTCCTTCTAAGATCTCATCGCCTAAAAACTTCATCCTTATTTTTCTAGCAGCCCTGCAGCAAATTGAACCATATTTAAAAAGTCTTTTTAAATTATCCCACCTTCATTTAAAATTGCACATAAATGTGTGTGGTGCATAATCGTTTCTAAGTTTTGAAGGAGAGGAGGAGGAAAGGAGAATAAGTATAACATTAAAAAAATAGATTGCTGAAAAGTCAAAAAGTTGAGGACTGAATTCTACACTTGTAGCTTGCTTCAATAACTGTATGATAAATACAAAGAGCTCAACTATTCCATAATAAGCCCTATATAAATCCTAAAACTCTACCATGATATATTAGCCTTTAAAAGCCAGAAAAACATAGCTATTGCCAGTTAATCTTGAAACTGGGGGAAATTTACAGGAAATATGTTTCAGGCATATTAGAGGTCCCTAATTTTAGTGTCTTCATTAACTGAGTAACCCATTAGGCCCAATGCCTACTAACCAACATCATTTGTCAAACTTATATTTATTCAAGTATAATTAATACAAACTGATTCCCCAACAGATAATCTATTCTACATAATGACATCAAAACAATATGGTTTTCAGGAAGTTGGGCAAGAGAAGCAAAGAAAGAATAAGGGATGAATGATGGAGCCAATTTCCCAAGTTTAAAAATAATTTGTCACCATCTTTCAAAAAGAAAAGAACCATTGATTGGGTTCCCAAATTATATTATGTGTTGATCAATTCAAGAATAGCCTAATACTGCTGAGAAAACCACAGAATAACAGAATTTTGAATAATCTTTCATTGAACGGCAAAAGTTAAACATCATATTCCTTAAGAGAACTAGCAACAGTAGACATATTAATAGTGCTAGGCACTGTTCCTAATATATCAGGACCCACATTAAAACCACTGCTAAAGTCTAGAAATGGTCATAACAAATCTTTCAACCTTACAGCATAAAAGTCAGTTGATAATTTCTTTGTCTAACACCTAATAAAATTTATTCTTCCAAAATTGTGGAAAAGCTAAGCACAGTCCTCCCTTATTATAAAGTTTCCTGTTACAAGGTTGCATGGTTTACACATATGTTATACTTTATTATTGAAAAAAAAACCTCCTTATAACACCCTCTTTGTTGTAATACTCAACATACTTTGCCTCCAGGCTAGATATATAATGAAAGCAAAATGAATTCAGACAGATTGTTGAGGAAAAAAAGCTAGTTTCTTTTTAGTATTCTTTCTAAAGTCTTTTTTCTTTCCTTGTAGCTTATCATCATCTCAACATTTTGTTCCCACTTAACATTTTCCTTTTATTTTTACATATTTCCCTTGGTAAATGAAAGATGATAGATTGTTAAAAACAGTTTGTACCACCTTGGAAACATGTACTTTTAATATACCAATCCTGCCTTCCAAAACCTTATGTAAATTTCATCTTTAGGACAATGAACTGTATAGGACTTAATCAACCAGCTGAAAGAAGCCATATGAAATCTTAATTTTCCACTCACACATTTTATGTTCACAGTCTCCTAAAATCATGAATATAACTTTCCAAATTAAATTTAGGATTACATCTCAGTTATTGTTTCCATATTAAATAGTACTGTCTTATTTTAGCAAAGATCTAGAAACGCTGATTTAAAAGGTTCATATTCACAAATTTCAATAAAAGAAAATTTGAATTTAAAACCCAGCTCATTTTTAACTTAGGTAGAAACATAATTGAAATACTAATATAATATAGGTGAACTTGTTCTGATACCAAGTTTTACCATTTCTGATATTCTAAGTTGGCCAGAAGTGACTTAAATTATGTACAATATGAAATACTGAAGATACAAATTTAGTATCTTTGAAGTTTCAGGTAAACACATATAATATGATTCTTCTACATAAAGCATGCCTACCAATATTAGAACTCTAGTCTCAATATTCTTGGGTGTCATAAAATTTTATAACAATGAAAAAGATTGGGAATTTTTTAACAGTATAATTTAAAAATCATTTTACACTTGTATGATACTTTTATTTTTGCATTGTCCAAATAAATAATTATATAAAGATCTTAATAGCTTTATTCACATTGGCCAAAAACTGGAAACTACTCAAAAGTCCATCAAAAAAAACCTCCTTAAATTTTATATATCTAGTATATCCTATAATCAGAGTGCCAGTGTACTTTAAAAATATATTTGACATGCTAGTAGTCAATACAATCATTTGCTTTGCATATTAAGCATTAATATATATCTTTATTTTGTGCTACAGAATTTAAACCTCAAAGCAAGTTTCCACGTAGAGACTGGAAAAGGGTGGCTGAATCAACTTAATTTAAGAGAGACCTGGGGGAAGGGAAGATTGTTCATTTCTCATGGCAACGTGTTTTGTAGATGCATTTGTGAAACTGCTGGAAGCCTTTATATTGCAGTGTCACTTGAATAAAGTAGTTCACGGTAGCCATTTTCCTTCTCAATTGAGTAGGATATTTAACAGCTTCGTTACTCCACTGTTTAAAAAGGGACCATGGTGGAAAGATATATATGGATCAAAAATGGTTGTCAAATCCTATCAAGACCACCACATTTAACCATCTTCTTGTCAAAGGCAGTGCTGACCACAGGCATTACCTTAAAGCTTTTCCAGTCTTGGCATTTAGCTACCATGAAAGAAATTCTTATTTTTTTTCAAACAACACTAAGAAAGTTCAAATTTTCTTTTTAGTCTTTCCCTCTCTTAGCAATAGCAGGCAAGGAGGTATTTAACCAAATTTTGGTAGTGTATGTATAATGGGAATCAGAACTTACCTTTTAGAAAAAGTAACAACTTTAAATGATCATGTAAAAAACGGATCTGCAGACTACTGGGAACTCTCTTTATAATCTTCCCCCAGGAACTAAGGGTTTTATGCAACATAATGTACAGGAAAACACTATTTGAAAGTAACATTATTTTATAGGTCTTGGACCAGAGATTTTATAAATGAATGCCATATATATGAGAAAACCCAACACAGGATGAGAGTCAATCCTACTATCCCCTTGATCTTCCGACTTCTCACTGTGGATCCATAAAAGATCTTAAAAACAAATGAGGGAAGTTCTCCAGTATTATAAAACACCTACACTTTAATGCTTAGGCAAGGAACGGGAGCCAGTACACCACAGAGATTCTTCTCTAACATTACACTCTAACATTTCAACCATATGTATGAGAAAATAGGGGCCATATGGTTCACTGGTGAGACATGGGCTATCAAAACATTATCCATTGATTCCCTGTGAGGAAAGCAGAGTTAATCTTTTATTAGCACTAACACCCCCACACAAAAAAGCAAGGCTGTGTTCTGGCTGTTCATTCACCCCAGCTGAGCATATCAGTTCACTCTCTGGATGGCAATCAAAGAAACCAGACAACTTTGGGAAGCACAGCCTCTCAGCAACCACATGTGGCCACTAATACATTTTCTTGGCAGATAAGAAAAAGGCTCCAGTTCAGACAATTAGAAGTTATTTGAAGGCTGAGGATCTGATTATCTAGGATTGTCTCAAGATGTAGCAAAATCTCAGAGTGGAGAGGATTTTTTTTTTAATTTTTTAAAATTAAAATTAAAAAGATGTGGCAAAAGGCAACTGACTTATCCCTTAGTTCACTATTTTCTTTGGCAGGACTTTTATTCCAAAGAATTCCTGAATTTTTATTTATGTGACAATATAATCCCATACGAGCTTATAGAAGTCATTTTATGATTTAAAAAATATTCCACTATGCTCATATATATTATTGGTAAAAATCCATTCACTTACTTTACTAACAATTATAGTCCAAACATACTGAACCTTTTATATACAGTATTTTTTTCCACCTCAGTCACAAACGTGAGACTACTGTGCTGTCAGATCTCCATAATCTATACTGTGCCGATATTATATCTAGACTCTGACATCAAATTTTCCTTGGTAAAAATTCTACTTTTCTGAACTTCCATTTGACTGAAAAAACAATCAAAGTAGAAAAATTGGAAGAATTAAAGGAAAATGAATTTTCACAGGACACAGAGAGAAGATAAAAGTGTTAAAGATGAAAAGATGTGTCTTTTACACTAAACATTAGAGAATTTAAGCAATTTTTTAAAACAAAAACGTTTTGATTTCTGGACATTCTCACAAATACTCGATAGTTCTGAATACCACATTCCAAGCTAAAAACTAGGAAGAGTAATCTCTAGAAACACTGTTGCAATTAGATAAGAAAGTGTATTTCTACTAGTTAACTTATATACATGCCTATCACCAGCATATTGAGTAATAATGTGACTAAGGGTGAACTCAGGAGGCCCAAGTTACTCACTCTCACTTTACCACTATGGGAGACAGTGGCTACCATGACCCATGCCCTGTAATAGATACTTTAACACATTTGTTAAAGAGGAAAACAAAACTTAGAAGTTGGTTAGAATAATGGAACTGAATTAACATGTGTTCTAAAACATAAC
Organism: Macaca nemestrina; assembly: GCF_043159975.1. Classification (NCBI taxonomy): domain Eukaryota; kingdom Metazoa; phylum Chordata; class Mammalia; order Primates; family Cercopithecidae; genus Macaca; species Macaca nemestrina. Next base: position 103,767,621 of record NC_092128.1, on the reverse strand, counting down.
CCCAAAGTCTAAAGTATATAACATCAGCCCTGCCCAATCACAGGTCTATTTTGGTTCAATAATTCAACAAACACTTATTTAGCACCCACTTTGTGCCAAAGACCGTGAAAGACACTAGATATGCAGTGATGAACAAAAGACACAGTCCCTGCCCTCAGTAAGCTTATAGAAAAACCTCACTCTCATTCCTTTCTCAGAATACACAGACCTTCTCTCTAACTAGGAAGGCAATTAAATAATAGGTAATATATTAGGAAGAACATGAGCTTTCAAATCAGATAGCTCTGGATTCAAATCAGATAGCTATGCCTGGGCGTGTCTGGAGGAACACCTTTATCTTCTCTGATCTCCAGTCTCCCAGTATGAAAAAAAATGGTGGTTATGTTATCTCACTGGGCTAAATGCAATACCACAACATATAGAAGAGAATAAATACTAGCTCTCTCTCCACATAGTCTTCTCTATAAACAAATATAAAAATTCCTGCTAGATAATCAAGCTCCAGGAAACAGAAACATCAAAATTCTGCGTGGAAGAGAAGTTTCTAAGCTTAGAAGAAACAGAATAAAGTGTACAAGAAAGGAATGATCTGACCACATTAAAACACACAATTTAAAAGCCAAGAACAATCTGGAAAAAAGATATTCACATCAAATACAATGAAATTAATTTGTATGAAATAAGTCTACCAGAATTATTCAAACAACTGAACTGTTGAATCCACAGGAATTTTTATGATGAACATTCGTTTTTCAAATCCAGCATTGGGATTAGTTTTAAAGACCCTTTAAAAAATGTAACTTCGTGGATTAAACAAATAAATAAATAAGTAAATTACAGAAAATAGCAAACATACACCAATGGCAATGAAACCAAAGAAAGAACACAACTTTATACCACAATCTTTAAAAAATGGTGACCATAAAGCAGATGTTTCCAAGAATCTTCAAGATTTGGTGCATTTTGTGAAGCTGCTAAGTTCAAACTTCACATAAAGACGAGGAGGGGTGAGGCTGTGAATAAACCAAATTCTGAAAATTTCATTAAAACTCTCAAATTTATAGGAAGACAAATCCAGAAAGAGGGGGGTGGGGGATGTAGATGGCCCAGAGAAATGGAAATGCCCATAATACCGTAAGTTCTACCTTCGCCACATTCCTTCTGGTCAGAAAAGAAAAAATACAGATTTTATCATTTTGGTATTTTCTCTGCAAAAAGAAAAAAGCAGGAAAGGCCATAGACCATAAAAAATAGCAGCCAAGCTAAATAAATATCTCCAGCAATTATGATGAGTAGGAGAAGTGGAAGACAGGCAAGAGGAGGAATTGCCACGTGAAGCCTCACACACACCCACAGAGGACCAGAAGCAAAGTAGGGGGTGGCAAATGGAAACAGCTTCTAATGAAATACAAACAGGGGAAGCAACAAATGGCACTGACTCAAGGAAATCTGATGAGTAGTAAGAGAGAAGATCCAAAATCTAAGAATATCACTCAACCTTCCAAGATAACAGGTTACAGACCAACCAGGTAGTGTGACAATAATTCAAAATGCTTAGCAAAACCACAAAAGAGAGGGTTGAAGCCAAATCCTCCAGTAAGGCTACTACAGACAACCCTTCTTCCTCCCCATATATTCTCCACTGTCCCCAGATAGGTGATAAGCAGACACACTGCATGATATCCAGCCCTCAAAACAGTATGTCAGGAAGGAAAACAAATTCCTCTCTGATTGGGTAGGAAAGAAGGCAAGAAAAATTCACCAGCACCATGAAAAAGCAAACTGACCCAGACAGAGTGGGTAAAGCTTAGCTTGAGCAAGGTAAAGAGGCTGGCCTGGCAAATCCACAAACATACTACAAAAACAAAAAAGGCAGACAGACGGAGAAGGGAAGACAATATGCAAAAGACAGATGAAGAAAAACAGAACCAAGAATCAGAACAAAGCTCTCTAAAAACATTTCACACTACTGAGCAATTTAATAAGAATATGAATTAAACAAAACAAACACACAGTGACAAAGTGATATGGGAGGCTAAATAACTAAAACAACAAAAAAAGAACCCAAACAAAACCCTAACAGACAGATATATAGATACATATAGGAGATACCACATTACAATTGAGGGGCAGTTTGTTAACAAGTGAGAAATGGTTACGGCATCATTTACCAAATCTCCAACAACCAGTGAGTCATGTGACCAGTGAGTCACAGCAACCCAAATCCACATAATATGGATAGGACATAAAGGGATAGATCTAAAATGATTGTAAGAGACTACCTGCTATGGTCTGAATGTCATCCAAAATTCCTACGAAAATTAATTCCCATTGTGGTGGTATTGAGAGGTGTGGTCTTTGGGAAGTGATTAAGTAATGAGAGCTCCACCCTCATGAATGGATTAGTGCCTTGTAAAAGAATGGAGGGAAGTAGCTCAGGCCCTTTGCTCTTCTGCTCCTCTGTTCTTCTGCCATGTGAGGACACCAAGGTGGTGCCATCTATGAGGAATAGGCCCTCACCACACACTGAACCTGCTGGCACCTTGATTTTGGACTTCCCTGCCTCCAGACCTGTGAGAAATAAATGTCCGTTCTTTATAAATTACCCAGTCTCAGGCGTTTTGTTATAGCGACACAAATGGACTAGGACACTACATGTCAGGAAATCTCAGGTTTCATGGAACAAAAGTCATTTACAAGTATTATTCCAAGTATATAGACTGAAAAAGTAACCTGAAAAGCAAGTTAGAAAGAATAAGTAGAAAGCTTACGTGCGGTTCAAGAGGTCTTTCCCAGAATATAAAATGTGCACAGTTTTTATATTATTCTATGTATTTTTGCCATCTTAAAGGAAAGACAAGTTTTGATTTCAAGTGCACGAATTGCAGGTGAAATGTATCCATCACTAAATATTTAGGAATATCTTATAATATGCCACTTTTCCTATTTGCCGCTTGACCCAAATCACACAGGTTTTTTTCTGTCTTCTAGTAAATCCATATGTTTTTAATTAATACAAAATAAAGACCAATATTGAATAAATTATTCAACTGACTTCAAGCTATATGGATATAAAGTAAAGGCTTTTCCATTTAACATTTATTGTCATACCTTGCTTGCATCCCATTATACAGCACCAGACTTGACATGATAAATATACTTTTTCACTGGTTGGGCCCTTAAGGTGGTAAGATGGCTAAATTCCAGAAACTGTAAAATTACTCTAAAATTACTCAAGTTGGAACATTCTGGATTATATTCTACTGTACACATATATGTTTTCAGTGGTTGCTTTTGGGAGGTGGCGCTCAATCATTTACTTTTTTTTTTTTACTGGTCCATATGTTTTAAATACGCCTCTGTGAACAAGACTTTTATAACAAAGATATACACGTCCTCATGTGAAGAATACTGAAAGTGAGGAAAAGATAAAGTAAAAATCCTGACTTAGATTATTTCAAGTTTCAATCTCTTCTGTAAATAAATTGAGGCATGCTCCCAATTTTAAACATCTATGCATACCAAGCCTAAAATCATGACAAATGGTTTTGCAAAGCATTCAATTAAATTCAATTACAACAAATCCTCAAAATACAAACAAACATTTCAAGCAATTATCCCCACACAATGTACCAGAATGAGGCTGCATTCAGCCCAGGACAGAGCGCATCCTTTAACTGCTTAGGCCCTGCGTTCTCCAATCCACATACACACCTGAGAGCACACTCTCAAATCGCCACTGCTGGCCTCTCCTGTCAGTTCTAAGGTAGTACCACAGGGAGGTTCTAGTAGAGAAAGTGAAACCAAAAGCAAGGTGGATATTTACAGTTTTTTGGCCACCCAGCATCTATTTCACTCTCTTTCGTTAATGCTATAGAACCAAGTTAAAGGTTACCCCTTTATATATTGACCCCATGTTGTTTACTTCTTCATTCAGACTGACCATTAACTCAAAGCCCACGGATACCAAATTCAAATTGTTATATCAATTGCTTTAAACATAGCCCAAATAATGATATTTTCAGCCATTTACAGAGTGCCTGTTTTGCAAACCCTGAAAAACTGCACCCAACATCCACTAGCTATAGGTAAAACAAACCCTGAGCATGTAAAAGACTGTATATTGCTGCTGCCCTCCCCAATCTTGCTTCTCGGCAACCTGGACACCTAAGCCCCACTCTGAGTCCTCTTTCCCCAGAAAGCTCCCTTGACCTCTGCCCCTTCTGGGTGGAGGACACCTCACTCTCTCTGGAAGGTCTCTTGCTGTAAGGGACCTCCTCTTGCATGCAATCCTGCCAAAGCACCACGCAAATAAAGCTTATTGTGTTCTACTGCCATCTGATAGCCATGTCTTTTTTCTTGATCACCCCCAAACTCCTCAGATTCACCACAGTTAATTATTCACTGATACTCCTCTGAAAATCCACCCTTCTCCCCTCTCCACTCTTACTCTTAGTGATAAGAGGACTTCCCACACCTGTGGCTCAGGCTCAAGTTTAATCACATTCCTTTGGTGGCAGTGATTGGTTGAGATACGGCCCAACCAGAGCCTATGAGTTGGAAACAGACTTCTGTTGAGCCTTCTTGGAGGAAGGAAGACCCTCTTTTACATGGATTAGAATGTGACAAGTAAAGATTTAAAGCTGCTATAGCCATCATGTAACCAAGAGGAAATAGCCTATCTAAGGAAATGGAAACAAGAGATGAAAAGAGAGAAACCAGATCTGATTACAGAGAAGGCTCAAGTGACATTAGCCAGTCAACTTCCTATTCCTGCTTAAGCCAACTGTCAGTTGCAACCAAGGGAGTCTTCAGTTTTACCAAAGACAAGGTTGGAAAGAGAACAAAAGTACATCTAAATCCACATGAAAAAGCAGAATTATGGCCTCTGCAGGAAATGGGAGGTTTGGGTTTTTGATGGTAACATTTAACTCTTGAGTTGTGTGTCACCAGGTAAGCTCAAAATATAAATATTCCCATATATTCTCTACTAAAAATACAAAATGTTATCCAGGCGTGGTGGCGGGTGCCTGTGGACCCAGCTGCTCAGGAGGCTGAGGCAAGAGAATGGCATGAACCTGGGAGGCGGAGCTTGCAGTGAGCCAAGATTGAGCCACTGCACTCCAGCCTGGGCAACAGAGCGAGACTCAGTCCCAAAAAAAAAAAAAAAAAAAAAAAAAAAAAAAAATTCCCCATGTAAAACAAAGCTCTATAATCAAGAAAAGAAATTTTTTAAAGGAAAGCAAAGAAGTTTAAGACGTTGATAAAGATAAAAATTGAAGAAAGTGCCAGTCACGGTGGCTCATACCAATAATCCCAGCACTTTGAGAGGCCTAGGCAGGCATATTGGCTGAACCCAAGACTTCAAGACCAGCCTGGGCAACGTAGTGAGACCCTGTATCTATTTTTTCTTTTTTTTTTTAAGACAGAGTCTCACTCCGTCACCCAGGCTGGAGTGCAGTGGCTTGATCTCAGCTCACCGCAGCCTCTGCCTCCCAGGTTCAAGCGATTCTCCTGCCTCAGCCTCCTGAGTAGCTGGGACTACAGGCACATGCCACCATGCCCAGCTAATTTTTGTATTTTTAGTAGAGATGGGGTTTCACAATGTTGGCCAGGATGGTCTCAATCTCCTGACCTCGTGATCCGCCCACCTCAGCCTCCCAAAGTGCTGGGATTACAGGCGTAAGCCACCACACCCAGCCTCTATTTTTTTTTTAATTGAAAAAAAAAATTGAAGAAAGAACCAGATGGTGGTATAATGGTGATAATTTCTAATAAAGTATTTCTTTTCCTTTTCTTTTTTTTCCAAAGGGTCTGACTTTTAATCTCATGAAGTATTAAACAGGCTTTTTCCCATAAACCACATATTTATTATGAAAAGAAGGCAATAATTCAACAGGGCTATAAAGCACAAATTACACGATGAGAAACGATGTTTTAAATTATAGGCACATCATAATTAAAACAACATAATTTTAAAAATAAAAATGGTGGCCAGGCACGGTGGCTCACGCCTGCAAACCCAGCACTTTGGGAGGCTGAGGCAGCCGGATCACGAGGTCAAGAGATCGAGACCATCCTGGCTAACACAGTGAAACCCCGTCTCTACTAAAAATACAAAACATTAGCCGGGCGTGGTGGCGGGCACCTGTGGTCCCAGCTACTTGGGAGGCTGAGGCAGGAGAATGGCGTGAATCCAGGAGGCGGAGCTTGCAGTGAGCTGAGATCGCGCCACTGCACTCCAGCCTGGGCGACAGAGCGAGACTCCATCTCAAAAAATAAAAAAATAAAAATAATAAAAATAAAAATGGGGCCAGGCACAAAGGCTCATGCCTGTAATCCTAGTGCTCTGAGAGGCTGAGGCAGGCAGATCGCTTGAGTCCAGGAGTCTGAGACCAGCCTGGGCAATATGGCAAAACCCCATCTCTACAAAAAATACAAATAGCCAGGCATGGTAGCGCACACCTGTAGTCCCAGCTACTCAGGAGGTTGAGGCAGGAGGACTGTTTGAACTCAGGAGGCAGAAGTTGCAGTGAGCTGAGATCGTACCACTGCACTCCAGCCTGGGTGACAAAGCTAGACTCTGTCTCTAAAATAAATAAAATAAAATAAAAGTAAAAATGTATTCAAGTTAAATTTTTTCAGCAAAATACTATCTATGAAAGGCATTTGATTTACCAGATTAAGATTTCACCATGTGTTCTCAAAGACTTCTCCCGCCTTATAAAACATTTTCCCCTCTGGTTATGGCCTTAATTGCACCTAACCTTCATCACACCCAAACCCTTTACAAAGCACCTTTCCTTTGGGATTTCCATTTCTTCTCTATGGATTCCTCATTCCAGGGCAACATGACCAATGTTCCTACCCTTCTGTTAAAATTATTCTCCCTAAAATCACCAATGACTTGCAAATGACGAAATCCAACATTTTCTTTCCAATATTCCAGCTGCTTAACCTCTCAACTCTGGAGTCCTTCAGTGCCTCTTGGAATCTCTCCCTTCCCTCTCCTTCCATGACACCATGCTCTTCTGCCTCTAAATTGATATTCATTAATCTCTGTGCTAGTTCATCTTCCTATCCCTACCCTTAAATGTGTCATTCTCAACAAACATAGTCATAGTACTCTTGAAGAGTACTATATCCTTCTCCATTAAAGATCAGCTGGTAGCTAAAGAAGATAATTGTCCCTTACTGAGGGCTTTATGCTATAAGTTAAAAAGTCAATTTAGTAGCCTGAAAATAGCAAGGTTTTTTAAAGCAAAGTATTTTTTTAAGTACTATAAAGTCTGAAAAGTAATCTTCTTGAGAGGACAAACTATCCCAGAAGGAATCTGAATGGTTCAACCTTTGGGCAACAAAGGCTAAAGACCATACTGAAAACCATAAAGTTGAAACTGGGAATTACTAATCTCTGGATTAAAGAGGATAAAAATGAAGGGCTGGAATTAAAAAGGTAACAGTACACTCCCCACTCTCATTTATTCCCCTTGCCACACACACACACACACACACACACACACACACACACACACACACTCACCTACAGGGAGCTGCTCTAAATCCCAGGGCATCATTTTGTACATATTCATCTCAATCACGATTTACCTCATTATAATATAGTTAACTCTTCATCTTTATTACCCCTAGATTGTGAGCTACTTGAGAACATAAACTGTCTTTTTTCTTTTTTTTCTTTTTCTTTTTTTTTTTTTTTTGAGACAGAGTCTCGCTCTGTCACCAAGACTGCAGTGCAATGATGTAATCTCAGCTCACTGCAACCTCCGCCTCCCAGGTTCAAGGGATGTCTCCTGTCTCGGCCTCCCAAGTAGCTGGAATTACAGGAACCCACCACTGCGCCCAGCTAATTTTTTGTATTTTTAGTAGAGATGGGGTTTCACCATGTTGGCCAGGCTGGTCTCGAACTCCTGACCTCAAGTCTCCGCCCACCTCAGCCTTCCAAAGTGCTGGGATTACAGGCGTGAGCCACTGTGCCCAGCTCATAAACTGTCTTTTCTTTATCTGTCTATTCCAAGAAAACTAACACAGTGCTTGGGCACTCAGAATTCTTAGTAAATACGCATTGAATGGATGGAAGGGATGAACAGATGGAGGGACCAAGAGAAATGATGTGAGGGAGGAACAACACACCAGACTTGCTTCAGTCCCTGAAAGTGCCCAAGCACCTACAACAAACCAACAATTCCTTCCCAGTGTCCCTGTTACACACTAGAAAGATTCCTATGTATTATAAGGTTCATCATCTTCTCAAAGCCCAAGGCAAATCTGAGGTAACTGAGGACTTTGGATCAGTTACTACAGGGACTCCAAATCAGACTATGAATGAGGAAATTCTAGCTCAAATATCTTGATACTACGTAGACTACAAGAAGTATCTTATTTTGGCTGGGCGCGGTGGCTCACGTCTGTAATCCCAGCCCTTTGGGAGGCCGAGGCAGGCGGATCATGAGGTCAGGAGATCGAGACCATCCTGGCTAACATGGTGAAACCCCGTCTCTACTGAAAATACAAAACAAAATTAGCCAGGCGTGGTGGCGGGCGCCTGTAGTCCCAGCTACTCGGGAGGCTGAGGCAGGAGAATGGCGTGAACCCAGGAGGCGGAGCTTGCAGTGAGCAGTGATCGCACCACTGCACTCCAGACTGGGCGACAGAGCGAGACTCCATCTCAAAAAAAAAAAAAGAAGTATCTTATTTTACTAAGTTAAGTATATGCAGCTGTTGACCTCAAAAGAATATTTTTTTCTTCATTCTACCACTGGCTTTCTGTCAATCAACATTAATGCTGTCCTTTTCCAAATATTATTTTGAAATGGAAAGTTTGTCTTTTTTTTTTTTTTTTTTTTTTTTTTGAGACGGAGTCTCGCTCTGTCACCCAGGCTGGAGTGCAGTGGCGCGATCTTGGCTCACTGCAAGCTCCACCTCCTGGGTTCAAGCCATTCTCCTGCCTCAGCCTCCCGAGTAGCTGGGACTACAGGCGCCCACCACCACGCCCAGCTAATTTTTTGTATTTTTAGTAGAGACGGGATTTTACCGTGTTAGCCAGGATGGTCTCGATCTCTTGACCTTGTGATCCACCAGCCTTAGCCTCCCAAAGTGTGGGGATTATAGGCATGAGTCACTTCACTTAACTAGGTAAAATACCATGTTAACAACCATTGGAAATTTTAGTAACACAACGAAACAAAAATAAGAGAAAATCTGGCAAAAATATCATTTTGTTCTTTTTTTCAAAAACAAGTAGCGTTCAAATTACCAAAACAAATAAATTCCACCAATATTACTAACATATCTTAAATCTATTAAAATCCACCTTTTCAAAATTGATTTAATGTATGTCCAAACTGTAACTTGTTTGTCTGTGTTTATTTTGCAAGCATTAATTTGTTAAGATCATGAAAAACAAAGATAAACTAATATTTTATTAGCACCCACAATCACATATTCCTTCAAAAAAGCAGCTCAGATTTAAATTTTAAAAAACAACAAACATTTTTAACTTCAAACACACTTCCCCTCTGCAAAAATAAATAAATAAAAGCCCAATACAACCAATTAATATTACAATTTTTGAAGGAACTTTAAAATTTTTTTGTACTTTTCTTACAAACCAAAACACCAACCAGAAAAATAAAACTGAAAAAGCAAACATATGACCCAGAAGTTGCTTAACATATTTCCCACAATCTGTGAAGAATCAAAGATATGCACTTAACTTTAGCCAAACCAAACTATACTCCATTCTGATAGGATAGTTTTTTCTGGGGAGGAGGTAAATTCACTCACAGCCCAATCAAGGAGGCAATTTTGTGTGATTAACACCAGAAACTTCCAGATGCAGAGAAGTTGGGTAGAAATCCTCCCTCCACCACTCACAGTTACTTTTTCAACCTGTAAAGTTCTTAGAACACTGCCTGATACAAAATAAGCATTTTGCAGACATAGGGCTACAGCACACCTCTAGATCACTGCAGCTTAGCATTACCTGGAATATTACTGGAAATTCAGAATTTAAGGTCCAATTTCAGACAAGAGTCAGAATCTGCATTTTAATCATGATCCCCTTATAATTCAAATGTAACTTAAAAGTTTTAAAAAGTTAAAAGGTTGAGAAGCACAGCTAGAAAGCACTTTTATATTACGTTCTGTTATCTGTTATAATTAACTGTCTTTTAAAAACCCACTCTGTTGTGCAACTCGAAAAAGTTAACATTTATTTTTAATAAAAGGCAAAGCATTATCATGGGATCAACATTCCTCCATTAGTGATTTCTTGCCATACCTTATTCTAAAGCAGCAGCAACTAAGGCCAAAAGTTATAGAGGACTGCCATCTAGTGTTAGTTCATTTTGATGCACACACAAAATATTGCACCCCTCTTCTCCCACTGCCTTTCCATACTTTAAATAGCACATTTGCTTAAAACAGTGTTGGGCTTTAGTTTTGTTTAATTCCTTTATTGAGACATGATCACCAAACAATAATTCCATAAGATGCCATATGAAATAGAGGAAAGTAGAAAACAAGGATTTTTAGGTTTCTTTTTTAAATAAGATCAACTACAGGGAAGTTTTCCAATTAAAAGAATCACCCACTCCCTCCTAGAAAGGTGCACATTAAATACACATTAAAGACATCAAGCTTAGAAAGTGGGTTTTCTTATGAAATGTACAAGTCTTGGAGTCTTACTTTCTTCTTCCTAAGTTCTATACTTTTTACAATTTATTTATACAGTATTTAAGGAAGAAAGCTACTTTCATATTGGAAAAAAACATTTTACAAGTGTCTGACTTAATAACTCAACCTCTCCACTCTATCCTAAGGAAATAATCAGAAATGTAGATAAAGATTTATGTAAAAAGATGTTCATTCATAGCTTTGTTAGAAGCGTCGGAACCAGAGTGACTCCATCTTGAATAGGGCCTGGGTAAAATGAGGCTGAGATCTACAGGGCCGCATTCTCAGAAGGTTAGACATTCTAAGTCACAGGGTAAGACAGGAGGTTGGCACAAGGTACAGGTCACAAAGACCTTATTGATAAAATAGTATGTGGTAAAGAAGTCGGCCAAAACCCACCAAAACCAAGATGGCGACCAAAGTGACCTCTGGTTGTCCTCACTACTCATTATCACTAATTATAATACATTAGCATGCTAAAAGACACTCCCACTAGTGCCATGACAATTTACAAATGCCATGGCAACATCAGGGAGTTACACTGTATGGTCTAAAAAGGGGAGGAAACCTCAGTTCTGGGGAAATTGCCCACCCTTTTCCTGGAAAACTTATGAATAATCCATCCCTTGTTTAGCATATAACCAATAAATAATCATAAAATAGCCAATCAGCAGCCCTCAGGGCTGCTCTGCCAATGGAGTAGCCATTGTTTTATTCCTTTAGTTTGTTAATAAACTTGCTGTCACTTTACTCTATGAACTTACCCTGAATTCTTTCTTGTTTGAGATCCAAGAACCCTGTCTGGGGATATGGATCAGGACCCCTTTCCAGTAACATTTTCCTGGCCAACCATGAAATAACGGTATGATGGAGACTACTGACCCTAAGGATATAAACTGCAGAATCCACTGGCTGACTTTAGAGGCCCAACTTAGAAGATTTAAAGTCTCTCCTAAGACGGAATGGGTTAAAGGCCCCTCTTAAAAAAAGGTGAGGATTCTTGACAAACGGGTTTGACACCCAACTTAGGAAGGTTAGAGTCCTTCTTAAGATTTAGGGGGTTAGGCCGGGCGCGGTGGCTCAAGCCTGTAATCCCAGCACTTTGGGAGGCCGAGACGGGTGGATCATGAGGTCAGGAGATCGAAACCATCCTGGCTAACATGGTGAAACCCCGTTTCTACTAAAAAAAAATACAAAAAACTAGCCTGGCGTGGTGGCGGGCGCCTGTAGTCCCAGCTACTTGGGAGGCTGAGGCAGGAGAATGGCGTAAACCCGGGAGGCGGAGCTTGCAGTGAGCTGAGATCCGGCCACTGCACTCCAGCCTGGGCGACAGAGCAAGACTCCGTCTCAAAAAAAAAAAAAAAAAGATTTAGGGGGTTAGAGGCCCCTCTCAGTAAAATCCCTTTGGTTAAAAATGAATTTGGCATTATGGGATGTTAACCGCTATTCTCTTTGGATTAATCTGCCTTGCACTCTTTGCTGATGGCTGTGGGTTACAGGATTAGGCACGTATGGGATCACCAGACATGGGCAGCTTTTCTTTCTCACCAAAAGGGGAAACTGGAAAGCTGAGGGGACTGCTGGAAAAGATCCCTTAGCGACTGACAAGCAACCACCTGAACTTTTGTTTAGTGTCACTGCAATGGGTGGGTCTTTCTCTGGCTTCCCTGAGCTCCTCATCTTCCCACCCCACTGCAGGCAATGCTTTTCTCCCTTCCCTTTCCTCTCTCTCTGTGTGCAAGCTGCTTGAAGGAATGGTAAAAATCACTACCTCTTGCAATGTTTTAATTAATGAGAAAAAGGGTTTGTGAGGCTGGTCTTAAGCTATAAGACCATAAAAGGAGTACCTCTTTATGACATATAAGCCCGCTGTTCAAGCCAGCCCAGCAAACTAGTCAGTTACAAACTTTGCTGCAGGTTCCTGAAACAAACAAACAAAAAAACTGGATGAAGTCTCCTTCCTGTCTTGGTTTATGTCCTGGGGAGCTTGACCTTTTAAGTACATGGCAGTACTTTCTCTTGTTCTCAGCCAGGACAGGAATTTTGGAGTTTATGTCAGAGCTAGCTCTAAAAATTATCTCAAGCAGTTAAAAGCCTTTGCAAGCTCAAAACTGACTGCTCTAGGCTCCTTCTGGGAAGGGCAATGGAAACTGTCCAATGCTGTAGCTTCGTAACTAAGGCTTATCGGTTTCACCTGTGAGGTTACTTTTGGTAAAGTTCAAAAGCCAGAAATATTGCCTGTTTGGCCTGGTTAAAGTAGAGTAACAAGAGGCTTATAAGGAATTTTTTTAAAGGCACTATGGTTAAAAGTCAGCTTACTTAAAAGCACATATCCAAGTTATATGTACATTTTAAAGGCCTTTATGTTTTTTTTCCTCTTCCCGGATTGTTTTTTTCTGGAAAAGGGGATTGTGTCTTTTCTTGTCAGTCAACTGAATTGTTTTTCTCCATTTTGTCTTCTTGACACTCTTGATGCACACGAGAGGACCTAAGATAATATCTAACAGCTTGGGACACCTTAGGAAGAATGGAGGAGGTACTGCAGACCCCATTTTGGGAGGGAAAAAAAGGACTTCTGTTTCCCTCATGGAACCCCAAGAATTGAAAATAGATAGATCCCTCTCACATTTTTTACTTTTGGGGGTATTAGAAATTACTTCACATTATGAGAGATTTCATGTGTAATAACTAGGTGGGAAATACACTTTGGGGGATAGCTAATGGAAGTTATGGGGGGACACTCAGCTTTTTCCATGTTTGGATCAGAGAAGCATGCTCCTGGCCACCTAGAAGGTATGAAAATGTCCCCATCCCCTACTGAGAGATAAGACTCCCATGGGAGATGGACTGATACCCATCCCTTTTTTGGGATCCAGGATCTGGTATAAAAATGGAACCCTTAATTTTGGGGGATCTGTTTCGCCTTGCACCTATACCTATTTATTAGGGTTAGAAACTGAATGCTTTAAAGGGAAACTTAGAAACTGGCAAATGAAAAATCTTACAACTACTGGATCTTCTTTTGTCTGTGTATTTATATGTGTTGTGTGTGTGTTATGTTTATACATATATATATATAAGTTCAGATTAATTGGTTTAAAAATAATAAGCACTTAAATATTGTTAAAAAAATTAAGACTATAATGCCTTTTAGTTCACGTGACTTAAGTAATCTTTGGGAAATAAAAACACAGCTTTAAGATTATTAGTAAAATAAAGACATTTGGTCTAAATTAGGCAGGTCAGATATTAGGTTTGATAAATGCTTTAAGGTCATAAACTGCTTCTTTGACTCTTGAAAATTGTTCAACTTAACTACTGTGGAGCCATTAGATTTTAAGTAAGGCCTGGGGACATGTGGAGTTAGCCACATCCCCTAACTATACATGAAAGAGTCAGACATTATCTGCACTTCGGTCTGGTGCCCTAGGCTCCACACTTGGTACATAATTAAAATCATGTACTCACCAGGTTTTTCACCAAAAGTTAAGTTTCTAAGAGTTAACAGTGTAACATGTAATTGAGACTACTAGAGAAGCAGTTTTATATGCAAGGTATGTAAGGAAAATGAAATGTGCTCTTGAAAAAGGATTATAAGAAGGCATGGGAATGTGGATTTTTTTCTTTTTGCCTACTTTACAAGGTTAAGGGATTATTTTTTGTTTTGTTTTGTTTTGTTTTGTTTTGTTTGAAACGGAGTCTCGCTCTGTCACCCAGGCTGGAGTGCAGTGGTGCAATCTCGGCTCACTGCAAGCTCCACCTCCCAGGTTCCCACCATTCTCCCTCCTCTGCTTCCCGGGTAGCTGGGACTACAGGCACCCGCCACCACACCCAGCTAATTTTGTTTTTGTATTTTTAGTAGAGACGGGGTTTCACCATGTTAGCCACTATGGTCTCGATCTCCTGACCTCATGATCCGCCCGCCTCGGCCTCCCAAAGTGCTGGGATTACAGGCGTGAGCCACTGCGCCCAGCCAAGGACTGTTTTAAGTTAGACGGGAAAAAGCCAAAGGTTTGAATAAGTTGTGGAAGGTCGGTGAAGAATTAATCTCGTAAAAGACATTCTGTGCATGAACATATTGGCTAAAGTTAAAGGTGTATTATTCCGTTTTTCCATAAATTGAACACTGGAATAAAAGCACAACAGGTTTTTCTCAAAGCACTGATCTGCTTTCTAACAACAACAACAAAAAAGGTATAAAGGGTTATATACAAGGTTTATAAGAATCTTATGATCAAACTAATTAAAATTGGATCGTTTCGTCCATAAGGTTTTATCAAGAATTGGGTTTGACATCAATAATGTACTAATGCAAAGATGAAAACTGGCTTTCTGTCTCAAACAGGATTTTCAAGTTATATTAAAAACAATAAAAGATTTGGCTGAGCGTGGTGCCTCATGCCTGTAATCCCAGCACTTTGGGATTTCCAGGTATAAAGAAGTATATAGAAATGTCTCACCTATTACTCTCTAGAGGTTTCCTAGGGCTATTAGGTTCAATTTCTCATATTAGAAATGTCTTGCCTATCCTTTAGTCCCATCTGCTGGAGGCTCCTTGCACCCTTCTTGCACTTTGTCCACTCTGGCAGCTCCCCTGGAGGAGATCTAAGTCCCTCTTGGCACCGGCATGCTGGTACAAATCCCACGGCAGGATCCGCCCTAAGCCATATGAGGTGAGCACGGAATCACAGATAGGACCCACTCACTCCACACAGCAGTAGTGCTTAGTACCACTCACACAAGCAGCACCACAAGTAGGAGTGCTTGTGATCATTCACACGCACATTCAGCCCCTCAATATCGCAAGCAGCAAGGAAATACTTTGTCGCCTTTATGATGTGTCTTACCTTGCTCTGTGCACACAGTTACCTGGTTGCCGCAGTATGTGATGATCCTTTCCCCCAGGTCGCCAGCCAGTTTCTTTCTGCATTGCTGAGAGTCTGGTTTTATTCGTCACACCGGGTGGGTCCCCAGTCTGTCACCCTTAGGCTACCGCAACAAGGCAGTGGGACATGTCTCCCCACAAGAGGCAACCGGAGACCCGTTCTCCAGGGGAGACCACCAGATTGTTACAAACAAATGCTTGTTCCTCTGTGCCGAAAAGAAGAACTAGCGCTCAGATAAAGAATTTTCTCGGCTGGGCGCAGTGGCTCACACCTGTAATC
This sequence comes from Macaca nemestrina, assembly GCF_043159975.1. Classification (NCBI taxonomy): domain Eukaryota; kingdom Metazoa; phylum Chordata; class Mammalia; order Primates; family Cercopithecidae; genus Macaca; species Macaca nemestrina. The sequence continues at coordinate 103,751,761 of NC_092128.1, read as the reverse complement.
CTAGCACTTTGGAAGGCTGAGGCGGGAGGATCACGAGGTCAGGAGATTGAGACCATCCTGGCCAACATGGTGAAACCCCGTCTCTACTAAAAATACAAAAATTAGCTGGACGTGATGGCATATGCCTGTAATCCCAGCTACTCAGGAGGCTGAGGTAGAAGAATTGCTTGAACCTGGGAGTCGGAGGTTGCAGTGAGCCAAGATCACACCACTGCACTCCAGCCTGATGACAGAGCAAGACTCTGTCTCAAAAACAAAAAAGAATTTTCTCAGCAAGGTAATTTTGTATCTATAGAAGGGTGCGACTCGCAGATGGAGCAATGGCAGGAATACACCTGAACAAGGGAGAGGAAGGGATTCTTATTCCTGACGCAGGTAGCCCCTACTGCTGTGTTGTTCCCCTATTGGCTAGGGTTGGACTGCACAGTCTAAGCTAATTCTGACTGGCTATTTTAAAGAGAACAGGCGTATGAGCCAGAGTGGCAGGGTGAGCAGTTTGGTGGGAAAGATGGTTATGGAACAGGTAACTAAAGGTGACTTAGGTCAGAGCAGGCAAACAGGGTGACTGAGGTCAAAGCAGGTGACCAGGATAAATCAGGACAGAGCAGGTGACCAGAGGAACAGATGTAAACTACTGATTAAAACTGGTGGAAAAGGCTATTTACTGAAACTACAAGGAAGTTAAACTTTAAAATGGAGGTCAAAGAACTGAACATACTGACAGACTGATTCTTTGAAGAGAAATTTAGAACTCACTGTATCCAACAGGGTTAACTTGATCTGATAATAAAATTAAAAGTACACTGCAATCTGTATAATAGCAGTCCCCAACCTTTTTGGCATCAAGGACCAGTTTTGTGGAAGACAATTTTTCCACAGACCAGGAAGGGGGAAGACTCGGCACATTACGTTTATTGTGCACTTTATTTCTATTATTATTACATTGTAATATATAATGAAATTATCGTACAACTCAACACAACGTAGGATCAGTAGAAGCCCTCATCTTGTTTTCCTGCAACTAGATAGTCCCATCTCGGCATGATGGGAGGCAAGGACAGATGATCAGGCATTAGATTTGCATAAAAGCACACAACCTAGATCCCTCGCATGCACAGTTCACAATAGAGTGTGTGCTCCTGTGAGAATCTAATGCACCCGGATCTGACAGGAGGTGGAGCTCAGGCTAATGCAAGCAATGGGGAGTGGCTGTAAATACAGATGAAGCTTTGCTCTCTCACCTCCTGCTGTGCAACCCAGTTCCTAACAGGTCATGGACCACTACACGTCTGTAGCTCGGGGTCTGGGGACCCCCGCTATATAACATTTGATGTGATCTAAAGAACCACTGTTATGCTATCAAAAAACACTTTTATTTGGCCAAAGCACTTTTTTCTCATGTCATAATTTTTTTATGATGTATGGAATTTAGCAATTTGCTTCTTGGAGATTCGGTAGGGGAAAGTGAATTGAAAATAGCTAATTAAACAAGGGAGGCCTAGGTTCCCGAATCAGGTCAGACATTTTTTCAAAGAACAGTAAAAATCAGTTCTAAAAGCTGAGGAAGCACTTCACTGACAGACTCTACTCTCATCTAAATTTCTCTCTTCATCTTACTCTAGATACCTCCTTATTGTTCAAGTAATCCAAACATTCCTGTTACTCGAGCAGTCCTCCCACCTAACCAGGGGTTTTGTTTCATATCACTTCAGTTATGCAAAATATTTATTTGCACATCAACACCAAAAATATCCCTGATGCTGCTTGGTATACTCAAATTCAACTATTCCTTGTCTTTGGATGTATTAATACAAAATAACTGAGTTCACACAAACAAATCATACTTCCAAAATAAAGTCATTTTCTCATGTTGCTAAGGAAAAATATAATCCAACAGCTAAACAATAAACTCATAAAACATGAGTTCAGGAAGAGCTAAGATATTATAAAATCCCTAGTTACATGCTCTGCTGGTGGCACAGGAACAGATACATACACACAGAGTCACACAATCACATGGGTAAGTGTCACCACCTGGCTTCCTATCCTCAATCCAGCACCACCAGCTCCTCTACCACCCTGTCATGGTGCAGGGAGAGAAGGTGGTTTGGAAATAAGAGCCCTCCCATGCCAACAGCAAGAGTGTACACAAGCAAGCACCAAGCCCTGGTGATTCTGGAAGCTCTGAGACTGAGTGGACATAATGAGGGTGGCCTTTGTGCTAATTAGAAAAAGACACCCCTCTGCCAAGGTGGGAGGAACCCAGTCTCACTGAGCCAGTACTAGATAAAGGTGATGTCTTTGTGAAACATAGAAAAATCACCCCTTCCTCTGGGTAGGTTTACTCCAAGCCAGAAAGCATGGCTTGATGAGCAAGATCAAGTCTGTATTTCAGCCCCACATTCCCCACTCTTCCAGCTGCCCTGTGCAGAAACAACCCACACAACCCTGTGCAGCAGCCCTGGATACGGGTAGAGTGGAGAGAGGTGTTTGCAGCTTTATCCTGCCTGTAGCAGGTAGAGCAATGATTTCCCGTCAATGAGGTCAACCATTTTTTCCACTGAGAGAGACAGTCAGGTATCACAGTTCCAACACACACAAAAAAAGCTCAGTTTCAGTCAGCTTATACATAAAAGAGAAAATCTGTAGAAAAGGCAGTTTTAGAAATGTTTCTATAGACCACATAAAAATGTGCTGGTTATATAAAAATCAAAGACATCCAATGTTTAAAGTTTTCTTTTTTTATTACTTTGATTGGGTATTTGGTCTCCCATCCAAGTAGTAACCAGGCCCGACCCTGATTAGCTTCCAAGATCAGACAAGATCAGGCACGTTCAGGGTGGTATGGCCATAGACTTGCTTGGGCATTTGGATACAAAGGTTTCAATAAAATGTCTATTTTAACTCTTTCTGAGAGTCAAACCACTTAATCCTCTGTTTTATATGACCAAATATTCTAAATCTGTCACTTGAAATAGCATACTCATGATTAAAAGCAAATTACCTTTTATACCACCAAATGATCCATAGGTCATATTGCAGGCTGTTCTCTGAAGATTATGTTCATACATCAATTTCATCTGATATTGGTTCCCATGTTCCACATTACCCAAAGTTCCTAAGGAAAAGAAAAAGGATTACTTTGTATTTGTGTACACTAAAAAGCTTAATTTGTTCTCATCCACTACTCCAATTCTAAGTAATTCAATTTTAGGGAAATTATAATGGCAAAGCACTAAAATATTATGTATTATGAAAAATTAGCATACTGATGACACAGAAAGCCAGTACAGTTAAAACAATTTACATCTCAGCTAAACTACACCATAAGACAAAATACTACCCTGGAGGACATTTTATATTCTATTTTTATTAGACAGATTATATCTGAGTAAAGTGTAATTATTTAAATAACAACAAAACCCTCTAATTTCAGCTCTGAAATAAATAAGTTATCTGCATTTATAAACACTAATAGAGCAAAGAAATGACTCAAAGTGTCTAAGAAAACAAAATCCCCAATACTTTCAAGCAATTAATGTTCCTGCCCCAACTCTCAAAATACTCAAGCCCCTAATTATATTCCAATTAACTGAGAAATTTTCTAAGCTTCCCTCAAGAAGTAAATAGGAAATTTTTTTTCTTCTTCTTCTTTTTTTGAGATGGAGTCTCATACTGTCACCCAGGCTGGAGTGCAGTGGTGCGATCTCCGCTCACTGCAAGCTCCACCTGCCTGGTTCACGCCATTCTCCTGGCTCAGCCTCCCAAACAGCTGGGACTACAGGTGCCTGCCACAACAACTAGCTAATTTTTTGTATTTTTAGTAGAGACGGGGTTTCAACGTGTTAGCCAGGATGGTCTCGACCTCCTGACCTTGTGATCCGCCTGCCTCAGCCTCCCAAAGTGCTGGGATTACAGGCGTGAGCCATCACACCTGGCCAGAAAATGTTTTTATTTGAAGTCTGCCAAGAAGAATCTCCTTCCAAACACAGAAAAATACTCTGCATTTAATAGACTGCATGTGCTTCCTTTCTAGTTCTTTCCAAATGAGAAAAGAGTATTTGTCTGTATTTTATAGATATAGAGCAAGAATATTATGATTAAAAGATGTGTTAGAAAGCAAAAGGATTCAGAAAGCAACTTTCTCCATAAAGAATCATCATTCGTTAATCCAAAATGTAAAGTTAAGGAAAAGTTTAAATTATCATAAAGCAAATGCAATAGTCCTCAAACTGGGTAGTACTCAATCACTAAAAACATCTAAATACATATGTATGTTACTTATTTATTTATAAATTTATATAGGAGCATTTATTTGTTTTGGGTTTGTTTATCCAGAAGAATTTACCAACATACACTGAGATTGTAAGAATATATTTTTACTTCCATTTCAGAATAGAAGCACCCTAAGTTCAAACAAAATTTACAGAAATTTCCCCAAAATTACACAGTACTCAAGGTAGAGAACTGAGTATTCAAACCAGACCTTTAGAACCTAAACCAAATCTTTAGAACCAGGCACTATGTATTGTATCCTGCTGCCCAGTTGTCCACCACTTAACAACTTTCAGGGAATGTGGTCCTCGCACTCTGTAAAGATTTTACTCTCCATAGATCCTGTCAATGACAATTTCCCCAAAGAAAACAGTTTCAAGAATATGTCTTTTCCACTGCAGGGTACCAGAATATGCCACCTCAAACAGGACTCTTTGGCATATGGATTATTTTGAGCTAAAGGTCATAGGGAACTAGCCAGAAAAGCTCTATAAACAGGTCATCATTTAAAAAAGAAATCTCCATTTATTAAAAAAAAGTCTCCCCCACCTGTATCAGGAAGAGGCGTACCCTTAGCTCTTTTCAGTGGAGAAGGCCTCAACTTAAATCACCGTAACAAACTTTACTAAGCAACCCCTGTTTACCACACTTTTTCTGGTCACCTTCCCATAATTTGCCTTCTGTGTAAAGAAGCCCAAAACCCATTTTCTTTCATTTCACCTAAAATGCTATGTTAGCCCAAGGTCCAACTACCCTTTTGAGTCACTCATTGTGGAATACTTCCATGTGTACATGAGCAATGCATATGTTAATAAATTTCTGCTTGTTTTTCCTCTTGCTAATTAGTCTTTGGCCAGTCTAATTTATAAAGCCCCAGCTGGAGAGCCTAAGATGAGTAAAGATTTTTTTTTCCCTCCCTTTTGCCTTTCTCAGCCTGGCCAATCATAGTAGCTGACATTCAGCCAATCATAGGCAGCCAAGTGATGAGACCATGTTCAAGCAAAGTAAATGCTGAGCTGCCAGGAATTAAGCTGTTTCTGTACCTCACTTGCATTGTCTATCCATAAATGTTGCCTGCTCATGTTGAAGAACAGAGCACTCTGAACCTCCTCTGGTGGTTGTGAGGGCTGCCCAACACCTGAGGTATATTCTTTGCTCAATTAAAGTCCGTTAAATTTAAATTGCCTTAAGTTTGTCTTTTAATACTCAAAAGAAGAAAAATCATCATTGGAGGATTTCTTGAAGGAGAATCATTTCTATTCAGTTCCATGTTCCATGCCCCCTACAAGTGGTTAATTAACAGTAGTGTTTTGTTTTGTTTTGTTTTGTTTTTTGGAGACAGAGTCTCACTCTGTTGCCCAGGATGGAGTTCAGTTGCTCTATTTCCACACACTGCACTCTGACTCCTGGGTTCAAGCGATTCTCCTGTCTCAGCCTCCGGAGTAGCTGGGATTACAGGCACCCGCCACCACACCCGGCTAATTTGTGTATTTTTAGTAGAGACAGGGGTTCCCCATGTTGGCCAGGCTGCTCTCAAACTCCTAACCTCAGGTGATCCACCCACCTCGGCCTCCCAAAGTGCTGGGATTATAGGCGTGAGCCACCACGCCCGGCCAACAATAGGTTTTATACACCAATAGAATAAGAAACAAAGATAAAGGCTTAAATTTGCCTGCTGATCTTGATGGAGGATGAAGGCTTTCTGGATTCTAAATGGTAGTAAAATCAGTGAGGTGCCAGGAAGCTGAGGAGGAAGCACAACCAAACCAGCCACACGGGTGAGGGAAACACATACGGTATAAACCTGAAGAGAGTTCTAGCCTCCAAGAAACCAGAAAAAGCAGCTCCAGGAGTCACCTGGTTTATCCCTACAGAAATTGCAAATTCATTCTGAACTGTTAAATCAAGGTTAGCCCAAAGCTGCCTCCTTACATATTTTAAGTTCAGCCTAAAAGTTTCATCTGTACATAGTGAACTATAACATTAATGGAGGTGTAAACAGACTGTAACCTTCCCTTGTGCCAATCATCGAGTTTTGGTCAAAGGTGGCCAACTGATCAAACTGTGTTCAAATGGGTTGAACGCTGAGTTGTAACCAATTTAGCTGTTTCTGTACCTCATTCCATTTTCTGTACATCTCTTTCATTTTTCTGTCTATAAATCTTCTACTACATGGCTGCACTGGAGTCTCTCTGAGCCTACTCTGGCTCAAGAGGCTGCCCAACTCACAGATTGTTCTTTGTTCAATTAAATGCTGTTAAATTTAATTTGGCTAAGGTTTTTCTTTTAACAGATGGTGTCAGAAGTGGGATCCAAAGTAGAGCTTCTAACAACCCCCACGAGAGCTGAGTGACCAAGCGAGGTACCCACTAGGCCTATTGTGCCCATTGCTCTCTCACAGCAACTGGGGATCATGGTAAGTTCTCTCTCAGATTCAGAAGCTCCACATATTTGTGTTTTGAGCTCTCCAAGTTTCTTTGAGCAAATTTCTGATCCAGACTGGGTTTGGAAGTCATGGCAGAAACTGGACTGGGTCTAGGATCAGACTGAATCCAGTAATTATCTTGTATCCAGTTGGGGGCTTCTTATATCTGACTAGGTCAAAAAGAAACTGGTAGTAAATGGAAATATTGCAGGGCGTATAAACTTTGGCTTTTGGAAATTTGCAGAAATTTCTGTGTTCTACTCCCTTTGTTTCATTTTTCTTGCACAATTAGGTAGGGAAAAGTCATTGGCTAGGTTGACCAAGGAGGTCTGAGAGCCAAAGCCAATATTTGAGGTAAAAATGGGAACTTTAGTTTCTGAAGAACTGAGTACCTTCCAGCTTACATGTGCATAAGTATTAGGCCCCAGCAGCAGCAAAGTCTTACAGAAATGGCAAAATCTTACTAAAGATAAGTTACAAATGTGGAGTGTTCCAAATGAACAACACTGCACCAAAGATGTACATTTGAAAATGAAGCTACCCCAAAGAGTCTCATCTAGGGATGCCTATTGACCTGCAGAAGCTTCTAAAATTTTTCAATTTTTTTTCTTTTTTGAGATGGACTCTCACTCCATTTTTGTATTTTTAGTAGAGATGGGGTTTCACCATGTTAGCCAGGATGGTCTCAACCTCCTGACCTTGTGATCTGCCCCCCTCAGCCTCCCAAAGTTCTGGGATTACAGGCGTGAGCCCCCGAGCCGGCCAAATTTTTCAATATTTTTATTAAAAGACTCTTTATTAAAGGTAAATAAAAAGCTTAAGCAACTAATTGATAAGAAAAATTAAATGTGCTAATCTTTTGGCTTAGTTACTATCCTGACCCAAAGGTGAAAAGAAAGCTATCCTAGACAAAGTGTTCATAAAAGGCATGCCCTCAGGCAAAATAGGCTTGCTTCTTTTTCAGATGCAACCACGCTGAGTCCAGGCATAGAGGATACTTTCTTCACCCTATTCCTTAATGGGCTCCACTCTTAACTCAGTAATTTTAGCTAACAAACAGTAGCTAAATTAAGAACACCTATTGAACTAAAATATGACTTCCTGGAATTTAATTGGCTATCTTGAAACTCTTCTATAAAAGAAATTTACATCTATTAAGGAAACTACCATTTTTAAGGATGTCTGCCTGTGTATATTAGAAACTCTTACCATTGTTTTAAATTGGCATAAGTCATATCTTTGATTAAGGTGTCTTTCTGGCCATCTTGTCTTAACTGAATTTTTATGGGAGCACCATTTTTTCCTTGGTTTGAACAAATGATGATACAATATTTAGGCCTAAAATCTTAGCTATGTACTTACGGAATACAATCTTTGTTGTTTGGCCTAAGAGTTGTTATTTTAGAAATGCAAATTTGTTGCCTGGTTAACAATTGCTTAGGGCAATGAAACAAGTAACTGGAAGATTAATAGACCAAATAGGGAAAAGAAAAACTATTTAAAAGCTGGCAAATGAAAATCTTTCATGTCCATGTGTGTTATGCGTCTGTGATAATATTTGGTAAATAAAGCTAATTCTAAAATTGTTGCTAAAATAGGAATGGCTTCAAAATTATCAGTTAAATATAACAAGATATTTGTTTGACTGTGAGCTGTTTTTGGTTTAGAGCCTCTGGATTTGGGGGTCTGCGTATACGGACATGACGAGGTCAAGAGGCATGTTCTTTTTTTTTATTTAGAGAGAGTCTTCCTCTGTCACCCAGCCTGGAGTGCAGTGGTGCGATCTCGGCTCACTGCAAGCTCCGCCTCCTGGGTTCAAGCCATTCTCCTGCCTCAGCCTCCCGAGTAGCTGGGACTACAGGTGCCCACCACCACGCCCAGCTAATTTTTTGTATTTTTTAGTAGAGACAAGGTTTCATGGTGTTAGCCAGGAAGGTCTCGATCTCCTGACTTCATGATTCGCCTGCCTCGGCCTCCCAAAGTGCTGGGATTACAGGTGTGAGCACCATGCTCAGCCTAGAGGCATGTTCTTAGTACCTAGACCACCAGCTACAAGCCAGAACCAAGCCCAAAATGCTCCCTTCTCCCCTACTTTCCTGCTTGCCTACTGGCTATTTGGGGAGGGGTTGAATCCTCCAGATACACTCTTCACAACTCTGTCTTCTGTTCTGACCTCTGCACCTGGTATGTCAGGACTCAGAGAGGCCTTGACCTTCATAGGCCTCCTGAGTAACACAAGGCTACCTGGCACCCAGAATGACTAAGGGAAAATATTAAGGAGGGTACCTGTGTCATACTTTCAAAATTCTTTTCAGTAATTTAAAATCTTCAGGTCATGTTACGTTAAATTAAGTAATAATCATAAAATGTCTGAGTCATTTGTAAGTTAAAATATTGAAATATTAATTATTAAACATTAGTTTGTCTATATACGTTGACATTATGTTTATATGATACAGAAAAACTACATATATTTAGATCTGTTGAAAAACAATAATTTGAACAACAATCTTTCTAAAAAGATATAAAAATAGTTTTTATCTACAAATACTGATATAAAATTAGTTCAAAATTATTTTCTAGGGTTTTCATCAGAAATTAAGGTTACTAAGAGTTAAAATTTTAGACAGATTTGATAAATTTATTTATGAGATTTTATTAAAATTAGCTTTAGTATTTATAATACACTAACAAAAAAGTAAAATTTGATTTCTCCTTTGAACAAAAATTTTGTGCAGCATTTTCATTCATGCGTTGAGTAAACTGCAAAAAGGAAAAAAAAAAAAAGGAGAAAGAAGAGACGGGTTCATCATGCTGTCTTAGGTCTTATAATTGAAAGACTGAGTCTCCTCTATCAAAGAGTACAGGTTTATTATTTTTAAAAAAAAAAAAGAGTCTTGTAAATATCACTTTGGCTAAATGAATGACCATTATTTTATGGTGACCTGTGATCCAATCTTAGTCAAGTGTAATAAAACCTTTGACAATTTGATGGGCTTCCCAAAATCAAATTTCAGGTCAAAATTAAGTCTCTTTCAACATCTGGGATGCTACAGAGGGCACCTGAAGCAGCCAAAAGAGAGATAAACAGGATTATTTGAAAGGTTAAATTACACGGGAAGCACTGTCAAACAAGAAATGATCTTTAATCTTCAAGTTATATTTTAATGAATATGTTACTAACATATGTTCCAAAATTATATGAGATTTCTAAAATTTTAGTATGTCTGGGCATATGCTATCAGTCACATTTATGGCTATTATATTAAGTTATTGTAGGCCATATAAATGACAAAATTTCCTTGTCAATTATGTCTTTAACTATAATCATTGAAAGTTATTTCCAGAGTTAATTGCTTAATTTTAATGCAGTTACTGAAAACTTTACAAGCACCTAAAATCCTAGAGTATCGTATCTTTAAGGAGGTGCATGAAAGGATAGAAAGGACCCCGACGAGCACTCTTGAATATGGGTTTCTGGTAACTTTAGGATCATATCATTTGGATGGGGTAAGAATTCCCAGAACTTAAGGCTGAGCGCAGTGGCTCACGCTTGTACTCCCAGCACTTTGGGAGGCCGAGGCAGGTGGATCACGAGGTCAGGAGTTTGAGACCAGCCTGGCCAACACAGTGAACCCCATCTCTTCTAAAAATACAAAAATTAGCTGGACGTGGTGGCAGGCACCTGTAATCCCAGCTACCCAGGAGGCTGAGGCAGGAGAGTCGCTTGAACCTGGGAGACAGAGGTTGCACTGAGCTGAGATCATGCCACTGCACTCCAGCCTGGGCAACAGAGCTAGACTACAACTCAAAAAAAAAAAAGAATTCCCAGAATTTTAATGAACAGACTGACTAGTTTATAAAACTGCAAACCCAAGCAGGACAAAAAGATTCAACACTAAGAAAATATTTTGCCAGATTTTCATTCTAAACCAGACAGTACTGAAATTGTTTATATATATGCAATGTGAACGAACTCCATGATCCAAGTTAAATTACCTAGAACTTTCAGTTATCGGAGGTGTAAATCTAAACTGGAGAAACAACTGTTATTTAAGAGGACATTAAGTCCAACATTAAGCATGGAGTCATGGAGAACCTGGACAGCCACCTTGTGCTCCCTGAGTCCTTAAAGTTTTTGTCATTAAAAGCTCTGCATTCTATGACTCATCATGGAAGAGATAAAATTATCCAAATTACAAAATGTATTAATTGGAAGATGGCTGAATAGGAACAGCTCCGATCTGCAGCTACCAGTGTGAGAGATGCAGAAGACGGGTGATTTCTGCATTTCCAAGTGAGCTACCTGGGTCATCTCACTGAGACTGGTTGGACAGTGGGTGCAGCCCATGGAGGGCAAGCCGAAGCGGGGGTGGGATGGGGGGCGCATCACCTCACCTGGGAAGCGCAAGGGGTTGGGGGATTTCCCTTTCCTAGCCAAGGGAAGCCAGGACAGATTGTACGTGGAAAAATGGGACACTCCCGCCCAAATACTGCCCTTTTCCAATGGTCTCAGCAAACGGCACACCAGGAGATTATATCCCACGCCTGGCTAGCTGGGTCCCATTCCCACAGAGCCTTGCTCACTACTAGTGCAGCAGTCTGAGATCAACCTGCAAGGTAGCAGTCTGACAAGGGGAGGGGCGTCAGCCATTGCTGAGGTTTAAGTAGGTAAACAAGGCGGCCAAGGGAAGCTTGAACTGGGTGGAGCCCACTGCAGCTCAGCAAGGCCTGCTGCCTCTGTAGACTCCACCTCCGGGGGCAGGGCATAGCTGAACAAAAGGCAGCAGAAACTTCTGCAGACTTAAAAGTCCCTGTCTGACAGCTCTAAAGAGAGCAGTGGTTCTCCCAGCATGGTGTTTGGGGTCTGAAAACAGATAGACTGCCTCCTCAAGACTGCTACTCTCCGAGTAGCCTAACTGGGAGACACCTCCCAGGAAGGGCCGACTGACACCTCATACAGGCAGGTGCCCCTCTGGGATGAAGCTTCCAGGGGAAGGATCAGGCAGCAATATTTGGTGTTCTGTGATATTTGCTGTTCTGCAACCTCCGCTGGTGATACCCAGGCAAACAGGATCTGGAGTGGACCTCCAGCATACTCCAACAGATCTGCAGCTGAGGGACCTGACTGTTAGGAGGAAAACTAACAATCAGAAAGGAACAGCATCAACATCAACAACAACAACAAAAAACCCATCTGTAGGTCACTAACATCAAAGACGTTGATGGTAGATAAAACCACAAAGATGGGGAGAAACCAGAGCAGAAAAGCTGAAAATTCTAAAAACCAGAGTGCCTCTTCTCCTCCAAAGAATTGCAGCTACTCACCAGCAATGGAACCAAGCTTGGCAGAGAATGAGTTTCACGAGATGAAAGAAGTAGGCTTCAGAAGGTAGGTAATAACAAACTTCTCGGAGGTAAAGGAGGATATTCAAACCCATGGCAAGGAAGCTAAAAACCTTGAAAAAAGATTAGATGAATGGCTCACTAGAATTAACAGTGTAGAAAAGACCTTAAATGACCTGATGGAGCTGAAAACCATGGCACAAGAACTACCTGACACGTGCACAAGCTTCAATAGCTGATTCGATCAAGTGGAAGAAAGGGTATCAGTGATTGAAGATCAAATTAATGAAATAAAGTGAGAAGATAAGTTTAGATTAAAAGGAGTAAAAAGAAACGAACAAAGTCTCCAAGAAATATGGGACTATGTGAAAAGCTCAAATCTATGTCTGACTGGTGCACCTGAAAGTGACAGGGAGAATGGAACCAAGTTGGAAAACACTCTGCAGGATGTTATCCAGGAGAACTTCCCCAACCTAGCAAGGCAGGCCAACATTCAAATTCAGGAAATAGAGAATACCACAAAGATACTCCTCGAGAAGAGCAACTCCAAGACACATAATTGTCAGATTCACCAAGGTTGAAATGAAAGAAAAAATGTTAAGGGCAGCCAGAGAGAAAGGTCAGGTTACCCACAAAGGGAAGCCCATCAGACTAACAGCAGATCTCTCAGCAGAAACTCTACAAGCCAGAAGAGAGTGGGGGCCAATATTCAACATTCTTAAAGAAAATAATTTTCAACCCAGAATCTCATATCCAGCCAAATTAAGCTTCACGAGTAAAGGAGAAATAAAATCCTTTACAGACAAGCAAATGCTGAGCGATTTTGTCACCACCAGGCCTGCCTTAAAAGAGTTCCCAAAGGAACCACTAAACATAGAAAGGAACAACAAGTATCAGCCACTGCAAAAACATGCCAATTTGTAAAGACCATCAATGCTAGGAAGAAACTGCATCAATTAACGAGCAAAATAACCAACTAACATCACGACATGATTAAATTCACACATAACAATATTAACCTTAAATGTAAGTGGCCTAAATGACCCAATTAAAAGACACAGACTGGCAAATTGGATAAAGCGTCCAGACCTATCAGTGTGCTGTATTCAGGAGACCCATCTCACATGCAGAGACACACATAGGCTCAAAATAAAGGGATGGAGGAAGATCTACCAAACAAATGGAAAGCAAAAAAAAAGCAGGGATTACAATCCTAGTCTCTGATAAAACAGACTTTAAATCAACAAAGATCAAAGGAGACAAAGAAGGCCATTACATAATGGTAAAGGGATCAATTCAACAAGAAGAGCTAACTATGCTAAATATACATGCACACAATACAGGAGCACCCAGATTCATAAAGCAAGTTCTTAGAGACCTACACACAGACTTAGACTCCCAGACCATCATAATGTGAGACTTTAACACCCCACTATCAATATTAGACAGATCAACAAGACAGAAGATTAACAAGGATATCCAGGACTTCAACTCAGCTGTGCACCAAGTGTACCTAATAGACATCTAAAGAACTCTCCACCCCAAATCAACAGAAAATACATTCTTCGCAGCACCACATCACACCTATCCAAAAATTGACCACATAATTGGAAGTAAAACACTCCTCAGCAAATGCAAAAGAACAGAAATCATAACAAACTGTCTCTCAGACCACAGTACAATCCAATTAGAACTCAGGATTAAGAAACTCACTCAAAACTGCACAACTACATGGAAACTGAACAATATGCTCCTGAATGACTACTGGGTACATAACAAAATGAAGGCAGAAATAAAGATGCTCTTTGAAACCAATGAGAACAAAGACACAACATACCAGAATCTCTGGGACACATTTAAAGTAGTGTGTAGAAGGAAATTTATAGTACTAAATGCCCACAAGAGAAAGCAGGAAAGATCTAAAATAGACACCCTAACATCACAATTAAAAGAACTAGAGAAGCAAGAGCAAACATATTCAAAAGCTAACAGAAGGCAAGAAATAACTAAGATCAGAGTAGAACTGAAAGAGATAGAGACACAAAAAATCCTTCAAAAAAATCAATGAATCCAGGAGCTGGTTTTTTGAAAAGATCAACAAAATTGATAGACCACTAGCAAGACTGATAAAGAAGAAAAGACAGAAGAATCAAATAGATGCAACAAAAAATTATAAGGGGGATATCACCACCAATCCCACAGAAATACAAACTACCATCAGAGAATACTATAAACACCTCTATGCAAATAAACCAGAAAATCTAGAAGAAACTGATAAATTCCTGGACACATACACCCTCCCAAGACTAAACCAGGAAGAAGTTGAATCTCTGAATAGACCAATACAGGTTCTGAAATTGAGACAATAATTAAGAGCCTACCAACCAAAAAACGTCCAGGACCAGATGGATTCATAGCTGAATTCTATAATAGGTACAAAGAGGAGCTGGTACCATACCTTCTGAAACTATTCCAACCAACAGAAAAAGAAGGAATCCTCCCTAACTCATTTTATGAGGCAAGTATCATCCTGATACCAAAGCCTGGCAGAGACACAAAAAAAAAAAAAAAAAAAATTTAGACCAATATTCCTTATGAACATCGACACAAAAATCCTCAATAAAATACCAGCAAACCGAATCCAGCAGCACATCAAAAAGGTCATCCACCACGATCAAGTCGACTTTCATCCCTGGGATGCAAGGCTGGTTCAACATACGCAAATCAATAAACATAAATCCATCATATAAACAGAACCAATGACAAAAACCACATAATTATCTCAATAGATGCAGAAAAGCCCTCTACAAAATTCAACAGCCCATTATGCTAATAATAAACTTATAAACTTCATGCTCAAATAAACTAGGTATTGATGGAACGTGTCTCAAAATAGTAAGAGCTACTTATGAAAAACCCACAGCCAATGTCATACTGAACGGGCAAAAACTGGAAGCATTCCCTTTGAAAATTGGCACAAGACAGGGATGCCCTATTCAACATAGTGTTGGAAGTTCTGGCCAGGGCAATCAGGCAGGAGACAGAAAGAAAGGGTATTCAATTAGGAAAAGAGGAAATAAAATTGTCCCTGTTTACAGCTGACATGATTGTATATTTAGAAAACCCCATCGTCTCAGCCCAAAATCTCCTTAACATGATAAGCAACTTCAGCAAAGTCTCAGGATACAAAGTCAATGTGCAAAAATCACAAGCATTCCTATACACCAATAACAGACAGAGAGCCAAATCATGAGTGAACTCCCATTCACAATTGCTTCAAAGAGAACAAAATACCTAGGAATCCAACTTACAAGGGATGTGAAGGACCTCTTCAAGGAGAACTACAAACCACTGCTCAACGAAATACAAGAAGACACAAACAAATGGAAGAACATTCCATGCTCATGGATAGGAAGAATCAATATAGTCAAAATGGTCACATTGCCCAAGGTAATTTATAGATTCAATGCCATCACCATCAAGCTACCAATGACTTTCTTCACAGAATTGGAAAAAACCACTTTAAAGTTCATATGGAACCAAAAAAAGAACCTGCATTGCCAAGACAATCCTAAGCAAAAAGAACAAACTGGAGGCATCACGCTACCTGACTTCAAACTATACTACAAGGCTACAGTAACCAAAACAGCATGGTACTGGTACCAAAACAGAGATATAGACCAATGGAACAGAACAGAGTCCTCAGATATAACACCACACATCTACAAACATCCAACCTTTGACAAACCTGACAAAAACAAGAAATGGGGTAAGGATTCCCTATTTAATAAATGATGCTGGGAAAACTGGCTAGCCATATGCAGAAAGTTGAAACTGGATCCCTTCCTTACACCTTATACAAAATTAATTCAAGATGGATTAGAGACTTACATGTTAGACCCAAAACCATAAAAACCCTAGAAGAAAACCTAGGCAATACCACTCAGGACATAGGCATGGGCAAGGACTTCATGATTAAAACACCAAAAGCAATGGCAACAAAAGCCAAAATTGACAAATGAGACCTAATTAAACTAAAGAGCTTCTGCACAGCAAAAGAAACTACCATCAGAGTGAACAGGCAACCTACAGAATGGGAGAAAATTTTTGCAATCTCCCCATCTGACAAAGCACTAATATCCAGAATCTACAAAGAACTTAAACAAATTTACAAGAAAAAAACAAACAACCCTACCAAAAAGTGGGCAAAGAATATGAACAGACACTTCTCAAAAGAAGACATCTATGCAGCCAACAGACACATGAAAAAATGCTCATCATCACTGGTCATCAGAGAAATGCAAATCAAAACCACAATGAGATACCATCTCACACCAGTTAGAATGACGATCATTAAAAAGTCAGGAAGCAACAGATGCTGGAGAGGATGTGAAGAAACAGGAACGGTTTTACACTGTAGTTGGGACTGTAAACTAGTTCAACCATTGTGGAAGATAGTGTGGCAATTCCTCAAGGATCTGGAACCAGTAATACCATTTGACCCAGTGATCCCATTACTGGGTATATACCCAAAGGATTATAAATCATGCTACTATAAAGACACATGTACACATATATTTTCTGCAGCACTATTCACAATAGCAAAGACTTGGAACTAACCCAAATGTCCAACAATAATAGACTGGATCAAGAAAATGTGGCCCATATACACCATGGAATACTACATAGTCATAAAAAAGAATGAGTTCACGTCCTTTGCAGGGACATGGATGAAGCTGGAAACCATCATTCTGAGCAAACTATCACAAGGACAAGAAACCAAACACTGCATGTTCTCACTCATAACTGGGAATTGAACAATGAGAACACTTGGACACAGGGCAGGAACATCACATACTGGGGCCTGTCATGGGGTGGAGGGCAGGGGGAGGGATAGCATGAGGAGAAATACCTAATGTAAATCACAAGTTAATGGGTGCAGAAAACCAACATGGCACATGTATACCTATATAACAAATCTGCACGTTGTGCACATGTACCCTAGAACTTAAATTTTTTAAAAAAAAAAGGTATTAATTGGTGTGGTGACTGTTCCATATTGCTAAAATAGTTTACAACCAATGTTTGCTTTGTCAAACCCATATTCCTGGAAAGACAACCAAAATTTCAGGTACATTTCTGCTAGCTGATGAGCCATTTAAACACTTATAGAAAGATTTCATTCAATTGTCATTTTCAATGCATGTTTTCTGGTTGTATAAAAGCTTTCCCATGCAAGAGGGCTGATAACATTAGCTCTATTTGTCAAAGTATATTTTCATCAGGTAAAGAAAGCTCTTCTCAGTCCACTTACTGAGGAAAATCAATCCCTTCAAATTCTAGAACCCAAGATTGAATCTTCTGAGAATACCAGAGAAAGGCTGCCCTTAACATCTACATTGCAGCAAAACTTTGCGACCTTGAAATTTTGAGCTAATAATCTCACAACTCAAAAGGGCCCCTCCACTCTTGGAACTGTATACACATTGGAAATCTTAAAGTAAAGCTAAACAGGAAAGTTTCTCCCCAGAAGAAGATGGCATCCATGATACAGACAGCTTTTTCTCAAGATCACGGATCAAGACTTTTCTGCTATCAGGAGAGTTTTACCTATTTTTTTCTTGCTTATGCTTCCATGAGCAATAGAAGTGAAAAGAGGGTCTATTGTGTGCATTCACAGGGTATACTTTCATTTGTGAAGGATTTTGCAGCCAGCCTTATACATGGATAATCTTATGCCACAATAGATAAAAGATGAAGGCCTAATGCGGGTGAGAAGGTGAGAAATTTTAATGACACATTTGTTGCCTCATAATCAGTCAGAAACAGGACACTGGTCCACTCCTCTTAACCTACATCATAGGTTAAAGAGAACATTTCCAATAAGTCTTCATTCTTCTAAATAGGCATCATTTGTTAGGTCTCCTTTTCCATGGTTTGAAGTAAATGAGGTAATGATTAGAAATTTATCCCTCATGATAGGCTTTATAGCAGATTCTACCCTAAAGGCTACAATCACATAATGGACTTTATATTCTCTTATGAAAGTTATGCTAAATAATAGAACTGCTCTAGATTACTTACTGGCTAAATAGCAGTATCTGTGCACTTGCTGGCATTTCTTGTTGACCATGGAGAAATGCATCACATTGGGCATTATAGAGATTCAGTTGTAGAGGACTAAGGAAGAGACTGTTCATTTAAAACGATCAGACTCTTTATCTAGCTCATTCTTTGATCTATTTAATTTTAGTTGGTTTGGTTCATGGGGACCCTGGCTAAGAAGCATGCTCCAAACTCTAGGTATTATCCTTCTGATAGTCAAAATAGTAATCTCCTTAGTGTGCTATATTCTCTCAAAAGTTTTAAATGTTTGCATGCAGCCATCTCTAGAGTGCCACATGATCTCTCTTCAACTAGGACAAGAGCTTAAAAAGATGTGTGACCATGAGGGTACTGTAACCTATGAATGACATCCTGAGATCAGAAACCCAAAATTGATGTTAACTGAGAGTAGAATTAAGGCCCTAAGTTTTGGTCACACTTACCTATGTGAGAATCTGACTAAAAGGGTAAATTTTCTAAATCAAATTATGGAAGGCCATTGTTTTGGACTAACCTCATGCACTAGGTCCCAACAGACAAGACCAAGACAAAATGAAGTCACTCACGCTAAATGTGACACAATCAAACTAATATCTCAAGGAAACACATAGCTCCTAGAACAGACCAGGTTTTGTTTTTCTCCTATAAACAGGACATTCCAGCATAAGGAAGTACCCTCTACTCTAACCTTTACAAAAAAAAAAAAAAAAAACCTGAATTCCTTGTTCCAACCTTACAAAACTCACTGTTCTGCTATTTCCCAGTGGGTTTTGAGATGAAATAAGAACATTTACGATGGTGATAGTGACATCAATGACTAGTTTTGGTCAATCTCTCAAAATTGAGAGGATGACCAAGAGGGGAAAATTGTTAAATCAAGTTTAGCCTAAAGCTGCCTCCTTACATATTTTAAGTTCAGCCAAAAGGTTTCTCTGTACATAGTGAACTATAACCTAAACGGAGGTATAAATAGACTGCAACCTACTCTTGTGCCAATCACTGAGTTTTCGCCGAAGGAGGCCAATTGTTCAAACTATGTTCAAATAAGGTAAACATCAAGCTGTAACCAAGTTGACCGTTTCTGTACCTCATTCCATTTTCTGTATATCACTTACCCTTTTCTGTCTGTCACTTTCCTTTTTTTGTCTATAAATCATCTTCTACCATTTGGCTGCGGTGGAGTCTCTCTGAGCCTACTATGGTTCAAGAGGCTGCCCAATTCACAAATCATTCTTTGCTCAATTAAACTGTTAAATTTCATTTGACTAAGATTTTTCTTTTAACAACATCTACAACCAGATCAATCCCTCTGAATAAGAAAAGCACTTATATACATGCCTGCTAGCCAAAATGCAAGCAGGAACATTAGGAACTCATGTCAATGAACATAGGTGTCAGCAGCCAATATTTAAACAAACTTGGCATGAAATGACATTAGGCTTTGTGTAAAAACTCCAAATGCATTGATACATCTTAAATTTCGGGTAATAGCACTTTAAAACTTAATAATGCAACTATGGAGAAAAACACAATTTTCCTTAGATAACTACCTTGGAATAAAATAAGTATTTGGAAATCTAATATTTCTGACCATTTTCTCCCTAAAAAGGCATCAGTGACATAATATTAAAGTTATTTACATAGGTTTTACCCTGGGATATATGGACTGAATATAGCATATACGATTATAGTCTACATAAAATTATTATAAAGTTTCAATTCAAAAATACATGAATATTCAAACATTTATGCAACAGGCCTTACTTAAACAAGATCTGATTTAAACCAAAAAATTCTCTGGAAAATCAAAGGTCACTTTGACAACAGTTTTCAGTGCAATTTCAGGTAACTGCTGAGCAATCTAAGGACGTTAAACGCAAAGCCATTACAGATTAAGTAAAGGTGCACTGCATTAAATAACCAAGTTAGATTACATAAGCCTGTCAAAAGTAAAGAACCACATCTTTTTTGCCCTCCTCATGGAAACCATTAAAATTCTATAAATATGTCAGATGCTTACTAAATGCTTCTTGAGAAGTACACATTTTTTTGGAAAATAATATTTAAAACAACATAATCAGTATGGCTTACACTCACACATCTGTAACCAATTATTCAGAAACTGAAGCCCATCAGAAAGAAATCTGAGATGCCATGTGATGCTTTCTCTTCACCAGAGTATGATAAGATAGGCCAACTTCAGGTCAGCAAGACCCTGTTTTTTCTCTATATTAAGCATACATTTGATGACACATAACCCACCAAAAAGAAGTTAGCAAAATAGCCTCTGACTATTAAGGGTTGTTAGGTATGTCCAGGAGACTGACCTTAGAAGGTCTCCTCTGGTTTGCCTCAAAGCTTTTTTAGAAAACAAAAAATATTTGAGAAGGGAGCAGTTGAGAAAAAGGATGTCAAGTTCAGCTCACACGTTTATCTGCTGACACTAGGGGTTTCACTTAAATTAGAAAATATTTGTGCTTCCCCTGTTACAGTAAAAGCTAGGTAAAAGTTCAGTCTGGAACTTCAAGAAATATATTCAAGAGAACAAAAACATTAACTTCCCATGCTTCTCAATGTAAGCCAAGCCAGGAAAAACATACAAATTGTCAGCCCACAAATATCGAAAGAGGCTGAAGAAATGAGAGACAGAAGGGAAGTGAGGTGGGGCAAAAGAGAATGTAGTTTGGACAACTCTTGGTGCCCAGAGAATACAAAGCTTTTAAATGAACACAAAGAATAAAAGAGCAATAATATCACCATTCCCATAGCAAATAACTTTCTTTTTCAACACTTACTTGAAGGAGGATACCAATGTGCCAGGAACAAATTGTCACCTACTATGCCAGTTTCTTTCAGTAGGTTTTTTTGATAAGTACACATTTTATCCCTTGTCTGTGCTCTAAGCCCCAGTGGAACTCCAGAGGCGTCTCTTTCTGGCCCATAGTTGGAGCAAGACCAGGGAAGGCCTAGTGTCTAATCAAATTTCTAGTTTCTAAGATACCCTCCTCTCTGCCCTGCTTAGCACCCCCCATGGAGCCTTCAGAAGGAACTAATTCCCAAAGAAGTATTCTGGGTAACTATAACTGTAGGCAAGTTCTCCTCCATGGCTTGTGTATCCCACTTAGAAAAATAACAGGCTTACGGTCAAAAACAGAGGAACAACTAGACCCATGCAATAAAGTAACCTATATCGTATGCTAATACCTTCTCCATTTACTCCGGCATACTAAATAAATGCCCTGTCACTAGGAGGAGCAACATGAAACCATGTCCTTTACCATAAAATCAATGACAGCACACTTTATCAGGCCTCTGACATAAACAGAGTGGGAAATAAAATGATAGTGTAACAGAGAAGGGGATGAAAACAGCACATGGTGAAGAATAAAGAAAGTCACTGTCAGTTGCCTCAGCACTACCCAGAAATTTGTTCATTCATTCATTCAGCAAGTATTTACTGGATGTCCACCACACACCACGCCAGGTTAGCAAGCCTGCCTTAGAAATCTGAAAGATCTTCACCCTGAAAAGAGACTGCCTAAGAATTTCCAACTCAGTGAGTAAATATGCATCATTACTCAAATTGAAAGCAAAATACAAAGAAAGCCCAAATCAAGAGAATAAGTCTGAGAAATCCAAATCCTAGAAGCTAACATTTACAGCAAGCTCCAAAGGAGAGGATCTCTGGTATACGGAACAGCCTCACAGACACTTAGTTTTCTCATACCCATAAAAAAATGCCCCCAACACTGACATCCATTAAAATAACTCTCAACTTGAACTAAACTTACCTAATAACTGAAATAAAAATTTTTAAGTTATATCTTACATTTAATAAAGGCCAAAATAAAATATAATGAAAACCAAACCACATACTATAATTTTAATAAAAACCAAACCACATACTATACTTGTACCCACAGAACCATGTCAGAGAATAAAACCTGATGAAGTCTGACTAAGTGAAGACAACCAAAAACCAAGAAATTGGAACTGTAAAGAGAAAATACTTGAGGTTCACCAAAGAAAATGTACTTCAAACCACTATGACTTAGCATCTAATCAATTTTGTTATTGTAGAACATTTCTTAAGACTCAAGTGTCCTAAGTACCCAGAATTGGCCTATATTAGTCACAGGCAATCCTCGAAACAATTCTGGAGAGGCAGGTGATTAAGAGGAATCCTCTGCTAGAAAGATATGTATACACAGAAATGGTAGACCATGAAAATGTAATAGTCTAAGTATCTGAAAGAATAAATGAAAAATGGGAAAATGCTAACCAAGACAAGAAAATATTCAACTAAATGTTTTGTGTTCTCTACCAAGTCGGCACTAGGGAATATCTATTCTTATATAACATTAAGCCCAATTTGTAATATAAATTCTACATTGGTAAAAATGTTTCTTACCTGAGACAGAGTAGACACAAAGTTTTCTAGAATGTAACACAGCCAAATGTAGCATTTCAGTACCTCTGAAAAACAGAGAAAGTTTTTAAAGTTTTGCAATATTAGTTTTAGATATAACCAAAAAGTTGTAAAATAATTTCAAAAACATCTCATAACCACAGCCACTGTGAGTAAACAAAACAATTCATTAGATAACATTCTAAACTGAAAAATAAATATAATGATAAACAACCAATCTGACAACCCAGAGGCTCAAGTACTCTGCCTCAAGGCACCGCCTTCAGATTGAAGCCAACAGAGCTTCCAACAAAAAGGTCAGATCTCAGGTCCCTCCCTAAGTGCTATTTCTTTCAATAAAGAAATCCAAGTTCTAGTCCTGGCTTTCTGACTAATTCACCTGTGACTTTGGGCAAGTCACTTAAATCTCCCTGAGCCTATTTCTCATGAAAAATAAAAGGTTCAATGAAATGAAATAAAATAATGTGAAATCATCTTGTAAAGGTTAAAACATCACAAAACACCAACCATTGTTAGAAGTAGCATATATATCACTTCCATCTCTGAAATTTTATTAAAAGTATTGAAAATATTTCCATTTGGACTAAATCTCAAATAGAAATAAACTACCAATATCACCACTACGATTCCCAGCCTATCTCAAGTGGTTTTCAGAAACAGTAGCATGGCACAGTCTAGAGATCCTAAATTCAGTTTTCAAGGATCAAGCCAGGGGTTGTTAATGAGTAAAGGGTGTAAATGGCTGTGATTAACTGGAGACTGAGACCAGACTAAAGGAGGTGGCTATTACTTGGTTCTGGGCTTGTGGCCAGAGCCCCACATTTTTCAAGAAAAGCCAGAAAGCAGGGGTTTTATGTGAAATCTCTTGGTTCTTAAATGTTGACAGCTCTTTTAAATTTAAAATACTAAGCAGGTAGCCAGGTGTAGTGGCTCACACCTGTAATCCCAGCACTTTGGGAGGCTGAAGGGGGTGGATCTCCTGAGGTCAGAAGTTCGAGACCAGCCTGGCCAACATGGTGAAACCCCGTCTCTACTAAAAATACAAAAATTAGCCAGGCATGGTTGCAAGTGCCTGTAGTCCCAGCTACTTGGAAGGCTGAGGCAGGAGAATTGCTTGAACCTGGGAGGCGGAGGTTGCAGTAAGCTGAGATCACGCCATTGCACTCCAGTCTGGGTGATGAGAGTGAAACTCCATCTCGAAATACAATACAATACAATACAACACAACACAATACAATACAATACAATACAATACAATACAATACAATACAATACAATACAAAGCAGGCTCACATGTACAAGCAGGCCTCCAGTGTGCAACCCCTGATACAGACTCTGTTCAAAATTGCAAGGACTATAATCGAAGTCTGCAGACCTAGATGGGGGTTCTGACTCTGCACCTTACTGTACGTATGATCATTTAAACTTTCAGAGTGTTAGTATCTTATTTACAAATAAGAATCTTATTAGATAACATCTGTAAAACATTGTTAAAATTAATATATACTCATAATTTGCTCTACTAGTAGAAAATGCAAATATACATGACTATCACATAATCAGTATCACCTTTGGAAATTTTGTATATGTGCCCTGGACATTCAAAATGAGTTTTCCACCATGCTCAGGAAAAGAGCATGATGTCACAGAAAGGCCTAGTATTCTATCTACTTATTAACGTTAACTTCCTCCCCTTCCAATGTGATCACATAGATGAGGGCTAGACTTAAAGACTACTATACAGAAAGTTTATTGGCTGTGTTTCAGTTTTTTTAATGGTAAGGTAAAAACGGTTTTCAGAGGGAAGAATGCTTTTGTCTCCTTACTTTGTAAATCCATCACATCTAATATGTCCCAGGTACATGATAGGCACCTAATCATCATCTGCTTTTAGATGAAGTAGACATTTACCAACCACATCAGTCACAAAGCATAAAAGTCTCATCTCATATCCTAGCCTAAAGCATCTAAGCTACAGCTTCCCAACAGAATAAAACATATCTCACTAGAAGAGGGTGAGTGGTTGTTTGGTTTTCAAGCAGGAGTTAGGGCCCTGACAAATGGCCCCCGGGGCCAATAAATTATGATAAACAAATGCAGAATGCCAAAATCCAGAGCTTAGGGCACTGCCCAGATTTAAAAAGGCAAAAGGGAGCTCAAAAAGAGGAGGCAAATCAACTCTGGCTACTTGATAAGTGTTCATCATACTTTTAAATGATTAAGAAATGCAAGCTTAATTATAAGACAGTTTGTGTATGAAAATAAGAGGATCAGCAATATAATCAGTAAATAAAAAGCAGACATATTACCCAAAGTTCAAACTAATAAACGTTTTTCTAAAATAAATTAGATTTAAGAATAAAGTACTTTGAAACAAAGCTCTTGTAGGGGGAAGACTTACTTCTTAGGTTGAACTGACTTCTTTCAAGAAACGATAGGGTCTCTCTACCCCAAATAAGTATTCATTTTAAAACCTCAACGCTATGAACCAAAAAGTAATGGTTATCTGCTACTTCATCTAATTATAAATGGACACTTATATAACTTTAAATAAGTAGATACTTCTTATTTATTTCTTTATTTGGTTATTTTCAAAAGCTTATCTCTTTGTCTTTAAGCTTCTGATAATGTCAGGCATCTTAAGTCTATTACTATTAAAAGGCCCTAAATTATTATATCTTAAATGTATAGCTTCCACATAAAAAGCATGCCATACATGAGAAACACCTAGGTGACAATATCCAGAAAATATATTTAATTCATGGATGGTCTTCTTTGAAAAATGCACAAAAGTGACCCAGCAAAGGATTGACATACTCCAAGTAAAATACCAGAATTAGTGGGCTTACTTACGAAACAAACTTTCCTACTTCCACTTGAAGTACTGGATCTCGTAGATCCACTTCTAGAAGCAAATCTTCAGCTTGAGCTCCATCTCCTGTTTTTGCAGGATGGGGGCTAAAGATCCTTAGGTATCCCATAAAGCTACCCACAATTATTTTATCTGTAGAGAGTTTTTAAAAAAAAAAAAAAAGAGGAAGAAACAAACATTAGCAAATCTCTTAAGAAATAAGCTTTCTAATGTGTAAAAGATAAATCTAAAAATTAAAAGAATTCAGTCTTGCTTTATATACAAAGGCCACTGTGTCAAAGAAGGTATAATTAAAGTGTACTTATTTTAATAACACACAAGCTTTCATAAATAGCTTTACATCCCTACAGTCAAATGTACTAACATATTGCATTTTTTCCTAAACCTTTATTTGGTATCGAAGTCATAATTTAACTCAATCAAAGCAAGCTCCTTTATCAAAGGACTAGTAAAATGTTGTAAACTGATTCCATCATAGAGGCCAACTCTATAACTGGTTATGGCTGTTGAAAACACTGTATTAAAAAGGATTCTGAGTTGTCACTAGATAGAGTGCCTTGATTAGCAATGCCTCATCTTAAGTACAAGAAGGGGAAATGATAGAATGGGTGTTATAAGTTAAATTGTGTCCCCCCAAAAAAAGGTATGTTAAAGTCATAACCCCAGGTACCTCTGAATGTGACCTGATTTGGAAACAGAGTCTTTGCAAATGTAATCAAGTTAAAATGAGGTAACAGTTAATTAGGTGTGTGATTGAACTCAATGTCCTTTAAGAGGACAGAACAGAGACAAAGAGGGAATGCCATGCAAAGCTGGGTGCAGTGGCATGCCTCTTTAGTCCCAGCTACTTGGGAGGCTGAGGTGGAAGGATTGCTTAAGCCAAGGAGTTCAAAGCTGCAGTGAGCTATAATCGTGCCACTGTACTCTAGCCTGGGCGAAAGAACAAGACCTTGTCACTGGAAAAAAAAAAAAAAAAAATCGCTGGGTGCAATGGCTCACGCCTGTAATCCTAGCACTTTGGGAGGCCAAGGCAGGCGGATCACCTGAGGTCAGGAGTTCGAGACCAGTCTGGCCAACACGTTGAAACCCTGTCTCTACTAAAAAATTATCTGGGTGTGGTGGCGCACCTGTAATCCCAGCTACCCAGGAGGCTGAGGCAGGAGAATCGCTGGAATCCAGGAGGTGGAGGCTGCAGTGAGCCGAGATAGTGCCACTGTACTCCAGCCTGGGTGACAGAGCGAGACTCCATCTCAAGAAAAAAAAAAATCCTCATAATAACCCTATGAGAGAGGTATAATCTTGGGAACTTCAATACTGGAGACTTACAAGGTCTCTAGAGTCATGCCCATTCCTGTCCCCACTAAAAGCTTGTTTAGTTCAACTCTGCCTGCATTTGGGAAAGCTATCTTACATTCATTTCAGTACCTTCTGTACTTAAATTTATCAGTTTCCTGCCACTTGTGGCCAAAAAAAAAAGATAACTGATATAGAAATGAGCACTAAAAAATAAACTGCAGGCATGAAAACATGCAAGCATATTTGGAATTGGTTCTTTTTTTTTTTTTCCTTTGAGATAGGGTCTCACTCTGTTGCCCAGGCTTGAGTACTGTGATGCAATCACAGCTCGTTGCAGCCTCAACCTCCCAGGCTCAATTGATCCTCCCACCTCAGCCTCCTGAGTAGCTGGGAATACAGGCATGTGCCACCATGCCCAGCTAATTTTTGTACTTTTTGTAGGGATATGGTTTCGACATGTTATCCGGGCTGGTCTCAAACTTCTGGACTCAAGCCATCTACCTGCCTTGGCCTCCAAAGTATGGGAATTGGTTCTTGACCTGAAATGGGGTACAAAACAGTAAGATTCCTTGTGGGGACAAGAGTGACTTTATTTTAAATGCTAATCTGCCATGTGACTCCTGACTAAACTCAAGTCAAAGAACTCCTCCAAGATCTCTAGTTGATGTATTACTCTTTATGCAGAAACACCTATTCATTAAGTTTTGCCTTTCCTCCAAAACAGCACTTTATATTGCTGTATATATCATAGGCTGTGACACTCATAGCCACCTACACATTCTTTCCAGAGCATGTATACTTTTATTCCCCAAGATACAAGCCCTAGGCCTGGGGGTTGTGGTGTGGAGAGCTACCTGTCTTGCAACTGCCCAGGACATTTCTGCCCATAAGTTCACCTAATAAATCACCGTATACTGACAAACTGGATTTGTCTGCCTCAATCTTTGGTTCTCAGCTCCTTCAGTATTTGGGGGCCACTTTAAATAAATGCCCTTTCACAGAACACTCTCATTCATGTTCTAGGTGGGGTTAAGTAGCACTGCACATTGTAACAGAACAATTAATCAAGTTATCATCTCTAGTCATCTGAGACTCTGTGCCCACTGCAGGTGAAACTCTAGTAGACCGGAAAGCTGCTGCCATAGGCAACTGAACAAGGAGGAACACCAAACCACAAGTAAGATAGCTTTATCGAAGGGCACTGGATAATTTAAAATAAAAGAATGATAGGTTTAAATCTCAAAATTGTCATCTAAGGGTAAAGAATAAACTCAGGGTCTTTGGTACTCTGCAGAAACATTTCTCACCACTTACAACTCAGTGGGGCTTAACCACTGAGAAGCTAATTCAGAGACTGATTCTTTAAGTTTTAAATTACAATAACAAATGACTTGACAAATCTCTCCAGCCTTCTTAAGTAAAAGTAAAGGCACTGATCAGGAAGAATGGAATTATACTGTTATAATGGAGTCCAGAAGGGTTGAGGAAGACTTAAACCTTTAAACCTTCCTAAAATATTCCCCACTAAGCTTCCCATGTATCCTGTCTGCCCTAAATCCCCACTTTTACTCACTAAACAACCAAGACTCATGGATAGGTCAATATAGCCCTATCTTCAGGGATAAGAGGAGGTCAGGATGGCCAAGTCCACAAGGTAACAAGCTAACCCACTGAAACAAAATGTATATGTATGATTATTAAAATACTTTGCAGGACTATTATAGTAACCAGATCTCAGATAAGTCTGACTCTCACAGATTTCAAGCTACAATTAAATATGGGACTCCCCAGGAATTAATGAACATGCAGGCATTAAATGAAAAGCCATTAGTCTCATTTGCTTTCTACTCCAATTCTAGTAATAAACTTTCCCTCTAAGCCACAGGTTGGCATATAATCTAAATGGTATTATTCAGATCCTCTCTCTCCCCCTCATTCTCACTATCTCTCTCAAGAGTCTGAATCTTGAGTTGAGAGAATTAGGAAAGTAAGTACCACTTTAAATGAATGGCGTGTTCAATTTCAATTGTACTATCAAGATTAACAAGGAATCTTTCTGTGTTTTACTCGGCTTCTTCTAAAGTAATTTCAGGAACCCTGCAACTCTTCTCTCACTGTCTGATCACCTAAAAGAAAAGTAGAGGTCAACTGACATTACTGTTTCAACTTTCCAACTTGACCCGCAAATTTCACTACATCTGTAAAGATTCTTACCTTCTTTCCTCTGTCACTGTGGAAAAAAGTTTCCACATCTGTTCAAGATTAACCTTCCATCTGTACACCTGATCTCATCTCTGATTGTCCTCTCTGGGTTCCTGCTCCATCAATGAAAGCCTCTATCCTACATTGAATTTTTCCCACTTCCCTCAACCCTTCATGGCCTCCAAATCATCTTCCTCCTTTCTTCCATTCACAGCTAAGTTTCTTTAAAGAGCCATAAATAGTCTCCCCACCTCCCACTCACTTCCCATTCATACACTGAAAACCTAGATTTCATTACCATTGTGCCCATGCATCCATTCTTGTCACAGACACTAATGAACCACTTGCTGCCAAAGAGCATGAAAACTTTTAGGCCAGGCTCAGTGGCTCATGCCTATAATCCCAGCACTTTGGGAGGCCGAGGCATATGGATCACCTGAGGTCAGGAGTTCAAGACCAGACTGGACAGCATGGCAAAACCTTGTCTCTACCAAAAATACAAAAATTAGCTGGGCATGGTGGCAGGCACCTGTGATCCTAGCTACTTGGGAGGCTAAGGCAGGAGAATTGCTTCAACCAGGGAGGTGGAGGTTGCAGTGAGCCAAGATTGTGCCACTGCACTCCAGCCTGGGCCACAGAGTGAGACTCTGTCTTATAAAAAAAAAAAAAGAAGAAGAAGAAGAAGAAGAAAGAAGAAAGAAGAAGAAAGGAAGAAGAAGAAGAAGAAGAAGGAGGAGGAGAAGGAGGACGAGGAGGAGGAGGAGGAGGAGGAGGAAATTTAAAAAAAAAAAAAAAACCTTTTCAGTCCTCATGTCACTAAACCTTGCTTCGCAGGTACCAGCCTAATTAGTTTTCCTGCCTCTCTGCCTGCTCTTTTCAGAATCTATTACTCTTCTCACACTTCCCCCGTTGATCCTCTTATTCTCCAGGTTACAGTCCTATACCTCCTCCCTTCTTATTTCAACTTCTCTCCCTGTGCATTTTCACCTGTTCTCAGATCTCCAAACACAAGCACCATATTGTTCATCCCCAAATCTCTACCTCTATTCAGTATACTAGACATTTCTATCTTAAACAGAGCATATCCAAAACTGCTCTTGTTAACTTTCCATTCTATAAGATCAACAAAAATAATTCTCAAACTTGAGAATGCCAGCATTCAATTTTGGAGCTTATCAAAAATTAGGATACCTAAGTCACACCACCCCACCTACCCCTGGATAATACAATCTTATAGCATCTCATGTGTCTGGGATAGAAAATCTTCATACATCATAACCACCCCAGGATATTATGACACAGGTATCCAGGCTTTGGAACACAATGATCAGTGTTTTTGTCTATGTGAAGCACACATATGTAACGATTTTTGTATAGCAAGCTTCAGAAAACAAAGGAAGCTGCTCACAGCTCACCATAAACTATGAGGGAAGCAGTATCTCAGCATATTGGTAACCTACTGGTGGCACCCCAGTAAGGAGCTCTAATAGAAATGAATGAGTGAACAGTATGTCATTCAGATAATCAGTAAGTATAGTTTCCAACCAAGCTGAACTTTAGATAGTTTGGGCAGAAGTAGGTTTGAAATTGTTCTCTCTGGCAGGTATTTCTGTGGCATGACTCTTACATGGCCAAATAATTGGGGAATCACATGCTTTAACAAATAGTGAGGGCAGAGGCAGGGCTGAGGAACCTCCCAATACCCTCTGAATAGAAGGCCTTCCCATCTCCTATCAGTGGAAAATTAGGGACCAAACTTTCCTTCAAAACAACTTAGTAGGTGCTCAGTGCAGTTTAGTACTCCCACTCTTCTGCTTTACCAACACAATTTTCTCCTTTCACATTTTCCTGCAGATTCCACTGTTTCAATTATAGACAAGAAAAACAATTTTTAAAAAATGTAAGAGGATAATATTTATATGCAGTAAACAAAAGAAGAGTTATAATAAGTTTTCTTTTTAAGAGGCTAATGACTATCTAGATTACCAAAAAAAAGGTCCATGACTATAAACCAAATACAAATTTCAAATAGCAATGATACAATAATATAGAATCAAACTGTTTTAAAGGTCACTTAAAAAGCATGAAGATGCATAAGAATAAGCTAGGATGTAGGTTTTAGTATTATAATATGATAATGAAAGCAATGATTTAACAATTGTTTTCTACCACCAAATAGAGCTAGTATAATTTCATTATGGTATGAATGGTTTCCAGGTCCAAAAAAAATGTATTTTTCTTGTAAAGAATTTCTACAAAAGTAAATTTTCCAAATTTTGATACAAATGAAGTGATGCCATATAATTTGTACTAAATTCCAGCAAGCAATATGACAGAATCAGTACAAACCAGAACAGAAACAAAACAGAAAGACTATTGTTATCAGTCGGCTACCTATTACTTATAAAAAAAAAATACCTTCAAAATTAAGTACAATTAAGATAGTTCAATTAAGTTCTAAAAAGTATACATTTTGAAAAGCAAGTCATTTTTATTTGATCTTTTTCTTTTTTTTTTTTTTTTGAGATGGAGTCTCGCTCTGTCACCCAGGCTGGAGTGTAATGGCACTATCTCAGCTCACTGCAACCTCCGGGTTTAAGCGATTCTCCTGCCTCAGCCTCCCAAGTAGCTGGGATTGCAGATGCCTGCCACCAAGCCCAGCTAATTTTTGTATTTTTAGTAGAGACAGGGTTTCAACATATTGGCCAGGCTGGTTTTAAACTCCTGACCTCGTGATCTGCCCACCTTGGCCTCCCAAAGTGCTGGGATTACAGGTGTGAGCCACCGTGCCCAGCCTTATTTGATCTCTACAAAGCTTTGATCCAAGATGCATGGTAGTAAATTGCTTACCTTGTCCATTTCCACTATTGTCAACATTAGCCAGACACAAACAGCCTTGATCAAATTCTTCTTTATCTCCCAGAATAGTAGACCACCAATCACGGGCTTTAAATAAAGACATTTTCTTTCACACTAAAAAGAAAACATTTATAATAATCGAATTCACACTATGAATTAATAATTATGTCTTAAGGCATAGCAAATTAAACTTGGACAGAGCTGAGAAGACATTTCTATATTAACTTTTTAATATTTTGTACACATAAATGAAACCACAAATCCAAATGGCTGGAAGCATTAATCAGATATTTTGCAACACCATTAGTAAATTGGGCTGAGAATTATACATTTATGTTGTGCTAATTCTCTCTTCCGAAACATTTAGGAGAGAATTGCAGAAAATAACAAAAGAACATATTCTTTGGCGGATCAAGATTCAAATTCCATCAGCACTATTTAACACATAAGTCTTCGGTGAAATACCTAACTTCCTTTCAGTCTAGTCATTGGCGAGACTGCACTACAGTTGGCCCTCCATACCTGTGAGAGATTGGTTCCAAGACCCCACAGATGAAAAATCCCCAGTTGCTCAAGTCCCTTATTATATATAATGACCTGGTACAGCCAGCCTTCCATATCCATAGGTTTCAGTCTGCAGTTGGTTGAATCCATGGATGTGAAACCCGGGGATATGGAGGGCCAACTGCATCTCCTATTACAAAGAGTTGCTGAGACAAATGAGATCAAACCCATCAGTGACTAGCCCTGGAAATGGTATGTTACAGGTACTTAAAAAGCATTCACTTCCTCTTACTATGCTAGTTACAGAAAGGCAAAACAGAAAAGGGAAATTCACACCAAAAATGAAGCAGGAAAATTGGGCTGCAGGACCATTTATACCACTAACTATCTGTGTGTCCTTGGGCAACCCACATAACCTCTCCTTACTTTGATTTCTTATCTAGAATGACTATAGACCAGCCCTACCTACCACTGAGCTGCTGATATGGCAGATGTGAAAGCACTTGGACCTTTTGAATTACAACACAGATTCACATGCCCTGGGACTCTACAACAGTTCATTTATTTAACATAAATGAGGCTTTCCTTCATGTTACACTGATTTAAATGGTAGTTAGGAAATGCAGTCAATTCTCCTTATTCACAAAAGTTATGTTTTATAAGGCCGCCGTAAACAATGAATTAGCAGATACTGAGCCATTGCTCCTAGGAGAAACACAGGGTTAGATAGATTCCTGCAAGCTTCTAGTAACAACAGTTTCTTCAACCAATCAATACATAATGTAGTGTTTTTTGTGCTTCTATTTAAAGATACCTTATTTAATATGTATTGATGATTCATTACTACGGGAATCATGGCCATCGGCACTAGAACTCAGTCTGAACTAAGCTTATCTAATTGCACGTACAGATGCTTTTCAATTTATAATGGGATTACATCTCAATAGAACCATCATAAATTGAAAATATTTTAAGTCAAAAATGCATTTAATATACCAGGGAAAAGATCAAAAATCAAAATTTGAAGTATGGTTTCTATTGAATGTGTATCACTCCCACAACATCCTAAAGTCGAAAAATCATAAGTCAAACCGTTGTTAAGTCAGGGACCATCTGTCTGTTCTCCACAAGATACATCACAGCCTTTTTGCATTTAGGAACATTAGACAGCACTTCAGTATTACATTTGCAGGCCATTTTAAACAGTGAAAACACCACACCCGCCTCCAAAAACAACTTACCAAAATGTGGGGGAAAACATGACACTAAATACTGTAGACCATGAAAGGACACTTGCTTATAGTATGAGAACTGAAACAAGAAAGCAGTTGTTTAACATCAGCTGGGAACATGTGCATCAGGTGACTCAATTTTTACTCCTTTGCACTTGACCACAAATGACCACAAAAGCATTGCGAGCACTGATTTGGAGGTTACAAATAAATTTTAGCAAGTAGGCAAATTCACGAATGATACAAAGTCTGCCAATAATGAGGATCAGCTCTACTTTTTTTTTTTTTTTTTTTTGAGACGGAGTCTTGCTCAGTCACCCAGGCTGCAGTGCGGTGGCGCGATCTCGGCTCACTGCAAGCTCCGCCTCCCGGGTTCTCGCCATTCTCCTGCCTCAGCCTCCCGAGTAGCTGGGACTATAGGCGCCCGCCACTACGCCCGGCTAGTTTTTTGTATTTTTAGTAGAGACGGGGTTTCACCGTGTTAGACAGGATGGTCTCGATCTCCCGACCTCGTGATCCGCCCGTCTCGGCCTCCCAAAGTGCTGGGATTACAGGCTTGAGCCACCGCACCAGGCCAGCTCTACTTTTTTCAAATGTAGACCAACCTACCTCTTAAAGTAAGCCTTCCACATGGGCTAATCATTGAAACCAAGGTCATTTGTTTTTATACAAAGTTGGCCAAGAAATTGGCTGTAAATAATGTGGTGGGAAAGTACAGACTCTGGAGGCAACCTGTGTGAGTTTGAATTCCTGCTCCACCACATACTAACCATGCAACCAGTGGAAGGTTACTAAAAGTTAAGGAACGTCTCTGTACTTCGGCTTTCTCATTTACAAAACAAAGGTAAGAGTGGTGTCGTGATGATTAAATAAGAATGCAGTTTCCTACAGAACTGGAAAAAATATGTGCAGGTCATATATATGATAAGGAATTAATATCCAGGATACGTAAAGAACTCCTACAACTCAACAACAACAAAAACAAACCAGGCCATTAAAACATAGGCAAAAGAACCCGAACAGACACTTCTCCAAAGAAGATACACAAATGAGCTGGGCGTAGTAGCTCACACTTGTAATCCTAGCACTTTGGGAGGCAGAGACAGGAGGATCACTTGGGGTCAGAAGTTCTCGAGACCAGCCTGGCCAACATGGCGAAACCTCATCTCTACTAAAATACAAAAATTAGCCAGGCGTGGTGGTGGGCACCTGTAATCCCAGCTACTCAGGAGGCTGAGGCAAAAGAATTGCTTGAACTCAGGAGGCGGAGGTTGCAGTGATCCAAGGTCATGCCACTGTACTCCAGCCTGGGTTACAGAGTAAGACTCTATCTCAAACAACAACAAAAAAGATATACAAATGGCCAGGAAGAATATGGAAAGATGCTCAAAATCACTAATCATCAGGGATATGCAAATCAAAACAACATCAGCTCACATCCATTATCAAAAAAAAGAAAAATATATTCAACCTAAGAATGATGACTGCAAGAAGGAAAAAACACAAAATAACAAGTGTTGGCAAGGACGTGGAGAAATTGGAATCTCTGTACACTGTTGGTGGGAATATAAAATGGTGCAGCTACTATGGAAAACAGTGGGTAGGTCCCACAAAAAATTAAACATAGGGCCGGGCGCAGTAGCTCACGCCTTTAATCCCAGCACTTCGGGAGGCCAAGCCAGGTGGATCACGAGGTCAGGAGATCGAGACTATCCTGGCTAACACAGTGATGCCCTGTCTCTACTAAAAATACAAAAAATTAGCCAGGTGTGGTGGCAGGCACCTGTAGTCCCAGCTACTTGGGAGACTGAGGCAGGAGAATGGCATGAACCTGGGAGGCAGAATTTGCAGTGAGCCGAGATCACACCACTGTACTCCAGCCTGGGCGACAGAGTGAGACTCCGTCTCAAAAACAAAAAAAAAAATTAAACATAGAAGTTTTGATCCAGCCATCCCACTTCTTGGCGGATATCCAAAAGAACTAAAAACAGCATCTCAGAGAGATATTTTTACACACAGATTTACTGTATCATAATTCATAATAACCAAGAGGTAGAAGCAATCTAAACATCCATCAATGGATAAATGGATAAAGAAAATGTGGTATACCCATACAATGGAATATTATGCAGCCTTAAAAAGGAAGGAAATTCTGACATATGCTATGTAGATGAACCTTGAGGACATTATGTTAAGTAAAATAAGCCAGTCACAAAAAGACAAACACCATATGATTCCACTTATGTGAGGTACCTAGAATAGTCACAGAAACATTAAGAATGGTGACTGTCAGGGGCTAGGAAGAAAGGAGAACTGTTAATAGGTATATAGTTTTGACTTTGCAAGATGAGAAGTTCTGGAGATTGGTTGTACAACAATGTCAATTTACCTACCATTACTGAACTATATAGTTAAAAATGGTTAGATGTTCAATTTTATGTTACACGTATTTTACCACTATTAAAAATAAAAAATATACAGTTTTAGTTTTTTACAAAAAGGAATACAGTAGACCACTTAGTACAATACCTGGCACATAATAAGCACTCAATAAGTGTTAGCTGTTGCTCTGGTTTTGATCCCTTTTTATGATTTTTTAAACTTACATTAAAGAAAAAAACTCAATGTCCTGGTTAAACACACTATGGTACATCCACACCATACCAATATAACTTAAGAATTTAAAACATAACTGACACATGCAACTTGGATAGATTTCAAGAGCCTTATGCTGAATGAAAAAAAAAAAATCCAAAAAGGTAAAATATTAAATAATTACATTTCTAATTCTCAAAATGACAAAATCATAGTAATGTAGAACAGCCATGTGGTTGCTAGGCTTACAGAAGGGTGTAACTATAAGGAGCTAATAATAAAAGGCACTTTCTTTGGGATTAATTTCTTAGAAATATCTACAAAAAAAAAGTGCATCCAATTTGATTTGGTAAAATCCAAATCAAATCTATAGTTTAACTTTAGTATTATATTAATGTCAATTTAATGGTGGGCTGGGCCCAGTGGCTAACATCTATAATTAGCCTAAGCAACATAGGGAGACCCTATCTCTACAAAAAATAAAAACATTAGATGGGCTTTGTGGTCCATGCCTATAGTCCCAACTACTCTCAGGAGTCTGAGGAGAGGATCAACTGAGCCCAGGAGTTTGAAGTTGCAGTGAGCTTTTTTGGGGGGTGGGAAACAGAGTCTTGCTCTGACACCTAGGCTGGAGTGTAGTGGCACAATCCCACTCACTGCAACCTCTGCCTCCCAAGTTCAGGCGATTCTCCTGCCTCAGCTTCCCAAGTAGCTGGGATTACAGACACCTGCCAACACGCTCAGCAAATTTTTGTATTTTAGTAGAGATGGGGTTTCCCCATGTTGACCAGGATGGTCTCCAACTCCTGATCTCAAGCCATCCACCCACCTCAGCCTCCCAAAGTGCTGGAATCATAGGTGTGAGCCATCGCGCCAGCCTGCAGTGAGCTTTGATCAAGGCACAGCACTCCAGCCTACAAAACAGAGATCCAGTCTCTACGACAAAAACAAATTTGATGGTTTTGATCATTGTACTGTTTTCATTGGGAAACCATTATTTTTACAACTTCTAAGTGAGTCTGAAATTCTTTCAAAATGACTAGTTTAAAAAAAGAAATACCAGGAGAAAAAAGAACGAAAACTCCATCCAAAGTCCTCTCTTTATGCTAAGAAAGAAATTAGATAAACACTGGAAGTTGATGGAAGTGAACAAATAACTAACAGGTAAACAAATTTATAATGAGTTTCAAAATATGTGGGAAACTTTCTGAAAAATATTTGCACCATTTGTTTTTACTGATGACATTATGTAACCATACAAATTGTCAGATTACTAAACTTCAAATCTGGGAGCAAGCATTCAAAAAACATAATAATCATCTGTATTATACTTTTACTGGATTTTTGAGAGGAAAGTAACAGTATTCAATACATCCCAGATAGTCTCACTATATATGCCAAATACCTAGGAGAATTGTAATATGCCATACTACTGGACTACAAGAATGAGGATACATCATTCTCTCGCAGCTCAGAGCAGAATATTACCCAAATTCACACTTGAAATGCCAATGATTTCCTAGGAGGACTCACAGGACACAGCACAGTCATCTTCATGGCTATGAAGGATGGCTATGATAAAAGGATAAAAAGCATAATCACGAAAGGGAAAGGTGCATGATGAGAAATCTGGAGAAAACCAGACACAAGCTTAGAAGACAAAGGAATGGTACAGAGGTTAAGAAGAAGAGGAATCCGACCGGGTACAGTGGCTCACGCCTGTAATCCCAGCACTTTGGGAGGCCGAAGCGGGTGGATCACAAGGTCAGGAGATGGAGACCATCCTGGCTAACACGGTGAAACCCCGTCTCTACTAAAAATACAAAAAATTAGACGGACGGGGTGGCGGGCGCCTGTAGTCCCAGTTACTCAGGAGGCAGAGGCAGGAAAAGGGCGTGAACCCGACAGGCGGAGCTTGCAGTGAGCCAAGATCGCGTCACTGCACTCCAGCCGGGGCGACAGAACAAGACTCCCGTCTCCAAAAAAAAAGAAAAAAAAAAAAAAAAAAAAAGAAGAAGAATTAGAAGAGGAATCCACCAGAAGCTTAAAAGGGGCATTCACTGAGATCAAAACAAAGCCAGAAGAAAGTTATCTGGAAGGAAGTGGGGGAAAAAAAAAAAGTGTGTCCAGAATAAGGGAGTGACCTGCTGTATCAAGTGCTCCTGATACACCATAAAGGATGAAGACATGGAGGCATAAGCTCCATTTGGAGACATAGCTAAGGACAGAAATCAGTAGTAACCAACCAAAGAGTAAGTGATCCTCTGCTCACTCCTGCTTCAGCCGGTTCAAAAGTCTCAGGGAGAGAAAAATAAGAAAGGAAGAACTATACAACACTCAAGGGGGGGTCTTACCTTTGCCTAACACAGGCAGAAAAGAAAACTGCATGGGTTTTCATCTTCCTGCCTAGAGAACACACTAAACCAAGTAAGGGAGAAAGAAAAGTTTTTTCTGTCAATGATAATGAATGATACATTTTTTAAAAGTCAAAATCCTTAGATAAGTGACCACAAGAGACAAAGCTGGAGTTTGAATATAAATACTGCATCAAGTGAAAGTAGCTATCCTATGAAAATGACCTGAAAAACCTGCTAGTCAATAAATTTTTTCAGCTTGCTAGAATGAATACAAAAATATCCTCCAACATTATGATCTAGTGGGCTGTTAAAAGATAAAAGACAAAAAAAGAATCAAAAAAATCCTCCAATATGAAAGAACTAACTTTCCAACAATGTCGACAAATAGGAATGCCTATAGAAGACATTCATTTCTCATTAACTTTTTTGTTTTTGTTTTTGTTTTTGAGATGGAGTTTCACTCTTGTTGCCCAGGTTAGAGTGCAATGGCACGATCTCAGCTCACCGCAAACTCCACCTCCTCGGTTCAAGTGATTCTCCTGCCTCAGCTTCCCGAATAGCTGGTATTACAGGCATGCGCCACACCCAGCTAATTTTGTATTTTTAGTAGAGACGGGGTTTCTCCATGTTGGTCAGGCTGGTCTTGAACTCCTGAACTTAGGTGATCCCCTGACCTCAGCCTCCCAAAGTGCTGGGATTATAGGCATGAGTCACCACACCTAGCCTCATTTCTCATTAACTTCTAACCAAAAATTAGAAATCTACTTGTACTGACAAAATAACAAAGACATCATTTAAATCCTTCTTGGAGAGGCACAGTGGTTCATGTCTGTAATGCCAGCACTTTGAGAGGCCAAGCCAGGAGAATTGGTTCAGGCCAGGAGTTTGAGACCAGTCTGGGCAACATAGCAAGACCCCATCTCTCCCCCTAAAAAAAAAAAAAATTAGCCAGTCTACCACTTGAGCCCAGGAGTTGAGGCTACAGTGAGCCATGATTGCGCCACTGCACTCCAGCCTGGGCAACAAAGCCAGACCCTGTCTCTTAAAAATATATATATCATTATTGTTTCTCCTGCTCTATCAATTTTTCCTCATTCACCCACCACTTTGTTTGCTCCTGAAATCCTTCTTTTCACGGAGTTTGGTTCCTTGCTACTCCAGGCGTACTCCCTGGATCAGCAGCATCTGTATCACTCAAAAACTTATGAGAAATGTTGAATCTCATCCTCCCCAAACAGTATCTCCAGGTGAATCACAAGGACCTTAAGGTTGAAGAGGCAATGATATAACTGATACCTGATTGCCTAAGTGGATATTTTCTTATAGCAGAGCTCCAGTTTTCCCCTTCTTTTTCAGAGGGCCTCTGCCATCAGTTACCTTTTGAGGGCTCAAAAAAAAATTATTTTTCAAGTCAAAGACCTAAAACAGCTGTAAAGTATCCATCAATCAGCTGGTCCTCTCACTTTACAGGAGAGGCCCAGAGAAATTACATGATTCCCATACCTCACACAGCTAATGGCAGGACCTTGCTTCTGCATACTCTCTCCCTGGTCTCTAGACCCCTGTCTCATTAGGCTGCCAATAATCTGCAATTTAATATCAAAAAACTGAAAAAGTATGTCGATAGAAGGATTTTTTTGTTGTTGTTTGTTTGCTTTGTTTTAATCTTTAAAGACTGTGGAGGAATGGCTAATTTTTAAACCTACGTCCAATAAATGGCTCTTCCTCACAAGAACATAGCTACCTTAATTATTTCAGAACAATATTTCAGAGCAACAACAAAGACTTTCATGCCATGGCAAACATAAGGTCATGCATAGGAG
Source organism: Macaca nemestrina (assembly GCF_043159975.1). Lineage (NCBI taxonomy): Eukaryota > Metazoa > Chordata > Mammalia > Primates > Cercopithecidae > Macaca > Macaca nemestrina. Next base: position 103,711,441 of record NC_092128.1, on the reverse strand, counting down.
AATTTCATAAATTCCATTACATAAACATCTGTATGTTTGTTCCCCCAATGTCGGAAGTAGTATCATGCACCATTGTAGACAATAATTTATTGAACAATAAGGACTTACATCTTTAAAGAATTAATAAACAATAGAAAAAAACAATTTGGGCTGATAATCAATAGTCACCATTTGTTTCCGAAGTGCCTCTCTCCAGTTTCAAAAGTAGAAGCACAGAAGCAGCACTGCCCACCCCGAAGAAATTAAGAAACCACAAACTCTCATCAGTACAAAGTTGGGATACCACTAATTTCCTTTGATAAAAAATGGGTGGATTTCAAAAGACAGCTTAGGCAGCAGTGATGGCAGCCGCTGCGAAGACGCTGGCTGCAGCGGGGGAGACACAGCAGGGGCTGCCCACTCTGTGGAGCCAGCGGGGGCCGGGAACAGGGAGGAGCCCCGCCCCCTACCAAGTTGGAGGGGCAGGAGCCCCGCGCTCCTGGGCGCAGCTGCAGCCACTCAATCACAACTCCAGACCCAGGCATCCCTGCACTGTCGGTGGCCCGGGAAGCACCCCTGCCCCTGCAGTTTGGAAGTGCCCACTCCCGCTCCCTGGCCTCTCCCAACTCCCAGAGCCCACTCCGATTTCCAACCAAAGTTGAAGCCCAGCCCAGGTGCTGTCGCAACCCGGCCATGTGTGTGCGTGCTCGGGGCAGTGCTGATACACCAGTCCCCTAACACCTCGGTCCCCTCTAACTCTGGGTGCAGATAGCACAGGAGGGACACACACGGGGAGCTGAGGGCTTAAGTATACTCCACTGGTATACCCAAGAACAGAGGAGACCCTCTGCTGACTCAAGAAGAAATAAAAAATCTAAATAGATCCATAATAAATAAAGAAATTGAATTAGTAATCAAAAAACTATCCACAAAGAAAAGGCCAGGCCAAGATAGATCCACTGGTGGACTCTACTAAACAATTAAAGCAAAATTATACCCATTCTTCAAAAACCACTCCAAAAAACAAAAGAGGAGAGAATACTTCCCACCTCATTTTATAAATCTAGTTACCCTGAGCCAAAACCAAACACATCACAAGAAAACAACAGACCAATATCCCTTATGAATATGGATGCAAAAATCCTCAACAAAATACTACTAGCTAACTGAATCCAACAATATATAAAAGGTATTACATAACATGTCTAAATAGAGTTACCTAAAGAATGCAAGGTAGGCATCCTTAACATCCAGAAATGAACTAATGTAAAATCAATAAAATCTAAATCAAAAGCCACTTGATCACCTCCATAAATCCAACTCTTCCATTATAAAAAACACTCAAAACACTAGGAATAGAAGGTTCCTCACACTGATAAAAGGCATCTATGCAACATAGCTTACATCATACTTAATAGTGTAAACTGAACGCTTTCCTCCTAAGATCAGGCGTAAGACAAGGATGTCTGCATTCACCACTTGTATTCAAAATCATACTGGATGCTCTCAACTATAGCAATTAGGTAAGAAAAGGAAATAAAAGGCTTCCAAATGGGAAAAGAAGAAGTAAAACTATCTTTACTCACAGATGACATAATCTTGTATACAGAAAATCCTAAGGAATTCACAAAAAAAGATTAGAACTACTAAATGTGTTAAGCAAGGTTGCAGGATACAAAATAAATATACGAATATCAATTATATTTCTATATTCTTGCAATGAACAATCCAAAATGAAATTTAAAAAATAATTACATTTACAATAGCACCCAAAAGAGTAAAATACATAAGTTAGCCAGGTATGGTGGTGCTCACCTGTAATACTAGCTACACAGGAGGCTGAGGCAAGAGGATCACTTCAACTCAAGAGTTCAAGATTACAGTGAGCTATGATCATACCACTACACTCCAGCCTGGGCAACAGAGCAAGACTCCATCTCAAAAAAAAAAATACTTAGGAATAAATTTAACAAAAGAAATGTAGAACTTATGCTCTGAAAACTATGAAAACATTGTTATAGAAATAAAGAAGATCTAAATAAATGGAAAACATCCCATGTTCATGGATCTGAAGACTTAATATTGTTAGGATGGCAATACTTCCCAAATCAATCTACTGATTCAATGTAATCCCTATCAGATTCCCAGATGACTTCTCTGTAGAAATCAACAAGTTTCTTCTAAAATTTGTATGGAATTTCCAGGGACCCAGAATAGCAAAAACAATCTTAAAATTAAAAAAGAACAAAGGTAGAGAACTCACACTTCCCCAAAACTTACTAAAGCAACAATAATTAAGCCAGTATGGCACTAGCATAAGGATAGACATAAAGATAAATGGAAAATACTAAGAGTCCAGAAATAAACCCATACATCTATGATCAACCAATTTTCAACAAAGGTGTCAAGATCATTCAACAAGTAATTGCAACAGATGGGTCTAAGATGACCGAATAGTCACATGCAAAAGAATGAAATTGGATGCTTACCTCTAATCATATGTTTAAAATTAACTCAAAATGTGTCAAAGATCTAAGTATAAGCTCATGTACAGATAAAATTATGAAACTCTTGAAACTCTTAGAAAACAATATAAGTAAATCTTTATGACCTCAGATTTGGCAATGGATTCTTAGATTTGACACCAGAAATGTGAGCAATAAAAAATAAATAAGGGCCAAGCATGGTGGCTAATGCCTGTAACTCCAATACTTTGGGAGGCTAAGGCAGGAGGATTGCTTGAGCCAGGAGTCTGAGACCAGCCTGTGCTGATCCCATCACTACAAAAAATATAAAAATTAGCCAGGTGTGGTGGTGTGTGCCTGTAGTCCCAGCTACTGGGGAGGCTGAGGTGGGAGAATTGCTTAACACTGGGAGGCTGAGGCTACAGAGAGCCATGATTGCACCACTGCACTCCAGCCTGGATGACAGAGCAAGATCCTGTCTCAAAATAAATAAATAAACAAATAAAGCCAGGTGCAGTGGCTGACGTCCGTAATCCCAACACTTTGGGAGACTGAGGCAAGCAAACTGCTCAAGCCTGAGAGTTTGAGAAGAGCCTGGGCAACAAAGCGAGACCCCATCTAAACAAAAAATAAAAAATTAGCTGGGCATGGTTGTGTATGCCTATAGTCCCAGCTACTTGAGAGGCTGAGGCAGGAGTTTGAGGTTGCTGTGAGCTAAAATCATGCCACTACACCTCAGCTTGGGCAGCAGAGTGAGACTCTATCTCAAAAAAAACAAAATAAATAAACTAGACTTCATCAAAACTAAAAACTTTTGGTTTTCAAAGGTCACCATCAAGAAGATGAAATGATGGGAGAAAATATTTGCAAATCATATATCTGATAATATACAAGAACTCATACAACTCAATAATAAAAAAAGTCCAATTAAAAATGAACAATGGGTCTGAATAGGTATTTTTCCAAGTAAGATATACAAATGGCCAATAAGAACATAAAAAGATGCTCAAGGCCAGGTGCAGTGGCTCATGCCTGTAATCCCAGCACTTTGGGAGGCCAAGGCAGGAGGATCACCTGAGGCCAGGAGTTCGAGACCAGCCTGGCCAACATGGTGAAACCCCATCTCTACTAAAAATACAAAAAACAAAACAAAACAAAAATAGCCAAGCATGGTGGCAGGTGCCTGTAATCCCAACTACTTGGGAGGTAAGAGAATCGCTTGAACCCAAGAGGCAGAGGTTGCAGTGGGCCAAAATCACACCATTACACTCCAGCCTGGGCAACAAGAGCAAAACTCTGTTTCCAAAAAAAAAATGCTCAGCATAATTAGTCATTAGGGAAACACAAATCAAAACTATGAGATATCACTTCACGCCTACTATGACAGAATCAAAGAAGTCAGATAGTAATAAGTGTTGGTGAGGATGTGGAGAAATCAGAACCCTCATATACTGCTAGTGGGGATGCAAAATGATGCAACCACTTTAGAAAGGAATCTAGAAGTTCCTCTAACACTTAAACACAGAATTACCATATGACCCAGCAATTTAATACTGAAGTATCTATCCAAGAGCAATGAAAACATATGTCCATACAAAAAAACTTACACATAAATGTTTATAGTAGCATTATTCATAATAGCCAAAATTTGGAAACAACCCAAATGTCCATCAGCTGATGAATATATAAACAAAAGGTAGTATCCATACAGTGGAATATTATTTGGCCATAAAAAAGAAAAGAACAAAATACTGATATATGTTACAACATAAATGAATAAAAGCATATAGGTTTTAGAATAAGACATATCTGGCTCTTAAAAACATGCTAAGTTAAAGAAGCCAGTCACAAAAGGCCACCTATTATATGATTCTGTTTATATAAAATATCCAGGATAGGCAAATTCATAGAGACAGAAAGTAGATTCATAGTTGCTTAGGTCTCAGCGTAGGGGAGAACGAAGCGGGAAGGAGAGTTACAGCTAAAGGATGTGCGGTTTCTTTTTGAGTTGATAAAAATAACCCAAACTTGGCTGTGGTAATGGTTACATGTATCTGTGAACATACAAAAAAGGAATTGAATTTTATGCATTAAATGGGTGAATTGTATAGTATTTGAATTATATTTCAACAAAGCTGTTTTTTTTTTTAAAGAGAACAAATGGTGATGGATACATGGGGGTTCATTTTGTTATTCTTTATGCTTTTGCTTATGCTTCAAATTCTCCCAAAAAACAAAAATGAAGTGTCTTTTTTTTTTTTTTTTTTTTTTTTAAAGTAGAACACTCCTGTATTTTGGCCACATTTACCATTAGGCCAGGAGCAGTGGCACACACCTGTAATCCCAGCACTTTGGGAGGCCAAGGTGGATTTATCACTTGAGCTAAAGAGTTCAAGACAAGCCTGGGCAACATAGTGAGACATCATCTTTGCCAAGCATGGCAGAAAAAACAAAAATTTTTTAAACTTCTTTAAATATTTAAAAAAAAGTGCAACAGCAAATTAAATTTAGAAAGTCAGCAAAATACATTCTGCCCTTTTTCCTGGAAGACATCCTAAGTCATCAAGAAAATGAAAAATTAGCCATAAATTGAGACATAAATAAAATGCTCATCTGTATTCCAATCTAGGAAAGATATAGGCCTTGACATTGAGATATTAAGATAAGCAGTTGGGTGGGGGAGATCTGATACTGACAGGTTAGGAAGGATGGTAAGGACCAATAGTAATAAACATTTTTCAGTCATGAAACCTGGCTTTTGGGTTACAAAAATAAACAAAAAGTGTTCTAAATAACAAAAAATAAAATATGTATACACTGATTTTTTAAATTCAGTTTAGTTAACTGTCTTGAATAAGGAACCGAGGTTTGCATTTTATCCCCTTTTCATTCAGTGTTGATTTCCAGTTGCTTACTGATTTGTCTTTTAAGTAACTGGAAAATAAAAACCAGGTTTTTAATGATATCGCCTTAAAGGAAAGTATCTACTAATCATTTACTAAAGCCCAGTCAGGATTCTAAACGCTTTGCAAGCATTCTATTTTAATCTTCATAACAAAACTACAAAGTAAATTGTAGATACTATTATTCAGGTATCCTTGAATACAGAGAGGTTAAGAAACCTGCGCCAGTGGTCTCACTAGTTAAGTGATGTGCGGTACCTAAACCCAGACTGTCTACTCCAGAACCCTAAACAAATGGCCTATGCACACGCCCCTCCATGTAGACTATAAAAACAATAGCTCTATTCACACTAATTCTAATAACTACAAGTTCAAACTGCAGGCAAGTATGTCATACATTTGATTAAATTGTTAAAGGATGATTAGAAGACAATAATTTGAATGTTGTAACAGGGGCATTCCTATAAATAGGCACAACAGATTAGTTTCTAATGCCTTGTTAGAATATAAATGGGAGATAATCTCCTTACCCCCTAAACTCTAGAAATTCTCTTCTACATTCTTCACTTGACACTTGTTTGTTTTGAATACTTATTTTTTCTACAACAAGTTTACTCAAATTCAGGTTTTATTTAAGAGGTGGCTGTATTAACACCTCATTGACCTAGTCCTACAATATGATCAGCTGTGAAAGTAATAACCCCAAAGAATGCTGTGGGAAAAACATACGGGTTTGAAGGTCAGTTCTGGAAACAGACCTTGAAGCTGTTGTTCATTTTCAGAGCTTTGCTTTTTCCAGGTTATGCTAGTGTCACATTAAATTTAAGAAAGTAGAAATCAGGTCTTCCAGTCAAAGAAAGATGACAAATGCATATAGCATTAGAAGTATACTGCTTTTGTAGGCAATAATACAAGGGCTCACTTGGAATTTTCAACAAAAGATGCAAAGGGCAAAATAACACAAAATTTGGAGTAGGACAGCTCTGGGTCCACTTTCTGACCACGTTTCCACTACATGACCTGAAACAAGTCCCTCATCCTCTAGTATCTCAATTGTTCTAGGATGGAGGAGGATAAAATGGTTCAACCCATAGCAAGTACTCAATAGTCAGTAATAACCTAACAATAGAAACAGTGGTGGTGGGAGAGACGGTGGTAGCAGTGGTAGTGGAAAGAGACAATGGTAGTGTGTTCTGTGCGAGACACAATTACAAATGCCAAACTCACCCTCTGGACTGAAATTTGAAATGGGGCTCACAAAGACGGATAGCAATCACTAATGGAAATGTTATTAATCAGCAGGGATGTTTTATAATAACTTCATGTATTTTAATAATTTTCAAAAAATATTTGAAAGTATTCTAAAGCGTAAGACTTACTACATCCCTCAAAAGGTGTAAAAGTTTTAAAATTACTATATATACTATTGCTGTTGGATTTTTTCCCTTCAATGAGCATTTCAATGAGCATTTCTATCAAGAAGCTGTACCATAAATATAAGTGTATAGTTGTAATTTAACCACAACAATTACACGCAATGAAAAATCCCTTAAAGTCTCACAAATAACTTGTAACTTGTTTTCAAAATAAAATTTTTTTAAATTCTTCTTTAAAAACTTCTGGGTTTTCTAGTTTCTTTTTTTAATTCTTCCGCTTATTCATGAAAAAAAATCTCAGTAATTGTTTTCTTTATAAAATGCTAATAAGTTCGAAAATCTTTCTCTCTCTGATTGCTAGCCAACTTAAGACCCATAGCTTATCCTGCAGCATCTTTCAAGTTGTTTATCAATGAGGACATGTAAGATGTGTATACATGTAAGATACGGTTTCATTTTTAAAGTAAAAGTGAGATACCCAAAAAAATACATTTCTCCAGGAAATTGAAGTCAAATGCAGGACTTGACTGGCAGCAAGTGCTGATAAAATCAGCGCAGCTCATCTAAACTGTTGTGGTCTCCAAGTAAAAAGAGAAGAAACAATAATCCTATTACGAGAAGGAATGGGGGTATTAGTACATGCATCCTACTTCAGTCGTAGGCTGGGAACTGTTCTGCCCATTTACTCACAGACCTGTTGAAGTGTCTCAGGAGGATGCTCATGCTCCATGTGACATTCCTCAATGGAATCCTTAAAAAGCCTCATCCCTTTTTTCTCAAAGGTATTCACAGAATCGCATACACTTTGTGCTCCTAGTGTTTATTCCAGTGCAAACATCTTTCTAAGAAATCAATCACCTTACAGCCCCCAAACCATTTTATTGCATTGGAGGATCTTGTTCACAAAATAAAAAACGGAAAGGGCATTCATGTACCCGAAATTTAATACCAGACATACCATCTTACCTGATGCCACGTCAGATGAGCTCTGTCTCACCTTTCTGCGAACCCTCGTTCCGCAAATTTCCCTTTATGAACGCCTGACAAGGTCCCAGTGATGGAGCAGAGGGAGCAAGAACGGAGGGTGCAAAGAAAAGCAACCTTTAGCTTCACTATTCCCTCTCGTCCTCCAGCTGAAAGTTGTTCCACGTCCCGGGCAAAGAGAGAGCCCCACCAGGCAGTACCATCAGCTCCACAGAGTTGGAGTGATTCCCCCAAGAAGCTCCCCTGCGCCCCCCGTCACCCCCCAGAGACCAGCAGAGGAAACGGCATCTATCCCTTGGAAGACACTAGGCAGGCAAGAACAAATGCAAGTCCTGCTGCTCACACCGAGGAGGAAAGGATGGAGGAGGCGGCGAATGGGATGTAGCAGAAACCCGACGGCCGCAGCGGAAGGGACACCTCCCCTCTCCACACTAACTCTGAGCCATCTTCGCCCTGTTGTCATAGCACTTACAACGGACGCCACTGCGCAGTCACGCCGCGCCGCGCCGCCTTCTGGGGGCTGGAGTCCAGAGAGGCTGAGGCGCGAAGGAGGAGACCGACTTCTCAGGGGGCCGCGGTTGGAATTAGATTACTGCTGGGGCGGGGCTCGAGTGAACCACGGCCTGGTTCTTATTAGCAGAGAGCGATAATTACTGCAATCCTCTGCCCCGTCATGACAGCAGTTCCTCAAGGAAGACCCGCCTCCTGCCTGGGCTCTGGGCGCAGGCCACGCCCCCCAGAAGCGTGCCCGCGCCCTCCCCTCCAAGCGTGTGGGTGGGGCCTAGCGGGGACACGGCGTCGCGGGCATCTAGGTGGTGCTCTGCGATTCCGCGCTTCTGAGAGTCCCAATCGCCGTGTTTTTTTCCTGCCGGGACATTCATGAGGGCTTCGTCCATGCACCGCGCGACCGTGGCGAGGGTGGTCGCGGTAGCGAGCGCCAGCTTGTGCCCCATGGTGGTGGGGGTGGTGCTGGCCCAGTACACATTCACCTTGGAGAGGAAGACGGGGCGGAAGACCAAGATCATAGAGATGATGGAGCTTTTGAACAGTTTCCAGTTTCTCCTTTTTTTACTATTTAAAACAGCGCTGCTTTGAAGTTACTTGTGCCTGTGTCCTGATACACGTGTTAAATATATTTTCCGTCTATACCTTAGAGTGGATTTCCTGGTACATGGGATTGGATCTATGTCTTCTTTTGTTTTTTACTTTTTTAAAAAATCTTTACATTCACATTCAGTGTAGCCAACCTTGAAATTTTTCTTGTTTGCTTTTTTCAGTGGATTCTAGTGTAGGCTTTAAATTTTCTGTATTTCACCACCAATCCACAAACCCACATTCCCAGTAGAAAATACCATTCTAGTTTTAGTTTTTTGGTTTTGGGGGTTTTTTTGGTTGTTTTTGTTTTTGTTTTTTTTTTGTTTTTACTGAGACTGGGTCTTACTGACAGGGTCGCCTAGACTGGAGTGCAGTGGCACGATCACTGTTCATTGAAGCACTGAAGCCTCAACCTCCCAGGGTCAAACGATTCTCCCACCTCAGCCTTCCTAGTAAGCTGGGACTACAGGCACAGACCACCACGCCCGGCTAATTTTTGTATTTTTTGTAGAGACGAAGTTTTGCCATGTCCAGGTTGCTCTCCAACTCCTGGGCTCAAATGATCCACCCACCTTGGTCCCCCAAAGTGCTGGAATTGCTGGCGTGAGCCACCACGTCTGGCCCCAGTAGTTTCAAAAATGACCTTTCAGTCAAAGCCTTGGTAATATAACCAGTTTACGATTGTATTCTGCTATATAGACACAGCAGATTTTTATTAGACTTATTGAAATGTCCATATTACCACAAGAAGACTCACAAATGGTTTTCTAATTATGGAGGAATCAAGTAAAGAGAAAAAAAGGTTTTATCTTTGTTTACACAAGTATACTTTATCAAATTGCTATAAATTATAAATAGCTTAAGAGACAAGATTTTCTTAAATCTGGAAAAAAATATTTGAGTAAAGAACCAACAACATTTGAAATAAAGTCATAAAAACATTGTCTTCATCAGTTATTTAAACTCATGTAATTAATTTTTGTTCTGCCTGATCTTGATTAATAGTTTCATGAACTCACTTTTTTATTACAGTTCTGGAAAGTGTTATTTTGTCCATTGATCTTCAAGCTTTTAGAAACCTGTATTTAAGAGCATTTTTTAGGGCCAGGCACAATGGCTCATGCCTGTAATCCCAGCAATTTGGGAGGCCAAGGTGGGAGGATCATTTGAGGCCAAAAGTTCAAGAACAGCCTGGCCAACATAGTGAAACCCCATCTCTACTAAAAATACAGAAAATTAACCCAGCGTGGTAGTGCAAGCCTGTAATCCCACCTACTCAGGAGGCTGAGGCATGAGAATTACTGGAACCAGGGAGGCAGAGGTCACAGTAAACCAGGATCACGTCACTGCACTCCAGCCTGGGCATCAGAGCAAGATTGTCTCAAAAATAAACAAATAAAAACAAAAGAGTACTTGTTAGAATATTTTCTATGAGTCTGTTTTTAAAAAAATAATTCAAAGCAACAACATGGATGACAAAAACTTAAAACAGCCATGGTTAAAAATCTGATGAAGTTAACAACTGAGAAGAACATTTATTTATTGCTATTACACACAGTATTTGAAGATAACCAGAATTATGACTGGTAATATAATACATTTGTATGATTTTTTTTTAAAGATGCGGTCTTGCTCTATTGCCCGGGCTAGAGTGCAGTCACACATTCATAGCTCACTGCAACCTCAAACTCCTGGACTCAAGCAATCCTTTTGCTTCCGCCTCTCAAGCAGCTGGGACTATACGTTTGTACCACCATGCTTGACTTTTTTTTTTCTTTTTTGTTTTGTTTTGTTTTAGTAGAGACAGGGTCTTGCTTTGTTGCCCACGCTGGTCACAAATTCCTAGCTATAAGCAATCCTCCAACCTCAGCCTCCCAAAGTGTTGGGATTATAGGCATGAGCCATCATTTCCAGCAGACTTGTATGAACTTATATAATTTTTCAAACATTCATATCAATAACATTCCCATAAATGCAAATAAAAGAAAAACCTAGCATCAGTTATCATTTGACAATGTTTCTTATAAAATTTACCAAATAACCCAAATCATTTAATACCTCTACAAGATGAGAAAGATATCTTTTTGTTGCGGGAAGTCAGGGACCCCGAACGGAGGGACTGGTTGAAGCCACAGCAGAAGAACATAAACTGTGCAGATTTCATGGACATTTATTATTTCCCCAAATTAATACTTTTATAATTTCTTATGCCTGTCTTTACTACAGTCTCTGAACATATATTGTGAAGATTTCATGGACATTTATCACTTCCCCAATCAATACTCTTATAATTTTCTTTTTTTTTTTTTTTTGAGACAGAGTCTCGCTCTGTCACCCAGGCTGGAGTGCAGTGGCCGGATCTCAGCTCACTGCAAGCTCCGCCTCCCGGGTTTACGCCATTCTCCTGCCTCAGCCTCCCAAGTAGCTGGGATTACAGGCACCTGCCACCTCACCCAGCTAGTTTTTTGTATTTTTTAGTAGAGACAGGGTTTCACCGGGTTAGCCAAGATGGTCTCGATCTCCTGACCTTGTGATCCGCCCATCTCGGCCTCCCAAAGTGCTGGGATTACATCTCATAATTTTCTATGCCTGTCTTTAATCTCTTAATCCCGTCATCTTTGTAAGCTGAGGATGTATGTCGCCTCAGGACCCTGTGATGATTGCATTATCTGTAAAAATTATTTGTAAAACATGTATTTCAATAATATGAAATCTGGGCATCCTAAAAAAGAACAGGATAACAGTGATTTTCAGGCAACAAGGGAGATAACCATAAGGTCTGACTGCCTGTGCGGCCGGGCAGAATACAGTCATATTTCTCTTCTTGCAGAAAGCAAATAGGAGAAATATCACTGAACTCTTCCCAGCAAGGAATAACCCTGGGAAAGGAATGCATTCCCGGGGTGGGTCTATGGACAGCCACTCTGGGAGTGTCCTCCTTATGAGGTTGAAGATAAGGGATGAAATACGCCCTGGTCTCCTGCAATGCCCTCAGGCTTGCTAGGATTAGGAAATTCCAGCCTGGTGAATTCTAGTCAGACCGGTTGTCTGCTCTCAAACCCTGTTTCCTGTTAAGATGTTTATCAATGACAATGCATGCCCAGTGGGACATGGAACCTCATCAGTAATTCTAATTTCGCCCTGGCCTTGTGATTTTTTATTGCCCTTTCAAGCATGTGATCTTTGTGACTTACTCCCTGTTTGTACCCCCCTCCCCTTTTGAAATCCCTAATAAAAACTTGCTGGTTTTGCGGCTCAAGGGGCATCACAGACCTACCAATAGGTGATGTCACCCCCAGAGGCCCACCTGTAGAATTTCTCTCTTTTGTACTCTTTCTCTATTTCTCAGACTGGCCGACACTTAGGGAAAATAGAAAAAAACCTACGTTGAAATATTGGGGGCTGGTTCCCCTGATATCTTTCAATGCTTTCCAGGAGTCCAACTGGAAAATTCCAAAGTTAATTCTACATTTAAAAATCTTAAATTGGAATTTGATTTTGAAGAAGTTTTTTAAAAGGCTCAAAACACTGCATCAATACAGAATCACAAGTTACTTGTGAAATAAGTCATTCATATAACCAAAGTGATAATCAAAAGGCTTAAAAAGCCATACAAATAATCACATTAAAATTATCTTAACCATTTTAAACTTCAGGTTTAAAAAAGAAATCAAATATAACATAGGCAACACAGGAAATTATGTTGATAAAATGTATAATCTTCCTCAGGCCAGGTACCAAAAAATTAAATCTGCAATGTGATTGTTTCTCCTTTTGGGGAGCTCATTTAGATAACCTGGAAGTCAAATCTGATGAAAAGGGTACTTGAATTTAATAAGATACAGGAAGATGTGTCCCAGGTCATGATTATAACAATTTACATGTATCAAGAAAAGCCAAAAGTACAGAATCAAGTTATATTGAAAAACAGCATTGATTTCTAGACCTTCAGGATAAATATTTAGTGTCAGGTCATACCAGCAGTTAGAACCAAAAAAAAAAGTATAGCAACTGATGAAAAAAATTGAAGGAGAGAGTTACCATCCCAGGCTTTCTAAAGAGGAGAAAAACCTGAATGCAATGATATATGACCTGCAAATCAAATAGCAAGACATGGCAAATTTGAACCACTGAGATATGAATCCAAGAAATTGCAAAAGCAAAACTCTACCTCAAGTGATATTACCAGACAGGTGCAATATCTGTAATCCAAGCATTTTAGGAGGCCAAGGTGGGCAGATCACTTGAGCCCAGGAGTTCGAGACCAGCCTGGACGATATGGCAAAATCCTGTCTCTACAAAAAATACAAAAATAGCCGGGCATGGTTGCATGTGCCTTTAGTCTCAGCTACTAGGGGGGCTGAAGTTGGAGGAATGCTTGAGCCCAGTAGGTCAAGGCTGCAGTGAGCCATGATCGTGCAACTACACTCCAGCCTGCATGACTGAGTGAAACCCTGTCTCAAAAAAAAAAAAAAAAAAAAAAAGCAATGAAATTACTATTTTAAATGAAGAAGACAGCATTTTTAATGTGAAACTAGGGAAATTAAATAAATCTCAGTGAAAAAAGGTAGCAGAAGTAGAAACTGCCTGCAGTTTAGAAGTAGCTGTTAAAGAAATAGATTTTAGAATTCAAAATGAAAGCTTCTTACAGTTTTATCAGGAGCAGATCAATACTTCAAGAAAATGTTGTTTTAAAAATGAAGGACCAGGCTCTGGTCCTGTATCAGTGCACCTCCAAAGTCAATGTTTAAATTTTAGAAAACCACTTATAAACTATTTATTTTTAATCCCAGCCAACCTGATCATTCATGAAAGTTTTCTCATAGGCCTATTATTCATAAATGCTCTTTGACTTGCTTAGAGATTTTCTCATTTTTTTAATGCCCAAGTCTTTATCCTCCCATTTTTCATTTTATATAAAAGTCAATTATTTTATAGGACTAAAATTTACTATTCAAGATTATTTATCATATAAAAGTATTTTTTCCTAAATTCATTTTTGATTAATAAATATAAACATATTTAAAATTTTATAAACTTTAAAAAGCCAAAAATGAACTTATATTTATTCAGTGGTTTGTTTCCATTTTTATCTTATTTGGATGTGATCCAGACATTGTATCTACTATTTAACATAATATAACTTCAGGATTTTAAATTACATAAAAATTTCATTAATAAATATTTACTCTATTTATAATTAACTAATTTATTTTTTATCAATTACATCTAGATTACTTCTGAAAACTGAAATATGAGACAAAGCTAGTCATTGCTGTGTTTATTAACAAGTTTCATGTCTGTTAATATCAAGTATTTATCTAAGTAAGAACTTTAAAGTTAAATACATGGGTATCCTGTTGATAACTCAGAAGACAGAGCTGTTTTAAGTATATCAACAACATTAAATCAATCTTATATATGAAAGAATTTCACAACAAAGTCATTCTGTTTTAGACTGGGTTTATAGCATCATGACCTTAACACATCTAGCAAAAACAAATATAAAATTATCTGACCAGTAAACCTAGGCAAAAATGTATGTTGACAATTTTGAAGACAATTTTAAAACAATTAATGAAACATTTAGTTAAGTCACATAAACTAAAAGGGGGGGTTATTTGCTATATATTTTATATAAGCACTCATTTTTCTCACTGTTAATAAAATGTTTATGAATTTTGGCTATGACATATTTTATAATGTAAAAATACCGTGGACATGCATAAACACATTTAAGCATGTTTCCATAAGTAGAAATAAAGTTCTTATAGCTTTTTAGATTTTTAATCATGAGATAGTAAATTATATAAACTCAGATGGGAGGTGGAGCAAGACGGCAAAATAGAAGCCTGCACCAAGCATCCCCCAACAAGGATAGCAATTTAAAACTCCCTACACAGAAAAAAGCACCTTCATGAGAAGCAAAAGCAGGTGAACAGTGACAGTACCTGGTTTTGTTTTTGTTTTGTTTTGTTTTGTTTTTGAAACAGAGTCTTACTCTGTCACCCAGGTTGGAGTACAGTGGCACAATCTAGGCTCACTGCTACATACGTCTCCCAGGTTGAAGCGATTCTCCTGCCTCAGCCTCCTGAGTAGCTGGAATTATAGGCACGTGCCACCATGCCCCACTAATTTTTTGTATTTTTGGTAGAGATGAGGTTTCACCATGTTGGCCAGGCGGGTCTCAAACTCCTGAACTCAAGTGATCCTCCTGCCTCGGCCTCCCAAAGGGCTTAGATTATAGGCATGAGCCACCGCACCCAGCCAGTACCTGGTTTTGACTTAATATTGCTGAAAGATGCACAGAAGAAGTAGAAAAAAGTATTGAATTGCCAACACCACTCCTCCCACACTCCCCAGCAATGGTTGCATGGTGTAAAGAGCATTTCTGTGCACTGGGGGAGGGAGAATGCAGCAAATGTAAGGCACTGAACTCAGTGCTGCCCTGTTATAGCAGAAAGGAAGACTGGACAAAACTCAGCTGATACCTGCCCATGGAGAAAACACTTAAACCAGCCCTAGCCAACAAGAAATCACCAATTCCAGCAGTCAGAAATTGAGTTCCCCCAAGCATCATGACAATGAACTAAAGTACTTTGGGGCTGTAAGTAAACTTGAAAAGCAGTGTAGGCCACAAGGACCACAACTCCTAGATGAGTCCTAGGGCTGAAACAGGCCCAGAGACAGTGAACTCAGTGGGTGCATGGCCTACTGAGACACCAGCCAGGGCAGCTGTGGGAGTGCTGGCATCAACTCTCACCTAGTCCAGGTTGCACAGCTTGTGGCTTCAAAAGGGACTCCTTCCTACCACTTTAGGAGAGGAGAGGGAAGAATGGGGAGGACTTGGTCTTGCATCCTGGATACCAGCTCAGCCATAGCAGGATAGGGCACTGGTTAGAGTCATGAGGCCGCCCTCCATTCCAGGCCCCAGTTCCCAGATGGTGTTTCTACATACAATGTGGGCCAGTAGGGAACCTGCTGCCTTGAAGGGAAGGACCTAGTTCTGGCAGGATTCATCACCTGCTAACTGAAGAGCCCTTGGGCACTAAACAACCAGCAGTAATAGACAGGTACTCCATTGAGAGCCTTCAGTGAGACTCTGAGACTTATTGGCTTCAGGTGAGACTCAGCACATTCCAGATGTAGTTGCTATGGAGCAACAGTCTTTATGCTTGAGAAAAGCAGAGGGAAGAGTAAAGGGACTCTGTCTTACACCTTAGGTACCAGCTCAGCCAGAGGTGAGTAGAACCCAAAGCGGGCTCTCGGGGTCCCCAATTCCAAGACTTGGCTCTTGCATGGTATTTCTGCACCCGCCCTGGGTCAAAGGAGAACCCACTTCCCTGAAGGGTGAGACCCAGGTCAGGCAGATTCACCACAAGCTGACTTAAGAGCCCTTGGGCTTTAAGGGAACATCAGTGGTAGTCTGGCAATACTCTCCATGGGCCTGTGGTGGTGGTGGCCACAGGGTGAGGCT
Source organism: Macaca nemestrina (assembly GCF_043159975.1). NCBI lineage: Eukaryota > Metazoa > Chordata > Mammalia > Primates > Cercopithecidae > Macaca > Macaca nemestrina. The sequence goes on along the minus strand of NC_092128.1, from coordinate 103,695,162 downwards.
CCTCTGCCTTTGGAAAGAGGAGGAAAGAGTGGGAAGCACTGCACCTTGTGGTGTGATGCAGCTCAGCCACAGTACAATAGAACACCAAGTAGATGGTGAGGTTTTTGACTGTAGTCCCTATCTCCCTGACAGCACCCCCACCAGAACTTGGGAGAACTCATCACTCTGAAGGGAAGGACATAGGCCTGGCTGGCTTTGCTACATGCTGACTGTAGAGCTCTGGGGTCTTGAGTGAATACAGGTAAGTAGACAGGCAGTGGTTCTAAAAGGCCTTGGGTGAGATCCAGTGCTGTCCTGACTTCAGGTCTGACCTAGTGCAGTCACAGTGGTCGTGGCCACAAGGGTGCTTGTGTCACTCTACCTCCAGCTTCAGGTGGCCCAGAACAGAGAGAGAGACTTCATTTGTTTGGGAAAAATTAAGGGAAGAGAATAAGAGTCTCTGTCTGATAATCCAGAGAAATCTCCTGGATCTTGCCCAAGTCCATCAAGGCAGTACCTCTACAAGTCTTCAAGAACCACAGGATTACTGTGCATGAGTTGCCCTCTAAAGCAGATAAAGCTTTAGATCACAACACCCAAGTCCTTTCAAATATCTGGAAAGCCTTCCCAAAAATGATGGGTACAAACAAGTCCAGACTATAAAGACTATAAGAAATAACTAATTCTTCAATGCCCAGATACTAAAGAACATCTACAAGCATCAACACCATCCAGAAAAATATGAACTTAGCAAAAGAACTAAATAAGGCACCAGGGACCTATCCTGGAGAAAAATAGATATGCGACCTTTTGGACAGATAATTCAAAATGGCTGTGTTGAGGAAACTCAAAGAAATTCAAGAAAACAGAGAAGGAATTCAGAATCCTATCAGATAAATGTTACAAAGAGATCGAAATAATTAAAAAAGATTAAGCATAAATTCTGGAGCTGAAAAAATGCAATTGGCATACAGAAGAATTTATGTCTTTTTATAGTAGAATTGATCAAGCAGAAGAAAGAATTAGTGAGCTTTAAGACAGGCTATTTAGAAATATAGTCAGTGAGACAAAAGGAAAAAAAACAATGAAGCACACCTACAGAATCTAGAAAATGGCCTTAAAAGAGCAAATTTAAGAGTTATTGGCCTTAAAAAAGAGGTAGACAGACAGGTGTAGAAAGTTTATTAAAGGGATAATAACAAAGAACTTCCCAAACCTAGAGAAAGATAACAATATCAAGAACAAGAAGATTATAGAACACCAAGTAGATTTAACCCGAAGAAGACTACCTCAAGGCATTTCATATTCGAACTCCCAAAGATCAAAGATACCTACTAAAAGTAATACAAGAAAGGGAGAAAGAAGGAAGAAAAGATCATAAAACAGCCAGAAAACAGACAACAAAATGGCAGGAGTAACTTATCACTTATCAATCATAACATTGTATGAATATTGGAAAAGAAGTAGAAAAAAGTAACATTAAATGTAAATGTACTAAATTCTCCAATCAAAAGATATAGAGTGTCTGAATGGATTAAAAACTCAAGATACATTGATCTGTTGCCTACAGAAAATAGTCTTCACCTGTAAAGACACACAAAGACTGAAAATAAAGATGGGAAAAAGATATCCCATGCCAATGGAAACCAAAAAAGAGCAGGAGAAGCTATACTATTTTGTATATTACATTAGACAAAATAGATTTATATATCAGACAAAATATATTTCAAAACAAAAACTATCAAAAAAGAAAAAGAAGGTCATCATATAATGATACGGGGTAAATTCAACAAGAGGATATAATAATTTATAAATATATATGTGCCCCACACTGGAGCACCCAGATATATAAAGCAAATATTAGAGCTAAAAAAAGAGATAGGTTCCCCAAAAATAACAGCTGGAGACATCAACAACCCACTTAGCATTAGACAGATCATCCAGATAGAAAGCCAACAAACAAACATTGTACTTAATCTGCACTACAGACCAATGAACCTAGCAGATATCCACAGAACATTACATCCAACAGCTGCAGAATACACATTCTCCTCCTCAACATAAGGATTATTTTTAAGAGTAAACCATATGTTAAACCACAAAATAAGTCTTAAAACATTTCAAAAAATTGAAAATATATCAAACATCTTCTCTGAACACAATGGAATAAAACTAGAAATCAATAATGAGGAATTTTGAAAACTAGATGAATACATGAAAATTAACCAATACGCTCCTGAATGAGCAGTGGGTCAATGAAGAAATTAAGAGGGAAACTGAAAAATTTTTTGAAACAAATGAAAATGGGAACACAGCATACCAAAACCTATAGGATACAGCAAAAGCAGTACTAAGAGGGAAGTTTACAATAAAAAGCGCCTACATCAAAAACGTAGGAAAACTTCAAATAAAAACCCTAATGATGCATCTTAAAGAACGAGAAAAACATGACCAAACCAACCCCAAAATTAGTAAAAGAAAAGAAATAATAAAGATTAGAGGAGCAATAAATGATTTTGAAATGAGGAAAACAATACAAACAATCAATGAAATGAAAAGTTGTTTTTTTCAAAAAGATAGATGAAATTGAAAAAACTTTAGCCAGATTAAGAAAAAAAGAAAGTAGACCCAAATAAATAAAATCAGAGAGGATAAACAAGACATTACAACTGACGCTGCAGAAATCCAAAAGATCATTAGTGGCTACTGTGAGCAACTATATATGCCAGTAAGTAGGAAAACCTAGAAGAAATGGACAAATTGCTAGACACATACAATCTATCAAGATTGAACCATGGAGAACTCCAAAACCTAAACAGACCAATAACAAGTAATAAGATTGAAGCCATAATAAAAAAAGTCTCCCAGTAAAGAAAAGCCCGAGACCCAGGGGCTTCACTGCTGAATTCTACCAAATATTTAAGGAAGAAATAATAACAATCCTACTCAAGGTATTCTGAAAAATAGAGGAGGAGGAAATACTTCCAAACTAATTCTATGAGGCCAGTACCCTGATCCAAAAACCAGACAAAAACACATCAAAAAAAGAAAACTACAGGCCAGTATATCTGATGAATATTGATATAAAAATCCTCAACAAAATACGAAGCAAACAAAATTCAAGAATATATTAAAAAATCATTCATCACGACCAAGTGGGATTCATCCCTAGGATGCAAGGATGGTTCAACATATGCAAATAAATAAATGTGATACATCATATCAACAGAATGAAGGACAAGAACCATATGATCATTTCAACTGATGCTGAAAAAGCATTTGATAAAATTCAACATCCCTTCATGATAAAACTCTCAAAAAACCAGGCAAGGAAGTAACATATCTCAACATAATTAAAGCCATATATGGCAGACCCATAGCTAGTATCATACTGAATGGGGAAAAATAGAAAGTCTTTCCTCTAATATCTGGAAAATAGCAAAGATACCCACTGTTATTCAACATAGTACCGAAAGTCCTAGATGAAGCAACCAGACAAGAGAAAGAAATAAAAGGCATCCAAATTAGAAGGAAAGAAGTCAAATTACCCCTGTTTGCAGATGATATGACCTTATATTTGGAAAAACCTAAAGACTACACCAAAAAACTATTAGACCTGATACATTCAGTACAGTTGTAAGATACAAAATCAACATACAAAAATCAGTAGGATTTCTATATGCCAACAGTGAACACTCTGAAAAATAAATTCAAAAAGTTATTCCATTTATAATAGCACACATAAAATTAAATACTTAATAATTAACTTACCCAAAGAAATGAAAGATCTATATAATGAAAACTAGAGGCCAGACGTGGTGGCTCATGCCTGTAATCCCAGTACTTTGGGAGGCCAAGAGAGGTGGATCATCTGAGATTAGGAGCTTCAGATCAGCCTGGCCAACATGATGAAACCCCATCTCTACTAAAAATACAAAAATTAGCCAGGCATGGTGGTGCACGTCTATAGTTCCAGCTACTTGAGAGGCTGAGGCAGGAGAATCACTTGAACCCAGGAGGCGGAGGTTGCAGTGAGGCAAGATTGTGACACTGGACTCCAGCCTGAGTGACAGAACAAGATAGTCTCAAAAAAAAAAAAAAAAAGAAAAAAGAAAACTATAAAAACATTGAGGCAAGACATTGAAGAGAACAGAAAAAAAATGGACAGATATTCCACGTTCACGTATTGGAAGACTCAATATGGTTTAAACGTCCACATTACCGAAAGCATTCTACAGAATCAATGCAATCCCTATCCAAATACCAATGAAATTCTTTACAGAGATAGAAAAACAATCCTACAATTTACGTGGATCCACAAAAGACCACAATAGCCAAAGCCATCCAGAGCAAGAAGAACAAAACTGGAAAAATCACATTACCTGACTTCAAATTAAACTACAAAGCTATAGTAACCAAAACATCATGGTACTGGAACAGAAAACAGACACATAGACAATAACAGAATAGAGAACTCAGAAATAAATTCATACACAGTGAACTCATTTTCGACAAAGGTGCCAAAAACATATGCTGGGGAAAAGACCATCTCTTCAATGAATGGTGTTTGGTAAACTGAATATCCATACGCAGAGGAATGAAACTGACCTCTGTCTCTTGCCATATACAAAAATCAAATTAAAATGGATTAAAGACTTAAATCTAAGCCCTTAAACTATGAAACTACTACACAAAACATTGGGGAAAATACCTAGGACACTGGGCAAAAATGTCTTGAGTAACTCCCATAGGCACAGGCAACCAAAGCAAAAATGGAGAACCAGGAACACATTAAGTTTAAAAAAAAAAAAAAAAACTTCTGCACAGAGAAGGAAACAATCAACAAAGTGAAGAAACAACCCACAGAAGGGGAGAAAATATTTGCAAACTACCCTTTTGACAAGGGATTAATTAAGCAGAACATGTAAGGAGTTCAAACAACTCTATGGGAAAAAATCTAATAATCCAATTTAAAATGGGCAGAAGATTTGAATAGACATTTCTAAAAAGAAGACATGCAAATGGCAAATAGGCATATGATCATCAGAGAAATGCAAATCAAAACTACAATGAGATATTATCTCACCCCAGTTAAATGGCTTATGCTCAAAAGACAGGCAATAATAAATGTTGGCGAGGATGTGGGAAAAAAGGGAACCCTCATATACTGTTGGAGGGAATGCAAATTAATATAGCCACTATGGAAAAACACTTTGAAGGTTCTTCAAGAAACTAAAAATAGGGTTACCATATGATCCAACAATTCCACTGCTGGTTATATATGCAAAAGAAACGAAATCAGTATATCGAAGAGATATCTGCACTCGCATGTTTGTTTGCAATAGCCAAGATTTGGAAGCAACCTAAGTGTCTATCGACAGATGAATGGATAAAGAGAATGTGGTACATATACATGATGGAGTACTATTCAGCCATAAAGGAAGAATGGGATGCTGTCATTTGCAACAACATAGATGGAACTGGGGACCATTATGTTAAGTGAAATAAGCCAGGCACAGAAAGACAAATATCGCATGTTCTCACTTATTTGTAGGATCTAAAAATCAAAGCAATTGCACTCATGGATATAGAGAGTAGGGAAGGTTACCAGAGGCTGGGAAGCACAGTGAGGTGGCGGAGATAGTTAATGGGTGAGAAAAATAAAAAATAAAAAAATAGAAAAAATGACTAAGACCTACCATTTGACACCATAACATGGTGAGTACAGTCAATAATAATTTATTTGTGCATTTTAAAATAAGTAAAAGAGTATAATTGGATTGCTTGTAACACAAAAGGTAAATGCTTATGGGGATGGATACCCCATTCTCCATGATGTAATTATTAAGTTTTGCATGCCTGTATCAAAACATGTACCCCATAAATATTAATACCTATTATGTACCCACAAAAATTAAAAATAAAAATTATATATACATATGGACTCACAAGTTTATAAAAAGACAGTTGGATCCAAATTATGTTTCTGAAAAAATCAGATGAGGCTAACCTTTAAGACTTTTTAAATAGGTAATCATATGAGGGTGGAGAACCAAGTTTTGGGTAGAGCAGTTTAAGGCAATTACCAGATTGGACAAATAACCATTAGCTGTGAAACTGTGACTGGATTATGTCAGGAGGCCCAAAAGGTAACAAGGTCTGCACAGCATATTATTTGTCCTTGAAGATGAGAATGTCGCCATTGCTCAACCTTTTGGTAGTTCACGGTGATTGGGTGCTCACCCACGTGTGTGAGATGTGCCACCCACTGCCAGTCTGACATTAAAAAAAAAAAAAAGTTGCCATTCCTTTTAGTATAGGGAAGGCTTCTTTTATATGGGAATTTCATCTTTTGTTCTTAAGAAACAGCACAAGGGTCAAAATAATTTTCTTTTGAATCTGTTGGTTTTCTTGTGTTGTTACTTAGTGTGTCACAATAGCTGAGGAGTTTTGGAAGAAACAGTTTGGTTTAGAGAAGGATACACAGAAGGAATTGTAGGAAAAGATCCTGAAAAAAGAGTCTCAGCCAGTTTTGTGCCAGTGTTTTGTAAAAAGGCAATCTTTGAGTCCTGAGAATCTTTTTGAGCCTCAAGGTATCAATTGAGATGTAAGTATTATTTGAAGTGTGTGATTTTATGGCCAATGTCTTAGTTTAGTTTGAGGAATAATAGACTGAATGATCCGATAATGTTTCAACATGTTACCAGCTGGAGTCCCAGATAATATTTTGGCATGCTGTGGAACTTTGACTTCCCATTCGTAACTAAATTCGTCTAGATGATTCATTTTATTGCCAAATGCACAAAAGCAAATTAAAACACAAGGACTGAATACAACCAAAGCCACACAGACAGAAAATAAAATACATACTTACCAAGAAGGATGATAAGCCACCTTCTCCAAATGAGGGGAAATCCCTACACCTAAACCTTCCAGCTGAGATTGACAGGAAGATGATGACCCTTCCCAGCAGGAGAGCTCCCAAAAAGAGGCGGAAAGATGCCTCTTGGGAAAAAAGTGGGGAAGGCTCTCCTCAACCAAATTCCAAATAAAACACTATTTGACCAAAGTCAGAAGTCTGGTCGAAGAGAAACTCACCAAAGGGAAAAGAGGCAGCTTAGGGAAGCAGGAGGCTCCAGGGGTTCGAGTGTGGGCACCTCTCATCATAGTTCCAGGGGCTGGGATTTTCCCCAAGGCGAGGCAGCTTTGGATCCATGCTTCTGACACCAAGTATGTTTAAGTCAAATATTATAGACAGATAAATCTCTAAGGTTAAAGCGTTTTATTAGGGAAGCAATAATCACAATTCAGGGTATACACATAGACCAGGTGGTCTTTGGTATGTGAGATGAACAAAGAGAAGGTTGAGAATTTTATCAGAAAGAGAAATGTTGACCCGGCATGGAGTCTTATGCATGTAATCCAGCACTTTGGGAGGTCGAGGCGGATGGATCACGAGGTCAGGAGATCGAGACCATCCTGGCTAACAGTGTGAAATCCCATCTCTACTAAAAATACAAAAAATTAGCTGGGTGAGGTGGCGGGCGCCTGCAGTCCCAGCTACTCGGGAGGCTGAGGCAGGAGAATGGTGTGAACCCAGGAGGCAGAGCTTGCAGTGAGCCGAGATTGTGCCACTGCACTCCCGCCTGGGTGACAGAGCGAGACTCCGTCTTAAAGAAATAAATAAGAAAGACAAATGTTATGTAGTGTTTTGAAAGAAATCTCAGGCCGGGTGTGGTTATCCCAGGACTTTGGGAGGCCAAGGCGGGTGGATTGCCTGAGCTCAGGAGTCCTAGACCAGTCTGGGCAATATGGTGAAACCCGACTCTACTAAAATACAAAAAATTAGCCAGACTGTCGGCATGCGCTTGTAGTCTCAGCTACTCAGAAGGCTGAGGCAGGAGAATTGCTTGAATCCAGGAGGTGGAGTTTGCAGTGAGCCGAGATCGCACCACTGCACTCCAGGCTAGGTGACAGAGTGAGACTCTGTCGCCAAAAAAAAAAAAAAGAAAAAGAAAGAAAGCTCTGCCAGGCGCAGTGGCTCACACCTGTAATTCCAGCACTTTGGGAGGCCAAGGCAGGTGGATCACGAGGTCAGGAGTTGGAGAACAGCCTGGCCAACTTTGTGAAACCCCCCTCTACTAAAAATACAAAAAATCAGCTGAGCGTGGTGGCATGCGCTGGTAGTCCCAGCTACTCGGGAGGCTGGGGCAGAAGAATCACGTGAACCCAGGAGACAGAGGTTGCAATGAGCCGAGATTGGGCCACCGCACTCCAGCCAGGCGACACACCCAGACTCTGTCAAAAAAAGGAAGGGAAGGGGAAGGGGAAGGGGAGAGGGAAAGGGAAGGGAGGAGGGAGGGAGGGATGGATGGAGGAAGGAAGGAAGGAAGCTCATTGGCACTAAAGAAGCTTTGGGAACCAGCAAGCTCTTGATAGGTGAGTGACGGAAGTAGTTAAAACCAGTCGCAGTAGTTAAAATCAGTCGCAGAGCCAGGGCAGGACGTTTCAGCAGCTACCAGTTAAAACTGATCTTAAAGTTACACCAGTCCATTTTAGCGGCTGGGTTTCTGGAAAATTTAATTCTTGGAGCAAGTCCTATGACCCCAAGTGCTTTTCCCCCTGGCCCCTTGATTTTCTTTTACTTGAGTATGACAAAAATTACCAAATTTCTATAACTAACTTTCACACAAATGTGAGACAGGAACTAGAAGGAAGGAAAGGTTATTGGAATAAGAAAAAGAGGGGAAATGAGAGAGAAAGACGGCAGAGAGAGAAAAACAAGGTAACAATCAGTGAGAGAATGCAGAGGCAGGGACCAGAAATGTGGTAAAATCAGACAGAAGGACACAATGAGAGGAACAGCAAAATCTGAGGCCAAGGTGGGTGTGGGAAGCAGCATGGAGGAGCGGGGAGAAGGAGATCTGAAAAAGGACTGGTCTGGATCAAAGTCAGTAAACCAGGTTCTGTCTAATCCTCCTCAGTAGGTACAGGAACCTCAAGTGTTAATGGTAAAATCCAATGTAGTAAGGCCAGGCCCTAAAAAAATTTCCACCTTTCATTGAGCCTGAAATAAACGCAGTTTTGTGAATCAGAAAACTTCTTTGGTTTTGAGAGCAGTAAACCCTGGAGGCTAAGCTATGCCAGTTGTTAACTTTTGCTTGGCACACACTGAGGATGGCTAAAGAAATGACCAGCCTTAGTCAGATCCCTTGAGGTCAGGAGTTCAAGACCAGCCTGGCCAACATGGTGAAACCCCATCTCTCCTAAAATTACAAAAATTAGCCCAGCATGGTGGCACATGCCTATAATACCAGCTACTTGAAAGACTGAGGCATGAGAATCCCTTGAACCTGGGAGGTGGAGGTTGCAGTGAGGAGAGAGCATACCACTGCACTCCAGCCTGGGCAACAGAGTAAGACCCTGTCTCAAAAAAAAGAAGGGAAGGGGAGGGGAGAGGAGGGGAGGGAAAAGGCCAGCCAAGCAAAAATACCTTCTCACTCCCATCAAGACAGCAAGACCCTATCTGTATTTTTTTAAATTATTAAATAAACAAATGGAATGAAAAATATCCCCCAAAAGTCCATCTGAGCCAATTTGAGGCCAATGGGACATCAGGGAAATTTGTTTCCAGCAGCTTCCTATCCTCTTCTTTACCAAGAGATTCTCCAAGGGTTTCCAAGAGATTCTCCCACTCCCGCTATTCCCACTATTGCCATCACACCTAAATTCACGAGGTTTGATGAAAAACTCTGGAGTAGAAATCAGACCATTTTGGTTGCAGGGCCACACCCTCCTTCTGAGCCTCAATTTCCTTATCTTATATTGCCTTGCATGCCCCCATAGGGTTTCTGTGAGAATCAACTGGGACAACATATGGGGGCAGGGGGAGATCTGCACAGCACTATATAAATGTAAGGAATCACATTTATCTACGAGTAATAGAAGACCCAACTCAAAATCACTTCAATAATAAAGAAATGTATTATCTCCCAGAATGAGAAGTATGGATAGGCAGCAACACCAGGACTAGTTGATCAAATGTCTCTTTCACATCCCCAAGGACCCAGGCGTCTCCTTCTGTCCTCTGCCATCCTCTGGGGGTTGCAGGCAACAACATCCAGAGGCAGAAAGGGGATCTTTGACACTCCCAAGCATCATTTATTAAGAGCAAAGACAACCTTACCCTGAAAGCCACCTCCATCAGACCCCTCCTCATACCTCATTGGCTAAAACTGCATCACAGGTCCATTGCTAAAACAATCAGTGGAAAGGAGAACAGAATTACTATGACTGGTTGAAAACAAGTCAAGATTCACCTCTAGAGAGGAATGAAGAGGCCTCCACTCTCTAACCAGCCTCCCGTAGGATTTCTGAACAAAGTAAAAGCTGATACCAAGGAAGAGAGGGAGAAATGTCAATTGAGTTGCCAAACATTTGCCCCAGAATACCAGCTAAGTTTGGTGTCTGCCCTTCCTCCCTCAGTCTTTCATATCTGCAGGCCTAACATAAAGCACATTGTCTGTCATTTTTCCTCCCATCTTACTGGTTACCAACTATTGATGGTTAGAAATAATATTTCTTTTTTTTTTTTTTGAGACAGGGGCTCACTCTGTCACTCAGGCTGGAGTGCAGTGGCACCATCATGGCTCACTGTAGCCTCTACCTCCTGGGTTCATGCAATCTTCCCACCTAAGCTCCACAAATAGCTAGGACTACAGGCACAAGCCCCCATACCTGGCCCTAGAACTAATTTTAACAGCTGTTTTTAGTGCATGACCAAAGGGCTTCTCATGTTTCTACTGTGCTGCAGGAGACTGTAGAAATGCACACCTGATGGTCCACTTCACCATGAGAGTTCCTTGAAGACTAATATTTTGGGTAGGAAAAAAAAGAAAGATTTTGCATTGTACCCTCTAATCTAGCTGTGCATTAGAATGTGATCTTTCCCTTCTCCTACTTTTTTCCTTTCCTCATCTCCCCAGTGGGGAAAGGTCACTGGTAAGATAAGAACTTGTAAAAATACACCGTAGCAGCAAAATAATGGTGTCAAGGTTACACTGTGAAGGGTGGTCAATACAGGAGAAAATCTACTCTTTTTTTAGCTGCTCCATTCTGAAAGGTTTAAAACCTGTCCAGTAGCACAGACTAAGGACCAGGTCCAGCTGCCCCAACACAAGTGGGCCAACACCAAGGCTGTTTGGCCTCAAGAATGAATCTCTGGTATCTTAGGAGGGGGTAGAAGAATAAAAAGAAAAACAGAGGGGTTCATGGACAGGAGGGTACAACAGAAAGAGACCATAAAGAGAAGTCAGAGAATATCAAATCACAAAATAATTTCACTGTCAGGCGCAGTGATTCCCACCTGTAATCCCAGTGCTTTGGGAGGCTATGGCAGGAGGATTGCTTGAGGCCAGGAGCCCAAGACCAGCCTAAGCAGCATAGTGAGACCCCGTCTCTACAAAATAAAGAAGTTTAAAAAGTTAAAGAAAACGAATTTTGGAAAAAGCAGTATCACATAGAAAATTAATGAGAATATATTATCGAGGACAGCCATGTCCTAAAAGAAAAAAAAAAAAGCTATTCATCATGATGCAAGACTTCAAAATATGTTAATCATCATAAAAGTTGGGCAGTTCATGTGGACAATCTCCATGCAATTGCCCATCATCTATCCCTGCAATACACATTTTCTATGTTGAATTTTCTTTTGAGTTCGCTTTTGTTTTTCTGTTTTCTCTTTTAGCTTCTTCATTTTTTAAATTGTCAGCATTATGTTTCACAATTCACTATGCTATGTATTACATCTTAACCTCATTTCTAATACTGGAGGCATCAACTGTATAAAGACTTTTAGAGAGTTCTCATTTGTTTTAGGCATTTTTTGCAAAGATGATTGAAAGCTCATTATTACAATGGCGACTGTGTATATAAGCATTATACATGTATGTAAAAATGTAGAAACTTCCTCAATAAATAAAGTCTTTTTTGTACATCTGCATTTGTGAAAGATGAAATTTCTCAAGATCTTGGCTCTTTGGGTGACCGGTACAGTGGTGACATCATGGTGACCCACCCTGTCAAAAGACTTAGGTTGTCTCTCACGGTATTTCAGATAACTGCAGTTATAAAGCTGGGTGCACACAATTACCAAACAGTGATAAGTTCATACATTTCACTTTTTGAACTTTTTTTTTTTTTCTCTGAGAAACAGTCTCGCTTTTTCGCCCAGACCGGAGTGCAGGGGCACGATCTCGGCTCACTGCAACCTCCGCCTCCCTGGTTCAAGCAATTCTCCTGCCTCAGCCACCCAAGTAACTGGGACTACAGGCGCCCGCCACCACGCCTGGCTAATTTGAACTTTTTTTATGAATACAGTTCATCTGCTCATCCCTACGTGACTGTTGTTAGTATACCTGAGGTGGGCGTGGCCAGGCGGGAACCCCCAGGCTCGGGGAAGCTCACCCAGGGTCCCAACCAGGGCCTCGCCCCGCTTCCGCTCCAGCTAGGCGGCGCTTCCCGCCCACCGGCAGCAGCAGGTCTGGTGGCTGGGCCGCTGTGTTGGGGCCAGGCGCGGGGAGGCAGGGATCTGGCGGCCAAGGCTGGGACTTCGCGGCCGCTGAGGTGAGTTGCGGGGCGGCGGCGGGAGGGGGCGCTGCGGAGCCGCCCGACCGCCGCGCGAAGGAAGTGCTCTCTTGGCCGCCGCCGCCGCCGCCGCCGCCGCAGCCGCGCCGGAGGGGTTGCCCGAGCCGCGCTGCGGGGGCCGAGATGTCGTCCCGGCCGGGGCGCGAGGACGCGGGGGCTGGGGGCGCGCGGCGGCCGCGTGAGCCGCCGGAGCAGGAGCTGCAGCGACGTCGGGAGCAGAAGCGGCGGCGGCACGACGCGCAGCAGCTGCAGCAGCTCAAGCACCTGGAGTCCTTGTGAGTCCCGAGCTGCCGTCCGCGCGCGGCCAGTCTTCTGAAACCTGGGGCCGGGGGCGCGGGACGCGGTGGTGGGCGCTAAGCCGGGTCCTCCGAGCCCCCCCGAGCAGGCACGGGGGCCGGGGTCGGCAGGAGCCTAGTGCGGGCGACCGATGTCGGGCGCCGCGGTCAAGGACTTCAAGTCCGTCCTCCTGATGGGGAGCGAGGGGCGTTCAGGGAGCCAACTGCCGCTCGGCACCGAGCAGAATCTGACTTGGGAGGCCCTGCGCTTCCCTAGCTCCACGGAGTTCCAGGACAGTCCGGATGACCCGGGAGAGTGTGGTATAAAGAAGATTCAAATGTAGGGGAGGGAAATATGGCTTCCCTCTACCTTTCTAAGTTCTTCAGCTGGACCACAAATTAAATTGTTATAAGACAGATTAACAGGAGAAAAACTGTTTTAATTATGTACCCATGCACTGGAGGACCACAAAAGTGGGAGACTGAAAGAAGGGCCAGGGAATAGAGGCGTGGGCCTTTTGGGGCGTGGTGCAGACGTTATGGAAGGGTGAGGGGGGAAATGTATGGTGAATAAAGGTTGCTTTGTTATCCCGATGAGGCCCTCGGGCGATAAAAGTTGCCTCCAAGCAGCTCTCTTCCTGATACAGAAACATTTACTACAGAAAATTTCCTTTATAGGTGTAAATTTCTCTTTACAACAGGAAGAGTCGAAAAATAATAAGAACAAAAGGGAAAAAAGCAGAGTCATACTTTATTTTAGGCAGTTGAGGGGTAGCTGAATAAGTTATCCTGTGTTGTTTGATTCTGTTACTTATAGCTCAGTCATCAATATGCCGGAGTGGCATGTTTGAGGATGGTGTATTCTTGTCGTTTGCAGTCATTTATCAGGATGGCTTTTCCTAAATTCTAACACAAACCTGGGGTGGAAAGTTCAGTCAGCAACTCTTTCAGTTCTTGTCCGTGATTCTATAGTTAGCTGCCTAAAACAACCTTTTCTGAGTGTGGCATTCACTCAATTATTCAAGAATTCGTTTCTGTTTTAGGCGCTCCTAGTTACCTATGCTAAGTAGGTGTTAAATTAAGTACAGCCTAAAGCTGCCTCCTTGAATATTTTAAGTTTAGCCTAAAAGTTTCTCTATACTTAGTGAACTGCAACCTAAGTGGATGTGTAAACAGACTGTAACCTACTGTTACAAGTACCTGAGTCTCATACAGTCACAGCAGCTGATTTTCAGGCCGTCACAGGTGGTCAACCTTTGAAACCCTGTTCAAATAAGGCAGACGCCAGGCTGTATGGAATCCAGCTATTTCTCTACCTCACTTTGCTTTTCTGACCTATTCTGGTTCTGGGGGTGCCCGCTTTGAAAACAGTTTTTTGCTCAAGTAAAGTTTAATTTGTCTACTTTTTTAAAAACATAATTCGTATAAGGAAAGATCCTCAAAGAGTTAAAATCCTTTATAATTAACCTTCTAGGAGGTTTGCTGTGAGATAAATTCCTATGTTGGGACCTGGCCTGCTCTTTTTCCAGCATGGCCCGCTCTGAACTTTTCCCCTTAGCAGGGCAGGGGTTGCAGGATAGAGACTCTGCATTGTGCGCATCCACGCTACAGGGCAGTCCTGACCCTTTCAAGTCACTATGTGGCGCTCGTGGTCTCCCAGGGAAGTCAGGTGTTCAAAGGTCTTCCCCTAGCATAAGCACCAGAATGCCTGGCCCTGCCCAGCCCTCAATGTATTTAGCTATAGGATGCTAGAGGATGGTTAATTCCACTTATTTGTAGCTCAGAGAGCTTTTTCACAGATGAGAGAGATTATAACCTACTTTTATAGATGAAAAAATGGAGGAACAGTGGTTAAGTCATGTGATCATGCATACATTGACCAGCTAACCAGCAAATCTAGAGCTGAACTCAGGTGTCTGATTGACTGGTGGGATTTTTCCAGTTTCTGAGATTTAAAACTGAATGAGCTGTTGAGAGATTTGCTTTGGCTAGCTCAGAATCTTGTTTGAGCTTTAAATTGTATTTATACCAGAGTAATATGTAGTTTTAAAATTCAAATAGTACTAAAAATGCTACCAAAAAATAGCAATAGGCTGCCCGACTCCTCAGTAACCACTCATATTCCCTGTGTCCCTCTTCCCCCTCCCAAACCAGGCTTCTCTGTGTAAACTTTTAGGTTTTACTTCTGGGATTTAACTGTATATTTATTTATTTTTAATTTTTTACTTTTATTTTTATTTTTGAGACAGAGTCTTGCTCTGTCGCCCAGGCTGGAGTGCAGTGGTGCAGTCTTGGCTCACTGCAACCTCCACCTCTTGGGGTCAAGTGATTCTCCTGCCTCAGGTTCCCAAGTACCTGGGACTACAGGCGCACATCACATGCCCAGCTAATTTTTGTATTTTTAGTAGAGATGGAGATTCACCGTGTTAGCCAGGATGGTCTCGATCTCTTGACATAGTGATCTGCCCACCTCAGCCTCCCAAAGTGCTGGGATTACAGGCATGAGCCACTGCGCCCACCAACTGTATATTCCTAAATTGCATATTTATACTGTTTACATCAATTCAACATCTTAGACATACCATTAACTTCTTGTCATAGTAAGGATTTAGTTCTTTACCTACCCTTCTTGTTTATAATCTTCCAGTATAGATCTATCATAGCAGTTTTTGCTAAACAAATGCTTAGTATTAACATTATTATAACTAGGCTGGGCTCTGTGGCTCATGCCTGTAATCCCACCACCTTGGGAGGTAGAAGTGGGAAGATTGCTTGAGGCCAGAAGTTCTAGACCAGCCTGGGCAACATTTATAGACCTTATCTCTGCCAAAAAGAAAAGAAAATAAATTAACCAGGTGTGGTGGTACATGCCTGTGGTTCCAACTACTTGGGAGGCTGAAGTGGGAAGATCTGCTTGAGCCTGGGGGGTTGAGGCTGCAGTGAGCCCTGGTTGCGCCACTGCATTCCAGCCTGGGCGACAGAGTGATATCCTGTCTCAAAAGCAAAAGCAAACAAAAAATACAGTACTATAACTATGAATTATTACTCACTTTTGAGCCAAGTAGTGTTCTCTGATTTATTTTGCTTTCTATACTATTGTTAACTTTTAAGTAGTTAGTAAGAGTCTGTTTTTCACTTGCTTAATTTTCTACGGCTGTTTTTCCCCCAACGTCTCCAAAATCTGAGTACCATGAAGGTGAAAAGTTATCTTTCCTTACCTATCATAGGAGTCACAGCGGATACTCCTATAACAAAAGATAGGTCAACAAGAGAAAAGCATAACAAATGTATTTAATCACAGTTTTATGTGGCATGGGAACGTTGAGAAAGGAAGCCCCAGAGACCCAGAGGAAACTATTTTTATGCTTAGTTTGGATGAAGAATGTATAGCAGTATAGAAATATAATTGGACAAAAAAGGGTATAATACAATGGTAATAGGGAAAAGCCCAGCAAGGCCTGTCTATTCAGATTTTTCAGGCCTCTGTGTACGATTACTTCCTCCCAGGTATGGGGCAGGACCCTTTCTGGAACGAGGGGTCCTGATCTATCAAACAAGGTAGGTCAGCTAATTTTTTTATGGCCAGCTCCGATGCAGAAAGGCAAGGAAATGTTAGGGTAATATTTGTAGGAGCTTATTATTATTGTTTTAAATATTAAAAAAAAAAAGTTCCACTGAGATTTTATCCTTTTAAAAAAATATATTAAAGTTATTTGTAGGTCTTCTGGCTTGCTTTGTGGGAGACTTGTTCTAGTTTTTATGGCCCACTTACGGAAAAGAGGAATTCTGGCCTCTCTGACTGCTTTGGGGAAGAAAGAAGGGCAGGAGACAGGAGGGCAAGAGAAGGTCAGAGAGCAACTTTTTTCTGAGGCCTTCTCTAATCTCATTTAGTTCAAAGTATTCAGCATGCCAAAGCACCATACTTTGGGGTATCATTTTTCTGAGCCCCAGTAGTACTTTTTCCACATATAACTACATATCAGGTAATTAATCAGTTCATTTTTTACCTAGACTCTTCATTCTGTTGTCCTTCAGTACAATAGTTACTTTTTGGACCTGGTCCAGCAGTGGTCCTAGAGCATCCTTTCCCACTCTCCTATCTTGCATCTCATTCCTGGATTCCATGTCTTCCTCTTTATATGTTTACTCTCACATTTTACCAAAGCCAATTCTGCAACTTCCTATGAAAGAGTGCATTAGAGGTAAATCTTTTGATACCTTGCATATCTGAAGATGTCTTTATTCTATCCTAAAACTTGGTACATAATTTGACTAGGTATAAAATTATAGGTCAAAAATGATTTGGAGGCTGGGCGTGGTGGCTCTCACCTGTAATCCCAACACTTTGGGAGGCCAAGGAAGGAGGATCATTTGAAGCCAAGACTTCAAGACCAGCCTGGGCAATAATGTGAGACCCTGTCTCTACAGAAAATTTAAAAATTAGCCAGGCACAATGATATGGACCTGTAGTCCCAGCTACTCGGGAGGCTGAGGCAGGAGGAAAATAGTAACAACAATTTTCACTCAGTTTTGGCGATAGTACATCACTATCTTTTAGCTTCCAAAACTGCTAAGGAGTTTGATGCCATTCTGACTCCCTTTCTTTTATGTTACCTATTCAAGTTCACCTCACCCTTAAACGTTAAGAAACTATTTATTGCCGCCATCCTGAAGTTTCATGATGTCAGTCTTTTCCAATTGACTTTTCTTTTTAACTTTTATTTTAGGTTCAGGGGTACCTGTGTAGGTTTATTATATTTATTTCATCACCCAGGTACTAAGCCTAGTACCCAATAGTTATTTTTTCTGATGCTCACCCTCCACCCTCAAGTAGGCCCCAGTGTGTGTTGTTCCCCAGTGCAGTTGACCCTTTTTTTCTTGACATGTCATAAATGCATTAACCACATACATAAATTTCTGTCTTATTTCCTCTCCTCAATTTTGTTTTTTCCTTCTGTTGATTTTCTGTTGCTCTGTCTCTTCTGTTTGTATTTTCATTGTACTTTGTAGATGTATGTTTTTTCTACTAAACATATTTTTTAATTGTTATATTTCTAAATCAAAAAGCTTTTTCTCATTCTGCAAGTTGTTTTTTATAGCATCCTGTTCTTGTTTCATAAGTGAAATATCTTCACTCATCTATGAGGATACTCACTCGTTTTTCTTTTTTGTTGTCTTTTGTTCCCTACATTGCCTCTATTTCTTGTTTGCCTTTTCTTTTGATTTCTGTCTTCCATTTAGTAATTTTTTTTCTTTCTGTACTGTCTGAGTATCCTTGAATCTCAACCGTATTTTGTTTTGTTTTGTGTTTTTTAGAGACAAGGTCTCGTTCTGTCACCCAGGCTGGAGCACAATGGCATGATCATAACTCACTGCAGCCTCGACTTCCTGGGCTCAAGTTATCCCCCCTGAATCAGCCTGCAGAGTAGCTGGGACTGCAGGTGCACAGCAGGACACCTAACTAGTTATTTTACACTTTTTTTTAGAGATGGAATCTTACTATGTTGCCCAGGCTGGTCTCGAACTCCTGGCTTCAATGAATCCTCTCACTTCAGCCTCCCAAAGTGCTGGGATTACAGACATGAGCCACTGCTCTGGCCTCAACTCATTTAAGAGTAGGTGCTATACAGCTCTTGTCAAGGGCAGCTGTGTGGGGGAGAGAAAAAAGAGAGAAGGTGTTGTTTGTTGATCAAATAGCTTCATGATAGAGCGCTCATGCTGCAGGGTACCCTTTTTATCAAGAGACTTCCATATGTCAGTAGTTGGAGATTTTTTTCTGGGGCTAAGTTCTTCTAGAGAAGGGTCTTGAGTCCTCTGCCTGGGGGCCAGGGATCTCTGCCTGGCTGCCAGTGTTGCTGAGTTGAGGAGGCTAACCCTGCAGGCTCCTTCAAGTGTTGGGCAGGCAGCCTCCTGGCTGTAGGAAGGAAGCTGCATCTTTTGAAAACTGTTACTGCCTCCACCCCAAGAAGTCCATTGCGGTTTCCACTTTCCCAAATTTGTTGAAAACTTCCTCTGATGTTGCCTCCTTTTGGGATATCTGTATGGCCTTTTTATTTTTTCACTGTCATTTTTAAAGTGAAAATGACTGTGTGGGGAAGGAGACAGATAAGCATGTTGGTCAGTTGGCCATGTTAAATGGGAAACCCCACAGTGCTGTTTTATAAATTGAATTCAAATCTTTTCATCCCTGATGTGATGGAGTCTTTGAGTCTCCACCACAGTTTTCCCTCAGTGACCCTGCCTGCCAGGCCCCTGAGGGCATCGGAGACTTCCACCTGCTCCAACACTCTCTGTCACTCAGTAGCTCCTGGGCTGCCAGGCATAACAGAGTGGACCTTCTGGGTGTATGTGGCAGTTTCACCTCTGCCACACAGTCCCTTGGATGCAGCTGCAGGAACAGCTGTGTGGAATGGAGTACACTTGCATTAGGGACTCTTCTCAAAGAAAACCCATCGCAACAGTCAACAGAAAGAGTAATTTGAAAGACTTAACAAAAGATTTCTTACTCTACACACACTTGAGAAGACAGCGTGTCTCCCCTCAGATATAACTAGTCTTCTTCCTACTCAGAGAAAGTTAGTACAGTGCGAATGACTAAGTAAGGCTTTTCAGATGGCACAAAATAATGCACCTCGATCAACTTTTTTCTTTTTATCTTAAGAATTAACTGTAGCTGGACACAGTGGCTCATGTATACAATCCCAGTACTTTGGGAGGCCAAGACAGGAGGATTGCTTGAACCCAGGAGCTCGAGGCTGCAGTGAGCTGTGATCGCGCCACTGCACTCCAGCTTGGGTGACAGTGACTGCAGAGATAAATGCGTACCTCTTAACTGTCACACTGTAGAACCTAAACTGCACATAAACATACTTCAGTTTTCTAATCTGTATTTAGTAGTTAAATACAACTTTGAGAAATATCTTTTTGAGTATACTACATTAATTAATTGTTCAGCCCTAGGAAACAACATGAACCACCCTTCTTTAAACTTGTGAAAACACTTGTAAAATGGACCCTGGGAATGCCATTGCTGATAATATTTCCAAATGTGCAATTGCATCACACTCATTTTCATCTTGACAAGAGTTACTTTTTTTCAGAATTTGGATCTCAGTTTGATTGGCCATATATTTTTCGCATAATGCTTGTGGCTCAAAAGGATTCATTTACTGGATTTTTGGATTTATAGACTTTACTGTCAAGCTCCTTCTAGTCTCTATGCATAAGGTGTAGCATTAATGCTTCTAATGAATGGCTACAGATAAACTATATCATCTTCACAAGTTGTGCAGATTTCCATGGTTTGTGCTCTGTTAGGCCTATGTCATGCCACAGATTTTTGTTAGAAATATTTTAAGCATCTACTTCGGGAAAGCACTGTACCACACTTAAAAAGCTAATCGTGTTAATACACAGTTGTTTACTATTTAATCTTCAGGGAACAGATCCAGGATTAGTAGTATTTCTCATTCATTGTCCATCAAGTTACTTTCTCCTACATCTTATAGAAGGGGAGAATGACATTTTTTTTTTTTTTTAAAGACAGAGTCTCACTCTGTCTCCCAGGCTGGAGTGCAATGGTGTGATCTCAGCTCACTGCAACTTCTGCCTCCCAGGTTCTTCTGCCTCAGCCTCCTGAGTAGCTGTGATTACAGGCACCTGCCACCACACTCAGCTAATTTTTGTATTTTTAGTAGAGACAGGGTTCCACCATGTTGGCCAGGCTGGTCTCGAAATCCTGACCTCAAGAGATCTGCCCGCCTTGGCCTCCCAAAGTGCTGGGATTACAGGCGCGAGCCACCATGCCCGACCCAATGAAAATTATTTCACTTTTCCCTTAGTCTATTCTTGACTCCCTTTTCCAATACTCATTGTCTTCTAAAGGGTCCCTTAAACTATGCATAAGACAAGAGTCCGAATGAAGAAAACATTAAATCATTAAGTGTTTCTGTATGTTGCAGTTATTCTGAAGTATTAAAATGAGAGAGCCAGGTGTCATGGTGCCATGGTACACGACTGTAGTCCCAGCTACTCAGGAGGCTGAGGTGGGAGGATTGCTTGAGGTCAGGGGTTTGAGACCAGCCTAGGCAACACAACAAGACCCTGTCTCGGAAAAAAAAAAAGTACTTCCCTAAAGGTTTAAAGGGTCAAGGGACAGACCTGAGCTAAAAATATTTGCAGATTACTCTTCTGGGAGGAGGTACAAATCGCTTTAGGAGCCCGAGAGTTGCTCTTTGAGTGCACAAACAACTCGCCTTCAGAATTTCCTTCCCATCTCGCTGCCTGTCCCATCTGGAGACTTGCATGCGCAGCATTCTGGGTCTCCTCTGGGTTCAGTCCCTGGATGGAAATAAGGAAGGCCTGGCCAGTCTCAGATGGCAGGTGCCGCTGAGCACAGGGAGGAGAAGCGTTCCGCTCTTCTCAGGTGATTGCTTGTCTGCAAATCAGCAATAAAAGCTTATTGTTGCTAAAATCTCTGATTAAAAATCCTACAGCCCCTTTTTTGCAGTAACTTGATGTGTTATGTTTACATTAACATGGTTGATAAGGTTTTGTTTTTTGTTTTCCAGTTATGAAAAACCTCCTCCTGGGCTTATCAAGGTTAGTGTGAAGTTTGTACTCTTGGTTATTCCACTAGACATACTTGTAGACTTAGTAACTTGTTATGAAAAATGATTGCATGATATTTAAATCTCCTTTTACCAAAAGCCTATTTCTTTCCTGCAGATGACTGAGGGGTCATAATTTTTAGTTTTGTCACAAGGCACTGCCTTTGTAGAAATTTCATCAGCCATGTTTCCCTTCCCCAAAGAACCAGTGCAGGCCCACGTGGATTCCTTGGCCTTGCCCCTCTTCTGTCTTGCTGGGGACGGCATCTCTACGCTCCTTTTCCTTGTCGTCCTCACCCAGCTCAGCCCCTCGGTCCATCCTGTGCCAGTTTCTTGAGCTCAGCAGCTCAGAGAGCAGTAAACTCTGAGGAGACCCGACAGCTCATCCAGTCCCGCTCCCCAGTGCAGGCATCCCTCCTGCAGCTCCCTGGCCACAGCACCAGGGTGTGTGCGCACAAGAGAGACTTAAGAGTGGCAGGCCACAGCAAAGAAAACTTGCTGTTTCATAACTCTCAATGAAGAAATATTTTTTAAAAACATTAGTCTATTGTAAATTTAATATTCATAGAAACTTGAAAAAAATCCAAGTTTAAAAACACATTAATTGTAAATGCAGTTATTGAGTGGCAAAAATGCACATCAGAGATACAGCATGCATGTGACTATAAAATATGACAGGGCCTTCAGGGTATAATAAGCTATAACAGGCCATTTCTATTATTCCAGGAAGTCTGGTTTACTTTAATTCTACATTTTGAGGTAGTGAAACTTTTTTGTTTTTAATCTGAAATCTAATTTGGAGCTCACCACTCATTGCTATATAAGGAGAGATTTTTCTGCTTCACCAGTAACTTTTCTCTAAGAACAGCTACATTGTTTTTGGTATAATTATTTTGGTACATTTGTTTCTTGTTTTTTCAGTCAGGTGTAACTTGTCTTTTTTTCTAGTTTTGAGGGATAACTAAGATATTGTTGGCACCAGAAGCCCAGGAAAAAGCCAGGCGAGGGTGGCTCCAAGGGGAGCAGGAGAGAATCCAGCACTGTCTTGCCATGCTGTTTATACCTGTTCCCTTTTTTAGGAAGATGAGACTAAGCCAGAAGATTGCATACCAGATGTACCAGGCAATGAACATGCCAGGGAATTTCTGGCTCATGCACCAACTAAAGGACTTTGGATGCCACTGGGGAAAGAAGTCAAAGTGATGCAGTGTGAGTGTGGGAGAGTTTCCCTAATCCATGCAACTTACACGCCGCAAAGGGTGTTTACTTCTTTTATTTAACTTGTTCTCATCACAGCCCTCTTATAGCCAAGGCATGTTCTCCATCTTCTAGATGAGGAAGCATCCACCCCACCCCCTACCCCCATGCCATGTGAAGACAAAGAAAGAGGTCTGTCATCTTAAGCCAGGAAGAAAGCTCTCACCACAAACCCACCTTGCTGGGGCCCTGATCTCAGATTTCCAACCTACAGAATGAATGAGAAAACCAGTTTCTTCTGTTGTTTAGGCAACAAAGTGTATGGCATTTTGTTATGTCAGCCCGAGCTGACTAAGACACTATCTTTCTGCAAGTTCCCTTAGCCTCTCTCCTATGCTGGATCACCCATTTTCCTGTGTCTTGAGTCTTCTTTATTATTATATTCTCTCCTTATGGTATAACAAATCCTATGGCAGTTACCTTCAAAATGGATTTATAGGAGATAAAAATGTCAAGACCTTTACTTCTCTGGAATTGTCTTTGACAGATTTTTAACTTTACCAGGATATTGAATTCTAATTTAAAAATCAGTTTCCTTAAGAATTTTGATAGGAATGCTTCATTGCCTCATCATTTGTTAAGAGCACAGATAACATGCCTCAGAATTCATTATCTATCAGTTTTTCTTCTTTGGGTGGATTATATTTTCCCAGAGAAGGCTCCCACGTGGAGGGAAAGCCATGCTATGAGTGTTCTGGGAGCCGAGTGGAAGGAGTCTGGAAATGGGTCCATCTGCTTTTCATTCATTCGTGTGACCCTTTGTGGCACTGTAGCAGCTTCCTTCAGACCTACCTGATGTCTCCCTGTTCTTCCTGGTCAGAGACCCTCTGTTTTATCTTTTCCAGACATTAAACAACCTTCTACCAGGGTCAGGAAAACAGGGTCTCAATCTGTCACCCAGGCTGGAGTACAGTGGTGCGATCACAGCTTTCTGCAGCCTCAGCCTCCCAGAATCAGGTGATCTCACCTCAGCCTCCGAGATAGCTGGGACTACAGGTGTGCGCCACCAGGCTCAGCTAATTTTTTTGTATTTTTGTAGAGATAGGGTTTCACCATGTTGCCTAAGCTAGTCTTGAAGTCCTGGCCTCAAGTAATCTGCTCGCCACTGCCTCCCAAAGTGCTAGGATTACAGGTATGAGCCACTGTGCCCAGTCAACGTTAATATTCTAAGAGAACTTGTGATTTTGTTTACTTATAATAAGTGAGAGCTTTGAACAGACTCAACCTGAGAAAGAAGCTTTTATAGTGTCTAAAATAGTAAATGAGAAGCAGAGATACTTTATGAAAATATTTACTCTGAAAAATATACTGAGACACACTTTAAAAAAAATGTACCTTTTGGGCCGGGCATGGTTGGTCACGCCTGTAATCCCAGCACTTTGGGAGGGCGAGGTGGGCGGATCACCTGAGGTCAGGAGTTCAAGACCAGCCTGGGCAACATGACAAAACCCCGTCTCTACTAAAAATACAAAAATTAGCCGGGTGTGGTGGTACGCACCTGAAATCCCAGCTACCCAGGAGGCTGAGACAGAAGAATATCTTGAACCCAGGAGGCAGAGGTTGCAGTGAGCCGAGATCACGCCACTGGACTCCAGCCTGAGTGACAGAGCAGGACTCTATCTCAAAAAAAAAAAAAAAAAACTTACCTTTTGAAGCAATTTTCCATTGGATTGCTTCATAAATACTTGGTGAAAGATTATTATTCCTAAAGGTATAAGACTCAAGAATGCTTGGGAAAGCAATTAGTTTACCTCTGTTTCTGGGATCTTACATGGCTTGTCCATAATTCTATTTTGTTTTAGAATTGGAGTTTAATGAAGAAAAACTTGAATATATTCTGCTGATTCTTTATCTTGAGTAGGTGAAACTGTGTTATCTTACAGAAATAATTCTTTTTGTTTTTAGGTTGGCGTTGCAAACGGTATGGTCACCGAACGGGCGACAAAGAATGCCCTTTCTTTATCAAAGGCAACCAGAAGTTAGAGCAGTTCAGAGTGGTACGTAAAGTCCCAGAGTGTCAATTTACATTTATCAGAAATAGTGAAAATCAGTGAAGCAGAAAGTCACCAGTGAACTGAACGTTCACATAAAATACATTCCCAGAAGCCCTTTGACCAAAGTGTGTGATGCTAACTACATGCTTATTAAATTACATTTGTATGACAAATTAGCTCTTCAACAAAAAAAGGAATTCTTATTAAAGTGGTCTTTGCTTATAACTTGGAAGAGTGATTGTTTTTTTCCTGAAACAGACATTGTTATCTATTCAACCCCCCTTTTTAAAATTTACTATGTAAAAAGTCATGTTTCATAACTAAAATCAGGGATTTAATTTCCCAGTCTTTAAAGAGTACATGTCTTTAAATTGTAAGATTAAAGTGTCCGTATATTTTTTCTTCAGATGACAGTTATTTCCTGTATTTTTCTTTTGTTTGGTTTTGAGGTGGCAGTGTTACAGCTCTGTGACTGCTCCTGCAGAGCAGGGCTACCCCAAAGAGAGTGTGCTGAGAGTAGCCATTTCCTGTATTTTTCTAATTGGAAAATCCTTTTTTTAGCCTAAATGAGTTTTCAGTGATGTGACCTAGAACATGTTGAACATGCAGCTACCTCAAACAGAAAAAAAAAAAAAATAAGCTGGTTTTCATAACATAGGCATTTTATTGTATTTAACTTGTGGTCCATGAAGCCTAACCAAACCTTAACCTTCTCTGACACTTAAGGCACATGAAGATCCCATGTATGACATCATACGAGACAATAAACGACATGAAAAGGACGTAAGGTGAGGTCATCCTGATGATAACAATATCCTCTTAAAGTTCTAAAATTATATAAAGTTGGAGAAAATCACTCTAGTGTTAGAGGAATGGTGCAGTAAACATGGTACTTCAATTGTGAAAATACGTGGAGTGCAGGAGTCATGGCTGAAAAGGCCAGTGTTGGGAATGAGCAGGCCAGCCTTCTCCTTGGGTTAGCTTAAAGCCATGGGCTTGGTCCAGCTCTCTGGCCACTGCAGTTGATGTTGGCAACCCATGTTGTGCTGTCTACTTGTACAGTACAATTGATACTTTCATATGATTCAGATTATCTTCTCCAAAGTCTTTAGGGATCTGAGCTTTTGTTAAAAATTATACTTAGGCCAGGCTCAGTGGCTCACACCTGTAATCCTAACACTTTGGGAGGTCGAGGCCAGCGGATCACTGAAGTCTAGGCGTTTGAGACCAGCCTGGACCATATGGCAAAAACCCCATCTTTGCAAAAAAATTTAAAAATAAAAATTAGCCAGGTATGGCAGCATGCACCTGTAGTTCCAGCCACTCAGGAGGATGAGGTGGGAGGATCTACTTGACCCCAGGAGGTTGAGGCTGCAGTGAGCCATGATTGTACCACTGCACTCCAGCCTAGGTGACAGAGGAAGACCCTATCTCTTAAAAAAAAAAAAAAATTAGACATGATTAGAGAAAGGTGGAAAAAATTGGAGGGTTTTTTCAAATTGGTGGCATGATAACTGTTAAAGATGTAGATTAAAAAATTGAGCAGTAGGGGAATGGTTTAGTAAAGTATGCGTCTGTTAGAAATTACAATTGTAAGGACTGTGGAGACAGGAGAAATGTCTAGGACAATAAAAATACAAAATAGCTTGTACACTGGTTACAGTCACGTAAAGTAGGCATTCAGTGGAGAAGAATGGAGAAAACAGGTAAAAAGAAAAATACTGTGTTTGTGACATGGTTATTCATCTTCCTCCTATACTGCTTTTGAATGACATATTTATCTAAGAAACTGTATAAGTTAAAGCTAAAACTCACTGTTCTTTGATCAATTTTGAATGTTTAGGATACAGCAGTTAAAACAGTTACTGGAGGATTCTACCTCAGATGAAGATGGGAGCAGCTCCAGTTCCTCTGAAGGTAAAGAGAAACACAAGAAAAAGAAGAAGAAAGAAAAGCAAAAGAAAAGGAAAAAAGAAAAGAAAAAGAAGAAAAAACGGAAGCACAAATCTTCCAAGTCAAATGAGAGTTCTGACTCAGAGTGACAAGGATGTGACTTGTTCAACGTTCTCTTCTCAAACACTGACCAAGGAACAGAGGAAGATGCAGTCAGAGAAAGTAGCAGGATAGAGATGCAGAGACAGGAGGATACGTGGGTCACAGCAGTGAGCTCCCACCTGCCTTCCAGTGAAGATGTGACTCCAGGAGAGGGAGTGTCTCCTTCCAGGTGCTAGCTCTGGACAGCCGCTGATTTTAGGTAGGAAAAGTTTCTTTGGTGTTGTCCTCCCTGCTGGTCACATGAGTTTATGATTCCTTTGAAATGTCTCCCGCAGGGTGGCAGGACTGGGGGAGTCTCTGAGGTGTGTCTTCCATGCCCTCCCACAGCTTGTGCCCTCCACAGTGTGGACTCAGGTCCCATAGATATCAGGCTGGAGTCTTCTCTGTTGTTAAGAATAATAAAAGCTCATTATTTATTTTTTAAATGGAATATATTTATTTATTAATAATATATAAGTATAAATAATACATAATACAAATTTAAAAGGTACATAAAATTTAATCATGAAAACTCTTCTTTCTTCCTTTCTACTCCACTTAACTTTCCCCAATGTCTACCAATGGTACTAGTTTCTTGTGAATATTTTATATATCACAAGCAAGTACAGGGCTTTTCTTACACAAATGCTATCCACATGCACTCACACATAGTTACATTTTAAACTTAGTAGTATGAACTTTGCAGTGGTCAGTAGCTGAGGAGGGTTGGATCCAGGACCAACTCCCTCAATCCCTCATAGATACCAAAATCTGTGGATGCCCAAGTCCCTTACATTAAATGGCGTGCTATTTGCCTATTGCCTACATACATCTTCCCATATACTGTAATTCATCTGTAGATTACTTATAACACCTAATACAATGTAAACAGTTGTTATAATATATTATTTAGGGAATAATGGCAAGAGAGAGTCTGTGCATGTTCCATAGAGACAGAACCATCCATTTATTTTTTTGAATATTTTCTATCTGTAGTTTGATGAATTCACAAATGTAGAACTTGCTGATAGGGTGGGCCCACTGTTTTTATATATCGAGTATATTTGGCTTTACTGCCATATCAGAATTGTACATTTATATTTACCTGACACGATTTGTTGATTGGGGGCTAGGGAGTTCTTAAAACAATGAAAAACCTTGTATGGCTGCATTCTACTTCACTTGCTTTCTACTACCAAAGTCCCACAATTTTCACAGAGTGACTAAGACAAAGTTTAGGAATATCCTGGGATTTCCATACTGGGTCAGGTACCCAAATCCCAAAATCTCTCTCCCTTTCTTTCTCTTCCTGTTGCCTGACCACAGCCCACCTGTGCCCTTGTAGCTGAGACTAGGCCACAGTAGAAGCATCTCAGGAGGCCAGAGTGTGTCAATCTATTGTTTGCTGAGCCAAAGTGAAGCTGGATCTTGCTCATAGGCAAGTGTGTTCCTCTGTGGCGAACACTGGACTCTTGATGCTTTAGGCACTCAGTCAGGGTCCCAGAAACCCACTCCCATTTTTTGCTACTTTTCCTGGGGTTTGGATTCCCTCCTTTTTAAGGAGCAGCCAAGCCAGGCCCAGACTGACCCTTCTCCAGCTCTCAGCAGTCAGTGCTACTATTCTTGACCTTGGAATACAACCTGAATGGGTTTTCACACAATCAAGAATGGGATGGCCAGGACTTATTATTTATGAAAACTGTAAGGCCAGTGGATTCAGCCTTGCCTTACACTTACCCTTGTCATGCAGAACACAGGCCATCTGTCCTCTGCCATATGCTCAGCATTTCCCACCCAGGTACAGCCGGTCCTCTTCTTCCAGGAACTGGCTACTGTCCCTCCGCAATCCCATTCATGATAAAAGCATTCTTACACAACATGAGAGATGCTGCATCGATAATTCTCAGGCCTTCAAGGCATCCAGATCAACTAAAGATGCAGATTCCTGTGCTCCACTCAAAAACTACCAGAATTTTCCATTTCCTAGGTCTGGGGTGAATCTGGGAATCTACCTTGCTAACAAGTGATGCTGACACTGTTGGTTCAGGAACCCCACTTGGAGAACCTGTGCTCTAGATCTCTACCCTCTTACTGAAGCCTTCTTCTACTTCCTGCTTTAACTGGAATCCAGCCATCCACCCCTGCAGCCCTTGCAAGTGAATTGCTATCCCTTCTCTCTCACTGGTTTTCTCTGTCTTGTCTGTTTCTGGCCTAGATTCTGGGGAACATCACTTCAGCCTGTCATCTCCCCTGACCTGTGATCCTTTTGTCCAGCTCTCCCAAAAGAAACTTCAATTAAAATCTTTCACTTCTGCATATTGTATGTACAGACTGCATGGGGAAAACACATACCCATGTAGATTGATGCCCCCACAAATTCATCATCTCCAAACTCAAATATTTGAGAACTGACCCCAAAATGCTGACTAGCAGACCAAAAGCTTGTTAGCCATCTATTTAAACCTTCTTCATTCTCAGGCATTTCCTTCAGGTTCTGCATTTTCTACTCCTATCCAGGAAGACAATATCAGCCCTCAGACCTCCCCTCACTAATGCAGCCTACCATCTCACCATCATGGTGTGCATGTTAGGCAAAATTCTAAAATGGCTCATGATCTCTACCTCTAATCTTCAGTACTGTTAATAGGATGCATTTTACTCCTGTGACTGGATTATGTTACCAGTACAAGGAGAGAGAGACCATCTGGGTGTTCCTAATCAAATCATGAGAGCCATATGGAACTCTCGAGTTGTCTATGGCTAATAATCAAAGAGGAAGTAAGACAGTCCAAGCCTGTGAAAGATTCCACACATCATCACTGGCTTTAAAGTTGAAGGGGCCACATGGTGAGGGATGCAGCAGACTCTCATCAAAGGTTCCTCACTAACAGCCAGCAAAGAAATGGAGCCGTCAGTCCTACAGCCGAAAGTAACTGAATTCTGCCACCCTCAATGATTCTGGATGCATATTCTTCCCCAGAGCCTCCAGATGGAAGCCCACCTCTGCTGACACCTTGGGTTGGGGCTTGTGAGATGCAAAGTCGAGAGCCCACTTGAGCCTGCCCAGGGTTCTGACCTGTACCACCATGAGGTAATCAATGGTGGTGGTTTTGACCTTTTACTTTTGTGGGAAAGTGTTAATGCAGCAACAAACTGATCCAGAAGTTTAATGAGCTTTCCCTCCTCCTCTCAGGCCAGTCCATCACCTGTGCTCTGGACCCCACCATCAGCCAGCAGTAGGGGGCAGTGGCTGGAGCACTGGCCCTGCATCCAGACTGCCTGGCTTTGAATCCCAGCTTGCTAGCTGTGGAGTTGCTCCACCTCTCTGTGCCTCCATGTCCTTGACTGATCATATCTACCTCCTAGACTCCTCATGAGAATAAGGGGACTTGATATGCATAAAGCATTTAGAGCAGGGTGTGGCACATCTAAACTCTAAATGAATGTTACCTGCTCCTGCTGCTACTGGTACTGCTGTCACCATCATCTGATCCTTGGGGAGCTTCCTCCTTTATCCCATGTCACTCACGTCTTGAAACTCTTCCTTTCTATTGTGATCTTGCCACCAGTATTTAAAAAACTTTTAAAATTGTAAAATACATGCTCATAAAGAGTTCACAATTCTGAGCCATTCAAGAATAAAAAGTGAAAGAAGAGTCTACTTATGATGCTTTAATACAGCACTCCAGATCCTGATCAAAATGCGTCAGCAAACACAGATGAACAGGAAGGGTTTTGAATTGTTAGTTTCACATAACAGATAAACACCAGGAATGCTGTTCTGTGACCCCATTTCACTCTATGTTGGTAATCTTACTGCTCACAACAAGCTTCAGGTGGCTACAAAATCCCTCAGTTTGAATGTGCCATGATTCATTTAACCATTTTTTTTTTTTTTTTTTTTTTTTTTTGAGACTGAGTCTGGCTCTGTCGCCCAGGCTGGAGTGCAGTGGCCGGATCTCAGCTCACTGCAAGCTCCGCCTCCCGGGTTTACGCCATTCTCCTGCCTCAGCCTCCGGAGTAGCTGGGACCACAGGCGCCCGCCACCTCGCCCGGCTAGTTTTTTGTATTTTTTAGTAGAGACGGGGTTTCACCGTGTTAGCCAGGATGGTCTCGATCTCCTGACCTTGTGATCCGCCCGTCTCAGCCTCCTAAAGTGCTGGGATTACAGGCTTGAGCCACCGTGCCTGGCTGATTCATTTAACCATTAATCTATTTATCACAATTCATTTGTCTCCTATTTCTCATTCCTACAAATAAGACTGAAAAGAAAATCTTGGGTAAATATCTCGTGTACATGTGCAAATATTTCAATAGGATAGTTTCATAATAAGGCAATTGCGTATTTTAATTGTTACATATACTACCAAATGAGTCAATGCTGTGGTTTGATTATGTCTCCCAGAATTCATATGTTGGAAACTTAATTCCTAGTGCAAAAATATTAAGAGGTGGGGCCTTAAAGAAATGATTATGCCATGAGAGCTCTGTCCTAACAAATGACTTAGTGCTATTATCTTCTGAGTGGGTTACTTATCTCTAGTGGGCTTGGTATAAAGTGGCCCTTTGTTCCACATGCTCACAATTCCATGCTTTCTCTATTTTTTTTGAGACGGAGTCTCCCTTTGTCACCCAGGCTGGAATGCAGTGGCGTGATCTCGGCTCACTGCAATCTCCACCTCCCAGGTTCAAGCAATTCTCCTGCCTCAGCCTGCTGAGTAGCTGGGATTACAGGCGTGCATCACCACGCCTGGCTAATTTTTGTATTTTTAGTAGAGACGGGGTTTCATCATGTTGGTCAGGCTGGGCTCAAATTCCTGACCTCGTGATCCATCCACCTCGGCCTCCCAAAGTGCTGGGATTACAGGCGTGAGCCACCGTGCCTGGCCTCTCTCCCTTTAAAAGCAGTCCTGTCTTGGCCAGGCACATTGGCTCATGCCTGTAATCCCAACACTTCGGGAGGCCAAGGTGGGTGGATCACTTGAGGTCAGGAGATCAAAACCAGCCTGACCAACATGGTGAAACCCCGTCTCTACAGAAAACATAAAAATTAGCCAGGCGTGGCCGGTCGCGGTGGCTCAAGCCTGTAATCCCAGCACTTTGGGAGGCCGAGACGGGTGGATCACGAGGTCAGGAGATCGAGACCATCCTAGCTAACACGGTGAAACCCCGTCTCTACTAAAAAAATACAAAAAACTAGCCGGGCGAGGTGGCGGGCACCTGTAGTCCCAGCTACTCGGGAGGCTGAGGCAGGAGAATGGCATAAACCCGGGAGGCGGAGCTTGCAGTGAGCTGAGATCCGGCCACTGCACTCCAGCCTGGGCGACAGAGCGAGACTCCGTCTCAAAAAAAAAAAAAAATTGCCAGGCGTGGTGGTGGGCACCTGTAATCTGAGCTAGTCGGGAGGCTGAGGCAGGAGAATTGCTTGAACCCAGGAGGTGGAGGTTGCAGTGAGCCAAGATTGCTCCATTGCACTCGAGCCTGGGTGACAGAGTAAGACTCTGTCTAAAAAAAAAAAAAAAAAACACCATTTCTATTAATTAGGGCTGCACTCTCATCACCTCATTTAACCTTAATTACCTCTTTAAAGGCCGTAGCTCCAAATGCACATTGGGGGTTGGGACTTCAACGAATGAATTTGGGAGAAATACAATTCAGTCCATAACACACCTGGTGCCACCAAAAGAGCTCTTGCAAGGACCATCATTACCTCATTGTTATCAGATCTACCAGATCCTCTCTAGTCCTTTCTTTGATTTGTTTGGCCTTTGACTTTTTGGGACACTTTTTCTTTAAAGATCCTCAACATTGGATTTCATGGTTCCTCTCTTCTAGGTTCTCCACCTAACTACTTCAGTGGCTGCTCCTTCCTAGTCTCCCTTATAAGTCTTGGCCTCCATCCTTTAAATATCAATGTTTCTCACAGTTCTGGCGTAGGCCTTCTATGCACTCTTCTGTGATCTCATCCATTTTCATGGCTTCAAATGTCATCAATATTCTGATGACACCAGCCCAGAACTCCCTCAAGCCCTGGGTGTATCCACTTAGACGTCCCATGGGGACCACACCATCTACCCCCTCATAAACGTATTACACTCAGCATCTTTTCATCTAACAGCCACCTCAGTGCCTGAGTCAGAAACCTACCCTGGGCTCCCAGAGGTGGTCAGGTGCCCCTTCCCTGTGCTTTAATACCCAGAATAGCCAGCACACTAGTGCAAACGTTTCCTTGCCTCGCTGCCCACAAGTCTTGAAG
Source organism: Macaca nemestrina (assembly GCF_043159975.1). Classification (NCBI taxonomy): domain Eukaryota; kingdom Metazoa; phylum Chordata; class Mammalia; order Primates; family Cercopithecidae; genus Macaca; species Macaca nemestrina. The sequence continues at coordinate 103,662,113 of NC_092128.1, read as the reverse complement.
CTTCTTGAGGATACTGATTATTCTACATGTTGTATGCTAAGCTTCTAACACAATGCATAACACATAGCGGTTTTCAATACAAAGTTATTGCATGTATACAGAAATGGTCCAGTTGAAACATGACTTCGAAGCAGTAGTGGATGCTATGCTGCCCCACCCTCATCTAACCCCACCCCACTCCCACTTTAGCATGCAAGTGCTTACTCTCCCAACAGCCAACAGTTTGCACTCACTTCCCATTTCTACAGATTGCCCATGCCTGAAGAGGAAGAGGGATGCCTCCCCACCAAGGTCACACTCCCCTTTCAAGGGAATCCTACATCTCAATGACGAGGCAACACAGAGGTATAAAATGTGGCTCGTGGCCAGGCACGGTGGCTCATGCCTGTAATCTCAGCACTTTGGGAGGCCGAGGTGGGTGGATCATGAGGTCAGGAGTTCAAGACCAGCCTGGCCAATATGGTGAAACCCCGTCTCTACTAAAAATACAAAAATTAGCCAGGCGTGGTGGCACACCAGTGACCAGCCTGGCCAACATGGTGAAACCCCATCTCTACTAAAAATAAACCATTAGCTGGGCATGGTGGTGCACACCTGCAGTCCCAGCTACTCCAGAGGCTAAGGCAGGAGAATCGCTTGAACCCGGGAGGTGGAGGTTGCAGTGAGCTGAGATGGTGTCACTGCACTCCACTCCAGCCTGGGCAACAGAGCAAGACTCCATCTCAAAAAAAAAAAAAAAATCACCATTCCTCATGGTGATTCCTCAAAGACCTAAAGACAGAACAACTATTCAACCCAGCATTCCTATTACTGGGTATATACCCAAAGGAATAGAAATCATTCTATTATAAAGACACATGCACATGTATGTTCATTACAGCACTATTCACAATAGCAAAGACATGAAATCAACCTGAAGGCCCATCAATGGTAGACTGGATAAAGAAAATGTGGCACATATCTACCACAAAACACTATGCATCCATAAAAAAGAGTAAGACCATGTCCTTTACAGGGACATGGATGGAGCTGGAGGCCATTATCCTTAGCAAACTAACGCAGGAACAGAAAACCAAATATTGCATGCTCTCACTTATAAGTGGGAGCTAAATGATGAGAACACATGGACACATAGAAGGGAACAACACACACTGGGGCCTATTGAAGAGAGGAGGGTGGGAGGAGGGAGAGGATCAGGAAAAATAACAAATGGGTACTAGGCTTAGCACCTGGGTCATAAAATAAATAATCTATACAACAAATTCCCATGACACAAGTTTACCTATGTAATAAGCCTGCACATGTACCCCTGAACTTAAAAGTTAGAAAAAAAAAAAAAACTCCATGACTCTCGTTTGGATATAGTTAGGCAAAATTTTAGGCTGCAAATGCAGTTTCCCAATGGTCCCACAGCAACTCTGCCCAGTTTAATTTCCAATTCAGGGATTTAGGCCCATGTAACCTCCTGACTAACAATCCTAGGTAGGGTCAACTCTACATCTCTGGCCAACAGGAAGCAGTTGGAAGATAAGACCTTCAATCCACATGCCAAAAATTTGTCATTGTTGCTCTGTCAGAGGTGAAAATTTGGAGTCCTAATTAAGGAAAAGGAGTCAGGCTGGCAGGACTGAGGGAAAGCAAAAAGAGAAAGCAGAGAAGCTATAAGTTGGCCTTTCTTCATGTTCCAGGATACATAGCCCTCCTGCACCTTACTATCTCCAAACACCTGCAGGTTAGCTCAAGGCAACCTTGGCATTATCAATACTCAAAAGTAGCACTGTGCAGTCCAAGAACTATCCTATAGAGTCTCCAGCTAGCCTTTGTTTCTTTGCAGTCAACTCTTTTGCTGGCTGCCCATTGCAACCTTGCAACATATTTTCATACTTTCTTTAATAAATCTGCCTTCTTTACCTACAAATGTCTTGGTAAATTGTTTTTTTCCTGCACCACTGGCCCAGATAGTCATTGCTCACCCACGACAATATACCCTTGGATTCTGTCAACCAGGAAGAGGCAAAATACCAGACTGCAAAGCAGTAAGACAAGATGTTTATTGGCATCTTAGGAATTCCAGACTTGGGAGAAAGAGATTAGGTTAGAAGCCAAACTGTATTCCAAAGTACTGAAGTAAAGTAGGAATTTTTTAAAGGACACTGAAGGTGATTATACAAGTTGGTTTGAAAGAATTATCATTAATGGAAATGGCTGGCTTACTATAAACAACTCCATAGTTCATTGGTGGTTGCTGTTTAGGAGTTGCAGTGCTGGAGGAATTCAGTTGTTTTCCAGGATGTTATGGTCCTGGAAAGTGGCAGTTTGGCCCCATTCAAAGGTTCCAGGCAAGGCAAATTCCTGGGTGGTTGTAGTTTTTGTTTTTGCAGGTTGTAGGTCATGCAGGTAGTCCTTCTTAGCATGGCTTTCCAACTCCATTTTAGGGCTCTGAACCAGAGTGATGCCATTTTGTATTTCACATTTCACAATTTTTATTATTATTTTAGAGCTTAGATCTTGCTCTGTTGCCCAGACTGGAGTGCAGAAGCACAATTATAGCTCACTGAAGCCTCAAACGCCTGGACTCAAGCAATCCTCCTGCTTCATTCTCTTTAGTAGCTGGGACTACAAATGGGTGCCACCATGTGTAGCACATTTCACAATTCTAAAATAATTTGAAACAACACTTCGATAACCTCTAAACTAGATAAAATTATTTTCCCTTTTACAAAAGCCATTCTCATGCCTTATTTATAACCTTACTTTCCAAAAACACATCCTACTTTTGTTGTACACTTTGCAAACATAAGTGTTAACTTTTTTTTTTTTTTTTTTTTTTTTGAGACGGAGTCTTGCTCTATCAATTAGGCTAGAGTGCAGTGGCACATCTCGGCTCACTGCAACCTCTGCCTCCCGGGTTTAAGCGATTCTCCAGCCTCAGCCTCCTGGGTAGCTGGGATTACAGGCGTGCGCCACTATGCCCAGCTAATTTTTGTATTTTTAGTAGAGATGGGGTTTCACCACGTTGGTGAGGCTGGTCTCAAACTCCTCCTGAACTCAGTTGATCCACCTGCCTCAGCCTCCCAAAGTGCTGGGATTACAGGCATGAGCCACAGTGCCCGGCCAATAATGTTAACTCTTAGGAACTCTAATTTTCAATGAAAAACCTAGGCAATTAGCAATTATAATTGTTATGTACCAGATGCAAAGCCCAGGACAATGAACAGAGCTTTGAAGACTGCCTAGAGAATCTGAGCCCTCCCCACATGGCCAAGAGGCACAGCTGGTCCAGAGAGGAGGGGCCTAGGTGCTAGGGACACACACATGACCTCAGGCCTTACAAAGGCCACTTGTCTAGACTACAGAATCTAAAGGCTCAAAACCAAAACATAAGCTCACAGACAAGTAAATATTAAAAAATATCACAAGTAACAGTTTAAGTACCTTAAAACGTGTAGTAGAGACAGTATAAATCTGCTTGACCAATACACCCAGGCAAAAATGTCTGAATTCTTGGGACATTTCTATCTTATTTTACCAACAATTTTTAAACTAGTGTTATTTATCAAAGGTTACTAAAATCACATGAACATGAAAAGCATTTGGGCTTATTAATTTATATTTATTTATAAATCAATTTGGTACCATGTAGACAATGTTCAGACACATATACACATGTATACAAAAAAAAAAAAACAGACACGGTCAGGCACGGTGGCTCACACCTATAATCCCAGCACTTTGGGAGGCCGAGGCTGGCAGATCACAAGGTCAGGAGATTGAGACCATCCTGGGTAACATGGTGAAACCCTGTCTCTACTAAAAAATACAACAAAAGTTAGCCAGGTGTGGTGGTGTGTGCCTGTAGTCCCAGCTACTCAAGAGGCTAAGGCAGGAGAATGGCGTGAACCCAGGAGGCGGAGCTTGTAGTGAGCTGAGATCGCACCACTGCACTTCAGCCTAGGAGACAGAACGAGACTCGTCTCAGGAAAAAAAAAAAAAAAAACCGACACAAGAATCTTATAGCTTTCATTTTAAATTTTAGCCATGAAACTGGAAAAACTCACTATAAAAGGACGGTTGGATTAAATTGTGCCTCTGTAAATGTAACAAGTTAAAGTGTATCTATCCCACATGGCTGAAGCCCTTGCCAAGTTTTGGAAAAAACAGGGTAGGGGCCAGGAACAGTGGCTCATGCCTGTAATCCCAGCACTTTGAGAGGCCGAGGCAGGCAGATCACTGGAAGTCCAAGAATTTGAGACCATCCTGGCCAACATGGTGAAACCTCATCTCTACTAAAAATACAAAAATTAGCTAGGCATTGTGGTAGGCACCTGTAATCCCAGCTACTCAGGAGGCTGAGGCAGAATAATTGCTTGAACCCCGGGAGGTGGAGGTTGCAGTGAGCCGAGATTATGCTACTGTACTCCAGCCTGGGCAAAGGAGTGAAACTCAACTTCAAAAAAAGGGAAGGAAGGAAGGAAGGAAGGAAGGAGGGAGGGAGGGAGGGAGGGAAGGAAGGAAAGAGAAGAAAAAACAGGGTAGCAGACTTACATCTCAAAGCACAGAGAAAGAATTTAAGGTTTGTCAAGACAGAGTTTGGGTATGTTAATCGAGAAAATTAAAAATGGATGCCGAGTGAATAAAAAGTAGGAACTCGTTACATGATTTTACAAGGAAGCACACAGATGAGCCTAGAGAAAAGTCAGAAATCTTTTCAAAATAAGCAGCTGAATGCCAGAAACTCATAATTTGGAGACCCATCTATTCAGATATGTGGAGTTTCCATTTTCATTCTCTTTTTTTTTTTTTTTTTTTTTGAGAGATGGGGTCTCACTCTGTCACCCTGGTGACATGATCATAGCTCACTGCAACCTCAAACTCCTGGGCTCAAAGGCTCCTCCCACCTCAGCTTCCTAAGCACCTGAGAATACGGGTATGTACCACCCCACCTGGTTAAGATGTTTTATTTTATGTCAAGATGGGGTCTCATGTTGCCTAGGCTGGTCTCAAACTCCTGGCCTCAAGTGATCCTCTCAACTCAGCGTCCCAAAGAGCTGGGATTACAGATGTGATCCACCATGCCTGAACAGTTTCCCATTTATAACTAGACCATTGAGCTCAGGGTGAAGCCATTAACAAATAGGGCCAACAAAGCATTTGCAGTTTTTAGGAACTAATATTTAAATATGTGAAAAACAGGCACAGCTAGAAGGCAGAGCATCTAGATTCTTTGAAATCAAGGATCCCATTTTTTTACACTGAATACCAGATTTCCCAAAACACGGAAATGCCACAGGACCAGTTTACACAGTGCTTCCACAGCGCATCCTGCTGCAAGGGCCACCCAATGCCAATCAGCCCAATCTGTGATCAGCCCATTCCCCGTGACAGTCATCCGTTGGTAGTGTTTCCATGGCCTCCAAATGTTCAAATTGTGACTTTTAATCCAAATGAGCAAAGAAACGAGTAGCCCCCTGTAATAACCATTCATGGTAACCACTCTCAGCCACCTATAAAACGAGCTCTTCTCAGTGACTTACCAGCCATCACATACAGAAAGGTCAAGTTCTCCCTCACATTACAAAGTAATATCTGGTACCCTCAAAAGACAGATCAGGTAACACAAGCCATAAAAGAGCAGAGCTTTACACCTGCAAGGAAGCTGCCCCATGACTCTTTGGACTGTAAAGAGCAGACAGAAGGTCCAAAAAGTGGGTGAGTGATGCCTTTTTCTGTGTTCCTCACTGGGTCTCAGCATCATTAGAAGTTCCCTTCTGGATCCATCCCCAACTCCCTTTTTTTTTTTTTTTTTTTTTGAGACAAGGTCTCACTCTGTCGCCTAGGCTCAAGTGCAGTGGCATGATCACAGCTCCCTGTAGCCTAGACCACCAAGGCTCAATCAGTCCTCCCATATAGCTGGGACTACAGGCATGTGCCACCATGCCCATTTTGGCCAGCTAATTGTTATTTTCTTTCTTTTATTTTTTCTAGAGACAGTGCTTCACCATGTTACCCAGGCTGGTCTTGAACTCCTGGGCTCAAGGGATCTGCCTGCCTCGGCCTCCTAAAGTGCTGGGATTACAGGTGTGAGCCACTGCGCCCAGCCCCCTCTAGATCTTTTCATGTGGTACTGAAGATGGCAAAGAGGAAAGAGGAACAGAAGTAAATGGGAGAACAATTATATATATACATATACACACACACACACATATACACATATATTTGCTACTACCACCAAAATCTGCACCTGCAAAGTCTCCACCTGGGCTTCAAGGCTCACTGCAGCGACCCTCCTGCTCGTTGCCCGGTAGCATCCAGGGAGAACAATTCTTAAAGGAGACAATTGGGGAAAGTTTAAGCTTTCTAAAGGGCCAATAAAATGCTGCATTTTTCTCAGTAAAAATCACATCAACAAGAAAGGAAGTGAACAGAGGACCAAATATATTTTCAAAAGTTGTTTCAGTTGACTGAAAAAAAAAAAAATTCCCAGAAACAAGATCCAAAGAGAAAAAGTAAAAAGGCCTTTAAAATAAATAAATAGGCCGGGCGCGGTGGCTCACGCCTGTAATCCCAGCACTTTGGGAGGCCGAGGCGGGTGGATCACGAGGTCAGGAGATCGAGACCATCCTGGATAACATGGTGAAACCCCGTCTCTACTAAAAATACAAAAAATTAGCCGGGCCTGGTGGCGGGCGCCTGTAGTCCCGGCTACTCAGGAGGCTGAGGCAGGAGAATGGTGTGAGCCTGGGAGGCGGCGCTTGCAGTGAGCCGAGATCGCGCCACTGCGTTCCAGCCTGGGTGACAGTGAGACTCCATCGCAAAAAAAAAAAAAAAAAAAATTTAAATAAAATAAAATAAATAAATAAGTAAATAAATACATATCTTGAATATCAGCTTTTAATTATGCTGACTTCTCACCACAGAGATCTATTTTTTAAAAAAATCCTTTCAAATTTCATATGATCAGAATTATCTGATTTTAGCCATAACAAACAGCTGATAATCCTGGCTTTGGAACTTTTTTACCAAAGGTGCCCTCCTAAGTAACTCACCACCAAAGTTATGACTTAACCAAGGATACACGAGGCATCTCCAAAGAGGTGCAAAGCCATCCTCACAAGATCCAGAACTACCCCAAAGATAGCTCAAAGAATGGGAAGTTTCACTAGCTGCAAATTGACAACCCACATTTCTGTCTGGCTGCATTCCCTAGAGTCTCAGCTTCTCAGCTGACCATCTACACACAAAGACCTAAAAGTCCTGTGTGCCCCTACAGACAGAAGAAGACAAGAAATCAGAAGCTGTCCATGCAAAGTAAAGGGATCAATAACAAATGGGTACCCCCCAAAAGTCAAAAGTCACAAATATCAAAACAAAAGGGACTAGTTCCATAACTGGGAATCAAATTCAGGCCACGGTGGTAAAAGTGTGGAATTTTAACTAGACAAAGATCCCTTCCAAAAAATCTACTCCCAGTAATAGGCTAAGACAGCAAGTCTCTTGTTGCCACAGACGGCTAAGGATGGTACTTTCCCAGGACAAACCAGGCAACAAGAGTTGTGACGACAAAAGTTCCTTATGGATGGGACTTTTTTTCTATTGAGACAGAGTCTCACTCTGTCGCCCAGGCTGGAGTGCAGTGGCGTGATCTTGGCTCACTGCAACCTCTGCCTCCCGGCTTCAAGCAATTCTCCTGTGTCAGCCTCCCCGAGTAGCTGGGACTACAGGCGCATGCCACCACATCCGGCTAATTTTTTGTATTTTACTAGAGATGGGGTTTCACTGGGACTTCTTATTAAGACAAAAGTCACTGGAAAGTTTGCCATATTTGGAAAAACATATATACTGCCGCGTCTTGGGTTCCCAGCCAGTTTTAGACTGGCCACCTAATATGACCCCAAAATCATACCCCCAGATGGTGGAGACCAAGAGCAGCTGCTCCCACTCGGTCACAAGTCAAGCTCCCAAGGACACACAAGAGAGGAACTTCATCTAGTTTTTATTTTGGGGACCCACAGAAAAATTTGTCTACATAGATAGTCATCCAGTCAGAACCATAAAACCGACCTGTCCGCACGGCTGGCGTGGTTAGCTCAAACAAGGGGCTTCTAGGGGTTTTAGGCCCATGTCCTACCAGAACAACACAGAAAGACAAAGATAACGGAAAAGACTATTTCTGGGAGGAAAGAAATCAATATTTGATCCGCAATTTATACCAAAAAAAGTACACCAGCTTTGCGATACCCAAGACTAGTCATCACAAATCCTTTTCTCCCAGATTTTGCATAGGAAAAAGGGACAAACAGTGATTTTTTTTTTTTTTTTTTTTTTAAACATCTGTTTGGCCAGCTTTTCCAGAGAGACCAGAACCTGGCTAGTAAGAAACTCATACCCCATTCTACTGGCTTACTGGGTCCTGGGTTCCCTTGACCGCTGTTTCCAGAAGAGCAGAGTGGCTTTGGTAATCCTGCTCACAGGGCCAAAACTATAGGGGCCAAAGGAAACTCCTTCACCCTCTGAAGTTTCACTAAAACAATCAACTCACAAAGAGGATTAATAGGAGAAATGGAATACGAATGTGTTAATGTGCATGGGAAAGAAATCCAGAGTGATTAACCGACCCCTCCTACCCCTCTGTGCCTTATGTGTGTCCCATATAAGGCACAGAACCTTATATACAGTCCTGAGGTTACAGCAAAATGAGGGCTTGGATTGTGACAAACAGGTTATGGGAGTGGAAGAAGAAGAGGCCTGACTAGCAAAGGTGATCTTACAATGCAGACGAAACCTCACAGGTAGGCTGGGCAGGGTGGCTCATGTCTATAATCCAAGCAGTTTTCGAGGCTGAGGCAGGAAGATCGCTTGAGGCCAGGGGTTCAAGGTTTCAGTGAGCTACAATGGTGCCATTGCAATCAGCTTACATGATGGAGTGACACCTTGTCTCTTAAAAAAAAAAAGAAAAGAAGAGAAACCTTACAGGTAGCAGCTATCAGAGAAAATAGATGGTGACTGTTTCTTTCATACTTTTAAAGGTGTCAGACTTTCAGTTAATCTTTCCTAGAGTAGACAAAAGAGGGCCTCGGAGAAAGCCTGACTGCATCAATGCAGATTTTCTCTACAGATGTGAATCTCACCCACAAAAGACAGCCTTTCAGCTATTCTTGTATTTCCAGCCTTTCTGAATAGCCATCTTCAAATATGTTAAAGACGTATATTCTGGGGTAAAATATTTTGGTTTCCTATACATGCCTGCTATATTTCTGGAACAGCAAAGAACCCATGTTGACTGGAACAAATGGGATGAAGGGGAGGGTAGTAGGAGATGATGGTTAGAGAGGTTAAGCGGGGGTAGACTTACAGGCCACTGTGAGCACTTTAGCTTTTATTATGGGTGTACTGGTGAGCCATTGAAAGATTTCAAGCAAGGGAATGACATGATCTCATTCACTGTACAAATGATCACCCTGACTACTGTGTTTGGAACAGACTATTAAAGGGTCATCGATAGATTACTGAGACCATTTAGAAGGCTATTGCAATAATCCAAGTATGATGGTGAAAATGACTGACATAGCAGCAGTAGAAATAAGTGCTCAAATTTTTGATGTATTTTGAATTGATGTGGTGTGTGTGAGAGGTCAAAGATGACTCTGAGGTTTTTATCGTCAGAGTAGGTAGACAAGAGCAGGGCAGGAGAGGGCTCCCCTCCACACACACACACCAGGAATGTCAGGTGACCATCTGGTGATGGTCAGGCCATTGTGAACTGTCTCTCTAAAATACTAATTGGTCACAGCCAGCGCCAGGGAAAGGCTGACTCCCAATAAATAGAAAACACCTGAAACTGATCATCAGCTGCTTCCCAATAAGATCTCAGAAACTGGGCGAGTAGGCTCACACATGCACACTAAGAGGGAAAATGGCAAAGTTTAACTGGGATATGACCTCATAGGGACATGTGACTGGTAACGGAAGAATGCCTCAAGAGAGCATGTGTACAACTCCAGTAAACACAGTGTGCATGCTCCCCTCCCAAGTGCTAGCAGGCTCCCCTCCCAAGTGACAGCCCACCCTAAGGGAAGAATACGGGGAGAAGTAATGCAAGCCTCCGGAAGTATGCCAACATATAAAAGGCCAAGTCAAAAGATCAAACCACAGACTTGTCTTTCAAGTTGCCCACTCGGCCCTCTTCCAAGTGTACTTTCCTTCCTTTCATTCCTGCTCTAAAGCTTTTTAATAAACTTTCACTCCTGCTCTAAAACTTGCCTTGTCTCTCCTTCTGCCTTATGCCTCCTAGGTCAAACTCTTTCCTCTAAGGAGGCAAGAACTGAGGTTGCTACAGACTCATACAGAATCATCGATTCATCGCTGGTAACTTATTTTGGTGCCATGTGACTCAGATACTTTATACTGTTAATATTTTGACCTCAGTAACAGATGGACAGTTATTAATAAGATAAGAATGTAGTGGGTGGCACAATTTTGGAAGAAAAATAGAATGAGGAGTTTGGCTTTGAACACATTAATTATGACTATGAGACATCCAAGTGGAGATGCCAAATAAAAAGTTGGACATATCTGTCTGTAGTGCAGGATGCTGCTCTGGAAAAGAGACTTATCAGCATTTGCATGGTGCTCAAAGTCATAATAAGATAGAAGACGACCTCATAGGGAGAGAGGTATAGGGAAATGAAGATATAAAACTGGACTGGGCTCTGGGGTGCTACCAATAAAAGGAAGGAGGAGTCTGCCAAAAAGACTGAACAGAAGCATCCAATAAACTCAAGGGAAAACTAGGAGTGAGTTATCAGAAAGGAAGTTGTCTTAGTCCATTTTGTGTTACTACAAAAAAATACCTGAGGCTGGATAATTTATAAAGAAAAACAGTTTATTTGGCTCACAATTCTGATGGATGTTAAGTTCAAGATTAGGCATATGCATCTGGGGAGGGCTTCAGGCGGCTTCCACTCATGGTGAAAGACAGGGACTTGGTGTGTGCAGACTGCACATGGAGAGAGAAAGAAAGAGAAAGAGGATGAGGTGCCAAGCTCTTTGTAACAATCAGTTCTCATAGGAACTAATGAAAAACTCACTCACCTTTGAAGGAGGGCACTATTTTATTCATGAGGTATCTGCCCCCATGACACAAACACCTCTCAATAGGACCCACCTCCAACACTGCAGATCAAATTTCATCATGAGGTTTGGAGGACACAAATATCCAAACCATAGCAGAAGTGAAAAAAGTATATCTCAAAGGAAAGTGTGACCAGCTATATAAAATGCTGCTAACATAAAGAATGAAGAACTGGAGGCACAAGCTCCATTTGGAGACATAGCCAAAGACAGAAATACACAGTAACCAACCAAAGAGGAAGTGATCCTTTTTTATTCTAAGCTGTGTTTAGGAAGAGTAATATATCCTGGGTTTGCCAAATTCTTCATAGAGTTGTTATTGCTTGTTCTAAATTGTTAGGAAGGAAGGACAGACGGTTAGGTTGACCAAATATTGCCACAGTTTAAGTGGTATATCTTGTGGCTCAGCTCAATGTTTCCCTCTTTTCAAAGACCATCTTCTACTTGCACAAACCCCTTTACCTTCATATAAAAACAATTGAGATAAAATTGTTCTAAAGATGAGGGACATACACTCCCTCCAAACTTCAGGTATTCTTAGGCAACTAAGAATCTTGTGGACCTTGGAGGGAAATCCCTGGTGATGTGCAACAGTCCATAGGGTTCCACTATGAACAGAGGAACATTTAAAATAGTCTAGCTCCTCCAGGAAAGACTTATAAAGAGTGGTAATTTAGCATTAGGAGCAGCTCCCTCTTTCAGCAGCGAGTTTTCCTGAGACATGTAAGCGAGCTAAATCCACTCGGGAGTGCAAACCTGAGGAGTAAAGCTCTAAAGCAACACATTTTTGATCCTATACATTCTTAGCTTAGTACAGATGGATGGGGACAGGAAGTAACATGGGAAATTAGACATCAAAGATTGAAATCTTTGAAGGGTGCTTACCACCCCTTGAAACACCAGCTGGATTTATGACAAAATTATGGCACTTCATCTTGTGAATTTTTGAATCACCGGGTTAACATGCATAATTGGAGAGAGCTGGCTCAAAGATGAAAGAGAAAGAGTGAGAAAGCTACTTTCAGTGGCATCTAGAAGCCTCTAAAATAGGAAATGACAAAATCATTTCCATATGGGAGGCAAATCACAAGATTCTGGAAACTGTTTCACAGTTGAAAAAAAGTACGAATTGTCTACTGTTTTATCCTCTTCTACTACTGTTTCTACTCTCTCTGTCCCCCAGAGCCTTTCCAACTCTCTGCTCTCAGAACTGCCCTGTCCAGACGTACTTTGACTTCCTCTTCCATCATCTATGGAAGTTTTAGCAGCACCTTCCAAAGAAAAGCTGAATTCAAGGGAGGATCCTTCGGTGGCTTATACCACTTATACCTAGACCAAATCAGAACTCAGGGGTTTTACTAACTTCCTGATCCTACCCAAGATCCTATAGGCTTTGCTAAGGAACTTAGTTTGGCAGTAAAGACCTGGCTGGGTGTGGTGGCTCAGCCTGTAATCCCAGCACTTTGGGAGACCAAGGAGGGAGGATCGCTTGAGCCCTGTGTTTGAGATCAGCCTGTGCAACGTAGTGGGACCATATATCTATTTTTAAAAATAATAATAATTAGCCAGGTATGGTTTTGTGGTTCCAGCTATTCAGGAAACTGAGGTGGGAGGACTGCTGGAGCCCAGGAGGTCAAGACTGTAGCAAGCCATGATCACACTACTGCATTGCAGCCTGAGTGACAGAGTGGTGTGTGTGTGTGTGTCTCAAAAAAAAGACCGATAAGCCAGTATATTCATATTTATGTCAACTAGTTCATATGTTAATATCCAAAAGGAAAGGTAGAGAATGGATATCAAAGGTTGATTTGAAGAATCCAGTAAGCAATTTCTATTAACAAAAGGCAGAGGACCGAGCAGAAGCCTCAGAACTGACAAGCTGTCTAACACAGGTAATTCCCCAGATACTTCCCAAAGAACACTGATTGGTTTAAGGAGCAACAAGGTAGACAAGGATCAAATAAGACTGTATTAGACTACTTTGAAAGATTTTAAAAGATGTTTTAAACAATACTCTGGAATAAATGAGGCCAGTTGTATTAGTCCATTTTCACACTGCTATAAAGAAATACCTGAGACTGGGTAATTTATAAATAAAACAGGTTTAATTGACTCAGTTCTGCGTAGCTGGGGAGGCCTCAGGAAATTTACAATCATGGTGGAAGGCAAACAGGATGCAAGGGACATCTTACATGGCAGCAGGAGAGAGTGAGAGCAAAGGGGGAACTCCCAAACACTGTAAAAACCATCAGCTCTCATGAGAACTCCCTATCACAAGAATAGAATGGGGTAAATCACCCCCATGATCCAATCACCTCCTACCAGGTCCCTCCTGCAACACGTGGGGATTACAATTAGAGATGATATTTCGGTGGGAACACAGAGCCAAACCATATCACCAGTCTAAGATCATCAAAATGATCCCTTACTAAATTCAAGTTTATTTAATGGGCTAGACAAACAATTGGCCAAGGTAGTCAAGTTACATTAAATAAACTGGGACTCATCACATATTTCTGAGCTTGTAAACCTTCTTGATAAGCCAGCCAGGGTGATACAACAGAGAAAGGATAATAATGCCACTAAAATTATAAATTTACAACTCTAGCGACTTACTGGCCAAGATGCTAGGTTTAAACAGAGGCCACCCTTTTGAAAGACGTTTCAAAAACATCTAAGAATGTCTGTTATTATTATTTTTTTAAAAAAGACATCTTTTAAAACACTGTAGAAAGCTGAAATGGGTGCAAAAGCAAAAAGAGAAAATGGAAATGAAGAACAGGGAGGCTCTGGGAAAATAAAGAGGGTTTTTCCCTTCCTCCTAAGTTACAGTCTAGGGAACATAAATATGTCTATAAGCAAAAAACAAACTAAGGCTTTAGTTGATATGGAAACCAGACTGTCTGTTCTCAATCCTACCCTCCTAAAGAGCCCTCTTCCTCGGAGTAAGCAACCATTTCAGATGGTAAGGATACCTATCAACCTATGACTGTACATAGATCAGAACTTTTAACTTTGCAGCTAGGGAATTTAGATAGACATCATTCCTTCCTTCTGGTGCCTTCTGTAGCAATATATCTTATAAGGAGAGATTTTTTAGAGCTTTATAATGCCCATATCTCTTTTTCAAAAACAGGAAGAATGTTCTTGAAAATGAGAAAGAATCAGTTGAAATTGATACTATAGACATTTTCAGTCAAATGATTAGGTTCAATTACTAGGTACCAAAGCAAAGGAGGAACTCCATGATTTGTTAGACTTCATTCCTGATTATCTATGGTCCTGTGCATCCATGAACATAGGGAAAATTCTGATGGCTGTACCAGTAAAAAGTACAAGCAGATCCAAATAAACCAATTCCTGATATTAAATGATCACCATTAAAACAGGAATCCATAATATGCATAAATACATTAATTAAGGAATTCATTGATAATCATTCCTTGCATCTGCCCTGACAATATGCCCATCATCCCAGTACAAAAACCCAAGGAGAAGAAATGGAAATTTATGCCAAATTTAAGAGCCATTAACAATATTGTTGTCCCTTGACATCCAGTTTTTCCAAACCCTCATAACCTCTCGTCTAATACACCCATAAATAATAAATGTTTTACTGTATTTGACTTATGTACTACCTTTTTCAGTATACCAGTAGATCCTGATAGTCAATACCTGTTTGCCTTTACTTGGGACAGTGCCTATACACCTGGACAGTTATGTCCCAGGGTTTCAAGGAAAGCCCAACCTACTTTTCACAAATATTAAAAGTTGATTTATCTGAACTAAATTTTGAAGAAAATTCTACTCTGCTCCAGTATGTGAATGACCTCTTGTTATGCTCTTCCAACTTAGAGAAATGAAAAATGGACTGTCTATATTTATTGGAACTAGCAAAAACAAAAACAAAAAAAAACATAAAGTCTCTAAGAAAAAAACATCAATTCTGCCTAACAGAGTGAAATACTTAAGACATTTTATTTCTAAGGAAGGGCTACACACAAATCCAGACAGAGTAACTGGAATTCTTATATTCCCTACTCCAAGAACTAAGTGGATTTTGAGATTTGAGATTAGCTGGACCTTTATTTATTTAATTTATTTATTTTTAGACAGAGTTTTGCTCTTGTTGCCCAGGCTGGAGTGCAATGGTGCGATCTCGGCTCACTGCAACCTCCACCTCCCGGGTTCAAGCGATTCTCCTGCCTCAGCCTCCCAAGTAGCTGGGATTACAGGCACCCGCCACCAGGCCTGGCTAATTTTGTATTTTTAGTAGAAACAGGGTTTCTCCATGTTGGTCAGGCTGGTCTGAAACTCCCAACCTCAGGTGATTTGCCCGCCTCAGCTTCCCAAAGTGCTAGGATTACAGTTGTGAGCCACCGCACCTGGTGAGCTTAGCTGGTTACTGTCATAGCTATATTCCTAACTTTTCCCTCATGGCACGAACTTTATACACATTATTATTTTTAACACTCTTTTATTTTTTATGTTTTTAGAGACAGGGTCTCACTCTGTCACCCAGGTTAGAGTACAGCGGCACAATCATAGCTCACTGCAGCCTCAACCTCCTGGGCTCAAGCAATCCTCCTGCCTCAGTCTCCCAGTAGCTAGGACTACAGGTGCATGCCACCACACCCAGCTAATTCTTTTATTTTTTGTAGAGGTGAAGTCTTGCTATGTTGCCCAAGCTGGTCTCAAACTCCTGGCCTCAATCAATGCTGCCGTCTTGGTCTCTCAAAGTGTTAGGATTACAGGCATGAGCCACCATGCCTGGCCTGTTTATATACATTAGTAAAAGAGGATCATCCAGATCTCATACATTTAAACCACAGAAGGACAAACAGCTAACTAAGGAGTTAAAGGATAGTTTTATAAGAGCGTCTGATTGAAGACATCCACATTACTAGTAACCATTGTTCCACTTTGTCCGTGGAAGTCATGGAATCACCTTACGCATTCTGGCCCCAAAACACGGGGACAACATAGAGGTATCAGCTATTACTGTCAACAACTAGCTTCTGTAGCACGTGGATTACCCCCTTGTTTAAGAGCCATCTCAGCCATAGTTGCACTTCTCAAGGCTATTCGGGAAATTGTAATGAAAGTTCCACTGTGTATGTACCTCCTTCTGTTGAAGCTCTTCTAAATTTGCATCGCACTCAACCTTTTTCTATTAGCAGGCTAGCTTCTCTTGTTTTGTTGAGACAGGGTATCACACTGTCACCCAGGCTAGAGTGCAGTGGCATGATCACAGCTCACTGCAGCCTCAACCTGCTGGGCTCAAGCAATCCTCCCATCTCAGCACCCCCAGGTATTTAATTTTTCTGTAGAGTCGAAGGTCTTGCTATGTTGCCCAGGCTGGTCTCAAACTCCTGGGCTCAAGCCATCCTCCCACCTCAGCCTCCCAAAGTGCTGGGATTATAGGAGTCAGCCACCATGCCTGGCCAGCTGGTGTCTTATGAAATACTTTTACTCTCTCCCTCACATAATATGATCTTCATTATAATACTCTTAATCTCACTTCCCTGCTGCCTAGAGTGACTGATGAGATGCCCCGTGATTGTATATCACTAACAGTATAGCTCTTTTTGGCCAGACAGGATTTGTTAAAACAAACAAACAAAAAAAAAAACAAAAAACACTAGAGAATGCTGATGTTATTTGGTGATAGGTCATATCTAAAGGATAAATATTGGAAAATACTGGGCAGGCTATGTTGTTGTGTCTTTTGTGGACATTACAAAAAGTAAGCCTTTCCTTAGGGTGATATCACCTCAGCTGGCTGAATTAATAGAGCTCACTAGAATTTGTCAGCTGGCCAAAGATCAGACAGCTAAAATTTACACTGACAGCCACTATGCTTTTGGTGTAGTTCACGACTTCGGAATGTTACGGAAATAACAAGGTTATCTGACTTCCTCTAGACATCCTACTAAACATGGCTCTCAGGTCTCTAAACTTACAGAAGCCATTCAATTACAAAAATAAATTTGGCTATAAGATTCCTAATTGAGTCTCTGGAGAGTAAGGGAAGCCATTTGACCGATGTAGCCGCAAAGACAGCTGCCCTATTACCAGGATGAGATGAAATCATAGAAGTAGCCATGCTTAAATGAAACCCAATTAAAAGGGAATCCCAAGATGCTCAAGAAAGAGCCTCAGAAAAGGAAAAAGAAATATGATTAGCAGGCTGGGTGTGGTGGCTCATTCCTGTAATCCCAACACTTTGGGAGGCTGGGGCAGGAGGATCACCTGAGCCCAGGAGTTTGAGACCAGTCTAGGCAACATGGTGAAACCCTGTCTCTACAAAAAAAAAAAAAAAAATTAGCCAGGCATGTTGGCAGGTGCCTGCAGTCCCCAGTTACTCAGGAGGCTGAGGCAGGAGGATTGACTGGGCCCAGGAGGTTGTGGCTGCAATGAGCGATGATTGTGGCACTGTACTCCAAACTGGTAGACAGAATGATACCATGTCTCAAAAAAAGAAAGAAAAGAATGAAAGAAAAGAGAGAGAGAGAAAAGAAAATAGAGAAAAGAAATATGGTTAACAAAGGGCAAACATTCCCCCCTACCACTTGTAACCTATGGTATGGACTCAATGACAAACGCATTTTGCCTATGGGATTTCAATTTCCTACGTTACAACACCTCCATGAGCTTATATACTGGGGACCTTAAAAAAAAAAAAAAAAAAAAAAAGATTGCATGAGAAAAACAATATTACTGAAAACCTTCACCCACAATAGCTTATAAGGTTTATGCTAAATGTCCAATTTGCTCCAAACATAATCCAGCCACTTTGTGAGTACAGAGGCACTTCTCCCTTTCTGCTGGACCCTTTGATATTTGACAAATACATTTTGTTCAATTATCTCCTGTTCAGGGATATAAATTCATGTTAGTTACGATTTGCATGTTCTCCCACTGGGTTGAAACATTCCCAAGCAAAAGAGTCACAGTGCAAATTGTAAGAAAATGTCTGTACTAGTCCATTCTCAGACTATTATAAATAAATACTGAGACTGGGTAATTTATAAAGAAAAGAATTAATTGGCTTGGGGTTCTGCAGGCTGTACAGCAAACACAGAAGCTTCTGCTTCTGGGGAGGCCTCAGGAAACTTACAATCATGGCAGAAGGCAAAGTGGGAGCAGCACTTCACATGGCCAGAGAAGGAGCAGGGGTGATGCAGGGTCCAGGGGGTGGGGGCAGGGGACATGCTACACACTTTTAAACAACCAGATCTCACAATAACTCACTCACTACCACAAGAACAGCACCAAGGGGATGGTACTAGTCTATTCATGAGAACTCTAACCCCATGATCAATCATCTTCCACCAGGCCCCACCTCCAACACTGAGGATTACAATTGAATATGAGATTTGGTGGGGACACACATCCAAATCATATTATTCCACCCCAGTCCCCTCCAAATCTCATGTCCTTCTCACATTGCAAAATAAAGTAATTCCTTTTCAAGAGTCCCCCAAAGTTTTAACTCATTCTAGCATTATCTTGAAAGTCCAAAGTTCAAAGTCTAGTCTGAGATAAGGCAAGTCCCTTCTATTTATGAGCCTGTAAAATCAAAAATGAGTTAGTTACTTCCAAGATACAATGGGATACAGGTATTGGGTAAATACTCTTCTTCCAAAAGGGGGAAATTGGCCAAAAGAAAGGGGCTACAAGCCCCATGCAAGTCCAAAACCGAGTAGGGCAGTCATTAAATCTTAAAGCTCCGAAATAAGCTCCTCTGACTCGATGTCTCACATCCAGGGCATGCTGGTGCAAAGGGTGGGCTCCCAAAGCCTTCGACAGCTCTGCCCCTTTGCAGGGTTCAGCCCCTATTGCTGCTCACATGGCCTGGCGTTGAGTGCCTGGAGCTTTTCCAGGTGCATACTGCAAGCTGTTGGCAGCCCCACCATTCCAGGGTCTAAAGGATGGTGACCCTCTTCTCACAGTTCCACTAGGCAGTGCCCCAGTAGGGACTCTGTGTGAGGGCTCTAACCCCACATTTCCCCTCCACACTGCCCTAGTAGAGGTTCTCCATGAGGGCTCCGCCCCTGCAGCAGGCTTATGCCTGGACATCCAGGCTTTTCCATACATCCTCTGAAATCTAGGCAGAGGCTCCCAAGACTCAACTCTGGCACTGTGTGCACTGACAGGCTTAACACCACATACAAGCTGCCAAGCTGCCAAGCTGCCAAGCTTGTCCCCTCTGAAGCAGCAGCCTATACCTGGTCCCCTTTGAGCCATGACTGGAGCTAGAGCAGCCAAGATGTAGAGAACAGATTATTATTTATTTCACAGCACACTACTGGGAAATGAAGACATCAACAGTCATGACCTCCAATTGGGTGGCTACATTTATTGGAAAATACATCAGCTAAAGGACTCTCTTAAGCCTCATTGGAAGGAACCTTATTAGATACTGTTGACTAATCATTGTGCAGCTAAACTTGAAGGATTTGACTCTTGGGTTCACATCTCTTATTTTAAAAAAGCCCCAACTGCTAAATGGATTTCTAAGCCCTCTGGAGATCTTCAGTTAAAATGTTCAAAGACTCCTGACTCCTCCAAAGACAAGAAGAAGACAACAACAGGGTATACAGTGTATCTCAAGATACTAAACCAATCCCATACAATAAATTTCTGCTATAGGTGGGCATGGTGGTGCATATCTGTAATCCCAGATACTTGGGAGGATCGCTTGAGCCTAGGAGTTCAAGACCAGTCTAGGCCACATAGCAAGACCTCATCAAAAAACAAAATAAAACAACAATTTCTTCTGTATATGCCTTCTACTCTCATGCTTTCCTCTTACACTGTCTAAATATTTAATGACACCCCCTCTGTGGAGGACAAAACAACTCCATCTTAAAAGTTAATCTGGCCGGGCATGGTGGTTCACATCTGTAATCCCAACACTTTGGGAGGCCGAGGCGGGTGGATCACCTGACGTCAGGAGTTCGAGACCAGCCTGGCCAGCATGGTGAAACCCTGTCTCTACTAAAAAAATACAAAAATTATCTGGCCATGGTGGTGCACACCTGTAATCCCAGCTACTTGGGAGGCTGAGGCAGGAGAATTGCTTGAACTTGGGAGGCAGGGTTTGCAGTGTGCCAAGATCGTGCCATTGCACTCCAGCCTGGGTGACAGGGCAAGACTCAGTCTCAGAAACAAACAAAAAAAGCTAATACACCATGTTGGCTTTTCTGATATTCTTTGTTCTGAGAAGGCCTCTAAGATTTCCAGTTTATCTATTGCTCATTGTGGAAGAGCAAGTACTTACCATAAATCCTGCCCTGAAGTCAAACAAACTTCATATTACTATACTTCAATTGTCCTACACATTCCTTCTAAACCACCCCTTTCCACTAGTATATAAGCCTCGGGTCTGAGGGGTCATGGTAATGGGCATCCACCATCTTGTCTTACTGCCACTGAAGACACAGACATGGCTTCTGTTTGTAACTGGATTTGTCAGCCTCTGTCTTCAGCCTCTCAGCTTCTGTGGACTTTGGGGTAGGTCTGCCCATGTCTGCTCCCCGCCAAACACCTTCCTTTATTCAATACCCTCACCATACATTGGGAAATAACTAATTTGATGAACATAAATATAGGACAGACTCTTATTTTCCATTTCCATATCAAAATGACATTGGTATTCTAATGTCAACCCCTTGGAACCAATCTAATGTTCCTACAGCTTATGGTACTTTCTTTTCAGATATAATATACTATCTGAAATAGTATAATATACTATCTAGGTTCCCATTTAGAAAGGAACATTCAGAAAGTCCTTCCCAATTCTAGATCTCGTTGGTCTATTTTTAATACTTGACAAATGGATCATTGTATTTCTATAAATATAGATATCAGTTACCGTGCAAGGTCCCCAGGTATGAGAAAAGACAGCACCAACCTGTGTGCCATGTCACAGTATCTCTTGACTGAGGGGACAGAAACCTTGTTTTTGCGGTTGGAAAAAAAACAGTATAACGTAACCTGGAATCACACAGTAGGAATCACTAAACTGCTTAATTTATAAGGGAAAATGTTAAGGTCTAAGAGTGAAAAAGAGCATGTGTCCCAACTCACATTTTTTTAGTTGTTTTTTTTATTTTTATGGATTTAGGGGTACAAATGCAGTTGTGTTACATGGATATATTGAGTAGTGGCAAAATCTGGGCTTTTAGTGCACCCATTACCAGAATAGTATACATTGTATCTAAT
The DNA here is from genome assembly GCF_043159975.1 of Macaca nemestrina. NCBI lineage: Eukaryota > Metazoa > Chordata > Mammalia > Primates > Cercopithecidae > Macaca > Macaca nemestrina. The sequence goes on along the minus strand of NC_092128.1, from coordinate 103,640,753 downwards.
AGGTGGTATTTCATCCTGCCCCCCTACCCTTGCACCACTTGGAGTCTCCAATGTCAATTATTCCACTCTGTATGTTAATGTGCACCCATTGTTTGACTCCCACTTGTGAGAAAAAAAAAGTTAATTTTGTTTCTGAGTTATTTCACTAAAGAAAATGATCTGCAGTTCCATCTATGTTGCTACAAAACACGATTTATTATTTTTTTATGGATGACTAGTAGTCCATTTTATATATATTATACATTATATATAATAAATATATAAAATACATATTTATATATTATGTCAAATATATGTCATATATAATATGTATTATATACTATATATTATATAAATTACATATGACATAAATATTTTATATATGTGTTACATTTTATATTATAAATTTATATATTATATTTATATTATATATTATATATGATGTATATAATGTATAAATTTATTATACATATATTATGTAAATACTTTACATATAATTTATACATACATTATGTAAATAATTTATATAATTTATACATAAAAATATGTTATATATATCTTTATGTCCATGAGTACTCAATGTTTAGCTCCCATTTATAAGTGAGAACATGCAGCACTTGGTTTTCTGTTCCTGCATTAATTTGCTTAGAATAATGGCCTCCAGCTTCATCAATGTTGCTGTAATGACATGATTTTGTTCTTTTTTTTATGGCTGTGTAGTATTGAATCATGTCCATGTACCACATTTTCCTTATCCAGTCCATTGTTGATGGACACCTAGGTTGATTCCATGTCTTTGCTCTTGTGAATATTGCTGTGATGCATGTGTCTTTTTGGCAAAATAATTTATTTTCTTTTGAATATATACCCAGTAATGAGATTGCTGGGTTGACTTGTAGTTCTGTTTTATGTTATTTGAGAAGTGTCCAAACTGCTTTCCACAGTGGCTGAACTAATTTACATTCCCACCAATAGTGTTTAAGCATTCTATTTTCCCCACAGCCTCACCAGCATCTGTTGTGTTTTGACTTTAAAAGCCATTCTGACTGGTGTGAAATGATATCACATTGTGGTTTTGATTTGCATTTCTCTGATGACCAGTGATGTAGAGCATTTTTTCATATGCTTTGGGCCATCTGTATGTCTTCTTTTGAAAAATGTTTGTTCTTGTCCTTCATGTCAAGGGCAGTATGGTCACTTTTTAATGGTTTTTCTTGTTGAATAGTTTGAGTTTCTTGTAGATTTTGAATAGTCACCCTTTGTCACATGCATTCTTTGCAAATCTTTTCTCCCATTCTATAGGTTGTATGTTTAGTCTGTTGATTATTTGTTTATTCATGTAGAAGCTTTCTAGCTTAATGAAGTCCCATTTGTCAACTTTTGTTTTTCGTTTTTGTTGTTTCCTTTTGAGGACTTAGTCATAAGTTCTTTGCCTAGGCCAATGTCCAAAAGAGTTTTTCCCAGGGTTTCTTCTAGGATTTTTATAGTTTCAGGTCTTACATTTAAGTCTTAAATCCCTCTCGGTTAATTTTTGTATACGGTGAGAGATGGGGGTCCAGGTTCATTCTTCTGCATATGGCTCTAAAATTATCCCAGCATAATTTATTGAATAGGGTGTCCTTTTGCCAGTGTATATTTTGTCAAATAACAGGTTTTTGTAGATATGGGGCATTATTTCTAGTTTCTCTATTTTGTTCCATTGATCTATGTGTCATGTCTATTTTTATACCAGTACCATGCTGTTTTGTTTACTATGGCTTTGTAGTATAATTTTAAGTCAAAATGTGATACCTCCAGCTTTACTCCTTTTGTTTAGAATTGCTTTGGCTATTTGGCCCCTTTTATGGTTCCACATGAATTTTAGGATTGTTTTTTCTAATTCCATGAAGAATGATGTTGGTAGTTTGCCAGGTATTGTGTTGAATCGGCATTTGCTGAATCTGTATTCCTGAATCTGTATTTGCTGAATCTGTATTGTTAAATTTGAATTGCTTTGGGCAGTACAGTCATTTTGATGACATTAATTCTTCTAATCCTGGAGCATGGGGTGTTTTTCCATTTGTTTGTGTCATCTATTCTTTCTTTCTTTTTTTCTTTCCTTCCTTCCTTCCCTTTCTTCCACTCTTTTCTTTTTTCTTGAGACAGGGGTCTCACTTTTTTTTTTTTTTTTTTTTTTTTTTTTTGAGACGCAATCTTGCTCTGTCGCCCAGGTTGGAGTGCAGTGGCATGATCTCGGCTCACTGCAAGCTCCACCTCCTGGGTTCATGCCATTCTCCTGCCTCAGCCTCCCAAGTAGCTGGGACTACAGGTGCCCGCCACCAAACCCAGCTAATTTTTTGTGTTTTTAGTAGAGACGGGTTTCACCATGTTAGCCAGGATGGTCTCAATCTCCTGAACTTTTCACCAGGGCTGGAGTCCATAATCATAGCTCACTGCAGCCTCCAACTGCTAGGCTCCAGCAATCCTCCCACCTCAGCCTCCTGAGTAGTTGGGACTACAGGCAGGCAGTGTCAGGCCTCTGAGCCCAGGCTAAGCCATCGTATCCCCTAGGTTATATGCCAAGATGGCCCGAAGCAAGTGAAGAATCACAAAAGAAGTGAAAATGGCCTGTTCCTGTCTTAACTGATGACATTACCTTGTGAAATTCCTTCTCCTGGCTCATCCTGACTCAAAACTCCCCCACTGAGCACCCTGTGACTCCCACCCCTGCCCGACAGAGAACAACCCCCCTTTGACTGTAATTTTCCTTTACCTGCTCAAATGTTATAAAATGGCCCCACCCCATCTCCCTTCGCTGATTATCTTTTCAGACTCAGCCCGCCTGCACTCGGGTGAAATAAACAGCCTTGTTGTTCACACAAAGCCTGTTTGGTGGTCTCTTCACATGGACAAGAGTGAAACGCAGCACCATGCCCAGCTAATTTCTTTGGTTTTGCAGAGTTTGCAGAGACAGGGTCTCACTATGTTGCCCAGACTGGTCTCAAACTTGTGGCCTCAAGCAATCCCCCAACCTCGGGCTTCCAAAGTGCTGAGATTACACGCACGAGCCACCTCACCTGGCCTGATTTCTTTCATCAGTATTTTGTAGTTCCTGCAGAGATTTGTATTAGTCTGTTTTCATGCTGCTGATAAAGACATACCCTAGATTAGGCAATTTACAAAGAAAGAGGTTTAATTGGACTTCCAGTTCCACGTGGCTGGGGAAGCCTCACAATCATAGCAGAAGGCAAGGAGGAGCAAGTCCCATCTTACATGGATGGCAGCAGGCAAAGAGAGAATGAGGAAGATGCAAAAGCGGAAACCCCTGATAAAACCATCAGATCTTGTGAGACTTAGTCACTACCACGAGAACGGTATATAAGAAAACACCCCAATGATTCAATTATCTCCCATCAGGTCCATCCCATGGGATTTATGGAAGTACAATTCAAAATGAGATTTGGGTGGGGACACAGAGTCAAACCATATCAAGATCTTTCATCTCTTTCAATAAGAGTAATTAATATGTTAATTCACATAGAAGCTGAAATGGCCTCCAAACATGGCCAACCCTCTTAGATTCAGAAAGACAAGGTTTACACTTACAAAAACATATGGACCCCCTTTCCTCCTGGAAATTTACTACCAGGGTTTGTAGTCTAATAGACTTTACTCCTACAGCTTTAACATCTCATATATATGATAATCAGACCTATGATATAGTATAACTAGTTAAAATATACATCACATTTCAGAGTACCCACATTCTTCCCATGTGCAGTTGATGGGCCGTATTACAAAAACAAAATTTGGAACTCCATTTCTGTTTTAGATTGTACACAGCTTCAAGACGAATGTTATTGTCTACAAAATGTTTAAAATCCTGAAATTATAGAAACATGGCTTTAGTCTCTACCCATTCAAAATAATATGTAATATATGGAAAAAAAAAAGATGTTTTTGTTGAGGAAGAAAGATAAATGAGGCTGTGACCATCTTAGGCCTCACAATCAGACAACATTTAAGTCATATTGCTATTTGGTGCAAAACCGGATTCATAAAAAATTACTCTGGAGACAAAATGACACAGTAATATGGATATTGATAATCAAATATTACAGTATTAAAACTCAGTCTTCCTCAGGTTATACTCCCAGCTAACTTACTTTGGGACACGTTCTCGGTCTATACTGAGTCTATGTTCCCAGGCTTAAGTCCTCAAACTTGGCCGATAATAAAACTAACAATGATTTCTTTAAGTTTTAGTGCCTGTTATTTCACCTTTCGGTCGACAAATTGATTTTCTCATGTTCCTCTGTCTTACATCAATGTAATTTGTAGACCAGCCAAATAATCTAAAAGGCTAGAAGGAAACAATTTTTCCTCTCCTACAACTATTTCCTCTCGTCCTCCGGCTGAAAGTTGTTCCACGTCCCAGGAAGAGGGGGCCCCACCAGGCAGCACCACCAGCTCCACAGAGTTGGAGCGATTTTCCCAAGAAGCTCCGCTGCGCCCCTCGTCACCCCCAGAGACCAGCAGAGGAAATGGCATCTATCCCTTGGAAGACACTAGGCAGGAGAGAACAACTGCAAGCCCTTCTGCTCACACAGAGGAGGAAAGGATTTCGGAGGCGGCGAATGGGATGTAGCAGAAACCCGACGGCCGCGGCGGAAGGGACACCTACCCTCCCCGGCCTAATTCTGAGCCGTCTTCGCCCGGTTGTCATAGCACTTACAACGGACGCCACTGCGCAGGTCACACCGTGCCGCACCGCCTTCTGGGGGCCGGAGTCCAGAGGGGCTGAGGCGCAAAGGTGGCGACCGACTTCTGAGTGGGCCGCTGTTGGAATTAGATTTCTATTGGGGCGGGGCTCGAGTGAACCACGGCCTAATCCTCATTAGCAGAGAAGGATAATTACTGCAATACTCTGCCCTGCCCTGGCAGCAGCTCCTGAGACCCTGAGTCTGCGGAAGGCCCGCCCCCAGCCTGGGCTCCGGGCACAAGCCACGCCCCTCCCGCCGCGTCCCCGCCTCTCCCATCGATGGCGTGTGGGTGGGGCTTCGTGGGGGCGGAGCTGCGCGGGGCGGGGTGTCGCGGGCTCGTCCCTGGTGCTCTGGGATCCCGCGCTTCTGAGACTCGCAGTCTCCGCGAGTTGCCTGTTTTTTTCCTGCTGGGACGCGCATGAGGGCCCCGTCCATGGACCGCGCGGCCGTGGCGAGGGTGGGCGCGGTAGCGAGCGCCAGCGTGTGCGCCCTGGTGGCGGGGGTGGTGCTGGCTCAGTACATATTCACCTTGAAGAGGAAGACGGGGCGGAAGACCAAGATCATCGAGATGGTGAGTGTGGAGGCTCGGCGTGCCCAGAGCACGCGAGGGACCGGCTGGGCCGTCAGCTGGCCTTGGCCGCTGCTCGGTCGCGACCGGGAGCTGCCGGCGTCGCCTGTCAGGCTGGGATCTCGCTAGCTCGGGACGAGCAGCTTGGAGAACGCGGCTGCCCCGCGTGCGGCCACTCCTCGGGCTTGGTGACCAGGGTTGCGGCTGCGGCCCTCGGCTGCCTGTGGTCTTTGTTAGGTTTCCATTTGAAGGAGCAAGGCAGAAAATAGATGAATCGGACACAGGCTACCTTGTGCTGCAAAACCCGTTTCTCTAGAGATAAGCTGCATGTCCTGGGCAGGCCGCTCCTTCTCTCCCTGCCTTGCTCCCGCCCGGATCCGCGTCAAACCGTTGCCGCTCATCTAGTTACAATTCCCGCAGAGGACTAGTTGTTTTATGTTGGGACTGCCATGAGTTAAATTATGAAAATGTGCAATATCTAAAATTTTACAAGAATGACAATCCAGAAGAAATTCAGGATAGTTTATTTTGTGTTTGAATGTATTCCTTCTTGTCTCAAAACTCCCACGAAATATATTTTTGTTCATCTTAACTCCCAAAGCTCTTGTATAAATTTTCGAATTTAATTTTTTATCGAAGAGGGTGTGTCAATAATTACATTTGAGATACATTATAAGTAATTCGTTTCAAAAATAAGGATATTTAGTTTCGTTTTGTATTTTAATTAGATCCCACTCAGGAAGACAATTCTTGCACAAACTTGGATTCTTATGTATTTTCTGAAATGCATAATCCTGGGTATACGCCTGACCGTGTGCTATACATGTGAACATTTAGGGTCAGATGAACATCTAGGGTCAGATGACAGAGAAAAATTTTAAATCTACTACACTAAATAATATCATTTTAGGTTGTAATACTTGGAATTTCTCAGCACCTGCAATATGTTCAAACTGATGAAAGACACGATTTGTCCTGTAGGTTGTATTGACCCCAGGTTGAATACAGCCAGATTTGCATAATTAAAAGTAGCCAGTGTCCCAGCTATTTGGGAGGCTGAAAGGAGGATCACTTGAGTCTGGGAGTTCAAGGTTGTAATCACACCTGTGAATAGCTGCTGCACTCCAGCCTGGGAAACATAGCGAGACCCTCTTTGAAAAAAAAAAAAAAGTTCCCACTTGTCTCATATTACAATAATATTCCACAATTTTGAATTAATTTATTCTTAAAGGGTCTTAATCATTCTAAAGGCTTATGAAAATTCGTTTCTCCCACTTCTATAGGCCCACAGCAGCAAATGGTTTTATCTCAGAAGTTTCATTTTGCTCTTGTTGCTTTCCTGCTCAGAAAACTTGGCTTGCTTTTGCCCACAACCCAAGGTTAATATTGCCTATGTAGGGGAAAAAACCGGGTTGCCATATCTCCCTGTCTGTGCTTAAACTGTAGATTGGTCTGTTATACCGCTTCTCTAAGCCAAGTAAGGTTAAAAATCAATGTTTTCACAAAATCCTTCAATGATACCATCATAGGAACAGTTTGCTATCTTTGTGACAAATAATGAAGACCTATCAAGAATACCAACTTATTTGTACTAAAGAAATCAGTCAATATTTACATGTATGCGTAGTGTATCGATTCAGATTGTAATATATGTGTAGCCTGCTAGTAGCTTTTCAATGGAAAAAGTGAAAACAGCTCATGTTAACTTTTTAAATTTTAATAGTTTGCTTCTTCAAGTGGAAGAAGTATTTGACTGGAGGTCAGAAGACCTGGGGTGGAACCCTGGTTCTATCTTTCTGTAATAATGTGGGTCTGCTCTGCCCATCCTCTCCCCTCCTCCTTCAGAAAAATCTCTGCAAACCCATGATGTCCAATAGACATAGCTCATATTGGACACAGCTAGTAGAGTTAACTACCTAACCAAGTTGGGCCTATCTAACTGGCTAAGAAAACCAGTAACTTCTGGGACTTGGCTCAAAAGGATGCATTGTCTTTCAGGAGTTTTTAATTGAGAGACATGAGGAAGTTGCTAGTGGGTTGTTTATGCTACAGCTGAAATATTCCATAGGCCTGCAAGATTAATGTACAGAAGAAGCCAGTCGTGGCCAGGCATGGTGGCTCACACCTGTAACCCCAACACTTCGGGAGGGTGAGGTGGGAGCACCCGGTCTCGAAAAAAAAGAAAAGAATGAAAGAGAATGTGGATCAAGAAACTGAATTGTAAAGGAATTTTGTAAAGCCATTATAAAGAGTTTGCTCTTTATTTTGCAACAAAAGATCATCGAAGGTTTACTTTGGCAAGGTAAGGTGGCTCTCGCCTGCAATCCTAGCACTTTCAGAGGCTGAGGCGGGAGGATCCCTTGAGCCCAGGAGTTCGAGACCAGCCTAGGCAGCATAGGGAGACCCTTTCTCTACAAAAAATAAAGATATTAGCCAGTGCAGTGGCACACACCTGTAGTGTAGTCCCAGCTACTTACGGGCCAGAAGTGGAATCTCTTGAGTCAAGGTGGTTGAGGCTGCCGTGAGTCGTGATCACACCACTGCACTCGAGCTTGGGTGACAGAGTCACCCAGAGTCTCAAAACAAAGAAACAAAACACCCAATACTGTCTTTGATGAAAATAAAGTGGATTGGAAGGGAAGATCCTGGAAAGAAAGAAATTTAGGAGGTTGGTAGTATTTCTTGCGAAAGAGGATTAGAGGCCTTAAACTATGCTACTAGCAAGAGGTATGGAAATAAGGGATCAGGAGACAAACATTTCAGAGATAAAATCAACGGGACTTTGTGGCAGCACAGACTGTAGAGTCATACAAACCTAGTTTTGAATCTGGTTTTTCTCATTTATCAAGCCATGTGACCTTGGGCAAATTACTTAACCTCTGTGAATCTCCCATTTTTCATATATTAATTGGGAGATAATGATAGTACCTACTTCATAGGTTGTGAGGATTAAATGAGATAACACAGTACCTAGAACATAATTGCTTTCTTTCAGAGCTTATTATTGGTTATCATTAAACAAAGGGATTAATTATAAGAAGAAATAACTTTAAGGTTATCAGGTAACTGCTGATTCTGGATATATTATTAGCCAAGATGAAGAGGAGGAAAAAGCAGCAGGTTTGGAAAGTAGCCAGGAGGTAAGGGAAATGTGGAATAACAAGTTCACTTTAAGTCTCATGAAATTTGAGATGATCAAGAAATGACCAAGTAGAAATGTTCATGAAATAGTAAATATATTTAAAGTGCTTAGAAAAGTACCTGGCCCAAAGTAACCAACATATACATTACTTATTGTTATTATTAGCAACAGCAACTAAAAATGGAAGGCTGGTGCTGCTCTAAAGAGAAATTGGGGCTAGAAATAATATTTTCCCAAATGTCTAACCTCTCAGTGGCAAGTGTGGAGATGGATATTATTTCTCATCCATAGTTTTACAGCAAGAAGAAAACAGAAAACTTGGCAATGCCTAACATTGAAGGAGTGTTCATTAAAGACGCTGAAAGCTGTCAGAGGTGGAATAACAGGAAATGTTTCCAAAAGAAGGGGCAGAATTAGCTGTGTCCATCTTCTCTAAGGTCAGAAGTTGATGACAAGGTCAGAAGTTGGTCTGAAAGCAGGGGGTTGAGCCACCATTGGTAAAACAATGATGTGAAGAAAACTAAAAACGACTATTGGGCAGAGGAAATAGTTGTGCTGAGGATGGGTATTTTGTTTTGTTTTTCAAACGGTTGGCACACGAGTATGTTGGTGGGCAGAGGAGTAGTGAAAAGCAAATGGTTAAAGATAAGCAGAGGAGAAAGAATAATCAGTCTAGCAAAGTTCTAGGGGAGATGTGGACAGATGCCCTTTGAAGCGAATACGGAACATCTCTGTCTGTCTGAAAGAGATTACTCTGGGCCAGGCACGTTGGCTCACACCTGTAATCCCAGCACTTTGGGAGGCCAAGGCAGGCAGATCACCTGAGATCAGGAGTTTGAGACCAGCCTGACCAACATGGTGAAACCCCATCTCTAATAAAAATTTTTTAAAATCAGGTGTGGTGGCGGGTGCCTGTAATCCCAGCTACTTGGGAGGTTGAGGCAGGAGAATTGCTTGAACCCAAGAGGCAGAGGTTGCAGTGAGCCGAGATCGCGCCATTGTACTCCAGCCTGCACGACAGAGCAGGATGTCATCTCAAAAAAAAAAAAAAAAATACTACTCATACTGAGTTATAGTTACTTATTCTCCATATTCTTATTATATCTTATTATTTGCGGCCTTAGATTAATTAATTGCCTCCACCTACTTCATTCTTTACTTCTATCCAGTTAATCTGATTTTTTCCTACTAAATGACACCTCTTTCAAATGTTACCTACCAACTTCTTTTCTAATTTCTCCTGCAATACCAGAATGCATTCTATTTTTATCAGCAGATTTTCAGTTTTTCTTTAATAGAAAGCTACCAAAAAGAGGATGAGACTAGAATTCAAAGAAAGAACCAAAAGGAAAAAAAAAAATGAAATTGCTTAATCTTCTTCAGTTATTCTAATATCCTTTATTAAATTCTCTTAGAGTATTTATCCAGTGAAGTAAAATGCAAACACAACACCAGAACGAATGTGTAGTCTTAAGTTTAGCCCCTAAAGAGCATCAAGGAAGGTAGGAAATTATTTAGACAGCAGGATAGGGGAGATGGAACTGTCACTAGAACCTCCACAACCAGTTAAAAATGGTCATTTCCAATTTAAACATATCTCAACTATTTACTGCTTTGTTGTTAACACCAACTGTTACTTCTTAAGTAGCTGATGTGGTTTTTTTTTTGAAACTTTACTGTATTTCTTTCTAGGACATAAATTTCTTTTCTTATTTTATTTTATTTTTGAGGCAGGGTCTCACTCTGTCACCCAGGCTGGAGTGCAGTGGTTGAATCTCAGCTCACTGCAACCTCCACCTCCTGGGCTCGAGCCATCCTCCCACCTCGGCCTTCAGAGTAGCCAGGACTAAAGCATGCACCACCAGGCCCAACTAATTTTTGTATTTTTTGTAGAGATGGGGGTTTTGCCACATTGCCCAGGCTGGTGTCAAATTCCTGGGCTCAAGAGATCCACCCATCTTGGCCTCCCAAAATGCTGGGATTACAGGTGTGTGCCAACTGTGTCTGGTCCTAGTAGATAAACTGTTAACAAAAACTTCTTCCCTTCTTCCACTTTTAAGACAATATAGGCCAACTCTGGGGGCATTGCCTATGAGTTAGCCCTGCTCCTCAAGGAGCAGTTAAAAAAAGAAAAAAGGGCCGGGAGCGGTGGCTCACACCTGTAATCCCAGCACTTTGGGAGGCCAAGGCGGGTGGATCACCTGAGGTTGGGAGTTCGACACCAGCCTGACCAACATGGAGAAACCCCGTCTCTACTACAAATACAAAAAATTAGCTGGGCGTGGTGGCGCATGCCTGTAATCCCAGCTACTTGGGAGGCTGAGGCAGAAGAATCACTTGAACCCAGGAGGCAGAGGTTGCAGTGAGCCGAGATCACACCATTGCACTCCAGCCTGGGGAACAAGAGCGAAACTCCATCTCAAAAAAAAAAAAAAAAAAAGTCAGATATTTTCTGGGTATTATGCTGAGTTAATGGAAAGCCCACTATTGAGTGTGTATTTTAAAAAGGAAGGGAGAAGCAGCCCAAGTTTTTTTTTTTTTTTTTTTTTTGAGACGGAGTCTCACTCTGTCGCCCGGGCTGGAGTACAGTGGCCGGATCTCAGCTCACTGCAAGCTCCGCCTCCCGGGTTTGCGCCATTCTCCTGCCTCAGCCTCCTGAGTAGCTGGGACTACAGGCGCCCGCCACCTCGCCCGGCTAGTTTTTTGTATTTTTTTTAGTAGAGACGGGGTTTCACTGTGTTGGCCAGGATGGTCTCGATCTCCTGGCCTCGTGATCCGCCCGTCTCGGCCTCCCAAAGTGCTGGGATTACAGGCTTGAGCCACCGCGCCCGGCCGCAGCCCAAGTTTTAAATAACTGCTTTAGTGAATCAAATAGACATTGTATTTTATTTTATTTTATTTTATTTTAGAGACTGGGTCTCACTCTGCTGCCAGGCTGGAGTGCAGTGAAGCGATCATGGCTCACTGCAGCCTCAAACTCCTGGACTCAATCAGTCCTCCCACTTCAGCCTCCCGAGCAGCTGGGACTACAGGCATGTGCCGCCACACCTGGCTAAGCTAAATTTTTAATTTATTTATTAATTTTTTTTTTTTTTTGGAGAGACAGGGTCTCACTATTTGCCCAGGCTGGTCTTAAACTCCTGGGCTCAAGCAATCCTCCTGCCTTGGCTGCCCAAAGTGCTGGGATTACAGGTATGAACCACCATACCTGGACAGACTTTTAAAATATCTCCATATCTCAATTTTTATCTAATTTATATCAGTGCTTAGATTTATGACTTTTTAGGACCTGTTTTGACATCTTGATTCATTTTGTAAAACATTTTCTCTGAATTCCTTTGGCATTTCCTGATGATTTCTCATAATTTAGCAATTTATACAGTGTCTTGTATTGTTTATTATTATTTATGTTCCTTGAGGGTCTGGATGGGTGCTTTTCTTTTGGTCTTATTTATTTTTGAGACAAGGTCTCATTCTGTTGCCTGGGCTGGAGTGCGATGGCACGATGATAGCTCACTGTAGCCTCAAACTCCTGAGCTCAAGTATTCCTCCTGCTTCAGCCTCCCAGTTAGCTGGGAATATAGGCGTGAGCCATTATGCCTGGCTAATTTTTTATTTTCTGTAGAGACAAGACTTTGCTGTGTTGCCCAGGCCGGTCTCAAAATCCTGGGCTCAAGCAATCTTCCCAACTCGGCCTTCCAAAGTGCTGGGATTGCAGGCATGAGCCACCTGACTAGCTGGTCTCTTTTAAAATTAGTTGCACTTGACTGAGAAAAAGAGAGACCCCAAAACAGTGGCTTCAATAAACAGAAAATTTTATTTTTCTAATGGAATGAGAAATCCAGAAAACAGGCAGTTGCTTGTGTTCATTAGGGCCATAAGGATATCAAGGCGTAGGTCTTTGACATTTCCCTTGTCTTTTCTTCGTGGTCATAAGATGGTCGTTGCAGTCATGGCCAACGCGTCCATGTTTCCGGCAGCAGAAAGGCAGAATCAGGGAAGAAAATACCTATTTCGGTCAAGCTGAATTTTCTGCTTACGCATAATTGGAGAGAACAAGATTATATGGCCACCCTTATATAAGTGAAGTTGAAGAATTGTTTTCTGATTGAGCACATTGCCACTTTCCAACAAAAATGAGCTGTTATTAGTAAGAAAAAAAGGGAGAGAGTCTATTAAATGGGTACTCATAATACAGCAGTAGAGAACACAAACTCAGAATAGCTTCTATCTTCTTTTTTTTTTTTTTCCGACACCAAGTCTCACTCTGTGCTAGAGCGCAGTAGCATGATCTCAGCTCACCGCAACCTCCACCCCCCAGGTTCAAGCAGTTCACATGCCTCAGTCTCCTGATTAGCTGGGACTATAGACATGCACCACCACGCCCAGCTAATTTTTGTATTTTTAGGAGAGATGGAGTTTTGCCATGTTTGCCAGGCTGGTCTTGAACTCCTGACCTCAGGTGATCGGCCCGCCTCAGCCTCCCAAAGTGCTGGGATTGCAGTTGTGGGCCACCACGCCCAACAGCTTGTATCTTTTGTTTACCCCGAGTAAAGATATATTCATTCACACTTGAAATATCTAGATTTTAAGTAGCTCTCAACACATAGCCACCTCCTTCATATGTCCTAGTGAGATATGGAAGCTAATCTCCCAATTATGTGTCACAACTAGCTTCAAAACTATAGACCTAATAGTACTCCAAAAATGAATGCAGATTGAGCATTCCTAATCTGAAAATCTGAAATCCAAAATGCTTCAAAATCTGAAACTTTTTGAGCACTGACATGATGCCACACAAGTGGCTGAGATATTGACATCTTTGCTGTCTGATGGTTCAGAGTATACAAACTTTGTTTTAGTCACAAAATTGTGTAAAATATTTTATAAAATTACTTTTAGGCCTTGCATATAAGGTGGATGTGAAACATAAATGAATTTCATATTTAGACTTGGGCACCATCCCCACCATATAATGTGTGTGCAGATATTCCAGAATCCCAAAATACCCGAAATCAGAAACACTTCTGGTCCCAAGCAGTTTGAGTAAAGGATATTCAACCTGTGTAAGGTTGTGAGACATAGCAACAAAAGGCTATGTGATAAAGACACAGGAGATGACATTGGGTAATGATTCATGGCTGAGGTGATGTTTGAAGGATAAAAATCATGATTGCTCCAGTTTGAAAAACAGGAAAATACATTAAATTCTTTTTGTTTGTTTGTTTTGTTTTTTGTTTTGTTTTTTGAGACAGGGTCTCGCTCTATCACCCAGGCTGGAATGCAGTGGCACCATATGGCTCACTGCAGCCTTGATCTGCTTGGCTCAAGTGGTCTTCCTACTTCACCCTCCCCGGTAGCTGGGACCACAGGCGCATGCCACCATGCCTGGCTTATTTTTGTTTTTTTTTTATAGAGATGGTTTGGCATGTTGCCCAGGCTGGTCTCAAACTCCTGGTCTTTAAGCCATCCCATCTCTACCTCCCAAAGTGCTGGGATTATAGGTGTGAGCCACCGTGCCCAGCCCATTAAACTCTTAACATTATCAAAGGCTATATTCAAGATGATCTTGAATTCCCAAATTGGCAAACATGGAAGTGTTTGTGCCAGGCATATATGACTTTGTCCTTTCAAATCGTGTTTGTCACGTTTCCTGTAGATTATCTGCATGCCACAAGTTAACCACATTTTCAACTTTAATGAAAAGTTGTTCTCTTATCTAGTGAGCTACTTTTATGTTAGCTAGAAACAGCTCCTTCCTGAAACAGTTTTAGCTTTACAATTTTTTTTTCTCTTTCCTTTTGTTGTTAATTCATTTGCCTAACAGATGGAGTCCCCTTTTAACTGGATACTTACATTTTAAATTTATTCACAAATTTTTTTCTGACTAAAAGCTATTAGTTCTTTTTTCTTTCATTCATTTATGTATCTTAAGAAATGGGATCAAGCTCTGTGAGCCAGGCTGGAGTGCAGTGGTGCAATCATAGCTCACTGCAACCTCGACCTCCTGGGCTCAAACCATCTTCCCACCTCAGCCTCCCGAGTAGCTGGGAGTACAGACATGTGCCACCATGCCTGACTAATTTTATTTTTAGAGACAGGGTCTTGTTACTGGGCACGGTGGCTCACACCTGTAATCCCAGCACTTTGGGAGGCCAAGGTGGGCGGATCTCAAGGTCAGGAGTTTGAGAGCAGCCTGACCAACATGGTGAAACCCTGTCTCTACTAAAAATACAAAAATTAGCCAGGCGTGGTGGTACATGCCTATAATCCCAGCTACTCGGGAGGCTGAGGCAGTAGAATGACTTACACCCAGGAGGCAGAGGTTACAGTGAGCCAAGATCATGCCATTGCACTCCAGCTCTGGACAACAGAGCAAGACTCCATCTCGAAAAAAACCCAAAACAGAAAGTGTCTTGTTATGTTGCCCAGGCTCATTACATTTTTAGATCCTTTTACTTTCTTCACCTTGATTACCAGTACTAGCCATTGATTGGGGGGCAAGAGGTGGGCATTTTTTCCTACAATATAGCAATTTTTTACAACCTGGCTAAGGCTCATAAGAGCTGGTTATATAAACCATGACAACTAGAGAAGGATGAAACCTTATTTTGAAATACAGGGTCCCATATACTAGTGTTTTACACCAGTGGTTCTCAAAGAGTGGTCCCAGTCCATGGCATCAGCATTGAGCAGGAACTTGATATATATGCAAGTTGTCTAGCCCTACCCCAGACAACCTATCAGAAACTTTGAGGTTGAGCCCAGCAGGCTGTTTTAACAAGCCCTCCAGGTGATTGTGATATGTGCTAAAGCTTGAGAATCATTTAAGTAAATAATTCAAATTATTACCACAGCAAAATGTAAATTTTATGTGTAACAAAACTTCCTGGTTACTTGCTCACAAATAATAGTTAGAATTGGGGCTGCCAGACAATTACTGTATAAAGAGAGTGATGAGGATGTAGAAAAATAGGTACTTTCATTTACTTTATTAAAGGCAGTATACCATTGGTTAAATGAATAATATTTCATTTGTATAATAAAATATTGGGCAGCTGTGAAAAAGAAATCTGTATGAGTTAACTTTTTTTTTTTTTTTTTTGAGACGGAGTCTCTCTGTCACCCAGGCTGGAGTACAGTGATACGATCTCGGCTCACTGCAACCTCTGTCTCCCATCTTCAAGTGATACTCGTGCCTCAGCCACCCGAGTAGTTGGGATTACAGGCACCTGCTACCACTCCCAGCTAATTTTGTATTTTTAGTAGAGACGAGGTTTCACCATGTTGGCCAAGCTGGTCTCAAACTCCTGACCTCAGGTGATCCACCTGCCTCAGCCTCCCAAAGTGCTTGGATTACAGGTGTGAGCCACTGTGCCGGGCTATGTTAACATTTTAAAAAGCTCAAGAAATGGTGACAAGGGGAAAGGCAAGTTGCAGAACAGTTGTGCTCCGAAAAGAAATACACACGTATATCCTTCTGTCGTTGGAAAGTAAAAAAAAAAAAAACTTTTGAAGCTGTTTCTAGTTTTACTAATGACTGGACTTGGGAGGATGAGACTGGGAAGGGAGACTTCAACTTTTTCATCCTTTAACTTTTTATATTGTTTGACATATAAGCATGTATTGCTTTTATATATTTTTAAAATTGGTTTTTTAAAAGCAGCAAGATTTTTTAAAGTGTGTTGGGACCACATTGTAGAACCTCTCTATTAGTATAAGATATTTGCAGTTTATTTGCTAGAGAGTCTTTGGGTATGGTTTTTAAAATAAGTGATACCATCTGGAATGCATTTTGATACAATTAAACTGATAACTGAGCACACACTAAATTAACATTATTAGAATCTGGAGGTGGGGAGCAGGAATTAAAATAAACCTGTATTAAAGATAATGAAGTATTAAACTGTTATAGGAGCCATAGAAAGAGGAAGACAGAAAAGAGATGGATTGCAGAGGTGAAATCTATAGGACTTTGTATTTTTTGCACAGTGTTTTGGATTATCCTTAATTTTCATAGTACTTTGAATGCTCCCTGTGTATTTTATGTTAAATAGTTTCCATATTTGCCTCTTTTGTTTGCTTTAAAGATAGTTCAGTTGACCTGGCGTGGTGGCTCTATAATCCCAGCACTTTGGGAGGCCGAGGCGAGCGGATCACGAGGTCAGGAGTTCGAGACCACCCTGACCAACATGGCGAAACCCTATCTCTACTAAAAATACAAAAATTAGCTGGGCGTGGTGGCGGATGCCTGTAATCCCAGCTACTCCGGAGGCTGAGGCAGGAGAATCACTTGAACCTGGGAAGCAGAGGTTGCAATGAGCCAAGATTGCACCACTGCACTCTAGCCTGGGTGACAGAGCGAGACTCCGTCTCAAAAAAACTAAAGAAATGAAAAATAAAAATAATAAAAATAAAAATAGTTCAGGCATCACATATTTAGAGTTATTAAAGTAGAGAGAGAGATATAAAGAATCTTAAGTCCTATTTTAGCCTTTATTCTCTTTTAAATTAGAGGTTGCAGTTTATATCTTCAGCCTAACAACTTATTTAACATGTAATGTCATTAAACCATACCTGATAGGTTTTTTTTTTCTCTCCTTAAAAACAGCAGTAGGGAAATCTATACAATTCCGTTTTTCCATCAGCAGGTGGCAGACTTCTCTGGCCGTTGTGACACACTACTATTCTATATCAAATTATCTTTCTTGTGTTAACGCACTTTTATGTTAACTCTCAGAGTTGCTTAAACCATTAATCTAAATTAATCTAAACCATTAATTTATACCAAGTATGACAACCTTCTGCCATTATAGACTTAAATGCCATTTTGTCATTTTTTTCATATATGTTGTTTATCTTCCTCATTTTCAAGGTGCTATTTTTACAAAGTAGTTTAGCAGTTCATCAAAGAGTTGCTTCATTTGTTTGCCAAGTTCCTTCTTGTAATTAGGTGGAAGTAGATAGCCAGTGCCTGCAAGATCCTTCCTGTCCCCGTTCTATCTTCTCTACTGCCTTGTCAGAAGGCATAGCCTTCTCCTTTACCTCATCTCCGATATCGTTAGTTACGCAATCTCCCCAGTGAAAAAGATGTTTTTCAGTCCATCTGGATTTCTCTGTCAAATGGTTAGGGTTCTAAGGGAGCAAGTTGCTAGATAAAATTTGATGAGACAGGAAAAAGTTGAGAACCCAAGCATTATATACAGCATAGCAAAATGTTGCAAAGTAGAAACTCACTGTAGTCGGCTTAAAAAAAAAGGAGGCTTCACTGGGACTAGAACTAGAAAGCAGTTAGAAACTGACTCCCATTTGGATTAATTTGGCACTGTGCTGTCATTCCGTAACTAGGGAAAAACTAAAATTTAGAGGTGTCTACTATGACCAAGTATACTCTACACATTTATTTAATCCTTAAAACACTGTCTAGCTATAGTTACTTTTCTAATTTTCTGTTAACTCACTTAGGAACTAGCTACTTAAGTAGCATAGTCAGCATCAGTCTGATTTTTGTACTCTGAAGCTTTTGGATAGTTTCCCTGCTTGGGTAATTTTAGCAGGTGTACATTTGTTGCCAATTTTTATTTATGTATTTATTTATTTATTTATTTTCTTGAGACTAAGTCTCTCTCTGTTGCCCAGGCTGGAGTGCAGTGGCACTATCTCGGCTCACTGCAAGCTCCGTCTCCTGGGTTCACGCCATTCTCCTGCCTCAGCCTCCCGAATAGCTGGGACTATAGGCGCCTGCCACCACACCTGGCTAATTTTTTTGTGTTTTTAGTAGAGACGGGGTTTCACCGTGTTAGCCAGGATGGTCTTGATCTCCTGACCTTGTGATCCACCCACCTTGGCCTCCCAAAGTGCTGGGATTACAGGCGTGAGCCACTGTGCCCAGCCTGTCACCAATTTTTAAAATTTTGATATCTTTCCAAGCTAGATAAATAGAATAAAAGTTCTATTTTGTGTACAATATATACGTAAAAGAGATTTTGTCACATGTTCGTAATTTTGGTAAGATAGGGAACTGTAGTGTTCCATAATTTTTGTTCTGTAATTCTTTGTGTGTGGCTTATTTAGTAATGATATACAGTATCTTTTTCCTTTAACAAGTTATAGAATCTATGGCTTGAACAGAAGACAATCTTGTAAGGGAATGGGGTGGTCTTTGAAAGTTTAATAGTTGGTAAATCCTTGGTTCAAATCTCAGCTCTGCCACATTTTAATGGTTTATCCTTGGACAAGATACTAAACTTTTCTAAGCTTCAATCGCCAGTTATCTAGAATGGGGATGATTCACCTAAATACTCTTATGCCTTGTTTACTTCAGGGTATTATATTAAGAATGTATTTTGTCTTTGTCAGGCAATGTTGCTGTAAGACCTAATAATAATAATTAATAAATAATATGTTCTTAGTGTTTGTATTTTATTTCATTTGAAATAAAATACATAGTAGTTATTCAATGAATATTGTCCTATCTTCTCCCTTCTGTTAATAAAGCTAATTTTGTCCAACTTACTTTTAGACACGATACTCCCTTAAAGTAGGTTTAATTATATAATGCATTAATCATTATCTCTAAATAATATTCCATTTGAGCCCTCAGATTTGGAGATAGTAGAATGTTTAGTTATGTCATACATCTTTCTTAAAGTTTAAAAAGATGGGATATGGGGAGATATCCAGCATTATGTCAAATTTTTAGCAACAATTTGTAACCTGAGCAGTTAGCACTGTAGAAAACAGGGCCTGATCCGTGAATGCTTGCCATAATTGTTGAAGATGATTTAAGTGACCCAGGGAGTCTTGGAAGCGTTGCATATATAATTATTTAATTTTGAGCTACTGAGATTTAATTTGGCTCAAACTATACAAGAAACATAAGTTATGATAGATAATAAAACTTTCATATATGTTTTACTCACTTTTGAATCCCCTCTAGTACACTTATAGCAAGCATAGATCATGTGATTCACTATAGATTTCATAAAACTAACTTATGAGGTCCACATTCATGGGTTTCTAATCATGTGACCTAACTTTAAATTAATAATTGGGCTCATGAGTACCTGAATTATGATCCAGATTTAAACTGTTTGCCAGGCCGGGCAAGGTGACTCTTACTTGTAATCCCAGCACTTTGGGAGGTGGAGGCAGGAGGATCACTTGAGCCTAAGAGTTAGAGACCAGTCTGGGCAAAATAAGGGGACCTCATCTCTACTAAAAATCAAATATATCCAAAAAAAGAAGAAAGAAAACACACACACACAAAAATCAAGTATATCAATACCATAAATGAAGACTCCATTTATGGTATTGTCTTACATCCTGTTTTCTTGAACCTGACCTACCTATTGCAACATAAATGTCTTTTCCTCTAAAAGTTTATTTAAATACAGAATTTAATCCTATTTAAGAAAGTAAAAGAGACACACACACACATACATCAAAGCCAGGTGTGGTGGCATATGCCTGTAGTTCCAGCTACTCGAGAGGCTGAGGCAGGAGGATCACTTGACCCCAGAAGGTTGAGGCTGGTAAGCTGAGATCATGCCACTGCACTGTAGTCCAGGTGATAGAGTGAGACCCTGTCTCAAATAAATAAATAATTTATCCATTTTATTTTGTATTGATTCTCTTTTTATATCATATACACGTTGATATAAAAGTGAATCTAGATGAACAAAACAAATCTATAATTTTTACCACCTTAAAAGACCCCTATTTTAGTAAATGTACTTCCTTTATTTTTCTATGTGTGTAATTATTAAGTATCATTTTTTTACCCAAATGAAGTCATTCTGTAATGTTTTAAATCAAGATTATTTACTTAATTTGTTTATAAATTTACACTTATGTTTACATGACTATATTGTATTTATGCTATTATATCACCTGGATATCATAACTATTTAAAAATTTCTTTAATTGATGCATAGTATTCAACTCAAGTTATCACCCGCCAATCCTTCATATGATTTCAGATAGTTACTATTAATTCATGAATTTAAATCTCAAAATACTTTTGTTTATTATTCTCTTGCCTTACTATTTATTTAATGTGTTTATGTGGCACAGTAAGAAGGGAGGGTAGTAAGTTAAATCTTACTTTTTACTCCTCATTTAGATGTAGTCAATATAGTGCACCAGTAATAAAAGCTTAAATTGCATTACCTTTTTGCCATTTTTTTTTTATTAGTATTATACTTTAAGTTCTAGGGTACATGTGCACAACGTGCAGGTTTGTTACATATGTATACATGTGCCATGTTGGTGTGCTGCACCTATTAACTCGTCTTTTACATTAGGTATATCTCCTAATGCTATCCCTTCCCCCCCCCGCTCCCCACAATAGGACCTGGTGTGTGATGTTCCCCTTCCTGTGTCCAAGTGATCTCATTGTTCAATTCCCACCTATGAGTGAGAACATGCGGTATTTGGCTTTCTGTTCTTGCAATAGTTTGCTGAGAATGATGGTTTCCAGCTGCATCCATGTCCCTACAAAGGACACGAACTCATCCTTTTTTTGTGACTGCATAGTATTCCATGGTGTATATGTGCCACATTTTCTTAATCCAGTCTGTCACTGATGGACATTTGGGTTGATTCCAAGTCTTTGCTATTGTGAATAGTGCCGCAATAAACATACGTGTGCATGTGTCTTTATAGCAGCATGACTTATAATCCTTTGGGTATATCCCCAGTAATGGGATGGCTGGGTCAAATGGTATTTCTAGTTCTAGATCCTTGAGGAATCGCCACACTGTTTTCCATAATGGTTGAACTAGTTTATAACTTATAACAAAATAGTGATTTTAAACAATATTGTTTGTTTCTTTTTAAGGGCAAGAATACCAATTGTGAGGTGTAGAAGGAGTCCAAAATTAAAACAGAAAGCTTTTCATCTTATTTCATTTCAATCATAGAGATTCAGCTATAATTAAAAAAAACATTTGGGAGGCTGAGGTGAGAGGATCGCTTGAGCACAGGAGTTCAAGACCAGCCTACTACGCCTCATTGTAAGACCCTGACTCTTAAAAAAAAAGAAGCCAGGTGTGGCAGGGTGCACCTGTGGACCCAGCTACTCCAGAGGCTGAGGCAGGAGAATTGTTTGAACCCAGGAGGCAGAGGTTGGAGTGAGCCGAGATTGCACCACTGCACTCCAGCCTGGGTGACAGAACGAGACTCTATCTCCAAAATAAATTTAAAAAAAAAAGTCAGTGCTAAGCATCTTGAAATATTCAAATATACGGCATTTGAAAGGAGAGACAGGAAAAACTCTCTTCATTTATGTTATTGTCTTACATCTTATTTTCTTGAACCTGACCTACCTATTGTAACATAAATGTCATTTCTGCTAAAAGTTTAAAACAAAATTTAATGCTTTTTAAGTAAGAAAATAAAAAAGATATAGTTCATGTTCAACAATTTTACTTGAGTTTTTGGAGATTAAGTTACTTGATCTGGATTTTTGCAATTTTTTTTTTTTTTTTAAGACAGCCTCCCCCTGTCACACAGGCTGGAGTGCAGTGGCATGATTGCACTGCAGCCTCTACCTCCTGGGCTGAAGTGATCCTCCCACTTCAGCCTCCTGAGTAGTTGGGGCTACAGGCACATGCCACCACACTTGGCTAATTTTTTAATGTTTTTTGTGGAGACTGGGTCTCCCTATGTTGCCCAGGGTGGTCTCAAACTCCTGGGCTCAAGCAATCCTCCTGCCTTGACTTCCCAAGGTGCTGGGATTACAGATGTGAGCCACAGCCCACGGCCTAGATTTTTGCAAAGTTTAAGAAATGCATTGAGATGGGAACCATAGGTTCTCCTCAGTTTGCATATACATATGTCTGTAAATTCATAAGGCTGCAATCAGTCTCACTCACAGTCATCTACTAGGATAAATTTTTGCAGTGGTCTTAAATGATAAAAAACATGAGGCTGGGCTTACTGGCCTAGCGCCTATAGTCCTTGGGAGGTTGAGGTGGAAGGATCACTTGAGCCCAAGAGTTCCACGCTTTAGTGTGCTGTGCCAATCAAGTGTCTGCACTAAGTTCAGCACCAATATAGGAACCTCCTGGGAGCAGAGGACCACCAGGTTGCCTGAGGAGGGGTGAACTAGCCCTGGTTGGAAATAGAGCAGGTCCAAACTCCTAAGTGGATCAGTGGTAAGGTCACGGCTGTGAATAGGCACCGTACTACAGCGTAGGCAACATAATGAGACCCAGTCTCTATGTTTTTTTTTTTAAAGAAAATTAAAAAAAAAATGAGGGCCGGGTGCAGTGGCTCACGCCTGTAATCCCAGCACTTTGGGAGGCCAAAGCGGGTGGATCATGAGGTCAGGAGATTGAGACCAGCCTGGACAACATGGTGAAACCCCATCTCTACTAAAAACACAAAAATTAGCCAGGTGTGGTGGCGCACACCTGTAGTCCTAGCTACTCGGGAGGCTGAAGCAGAAGATTCACTTGAACTCGGGAGACAGAGGTTGCAGTGAGCTGAGATCGTGCCACTGCACTCCAGCATGGGTGACAGAGTGAGACTCTGTCTCAAAAAAAAAAAACAAAAAAAGAAAATTTTCATTTGCCGTTCATTTTCAAAAAATATAGTAAATGATTGTTTCGTCTCTGTTTTCTGCTCCTTATACATTTTAAACCATATTCATGTAAACATTTATAGTACCTTGTTTCAGTTCTATTTTGAACAGTCATAATATTGAAGTCAATTCACTGTTGTCTTCAGGGAAGTTTGAAGAGAAGTTCACATACCTAGACTGATGTTTTGCATGTTTAAAAAAATCATCTTTCTATTTACATCATGCAGCAATTAGCAAGAACAAGTTTCGCAAGAGTCAGTATAGAGACTATTGCATCTCATCTTCTAAATTGCCTTCCTTATATGGTGGCTTCATTGTTTTATTTGGAATAACTTCCTAGGGTGTCATCCGATTTAAGTTTAAAAATACATTCCTTGTTGGAAAGGTAATTGGATTATAGTAGCCCAACTATAAGTTAGTAGGTAAGTCTAGATTGTATTGTTGAGAAATAACAATACTTGCTACAGGTTTTATGCGGGATTATGATGTGATTTCTTTTACATGCAACTTTTAATTAATGCAATACCTTTGTTTACTTCCCTGTCCCAATGTTAAAGACAAATAATAAGTTATTAAAGCTTAAATTCATATATTTGGTTTTCTGAGGGCTTTTTGTTTTTTCTTTATTTGGAATTTCTGAGAAATCTTCTGATGACAAAATACGATGTGATAATTTTTAGTTTTTCAAGTTGATTGAATAATTGACTATCTAAAAAGCTCTTAACTAGTTACTCAGAAATACAAATGGAAATCCCTTTTTCCATGGATAAAGACATTCAGTTTCAGTGTTAAAAGGGGAGGGAAAAAAATCTTCCAAAGATGTGAATTCTGTACAGGTGCTGTGCTCTTTGGCATATGAATTTTAGATCCAGAGTTTGCCACTAGAAGTGATAGGAGTGATTTCTGTTTCTATGTCAATGAGTAAAGAAACTCCAAGGCAACAGGGCCCAGTTATTGTGTACAGAGGTGAAAGTCCACTGTGCAGTTAAAGAACCTGTCTTTATAACTTTGTACTTCCATATCCTTTCTATCCCTTCTCAAAAAAAAAAAAAAAAAAAGTGCCCTGGAGCTGTTAGAAACAAAATTCAGTATCTTTGATTCAGTGCTTTGCTTGTGTCCTTGTTCCTTTCTTGTGGCATATTTTTTAAACATTCTTACTCATTCGTAGACTTCTCAAGCCCTCTCATGTTATGTGTTGCCCAGAGACAGCCTGATATAGTTTGGTTCAAAAAGTTTCCTATACAAAATTAGCCGGGCATAGTGGCGCATATCTGTAATCCCAGCTGCTGGGGAAGGCTGAGGCATGAGAATCTCTTGAACCCAAGAGGGGGAGGTTGCGGTGTGCCCAGATCGCGTCATTGTACTCCAGCCTGGGCAACGAGAGTGAAACTCTGTCTCAAAAAAAAAGAAAAACAAAAAAAGTGTCCCAACTCTTGTACATTAAGTCACATAAGTAGTAAGTGTGTTACCTTCTCCTGACTTCAGATTCTTTATAAAAAGGGAGAAGTATTGTTTTTCTCTTAAAATTATACCAGTTGAATTACAATGTATATAAAGGGCCATTGCATGCTTCTGGGACTTTGACAAAGCAAGAAAGTGCTTGATACATGTTAGTCCCTCTTCCAGGGACACCCCACCAGTCCCACTATCTCACTCCTACCTCACTCCTATCACGTACACACTGGGTGGAATTAAAAAGATGAAGTCTGTTACAGGCAGGAAGCGACATCCATATTCCCCCTCTTCCCTCTTCTTAGAATCAGACTAGCAGGACAGGCACACACACCAGCAGAGCCCAAACCACCTACCCTTAGAGACCAACACTCCTTTTGATAGGATACCAGCCAGCTTTCTTTCCATGCCATGAAGTGTTTTGTTTTGGAGCCCACTAAGCTGGCTGGATTCCTTGCTTCTGTGTCTCTGTTAGAAACATTGTTTCAAACAATCCAACTATATGATGTTGAGTGGATTTTTAGCTTTCTTTTCTGATTATGGACACTATAGGTGCTACTCCTATGACGTTTTTTAACATGCTATTTAAATTTCTCAAGGAGCACATTTATTTTCTAAAACTCAGGTTGTAAAAATGGCCCCTTAATGTCATTACAAATACTGTCTTATGTATTCTATTTTAAACTTTCCTATACTTGTATAAAGATTTTTCCTCCGCAAATTGGTCTCTTGCTGTAGATACTATAACCTTTTTCAATCAATAGTAGACCATATGTCTGTAAATACTCAGCTCATGGAGCAGTACTGTGCAGTGATCTGAAACATGGATTCTGAAGTTAGAACTGAGTTTGAATCCATTTCTGCCACTTGTCAAGTATAAGGCTTAATTTGCTCACTAGTAAAATGAGAATAATACTAGCACATACCTTCTAAGGTTGTTTATAAGTATTATATGAGACAAGGAATATCAAGTGCTTAGAGACATCTGGCACATAGTAAACACAATACATTTTAGCTATTCATAATAATTTTTAAGAGCAGTATAATTTTATATTTTATGTATATATCACAGTTTATTCACCTCTTCTGTATTCGTGAACATTTAAATATCAGCCATGTAGGTTGTTTCCAGTTTCCCAGAATTATAAAACAAATTTGCAGTATACATCCTGGCAGCTAATTTTGTGTACCGCCTAATTTCTTTAGGAAAAATTTCTAGACACAAAATTGGTATGTCAAAGGGAATGTATATTGCTAATGCTTTTAATAGTATTTCTAAATTGCACTCCAAAAAGATTGTAAAACTATTATTTCAATATTCTTTTTTTTTTTTTTTTTTTTGAGTCAGAGTCTCACTCTGTCACCCAGGCTGGAATGTGGTGGCGTGATCTCGGCTCACTGCAAGCTCCACCTTCCAGGTTCACACCATTCTCCTGCCTCAACCTCCCAAGTAGCTGGGACTACAGGTGCCCGCCACCACATCCGGCTAATTTTTTAGAATATAGTTTTAGTAGAGAGGGGGTTTCACCATGTTAGCCAGGATGGTCTCGATCTCCTGACCTGGTGATCCACTCGCCTTGGCCTCCCAAAGTGCTGGGATTACAGGCATGAGCCACCATGCCTGGCCCATTTCAATATTCTTGGTTGTTGAAAGTGATCTGTGAATCATCTTTCAAAGTGATACATTTCAAATTCTTACCATTGTTAACTATAGTAATATTAAAGGACATTTAAGTCATCATTTTCATATATAATACAGAACTATTTTAGAAATGGAACCCTTTTGTGGCCCTTGAGTCTTCATTACTGATTAGAAATAATAGGCTATCCTCTTAGAGGAGTGTTTCATTATGAATTTTATTATTTTATTAAAATAAGATAGCAGTGTCAAAGGTTTCACATTTGGTAGATACAGATTTGGATAGTTTTGTTTTTTGGTTTTTGGTTTTGGGGTTTTTGTTGTGTTTTGTTTTGTTTGTTTTTTTTGAAACAGAGTTTTGCTCTTGTTGCGTGGACTGGAGTGCAGTGGCACGATCTCAGCTCACTGCAACCTCTGCCTTCCGGGTTCAAGTGATTCTCCTGCCCCGAGTAGCTGGGATTACAGGCACCGGCCACCAGGTCTGGCTAATTTTTTGTATTTTTAGTAGAGATGGAGTTTCCTCATGTTGGCCAGGTTGGTCTCGAACTCCTGACCTCAGGTGATCCACCTGCCTCGGCCTTCGAAAGTGCAGGGATTACAGGCATGAGCCACCACACCCAGCCTGGATAGCTTTTTAACACCAATTTTAACAGCAATTAAAAATTTTTTTCATGTTATTTTTAATAGAGAATGATACTTCACAAAATTTGATTACTGAAATATTACCTAGACTAGATTTCTCTGAGGGCAGTAGAGAGAAAGCCGATAATAAAAATTTATTTACGTAAGTGTAGCGTAGCCATGTTCCTAATGATAAAGTTTCCCACAGCCCGTGGCATAACTTATCTATCAGGTCCTGACACATGGTATTAGCATATTACCACCCTACTACTCAGGTTAAAAGCAAGACTAGTTCTCTTTAAAAAAATAAAAATAAAAATATTTTCTTTACGACAGTTGGACTGCTCTTATTTCTAACAGGAAGGAACTTTTTCCCAAAATTTTTTAAAATAGAAGTTAATTTTCATTTTCAGATTTTATGGCTGGTCTCATTAAAAGTATAGGAAAATATAAAAATTACTTTAAATCCCACTGCCCTTTGCTAAAGACTATTAACAGTCTTTTTTTTTTTTTTTTTTTTTTTTGAGACAGTCTTGCTCTGTCGCCCAGGCTGGGGTGCAGTGGCCGGATCTCAGCTCACTGCAAGCTCCGCCTCCCGGGTTTAGACCATTCTCCTGCCTCAGCCTCCCGCGTAGCTGGGACTACAGGCGCCCGCCACCTCGCCCGGCTAGTTTTTTGTATTTTTTAGTAGAGACGGGGTTTCACCGTGTTCGCCAGGATGGTCTCGATCTCCTGACCTCGTGATCCGCCCGTCTCGGCCTCCCAAAGTGCTAGGATTACAGGCTTGAGCCACCGCGCCCGGCCTATTAACAGTCTTTTGACCACATTTGCATATATCTTGTCTTTTTGTTTATGAACTTTAAGTGAGCTAATCTTTTTTTTAATTGTGGTAAAATATACATAATATAAATGGTACCATTTAAACCATTTTTAAGCATTTAATTTGGTGGCATTAAGTACATCTACACTGCTGTGCAACCACAACCACTGTCCACTCCAGAACGCTTTTCATCTGCTAAAACTGAAACTCTATCCTTTGAGCAATAATTCCCCATCCTCCTCCTCCAGCCCTGGCAGCAGCAACCTAATCTTTTTAACTTTGTATTAAAATAGAATATACAGAAAAGTTCACATATCAGAAGTGCACTGACAAACCACTGACAAACCACGAGGAAGGGAATGTTTTTAAGTGTTAGTGTAGAGGTTCCTCTTTTCTTTCCAGAGCCAGTTGCCAGTTCTAATAGTACAGATTTACCTTCTCTTTAATCATCACATAACTTCAATTGATAATGTTATGTAGCTTGCCTGGTGACTAGCTCAGAGCTAGCGAGGCTGTAACCAAGAGCATATATAAAGTACTGTGCAGCAGTGCGTCACAAGGTTTTTGCATAGGGCTTAGTCAAGGCTTTTGGAACCGCCCTCATTTGCACCTTGTGCTATATTAGTACTTCTCAGACAGGAAGAATTTTCTTTTGCTGGTGTGCCTTGTCCGGTTACCTTCAGGGTAAGTGTGTACAATTCATGTAAATGAGTTTCTCTTGTCTAACTTTATGTGATTCTTATTTGATTCTGTATCTTACTGAAATTTTGGGCATTTTAAAATACAAACTTAGGAAATAAAAGAATGATTTAGTATAATGCAAAACTTCTTTATAATTTGTGAAGAAATGAATGTGCAAAACTTTGAAGAGTCTTAGGTCTCAGAAATTACATTTTATATGTTCTAATTTTAAGAGCTTCTTGTTTTACATGTAGATGTCAAGAAAAAACAAAGTACCTTCAGAAGTCTCTTTCCAGGTTGAGGGGAAACACTCTAAGATTCAATTTTGTTGTTCATTCAGTCGCTGTGTGACTCAGTTTTACTGACAGCCACAAGCTTTGTGTTACTAGGATTGGGAAACATTTATTATGGGTAGTAATAAAGATTATCAATTTTTATTTTGTGCACGTGAGCTTTGCCCAGGATTTTATAGAATGGGATTATCACTGGTATGTTTTATGAATTGATAAAAGTTAGATTACAGATTTATAACAAATTAAATATTGAAAATTAAGATTCAAAAATTTATATTATAGTAAAAGCCTAGAATATTATGGCTAAGTTATATTTAAATAATTTAATTCTCTACATTTTATAGTTTTGTTTTTTTTCCTTTAAGTCAGAGAAGTTAGATCATGCTGCAGACCGTTTCTTAAAGCAGTTTGCTTAGTTTTTATTGGCAGCCTGCATCCAAGCCCGGCATCTCTGGGTATTGCTTGTCACCTATGCTGTTGTTCTAGGACAAATTCAAGGACAGAAGAACTCAGAGTGCCTTAAGGGTTGTCAGTATAAATTACTTAGTTTCCATGTGCTGTGTATGTGGTTTACTTATCTTGAAAAAATATTGTTAGATATTAGAGGCAGTGAGCGTGGGAAGGATAGAGGAATAAATTCTAAACACTAAAATTATTTATTTACATAAATGTCTACAGAATTCTGACTCCGTAGCTGCTTTACCATTTAGGAAAATTGGTTTAAATTGCCCATTTTTAAATAACTAGCTTTTGAAATCTGTTTTTTCCTCTTTCCTCCTTTCCTCTTTCCTCTTCTACCCCTCCCACTCTTTGCTATTTAGTTTCATTTTTGTTTTATGCCTGTATCGAGAAAGTTTCACTTTGCAGCTTGTGTGTTTCTTTTTCCCCACCGGTGAGTTGAAAATCTAATTAGGGAAAATTATTTAAATACCCCCCAAAATTATTACAACCATACAGAAAAGATGAACTTACAGTTTGATTTTGCATGTACTAATCACCCTAAGAAACATTTAAAAAAAAAAAAAAAAAAAAAAAAAAAAAAACCCAAGCTTAAGAAAGTCAAATAGTACTGGTTACTGAAAAAGTATAGGAAAAATGGATTCACCATGGATGTTTGGTACTGTTGCTGATACTGTGTCCATATTATAGTAATATATGCCTCTTCTTATGTAAGTAATACACAGTTTAGCATTCACAATATTCTTACCTTATCAATGTAGTTTACATGTTTCTGCGAGTATCACAATTAAAGCAGTCACAATTTTTAAAGCTATATTCATGAATTTAATCATTTTTACTTTCCTGTAAGACAGAGTCAAGTAGACCTTTAAAAGTAATCAGTTTGCATTCAGATACTTTAAGACTTGCTTTAAATCAGGTTATTTTTTTTATGTAGACATACCAATCAATTTTCATTAATTGACTTGTAAACTATCGTCAGAATGAAATACCATGATAAAGTTTTGAGTTGTCAAGTTTGTGTTAAGTGAAGTTCTTACCTCTTGCTTCAGTCTTTAGCCTTGTCCTACATATTCCTTGTAAAGAACTCTGCTATAGTAGAGACCTTAATCTCATACAAAAAGCACACAAAGTAATTATTTTCCAGTTTCCACATTTTCCAGTTCATACTTAAAGACTCTGAAGACTTAAAATGTTAAAACTTCCTTTGAAGAGAGTTCATAGTTCAAGGGCAGTATTTTCTATTTTTGAACACGTCTTCTACACTTGATGTGTTTTTTCCAGCAACTCTTCTCTTGAAGCATCTGCAACAGATGACCATTGGCAAAGTAAGCCAGAACTTTATATACCAGGTATAGGTTTACAAGCCTATTGGTTTAAAAATACTCTGCCCTAATTTTCCGTGTCTTCCTTAGAATAGTGCCAGAATGCTGACATTTTACACCTGAGTCTTTACACTTTTTAAATGATATAGACCTTAGAGCAATTTTTGTGTAAGGACTGCAGTATCACTTTATGTGCGATTATCTTTGAACAAAGATAAATTCTGATCAGATTGCTAGCGAGGACTGGGAAGAATGAAAACTCTTCAGTTGAAATTTGCATAGTATTCATGAATTACTGGTATACTTACCAAAAAAAAAAAAAGGTCCTAAAGTTGGCCATCAAATTTCTTATCACTCTTTGTTTTTATTTGATGAGATGATGAGAAAGATGATCATTCTTTTACCAACTTATACTGACTTTTTTCCCCTGTAAACTCAAAATGTATGTTCCAAAAAGAGCCATACTTCAGAGATAGAGACTAGAGAGGGCTTCTACTACCTGAATGTGTAACAAAAAGATCTTAGATTCCTAGATATTAAAATGTGTTTAATTCTTCACTGCGTGCATTGTTTGCCCTTGAGGTTTTCAAATGTTTCACAGATTATGCGGTATTTTTATAAATTCTACAGTACTTTTCCACAGTCTCCACACTCTTCCTTTTTTTCAAGCTAATGAGATGGTTTTATTTAAATAGTGCTCTTTGAGAAATCTACACCACTTTTCACATAGTAAACATCAAAGAAAAGCTGTAAGCATTTAATAATTAGGCTTTGATTGCTATGAATGAAGAAATAGACTTGCATGCAGCTTCTGTAATACCTTGTTTGTTAGAAATCTGGATGACTATGAAAGAAAAAAGTTAGACCAAGGAAGGTCTACTTAAACTTGACTACAATCATCTAAGCTAAAGACTACTAATCCCGGGGGGAGGGGGGAGGGATTGCATTGGGAGTTATACCCGATGTAAATGACGAGTTGATGGGTGCTGATGAGTTGATGGGTGCAGCACACCAACATGGCACAAGTATACATATGTAACAAACCTGCACGTTATGCACATGTACCCTAGAACTTAAAGTATAATAATAATAATTAAAAAAAAAAGACTACTAATCCCCAAACTACCATTATATTTTGAGGGTGGTGATCAAATGTTTTCTGAGTTATATACTGTATGTGTGTATGTATATATATGTGTGTGTGTGTATATATATATCTGTGTATATATATGTATAAAGATATACACATACACATCTTTATATCGATATATATACACACACTCATATGCAGATACACTCTTTTTCAGATGTGAAAAATTGCAAGTTATCATCTTACTATTTGGAAATCATGTGTACTTAATTCTAAGATGCCATCAATTATGAGACTATCAACTTACTAGCAGGCTTTCTGAGAGAGGAAGAAAAAGACATTTTGTAATTTCATGGACTTAAAATGGAAGGGGGTAGGGACCAAATGTTAGAATTTGAGAAAATTTGATGTATCTGCTATGACACCTTTTAATTATAAAGAACACAGATCTAATGTCCAACTTACATTACTAGAGTTTAAGAAAAAGTCAGATATTTTCTCCCCTTCAAGTAAGTTGCCATTTTTAAATAGTGCTTTAATTATAAAATTTTACTTATTTGAAATAAAGTAAAAGTAAAGTCATTATGGAACAAAAATAGATTAGTAATTTTCCCTGAGTTTTATACTACCAACACAGCAACAACAAAAAACCTTAGAATAATGATGAAGGATGTTTTAAAAACTGGTTCCTTTTGTTTGATGAACAGATATATTTAAACTTCACCCAGAGCCTAAAAGGTTCATTCAGTTAATAAACACTGTCACATACCTATTTTGTGCTAGACACAATGCACAATTCAAATGCAGCTCATATCTTAGTCATATCATATTTAAAAATTAAAGATTTAGGCCAGGCGCAGTGGCTCACGCCTGTATCCCAGCAGTTTGGGAGGCTGAGGCAGGCGGATCACAAGGTCAGGAGATCAAGGCCATCCTGGCCAACATGGTGAAACCCCGTCTCTACTAAAAATGCAAAAATTAGCCGGGCATGGCAGCATGCGCCTGTAATCCCACCTACTTGGAAGGCTGAGGCAGCAGAATCATTTGAACCTGGGAGTCAGAGGTTGCAGTGAGCCGAGATCACGCCACTGCACTCCAGCCTGGCAACAGAGCAAGACTCCATCTCAAAAACAAAAAAAATTAAAGATTTTAATATAGGAAAATTGAAGGAAAAATTAGACTTTTGTGTTATGTCTTCCCTTACTTTGTTCTGTCTGTATATTCCTATATTGATTCCGTAGTAGCAATGCATAATTTTCCCACAAACTTCATCCTTACATGTAGAGAAAGTGTTGATAAAATATTCTTGCAATAAAGTGCTCTTTGCAAATATGTACTCCATTTTCAGTTTATTCAATTTTCTTAATACCATATAAGTTCTTGTAGGAGAGCTTCAGATTCTCCATACAAAATGTTTAATCCAAAACTATGCTGGATAGAGTAAAACCCTTGCTGAGCTTCTTAGAAAAAAAAAAAAAATGCTTTATATGTCAAATATAGGCTATGTTAAATCATAACAAAGCCTTTTGCCTCATTGCACTCCCGAAAGCAAGATGGGTCACCAGCAGCCTTACTGGAGCCACCTACAGAAGTTGGGCCAGGGTTCTCGCTCTTCTCACATCTGCCCAAACCAGCATAGTCTGATCCGGAAACCCAGCCTCAATATGTGCCGTCAGTGTTTCCGTCAGTACATGAAGGACATAGGTTTCATTGAGTTGGACCAAGTAATCTTCCTTGAATGGAGTATCCAGGGCATCCACCCAATGAAAGAAACCATATTAGTTCTTTGTACATAAAATAAACATTTTTAAAAAACAAAATAAGTCATACCGAAAATACCACCTTAGTATATTATTAGCATAACAGGAAGAACCTGAAATTTATGTATGTCACGTGTACTTTTTTTTTTCTCTTTTGCTGTGACATCACCTGGGAAAATCCAGAAGATTGGATAACCAAGAAATGACTAATCAAGAGTCTGCTGTACATGTCAAAATGGTGGGTATTTGCCTATTTCCAGTTCCATTTATTAATGGTAAATCTTCACCACTTTTACCTCTGTCTCTAACCAGATAATTATGGGACTGAAATTTTATACAACTCTTTCTTCGCAGTGCATCACAAAATAAACCTCAAATACTTATTGAATTGAATTTCAAATTATCTTTAAAATGTTTTTGCTTGAAATCTAATGCACATTATTGTGCTTCTCAGAATATAAAATGTTTACCCATTCCTTTTTATGCTAAATTTTCTTTGCTCAGCAATAGCACACTTAAATCAAACAATGTGAAATACATTATTGTAGGCTTCCTAATTTAAATGACAAGCATTCAGAAATTTTTTAAATACTACTTGCATGACAATAGAGTTGCATTATATATATTAGGATGAGATAGGAAATGTACAGGCTTTGGAGTCAGAACTGGCTTCATATCTTAACTCATTCTGGCTAGGCGCCTGTAATCCCAGCACTTTGGGAGGCCGAGGTGGGCGGATCACGAGGTCGGGAGATCAAGACCGTCCAGGCTAATACAGTGAAACCCCGTCTCTACTAAAAATACAAAAAATTAGCCAGGCATTAGTAACATGCTCCTGTAGTCGCAGCTACTCGGGAGGCTGAGGCAGGCGAATGGTGTGAAGCTGGGAGGCGGAGGCTGCGGTGAGCCAAGATTGTGCCACTGCACTCCAGCTTGGGCGACAGAGCAAGATTCCGTCTCAAAAAAAAGAAAATCTTACTCCTTATTAGTTTCTATAGCCCTGAATGAGAGCAGTAATCTTACCTTTAAGAAATGGGTGTGAAACCACCAACTGTGCGTTATTATTCATACTTAATGAAAACGTATATAAAGTTTCTAATAACCGCAGATTAAGCATTCATTAAATATTAATCTATTATGTTAGTGAGTGTTTTAACTGTGTAACTGGCATATTTATTTGCATATGTGAAAAGAAATTACATCTGTTCTCCATATTCACAGTGATAAAATCTTAAAAACAACAATTTTTAAAAATCCTTTCTTTTGAAGGGAACAACTGCCCTATGATCTCTTGTTTTCTCTTTGTGTTCTTTTTATTGTTGTGCCTCCTCTTCTGTTCCATTTATTTTTTCAGCTTTCTCTTTCTGTCTAGCTTTTTTCTGGCCTATAAACTAGAGCGTGACACAGCAAGCAAGCAGCACTTGGTCACACTTAATAAATCTCTTGTTCATCTTTCCCTCAACCAGTGTAGGATCAAAGGTGAAAGTTGACTCAAAATGGTAATTAAGTCATAGTCAGTTTCGTTATTGCTCTTAGATTGAAGCACATGCAATTGTTGTTTTTATATGTCAAATATAGTCCAATATTGCCAGTTTTATGTGGTTCAACCTAATAGCAGCTCTTTGCATCCATTGAATGATTGGCACTTGATTCATTGGAATTGAGCATATCTCTTTGATACATAGAATTAAACCAGTCTAAAACTTATTTTCTTGTTTGGGTTGACTTTTTTTTATCTTATATGAACACAAGCAGTATACGAATTCCCTGACATATAAACAATGTTAATCCTCTTTGTATAATGTTGTTACTTGGGTCCTAGAGCCCTCTAGAAGGTGTCTGTAGAGGCAAGTAGCAGTGTATTCACCCCACAGTTGTTCAGACTGTTGAAGGAAAATAAGGCAAAAGATTTTTTTTTAACTATTATTGCATTAATTTACACAGTTTTTACCTTGGGTTTGCTTTCCTAAAAATATTGATACGTCTTTAATATTGACAACTTTATAGCATGTTATTCTTCACTTTTCATGAACAGGATTCAGATCTCTCTGTCCAGACTTTTTACATGCACATTTCTCTGTGTACACTTATGTTCTAGACAAACAGAGCTATTTCTCTTTTTCCCACATTAGACCCTGCACTTTGATTACCCCCTAATCTCAGCATATCTAAGTCCTGTTTCTCTTCCAGAGCCTACCTCTGTTGGCTCTTACTCCTTTGACCCCAGAAGAAGAAATCTCTGTCTCTTCTATTCCTCTTACATTTTATCGGGACATCTTGGCAATGTATTAATTATTTGGGTTTCTATTTTATAATCCACATTACAGAATATGCACCTTGAGTGTAAGATTTATATTTTATGTTTTCTCTTACAGAGCGGCTTCACACGCTGTTGTATACTTAATATGTGGTGAAGGAATGAAAGAATTTGGCCTACACTATCTTTTTTTATATATATATATATACTTTAAGTTCTAGGGTACATGTGCACAACGTGCAAGTTTGTTACATATGTATACATGTGCCATGTTGGTGTGCTGCACCCATCAACTCGTCATTTACCTCAGGTATAACTCCCAATGCCATCCCTCCCTCCTGCCTACACTATCTTAATGTGGAAACAGACTGAATATATAATAGGCAAGGGAAATCACTATTACTAAAATTTAGTAGTGCATAATCTTCCAAAAAAATCAGAGAATGATCTATGTGTATGGGCAAATGTACCAGTTTGAATAGGTGGCTTTAAATCTATACTTTCTGTGTAGTTGGATAAAAACTGTAGTGCCTACTTCTTTGTACCACTGCAGTAATGAAGTCTTTTGTTGCTACCAAATATAAACAGTGGAAAACCAAGAAAGAATATTTCTCTGAAAACATCTGACTGAAATTTCTTAAGTGATTCAAACTAATTTTTATGTGGGCTATTTCCAGAAAAATGTAGGATAATACTAAGGTAATTTAAAATTCACTGAGGCTGGGTGCTATGGCTCATGCCTGTAATCCCTGCACTTTGGGAGGCCAAGGTGAGAGGATCACTTGAGCTCAGGAGTTTGAGACCAGCCTGGGCAACATAGTGAGACCTGTCTCTACAAAAATTGAAAAATTAGCTGGGCATAGTGGCAGGTGACCGTAGTCCCAGCTACTCTGGAGGCTAAAGTGGGAGGATCTATTGAGCCCAGAATGTCAAGGCTGCAGTGAGCTGTGATCACGCCACTGCACTCCGGCCTGGTTGACAGAGTGAGACCTTGTCTCAAAAAAAAATTTTAAATAGGTCAGGTGCAGTGGCTGATGCCTGTAATCCCAACACTTTGGGATGCTGAGGCAGGCAGATTGCTTGAGCCCAGGAGTTCAAGACCAGCCTGGGCAACACTTCAAAACCCTCTTTCTACAAAAAAATGCAAAAATTAGCCAAGAGTAGTGGTGAGCCCCTATAGTCCCAGTTACTTGAGAGGCTGAGGTGGGGGGATCGCCTGAGCCCAGGAGTTGAAAGTTGCAGTGAGGCAAGATCACGCCACTGCACTCCAGCCTGGGTGACAGAGCAAGACCCTGCCTCAAAAAATAAAAATAAAAAAGTAAATTTTTTTTTTTTTTTTGGGAGACTGAGTCTCACTCTGTCACCCAGGCTTGGAGTGCAGTGGCAAAATCCTGGCTCACTGCAGCCTCCACCTCCCAGGTTCAAGCAGTTCTCCTGCCTCAGCCTCCCAAGTAATAGGAATTACAGGTATGTGGTGCTAATTTTGTATATTTAGTAGAGACAGGGTTTCACCCTGTTACCCAGGCTGATCTCGAACTCCTGACCTCTGGTGATATGCCTGCCTTGGCCCCCCAAAGTGCTGGTATTACAGGCATGAGCCACCGTGCCCGGCCTTTTTTTGTTTGTTTGTTTTTGAGACAGAGTCTCGCTCTGTCACCCGGGCTAGAGTGCAGTGGTGCCATCTCGGCTCACTGCAACCTCCGCCTCCCGGGTTCAAGCAATTCTCCTGTCTCAGCCTCCAAAGTAACTGGGATTACAGGCGTGTGCTACCATGCCCGGCTAATTTTTGTATTTTTAATAGAGAGAGGGTTTCACTATGTTGGCCAGGCTGGTCTCAAACTCCTGACCTTAGGTAATCCGCTGGCCTTGGCCTCCCAAAGTGCTGGGATTCCAGGCATCAGCCACTGTGCCCAGCCAAACAAATTTTAAAAATAATAAATAAATGAAACTCATATAGATTAACATATATATTTGTAAATTAAAAGTACAAGTAATTTTTTTAGTCTTGGTTAAAATATGAATTTTTTTTCATTTATTTATTTGTTTTTTGAGACAAGGTCTCACTGTGTCACCCAGGCTGGAGTGCAGTGGCATGATGTCGGCTCACTGCAACCTCTGCCTCCCAGGCTCAGGCAATCCTCCCACCTTAGCCTCCAAGTATCTGGGACTACAGATGTGCACCACCATGCCTGGCTAATTTTTGTATTGTTTGTAGAGATGGGGTTTCGCCATGTTGTCCAGCCTGGTCTCGAACTGCTGAGCTCAAGTGGTCCTCCCACCTCGGCCTCCTGAAGTGCTGGGATTATAGGCATGAGCCACCATGCCTGGCCATGTTTTCTTTTTTAATCAAAATTTAATATAATTTGAAGTCTAGTTCAAACAGAATTAAACTTTGAAGTTTTCATAATCTCATCCTGGAAATTAGGATTATCCCTGGTCTGGAACATTATCATTGGATTGATGATACCAAGCCACACCCAAAATTTGGCAACTGTACCTTGGAGCTTCTCATTTTTATCGTGTTCCAGTGTATCTACAAGATCATATCAAATAATCTAATATTGCAATTGAGTTGTGGATAAAAATGGCATAACTTTGAAATCCATTTCATCTTTATATTGGTCAAAATAAATGTGTTTTAGGTCTTTCTTAATCATTTTTGGTGTTGATTCAGATTTGGCATCAATCAACCAACATACCCTGATTCTTTTCAGGAAGGCATTTCTCCCTCCCTAATATTTTACACTGTGGCTTTACTATAAAATGAATTTGTTCTCTTTTCATCACAAATGATGGAAATTTTTAGCTTCTTATTTATTTTTCATAAAATTATATCATAATCACATTGAAAATTTTTCAGACAATTCAAAATAATTTGCCCTTCAAATTTGAAGTATCATTATTTATGTGCCACCAAACCATGTCTGTGTTTTTCTAAGAGGGATATAGACAGAAGGACTTTGTGGAGGTAACAAAAGTATGTGATCTCATGCAACAGTTGGGGTGTGTTCAACAACAACGAAAAGTATGTGATGTATTTCATCATACTTCTACAGTGTGCTTATATTATGATACTCTTTGACATATTCCATACAGGAGTCTTTGATTATCTTTCTTAGGCTATATTATAAAGTATTTGAGTAAAATACCCAATATCTCAAGTTCTTGTGAAGTATTTCTCATACAGATCAGTGACATTGATTGTGTATTGCAAGAGAGGAGTATAGTATACTACATAATCCAAGACAGATAGAATGGTCATTTTTATATTTCTTATACCTATTTCATCATTATTTTACTCCCGTGCCATTTGTGTATTCACTACTTATTTATCTGAAAATTAATGGTTGTATGTTGTACAGGAGCCAGCCACCAGTGCCTTTAGCTACCAGTTCTCTTTCGTCCATTGTGATTTATAGTAAACCAGTATTAGCCGGGCGTGGTGGCTCACACCTGTAATCCCAGCATTTTGGGAGGCTGAAGCGGGGAGATTGCTTGAGCCCAGGAGTTCGAGGCCAGCCTGGGCAACATAGCAAGACCTTATCTCTATAAAAATAAAATAAACCAATCTTACATTTGTCAGTGTAGCAGAAACCAGCCTTCTTCAAAGTGGTCTTGGTGTGATTCTCCTATCCGTTATCAAAAATTTGAAGCTGTCATTTGTCTGAGGCAAGTATGGGTACACTGAAATCGAATATTTAATTTTTTTGGTGAAAAAATAGTCTATGATCTATATCCTGTGTTGCTTTCACCATAATGGATTGGTTATTGAATCAAACATATGCTGATTGCTGTGCATCTGCCAGTTAAGGCTGAAGTAAGAACAGAAATTAGTTGTCAAGAGATAAACTTATTAGCTGAGGTATTTTAAGGGAATTACAGAAGTGATATTCCAAAACAGCAGTCATCCCTAAAACTCAGCAGAAAAGCAGAGTAAATACTACTCATCATCATATCCCTAGCATCTAGCAAGAGTGTGTGGCACAAAGTAGACACATGGTAGATATTAGGCGAGTGAATGGGTTAATGTATGAAAAAAAAGAATGTAGGAACTAGTGCCTATCTGCCTCTCCTTCTATTGAAAAATCACTATAAAATACATAACCTTTAATCTATTGAAACTCATTCAGTTAAGTTAAAAGGATTACTACATCAAGTTTACTTGCATTGCAGGTCATCCTACTTAAATATGGCTTTTTAAAATTAAGTGTATTGTAGGTGGTAGATCTTTCATCCATGGAGAAAATTTTAATGTTAGCACTTCTCTTTTCTCTACACTTTCTTTTTTTTTTTCAAGCTCCGCCTCCCGGGTTTACACCATTCTCCTGCCGCAGTCTCCCAAGTAGCTGGGACTACAGGCACCCGCCACCACGCCCAGCTAATTTTTTGTATTTTTAGTAGAGACGGGGTTTCACCATGGTAGCCAGGATGGTCTTGATCTCCTGACCTCGTGATCCGCCCGCCCCAACCTCCCAAAGTGCTGGGATTACAGGCATGAGCCACCGTGCCCGGCCTCTTTCCTCTACACTTTCATTATCATCTTCCAGTCTTTGGGAGACAGGCTAGCCTTTTTCTGATTTTTCTACTCTTGCACATTACGTAGGAACAACACAGCATCTGATAGATTTACCTGGTCAGATTCTCTCGTAGCAAAGATAGAAGGTCCAGGGAATTTTTATAACCATGTCCATGACACACATGAACTATGTTAATATTACCAATAACATAGCCAGAATAAAAATATATAAATAAAGATTATCCAATACAAACCAGTATAGAGCCTGAATTTGAGGTACTATTACTGCCTATACTGTATAACTGACTATAAAATGAGGCATAATTTTCTCCTCCTTGTTGTATTGTACGTGTGCTGTAAGAGCTTGTACTGATTTTTCCTCTAATCAGTTTTATTCTATTTGTGATAAAGTAGCTAGTAACAAGAAATAATACTTAAGATTAAATTGTTGAGCAACCCTAAAGTCTTCATAACTCTGTAGTAGCAGCCTACTACATCCATTGTTTTAGATGGATCTTGCTATGTTGCCCAGGCTGGTCTCAAACTCCTGGGCTCCAATGATCCTACCTCAGCTTCCAAGTAGCTGGGATTATAGGCATGTGCCACTGTGCCTGGCACAATACTTTTTGGCAGTTATCTCAATTTGAAATAAATCTATTGTAAAATATGTGCCAAGAACAGTATATTATTTGGGAAATAGTACAATAAAAAGAGCAAAGATCTTGAAGCAGCTTTTCAATTTTTAAATATTTTAAATATATTTTAATTATACAAAGACAAACTTTTGGGGGAATAATCATGATAATTGCTTCCTTTCTGCTCAGGAACATTTTAAAATATAAATATGTAGGCAAGCTAAATGTATGTATGTATTTGTAAAAGCCAGATGCAAAAGTATATAATGAGGATGAGCTAAAACTATGTACATCTATCTGCATGTTTCAGAGGGATATTCTCAAGGTATTATATTAGTATTAGGGTGGAAGTTTACTTATTGTATTATATAAAATGGAGGCTTAATGGGGGGTCATCTTAAGATTTTTAGAAAAATTACATCAATCACAGGGTAGCTGTTGGGGTATTCATGGTTAAAATATGATTTCTGGGCTCTGACTGGATTGCATCACAACCCAGAAATGAAACTAATAGAAAAATCACAAAAATGAAACTAATAGAAAATAAATTTAAATGTAACTTGTTTATCTTCAAGTAGTTGAACTCCAGGCAGTTTTTATTGTCTTTTTTATATTTTTACTGTTATTTCTGTGGTAAGCATGCATAGCTTTTATAATTAGAAAAAGATATACTCTCTGATAATGTAATTGAATCACAAATGTAGTTTTGTCTTACTCTGTAGCTAGAAAATACTGATACATTTTAAGTATTTCTGTGTGTATAAATGGTAATGTGGGAGCTGGGCTTGGTGTCCCACACTTTTAATCCCAGGACTTTGGAAGGCCAAGATGGGAGGATTGCTTGAGGCCAGGAGTTCAAGATCAGCCTGAGCAACATAGCAAGACCTCACTCACCTCTACAGAAAATTTTAAAAATTAGCTGGGTATGATGGCGCATGCCTTCTACCTACTCAGGAGGCTGAGATGGGAGGAGCATTTGAGCCCAGGAGTTTGAGGCTACAGTGAGCTAGGATTGTGCCACTGCACTTCAGCCTGGGTGACAAAACAAGACAGCATGTCTAAAAGAGTAGTAATAAGAAAAATAAATGGTAATTTGATGTGGTGGCTTGCTTTTTAAAAATAATGCCTTAACATTTTTATGTCTTTAAATAAGACAAGCTTCTGGTTGGTATCAAAGGAACCTGAGGAAAGAAGAATGAAAACTAATTAATTTTCTTTTACTCTTTAGATGCCAGAATTCCAGAAAAGTTCAGTTCGAATCAAGAACCCTACAAGAGTAGAAGAAATTATCTGTGGTCTTATCAAAGGAGGAGCTGCCAAACTTCAGGTGAATAATCATCAAGAAGCCTTGGCTGTGTGTGGTGGCTCATGCCTGTAATCCCAGCACTTTGGGAGACTGAAGCAGGAGGATCATTTGAGCCCAGGAGTTTGAGACCAGCCTGGGCAACATAGTGAGACCCCATCTCTGTTTAAAAAAAAAAAAAAATGACCAGGCACAGTGGCTCACACCTGTAATCCCAGCACTTTAGGAGGCCGAGGCGGGTGGACGAGGCTGAGGTCTGGAGTTTGAGAGCAGCCTGGCCAACATGGTGAAACTCTGTCTATACTAAAAGTACAAAAATTAGCCAAGCCTGGTGGCGCATGCCTGTAATCCCAGCTACTTGGGAGGCTGAGGCAGGCGAATCACTTAACCCCAGGAGACGGAGGTTGCAGTGAGCTGAGATCATGCCACTGCACTCCAAAAATAAAATAAAAGCTTAATAATAAAGGCTTCTTTTTCTTCTTCTTCTTCTTTTGAGATGGAGTCTCACTCTGTTGCCCAGGCTGGAGTGCAGTGGCGCGATCGTGGCTCACAGCTCCTCCCGGGTTCAAGCAATCTCATACCTCAGCCTCCTGAGCAGCTGGGATTACAGGTGCCAGCTACCACACCCAGCTAATTTTTTTTTGGTTTTTGAGACTGAGTATTGCTCTGTTGCTCAGGCTGGAGTGCAGTGACACAATCTCAGCTCACTGCAACCTCTGCCTCCCGGTTCAACCAATTCTCCCACCTCAACCTCCAGAGCAGCTGGGATTATAGGTGCCTGCCACTGCGCCCAGCTAATTTTTACATTTTTAGTAGAGACAGGGTTTTGCCACATTGGCCAGGCTGGTCTCAAACTCCTGGCCTCAAGTGATCCATCCGCCTCAGCCTCCCAAAGTGCTGGGATTACAGGCGTGAGCCGTCATGGCCCAGCCTTATTTTATTTTTGATGTTAAAGCAGACTCATTCATCTCCTGTTTGATAAAATCTGAGTACAGCAAGTTTAGGTAGACAGTTTTTGCCTATCCTTTAGGAATATAAAATCCAGAAAATATATATCTTGAGTTTTTCTAAAATAGACAGAATACCCTATTGGAAAAACAAAAATTAATAACCATGAAATACTCAAGTTTTTATTAGTCTTCAGTACTAAGCTAACTCATGCTGTGTATAAGCATTAAACCATTTTCAGGATAATATTTAAAAGGGTATAGTTTTAAGTTGCTCTTTCATGTTTTAATCATAGTAGTTCAAATTAAGATGTAACTTTATTAAGGGGATAGTTGAGTTTTTAAGAAGTTTTCTCTGTTTTAAAGGAATGTGTTACATGTAAATTAAATCAACAATCTGGATATTCTGTAAAAAAAAAAATACTGCTTTTTTAAAACATTTCTGAAAAATAATATTTAATGCAGTCTCCTAAGTTTCAAGAGCTGGCCAGCTATTTCAATGTGCATTCATTCATTGGTATAGTTTACCTTAAATAAGCAAGTTAAATCCAGCATGTAACAGTATCAGTAACTGAGAGCTTCGTATAGTTGAATTGCTTCCACTGCATATTTGTGCATTGACCAAGTTTGTTGAAAATCTCTAGTGAGAAGAGTAACCATATCACCTGCAATTGCAAATTCCCATACCAATTAATCAGATGTTTTCAAATTTTTATTTTTATTTATGTTATTTTATTTTTTCGAGATGGAGTCTTAACTCTGTCACCCAGGTTGGAATAGAGTGGCATGATCTTAGTTAGCTCACTGCAACCTATGCCTCCCAGGTTCAAGCGATTCTCCTGCCTCAGCTTCCTCAGTAGGTGGGATTACAGGCACATGCACCACACCTGGCTATTTTTGTATTTTTAGTAGAGACAGGGTTTTACCATGTTGGCCAGGCTGGTCTCGAACTCCTGACCTCAAATGATCTCCCCACCTTGGCCTCCCAAAGTGTTGGGATTACAGGCATGAGCCACCACGCCCAGCTGGATTTTTTCAATTTTTAAAGTTGATACATAATAACTGTATATATATATGGGGTACATGTGATGTTTTCAAATGTATATAAAATGTGTAATAATCAAATCAGGTAATTAGGATATCTGCCATTTCTAATATTCTTTTTTGGGGAACATTCTAAACCTTTTCTTCTAGCTATTTTGAAATATACAATAAAATACTGTTTACTATAGTCATTCTACTGTGTAAACACTAGAACTTATTCCTTCTAACAGTATTTTCTTTCTTTTTTTTTTTTTTTTTTTTTTGAGATGGAGTCTCGCTCTGTCGCCCAGGCTGGAGTGCAGTGGCCGGATCTCAGCTCACTGCAAGCTCCGCCTCCCGGGTTTACGCCAT
Organism: Macaca nemestrina; assembly: GCF_043159975.1. Classification (NCBI taxonomy): domain Eukaryota; kingdom Metazoa; phylum Chordata; class Mammalia; order Primates; family Cercopithecidae; genus Macaca; species Macaca nemestrina. The sequence goes on along the minus strand of NC_092128.1, from coordinate 103,596,542 downwards.
TCTCCTGCCTCAGCCTCCCGAGTAGCTGGGACTACAGGCGCCCGCCACCTCGCCTGGCTAGTTTTTTGTATTTTTTTAGTAGAGACGGGGTTTCACCGTGTTAGCCAGGATGCTCTCAATCTCCTGACCTCGTGATCCGCCCGTCTCGGCCTCCCAAAGTGCTGGGATTACAGGCTTGAGCCACTGCGCCCGGCCATCTTCTAACAGTATTTTCGTAACCATTCATCAACTGTTCTTTATCTCCCCATCCCTCCCACCTTTCCCAGCCTCTGGTAGCCATCTTTCTACTCTCTGCCTCCATGAGATCAAGTTTTTTAGTTTTCACATATGAATAAGAATACGTAATATTTGTCTTTCTGTGCCTAGCTTATTTCACGTAAGATAATGACCTCCAGGCTCGCCCATGTTGCTGCAACTGACAGCATCTCTTTGTTTTTTATGGCTGCATTACTACTCAGACTTATTTGGCGACAGTGCTAGGGCACTCAAGGTAGCACCTTGTAGTTAAGATTATTCCCAGGACTTTATAAATGAACCACATGAGAAGATTCAGTGTAAAGAAAATAACTTAACAGTGTGGACCAGAGACTGAACACAGTCCTATGCATCTAGGAAAGCATGAAGTATGTGTTTGGGTAGCACAGAGAAATTCTGGCCATGTGGGCTGTGTTTACAATAATGCCTTTCACTCTTTTCTTACAGATAATAACAGACTTTGATATGACACTCAGTAGATTTTCATACAAAGGGAAAAGATGCCCAACATGTCATAGTAAGTGTGGTATTTGTAAACAAATTCACAAAAGCATGTCATCATTATTTTAAGATCCTCTTTATCTATATTACCTGTGAGATAACTGGGTGTTTAAAATTATTTATGGACATTGACAGTGAGGAGACCTGCTTTTTCTTATTATATTTTTGAGGGTTTTTTTCCCCTGTATTATATAAATGGCTATTTTCATGTATGGTTTTGGTAGCAAAGGGAATCGGAGACTCCTGAAATATTTCTTGCCAAATATGGTCTATTCATTATTCAAGAAATATTTAAATAGGTTGTAAACTTTGGGTTAACCTGAAGAAGAGGCATTTATCAAATACTCTGTTTTGTAGGAATTTTACCAAATTTTAATATCTTTTTTGTTTTCCAACTTGGCTGTGAGTTTTTAAAATAACACTCTTCAATCTGACAGGAAAACGGTGAAATGAACTCTCTCATTTGTTTTTAGTACATGTGTAAATTGAAAAATTATTCTGGGGCCGGGTACGGTGGCTCATGGCTGTAATCTCAACATTTTGGGAGGCTGAGGTGGGCAGATCATTTGCAGTCAGGAGTTCGAGACCAGCGTGCCCAAAATGATGAATCCCTGTCTCTAGTAAAAATATTAAAATTAGCTGGGCGTGGTAGCGGGCACCTGTAATCCCAGCTACTCAAGAGGCTGAGGCAAGAGAATCTCTTGAACCCGGGAGGTGGAGGTTGCAGTGAGCCAAGATTACACCACTGCACTCCAGCCTGTGCAACAGAGTGAAACTTCATCTTGAAAAAAAAAAAAAGAAAGAAAGAAAAAAAAATTATTTTGATAATTTGTATTTAAGATAATGCTAAAAATCACCAGGCACAGTGGCTCACGCCTGTGATCCCAGCACTTTAGGAGGTAGAGGTGGGATAATCACTTGAGCCCAGGAGTTTGAGACCAGCCTGAGCAATGTAATGATAAGACCTTTTCTTACAAAAAAATAAAAAATCAGCTGGGCATTGTGGCATGCCTGTGGTCCCAGATACTCACTTGGGAGGCTGAGAGGATCCTTGAGCCTGGGAGGGCGAGTCTGTAGTGAGCCGTAATCACACCACTGCACTCCAACCTGGATGACAAAACAAGACCTTATCTCGGAAAAAAAAAAAAAAAAAAAGACACTAAAAATATTTATATCCTTTGCCCTATTAATTCCTCTTTAGAGAATTTGTAAGTAATCCCAAATGCAGTTTTTAAAAAAGCTTTATTCACAAAAATAATGGTGACTCAGCTCAACATAAAATTATTACTAATAGCAGATGCTTGGAAGCAACCTAAAAAGGTTAATGCTGCAGAAATGATATAAATTATTTTCTGCTCACATACCAGAAATTTTAATTACATGGAAAAATGCAGACTACAATGTGAAATGAAAAAGAAAATTCAAAATTACAGATTTAGTATCATCTCTTATCTAATTGATATACATGAAATCTTAAGACTGAAAGGAAATATACTAAAATATTGTTCACTACTTACTATTGAATGGTAAAACTTTTTACCATTCAGTTTTTGTTTTCTTCTTTACAGTGGTCTAGATTTTCCAGGTGTTTACATTAAGCATTTATTATCTTTTTATTAAGAAAAAAATGTATTTCCCATATGTGTTTCTTCTATTTAATTACAAAGGACAAAATGGAAGTGATCAATACACAGTTCGTAGTGTTTGAAGATATTGAATTGTCTATCTCAGTGGTGTAAGCGAGCAGTCACTAAATCTCAGATTTTAAACCATTAGCTTCCCTAACAGTGTCATGTGAATTATACCACTGAGACCAAAAGTTATAATAACCATGCTAGTTGACTTGGCATTACTTAAAAGTATTGGGTTGCTACAAAAGTAATTGAGTTTTTTGCCATTACTTTATAGCAAATTATTCATAGTAGTGGTAGCATCAATCAGAGTATTTCTTTTAATGCTTATTTTGCTTTCTATCTTTAGATATCATTGACAACTGTAAGCTGGTTACAGATGAATGTAGAAAAAAGGTAAACACTAACAATGATCCATAGTCACTCGAAGACTTCATTACCCTTTTTGCCTGAGAATTTCTTCAGGTGCATTCACACAAGTAAGAATGGACGTAAAGTGCTTACAGCCATACCTGGCACATAGTAAGCATGCAGTAAATAGTAGGTTTGCTGTATGAATTACACATTCAAAACATATTTTAGAGATAAAAATTCACAGTAACTTTTAACAACAAAACTTATATTTAAAACTCTTAAATGATCACCAGAGTATTCTGGTGTTGCAACGTTAACTGGAGATTTAAAACAAAAGTACTTTGGTTTTCTGTAGGTTTTGCTCCTTTAAGTTGATGAGGAAGTTGCTTCAGTACTTTGCTTGAGTATGTATCTGTGTATATCTTAACAAAATGCAATTTGAAATGTGAATCAAATTTAATACCTTTATATGAAAACTAAAGTGTTTTTTGTACTGATAATTTTACTGTTGGTTTTTTACTCACCTGAAAGTACTTTACAAAAGAAAGGTAGCTTTTTGCAGGTGTATGTGATTACATGTCAACTAAGATCAACAAATATTTTTTCAATTGATGCATTAGCTCAACTTATAAAGCAGTTTATTGAAAATACTTGCTTACATTGTTTTGCTTTCTAAAACCAAGCAGATATATCTTCATGTAATCTTCATGATTAAATTATTCATATCTTCCTAGTTATTGCAACTAAAGGAAAAATATTACGCTATTGAAGTTGATCCTGTTCTTACTGTAGAAGAGAAGTACCCTTATATGGTGGAATGGTAAGTGTATATTAGGCAGTAGGAGGACTTAAAAAAATAATAAAACAACACTGCAGTTACAACGGATGGCTTATTTTTTATCTGTAGTGCAAACAAACAGATTAATAAATTATGCAAGTTAGAACATTGAATAACAAAATTAGCTCTAATTATCTAATCTCTCTAACAGTTTAGGATTCCTTTTGTTTTACTTAGTTAAGGTGAAGTCCAGTAGAAATAAAAGTCCTGCATTTAAGTCTCAAATTAAAAACAAGAATTTTTTTTTAAGTATATGGACAAGATGTGGCTTAATGTGTAAAGAAAATGTATGAGGATTTAAACTGACTCTGAACTCAATTAGAGCCAGCTGGTGATATGGTTACCAAAAAATCAACCTTTGGTTGCATTAATCAAAATGCAGTGTTCCAAGCAGATCACACTGAAAGCATTGTGTTGGGTTCTGGAAGAATGCTGTTAAAAAAACCATGACAATAGGAACCAAAAAAAAAAAAATAGATCATAAACTTAAAGGAGTCAGAGTAGTCCACCAGAATAATCAGAGGAATTTGGGCCTTCCCACTTGAGGAACATTTCAAGGAATAGAAAATGCTTTGATTTGAGAAGCAACAACTTGTTTTAAAATCTTAGGAGACCAGGAATGATTTGTCTTTATTGTCCCATTACCTAACAGTTGAACGCTTCATCTGTATTTATGGTATTAAATGTTGAAAAGATATTAGACTTAACTCTACAAACTGGTAGCAGCAGGACTGGAACAAGACTTGGAAGATAGAAGATTGATTTCAGCATGAGAAAAGAAAAGCCTGTCTAGCAATTAAGAGTTTTCTGGCAATGGAATAAGCTTCCTTGGGAGAATGAGTTTACTGACGTGATAGACGCTGACCCAGGCAGGGAGGAGGGTGACTTAGGAATATTATAGGGGTATTTTTAGGTATCAGATGAAGAGTTAGGCTTTTTTTTCCTTTCTTTCTGTTTTTAGTGACTCTTTGCATAATTGTAATGGGTTAGAGAGTCTAAGGGCCCTTTATACTGAAATGCTATGATTATAGGTGTTTTTTACATAAAGCAGGCTAATCTATACGTAACAGATTTTCTCTCTTGCTCACTAAATAGCATCTTCAGTATGTAAAAAATTCAAACTACAAATTTTAAAAGTGCGTTTGCTGTAATTCATTTTACTGTAATCAGAGAAAGGATTATGCACCCATAGGTTGGATCAAGTTTTTATCTGTAGAATTAGGAAAGGTTTACAGCTAGTTTCCTTTCATTACCTTACTAACATATTTAAGCTAAGTCTGGGTTTGGGAGGACTGGGAAACTCAGTAAGAACATGCATATCACATTTTGAGACATGAGGTCTACATTCATTAGTGATGAATTTCAGTCTCTAAAATTTAAATCCAAATATGAGGAACAGATTTTCTCACATGGAAGAATGCTTTGTAATAAAGATAATAATTTTAGTTTGTCTTAATTGATACTCTTTTTTCCTTTGGTCGTAAACTCCAGGTATACTAAATCACATGGTTTGCTTGTTGAACAAGCTTTACCAAAAGCTAAACTTAAAGAAATTGTGGCAGAATCTGACGTTATGCTCAAGTAAGTTTCTTGAGTGGTTTTTGCTGCTATTGTTCACAGATTTGAATTATTGCTATATATGTAGTCAGCTGTACTTTTAAAAAATAAGATATTGAATATTACATATGTAAATATATCCAAAATATGCCACCTATCACAAAATACATAGTGGTAAGATAAGGAATTTAGAAGTACATAGATCTTGGTGTAGGTAATAAGAGCCTTATGAGATTTAAATTCTAATTTGTATTTTGTTTCTCCAGATTAAAAATGTCAAGACTTACAAATTTTTGAACCAAGGCCATTTAAAAATTTTTTAGCAAAGTACTTAGGAAGGACATATAATATGAAAGGAATGTATAAATCAAGTTGAAAGGGACTTAAGTATACTTGTTTTGTTTTGTTTTTTGAGACAGGGTCTCTCTCTGTTGCCCAGGTTAGAGTGTAGTGACATAATATCTTCCTCACTCCAACCTCTGCCTCCTGGGCTCAAGCGATCCCCTTGCCTCAGCCTCTCAAGTAGCTGGGACGACAGGCACGTACCACCATGCCTAGCTACTTTTTGTACTTTTTTGTAAAGATGAGATTTCACCATGTTGCCCTGGCTGGTCTTGAACTCTTGGGGTCAAGCGATCCCAAAGTGCTGGGTTTACATGTGTGAGCCACCATGCCTGGCAGTATACTATGTCTAAATTTTCATGAGCCTACTTTTTAAATTCTCAAACTTCTTTGAAAACTATTCCTAGGAAAGATTAGTATGTTTTAGTACATAATTATGTATGTATGCATGAGTTATAAGATACAAGAGGCTTTTTAATACTGTTCATTACCTCCTAAAATTTTCAACTCATTAGGCAAACATGATGATACTTTTTTTATGATGATGTTATCTTTTAAGGTGATTACTTCTAAAAAGGAAAGCAATAAATTGTCAGAAAAAGTGTGAGGACTGCTAGTAAGTGTTTCATTCCTTAGTAGGCAGCAACAGCATTATTTAACCTATACCCAGGAAGGGTAAGAAAGGGAAGAGGGCTGGTCAGGCGCGGTGGGTCACGCCTGTAATCCCAGCACTCTGGGAGGCCGAGGCGGGCGGATCACAAGGTCAGGAGATTGAGACCATCCTGGCTAACACGATGAAACCCCGTCTCTACTAAAAAATACAAAAAATTAGCCGGGCGTGGTGGCAGGCGCCTGTAGTCCCAGCTACTCGGGTGGTTGAGGCTGGAGAATGGCATGAACCCGGGAGGCGGAGCTTGCAGTGAGCTGAGATCATTCCACTGCACTCCAGCCTGGGAGACACTGAGATTCCATCTCAAAAAATAAAAATAAAAAATAAAGGGAAGAAGGCTGAAGAACTTAGTAAAGACATGCCAGATGTCAAGAATACAGCTAAGTTCCTGCCACTCTGCTTTTCCTTTCAATTTTATGGATTTTGATGAAACTGTAAGAATATCAAGTCATTCTTCATAATTTTAAAATCTGAAAATATTTTAATCATGTAAATGTATTTTTTGTTAGTTAATATATATCCATTAAGTTAGGCCAAGTTGATAGGCCCACGATGGGACTCCATCCTTCTCAGTGTTAATATATCCATATTTTAACCCCTAAGTGGGATTTTCAAGGTGTGGCTTAACTATTGTTTTCTCTTTTTAAATTTAATTTTAGAGACAGGGTCTCACTATGTTGCCCAGACTGGACTAGAACTCCTGGGCTCAAGCAATCCTCAAGCCTCAACCTCCCAAGTAGCTGGGACTATAAGCATCCACTGCTATGCCTGCCTGTTTCTTTTTAAATGGTATAAGTTGTGAACTGTAGGTTTATATTCATATTCATTGAAAGCTTAAGGACATCTAGTTTGTAGTATTAGGATTGATTAAAGGGAAGGTAAAGAGTTAACCATTGTTTGAAAAACTTACAGTATTGTAGATATAAATAACAGCCCTCTTGGGCAGTATTTTGAAATGAGAATATGAGTGAGCCATAGAATTACTAGGAATATTTCACTTTTTTAGCTTCTAAGTGAAAAGGAACTATATCTTGCTCTTTAACAATCAGTTTGTTATCTCCATCTTGCAGGGAAGGATATGAGAATTTCTTTGATAAGCTCCAACAACATAGTATACCCGTGTTCATATTTTCGGCTGGAATTGGCGATGTATTAGAGGAGGTTATTCGTCAAGCTGGTGTTTATCATCCAAATGTCAAAGTTGTGTCCAATTTTATGGATTTCGATGAAACTGTAAGAATATGAAATCATTCTTCATAATTTTAAAATCTGAAAATATTTTAATCATGTAAATGTATCTGTTGTTACTTAATATATATCCAGTAAGTTAGGCCAAGTTGATAAGCCCACTGTGGGACTCCATCCTTCTCAATGTTAATATATCCATATTTTAAAAACAATGTGCCTTTCTTAAACTTTCATTCCCCAAGCTATAAACTAATAATAGTAAAACAACTTCTTCTTCTTTTTTTTTTGTTTGAGATGGAGTCTCACTCTGTTGCCCAGGCTGGAGTGCAGTAGCATGATCTCAGCCAATTGCAACCTCTGCCTCCTGGGTTCAAGCAATTCTTCTGCCTCAACCTCTCGAGTAGCTGGGATTACAAGCGTGTGCCACCACACCCAGCTACTTTTTATATTTTTGGTAGAGATAGGGTTTCACCATGTTGGCCAAGTTGGTCTCAAATTCCTGACCACAAGTGATCCACCCCCCTTGGCCTCCCAAAGTGCTGGGATTACAGGCATGAGCCACCACACATAGCCTAAAACTTCCTTTAAATTGTTTTAATGCAGCAACTTTGAAGCCTTAACATTCATAGTTGGAAAAAAAGAAGTTAGAACTGAAATTATTTGAATAGGGTTTTCTAATCAAGACAGTATATTATGAAATACATAAACTAACATAAAATAGGATCTTTTGGTTAGAAACAAAATAAAAACTGAAAATTGAATTTTGAACTCATTTTGTTTTACCTTTTTTTTCTTTTGAGATGGAGTCTTGCTCTGTAGCCCAGGCTAGAGTGCAGTGGTGTGATCTCAGCTCACTGGAACCTCCACCTCCGGGGTTCAAGCAGTTCTCCCTACCTGAGCCTCCCGAGTAGCTGGGATTACAGGTGTGTGCCACCACGCTGAGCTAATTTTTGTTTTCTTAATAGAGACGGGGTTTCACCATGTTGGTCAGGATGGTCTCGATCTCTTGACTTCATGATCTGCCCACCTCGGTCTCCCAAAGTGCTGGAATTACAGGCGTGAGCCACTGTGCCCAGCCTTCTTTTTTTTTTTTTTTTTTTTTTCCAGACAGAGTCTCACTCTGTCACCCAGGCTGGAGTGCAGTGGTGCCATCTTGGCTCACTGCACCCTCCGCCTCCCGGGTTCAGGCGGTTCTCCTTCCTCAGCCTCCCGAGTATCTGGGACTACAGGTGTGTGCTACCACACCTGGCTAATTTTTATATTTTAGTGAGGCGGCGTTTCACTGTATTGGCCAGTCTGGTCTCGAACTCCTGACCTCCAGTGATCTGTCCTCCTTGGCCTCCCAAAGTGCTGGGATTACAGGCGTGAGCCACTGCGCCCGGCCTTTGTTTTACCGTTTAAAATAGTCTCTAAAAAATCATTTACTTCTCCAAGCCCTTCTTAGCTATGGTGAATGTGATGGACTTAAGTGCTTTGAGATCTTTAGTATCAAAGATGCATTTACAAATATGATGAAATAATAGTGACATCAATTAAGAGCTCCAAAATATGAAAATCCAACAAATAGAATTTTTAAAGCCTGTTATTTCAAAAGATTTATATTTTTCATAGGGGGTGCTCAAAGGATTTAAAGGAGAACTAATTCATGTATTTAACAAACATGATGGTGCCTTGAGGAATACAGAATATTTCAATCAACTCAAAGACAATAGTAACATAATTCTTCTGGGAGATTCCCAAGGAGACTTAAGAATGGCAGATGGAGTAGCCAATGTTGAGCACATTCTGAAAATTGGATATCTAAATGATAGAGTAAGTATACAAATCTGTAATTTAATTTTCTTCCAAGAAAAAATTAGGATGAAACTTGGTAGGCAATTGTTGCCATAGTCACCTGAGAAAGTAGTTATTTTAGAGACTTTTTTTTTTTTTTTTTTTTTTTTTGTGAGACAAGCCTATGTTACCGAGGCTAGAGTGTAGTGATGCAATCACATCTCACTACAGCCTCAACCTTCCCGGCTCAAGCATTCCTCCCACCTCAGCCCCTCAAGTAGCAGGAACTACAGGCACACACCAGTACACCTGCCTGATTTTTTTATTTTTTTGTAGAGATGAGGTCTCCCTATGTTGCCCAAGCTGGTCTCAAACTCCTGGGCTCAAGTGATCCACCAGGCCTCTCAAAGTGTTGGGATAACAGGCGTGAGCCACTATGCCCAGCCAAAACATAGTTTTGATCATGCATTTTGATTGTTCTTTATACTGGTGATATTTAAAGGAGTTGAGATGCATGCTATAGGTACTGAGAAAAGGGAGGATGTGTATTCTGTAGGAGGCCTCTGTGTCTTCTACCCACTAGATGCTGGATAGCAGTCCCCTGCCGTGAGACTCAAAAATGTCCCTAGACATTAGTAAATGTTCCCTGGACAAAATCACCCCCATTTGAAAACCACTGGACTGGAGAGAGAGCATTTTGGGGAGAAAAGCTACCGTGTGGAAACATGTCTGTCAGTGGGTCTTAAGAGTTTGAAATATTTCTTCATTTCAAAGATTTTTTGAAAGTGAATTTAATTTTTTGCATTTTGCCCAAGAGGTCTAACGATGAGATTCATACTGAAATTACTTGCTTCTTGGCCCTGCATGTTCATTTTCTTTTGTTCTTTTCTTGATTAGGTGGATGAGCTTTTAGAAAAGTACATGAACTCTTATGATATTGTTTTAGTACAAGATGAATCATTAGAAGTAGCCAACTCTATTTTACAGAAGATTCTATAAACAAGCATTCTCCAAGAAGACCTGTCTCCTGTGGGTGCAATTGAACTGTTCATCTGTTCATCTTGCTGAGAGACTTATTTATAATATATCCTTACTCTTGAAGTGTTCCCTTTGTATAACATATATTTTCAGACATGGTGAATGCATCAACTGGAAGCTCCTTTTTCTCCACCTCTCTCAACACACTCCTCACCTTATCTTTTAACACATTAAAAAAAAAAAAATCTTAAAGCCAAAATTAGAAAAGTAACTCCCTACTTTTCCAAAGTGAATTTTGTAGTTTAATGTTATCATGCAGTTTTTGAGGAGTCTTTTACACTGGGAAAGTTTGTAGAACTTTTAAAATAAGTTTTATGAAATGGTGAAATAATATGCATGATTTTAAGTATTGCCATTTTTGTAATTTGGGTTATTATGCTGATGGTATCACCATCTCTTGAAATTGTGTTAGGTTTGGTTATTTTGGGGAAAACATACTTACCGGAAAAGAGTAGCACTTACTGTTGGAAAAAACTGGTGGTGTTTACAACGTCGCTAATCATTACAAAACATTCTGTATTGAAGCACTGATAATAAATATGAAATGAAAAGCCTTTTTAATTCTATGGTCAAAACTATCTTTATTGAGTCAAATACTTATTGAGCACCTACCATGGTGTCTTGTTTTTTTGTTTCTTTCTCTGCATCTGCCTGTCTTTTGAGATATATGAATTCTAAAATCCTTGTCATAGTGGCTATTTAGATTGAATTATTTTCAAAAATTATTAAGTCTAAAGATATTTGCAGGGAAAATTTTATATGCCCTTCAGAAAATACTGAGACCTCTGAAAATTATTTTCTCCCATTGAAAACATCAGTAAAAGGTACAAGTCTGCAAGTTTCAGAAAGAACCCGAGGCAGGAAGCAGTGGACCTAGGTCTCGTGGTGACTGAATCTGAGCAGCACTGCAACCTTAGGAACCAGCATCTCTCTGTACAGTCCAGCTGCCCACTCCACATCTCTGACTCTGCCTCATCATTCATCTTCAGCATTTAGACCTGCCATTGTGATAAATTTGACCCTGACTCTTACCCTTAATTCCAGATCCTATGGACACCTAATTGGTTTGCTTATAGCACCTAAGCTATGATACACACAAAGCATGATCTGATTCGTTCTGGCCATCCAGTGTGAGCAGCAGTCTCTAGTTCAGTCAGGTGTGGCTGGAAGACAAGGTCACATGTTAGAAAACCTTTTTGTCCTCAGAATGCCCATCCTTATCCTCCACCACTCCTCCTTTTCATCATCATAAACAATGAAGCAGGCCAGGAGCAGAAGCTCACACCTGTAATCCCAGCACTTTGGGAGGCCAAGGCAAGTGGATCGCTTGAGCCTAGGAGTTTGAGACCAGCCTGGGTAACATAGGGAGACCCCCATCTCTGCAAAAAATTAGCCAGGCATGGTGGTGCGCCTGTAGTTCCAGCTACTCAGGAGGCTGAGGCGGGATGATCACCTGAGCCTGGGGAGGTTGAGGCTGCAGTGAGCTGTGATCGTGCCACTGCACTCCAGGCTGGTCAACAGAGCAAGAACCTACCTCAAAACAGCATAAAAATAATGAGGCCAGGTGCAGTGGCTCATATCTGTAATCCCAGCATTTTGGGAGGCCGAGGCGGGCAGATGACTTGAGCTCAGGAGTTCAAGACCAGCCTGGGCAACATGGCAGGACTCAGTCTCTACTAAAAATACAAAAAACTAGCCAGGCATAGTGGTGCACACCTGTGGTTCCAGCTACTCAGGAGGCTAAGGTAGGAGGATTGCTGGAGCCCAGGGGGCCAATGCTTGCAGTGAGCTGAGATCATGCCCCTGTACGCCAGCCTGGGTGACAGAGCAAGACCTGGTCTTAATAAATAAATAAACAATGAAACAAAAATGCAGTGGCAACAGGCAGACTAGATCCTGCCTAAGTGTTCCTGAAATCAAACTGAAAAATAACTTCGTGCATTAAAGCAGATAGCATGGCATGGGAGTATCAGAATTACCTGTGGGACTTTTGCACATAGGAAAAACAGTTGGGAATCTGATTCAACAATAACTCTTTACCCCTGTATTGCAATCAGAGCTTATATTGGCTATTTCTAAAAGGTGTTTATAATATGCTTCCATGAATAAGTATATTGCATGTTGTAAATCTAAAGAACACTGAAGTCATGACCTACATTCTGGTCATGGCTCAGCCCCTTACTAAGACTGCAGGTTCGGTCACCTCCCTATACAATGAATGCCATAAGAACATGCACTCTCTAAGGCCCCTTCTAGCCAATTCCATAAATTGAGTCTCATGCTTCTCCCATTATGTTTATTAACCTATCACATCTCACTGCCACCTGATGCTACTGAAATTTAAAATATTTGCATTTGAGTTCAGTTTTCAGACCAGTTTAGCCATTAGGAGTGTGACCAGGACAGATTATTGAGCCTGTGTCCCAGTTTGCTCATCTATTAAGTGAAGATGGTGATATAGCTTCTAGATTCATAAGAAGTAGATATGCTCATCTTTTATGTATACGTTTGAAACTTATGTATGCATTTAAAACAGCACAGGTATTCAATATTGTTAGGTAGAATCCATCCACAAATGTATAAGCTGTTGTATCCCCCAGTACAGCATTTGGTTGAATCAATGAAATGGAATGATCTTTTGCAGCCCCGGCAAATATTGGTAGTGTATGGTGACTACCACATTCTCTAACGAGCCTAGCATTAGCCAATGGTTTTATTCAACTTTAAATTTTACTTTATGAAATAAAGCAATTTTGAGGGCTAGAGCTAACAATTTTGACAAAACTGGAAAAAATGAAAACAACCATCAGCAATACTAGCTCATTCCGGAGTGATTTCACAAGAAATCTACCTTCCATGGTCTACTTCATAGTCACCCAAATTTTGGTAGATGACCGAAAGTCTGTTTAACCGGCCTTCAGTTTCAGTTTTCTCTTTAATATACCCTAGGGAAAATCAGCAAGGAAAAGATCAATGTAATCTTGAATGACTAATCCTGAAACTTCTCCAGAGTTACCCAGAGAGTCAACAGTCATGCTGCTCTTTGTACTTAGTCTGGTGTTTCAGTACCAGTTTAACAGATAAAAAGTGATCAAGGTGCAAGGGACACAGCTTTGAAGTAGTCATATCTGGATCTGAATCTGTGATTCTGTCATCTGGAATAAGTTTCTAACTTCTCCAAGCCTTAGTTTTTTCATCTGTAAAGGGGAGTATTAACTAGAGATGAGGATTAAATGAAAAGTCACTTACTCAGGTCTCTATGTTGTGCTGAGTTCTAGGGAAACAATAGTTAACAAATCAGAACTGGACGCGGTGGCTTATGCCTATAAAATCCCAGCACTTTGGGAGGCCGAGGCGGGCGGATCACCTGAGGTCGGGAGTTCGAGACCAGCCTGACCAACATGGAGAAACCCCGTCTCTACTAAAAATACTAAAATTAGCTGGGCATGGTGGTGCACCCCTGTAATCCCAGCTACTCGGGAGGCTGAGGCAGGATAATCACTTGCACCCGGGAGGTAGAGGTTGCAGTGAGCTGAGATTGCGCCTTTGCACTCCAGCCTGGGCAACAACAGTTGCCTCTGTCCCCTCTGCCCCCCAAAAAAAAAATCAGACATGCTTCCTGCCCTCATGTAGCTTCCATTCCTAGTAGATCAAACAGGAGGAAAAAGTAGCAATTATGAATATGGTAAATAGCTATGAAGAAAACACAAATGACAGACCTATTTTATTTATTATTATTATTATTATTATTATATATATTTTTGAGATGGAGTCTCACTCTGTCGCCCAGGCTGGGGTGCAGTGGCATGGATCTCAGCTCACTGCAAGCTTCACGCCATTCTCCTGCCTCAGCCTCCTGAGTAACTGGGACTACAGGTGCCCGCCACCATGCCAGGGTAATTTTTTGTATTTTTAGTAGAGACGGGATTTCACCGTGTTATCCAGGATGGTCTCGATCTCCTGACCTCGTGATCTGCCCGCCTCAGCCTCCCAAAGTGTTGGGATTATAGGCGTGAGCCATCACGCCCAGCCAACAGAGACCTATCTTAGATATAGTGGTCAGAAGAAGCTCTTCTCAGGTGATACTTAGGCCAAAGTCAGAAGGATAAGGAGCTAGTCATGTGAGGAGTTGAGGGAGAAGCATTCCCAGGAGAGGGAACAGGGTGTGTGAAGGTCCTAAGTGAGAAAGTTTTAGGGCATTTGAAGAACTGAGAGCTGGTTTAACGGTATTATGAACAAAGGGAAGAATGGCATCAGGTGTTGAACAGGAAGTAGGTGGGTGCCAGATCATGGAGGGCTTTATAAATCATAAGAACTCTGGTTTTTCTCTCCTTGCAAATGATGCCATGTGGGGAAGGGACTAGTGAGGGCAGATAAACTCAAGCACACCAGTTGGGGGGCTATTACAGCTGTTCCAGTTAGAAATAATGGTCGGTTTTGGGGGCTGGGGCTGTGGAACGGGAGAGAAGTGGGTCATTTCCAGGAGTAGCTTAGAGACAGAATTGACAAAACTTGCTGTTGGCTTAAACATGTAAAATGAGAGAGCAGGGGGTCGCTGATGTCTGCTTTGGACACATGGGTGCCAGGGAAGATGGAGAGGAATAGGCTTGGTGGTGTTGGGAAGGGAGTGGGAACAGACATGCTATTTTGGACATACAAAATTTGACATGTGAGACATACAAGAGAAGATACCAAATAGACAGACTAGAGCTCAAAGGAGAAATCTGAGCAGGAACTATAAATGTGGGTGTTGTCTGCATTTAAATGAGATTTAAATATGGCCAGTGTCAGCTGGAAGAAATTGCCTGACCAATCAAAATTCCAACATTAAGCGTGGAAACCACACACAAACTATTAATAAGCAGAAATGTTTTATATCTGCATCTAGCAAGAAATAATCGGAAACAGTACTATTTTGTTTTTTGAGACGCAGGGTCTCCCTCTGCCCAGGCTGGAGTGCAGTGGCACTATCAGGGCTTACTGCAGCCTTGAGCTCCCAGCCTCGAGTGATCCACCTCAACCTCCCGAGTAGACTGCAGGTGTGCACCACCACGCCTGGCTACTTTTTGAAATTTCTGTTAGAGATAAGCTCTCTCCGTGCTGCCCAGGATTGTCTCAAACTCCTGGGCCCAAGCGATCCTCCCACCTTGGCCTCCCAAAGTGGTGGGATGACAGGCGTGAGTCACTGCACCCCGCCCAGTATTCTTATTAAGTAAAAACTCCAGATCCCTGAGAGAGTGAAGGGGAAAAGGCTTCAAAAAAAGCAACTTTGTCCCTGGAAACCTGAGATAGTAAAGTAACAGATGGGGGCAGGGACCAGTGTTTATGTATAGTCTTGCAGTTAAATCTATTTCCCTGCCAAAATGAATTTTTTTCCTATCTTTTAAGTATTTGGACAAAATTATAAAGTCATAAATAATCAGAGATCAAAACTCACTGGTTTTAACAAAATGGTGCCTATTGCTTATATGTGCAGGCGGCCTAGTTGTGTCAAACATATTCAGATGTCATGTTCATGTTCTAGACTCTCATCCCACAGTAGGTATCAATGACCCAGTTCAAATCTGTGTAGATCCTGAGTTAGGTGGTCACAATATAGTACCTATCAATAAATGTTCCTGTCAGAAGGTCCAGAGGCTGGCCAGGCGCAGTGACTCACCTGTAATCCCAACGCTCTGGGAGACAGAGGTGGGAGGATCACTTGAGGCCAAGAGTTCAAGAGACCACCCTGGGCAACATAGCGAGTCCCATCTTGGCAAAAAAATTTAAAATAGCTGGGCGTGGTGGCACCTGTCTGTGGTCCCAGCTACTCAGGAGGCTGAGATGAGAGGATTGCTTGAGCCCAGGAGGTCAAGGCTGCAGTGAACTGTGGCTGCACAATTGTACTCCAGCCTGGGTGACAAACCTTGTCTCAAAAAAGAAAAAAAATGTGCTGTATCAGGTGAGAAGTGATTTAGAAAACAAAAACAAAAATTGCTGTGTGGCATCTCTACCCTGTACTTGGCCCCTTATTTAGTATTTACAGCCTTGTTGGCAGAACTATAGCCCATAACCATAATGTAAATAGAAGCAAGTGTTGCAGCCATAGCACAAAGTGGGGCCAGCTAAGCAGCTTCCCCTTGCAGACAGTGAACGCGCCTCATCACTGAATGCCCTCCTCGGCAACAGGAAGAATGGAAGTGCCTCGGCAGAACTCAACAGGCCAAAGCTTCTTATTCCTGAAGTTCTAAGGTCCATGTTCTTTTTTTCTTTAGAGTCTGGGTTTCGCTCTGTTGCACAGACTGGAGGGCAGCAGTGCAATCACAATTCACTGCAGCCTTACTTTCCCGGGCTCAAGCAATCCTCCCTCCTCGGCCTTCCAAGTAGCTAGGACTACAGGCACGTGCCACCTTGCGCAGCTAAGTTTTAAAATTTTTTTAGAGATGGGGTCTTGCTATATTACCCAGGCTGGTCTCGAATTCCTGGCCTCCCAAAATACTGGGATTACAGGCATGAACCACTGCCCTGGCCAAGAAACTTATTTCTGATTCAGCCCATCTGTTTCCACCATCACAGAAAACAGCCAGTGAAGAAATTCAAGCAGGTAAATAAAAATCTGGGGTAGAGAATAAGCACAAGGTTTTTCTCTTCATAAGGCGGGTAAGGCTAATGAGGTCAAATGCATTCCAAAGTTCTCAGTTCAAGTTAGCAAGAAGCAAAAAAACAAATTTTTTTTCTTTTTCTTTTTGAGATATAGTCTTGCTCTGTCGCCCAGGCTGCAGTGCAGTGGCACTATATCGGCTTACTGCAGCCTCTGCCTCCCGGGTTCAAGCAATTTTCCTGCCTCAGCCTCCTGAGCAGCTGCGATTACAGGCGCCCACCACCACGCCTGGCTAATTTTTTGTTGTTGTTGTTATTTTTAGTACAAACGAGTTTTCACCATGTTGGCCAGGCTGGTCTTGAACTCCTGAACCTCAAATGATCCACCGACCTCAACCTCTCAAAGCGCTAGGATTACAGGCATGAGCGACTGCACATGGCCAACATTTGCTTTTAAACAGCAATTGTATGTCTATATAATAAATATATTTTATGTATATTAAAATAATTGCTTTTAAATATATAATTGCACTACACACACACACACACACACACACACAGTTTCTCATGTACCAGTTATTCTCCATTTGCTCCCACCCACCCTATCCCTATCTCAGATTCATTCTCCACCTTTCTCTGCACCCAAGAGGCTGACGTCTGAGAACTCGTCTCTGAGCTCCTCTTACCCTTGCTTCCAACATGGTTTCACTAATAGGACCAGTAGCAGGCATCAGAGAATGGGGGCACAGCGGGGATGGGGCATTTGTCCCTCGCTCTGCTGCAGTGTCAGCTGCACTGCTAGTGGTGGCTGCATCCCTCTGGGATGCCTCTAGGCAGCCCTTCCTGTGCTGCTCCCACTGCCTCCTCTTGAGCCCTCAGGCCCTGGTAGTAGCAGCCTCCTGCAGTGGCCAACACTGCTGTCACCGGCACTCAACATCCTCAGTTTCCCCAGCCCCGCCCACACTCTAAACAGTCCTTTCCTTAGCTTCTCTTCAGGAGTCCCGGAGGAGGGCCAGGACCCTGACTCACACTCCCTAGAAGTAGAACGCACTCCCTCAGTAACTGCAGCGAAGTTCTGCTGTTTTCATCAAGGGGATTCTGACTGCATGGGGCATTCTCGCAGGTCTTTAGCCTTCCAATAAAACATCAGAAAAGCAGGTAATATAATTCAACATTTCATATCAGAAAAGATCAGCTTTCCAACATTTATTCCATTGAATGAGTGCACAGCATTTTCATGAACTACCTCAGGGCTACATCAGTACAAAATAGTTTAAATTAGTAAAATAAAGTAGTTTCAAAGGGAAATCATTGACGACTTCAGGATAAGTGCCACCACCATTTGGGAACAGAGGATAGAAGGTAGCCACGTGGTTATTCCATGATGCAGGAATCAGGCCGGCAGGTGGACTGTCATTGCTGTCTTATAGCAGCTGGCCTCTGCCTTCAGGGTACCACCCTCTCCAGGACACAAATGGGCAGCAGAAAAATGTCACCTTGTTGATGCTCAGCAGCTCATCTATTGGGACGAAACTTCCATCTCGGCCAAGGGAAATACTCTGTTGAGTGACCAGCGGGGCCCCGCCCCCAGCCCTATTTATCTTATCAATATGGTTCAGAGAGGATAAAAAAGGGTGTTCTATGGGATAGAAAGGTGGGAATAAGAAAAAGCTAAGTGGCTGGGCACGGTGGTTCACGCCTGTAATCCCAGCACTTTGAGAGGCTGAGGTGGGCAGATCACAAGGTCAAGAGATCGAGACCATCCTGGCCAAATGGTGAAACTCCATCTCTACTAAAAATACAAAAATTAGCTGGGTGTGGTAGTGCACACCTGTAGTCCCAGCTACTCAGGAGGCTGAGACAAGAGAATCACTTGAATACGGGAGGCGGAGGCTGCAGTGAGCCAAGATGGTTCTGCAGTGAGCCGAGATGGCGCCACTGCACTCCAGCCTGGCGACAAAGCGAGACTCTGTCTCCAAAAAAAAAAAAAAGAAAGAAAGAAAAAGCTAAGCAGATGACCTTATGTGGCAAACGCGGAATCAAATTCTCTATTTGTGGTCCGAGATGCCTTTTCCTGGCCCAGTTTTCTGTCCAAAAGGCTCTTTTAACTTAACTCCAAGTTATACACTATTAACGGGAAGCCCACAGTGGGGCAGGGTGTGATGAGCTGGAAAAGCATGATGTGTGTGTGCGTGTGCCGGGGTGGGCCATGATCAGAGTTTGCACAGGCTGCTGGGAAGAGCCATGGCTGTCTGCTGGGAACCCTGCTGGGGCAAGCAAGCCCTTTGACTCTCCTGCCCATCTCAAGAATATTTCTAAAATGTCTTAACCAGCAAGTTAAAAAAAATTTAACCCTCTTTATATAGATACCCTGGACACCTTTTCTTATGGTTCCTCCAAGATGATAACTTCCATCTGACACTATATTCCTTTAATAACAAAATTTCCCAGAAGGCTCACAAATCATGGTTGGCAGTGCAGCCTTTTCAATACTGGACACATCCCGTGCTAAGGCTCTCTGCAAAGATTTTGTTTACTATCACTGGCAATCGGCCTAAACTTCTCACCCCATGTATCAACCCACCCCGATGTGTACACCAGGTACTATGTGACCCACCTACTACTGGCTAATGATGCACCTTCTAAAAGACCCTTGCACCCTCACTGCACGCTCTGCCACGACAAGTGGCTTGGTGTCACGTACTCCCTGGCACCATCTGGTTCGTGCCAGGTTTAGAGTTCATCGTGTTTGGCTTCCTGGTCTTTGAGTTTAAATTCCTCGGCCGTGACCTTCCCATCTCCATTCCGGTCCTGGTTGGTGAACATATTCTTCACAACCAGCTCAGCATCAAAGCCAGGAGCGAGTTTCCCTTTGCCAGATGCCACCTGGGCGTGAATGTACTCTGAGAACTGGAAAAGAAGGGGACAGGAAAGACCATGAGTTCAGCCACCATGAACGCCAGGTCTGGGGCCAGAAACAGAGCAGTCTGGGGGTGACAGGGCTGGAACTTGAGTCTGGGCTACCAACACAGACAAGATCTTTTTGGCAGCTACATAACCTATGACCTGTGTTTCGTTTTGTTTTTTTCTTTAAATGCAGGTGAAAACCCCTTGTACTAAATAACTCCAAGAGCCCGTATTATTCAGGTAGCCAATACCCAGCAGCCGTCAGAGCTATCCCTTCTCCCCACTTAGTTCCCTACCAAAGGCTGACCCCCACGACCACCCACACACTGTAAGAACATTCTCGGATGCATGCACTCATTCATATGATAAAAACATATGGTCTCCTATGTGCCGAGCACTGTTCTAGATCTTGAAATATATCAATACACAAACAAACACCCTGTGCCTGTAAGGCTTGCATTCTAGTGGAAAGACAGACAATTAGACATGAACATAAAAATAGGTAAATGACACATTAAGTTACAAAGTGAAATGCTCCAGAAAAAAATCAAAAAGCGGAGCTCAGTAAGGATGAGAGAAAGGGATGAAATGTTCAATTCAGTGGTCAGGATAAAACTTTAAGGAGAAGGGAAGATCTGTGCAAAGGCTTGAAAGATGAGAAGGAAAGGGCCGAACAAGTTCTCTGGGGCAGATGTCTCCTGAGCAGAGAGGGCAGCTGGTGCCAGGGCTCAAGGTGGACGCATGCCTGGCTGGTCACAGACAGCACTGGGGGCGGGTGTGGCCGGGTAAAGTGGGCAGAGGGAGACAGCCGGCGAGGAGGTTACAGCGAGCAGAAAGTGCGGGGTCTTCACAGGCTACTGTGAGGCCCTGGAGACAGGGGCCTCGGCAGGTCTGACCCAGCTTCTGTGTGAGAACGGCCACTGTGAGTGCAGGAAGAGCTTCATGAACACCACTGCTGTGATGTGACCCGGGAAAGAGATGACAGACCCCCGGCTAAGATGCTACAAGGTGGAGGTGGTGAGAAGTGTCAGGTTCTGCATGTGCTCTCAAGGTAGAGCTGGAATGATTTCCTGAGGATTATTATGGCCTACGAGAGAAAGAGAGGAGTCAGAGATTACCAAGTGCTCTCGCCTGAGCCACTGGAGGCCAGTGATGCCACTGACTGCGATGGAAAGGCTTTGGGTAAAGCAGGCTCCAGGGGCGGGGTGTGCAGGTGGATAGCAGGGGGTTCCGTAAATGAGGACATCAAGCAGGCAGCTGAACACATGAGTGTGAAATGCAGAGAGAAGCCTGGACTGGAGCTACAAATTCAGACGCCATCAGGATATGGACCCAATAAGACCACCAAGCGAGTGACTTAAAGACGGAGAAAACAACAAACTTAGCCCGGGGTACTCCAACATGAAGAGATCGGGGACAAGAGGCCTGAGAGGGACGTACCAGGGAGGTAGAAGGAACACCATGAAGTGTGGTGTCCTGGAAGCCAGAGAAAGACGCATCCTGTAGCTGTGTTGAAGTAAGAGGAGCGTGAGAGCTGACCACTGGATTCTGCAATACGGAAGACACTGGCCACCCTGGCAAGGCTGGGCTCAGAGGCGTGCAGGGACAAATGTCAGAAAGGAGTGGGTTTAAGAGAAACTAGGAGGAGAGGAATTAGAGGCAAGAAGGACACACAATTCTTTTGAAGTTTTTGCTGGAAAGGAAAGTAATGAGAGAACTAGAAAGACACATCCAGGGAAGGGAAAATAACAGCACATTTGTATGCAAATGACAATGATCCAGAAGTGCTGAAGATGTGGAGAGAGAGAGGAAAAGGCTGGAGGACTTTCAGTAGCAGACGTGGAAGAGGCAGGGAGCTGGAATTCCCCAGGCGTGGAGCAAAACAGACGGTTCTATTGCCCAGCTTCACAAAGAGGTGTGTGGTCCTGGCTCAAACCACTGAGTAGCTGTGTGACCTTGGACAAATCATTTACCTTCTCTGTGCAGTTTCTTCTAAAAAACAGCTGTTGTGAGGGCCGAACCAGAGAATACACTGAAGACACTCAGCACACACAGGCAGGCAGTGAGCACCCAGTAACAAGAACTAAATACACACTGTGTGCCCTGGAATCAAGCCCTGCACCTCTCAGGGACTTGGTTTCTTCAGAGAGGAATGGTGAGCTTCCACAGAGAGGGCGTGTGTAAAAGTGCTTGGCACGTGAGTGTGCTGGCCATCTCACAAGCCCTCCAGCCCACTGGCCTCACCCTGAGAAGGCCTCGCCTTCAGGACCAGCCCCGTGGCCTCACCAGGCTCCCTGAGCTGTTCGGTCTCACCTTCCTACAAAGGCCAGTTAGTTACCTCTTCCAGGAGGACTTCTCCGTTGCCATCCTTGTCAATTTCTTCAAAGAGGTTGGGTGACACCTCACCATTCCATATGAACATGTACCCCTCGGGTAGGCCGGCCACCAGCTCCAGCAACTCAATGTCAAACACCAATACGGCACTGCCAGGCACTTCTCCATCTGTCCAGGTGACAGGAGCGGGAGGTGGTGTCAGCTGGCAGGCAGCAGTCAAACCCATCAACCAGCACCCACCCAACCTCCAGCAGCCTCACTCAGGGTGGGACTTCTGACCAAAGCAAGAAAGCAGAGCAAAGGCTAGTCACTTTCTCACTGTAGGCCCGTTAATGAGTCATGAAATCAGTTTAAAGGGTGGTGACCAGCATTTTGTTATTTTTTAAATTAAGGAATAGAATAGAGGCCAGGCATGATGGCTCATGCCTATAATTCCAGCACTTTGAGAGGCCAACTCAGGCAGATCACTTGAGATTAGGAGTTCAAGACCAGCCTGGCCAACATGGTGAAACCCCATCTCTACTAAAAATACAAAAATTAGCTGGGTGTGGTGGTGGGCACCTGTAGTCTCAGCTACTCAGGAAGCTGAGGCACAAGAATTGCTTGAACCAGGGAGGCAAACACTGCAGTGAGCTGAGATCGTGCCATTGCACTTCAACCTGGGCGACCAAGTGAGACTCCATCTCAAAAAAAAAAAAAAAAAAGAATGGAACAGAATACTTTTTACCTGTAGAAAAGATAGGTATTGGCCGGGCGCGGTGGCTCAAGCCTGTAATCCCAGCACTTTGGGAGGCCGAGATGGGCGGATCACGAGGTCAGGAGATCGAGACCATGCTGGCTAACACGGTGAAACCCCGTCTCTACTAAAAAATACAAAAAATTAGCCGGGCGAGGTGGCGGGCGCCTGTAGTCCCAGCTACTTGGGAGGCTGAGGCAGGAGAATGGCGTGAACCCGGGAGGCGGAGCTTGCAGTGAGCTGAGATCCGGCCACTGCACTCCAGCCTGGGCGACAGAGCGAGACTCCGTCTCAAAAAAAAAAAAAAAAAAAAGAAAAGATAGGTATTGTGTCATGAAACTTGAGCTTCAATTTTATATATAAAACTAAAAGTAATGCTCACTTCAGCAACACATACTAAAATTGGAACCATACAGAGAAGAATTGCATGACCCCCGTGCAAACAGGACATGCAAATTTGTGATGTGTTGATTAAAAAGAAATAAATAAATGTGTATATGTGTAAATTATATGTTATATAGAATACAGATTGGGAAATAAGATGTATTTCTTACTGCATGTCTTGTTGAAAAAAGTTTGAAAGCTGCTTGTAGAGACTACAATACAATGGTAAAACTTTTAAGTAAATCTAACAGCAGAACTTTTAGAATCGGAACCATATGCCCAAAGATGATGATCCAAGATTTGACTGTAAGCACAAATTCAAGAACAGTGTATACAGTATAGGCCCAAAGAAGTTATCAAAGTATGGAATATATAAAGGTAATGTGTATTATTCCAAATTATTATATCTTATCTAGAGTATACGTTATATATAATATGTTATATATTATAATTATTAATAATATATCACAGAAAAAGTCTTAAAGAATATACAAAAATTTTTTTTTTTTCTGAGGTGGAGTCTTGCTCTGTTGCCCAGGATGGAGTGCAGTGGTGCGATCTCTGCTCACTGCAAGCTCTGCCTCCCGGGTTCACACCATTCTCCTGCCTCAGCCTCCCAAGTGGCTGGGATCATAGGTGCCCGTCACCACGCCTGACTAATTTTCTGTACTTTTAGGAGAGACGGGGTTTCACCGTGTTAGTCAGGATGGTCTGGATTTCCTGACCTCGTGATCCGCCCACCTTGGCCTCCCAAAGTGCTGGGATTACAGGCATGAGCCACCGCACCCAGCCAGAATATACAACAATTTTTAAAGGGTTTCTTCTGGGATTGGTAGGAAGAACAAATGTACTTTACAATTCTTTTACAGGAAAAAAATATCAATCCACAGTGCCTATAATTGTTACCAGTTAGCTCTTCCTATCTCCTCCATGTCCGGATATCTGCAGTGTGAAAACACTGAAAAGAAGGGGTTCCTGGGGCCAGGCACGGTGGCTCACACCAGTAATCCCAGTGCTTTGGGAGGCCCAAGCAGGAGAATCGCTTGAGCCCAGGAGTTAAGACCAGCATGGGAAAGATAGTGAGGCTCTGCCTCTAAAAAATAAAAAATTAGCCAGGTGAGGTGGTGCATGCCTGTAGTCCCAGCTACTCGGGAGACTGAGGTGGGAAGATTGCTTGAGCCCAGGAGTTCAAGGCTGCAGTTAGCCGTGATGGTGCCACTGCACTCCAGCCTGGGTGATAGAGAGAGACCCTGTCTCTGAAACAAACAAACAAACAAAAAGAGTTATTGAATCCCCATGTGGAGGACACACTGTGGCTGAAATGATGGAGTAAAACATAACGACTGTGAGGATGAGGGAAAGCCAGTATTTCCAGCACTTGCAACTAATCTCTCCCAAAAGAAACTGTCTTGGACAGCCTACAGGCTCAGAAGTGAAAAGCAACGGCCTACAGCATTCCACCTGTCCCAGGAAACAGTTCCAGAAGGATGTGCTCAGTCTGACCCCAGAGAAACCTCCCAGGCAGCTCCCCCCAGGGACACCTCCCACACATGGGTCTGAAGATCCAAGATCCAAGATTTATTTCACGCAAACTGGTTCTTTCTCAAGAGGGTAATGGAGCATTGACGTGGCTCACTGAATTCACAGGGGTCTCTAAACAAAAATGCTAAATCATTTTTTAAAAATAGAAACCACACACTCTTTGGGTATTACATGTAAGAAGCATGCTGTGATTCTAACTATGGCACCCCAAAAAGCACAAAATTCCGATAGTAAGCGGGCCCCAAACACCCTTGAATACTGTTGCTCACTCACCCACGCCAGCTTCCCCATAGCCCAAGTGGGGCGGAATGATCACGGTCCGTTTCTCGCCAACGCACATCTCTCTGAGACCCATGTCCATTCCCAACACAACTTGCCCAGATCCCAGAACGATATTGTAAGTTTTGCCTAAATTCCACCTAAAATGAAACAGAAGAGCCTCATGTTAGGTCACCATCCCGCTGGCACTGACAGTGTTCCCATGAGAAGAACACATCATTGCCAGGATATTTCTACCAAAGATATAAAAATCCCTATCTAATCACGGGGAAACATCAGACAAACACAAATCGGGGCACATGCTGAAAAATGTCTGGCTGTCATCTTCAAAACTGTCAAGGCCATGAAAATCCAGGCAAGACTGTGGAAGTTCCAGAGTGGACAAGCATAGTGGAATGAGGTCCTTTTTTCTTGAGCCCAGGAGGTGGAGGCTGCAGTGAGCCAAGATCGCGCCCCTGCACTCCAGCCTGGGTGACAGAGTGAGACTGTCTCAAAAACAAAAACAAAACAAAAAACCCTGGGTTTTGGATTTAGCAAGAGCTAAATTTAGCAAGAGCTAAACCTGAGCTGGATTCCTGGTTCTGCCACTTAATTTGACCCTGAGAAATGTAATCTCTCAGTTACTTTATCTATGAAACGGAGACAACAAATATAGCTATCTCACAGGGATGTTTCAAATCACAAATAACATGTTACGCTTGGCACAGTGGAGAGGAAGTACAAAGGGCTCAATAAATGTTTGGCCTTGAGGTGTAAAGTGCTTATGTCTGTAACAGTCCAAGACTGGAAAAAAAAAAAAAAAAAAAAAAAGACCACCAAGAGTTTAATTATCCTTGATGGCCATGGACCTCGGGAAGCCAGTTAAAAAAAAGTTTGCTCTATCACTTCAGTCACTACTAAAAATAAATCTACTCCAAAATCTATGCCATTCCTATCACTTCCTAAAGGCAAACAGCGTGTATGTTCTTTACTCCAAGGAGAAAAGATCCCTGACCCCCTTGATGCCTATGAGCAGCTGGTGACAACATGGACGGGTGCCCCTTTGGGTCACATCCTCTTCTCAGGCTTCCCGGCCTCCCCTGGGCCCAGGGCAGCTGCTTCTTTCCCTTCTCCAGCTGATTACCAGCAAACCAAGACAGGGTTTGTGTTTTCCCACCTGGGAGGAACCCGAAACAAAGCCAACTCCGGTGAGGGATGCCTTGTGGGAGGGAGCCAACTCCCACTGCCTGCTTTTCTCTGGGGCTACTCCAGTTGCAAAGTCTTACGACAGAATATTCCAGAACTCACTTAGTCATCCAGGAATGCATGTTTCTTCTTCCTCCTTGAGGCCAGTTTAAACACGCACGCATAAGAAAATCCTCCAAGCAAACAATTTGTTGTCATGTATCATCTCTGAACACACCACTCATTCTTTTTCCAAGGGTCCTGTGATTTTCTTTTTTTCTCTTTTGGGCAGTGTTTCTCTCAAACACCGTCCTCACTCCCGCTGCGTGCTTCCTGGCCCCATCCACCGCAGGCCTGCAGCTTCCTGCCTGCTTCACCCTCCCCGGCTCACTCCTATTCCCCTACTCCCCTCCTCCCCTCTAGGTAGCAGCTGCTGCCTCAGTCCTGATGAATGGGACCCAGCCCACACAGGGCTCCAGCTGGGATCAGATAGGCAGGTGCCGGCCAAGCTTTCCATTAGCCCACTATTCTGAAGCTCACACCAGGAAGACACCAGCAGGGACGCCAGCCGCTACTCTTCCGCTGCAGCTTTACATGTAATACAGAGGCTCTCAGAGTACAAAATGCACTTCCTGATAAGGAGCCCTGGCTCATGTGGCTCCCGAGTGCTCTGCCAGGATATTATGAGTCCTCCAAACACAAGCAGGAGGCAGGGAGACCGACTCTCCCTGCCCCGCGTGAGAAGCAGATCCTGGACCCTCCCGAGAAGGAATTCCTTTGTTCATTCCCCACGCCCACTTCCCCTTTCCTCAGCCTCAGAATCAGAGGACAGGAATATGAACATCAGCAGGAGCAGTGACAGCAGCCACGGACCTTACAGACCCTTCTAACCTCATGGACCATTTTCACTCTTAGGAGCTCACTTGATTTAAAAGCACTGCAAGCCATGCCCCTTCCCTGCGGCCCTGCCTCCCGCTAGCTTTCAATAACCAACGGTTGGGATTTCTTTACAAGGTCTATTGTAAGCCAGGTCCCTGTAAATCTGGGCCCTGGAAGCTATGCACATATTTCACTGATTCTAAAATGCATATTTTTTCACAGTGTAACCTCTCTATAATTAGGATACATTTTATGACTGACAGTATGTCATCCGTCAGCGTTTTAACTTGGTCAGAGATACACGAAATGTTTCCATCACACTCTTTAGAGTTGATGAAATACATTAAATGCATTCGCATACAGGATCCCGCAGTCCCAGAGGGAGAACTCTGAGTATATCCGTAGGGTCTTTTCTTTTTCTTTCCTTTTGGAGACAGAGTCTCACTCTGTCCCTCAGGCTGGAGTGCAGCGGCGCAATCTCGGCTCACTACAACCTCTACATCCCAGATTCAAGCGATTCTCCTGCCGCCTCTTGAGTAGCTGGGATTACAGGTACGTGCCACCATGCCCAGCTAATTTTTGTATTTTTAGTACAGGGTTTCACCATGTTGGCCAGGCTGGTCAAACTTCACAGCCACAGAGTCACCCAAAGCTAGAAGGCAGAGGGACAGGTGGAAGGAAGAGAGGACCCTGCACATCCAGAATCAATGCAGTAGCACGTACCTGCTTATGCAAAGCTTTTTTCCCCCAAAGACCAAACTTAGGAAACTAAGTCAGGCTCAGTACAAAAATGGATATATAAAAATTGCTGAAATTAGTCGGGCTTGGTGACTCACACCTGTAATCCCAAATCTTTGGATGGCTGAGGCGAGAGGATCTCTTGAGTCCAGAAGCTTAAGGTTAAAGTACGCCCTGATTTCGCCACTGCTCACAGAGCAAGACCCTGTCTCTAAAAAAATTTTTTTAATGCTGAAAATGTTTCTTTCCCAAAGAAGAGAATATAATATTAACTTACAGATACATCTGAAGATTCAGGTTCACAAGGCGCAAAGCTCCTTCTCATGCCTGACACTAGTTTATGCTGTTGGTTCCTATTTAACATATTCTCAGATTTATCTCAATCAAAGAACATTTATACAATGCTGCTTTGGTTCTATGCTCTGGCCAAGGTGTCGGGCATAAAAATGTAAATAAATACATTGGGTGTCCCTAAGGTATTTACACCAGCAACAGAGATAGAAACAAAACTAAAAGACAGGTAATGCATGAAGTGTTATGAGACTACAGAAGCAAAAGCAATTGATTCTTCTAGGAATTAAGGAAAGATTTTGAGAAAAAATATAACATTTAAGCCAGGGCAGAAGTTGGCCAGAAAAAGGAAGAAGAACAGTAACAACCTGCACTACTGCACATGGCAGCCCTGGAAGGTGGAAGATGGGCCCCAGTGGAAGAGACTGGTGAGGCAGAACGGAGCTGACAGAGAGCCTTATGTGCCAGACTCCAGAGTCTGGCCTTTATCTGTGCATCAATTTCTTTTTCTTTTTTTTTTTTTTTTTTGAGATGGAGTCTTGCTCTGTCGCCAGGCTGGAGTGTAGTGACACGATCTCGGCTCACTGCAACCTCCGCCTCCCGGGGTTCAAGTGATTCTCCTGCCTCAGCCTCCTGAGTAGCTGGGATTACAGGTGCCCGCCACAATGCCCAGCTAATTTTTATATATTTAGTAGAGATGGGGTTTCACTAAGTTGGCCAGGATGGTCTGGATCTCTTGACCTCATGATCCGCCCACCTCGGCCTGCCAAATTGCTAGGATTACAGGCATGAGCCACCGCGCCCAGCCTGTGAGTCGATTTTTAAAGAAAGCAGTTCGGCTGGGCATGATGGCTCAAACCTGTAACTCCAGCACTTTGGGAGGCCAAGACAGGAGGATCATTTGAGGTCAGGAGTTCAAGACCAGACTGGGAAACACAGTGAGACCCCCCCAACCCATCTCTAAAAAAAAAATTAAAAAATTAGCCTGGGCCAGGTGCAGTGACTCACACCTGTAATACTACCACTTTGGGAGACTGAGGCAGGAGGATCACCTGAACCCAGGAGTTTGAGACCAGCCAGGGCAACATGGTAAAACCTCCTCCCTGCTAAAAATTAAACAAAATTAGTCAAGTATAGTGGTGCATGCCTGTAATCCCAGCTACATGGAAGGCTGAGGCATGAAGATCGCTTGACCCCAGGAGATAGACGTTGCAATGAGCTATGATCATGCCACTGCACTCCAGCCTGGGCAACAGAGCAAGACTCTGTCTCAAAAAATAAAAATTAGCCAGGTGTGGTGGCACATGCCTATGGTCTCATCTACTCGGGAGGCTGAAGTGAGAGGATTGCTTGAGTCCAGGAGGTCGAGGCAGCAGTGAGCTATGGTCACTTCCCTCATTCCATTCTGGGTGACAGAGTGAGACCCTGCAAGAAAGAAAAGAAAGAGAAAAGAGAAGAGAAGAAAAGAGGAGAGGAGAGGAGAGAGGAGGCTGGGCACAGTGGCTCACACCTGTAATCCCAGCAATTTGGGAGGCCGAGGTGGGTGGATCACCTGAGGTCAGGAGTTCGAGACCAGCCTGGCCAACGTGGTAAAACCTCATCTCTACTAAAAATATAAAAAATCAGCTGGGTGTGGTGGTGCGCACCTGTAGTCCCAGCTACTCGGCAGGCCGAGGCACGAGAATTGCTTGAACCCAGGAGGCGGAGGTTGCAGTGAGTCAAGATCATGCCACTGTATTTTAGCCTGGGTGACAGAGTGGGACACCATTCCCCCACCCAAAAAAAAAAAAAAAGAAAAGGAGAGAGAGCGAGAAAGAGAGAAAGAGAAAGGGAGGGAGGGAGGGAGGGAGGGAGGAAGGAAGGAAGGAAGGAAGGAAGGAAGGAAGGAAGGAAGGAAGGAAGGGAGGGAGGGAGGGAGGGAGGGAGGGAGGGAGGGAAGGAGACGGGAAGAAAGAAAAGAAAGGAAGAAAGAAAGCGAGGGAAAGAAAAGAGAGAAAAGGAAGGAAGGGAGGGAGGGAGGCAGGGAGGAAGGAAGGGAGGAAGGAAGGGAGGAAGGAAGGGAGGGAGGGAGTTGGGCACGGTGACTCACGCCTGTAATCCTAGCACTTTGGGAAGCTGAGGAGGGTGGATCACTTGAGGCCAGAAGTTCAAGACCAGCTTAGCTAACATAGTGAAACCCCATCTCTACTAAAAATACAAAAATTAGGCAGGTATGGTGGTGCATGTCTGTAATCCCAGCTACTTGGGAGGCTGAGGCGGGAGGATCACTTGAACCTGGAAGGCAGAGGTTGCAGTGAGCTGAGATAGTGCCACTGCACTCCAGCCTGGGTGAGAGAGTGAGACTCTGTCTCAAAAAGAAAAAAAGAAAAGAGAAGAGAAGAAAAGAGAAGAGAAAAAGAAAGAGAGAGAGAGAGAGAGAAGGAAAGAAAGAAAGAAAGAAAGAAAGAAAGAAAGAAAGAAAGAAAGAAAGAAAGAAAGAAAGAAAGAAAGAAAGAAAGAAAGAAAGAAGGAAAGAAAGAAAGAAAGAAAAAAGAAAGAAGGAAGGAAGGAAGGAAGGAAGGAAGGAAGGAAGGAAGGAAGGAAGGAAGGAAGGAAGGAAGGAAGGAAGGAAAGAAGGAAAGAAAGAGAGAGAAAGAAAAGACAGGAAAGTAGAGGAAGGGAGGGAGGGAGGAAGGGAGGGAGGGAAGGAGGGAGGGAGGGAGGGAGGGAGGGAGGAAGGAAGGAAGGAAGGAAGGAAGGAAGGAAGGAAGGAAGGAAGGAAGGAAGGAAGGAAAGAAGGAAGGAAGGGACCGGGCGCAGTGGCTCAAGCCTGTAATCCCAGCACTTTGGGAGGCCGAGACGGGCGGATCACGAGGTCAGGAGATCGAGACCATCCTGGCTAACACGGTGAAACACCGTCTCTACTAAAGAATACAAAAAAAACTAGTCGGGCAAGGTGGCGGGCGCCTGTAGTCCTAGCTACTCGGGAGGCTGAGGCAGGAGAATGGCGTAAACCCGGGAGGCGGAGCTTGCAGTGAGCTGAGATCCGGCCACTGCACTCCAGCCTGGGCAACAGAGCCAGACTCCGTCTCAAAAACAAAAAAAGAAAAAAAAAAAAAAAAAAAAAAGAAGGAAGGAAGGAAAGACAGCAGTTATATGATGAGATCTGCTTGTCAGAAAGACAATTTCATGGGGTGAAAAATGACCTGGAGCAGGGCAAGACCATGAATCGGAAACTTAACATAATGCACCTGAGCAGTGACACAGGCGCAAGCTATGCAGTGGGGCGGCATGGAGATAAAAGCTCTCAACCAGCATCTACCCACGAGAGGAGGATGGTGGGAGCACGCAACTGTCACCCTCCAGGCTCACTCCCACAACATTCTGGTTGCCCTTACGTGGAGTCCAGCAGGGTCCCATCCAGAAGTGAGGCATTGTAGTGATATTTTAGGTAATCTCCCTTCTTACTCAGCACTGAGCAGTCGGGGGGTTTGTAGTGGGAGGTGATGCTGATGGAGTCCGAAGGGTTGTGGAAGTCGATCACATGGATGTCAAACACCAGCACAGCCGAGCCGGGGATATTCCCTAAAGGACAGACACGGGGAATTAATGAATGACCCCTGCAGGCTGCAGCACATGGGCCTCCCTAGTATCACCAGGTATGTCCTCAAGGCCCCTCCAAGTGAGGAAAACGGGCACCCAGATACGAAACCCTAGGAGGATTCCAAGACTGATGCTGAAAGGGCCATTAGATGTAACCTCATCCTCATTTTACAGGTCGATAAATGGAGGCACAGATTTGCCCTGGGTCCCACAGCCCATAATGAGCACAGTTTGGACTAAAATTCAAGACTATGGACTATTGCCCCATGGCATCATTCAGCCTGAAAGACAAGTGGCTAAGTTGATCACAAATGAGGAAACTCAAGCCCAGCCAAATTAACACTTGCCCCTCGCCCACCGGAAGTAAGAAGTGGGGTGAGGAAATCAGCAGCAGAGTGAAATCACTCCAATGTCCGACCACTGCTCAAGAAAAGCATAACATAAACTTCGTAAAGAAAAAGACACCTGTCCCTCATGATTGTACCCCTAACAGTCACAGGTGCTTTTAGAATACATCCTATTTGTTCTATACTAAATTATTAATTAACTTTTCCATAATTTCCACTTTTGAAGACAGTAGCTCACATCTGAATAATGTTTTACAGTTTGCCAAAGTATTTTTCACCTACATTTTCCCTTTAAGTCCCTGCAGCAACCTTGCGGGGTAGGCATGGCCATAACACCAGGAATGTAACGACAGCTTTCCAGGAGTGTGGGGGACACTTAAACATATGCATCATTTGTAATACGCCCCCCAGCCCAAATCATTTCAGAGAAGTTTAAATGTAAAATATTTTTAAATCATGTTACCTAGAGTGAAGGACATATTTTATTATCATCAGCATTTTACATATAAGAAAACCAACTCAGGTTAGGTATGGTGGTGGTTCATGCCTGTAATCTCAACTCTGGGAGTCCAAGGTGGGAGGATCACTTGAGGCCAGGGGTTCGAGACCAGCCTGGGCAACACAGCCAAATGTCTCTACAAAAAAATTAGCTGGGCGTGGTGGTGAGCACTTGTAGTCCCAGATACTCAGGAGACTGAAGCAGGAGGATTGCTTGGGGCCAGGAGGTCAAGGCTACAGTGAGCTAGGATTGCACCACTGTACTCTAGCCTTGGCAACAGAGTGAGACTGTGTCCTCATAAAAGAAGAAAGAAAGAAAACAAAAACTCAGACATGATGTTACTTATTCAAGAGAATAACACAGCTAATGACAAAATTCAGATAGAGATATACAAACACCAACAGCCCCTCCTCACCTCCCGTCCCTTTTCTGTGTCATAACACCAGGTTTCTTGATTGGTCTCTCTCCTATCTCTCTCTTTAATAGAAACACACTCATGCTCATATAGGCGTTTATTGAGTACCAGGCACTCTTCTAAATTAAACATGTATTGTTTAATTCTCATGAAAATCCTGAGAACACTGAGGTACAAATTTTGGGGCTGGCCAAAGGTAAAGGTAATAATTTGAGAAGGGTGTGCTTTATAGCAGAACACAGGTGCCTGCTACTCACTCCTAACAGGGGCTGCTGGTGTGGGTGGAGTGGGGTGCAGGCTCCTTCCCACAGGAACCAGGAAATACAGCCTGCCATTGGCCAGAAGGCTGCTCAGAGCCAGGGCCACGGACGGCTCTGCGTGGGAAGCTAACATACGTGGACAGGGTGGGTGTCTGCAGAGGCAGATCTATGGTTTCTCAACCTTGGCAACCCATTAAAATCAGCTGGGAATGAACCCGAAAACACTATGCTAAGTGAAAGAAGCCAGACACAAAAGGCTGGCTTCTTTGCCAGCACTGGGGGAGCGGGTGGATGGGAAGAGGGTACGGAGAGTGACCACTAATGGTTATGGGTTAGTTTTTGGAGTGATGAAAATGTGCTGGAATTAGGTAGAGGTAATAGCTGTTACCTGGTTAATATACTAAAAACAACTAAATTGTAAACTTTAACATGATTACTTTTATAGTATGTGAATTATATTTCAATAAAACATTAAATAAAAATATCTCTCTTGGGTATATACACAAAGGAATTGAAACTAGAGATGCGAACAGATATTTGTACACTCATATTCACAGAAGCATTAAGCATTATTCACAATAGACAAAAAGTAGAAACAGCCCAAGTATTCACCACCAGAGGAATTGATCAACAAAATATAGTATATACATCCAATGGAATATTCATTCAGCAATAAAAAGGAATGAAATTTATTAGCCAGAAAAGAGGAATTAATTTTTTTTTTTTTTTTTTTTTTTGAGATGGAGTCTTGCTCTGTCATCCAGGCTGGAGGGCAGTGGCGTGATCTCAGCTCACTGCAACCTCCGTCCCCCGGGTTTAAGCAATTCCCCTGCCTCAGCTGATATTACAGACGTGCCACCACACCTGGCTAATTTTTGTGTTTTTAGTAGAGACAGGGTTTCACCATGTTGGCCAGGCTGATCTTGAACTCCTGACTTCAGGTGATCCACCTGCTTCAGCCTCGCAAAGTGCTGGGATTACAGGCATGGGCCACTGTGCCCAGCTTGAAATTTTGATAAATGCTAAAATATAAATAGACCTTGAAAACATTATGCTAAGTAAAATAAGACAGACACAGAAAGAGAAATATTGTATGATTCCACTTAAGTGAGGCACTTAGAATAGGCAAATTGGTAGAGACAGAAAGAAAGGTGGTTGTCAGAGGTTGCGGGGAGGGAGGAATCGGGAGTTATTGTGTAATGGGTTTATGTTGGGGATGATAAAAGACTTTTGAGTGTAGATGGTAGTAATGGTTATACAACATTGTGAATATATTTGATGCCACTAAACTGTACACTTAAAATGGTAAAGATGTGGAGTATATTTTACCACAGATTTTAAAAACTTCTAACACTGAGCTAAGCAGTCACCAAATTTTGTCAATTCAAATATAATCTCCCCTCCAAGATGCATTCGGGTGCAGGGCCTTCTCCAGGGCAAAAAGGCATGCATCTGGAACCACCCACATCCCTGGGATCTGATGTCAGCAGTCAAATGAACTCAGTCTCTCAGGCCCCAAGGATTCCAGGCACAAGAATTCCAACCAGTGTAGAGGTCGATACACACCCAATCAAGGAACCATGTAGCATCAGGTGGGTATGTCAGCTGCTAGGAAGTGAACATGAGTCAGTCTACCAGGTGCCTGATAACCTCTGAGGCACACACATTATTGAGGGCGTCAACAAGGAAACACTCTCTGTGTGCGTGGGAAGTTTTGTTTGTGTTTCTCTCTGCAGAATCCCTAACACCATGAGCAGGGCCTGGTCATGAAGAAACTCAATAAATCTTTGATGGATGGATAGATGGAGCTTCTCGGCCTGCAAAAACGAAGATCAGAACCTTGAACCATAGACCCCACCTACCCCAGGGAGCACCAAGGCCTCGAACCTCTATCCCTCTATCTTGGTCTGACTTCCACAAAGCTATTTGTAGATTAAGTATAGAAATGAGTGCTGACCAGCAAACAGGCAGTGATAGTCCAGCGTGGCCCCAACACCAGCCTCCTCTCTGTATAAACCCTTAACCAGCGCAGAAGTCATCATTCTGTTCTCACCATGAGGATGCCTCCCTCAGAAGAGACACAGATGACAAAAACTTAAAGCAGCCAACAGCCCACCCAAGAAACTCTGTAGCGCCTGCTGGGGGTGGGTTTCCCCTGCGGGGGGTGGGTTTCCTCTGCGGGCGGGGGTTTCCTCTGCGGGGGGGGGGTTCCTCTGCAGGAGGTGGGTTTCCTCTGCGGGGGGTGGGTTTCCCCTGCGGGGGTGGGTTTCCCCTGCGGGGGGTGGGTTTCCTCTGTGGGGTGGGTTTCCTCTGCAGGAGGTGGGTTTCCTCTGCGGGGGGTGGGTTTCCTCTGCGGGGGGTGGGTTTCCTCTGCGGGGGGTGGGTTTCCCCTGCGGGGGGTGGGTTTCCTCCACGGGGGTGGGTTTCTTCTGAGGGGAGTGGGTTTCCCCTGCGGGGGGTGGGTTTCCTCTGCGGAAGGTGGGTTTCCTCTGAGCGGGTGGGTTTCCTCTGAGAGCTCTGGGACTTCTGGTTTGAGGTCTCGGTTCTCCACATGTAGGTATCAACAAGTCACTACCTAATGGGGACTCATTCTTTCTGTCTGTCTAGGACACACACGGGTCAGAGAGCCCTGGGTCCAATTCCAGCTCCATCATGGATTAGCGATTGTGGCCTTGGACACATGGGTGGAACTCTCTGGGCCTCATTATCTTTCTAAACAATGAGGGTAATGATGCCTCCGAAGACTGTTTCCAGGTTTGAATGAGTTCATGTGCAAGAAGTCCCAGACACACTGTGGGTAAAAATGTCATTTATTAACTTTCCCCTCTTTCCTAAAAGGGTGTTCAAAAGGTAATCTGGAAGTTGAGGAACAGCAAGCTATCGATGAAGTGAAGCTGACACAACCTCGCAGGCAGAATCCATTCCCCACTTTGAGGCTGCAAACCCATCCAAATGCCCGAATTTCAGGGCTGACCCAGGGAACAAAGCAGATGGCAGAAAGATCCAGAACCTCTCCCAGGAGGCCTACCCTTTCCCCTCCACCAATCTTGCAGGGGAAAATGGCTGGGACAGAATGAAATGCTGATAGAGGCTGAGAGCACAGGGACAGCCCACAATTCATTCCTCCCACAAATATTTGCCAAACATTCACAATGTGCCTGGCCCCGTGGTATGCAGTGAAGCAGCCACTGAGAAGACAGTTTCTGCATCCTGACCCCCCTCGGCTCAGCCCCTCAGGGATCAGCACGGGCTCCTATGTAACCCCCACAAAGGGATCAGCACGGGCTCCTATGTAACCCCCACAAAGGGATCAGCACGGGCTCCTATGTAACCCCCACAAAGGGATCAGCACGGGCTCCGATGTAACCCCCACAAAGGGATCAGCACGGGCTCCTATGTAACCCCCACAAAGAGGCCAAGGGTGCTGATCAGGAGAGGACAGAGGCAGACTCCACTCAAGAGCGCTTGGGGTTGATACCTCAGGGTCACTCAGGGTGCCCTCCTCCCACAGCAACGTGACTCAGGATGATGCAGTCTCATTGCGCAGAAAATTTATGAGCCTTCGGCTGCTTCCCAGAGGCTTATATAATTCTTTGCAGAGCTCTGTCTCATACTTGATAGAAAGCCAAGAGGAAAAAAAGTAATTTAAGCAAATGTTTTCCATCAATGCATTCTTTTTAAAGAAAGGAAAGATTAGTCCTCAGGCCATAACGAAACAAGAACACTCAGAAAGTATTTATCTGTTTCTGTTTATATTTGACTAGAAGTAGAAATCTACACAATAAAAAGCAATAGAGCATCAAGACACTAGACAAGCAGGACGTGTGAAGAAAGGCCTGTCGAATGGATCTTAAGCTGTGATCTGTTGTGGTTTAATCAATCAGAAATTTAAGTCAGGGAGAAAAAAATATTTCTCCATGGTACAACCTACTTTCCAACCAACTTGACATTTCTTGGATCCTCTGGGATGAACACTACTGGGAAAACTCTCAAGATCCATATGATGTATCAACAAAAAACAGAACAGAACTAGCAAAAAAAATGTACAGCCAACAAGGCCAGCCTCCATCAGCAAAAGAATACGAAAACAAAAGAAATACTCCATCAACTGTTCCTGAGTGAAGGAGCAGCCATTAAAATACATAGCATAGAAAGTTGTTCACAACATTATCTGTTGTTCACCACAAATTGGGTGAAGAGAGAAATCACAAAGTAATACGCATAGACAATCCCGTGTTTGTCCGTATTGATTAGTGTAGGTGGGCATTTTTTTTTTAAATCTATACATACACTCAAAGGTATAGAAGGACGTTCACTTCATGGCTGCATTTGTTTCCTACTGTGGCTGCAGCTAATTACCACAAACTTGTTGGCTTAAAACAACGCAAACGGATTCCCCTAATTCTGGAAGGCAGAAGCATAAATTCAAGGTATTGTTAGGGATGTGTTCCTTTTGGAGGCTGCCGGGGAGAATTTGTTTCCTACCTTTTCCAGCCTCTTGGGGCCACCTGCATTCCCTGACAGGGTCCTCCTTCTGTATCTTCTAAGTCAGCAGTTTAGCACTTTTTCCCCGGTCTGACCGCCTGCCTCCCTTTTACAAGGACTGTTGCAAGTATTGTGAGGCCACCTGGATAATCCAGGATACTATTCCCATCTCAAGATCCTTAATCAAATCTGTAAAGTCCCTTTTAATAGGGTAACAGGAGGCTAGGCATGGTGGCTCACACCTGTCATCCCACACTTGGGAAGGCCAAGGTGGGAGAATTGCTTGAGCTCAGGAGTTCCAGACAAGCCTGGGAAACATAGTGAGACCATGTCTGTCTTCACAAAAAAAAACAAAAAAAAAATTGTTTTTGAATTAGCTGTGCATGGTAGCACACACAGGTAGTCCTAGCTACTCAGGAGGCTGATGCAGGAGGATCACTTTAACACAGAAGCTGAAGGCTGCAGTGAGTTAGGATCTTACCTTACCACTGCACTCCAGCCTGGGCAACAGAACAAGACTTTGTTGCAAAACAAAATAAATAAATAAAGTAAGGTAACACACTCACAGGTTCTGGGGATTAGAACATAGATACTTTGAGGGGCTGAATATTCTGCCTACCAGATTAAGATTAACAATATTTATTTCTGGCAGGGCATGGCGCTCACATCTATAATCCCAGCACTTTGGGAAGCCAAGGCGGGCAGATCACTTGAGGCCAGGAGTTTGAGACTAGCCTGGCCAACATAGTGAAACCCCATCTCTACTGAAAATTTTAAAAAACATTAGCCAGGCGTGGTGGCACATGCCTGTAGTCCCAGCTACTTGGGAGGCTAAGTCACAAGACTCACCTGAACCCAGGAGGCAGAGGTTGCAGTGAGCCGAGATCGTGCCACTGTACTCCAGCCTGGGTGACAGAATGAGACTCTATCTCAAAAAAAAAAAAAAAAAAAAAAGTAAAAAAGAAAAACAAGGGAAAAAAATATTTATTTCTGGGTGGCAGGATTTCTTTGCTTATCTGTATTTTCTTTTTCTAAAGTCAACATGTATGATTTGTGTAACTTTTAAAAAGAAGTGAGGTATGAGGGTGACAAAAATGTTCTAAAACAGGATTATAATGATAGTTGCATAACCCACTAAATTTTCTAAAAATCATTAAATTGTATACTTAAATGGGTGAATTTTATAACATATAAAAGAAAAACCAAAGAGGGGCTTTTGCACTTACTTTCAAATGGTTCAGCCCAAAATAAATAAATAAATAAATATAAAAAGATCAAATATAGCAAAATGTTAACAACTGGCAAAACAAAGTGGAATTCACTATAAAGTGCTTGCGACTTTGGTGTAGGATTTAACATTTTCAAAAGGTAAAGGAAAATGGGCAGAGAAACAAGGAGAAAGAACAGGACAACTCTAGAAACTAAATCTATTTGGGCATTCCAGTCTTGGGCTGGACTTTAGCTTCAATATTTTGGCTCTCAAGAAGCTGTGTACAGGGTGTGGTGGTGCGTGCCTGTAGTGCCAGCTACTCCGAAGGTTGAGGCAAGAGGATCACTTGAGGCCAAGAGTTCCAGGCCATAGTACGCAATGATCACATACTACACTTTCCAGTCTGGGCGACAGAGGGAGACCCCATCTCAAAAAAAAAAGAAGAAAAAGAAAAAGAAGCCCTGTTCCAAGCAATGTGGAAGCAGCCACAGCTAGTGAGGAAGGCAGGTGATGCTGATGCTCACCTCTTCCTTCCTCTCCATACCCCAGGTGAGGAGGGACCACAATCCTTCGCTTCTCTCCAATGCAAACACCAAGTAGACCTTCATCCATCCCAGGAATCACGTAGCCCTGCCCAATGTACGTGTCAAACGTGCGGTTCCGAGAGTAGCTAGAAAAGAAGAAAGGAAAGAAAGAGGTCATTCATAAGGGCCTCCACAGCAGCTGTGCAAATTAGTTGGGACAGAGATGCAAAAGCACACAGAGGCCTCCAGACTCCAGAACAGCGTAAACCATAGCATCTGAGGACACAGCCAAGAAACACGCTCCCCTGGAAGGGTAAATAGGAACCCCTACAGAGCATGTGAACAGCCACCTGTAGAGACACACTGTGCAGCCCTCTGGTTTAGTCAGGTTATGAATGCAGTGTGGGTTATGAGAAGCACCACACAGAAATGGAGCTAATGTAAATTGAACAGTATGCTTTCTTTTTCTGAGGCAAAGTCTCACTCTGTCACCCAGGCTGGTGTGCAGTGGCACCATCACAGACAGCTCACTGCAGCCTCAACCTCCCAGGCTCAAGCAATCCTCCCACCTCAGCCTCCCAAGTAGCTGGGACCAGAAGCACGTGCTACCATGCCTAGCTAATAAAATATACATATATTTTTTGTAGAGATGGAGTCCCACTATGTCGCTCAGGCTGGTCCTGAGCTCCTGGATCAAGTGATCCTCCTGCCTCGGCCTCCCAAAGTACTGGGTTGACAGGCATGAGCCACCATGCCCAGCCTGTATACTTGATAACCATGTCAAGTTAATGAAAACAATCAAGCTCTCAACCAGCCTGGGCAACATGGCAAAACTCTGTTACTACAAAATTACAAAAATTAGCTGGGTGTGGTGGCACACACCAATAGTCCCAGCTACTCAGGAGGCTGAAGTCAGAGGACTGCCTGAGCCGGAGAGGTTGAGGTTACAGTGAGCCAAGATCACAACACTGCACTCCAGCCTGGGTGACAGAGTGGGACCCTGTCTTGAAAACAAAAAACAAAACAGAAAACAGAATCGAACATGGCCCTTATCAGAAACTACAAATGTGTCACAGGGACAACGTCTCCAATATCTAAAGAGAAGATATCTGCACATGAGGGACATGAGTATTCTGTTTTTATTTTTTAATTACTTTTTTTTTTTTTTTTTGAGACAGGATCTTGCTCTGTCTCCCAGGCTGCAGTGAAGTGGTCTAGTCTCAGCTCACTGCAGCCTCAACCTCCTGGACTCAACTGATCCTCCCACCTCAGCCCCTCAAGTGGCTGGGGCTATAGCGTGCAATACTGTGCCTGGCTCATTTTTGTATTTTTAGTAGAGACTGGGTTTCACCACGTTGCCCAGGTTGGTCTCAAACTCCTGGGCTCCAGCGAACTGCCTGCCCTAGCCTCCCAAAGTGCTGAGCCACAGCACCCAGCCTGACATGAAGATTCCGGTCGCCAGCAAAGCAGCATACACACTGAGAGTAATGAATTCCGCAGTCTCTACCACAGCCCAACAAAAGGCCCCCAGTATCACCTCTGCTCACCACGCCACCCTGGTGAATACCTGGGTTTCCCAAGTGCTCCTGGCAGGAGCCCCAAGTCCACTCAGGGAGAGATACAGCCTGTGTGTAAACTGCCGAGTGAGTCTATTACCATGAGTTTGGTAAAAAGAGGAACCAATTCCCCACAGCATAATTATTGCAGAATAAAGTAATAAAACTTCATATGCCAAGTCCACTATCAAACTGGACCATGTGACCTGCACCCCTTCCCCACACCACCTGGCGCCGATGAGGCAGAAAGCCTGTCCTGAAAGAGCCAGTCGGTCCTGCCATTCCCTCACCCCACAGCCAGCACATGACGTCCCGGAGAAGAGAGACCAGACCGCCGAGTGGGGCCGGGTCAATACACAGGCAGAGCTGTGGAGGTTCTCCCTTCTCAATACCCCTCAGAGACCACAAAGTCATGGGGCATGAAGAAAGAACCACAACAGATGTCCCTCCTCACCCAGGAAGCAGGAGATTGTGCACATAAATTCCCAGAGGAGGCTGTGAGTCCCTCTTCCCACCCACTAAGGACAGCACCCCACGCTGAGCAGCTCCAAGCCTCCTCCTGGTGCACTGGCCAGGAAGGCCTGGAGGGGAACACAGCAGGGAAGAGGAGGACCGTGCCGGCTCCCAGCATCTTCCAGCCAGAGCAGGGCTCACCCTCCCCAGGTTCCCACCTGCAGGACCCTGGGGATCACCAGCAATGTGCAGTCACTACCAGACATTCAGGGAAGAGGAGGATACCTATGTGGTGGGCTCCCGAGGAAGGGACACCAAGTGGTGAGAGAGACGGCAGGGACCCACAGTGGGGATTGCTGCCCTGCCCACTGGAATAGTCACAAAGATTCCATGGCAGAGGGGAGACAGCAGACACCGAAGGCTGTGGGATCTGCCTCAGGGACAAGCACCGGGCTGGCAGCAAGGGCCAAGCCGAGAGGCAGGAAAGAGCCTCCGAAGGAGAGACGGAGTGGTGGAGTGGGCTTGATTGTAGCGAACGCTGAATAACTTTAAAAGTTAAAGACAAGTAAATGGAAAACCATCCTGTTCCCCAGTGGAAAAGCAAAGTCATCAGTCCTCCCCTAAACTAACTTATAAGTTCTTTTTCCTTTTCTTTTTTTGAGACAGAGTCTCACTCTGTCACTGAGGCTGGAATGCAATGGCGAGATCTCAGCTCACTGCAACCTTCGTCTCCGGAGTTCAAGTGATTCTCCTGCCGCAGCCTCCCAAGTAGTTGGGATTATAGGCATGCGCCACCACACTCAGCTAATTTTTGTATTTTCAGTAGAGATGGGGTTTCACCATGTTGGCCAGGCTTGTCTTGAACTCCTGTCCACAAGTGATCCACCTGCCTCAGCCTCCCAAAGTGCTAGGATTACAGGTGTGAGCCATCGTGCCTGGCCTGAGCCACCATGGCTGGCCCAAAGTAACTTACAAATTTTAAAGCAATTCCAATCAAAATCCCAGGGGTGTGTATCTGGTGGTGGTGGGAAGCTCAGTAAAGTAATGCTAAAATTCATCTGAAAAAAGAAACAATTAAGAATGCTGTTTTTAAGGTGCAGTATATAGCAAGCTACCATTCTTATAAAAAATTAAAAAAGGTAAATATATATATATATGTACTTCATTACATATGTATGGAAGACCTATGAAATTAATAACACTGGGCAGGGGACAGTGGGTCACACTTGTAATCCCAGCACTTTGGGAGGCTGAGACAGGTGGATCACTTGAGGTCAGGAGTTCATGACCAGCCTGGCCCAACATGGTGAAACCCCACCTCTACTAAAAAGACTAAAATAATTAGCCAGGCCTGGTGGCATGTGCCTGAAAAAGAAATTAATAACACTGGTTCCCTATGAAGAGGGGAGGTTGGACAAGGATAGTAGGGAAATTTGTCACTGTATACCTTTCCAGGATTTTAAATCATTTCAATGCATCACTTAGTAGAAAAAAAAGTTATTTTTTAAAAAAGAAAAAGAATGCCCTCTACTATACAAATTAAAAAGCTAACACTAGTTAATCATAGCTAAAGGTGTGATGTTGGCCTAGAAATAGATAGAAGGTAAAGGATAAAAATTCTACACAAAGACTCAAAAGTACATATAAGAATTTGGTTCATAACAAAAATCACATTTTAGAGCAGTAAGGAAATGATAGAGTCATGCATGAAGGATGTTGGAAAAACTAGCTAACCACCTGGAAAACAATAAAGTTAAATCCTTCCTGTCACAGTGATACCACAATAAATTCCAGACGGATTAAAGACTTAAATATGAAAGCATTTGTGAGCACAGAGAGGAACTGCGGAACGTTGTTAACACTGGTTATCTCATGCTAGTGAGAATGGAAGGGGCTGATAAGAAATTTACATTTTTTGCTATACATTTTTGCATTGTTTCCATTATGCAATTAGGACACATTACCTCTGGCCCGGAGTGGTGGCTCATGCCTGTAATCCCAGCACTTTGAGTGGCCCAGGTGAGTGGATCACTTGAGGCCAGGAGTTTGATACCAGTCAGGCCAACATGGTGAAACCTCATCTCTACTGAAAATACAAAAAAATTAGCCAGGCATGGTGGTGCACGCCTGTAGTCCCAGCTACTCAGGAGGCTGAGGCAGAAGAGAATTGCTTGAACCCAGGAGGTGGAGGTTGCAGTGGGCTGCAGTCACATCACTGCACTCCACCCTGGGCAACAGAGCGAGACTCTGTCTCAAAAAAAAAGAATATTAGTACCTTTGAAAATAAAAATTCTAATAAAGAATATCTTAAAGAATAAAGAAAAAAAAGCAACCAATAAAAGGCTTGAAGGAAATACAGGCAAACATTTATATACTCTAGGAAGAGGACAGACTTTGTAACAAGTCACCAAAGACAGGAACCATAATGAGGAAGTCTAATGTATTTAACAACATAAAAGGTTTACAGTTAAATGGGTCAAAAATCAAAACAACCAAAATTAACATGCAAATAAATTGAGGAAAATGTTTTTAATAATATGCAACCATAAAATAATTAATATTTTTAATGTGTAGAGCTCTTCAAATCAACAAGAAATAGACAAACGCCAATGCCCCAAATAGAAAAACAGGCAAAGGACCTGAACAGATAGTTCAAAAGAAGGTACTCAAACAAACATCCAAAGGAATTTCAAACCCAATAGCAATTGAAAATTCAGATTAAAACCATAGGTACCATTTATTTCTCCCATAAATTAGGCAACTTTTTTTGTTTTTGTTTTATTTTGTTTTTTGTTTTTTGTTTTTTTTTGAGATGAAGTCTCCCCAGGCTGGAGTGCAGCGGCGTGATCTCGGTTCACTGCAACCTCCACCTCCTGGGTTCAAGCTATTCTCCTGCCTCAGCCTCCCGAGGAGCTGGTATTACA
Organism: Macaca nemestrina; assembly: GCF_043159975.1. Classification (NCBI taxonomy): domain Eukaryota; kingdom Metazoa; phylum Chordata; class Mammalia; order Primates; family Cercopithecidae; genus Macaca; species Macaca nemestrina. The sequence continues at coordinate 103,552,307 of NC_092128.1, read as the reverse complement.
GGCATCTGCCATCACACCCGGCTAATTTTTGTTATTTTTCGTAGAGACGAGGTTTCACCATGTTGGCCAGGTTGGTCTCGAACTCCTGACCTCAGGTGATCCACCCACCGCAGCCTCCCAAAGTGCTGAGATTACAGGTGTGAGCCACCACGCCTGGCCTAGCCAAGATTATTTTTAAATGATACCTAGTGTTACTAAGTTTGCAGGGAATGGGATACTCTTAAACTGTGATGCTGAATAAAACGTTACTTGAGGGCAACTTGGTAGTATGTATCAAAAGGTGTAAAAATACACATAACTGCTGGGCACAGTGGTTCATGCCTGTAATCCCAGCACTTTGGGAGGTGAGGCGGGAGGGTCACTTGAGGTCAGGAGTTTAAGACCAGTCTGGCCAACATGGCAAAACCCTGTCTCTATCAAAAATACATAAATTAGCCTGGTGTGGTGGCAGGCGCCTGTAATCCTAGCTACTTGGGAGGCTGAGGCAGGAAAATCGCTTGAACCCAGCAGGTGGAGGTTGCAGTGAGCTGAAGTCGCACCACTGCACTCCAGCCTAGGCAACAGAGCAAGATTCTGTCTCAAAAAGAAAAAAAAAAAAAAAAAAAAAGCAGGGCACGGTGGCTAACGCCTGTAATCCCAACACTTTGGAAGGCCGAGGCAGGCAGATCACCTGAGGTCAGGAGTTCAAGACCAGCCTGGCCAATATGACGAAACCCCCATCTTTACTAAAAATACAAAATTAGCTGGGAGTGGTGGTTCATGCCTGTAATCCCAGCTGCTAAGGAGGCTGAGACACAAGAATTGCTTGAATCCAGGAGGCAGAGGTTGCAGTGTGCCGAGATCACACCATTGCACTCCAACCTGGGCAAGAAGAGCGAAACTCCATCTCAAAAAAAAAAAAAAAAATACACATAACCTTTGACCCAGAGATTCTTCTAGAGATGTATCCCAGGGAAACAATCATATATTTTAAGATTTTCCTACAAAAATAATTACTGCAGCCTTAATTAAATGTCAAAATACAGGAAACATAAAGGATAAACAAGGATTGATTACCTAAATGTAGGCAAGTCTATACAATGAAATATATGCAGCTATTAGAATGGATTAGATCCCACTGTACTAAAACAGAAAGCTCTTTGAAACCTGAGAAAACTGTGGTTCCATTATGTGAACAGAAATCTGGTATACACAGAAAAATGGTCTTTCAATTGGAAATATAATTCCAGGGAATAAAGAATAGAACCACACTGGAATGCAACAAAGAATAATACACATGTGCACTAAATTATTTTTTTTTGGTAACAGAAGAAGATAAAAACAACTCAAATGTTCATCAATAGGAGAATGGTTATCTAAATACAATATACTCACCCAATGGGACACCATGTAGACGTAAAAAATAGAGCATTTTTCTCTATGTATTAGCATGGAAAAATCCCAGAGTAACAAAAATCCAGAACACCACTTTGTTCCCTAGTAATACTATATTCTGAAAGCCATATACTTTGGAGAGGAGAAAATAACATTTGTGTTTGCTTATATTTGCATTTTTAAAAATCTACACATTAGGCTGGGTGCAGTGGCTCACGACTGTAATCCCAGCACTTTGGGAGTCCACAAGTTCGAAACCAGCCTGGCCAATATGGTGAAACCCCGTCTCTACTAAAAATACAAAAATTAGCCAGGCATGGTGGTGTGTGCCTGTAACCCCAGCTACTTGGGAGGCTGAAGCAGGAGAATCGCTTGAACCCGGGTGGTGGAGGTTGCAGTGAGCCAAGATTGCACCACTGCACTGCAGCCTGGGTGACAGAGTGAGACTCTGTCTCAAAAAAAAAAAAAAAATCTAGACATTGGGAAAATTAAAAATAGAAGCCAATAAAAATGGTTAACTCTAAGTGGTAGGGGAGAGAGGGAGGTTAGGCAGACAGGAACAGGTATACAACATATCTTTTCTTTTTTTTTTTTTTTTTTTTTGAGACAGAGTCTCGCTCTGTTGCCCAGGCTGGAGTGCAGTGGCGTGATCTCAGCTCACTGCAACCTTGGACTCCTGGGTTCAAGTCATTCTCCTGACTCAGCCTCCTGAGTAGCTGGGACTGCAGGCACCCGCCACCACGCCTGGCTAATTTACAACATATAATGCATACTTTGTTTTGGTTTTGAGCTATGTAACTATTACTCTTTCCCAAAAAATTTAAATGACAAATTTAAAAGAGATCCTAGGAACAAGAATGAATTATTCAAATGAAACAATGCCATATACAAATTCTTCTGTAACGGTTTTGGATGACTCCATTAACTAGAAGTCTACCACCTCAGAGAGACAGGGAGGTTGCTGTCGCTACTTGTTTGCTCTACTGGGAGCTAAAGGAGTAGTTTCAAACAACACATGCCACTGGAATGAGCAAGACAGGCCAAATGCAAGCCATCTCTACAATTGCAGGCCATGCCTGATAAACAAAACAACACTTTGAACAACAAAGGAGGCCAGTAATTAGCCTCCATGGCACCCAGCATCCCTAAGGGAGCTGAATGCATCCAACCAGTGCCACCCAGCTGATCAGCCACTGAAATTTGTAAAGCACTGTGACACATACCTTATCTCTTTAATCTAACCATCTACTTGACAAAGGTGCTGGAATAGGGAAAAATGAAGTCCAAGGCAGTCAAACGCTATCCAAAGTCATACAGCTAGTGCACCACGGGGGCTAGAGCCCAGCTCTCTTGGCATCAAGCACATTCTCTGCCCACTGTACCTCCTTGACATCACTTCTGGCCACTCCTCATCTTGGGCCCTATAATGAGGTTTATACCTGGACAGCTAAGCACAGTATAGGGGGATGGTGGGAGTCGAGGGTCTCTCCTGGCTTCCTGCAGAACCATCTAAAACAGCCCCCAAGAAAGAGATGGTTACAAGAGCCTATGAATAAATTTAAGCCCATCTCTACAAAAAATAAAACATTAGCCAAGCATGGTGGTACACGCCCACAGTCCTAGCAACTAAGGAGGCTGAGATGAGAGAATTGCTTGAGCCCAGGAGTTCAAGGTTGCAGAAAGCCACAATCATGCAGCTACACTGCACTCCAGACTGGATAATAGAACAAGACTCTGTCTCAAAAAAAAAAAAAAAAAGGAAAGAAAGGAAGGAAGGGAGGGAGGAAGGGAGGGAAGAACTAAGTATCAGAAAATAGAAACCTATATTAGAGATGAAAATGCCAACTATGAATCAGCATTGACAAAGTATTTAAATCATGGTCCAGCCAATGGCAGACTTTATTCAATACAACGTTCTGGTAATTGAAGACTTTAATCATTTCCTTACCTGGAATCAAAGAGGGTGCCATCCAGAAGCGTGCCATTGTAATGATACCTGAGAAAGTCCCCGCTTTGACTTATCCGCTCACAGTTTTCAGGTACTACCTTGTTCTCAATGGAAATGCTGTCCTTGGGGTTATGGAGGTCCAATAATGCAACATCAAACACCAGAGATGCCTGACCGGGAATGTCCTTCCCTAGAATGGAATGGGAGAAGATGATTAAACGGGACCCAGGATTTAGGACGTACTTTACAACTCAACAGCCTCGGGGTTGGTGTTATTCACTTCTTGAAGTTTTGAAGCCAAGGAAACAAATGTTCTTCCAGGTCTTGAATGGGCCCCCATAGTGTCCAACCATGGGCTGATGGTATAATCTAAAATCTGACTCAGCAAAATGAGAAAATTGATATTAATGACATAAGCAACCACCATGACCATATTTTCTGGGCTCATGCTGAAAAATCAAGGCTCTATGTAGGTGGGCATGCACCCACAAGCAAACCCAAATACATACCTCTGTGGGTTTCTGTTTGTGAATAAATGCAAACCACAGACATCTAAAGGAGGTAATTCCAAATCTCTGGTCTGGTTCTGGAGAACTGTACACAGTCTTGTTCTTTGGAACGAACAGTCAATTTTTTAGAGGCAAAAAGTAAAACTCAACGCCTTAAGTGTATCCAAAGCAAGATATAAATAACATGAAAGTTAGCAGAGATAACAGAGAAAAAATGGCACCCACAATCCAAAATATAAATAAATAGTCCTCAAATCACTTCTGTCTAACTTCTAGGTAGTACTGCTTCTCTTGGATGTTCCTGACAGTGGGAATATTTTGAATATCTGCAAAATGAAATCCACATGAAGAGATTACAGGACACTAGTTCTTCCTGCAAAGATCAACATCAACCAATAAATAACCCAAAATCCAGTAATTTGGGATAGTAGAAAGTTAACCAACAAACCAGTCCCTCACTTTTACTTGCCATTTGTTATACCATGCAAAGGAGTAGGCCCGGACAAGCAAACTAGATGCCACCAAGCCTGAGCTCCTTCCACTGGCCTTTGGCAAAGCCCACCCTGCATCTCCTTCCCCTCCAAGGAATGATGAAATCTGCTGAAAGCCGGCTGCTGAGTCAGCCCCTGGAATGCAAGGTGTGGTCAATCCCCAAATCACATGCGTGGGAGATAGAATATTAATCTGTGTGTGCTTTACTGTATATTTTCATTTAAGATAAAAATGAAAGCCTTAAAAGTAACCATGGGGTTTAAATTTTTCTTTTCTTTTCTTTTCTTTTTGAGATGGAGTCTCGCTGTGTTGTCCAGGCTAGAGTGTAACGGCATAATCTTGGCTCACTGCAACCTTCGCCTCCCAGGTGAAGTGATTCTCCTGCCTCAGCTTCCCGAGTAGCTGGGATTACAGGCACCTGCCATCATGTCCGGCTAATTATTGTATTTTTAGTAGAGACAGGGTTTCACCATGCTGGCCAGGCTGCTCTCAAACTCCCGACCTCAGGCAATCCGCCCTACTCAGCCTCCCAAAGTGCTGGGATTACAGGCGCAAGCCACCGCGCCCGGCCTGGGGTTTCAATTTTTCTAGTATCAATGTGCACTAAATGAATAATGTTTTCTATAACAACTTTGCAGAGATATAATTCACATACCATACAGTTCAACCATTTAAAGTTACACTTGGATAGCCGAGCACAGTATTCAAGTATAAAGCAATAAAAAATAACTACTCTAAATAAACTATTATTTATTTAAAGTAAATAAATAATATTTCTCATATTAGGCTCACATCTGGTTTTGTTATGTGGCTGATGACAGAAGGATCTGGGAGCCAATGTAAATGAACTTCTTGGGGCCAAGGACAAGACCATTTGAACATCAGTAAGAAAACAGTAACTGCCAGGCACAGTGCCTCCCACCCATAATCCCAGCACTTTGGGAGGCTGAGGTGGGAGGATCACTTGAGTCCAGGATTTCAAAGTAATCCTTGGTAACATAGTGAGACACTGTCTCTAAAAAAATTTTTTTAACTAGCCAAGCATGGTGGCACACACCTGTAGTCCTAACTATTCGGGAGGCTGAAGCAGGAAGATCACCCAGGAGTTTGAGGTTATAGTGAGCTGTGATGGCGTCACTCCAGCCTGGGTGACAGAGTGAGAGCCTGTCTCTAAAAATAATAATAACAATATCTACATCTTGGTTGGGGGGAGAATTAAGACATGTTTATGGCACTGTTTTAAACTTTATTTTTCCTTTAGTAGGGAATTTCACCCCTAATACTCTTTTTAAGAAACCATCTGCAGATCCCCAGCATGTAAAATATATAAAAGTGGGCCAGGCACAGTGGTTCACACTTGTAATCCCAGCATTATGAGAGGCCGAGGTGGGTGGATGGCTTGACCTCAGCAGTTTGAGACCAGTCCGGCCAACATGGCGAAACGCTGTCTCTACAAAAAATACAAAAATTTGCCAGGCATGGTGGCATACGTCTGTAGTCCAAGCTACCCAGGAGGCTGAGGCAGGAGAATCTCTTGAATCCAGGAGGTAGAGATTGCAGTGAGCCGAAATTGTACCACTGCACTCCAGTCTGGGCAACAGAGTGAGACTCTGTCTCCAAAAAAAAAAAAATTATATATATAAAAAAGTATATATATATGAGTATATGAGTATATATATGAGTATATGAGTGTGTGTGTATATATATATGAGTGTGTATGTATGTGTGTGTGTATATATATATGGAGGTAGAGACGAGAGACGGCTGAGCCCCACCACCTCAGGCTCCCTTCTCCTGCTCTGCTCCAGAGCCAGAAAACAACATCGAAAACATATTGGCTATTGTAAGTTGGGTATCACTATCAGTAAATTTCTTAAGAAGCATCATGTTCTCATTTATATCCTTAACTACGAAGTCATCTGCTGCATAATGAAGTTTTGGTCAACAACAGACCACATATATGAGAGTGGTCCCATGAGATTATCATATCATGTCTTTACTGTACCTTTTCTATGTTTAGATACACAAATTCTTGTCATTATGTTACAGTAGCTCACCTGTGAGTGAGTACACATGAGTACACAGTACACATGCTGTGCAGGTTTGCAGGCTAGAAGAACAGGTTACACCATACAGCCTAAGTGTGCAGTGGGCTATAGCACCTAGGATTGTGTAAGTGCACTCTATGGCATTTGCACAACAATGCAATTGCCTAATGATGCCTTTCTCAGAACATATCCCCATTATTAATCAACACATCACTGTATCCATCTGCTGTGTAAACGCCTACAGGTCTCTATGTTGTGTCAGCATGTCAATATGATTAAACGCACCTGAAATTCAAACATGAGTACCTGAGAAATTCTATTTATCAGTCAATATTATGTGTTTTCCTTCACAGGAAAACTACAAACAGGACACTGCTTCTAATTAATGTGTTTTCTAACATTACCCTTTGCTTTTGTCCATATGGAGTTAATGTCATAGGTAAAACCCATTGTAGAGGTGCAAATGGGGAAATCTGGCAATTCTGACATTATATGGCTAAATTTCTACCTTGATATCTGCAACTTTTATAGTGTCTAGTTCAAGTCTCATTTCACAAATGTTAAAGCCAGAGAGGTTGGTGGCCAAGGCCATAGCAGGTACGGCAGGAGCAGAGGAGGTTACTTATGAATGCCAATGACCATAAGTAAGTGGAAATTTCTGCAACTCAATCATCAGACAGCAGACAATCCAGGCTAGCACTGTCAAATAGAACTTTCTGAGGGATGGAAATGATCTGGGTCTGTATTTGCACTGTCCAGTATGGTGGCCCTCAGCAACCTGAGGCTATTAGGTACCTAAAATGTAGCAGTGCGACCAAGGAACTGAATTTTAAATTTTAGCTAATTTTAACTTGTTTCCATTTCAATATAAATAGCCACATGTAACTAGTGATTACCGTATTAGACAGTGTAGGTCTAGACCGAAAGGTCTAGTGGGTTTCATGTGGTGACAATTGAATTAACCACTGCAATAAAAATAAGGATAGGAGAGAGTGGCTCCAAGAAGGAGAAGGACTTACCATCTCCATCCTCTCCATAGGCCAAAAAAGGAGGAATGGTGATGATGCGCTTCTCACCCACACACATCCCCAGCAGCCCTTTATCCATTCCGGGAATCAGCCAGCCAATCCCCACATATGTGTCATACGTTTTCATGCGATTGTGACTGAAAGCCAATGAGAAAGGGAAAAAGTTCCACACCATGAGAATGTTTCCAACTCATCTCTCAGTACAGTTTTTGTTACCCAAATATCAGCTAAACAATGATCTCATACCCATCCCTAGAGATAGGCGTTTATGGATCTTTGCCCCCAAACTCAGGGCAAATGTCCTCAAGTTTAGAAAGAAATAAAAAGCATGCATTTATACCAGTGATAGATAAAAACAGGCCAGCTATTCCACTAATCAAACACGCTCTAATGAGAATAAATTGCAAAGGGTTCCCAGATCTCTGACGTGGCCCCGTGCTGCTCCATAGCTTCATATACATTCATCTTTCCCCTCCTGCTTCCGTGGGAAAACTATAAAAATGAACCAAAACGTGCATAAGCCTCCTGAGAAATAGATGCTTTCACGGCTGGGCGTGGTGGCTCACACCTGTAATCCCAGCACTTTGGGAGGCCAAGGCAGGCAGATCATGAGGTCAGGAGATCGAGACCATCCTGGCTAATATGGTGAAACCCCATCTCTACTAAAAATATAAAAAATTAGCTTGGCGTGGTGGCATGCACCTGTAGCCCCAGCTACTTGGGAGGCTGAGGCAGGAGAATCGCTTGAACCCAGGAGGTAGAGGTTGCAGTGAGCCAAGATCGTGCCACTGCACTCCAGACTGGGTGACAGGACGAGACTCCATCTCAAAAAAAAAAAAAACAAATAGAGCCTTTCACTTAATAATGAGATCTCAAAATACTGTAAAGTTAGATAAACATTGCTCTTCAATGTTTCTAAGATGTATTAAAATTTTGACTCTGGCACCAGAGAAGATGCAACGCTGACCAAAAGTCTTAAGTAGATGAGTTCGGTACTGGTTACAGTGGAGAAGAGTCCCCATCGGCATAAAAAGCAAGAAAGAAGGAAGCAACTATGCGTGGGACATTTCACTGATACTTCCATGAATGACAGGACTTACCTCGAATCAAACAGAGTTCCGTCCAGGAACGTCCCGTTGTAGTGGTACCTCACAAAATCAGACACCTGGATGGTCCGAGGGCAACTCGGGGGCTTGAAATAGGTGTGAATCTGAACCTGGTCTTCAGAATTCCAAATATCCATCAGAAGTACATCAAAATGAAGCACTGAATTGGGGGGGATCACACCAGCTAGAAATTAAAGAGTTCACACTGAGTTCACAGTTGTTGACTTTCAGGCCAGATAAATAAATACCTAGGATGCTGCCAAGGTGAATGTGGGCCAAAAGGGTTCAAGCAGTTACTGCTCTACAATCCCAAAATGACCCATTCTTCCTCCCTCTTTCCTCCACATGAAATTGAAAGAAAAGAGAAAAAACAGTTTTCTTCTCATTGAGGGTATCATTCAATACATCTGTGTTAATGACACTTTCTTTCACATCTAGAAGAAATAAACCTAAGATGGAAATTTTAGCTGTGTATGAGTTCACTACTTTTCATTTTCCCCCAATCTAAAAAGTTTCCAAAGGCCGGGCGCGGTGGCTCAAGCCTGTAATCCCAGCACTTTGGGAGGCCGAGACGGGCGGATCACGAGGTCAGGAGATCGAGACCATCCTGGCTAACATGGTGAAACGCCGTCTCTACTAAAACATACAAAAAACTAGCCGGGCGAGGTGGCGGGCGCCTGTAGTCCCAGCTACGCGGGAGGCTGAGCCAGGAGAATGGCGTGAACCTGGGAGGCGGAGCTTGCAGTGAGCTGAGATCCGGCCACTGCACTCTAGCCTGGGTGACAAAGCAAGACTCCGTCTCAAAAAAAAAAAAAAAAAAAAAAAAGCTTCCAAGATTCTCCAGTCTGTTTGACTTAACATCCTAAAAGTGTTCTCATTGTTTCTGCAGATGTGTTTATAAACGAGGAAGAAAAGCTTACAAACTCCTTCACTTCCGTAGGCAAGCTTCGGGGGAATCTTCACGAAACGTCTCTCGTTTACGCACATCCCAACAAGAGCCTGGTCCATCCCTGTGATCAGCTGTCCTTTTCCCACAAACACGTTGAAAGTGGAGTCTCTGTCATAGCTGAAGACCCAAAGGGTAGGGAAAGAGAGAGAAAAGTATAAATAGTCCCTTCCTCAGTAAAAACCAACCTGTCAAAATGCGCCCACAGATGTAATGTGGCCACAGCAAAGCAAAAAGCCTGCCAAGGAGTTACTGATACAGGAACATCTCCACTGGACAGTACTTGTAGGGTTGGAAATTTTAGACTATCTTGAATATTGCCAGCAAATCTAGTTCAATAAGAATCAGCATAACTCTCTCTAGAAAAAAAAAAAAAAAATGTGTTAAGCTGATTTTGCAAAATAATTACCTATTCTTTCACACACACAAAAAAATAAAGAGTTGGCTGTGGTCATGCCAGGGCTTTGGAAGGCCAAGGCAAGGGGAGTTAAGTTGAAGTTAGCCGGGGCAACAAAGTGAGGCCTCCTCTCTTCTAAACAAATAAATACATATAATTAGCCAGGTGTGGTGGTGCATGCCTATAGTCCCAGCTACTTTGGAAGCTGAGGTAGGAGGATCGCTTGAGCCCAAGAGTTTGAGGCTGCGGTGAGCTATGACTGCACCACTGCACTGTAGCCTGGGTGACAGAGTCTCAAAAAATAACATAAAATAGAATAAAATAAAATAAAATAAAATAAAATAAAATAAAATAAAATAAAATAAAATAAAGACTTTACAGCTGGGTACAGTGGCTCACGCCTATAATCCCAGCACTTTGGGAGGCCAAAGAGGGTGGATCACCTGAGGTCAGCAGTTTGAAATAAGCCTGGCCAACACGGTGAAACCCCGTCTCTACTAAAAATACAAAAAAATTAGCCAGGCGTGGTGGCACACGCTTGTAGCCCCAGCAACTCAGGAGGCTGAGGCAGGATAATTGCTTGAACACGGAAGGCGGAGATTGCAGTGAGCTGAGATTGTGCTACTACACTCCAGCCTAGGCGACACAGCGAGACTCTGTCTAAAAAAAATAAAAAATAAACTTTACTTCATTTTCTATGTCATTGGTACCCAAAAGCAACATCATAGGTACTAATGGCCTAAGATCACACACACACACACACACACACACACACACACACACACTTGATTTTTTTTTAAAGGCATCCAGCTAAGTTAAACACAGAGGCAGCATGGTAAGAGCATAAAACATACTTAAACTCTCTTAACCTCAGTTTCCTCCACTGCAAAATGCAAGAAATAATAACAGCCTTCCCAGGATCTGTATAACAATGTGAAAAATGCTCTGAAAACCAAAGTGCTGTGCCAATATTGCTAAAATTATCACATGTAATAGAAAGTATGATGTAGTCTTACGATCACTAATATACATGTTTTAAAGGCTGATAGGCAATGGCCTTAGATCAAAAGATAAATAAGGAAATCATGGCTGTGACTCACACCTTTATCTTCTTCAATGGCAAATGTAGCAATCAACAGAGGTTTGCCTATTAGGGGACCGTGCCAGGTGCTTTGGGGGATATAAAGTACAAGGCACGGACTTTGCCTACAAGTAAGTACCTTATAAACTAATAGAGACCCACAGAGTTTCAGAAGACATAAAATACAATGCTCTATGGCATTTTATAACAACAGATTTTTACTCACTGACATGGAGGGATATATACAATATGAGTAAAGGGCAGGTTACAATGCCAGGCGTGGTGGCTCATGCCTGTAATCCCAGCACTTCGGGAGGCCAAGGAGGGTGGATCACTTGAGGTCAGGAGTTTGAGAGCAGCCTGGCCAACATGGTGAAATGCCATCTCTACTAAAAACACAAAATTAGCAGGGTGTGGTAGTGTGCACCTGTAGTCCCAGCTACTTGGGAGCCTGAGGCACAAACATTGCTTGAACCTGGGAGGTGAAGGTTGCAGTGAGCTGAGACGGTGCCACTGCATTGTCATCCAGCCTGGGTGACAGAATGAAACTCTGTCTCAAAAAGGGTGGGGGGTGGGGACAGGTTAACACAGTATAAAATCACCCCATTTTCAACTTACATATATAGATGCATTTGAAAAAATCCACAAGGCAATACGTGAAATATTATCTATCATCTACAGGTAGAGGACTTCAGGTGACTGAATTTGTTTTCTCTTTAATTATCTTACTTTTCAAAATGATCATGTAATTACTTATGTAATAAAATGTTAAGAGCTGCTGGGATTTATTTCATGAGAATGTGTCACCCTTCATTTTGCAAAATACTTTCACTTTTTCCTCTTTTTCCCTAATGAACAGTTTGGGCGAGCAACAGAGTCCACCCCACCACTCCCCTCAGGGCAGCTTCCTGAGACCTGGCCCTCTTGTCTTTCTCCTCCTAGTTTTACAGCCTATTTTAATAGGTTTCCTTTCTTCAAGGTCAGTGAACAGAAAGCAAGATTTCAAGTACAGGCCAACAAGCCAGAGGACAAAAGCACATGGCCAGTTTTGTGCCCAAGTCAGCTTTACACCTCCACCCTCTACCTCCGGGGCCCCAATCCGCACCCCCTGGAATGCCCGCTCTTGAATTACATTTGGCTGGCGACTCGCCCTGCCACTAAGCCATCATCAAACTGGCAGATTCATTATAATAATGGGCCAGAAAGGAAGACTTCAAAGACTCCCAAGCACAGAACACACAGAAACAGCAACAATGCACCGGTATACTTTAAAAATATTTTTTTCATTCACAGAACCTGAATATAATACTAACTACCATTGACAGAGTATTTATTATTTGTTGGGCACAGTAGCAGACTAAGCTCTTCAATATATACTACACCATTTAATCCTCATACAGTACTTTAAGGTGGGTGCTATGATACTCAGACTCTTTGGAGGTTACAAAACTTCCCAAGCTCATGAAATTAAACATGAGGAGGGAAAAAAGTGAGAATCTAGGACCATCTGACTCTCATACTCCGGGGTCAGGGCCTCTCTAGAGGTGTACAGAAATAGTTGTTGCCCAGCTTGGGCAACATTGTGAAATCCCATCTCTAGTAAAAATACAAAAAATTAGCTGAGCATGGTGGTATGCGCATGTGGTCCCAGCTACTCGGGAGGCTGAGTTGGGAGGATCACTTGAACCTGGGAGGCGGAGGCTGCAGTGAGCCAAGATCGCACCCTGGCACTCCATCCTGGGTGACAGAGTGAGATCCTGGAAAGAAAGAAAGGAAAGAAAGAAAGGAAGAAAGAAACAGGTGTTGCCTCACAATATTAACTTCTTCATTTGATGTTGCCTAACCACTGTGAACAATTAAGCACCAAAGTGCTAAAAACCAAAAAACCTTTCTGAAAGAAAATGTATACATTTATACATTAAAAAGGTATACATTTATACAAGAGGCTAACAATGCAAGACCAGTCTTATCTACTGCTTAAAATTCTGACCATCTGCAAAAATAAAGTTGTTCTGAACAAATTTATTCTGATCAGCACAACTGGCACAAACTCATGGGCAGCATCAAGCCCAGAACTGGTCATGAAAATTATTTCTGCACACTCTGGAATAAGCATTTATACAACCTGTCTTGGGATCTGGCTTATTTACACCTTTTACAGGCATCTCATTCAGGGGCCCGCAGGAAACAAATGACACACCCAAACGAAGTTGTTCCAGGAAAGTTTAATAATGGGGTTGTGCACAGCTGAGATCATAAACAGTGGTGAAAAACTGAAAGGTTTTCCCCTGTGATTGGGGACAAGGAAAAGATGCTTGCTTTCAACACTTCTGTTCAGCATGGTCCTGGAACTCCTAGCTAGAGCAATTAAGCAAGACAAATAACTACATGGCACAGAAATTGGAAAGGAAGAAGTAAAAATATCTCTCTTAACAGACGAAATAACTTTATATATAGAAAATCCTGTAAGAGTCCATAGAAAAAGCTGTTAAAACTAATAAACATTGGACTTCATGGTTCTGCGGGGGGAAAAAAAACTAATAAACAAATTTGGCAAAGTTGCAGGATACAAAACCTCAAAATCAGCTGCATTTCTATACACTAATCTTAAAAAAGGAAATGAACAAAATAATCCTATTTACAACAGCATCAAGAAGAATGAAATACTTAGGATTAAACCTAACCAAGGAGGCAAAAGGAGAAAACCAGAAAAACATTGCTGAAAGAAATTAAAGAGGGCTGGGCGCAATGGCTCATGCATGTAATCCCAGCAATTTGGGAGGCCAAGGCAGGCGGATCACCTGTGGTCAGGAGTTTGAGATCAGCCTGGACAACATGGTGAAACCTGTCTCTACTAAAAATACAAAAATTAGCCAGGCATGGTGGCATATGCCTGTAATCCGAGAGAGAGAGAAAGAGAGAGGGAGGGAGGGAGGGAGGGAGGGGGAGAGAGAGAGAGAGAGAGAGAGAGAGAGAGAAATTAAAGAGGACACAAATAAATGGAAAGACATTTCTTGTTCACGGACTGGAAGACTTAATATGGCTAAGATGTCCACACTAACCAAAGCAATCTATTGATTCAATGCAATTCCTACCAAAATCCCAATGGCATTTTTTTGCAGAAATAGAAAAAAAACAAAACAAAAAAAAAAAAAACTAAACTAAAATTCATATGGAATTTTTTTTTTTTTTTTTTTTTTTTTTTTTTTTTTGAGATAGAGTCTCACTCTGTCACCTAGGCTACAGTGCAGTGGTGCCATCTCAGGTCACTGCAACTTCCGCCTCCCGGGTTCAAGCAATTCTGCCTCAGCCTCCCGAGTAGCTGGGATTACAGGCACCTGCCAACATGCTCGGCTAATTTTTGTATTTTTAGTAGAGACAGAGTTTCACCATGTTGGCCAGGCTGGTCTGGAACTCCTGACCTCAGGATCAGACCGCCTCAGCCTCCCAAAGTGCTGGGGTTACAGGTGTGAGCCACAGTGCCTAGCCTTAGAATCTTGAAGGACTCTAAATAGCCAAAACAATCCTGAGAAAGAAGAACAAAGCTGGAGGCCTCACACTTCCTGATTTTGAAACATATTATGAAACTGTTGTAATCAAGGCAGCATGGTACTGGCCCAAATATAGACATATAGACCAACAGATCAAAAGAGCCCAGAAATAAACTTTTGCCTATATGGTCAAATGATCTTTGACAAGGGCTAAGGCTACACAGTGGGTAAAGGACAGTCTCTTCAATAAATGGTGCTGGGAAAATTGGATCTCCACATGCAAAATAATAAAGTTGGATTCTTACTTTATACCACAGGAAAGAATCAATTCAAAATGGATTAAATACATAAATATAAGATCCAAAACTATAAAACTAGGAAAAAACACAAGGGAAAAGCATAATAACATTGGATTGGATATGACACCAAAAGCACAGCTAACAAAAACAAAAACAGACAAAGGGGACTTTGTCAAACTTTAAAACTCTGAGCAGCAAAGAAAACAATCAACAGAGTAAAAAAGCAACCTAAAAAATGGGAGAAAATGTTTGCAAACCTCATATATGACAAGGGATTAATATCTAGAATATATAAAGAATTCCTAAAACTCAACAACAAAATAACCCAATTTTAAAATGAGCAAAGGGATTGAATGAGTATTTCTCCAAAGAAGATATACAAATGGCCTACAAGCATATGAAAAGATGCTCCACATCACTAAACAGCAGAGAAATGCAAATCAAAAACCACAATGCAGGCCAGGCATGGTGGCTCATGCCTGTAATCCCAGCACTTTGGGAGACTGAGGTGGGCGGATCACCTGAGGTCAGGAGTTCAAGACCAGCCTGGCCAACATGGGAAAACCCCATCTCTACGAAAAGTACAAAAATTAGCCAGGCATGGTGTCATATGCCTGTAGTGCCAGCTACTCGGGGGGCTGAGGAAGGAGAATCACTTGAACCTGGGAGGCAGAGGTTGCAGTGAGCTGAGATCACGCCATTGCACTCCAGCCTGGGCGACAAAAGTGAAACTCTGTCTCAAAAAAAAAAAAGAAAGAAAGAAAGAAAAAGAAAACCACAATGCAATATTATCACACACACACTTGTTAGGATGACCACTATCAAAAATTTGGAAAATAAAAAGTGATGGAGAGGATATGGGAGAAATCGGAATCTTTGTGCACTTTGATGAGAATACAAAATGTTGTACTTGCTCTAGAAAATGGCCTGTAGGCTCCTCAAAAAATCAAAAATAGAAGTACTGTATGATCTAGCAATCCTATCTCTTGGTGTATACCCAAAAGAACTGAAAACAGAATCAGGCCGGATGCAGTGGCTCATGCCTGTAATCCAAGGTTGAAGCTTGAGCCTAAGAGTTCAAGACCAGCCTAAGCAACCTGGTAAAACTCCATCTCTACAAAAACACAAAAATTAGCCATGTGTGGTGGTGTACAGGTACTATAGTCCCAGGTACTTGGGAGGTTGAAGTGAGAGGATCACTTGAGCCCAGGAGGTCAAGGCTGCAGTAAGCTGTGATCACGCCACTGCACTCAACCCTGGACAACAGAACAAAAGACTCTATCTGAGCCGGGCGCGGTGGCTCATGCCTATAATCCCAACACTTTGGGAGGCCGAGGTGGGCGGATCACCTGAGGTCGGGAGTTAGAAACCAGCCTGACCAACATAGAGAAACCCTGTCTCTACTAAAAATACAAAAATCAGCTGGGCGTAGGGATGGGTGCCTGTGATCCCAGCTACTCAGGAGGCTAAGGCAGGAGAATCACTTGAACCTGGGAGGCGGAGGTTGCGATGAGCTGAGATCTCACTACTACACTCCAGTCCGGGCAATAAGAGTGAAACTCTGTCTCAAAAAACAAAACAAACAAACAAACAAACAAAACCACTCTGTCTAAACTAAAACAAAAACAAAACAACAACTCAGATATTTGCACACACATGTTCACCTCAGCACAATTTACAATAGCCAAAAGCTAGAAGTAACCTAAATGTCCATAAACAAATAAATGGATTAAAAAAATGTGGCATATACACACAATTAGATATTATTCAGCCTTAAAAAGGAAGGAAATTCTATCACATGCTACAATATGGATGAACCTTGAGGACATTACGTAAAGTGAAACAAGCCAGTCAGAGAAAGACAAATACTGCTTGATTCCACGAATTATATGAGGTATCTAAAGTAGTCAAACTCATAGAAACAGAAAGTGGAATGTTGTTATCAGGGGACAAGGAAGAGGGAAAAATGCAGAGAAGTTGTTCAATGGGCATAAAGTTTCAATTTTGCAAGATGGAAAAATTCTAGAAATACATTGCACAACAGTGTGCATATAGCTAACACTATTATACAGTTCAAAATGATTAAAATGGCAAATTTTATGGTTTTTTTTAAAGTAATAACAAAGTGGCTGTGTGCAAAGGTGTGTAGAGAACACAGCAAAACACAAGGGAGAGTACCTCTGTGGCTGGGTAGGGAATGCTGCTATCACACCTGAGCTTGAATGACAGAGACAGAGAGGGCAGCTAGGGGCTATCTGACAGGAACTGGGCCCTTTAGTTTAGGGCCACAATCCATGGTGACCCTACAGACAGGAAGCCAGAGGAATAAATACCTTCACCTCACTCTCTTCCCTCCCTCTGAACATCTGATGCCTGATAGGGTTTGGATCTGTGTCCATGCCAAATCTCATGTTGAAATGTAATCCCCAGTGTTGGAGGTGGGACCTGGTGGGAGGGCTTAGTGCCATCCCCTTGGTGATGAATGAGTTCACAGATCTGCTTGTTTAAAAGTGTGTGGCACCTCCCACCCTCTCTCTCTTGCTACCGCTCTTGCCGTGTGAGATGTCTGCTCCCGTTTTCCCTTCCACCATGACTGTAAATCTCCTGAGGTCCTCACTTGAAGCTGACGCCAGCATGCCATGCTTCCTGTACAGCCTGCAGAGCTGCGAGCCAATTAAACCTCTTTTCCTACAAATTACCCAGCCTCAGGTATTTCTTTCCAGGGACACAAGAATGGCCTATTACAATGTCCCATTGGCTGAACCCAACCAAAGCCAGAAGACAAAGGGTCATTAATGCACTCCATACTATGCAGATGTAGTCCATACAGGTCAGCCTCCCAGAGCAGAAAGCAAAGGGAACAGGTGGAGGGTGGACCTAGAAAGGCAAAGGGAAACCACCTAGCACATCCAACACCCTCCTTTACTCTCCACCAGCTTATTTTTGTCCCCTTCCATTACTGCCCCAGGGGGGTGATGGGAAAGGTGTCTGTAGCACTCTCTGATGATGCTCTTTAAAATTATTAACCCAAGGACCACTAAGACAAGAGACATCAGAGTCAATTCACTAAACTGTCTACATAGAAGCTCACGTTTTATTGGTGACACATTACTTGAGATAAATAACTATCCTCATGGCTATATTCTTTTTTTTTTTTTTTTTTTTTTTGAGATGGCATCTCACTGTCACCCAGGCTGGAGTGCAGTGGCACGATCTTGGCTCACTGCAACCTCTGCCTCTCATGTTCAAGCAATTCTCCTGCCTCAGCCTCCCTAGAAGCTGGGATTACAGGCACAAGCTACCACGTCCAGTTAATTTTTGTATTTTTAGTAAAGATGCGGTTTCACCCTGTTGGCCAGGCTGGTCTTGAACTCCTGACCTCAGGTGATCCACCCGCCTCAGCCTCCCAAAGTGCTGGGATTATAGGCGTGAGCCACCGTGCCCGGCCCCCATGGCTATATTCTTAAGGCATAATGGGGCTTCTAAATGTACGTTTAAATCTGCAATAAGAACAAACTTTTAAAAAGACAAATGGCAGGCTGGGCACGGTGGCTCAAGCGGTAATCTCAGCACTTTGGGAGGCCGAGGCGGGTGGATCACTTGAGCTCAGGAGTTCGAGACCAGCCCGGGCAACATGGCAAAACCTTCTCTCTACCAAAAATACACAAATTAGCCACGTGTGGTGGCACATGCCTGTGATCCTAGCTACTCGGGTGGCTGAGGCATGAGAATTGCTTGAACTCAGGAGGCAGAGGTTGCAGTGAGCACCACTGCACTCCAGCCTGGGAAACAGAGTGAGACCCTGTCTTAAAAAGAAAGAAAGAAAGAAAAAAAGACTGCCAGATTTTCAGAACCCATAACAGAAGGGAGGCAAAGTAAGGAAGAACAAGTCCACTGGGCATGGGAACTACCTTCTGGGGGCCTCAAAGTTGGTCCTGTCTCACTTGGCCCAACTCAGATGGCTGACTCACAGGGGACCTGCTTCGCGTTTGGACTGTGGTCCTGCCACCGCCCTTCACGAATGGGACTGAAACGCACCTCCTCACTGGCTGCCTAGCACCCAACTGGGACTCACCCCCTCTGCTGGCGGAGTTTCACCACTGAGACTGGATCTTACTGCAGACTTGAAAGCAGGGAGGCAGAGTCTGGCTTTTCTGCCTCCCACCTCCCTCTCCACACATTCACTCCCAAAGGGGACGCTTGGCTTTCTAGACCCTTTGCCCAAGACTATTTCCCTCAAACAACCATCTCTACCAGTAGCTAATGAGACATGCCATGAGAAAAGAAAAGCAGTTAATGAACCAGCAAACTATCCAGACGGGAAAGTGTGAGAACACTGCAGAGGAGGAAGGGAGAGGAGGTGAGAGAGGAGAGAGGGAGCATGCGGGAGCAGAGAAGAAATGAGAGAGAACGCCTCCATTCATAGCTCCTCGGAAAATCAGACCCTGAAACATGAGCTGTTGGCTTGGATGGGCTTTGGCCCATTAAAACATCATTAAATGAAAAACTTTGCAAAGCAAAGCAAAATCCATTGCTGTTGTAGATTTTTGTTTGTAAGCAACTGCACAAATTAAAATGTCAGATCCCTATAGATGATTCCCATTTTTCACAGGGCTTAGCCCAATAAAATACCATACAGCCAAATTAAATTGTTCATATAAATGTGTAATTGCTCGCAATGACCCACAAATGAAAATTCAAAGCCCTGCTAATAAGTCTTCACCAGGGGTGCTTGGCCAGCTGCCAATGGCCTCAGGAGACCGCAGCGAGAAGTGGCTAGGATCTTCCCCTAGTTAGCAGAAATGTACAGGGCTAACGCATGGTAGCAGCCTGCCTTTCAGCACTCCCCTTCTCCATAGAAAGAGCTGCGATGCAGAGTCACACTCTAAACAACTCCAAAGTTAGCATGTCCTGACCCGGCCAGTTGCTCTGACACCACTGTCCCCGTCAGGCCCCCCTGACTCCATCCTGGCTGCTGCCCAGCCCACTGGCTCTTCCCTGAGGACCAGTCCTGCTGAAAGGGTGAGCCTGGGCCCCCACTTAGGATGATGTGACTTAACACCCAATAGGGTGGACACCTGCCCCAAGCAGGACCCATCAGATTATTTCCTGGAAACCTGTGAGACAGTCCAGCTTGTCAGCATTGGTGGTGGATCCCAGAGGTCATGTGTGCAGCATGGGAAGCTTGCTGGAACACTCTCTTTCTCATGGGAGAGAATGAAGCCCCGTTTGCAACCCCTTGGGAAGAGGCAAAAAGTCACCTCAGTCCATGATTCTGGACCCTCACAAGTAATTGGCGATCCTTCCAATAAATTCCCACTCCTTTCTGCTTAAGTCTGCAGGAACGGGCTTCTGTTCGCCCCAACCCTCACTTAAGGGCAGGGATTTTTGTCAGCTTTATCCTCTGCTGTATCCCAGTACCTGGAATGTTAGAAGCTGGATGAATCCCTGTGTAAAATGAAGCCCCAATGAGGCTGATCTCTAGAACTTCTACTTACACTATCAGTCCATCCACTGAGCACCTCAATCCTCTTACTCCTCTGAACAAAAACCTTCCCTTCACAAGATCCTGAACAGAAGCATATATTCAGGGCAACTTGAATCTATGGGATGAAAAAAAAAAAAAAAAAAAAACAAAGTCCACAACACCCAGCCCAGCCACCCGGGCCTCCCATGGACTGGTTCTCCCATACCATTCTAGTGCCGGGTCCCCCACCTCCTGACCCAAATATTGGGGCCTCTCACTGTTCCTTGAGCATGCACTGCTCAGGCCCAGACCCTGGTCCACCTTATCTACTCTCTTAAACACACTCCCCGCTTCAAGGAATGAAATCCCACCCATGCTCAAGGCCCAACTCAAGCATCAGCTCCTCAAAGCCTTTCCTATGGCTTCAGCAAGAAATCCTTCCCTCCCTAGAACGGGTAGAGGTATCTATGCACACTACTCACAAGGCACTCACCGCATGCTGGCTGCTTTGTGTGAGGCATGAGAGCACCCAGTCCAGAATCTGGAGGTCAGTTATATTAGCTGGGTGGCCACTGTCCTCTCACCTTTCTGGACCTGTCGCCCATCTTCCCACCCCTCACTCCCACTGCTTTTTCTCCATAGCCCTCAACAACTGCTAGTTTACCATATAACTTAAGAGCATGCCTGTGCTCTCACTAGTATGTAAGCTCCAGGAGGGCAGAGATTTCTGTTTTATTCACTGTTACATCCGCAGCACCTGCAAGAGTTGACACTCAGTAAATATTTGTTGGATGAATAAATGAATTCCAGCCTGGCCAAGCTGGCGAAACCCTGTCTCTACTAAACATACAAAAACTAGCCGGGTGTGGTGTCGCACGCCTGTAATCCCAGCTACTCAGGAGGCTGAGGCACAAGAATTGCTTGTGGTGGTGAGACAGCAACAGATCATCAGGCATTAGAGTCTCATAAGGAGCTCACAACCTAGACCCCTCACATGTGCAGTTCACAATAGGGTTCATGCTGCTATGAGAATCTAATGCCCCTGCTGATTTGACAGGAGGCCGAGCTCAGGCGGTGATGTGAGCAATGGGGAGAGACTGTAAATACAGATGAAGCTTTGCTCGCTAACCTGCTGTTCACCTCTGCCTATGTAGCCCGGTTCCTAACAGGCCACAGACCACAACAGGTCCACGGCCCAGGGGTTAGGGACCCATGTTTTATTTATTTATTTATTTTTGTAAATTGATGTCCCATTGCAGCACCCCTGTTTTAGAGCAATGGTTCTCAAGGTGTGGTCCTCAGACCAGTAGCATCAGCTGGGAACTTGTCAGAAAAGCAAATTCTTAGGCCCTATCTCAGAGCTACTGAATCGGAAACCGTATAACAAGCTCTCAACGTGATTCGGAAGTATATGCAGTTTAAACACTACTGTGCTAGAGCATCTACAACTCTGTATACCCAAAAAGGTATGTGGTAGGCACATAATAATATTTATCAAAAGACAAGCCTGGACCTTAAGGGTCTGCAGACACACCCCTGAGCTCCTCCCTGCTGAATTTTAGTCATCCTTGGGTCTTATCCCTGCCACCCCAGGATTCCATCCTAACCTCTCCTCCGACACAGACACACAAACATATGGTTAAGCCTTCTCTGTGCTTTCAAAGCTACTTACCTTTCTTCTATCACATACGCGGGTAGACTACAGACCATAGATTATGGCCATGAACTACCTGGGTTCAAATCTCCGCTCAACTACTTAGTAGTTAGGTTCCTTGGGCAAATCATTTGAACTTTCTGAGCCTCAGTTTCTTCATTTGTAATGAGGTACCTACTTCACTGTCTTGTGAAGTTAAACGAATTCTTCTAAGATTAAATGAGTTAACATATGTGAAGGCACATGGTAAGAACTATGTGTGAACTTTATGAGAGACAGAGTGTGCGCTACTATCTTACTGTACTTATCACACTACGTTGTAATAGCCTAGGCTGTAAGTGGTAGAGATGGGGAAGAGACATACTAGACTAGCACTAGTCTCTGTCTTGAGGGATAGACCCTGCAAAATGTTTGATGAATGGATGGTAGCTCCTCCATGCTCTTTAAACTGCCCTACACTGCCTCACAGTGGCTGCCAACCGTAGAGATGTTCTAGATAGTAGGACAACTTGTTCTACTGAAATTAATTACTATCAACTCAAGCAACAAATTCTTCCCTATGAAAGAAGCACATGAAAGAAGATACACAAATGGTCAATAAGCACATGATGCTCAACATCGTTAGCCATTAGGGTAATGCAGATCAAAACCACAATGAGATATCATTTCACACCCACTAAATGGTTATAATCAAAGACAGACAGGCCAGGCGCAGTGGCTCACACCTGTAATCCCAGCACTTTGGGAGACTGAGGTGGGCAGATCACCTGAGGTCAGGAGTTCGAGACCAGCCTGGCCAACATGGCGAAACCCCATCTCTACTAAAAATACAAAAATTAGCCGGGCGTGGTGGCAGGCACCTGTAATCCCAGCTACTCAGGAGGCTGAGGCAGGAGAATTGCTTGAACCTGGGAGGCAGGGAGATTGCAGTGAGCTGTGATCGCACCATTGCACTCTAGCCTGGGTGACAAGAGCGAAATTCTGTCTCAAAAAAAAAGACAAGTATAAGTGTTGATGAGATGGTAGAAAACTATGAACCTTCGTACACTGCTGGTGGGAATGTAAAATGGTGCAGCCATTGTGGGGAAACAGGTTAGCTATTCTTCAAAACGTTTGTAACATAGTTGCCATAGGACGCAGCAATTCCAGCTCCTAAGTGTATATCCAAAAAAAAGGAAAAGGTACATCCACACAAAACCTTGCATATGAATGTTCATAACATCATCATTCATGATAGCCAAAAAGTGTAAGCAATTCCATCAACTGATGAATGGACACAATGGAATATTACATATACGGCCACAAAAAGGAATGAAGTACTGATATACTTTACAACATAGATGAACCATGAAAGAAGCTGGATTATACAAAGCAACTCAAATTATATGATTCCATTTACACGAAATGTCTAGAAGAGGCAAATCCATAGAGACATAAAGTGGATTTGTGGTTGAAAGGGACTGGAGGGCAGTCTAACTGGGGTTGGGGAGTGACTGCATTTCTTTTCGGGGGATGATGAAAATGTTCTGGAATTGGCTAGTTGTGATGTTTGCATAACTCTGTGAATATACTAAAAAACATTGAATTGTACACACCAAAAGGGCAAATTGTATGGCATTATATCTCAATAAAGCTAGTTTTTTTTTTTAAAGCAACTAAAACAGTAGTAAGAATGATCATTTCTAAGCACTTGCTAGTGCCACAGACTATGCTGAAAAGCTTTTGTATATTCATTGTCTGGAACTTCAAAAAAGTCAAGAGTCTACAAAATATTCATAATGACCCTAGGCCTTGGGGCACATAGCAGGGGCTCAACAAATAGTTCTCTCTGCCTGATCTAGTGATTCACGAAGGGAAGTGCTGGCACGGACCAGGGTTTGTAACAAAAGCCTTGGGGAGGAGTAGCCTGGTGCTGGAGGAAGAGAGGCCTGTTAAACCCGAAACTAAACTGGAGGGAAACTGGAGAGCGGTGCTGTGATCCTGAGGCAGAGCTGAGAGAAGGAGTTCTGGGCCTGGTGTAGGGCCTGGTGCAAGGCGGAGTGACGGTCCTGGACCACCTCCCGCCCAGGAGAGGTGTTGTGTTGTGTTTTGTTTTGCGATGGGATCTCTGTCTGTCTCCCAGGCTGGAGTGCAGTGGCACGACCGTAGCTCACTGCAGCCCCAAACTCCTGGGGGCTCAAGCGATCCTCCCGCCTCAGCCTCCCAAAGTGCTGGGACTACAGGCGTGAGCCACCACGCCCAGCCCCAAGAGAGGTTTTTTTGTATGGCCGGAAAGGAAGGGCAGTGGTAGCTGTGCGCACAGACTTCTGGAGTTGGATTAAACAATCTGACTCCATTGTTTCAATACGCTTCGTAGCCTCAGTTGCTTGTTACCTTACTGATAAAATGAGGGTAGTGATAGTACCTACCTCACAAGACTGCTGTACAATTAAATGAGTACACTACAATATGGAAAGTACTTACAATTACATCTACACATTGTTAACAGCTCATTGTATGTTTGCGGCCACTAGCCTCTTCGTCATCATCGTTTTGTGTGAGAAGCACCATCTGACTAGATTCCCAAGGGAGCGGAGGGAAGGAACAGGAAAGGGAGAAGAGAGGCAGGCACGAACACCCACTCTTGGGGTTCCAGTTGTGCAACGCGGCCCCCACTCACACTGATTATTTTACACTGATTTTGCGTGTGTCCACGCGCTGGAGGAAAAGGAGGGCGTGGTCTGCCCCAACCCCGCTGCTCATGGTCTTCCAAGGGTCCAGTCCCAGGCAGGCGGCCTAGGACACATGAGGGCCGGGAGGCTCACCCGCGGCGGAGGGTCTGGGGTCTGGGAGAATTTGGGCAGCGGAAGAAGGGAGGAGCGCGGATGCACGGGGCGGAGCTAGGGGAGGTCCGGCAGGAGGGAAAGGCCTGTCGGGAGAGAGGGACGCGCATCCGCGGAGGCCGCGCCGGGCGCCGAGGGCGCGGTACCTGGAGTCGAACTTCTGGCCGTCGGGGAACGTCCCCACGTAGTGGTAGCGCACAAAGTCGCCGCTGCGCACGGTGCGCGGGCACTCGTCAGGCACGAAGCGCCGCTCGATCTGCAGCTCCGCGTCGGAGCCCAGGCCAGCCACGGGCGCTGCCTGCCCGGTCACCCAGAGCAGCAGCAGGAGCAGCGGTGGCGGCGGGGGCCTCCAGCCCCGGAACGCCATCGGGGCGGCGAGGAGAGTAGCGCGGACGCAGTGCGGAGCTCGGGCGGCACGGGTAGGCCTGGGCGTGCGGCTGCGTTTGCAAACGTGGAACGGTCTCCCGGCCCTCCCCGGGCTGCAGCCACCACCCCCTCTCCCCTGCCGCCCGCCCCCCGGCCACAGCTCGAGGGGAGGAGCCCAGCCTGGCCGCGCGCCGAGGGCGGGCCTGCTGCGCCCTGCTCCGCCCGGCCTTGGGAATGTGCGCGCCGCGGCGGGGAGGGGGGCTGGGAACTCCAAATGGGGACCCAGTTTGGGCCTGGGGAGGGCGTGTCCCCGAGCGAGACACTGTGATCTCCAGACAAGGCTTTGGCCCAAAGTCGGAAGAGAAAAGCGCGTACTGCCCAAACCCACCCGCTGGTCTCCGCCCATCCCTGGAGACACCGGGTTTGGTGCCATGAGGGGCTCCTACGTGGCGGTGGATCCAATTTCCCCTTGCTGCTTTGGAGAGGGAGGGAAAATTAGATTTTTTTTTTTTAACTTAGTTACAAAGGTATGGTATCTACCTTGAAAGAGACTGAAACCATCCTTGGGGATTTTTTTTTCTTCCTACTTAAAAGAAAAGGGAGGCCGGGCGCGATGGCTCACGCCTGTAATCCCAACGCTTTGGGAGGCCGAGGCAGGCGGATCACGAGGTCAGGAGATCGAGACCATCCTGGCCAACACAATGAAACCCTGTCTCTACGAAAAATACAAAAAAATTAGCCAGGCGTGGTGGCGCGCGCCTGTACTCTCAGCTACTCGGGAGGCTGAGGCAGGAGAATCCCTTGAACCTGGGAGGCGGAGGTTGCAGCGAGCCGAGCTCGCGCCCATATAGGAGCCTATGCCAGGGAGGACTTCATCATAGAGACCCAGATGCCACAGGAATTCATCAGAGTAGTCAGATGCACTTGGAATTGGTTGTTATAATTTATTAAAATTTTGGAATAATGAAAGCAAATCAACGCTTTTTCAACTTGTTGTGGAAGCAAACACAATTCTGATACCAAAACCTGGCAAAGAGAGCAACAAAAAGGAAAAATAAAACTGAAAAAACAGGGCACGATCTAATTTATAAATATAAATGCAAAAATACTGAATAAAACGTGATAAAATCGGATTCAACAGTATATTCGGCCAGGCACAGTGGCTCACACATGTAACCCCAGCACTTTGGGAGGCCGAGGTGGTTGGATCACCTGAGGTCAGGAGTTCAAGACCAGCCTGACCAACATGGTGAAACCCTCTACTAAAAATACAAAAATTAGCAGGGTGTGGTGGCACGGCCTGTAGTCCCAGCTACCTGGGAGACTGAGGCAGAAAAATCACTGGAACCTGGGAGTTGAAGGTTGCAGTGAGCCAAGATCACACCACTAAATCATACCACTGCACTCCAGAGTGAGACTCTGCCTCAAAAAAAATAAGTAAAAAATAAAAAAACAGTATTTTAAAGGAAAAATATACCATTACGTGGACTACCTAGGTGAGCTTCTGCAAATTAACAAAATGTCAGTATTCTCTGTAAGATGAAGATAAAACAATAATTATAAGATTATTATAATCAATTAGGTTTCAGGGATCGAGTGAGAAACTACACGAACAACAAGAAAAATATTCATTGTTCATCTTAGAGCTTATTCTAGAAATAGAACACCTATTAATAAAATTATAGGACAGGGCCGGGCGTGGTGGCTCAAGCCTGTAATCCCAGCACTTTGGGAGGCCAAGACGGGTGGATCACGAGGTCAGGAGATCGAAACCATCCTGGCTAACACGGTGAAACCCCATCTCCAATAAAAATACAAAAAACTAGCCAGGTGAGGTGGCGGGCGCCTGTAGTCCCAGCTACTCAGGAGGCTGAGGCAGGAGAATGGCTTGAACCCGGGAGGTGGAGCTTGCAGTGAGCTGAGATCCGGCCACTACACTCCAGCCTGGGCGACAGAGCGAGACTCCGTCTCAAAAAAAAAAAAAATTATAGGACAGAAGAAGGGGGGAAAAAGCTCTAAGATCATGTGGCCATAGACTCAAAACAGCATGAGATAAAATTCAACATCTACCTCTGATTTTAAAAACAAACAGAGGGCCTGGTGGCTCACTCCTGTAATCCTAGCACTTTAGAAGGCTGAGGCAGGAGGACTGCTTGAGCCCAGGAGTTTGAGACCAGCCTGGGCAACATGGCAAAACCCTACCTCTACAAAAAAAATACAAAAATTACTCACCCCTGTAATCCCAGCACTTTGGGAGGCCAAGGGGGCAGATTGCTTTACCTCAGGAGTTTGAGACCAGCCTGGACAACCTGGCGAAACCCCGTCTCTACTAAAAGTACAAAAATTAGCCGGATGTGGTGTTGCATGCCTATAATCCCAGCTACTCTGGTGGCTGAGGCAGGAGAATTGCTTGAACCCCAGAGGCATAGGTTGCACTGAACCAAGATTGCACAATTGCACTCCAGCATGGGCAACAGAGCAAAACTCTATCTCAAAAAAAAAAAAAAAAAAGACAAAAACTTTCTGATTGTAGTCTATTAATGGCATTGATCACCAAAAAGTACTTTTGCACGTCATCTTTGTATTGTCAAACAACATCTTGATTTTGAAGTATATAATCATTGATAATAAAAATTGTTATATATTTTATTGGCATGAATTCAGACATTCAGTTCATTCACTATACATTTACTTTGGTCCAGTCTTTGCTTCACTTATGTCTCTGTGGCTTCA
Organism: Macaca nemestrina; assembly: GCF_043159975.1. Classification (NCBI taxonomy): domain Eukaryota; kingdom Metazoa; phylum Chordata; class Mammalia; order Primates; family Cercopithecidae; genus Macaca; species Macaca nemestrina. Next base: position 103,524,546 of record NC_092128.1, on the reverse strand, counting down.
GGCAAGTCAGGTAACTTGTTACTTCCACCCTTGACTGTAAAACAGATTATACTTATCTTGCCTACTGACCTCTTATGGCAATTTCGGGAAATATCTTGGTGCTGAATTAGTTTCTAGGCTCAGATGCTAAACATACAATACATATTAATTGTAAAGACTTGGGATTTGAAACTTGATCACTTAAACTAGATGCCAAGAAGTCCAATCTTCATGACAACTCTGTATAAGGTCATAATCACTACTTTACAGAAAAAAAAAAAAAAACTGCACTCCAGCCTGGGCAACAGAGTGACACCTTGTCTCAAAAAGAAAAATAGGCTGGGCGCGGTGGCTCAAGCCTGTAATCCCAGCACTTTGGGAGGCCGAGACGGGCGGATCACGAGGTCAGGAGATCGAGACCATCCTGGCTAACCCGGTGAAACCCCGTCTCTACTAAAAAATACAAAAAACTAGCCGGGCGAAGTGGCGGGCGCCTGTAGTTCCAGCTACTCGGGAGGCTGAGGCAGGAGAATGGCATAAACCCGGGAGGCAGAGCTTGCAGTGAGCTGAGATCCGGCCACTGCACTCCAGCCTGGGCGACAGAGCCAGACTCAGTCTCAAAAAAAAAAAAAAAAAAAAAAAAGAAAAATAAAAACCAAACAAAAATTAACCAGATGTGGTGGTGTGTGCCTGTAGTCGCAGCTATTTGGAAGCTGATGTTGGAGGATCGCTTGAGCCCTGGATGTTGAGGCTGCAGTGAGCCATGATTGCACCACTGCATAATTGGCCTGGGTGACAGAAAGAGACCTTGTCTCAAAAAAAAAAAAGGTGGAGCAGGGTGGCCTGCACCTATAGTCCCCATTCAGCTACTTCGGAGGCTGAGGTGGGAAGATCACCTTCAGCCTAGAAGATGGAGGCTGCAATGAATTGTGATCACACCACTGCACTCCAGCCTAGGTGACAGAGTGAGAACCTGTTTAAAAATATATGTAAAATAAAATAAAAACGAACATCTGCTCATGGTGGCAGGAGCCAGGAGCCTGTAGTCCTAATTACTTGAGAGCCTGAGGTGGAGGATCTCTTGAGCCCGAAGTTCAAGTCCAGCCTGGGCAACATACCAAGACTCTGTCTCAAAAAAGAAAAAAAAATCTTGTTATTAAAAAATGCCAAAAAGTTTTAAAGAGAAATGATAATTTGAAAAAATACTTGGCCAGGCGCAGTGGCTCACGCCTGTAATCCCAGCACTTCAGGAGGCTGAGGTGGGTGGATCACGAAGTCAAGAGATCGAGACCATCCTAGCTAACACAGTGAAACCCCGTCTCTACTAAAAATACAAAAATTAGCTGGGCGTGGTAGCGGGCGCCTGTAGTCCCAGCTACTCAGAAGGCTGAGGCAGAAGAATGGTGTGAACCTGGGAGGTGGAGCTTGCAGTGAACTGAGATCGTGCCACTGCACTCCAGCCTAGCGACAGAGCAAGACTCCATCTCAAAAAAAAAAAAAAAAAAAAAACTTACAGCCGGGCATGGTGGCTCACGCCTGTAATCCCAGAATTTTGGGAGGCCAACGTGGGTGGATCACAAGGTCAGGAGTTCATGACTGGCCTGGCCAAGATGGTGAAACCCCATCTCTACTAAAAATACAAAAATTAGCTGGGTGTAGTGGCAGGCGCCTGTAATCCCAGCTACTTGGGAGGCTGAGGCAGGAGAATCGCTTAAACCCGGGGGATGAGGTTGCAGTGAACTAAGATAGCACCACTGCACTCCAGCCTGGGTGACAGAGTGAGACTGTCTCAAAAAAAAAACAAAACCAAAACCAAAAAAACCCTTGCAAATATATGACAAAACAAATGTGCAAGCATAAGTGAACATCCCATCTGTGTTGGCCTGAAATTCTTTGAGGCTCCTTCCATTGAGAAGTGGAGTTTATGATTATCCTGTTGAATCTGGATAGACCCACAGCAGTGCTGACCAATAGACTACAACCTAAATGATGGGCCGTGACTTCTGGGCTAGATCATAAAAGACCATGTTGTTTCCACCCGGTTCACTGGAACACTTGCCCCTTAAGTCCTGATCCCTGTAAGAAGTCCCACTACCAAGAGCCCTCCATGCTGGAGAGGTCACATGTGGACTCTGTGATTGATAGTTACATCTGAGCCCATGCCTCAGCCATCCCAGCATAGGCAGCAAAAATGTGAGTAAAGCAGCCCTTGGATTAGCCATCTGCCCTGTGTTCAAGTCAGCCCAGCCATTTGAGCAGTAAAAATCATGTAGCAGACAAAGCCTTGCCTGCTATATCCTGCCAAAATTCCTGACCCACAGAATTTTGTAAGCATATTAGATTGTTGTTTTTAAACTTTGGGGTGGTATATTATGCAGCAGTACAACAAAACTGAAGTCAGAATACACAGGTGAAGAATTCAGAAAAGAGGAAATACAAATAAATATATTCACCCTCACTAGTAATCAAGAAAATAAAATACACTGGGCACGGTGGCTCACACCTGTAATCCCAGCACTTTGGGAGGCCGAGGCAGGTGAATCACCTGAGGTTAGGAGTTTGAGACCAGCCTGACCAACATGGTGAAACCCTGTCTCTACTGAAAATACAAAAATTACCTGGGTGTGATAGTACGCGCCTGTAATCCCGGCTGCTGGGGAGGCTGAGGCAGGAGAATCACTTGAACCTAGGAGGTGGAGGTGACAGTGAGTCCGAATCATACCACTGCACTCAAGCCTGGGCGACAGAGCAAGTCTCAAAAACAAAAAAGAAAAGAAAATAGAGAGTGTACTTTCACTTGTACCAAAGGCTGCATCTCCCCAATCTATAGATTGTTTCTCAGAAAATAAAAGGTCTCCATTTTCCTCAAAAAAAGAAAAGAAAATTAAGATAATGAAGTACTTTTTTTATTTCTGAAGTTAGTAAGATTAAAAAATAACTGTAAGACATATTGTTACTGAGGAACAGGGAAAATGGATTATCTCACATACAGACAGTGGATCTACACATTGTTACAGCATTTAAAGAGATGCATGAACTTTTTTGTTTGTTTGTTTGTTTGTTTGTTTTTTGAGAGGAGTCTCGCTCGTTGCCCAGGCTGGAGTGCAGTGGCGCGATCTCGGCCCACCGCAAGCTTCGCCTCCCGGGTTCGTGCCATTCTCCTGCCTCAGCCTCCGGAGTAGATGGGACTACAGGCGCCCGCCACCACGGGCACTTTGGGAGGCCGAGACGGGCGGATCACGAGGTCGGGAGATCGAAACCATACTGGCTAACACGGTGAAACCCCGTCTCTACTAAAAATACAAAAAATTAGCCGGACGTGGTGGCGGGCGCCTGTAGTCCCAGTTACTCTGGAGGCTGAGGCAGGAGAATGGCGTGAACCTGGGAGGTGGAGCTTGAAGTGAGCCGAGATCGTGCCACTGCACTCCAGCATGGGCGACAGAGCCAGACTCAGTCTCAAAAAAAAAAAAAAAAAAAAAAAAAAAAAAAGTTTATTTAGGCTAGCTGCTCTCAGGCCTGAGTGAAGCTTATCTAACACATATTTTTTCTTATCATCAGGGTTCGCTTGTACTTAAGAACACAAGACAGCCCTTCAGCGCTATGCTTAGGGCCACCAAGAAGAGCAAAATCACCAATAAAAAGCAAAAAAAATGCTAAAAACATGGCACTAAATATACTGCAAAAAGCACACTTGTTTACAGTATGAGAGCTGAAACAAAGGCAGATCTTTCTTGACCTTGGCTGAAAATATGGACCATTTTTTTCCTTTTACTTTTTTAAAAAATTGAGGTATAATTTTAAAGTGAAATGCATAGATCTTAACTGTATATTTTGATGAGTTTTTTTCCCTTTTTTTTTTTTTTAGAGACAGGGTCTCACTGTATCACCCAGGCTGGTCTTGAACTGCTGGGCTCAAGCAATCCTCCTGCCTCAGCCTCTTGAATAGCTGGGACTACAGGCACAAGACACTATCTCTGGCTCCACAAATTTTCCTACTCAATTTTTTTTTTACACAAATGTCCACAAAATGTAAAAACACCAGATGTGGCCGGGCACAGTGGCTCACTCCTGTAATCCCAACACTTTGGGAGGCCAAGGCTGGCAGATCACCTGAGATCAGGAGTTTGAGACCGGCCTGGCCAACATGGTGAAACCCCGTCTCTACTAAAAATACAAAAATTAGACAGCTGTGGTGGCACACACCTGCAGTCTCAGCTACTTGGGATGCTGAGGCAGGAGAATTGCTAGAACCCGAGACGTGAGGTTACAGTGAGCCAAGATCCTGCCGCTGCACTCCAGCCTGAGCAACAGAGCTAGACTCCAACTCAAAAAAAAAAAAAAAAAAAAAGCACTGACACTATCTAGGAATGGAATTTCTGGATCATATGAAACTCTACTGGTAACTTTCTGAGGAACTGCCAAAACTTCACTTTACAGTTTTGTAGGTTGCAAAAAAATAATCTGATGTCCAAGATCACCAGAGGAACACCACCTGTTCCTCCCTCCCATCCAATGGTCTCTCTCTTGTGTGCAGTGACTTACTTGCGGAGAGGAATAAACACAGAAGAAGAAAAAAGCAAGTCAAAGGACATAAATATGGGTGGGTAGATGTGGCTCCCTGTGACTTCTCTTACGGAGGTGTGCCCTAATTCACAGTCTTTTCTACACAGACAGAGGATAGTCACCATTTTGTACTTTCTCTTTGTTCTGCTTTTTTTGGTTTTGATTTTTACTTTTTCTTACTTTCTTACTTCTTTGTACTGACTCATATTTCTCCACATTACAAATGTAATAAATTAATTAGATGCAACAAGAAACAGACTAAACAAGGCTGAAAAACAAATTAATGGCATGAAAGAAAGTATGATCTGAAGCCGGGTGTGGTGGCTCAGGCCTGTAATCCCAGCACTATGGGAGGCCAAGGCGGGTGGATCCCTTGAGGTCAGGAGTTCGAGACCAGCCTGGGCAACATGGTGAAACCTGTCTCTACTAAAAATACAAAAAAGTTAGCCAGGCATGGTGGCATGCACCTGTAATCCCAGCCACTTGGGAGGCTGAGTCAGGAAAATCACTTGAATCCAGGATGCCGAGTTTGCAGTAAGCATAGATCATGCCACGGCACTCCAGCCTGGGCGACAGAGTGAGACTCTGTCTCAAAAAAAAAGAAAAAAGAAAAAAAGAAAAGGAAAGTTTGTGATCTGAGAGACCAAAATAGACACCGCTTTATCAACTAAGTTGCACTTAAAGCTTCAGGAAATGAAGTTACCTATGGGCAGAGTAGGTTCAGGGCCTGACTGGCATGGCAAATGTCTAAATTCCTTTGGCTAAACTCCCTAACAATAGGAGCTATCAATTCTGATTTACAACCCAGACCACTACAACTCTGATTGGACAGAGGACGGGCCTCACAAACATTCTTTTCTGATAAGCTACTGCAGGCCTTTGGCCAGTTTCAGCAGCTTATAGAGGATTTGCACAAACTGTCTATGTATCCTGTAGTTCACTTTTTGTTGTAAAGAGCCAAATTCCATCTCTTTTTAATGCAAAAACTTGGTCTCAAAGTAAATGTGGGATGTATGTGACATATGTGTTTACCCAATCCCCTTATAAATATGTATAGCTTTTCCCTCAAACCTGCTAAATATGATATGGTTTGGTGATATACTTTGGTTGTGTCCCCACCCAAATCTCATCTTGAATTGTAATTCCCACAATCCCCACATGTGGTGGGAGGGACCCGGTGGGATGTAATTGAATCATGAGGGTTGTTACCTCCATGCTGTTCTCATGATAGTGAGTGAATTCTCACCAGATCTGATGGTTTTATAAGGGGCTTTCCCCCCATTGCTCAGCACTTCTCCTTGCTGCTGCCATGTGAAGAAGGACGTGTTTGCTTTCCCTTCTCCCACGACTGTAAGTTTCCCGAGGCCTCCCTAGTCCTGTGGAACTGTGAGTCAATTAAACTTCTTTCCTTTATAAATTGCCCAGTCTCGGGTATTTCTTCATAGCAGCATGAGAACGGACTAATACAATATGTATGATACTGGCCTTATGAGGCTTAAATCCCAAGCTATCCTTTTCCTCTTCTAAGACCGTGCACCTTCCAGCCACATCAGAGCCATAAGCCAAAAAAGAAGAAGAATTCTAAGCAATAATAATAAAGAGGGCAGCAAAAGGGAGCGGTGGGAGAGAGTGTAACAGTGATGAAGTCCTCACAGACATTCTTGGAATTGGATTTCTGCAGCAGTCTACCAAAGAGAAAGTTTTACTGTGTACCAGGATGTCAATGGATGCTTTAAAAGTGGAAATATGTGGTTAAAACTGAAAGAAACCAAAATATTCCTCCGTAATATACTAGGGATTGTAGAGCTGAAGATTAAAGGGCAGGGGACACTCTACCCTTCCCCCTGCTTGCCTGATGGCAGGACGGCAACTTACAAAGACAAAAGGTCTTCCTGCCTCCTCTCTGCCTTTCCCGCCTAAAGACGGGCTTTTGCAGGGTTTGCTTATAAGCTCATACACAAAAGCGCCAGAGACTTTACTCTTCCCATAGATTTACCTTCTGACATTTTCCTACCTTTTGGAAACCTGAAGATGCTCTCTTGTCACTATAGGATTTATGAGTCTTTGTTAAAATACTATTTAAGCAAGGCCCCTAAGCCACTGCCTTGAGAAAGAAATCCATTTGAACTGAGAATCCTTTCCTGTGTGATGGGTACAGCAATGACTTAATACACTTTTTTTTTTTTTTGAGATGGAGTCTTGCTCTGTTGCCCAGTCTGTAGTGCAGTGGCACGATCTTGGTTCACTGCAACCTCTGCCTCCCAGGTTCAAGAGATTCTCCTGCCTCAGCCTCTTGAGCAGCTGGACTTACAGGCCACCACACCTGGCTACTTTTTGTATTTTTAGTAGAGATGGGGTTTCACCATGTTGTCCAGGCTGGTCTCAAACTCCTGACCTCAGGTGATTCACCCATCTCGGCCTCCCAAATTGCTGGGATTATAGGCATGAGCCACAGCGCCCAGCCAAACTTCTGCTGACTTTTATTTTTAGGAGGCTGTTTCAACGAAGAACCTATGAGAGAAAGAAAATAAATTATATTTTCTCCCCTAGAAAACACAGAATCACTCTTAGAGTTGTATGTGTGTGGCTGTGTGCATATGTCTGTGTGTGTGCTGTGAAATATGCCCATTTAGTAGTTTTTGTAACCATAATCATTTTTCTTAGTGTTAAATGACTCTTTTGGGAATTAATATCTCTAGTAGTAAAAAAAATTCCTTTAATTTCACAAATATGTCATTTTCTGTTAACTTTAAGTAAAATAAAATTTAGGAATTTCTATTTTAAGACGCGTGTGTGAATAATCTCCCTTTCATCTCTGTATTACTCTAGCTACCTATGTCTTTAAAAATAAATAAATAAATAAAAATAAAAAAACTAAAAACAGGGTCTCACACTGTTGCTCAGGCTGGAGTGCAATGGTGCGATCATGGCTCACTGCAGCTGTGACTTCCTGGGCTCAAGTGATCCTCCCACCTCAGCATCCAGGTAGCTGGGACTACAGGTGCGTGCCACCATGCTCAGCTAATTTTTGCATTTTTTGTAGAGATGGTGTCTCATTATGTTGCCCAGGCTGGTCTTGAACTCCTGGGCTCAAGCGATCCTGAAACCTTGGCCTCCCAAAGTGCTGGGATTACAGGCATGAGCCACCACTATCTATGTCTTCATCCATCTTTTCATTGGTATACATTGTCAACTGAAGAATAAGGCGGTTCATAAATCTGGAAAGGAGAACTTTATTTCTCAGAAAGGGTTGCAGCCTGCAGGTGGCCATTCTGACAGGCTGTGAAGCACAGCCTCCTGCCAGAAGCCAGAAACAGACACTTCAAGGGAGGGGCAAAGGGAACAGGAATGTATGCTGGACAGTGTGGCCAAATATACATATTCAATAAGCTATAGGAGGAGTCATGAATATTTATGAAAGGAGAAACACTGAGCATCATGCCCCTTCATGGGTTCCGTGAACAAAAAAATGGCCAGGATGGCATGATCTGATGGTGGGGTTTTTGACCCTCTGATGTCCAAATGTGAAGCAGAGGAGGTGAAAACCCTACTGGGTCTTGGCCGGGCGCGGTGGCTCAAGCCTGTAATCCCAGCACTTTGGGAGGCCGAGACGGGCGAATCACGAGGTCAGGAGATCAAGACCATCCTGGCTAACACGGTGAAACCCCCTCTCTACTAAAAAATACAAAAAACTAGCTGGGCGAGGTGGTGGGCGCCTGTAGTCCCAGCTACTCGGGAGGCTGAGGCAGGAGAATGGCGCAAACCCGGGAGGCGGAGCTTGCAGTGAGCTGAGATCCGGCCACTGCACTCCAGCCCGGGCTACAGAGCAAGACTCCGTCTCAAAAAAAAAAAAAAAAGAAAACCCTACTGGGTCTCTTACCAGGTCAAAAAAGAAAGGGCAGCATCCCCATTGGTTGACATCAGTGGTGGAATCTTTTGAAAGAGCTGGTTTCTTCTAAGTCCATAGGGAAGAAAGGTTAATCATAGTTAGTGAGGGAGGGCATATAAGGAGGTGTGCCTGATCCCCACCCTGTCTGCCCAGGCTGGAGTGCAGTGGCATAATCATGGCTCACTGCAGAACTGACCTCTCAGGCTCAAGTAATCTTCCCACCTCAGTCTCCCAAACAGCTGGGATACAGGTGTGCGCCACCAAGCCCAGCTAATTTTTTTTTTTTTTTTTTTTTTTTTTGAGACAGTCTTGCTGTCACCTGGCTGGAGTGCAGTGATGCGATCTCGGCTCACTGCAACCTCCACCTCCCAGGTTCAAGCGATTCTCCTGCCTCAGCCTCCCGAGTAGCTGGGACTACAGGCATGTGCCACCACGCCTGACTAATTTTTGTATTTTTAGTAAAGATGGGGTTTCACCGTGTTGGCCAGGATGGTCTCAATCTCTGGACGTCGTGATCCACCCTCCTCAGCCTCCCAAAGTGCTGAGATTACAGGCGTGAGCCACCATACCCGGTCAGCCCAGCTAATTTTTAAATTTTTTTTGTAAAGATGAGGTCTCACTGTGTTTCCCAGGCTGGTCTTGAATTCCTGGCCTCAAGAGATCCTCCTGCCTTGGCCTCTGAAAATGCTGGAATTCCAGGTGTGAGTCACCATGCCCAGCCAAGAACTTCGTTTTCAAAGTTACTCTGGGGTCCACTTGGCCAATATGGGGTCTGTTCAGTTACTTGAAGGGGCTTGGGATTTTTTTTTTTTTTTTTTTTTTTTTTTTAGACAAGGTCTCACTCTGTTGTCCAGGCTGTAGTGCAGTGGTGTGATCATGGCTCACTGCAGCCTCAAACCTCCTGGGCTCAAGTGATCTTCCCACCTCAGCCTCAGAAGAAGCAGGGACTAGAGGCGTGCACCACCATACCCAGCTAATTTTTTTTTAAGTAAAATTTGTATTATTTTAATTATTTTTATGTACAAAAAACTCAGCAGTGTACATTTAACCCAGTTTAGTGGCAAGTTCTTTAGCCTTTGCCTTTTCAAGCTTGGCGATGCGAGCCACAGACTTGGGACCCAGGACATTGCCGCCCCAGTGATAGCGGATCTCATCGTGTTTGTCGTTGTAATTGGTCCTGATAGCGTCCACCAGCTTAGCCAAAGCGCCTTTGTCTTCCGAGTTCACCTATGTGAAGGCGACAATGGAGCAGGTCTTCAGGTGGACTAGACGTCCCAGTCTTGCCTTCCCCTTGATAATGCAGTAAGGGACCCTCATTTTACAACACAGAGCAGGCAAGAAGACAACCAGCTGGAAGAAAGCATTAGCTGAAGAGTGGATTTTGACCAAAAGCAGTAAATTTCAAAGTTAATACCCAGCTAATTAAAAAAAAAATTTTAGTAGAGATAAGGTCTCACTATGTTGCCTACGCTGGTCTCCAACTCCTGGGCTCAAGAGATCCTTCCACTTCAACCTTTCAAATTGCTAGCCTTATAGGCATGAGGCACCAGGCCCAGCCAGGGTTCAGGATTTTGTTTTTACTTTAAAGATTTGACACCTGTCCAGTAACACAGGCTAAGGATCAGGTGCAGCTGCCCCACTGCTAGTGGGTCAACACCAAGGCTGCCTGGCTGGTCTCAAGAATGAATCTGGTATCTTAGGAGGGGCAGAAGAACAAAATAAAAAACAAACCGAGGGGCTCATGGACAGGATAATACGACAGCGAGAGAGTACAAACAGAAGCGTTCCTCACTTGTGTGGGCTAGGTGCCACAGTACAAAGTGAAGGGTGCCTCCGTATGTGTTTATGGTTGGCTAACAATCACTTTACTCTCTCTCTCTGGAAATGGACTGTGCCTGCACATCCTACCAGATTAAACAGGCATAAACTAAAGGATGATGGGTTAAAAAAAATGCTTTAAAGTTATAATCACCAGGGAAAGAATTCCATAACCATCCATTGGTTAATGGATGGTATATTATTGCATTGAATCTCTTGGTATCAGAAAACTGGGTGAGATTTAAGATGTGACCCCATATTATAAAGAACCTGACTGCATTTTTGGTGTTCTACAACTGAAAACTTTCAAGCTCCACTTCCACGATTCCCTCTTACCCACAGGTAAGTGAGCCGATAGAAAGCACATGCACTCCTTCTCTTGGCACTGTAGGGGGAAGTTCAAGCCACACAAAGCCTGGGTCCTTGTGCAGGAATGCTCACCCAGGTTCCACCCCTAACTGCAGTAATCCCAGGGCCACTTGCTTTTGCTTTGTCAAAGCCGTTTTTGGACTGGCTTAGGCACCTGATCTGCTCTCCCCAAAAGTTTCAAAATGTGAGTAATGCATTTCTTTTTCTTTTTTTTTTGTTTTTTTGTTTTGTTTGTTTTTTTCAAACAGTTTCACTCTGTCACCAGGCTGGAATGCAGTGGCATGATCATGGCCCACTGCACACTTGACCTCATGGGTTCAAGCAATCCTCCCACCTCAGCCTCCCAAAATTGCTGGGATTACAGGCATGAGCCACCACATCCCACCGTCAAAAAATTTCTCAGTCTGGTGTCAAAATATGTAATGAACCTGAATTCACATAAACAGGTGGATATAAAAAGTAAAATGAATTTTCACTGCTTTATAAGCTCTAAGACACAAATTGGGAAAAGAAAAAAAAAATCTTATATTGGGAATACCAATTCTTTTAAATTGTGAGGCTAAGACAGACATGAAGTGAAACACAAATCACATTCCACTTTCCCCTTGAACTATGTATTCATCTCTTGAAACTACTTGCTATTGGCTGGGAGCAGTGGCTCACGCCTGTAATCCCAACACTTTGGGAGGCTGAGGTGGGTGGATCACGTGGTTAGGAGATGGAGACCATCCTGGTTAACACAGTGAAACCCTGTCTCTACTAAAAAATACAAAAAGGAATTAGCCGGGCATGGTGGTGGGCACCTGTAGTCCCAGCTACTTGGGAGGCTGAGGCAGGAGAATGGCGTGAACCCCGGAGGCGGAGCTTGCGGTGAGCTGAGATCACGCCACTGCACTCCAGCATGGGAGACAGAGCAAGACTCCATCTCAAAAAAAAAAAAAAAAAGAAAGAAAGAAAGAAAGAAACTACTTGCTCTTGCAACAAGTAGCAATAAATTAACCTAACAATGTCACAGGACACTATAACCCATACCTTATAGTTTAACAGTGTATAGCTAATCACTAATCAATGTTAATTTTGTAAGCCAGTGAGAATTCCTGACAACTTTGTATCGCCTACCACCTGCCCCCACCTTTTTACTTTCAAAAATCCTCTTATGGCTGGTTATGGTGGCTTCCACCTGTAATCCCAGGCTGAAGCAGGAGGATAGTTTGAGGCCAGGAGTTTGAGGCCAGCAAAATAGGGAGACTCCATCTCTACAAAATATTAAAAAATTAGCCAGGCATGGTGGCACACACCTATGGTCCCAGCTACATGGGAGACTGAGGCAGGAGAATCGCTTGAGCCCAGGAGGTTTGAGACTGCAGTGAGCCATGATCACACCATTGCACTCCAGCCTGGACAACAGAGCAAGACCTTGTCTCAAAAAAAAAAAAAAAAAAAAAAATTCCACTTTTAAGTGCTGCTAATTAGAGTGCATAGTCAGGACAACTTGAATCTATGCTCCCAGGCTGCAATCCTCAAGCCTGGCCCAAATAAACTCTCTACTTATATTAATTTTGCCTCAGCTTCTTTCTTTTAGGTGAACATAATTATCAAGAAGAGATGACTAGAATGCAGCCCGGGAGCTGGTACTGGGGGAGGCTGTCAGATTATTGAACTGCACATTTGTTACTTTCCCTACCCAGCATCCCCTCTCTTTCTCTCTGTCTCTGTCTCTCTGTCTCTTTCTCTCTGTGTTTAAGTAATAGCACATTGATTTTGGTTTCCAGAACTACCCCTTCCCCACTGTCAGTCTACATGACTGGGGTAAAGCTGATTCCACCCCTGGTAATTATGGCAGGCATGTAACCTAGGCTTGGCCAGAGTGATGCAGGATTTTTCTCAGTCATTTTGCCAGCCAGGGTCCTCCAACTGGTGCAACCTCCACCTGGGCCTTGCTCAGCCATGCTACCTGCTGCAGGAGGTGCCCTGCCTACTCAGTCTGCCTGGGCCAAGTCTAGCTTGTGCATTGGCTCAGCCTATGGCTGGGCCAGGTGTGTCCCAGCTCTCCTGTGTTATAGCATGTACATGCATTCAGCGGTTCCTAAGCTCCTGTCCCATGTCCGAGAAGAATGAGGATACACTGACAATTGAAGGGTGAGGAGGGTGGAGAAGAACTTTATTGAGCAATGGAATAACTCTCAGTGGAGAGGGGATGCAGAGGTGGTCTCCCACACACCCCCCCACCCTGTCAGTTGGTTTCGCTCTCAGTGTGGCTGAGTCTGGGGCTTTTATGTGCTCAGAATAGGGAAGTGCATGCTGATTGGCTTGTGAGTATGCAAAGAAAGGCTAAAGCAAAGGCACCCCTCAAAGGTGGGTATGGCAGTGTAGAAAACCAATTAGGAAAGGGTAGGCATATGTAAAATAGGTGAAGGGTGGGGAATCAATCAGAGGAAAGCATGTCAAATGGGAAGACGGATTCTCAATCTGGTCCATGGATTTGACCTGTAGCTTGGCTTTCAGGTTTTAAACTGTCTTCAGCATGAAGGTGGGGTTTCTCCAGGGACCTGCCCCTATCTGCCTAGGCATTTGTCTGCCTGCTGCCGCTATAAAGAGCACTGCATCTCTCTGACCACAGGGATTTTTTCTTTCTTCAGAGCTGCATGATGCTTGCTGAGTCAATGAGTATAACACATGGAAGTTTTTTGGAACTAAGATTTCTTTCAGTGGAGGCTGCTAAACTGGTGGCCATCTATGCCTTCTAGTGTCCATCTTTGCCACCACCATGAGAGAACCTACATGAAAATAAATCAATACAAAGGAAGGTGAAGCTGAGAGAGGGAGAAAGTGCTGACTGTATAATTTCAGCACCTAGATACAGGCATTCCTGAAGCTTCACCCCTGGACATTTCACATATGTGAGCCAATAAATTCCTTTTGTTTCCCTTAAAACAGTTTGATTTGGATTTTAGTTCATTGTTATTTTCAAAAGAGCCTTGACTAATAGTTGCTTCAGTGGAAATATTGATCCCTGGGTCTTCTTGGTGAGAAAATAAATCATGTTGTTATATATCTAACATGGCAAATATGTGAATCATTCAAAACTCTTTCAATTGCAAGTGAGAGAAACCTGACTCAATTGGTTTCAGCACAAAATTATATCTTAACATTTTTAGACTACTTGCTTGCTGACTCTAAGCTCACTGGTTGTGCCTGGACAATTTCTTTCTTTTCTTTTACCCTAAAGGGATTAAATAAAAGGGTTCATGTCTATAATCCCAGCACTTTGGGAGGCTGAGGTAGGAGGACTGCTTGAGCCCAGGAATTCAAAGCTAGAACGAGCTGTGATCATGCCCCTGCACTCCAGCCTTAGCATAGCTAAAATTAATGTCTAATTGAACACCTTTTTAAGAAATATAAAAAGAGGGCCAGATGCTGTGGCTCATGCCTGTAATCCCAGCACTTTGGGATGCCGAGGTAGGCAGATCAATTGAGGTCAGGAGTTCAAGACCAGCCTAGCCAACATGGCAAAACCCCATCTCTATTTAAAATACAAAAATTAGCCAGGAATGGTAGTGTGTGCTTGTAGTACCAGCTACTCAAGAGGCTGAAGCATGAGAACCACTTGAACCTGGGAGACAGAGGTTGCAGTGAGCTGAGATTGTGCCACTGTACTCCAGCCTGGGTGACAGAGTGAGACTCTGTCTCAAAAAAAAAAGGCCAGGCATGGTGGCTCCCTATTTTGCTGGCCTCAAACTCCTGGCCTCAAACAATCCTCCTGCCTCAGCCTCCCAAAGTACTGGGATTACAGATGGAAGCCACCATAACCAGCCAAAAGTGACATCTGTGATGCCAGCACATGGGAGGCCGAGGCAGGCAGATAACCTGAGGTCAGGAGTTCAAGATCAGCCTGGTCAACATGGTGAAATCCTGTCTCTACTGAAAACACAAAAATTAGCCAGTTGTGGTGGTACGCGTCTATAATCCCAGCTGAGGCAGGAGAATCACTTGAACCTGGGAGGCAGAGACTGAAGTAAGCCAAGATCATGCCACTGCACTCCAGCCTGGGCAACAGAGTGAGACTCCATCTCAAAAAGGAAACAAACAACAACAACAACAAAAAAAACCCAAACAACAACAACAACACCACCACCGTGTCATTTTCCTGCATTGGTATTCTTTCTGTCTGACACTCCAGAAGCTTTTTTTTTTTTCTTTTTAATTAATTAAAGCTTAATTTGCCTGAAGAAGCCAGAGAAGTTTCTCACTGGTTCAAAAATAATTATGTATATGGAAGTTTAAAAAGACACTTATGTGACCAGGCATGGTGGCTCATGTAATTCCATTGCTTTGGGCGACCAAGGTAGGAGGATCACCGGAGGTCAGGAGTTTGAGACAAGTCTGGGCAACATAGTGAGATCCCTGTCTACAACAACAACAGTAAAGACACTTATGCAATGGTGTTGCTGTTCAGTGATACTGTCTCCACTAAATCTGTGGTCTGTATATGAGTGCATGTGAGATGGATTTCTGCATACCTCAAACAACAAAGAAACATGGCACAGAAGATGGGAAAACGTAATAGAGAATGCTGTTGGTGTATACTGAATCATAAAAGAATTTCAGAAAGAGTGGCGCTTCATAGAAAATGAATGTGAACATATTCTCCAAGAAGAACCATGTTCTAAAAGGGGAAAAAAGCAACTATTTATCTTGATGCAAGTCTTCAAATAATCATAAAATTGGCCAGCTCTTATGGACTATCTCCATGCAATTGCCCATGATCTATCCCTGTAATACACTGTAATTCCACTTACTCAGGAGGCAGGAGGACTGCTTGAGGATCGGCCTGGGCAACATAGTGAGACTTCATTTCTAACAACAACAATAACAACAAAAAATTAAATTAAAAGAGAAGGAAAAGTGAAGAGAGCCTAAGGGACCAATGGGACATTATCAAGTGAACCAATTTATGCATTGTGGGAGTCCAGGAATGAGGAAAGAAACAGAAAGGGGCACAGAGACTATTTAAATAAATAATGGCCTAAACTTCTCAAATTTGATGAAATGTGTGAATATAAAAATCCAAGAATTTCAACAAATTCCAATTAAGATGAACTCAAAAGAGATTCACAACAAGACACATTACAGTCAAACTTTTGAAAGACAAAGAAAAAGAGGGTATCTTTAAAGCAGCAAGAGAGAAGCAACTCATCTGACAAGGGATCCATAATTAGATTATGTGTAGATTTCTCATCAGAGACTTTATAGGTCAGAAGGCATATGGCTGATATATTCAAATTGCTAAAAGGAAAAACCATCAATCATATGTCCTATATCGAGCAAGACTGTCCTTCAAAAATTAGGGACAAATTCAGACATTTCAAGATAAACAAAAGTCAAAGACGTTTATTACCACTAGACAAGCCCTGAAAGAAAGGCTCAAGGGAGTTTCACAGGCTGAAATAAAAGAACACTAGGCTAGTCACTGTGGCTCATGCTTGTATTCCCAGCACTTTGGGAGGCCAAAGCAGGTGAATCACTTGAGGTCAGCAGTTCAAGAACAGCCTGGCCAATATGGTGAAACCCCATCTCTACTACAAATACAAAAATTAGCCAGGTGTGGTGGCATATGCCTGTAATTCCAGCTACTCGGGAGGCTGAGGCACAAGAATCGCTTGAACCCTGGGGGTGGAGGTTGCAGTGAGCCAAGATTGAGCCACTGCACTCCAGACTGGGTGATACAGCGAGATTTTCTCAGAAAAACAAGACAAAAATAAATTTTAAAAAAGAAGAAATGAAAGAACACTAGACAGTAAGTAGAAGCTATATGAAGAAATAAAGATCTCAATAAAGATAAATAATCAGGTAATTATAAAACCTTGTATTGTAACAATGGTTTGTAACTGTAGTTATTTTCTTTCTTTCTTTCTTTCTTTCTTTCTTTCTTTCTTTCTTTCTTTCTTTCTTTCTTTCTTTCTTTCTTTCTTTCTTTTGTTTTAGATGGAGTTTCACTCTTGTTGCAAAGGCTGGAGTGCGATGGCACAATCTTGGCTCACTGCAACCTCCACCTCCCAGGTTCAAGTGATTCTCCTACCTCAGCCTCCCAAGTGGCTGGGAATTACAGGCACGTGCCACCACACCCAGCTAATTTTTTGCATTAGTAGTAGAGATGGGGTTTCTCCATGTGGGTCAGGCTGGTCTCGAACTCCTGACCTCAGGTGATCTGCCTGCCTCGGCCTCCCAAAGTGCTGGGCTTACAGGCGTGAGCCATTTTAGCAAGTCTCTAAAGATAAATAAAAAATAAAATCTACCACCAAAGAAAAGCTCTGGACATAATTGCTTCACTGACAAAATCTACCAAACATTTAAAGAACTAACACCAATTCTTTTCAACCTTTTCCAAAAAAATTAAAGAGAAGGGAAAATTTCCTAACTCATTTTGAGGCTAGCATTACCCTAATACGAAGCTAGACAAAGACATTGTAAGAAAACTACACCCCCAAATCACTTATTAACATTAATGCAAAAATTCTCAACAAAATGGTAGGGAAACAAGTTGAATATCTTATTAACAGGGTAATGCACTATGACCAAATGGAATTTATTCCTGGAATGCAAGGATGGTTTAACACACACAAATCAATAAATTTAATATGCCACATTAACCTACTTGCACCTACTTGCTGCAAAACAAGTAAGAGGCCCAGGGAAGGTGTCCCTTTAGATTCCATATGAATTTTAGGATTGGCTTTTCTATTTCTGCAAAAAAAAAAAGTCAGTGGGATTTTGCCAGGGATTGCACTGAATGTGTAGATCACTGTAAGGGTGGTAATAACACTTAAGTTTAAGATTAAAGACATTCTTATTAAGGGTTTAGCTCATTGACTAGTACATAACAAGTGCTGTGTATGGTAGCTTTTATTTTCATCTCCACAACATATACCTTGCTAAATACAATATACATTGACTATGCTTTAAGCATGGATCATATGACCTGAAAATTGGAGAATTTACATGCAGAGTATTGCTTTCTTCCAAAAATGGCTGAATCGTATTACTATGTAATGAGCAGCTCCCATGTGTCTTGTCACTGGGGACCTACAAACATGACTTGCACAAGACCCCTTGCCCCGGTCGGAGACCTCAAAGGGGCAGGGAGGTGGGTGTGGCCCGGGCGGGAACCCTGAGGCTCCGGGAAGCTCCCCCAGGCTCCCACCCAGGGCTCCGCCCCGCCTCGGCTCCAGCCGCCGCTAGGGGGCGCTCCCCGCCCACCGGCAGCAGGGGGCTAGCGGCTGGGCTCTGTGGCTCTGCGCACTGACTTGGGGCCGGCCGCTGGGAAGCGAGGATTTGGCGGCCGAGGCCGGGACTTCGGGTCCCCTCCCGGGCGAGTCGCGGGGCGGGGGCGGGAAGGGGCGCCGCGCGGGGGAAGTGCCCTTTTGGTCGCAGCCAGAGCCGCGCCGCGGGTGCCGCGATGTCGTCCCAGCCGGGGCGCGAGGATGAGGGGGCGGGGGGCGCGTGGCGGCCGCGGGAGCCGCCGGATCAGGAGCTGCAGCGGGCCCGGGAGCAGAAGCGGCGGTGGCACGGCGCGCAGCAGCTGCAGCAGCTCAAGCACCTGGAGTCCTTGTGAGTCTCTAGCCGCTGTCTGAGCCGCAGTCCGCGCGTCGCCCGTCTTCAAAATTAGGGACAAATTGGGAACAGGGGCGCCGGGCGCCGTGGTGGGCGCTGGGCCGGGTCTTCCAAGCCCCCAGGAGCAGGCAGGGCTGCGGGCCTGTGAGGAACGTGGTGTTTGCGACGGGACTTCTAGTCCTCACTGGGTGGGGAGCGAGGCCCGCCCGGCCACGGAGGGGCCCTGGAGGCCGCGGCGCAGGTGGGCTGAGGCCTGGACCCGGGGAGGCGGCAACGGTTTGCGCTCCTCGCCCCCGCTTTGGTGTGGGCGTCGCCTCTTTTGGGGGAGTCAAGCATTTGTGGACCGAACAGGCAAGTTCAGCCCAGCACGCTGCCCCCACGATCCACCCGAGTTCCCTGGGCCACTGTGACGTGGAGAAACCCCGTTCTTTTCATCCTCTGCTATGGAGAAGGGACGAGGACACGGGTCCTGCAGTGGCGAGGCCGGGAAGAAGAGAGAATGGGCGGCGGGGACTGGCCACGGCGATGCCAGGTAGAACAAAGGCGGAATTGTTCTCTCCAGGTTGGAGGGATTTTTTTTTTTTTTTTTTTTTTTTTTTTACCGGGGTCCTGGGTGGGCATCCAGGGAGCCACCACCACCAATTCCGCTCGGCACCACGCGGAATTCGGGCCCTGACTTGGGAGGCCCTGCGCTCCCCTGGCTCCAGTTCAAGGAGGGTCCAGATGACCCGGGAGAGTGTGGTGTCAAGAAGATTCAAATGTAAAGGAGGGAAATATGGCTTCCTTCTATCCTTCTAGGTTCTTTAGCTGACAGATTAAATTGTCGTAAGACAATTAACAGGAGAAAAACTCTTTTTTTTTTTTTTTTTTTTTTTTTTGAGACGGAGTCTCGCTCTGTCGCCCAGGCTGGAGTGCAGTGGCCGGATCTCAGCTCACTGCAAGCTCCGCCTCCCGGGTTTATGCCATTCTCCTGCCTCAGTCTCCCCGAGTAGCTGGGACTACAGACGCCCTCCACCTCGCCCGGCTAGTTTTTTGTACTTTTTAGTAGAGACGGGGAGAAAAACTCTTTTCACATACCCATGCACTGGAGGGCCACAAAAATGGGAGACTGAAAGAAGGGCGTGGGCCTTTTGGGGCGTGGTGGAGACAAATTATGGAAGGGTCAAAATGTATGATGAATAAAGGTTGCTTTGTAAGGCTCTCAGGTGATGAAAGCTGTCTCCAGGCAGCTGTCTGTCTGATACAGATACGTTTACTCATGGAAATTTCCTTTAAAGATGTAAATTTCTCTTTACAAAACGGGAGCAGTTGCCGGCGAGGTGAAGTTTTCCTGTGTTGGCTGGTTCTCAGTTTCTTTTAGCTCAGAGTCATCAATATGTCGGGGTGGCATATTTTGGTGCCAATTAATTTGAACTTTTTCATATATTTGGTAATGAAATATGACATGCTGTAACGCATATAAACATAGACATACAAACAGAAGCAGATCTTTTATCTTTTATAAGATTCTTCACTAGCCAGTTTTCTAATAGTCTGTGCCCACTTTAGATGATCGTCTAAAGTGATCATCCACTAAGATCGTCCACTTAGTGATCGTCCACTTTAGACTATCAGTCTCTTGATTATCTGTTCCACTACACTAAGTAATTAGTAACTAGGCAACCCTAAGTTTGCACTTTCAAAAGCCTATTAAACAAAATAACAAATAAAAAAACTAATAACAAAATTTAAAAATTTACATCTAAAAGACACAGAACTTGTACCTAAACAGAATTATTTGCTGAGACAAAGAAAGGCATAGGTTAAAAACTGGTTAAGATAAAATTACCAGGAAAAGTATTTTAAACAGAGGTACCGTACCGTTTGTTATGTAAACTTTAAGCCAATGTCTTCCCCATCCTGAAATTTTCTAGTGGTTTAGGTCCACCAAGGGAGATGCCCTTACAAATGGAACTTTTTTTTTTTTAATAGATGTAGATTTCTTTTTTTTTTTCTTTTTCGTTCCTTCTTTCTTTCTTTTTTTTTTTTTTTTTTGAGACAGAGCCTTTCCGTTACCCAGGCTGCAGTGCAGTGACACGATCTTGACTCACTGAAACCTCCGCCTCCCAGGTGCAAATGATTCTCCTGCCTCAGCCTCCCAAGTAGCTGGGGTTACTTACAGGTGTGCGCCACCACACCCAGCTAATTTTTTTGTATTTTTAGTAGAGATGGGGTTTCACTATGTTGGCCAGGCTGACCTCAAACTCCTGACCTCAGCTGATCCACCCACCTTGGCCTCCCAAAGTGCTGGGATTACAGGCTTGAGCCACCGTGCGCGGCCATAGATTTCTTTTATACAGAGCTTCAGGCTGGGCGCCCGTGGCTCACGCCCTTAATCCCAGCACTTTGGGAGGCTGAGGTGGGCAGATCACTTGAGGTCGGGAGCTCGAGACCAGCCTGGCCAACATGACAAAACCTTGTCTCTACTAAAAATATAAAAGTTAGACAGGCTTGGTGACGCTCGCCTGTAATCCCAGCTACTGAGTAGGCTGAGGCACAAGAATCGCTTGAACCCAGAGGCGGAGGTTGCATTGAGTCCAGGAGTGGTCTGCACTCCAACCTGGGCGACAGAGCAAGCCTTTTTTTTTTTATTTTTTTATTTTTTTGGAAAGAGTTTCAAAGTAGCCAGCTAAATGTCAGGAAATTGCGTTTTGTCAACTGATTTAGTTTGATAGATTGTTTCTTCGTCCTTTTTTTTTTCCTTTTTTTTTTTGAGGCAGAGTCTCCCTCTTTCGCCCAGGCTAGAGTGCAGTGGTGCTCTCTCAGCTCACTGCAACTTCTGCCTACCCGGTTCAAGAGATTCTCTGCCGGGCACGGTGGCTCACGCCTGTAATCCCAGCACATTGGGAGGCTGAGGTGGGCGGATTACGAGGTCAGGAGATCAAGACCATCCTGGCTAACACGGTGAAATCCCATCTCTCTAAAAATACAAAAAACTAGCCGGGCATGGTGGTGAGCACCTGTAGTCCCAGCTACTCTGGAGACTGAGGCAGGAGAATGGCGTGAACCCGGGAGGCCGAGCTTGCAGTGAGCCGAGATGGCGTCCCTGCAGTCTGGGAGACAGAGCGATACTGTCTCAAAAAAAAAAAAAAAAAAAAAGAGTTTCTCGTGCCTCAGCCTCCTGAGTAGCTGAGATTACAGGCGCCTGCTACCACACCCAGATAGTTTTTGTATTTTTAGTAGAGTGTTTCGCCAAGCTGGCCAGGCTGGTCTCGAACTCCCAGCCTCAAGTGATCTGCCTGTCTCAGCCTCCCAAAGTGCTGGTATTACAGACATGAGCCAGATAGATTGTTTCTTAATGAGATTACTGACTTCAGGATGGAGCCTCTTAGTGAATAGGGCAGTGAAAGAAGTTGCAGTTGTCAGGGCCTAATATTTAAATATGTGAAAAGCAGGCAGAGCTGAAAGGCAGAACATTCAGATCTTTAAAAATCAAGGATCCTACTTTTACATTGAATCCCAGGTCCCCAAGAAGAGGGAAATACCACCGAACCGGTGTGAATTCTTTCCACAGTTTTCCTCAATACAAGGATGTTTCACAGAGGCTGGTGGGTGACCTGACTCCATCAGTCCGCTCTGCAATCAGCCCCCCTCCCACAGGAGTCTTCAAGTGTTCAGAGCACGCCTTTTTAAACAGGGAAAGAAACAAGTTGCCTCCTTCAGTAATGACCATTCACTGCAACAGCTGTCAGCCACTTCTAAAACTGCAGCTTTTGCCAGTGACTTGCCAGCCATCGCATATGCAAATGTCAAGTTCTCCCCTGCAATGCAAAGTAATACGTCATACTCCAAAAGCCAAAGAGATCCAGAAACTCTGTGCAAAATAGAGCCGAGCCATAGACCTGAGAGAAGCCTACTCATGACTCTTAGATTCCATGAGAAAGACTGAAGACCCCAAAAAAGGGTGGGCATGGCCCCTTTTTCCATGTCCTCCAGGGGTCTCAGGAGTGCCAGAAGTCTCCTATGTGTTACCAAAGATGGCAAAAGGGAGAAGGAGCAGAAGTGTAAGGAAATGGAAGGAGTTAAGTATTAGGCCAGTTTGGGAGAGTTTCAGCTTTCTAAAAGGCCAATGAAATTTTACATTTTTCTCCACCAAAATCATGCCAACAAGGTAGGAAGCAAACAGTGGCCTCCAGCATTTTTTTAAGGGGGTTTCAGTTGACTGAAAAATATTATCAGGAATAGGATCGAAAAGAGAAAAAGCAGAAAGACCTTTTTTTAGTTTTCAAAAAAAAAAAAAATTATAGCCTGAATATCAGCCTTTAATTAAGCAGCTGACTGTGACCAGAGAGCTTTTCTTTATTATTATTTTTTTTTTTCTGAGACAGAGTCTCACTTTGTCACCCAGGCTGGAGCGCAGTGGCACGATTTCGGCTCACTACAACCTCCGCCTCCCAGGTTCAAGTGATTCTCCTGCCTCAGACTCCAGAATAGCTGGGATTACAGGCGTGTGCCACCACGGCCGGCTAATTTTTGTATTTTTAGTAGAGATGGCGTTTCATCGTGTTGGTCAGGCTGGTCTTGAACTCCTGACCTCGTGATCCACCTGCTTCAGCCTCCCAAAGTACTGGGATTACAGGCATGAGCCACTGCACCCGGCCAACCACAGAGCTCTTTAAAAAAATTTTTTTGTGTCTCTTACGATCAGATTTCAGCCAGGACAAACAGAAAGGAGATCTCCCATTTAATTTGTCTGATTCTAAACCCAGCTTTTCCCAATTGTGCAGAAAATTGAATTACTTTAGGCATTTTAAAAGACCCCCAATATTGGCCATCATAATTTGGGGTCCTCTCGAGTCATGTGGGCCAATGTGTGCAAATACTTATAAGATGAAACTAAGCGGGTGTTGCACATAAAACCAGCCGGTGTCTCCGAGGGAGGCTGCCTCCATGGGGAGTCCTCAGACCTGGATGATTTGTTACCCATAATTTAGAGATCTGAATCATTCATGACTCTGGGCAGTGTTTTGGGCCTAAATGTGCCACTTGTGAGTGTATCACTTCAGTGTGTCACCACCGAGTCAGGTCTCCTCTCTTACGTGCCTCAGAAACTCTGAATCCCCTGAGGGTCACAGAGGGCTCACAAATGCAAGATGACCAGCCTTTACGCATACTCACTGGCAGAGTGAGAGGGTACAGAGATTCTCACAGAGGAAAGAAACCCTGTAAGGCCACTGAATGTTATGGACAAAGTCCTGGCACTTCGCCAAGTCTCTAATTATTTAGGGTTCCCTAATGGGCCAGAGGGAGCGAATGCCTTTGAGTGCCTTTAATCTTCAGAGGGAAGTATTCACGATCATAAATTAGGAAAAGCAACTCCAAGAGAGGTTGGTCCAGGGTGAAACAAGCACAATTTCCATAATGAAAGGTCACAATGCAACAAGACTGTGGCCCCAAACCAAAGCAAATTAAACATCCTGATCCCCTAACTTAGGAAAGTCAGAGATAGGAGTTCATGCTGAGTGCCACTTTCAGAGAGAAACACTGTGTGGTGGTGGAGGGAGGGAGCTATTCTCCCGACTATGCCAGATATTTTGACCCAAAGAAAAAAACTGAAGCTAAATTAAGTATAGAGTTCATTTGGTCCAAGTTTGAGGGCTACCACCCAGGAGTGTATATTCTGGACAACTTAAATTGATACTCCCAGCTTGCAGTCCTCAAATTTGGCTCAAATAAGCTCTCTACTGACATTAATTTTGCCTTCTGCTTTTTCTGTGGGTTGACATAAGTGTGATGTTCACTCAGTCAACAGTTTGTTTCTGTCACAGGCACCTTTTGTTACCTATGCTATATGGGTCATGTAAGGAAAGGTCCTCGAGTTGAAATCCTTCATAATCAGAATTCTGGGAGACTGGATACAAAATGCATTTTATTTTTGGTGGAGTCTGGCCTACTTTTTGGTGGCCCAAGAGCTGAATGACTTTTCACCTTAACAGGGCAGTGGTTGCAGGATAGAGACCCTGTGTTGTGGGCATCCACATTACTGGGCATTTCAGCCCTTTCAAGTCACCAGGTGGTGCTCTTGGTCTCCTACGCAAGACAGATGTTTAAAGATCTTTCTCTAGCCTAACTGCAGGCAGGGTCTGGCCCTGCCCGACGCTCAGTATATTTAGCTGTAGGATGCCACACAGTGGTTAATACCATGTGTTTATTTTGTAGCTCCTAGACAGCAGAGAGATTATAACCTACTTTTGCAAATGATAAAATGGAACCTCACCAGCTAAGTAATATAGATCTATAAACTAGCAAAACCAGATGTTTACTTCTGCTATGGTTTGAATGTGTCCTTGAAGTTGATGTATTGGAGAGCTGGGCATAGTGGCTCATGCCTGTAATCCCAGCACTTTGAGAGGCCTGGGTGGGCGGATTGCTTGAGCCCAAGAGTTTGAGACCAGCCTGGCCAACATATTGAGACCTCATCTCTACAATAAAAATAAAGATTATCTGGGTATGGTAGTGTGCACCTGTAGTCCCAGCTATTCTGTAGGCTGAGGTAGAAGGATCACTTGAGCCTGAGAGGTTGAGGCTGCAATGAACTGTGATCAGGCCTGCACTTCAGACTGGGCAACAGAGTGAAACTCTTGTCTCAAAAAGTTCATTTATTGAAATTTAATACCCAATGTAACAGTGTTGAGAGATAGGACTTTTAAGATGTGATTATGTCAGGAGGGCTCTGCCCTTTTTTTGTTTGTTTGTTTTTTGAGGTAAAGTCTCACTCTCTCGCCAGACTGGAGTGCAGTGGCGTGATCTCGGCTCACTGCAACTTCCGCCTCCCAGGTTCAAGCGATTCTCCTGCCTCAGCCTCCTGAGTAGCTGGGACTACAGGTGCATGCCACCACGCCCAGCTAATTTTTGTATTTTTAGTAGAGACAGGGTTTCACCATGTTGACTAGGATGGTCTCAATCTCTTGACCTAGAGAGCCACCCGCCTCAGCCTCCCAAAGTCATGGGATTACAGGTGTGAGCCCCCACACCCAGCCAGCTCTGCCCTTAATAGGCACTCTTATCTCAAGAGTAGATTAATTATTGCTGGAGTGGGTTACTGATAAAAACATGAGTTTGTCCTCCACCACCACCCATGCTGTCTCTTGCTCTTCTGCCTTCTCCTATGGAATGATGAAGCAAAGAAATCCCCTGCCAGATGCTGGCCCCTTGACCTTGGACTTTCTAGCCTCCAGAACTGTAAGAAATAAATCTCCGTTCCTTGTAAATTGCCCAGTCTCAGGTATTCTGTTATATCAGCATAAAATGAACTAAGATTCTCAGAGCACTGGGATTTTCTAGTTTCAGAGATTTACAACTGACTGGACGGACTCTCAATATGTTTCCTTTGGCTAGTTCAGAGACTTGTTTGCTTTTAAATCAAATGTTATTCATTCCAAAGTAATACGTCATGTAATTTAAACTGTTTAATCAAATAGTATCGGGGGAACCCCACCCCCAATATTTAACGTGGGTTCTTTTCTATTTCCCTAAGTGTCTTGGCTGGTTTGAGAAATAAAGGGAAAGAGTACAAAAGAGAGAAATTTTAAAACTGGATGTCCGAGGGAGACATCACATGTCAGCAGGTTCCGTGATGCTCCCCGAGCCATAAAACCAGCAAGTTTTTATTAGTGATTTTCAAAAGGAGAGCGAGTGTACAAATAGGGTGTGGGTCACAGAGATCACATGCTTCACAAGGTAATAAAATATCAGAAAGCAAATGGAGGCAGGGTGAGATCACAGGACCACAGGATGGGGCGAAATTAAAATTGCTAATGAAGTTTCAGGCACGCATTGTCATTGATAACATCTTATCAGGAGACAGGGTTTGAGAGCAGACAACCTGTCTGACCAAAATTTATTAGGCGGGAATTTCCTCGTCCTAATAAGCCTGAGAGTGCTACAGGAGACCAGGGCCTTATTTCATCCCTTTGGCTTCGACAGTAAAAGACAGCTGCCTCCAAGAGGGCCATTCATAGACCTACCCTCAGGGGCGCATTCTCTTTCTCAGGGATGTTCCTTGCCGAGAAAAAGAATTCAGCGATATTTCTCCTATTTGCTTTTGAAAGAAGAGAAATATGGCTCTGTTCCACCTGGCTCACTGGCAGTCAGAGTCCAAGGCCATCTCTCTTGTTCCCTGAACATTGCTGTTATCCTGTTCTTTTTCCAAGTTGCCCAGATTTCATATTGTTCAAGCACACATGCTCTACAATTAATTTGTGTAGTTAATGCAATCATCACAGGGTCCTGAGGTGACATACATCCTCCTCAGCTTACGAAGATGATGGGATTAAGAGATTAAAGACAGGCATAGGAAATCACAAGGGTATTGATTGGGGAAGTGATAAGTGTCCATGCAATCTTCATAATTTATGTTCAGACATTGCTGTAAAGAGAGGCATAAGAAATTATAAAAGTATTAATTTGGGGAACTAATAAATGTCCATGAAATCTTCACAATTTATGTTCTTCTGCCATGGCTTCAGCTGGTCCCTCCGTTCAGGGTCCCTGACTTCCTGCAACAGAATAGTACCAAAGGCTTTTTTTTTTCTTGACCCAAGTGAACTCACAATGAAAGGCTAATTTAAAAAAACTGTGGTTTGAAGGCCGGGCGTGGTGGCTCATGCCTGTAATCCCAGCACTTTGGGAGGCCGAGGTGGGCGGATCACGAGGTCAGGAGATCAAGACCATCCTGGCTAACATGGTGAAACCCTGTCTCTACTAAAAGTACAAAAAATTAGCCAGGCGTGGTGGCGGGCGCCTGTAGTCCCAGCTACTCGGGAGGCTGAGGCAGAAGAATGGCGTGAACCCAGGAGGTGGAGCTTGCAGTGAGCCAAGATCATGCCACTGCACTCTAGCCTGGGCAACAGTGCAAGACTCTGTCTCCAAAAAAAAAAAAAAAAATTGTGGTTTGAGACCCCAGTTACCCTGTATATTCTCTGCACCCCTCTCCCCCATCAAGACTTCTGTGAGGAAACTCTTAGTTTTTTCATCTGGAAAGTAACTGCTTATTTTATTATTATTATTATTGTTTTGAGACAGAGTCTCGCTCTGTCACCCAGGCTGGAGTGCAGTGGTGCAATCTCGGCTTACTGCAAGCTCCGCCTCCCGGGTTCACGCTATTCTTCTGCCTCAGCCTCCCAAGTAGCTGAGACTACAGGCACCCACCACCACGCCTGGCTAATTTTTTGTATTTTTAGTAGAGATAGGTTTTCACCATGTTAGCCAGGATGGTCTTGATCTCCTGACCTTGTGATCTGCCCGCCTCAGCCTCCCAAAGTGCTGGGATTACAGGCATGAGCCACCATGCCTGGCCGTAACTGTTTATTTTAAAATCATGTTTCTTGCCTTTCTTTCTTTCCCTCCCTCCCTCCCTCTTCTTCCCTTCCTTCCTCCCTCCCTCCCTCCCTTCCTCCTTTCCTCCCTGGTTTTTTGAAAGAGGGTTTAGCTGTGTTGCCCATGCTGGTTTTGGACTTAAGGATTCCTCCTACCTTGGCCTCCCAAAGTGCTAGGATTGCAGGCATGAGCCCCCCTGCCCAGCCTTATATTGCCTTTTTTGATTCCATAATGGACATTACCTATTTAAGGGGAAAATTTTTTTTCCTTCTACTCTTCTAAGGTCCAGGGTCCCTGTAACAGAAGGTTAATAATAATAATAATAAACATTGCCGGGCACAGTGGCTCACGCCTGTACTCCCAGCACTTTGGGAGACTGAGGCAGGTGGATCGCCTGAGGTCAGGAGTTTGAGACCAGCCTGACCAACATGGAGAAACCCTGTCTCTACTAAAAATACAAAATTACCTGGGCCTGGTGGCACATGCCTGTAATCCCAGCCACTCAAGAGGCTGAGGCGGGAGAATCGCTTGAACCTGGCAGACGGAAGGTTCAGGCGGAAAAAAACAAGCAGAAGTTTATTACCATGTATATGTTCTATATACATGGGAGTTACCCAGTGGAATGAAAAATCTCAAAGAAGTGGTTTTGGATTCAGGCTTAAACACCATGTTCAGCTAAATCAAAGAAAGATATGGGGGAACTGAGCTATGGTATAGTGACCAAGAAAAGTATAATAAAGTTAAGGTTTGTTATGTAGGTTTGTGTCTGTGCTCTCTCCATTGTTAGCATTCTCTTGTGATTGAGAGACATTTTTCTCTTTCTTGTATAGAAAGGGTCTCACTTGTGGCCAGGCGCGGTGGCTCATGCCTGCAATCCCAGCACTTTGAGAGGCTGTGGCAAGCAGATCATGAGGTCAGGAGTTCGAGACCAGCCTGAGCAACATGCTGAAACCCCATCTCTACTAAAAACAAAAAAAATTATCCGGGCGTGGTAGCATGTACCTGTAATCCCAGCTACTCAGGAGACTGAGGCAGGAGAATCGCTTGAACTGGGAGGCAGAGGTTGCAATGAGCAGAGATCAAGCCACTGCACTCCAGCCTGGGTGACAGAGAGAGACCCCATCTTAAAAAAAAAAAAAAAAAAAGGATCTCACCTGAAATGGAGATTTCCTTTATCGATGAACATTTCTCTTACAAAAGGGTGACTTCTGCTGTCTTTTCAGAGTTTCCCCTGTGTCTGCTGTTTTTCAAAATGATCCTTAGCCAAAAAGGTGTACTTTGAGGTAGCATATTCTGGTCTCTACAGCTATTCAACTGAGGACAGAGTAGGTAAGATTTTAGTTGTTTTACTACCCTTGTCTCCATCCTTCCTATGTAGCCATATTATAATAATTTTTGCTAAATTAGTAGTTAATATTAGCATAAGTATTACTATGCAATGTCATTCACTTTTGCATCAAATAGTAGTGGCCTATGATTTATTTTGTATTTTTAAAGTAGTTAATAAGAGCCTGAGTTTTTTTCATTTGCTTAATTTTTTTTTTTTTTTTTTTTTTTTTTTTTTGAGATGGAGTCTTGCTCTGTCGCCCAGGATGGAGTGCAGTGGTGTGACCTCAGCTCACTGCAACCTCTATGTCACGGGTACAAGTGATTCTCCAGCCTCAGCCTCCCTGGTAGCTGGGACTACAGGTGTGTGCCACCATACCCAGCTAATTTTTGTATTTTTAGTAAAGATGGGGTTTCACCATGTTGGCCAGGCTTGTCTTTAACTCCTGACCTCAAGTGATCCATGCACCTCAGCCTCCCAAAGTGCTGGGATTACAGGTGTGAGCCACCATGCCTGGCTGAATATTGTTTTAAACTTTGGAAATATCTTAATCTGCTACATAAACTAATGAATTGTTTAGTCCCGGGGAAAAAAGCATCAGCCCCCCTTAAACTGGTGGGAACAGTTGTAAAATGGACTATTGAGGAAATGCCATTGCAAATAATAATAGAATTCAGAATGTGCAGTTCTATTGTATTCCTTTTCCATCTAGGCAAAATAGTTACATATTTTTCAGGAATTTGGAACTTAGTTTGGCCATATGTTGTTTTCCAGCTCCTGTGGCAAAAATAATTATTTGTTGGATTATTGGATATTTTCATAGAGTTTACCACCTCCCTTCCAAACTTTCTTAGGCCTCTGTGCATAAGGTATAATATTTTTAAATTTTTATTTATTTATTTATTATTTTTGAAACAGAGTCTTGCTCTGTTGCCTAGGCTGGAGTGCAGTGGTGCGATCTCGGCTCACCGCAAGCTCTGCCTCCTGGGTTCACGCTATTCTCCTGCCTCAGCTTCCCGAGTAACTGGGACTACAGGCGCCCGCCACCACGCCCACCTAATTTTTTGTATTTTCAGTAGAGACGGGGTTTCACCATGTTAGCCAGGATGATCTCCTGACCTCGTGATCCACCCGCTTCAGCCTCCCAAAGTGCTGGGATTGCAGGTGTGAGCCACTGCACCCGGCCCTTTAATTTTTTATTTTGTAGAGATGGGGTCTTGCTATGTTGCCCAGGCTGATGGCAAACTCCTAGCCTCAAGTGATCCTCTTGCCTCAGCTTCCCAAAGTGTTGGGATGACAGGCGTGAGCGGCCAAGGCATAGAATTAACACCTCTAAAGG
Source organism: Macaca nemestrina (assembly GCF_043159975.1). Taxonomy (NCBI): domain Eukaryota; kingdom Metazoa; phylum Chordata; class Mammalia; order Primates; family Cercopithecidae; genus Macaca; species Macaca nemestrina. The sequence continues at coordinate 103,494,294 of NC_092128.1, read as the reverse complement.
ATGGCTGCAGGTAGACTGTATCATCTTACCATTATTCTTGCTTATGACACACCATAGCTTTCCATTAGAAAATATTTTAAGTATTTACTTTGGAAAAGCACTGTATCATACCTAAAAAGCTAATTCCGCTACTACCCAGTTGTTTAGTATGTAATCTTTGTGGAGTAGATTCTCCTAGTCCATGGATCAGTGATAGTGAGGGTGAGAGGAGTCCTTTGACAGTGTCCACAGATGAAGCCAAAGGGAAATCTTTCTTGCTGTAGGGAACTGTGCCATTTCTCCTCCATACTCTGGCAAAGTCCTTTTCTCTGACACCTTGGAGGCGAATGGAAAGGAAAGCATTTCACTTTTTCCTTAGTCTGTTCTCCCTAATCCCTCCCTCCTCCAATATTTACTGTGTTCCAAAAGGGTCTCTAAAATCAGTTCATAAGGAATAGGTCAGGATGAAGAGAACATTAAATCATTAAGTGTTCCTATACTTTGCAGCCATTCTGAAGTATTAAAATGAGTACTTCCTTGTAGGTTTAGAGGGTTAAGGCACAGATCTGAGCTACTAATATTTGTCTTACTTTTGTTGGGGAGGTGCGAATCCCTCTAAGAATCTGAGTTGCTCTTTTGAGTGCACGAACCTCGCCTGCAGAATTTCCTTCCCATCTCCCCGCCTGTCCCAAATACAGATTTTGCGTGCTCAGCATTCTGGGTCTCCCTCGGGTTCAGTCCCTGGATGGAAATAAGGAAGGCCTGGCCAGTCTCTGGTGGCAGGTGCTGCCTAGCACAGGGAGGAGAAGCGTTCTGCCCTTCCCAGGTAATACCTGTCTGTGTAGGGGAAGGAAAAATGGCTTCCCTACACCCTTCTAAATTATTTGTCTAGGCCACCAATTAAATGAACATAAGACGGATTAACAGGAGGGAAAAAAAATCTTAATTACATGTCTATGCATGGGAGTCCCCCAAAAATATGAGACTCAAAGAAGCACCAGGGGAACTTTATATAGCATCCTCAGCTGTGGGAAGGAACGGGATTGGGGCTTCTGGAGGAGGGGTCGAGATAAACTATGGGAGGATGGGGGAGGAAACATGGTGAATAAAGTTTGCCTTTTTATGTAGATAAAAGTCTTTCATGTAATAAAATTTGTCTAGGAGCAGCTCTTTTCCTGATGCAAACTCCTTTATTTTAATGTAAATTTCCTTTATATAATCAATGTAAATTTCTCTTACAAAATGGCAGCTTTTCAGGGCTACTCCTTGTCTACAGTTTCTCAAAGTAATCAGCTTGAAATAGTTAATATGCCAGTGAGGCATATTTTAGGGTGGCATATTCTGGTGCTCTGCAGTCATTTTTGGGGTGCTGTGTCCTGGCCTCAACATCTGTAAATCTGGTAGGCAGGCGGGCGAGCGGGCGGAATTGGAGCTGGTGTTGCAGGCCCATGGGTGAGGGCGCCTCTGGGACAGGCCTGTCCATGTAGCTCTGTGCATCCTCCACTGTGCCACCCACATTGCGCTGGAACAGATTGCACCCGTTTCCCCCAGGAGCCTGTTCACTGTTGAGTATGTGGATGTTATGCTAGGTCAGTAACCTGAGAAAAACACAGTGATGTTTTAGAACCAGAGTACCCACGGTCTTCTCACCTCATATTCTCCCTGCAACCTCTTGCTTTCCTTTCTCCTCCAAGAAAGATCATTGTGCTGAGAGACATTAGCTATTTCAATGAACATAATTTCTGGATCTCTGCAGGATGTGTTATCTCATCAGTTTATTTATATGGGATCCGGAATGCTGAGCATATTTTATTAACTGTTTTAGATATAATATAGTAAATGTAGTTTTGAATTTTCACTAAGAATATCCTTTTTATTCTGACCTGGCTGCTGCCTTTTGTTCATAAAAATATGTTATGTTCCCATTAAAATGGTTGATGGTTTTGTTTTTTGTTTTCCAGTTATGAAAAACCTCCTCCTGGGCTTATCGAGGTTAGTGTGAAGTTTGTACTCTTGGTTATTCCACTAGACATACTTACAGACTCAGTAACTTGTTATGAAAAATGGTTGCATGACATTTAAATACCCTTTTATGGAAAGTCTGTTTCTTTCCTGCAGATGACTGAGGAGTCATAATTTTTAGTGTTGTCACAAACCTCTGCCTTTGTGGAAATTTCATCAGCCATGTTTCCCTTCCCTGAGGAACTAATGCAGGCCCACATGGGTTCCTTGGCCATGGCCCCCTTCTCTCTGACTGGAGACAGCATCTTTAAGCTCAGCTGCCTCCTTTTCTTGTCAGCCTTGCTTGGCTCAGCCCCTCGGTCCATCCTGTGTTGGTTTCTTGAGTATCAGCAGCTCAGAGAGCAGTAAAGTCCGAGGAGACCCGACAGCTCATCCAGTCCCGCTTCCCGGTGCAGGTATCCTTCCTGCAGCTCCCTGGCCACAGCACCAGGGTGTGTGTGCACGAGGGAGACTTAGAGTGCCAGGCCACAGCAAAGAAAACTTGCTGTTTCATAACTCTCAATGAAGAAAGATTCTTTGCCAAGCGCAGTGGCACATGCCTATAATCCCAGCACTTTGGGAGGCTGAGGCAGGTGGACCACCTGAGGTCAGGAGTTCAAAATCAGCCTGGGCAACATGGCAAAACACTGTCTCTCTTAAAAATACAAAAAAAAAAAAAATTAGCTGGACGTGGTAGTACACATCTGTAATTCCAGCTACTCAGTAGTCTAAGGCACAAGAATCTCTTGAACCTGGGAGGTGGAGGTTGCAGTGGACCAACATTGCACTGCTGCACTCCAGCCTGGATAACAGAGCAAGACTCTGTCTCAAAAAAAAAAAAAAAAAAATTCTTAAAAACCGTCCTTCTATTGAAGTTTAATATTCATGGAAACTTGGAAAAAATTACAGCATGCTTGTGACTGTAAAATATGACAGGGGCCTTCAGGGTATAATAAGCTATTCTAGCCTAACATGCCCTTTCTGTTATTCCAGGAACCCTGGTTTACTTTAATTCATATATCTTACTTCATTCTACATTTTGAGGTAGTGAAACCTTTTTTAAAAAAACCTTAGAATCTAATTTACATCAAAATTTGGAGCTCACCAGTCATTGCTATATAAGGACAGATTTTTTTCTGCTTCACCAGTAACTTCTCTAAGAACAGCTACACTGTTTTTGGTATAGTTCTTCTGGTACATTTGTTTCCTGTTTTTTTGATCAAGTGTAACTGTCTTTCTTTCTAGTTTTGAGGGGTAATTAAGATGACGTTGGCACCCACAGCCCAGGAAAAAGCCAGATGAGGGTGACTCCAAGGGAAGCAGGAGAGAATCCCAGCGCTCTCTTGCCATGCTGTTTACACCTTGTTCCCTTTGTTTAGGAAGATGAGGCTAAGCCAGAAGATTGCATACCAGGTGTACCAGGCAATGAACATGCCAGGGAATTTCTGGCTCATGCGCCAACTAAAGGACTTTGGATGCCACTGGGGAAAGAAGTCAGAGTTATGCAGTGTGAGTGTGGGAGAGTTTCCCTAATCCATGCAACTTACACGCCGCAATTTACAAAGCATGTTTACTTCTTTTATTTAACTTGTTCTCACCACAGCCCTCTTATAGCCACGGCATGTTCTCCGTCTTCTAGATGAGGACACAGATGTGTGCATGTCAGTAAGTGGTCCCAGAGAAGATGTAGAGCAAAGCTTTGACTGTAGAGTTCCTGATTCCAAGTCCAGCAGTCTTTACTCAGGACTGTCACTGCCTTGGGAGTAAACTCTTTGGTATTATTCCTGTAATAGAAAGGACTTTCTGTGGTGGAAATGCCATGGGAGTGAGGGATGCATTAGAGGACGGGTCTTTTTGGGTTTTGCCTCTGTTGCGTGCTCTCTATCAGTGGTGATTTGTCCATGTAACTGAGAGAAGCTACCATGGGAGGATGGGTCTACACAGGTAGAACTCTCTGTGCACATGCCCTGCCCCTCCATAGCAGTTAACGCATTCGAGAGGGTATGAAATCACTCTTCCATTGGGAGGCTGAGGCGGGTGGATCATGAGGTCAGGAGATCGAGACCATCCTGGCCAACATGATGAAATCCCGTCTCTACCAAAAATACAAAAATTAGCTGGGCATGGCGGCGCGTGACTGTAATCCCAGCTACTCAGGAGGCTGAGGCAGGAGAATTGCTTGAACCAGGGAGTCAGAGGTGGCAGTGAATTGAGATCACACCACTGCACTCCAGCCTGAAGACAGAGTGAGACTCCGTCTTGAAGGAAAAAAAAAATCACTCTTCCAAATAGTTGAGCTTTTTAAGTTGGTTGTTTTGATGTTTATCTCCACATCTTAACCTCATAGTTGCATTGTTGCTCCATGATTTTTCAGGTTTGGCCATTTTCTGTTGCCTCTGTCCAGTGGAAGATGACTATGTAATTCTATCTCCTGCTCTCACCACACATGTGTACCCTTCTATATCTCATTTTCCCAGTAATTATTGTATCATAAACTTAGTAACATAAGTCTTTGGTATTTACTATGATTATGACCAGAGGTGAGCTGTATCTTGCGAAATGTGTCCACTCAAAATGTGTCCTGTATTTATTGTTTTTCAGCTTTTGTTATTATTATTATTGTTTTTCCTTTCATGTACTGATCTCTAATTCAACCTCAACATTTTTCCAAGCTTCAAACTTAAGACCTTCAATGCATATACTTGAGATGTTCTGTCAATTTCATCTTACTGAAGGTGGCTACTTCCATGCTTATCATCCAGGCATCTCCCTTGACCAATATATGATGGACTGAATGTTTAGGTTCTCCCCATAATTTGAATGATGAAGCCTCATCTCAAATGTGATGACATTTGGAGATGGGGCCTTGTGAATTAATTAAGGTTAAATGAGATCATGAGGTTAGGGCCCTCATGACATGATACCTTTCAAAGAAGAAGTACTAGAGATCACTCTCTCTCGGGCAGGCCCAGGCTCATATACGCATTCTCGCTCTCGCTGTCACTCTGTCCTATCCTACCCCCACCCCCTTGTGCCATGTGAAGAAAAAGTAAGAGGGCTGCCGTCTCAAGTTAGGAAGAAAGCTCTCACCACAGACCTACCTTGCTGGGACGTGGAACTCAGATTCCAACCCTCCAGAGCTGAGAAAATCAATTTCTGTTGTTTAGGCCACCCGGCACACAGCATTGTTATTATGTCAGCCCAGGTTGAATAAGACACCATCATTCTGCAGGTTCCTTTAGCCTCTCTCTTGTGTTGGATCACCCATTTTCCTGTATCTGGAATGTTCTTTGTTACTATATTCTGTTCTTATGGTGTAATGAATCCTAGGGCAATTTCCTTCCAAATGGGTTTATAGGAGGTAGATTTTTTTTTTTTTTTTTGAGACAGGGTCTTGCTCTGTTGCCCAGCCTGGAGTGCTGTGGTACCATCTTGGTTCACTGCAGCCTCGACCTCCTAGACTCAAGTGATCATCCCATTTCTCATCCTCCCAAGTAGCTAGTACTACAGGCATGCACCACCACGCCTGGCTAATTTTTTTTTTTTTTTTTTTTGAGATGGAGTTTCACTGTTGTCGCCCAGGCTGGAGTGCAATGGCGCGATCTCGGCTCCCTTCATCCTCCGCCTCCCAGGTTCAAGCGATTCTCCTGTCTCAGCCTCCCAAGTAGCTGGGACTACCAGTGTGCGCCACCACACCCAGCTAATTTTTGTATTTGTTGTAGAAACGGGGTTTCACCATGTTGCCCAGGCTGGTCTCAAACTCCTAGGCTCAAGCAATCCACCCACCTCAGCCTCCCAAAGTGCTGGGATTACAGGCATGAGCCACCATGTCCAGCCCCTGGAATTTTCATTTTATGTTTTTTAATTTGCCAGGATATCAAATTCTAGGTTAAAAGTTAGCTTCCTTTAGATTTTGAAGGCATTGCTTCATTTTCTTGATTTTCTAGAACAGCTATTGGGACGTCCAAAGTAATTCCAATTTTTGATCTTTTCATAAGGCCTTTATTACTGCTTTGTTTTTTATTTTTCTTCTCTGGAAGTTTATAGCATCTTCTCATTCCTGGTGTTCTAAAATTTCACAATGGTGAGCCCTTTCAATCTGGAATGTAGGTCTCAATTTTACAAATTTTAAAAATTCTTTCCTCACCTCTGTGTCTGCAGTTCTGTTCTTCAGATAGGTACTATCCTTACAGCAGTTAGCCCTGTTCAGGGTAGCAGGGACTACACAAGGGTGTTCTTTTTAGGGATCAACAATTATTAATTAGGGTCATTTTAGAGAGTGGCTGCCACAGTATTCTTGTTTTTTAGTGAGAGATAAAAAGTTGATTGGTAGCCCTAAGTGCCTGAGTAGGGCTTGTTGATCCCCCATTGCAGGGTGATTTTCTAGGTAATTGGTTGGGGAACATCTGAGTTCAGTTATCTATTGGTTTTTCTTCTTTGAGTGGCTTGTATTTTCCCAGAGAAGGTTCACACATGGAAGGGAAAGCCATTCTGTGAGTGTTCTGGGAGCTGAGTGGAGGGAGTCTGGGAAATCTGTCATTGGTTTTCCATTCATTCGTATGATCCTCTGTGTCTGTTGCCACAACTTCCTTGAGATCCACCTGACGTCTCCGTGGCCAGAGACCCTTTGTTATACCTTTTCCACATACTAAACAAACTTCTGCCCAGACCAAGGAGAACTGCCTATGGACATTTAACCAATCCTCCTTATTTTAACTGCCCCTTCACCTCCAGAGGTATCTGGTGCTGCCAATTGCTGAGCTTTGGAGGTTCTGCAAGTAGAAACTGAATCAGTTCTCAGATTCTACCCTCTGCTGCCTTAAACTTTAGTTTTCTGGGATCTGCTTTTCTTTTATTATTCATCTATCCGCATTATAACATCCCACATTTTTTTGTATGTGACTGTTTTATGGTTTCCCAGTCCTTCTGTGTTTATGGCTTCTTAAAAAATGTTTTTTTGTGATTTTGGATGCCCTCAAAATCACCCTTAAATAAATGTGTAATGCAGTGACATTTAGTAACTACCAAGTGTGTGCAACCATCATCATAAATAAGTGTTAGAACATTTTCATCCCTACCCCTCACCTTAAGATCTCTCAACCCATTTCCAGTTCATACCCATTGATAGCCTAGGCAACAATTAATCTACTCTCTTAGTGAATTTGGCTTTTCTGGACATATATAAGTGATCTGACTCTTTTCATTTAGCGTGTTTTTGAGGTCCAGCAATGGCATCATTTATTATTTCCTTATTCTGCTTATCTTTGGTCTGGGTTACTCTTTTTCCTGATTTTTATGATAAAGACCTAGATTATTGATTGAGACCTTTCTTCTATTATAAGAATTAGAAGCTATAAATTTTCTTTTAACCACTACTTTATCGGCATTGTGTAAATTTTGATATGTTGTGTTTTCTTTGCTTGTTTGTTTGTTTGTTTGTTTGAGATGGAGTTTTGCTCTAGTTGCCCAGGCTGGAGTACAATGGCACGATCTCGGCTCACCGCAAGCTCCGCCTCCCAGGTTCAAGTGATTCTCCTGCCTCAGCCTTCCCAAGTAGCTGGGATTACAGGCATGGACCACTATGCCTGGCTAATTTTGTATTTTTAGTAGAGACAGGGTTTCTACATGTTGGTCAGTCTGGTCTTGAACTCCCAACCTCAGGTGGTCCGCCCGCCTCAGCCTTCCAAAGTGCTGGGATTACAGGCGTGAGCCACCACGCCAGCCTGTTGTGTTTTAATTTTCTAACATCCCCTTTGACTCGTGGATTGGTTACACGTGTGTTATTCAGTCTCTACATATTGGATTCTTCAAATTTCCTTATATTGTTGCTTTGTAATTTGAGTCCATCCTAGTTGGAGAATATACTCTGCATGGTTTAAATCCTTTTAATTATATTAATTCTTGTTTTATGGCCTAATATAGGGTCTCTGGATAATGTTCCATGTTGACTTCAAAAAGTGTTTACTCTATTGTTGGGTGGTAGAGTGTTTCATAAATATCTGTTAGGTTCAGTTGATTTATATTGTTGCTTAAGTCTTGTAATTCATTGCTGATCTTCTCTCTAGTTGTATCCATTATTGAATGGAAAGTATTGAAATCTGTATTATTGTTACATTGTTCTTTTTTTTTTTTTTTTTTTTGAGATGGCGTCTTGCTCTGTTGCCCAGGATAGAGTGCAGTGGTGTGATCTCCACTCACTGCAAGCTCTGCTTCCCAGGTTCACACCATTCTCCTGCCTCAGCCTCCGAGTAGCTGGGACTACAGGCACCCGCCACCACGTCCGGCTAATTTTTTGTGTGTACTTTTAATAGAGACAGGGTTTCATCGTGTTAGCCAGGATGGTCTCCATCTCCTGAAGTCGTGATCCCTGGGTCTTATCCTCCCAAAGTCCTGGGATTACAGGTGTGAGCCACCGTGCCCGGCCTATTGTTACATTGTTCTATTTTCCCCTTCAATTCTGTCAGTTTGTGTCTCAACTATCTGGCCCTCTTTTGCTAGGTTACATACATACTTATAAATGTTGTATCTTCTTGATAGATTGACCCTTTTATCAATACAAAATGTCCTTCTTTGTCTCTCTGAACAGTTTTTGTCTTATGGTGTATTTTGTCTGAAATTATTGGAGCAGCTTTAGTTCCCTTTGGGTAACTGCAGCATATATTCCCGTTCCATCCTTTTACTGCCAACCTAATTGTGTCTTTAAATCTACAGTGTGTCACTTATATCCCGCGCTTGGATAGCATTTTTCCTTTTTTTTTTTTTTTTTTTTTTTGAGACAGGGCCTCTCTGCTGCCCAGGGTGGAGTGCAGTGGCACAATCACAGCGCACTGCAGCCTAGACCACCTAGGCTCAAGCAATCCTCCCACCTCAGCCTTCTGAGTAGCTGGAACCACAGGGGCCAGCCACCATGCCTGGCTAATTTTTAAAAATTTTTTGTAGAGACGGGGTCTCACCTTGTTGCCCAGGCTATTCACAAACTCCTGGGCTCAAGCAGTCCTCCTGCCTTGACCTCCCAAAGTGTTAGGATTACAGGCATGAGCCATGGCACCTGGTGGATAACATTTTTATCCATTCTATAAATCTCTGCCTTTTGACTGAAGTGTTTAATCCATTTGCATATAATGTAATTACTGTTAAGGTAATTACAAACCTATGCACACATTTTTGATTTTACCAATTTTAGTGTTAATTAGAAAAGTGGTTCTCCCACTTTGATATTTCTACAAATAAGCAGTAAATATTTTAAAATTCAGGTTATGTGTCTGTATCAGGCCCAACCCAGAAATACTGAATATCCAGTATTTGAATATCCAAAATACTGAATACTGAATATTCAATATTTCTGGGTTGGGTCCTATACCCTGCTTTTCTAACAACCTTCCTCATATTGTTGAATTTGCTGGTCCACGGACCACGCTTTGAATAGCTGGGATCATCTTTCCATAATAAAAGGATTTTGAGCGGAAATGGTATCTTCTGGATATCTATACATCAATCCTTGTTCCATGGCATTTCACATCCTTTCAGCTTTGCCATAAAGGCAGATATTAGTTTGAAAGAGCGTAGTCCTTCTTCCCCAAACTTTAAATGGTGAGGGAGATAAGGATAGGGATAGCTCACAGGCTATCAATAGAAATCCACAAACTTAGGCCTGGCCCGGTGGCTCACACCTGTAATCCCAGCACTTTGGAAGCCTGAGGCAGACTGATCACAAAGTCAGGAGTTCGAGACCAGCCTGGCTAACACGACGAAACCCTGTCTCTACCAAAAATATAAAAAATTAGCCGGGTGTGGTGGCATGCATCTATAATCCCAGCTACTCAGGAGGCTGAGGCAGGAGAATTGCTTGAACCCAGGAGGCGGAGGTTGCAGTGAGCCGAGATCGCGCCACTACACTCCAGCCTGGGCAACAGAGCAAGACTCTGTCTCAAAAAAATTAAAAAAAAGAAAAGAAAATCCACAAACTTTATTTTTTTTCAGTGGTTTCCTGCATTCAATCCTCAAATAAAAATAAAAAGGGGAAAACTTTTCTTGCCCTGTCACTGCGTGTGTTCTGTAGTTGCCAGCATAGAGCAAAACTTGGCTGAACTTACTTAAATCCCTCTTCATGCTTCCTGACCAACTTGCTTAGAATTGCTGAATACTCAAACACAGGGTCTCATTCACCATTCCCATACGATGTCCTGATTTATACCACATCCAGTTGGTGCTGAGAGAATATGAACAGGTGAGAGAAGTAACAAGGATCTCATCCATTCTTGCTTTGCTCACCACTTCCTTTTTCTCAGATGTCAATGCCTGATGCCAGGTCCACTCATTGAAATTCCATAAAGACTGGAATTTGTTGCCTTGGAGCATGTATATACATTCTCTTGTTACTATCCTTCCAGTTCCTCATCAGGACCTTCTGTTGCTTCTAATAGTTAACCTCTTTAAATAGGACAGTTTCCCTCTTCTGCAAGTAAAGTTGCAGTAGGGTTCTGATGACATTAACATTTTAAGAGAACTTGTGATTTTGTTTACTTGAAAGTTAGGGATGTGAACAGAGGTCGACTCAACCTGAGAAAGAAGCTGCCTTAGCCTTCCCAAGTAGCTGGGATTACAGGCATGGACCACTATGCCTGGCTAATTTTGTATTTTTAGTAGAGACAGGGTTTCTACATGTTGGTCAGTCTAGTGACTAAATTTATAAATGAGATTCAGAGCCACTTGATTAATAGAAGATATATACTTTGAAAAATACAGTGAGACACACTGAAAAAAAATTTACCTTTTGCAGTACTTTTCATTGGATTGCTTCATAATTTCTTGGTGTTGGAAAATTAATTCCTAAAGCAACAAGATTAAAGGATGCTTGGGTAAGCAATTAGTTTACCTGTCTTTTCTGGGACCTTACATGGTTCATCCATGATTGCATTTTCTTTTAGAATTGGAGTTTAATGAATAAAAAGTTTAATATAATCTATAAGCAATTAGTTTACCTGTCTCAAAAAACTATAAGCAATTAGTTTACCTGTCTTTTCTGGGACCTTACATGGTTCATCCATGATTGCATTTTCTTTTAGAATTGGAGTTTAATGAATAAAAACTTTAATAATCTACTGATTCTTTATCTCACTTAGGTGAAACACTCTTATCTTGCAGAAATATTTCCCCTTTGCTTGGCTTTTAGGTTGACATTGCAAACGGTATGGTCACCAAACAGGCTACAAAGAATGTCCTTTCTTTATCAAAGACAACCAAAAGTTAGAACAGTTCAGAGTAGTAAGTAAAACCATACAATGTCATTTTACCTTAATCAGAGATGGTGAATCTTAATTAATCCGATAGTCACCAGCGAACTGAATGTTCACATAAAGTACATTCCCAGAAGCCTTTTGGCCAAGATATCTGCTGTTAACCATTTGTGAGACAAATTTAGCTCTTCAAGAAAAAACTAACATTTATAAAAGTGTTCTTTGTTTATACATTGGGTCAGTGATTCTTTTTCTGAAGAAGACTTTGTTCCCTATTCAACTCCCCTTTTTAACATTTATTATATAAAAAGTCATGTCTCATAACTAAAATCAGAGTTTTAGTTTCCCAGACTTTTTTTTTTTTTTTTTGAGATGGAGTCTCGCTCTGTCACCCAGGCGGCTGGAGTGCAGTGGCGCGATCTCGGCTCACTGCAAGCTCCGCCTCCTAGGTTCACGCCATTCTCCTGCCTCAGCCTCCCGTGTAGCTGGGACTACAGGCACCCACCACCGCGCCTGGCTAATTTTTTGTATTTTTAGTAGAGGCGGGGTTTCACCATGGTCTCGATCTCCTGACCCCGTGATCCACCGCCTTGGCCTCCCAAAGTGCTGGGATTACAGGCGTGAGCCTCTGCACCCGGCCTAGTTTCTCAGCCTTTAAAGAGTAGATGTCTGTCTATTACAAGCTAGAATTGTGTATATTTCCTCTTAAATGACAGACAGATCTATCATTAGCATGATCTATCAATCATTCTCCACTTTAACATAGAGTCACCTCCCAGAGGTGTTAATTCACTGTTCAGTAACCACTTCTGCCAAGTGAAATATGCTGCCTTGTGGCTCTACTGGAGTGATCAGCATACAGTTGTCCCTTGGTATCCATGGGGAATTGGATCCCAGTATCCCCTGGGATACCAAAATCCGCAGGTGCTCAAAGTCCCTCAAATAAAATGGTATAGGCTGGGTGCAGTGGCTCACGCCTGTAATTCCAGCAGTTTGGGAGGCCTAGGCAGGTGGATCACCTGAGGTCAGGAGTTTGAGACTAGCCTGACCAACATGGTGAAACCCCAGCTCTACTAAATATACAAAATTAGGCTGGGCACAGTGGCTCACGCCTGTAATGTTAGCACTTTGGGAGTCTGAGGTGGGCAGATCACCTGAGGTCAGGAGTTCAAGACAGCCTAGCCAACACAGTGAAACCCTGTCTCTACTGAAAATACCAAAATTAGCTGGGTGGGGTGGTGGGCACCTGTAATCCCAGCTACTTGGATGACTGAGGCAGGAGAATCGCTTGAATCTAGGAGGTGGAGGTTGCAGTGAGCTGAGATCACACCGCTGCACTGCAGCCTAGGCGACAGAGTATGACTCTGTCTCAAAAAAATAAAAATACAAAAATCAGCCAGGCATGGTAGCACATGCCTGCCATCCCAGCTACTTGGGAGGCTGAGGCACGAGAATCACTTGAACATGGGAGGCAGAGGTTGCAGTGAGCCAAGATCATGCCACTGTACTCCAGCCTGGGTGTCAGAGTGAGATTTTGTCAAATAAAATAAATAAAATAGCATATAAGCTGTGCACACATTCCTGTATACTTTAATCATCTCTAGAGTACCTATAATACTGAGTAAATTGTTGTTACACTGTATTGCTTAAGGAATAATGACAAGAAAAAAGAGTCTGAACATGTGCAGTACAGACAAATCCGTCCTTTTTTTTTTTTTTCCAAATATTTTCGATCCTTGGTTGAATCTGGACGTGTAACTCTTCAGGATACAAGGGCCAGCTATATATGAAACTGAAGTCAAGAGACGTTCTTTTAACATTTTAAGGCATTTAAAGTTTTGTGTTTTTGTCTTAATCTGAAAAATAATTATTCTAGATCAAACACTTTTAGGTGAAATGTCAGTTTTTACAGATAGTATAAAACAAAGCTTGTTGATAAATCTAAAAAATTTAGCATAGTTCTTTTTGACTCAGAAATTCAACTTCTAAGAATTTACCCTAAGGATGTAACAGAACATCAATTTATACAACTCTATAAGCATAATGTTCATAATTGTGAATTTTTTTTTTAATTTTTTTTTTTTTTTGAGACAGAGTCTCGCTCTGTCGCCCAGGCTGGAGTGCAGTGGCCGGATCTCAGCTCACTGCAAGCTCCGCCTCCCGGGTTTACGCCATTCTCCTGCCTCAGCCTCCTGAGTAGCTGGGACTACAGGCGCCTACCACCTCACCCGGCTAATTTTTTTTTGTGTATTTTTTAGTAGAGACAGGGTTTCACCGTGTTCGCCAGGATGGTCTCGATCTCCTGACCTCGTGATCCGCCCGTCTTGGCCTCCCAAAGTGCTGGGATTACAGGCTTGAGCCACCACGCCCGGCCTAATTTTATTTTTTGAAACAGGGTTTTGCTCTTGCTGCCTAGGCTAGAGTGCAGTGGTGTGATCTTGGCTCACTGCAACCTCTGCCTTTCGGTTTCAAGCAATTCTCCTGCCTCAGCCTCCCAAGTAGCTGGGATTACAGGTGCCTGCCACCACACCCAGCTAATTTTTGTATTTTTAGTAGAGATGGGGTTTCACCATGTTGGTCAGGCTGGTCTCGAACCGCTGACCTCGTGATCCACCCGCCTCGGTCTCCCAAAGTGCTGGGATTACAGGCATGAGCCACTGATCCCCACCCATAATTGTGAATTTTAAGTCATTTTTCAATTATAGAATATAAGAATACAGTTTATTTGCCTTATTAAGCAAAATGAAGACCTCATAGTAAGGCTTTTACCACCAAGTCCAATCTTGACTTCCTCCTGAGAGTGGCTTTGCAGCAAATAGCTTGATGTGTTTATTTCCAGACTTCTTTGGGATATGTTTTTTTTTTTTGAGACGGAGTCTTCCTCTGTCGCCCAGGCTGGAGTTCAGAGGCGCGATCTTGGCTCACTGAAACATCTGCCTCCCGGGTTCACACCATTCTCCTGCCTCAGTCTCCTGAGTAGCTAGGACTACAGTTGCCGGGCACCACGCCCGGCTAATATTATTTTTGTATTTTTAGTAGAGACAGTGTTTCACTGTGTTAGCCAGGATAGTGTCTCGATCTCCTGACCTCGTGATCCACCTCCCAGTCTCCCAAAGTGCTTGGATTACAGGTGTGAGCCACTGTGCCCGACCTGTAACATGTATTTTTGAGTACTTATAAATGATCATTCCTATGTATCATTGAGCAACTCCTTTGTTTTGCTTAATACTAACTTTTGGTCATCTAACCCAATAGAACAAAGAGAATTACCTCAGTATTTCTAAACTTGAATACTGTTTTATAGTGTGACTCTTCCAGTTTATGCAGTTATTACCTCATGAAGAATATTATTTCGTGTATTTTCTCATTAGTAAATCCTTTTTATAGCCTTAGTGAGTTATCAATAATGCGACCCTTAAAAGGATTGAAAGATGTTGAGCATACGACTGCATCAAACAGTAAAAAAAGGAAAAAAAAACTGTTTTCTGTAACATAGGGGTTTCATTTTATTTAACTTGTGGTCCATGAAGCCTAACCAAACCTTAACCTTCTCTGTCCCTAAAGGCACATGAGGATTTCATGTATGACATCATACAAGACAATAAACAATATGAAAAGGATGTAAGGTGAGATTGTCCTGTTGATGATATCTACTTAGAAGTTTTAAATTCTACAAAGTTGGAAAAAAAACATTCTAGTACTAGGAGAGTGATATAGTAAACATGGTACTTCATTTGTGAAATGTTTATTGGGTAGGAGTCATGGCTGACAAGACCAGTGTTGGGGAATGAGCAGGCCAGCCTCTTCCTACTTGGGTTGGCTTAAAGCTGTAGGCTTGGTCCAGCTCTCTGACCACTGCGGTTGATATTAGCAACCCCTGTTGTGCTGTCTACTGGCATGGTACAATTGGTACTTTCATGTAATTCAGTTTATCTCCTCCAGCATCTTTAAGGATCTGAGCTTTTGTTAAAAATTACACCTAGACAAGATTAGAGAGTGAAAAATTGGGAGAGTTTGTTTTCTCAAACTGGTTACATTAAATTATGATTGTTGAGGATGTAGATTATCTATTAGGAAACTGAGCAGTTGGGGGAATGGTTTAGTAAAGTGTGTGTCTGTTAGAAATTGTAATTCTAAGTACTGTGGAAACCTACAGAAATGACTAGGACAAGGAAAAGAATATAAAAATGGCTTGTACACCGGTTACAGTCACATAAAAATAAGCATTCAGGTAGAGAAGAATGGAGAAAACAGGTAAAAATAAAAATAATCACTGTCTTTGTGATGTGGCTATTCATGTTCCTTCTATACTGCTTTTGAATGACATACTTAAGAAACTTTTCAATTAAAGCAAAAACTCACTGTTTGATCAATTTTGAATGTTTAGGATACGGCAGTTAAAACAGTTACTGGAGGATTCTACCTCAGATGAAGATGGGAGCAGCTCCAGTTCCTCTGAAGATAAAGAGAAACACAAGAAAAAGAAGAGGAAAGAAAAGCATAAGAAAAGGAAGAAAGAAAAGAAAAAGAAGAAAAAACGGAAGCACAAATCTTCCAAGTCAAATGAGAGTTCCGACTCAGAGTGACAAGGATGTGACTTGTTCAACGTTCTCTTCTCAAGAATCAAACACTGTGGCCAAGGAACAGAGGAAGATGCAGTCAGAGAAAGTAGCAGGATAGAGACACAGAGAGGAGGATACGTGGGTCACAGCAGTGAGCTCCCACCCGCCTTCCAGTGAATATGTGACTCCAGGAGAGGGAGTGTCTCCTTCCAGGTGCTAGCTCTGGACAGCGGCTGATTTTAGGTAGGACAGTTTCTTCGGTGTTGTCCTCCCTGCTGGTCACATGAGTTTACGATTCCTTTGAAATGTCTCCCGCAGGGTGACAGGACTGGGAGAATCTTTGAGGCGTTTCTTCCAGGCCCTCCCACAGCTTGTGCCCTCCACAGTGTGGAATTGAACACCTGGCCTCATGTGATCCTTCCACCTTGGCCTCCCAAAGCATTGGGATAACAGGTGAGAGCCACTGCTTGGCTAAAAGTGCACATTTATATTCATCTGACATGATTTATTGATTTGGGGGCTAGGGAGTTCTTAAAATAACAATAAAAAATCTTGTCTGGCTAGCATTCTACTTAACTTGCTTTCTACTGCCAGAGTCCTGTGATTTTCACAGAGTGACTCAGAAAAGGTTTAGGAATACAGGGGGATTTCTATACTGGGTCAGGTATCCACATCCCAAAATCCATCCCTCCCTTTCTTCCTCTTCCTGTTGCCTGACCACAGCCCATCTGTGCTCTTGTAGCTGAGACTAGGCCACAGTAGAGGCATCTCAGGAGGCCAGGGTGTGTCTGCAGCTGGAGGAGAGGAAGTCTGTCCTTTGCTGAGCCAAAGTGAAGCTGGATCTTGCTCATAGGCAAGTGTGTTCCTCTGTGGCCAACACTGGACTCTTGCTGCTTTAGGCACTCAGTCAGGGTCCCAGAAACTGCTATTTTCTGCCACTTTTCATGGAGATTGCACCTTTTTAAGATTGCACCTCTTTAAGGAACAGCCAAGCCAGGCCCAGACTGACCCTTCTTCAAGTCTCATCAGTCAATGCTCCTGTTCATGGCCTTGGAATACCACCTCAGGAAAACAATCGGTTGAGATTGGAATGGCCAGGACTTATTATTTCTGAAAACTGTAAGGCCAGTGGATTCAGCCTTGCCTTACACTTATCCTTGTCATCATTGCTCAGCACGCAGAACACAGGCCATCTGTCCTCTGCCATATGCTCAGCATTTCCCACCCAGGTACAGCCGGTCCTCTTCTTCCAGGAATTGGCTACTGTCCCTCCGCAATCCCATTCATGATAAAAGCATTCTTACACAACACGAAAGATGCGGCATCAATGATTCTCAAACCTCCAAGACATCCAAATCAGTAGCGTGCTTACGATGCAGATTCCTGTGCTCGACTCACAAACTTCCAGAATTTTCCATCCCCTAGGTCTGAGGTGAACCTGGGAATCTGCCTTGCTAACAAGTGATGCTGATACTGTGGATTTGGGGACCCCACTTGGAGAACCTGTGCTCTAGATCTCTACCCTCTTACTGAAGCCTTCTTCCACTTCCTGCTTTAACTGGAATCCAGCCATCCATCCCTGCAGCCCTTGCAAGGGAATTGTCCCTTTCCCCTCACTCTGTTGTTTTCTCCTCTGTTTCTAGCCTAGATTCCAAGGAACATCACTTTGGCCTGTCATCTCCCCTGATCTGTGATGCTTTTGTCCAAGCTTTCCTCAAAGAAGCGTCAATCAAAATCTTCTGCTTTGCTCCTATAGACAGACTACAGAGGAGAAATCCCAGAGCCCCTACAAATCCATCTCCAAACTCAAATGAGAACTGAGCTCAAAAAGCTCACTAGCAAACCAAAAGTGTGCTTGTCACCCACTTAAACTTTCTTTTTCAGACATCTCTTTCAGGTATACATTTTCCATTTCTATCCAGGGAGACAAAATAAGCCCTCAAACCTCCCTTCACTAAGGCGTCATATAATGAATGTCAGACATCTTACTAATATGGTTTGGATGTTTGTCCCCTCCAAATCTCTTGACGAAATGTAATCCCCAGTGTTGGAGATAAGGCCTGGTGAGAGGTGTCTGGATCATGGGGGTGGATCCCTCATGAATGGGTTAGTGCCATCCCCTTGGTGATGAGTCAGTTCACACCAGATCTAGTTGCTTAAGTGTGAGTGGCACCCCTCCCTCCCTCTTTTGCTCTGGCTGTCACTGTTACCATGTGATATGCTGGCTTCCTCATTGCCTTCCACCGTGACTGTAAACTTCTTGAGGCCTCACCAGAAAAATATTCCAGCACCACACTTCTTGTACTGTTTGCAGAACCTTGAGCCAAGCAAGTGTCTTTTCTTTTTAAATTACCCAGGCTAAAATGGCATCATGATTTCTCCCACTAATCTTCAGGACTGTTAATAGGATGCACTTTACTCCTGTGACTAGATTATGTTACCAGTACAAGGAAAGGGGGACCATCTGGGTGTTCCTAATCAAATCATGAGAACCCTTTGGAACTCGAGTTGTCCCTGGCTGATAACCAAAGAGAAGGTCAGAGAATCCAAGCCTGTGAAAGATTCCACACATCATTACTGGTTTTAGAGTTGAAGGGGCCACATGGTGAGGGATGCAGCAAACTCTCATCAAAGATTCCTGACTCACAGCCAGCAAGGAAATGGAGCTGTCAGTCCTACAGCTGAAAAGATCTGAATTCTGCCACCCTCAATGATTCTGGATGCATATTCTTCCCCAGAGCCTCCAGATGGAAGCCCACCTCTGCCGACACCTTGGGTTGGGGCTTGTGAGATGCAAGGTCGAGAGCCCAGTTGAGCCTGCTCAGGCTTCTGACCTACACCACCATGAGGTAATCAATGGTGGTGGTTTTGAGCTTTTACGTTTGGAGAAAGTGTTAATGCAGCAACAAACTGATCCAGAAGTTTAATGAGCTTTCTCTCCTCCTCACAGGCCAGTCCATCACCTGTGCTCTGGACCCCACCATCAGCCAGCAGTAGGGGGCAGTGACTGGAGCACTGGCCCTGCATCCAGACAGCCTGGCTTTGAATCCCAGCTTTGCTAGCTGTGGAGTTGCTCCACCTCTCTGTGCCTCCAAGTCCTTGACTAATCATATCTACCTCCCAGACTTCTAGTAAGAATGAGGGGACTTGATATGCGTAAAGCATTTAGAGCAGGGTGTGGCACATCTCAACACTCAGCCGGAGTGTTACCTGCTCCTGATGCTATTGCTGTCACCATCATCTAATCCTCAGGGAGCTTCCTCCTCCTCTATCCCATGTCATTCACATCTTTAAACTCTTCCTTTCTATTGTGAGGTTGCCCCAGTGTTTAAAAATTGTTTTAGGCCGGGCACGGTCACTCGTGCCTGTAATGTCAACACTTTGGGAGGTCAAGGTGGGTGGATCACTTGAGGTCAAGAGTTCAAGACCAGCCTGGCCAACATGGTGAAACCCCATCTTTACCAAAAATACAAAAGTAGCGGGGCATGGTGACACACCTGTAATCCCAGCTACTTGGGAGGCTGAGGCAAGAGAATCACTTGAACCTGGGAGGCGGAGGTTGCAGTGAGTAGAAATTAATGCCACTGCACTCCAGCCTGGGCAACAGAGCAAGACCCTGCTTCCCCAAACCCTGCCAAAAAAACCCCAATTATTTTAAAATTATAAAATACATGCCCATAAAGAGTTCACAATTCTGAGCCATTGGGGAATAAAAAGTGAAAAGGGAGTCTACTTATGATGCTTTGATACAGTGCTCCAGATCCTGATGAAAATGTATTAGCAGACACACATGTAAACGTGGGGTTTTTGGTTAGCTTTACATAACTGATAAACACTAGTAATACTGTTCTGTGACTTCATTTCACTCACCATATGTTGGCAATCTTACTGCTCACTACAAGCTTCAAATGGCTACGAAATTCCTTGGTTTGAATATGCCATGATTCGTTTAACCATTAGTCTATTTATCAGAATGCAATTGTTTCCCATTTCTCATTCCTACAAAGAAGACTGAAAATAAAAATATTTTAGTAAATATCTTTGGGTTTTTTTTTTTTTTTTTTTTTTTTGAGATGGAGTCTTGCTCTGTCGCCCAGGCTGGAGTGCAGTGGCACGATCTGAGCTCACTGCAAGCTCCGCCTTCCGGTTCACACCATTCTTCTGCCTCAGCCTCCCAAGTAGCTGGGACTACATGCACCTGCCACCACACCTGGCTAATTTTTTGTACTTTTAGTAGAGACAGGGTTTCACCATGTTGACCAGAACGGTCTTGATCTCTTGACCTTGTGACCTGCCCACCTCGACCTCACAGAGTGCTGGGATTACAGATGTGAGCCACCTCACCCAGCCTTGAGCAAGTATCTTAATGTACGTATGCAAGTATTTCAATAGAATAGTTCACTCATAATGGAATTACATATGTTAAGTTTGTAATTCTACAAAATTAACCTCCAAAAGAGTCTACCAATTTACCCATTCTCTTACAGTATATAAAGTGGCCCATTTCCCGATCCAGCAGCATTTAAACAAGCTCAAGTGTCCCTTAAGAGAAAAAAAAATCCTGAGGCCACGCACAGTGACTCATGCCTGTAATCCCAGCACTTTTGTAGGCCAAGGCGGGAGGACCACTTGAGCCCAGAAGTTTGAGGTTACAGTGAGCTATGATGGCGCCGCTGCACTCCAGCCTGGGCAACAGAGTGAGACCCTGTCTCTGAAAAAAATAAAATCCTCCCTTGATCCAATGTCTCTAGCACTTTTCTCTCGTTTACAGCAGTTTCGTCAACCTTGGACTCATTTATTTTAGGGATTGAATAATTCTAAGTGGTAGGGTTCAATTCTGTGCATTGTAGTGTATTCTGCAGCATCCCTGGCTTGTAACCAGTTGATGCTAGTAGTATATCCTTCAGTGGTGGCAACTACAATTGTCTTTGAATATGCACATGCAAAAGAATACAGTTGGTCCCTTACACTATACACAAAAATCCACTCAAAATGGCTTAAGGACTTAAACTAAAATCTGAAACTGTAAAACTTGTAGGAGAAAACAGGGAAAAGACTACTTGACATTGGCCTTGGCAGTGGCTTCTTGGATTTGACATTGAAGGCACAGGTAACAAAAGCAGAAATAGACAAGTGGGATTGCATCAAACTAAAAAGCTTCTCAGCAAAGGAAACATCAACAAAACGAAAAGGCAATACATGGAAAGGGAGAAAATGTTTGCAAACCATAAATTTAATCATGGGTTAATATCTACAAAATATAATAAACTCCTACAACTCAATAGCAAACAACCAGATATCCCATTTATTACAAAAATGGGCAAAGGGCCAGGAGTTCGAGGCTGCAGTGAGAGCCATGATTGCACCACTGCACTCCAGTTGAGGAAACAGACCAAGACCCTGTCTCAAAAAATAAAATTTAAAAAATAGGCAAAGAGCCGGGTGCGGTGCCTTAACACCTGTAATCCCAGAACTTTGGGAGGCTGAGGTGGGTGGATCACCTGAGGTTAGGAGTTTGAGACCAGCCTGAACGTTATAGTGAAATCTCATCTTTACTAAGAATACAAAAATTAGCCGGGCATGGTGGCTTGTGCCTTGTAGTCGCAGATACTTAGGAGGCTGAGGCAGGAGAATGGCATGAACCCAGGAGGCAGAGGTTGCAGTGAGCTGAGATCGCGCCACTGCACTCCAGCCTGGGTGACAGAGCGAGACTCCGTCTCAAAAAAATAAAAAAAAGGCAAAGAACTGAATAGACATTGATTCCTAAGAAGAATGACCAGTAGGTATATTCAGAGGTGCTCAACAGCAGTAATCACTAGGCAAATGCAAATCAAAATAGTAAGGAAATGTCACCTCACGTGTGTTAGGATGACTGTTTTTAAAAAAAAAAAAACCAGGCCGGGCATGGTGGCTCACGCCTGTAATCCCAGCACTTTGGGAGGCTGAGGCAGGCGGATCACGAGGTCAGATGGAGACCATCCTGGCTAACACGGTGAAACCCCGTCTCTACTAAGACTACATAAAATTAGCCGGGCGCGGTGGCAGGAGCCTGTAGTCCCAGGTACTCAGGAGGCTGAGGCAGGAGAATGGTGTGAATCCAGGAGGCGAAGGTTTCAGTGAGCCGAGATCGCGCCACTGCACTCCAGCCTAGGCGACAGAGCAAGACTATCTCAAAAAAAAAAAAAAAAAAAAAAGGAAAGAAAGAAAACCCAGAAGATTACAAATGTTGGTTAGGACATGAGGAAAGAGCCCTTGGGCACTGTTGATGGGAAAGTAAAGTGGTGTGAGCACTGTGGAAAACAATATAGAAGTTTCTCAAAAAGTTAGAACTACGATATGATCCAGCAATCCCACTTCTGGGTATATCAGAAGGAACTGAAATCAGTCTTGAAGAGATGTTTGCACTCAGGTTAAGTGCAGCTTTATTCACAGTAGCCATGGCATGCAAGCAAACTACACATCCATGATGAGTGAATGGAGAAAGAAAATGTGGTCTATCCATGTATGATGGAATATCCTTCACCTTAAAAATAGAAGAAAATCTAGCCATTTATGACAACATGGATGAACCCAAAGGACATTATATAAAGTGAGATAAGCCAGACACGAAAGGCCAAATACTCCATGATACCACTAACAAGATGAAACTAAAATAGTCAACTACTGAGGCCACAAGTTTTGACACCAGGCTGGGCAATATAGTGAGAACCCATCTCTACAATAAATAAAAGAAAAATTGGCCAGGTGTGTTAGCACATGCCTGTAGTTCCTGTTAACTGGCAAGAAAGCCCTAAGTGGGAATGGCTGAGGCCTTTGTTGTGACTGTCTCACAGCCCAGCTTCTCCCTCTGCCCAGTCACATTCTCTTTGCCCTCTGAGATGTTATTCCCAACAGCACCAATGTGAATTTTCCCACAGTCTCCTTCTCAGAGTCTTGTCCCCACACATGCAACCTGCCACAGGAGTCCAACAGCTTCCAAACATAACCAGACTTTTCATCTAGCCTTTAGGATAAAGGTCCAACTATGGGCAGAACTACAAAGCAGAAGTATCCACTGATTGGCCCCATTCTATTTTTGTGCTTCTTATCCACCTACTGTCAATTTTTCCAACCTTCTAGAGTCCTGACATCTTCCTATTGTAAAGACAGCCCCAGTCCATCGAAGTAACTACTAAGTACTACTAACATTGAGTCAGTTTTTTCCACACTACTTGTACTGGTATTGTACAAGTGTTAAGGCAATCAGATTCAATGGCTTCACACCAACACATTAAGGAAAATTCACTCCCTTTCATCTTGCCATGTAATCTAAGGAAGTAGGAATTGGATGGTTTTAATAGGAAGTGGAATGTCTTTCCAGATCCTACAACAGAAGCAAAGATGTTGGGTCACCTATAATCAAGAAGCCTTCACAAGAACCCCACTATGGTCTTCCTACCCCAACCTTCTGTGATTCTGGCCAACTCATTCCTAATCTCAGCCTCTGCACATCGTGTTGTGTTTGGTGTGGAATGCTGGTGGAAACAGGGACAAGGCCAAATGAGTCCTCTAAGGTTAAGACTACATGATCCATTCCACAATGACCTGGGTGTATACTCTTCACGAGGCTCCACACTAACTACTCCATGGGGATGCCACAGGGGCTACAATAACCATGGCCCTAAGAAACAGATGGAGTCTGGTTGAGGACAGAATTGATGCCATGAGTCTCCAGAGTCATGACCTGAAATAGGCTATCAAAGTGTAATAACAGGTGCTACAGGATCATATCAGGTCACCTAATCTAGCCTTGGGTTAGAGAGGGTTTCCTGGAGTCTCTAAATCGAGTACTGAGGTAGGCACTACTTAGGCAGGAAGTGAGGCCTTCTCAGGACAGCAGCTTTGGAAAAGCTCTTATCTTCTGCTTGCCTTTGGGATGTCATCTGGCAACACTGTTATCACTTCTCACCATCTCCTCAAACCCCATTTTAAGGTGCTTGGTTCGGACAGTGAGTTACAGTGTAGCAGGGACGTCTTCATCACAGCTTAATTTGGAGGTGACATGCAGGGGACCCATCTATGTGCACCACCATCCTTTTCAGTCTACCACCCAGGGAGTTCTTGGAGGCACCTCTGCCCTCTCCCACATATACAACACCATAAATCCAATGGTGGTGTGTTCTTTCAGATAACCTTGGTATACCCCTCAACCTCACTACACCTTTTTGGCACCTAGTCACCAACTTAACGTGTAGTATTTATTGGAAGATGATTGTGTCAATTGACTAAGTCCTAGGTTCTGAGTATAAAGAAGTTGCGTTTACTAAACAAACATTTCTTTGTTTCTAGAGTGTACAATGGTTGAAAGGGAAGAACATATGATACTCCAAATCACTGCTGCCTACATCTGTCAGTGTTATTGTAGCAGGATGAGCAGCAGACAAAACTCCTTAGACACCGAGTTAAAGAAGGAAGGGGTTTATTCGGCCGGGGGCATCGGCAAGACTCCTGTCTCAAGAGCCGAGCTCTACGAGTGAGCAATTCCTGTCCCTTTTAAGGGCTCACAACTCTAAGTGGGTGCGCGTGAGAGGGTCATGATTGAGCAAGCAGGGGGTACGTGACTGGGGGGCTGCATGCACCGGTAATTAGATCGGAACAAAACAAGATAGGGATTTTCACAGTGCATTTCTATACAATGTCAGTAATCTATACATGACAGAACCAATTAGGTCAGGGGTCGATCTTTAACTACCAGGCCCAGGGTGCAGCACCAGGCTGTCTGCCTGTAGATTTCATTTCTGCCTTTTAGTTTTTACTTTTTCTTTCTTTGGAGGCAGAAATTGGGCATAAGACAATATGAGGGGTGGTCTCCTCCCTTATTATTATCACTGTTATGTGTCAGGTCTTTATTTGTAAAAATGAATAGGACATAGACCCCATCCTCAGGGCAGTTCCCATCTGTCTGCAATTCATCCCTCGGCTTGATTTGACCCCATCATTTCCCCTTAGCTAAACCTCCCTGGAGATGAGGCAGAAGTACATATGGCAACCGGCATGATGGGTATTGATTTGGTATCAGTGATAGTCACTTTGAGCGAGAAGGTAAAATGGCTTAAGAATCACACAGACATGCAATTCCATTTACTATTTTAAAACTTCTAGTTGAGGCTGGGCACAGTGACTCAGGCCTGTAATCCCAGCACTTTGGGAGGCTGAGGCAGGCAGATCACGAGGTCAGGAGTTCGAGACCAGCCTGGCCAACATAGTAAAACCCTGTCTCTACTAAAAATACAAAAATTAGCTGGGCATGGTAGTACACCCCTGTAGTCCCAGCTACTCAGGAGGCAGAGGCAGGAGAATCGCTTGAACCCAGGAGGCGGAGGTTGCAGTGAGCTGAGATTGCACCACTGCACTCTAACTTGGGTGAAAGAGTGAGACTTCGTCTCAAAAACAAACAAACTTCTACTTGAAAAGGTTTTATATATCCCATTATTTAACTTGTTCACTGGTATACCAAAGCTTTGTTAGTTGAAATGAAGAAAGATCTTCCTAACGTGACATTGGCATTAGTAAAGTCTTCCTTTAGGTGGAACGCAGCAATTTGTTTCCTAGGAAATAATGGAAATCAAAACATTTTCTGAAATATCTCATGTAATAGATGCAAGATAAGTTATACAGAGAATTACTATCAATGTATCTTTAGTTTCCATTTTATAATGAAGCTAAAGGCCTTATCTTGACATTTTGCCTGAATTTAGTTAGTCTTTATGATCGCTGCAGGGCAGATACGACCTCTGAGTCAAGGGACTGCTCTTTAACAGCCCAGCACAAGGGCTTGGAGAGTGGCAGGGATACTCAACACCAAGACTCTTTGGTGCTGCTTGCTCTCTGACTGGATGAGCTAAGCTTCCAGTGCTCACCTCTAAACTGGGACATTGTAATAGTGAAGTCACTGGGGTAACTTACAAAATCCTATGTAATCCATGATAAGCAAGCTGCACACTTGCACAGGTGTGCCAATAGAAAAGGGCTACCTGAGGCCCAGGCACGTTAAACATGGAGGCTCCATCTTCCCTTTTCTTTGTCACCACGTGTACAGTAAAGGAACAGGCAACATGACGCCAGCCAGGTAGAAAACCCATCTGCATAGGAAAAGATTAGGGTGGGGCAGCCAGCTTCTTTGTGTGCTATGCAAATAACACACCTGGTCCGATCAATCTTTCATGCCCTATGTAAATCAGACACCACCTCCCCAAGCTCATCTTTAAAACCTTCTGCATGTGAGCTGAGATCCGGCCACTGCACTCCAGCCCGGGCTACAGAGCAAGACTCCGTCTCAAAAAAAAACAAAAACAAAAAACAAAAAACCTTCTGCATTTCAGCCGGGCATGGTGGCTTACGCCTGTAACCCCAACCCTTTGGGAGGCCAAGGCAGGCATATCACGAGGTCAGGAGTTGGAGACCAGCCTGGCCAACATGATGAAACCCCATCTCTAGTAAAAATACAAAAAATAGCTGGGTGTGGTGGCAGGGACTTGTAATCCCAGCCACTAGGGAGGCTGAGGCAGGAGAAGAGTTTGAACCCGGGAGGCACAGGTTGCAGTGAGCCAAGATCGCACCATTGCACTCCAGCCTGCGCAACAGGGCGAGACTCCATCTCAAAAACACCACCACCACCACCTTCTGCATTTCATTGCGGAAGCAGGAACCCATTTTCTCTGGGACCGTCTCTGTGCAGAGAGCTTTTTCTTTCGCCTGTTAAACTTCCTGCCTCAGCCTCCGGAGTAGCTAGGACTACAGGCACCCGCCACCACGCCCAGCTAATTTTTTGTATTTTTTTTTTAGTAGAGACGGGGTTTCACCGTGTTAGCCAGGATGGTCTCGATCTTCTGACCTCGTGATCTACCTGCCTCGGCCTCCCAAAGTGCTGGGATTACAGGTGTGAGCCACTGCGCCCGGCCAAATCCAAGAATTTTTTTTTTTTTTTTTTTTTTTTTGAGACGGAGTCTTGCTCTGTCGCCCAAGCTGGAGTGCAGTGGTGCAATCTCGGCTCACTGCAAGCTCCGCCTCCCAGGTTCACGCCATTCTCCTGCCTCAGCCTCCCGAGTGGCTGGGACTACAGACGCCCGCCACCGCGCCCGGCTAATTTTTTGTATTTTTATTGGAGACGGGGTTTCACCGTGTTAGTCAGGATGGTCTCGATTTCCTGACCTCGTGATCCACCCGCCTCGGCCTCCTAAAGTGCTGGGATGTAAGCCACCGCGCCCGGCCTCAAGATTCTTTACATACAATTACCTGGTGGTAAGGTCCAGCACTCTCTATCTAAAGCACATAAAAACCTCAAGTTATGTGATTATAAGATTATTTTGTAGTAGCCTCCCAAGGGCTCCTTCTCCTCTCCTCCAACATAACTTTTCCAGATTTTTGTTTCACTTGCCATTATAGACCTCAAAATTAATCTGCTAGCATTTAAATTATGATCTCGCAGATAGAATGAACTTATCTGATACGAATGCCAATTTTTCTATTTCAGAAAAGGGGATGCAAAAATTTACTTCTACCCTGAGGGTTTTTAGCTGAGCCTGATAATTAAATTGCCATAAATAAAAAAATAACAAGAGAAAAGCATACAAATGTATATGTTCTACATGACACGGTGAGGTAGGAGGTGGGATTCCACAGGCGAGGCTCAAAAGAGGGGACCAGATTGAGGAAACAGCTTTCCATAAGACACGCCCACCAATGTGCCATGTCAGTTTACCATTGCCATGGCAACACCCAGAAGTTGCCATCCCTTTCCTGGTAATGACCGTACCACCGGGGTTGTTTTCCTAGAAACGTCTGCATTTCTTTTCCTAGAAACTTCTGCATAATTCACCCCTCAATTTGGATATAATTACAAGTAGATATGAACATGACTACAGACCTGTCTTTGAGCTGCTACTCTAGGCACACACACTACCTGGTAGCCCCACTCCACAAGGATTAGTGCTTCGCTGCTGCTGTGCACTGCCGCTTCAATAAATGTCGCTGTCTAACACCGCCAGCTCACTTTTGAATTCTTTGCTGGGTGAAGCCAAGAAACTTCCTGGGCTAGGCCCCGATTTGGGGGCTCACCTGCCCCGAATCATTTAGAGTCCTCATAAGGAAATGAACACCCAGAGAAGTGGCGAAATCTAAATGCTTTTATATTAAGTTGAATAATGAGAGGCAGTTGTGGAAAAGTGACTAAATTATGTGTGGATGCTACAAATAACTTTATATATATACATATATACACGTATATGTGTGTGTGTGTGTGTGTGTGTGTATATATATATATATATAGCTAGGGTTACAGGCGCCCACCAAAATAATAATTATTTTAACAAGGTCTATTTCTATGAATTCTCTCAGCTATGATGTCCCATTGAAGAATGTTTCTTTTCTCCTGGTACAAGGAAGGCATCTTTCATGTGGGAGTTCTTATTTCCTGTTTTCGGGAAGAAAAGAGATCAGGATGCCCTTCTTGCATCTGATGTTTTTCAAGCAGCTCAAAATAATCCTTATACTAAAGTGGCATATTTTGGTGTGGCATATTCTGCCCCTCTTCACAGTAAATAACTTTTTTTTTTCAAGATAAAGTGTCGCTGTTACCCAGGCTGGAGTGCAGTGGTGCAATCACAACTCACTGCAGCCTTGACCTCCTGGGCTCCATGATCCTCCCACCTCAGCCTCCTGAGTAGCTGGGACTGCAGGCACGCAACACTACGCCTGGCTAATATTTTTGTGTCTTTTATGGAGATGGCGCTTCACCATGTTGCCCAAGCTGGTCTCAAACTCAGGCAGTCCACCTGCCTTTGTTTCCCAAAGTGCTGAGATTACAGGTGTCAGCCACCTCACCCAGCCAATAACTTCCTTTGAAAAATACTTTTTTCCCCTTCCCAACCCCTCCCCTGAAAAATAGTTTTCAGTGGCAATCACATCTTTGAATTATGAATGTATTACAATAAATGAAGTAAACTGTTGGTTGAGGACAGTTGTATTTATAGATCAGAAATGCTGGCCGGACGTGGTGGTTCACACCTATAATCCTAGCACTTTGGGAGGCCGAGGTGGGTGGATTGCCTTTACTCAGGAGTTTGAGACCAGCCTGGGCAACATGGTGAGAACCCCCTCCATCTATACTGAAAATACAAAAAATTAGCTGGGCATGATGGCATGTGCCTGTGGTCCCAGCTTGGAAGGCTGAGGCAGGAGAATTGCTTGAACTTGGGAGGCATAGGCTTCAGTGAGCGGAGATCACCGGTACTGCACTCCAGCATGGGTGACAGAGTGAGACTCTGTCAAAAAAGAAAAAAAGTGCTGGGAAAGATTCTTGATAGTTTCTTCATTTACTTGAGAAATAACCTCACAGTTTCAGATTTTTACTTCTCTAGTTTTTACTGAATTTATATATCTGTTTTTATATTATTGTTACTACTTTTCTGTCACTGAAAAATATGTGTATTCATGTATACACACAAATATTTTGCTAGAATAAAGTTTCTATTATAATAATTGTATCCGAACTTCTTTTTTTTTTTTTTTTTTTGAGACGGAATCTCCCTCTGTTGCCCCAGCTGGAGTGCAGTGGCGGGATCTCTGCTCACTGCAAGCTCCACCTCCCAGGTTCACACCATTCTCCTGCCTCAGCCTCCCAAGTAGCTGGGATTACAGGCACCCACCACCACGCCCGGCTAATTTTTTTTTTGTATTTTTAGTAGAGACGGGGTTTCACCATGTTAGCCAGGATGGTCTTGATCTCCTGACCTCGTGATCCGCCCACCTCAGCCTCCCAAAGTGTTGGGATTACAGGCGTGAGCCACCGTGCCCGGCCTGTATCTGAACTTCTAATAATTAGGAGGGAAAATAGGAAATTTGTGGATATTTGTAACATGCAGATCCTTATCAGGGATTTCACATGTGATTGAAAAATTAGCAATAAATGGCAAGTGAAGGAAGCAAGTATATTAAAAACATAGCTGACCCTGTTTAAATTGCTATATTTATTTATTTTAGCTAAAGATTGTGATCTTCCAATGGCTGCAGGAGAGAAAAATAATTAGCAAAATAACAAATAGTCTTGTTTATGGTCTGGGAAAGATACTTTAAGTTTTAAAAATCTATGCCTTAACTTTCAAATTATGTTTTAATAAGCTTCAGAACTTGATTATTCATCATAATACTGTACTATCACCATTTTATAGTTGAGGAAACAGGCACGTAGATATTAAGTAGCTTTTCCAAATTCTCTCTAACTATGAACACCAGGATTTCAACCAGATCTCTACAATTCTATTCTCAAGGCCAGAAAAATAATCATATCACAGCTGTAATTAAAATAGCCTGTGGTAGGAAGACACAGGAACTCAGTAAATAGTTGTTGCCTGAATGGTTAGATTTATAGATTATTGTTTGCAGATTACTGTCAACTACTAATAGGTTCAAACAAATTTGAAGTATCTTTGAATTTCATTAATGCATTAGTTACCTATTATTTTTTAAGTTTTAATTTTTTTTTTTTTTGAGACATAGTCTTGCTCTGTCCCCCAGGCTGGAGTGCAGTGGGATGATCTTGTCTCACGGCAACCACCACCTTCCAGGCTCAAGCCATCCTCCCACCTCAGCCTCCCAAGTAGCTGGGACCACAGGAGCACACTGCCAAGCTGGGCTAATTTTTGTATTTTAGTAGAGATGAGGTTTCACCATGTTGGTCAGGCTCGTCTCAAATTCCTGGCCTCAAGTGATCTGCCCGCCTCGGCCTCCCAAAGTGCTGAGATTACAGATGTGAGCCACACCAGGCCCAGCCAGTTATCTATTATTATGTGGCAAATTATCCCAAAATTTAGCAGGCCGCATAAGCCTATAGTCCCAGCTACTCAAGAAGCTGAGGTGGGCTCAACTCCAGTTGAGTCCAGGAATTCAAGGCTGCAGTGAGCTATGATCATGTCACTGCACCCCAGCCTGGGTGACAAAGTGAGACCCTATCTCAAAACAAACAAAAACAAACATTTATTATCTAACATTGTCCAAGGGTTAGGAATTGAGAAGTGGATCACCTGGGTGCTTCTGGTGCACGGTCTGTCACAAGGTGGTAGTCATCCCAAGGCTTGACTGGAGCCGGAGAATCAGCTTCCAAACTCGCTCAAGTTGTTGGTCAGCCTCAGTTCACCACTGGCTGTTGGCCAGAGATCTCATCACTTGCACCTCTCCAAAGACTGTGTGAGTGTCCTCATGACATGGGGGCTAGCTTCTCCATGTACAAGTGATGAAAGAGAGGGAATGGGGATGGGTGGATATAAAACATCCCAGAGAGAAAGACAGACTGAGAATGAGAGCGAGAGCTAGAGAGGTGGGGGGAGAGAGAGAAAGAGAGAATGCTCCCAGGATGGAAGCTACAGTCTTTATAACCTAACATTAAACGTGATACACCATCACATCTGCCCTATGCTATTGGTCACACATACCAAACTGGACAATGTGGGAGAGGACTACACAAGGCAAAAAATACACTGGGGGGCTTTTTTTTTTTTTTTTTTTTTTGGAGACGGAGTCTCCTTCTGTCGCTCGGGCTAGAGTGCAATGCAACTCTCAGCTTACTGCAACCTCCACCTCCCAGGTTCAAGTGATTCTCCTGCCTCAGCCTCCCAAGTAGCTAGGATTGCAGGCTCCCACCACCATGCCCAGCTAATTTTTGTATTTTTAGTAGAGGCAGGATTTCACCATGTTGGCCAGGCTGGTCTTGAACTCCTGACCTCAAGTGATCCACCTGCCTTAGCCTCCCAAAGTGCTGGGATTACAGGCATGAGCCACCATGCCCTGCTTACTAGGGGCCATTTTTAAAGCTAGCTACCACAACTAGCTTTAGAAATTTGGAAGGAGGTGTTCTAGAAGTAGCATAGACCCCAAAGCTGGCTTCTCAGTGATCATCCCACTTTCTAAATGGGGAACATGTGATCAGAAGAGAATAAACAATTAATATTTCACCATTATTACACAGTTAATTAAGAGTTGAACTAGGATCCACTTCTCCTAAGTCTTGTTCCAAAGGTCTTTCCTGTATACCAATTAATGACCCATGGGTTGTCAGATTATGGGCTTTATGAGAAGTAAGGCATTTAGCCTGGAATGTAAACTCAGGTACCAGCTGGGGTCATTCCATACTTTGAGATTTAAATAAAATTTAGCTCTTTCCCCCATTCTATACACATTGGGAGGCCTATCATCCCTTATAAATATCTGTTTGGAAATCTGGGACATGTTTCCTTTTAGATCCCTGATTTCAAGTTCCTGCTTCTGGCTGAATCCTAGGTCTCCCTTACATGCTTCAATAAGGACTTTCCCTTTTCATGCTCTACACTGATAGACTTTGTCCCCTCTCTTTACCCCCTTGAACACAGAATCAAAGTTGTGCACCTAGCGGTTTAATCGTGGCCAGGAAAGCCAGTATTGGAGTGTATTTATATCACAGAATAGTACAGCAAACGATTTATTTTATTTTATTTTATTTTTTGAGATGGAGTCTCGCTGTGTTACCCAGGCTGGAGCACAATGGCAAGATCTCGGCTCACTGCAACCTCTGTCTCCCAGGTTCAAGCAATTCTCATGTCTCAGCCTCCGAGTAGCTGAGATTAAGGGCACCCACCACCACGCCCGGCTAATTTTTGTATTTTTAGTAGAGACAGAATTTCAACATGTTGGCTAGGCCAGTTTCGAACTCCTGACTCAAGTGATCCGCCCGCCTCAGTCCCCCAAAGTGCTGGGATTGCAGGCTTGAACCTCCGCGCCCGGCCAGCAAACAATTTAAAAATGAATCCTAGAAATCCTCTCCTAAAAAGTCCTTCCATCGTCTCCACCACCAAGACATTTTGTCTTAGGATTCAGCCACACTGCCCTCTACCCTTTCTCTACCTGCTCAGCTACCTTTTTTTTTTTTTACTAGAACCTCAGAAATTCCTGTTCATTTCTCACGCAGAGCATGTCTCATCCGGCCTGTAGGCCCTCATCTTAAGAATAAATATGCCCGTTAAAACATTTTCCTAAAATAGAGGGTTTTCCCCTTGAAAAGACAAAATATGTG
This sequence comes from Macaca nemestrina, assembly GCF_043159975.1. Lineage (NCBI taxonomy): Eukaryota > Metazoa > Chordata > Mammalia > Primates > Cercopithecidae > Macaca > Macaca nemestrina. The sequence goes on along the minus strand of NC_092128.1, from coordinate 103,461,436 downwards.
GCCAAGCATCAAAAATAGTACATTTGATCTCTGCCACTGTCACAGTAACAATTTTGCTAGATAATGTACTAAGGACATTCATGATTTTTAGAATTAGAGTATTTTCCCTTAAAGCTAGGAAGAATTAAGCCTAAGACAAAGTAATACTTTGCCAAGTTACCTCATTTGAACTTCATAAAAGACCCAGGAAGTAGGTACTATTATAATTTTCAATCTATAGACCTGGAAACTGAGGTTTGGGTAGGTCAGGTAACTTGCCTCAGGTCACAGGTCTAGTAATTGGTAAAGCCAGGCTTCTGTCCAGTGCTTTTTTGTTTTGTTTTAAACTTTTCTTTGCTAAGATACTATAGGGGCAGGAAAACTCTACCTTCACCCTCTTAGGGTCCTGGCTATGCCTGAGAATTAAATTGACATATGATAGATTAACAGGAGAAGAACATTCAAAGTGTTTTTACAAGGTTTGTGTGACACAGGAACCCTTATAAAGAAATGAAGACCCAAAGAAGCAGTTAGAGTCAGTTACTTCCATTCTGGATTGGACAAAGAACAGTAAACTGTGAAAATGTGATGAAATTATGTGGGGGAGCATAAAAGATAAGTTATTCTTGGTCAGGCATGGTAGCTTATGCCTGTAATCCCAGCATTTTCAGAGGCTGAGGCAAGTGGATTGCTTGAGCTCAGGAGTTTGAGATCAGCCTGGGCAATGTGGCGAAACCCCGTCTCCACAAAAAATTAGCTGGGTGTGGTGGTGCCCCTGTAGTCTTAGCGACTTGGGAGGCTGAGCTAAGAGGATGGCTTGAGCCTGGGAAGTCAAGGAGGCAGTGAGCCAAGATGATGCCACTGCACCCCAGCCTGGCAACAGAGCGAGACCCTGCCTCAAAAAAAAAAAAAAAAAAAAAAGTGTTATTCTAACAAGGTCTGTACAGTATTCTCTCAGTTTCAACATCTCATTCTTGAAGATAAGGATATTGTCTTTCCTTCTAGAACAGGGAGAGTATCTTTCGCAAGGGAATTTCATCTTCTGCTTTTAAGAAATAGCACAGGCCGGACGTGGTGGTTCACGCCTATAATCCCAGCACTTTGGGAGGCCAAGGTGGGTGGATCACAAGATCAGGAGTTCGAGACCAGCCTGGCCAAAATGGTGAAACCCTGTCTCTACTAAAAATACAAACATTAACCAGATGTGGTGGCGGGTGTCTGTGGTCCCAGCTACTTGGGAGGCTGAGGCAGGAGAAGCGCTTGAACCTGGGAGGTGGAGGTTGCAGTGAGCCGAGATCGTGCTACTGCACTCCAGCTTGGGTGACAGAGCAAGACTCCGTCTCAAAAAAAAAAAAAAGAAACAGCACAAAGTTCAAAGTGATCTTTTGCACCCGCTGTTTTTCAACTGTCTTTAACTTAAATAGTCAAATATTTAACCCCTTCAATATACATAAAATTTATCATTTTAATAATTTTAAGTGTACAGTTCAGTGACATTTAGTATGTTTACTACAATGTTGTACAGCCATCACCACTATCCCTTTCCAGAACTTTTTCATCATCCCAAACAGAAACTTGGTACCCGTTAAACCCCTGGTAACCTCTATTCTACTTTCTGTCTCTCTTGACTATTCTAGGTACCACATATAAATGTAATCATAATATTTGTCCTTGTGTGCCTGGCTTATTTCACTTAGCATAGTGTTTCAAGGTTCATCAGTATTTTAACATGTATCAGAATTTCATTCATTAAATTTTTTTTTTGTTTTTGATCCAGGTGGAGTGGCACCCACACTTGTAGTCCCAGCTACTTGGGAGACTGAGGCAAGAGGATCATTTAAGACTAGGAGTTCAAGGCTGTGGTACGTTATCATGCCTGTGAATTGCCACTATACTCCAGCCTGGGCAGCATAGCAAAACCCCATCTCTAAAAAAACAAGATACACACACACACACACACACACACACACACACACACAACTTTACTCTCTTAGGGTCTCTGGCTGAGACTGAGAATGAAACTGACATAAGATAGATTAACAGGAGAAAAGCCTACATATTTCTACAGGCACATGGGAACCTCCACAGGAAAATGAAGACCCAAAGAAGTGGCAAAATCTAAGTGGGCATATATCAGGTTGAACAAAGACAATTGTGGAAAAGTACCTAAAAGAGATGGGGAGACTGAAGGAAGACAAGAGGTACTTTAACAAGGTCTGTTTTTATAGAATACACTTAGCCTGGACTCCCCGCCTCTGCTGATAAGAATGTTTTCTGCAGGCCAGGTGGGTGGGTCATGCCTGTAATCCCAGCACTTTGGAAGGCCAAGGCAGGTGGATCACCTGAGGTCTGGAGTTTGAGGCCAGCCTGACCAACATGGAGAAACTCCGTCTCTACTAAAAACACAAAATTATCAGGGCGTGGTGGCACATGCCTGTAATCCCAGCTACTCGGGAGGATGAGGCAGGAGAATTGCTTGAACCCGGGAGGCAGAGGTTGCAGTGAGCCAAGATTGCACCATTGCACTCCAGCCTGGGCAACAAGAGTGAAACTGTGTCACAAAAAAAAAAAAAAAAAAAAAAAAAAATGTTTTCTGTATCTGTTAAACAACATCTCCTCATTCTCCTCTCCCACCATTCCCTGGCAACCACTATTCTACTTTTCTGTGGCTGTGAATTTGATTACTCTGCATACCTTGTAAGTGCCTTATACAATGTTTGTCTTTTTGTGTTCCACTTATTTGACTCAGAATAATGTATTCATGGTTCAGGTTATAGCATATCATAATTTCCTCCTTTTAAAAGGCTAATATTCCATTCCATTGGAGTAATATTCCAATTTAGATACATTTTGTTTATCCATTCATCCATTGACAGACAATTGCTTCTACCTTTTGGCTATTGTGAATAATGCTTCTATGAACATTGGTGTACAAATGTTTACTCAAATTGCTGCTTTCAATTATTTTGGGTATCTACCTGTGAAAACTGATCATACGAATTGGGTCATTCTTGTCATTTTCAACTAAAACAGAGTTGAGAGGCCAGGGAAAAAAGCCCTTGGGCTCTAAGAATGTAATTCTCTGTAAGCTGGCTGCTGAAACTGCCTGAAACCAGTTTTATCTAATAGCTACTAAAACAGCCTGCTACAATTCTGTGACTAATTTTACCCACCGCTGTCTCTCACTACTCAGAAGTTGCCAGCTTCTCAAAACTTTACTAGTGCCAATGCAGTTTCTTTCAAAACAATACATAACATTTCTCCTTTTTATAAAACAGCCAGCCTTCTCTTTCTTCTTTGGACATAGCAAAAATCACTAGGTCTGTACGTATGCCCTGAATTGCAATCCTTGCTTCCCACATAAAATGTTTTAAATTTAGAGATTTATCTCTGTCTATTTTTTTAGGTCAACATACCTAGAAATGGAATTGTTGGATAATACGGCAATTCTATGTTTAACATGTGAGAAAGAATATGATATTAAAAACTATTTTTAATAAATGCTTAGTATGTGTTAGGCACTTTGTTACATTGTCTTGAATCCTCATTCATTCTTTTTCGTTTTTTTGAGATGGAGTCTCCCTCTGTTGCCCAGGCTGGAGTGCGGTGGCACGATTTTGGCTCACTACAACCTCTACCTCCCAGATTCAAGCGATTCTCTTGCCTCAGCCTCCCCAGTGGGTGGGCTTACAGGTGCCCAACACCACACCCACCTAATTTTTTTTTTTTGTATTTTTAGTAGAGATGGCATTTAACAATGCTGGCCAGGCTGGTCTCAAACTCCAGCCTGTGTTTGAGATCTGCCTGCCTCTGCCTCCCAAAGTGCTGGGGTTACCCGGTCCTCATTCATTCAGCATAATATGACCAGGTTCAGATAGGTTAAATAAACTTGCCAGAATCATATAGCTACTGAATGGCAGATTAAGGATAAAACCCAGTTTGGTGCTTATACACTTCCATTTCCTATGTGGGTCTCACAGTTTGATTGTCTTTGTGGGAAACATGGTTCGTGGTCTCATCTACTGCTTCCTTGTTGAGAGAACCAAGATGTTGTCCAGATTGAAGAAAAAAAAAAAACAAAAACAGAAAAAGGAATGTGCTCAGAGAAAGGGGAACTCTTTCCTCTCTCTCTCCCAACTAATGACTGGAGACCATTAACAACAATCTCATTATCCTGGCCAAGAAGACATAAGGAGTACTCTGTTCAAGATTCTGAGAAATATTTTTCCTACCTGATAAAAGGAGAGAAGGGAGAAGAAAAATCACCCCCTTTTCCTTTCTGCTCATACTACTTAAACTATGTTGCTGAGATAATATGGCAGTTTCTAAGATTTGAAGTGATGCTGGGAAGCAGTTTGGTAGGAGGACAGAAGGCAGTAAAGCAGAGTGGTTAAGATCATAGATGCTAGGTGGAACATAGAGGCTCACATCTGTAATTCCAGCATTATAGGAGACTGAGGCCAGAGGGTTGCTTGAGGCCAGGAGTTCGAGACCAGCATGGGCAATGTAGCAAGATCCTATCTCTACAAAAAGTTTTTAAAAATTAGCCGGGTGTGGTGGCACATGCCTGTAGTCCCAGCCAAGTGGGGGGTGGAGGTGGGAAGATCACTTGAGCCCGGAAGTTCGAGGCTGCAGTGAGCCGTGATCATATCACTGTACTCCAGCCTGGGCGACAGAGTGAGATCCTGTCTCAAAAAAAGAAAATGCAGCCTTGGCAACATGGCAAGACCCGTCTCCACAAAAAATACAAAAATTAGGCGTGGCGGTGCACCTGTAGTCCTAGCTACTCTGGGGGCTGAGGCAGGAGGATCTTTTGCGCCTAGGAGGCTGAGTTTGCAGTGAGCTGAGATCCAGACACTGCACTCCAGCCTGAGTGACAGAGTGACACTCCGTCTCAAAAAGAAAAGAAAGAAAGAAAATCATAGACTTGAATCAGGCAGCCTAGCTTTGAATCTTGGGTCAGCTAATTTACTACTAGTGTTGAGAGATGAAGCCGGCTGGGCTTCTGGATCAGATGGGGACTTGGAGAACTTCTCTGTCTAGCTAAAACATTGTAAATGCACCAATCAGTGCTCTGTGTCTAGCTAAAGGTTTGTAAATGGACCAATCAGCACTCTGTAAAAACGGACCAATCAGCACTCTGTAAAATGGACCAATCAGTGCTCTGTAAAATGGATCAATCAACAGGATATGGGCGGGGCCAAATAAAGGAATAAAAGCTGGCCACCAGAGCAACCAGCGGCAACTGCTTGCTACCCTTCCACCTAGTGGGAGGTTTGTTGCTTCGCTGGCTGCAGTAAGCTTTGGGGCTGCTCCCAGTTTGGGTCACACTACTTTTATGAGCTGTAGCACTCACTGTGAAGGTCTGCCGTTTCACTCCTGAAGTCAGCAAGACCACCAACCCACCAGAAGGAAGAGACTGCAGACACATCTGAAGGTCAGAAGAAACAAACTCCGGACACAGTTTTTAAGAACTGTCACACTCATCATGAGGGTCCGCGGTTCATTCTTTAAGTCAACGAGACCAACAACCCACCGGAAGGAACCAATTCTGGACACAGCGTGACCTAGAATGAGGTTCTTTTTTTTTTTTTTTTTTTTTTTGTTGAGACAGAGTCTCGCTTTGTCGCCCAGACTGGAGTGCAGTGGCCGGATCTCAGCTCACTGAAAGCTCCGCCTCCCGGGTTTACGCCATTCTCCTGCCTCAGCCTCCCGAGTAGCTGGGACTACAGACGCCCGCCACCTCGCCCGGCTAGGTTTTTGTATTTTTTAGTAGAGACGGGGTTTCACCGTGTTAGCCAGGATGGTCTCGATCTCCTGACCTCGTGATCCGCCCGTCTCGGCCTCCCAAAGTGCTGGGATTACAGGCTTGAGCCACCGCGCCCGGCCCTAGAATGAGGTTCTTAACATCTTGGTGCCTCACTCAGCTTACTGGTGCAGTGGGGATAGTAGCAAGCTCGTGTAGTTGTAAGGATTAAATAAGTGCTTTGTACGTAATGAGGACTCACCAAATGTTAGCTATTTTTTTGTTGTGATAGGTACAAAACAAAAACCTAGGACACGTACGCAGCAGCTGGCAGACATACAATCCCTGGAGTGGGACCTGAAATTACTAAAAGCCTGGTTTCCTTTCCTTTAAAAACACACTACTCAGGTTGTATTTTGACCTTTTAAAACATTGCTACATTTTGCTGCTTCTATACTATTTTTCATGTTGTTGTTTGTTGGTGACCTGGTTCAGGTTCTTGATTTTGCTGCACAAAAGGATTTGGGGCTGGGTGCGGTGGCTCATGCCTGTAATCCCAGCACTTTGGGAGGCCGAGGCAGGCAGATCACGAGGTCAGGAGATTGAGACCATCCTGACTAACACTATGAAACCCTGTCTCTACTAAAAATACAAAAAATTAGCTGGGTATGGTGGCGGGCGCCTGTAGTCCAAGCTATTCGGGAGGCTGAGGCAGGAGAATGGCATGAACCCGGGAGGCAGAGCTTTCAGTGAGCTGAGATCGCACCACTGCACCAGCCTGGGGACAGAGTAAGACTCGATCTCAAAAATAAAAAAATAAAAAATATTAAAAAAAGGATTTGGGCTGGGTGTGGGGGCTCGTGCCTGTAATCCCAGCACTTTGGGAGGCCAAGGCAGGAGGATTGCAGCTTGAGCAACATAACGAGACGCTGTCTCTCATTGATAAAAATTTTCTTAAAAGAATTTGAAGAGTGAGTCCAAAGTAAGAGTAAGCAAAAAAGTTTATTGCAAAGCAAAAGTACTCTCTGAGAGGCAGAGCGGGTTGCTCAAAGGGAGAGATAGCAGCTAATGTCTTTAGAGGAATTCCTTTTATGGGCTCTGTATGTGAATATTTATAAAATACTGGTGAGGTCCGGTAGGCACAGGTGGACCCACGGTTGGAGCATGTGCTAGGTCTCTATATGCTCCAACACACATGTATTGTTAGCATATAAAATCTCCACTAGGGGTGTTTTTTTACTATTAAAGTGAGGAAAAGGTTACTATAAGCTAAACCTGGAGCCTAGCTGCACATGCAAGACCCAGAGACGTCCTTGGCCCCTGCTCCCACGGCAAGAATTTGTAGCTAATAGCTTCCTGGGCTTTTGGTACTGATTGGTTGGAGATTGGGGAAGTTACATTAGGAATAAGGGACTTTTGTTCTCTTTCCCTGGCTGTACTAGGTATCAGAAACTTGTAACCATGTGGCGGTCGGCTGGTATCCTGTAGAACTGCTTACCTTGCAAAAGAGTTAGGTGCTGACACATTAGGGTGCTAGCAAGAGGAGCCTGCTGCCAAAGGGGCCCACTGGGCTTCACACAAGGGGACAAGTCTGTATGGCCTCCTAACATTACTTACCCTGCCTCGTTATCTTCCTAAAGTACACGTTATCTTCCTAAAATACCAAACTAATCATGTTCTTCTGATAGTTCCCCATTACCTTAGAATAGAGTCCAAACTTACCATATGAGTTCTTTCACGATCTGTATCTATCCCTCACCTTCTTCTCCAGATGTCCTGCCATTCCTTCATATGTACTCCATGTTCCAGGCATGGCCAACAACCTCATTCACTCAACAAATATTAACAAGTACCTAGACAGAAACTGTAAAACTAGTGAGTCAACAGGATATAAAATTGGTTTCTGCCTTCAGGGAGCTTACCTCATAAAAACATTTAATTATTATATAATCACGATAAGGGCAATGACATAAAAGTACTGTATGTAATAAAAACATAATGATAAAACTTACCAGAGCTCATTTAAACCTCTGTATCATGATCCCTGTATGTTCTTCTGCTGGTTTTCTTTTTCCACCCAACCTGCTTCCCTTTTCCTGAAAATCCTTTCTTGATCTACTTGTTCTTCTGTGCTCTCATAACACCCTGTGCATATTGCTTTCAAATAATGTATCCCACTGTTGGTTTGCTTGGGTTTTTCCTTCCAACACACTCATTCCTCTATGGGTCTCTTATCTCTGTATCCCAGGGTATTATATATTTATTGAATAAATAATGTCCATGTTTTTGACTTTTTAACTTTTTTTTTTTTTTTTTTTTGAGACAGTCTTGTTCTGTCATCCAGGCTGGAGTGCAGTGGTGTGCTCTCAGCTCATTGCAATCTCTGCCTCCCAGGTTCAAGACATCCTCCTACCTCAGCCTCCTGAGTAGCTTGGGACTACAGGCACACGCCACTACAACTGGCTAATTTTTGTATTTTGTGTAGAGACGGGGTTTCCCCATGTTGCCCAAGCTGGTTTTGAGCTCCTGGGCTCATGTGATTCTCCCACCTGGGCCTCCCAAAGTGCTGGGATTACAGGATTACTTTTTTTTTCTTTTCTTTTTTGAGACAGAGTCTCACTCTGTCGCCCAGGCTGGACTGCAGTGAGGTGATCTGGGCTCACTGCAAGCTCCGCCTCCTGGGTTCATGCCGTTCTCTACAGGATTACTTTTTATCTTGACTTTACCATAAGACTCACAAGAAGTAGCAAAAATAGTACAGTGAGTTGCTTGTGTACCCATCTTCCAGCTTCCCCCAATGGTAACATCTTATAAACTATAGTACATTATCCATAAAGGCGGCTCTGGAGAAGCAAAAGAAAAGAAAATAACAACAATAAAAAGAAACTCCAAAAACTATAGTACATTATCCAAATTAGGAATTTTTTTTGTGTGGCCAAAATTTTGTTATTTACTAGGCTTGACTTGGAATTTTTTTTGGAAAAAAAAAAGCCAAGCATGGTAGCTTACGCCTGTAATCTCAGCACTTTGGGAGGTGAAGGCAGACAGATCACTTGACCCCAGGAGTTTGAGGCCAGACTGGGCAACACGGCAAAACACCATCTCTACAAAAAATACAAAATTAGCCAGACATGGTGGCAGGTGCCTGTAGTCCCAGGTAGTCGGGAGGCTGCAGTTGGAGGATCACCTGAGCCCAGGGAGGTCAAGGCTGCAGTGAGCCGTGACCATGCTACTGCACTCCAGCCTGGGTGACAGAATGCAACCCTGTCTGGGAAAAAAAGCTGGCCAGGCCCAGTGGCTCATGCCTGTAATCCCAGCATTTTGGGAGGCTGAGGCAGGATCTTACTGGATTTCATCATCTCTTATATGAACTAATTTCTTGCTGTGTATTATGTATTAAACATATATATGTTTGTTCTATAACATTTTATCATATGTTGTTATGGTTTGAATATTTGTACCCTCCAAATCTCATGTTGAAATGTGATCTCTAATGTTGGAGTGGGGCCCTGGTGGGAGATGTTTGGGTCATGGAGGTGGCTCCTCATGAAGGGCTGGGTGCACTCCCACTGTAATGAGTTCATGTGAGAGTAGTTTGTTTAAAAGAGCCGGGCACCTCCTTCCGTCTCTCATCATGTGATGTACTGGCTCCCTTTTTGCCGTCCACCATGACTGTAAGCTTCCTGAGGCCCTCACCAGAAGTAAATGCCTGCACTATACTTCATGTGCAGTCTGCAGAACCATAAGCCAAAATAAGCCTCTTTTTGAAATAAATTACCCAGTCTCAGGTATTCCTTTATAACAACACAAAACTGACTAACACATATGTATACATTTACACATAGTCAAGATACAGAACTGTTCTGTTACCACAAAGAACTCCCTTGTGCTACCCATTAATAATGATGTCCATTTTAACTGGATTTTCTCTGTATTATTACAGGGAAGATATATTGCATATTAGCTCTGCATTGCACTCTCCCCCTCAGAAAGGCTCCTGGTAACATTCTCCCACAAATCTAAGATTTTTAAGTAGGTTAAAATAGGGTTAAAAAAAATTCTGGGCTGGACATTGTGGCTCATGCCTGTAATCCCAGCACTTTGGCAGGCTGAGGCAGGCTGATCACGAGGTCAAGAGATGGAGACCATCCTGGCCAATATGGTGAAACCCTGTACAGCTCTACTCAAAAAATTAGCTGGGCATGGTGGTGCGTGCCTATAGTCCCAGCTACTTGGGAGGCTGAGGCAGGAGAATAGCTTGAATCCAGGAGGCGGAGGTTGCAGTGAGCTGAGATCGTGCCACTGCACTCCAGCCTGGCAAAGGGCAAGGCTCCGTCTCAAAAAAAAAAAAAAAAAAAAAAAAAGGAATTCTGACAAACTCAATTTAATAGAGTTTAAATGAGCAAAGAACAATTCACGAATTAAGCTGCCTTCAGAACTAGAACTAGAAGCGGGACTAAGCGCAGTGGCTCATGCCTGTAATCCGAGTACTTTACGAGGCCAAGACAGGAAGATCACTTGAGGCCAGGAGTTTGAGACCAGGCTGGCCAACATGGTGAAACCCCATCTCTATTAAAAAATTTCTTTCTTTTTTTTTTTTTTTTGAGACAGAGTATCGCTCTGTTGCCTAGGCTGGAGTGCAATGACATAATCTCGGCTCACTGCGAGCTCCATCTCCCAGGTTCACGCCATTCTCCTGCCTCAGCCTCCCGAGTAGCTGGGACTACAGGCGTCCGCCACCACACCCGGCTAATATTTTTTTTTTTTGTAGTTTTAGTAGAGACAGGGTTTCACCATGTTAGCCAGGATAGTCTTGATCTCCTGACCTCATGATCTGCCCGTCTCGGCCTCCCAAAGTGCTGGGATTACAGGCATGAGCCAATGCGCCTGGCCAAAAAAATTAAAAAAAAAAAAAAAAAAAGATAAGAATTAGAAGAGATTCAGAAAGTTCTGTTCTGCTCTTCAATGTGGGCAGGAAGCATTTATGGACAGAAAATGTAAGTGAGTTACAGAAACAGCTTGATTGGTTACAGCTAGACGTTTGCCGTATATGGGCATGGTCTGATCAGTATGCTGCCTGTGATTGTCTGAAACTCAGTTGTTACAAAAACATATACTCCTAGTTAGGCTTTCAGTTTGTTCCTATACTGTTAGGCTGAGGTCATTATGTAGGGACTCAAGGTTGGAGGCATTCTCAAGGCAAATTTAGTTTAACAATATTAAAATTAACTTTAATTGTATCTTATCTCATCAATTACAATCTTAAATGATTTGTAACAGTCAGAAACAGTTAAACACTTAATTTTAGAAAATTTTTAGTCTCATGTTTCTTTTTCTTTTTTTTTTTTTTTGAGATGGAGTTTAAGTCTTGTTGCCCAGGTTGGAGTGCAATGGCACGATCTCGGCTCACTGCAACCTCCGCCTCCCGGGTTCAAGTGATTCTCCTGCCTCAGCCTCCTGAGTAACTGGGATTACGGCGCCTACCACCACATCCAGCTAATTTCTGTATTTTTGGTAGAGATGGGGTTTCACCATGTTGGCCAGGCTGGTCTCAAACTCTCTGACGTCAGGTGATCCACCCGCCTCGGCCTCCCGAAGTGCTGGGATTACAGGCATGAACCACCTGTGCTCGGCTGCATGTTTATTTTTCTAGGAATCATTACTGTCTTCTTTCTGTTCCAGAATCATGACAATGTTTAAAGTACAGTTTTAGGATGATACTTTTTGTGGCCATCAGTTGAAAGGAAAGATGCCTTGTTAACAATTAATGGAAAAGGGTTGCATGAAATAATGTTTTGCATACGGATCACAAAAGAGATGCTGTACGTTCCAAAAAAGTTTGTGTAATTGCTGGAAAATACTGATTTATGACTCCCTAAAATGGACACTGGAACTTACTGTGATCATTCAGAGCTTTCTAAGCTCAGAGACAAGATGTCTAAGGGAGTTAAGATGATGTTTTAGGTGGACCATCAAATTAATGATGCCAAGCACCTACAGTAATTCTAAGATGGCAGCTGCAAAAGGAAAGCTGAACGGGAGTCACCCTCCCCTAATTCCAGCAGTCCCTTCTTCCTCATTGTTCCAGTCCCCTCTGAGACTTTGTTTAAGGGGATGGGAACCTTGAGATAAGGGATGGCAAACAAATACAAATATTTGAGTATAAATGTTCAACCTGTTCTTTTCCCAGTTAAGATAACACACCAAAACGATTGGCCTTTTTTGAAACCCTAGAAACATCAATCCATCCTACCAGTTCTCAGGGTTTTAAGTGTTAAAGAAGGATGCTTTAAATATTAACTAGCCAACTGCTCTTTCTGTGACTTGTCTCACCCAATATCCATTCCCAGTGTTTTTCTCTTTTGTAATCTTTATAGGTGGCCAAATTACAATTCTAGACAATGAGATGTTTGTGGAAGTCTGCTGAGTTTGGGAGATGTAGTATCCTGAGAAAGCTTTCACTTTCCTGAAGAAAAAAAAAAACACCATGGATGGTAGAAGCCACCCCTTTTCCCCTCTTCCTGCCTTGAACAAAGGTGCGAAGGCTAAAACTGCTGCAGCAGTCTTGCAACCATGAAGTTAACGTCAAGAGAATCACAGAAATGATGGCCCTGTTCTTGAGCTGTTGAACCAACAAAGGTAACGACCTACCTGTAGATTTGAGGTCTTATTTAAGCTATTATAATGGAATCTTTTCGGAAAAAATGTGGGCCCAAATACATTCCTAACTGTACAGCCGTTAAAAGGACATCTTTCAGTCCTTTTTCATCTTCACAATTCATTACTCCTCTTATAGTCACTGATAACACCATCTAATCACCCTAACTAAAAAACTCAGTTATCCTTGATTTGTTATTTCCCCTCATCCTCTAGGTAATCAAGTCTTATTTATCATAGCTGGCTAGTTTTCAAATCTATCTCTGCTTCGCCATTCTCACTGACACTGTTAGTTTGGACTTTCTCTCCAACTCATGTCTGGACTGCATCAACAGCCTCCTAACTAGTATCCCTGCTTCCAGTCTACTATCTACCATGCTTCAGAATTTTTTCTCTAAAATCTTATCAAGATATTCTACTGATTAAAAATCTTAAGTGCCTTTTTTGTTGCCCACAGGATGAATACAAACTCCTTGCCACAGGTATCATTTGTTATTGTCGTCTGCATGTTTAGACCGCATCTCAAACCCAATCTGGCACAAAGTAGGTACTCCAGTGTGTTTTAAAAGACTTTAATCTTTTGTATGGCTTCTTTGATATCATACCACTTAACTATTTAATTAGACTAAGTACAGTGGTAGCATGCTGGAAACTCAAAGGTTTGTTGAATGTAGTTTCCAGATTCTACTGTAAAACAATCCTTTATCAGTAGTTCCTGATAACACGCATCTTGGTGTGCATTCAGTTGATCTAGCCTAGTTTACAGGAAGAGGCTCCCTTCAGTAATGTACTGTATGGCCTTTCAGATTATAATTAGTCATCTATATTCTCTAGATTGGGCTTGTGCCAAGACTGTAAGTTAGGAAGGTAGGTGGAGTCTGTGTGGGCATTTCTGACAATTTTTTGATCCACGAATAGCTTCTAGCAAATGAGAGAGCAAATTTACAGCCTGCCTGCCAGCAAGCTGTGCCAAGTTAACTAAACCAGCACGGGCCACAGCCATTAGCTGCTGCTACAAACGCTTCGCTTTGTGAAGCAACGCTGAAGGCGCTCTTTTGGAACTCGGGGGGTTGCGGTGCAGCCACTGCATTGCAACACAAAACGGAAGGCTTCACACGCCGGGGTTGCCGTCCGCACCCAGACGCCTCTCCTTTTTCCCCTAACCTCTCCCAACTGCGGGCCCTTTCGGGTGCTGCTCTGAGTTCTTCCTTAGCCTCGGAAAAAGCCGAAGCGGCGCCGGAGAGAGGAGGGTATGATCTAGAGAGGAGAGTATGATCTGGAGAAGACGTGCTGCGGGAACAAAGCGACCCGCCCAACGCCTCAACTTTCTCCTGCCCCCGGGCTGGTATTGTTTAGTCCTACTCATTCCCACTCTCCGAGCCAGCCTGCAAAAATCTGTATTTCAGGGGAAATTCCAAGGGGTAAAACATCTCCTTCGGCAAAACAATTGGTGTTTTGCTGTCTATATTTCCTATCAATGAACTTGTCGGACCTCTCCATCCGCCAGTCTAAGCCCGAGGCCTCGGCTGCCGCGGCTCCTCGGAGCGCCCTTCTGCCGCGCACGCGCCCCTCTAGGGTTCTCCCGTGACCTTTCCCGGGAACCCCCTTCAATTACGCTTCCCGTCACCTCGCGCCGCCCCCACCCTTCCTGCTCTTTCCGTTTCCTTTTTCGCGCCTGCGCGGCCCCAATTGTTTTGGCTTTCCGGTGGTATCCGGCAGAGGAAAAGGGCGGGGGCAGCTAGAGTAAGGGAGGGGCGGGGGACAGTCGCGAGGACCCGGGAAACTGCAAAACTGCCGCTAGTGCCGACAGGCGCGCGCGCGAGGCGGGAGGGCAGCGTGGCGAAGGCGGGCGCCGCAGGCGGGCCAACGGTCCGCTGCCCGCGCGTTCCCGGGCCGCGGGCGGGGGCGAGAGCGCGCGGCGGGGGCGGGGCGGGAGCGGCGGGCCCGGCGTCTCGCGGCCCCGGGCTGACGAGGCGGCGCGGGCGGGCGCCGCGGCTCCCGGGGGAGGAGTCTGGCGGTGGTCGGGCCCTGAGGAGCGTGCGGCGGCGCCCGCAGAGGACGCTGCTTTCCGCGTTGGACTGACCGAGCGAGGGAGGGTGCGAGGGGAAACCGGAAGGAAGAGGCGGCGGCGCCAACCTTTCTCGGCCGGAGGCGGAGGCGAGACCCCGGTCGAGGCCGCGGCAGGAGGGCCACGCCCCCGCCGCCGCGCCGGAGGGGCCCAGTGTGGACGGGGCCGCCGGCTGGACCGGATCTCACCCCTCAAGACCGAGGGACGCGGGTGAGCAGGCGACGCCAGCATCGGGCGGGCGGGGAGCCCGCGGCGACCCGTGGAGGGGCCAGGGAGGAGGGCTGTGGCGGGAGGGGGCTCGGCCCTTTGTGGCTCCGCTGGTGGGGGGCGGCGGCCGCGGCATCTTTCAAACCGGAGTCGCTTCCGTCGCGGGCGGGGGAGGGGCGCGGCCGGCCGGCGCCGCCCTCCGCATCCCGCGGCGGCCCCAGGGCGGCGGGGCTCCGGGCCGGTCCGCGGGGAAGGGGCGGCCCGATCCGCAGCTCGCTGGGCGTTTCCGGCCCCGGCACCGGGCGCCTTGGCGGCCACGGGGCTCCCGGGCGGCGCCCTGGCCTCTGCTCGCGCCCGCCCTTACCGAAGTAGAGCTGTTTCTCTTAAAGACTCGCGACGTGTTCGCGACATGGTGGGCCGAAGGGGGACACCCCTTTCCTTCTGTGTTTTCCCCCGGTACATTTGAGTACCAAGAGAGGTCTAGACGAACAGAGCTCCTATTGCGGGCTATATCGACTTAAAAAAGAAAGCAGAAACTGCCCTTTGAAACGGAAAATTGTGTACGTGTTTACTTTGTGAAATCTTTGACTTCCTTGAATTCGACCACCTCCCTCTCCCTACGAATTGAGAAACCGGGGAATAGAAAAATGTCTTAGTTTGATGTGGAGTAGTTATTTTGAGTTAACGTTTTTTTTTCCCCTGGGCTTAGCTATCTAAGAACTCTTTCTTCACCTGCCTCAAAAGGTAGAGGAGTGTCCGTTCCACGGGCTACCACGGTGACGCCTACCAGTGAAAACAGGAAAATAATTCAAAATACAAACGAACTTTAAGAAGGGATGTTTGTGTGAACTATTTTCTGTGTCAATTAGCCTCCTGAAGACGTAGGGGACCGGACTGGTCACGTGTTGTTTATACATGAATCTGTACGTCGGGCTCACTGAGCATTCAGGCATTCAGAAACGAAACCCTATCAACGCTGTGCACTGACCAAAAGGATATTTTCTTTTTATCGAGGCAACTAATTAACAGGGATTCCCCCGCTTCCCTCTGAGTTGTACATTTTTGCCGAATTTGAGTAGTATGGATCTTAGATCCCTTGTAATTGTGAATGACTTAGTTTGGTTAACCTTTGATAAGGACTTTTTTTCCCGACTGTTTTTTCTGACCTAAAGTAAATTGAAAAGCCAGTCGGTTGTTTTCCAATCTCGATGATGTGGAATTTTGCTATTCTTTCCATCTGGCTGATAACTAAGCTTACTTCTTCCTTTGATCTTCTGTTGGCTTAGTGCTTATTGAAGCCCTTTTAGGTTGGGGCCTGGAATCCTCAAGAGGTTGTCTTCTGTCAGTAACTCTGGAGTGCTGTGGCCTTTCTGTTGAGCATGCTCTGTAGTCCACACGTTTCCACATAGTGCTGTTTTCTTTGCACAGTTTTGTAGGAAGACTTCATGAGTGCTATAACTCTACTCCCTTTTTTGTTCCCATAAGAAGCATTATAAAATCTGTTAACTTATGTTATTCACAGGGCATGTAAGGAGATGGGAGGGAATAGAGGTATCAGTACATATGTCCATGCTCCTCCATAGATTTTCTTCTGGTTGGTAGAAATGTCGAGCTTTTCATTCCTAAACATTGAACATTAAATGTGCAAGGTAAATTCCTAGAAACTTGAATGCAGTCTTAAAAGCCAAATGATACATTGGTTTTTCCAAAGATGTTACACATTTAAAAAAGAGTCCCCCTTCCCTTCCCCTCTTCTCTTTGCCCACTTTCCTAAGGCCAGGAAAAAGGATTGGTTCTGGTGTCGTAAAATATGAGTGAAAATTTTGAAGTTGTTAGCTTAATGTTTTCAGTTTTGTAGAGTTTCAATAGACCAAGTGATACTTAAATAACTCAGTATTAGAAATGACAGGTTGATCTCAAGTAATTTTTTTTTTTTTTTTTTTTTGAGACGGAATCTCGCTCTGTGACCAGGCTGGAGTGCAGTGTCATGATCTCGACTCACTATAACCTCCGCCTCCGGGGTTCAAGCGATTCTCCTGCCTCAGCCTCCTGAGTAGCTGGGATTGCAGGTGTGTGCCACCAGGCCCGGCTAATTTTTGTATGTTTAGTAGAGACAAGATTTCACTATGTTGGTCAGGCTGGTCTCGAACTCCTGACCTTGTGATCCGCCCACCTCTGCCTCCCAAAGTGCTGGGATTACAGGCGTGAGCCACCGCTTCTGGCCCATCTAAAGTAAGTTTTTTTTTTGTTTTTTTTTTTTTTTCCAAAGAGACGGAGTGTCCTCTGTCGCTCAGGCTGCCCTGGCTGGAGTGCGGTGGCGCGATCTTGGCTCACTGCAAGCTCCGCCTCCCAGGTTCACCCCATTCTCCTGCCTCAGCCTCCTGAGTAGTCCACACCCGGCTAATTTTTGTATTTTTAGTAGAGACGGGGTTTCACCGAGTTAGCCAGGATGGTCTTGATCTCCTGACTTCGTGATCCGCCCGCCCGGGCCTCCCAAAGTGCTGAGATTACAGGCGTGAGCCATCACGCTGGCCACCTTTCCCCAGCTTTCTTAAGTCACTGTGCAGAGCTGAGAGGAAAAAGGAAAAGTGATATCCAAAATAAAAGGACATACTATACTCATAATTATTGTATCACAGGTGGCATTGCCTTTATGTTCTTGTTTAATTTTTTAGAAGTGAAATAACTTATTAATCATAATATAGTACAGCTTATACTTGTGACCTGAATTTACTTAGAGTGCTGAGCATAATTAACCTGATGGAGCCATGTCATCTCTCAGTGTGATTGGAAAGAGAACACAGAGGAAGAGACCTAAGCTCTGAATGTGACTAGAGTAAGTGAGGCTATGCTGAAAAAAAAATTTTTTTTTTTTTGAGATGGAGTCTCGCTCTGTCCACCAGGCTGGAGTGCAGTGGCGCGATCTCGGCTCACTGCGAGTATGCTGAAATTTTTAAAACTTGATAGATTCTTCAAAAGGCCAGGTTTTTGGTTTTTTTTGGTTTGTTTTTTAATTGATGCCTGTCACAACTCCAAGAAAATTCTGTTTGTATAGCAGTTGACAATCTAAAGACCAAATGGTCTTTTCCAGACATTTCTCAACTGTCATGGTTGTTTTGATAACTTGAAAGCATACTGTTTCTAGCGCCGATCTCTTGTCCTTCCTAAGGAGAAAACTATCTCATTGAAATAAAGAAAGGCTTGTTTTATGACTGGTGCCTTCCTGGACTCTGATTTAGTTTTTTACACTGACATCAGCCTTCTCAAGATTAGTCTTTTTTAAGCGCTAGTTTGTTTCATTATTTGTACCATCAAAATATAATGTGTGAGAAAAGGAAAAAAGAAAAAAAAATCTTATTATTTTAGAACACTGAATTCAGATTTCAAATGTCAAATGTTTGCAAAAAAGCCCCAATATTCTCTAAGAACATTGGATTTCTCTTATGTAAAATACCATTTAGACAGAATAAAAAGAGAGTGCTGAGACCTTGAAATTGGAATCTTTTTTTTTTTTTTTTTGAGACGGAGTCTCGCTCTGTCACCCAGGCTGGAGTGCAGTGGCCGGATCTCAGCTCACTGCAAGCTCCGCCTCCCGGGTTTACGCCATTCTCCTGCCTCAGCCTCCGAGTAGCTGGGACTACAGGCGCCCACCACCTCGCCTGGCTAGTTTTTTGTATTTTTTAGTAGAGAGGGGGGTTTCACCGTGTTAGCCAGAATGGTCTCGATCTTCTGACCTCGTGATCCACCCGCCTCGGCCTCCCAAAGTGCTGGGATTACAGGCTTGAGCCACCGCGCCCGGCTGAAATTGGAATCTTTAGACCTGGTGTAGGTGGGGAATCCAGGAGTTGGGAAAGTGCTACAAAAGCTTCACCAGTGGGTGGGTTAATACAAATAATTTCGAATATTTATGTAGTAGTGCTATGTATCAGGTACTGAACCAAGTATGAAATGTAACCCTAAAACAATTCATTGAGAGTTCTACTTTTAACCCCATTTTATAGATGAGCAAACTGAGGCATAGAGAATAAATAACTTACCAAGGGCCGCAGAACTATTAAGTTGCAGAACTGGAGCTTTAACCCAAGTAGTTTGGGTTTGTACTCAATTTTTTTTTTTTCAACAGTTGACCTCCATGGAGAATGCCTTGGATCTTTTCCAAAAAACATTTTTAATCTTCTCTGTTAACATTTGTAGCATTGGGAGATGCAGCAATCCCTAAGTTAGTAATGTACAGTTTGAATGTGCTTCCTACAGGTGAATTATTTATAGCCGCACTGCCGTTCCTGGGGGGAGACCTATCCTTCATTCCTACTATATAATTTATTTTATTTTTTAGTTGGCAAATAATAATTGTATGTATTTGTGGGCTACAATGTGATGTTTCAATCTATGTACACATTGAGGAATGATGAAATCAGGCTGTTAACATCTATCACCTCATCTACTTTTTTGTGGTGAGAACATTTAGAATCTTTAGCAGTTTTGAAATATGTGATATATTATTGTTAACTGCGATGATCACCATGCTGTGTAATAGATCACTAAAACTCCTGTCCAGTGGAAACTTTGTACCTACTACTGTACTTACTGTAGCAGGCCTTGCTAGCAGCGTCTTTCCCATCTTTTTATCCTTTCTTCCTTTTTCATCCACAGCTCAGTTAATTGCTGATTGGTCTCTTTATCACGTTCAATAGTTCTTTAATCCTTTATTCGTTCCTCGATCTCTATATTCTGCCTGGTTAACATTGGAAAAGTTTGCTTTGCTTCTATTTGTGTTTCCAGGCTACTCAGTGGGAGGATGCTACAAAGTACACACCTCTAGGAATGAATACTTGGTTTCAAAGTGAAATTAGACATCTATCATTCCCCCCCCCCCCACCTCACCTCAAAAAACCAAAACACTGCCATCAACCTCTGATACTTTAAAGTATTTGGGATTTTTTAAAATTTCAACATTTCATACCTTTCATCTTGGTTCCTTATCCTTTAATATTAATAATCAGAATCTGTAAAATTCACTGTCACTGTTATCTCTTTATGAGTATTAAAGTAGTATTTGCTTTGTGTAAATTTTCTTTGCTGATACACTTTCGGTCATATTTTGCTGCTTACAGTGAAGAGTTAAACCTCTTTTTAATACTGTTATTTTATAGGAAAGTTAAGTGAGGAATTCAGACAACCAACTTAAATTTGTTGAATAGAAACACAGTTGTCTCTTGGTTTCAGTGGAATATTAGTTCTTAGATCCCTTTGGGGTATGAAAATCGAAGGACACTCAGGTCTCTGATATAAAATGCCGTAGTATTTTCAATATCCTCCCAATACTTTGTCATCTCTAGAAATAATATACTGTGGGAAGAGTTTCAGATTTTTAAGTAGAATTGTATATGTTACTATCGATTGCTGACCTAATCCTGACAATCATTTAGTAACAATGTTTCATAACTTTTATGTGGTGGAATTCACTCAGTAGAACCTTGGAGACTTGGACGTCCTAGAGAAAATGTATTAGAAGCATTTGTTTTCAATCAGTTTATAAATTTTTGACTTCTGTAGGAAGTCCTCGGATTTAAAAATAAATAGGACTTTGTCCCCTAATAATTCGTAGAAGTCAGTGGGTAGAGGCCGGACATGGTGGCTCCTTCCTATAATCCCAGCACTTTGGAAGGCTGAGGCAGGCAGACCGCCTGAGGTGAAGAGTTTGAGACCAGCTTGGCCAATGCGATGAAACCCCATCTCTAAAACATGAAAAATTAGCCGGTCATGGTGGTGCATGCCTGTAATCCCAGCTATTCAGGAGGCTGAGGCAGGAGAATTGCTTGAACCTGTGAGATGGAGGTGGAGGAACCTAGATCACGCCATTGCACTCCAGCCTGGATGACGGAGCAAGACTCCGTCTCAAAAAAAAAAAAAAAAAAAATACGTGTAGACAGTGGAGGAGAGGATTTCATCCTGTGTATAACATTTTAACCTTATCTTTGCCATTCTGTGCGATCAAGCAAATCAGTCAAAAACACTGAATTGAGCCCAGGACTTAAGGAATAAGAATATGTACACTTTTTATGTCAAAGTATATTGCACTTTATTAAATAGATTCTGAATTTTATGCATGACTGATTTAATTCCTATGCTGGTTAGCATTTTTTACTATGGAATATATTCTAATGATTAGTGTTAGAATATAGGACTTTCTTATTAATCTGGAAGCACCTGATACCAGGAATTGTGGCATGTAACAGGGATTTCCCAAAGTAATCTAAGTGTTTTTGAATAGCCGTTTCTCATTATGGATTTTTATTTGACATTATCTTGGGGAGAGATGTTGGTTTTTTTTTTTTTTTTTTAACCTTAATTAAAGGGTACTCACACTAGATAAGAACATGTTTCAGAAGTTCCGTGGAATTAGCAGGAATTGGGGAAAGCAGTTGTGTGACTAGGTAAAAGATGTTAGAATACTTTGGTTGAGAAGAAAAGTGGAATCTATGCAGATTATATTAATTATATTTAATTCATTATTCAAGAATTTAAAGTTTGTGCTTTTCCTTGTTTTTGTGATCTGAAGAGAAACATGCTTCTTGCAGAAACAACTTGAGGTATGTATTTTAGTCACTGATTAAATATTTCATCAACTAAATATTTCATCAAGAAGCAGTGTAAGGCCAGGTGCTCTGGTTCACGCCTGTAATCCTGGCACTTTGGGAGGCTGAGGCAGGTGGATCGCTTGAACGTAGGAGTTCAAAACCAGCCTGGGCAACATAGTGCGATCCTGTCTCTTAAAAAAAAAATCAATGTGTGTCTGTGTGTGTGTATATATATATGTATATATATATAAATAGAAATTTTTTAAAATAAAGCAGAGGTTGGTAAATGTGGCCTGTAACCTATTCTTGTAAATAAAGTTTTATTGAAATAACATTGTTTCCATATTGTCTTTGGCTGCTTTCAGGCTGCAGCAAGAGTTAAATCTTTGGGATAGAGATCTTATGGCTCCCAAAGCCTAAAATATTTTGTCTTTGTTATGAGAAGAGAGAGTAGTGTACCTTTTGAAGTTTTATTACTATTACTATTTTTTTTTTTATGTTTTTGAGACAGAGTCTTTTGTTGCCCAGGCTGGAGTACAGTGGTGCAATCTCGGCTCACTGCAACCTCCCCTTCCCGGGTTCAAGCGATTCTTCTGCCTCAGCCTCCTGAGTAGCAGGGATTACAGGCACGCACCATCACACCAGGCTAATTTTTGTATTTTTAGTAGAGATGGTGTTTCACCATGTTGGCCAGGATGGTCTCAAACTCCTGACCTCAGGTGATCTGCCCACCTCAGCCTCCCAAAGTGCTGGGATTACAGGCAGGAGCCACTGTGCCCAACCTTTTTTTTTTTTTTTTTTTTTTTTTTTTTTAATTTTAGAGGCAGAGTCTAGCTATCGCCCAGGCTGGAGTGCAGTGGCATGATCATAGCTCACTGCAGCCTTGAACTCCTGGCCTCAAGGTACCCTCTCGCCTTGGCCTCCCAAAATGCTGGGAGTACAGGCATGAGCCACCACACCTGGCCAAAAGTTTATTTTGTAAAAACCAGGTAATCATTGCGTATATTAATAAAATCCAGAAGGTTTAAATAGGTCTTCAGTAAGTTTTTCCTTTCTCCTGTGTGATCCACTGTAGTAGAGCTGAGCACCAGATACCTTTGCTCATTTTATCTGTACTACAATTTTTCTTATGGTGAAGAGTAAAATTTCTTGCACTCATGTCTCTATTAAAAGTTTGGAAGTAAAATATCAAGATAGCTACATTTCAAGAAAAATGTTTCTTACACCCAGCTTGCCTCACTCATTTGCTTGCTTCTTGGCTTTTGAGTTTGTCTAGAATAGCTGGTTTTTAAAACACCATGTTTTTGAATGACAGCTGTAGTTTTGGCTGTGATCTGTAGTAAGAGTAAAAGCCCTTGGTGTTTTGGAGCTTTAGTGTTTGGCTTCTCTCAATCCGAGTATGTAAAGTACGATGATTGGCACTTAGTATTCAATAAACTTTTGTGGAATTAAATTTAAGTAGCCATTCATTCAGCAAAGAAAATTAAGTCAGCAGTTTGCTTGATGCCTGAGAATTAATCTGGGGAAGCTAGCTTCCACAGATAACAGGGTTTGTGACGTTT
This sequence comes from Macaca nemestrina, assembly GCF_043159975.1. Taxonomy (NCBI): domain Eukaryota; kingdom Metazoa; phylum Chordata; class Mammalia; order Primates; family Cercopithecidae; genus Macaca; species Macaca nemestrina. Next base: position 103,438,636 of record NC_092128.1, on the reverse strand, counting down.
TGATGCTGATTTTAGATATAGAATGATACACAAAATATAATTATTGAAAAGAGAAAATGTAAAATATGTCCCATCGGTTGGTAATATGGTACATGCTGAAATGCTTCAGAGGATTTAGGGTATTGGTTTCAAGGTTTGTTTTTAGGAGGGAAGGAGTCTTTTACAGAAAATGTTTGTGTTGTGGGCATTTGAAGATTGTTGGTTGATCATCCTAAACTTTGCACATTTTCACATTTTTATTTTTATTTTTGTAAGACAGAGTCTTGCTGTGTTGCCCAGGCTGGAATGCAGTGGTGTGATCTCAGCTCACTGCAACCTCCTCCTCCCGGGTTCAGGTGATTCTCAGCCTGAAGCAGCCTCAGCCTCCAGAGTAGCTAGTATTACGGGCATGTGCCACTGGCTAATTTTTGTAGTTTTAGTAGAGACAGGATTTTGCTATGTTGGTCAGGCTGGTCTTGAACTCCAGACCTCAGGCCTCAAGTGATCTGCCCTCCTCGGCCTCCCAAAGTGCTGGGATTACAGGCGTGAGTCACAACACCTGGCCAAGCTTTCACATTTTTAGTTAATACCTTTTGAAGTCTATACTCCCAGAGGGGTGAGCTACTTAATTTTATTTATTATTTTTTGTTTTGTTTTGTTTTTGAGACAGAGTCTCGCTCTGTCACTCAAGCTGGAGTACAGTGGCGCAATCTCAGCTTACTGCAACCTCTGTCTGCCAGGTTCAAGTGATTCCCTGTCCTCAGCTTCCTGAGTAGCTGGAATTACAAGCACGTGCCACCAGGTCCAGCTAATTTTTTTGTGTTTTTAGTAGAGATGGGGTTTCACCATGTTGACCAGGCTGTTCTCGAACTCCTAACGTCAAGTGATCCACCAACCTCAACCTCTCAAAGTGCTGGGATTCCAGGCATGAGCCACCACTCCAGGCCTTAAATTTATTTTTAATTGCACTTATTTACTTAGTGTCATATCTGAATGACTTTCTTTTTCTGCCTATTTTAAAGTAACTTTTATGTAGACTATCTCTCCAGGAAGAAAACGTATCCTGGATCACAAAAGAAGAGTGGGAAATAGGGGAATCTAAAAAGGCTGTGTTAATGAGTATAATGACTTTGTAATTTTTTAGAAGCAGACTTCATTTGTTTTAATACAGTTTCATGGATACGATAAAAAATCAAATCTAGCAAAACCCAGTCATAAATGAGGCGTCCCCAAAATCACTGCAGAAAATCATCTTATTATATAGTTAATGAAATGACCAGAGTGAGCCTGTACAGGTAGCCTGCAGGAAATTCTGGGGTCTAGTGACATGATTTAAATCTGTCTTGGCCCTGGCCACCAGTTGCTGTTACCTTGTTTAAACATGGATGGGGACAATTTTGAGTCCAGCTACTGGGATTAGGACTTTTACTTTATTAATGCATATATTTTTGTAAAATATATTTCTAGAAGTAGGATTAATATATTAGATTGGTATTAAGCATTTCCAGTGTCAGATACTATATTTTCTATGATACTTGCAATTCTAAAATTCAAAAAACTCTGAAAAATCAAGTTGTTAAAACAAAACAAAAAAAACTTCGCTGGTAAAACCTGACCTGAAGTAACATGAGGCTATATATAGTCTTTATTTTTCACACCATTCATAGTTCCCTCAGCAAAGATAATATGTTTGATTATCCATTGCTACCTGAGACTTCTTGAGAGGGTTTTATAATATAGGGTACATGTGTCACAATACCTGTATAAAATCTGGAGAAGTCTAAATTGTGGAACGTGTCTTGTGTCAAGAGTTTTGAATAAGGAATTGTGGGTATGTATCAGCTTACTCCTCTGTGTAAGAATGCTTGTTTTTCCACACCCTCAACAACACTATGCCTTGTTGCGTTATTAATGTGTGGAAATAGCCAGTGATTTTAAGTATTATTTGCCTTAGAGATTATAATAGTAGAACTCAGATTTATAGTGTAACATGCAGTTCTGGAAGAGCAAAGTTATTACCTTAAATGACCCAGAGTCTCACTCTGCCTTTGCACCTGTTTTAGTTACTTTCACAGTTAACTTGGTTGGAAACTTGACTGTATATCAAGTTAGCAGTTACTGTAATAGTATAGTTTGTCAGGAAGTATATGTGATATTCTCTTTGACATAATGGATGGTATTTTGTGAGAAAAAATATTAGTGATTCTAATGATGGAGTCATTTCTCATTATGGTAACCAAGGGTCATCTTAAGAGTTGGTGAAAAAAGAGGTGGTAGTTTTTATAGTTAGCATATTAGTAGCATTCTATTTGGGATTTTCCTCTTTTCCTGATTTGTAATTCCTTTGCCATGTGTTGTGAATACTGAGTTCCAAATAAATTTTTATTCAGCTGGAATTTTTTTTTTTTTTTGATGAATGGTATGCAGTATGACTAAAGCTTAATTTGAAATACCATATTTATCTTTATCATATCTAATTTCTTTCTTTTTTTTTTTTTTTTTTTTGAGACGGAGTCTTGCTGTGTCGCCCCAGTTGGAGTGCAGTGGTGCAATCTTGGCACACTGCAATCTCCACCTCCCGGATTCAAGCAATTCCCCTGCCTCAACCTCCCGAGTAGCTGGGATTACAGGCATGCACTACCACAGCCAGCTAATTTTTGTATTTTTAATAGAGATGGAATTTCACCATGTTGGTCAGGATGGTCTCGAACTCCTGACCTTGTGATCCTCCTACCTCAGTCTACCAAAGTGCTGGGATTACGGGTGTGAGCCACCGTGCCCGGCCAGTCATATCTAGTTTCTTATGTGTACTTGGGTTTATGGACGTTTTATAATAGATTTAATATTTTCATAAGAATCATGAAAAACTTGGCCTTCTTTAAATATCTTAGCAACTTTTGTGTATTCTTCCAGATAAATCCCTTGAATATAGGATTTAGATTGGATTTGAATTAAACTTACATATTAATTTGGAGAACATTCATATTTGTGTAATACGGAGTATTCTGGGTAGAAACATATATCCATTACATTTTATGTTTTTTTTTTTAAGTAAAATTATATGTTCTTATTCGTAAAGATTCCTAGGAAAGAACCACTCTTCAAAGAGACAGATTACATATACTTCTCTTACTGAATTGAATGGCAAATTTGAGAATAAACAGTTTGAATCTATTTACCGTATAGTTTAAATTAAATATGAAGACTTTGTGAACGTATTTAAAATATATTCAGAGAATGAGAAATCTCTATGTAAGAGAACAGAGTTTTTTAAAAAATATTTTTTCTTATATATTATGATCATTTGTTGCTACCAAATAAGAGATCAGGCTTTGGTAATTTATCTATTTTGAAAGAGCTTTAAAAATGTGTACTTATTAATGTATTCGTTATTTTCTGTGACAGTTATATTTTGTATAGAAGGCAAAAGTTAACTTGAAATTACAACTGGTAATTTTCTTCTGTTTTTTAATTTTAAATATAGACTAAGGATCTTCATTTTTGTCATGTTTCGCTTTTATGGTAATATCTAAAGTTGAACTTCAAATAAACATGATTTCTATTTAAGGCTGCCATTTTAAACGTTATATTCTAAAACTGTACTGGCCTAGATACTACAACTTAACTTTCTTTCTTTTTAGTGACTCCACAGGATCCACTGAACATAGGATGTTGCCACAAAATCTACCTCGTGTATTTTTCTCTTTCACTCATGAGCTGCGCAATTGCAGATTTGAGCACAATGTCTGCAGACTGTGTTGAAAAACTCTGAAGAACCTAATTAATACAGGATGACCTAGGAGTGATTCTAAGTCTGTAACAAGATATTACTCATTAGTGAAATGTGTCAGTCTTGGTACTGAATGCTGCAGATAACAGCAAGTGGTTTCTCCTTTATTTCTCAAGTATTCACTTGACCTTCCATTAGTAAGACGGACTTTTTAAATCTGTTCCTGGAGATATTAATGGAATACAGTCATGTCCACTCAAGACGAGAGGCAGATCAATACTGAATATGCTGTGTCCTTGTTGGAACAGTTGAAACTGTTTTATGAACAGCAGTTGTTTACTGACATAGTGTTAATTGTTGAGGGCACTGAATTCCCTTGTCATAAGATGGTTCTTGCAACATGTAGCTCTTATTTCAGGTAAGTACTTTTAATGTTTTAAATGGAAATTCTTTGAAATGTTTTTTAATTTTTTAAGAAGCCACATCTCAATTTTTGTTTTTAAGTTTTGCTTAAGTTTTCTGTTCAGATGATGTAGTACTTGGCAAATCTCATTCTTGCATGTGTAAGGGACACATGAAAGAAGTTTTATAAAGGTTTGAATACAAGAAATGTGTTAAGGTAAAGTTTTAACGTTGGGAAGGCAGAAAAGTTTAGAATATTCTTTTTCCATTAAAAGAGAAAGAAAAATGGGATAATTTATACTTTGAGGTTTTAAAATGCTACCTTTAGAAAACAGTGATCCCTGTTTTTAAACTGACAAGTTATCATAGGCTCAAATAGTAATTTTTAGAGAGTAAAAATTGGTGCTGTTAGATACGTTAAGACTTTTCTTTTTTTTTTTTTTTTTTTTTTTTTTTGAGACGGAGTCTTGCTCTGTCGCCCAGGCTGGAGTGCAGTGGCCGGATCTCGGCTCACTGCAAGCTCTGCCTCCCGGGTTTACGCCATTCTCCTGCCTCAGCCTCCCGAGTAGCTGGGACTACAGGCGCCCGCCACCTCGCCCAGCTAGTTTTTTTTTTTGTACTTTTTAGTAGAGATGGGGTTTCACCGTGTTCGACAGGATGGTCTCGATCTCCTGACCTCGTGATCTGCCTATCTCGGCCTCCCAAAGTGCTGGGATTACAGGCTTGAGCCACTGCGCCCGGCCTCGTTAAGACTTTTCTTTACGAAATGTATTTTTTCTCACTCTTTGCTATTACCATTTGTCATATTTCTTTATACTAACTAGACTCTTTGCCAGATTTAAATATTTAATAACTAGTAACATTGTTGGTATTCTCTGTGCCTCTGAATGTAGAAGTGAATTTAGTTACTCTTTGCTAATACAGATACATAAAGCTTAACTTTACATTTTTATGATCTTCTGCATCTTTGTTGTACGTTTCCCGAGCAGAATAGAAGCCAAAGCATAGAAATTGCTTAATTTGTTCTTTGCTTTTAGGTAATTTTGACTTAATATTTGAAAGGGACAGAAAGAATAAAGGTGAATTAAATGTGGACCAGTATATTTCTACTACAAATATTAACAGCCATAAGCAGCAATCATTAGTGAGTTTGGTCCTGCTGTTCTTTTTTTTTTTTTTTTGAGACGATCTTGCTCTGTCGTCCAGGCTGGAGTGCAGTGCAGTGGCGCGATCTCAGCTCACTGCAACCTCTGCCTCTTGGGTTCAAGTGATTCTCCTGCCTTAGCCTCCCAAGTAGCTGGGATTACAGGCGCGCACCACCACATCTGACTAATTTTTGTAATTTTAGTAGAGATGGGGTTTCACCATGTTTGTCAGGCTGGTCTCAAACTCCTGATCTCGTGATCTGCCCGCCTTGGCCTCCCAAAGTGCTGGGATTACAGGCGTGAGCCACTCCGCACCGCCTGTTCTACTGTTCTTTAATGGCAGCTGTAGACAGGACAGATTTCATTTGAACTTTGAGGGCTGACTTACTTTATATGAAGATATAGAAACTTCACATTCCCTAACACATCCCATGACGATTTCAAAAGCTAAGGCTCAATACCAGTTGTTGCCTTTGCTGTGCCTACAATCTTTTTTTTTTTTTTAAAGACAGAGTCTGTCACCCAGGCTGGAGTGCAGTGGTGCTATCTCGACTCACTGCAACCTCTGCCTCCCAGGTTCAAGCGATTCTTGTGCCTCAGCCTCCCAAGTAGCTGGGATTACGGGCACACACCACCATGCCTAGCTAATTTTTTGGTGTGTTTTCAGTAGAGACGGGTTTTCACTATGTTGGCCATGCTGGTCTCAAACTCCTGACCCCAAGTGATCCACCCGCCTCGGTCTCCCAAAGCGCTGGGATTACAGGCGTGAGCTACTGTACCTGGCCAAGTCTGGGAAATTTCTTAACCAACCAGTCCCCCACAGATACCAAGGGATAACTGTATATTATCCCTAAAACAAATCAGATATTTATTAAATAAATAAAATAGTTCAATATGTGTTTGGGATTAAAGCCACCCATCATTAAAATCTTGTGCCTGGGACAGTTTCATATCCACAGGATATTTCCCAAGTGTTCTTCAACTAGATTCCGCTCCCAGAATTGTAGATTTCAAGATCTTTACATGTAATGCTCCTACACATCTTTAATGTTAGAGATTTTGCCTTCTGAACTAAATACATTCTTCCTTTGTAGTTTGAGTTACCAGTTCTGTCTGTCCCACCAAGAATTAGTAGGTACCCCTGAATAATAGTTTTAATATTTTTTGGTAACATGTATAGTTCATTATAGACCCAAAATGAGAGAATTGCTTGAGAATTACTCAGCACTTCTTCTGTTGTGGTACTTCAGCCTGTTTCAGTATTATGAAATTACGTATTTGCTGTTTCTGGTTGGGCGTGGTGGCTCACACCTGTAATCCCAGTGCTTTGGGAGGCCGAGGTGGGTGGATCACGAGGTCAGGAGATTGAAACCATCCTGACTAACATGGTGAAACCCCATCTCTACTAAAAATACAAAAAATTAGCCGGGCGTGGTGGCGGGCGCCTGTAATCCCAGCTACTTGGGATGCTGAGGTGGGAGAATCGCTTGAATCTGGGAGTTGGGTGTTGCAGTAAACCGAGATACCACCACTGCACTCCAGCCTGGGCGACAGGGTGAGACTCCGTCTTAAAAAAAGAAAAGGAAAAAGAAAATCACCAGATCCTGTTGGCTCTTTATAGTGGGTTTTGTTTGTTTGTTTCTTTTTGAGACAGAGTTTCACTTTGGTCACCCAGGCTGGAGTGCAGTGGGTCGATCTTGGCTCACTGCAATCTCTGCCTCCCGGGTTCAAGTGATTCTCCTGCCTCAGCCTCCTGAGTAGCTGGGATTACAGGCACCTGCCACCACATGCAGCTAATTTTTGTATTTTTTAGTGGAGATGGGGTTTCACCATGTTGGCCAGGCTGGTCTCAAACTCCTGGCCTCAGAGGATCCGCCCACCTTGGCCTCCCAAAATGCTGGGATTACAAGTGTGAGCCACCAAGCGCCGGCTATAGTGGTTTTTGTATTCATTTCTGCCAGTGTAACTCAGTTTCTTACCTCTTAGGTATATTATTGTCATAGCCTCATGGCCAGTTTTCCTGTCTCTAGCTTTTAGCTCTGAATAGCCTGTCAGCTTAGAGTATTCATCCTACATTTATCACTTACATTTTGTCGTGCTAATTTCAGACTTGAAACCCTTTGGTTTTCCCCACTATCTACAAGGAAAAGCTCAGACTCTCTTGTCTCATTTAAAGGCCCTCTGTGATCTAACTGCCCTCCATTTTTCCCATTCATTTTCTGGTTTCCTGCATAAGCCCTTGTGTTCAAGCTATGCCCCTTGAACAATCGCTTCTTATGTTCTACCCCGTTTTATCCATTTTGAATGGCTTCTTCATCTCTGTCCTTGAGGGGCCAAATTAGTGACTGTTGTGACGCTCACTGTTGACCGCTACATGCAGAGGCTTTTCTCCCCTGTTTTCATCTCTTACCTATATATGGGCATTCTACTTTGTATTCTTCATCATGCCAGTTGCCTTTCCATCATGATTTCCTGTATATAATAGATTTTTAGGAAAGTGTCCTGCATATTTTTAGATAATGGTTTGAGTAAATGAATTTTTAACAGCTTTATTGAGATGTAATTTGCATACCACAAAATCTACCCATTTTAAGTGTATAATTAAATGAATTTTAGTATATTTACAGAGTTATATAACCATTTCCACAATCTAAATTTAGAGCATTTTCATCACTTTGTGTCTATTTATAGTCACAAACCCCATTCTTACAGTTCTAAGGAACTAGTAATCTACCTTCTGTCTCTCTATATTTTCTTTTTTTGGACGTTTTATATAAATGGACTCATACACTATATGGTTTTTCTATGTGGCTTCTTTCACTGAGCATAATGTTTTCAGATTCATTTATGTTAAAGTATATATTAATACTTAGTTTCCTTTTATTGCTGAATATTATTTCATGGTATGAATATAAGGAGTAAATAGAATTTTGAGATTTTCACTCAAAATGGCATGATGGAATAGTCTGGTATATCTTTGGGACTGGATTTTATTCGTATCTGTCTCCCTAAAAATTTCATTGGCTAGGCACAGTGGCTCATGCCTGTAATCCGAGCACTTTGGGAGGCTGAGGTAGGAAGATTGCTTGAGCTCAGGAGTTGGAGACCAGCCTGGGCAACATAGGGAGGCCTCGTCTCTACTAAAAATAAAAAAAAAAAATAGCTGGGAGTGGTGATGCATGCCTGTAGTCCCAGCTACTTGGGAGACTGAGGAGAATCGCTTGAGCCCAGAAGGTCGAGGCTGCGGTGAGCCATGATCGCACCACTGCACTCCAGCCTGGGGGACAGAGCAAGACCCTGTCTCAAAAAACAAAAAAAAGGTTCACTTATAAGTAAATATCCTAAATGAACACCTCTTGTTGTCTAATTGTTCTTTTCAGCTCTACATTTGTTTTACACAAAACCCTTACAACTTTATTTTCTCCATCTCCCCTGTAGGGCCATGTTTATGAGTGGACTAAGTGAAAGCAAACAAACCCATGTACACCTGAGGAATGTGGATGCTGCCACCTTACAGATAATAATAACTTACGCATACACGGGTAACTTGGCAATGAATGACAGTACTGTAGAACAGCTTTATGAAACAGCTTGTTTCCTACAGGTAAGCATATAGATACTTTTTGAGACGGAGTCTCTCTCTGTTGCCCAGGCTGGAGTGCAGTGGCGCGATCTCAGCTCACTGTAACCTCCACCTCCCAGGTTCAAGCTATTCTCCTGCCTCAGCCTCCTGAGTAGCTGGGATTACAGGCGCTAATTTTTGTATATTTAGTATGGGATTTCACCATGTTGGTCGGGCTGGTCTTGAACTCCTGATCTGGTGATCCACCCATCTTGGCCTTCCAAAGTGCTGAGATTACAGGTGTGAGCCACTGTGCTCAGCCTACAGGTAAGCATTTTTTTCCTCAGTTACATACATGAGTTGTGGCTTACTGGTTTATTATGTGGTTTATTTTGTGAGGAAACATTGTTAAACCTTATTTATTTATGTTTTCGAGACGGGGTCTCGTTTGGTCACCCAGGCTGGAGTGCACTGGCAGTCATGGTTCACTGAAGCCTTGAACTCATGGGCTCAGGTGATCCTCCTGCTTCAGCCTCCTGAGTAGCTGGGATGACTAAAGGTGCGCACCACCATGCCCAGCTAGTATTTTTATTTATTTATTTATTTATTTATTTTTATTTATTTGAGACGGAGTCTCACTCTGTCGCCCAGGCTGGAGTCTAGTGGCGCGATCTCGGCTCAAATGCAAGCTCCGCTTCTGGGTTCATGCCATTCTCCTGCCTCAGCCTCTCGAGTAGCTGGAAGTACAGGCGCCCATCACCATGCCTGGCTAATTTTTTATTTATTTATTTTAATTAATTAATTTATTGTTAATTTTTTTAACTAATATTTTTAGTAGAGACGGAGTTTCACCGTGTTAGCCAGAATGGTCTCAATCTCCTGACCTCGTAATCCGCCTGCCTTGGCCTCCCAAAGTGCTGGGATTACAGGCGTGAGCCTCTGCACCCGGCCAATATTTTTATTTTTTATAGAGACAGGATCTCACTGTGTTGCCCAGGCTGGTCTCAGAAATCCCAGGCTCAAGCAATTCTCCTGCATTGACCTCTCAAAGCCCTGGGATTACAGACCTGAACCACCATGCCTGGGCCAGTAATGTCTTTTATGTATGTAACTTCTTTATTAACGTATTTTAGAAGGTAAAAGGTTTTTTTTTTTAATAAAATGTGTAAGCGAAAAACGATAGGATTTGATTACCCAGTAAACTAAGTAGTTTTGTGATGGGAATGTAAATCTGTTAATAAAAGAGATAGGTGAAAATTTTATACTGGTTTTGTGTGTTTTACTGCCTAACATACCTGAGAATTTTGATTTCATGTTAAAGTAATTTGTTTTTGAGACGGAGTTTCACTCTTGTCCAGGCTGGAGTGCAATGGCACAATCTTTGGTTCACTACAACCTCTGTCTCCTGGGTTCAAGTGATTCTCCTGCCTCAGCCTCCCGAGTAGCTGGGATTACACCATTCCCGGCTAATTTTTGTATTTTTAGTAGAGTCGGGGTTTCGCCATGTTGGCCAGGCTGGTCTGGAACTCCTGTCCTCAAATGATCCACCCGCCTTGGCCTCCCAAAGTGCTGGGATTGCAGGCATGAGCCACCACCACCCCCAGCCAAATTAAAGTAATTTTTAACAGTGTTTATTAAATTTAAGTGTTTCGATTTTTTTTTTTTTTTTTTTTTTTTTTTTGCTTAGAGCTTAGATGTACTAATTTTTCATGATACTATTTTTCACAGAAAACTTGGAAATTATGATAAATATTTATAATGGCTATGTGACCATATTGAGCAATTAAGGAGAAGTATTTAAACAAAACAAGTGATGGCTGATATATTTATGGATGACAAACTGTTTTACTCTTTATTTCCCCATCATGTTCTCTTTTTAAATTTTAAGAGGAATATAAGTTTTTTCTTCATTTCATCTCCTGTTTTGGAATACCGTTGTATTTCACAAAGCTTCTTCAAAGGGAGAACCTTTAGACCAAAGGTTAAATTTGGAGAGCACTGTTCATGATATTTGTTAAGTACTTAATAAATATGCACTGAATGAATATGCATGACACTGGTTGAATGCCAACACCTGGGTGTAATTCTGGAAACCAGAACTCAGTTCACGCTTTATGTAGTTTCCTTCCTTTTTAGTCTTCCATAGGTTGATTAAAACCTTTATCCAAAATGGTTGGGACCAGAAATCCAGTTCAGCCAGTTTCAGATTTCAGATTTTTTCAGATTTTAGGATATTTGCAGCATTATATTTACTAGTTCAGCATCCCTAATCTAAAAATCTAGACTCTGAAATACTCCAGTGAGTATTTCCTTTGAGTGTCATGTCAGTACTCAGGGTATTTCAGATTTTGGAGCATTTTGTATTTTGAATTTTTGAATTAGGGATACTCAACTTTTACTTCTTTTTTGTGTGTGTGTGACAGGGTCTTGCTCTGTTGTCCAGGCTGCAGCACAGTGGTGAGATCACAGCTCACTGCAGCCTCGATCTCCTGGGCTCAAGTTGTCCCCAGCCTCAGCCTCCTGAGTAGCTGGGTCTATAGACGTGCATCACCACACTTGGCTAATTTTTTAATTTTTTTGTAGAGACAAGGTCGTCTTATGTTGCTCAGGCTAGTCTCAAACTCCTGAGCTCAGGCGGTTCTCTCACCTAGGCCTCCCAAAGTGCTAGGATTACAGGTGTGAGTTACAATACATGACCAACTTTTACTCCTTATTACCACTAACCTTATTGTTAGTGTCCTACTCTACCCACAACTCTGGGGAAATTGAGGCTGGGGTAGCTTGCTGTTGCGCTAGTAATTCCACACTTGAAAGGGAGAAATGTTTACTGTAAGCACTGTCTTTATATAGCTTGCGAGTTGTCATTACTTTTTATTTTTAGAGACATGTCTTGTTCTGTTGCCCAGGCTGGAGTGCAGTGGCATGGTCATAGCTCACTGCAATCTCGAATTGCTGGGCTCAATAAATCCTCCTTCCTATAATCCCAAAGTGCTGGGATCATAGGCATGCACCAGCACACCCAGCTAATTCTTTATTGGTCCTTCTTTTAAAAGCAGGCATTTCTCGAATTCTTAAGGCATTAAGGAATTTTAAGAAAATCTAATCCCAGCATACTTTGTTACTGTAAATATTGACACTGCTCCTTATAGTTTTTTTCTGCCATTTTAATGAAAACCGTATACTACATCTGCTTGCTCAAATGCAAAACAGGACTCTGCCTCTTAGACTGTTTCCCTGGCAAGCCTGAGATGGGGCATTCTGTGACTACCAATGTGACTTTCACTATCAACCACATGAAGTGATCATGTGTTTCAGTACCAGATGCTGTACTAATACTTTACATATATTCTCATCTGATCCTTGCAGTGTTCATTTGAGGTAGATAACCGTTATTTCCCCATTTTATATAAGAGAAAATTGAACTTTAGAGATTTGAAACTTCTTTCCTAATAAGTAGTTTAATTGGCTAATTTAAGTTTTAAATCCAAGCAACCTTTTAAGCTTTAAATCCAAGCAACCTGACTTCTCAGTGTAAACAGTTTCTAGTTAATCACTATGATGCTGCATAAATATAGTAGGTAGCACACCTGATTCAACTGAGATCTACCTTCTTAAGAAAAAACAAATCTAGGAAGCTTACAGTGTCTAAGATGGGTCATTTAAATATAGGTAATTTATAACTGCACATAAGTCTATTTCGTGTTGCTTTGATAACTTACCTCTCTAGATAAGAATGGCAAATAACTACTACTCATTGTGCATGATTTGCTGGTTTTATGTGACTGTCTCGTCCAAGTTGAGGAAACCAGAATCCAGTTACTCAACAACAATTTTCTGTATACTATGATTTGTTTACATTTTTTCGTATAGTTCTCTCAATTATATATGAAGTCTAGGAAAGTATGACTTATGTATGAATTTCCTTGCCTATTCTTTAAGGCTGTTTTGTTTTTTAAGAACCTGTTTATTGTTGTACTACTGGTTCCTAAATAGAACAGTTAAGTAGGCCACTGAGCAGGAAAAATTACTGCAAAATTATATAGTCTTCTGATTTTATTACTACCAGAAGACCTTATCTCTTAGCCCAGATGTGTGTATCTGAAAATAAAAATTACACTGTGGGCGTCTGATTAATATATTTAATGTCTTACATAAAAGTAAAATGTGTCTGTCCTGGCCCTATCAGCCTGTTTTTTTTCTTCTCCTTCTAGGTAGAAGATGTGTTACAACGTTGTCGAGAATATTTAATTAAAAAAATAAATGCAGAGAATTGTGTACGATTGTTGAGTTTTGCTGATCTCTTCAGTTGTGAGGAATTAAAACAGAGTGCTAAAAGAATGGTGGAGCACAAGTTCACTGCTGTGTATCATCAGGACGCGTTCATGCAGCTGTCACATGACCTACTGATAGACATTCTCAGTAGTGACAATTTAAATGTAGAAAAGGAAGAAACCGTTCGAGAAGCTGCTATGCTGTGGCTAGAGTATAACACAGAATCACGATCCCAGTATTTGTCTTCTGTTCTTAGCCAAATCAGAATTGATGCACTTTCAGAAGTAACACAGAGAGCTTGGTTTCAAGGTCTGCCACCCAATGATAAGTCAGTGGTGGTTCAAGGTCTATATAAGTCCATGCCCAAGTTTTTCAAACCAAGACTTGGGATGACTAAAGAGGAAATGATGATTTTCATTGAAGCATCTTCAGAAAATCCTTGTAGTCTTTACTCTTCTGTCTGTTACAGCCCCCAAGCAGAAAAAGTTTACAAGCTATGTAGCCCGCCAGCTGATTTGCATAAAGTTGGGACTGTTGTAACACCTGATAATGATATCTACATAGCAGGGGGTCAAGTTCCTCTGAAAAACACAAAAACAAATCACAGTAAAACAAGCAAACTTCAGACTGCCTTCAGAACTGTGAATTGCTTTTATTGGTTTGATGCACAGCAAAATACCTGGTTTCCAAAGACCCCAATGCTTTTTGTCCGCATAAAGCCATCTTTGGTTTGCTGTGAAGGCTATATCTATGCAATTGGAGGAGATAGCGTAGGTGGAGAACTTAATCGGAGGACCGTAGAAAGATACGACACTGAGAAAGATGAGTGGACGATGGTAAGCCCTTTACCTTGTGCTTGGCAATGGAGTGCAGCAGTCGTGGTTCATGACTGCATTTACGTGATGACACTGAACCTCATGTACTGTTATTTTCCAAGGTCTGACTCATGGGTAGAAATGGCCATGAGACAGACTAGTAGGTCCTTTGCTTCAGCTGCAGCTTTTGGTGATAAAATTTTCTATATTGGAGGGTTGCATATTGCTACCAATTCCGGCATAAGACTCCCCTCTGGCACTGTAGATGGGTCTTCAGTAACTGTGGAAATTTATGACGTGAATAAAAATGAGTGGAAAATGGCAGCCAACATCCCTGCTAAGAGGTACTCTGACCCCTGTGTTAGAGCTGTTGTGATCTCAAATTCTCTGTGTGTGTTTATGCGAGAAACTCATTTAAATGAGCGAGCTAAATACGTCACCTACCAATATGACCTGGAACTTGACCGGTGGTCTCTGCGGCAGCATATATCTGAACGTGTACTGTGGGACTTGGGGAGAGATTTTCGATGCACTGTGGGGAAACTCTATCCATCCTGCCTTGAAGAGTCTCCATGGAAACCACCAACTTACCTTTTTTCAACGGATGGGACAGAAGAGTTTGAACTGGATGGAGAAATGGTCGCACTACCACCTGTATAGTTGGGAAGTTCAGGGAGTGCACGCCTGAGTTATGTGCTTTGTCATTTTCTTTGCTAAACAAAAGAGGCTATGAAAGAACTAAATATGACTACATAAAAATCTATCTTTGATAAATTTTATTTTTATGCCCTACTTAATATTTGCATCAGTATAATATATATCAGTGAGTCTTACAGAAAGATATGCTTCCATAATATGAAATAGATTATTCAATAATTGAGAAACTTTATGTGTAATCATGAGAGTATAAGAATCTGGATTATCTAACATTGTTAGCCCTGTGTATTTACAGTTCAAAAAGTTCATTTATAAAAGTAGTTTCCTGTTCCTAGTGTGGTATATCACAAATTGTGCTGAGGTTATTTTAGTATGTGTATTTCATTCCCGTGCTTCTGTTCTGAAGTCCTGGAATACAGTTTTCAGTGTAATTAATTCAACTGCACTTAACACTAATGTCCATGTTGGTATAGAAACGTCTAAATCCTATACTCTAGTTGAGGAAGATCTTCCATAATTTTATGGTATTACACAGGGAAAGCTATGACTGCAGGATCAGTCTAACTATACTATTAGGTGCATGTATTCTCTTTTCACTAACTTATACTTGTCTATCTAGAATACAGGTCTTCCGGTCAGCTGGTCATTTACCAGGTGTGGACTTACGTTGCTGGGCTTGCAGTAAGAATTGCCAGCCCCTCATTGTGCGGGTCTGCGTGGAGCTTTAATCAGTAAAAGCCTCCACTTTCTGTATTATGTTAACATTGGCTCATGCATATAACTACCTGCTGCTGATGTAGTTCTCCATCTTCAAGATTTAGAGTGGGTTAACCAGGTCATTACATCTTAATTTAATAACAAGCATTACTGTAGAGTGATTGTGTATAGATCTGTTAGCTGTCAGGGTGTGTTTTTTTTAACCTGTTGTGTGCGTGTGGGGGTTAGGATTAGTAAGGTGAACTGTTCAGGAATTCTCTGCACTAGCTGTGCAGAAGAGCAGATAACTAGCGCTGCTCTGGCATTAATCCCAGGAACCACTAGCAGTAGTGGGGCGCCGCCAATCTAACATGAGCACAGGTGCTTCATGACAAACATTACTAGCATGTTCAACTGCATCATGTTCTGGCACTGTATTTTGAATGACATTAATTTATTAAATAAATTGTATATATTCAATATCTATATTTATTTCGTTATGGGAATGGTCTGCTTTTTAAATTTTGATTTTACTAGGTCAGCCTAGCTAGTTACAGGTGGTTTCTTCCAAATTTTGTTTGATAAAGATTGAGAGATATGCATAGGCTTTCCTTAGACTAGTGTCTTTCTACCCTGCTGGCATGTTAGAATCATCTGATTCTGATCACCATCTTTAGAAGCTTGAGATGATGCCTGAACCTCACCTCAAACAAAATGGTTTCTTCTTAGAGCACATAATTGATCGTGTTTATAGACTTGAACTGCCTCTCCACTGCCTGCTGAATGAAGTCCAGATTCCTTACCACATTTAAGGCTCTCTCTAATTTGGCTTTAAATTATCTTTACAGCCCTATCTTGCATTGTTTTCCCATAAGCCTTATCTTCTGATTAGGCTTTTGCTATGCTTTTTTATGCTATTCATGCTGCTCAGAATGGTTTCTTTATCCCAGCTTTACTTGCAGCTGTCTCAAGAGCTATTTAAGGCAGTTTTTAAAGAATGGTTCCTGATAACCATGTCTTACCATGAAGTGAAAAGTATCCTTTCTCATGTTCTTAACTACCTTGTACCTAGATCTTATTAATTGTACTGATCATTCTATTGACTATGACTAGTTTTGGCCATGTGTGGTGGGTTATGCCTGTAATCCCAGCACTTTGGGAGGCCCAAGTGGGAGGATTGTTAGAGCCCGGGAGTTTGAGACCAGCCTGGGCAACATAGGGAGACCTTGTCTGTACCAAAAAAAAAAATTGTCATGGTGGCGTGTAGTCCCAGCTACTAGGGAGGCTGTGGTGGGAGAATCACTTAACCCTGGAAGGTCAAGGCTGGAGTGAGCCTTCATTGTGCCACTGCACTCCGGCCTGGGTGACAGACTGAGACTCCATCTCTAAAAGATAAAATAAATGAATATTACTAGTCTTCATGCTTTTCTACAAAATGATCAGTGTTGATTTTCTTATTTACGGCTGCATGCCCCTGCAGTGTAGCACAGCACACTGTATAGTTGGTGATAAAACTGTTAAATTAAAGCAGATAAATTCAAAGTGCTTTGGAAAGTTTGAGAGTCAAACCCAATATGCCAGTTTTTAAATTCTCAGTAGTTCCATTAGTCACCTTTTAATTTACCTCTCCATCCAACTTAGATCTGTCATCTTCTGCCACTATCATAGCAATATCGTAAACTCCTTTGCCCTATTGCCTTTTTTTATTTTTATGTATTTATTTTTTTGAGACGGAGTCTCGCTCTGTCACCCAGGCTGGAGTGCAGTGGCCGGATCTCAGTTCACTGCAAGCTCCGCCTCCCGGGTTTACGCCACTCTCCTGCCTCAGCCTCCGGAGTAGCTGGGACTACAGGCGCCCGCCACCTCGCCCGGCTAGTTTTTTGTATTTTTTAGTAGAGACGGGGTTTCACCATGTTAGCCAGGATGGTCTCGATCTTCTGACCTCGTGATCTGCCCATCTCGGCCTCCCAAAGTGCTGGGATTACAGGCTTGAGCCACTGCGCCCGGCCTCTGCCCTATTGCCTTAACTTATAACTGACAAAACCTGAGCCTTACATGAATTCAACTCCATCTTCCTTACCTCTTTTTTCTTTTTCTTTCTTCTTCTTTTTTTTTTTTTTTTGAAAAGCTGCTGTGTGATGACAGAGGCAGAAAATAGAGTTATGTAGCTGCACACCAGGGGACACCAAGCATTGCCTGCAACCACAGAAACTGGACCATGAGCATGGCCACTGATATCGTTTGGCTCTGTGTCCCCACCCAAAATCATGTCAGATTGTAATTCCCAGTGTTGGAGATAGGGCCTGGTGGGAGGTGATTGGATCATGGGGGCAGAGTTCCCATGAGTGGTTTAGCACCATCCCTCATTAGTACTGGTTTTATAGTGGGAGAGTGCTCATGATCTGTTTTTTTTGTGTGTGGCACCTCTCGACTCTCACTTGCTCCTGCTCTGGCCATGTTTTAAGACATGCCTGCTTGTCTTCTGCCATGATTATAAGTTTTCTGAGGCCTCACCAGAAGTAGCAGCCACCATGCTTCCCGTACAGCCTGCAAAACTGTGAGCCATTAAACCTCTTTTCTCTATAAATTACCCAGTCTTGGGTATTTCTTTATACCAGTGCAAGAACAGACTAATACAGAAAATTGGTACTTAAAGTGGTGCATTGCTATAAAGATACCTGAAAATGCGGAATCAACCTTGGAATCGGGTAATAAGCAGAGGTTGGAAGAGTATGGAGGGCTCAGAAGAGGACAGAAAGATGAGGGAAAGTTTGAACTTCCTAGTGACTTATTGAATGGCTGTGACCAAAATACTCATAGTGATATAGACAATGAGGCCCAGGTCTCAGACAGAGATGAGGAATATATTGGCAACTGGAGAAAATGTCACTTATATGTTAGCAAAGAGCTAAGGATCTGTGGGACCTTGAACTTAAGAGTGATGATTTAGGATATCTGGCAGAAAAAATTTCTAACCAAAAAAGTATTCAAGATGTGACCTAACTGCTTCAAACAGCCTATGCGTGCACATGCATGAGTAAAGAAATGACCTGAAACTGGAACTTATATTTAAAAGGGAAGCAGAGTGTAAAACTTTGAAAAGTTTTCAGCCTGGCCATGTGGTAGAAAAGAAGAACCTCTTTTTCTGGCAATGAATTTAAGCTGGATGCAGAAATTTGCATAAGGGGAGCCAAATGCTGGTAGGACAATGGGGAGAAGGCTTTGAAGGCACTTCAGAGAACATTGTGGCTGCCCCTCCCATCACAGGCCCAGAGGCCTAGGAGGACTGAATGGTATTTTTAGTCCAGGACCAGGGCCCCACTGCCCAACCCAGCCTCCAGACACTGCTGCCTGCATCCCAGCCAGTCCAGCTCCAGCTGTTGCTCAGAGGGACCCATTTATAGCTCAGGTGGCTGCTCCAGAGGGTGCAAGCCATAAGCCTTAGAAGCTTTCACATAATGTTAAGCTTGCAGGTGCACACAATGCAAGAATCGAGGTGTGGGAACCTCTGCATGGATTTCAGAGGATGTATGGAAAAGCCTGGATGTCCAGGCAGAAGCCTGCTCCAGGGGCAGAGCCTCATGGAGAACCTCTACTAGGGTAGTACAGACAGGAAATGTGGGGTTGGGTAGTGGGGCACTACCTAGTGGAGCTGTAACAGAGGGCCACAATCCTCCAGACCCCAGAATGATAGATTCACTAGCAGGTTGCACCCTCTACCTGGAAAAGCTGCAGACACTTAACATCAGTTCTTGAGAGCAGCTGCAGAGGCTGAACCCTGCAACACCACAGGGAGCCCATTCCTTGCACCAGCGTGGATGCAATGATGTGAGACATGCAGTCAAATGAGATTATTTTGGAGCTTTGAGGTTTAATGACTGCCGTGCTGGGTTTTGGACTTGCATGGGGCCTGTAGCCCTTTTATTTTTGACCACCTTCTCCCTTTTGGGAGTATTTACCCAATGCCTGTACCCCCATGGGAGTATTTACCCAATGCCTGTACCCCCATTGTACCTTAGGAGTAACTAATTTGTTTTTTTTATTTTACAGGATCAAAAATGGAAAGGACTAGCTGTGTCTCAGATGACACTTTGGACTTTGGACTTTTGAGTTAATGTTGGAATAAGTTAAGCCTTCAGGGGACTGTTGGGAAGGCATGATTGTATTTTGAAATTTGAGAAGGACATAAAATTTTGGGAGGGAGCAGGTGTGGAATCGTATGATCTGGATATGTGACCCTGTCCAAATCTCAAGTCTAATTGTAATTCCCAGTGTTGGAGGTGGGGTCTGGTGGGAGGTGACTGGATCATGGAGGTGGAGTTCTCAATGATTTAGAGCTATCCCCTTCATTATGGTATAGTGAGTGAGTTATCACGAGATGTCATTGTTTAAAAGTGTGTGGTACCTCCCACCTCTCTCTCTTAATCCTGCTCTGGCCATGTAAGACGTGCCTGCTTCCCCTTCACCTTCCTCCATGATTGTGTTTCCTGAGGCCTCCCCAAAAGCAGAAGCCACTATGCTTCCTGAACAGCCAACAGAACCATGAGCAATTAAACCTCTTCTTTATAAATTACCCAGTTTAAGGTATTTCTTTATAGCAGTGCAAGAACAGACTCATAGAACTCTGCTGACACCTTCATTTCAGAATCCTGCTCTCCAGAACTGTTTGGGAATACACATCTATTGTTTTAAGCCAGTCAGTTTGTGGTATTTTGTTAGAGCAGCATTAGCAAACTAATACATCAACATAAGGAACGCAATTAGCAAATGAATAGGCACTGAAACAAGATGTGTGGTGGGAATTACCAGCCTTAAAAGTGGGAACAGTAAAGACAACCCTCTTAAAGCCACTGGGGCACAGAAGGCAAGATGTGCTTTATAGACTTGGAGTCTGGAGAAGCCTGTAGGAGCCAGCCACACAAGACCTTAAGTGAGAGGCCGTGGATCCTGAGCCTAACTAGGACCACAGAAATAAGGTGCGAGAGGTGACAGCTGCCAGAAATATACAAGAGACAAAAGTGGCAAGATCTGTTGATTGGTTGAATGTTGGGACAACGCAGTGGGAGAAACTTAGGTGGATGGTGATTTTGCAGTAAAAATGAGGAATAAAAGCCAGTTTGGGGAATAAAGGGAGTTGATGAATTCAGTTTTTGACATGCTGATTTGGGGAAGCTTATGGAATATATAAATATGTTCAGCATACAGTTGAATGTATAAATCTAAAGCTTAGGGAGATGTAATACACAAAGATAAATGTTTGGGAGTCAACAGCATGGAGGCCATTAAGGTCAGAGAGTAGGCAAAGACTGGAAAAAGCAAGTGTCAAGGGGAGAACCCTGAGCAACATCATGAATGTGGTGGACAGAGGAGCCCAGGCAAGAGACGAGAAAGTGACAGGCAAAGCTGAAAGGGCAGCACTGGGAGTGTAGGGTGTCTTGGAAGCTGTAACAGCGTCAAGAAGATGAATGTGGTCAGTGTTGTAAAAAGGGCAGAAACCTGGGAAGATACAGCATGAAAAGTCCGTGGTTTAAAAATGGTAGATGTGTCCTGGCTAACACGGTGAAACCCCGTCTCTACTAAAAAATACAAAAAAACTAGCCGGGTGAGGTGGCGGGCGCCTGTAGTCCCAGCTACTCTGGAGGCTGAGGCAGGAGAAGGGCGTAAACCTGGGAGGCGGAGCTTGCAGTGAACTGAGATCCGGCCACTGCACTCCAGCCTGGGCGACAGAGCGAGACTCCGTCTCACAAAAAAAAAAAAAAAGGTAGATGTGATGGGTGGCGGTGTTACCAGTCGAGGGAGCAGAGGGCAAGTGGCCCTGGTTCGGGTTGAGTGGTAGATGAGAAAGTAAACATCTAAAAGATGCGTGGCAGAGAATGAAGGAGAAAGGGGATGTCACCAGAGAGAGATGGACCACAGTCAAGGGCAGAGGAGACTTCAGCAGTCTACAACTTAGAGACTCCTGGGAGACTTTGATGACATAGAAGGGTCAGGATAAAGTGTTGGGGCAAGGGAGGAAGAAGAGGGGATCAAGTCTCCTGGGGAGCACAGATCTTAAACTGGGATGTATTTTAGTTTCTTCACCAAGAGGAAGGGTTAGGGTGATTTCGAGGCAGATTAATTAGTAAAGAAAGCTGAGGTAGATCATTTTTCAAGGGATTTTTTTGTATTGGGATTTTATTTTTTGAGACAGGGTCTCTATTGCCTGGGCTGGAGTGCAGTGGTGCAATCACAGCTCACTGAAGCTTCAACCTCCCAGGCTCAGGTGATCTTCCCACCTCCCAAGTAGCTGGGACTCCAGGTGTGAACCACCATGCCCAGCTCATTTTTTCTATGGTTTGTAGAGATCGAGTTTCATCCTGTTAACCCAGGCTGGTCTCAAACTCCTAGGCTCAAAGCTAGCTTTCCAAGGTGCTGGGATTACGGGCATCAGCCACCACGCCCAGACAGGATTTTTTTTTTTAAGTACAGTCTCTGTTGAGAAAGGGACAGAATGGGGTGGGGGTGGGGAGGGGATAAAGATTTGGAACTGATCCACAGGAGAGCAAGAAAGCAAATGGAATAATTTGCCCTGGGGGCCTTGTGGAGGCTGCAGCCAATGCACCTCTGGGGGTGCTGTCTGAAGGGTTGAGTAATTTAGGGTCTTACATCATCAAGGTGGGAGGAACAGGCTCACCATAGAGCACCATACGAGAGGAATTCGGAGAGGTTTGGGGCCGTAGCCCACTCCTGGGCTTCACTCTGTGCTTCACTCTCAGGTTGGTTGTGACCTCCCTGTTCCTCATGCTTATTCACAGCTTCTGTCCCCTGCACCCCCTGCCAGCTTGACCCATAACCCATACTCCCTGAGCCCCCATTACCACTTCCTCCCCACCCATTTTTTTATTGCCTATTGTTTCGTCTCCCATCCCTGACTCAACCCTGCCCTCATGCTTCCCTTCCCTGATGCTTCTCTCCTCTCCTTGCCCCCCTGCCCAGGTGTCTGTGCCTACTGGCGGGTCAGACCCTCTGGTATGAGAGTGTTTAGAACAGAAATGGGGGAGCAGAAAATGAGCAAAAGGAGGGAGACGGTGATTGGAATCGAGCGAATCCTTGAATGATGGGAGTCGGGAATCTCTGGCTTCTGCTAAAGGAAACAGCCGGTGCTAGAGCAAAGGCTAGGTCATCACCTGCCTGTGCTGGATCATTTCCAACAGCACTCAAGCAGCCTCCAAACAAAACAGACACCATTTTTGCCCCATGTGCTCCTCCGGCCATACCCCTATTGCTCCCTTTTCCAGAAGGCCCCTGGAGGGATCATTACACACACAGGGACCCCATCCCTTACCCTCAGTCACTCCTCAGACCCCCATCTGGCATCCACCCTGCCATGCTTCAGAATCTATTCCCCTTTCCTTTCTCCCCGGGAATTAATTCTTTTTCAGCCAGCTCTAGCTAAAGCATTTTTATGTCATTTGAGATAAGGACTGACTGTTGAAGTAGGCAATTTCCGATTACACGGCTTGTTCATAACAGCCTGGTGTCTCACACAGCAGCCAGATGTTTGTGTTTGCTTCCTTTCTTGGGTGTGTCCCTGCTGCTACCACCTTTGGTTCCAATCCAAGCTTGGCCTCCCAGTCTCCTGGTCTATTCTCTGGTTGATCCTCTTGTCTTGGATTCATAACCTGCTTCCTGGGGGTGGCCCCCAGATGTCTTAAGCAATTATTGCCTGTGTCTAAGAGACAAGACCTCTGAGCAGAGTCACTCATCAGCATCTTCCCCCCACTCCCACTGAGTGTTCCTCATTTATTTTCAAGTCTTTCCTAAGCAGATCTCCCTTTGGGGCACACTAGCTTATGGCAAAGCTCTCTGCTTTCTGTCCCCACGTCATTCAAAGTGCTCCATTTCTTCTCTGCCCCTGCTCATAGTGCATGATGCTCTGCTTGAAAGAAGGAAGCATATGACCTCATCCGCGTTCACATTTGCTGTCCTCAAGTTTTATCCTTGGCCTCCAGAGATCACATACTTGTGACTTTCCATGTGAGCATTGACATACTCACACTTTACAAAACTTGTAGGACCATGGAGAGCTTTCTGGGGAAATATTCAACTGTGGCGGGGCCACAGGGAGGAGGGGCAGAGCATGGATAAGAGAATCCAAAGTTAGATAGAACCAGGGAAATGGCACAACGCAATCATTCTGGGCATTAAGAAAAAGTAAGAAGGAGAAAAAGAGCAGCAAGATCACTTGGCCAGGACGGTGAAGATGAGCAGATTCAGGTGCAAGGGAGAACTCAGAGAGCTGCTAATGTGGGCCTAGACTAGCAAGGGGGTGCTGGTGCTGGCATTTGATTTGGTTTCCAGTGTGGGTCAGATGAGGTGGCATTGCAGGGCCGAATTGTGCAGGTGTGCTGTGGTCTCCCATCACACACCACCAGCTGTGGTCCCCTGTTGCAGGGTGAGTAAGAGCCCCCCAAAAGAAGTACATGCACTAATCTAGGAACCTGTTACCTTATATGATAAAAGGGACTTTGCTGATATGATTGAAGTAGGGATCGTGGGCTGGGAAGAGTATGCTTGATTATCTAGGTGGGCCCAAGGTCACCACAAGGGTCTTCATAAGAGGGAAGCAAGAGGATCAGGATGAGTAGGAGATGTGACAACAGAAGCAGGAGGTCAGAGTGAGGTGGGGAGGGGGCCCTGAGCCAAGGAATGCAGGTGCTTCTAGAATTTGAAAAAGATGAAGAAATGGATTCTCCCTGATGCCTGAAGAAGGAACACAGCCCCACTGATACCTTGCTTTCTTCTGTCTTCCAGAACTGTAAAAGAATAGAGTTGTGTCGCTTGAAGTCGCTAAGTTTGTGATAGTTGTTTTACAGCAGCAATAGGAAACGAATACACTCCCATATAGTGGAGGGGGTTTGATGGGTGCACACCGGGGACTTTGGGCCTTTGCCAAAACTTCAGGGGGCAAGATATGCTGCTGGGCAGCTCTGTATATGGCAGTGTCATCCCTTTCTGAGGCCTCACCCCTTCTCTCCAGGCCAGACCCCTCTGAAATCCTCCTCCAGGTTGGCAGTTGCACTTGTTAGTGCCAGTGAGGCACAGCTACTCAACCACTCACCACACCTCTTAATTCAACCATGGGCTGCCTCACTCTGCACTGTGGGGGGCACTAGGGAGTCTGCTCTTCTTTCCTGACTGACACTTAGATAGAGCAGAGAGAGCCAGGGATGGCAAGTTCAGGCCAACGGTAAATGAAAGGAAGGCCCAGACAGCCCATGAGGTCAGCATCCAGCAACAATGTTCACTAACTTGTAGTGAACATGCACAACTGTAGCCGGCATCCTAGGCACATGCACAATGAAGGCGAAGAGACAGGAGACCTCCGGCTGCCAGCAGGCACGCTTTCTTTACTCCATGTGGCCCATTCTCATCCTAAAAGCAATTTCCAAGCTACCTCCCCGCAGAGCATTAGCCTAACAGGCTGAGCCCTGACAGTATGTATCATCCTGATTCTTTCATTTGAAGCACATATTCATTATATAATTTCTTTCAAATCATATTGCCGTTTCTAAAGGAGAATATCTGGGCTCACGTGACACCCCAAGGTCAAGGATAACAGCACCACAGTCTCCATTCCATACCAAGGCAGCACTAGGGTCTTCCTGTCAAGAGTTGGAGCATGCCTGCAACTGTATTAGGTTGGTGCAAAAGTAATTATGGTTTTTGCCATGAAAAGTAATGGCAAAGACCTCAATTACTTTTGCACCAACCTAATAGCTGTGTTCCTACTGTGCTCCTAAAATAAGGATCATTGTATGTTCCAGGGATTATTAGTTTGTAGGCACCTACCCTGCTTGAAGTGGGCTGGAAGACCGGGTTTTAGGATGGCAGTGGGGAGCCGCAGTCCAGGCTCCAGCAGGCTGTAGAAGGCAGTCATCTCAGGCAGAGGTTATGTGGATGATACTTTTGCCCAAGGCCCCCAAATTACTGCATGCCTCCTAAGAGTGTAATCTGGGGCTACCTAAATTCATGTCAGCCAGTCTTTTTTTCACCTAATTGTCTAAGTTGGGTTAAGGGAGCACTGCCTAGTGATCATTGATTGGTCAGAGCCCAGGGCATCCGCCTGGCCATATTTTATTAGTGGGCTGGGTTACTGGGCCTTAAAGGTCCATGTTCCTGTGCACTCACTCATGCATGCCCCTGCTCCCCGTGGTAAGCACACCTGGTTGAGCCGCCTTCTCAGGGGAGGCTAGTCAGGGCTCTTTCTCTCCACCTCCACTCTGCCTGTAACTGAGGGGCAGATTTAGGCTGGTGTCTTAAACTTTCAGGGAAGGAGAGCAAAGTCTCTCTGGGCTCTCCTGTCTCTGCATTGGAAGTCATTGCATCCGGCACTTAATGAATATGCATATTGATTTCCACTTGGCTATTAATCCTTGTGTATAAGCCTCTCACTTGGTAATCACAGTGAGAGGCAGGCGTGGCTGAGCCCAGAGCTGTTAACAACTTCTACAGCTTGGAAAACAGTGCCATCGGAGGTCATGTGGCAGGCCTTGGTCAGTGAGTAACTCTAACTGAAAGGAAATGAAATCAATTACACAGTTTGAATGGTCCACACTTAATTATGGTGAAATCACATTATAGTATTTGGGCATTATTGAAATGACTTGAACATGGGTCAAGTAAAGTATTGGCCACAACTCAATAGTAAATCAAATGTATTTACTGGCTTGATGAATGTATATACTGGCTTGATTTACCGGCTTGATAAAGCCAGTAAATACATTTGATTTAGGATTGAGTTGTGGCCAATACTTGCCTAACCAGGGCAGATCCTCTGTGGTAGGCAAAGTAGTGGTCCCCCAAAATGTTCACATTCTAATGCTCAGACACTGTGAACATGCTGGTTACACGGCAAAAGGAAATTATGGATGCAAATAGGATGAAGGCAGTTAATCAGGTGACCTGAAAATAAATAAATTATCCCGGCTTACCTGGGTAGACCCAATGTAATCTCAAGATTCCTAGTAAGTGGAAGGAGGTATATGAGGGAGAACCCGAAAGACACTAACCTAAGATGGACTTGGCAAACGTTGCTGGCTTTGAAGATGGAGGACTGGAGCCACAAGCCAAGGAATGTGGTGGCCTCTGGAAGTAAAGAAAGGCAGGGAATAGATTCTCCTCAGAACCTCCAGAAGGAATGCAGCCTGCTGATACCTTGATTTTAGCCCAGAGAGACCCATTTCAGACACTGCCCTCCAGAACTGTAAGATGATAAATTTGTACTGTTTTAAGCCACTGTGTTTGTGGAACACCGTGACAGCAGCACTGGAAGCAGCACACAGGAAACCGATACACTCTCTCAACCTGGGTTTGTCAGCTTCAGCAATATTTCCATTTTTGTCTGGGAAATATTTTGTTGTGGGGCTATCCTGTGAATTGTAGGATATGGAGTAGGATCCCTCACCTCTACCCACTAAATACCAGTAGATTCCTCCTTCCCAAGTTGTAACAATCAAAAATGTCTCCAGACATTGCCCAGGGGATGGGAGTGGGAGAGGAGGGATGGAAAAAATCACCCCTGGCTCAGAACCGCTCCTCTAAACTCAGCATGGTTATGCATTTACTCTACACTTTCCCTCACCCACTTGGGATTCTGGCCACTGCCCTTTTATATATGGCTGCTTCTGGTTAAGGCCTTTGATGCTGGTTGAAACTTAAGTGCCTGGGGAGGTAACACACAAAGCTGTCATCAGCCTCAAAGTGAGTTTCCATCATTTCAGCAAAGCTGGTTTGAAGGGAGAGAGAAAAAGGAAACTGAATGTGCTATTTAGTAAAGAAAAGGACATAGAACTGAGATCTAGAAAGGTACAAGATTTCCTCCTTTTTTTTTTTTTTTTTTTTGGTCCACTTCATGCAATATTCTTCATACCATTTGTCTTATGTGTAAGTCCCAAGCTGGGCTCCGTGCTGCAGTGTGCAATGAGAAAAACATGACTTCTACTCTGAAAGACTTCACTGTCTCATAGGGGAGACTTGTACATCATTTTGTAAAACCTTCAATAGAGATGGAAAGGGCTATAAATATGTCATAGTCACATATTCTGAATCAAGGATCCACAATCTGGCTCCAAGGTATGAGAAAGTATAACAATGGGGCCAAGTATTTAAAATCAAGACTGTCTCAGAAAATGTGGTCATGCCACCTGTAAAACGCATATGCAAATTGCTACCAGAAGCTGCCCAGAACAGAGGACGTGTGACTCAGGACTTGCATGGGAGGAGGAGGAGGAGGAGAGAGGCACGATTCATGTGAGAGAAACGTGTGCACAAAGACACAGGACAGGAAAGCTCCACATGGCACACCATTTAGAATTAATCAGTGATTTCAGATTGATGTGACCACTGGAAGATTTCAAGTATGCTTCACTAAACTTGAAAAATAAGTAAAACAAAACAGGAATAATTTTTATTTAAAAATAACAGTATTGTATTTTAAAACAATAGTACAGGTCAAGAGATTCTTCAAGAGCAGTACTGCCAGGGGTTTAATCTAGCATCCTCTTTCTTGCTAATCACACACCATGTAACCTTGCATAAGGGACTTCTCTGCGTGTTTCCACATCTATAAAATGGGAATAATTGTGTCTACCCCAGGTTCATTGAAGGAGTCCTGTATACATGCAAAGCCCTTGGAAGAGTGCCTAGAATATAATAAGTGGTTTATCCTTGTTCTTGTTAATATTATTGAAAATATTAGTGTTAATAGTGCTTGAATAGTTGATAGGCTGCAGTTAACTTGCAGGACTCCTTGGTACAGGGTGGGTTGTTGGGTTCAATCCAACCAAGACACCAGCATGCACTGGTTGGGGAGAGCACCTATGGCCTGGGAGCACTACCAGGGGAAAGGCAGCTGGTGGAGCACCTTGGAGGAAATTCAAGCCTCCTTGGCAATTAGGGAAGATTGATTGTGTGTTTACAGCCGTGATCACCCATGTGCTCTGTGGTCTCAGACTTCCATGTCCCTGCCCTTATCGCACAGGGGCGCTGCAACATGGCAGTCACTGAGGACTCAGTCTGCAGCTGAGATAGACTTTAGGGAGTGGTGAGGCTTGTGGTGAACCAAAGGTGCAGATGCCTTCGGAAGGAGAAGGTCACCCCTCAATTTTAGCCAGTTGTTGTCATGTCAGAATGTTAACAAATCATCTTGTTTTTTCGAGTATGAAAACTAGGAATTCTGTGGAGAACTTCCCAGTTTAAAAATGCAAGAAAAATTAGCTCTTTGTCTACAAGCAAGTGTCAACCTACAGGTCACAATTGTGAACCCCCAGATGACAGACTCATAACATAATCCTCTTGCCATGCCCTTTGATGCGCAAGCACCACTGGCAAGAAGTCTGGATACTTTTCTCGTATGATTCTAATCAGTCCCAGAGGAAAAAAAAACCTATTTCTTACTTTTCTCTGGAAGAATTTATACGTTGATTAAAGGAGTGTTACTACCTTAAGACCACTTTTCTGCCACTTTTACTGCCTCAGTCTGCAGCTCACCAACCTGTTCGAGGCTAGGAGCTGGAAGTCATTTGCTATCCCCTTCTCCTCGCCCTCACAGCCAATCCATGACCGAGTCTTAAAGAATGGATCACTTCAGAACTGCATTGCATAGCCCATGGAGAGCTATGAAAGGTTTAAAGCAGAGAAGAACCTTGCCTTGTCTAAATTCTATGTCTCAACACTCTGCTTCCTTCACAGCACTTATGGAAGTCTGTAATTATTTCATTGACTTGTTTATTTTTTCCATATCTTCCACTAAATATCAAGCTATAAGCAGAAATAAATTGTGTCTGTTTTGTTCACATTTACTTCTCGACTACCCTGTAAGTCCCTGGAACATAGTATGAATTCCATAAAAGGTAATTGAATATATGGGTAAATGAAGGATGAATGCCGGAATGCATAAGTAGAATCAACACAAAATTAACCATGGGTTTCATTCAACACATACCTCACCACTCCTGCCTGTATATAAGATTCTTCTGAAATATACCAAAATAAAATGCAAATTATAGTGAAGCTTGGATGCAACAGAATACAGCAGCAATGACTGGACCTGAATGATGTGCATCTTACTGAGTAGTGCACAGGGCAGAGCAGACACTAGCAAGTAATTAGAGCCATAAGACCTTCACTAGTGCACATATGCCAGAATTAATGGAAAAATCTGCTCATTTTTACTGGGGGCATAAATGTCAGGATTTGGTTTCAGCTCCACCTGTAAGCATGTAAAATAAAGAGAGCTCACAGTCTTTATTAAGGTCTTCTTTCTTTTAATTCAAATAAATCAAGTTATTCAGACATACACTGAAATGTTATTGGGGTCTTCTTTGAGTAGTGAGATTTTCTCAATTGTCCAAAATTTTAATAATAAGCATGTATTACTTTAAAAATTAGAAAAACAATGAAGATTTAAGAAATGATTCTTGAGAATCAATTTATAATGCATTGTTTGAAGCCCTACAGTTGATATTTTTCAAACTCATTTAATAACATTTTGATCCTTAGAACTACAAATTTTTAGAGTAGGTGGAAGTCTTGCCAGACCATCTGATATAGCTCCCTGTTGTTTCACAGGTAAATTTTTGACCAGCCAGGGTCCCTCCCCAACTGCATGAGATTCTAATGAGACTGTCAATCATGGAGATAGGTAGGGAGTCAGTGAATTCAGAGAGGCTAGAGAACAAAATCCAAATTAAGCTAAACTCTCAGAGCAACCTAAATATTTATTTCTCTGGAAACTAATTAATCCAGAAGTGTTCACATGACTCAAACAGGGATGATCAGACTATTTCTATTGAGAAGAGGATTGTTCCCTTTATCTTGGCTCACAAGTCAACAGAAGATGTGTGTTTGGAAAGTCATTCAAACTTTGAGTGATAGATCTGCTTGGCCCAACTCTTTGGACTTCCCAGGAGTTGTATTAAGCCAAAAAGTTGTGTGTGTGTGTGTGTGTGTGTGTGTGTGTGTTTGCTGAAGATTTGAATTCATTTTCTGTCACATACATCAGAAGGAATTCTTAATAAATAACCCCTCTTAACTAATGCCATCTGTCCCCTTTGTTAAGATCTCCAAACATGAGGACCCTACAATATTCCTGGGTCTCTCAATTCAATGGTTTTTGTTTTTATAATAAGTGGTAGCAAAACCAAAATTACATTTAACTTAAAATTTCTGCTCAAATATAAAGTTAAGAACTTCTGTTTCCACCAGATATAGAGTAACAGGAACTGAATATATGTTGGATATATGTTCTTACTGAAATAACCAAGAAAAACAGAAAAAATATATGAAACAAATATTTTCAACTTACTAGATATTAGGCAACAAATACAGTGATTCCTGAGACGACTAGCTAATGAGGTGAGCCCTGTCATTGTCCCATAATACCTTTTTCAGAGAGTTTACAGGCTACAGCATTAGGAGGAAAAGTCTGGATAGAACTTGACAAATTCCTTGAAGTCAGGAAACATAGCTGAGAGTCTAGAAAGATGAAGAGAGGTAGAGTTTGCAAGACAGAGTACCAAAAAGGCAAGAACTGCACAGAGAGTGATCTGTGGAGGTTCCTTTTCAAGTATTTAGCAGAGCACAGATTAGCATATGTTTTTAAGGAAATGACCTGAGGCTGAGGGAGAACCACCTGGAAGGATCAGAGAACAGTGTCCAGGGCACACACAGGATAGTGAATAGTGCCTGTTCTAACCAGCCAGACTGGAAAAAAATATGATTCGTGGTAGATTGGTGGAGTACTCAGGAAAGTCATGCCTCAGTGGTAGGGAATACATAGCCCTAGACTAAGCACTGCTCTGGACCCACCTAAACAATGACAAAATCAA
Organism: Macaca nemestrina; assembly: GCF_043159975.1. NCBI lineage: Eukaryota > Metazoa > Chordata > Mammalia > Primates > Cercopithecidae > Macaca > Macaca nemestrina. Next base: position 103,407,509 of record NC_092128.1, on the reverse strand, counting down.
GACCCAAAAGGATCAAACTGTTTCAGAGCAACTTGACTGCATCCCAGAATAAAGTTCAAAGATATTTATAGAGATATAAAAATAATCAGCACCAAGCAGGGTACAATTCACAATGTCTGACATTTAATCAAAGGTTATCGAATGTGCAGTGCAAAGAAGCTAAAAAAATATGACCCAGAATGAGAATAGTCAATCACTAGAAACTGACACTGATGATGGAGCAGGCAGAAAAGGACATTAATGTGTTTGTTGTAACTGTACTCCAGTGTGTTCACAAAGTTGAGTAGAGACATAGAAGATGTTTTTAAAAGATCCAAATGAAATTTGAGGAAATGAAGACGATCATGTCTTAGATAAAAAATACTCTGGATGGCATCCACAACAGATTAGAAATTTCTAAAGTAAAGATTACTAAACTGAAAGGCATAGCAATAGAAAATATTCAAAGTGAAATACTGAAAGTAAAAGGGACCCCTCCTCTTTTTCCCCCTAGAAAGAAAGAAGCATCAGTGAGCTGCAGGGCAATTATAAGAGCATAATACCTATGTAGCTGGAGCCGCCAAGAGGCAATGGAGAGAGAAGTGTGGACAGAAAACATATTTTAAGAACTAATAACTGAAAATGTTCCAAATTTGATGAAAACTGTGTATCTATGGATCAAAGAAGCTCAATGAAACATAAAGAAAACTATACCAAGACACATGGGATCAGATTGTTTAAAACCATTGAAAAGGGGCAAATCAAACCCTAGAAGAAAACCTAGGTAATACCATTCAGGACATAGGCATGGGTAAGGACTTCATGTCTAAAACACCAAAAGCAACGGCAACAAAAGCCAAAATTGACAAATGGGATCTCATTAAACTAAAGAGCTTCTGCACAGCAAAAGAAACTACCATCAGAGTGAACAGGCAACCTACAGAATGGGAGAAAATTTTTGCAATCTACTCATCTGACAAAGGGCTAATATCCAGAACCTACAAAGAACTCAAACAAGTTTACAAGAAAAAAACAAACAACCCCATCGAAAAGTGGGCAAAGGATGTGAACAGACACTTCTCAAAAGAAGACATTCATACAACCAACAGACACATGAAAAAATGCTCATCATCACTGGCCATCAGAGAAATGCAGATCAAAACCACAATGAGATACCATCTCACACCAGTTAGAATGGCAATCATTAAAAAGTCAGGAAACAACAGGTGCTGGAGAGGATGTGGAGAAATAGGAACACTTTTACACTGTTGGTGGGATTGTAAACTAGTTCAACCATTATGGAAAACAGTATGGCGATTCCTCAAGGATCTAGAACTAGATGTACCAATGACCCAGCCATCCCATTACTGGGTATATACCCAAAGGATTATAAATCATGCTGCTATAAAGACACATGCACACGTATGTTTATTGCGGCACTATTCACATAGCAAAGACTTGGAATCAACCCAATTGTCCATCAGTGACAGACTGGATTAAGAAAATGTGGCACATATATACCATGGAATACTATGCAGCCATAAAAAAGGATGAGTTTGTGTCCTTTGTAGGGACATGGATGCAGCTGGAAACCATCATTCTCAGCAAACTATCGCAAGAACAGAAAACCAAACACCGCATGTTCTCACTCATAGGTGGGAACTGAACAATGAGATCACTTGGACTCGGGAAGGGGAACATCACACACCGGGGCCTATCACGGGGTCGGGGGGGAGGGAGAAGGGATTGTATTGGGAGTTATACCTGATGTAAATGACGAGTTGATGGGTGCTGACGAGTTGATGGGTGCAGCACACCAACATGGCACAGGTATACATATGTAACAAACCTGCACGTTGTGCACATGTACCCTAGAACTTAAAGTATAATAACAAACAAACAAACAAACAAAAAAACAAAAAAAAAACCAACCAAAAAAAAAAAAAAAAAAGAAAAGGGGCAAATCCTGAAAGCATCCAGAGAATAACAATGTATTACACAGGAGAAACCAAGACGAGAATTACAGCAGATTTCTCCCTGAAAACAGTGAAAGTAGAAGGATAGTGGAGCAACATCTTTAAAGCACTGAAGGAAAAAAAAAAACTGTAAACTTAGAGTTTATGCCCAGTAAAAATATATCCCAAAACGAGAGCAAAATAAAGACATTTTCAGTCACGCGATAGCTGAAAGACTTCATCACCACTAGACGTGCACTCTAAGAAATGTTAAGGAAGTCTTTCAGGCAGAATGAAAATGACAGCAAATGGAAATCTATATTTACACATAGGAATGAAGAGTACTGGGAATGGTAATAACGTGAACAAATATGGACTTTTTTTCTTACTATTAAATATTTACATTTTAAGTTACTGTTTCACACCTGGTCCTCCATGATCTCCAATTCTTCATTAAAGTCCTTTATATAAATGGAGATCAATCTAACGCCTTTTACTCATCTTTCCTTTTCATTTAACATCCTTTTACTATGATTTTTCTCTTCTCACGGGACTCGCTTTCTACTTCTTCGAGACTTATGCTGTTCCTCTTTCCACCTCCTTTAGCTTCTCCCCACCTTCCTGAACTGTGTAGCCAGATGTCCAAAACAAGCATCGTTTGTGTCAATAAGGACACAGTGGCTTGGATGTCATCTTTTCCATTAGAATCTTTTTAGTTGCTTATGAAAACTTGCACGTTAACTTTGTCCTGGAAAGTCAGGTGCATATTGGCACATTAAAGTTTCTGAGAAAGTCATTACCGAACTATTCTATGCTATAGATCCCAGGATTTTCCCAACATATTGTCTACAAGAACCTTGGAACACAATTTGAAAATTATTAATCCCATCCTATGTCCTCAGTTTATAAGAGAGAAACCTTAGGCCCAGAGAAGTAAGGAATTTGTCCACGATCACACAGGATGTTAGTGTCAGAGCAGCAGCTAATACTGAAGTCTCTAGAATAAGACTACCCTTCTTTCCTCAGCATTCACCCAGAAATCTTGGTATTCTTGAAATTTCCCTTAGGAATTTTCTATTGTTCCAAATCAAGCTCATGGCCTACAACTTTGCCTTTCACTATCAAGTTTGATTGTTTCTTCCTAGCGTAAAACTCCACAACTCTGTGAATTAGCGGATGCCTGGGCATTTGGACAGGAATCCAGTCGGGTCCTCAGGCTCTGTAGCTAGCTCATTGTGAAAATGCCATCTGAAAAGACAATGCTGTGCCTTCTCAGAGGTGGCAGTTCTACTTGGAATTGGCAGCTATTTCTCTGTCATCACTTAGTCACTTCCCTGCTCAAGCTCTGAAGACAGCCCTGGCTCTGCTGGGAGTGACAGACGCTGGGCTGAGCAGAGCCCCCGGCTACCCCACCCAGCCAGGCCCACTATAAGCAAAGGCTGAGTGAAAGGGGCAGATGTGGGGCCCAGACTATTTTGACAGAAGATTCACTTTCTCCCCTCTCCCCTCCAGAAGACTATTGCATCTCTATATGTGTGGGTGAATTATTTCTATTCTCAATGAAAAGCAAAGAGGAACAGTAAGAAATGATTCTGGATGGCACCTGAGAGGAAACGCACACAAGGAAAACCCCAGGGGTTTATGGTATTAAAATGGTTAGTAATCAGACCCACCCAGCCCACAGATTTGCTCATCTGCGCCTGGCTTTGGGATTAAGGAAACGGAAGGGGGTGAGGAAATGTTATTTTTTGAATCTGCCTGCTATTTAAGCTTGATGGTCAGTGAATCAATCTTTAAAAATAGTTCTGATTTTCTGGCTGGGAAAAACAACTGAATTGACGCATTTGATTATGAACAGGAAGCCTCCTAGGAACAGATAACCTAGATGAGAAAGTAAGACAAAAAGGAAATAAATTGTCCTGCATGATGAAGAGGAATCTAGGATTTGGCCAGAAGTGGCTGGAAGTGGGGGTGGGGTCTCTTGGGCAGTGGAGGAATGAGAGTGAGGGGGAGCAAAGGACAGTGCCCCACAGAAGGGCAGTGGGCAGGGGCCAGGGAAGAAACATAGTCAGCAAGAAATTCCTTGTGGCAGAAATGACAACATGATGGCTGTAAGTGTGACCCATCCCTTCCACTTGTCCCAAACCTCAGTGCAAGTCCGTGACATGCTGTGTCTTGAGTTGGCAGTGTTTGGAGGGCTTAAAGGAAAACAGGCTGCCTGCAGTGCAGGGTGAGGAGGAGAGAACAGCCATAGGAAAGATGCTGCCGCTGTGGTCAAAGGCCAGCAAGAGCAAGCCGTGCACCTGTGTCAGGATCCCCAGCTGTTTTTATTGTTAAATTAAATGGAAGATTAAGCACTGAGAGCTGGCAGTAACTTGGTAAGAAAAATAAGCTCTCATTTAAACCTCACACCTGGGCCGTACGGAATCATGATGCTATTTTACAGACACAGAAACAGAACTTGAGAAAGTGAATTCATCACCTAAGATCACCTGGCCTTTGCCTCTAGAGCATGGCAAAGCCAGGCTGCCTACCCTGCTCCGACCCACTCCAAGACACGTGCTCTTAACCAGTCTGCTTTTGATAAAACTTGTATGTCCTTGAACTTAACTGTGGATCTCCTTGATGGCAGGGAGTGTGACTTACTCACTCTGTAATGGCTGGTGCCTGACATGCAGCAGGCGCTCAATCTGAGTATGGTAAATTGGAACACAGATGTGAAATGAAGTCCTACTAGTTCTGTCATGAAGAATATTCCCCAGATAGCTCAAAGGTAATTAATTTGCCTGAGTCGTACAGCAAGAATGTGATGCTCTGTCATGTGACCCCTGTCAGCCCTAAGCAAACTCTCACTGAGGACATACTATGTGCAGGGCGAAGCTAGTCAAGCAGATAAGTAAAGAGGGGACTACGAGTGAGGTATTGCAGGCACTAGGGGAGCACAGAGGAGGATTCCCAGCTGAGCGGAAGGAAGAGGGGGTAAGGACTAGTTACTGGGCAGGTAACACCTGTCACCTGACCAATGAGTGAGAGACGCCAAGTGCCAAGTCTTCAGTGAAGGCAAAGGCTGAAGCAGGGAGGCATGGGAGGGAACAATGGCTTCTTTCTCCGGATAATGTGGGTCAGTTCTTAGAATTTCCAACACAGATGTCCATCTCAATTGGTCCCAGACCTCCCTGCCTGAACTTGAGTCTCAGGAGCTGTCTGTCCTTACTCTATCAAATAGAATCAGTTCAAGGGTCCTCAGCTCCTGCAAAATTTAAACAGCCTGACTCTTTAGGGCTGCACTGTCCAATATGGTAGCCACGAGCCGCATGTGGCTATTTAAACTTAAATTTAAATTAATTGAATTTAAATAAAATTAAAAGTACTTCTCGATCACACTAGCCACATTTCAAGTGTTTGATAAGCACTTGTGGCTTGTGCCCAGCTTACTGACAGCACAGTTGTAGAATGTGCCATTGTTGCAGAAAGGTCTGTTGGACTCTGCTGCTCTAGGGCTGCTTTGCCTTCCCAGGGTGGCCTGGAACTCTGGCATGGAAGTAAACGGCATATTCTCTCTGGCCAGTTTCCCATTGTTCCCTGATTTTTAGTCTCCCCTGGTTCCCAGTCTGAGGAGTTTGAGTCTGGGCTGCTCTCTTCTGAGTGTTTCAGCCCCACTGCCCTGCTCACCTCTTGACCCTCATAGTGACGTCAGGTTGCCACGCATTTTTCCGAGCTCTTCTCCCAGCCCACATTCCTCAGCAAGCTGTTCAGCTGAGTACTGTCTTGTTCTTCCCCAGCCAAGCAGCCTAAATGGCAGTTCTTCAAATGAAGCCTAGATTTTCTCTCCCCAAGAGATGAAAGCTCCACCAGAGGTTTGAGGCATGCTTCTGCCCCTTAGGGGGTGAATCGAATAACTTTGGGCAAATCACTGAACTCTTCAGCAAAGCACAGAAATACATCAGAAGGAAATGATGAAGTTTCTGTAATCCTACAAAGTTCCCCTCATGGTCCTTGGTCTACATTCTCTTCCTGTGAGATGGTAGTCAGAAATCCTCCTGGCTTCTCCAGTGAAGGCATGCCACATCTTATTGAAGGCTCTACCTGTCAACCCTTTCCTTTCACATCACCCCTCTTCCCTGCCTTAAGATGCCCTCTGGTCTGACCCGAGTCTCATGTGTGCCACTTGTTCCTCTGGGGACCCGTCAAGGCCTTACCTTGCCCAGAAGTCATCCCAGTTGGGACAGTGCTCCTGACTTGTGGAGAGCTGAGTGACAGTTCTTGGCCAGGACAGAGGCTGCTCCTGTCCCATTGGCTCAGCTGTCTTTTTACTGCCTGTTTGCTGCTTCAGAACACAGTGTGTCCAGAGTCCTGACATCACTCTCTAACATTAGACCCACATCAAAGTGGATGTCTATTAAGAAGAACGCGGTGCCTTCTCCATCCAGCCTCCTTAACAAGATGTTGACAAAGATGTTTCCACAAAGATGTTGACAATTATGGTGTCTATGTATAGGATCCCTTTGATGTGAGTGCGGGGCATTGCATTGGGTTTCTTGTTGCTGCCTCTCACAACAACCCTGCGAGCTAAGTAGTATTGATTCCATACTTTCCGATGAGGAAACCGAGGCTCACAGGAGTTCAGGATTTCAGATAGTAAATGGCCAAGCTAGAATTAGAAGCCGGGTGCACCTGGCTCATGACTTTGACCTTTCCATTGGCCCAGCCTCCCTCTACTGCTGATTGAGAGGGGCTTAGTGTGTTATGCCTTCAGGGGAATTTGCTTTCTTTTTCAGAAAGTACTGGAAATGAGTCTTAAAGACTGTCTTTCTCATGATGGGTTTATAGACACCTGGATAGGCAAGGGAGTCATATTTGGGGGCAGCAATCTGCTTGGTATCCTTCGGCCAACCTCCCAATGACCCTGTTGTGGGCATCAGAGAGCCCCAGCCTCCCACACCTCTGCTTAGGGCCAAGCAAAAGGTCCTGAGTCAGAGCTGACAGATGGTGTCACATAGTGCCCCCCAAAGTAGGCATATGCCTGCCAATCCCTTTCCATGCAGGGTGAGATCCCAAAGTCAGGGCAAAATAAGGGGCAAGGAGAGGCGGAGTAAAGGGAGAAATCAACAAAGGAGTCCGATTCTTTTAGTTCCTATAGGGATCTTTGGGTGATAATAAAAGCTCTGTGTCTGGAGCAAACATGGAGCCACAACAATTATTTGCAAAGTGAATGTCTAGTCATCTGGAACCAGAAATAAATTCAGTATGAGTATCAAAAGTAAAAGTCAAGGAGTATAAAACACTTAACTAGAAACACCAATATTCCCTCCTGTGTGTAAGCACACCCAGAGAAGTCCTGGGTTCTTTATCTGTCATTGGAGTATGGTGCTTTCCTGCCTGGGTGTGTGTTCGGCTGATGACACCATACCATTTCAGCCTACTCCCCTTCTGCTGCTATCATGGGCAGGATGTAAAGTACCAGGATTCATTACACTTGGATTATAAACTTTTGCATACAGTACTTCAATGCAAATGTCCTAACAGCCATATGAGATGCTGCTCATTATTTCTCATACACATTTCATTCAGGAGGCAATGTGACTTCAAGAACGTAATTGACCTGTGCTGGCTCACACAGCTAAGTGTCAGTAGATTCAGTATATCCTCAGGCCCATGGTGAATGGGGTGTCTTGGTTAGAATCCAGGGACCAATTTTTAAATTTCAACTCTACTACTAAATATTAGTGTGAGCTTGGGAAAATCTCTTCCCCTCCCAGAGCCTCAGTTTCTTCATTTGTAAAAAAGAAGATATTGGCTTCAATTTTGTCGACAAACACTTTCATCTAATAGTCTGTGGTTTTATTATCCTACGTAGCCACTGCTGGCCTCATAAATAAGACAGTATAAACGAACTCACATCACATGTATTCTTCTGCAAATTATACGTACATATTTTTGCTTAACAACATCTTCCTGAGTCATCAATATTGTTGCCTATCGCCATTTTACCATTTTACATATTCGATAGGATCATACTGGATGATTATACTCAATGTCTTTATCCTTTCTACTATTTACTCCAGGCACACATTCAAGTGATTTCTGGGTTTTCTGCTTTTTTGAACAATGCAGCTGTGAACATCTGAAACATGTCTGCCAATCCCTTTCCATGCATACATGTAGGAATTTTTCTGGGGTATGTATCTAAGGAGTGGAGATGCTGGGTTGTATTTATTAGGTAATGCCATTTATGTCCAAAGTAGTTACCCTCCACTGGGAGTAAAGGAGAGTTCGTGATGTTCCACGTTTCTCAATACTTAAAAATTTTGCCCATGTTATGAGTTATAAATATTGTTTCATTTTGCATTTCCCTTATGAGGTGTTTATATTTCTTTTTTGGTGAAATGTCCGTGTCTTTGGAGTTTTTCTAAAGGGTTCTTTGCATTTTCTTACTGTTTGCAGTTCTCTTCTCTAATCTTCTGTCAGGTACTCAAGTTGCAAATACCTTGAACACATCATGACTTACCTCATTCTCTTTTTGATATCTTGTAGTGAACAGAAGTTATTAACCATAACAGTGAATGTATTGATCTTTTACAGGGAGTGTTTTTTGGGTCTCAGGAAGTCTTTCTTTAAGGAAATCTCCTTGAGAAGGTAAAGATATTATCCTATATTGTCTTCTAAGTTTTACAAGATTGCTTTTCATGTGTGGATGTTTAATTTCATCTGGGGACTTTTATTTTTGTGTATAATGTGAAGTAGGGGCTCAATACCATTGTTTTTGATATGGATAATCAATTATCACAGCCTCATTTATTAAATGTATGCACACTTGCTCCCAAGCCATCTATTCTGCTCTATTAGTCAATTTTTTTGTTGTTGTTGTTGAGACGGAGTCTCGCTCTGTCGCCCAGGCTGGAGTTCAGTGACCGGATCTCAGCTCACTGCAAGCTCCGCCTCCAGGGTTTACGCCATTCTTCTGCCTCAGCCTCCTGAGTAGCTGGGACTACAGGAGCCCGCCACCTCACCCGGCTAATTTTTTGTATTTTTTAGTAGAGAAGGGGTTTCACCGTGTTTGCCAGGATGGTCTCGATCTCCTGACCTCGTGAGGTCTCAATCTCCTGACCTCGTGATCCGCCGGTCTCGGCCTCCCAAAGTGCTGGGATTACAGGCTTGAGCCACCGTGCCCGGCCCTCTATTAGTCAATTTTTAAAATATTCCTGTGCCAATACTTCTACAGGTCTTGTAATAAATCTTGCCATCTTATAGGAAAAATGCCCTTATCTCATGTTCTTCTGACTTATCTTGATTATTCTTTACCTATAAAAATTTTATATTGTTTGTTGGGCTCCATAAAAAGTCTTACTGAAATTTTGATTAAAAATTTAGATAAATTTGAGAAATGATATTTTTATATCTTGTTAAATTTATTACTAGGTTCTTGTTTACATTTTTATTAATGATTGCAATAGACATGCAATTTTCCTTTATTGCATTGACCCTACTGAGCTCTTGGTATTAATGTTGCAGTCACCTAAAGAACTGAGTTTATTTGCTATTCTTTGGATGTTTGTGTAAGACCAGAATAATCAGTATCTTGAATGTTCAGTAGGAAAAGCTTGTAAAACTGGATATGTTGTTTTCTTCAGGGGAAGATTTTAAAAAGTTGTTAATCCAACTTCTTTCCAGGGGATGACTGTTATTTCTAATTTCTATTTCTTCTTGGATCAGCTCTGTTTTTTCTAGGAATTAAAACATTTTGTGAAAGTGTCCAAATTTATTGACAAAGTTTGTTTGTAATATCCCCATTACCTGTTTACTCTCTGCAGCTTCTGTAGTTTGCCATTCCTTATTTTTTATACCTTCTCTCTTATCTCCTGATTAAGGTTTCAAACAACCAACTGATATGGTTTGGCTGTGTCCCCACCCAAATCTCATCTTGAATTCCCACATGTTGTGAGAGGGCCCCTGGTGGGCAGTAACTGAATCATGGAGGCAGGTCTTTTCCATGCTGTTCTCGTGATAGTGAATAAGTCTCATGAGATCTGATGGTTTTATAAGGGGGAGTGTCCCTGAACGAGCTCTCTGTCTGCTGACATCCATGTAAGATGTGACTTGCTCCTCCTTACCTTCGGCCATGATTATGAGGCCTCCCCAGCCATGTGGAACATAAGTCCATTAAACCTCTTTTGCAAATTGCGCAGTCTCAAGTATGTCTTTATCAGCAGTGTGAAAAAGGACTAATACACCAACTTTGATTTTGTTCATCTATTTGTTTTCTGTTTCATCAATTTCTGCTCATTATTCCCTTCAAATTGGGGTGGAGGAACTATTCTGTTATTTATATTCCTGATATAGATGTTTATTGATTTTTGGCTTAATGAATGCATTTTAGACTAAAGGCCAAAAAAAAAAAAAAATCTCTAGAACTGCTTTAGTCATATTCCACATGCAATTTGTATCGTATAATTGTTCTATTTCTCTCAAATTTTCATAATAAATTATGAATTAATATTTAAAACTGTTTCATTTGTGCTAATTTCCAACTGAAGGATTTTCAATCCTTAAGGTTGTTTCCCCCCCTAAGAATTGCCATTTGGCCCCAGGTATGATCAATTCTTTCCTTTAACAAATATTGGGCACCCACATGTGTCAGGTGCTATTCTAGATGCTTAGGTTACATCTGTAAACAAAATAGGCCAAAATGTCATGCTTTCTTGGAGCTCATGTTCAAGAGTTTTTGTTTTTTTGGAGGCAGGGGTCTCACTCTGTTGCCCAGACTAGAGTTCAGTGGTACAATCATGGCTCATTGCAACCTCAACCTCCTGGGCTCAAGTGATCCTCTCACCTCAACTTCCCAAGTAGCTGGGAATACAGGCACATACCACCCTGGCTAATTTTTTGTAGAGACAGGGTTTTGTCATGTTGCCTAGGTTGGTCTCAAACTCCTGGGCTCAAGAGAAGATCTGCCTACCTCTGCCTCCCAAAGTGCTAGGATTAGAGGCATGAGCCACTGTGGCTGGCCAGGAGCTCATGTTCTACTGTCAGTTCTTGGAAAAGTCCCATATACCTGAATAGAATGTATATTCTTCACTTGTGGGTGCAGTTCTACATATGACTGTTAAGTCAAATTGCTTTTATTACTCAAATCATGCATTTCCTTACTGATCTTTTTGCTTGCTTATTATCTCAATTTCTAAGGAGAGGTATATTAAAATTTCCTGCTGTGATTGTTCATTTGTCCATTACTCTTGTTTCTAATTACTATCCTAAAAGCCATGTTCTTTTAAAAGACAAGAAACTGATGTTCAAGAAACATGCCCTATTTCACTAAGTTTGTAAAGGATGGATTATGGATTCCAGTGTGGTTGTCTCTATTATGACAATATTAATTGTGCAACTGTTGTCATCTGTTTTGGCTAATATCTACACCCAATAATAACACACCAGTCCCTTCCCATCCTTTGGGAAATCCCTTTTCCCAGACTTTTAATCAAATTACCAGAGTTCCTTGCTCCCTGTTCAGCAGCAAACGTGTCAATGGCTCGTCACCATAGTATCCTGAGCCATACACTGAAATCGGGTCAATGAGTCCCGCCCCGGACATATGTATCTGTCTTTATCATATTGCCTTCCAATAAATTCACACGGTCACTAGCCATGTCTGAAAGTACCTACCAAGGATATGTTATGAGGTTAATTATTGTTTAGCTGTTTGACAAGGATATTTTCCCCTATCCTATTTATCTCATCTGATGATGTCCTGCATTTCCTTGTTATTTCTTCTCCATGACTGGAAAACATAAACTGTCTTTTAGTCCTAAAAATAACTTTTATTGCCATCTGGAATGTACTGCATTGTTGAATAAAGTATGGTTTATTTCAAAAAATCATTAAGCGGTACTAATTTCCAGGAACTGTGCTAGGAGGCACTGTGGATTCAGAATGGAGTAAGGCGTGTTCTTTTTATGAAGAACACAATAGAGTGGGGGGAAAGTCATGTTGATAAATGTGTACAAAGGGGTTATGGGCACGTGGGCAGTGGGAGGCAATGCACTCAACCAATGGCAGGCAGTCAGGAAGGCTTCACAGAGGAGGTGACATTTGAGTTGCATCTGAAATACATACTAAGAAAAGTGTATTCTAGGAGGGGCAAAAAGCATCTGCAGAGAAGACACATGATTCCTCACACATTAAATTTTCAAAGTGATTTTTATTCTTTTTCTTTTTGCTGCTATATTCCCATTTCTTCTTCACACTCTAATCAGGGTTTACAAATACGTGGCACCCGCACTGCCACTCGCCCCCTTCTCCCTGCCATTGGCAGGCATCTATAACTGAAGACAGAATTCTTTCCTAAAGAGTCTACTCAACACTAGGTGCCATGATTAGAAATAATGTAGAAATTAATAATCATGATTAATAAAGTGTACATGACAGACGCTTGCCATTCCTACTTTGACTGGGTGGAGATGTGGAAACCTTGTTATTCAGAGGTGAAGTAGGGAGGGCAAGTTCTAAAATGTTAGCCCTAGGGCACTAGAATCACTGGGGATTAAAAAAAATCTCAGGCCACACATCTCTAGGGGTGGGAAAAAAGCTTCAGGGTTTTTTGAGGCTCCCCAAGTAATTCCAATGTGCAGAGAAGTTTGAGAATTACTGCCATAGAAGTCTTTGTTCAAAAAAGTCAAATTTGTTACCCATGTAAAGGGTTCAAGGGATTACCAAATTGTACTCTTCTGGGAAGAAAATTTTCCAGAGCAACAGGAAGGCCTCTGAACCTGAAGTCTGGTCACTAAGCGGAGAGGATACCAGAGTAAAGACCTGAGGAGCTTGGCCAAAGAGCAGGATATCAGCAGCAGGGGGCAGAGCCAGAAGTGGCCTGCAGGCATCTTTCTGTCCCAGTTTTCATGACGTGATGCCAAATCTACTTAGCAATGGGTCATTTCTTATTTTCATTTCTATTTTTTCAGAAATGCATAAGGACTAAGGGTGTCAGGGTCAGCATAACAACCACACGAGCTGAAGTTTGCTAAAGTCAACTCCCCCCGCCAAGATACTAAATTTGCCTACAGGAAAAAAGCCTACCAGGTACTTAAAAAAATCAACGAAATGATATTATGCTGCATTAAAAAGAACATGCCTACGAAACAGAATACCATGTAGTGCTACCATTTATTTGAAAGTCATTTTGACAACACTATGCATACTTAGAGTTTTGGGTTAAAGATAATTGAGTATAGAAAATTATAGAAAACATTGCTTTGAAGGTGGAGCCAGTATCAATGTTATCCTAATCTCTTTGCAGAAAAAGAAAACTATCTCTTAATTACACTACAATTGAATCGAGTCTTCAGCTCTTGTATATTCATTCAGAATTTTAAAATCTCTCTCACAGGAGGAAATGTAAAAGGGAAGTTTTCAAGACCTTTCTGTACCTTAATATCTTTTTCAACTTCTAATGTAAAATGTATTTGTCCTGATACAATGCTGTGAAATAAAGACCAATTCAGGAATGTAATGAAGTTTAATGTAAAAAAGTAACTTCTCTTTTTCTGCACTGAGGACAATTTTATTGATTCAAATTAGAAACTTCTAGTTGGGAGCAGGAGAAAAAGGAGGAAGAAGAGAGAAGCAAGCAATCTGTGACCTAGCGCTGATTATTGGCTGTCCTCTAACACAGGAAGAAGATTCGGATTTCTGGTGCCAAAACAAAAGTAATAAAGTGGAAAATGAATTTTTGCAATTCCCACACATCACTGAATTTATCTATTATCTTCTAGACAAAGTAATCCTACAAAACGAAGTTCTATTTTAAGGATTTTCACTCCTTTTTCATCTCTGAACTGAAAAGAAACAAGGTGCAGTTTGCAGCTTCAAAATATGTAGCTAATCTATAACTCATATCAGTGTTCCGATTAAAAATTACCTAATCTGTTCTTTGCTCCTTGCAAGTTTCATTGAAGCAGCGCCCCCTAACAGGCAAAGACGGTACGTGGTAAAATTCAGCTCCTGGTAGAGTGTCCATCAACCAGCTCTGGTGGGATTGCTGTCAGGCATGGAGCGCCCTCTGGAGGCCAGTCATCCAGCCAGTCTGTTCCCATTGATTAGAGCAGAGGCTCTCAAGTACGGTCCCTGGACTAACAGCATCGACACCACCTGAGAACTGTTAAGAAATCCAAGTTCTGGGGCTGCACCATAGGCCAACTGAATCAGACACCCTTATGATGGGGCCCAGCAATCTACAGGCCTTCCAGGTGCTGCTGATGCCTGCTAATTTTGAGAACCACTGTATTAGAACACCTCATTCCTCAAAGATGTCAGAATCAAGGTGCCATTGTGTTAAGAAATTAATTACACAGGAATGAAGAGAGCTGAAATGTCTTTCTTACAGAGAAAGAACCAAGAAGTGATGTTTGTATCAAGTAAAACATTGAGCTACAATTTAGAAAATTTTGATACCAATGTATTTTTAAAATACATTAAAGCAACTTTTAGCAACTCTTTAATTGTTCCCAATATATAGTTTGAATGAATTATTGTGTCCCTTGAGGAAAAGGAAAAAGGAATGTAAGTGACTATACCATAAATACAGGAAACGTTTGGATACTCTCAGTACCTACCACTACCAACAACAAGATCAAAGAGACTACTCCCACTGTTGTGATCCCTCCCTCTCTTCTCAGGACTGCCATCTGACTCAAACCAGTTCATGGCTATCTGACTACAAAATGAAGCCGAACTTGATCACAATCAAGGTGGAAATGAAAATAACAATCAAGAAAAATACTTCCCTCATTTTTCATTTTTTAAAAAATTTAACATATATAGTACATGTAAACAACAGGTATAAAATTCATAAAAATACAATACTCCTATGCAATATCACTTTATTCCTGATACATACTTTCATTTTCTCAATATCACTGCCTGTTTTAACACTATACTTTTTCAGCCAAGCATTTTTAGAGGCTTATCTTTTTAAAGAAATACAGCCCCACTTTGTTTTCGAAAATGTCATAGCTATAGCTATTTTGATCACCTCTTTGCCCATCCTTACTATCCTCACACTAAAGCAAAAATATTTTTAAATGGTAAAAGTATGCAAAACACTGAGCTTTTTTTTTTTTTTTTTTTTTTTTTTTTTGAGATGGAGTCTTGCTCTGTCACCCAGGCTGGAGTGCAGTGGCCGGATCTCAGCTAACTGCAAGCTCCTCCTCTCGGGTTCACGCCATTCTCCTGCCTCAGCCTCCCGAGTAGCTGTGACTACAGGCACCCGCCACCTCGCCTGGCTAGTTTTTTGTATTTTTTAGTAGAGAGGGGGGGTTTCACCGTGTTAGCCAGGATGGTCTCGATCTCCTGACCTCGTGATCCGCCCGTCTCGGCCTCCCAAAGTGCTGGGATTACAGGCTTGAGCCACCGCGCCCGGCCAACACTGAGCTTTAATACTATTTTGTCACGCCTATGGAGCCTGCTACCACTCTGCATTGCCATCAAAGGTGCGGGTGCTCCACAGCGCTGGTGCGGTGAGCTGTGGCCACGGCTGCATAGCAGGGACCTTCAGGCCTCTGCTCCAGACTGGCTTCCCTAATATATAGCCACATTTTGCTGGGGGTTACATTCCTGAACACTGCTACAAAGGATCCTTCTGGAAAAAGCTAATTTACACTACTTTTAATGGTTCCCAGCAAATGAAGCAGTTATAATAGTATTTTTAATGCTTTTTTCCTATACAGTATTTCTACTTATTACATGTGAACTTATTTGGAAGGAAATTACCGGGGGTGAGAAAAATATAGAATAACTGTAAAATTTTTAAAAATTGTAACTGCTGGATGTACACAATCAGCCACACTCAGGTGAGCAACAGTCACAGATAAGCAGAGCGCACCTCCCTCTCCCCGCCCATGTCGACTCCCATCCTCAGCCTCAAGTGTCCACTGCCCCTTTTCTGGACTGTTGTGCATCATCGCTCAAATGTCGCCTTTAATCTACAAATCACGGGCTGCTTCCCTATTTTCTAAAACTAGCAAAAGCCTAAGAAATAAAAACAGTCAACCAGCAAATGAGAAACAGTGGCCACAAATCTGAAGAACACTGCCAGAGTCCCTCTCCTGGGCAACTCCCAGGGAAGGAGCATCCCTGGGAGCTGCTGCTCTGGGCTCTGGGACAGGGTTGGGGGCAGGGCTTCCCTGAGGCCACACCCCTCAGGCTTTGCAGCTGACCCAGGTCGGCAAGCTGCTGCTTCCCCGAGACCAGGCCTGCCCTTGGGCTCTGGTCAGAAGGTAGAAAGGGAATAGCGGCTTCCAGGAGTGGGCACCAGAAACCATCCCTGAGGACTAAGGTCTCAAGGACAATCCACAATGAGGTTAATCTGCCTGTGGTTAAGAAAGAGAAGCTGGATAATTAAATGTGTAATCAGTCATAGGCATGGTGTGCTTAGAATTTAAAAGCCTTTTCTCAGAGCTATGAGATTTCATCATTTTAAAGAATCTCATTTCACACAAATTAACTTCTAAGAAACAAAAATTCATACAAGGAATTCAAAGAAGGTGTAGAAATTTTTCAAAATAAAAATAAATAGGAAGAAAAAAAACTAAAGAGAAAGACGAAATATACTCATTCTGTCAGGCCTCTGAGCCCAAGCCAAGCCATCGCATCCCCTGTGACTTGCACGTATATGCCCAGATGGCCTAAAGTAACTGAAGAATCACAAAAGAAGTGAAAATGCCCTGCCCCTGCCTTAACTGATGACATTCCACCACAAAAGAAGTGAAAAATGGCCGGTCCTTGCCTTAAGTGATGACATTACCTTGTGAAATTCCCTTTCCTGGCTCATCCTGGCTCAAAAAGCTCCCCCACTGAGCACCTTGTGACCCCCCACACCTGCCCACCAGAGAACAACCCCCTTCGACTGTAATTTTCCTTTACCTACCCAAATCCTATAAAACGGCCCCACCCTTGTCTCCCTTCGCTGACTCTCTTTTCGGACTCAGCCTGCCTGCACTCAGGTGATTAAAAAGCTTTATTGCTCACACAAAGCCTGTTTGGTGATCTCTTCACACGGACGCGCATGACACATTCCTCATACTGAAATGATGGTTTTTAGAACGAAAATTATAACATAAAGCTTAAGGCTTTGTCTTATTAAAGACAGGCAATCTTAAAAGTAAAATATAAAAACTCCATTTATTGTTATTCTTTACCTTTTTGACAGCAAAATTAGTCATATTTTATTGTATCTTAATAGTAAAAGAAAAATTACCATGCACTACAGTCTACTGTTCCACTATAAATGATGTCTACTAAAATATACATTAGTTTCTAGATGCACTATATTTGGAGTTGTTCAAAATGGTTTTTCTTAAGACTGTAAGTAAACATGAAAAAATTTTAAATTGGTTTCAAGGCATTAAAATATAAACATTTGAATAATGCTAAAAAATGAGAAAAATACAATTACCATTAATTTTTTTAAAACCAAGAATAAGTACCTGATAAGCAACTAAATGAGTAAACAGTACTTATTTGACAGAAAATGTGGGGACAAGGAGAAGAGAGCGAGAGAGAGAGACATGGTAATGCCACATGGCTGGCAGTTAAGGGAATTTCCTAACCACAAGGTCCGAGAGTTTGGATTAATAAGGGGCAGGAAAAGCTTCATTAACAAGAGAACAGAGAACAAAAAGAGCACAAGGAAGTAAAACAGATAGACAGTTCTACACAGCAAACGTTCTGCCCCATCTACTGTAACTCAAGCTGATGACGGGGGCTGACGTGACCAAAGAACTTACAATAATCACTGAAATGTCCAAAAGACAGAGTGAGAGGCAGAAAAAAGAAGTATTAAAAGTTCTTACACTATAAAATCAGCCCCTACATAGTCAGAATTGTCCTGTATTTTCATGTCACCCTTATCTCAACCCATTGTGTTTTCTTTATACAGGTAGCTTTGCTCACCTTAGCACAAATATCAAAGTCAAGTACAAGCATATACTCATTTGCATAGCAAATTTTAAAGGGTGCATTGAAACAGTAACCAATTGATAAAAGTATAAGTCATTTTTATAATTAAAATGACATTCAAATTGACCAAATAAAACGTTTTCTATTTGAAAACAGTTACCTACAAAAGTTTTTGGGATATGAACAACACATGACTTAGCAAAACATTAAAACCGTTACTGATGTAGTTCTCCATAGGCAGCAGTTCATGTAGCAGTCATTCTTTTACAACTTCTAGGACTTTGTAAACACTGTTCTGGAATACAGTGGTGAAGTGAGGTTTGGAATCCTTCACCAAGAGGTTACATAAGGGAGTTTTCCCAGCATTGGCAGGATCTTCTACATCCCAAATTTCAGGCATACTGCAACCAGGCCTAGAAAAATGAATGTACACATTAAAAATCAATGTGCATTACATAACTGCAGATAAAGCAGGGCACTTCTTATATTCCTGACCTCATTTCCTTTTCTCCACTTAAATTACTTTAGTTTTTAAACAATCCTTTCATATAGCTATTTTAAGATTTTATAAGCTGCCATGACTCACTTTAGGACAAGGTGAATGCAGCAAAGGTGCCTATAAGGAAAGACACAGACCTGCAGATACATATATCCAGGTGTTGGGGAAAGAGACACCTCAGTTAAACTCTGCCGCAGCTACTTACCAAGAATGTGGTTCTGGGCAGGTAGCTTCCCTTGGTCTTAGTTTTCACATTTGTAAAATGAGGAAATAAACACCCATGACATAGGTTTGTTGTGAGGATTATGAGAGATCAGGTATCTAGCGCCATGCCCAGCACACAGAAGAATGTGTAACATTGATTTAAAAAATTATAATGAACAAATATGCTTAGTTCACAGGGAAGCTGCATTAATTGTACAGATGCTCCTCAACTTAGAATGGGGTATGTTCCAATACACCCATCATAATAAGCTGAAAATGCATTTAATACACCTAATCTATCCAGCATCACAGCTTAGCCGAGCCACCTGAAACATGCTAGGAACACTTGCATTAGCTGACAGCTGGACAAAATAATCTAATGCAAATACTATTTCATGACGAAATGCTGCATATCTCATGTAATTTACTGAATGCTGTACTGAAATTGAAAAACAGATGGTGGTATGGATATTTGAAGTGTGCTTTCCACTGAATGCATATGGCCTTAACACTGTCACAAAGTCAAAAAATCAGTAGGTCAAACCATCTTAAACTGGACAGTCAATATTCTAGAATGAATCAATTTAAAGACATTCTGGTAGTGTTGAGCATACATCTTAAAAACATAATTAAATCTCAAAAGCAATATATCTTTATAAAGAACAGAATGAGTAAAATTGGCATCATATGACATTTGCCTAAATAAGTTCTTCAAAATAACAGTATCATTTATTTTAAATCAATAACAGTTTTATAGATGTAACTGTGGATACTGCTATCTACCTTTTGAGGAATTTTAAAAAACAGAAAAACATATTGGAAAATTATAGAGAATTGACAACTGCTCAAGTTTTGTCATAATTGCTTTCCTTTTTATTTTTAAATAAGAGAAAAAAAATTCCCAACAAGTCTCTCTTAGGTTTAGTAGCAGTCCCTCCCTCACTCTCCACCATGAGGCAAACACCGCAGCAGGGATGTACATCATTTTCCCTTTTTAAATAACATCTTTAATTTAGAAGTAATCAGTCATTATAGAAGTATTAAAATATAGACCTACATACATTTTAAGAAGTGAAAGTCACCATCATCTCCAATAGCACTTCTCAGAGGTGACTTCTATAAACAATTCAGCATATATCCTGCTGGACCTTTTTTTAAAAAAAATTGTTTCAATAGCTTTTGGGAAACAGGTGGCTTTTGGTTACGTGGATAAGTTCTTCAGTGGCAGCTACTGAGATTTTGGTGCACCCATCACCAGAGCAGTGTCAAGTGTACCCAATGTGTAGTCTTTTATCCCTAACCCCACCCCTTGCTTCCCCCGAGTCCCCACAGTCCATGGCATTCTATGCTTCGCATCCTGGTAGCTTGGTTCCGACTTATAAGTGAGAACATACAATATTTGGTGTCTACTGGATCTTTTGTTATCCAATGTCAGACACACATACAGACACAGATATCATTATATACATAGATACCATGATGGTCAGTATTGAGTATCAACTTGATTGCATTGAAGGATGCAAAGTATTGTTTCTGGGTGTGTCTGTGAGGGTGTTGCCAAGGGAGATTAACATTTGAGTCAGTGGACTGGGAGAGGGCGACCCACCCTCAATCTGTGTGGGTACCATCTAATCAGCTGCCAGTAAGCTAGAATAAAAGCAGGCAAAAGAATGTGGAAGGACTAGACTGGCTGAGTCTTCTGGCCTCCATCTTTCTCCTGTGCTAGACGCTTCCTGCCCTTGAACGTCAGACTCCAAGTTCTTCAGTTTCTGGACTCTTGGGTCTACACCAGTGGTTTGCCAGGGGACCTTGGGCCTTCAGCCACAGATTGAAGGCTACCCTGTCAGCTGTCCTACTTTTGAGGTTTTGGGATTCTGACTGGCTTCCTTGTTCCTCAGCTTGCAGATGGCCTATTGTGGGGCCTCACCTTGTGATCGTGTGAGTCAGTACTCCTTCATCAACTCCCTTTCATATATACATCTATCCTATTAGTTCTGTCCCTCTGGAAAACCCTGACAGATGCTCTTGAGTTGTTTTTACAAAAATGGAGTTATGTTGGGACTCTATACTGAACAATAAAATGTGGCACTATTTTTCCATCTCAGTGCATAAAGACCTACTCTATTGTTTTTAAAAACTGCTAGTTCTCATATGTATTAACCAATTCTTTACAGACAGATACTTTAATTGTTTCCCATTTTGCCATTATAAAGCAATGCAGCTATAAGCAGTCTTGTACCGAGCTCCCTTCTACAAGCTAAACCTCTAGAGCAGCGGTCCCCAACCTTTTTGGCACCAGGGACTGGTTTAGTGCAAGACAATTTTTCCATGGACTGGAGGGTCAGGGGGATGGTTTTGGGATGAAACTGTTTCACCTCAGATCATCAGGCATTAGATTCTCATAAGGAGCATGTACCCTAGATCCCTCGCATGTGCAGTTCTCAATAGGGTTCGTGCTCCTATGAGAATCTAATGCTGTCACTGATCCGACAGGAGCCAGAGCTCAGGCTGTAATGCTCACTCACCCTCCACTCACCTCCTGCTGTGAGGCTGGGTTCCTAACAGGCCACAGACCAGTACTGGTCCATGGCTGGGGGCTTGGGGACCCCTGCTCCAGAGGCAGCATTATCACTCTGCCAAAGGACTGCACAATTTTTTCTTACCTTCCCTTCATCAAACTATCCCCTAGAAATGTTTTGCCAATGAGAGTTCCCATGAAGAGGGTTCAAGTGCACACTTTTTGCACCCCCTTGCTGACACTGGTTTCTGCTGACATGGAACACCTATGATCATATGGCTGGACATGGGTTTTCTACCTTTTTTCTCATACACGTCAAGGCTGAACTGTTACAACACTGAGGGCCGTGGTGGCAGAGAGTGAGACACACAGAAAGTAGAGAACGACCCATGGTTAACAGCTTTTAGGAAAAAGAGAGGGTGAACAGCTGTCTTGGAGAGCTCTGGGTGACTTGTGCAACACTATTTAGTCCTCATCTGAGTTTCCCAAGGTTTCCCCAGGCCAGCCATCTGCAAATAGCATTAGTGGAAATCTGAATAATTTTCTTCTAAATACATGTATTTTATGTCAACTCTATTATTGGAGTAAAAGAAAGCAGAGAACTGTAGTTAATTAAAAACTAATCTACAATTTGCATGCAAATAGATTTGAGTGTTTATATTTAAACACAGTGTCAAATATTTAAGGAATAATCAAGCCATACAATTAAGCCACTTGTAAATGAGATCATTTAAACACAGTGCTCACCAATTGCCAGGCACAGATTAAGCACTAGATGAATACTGGTCCCTCTTTCCCTTCCTCTCCTGTCTGAGTTCCCCAGCTGCTTCCCCCATTCCGACAGACTTTCATGTCCCAGCAGTCTACAGGGTGATTTCAGGCTGATCACAACTGAAATGGAGAGTGAAGGCCAAGGAGATAAGGAAGGTCCCAAACCTGGCAGAAAGCTTTGTCAAGAAACTTCCTACTCTGAATGTAAACACTAGGTAAATATTAGTCATTCTTCACTTTCCCCTCCTATCTGAACTCCCCATTTGCTTCCCTGTCGGGACAGAAAGCACAGCTTCTGTTTTGTGTCAAGGTTGAAGCAGAGTGGCCCTGTCCAGGGTTTCCTGCCAGTGCGTCATCAGCCTGGCTTAGATCTTGTACTAGATGGAGAGTGCTGTTTTGATGAGTGGGAAAACAGATGAGAGAGTCACTTTCGTAACTTCCTCCCACTCAACTCCTGCTGTGACAGACACAATAAATGGCAAGTCAAGGTCCAGACGGGGAAATCCAGCACCCCCTCTTCTGCACCCCACCTCTCAGTCTGAGTGCTCGTAAGTGACCTGAAGTCAGTTCAATGTCTGCTATTTTGTTTAGTGTGCAAAGTTTATTGCCATACTTCCTGAATTTGACTTCGTATCCCTTCTTGTGTGGGTAAAACAGTGCTCTGCCTACTCTGCAAACAGCATGAACCCGAACATGAGACTGTTAGAGCTGTGCAAATCCAGGGAGCTCTCCCAACACTCTACAGCACAAAGCCTCTGCAACTTTCACATATTCAGACTCTACGCGGGGGTCTAGGGAAAAATGAACTCTCGAATCAAGGCTCATTGTTAGCTTGGAGAAAAAAGGTTATGAAAATTATTTTTATGTTCCAGTAACTTACAGTTGTTTCAAGAGAGTGAAACCCACAGAAATAAAGAAGATCCCAATTCTGGTAGAAAGCTATGCTAAGAACTGAGTTCTTCCTATTGCAAATGTCAGCCTACCATTCATTTCATATAATTTCCTGATAAGATCGTCATGAGATGCTTAGAACTTTTCTGTCCTAAATTTATATAACAATGTTAAAGGTGAGTATGTGAATTTCATATATATTCACAAATGCTTAAAACACTTTCTGAATTATTACAAAATAACATTTTCTATAAATCCTGACTGAATTCAAACCACGTAGCACACATTCATAGGAAAATCGTTCTATAATCAATTATTTTAGTTTCCTTGTGAACAAAGCTGTAAATACTATGTCACAGAACTATTTTTCACTCATGACTCAGTATTTAACAATGTTGTCTTAATACCATATGTGTCATTGAAATCTATGGTGGGCAAGTATGATCAAGCCACAAATATAACAATCTCTTGAACGCTTTTGTTTAGTTACAGAGTAGTAAGAATTTAAAAAATATTATTATTTCATAAAATAGTGTTTATTTCTGACAAAATTCTTCCCGTACTGTGCTCTTCATGAAGTGAATGTTTTGGTACTTTAAAAGCAGGCTACTGTCACCTGCTGTCCAGTCACTTACGTGCCACATTTCTAGATCGCTTTAGACTCACATCTGCTTTGAAGATCTTACTGTCACTTGGAGCTATACTCAGCTTAGTAAACATCTCTGTGGAAATAGAAACTTTTAAAAACTATAAACCCAAAAGAATGTGGGTCACAGTAAAGTTCTTTTCCCATTCAAATAAGATGTGAAACGCTGGGAAAGAAAAGTTTCATTCTGAGTTGATGCCGACATGGTATCCCATCCATCGACAGGACATGGTGTAGCACAGAGACCCAGTACGGATAATGCGGCCCCTGGTGCTCAGCTGCCTGACTTCACCAAAAGAGACTCCCTATTACTTGGTTTCAGACCCTGGAAGTCTTTTGAAAGAAAATACATCCAACTTTAAATAGAATTTTTTTTTTAAAAAACATCAAAAGCAAATATGAACAATTTGGGAGATTATCAACTAGTGCCAATAAAAATCTCTTTAAGGTAGCACACATACAAATCATTATTTTTAAAAAAGATATTTATAAAGACTAGAAAAGAAAGTCTCCAAATCACTATCTAAAAGGTTTTTTCAGGCCAGGCGTGGTGGCTCACGCCTGTAGTCCCAGCACTTTGGGAGGCCAAGGCAGGAGTAGCACCTGAGGCCAGGAGTTTGAGACCAGCCTGGCCAACATGGCAAAACCCCATCTCCACTAAAAATACAAAAATTAGGCGGAGGCTGCAGTGAGCCCAGATCATGCCAGTGCACTCCAGCCTGGGCGACAGAGTGAGAGCCTGTTTAAAAAAAAAAAAGTTTTTCCACGTATACTTTATGTTATATACACACCCCTGTCACCAGCAAAGTATTTGCCATGTGCTCGAATTAACCTTCATGTCTTCTGATTATAAAATGTTAACTGTGTTGATACTCACTTGGATCTTCTTACACACCATGACTCTTCTAGAATGTAATAGTTCACTTTTAACTTTATCAGTTCTCGCTTCACTTCTTCAGCTGCTTTCCGACTATACATTGAGTATACTATTTTCGTTCTGGCTCTTTAAAGAAAAATAATTAGGCACAAAATTTTCAAGATTAAAATAATATAATCAACACATTTGGAAGAAAGCACTGAATTAGACTAGACGACAATGAAGAGGAATCCAGTCAGGAGGAAATTCCCCATGGAAGTTCCGGCTAACGGGCATCAGTGAGGTCAAAAGCAGAAGGCAGAAGGAGGCCAAGTCGTGGGAGATGAGGGTCACCTTTAACGCAACCCTACATTTCCAAACTTGGTCATCTTTGTGTTTGTTCACCTATTTATTTGTCTTAAATTCTTCACTGCTCCATCACATGTAAGAGTGAGGTACCCTGTGTGTGAACAGGGATGAACTATAGCAAACACAACTACAGGACTACTCTGAAGCTGCCACAGTCCCAACTTCGACATCAACAGTAATTCACATTAAACGGTTTTTCATTTTATTTCTAGACTTAAGAAAAACTAAACTTATTTAACAAAATTGGTCTGGAAATTAGCTTGATGAGATTTTTTAATGAAAAAGCTTATTTGTAAATGTACATGCCATTGTTATGCAAAAGAAGATGCTAATAAGATTCACCTAATCACTGAGAAAATGAATAGCTTCACCTGCCTTAGAAACTGCATGAAAAATTAAATTAAAAAAATAATTTAGACAACACGTCTCTAAATTATTTTCTAAAGTCTCAAAAAAATCTAAAAAAACAGAAAACACCCAGGATCATTCTAACAGGCTATACTGGTGAAAACCAGAATAAACTCCTCTTTGAATGGGATTCTATTTCAAATGACTTCTCCAAAATCAAGAAGAATCACCTATGAGAAAACCTTAATAAACACTGTAAGCTAAACTCTTCAGGGAGTTACAGGATGAAAAGAACTTGGACATTTTAGAGCCCTGTTAACCTGTGGGAAAGTGCTATAGTATGACTTCCTTTTTCTGCCTGGTAGAGAAGATGGCCCCCAAAGTTGTTGCTTTCCTGCCCTGTGAAGCCTTAACGGATTTGTTTAGAGCTTAGCAGTCTTATTTCAGCCTTCTGCTCCCCGACGCGATAAGCCTCAGTTCATCATATCCTTTTGGAACATTCCTCATTCCTTTGCTGGCGTCCTCCACTCACTGTCTGTTTGCATGGAAGGTTTGTTTTGATGATGCAAGACTGTGCACTGACCTCAAGCCTGCGTCTTCATAATGTGGATGATTCACAATGGGCCGAAGTGCAGAGAGCTTAACATTTGCCTTCGTGGGCATGGCACCCGCAAACACTGCATCTGGAAAGCAAGAGGAAGGTCTCAGGAAGACACTCAGTGAGGGTGAGAAGGGGTCTCCTTCAAGTTTAAATCAATTATTTCACAGGTAGCAGAGTGGAGGCCCAGCAGGTTCATGACTTCAAGATTCAATGGCAGAGCTAGAATGAAGTCAGATGGTTGATAAAGTAGCGGTTGGCAGCCAGGTCTGGGAAAACTATTTTCCTTGGAAAATAGAACTTCATCATCTTATCATTAAAGATTTCTTTCTTTCTTTAAAGAAAAAAATCTTAGAAATCTTTCCTGAATCTAGAAAAGAAGTATCAAATGGACTAGGAAAGCTTTATAGTAACAAGGAATTCTGGAAGATGATTTAGTATTCAATCATTTGACACTCAGATGACAACAAAGACTCCCTTTCCACACATGAGTAAAATATCACATTCCATGAGTGAGTTTATTTCAAGAAGGAATGTGAAGGACTAATATTAAAAATTCATTAAGAAAATAAGCACAGTAAAAATTATTTTATTCCATGAGTGAGTTTATTTCAAGAAGGAATGTGAAGGACTAATATTAAAAATTCATTAAGAAAATAAACACAGTAAAAATTATTTTATTCCATGAGTGAGTTTATTTCAAGAAGGAATGTGAAGGACTAATATTAAAAATTCATTAAGAAAATAAACACAGTAAAAATTATTTTATTCCATGAGTGAGTTTATTTCAAGAAGGAATGTGAAGGACTAATATTAAAAATTCATTAAGAAAATAAGCACAGGAAAAATTATTTTAAATGTGGCATTTATGACTGTGAATAAATTTTGAAAAAATTAAAATCTATAAAAAATGGCAGAATAAATTACTAAGAACTTATGTATAACATTTCCCCTGCAAACCATTTAAACAGGATTGATATCTCCTTTGTTTTAGATATTCTAAAAGCAACATTGCTTAGAAAGAGTAAGATCAGCGGAAGTAACTAGGGTTTAAGAGTTTGCAGTGGTATACAAAATTGTGGGAAAAACAGCTAAAAAATTAAGTTTTTTTTTTTTTTTTTTTTTTTTTTTTTACCTGGTTTAGTACTATATTTGATCCACTCTATAAGTTCTTCTTGTGGCAAATTGCTGAACTCCCCTACAATATTCCACTGGGTTTGCAGATTTGCTGAACCTTGTATTGACATTGCTGCTAATATAGCAAAAACAACAGCACCAGGATGTACTTTGCAAAAGAGCCATCCAAATAGCTGAAACCGAATTAAGAATACATTGGTAATTGTTAGTATAAAGTAGTATGCAATGTTATGCAAAACTTCTTCCCAGAGAAGAATGTGGCCTCTGCTAGAGTCCCAAAAAAAGGATTAATTATCCTAAAGAAAAAGCCCCCAAATAATAATCTTTGGGATCAAAAGAATTCTACCATCAGCCTCATGTAAGTGGAACACAATGTAGGAAGTTCTTTTCTCAACCTGCTTTCTCTACTCCCAGATTCAAGTAAAGCCACAACCACCTATGCAATTTACAAGGCCCAGTGCAAAACAAAAATGTGAGGTCTCTTGTTAAAAAATTATTAAGACATTCAAAACAGCAGCAGCAAACATTCAACCAAGTTCAGGGTCCTTCTGAATGCGAGGTCCTGTGTGACCAGCAGGAACCCCACATTTGCAAAACCTGCCCTGGGTGACACTTTCTATTAGATCGGTGCAAAAGTAATTGCGGGTTTTGCTATTTTAATGACAAAACCCGCAATTACTTTTGCACCAACCTATATCATCAGTCATGCTGTGGGATAAAGATTCAAGATTAAAGGCTTCCAACCAGCCTCCTCTCCTGTGCCAGCCTGAAGGGGTCAGAAAGGAGGAAAGTAGTGCCTTTCTAATATAATCAACATTCTGCTTGGGAACCTCGAGGCTGGCTACTTTTTTCCACATTCAAATAGTCCACACTCCATAGCAACACTTTGTTCTCTTGATCTTTCTCTGCATGTCTACAGAGCTAGATTTCAAGGTGTTTGAGGGCTTACAAACACTGGCTTTTGACTTTTCTGTCCACTACTGTATCCTCCATCCCCAGAGTGCACAGTGTAGGTGCTTAGTGACTATCTGCTATGTTTAAGGGAGGTGCTGCTGTTGTACGTAGGCTGGTTGACTGAAGGAAAGGTGACACTATGAAGAAGCATAAATCTATGAATACAGAGCAAGGAGGCAGTTATCCAGGAAAAATTAGCAGCAAACCCCCAAGGAAGGCTTAAACTAAATTTTAAAACGCACAAGTCAAGAATGTGCACCAAATGTGTACCAAATGAAAAAAAAAGTTTAAGTTTGACACTAAAAAAAAAGACCATATAATTTTCAAGCACTTATAACTTGACATTGTTACAATTCTTCGTGATATGAATGTCAAAACAAAAAAAGTTATTATTTGTACAATTAAGCTCTGCTTTCTATCAGCACCTGCAGTAACCACTCATGAACTCAGTCTGTACTAAATCAGTGTTTGTTGTACACCAACAGCTATTTTAAAGTCTTTAGAAAGATAGAAAATGATCAGCTTTGGCCCTTACCCTTTAAGAAAGATAAGTACAAAACCATGAAGAGCTTTAACTATAATCACTTAAAAGACTTTGTAATTCATTATTTTAGGGCCACTCAATAATAAAGGCTAAAATTATTACAGTAGCTATACTCCAACATAACATGTTACCTGTCTTGAGCAGATCAGTGATGCCATAACACACATGTGTGGTGTCAAGAAGAGTTTTAGTCTCATAATTAAAATACCAAGGGCTGTATATGCTAACAATTGCAAAGCATGATAAACCAGCTGAAAGAAAGAAGAAAAAATTTTTTACTCCTACTGTTAGTGAAGTTTAAGAATACTAAGCTGGCAATATGTAGAAAGGGGTACGTTCTCCTTAGTAACAAAAAGTACTACTACTACTTTGGTTTCTGAAATTTACAAAACAATTCTTAAAATTCACTTTCAAACTGTTCCATTTTAGTGGAAGGCTAAAATTATAAAGTCATTAAGGCAAGTGCTTCTGTGATTCTCAGAGTCAAACCTGTGGTTAATAAAGCCCACATTTTTGAATCTACCTGGATGCTACCATCAGACCAAGAAAAGACAGTGGTAAAAGAAATGACTGCTGCCTCAAGATCTGAGGGCTCCATTTTGGAACCGCCCTCAAAACCAGACTGGACCACTAGGAGATGGGAGCAGTAACCAATCACATCTCTGAGGCCTCCAGCAAAGTGAGCAGAGAGGAAAGTGATTTCCAGTCATGCAATAGACACCTCACCTATATATCTAAATGGGCTCCAGAAATCAACTGCCATTAGCGTAAAGATGATCAGAGCAGAACAAATGAGTTTCCTAGTTAATTTTAACAAATGAACGATCAGTGAATCTGCATGTAGCATTCTCATAAAAACACATACCAGGCTATTTTCAAGATGATTGCTGACAATTGCTAACAAAGTTAGAAACTGGAACTAGAAAGGAAAGTCCAAATGCATGCAACTTTAAGATAAGTAAAATAATAGTGATATTAAGTCTTTACCTCTCCATGATCAAACTGTTTTCTGGAACAGAAAACAATATATTGCTACCAATTCATTATTGAAGCACTTACTTCATATATTTGCATTTCAGCTTGCAAATAGGAGTTTACAACTTCTATAACATTCTCTCAGGACACATAGAGGCAAATCAAAATAACTAAAAGTCACATGCCAAAACTAGTGCTATATTCTTTTAAGAAAGTTAATGAAGAAGGACAATGTTGTATTATATCCTAACTATTTGCCTAGATGGGTATTTATTAGGACAACAAAGGCACACTGTGGTGTCCCAGCTCCCTCACTGGTGATACCCCAGCAAAGCATGGAATGAAAAACACCTTTGAGATTTTCACTAGGCAACCAAGTAGGGATGACAAATAGGTGGTTATATGTGTAAATCTCAGTTAAAGGGAGAAGTCTGGGTCAGAGACGGGAATGTGTGAGTTGACAATACACACCTTCTCTTTCTTAAGCACGGATATGTTCCCAAGACCTAGAGTAATACCTGACACTTAGAGCTCAACATTTTTAATGAATGAACAAGTGTATCAATTAACTGTTAATCCAGGTAGCATATAATCTAATTTGAGAACTTGGCCTCAAAATATATTAGCAAACTCAGGACACATAAGGGGGTAGTGAAGGAGATGAAACAGTTCTTTCTTTATTCTTCTTTCACACCAAGTAAAAACCATCAGTTACCATTTGTTGAGTACTTATAATGTTAATATGCTTAGCACATTCCATTAACTCTAATCCTACAACCATTTATTACCCCAATTTACAGCCAAGGAAAGGGAATCACAGAGCTACTAAGTGGCAGCCAGGACTATATTCTGACTGACTTCAGAACCAATATACTTTTTACTACATCATGCTGCCTCTATCCCACTTTACTTCCTGGGTCTTTGAGTAAAGAGAATATTGGCATTCACATCTTTCATAGTTAAAATTTATGTCCTACTCTTCCCCTTTTTACACGGGCTTTGGTAGTTATGCAAAATAAAATGTCAGCATGCCACTCCTCTTCCAAAAAAGAGCTCTGATCCTATTTGAACTGAAAACCCCATGAAACTCAATGGTTCCCTATAATTGTTTCCACAGGTGAGTTATTATTCTTGAAGGGACAGCTTTGTTTCTGTGAAAAGTTCTACCTTCCTCTTCCAGAGTTGCATACTAGAGCTGAAACTTCGTAGCTTCTTCCTCAGCTCTTCAAAAATAATTGCACCTCAAATGAAGAAAAATTTTGGCATTGTAAACCAGAACCTTTTCTTTCCCCCTTAGTCCTCAACTCAAATGTTACAGGTATAAACAAAGGCATAGTTACAGCAAATTGTTTCTAAATGAGAACAAGGATCCTCTCAGGAGTATGTGCAATAATTTATCATTATGTTGGCAGAGACTTGGAGGTGAGGGAATAATATAAGGGTGTGTATATTCAAATTATAAAAGAAAATATAGGGCCAGGTGCAGTGGCTAATCCTAGCACTTTGGGAGGCTGAGGCAGGCAGATCATGAGGTCACGAGTTCAAGACCAGCCTGGCCAATATGGTGAAACCCCATCTCTACTAAAACTACACAAATTAGCCAGGCATGGTGGTGGTTGCCTGTAGTCTTAGCTATTCAGGAGACTGAGACAGACAAAATGCCTGAACCCGGGTGGCGGAGGTTGCAGTGAGCCGAGATTGTGCCACTGCACTCCTCCAACCTGGGCAACAGAGTGATGCTTGCTCAAAAAAAAAAAAGAAAGAAAGAAAGAAAAGAAAATATAGATACATACATTCGACAATCCTTGTCCCCCCAAAATCCCACAAAAGAATAAAAGTAGAGTTAAAAGTACCTTCACTCCATCCTCCAATCCCACACTCTTAATAATTACAGGATTTATCTTTCCAGATCACTTCTATGCACAAACACACAAAAATCTCCAAATTTTAAACAGAAGTATATTCATCCTATACACACACACACTGGCAATTTTTAAAATTCAATAATGTATACTGGACCTATTTCCATAAAGATGGCCTAACATTCCACTCTATGATTGGATCATAGGAGATATTTTGGATGTTTCCATTTTTCACATTACACACAGTACTACCAAAGGCATTTCTCCCCATCATCTCTGTATTTCTGTGAGCATCTCTAGAGGGTATACTTGCACTGGTGGAACTGCAGGGCTGAAGGGCAGGCCCACTACATGTTTTACTGTGTACTGCCAAACTTCCCTCCCATCCACTACCTCCCACTCTTGCAAGCACTGGATATACTATTAATTTTTAGAAATATGAGAAGTGAAAAGGTCTTCACCTTAACCTGAATGTCTTTACCATAGGATCAAGACTACCTTTTCGTGTTCATTAGTCATATGTAAATACTCACTCATTCAACTACTATTTTTTACTATCTTGCAGGCACTGTATATAAACTGTGGAACAAAAATGGTCGCTCCCTTCAGGAGACACAGGTCACACATCAACATTTAAGTACAAAGGGTGATAAATGGAAAGAGTAAGATAAAGGGTGTGATGGAGGAAAATACCAAGCATGCTATAGGCCTCTCTAACTCTCAGATTGTAAACATACTCTCTTGGTTAATTTTGGGGTTTTATTTTTTTCCTATACCTAATTTGCTGCTTCATCTGAAATTTATTTTCTGTGAAAAGTGAGAAGTATGAATCCAGTTTTATATTTCCCTGCTCATTTCCCAAAAGGCAGTCCACTGGTCCTAAAACCACTCACATAATAATTTACTTTCCCTGCTGAACTTAAGTACAAAACTGCGTCCTTCGAGTGTAGATTATGGGGAGGGCTACTGTCAGATTGTACTGGATGACATCTGAAGGATGAATAAGTGATGTGCTGTGTTCTACACAGATAGGAAATAAGAAGAAACGCCAAGAAGGGAATGGACCACAAAAAAAAAAAATTATCAAATATTAGGTATACAACATGTAAGTATAAAATTAATACACTGTAAATATCTATTTAATAAATGAACAGAAGAGGTAATAAAATTCTTGAGAGCATATTTACCTTACATGTGTCTGTTGTTTAGCTAAGACACCCCACGTATCACTAAAAAGCTGTAAATAGATTTTGAAACACTTTAGAAAGGCTGTGTTGGGAAAAATGATATTTTAAAGTATCTTCTAAACTGTAAAACTTTTAATGAAAAATATAAGTATAGAGATAAGAGATAACTCAGAAAATAATAATTACAACAACATAATCTTGTATTTGTGTAGTATCCAATCAAAGTCAATATTCAACAGCTCTGTTGGGTAGATGATATCATCCTCATTTTGTAAATGAGCAACAAGCTCAGATGGATTAAATGATCGCCCTGTAGGCAGACAACTACTAAGAAGCACTGCAGTCTTGAAACCAGATCTTCTGGCTTCAAATTCACATTCAGTGCTGCTTCCACCATGCCAACGTTGTTGGCAACACCTCTTCTTAACAGTACACACAGAAAACTGGAGAGCTGGCTCAAAGGTTGATAATCACCGCTAGAAGCATTCAAAACACAGTCACTGTGCTTTCATACTTAGCAATAACGGGAGGTCATCTAATCTAAAATCCTATCTCCAGTAAAACATTCTCTACGACACTGCTGACAGGTTGTAATCCAGCCCTTAGAAGAACCACTCAGCTGCTGCTTGAATCTATAGCACTTTCCTTATCCGTCGAGATCAGTTCTGGTCAAAAGTCCTACCACCTGGAATTGGCCATGATTCTAAGGAGCCAGATTGTGTGTAACCTTATTTTCAAGGGGCAGGCTTTTAACACATTTCAAAATAATTATCCGCTTTCCATCTGAATCTTTTCTTCTTTAAATGAAACAGCTCAGCTAATGGTTTTCATCATCTCTCACCACTCAGGTTGCTGTCTTTTGCATATGTTCTGGATGGCCAAAGCTTAGTATTTTTTGAGTACCCACTAGGTGCAAATCCATATAAAGTATATAAAAGTGCAAAGCACACACAAAGCCTAGCACACAGCAGGAACTATTTTTTTTTTTTTTTTTTTTTAGACGGAGTCTTGCCCTGTTGCCCGGGCTGGAGTGCAGTGGTACGATCTTGGCTCACTGCAAGCTCTGCCTCCTGGGTTCATGCCATTCTCTTGCCTCAGCCTCCCAAGTAGCTGGGACTACAGGTGCCTGCCACCACGCCTGGCTAATTTTTTGTATTTTTAGTAGAGACAGGGTTTCTACCAGTTCCCTACCCTAACATGTGCGGATTAAAAATTCCACATGAGGCTGGACACAGTGGCTCAAGCCTGTAATCCCAGCACTTTGGGAGACGGAGGTGGGCGGATCACGAGGTCAGGAGATCGAGACCATCCTGGCTAGCATGGTGAAAACTAATGTGAGATCACTGCGGGGGGGGGGGGGAGTCAAAAATAAAGAGTTGAAAAGAGAAAGTAAGCACCTCTTAGAGCTAACCATTTTTAATATTTTGGTGATTGGCCAGGCACAGTGGTTCACGCCTGTAATCCCAGCACTTTGGGAGGCCAAGGTGGGTGGATCACGAGGTCAGGAGTTCAAGACCAGCCTGGCCAACATGGTGAAACCCCGTCCCTACTAAAAATACAAAAATTAGCTGGGCATGGTGGCAAACGCCTGTAGTCCCAGCTACTTGGGAGTCTGAGGCAGGAGAATTGCTTGAACCCAGGAGGTGGAGGCTGCAGTGAGTCAAGATAGCACCACTGCACTCCAGCCTGGTGACAGAGCGAAATTTCGTCTCAAAATAAATACATAAATAAATACATAAGTAAGATTACTTTTTAATATGTGGGAAGAGTCTTGTGTTTTCAAGACCAATATGACAAGTATTCCAATCCTACTAACACTCCTGAAGCATACCACTTATGAGCAGATAAGGATTGCTGATCAATCAGATAATTCAATGAGAACCAAAAGATGGGAGTTCTTCATTAGATGTCAAAGTAGACAAGTGGTATTTGTTTGACTCAACCTTCTTTGCTTTAGGAAATCACCTCTTTCCATGTGGGCTTGAGGGATCTGTCAATCATATTGCCTCACCCTCTTGGCAGATATGGAATGCCACTCAACTCAGGTGGGCCACTCAGAATAGGCCCCAACCCTCAGTCTTCAGAGCAGGCCCACATTGTCACTCCATCCTGAGGGTGGGTGGTGATGGGGTCTGTAGGAGCTGGACGATGGTCGTGATCAAGAAATCCATTGAGTAGATACTGTTATCATCCCTGCTAGATGAGAGGAAACTGGGCTCAGTGAAGGACAGTAACTTGCCTGAGTGTTCAGCGCCAGACTCAGATTTTGAATCTAGTTCTTTCTGACTCCAGAACCTTGTTCTTCACCAGTGTGAAGCACTCACGCTGGACTCAC
This sequence comes from Macaca nemestrina, assembly GCF_043159975.1. Classification (NCBI taxonomy): domain Eukaryota; kingdom Metazoa; phylum Chordata; class Mammalia; order Primates; family Cercopithecidae; genus Macaca; species Macaca nemestrina. The sequence continues at coordinate 103,372,933 of NC_092128.1, read as the reverse complement.
ACCAGATCTTCTCCCCTCCTGCCCCAGGGAGAGCAACAGCAGACTCAGCCCTGGCAAGACGGGGCTCTGGCTTGAGAGGATCTGGGGTCCCCAATGAGAGCCCTGGCACCAGGCACAGGGCCACCTGCAGCACAGGGGAGCCTCCGCACAGCAGCCTCTCCTCCCCACCATGTTGATATCAACCTCAGTTTCCTTGCTTAGCTCTTTCATTTCCTGCTGACTAGAGCCCTATTCTGAATGCATGCCCAGCCCCCCAGCCCCGATCTCCTCCTTAACTACTGTGGGAAAAAAAAAAGTCAATATATTAATTTAATCGAGTGAAATGAGTGTTCATTTACAAAACCAGCCATGCAATCTGCTAGTCAGAATGAAGTGTATTGAAACAAACACATACGAACGCTCTCCAGAAGAAAGGAAGGGGACAGCACGCCTCTCCGGGAGGCATTGTGTTTCCAGGAAACCCACACACGGAGTCTGAGCTAAGCCACTCTGGGAGTCCAAATATGTCATAATCTGCTCCCCAGCACTCACAAAATCATATTTTCATTATGAACAGAATACGTGTTTATTATAGAAAGTCAACTGAGAAAGGAATAAAGAAGAAAAACCTCTATCATCCTACAACTCAGATATATGCGCATGTGTGAGTGTGTGTGTGTTCACAGAATCGGTGTTATACAATTATTATATACTACAAAGTATATTGCATATATATTTACAAAATCGGACACACTCTTAGCTACCTTTTGTGAAGTCATTTTTAATGTTTGGATAGTTGTATTGTTTTTATTGTTTTGTGTAGATCAATATTTTCCAAATTTGGCCGTGCTTCACAATTGTCTGGGGAGTTGAAACATTTTTGCAAATTCCTGGGCTCTTTCCTACATGTTATTGCATCAGAATTTCTAGGTTTACAAGTCTGCCTTCTTTGCTGGGCGCGGTGGCTTACACCTGAAATCCCAGCACTTTGGGAGGCTGAGATGGGTGGATCACTTGAGGTCAGGAGTTCGAGACCAGCCTGGCCAACATGGTGAAACCCCATTTCTACTAAAAATATGAAAAATTAGCCATGCATGGTGGCGGGGGCCTGTAATCCCAGCCACTAGGGAGGCTGAGACAAAAGAATTGCTTGAACCCAAGAGGTGGAGGTTGCAGTGAGCCAAGGTCGCACCATTGCACTCCAGCCTGGGCAACAATAGTAAAACTCTGTCTCTCAAAAAAGAAAAAAGAAAAAAAGAAGAAAGAAGAAGTCTGCCTTCTTATAGCTCTCCCTGGTGATTCTGAAGCAGCCCATCCTGCTGTGACCCATTTTTGGAACCAACGGTGTCCATGTGCCCTGGTAAGCAGTGAGAAGTGGCAGCAGGCGCAGGGCCACCTGCAGCACAGGGTGAGAGCTGTCATCTTGGAAGAGCCCAGGAAGGTACACCCGGCCAAGTACCCTTCCGGTTCTCTCTTTGAGGGCAGAGCAACCTCCTGGAGCTGATGGGGAGAGATGACCCTGGGAAAGAAGAAAGGCTTATTGAAATGTATAGGGACCTGGGTCTTCCTATTTGCATAAAAGGAAGGAATGTGTGACCTCATTGTGGTCATTTCTCATAAGATACAGTCTACCTCCCACTCGGTTCTTCACTTTCTACTTAATACCACCACAAATAGCCTTTTATTTTGGGTGACAGCTCTGCTTCGTTCATCTTCTTCAACTCTTTCCTAAGGGCTGGGCCCTGCTGCCTCTTCTGGGTGTCTGTTTTGAAGTGACAACTGGCATTGTGGCCACTCCAGCTGAATGTGGACAGCATCTTCAAGCACCTGACTCAAAGCCTCCCTGGAGGCTTTAGAATTACTCTAGTGACTCTGCAGCCATTTCAGTTTTATAATTCTAATGGGTACCAACATGTTCTCCCACATCTGTCACCAATCCTACCCTGACGGCCACCCCTCAGCCAACTGACCCCTCTGCCTCTGGTCTCCCTCGACTCCTCGAGGGGGTGGACCAGTCCTCATCAGGCATGTGCAGTCTGCTACCTGGGCACTCACTATTGCTCCATCCAGCTTTTCTGAGGCTATGCCTCTGACCATCCCCTTCCCAGACCCCCAAATAGTGCAGTGACACTTGTCCCAACACCCAGGGCCTGGCTGCCACACTCTCTCTAGAAGCTCTTGTCTTGTCTTCCACTGCCCTCTCCTCAAGACTGTCTGCAAGGAGGCAGGAGTGGGCCACCCTCTTTGTGTCAGGTTTGGGATAAGGGGCCCTAGGGCCACTAGTCTGATCTCAGCTTGGCTCTGTGCTCTTGCCACCCCCACACCCCCAAGCATCCAAGTCCTACCACCTGTGGGAACATTACCTTCCTGGCCCCACCCATGAGAATTGTGGCTCACCAGTGCTCAGTTACTCCACTGTCCATGCTGAGACCCAGATCCTTTTGGCTATCAGAATCATTGTCATCTTGGTGGCTCCATCTTGTGGTTCATGAACCAAACGTAGACCTTCTAACTTCCTAGCTCCTTCGGAGCAGTGGGTACAGGTGTCTACTATCCAGGAGTGGGGGGCAGGCCCAGGTTGTGTGTCTGTCTGGGGGACTCATAGGCTCTGCCATGTGACCCGCAGCCCTGACTTTCCCGGGCCTGATTCCCCAGTGATTCCTGCCACCCACTGACCCTCACTACGGGAGTCCTGCAGGGGAGCCCCCAGCATTCCAAGTCTTTTTCTGCTGTCAGGGCATTCCTCTCTAACCTTGCTCAATGAATACTGGATTCAGATCTTATTCAATGGTCTCAGACAGAGGCTGAGTAGGAAAGTGGTCCCATAGCGGTCATGACTCAAGAGATATCAGCCTAGGTCCTTCTCAGACTTCCTGATACCATTTCCATGATTAGAGAGTCTTTCTTTCTTTCTTTCTTTCTTTTTTTTTTCTGAGATGGAGTCTAGCTCTGTCTCCTGGGCTAGAGTGCAGTGGTGCGATCTCGGCTCACTGTAAGGTCCGCCTCCCGGGTTCACGCCATTCTCCTGCCTCAGCCTCCCAAGTAGCTGGGACTAAAGGCACCCGACACCATGCCCAGCTAATTTTTTTGTACTTTTAGTAGAGACATGGTTTCACCGTGGTCTTGATCTCCTGACCTCGTGATCCGCCCACCTTGGTCTCCCAAAGTGCTGGGATTACAGGCATAAGCCATCACGCCCGGCTGAGTCTTTCTTTTGAAACAGAAGCCATTGACTCTTTTGAAGTCCCCACTTAAACACAAATATTAGGTTGTATTAAAAGTAATGGCAAAAACTGCAATAGCTTTTGCACCAACCTCTAATATCTTGGGAGGAATCATGCCTTAAGCCTTTCTCAGGGGGTGACATGGGCAGCGCTGGGGTGGTGATGTATATACTAGTTGACAGGCAAAGGGAAGCAATTTCTAGTTCTTTCTGAACTAGAATTCACAGTTTATGTGTCAAGAACTGTGCTAAGCACTTTCCTATGCTTCATTTCAGTTAATTTCATTGGCATGTCACCACATACAGCTAATATCAGCATCTGCATGTTGCAGACCAGGAAAATGAGATCCAGAAAGCATAAGCAAAATGCCTAAGTCACATAGCCAGTACGTGGGGAAAGGGTTTTGAACTTGGGCTTCCTGACATCCTGCCCCGTGATGGGGGACAGCAGTGATATTTCCCTGCCTTCTTCTTTCCCTCCCCTCTTCCAAGCTGCAGCACAACATTTGCAAATTCTGCTGTCTGCATCCTTCCCTGGTCTGCTTGTGGTCTATGGCTGTTACCTCCTTTCCTGCCTGTCTTTTGCCCCTTCATCTCTCCCTGCCCCACCATCCCTCCCAGTCCCTGGCAAGTTTGCTGTGGCTTTATACCCTTTTCCTCGAGGAGAGACAAATAGTGTGTCCAAGTAGTCAGTGTTTCTGAGGAGGGTGGTGGGGCTCAGGAGGGGCTACAGGAACAGTGGCCATTACAATAGGGCTTTTAGGCCTGGACTAAGCATGGTGCACACACAATGCCTTGACTTTTGTCTCTTAATCATTTCCTGGTCCATTTGGCTGGTTCCTGCCATTGAAATCCTGTAATAAAGGGTAATTGTGCTTCTTTTCCAAATAGAATTGGGTCTGTCATTCCAAATGCAGATAGGAGCCCCGCCTTTTAGTCAGCATGTACAGTGCCACTGTCCCCGCAGCTCCGCATTCTCTCCGAACAATAGCAGCCAGGTGCTGCCAAGAGCATGACTCTGCACAGCTGGAGACCTCCAGGAGGCGCTGGGGCTTGACACCCTCTCAGGGAGCACTTGATTCCTTGCCTCACACTTGGGAATCTCTAGGCCTATCTGGGGTGGAGGGTGGACTGATGATGGAGCTCCAGGGCCAGAGACCTTAATGATCTGCCTGCATTTGCAGCCTTCCATCTCATTCCTTGAATCAGACCCTTGAGGTAGGGCGCTGGAAGCAGCTAAGCTCTCTGGAAGACGTTACCCCTTAGAACAGGGCTTCTTAACCTTCAATATGTGGGAATCATCTGGGGATCTTGTTAAAATGCAAGTCTGGATTCAGCCTGAGAGTCTGTATTTTTAATAAACTTCCAAGAAAGACCAATGTTGCTCCAGGGGCCCTGTTTTTACTAGCAAGGGCTCAGGAACTTGCTCAGTATGGTCACTTTGACCTTTAATTACTTATGTGTGGGACTAGGGCCTGAATTTCATTGTCAGGAAGAGTTCCATGCATTCATTCATTAATTCATTCATCCAATAAATATGCAAAGACTGTCTACTATTGTTTTGGAGTGATAATGCCACAGGGATGAAGATAGAATACACCTGATTGTAACTGTCAGTGGTGGAAGCAGGCAATTAAGCTGATAACTAGGTATAGTGCATCAGGTGAGATAAGTGAAGTGATAGAGGAAGTACTTCCCAGGAGCAGGATCCTTGAAAAATACATCTGTTGCTGAAAAAAGCGGAGGTAGCGGGAGCCAGGAGAACAGAGGAAAAGGGAGAGCCAATGGTCTGCTGAGCCTTGATGGAGCAGTAAGTACAGAAAGGGGAAAGGGAACTGACATGGCCTGCTGGGGTCCTGTAACTTGGTACTTCCCACGGGACCTGGGTTTTCCTGTTAGTTGCGCATGCAGGGAGAGTTTGCCTGGCTCTGCTCAGTTTAAATTCTTCTCTCGTTACTCCCTTCCTCCCTCATTCACCATTCCTAGGGTCCTCAGAGGATGTTACCTGGAAGCTCCATAGATCCAACCCTTTCAGCTTTCAGTGGTTTTAAGCAATAAGACAAGATGGTCCCATGGTTTCACTGAGGTTTCATTGAACATCCCATGAAACAATCCATTTCTGACTATTGTGGCCCTTGCACAATTCCAGGGGTAGGACCTGGGGACAACATAAATGACACTCCCACTGACAAATTATCCCTCCTTTTTTTTTTTTTTTAACCAGTGCCCATTTTCATCAGGCCTCTACCCAGGAATCTTTGAGTTCCTTGGAGCAGCCTGATGGTAGGGTGAATCTTAGGGTAATGTGAACTCAAATATGACACCACTATGTTTTAAAATATTAAGTAATTTAATTCTTACAAGAAGATCCTGACAGGCAGTATTATTGTTTCTACTTTACATTTGAGCAAAGGGAGGCACACACAGATAGATAAGCACTGCAAGTTTCCTAGCATCACTGGGCTGGTGGTGGCCAGCGTGCCAAGGCTCCCCTTAGCTGACAGGGTGAGGACAGTCCTCTAGTTCCAAGAGCACTGGGCTGGGGTGGGAAGCCAGATTCCAGTCTCAACTCTCTGCTTGTTGGGAAATTTACTCATTTCTCTGGGCCTCAGTCTTCTCTTTAAAGTTCAGTGATCAGTTCAGTTAGGGGCTGACAATAAAGCCCCTTTGCTGCACTCAGGGGAAGTTGAATGATGAGGAGCCTGCTTTGTTCCCCACTACTTCCTGCCACCTTGTCTTCCTGTCTCCTGTCTAGGCTGTTTCTGAAGGCTGTTCCTGGCTTGCCCCACCTAGTCCAGCTGTCTTGGCATTCATCTCTGTTATGGTTTGGATGTTTGTCCCCTCCAAATCTCATGGTGAAATGTAATCCCCAGTGTTGGAGGTAGGGGCCTGGTGGGAGGTGGCTTAGCTCTATCCACTTGGTGAAGCGTGAGTTCTTGCTCTGGTAGTTCATGTGAGATCTGGGTGTTTAAAACAGTGTGGTACCTCCATATCTCTGTTGCTCCTGCTCTGACCATGTGTCACATTGGCTCCCCATTCACCTTTCACCATGGTGTAAGCTCCCTGAGGCCTCCCCAGAAGTGGATGCCAGCACCATGCTTCATATAAAGCCTGCAGAACCATGAGCCAATTGAACCTTTTTTCTCTATAAGTTAGCCAGCCTCAGGTACTTTTTTATAGCAATGCAAGAATGGCATAACACAAAATTAGTACTGAGGAGTGGGGCATTGCAATAAAGGTACCTAAAAATGTGGATCCAGCATTGGAACTGGGTAATGGGCAGAGACTGGAAGAATTTGGAGGTTTCAGAAGAAGACAGGAAGATGAAGGAAAGTTTGCAACTTGTAGACCGGTTAAATGGTTGTGACCAAAATGCTGATAGAGATATTGAAGTCCAGGCTGATGAGGTCTCAGATGGAAATGATGTTATTAGGAACTGGAGTAAAGTCACCCATGTTATGCTTTAGTAAAGAGCTTGGCTGCATTTTGTCCAGGTCTTAAGGCTCTGTGGAAGTTTCAACTTAAGAGTGATGACCTAGGGTATCTGGCAGTAGAAATTTCTAAGCAGCAAAGCGTTCAAGAAGTGGCCTAGTTGCTTCAAACGGCCAATGCTTATATGTGCGAGCAAAGAAATGACCTGAAACTGGACCTTATATTTAAAAGGGAAGCAGAGTGTAAGAGTTTGGAAAATTTTCATGCTGGCTGATATGGTTAGGCTGTGTCCTCACCCAAATCTCATCTTGAATTCCCATGTGTTGTGAGAGACACCCAGTGTGAGATAATTGAATCATGGGGGGATGTCTTTCCTGTGCTGTTCTCGGGATAGTGAGTAAGTCTCATGAGACCTGATCATTTTCTAAAGAGGAGTTCTCTCTCTCTCTCTTTGCCTGCTACCAGCCATGTAAGACAAAACTTGCTCCTCCTTGCCTTCCACCATGATTGTGAGGCCTCCTCAGCCATGTGGAACTGCAAGTCCATTAAATCCTTTTTCCTGTATAGATCACTCAGTCTCAGGTATGTCTCTATCAGCAGCATGAAAACAGACAAATACACAGGCCACATAGCAGGAAACAAAATCATTTTCAGGACAGAAGTTCAAGCAGGCTGTGGAGTAACCACTTGCTAGGGAGATTAGCCTGACCTAAACGGAGCCAAATGTTAATATCTAAGACAATGGGAAAAAGGCCGTGAAGGCACTTTAGAAGTCTTGGGGCAGTCCCTTCCATCATAGGCCCAGAGACCTCAGAGAAAAGTGGCTTAGGGGGCCAGGCCCAGGGCCTTGCTTCCCTGTGCTGCCACACTGCTCCCTGCATCCTGGCCACTCTGGCTTCAGCCATGACTCAAAGGGGCCAAGGTACAGCTTGCGCTGCAGCTCTAGAGGGTTCAAGTCATGCCTCGGCAGTTGTCACATGATGTTAAGTCTTCAGATGCTCAGAATGTAAGCATGAATGAGGCTTCCACCTAGATTTCAGAGGATTATGGAAGAGCTTGGGTCCCCAGGCAGAAGCCTGTTGCAGCCCAACAGAGAAACTCTACTAGGGCAATAGCAGGGAGAAATGTGGGATTGGAGCCTCTACACAGAGTCCCCACTGGGACACTGCCTAGTGGATCTATGGGAAGGGGGCCACTGCCTTCCAGACCACAGAATGGTAGATTGGAAGCTTGTAAACTTTGCTTGGAAAAGCCACAAGCACTCCACTCCAACCCTTGAGAACAGCCATGTGTGCTGTACCCTGCAAAGCCACAGGGGTGGGTCTGCTCAAGGTCTTGGGAGCCCACCCCTCATACCAGGGTGTGGGACATGAAGTCAAAGGAGATTATTTTGGAGCTTTAAAATGCGATGACTGTCCTGCTTGGTTTTAGACTTGTGTGATGCCTATTGCCCCTTTCTTTTGGTGAATTTCTTTCTTTTGGAATGGGAATGTTTACCCAATGCTTGTACCACCATTGTATCTTGGAAGCAAATAACTTGTCTTTGATTTTGCAGGCTCATGGTGGAAGGAGAATGAGTCTCTGATGAGACTTAGGACTTTGGACTTGATGCTGGAAATATTTGAGACTTTGGGGAACTACTGGAAAGGTATGATTGTATTTTGTAACGTGAGAGGGACATGATATTTGGGGGCCAGAGATGAAATGATATGGCTTAGATGTCTGTCCCCTCCAAATCTCATGTTGAAATGTAATCCCCAGTGTTGTAGATGGGGCCTAGTGGGAGATGTTTGTGTCATGGGAGTGGATCCCTCCTGACTGTTTTAGCCCCATCCCCTGATGATGAGTGAGTTCTTGCTCTGGTAGTTCACGTGAGATCTGGTTGTTTAAAAGAGTGTGGTGCCTTCTCCCTCTCTCTCTCTTGCCATGTGACGTGCTGGCTCCCTGTCACCTTCTGCCATTATTGTAAGATTTGTGAGGCCCTCAGCAGAAGCAAATGCCAGCATCATGCTTCCTGTAAAGCCTGCAGAACCATGAGCCAATTAAATCTCTTTTATCTGTAAGTTACCCAGCCCCAGATACTTCTTTATATCAATGCAAGAATGGTCTAATATAATCTCACTTGCCACCTCTACTACTAAGCCATTCACAACCTCTGCTTTCAGAGATCCATCTATCCATTCATCTACCCTTCCTTTCATCCATCCATCCATCCATCCATCCATCTATCCATCCATCCATCTTACCCACTTCTTCCTGATTAAGCTGTCAAATTAGGCCACGCTGTTTTTTCATGTCTAGATGAGATGAATTTAAAGCTCTAGTCCAAGGATTCTGAAGTATCTAGAGCTTCACAAGATTTTCATAAATTCCTGGGGGGCTTATTAATTGTGGTCACTTCTGGCTCCAGCCTCCTTATTCTGAGGAAATTCAGTCTAGGGATCACCATGCTTGTTGCTCATGTCTTCTCTTCCCTGTTCTGCACACCATTAACTCAGTTATAGAACTCAGCCATTTTTCTTAACATTCACCAGTGCAACCGTTTACATAAGGCATTTACATTGTGAATATATCTTGTAGGTATGGAATAATTTTAGCTCAGAAAAGGAAATCTCAGTGTTACATATTACTATACCTAAATATCCCATGGTCATTTCCACAACTTGAGCTCATCTCACCTCATACTTGATTCCTTTCCTAAAATGAAATCTGATGACAGCTGTTAAAATAAGATACATATTTTTTTTCCTGGCTCCAAATGTATTCAACAGGAATTTATTTTAGAGTGGTCCAAAAACTGAGCCAGGCACTATACCAGGGGCTGGGGATATTGATGAGTCACGTCTGACTCATCCCTGGCTCCAAGAAATCTACAGTACAGTGGGGTGACAGTCACATGACTAGGTAAGTGCAGAAGGTGTTCTGGGTGTGCGCACGGTACAGAGGCAGCTCAGAGGGAGGAGGAGTCTGCTCTCCCTCTTGGGTCCAAAACTGCTTTGATATTTGAATTAAGTCTTGAAGGTAGGTATTCATCAGGCAGATGACAAGAAGAAGTGATTTCTAGGCACAGAGAGCAGCCTGGACTAAGGTACAAAAGTATGCTGGTAAATGTTCACGTACCTGTTCTTGAAAAAGAAAAAGCCTAGTGTCTGCTTATTTGTAGTGACTTCTTCTGATTTCCGCAGTGTAAATATTCCCATCCAGGTTGATTTCAGGCTACCAAAGCAATATCACTGAATGCAATGTTGGGAAGGGATGTGCACCCTTGGTCTACATGAGCTGGTAAAAGCCCGTGCCCACACCACTGAATGCAGAAGAGCTGAACACAGAGGGTGCTAAATTTTGCCCATAGAATGTAACTTCCTAAAGTCAGGGACTTTTGGTCTTTGGTTTACTGTTCCCTACCACTCTTAACAGTAGTCTGGGATGGAACTGGCACTTGATAAATATTTGTTAAATGAATGAATGAATGGATGGAGGCTGTTATAAGGCCTATAATGTGTGTAGACTTTTGCCCCAAGGGTATAGGAAGTCAGGGAACATTGCTAGAGGTAAGAAGGGCCCCGAAGAGTTTGGAGGTTTACATGGATTGTTGTGAAAGCAGTGGGGAAGTGGAGGAGTGCAGTGAGGTGAGACTGGTGACAGTCAGAAGACTACTGCAATAATCCTAGCAGTAGTTTATTATGTCTGATAGGAGAGGGTGTGTGGGAATGGAGAAAAGGTAAAGATTTTAAACAGGATCTGATGTCATCAAATTTGCATTTTAGACTAATCACTTTGCAGTACTGTGAATCACTGGGCCTTTATGTCCCTCCTCCCTTGAATTGTTCTGTTGTTTCACTTGAATCGTTTCAACGTCTAATCCACGCTTCACTGGTGTTTGCCTCCACTTGGTTATGCAGGACACTTTCTCCCCATGGTTTCCAGAGGCTGTCATTGATGAAAAGTCCTGTCTGCTACCATACTGTGGCAGCCCTGTCATGGAGTAGACCTTCTTCCTGCCAGTGTTGTGGGACTCATTTCCCCAGAACCTTGACCTTAAATGCTAAATAGAGTGGTGCATGCAACATCTTTCCTTTATCAATGATAGAAACAGTAGGTGCAATGAGAGGCAGCAAGGGGCAGGTCCTCAGGAGTGGTTGGTCTCTCCCGCCAAAGTCCTGTCTTCTGCAAGTGGGCTTGGTGCAAGCAGGCAGTTTGTTGCTCTGGGCCACCCCCATTCAGGCCTTTGGAAATTTGAGGGTCAGCAGCACCTCTTTCTCCATCTGTGTTATATTTTGTCACAGGGGGACAGAGTAGTCCTAATGCCTCACAGATTTCTAGTGATCCTGCCTGCCTGCCCCCAGGGTTTAAATGGAAGTCCATGGAAACTGACTCAGGGGACAAACACAGTGACGAAGACCACAATACTGTGGGAGCTGCCCCTCTTATTTTGAGGAGAAGGTTTGTCTTACTGGGCCAATCTCATGCACCCAGCTCCTTCTTCCCTTAGTGGGAGGTTTCTCTCTTCTGCCGAAAGCAAGCTCACTCATCCCCCCGTTTCTGCTGGACAAGCGTAGACACTGCTGTGTCCAGTGGTGCATCCTGCTGAGGGTCATGCTAGATGTTGAGTGCAGCTCTGTGTCCAGATCTCATTCCCTTTCCTTGACTTTGGGGCTTACTTTTTGCAGGTTGACCCTCAACCTTTCTTGGTCAGGAATGCTGAAATTCCCAACTTTGTTTTTCTCCTTACTTGGGTTAGAGTTACTTAGGTCAGGCTAAGGGAGAGACTAATAGGCCAGACGGGAGTAACAGAGGGCTGTGTGGTGCAGAGTGGGGCTGCCGCCTGGTCCCTCCCTCCCCAGGGCTGGCTTTCTGGTGAAGGGGGAGCAGAGGTTTTAGACCCTTCCTAACTCTCACTTTTGGCTACCACTGAGAGGGCCTACATCCCCACATTCCTGGGACTTTGAAACCTGCTGACTTCTTGCTCTTCAATAAAGAAAATTCACCAGGGGTTTATTTAATAACAGTCCACTATCCCACTGTGCCTGCAGATTATTTGGCGATTTGGCTAGTTGAACTGTCAATCTTAGATTCCTCTCGTTTGATTTCCTCCCTAGCGTCATTGTTTTTTGGGGAGACTCAGATACTTCAGTATAGTATAGCTTTCCATGTTATAAATTTTAAAGACTGAAAGTTTTTAATAATACTGGCTGGACTTTCTCCATTTAGGGTAGGCATACCTCATTACTTTATTTATTCTACAGATTTTGGAGTTCCCCCTTTTCCATAGGTGAGCTTGGAACTGAGTGCCAAACTGTTTTAGACTTATCCTGAAAGGCTGGGAGTACAATGCCACAGACGCCACTGAGCAGGGGAGCCGATTGCTTTATAATTTCTTAAGAGAGATTGCTTCTTAAGGAAGCTATAGTTCTATTCATGTCCCCAGTGACCCATTATTTATTTCCAGAGCAAAAATCAATCATCCCTGTTGCTCCTGGGGTGATACGGGAAATCTTCAGGAAGAAAGATGACACTGCTTCACAGCTATGACAGTTGTGAGTCATGGGGACTTGGATGTGTTTCCAATGGACCCTCTAATGTTGCTGGCCAGTAGGCATTGCCCCAGGCCTGCCTTCCTTGGGCTGAGGACTTGGCCTGGCCAATTGCCTGTTCCCTCCAGCTGCTGGCTTCTGAGCTCCAAATAGCCTCAAGCCTTTACTGAAGATAGAAACAGGAGGTGCAATGAGAGGCAGCAAGTACCAGGACTTGTGAGGCATCAACTGGGATATCCTATCTCACATGGCACTCCACATCTACCACGCTTTCCACCTGCCACTTTGCCATCCTCTCCAGGGCTTGGCTTGGGAATAAGCCTTCTCACCATCCCTCCTCCCATCTGCTCTGTTTTGGAGGTTCAGTCCACAAAGCTTTTGGCTCTTAAAACTCTGTCAGGACAGTCAGTCCCTTTCTTAGAGACATTCATTGGCTTTGATGATTAGGGTTCTGGGTGCCTATGTTACAGCAGCCCATGTTTATGGGTACTTGTACTCAGAGCCTCTTTCACCTTTGCTTAGAAGGGTCTTATTCAGGCCTCAACGTCCCACAGTGGAAGGGCTCGGTCTTGCTCCTGGATGGAAAGATGACACTGAGGCCTGACTTTAGTTCTCCCATCCCCAGAAGAGGAGAAAGTCAAAATCTTTTTTTTTTTTTTTTTTTTTAACCAGCACCATGATTTCCTTGAAGATCTCCCATGTGGTCTAAAGAATTTTTCAATTTGGCAGGGGTTTTGCTGCAGGAAACTTTTTTTCTAACCGTAACCTCCAAACCTCATAGTAACCTAAAGAATATCCCAATAATTCACCTAGCTTAGTCTCCTTTCTCCTTAAAGTGCAAATCTTGCAAAACTATCTAGTGCTTATTCATACCCTTTTCCCAAAGTTTGTAGCTCAAGGCATCTGCTATTTTAGGTAGGAAGAGGAGAAGCCCATATGATCACGGTTTTCTGGATCACTTGTCACAGTCTCATTATGCAGTTGTGCAAATGAGTTGTTTCAATCAGGCAAGGCACAGTGACCTTGACCACCCAAGTCAGGTCAAGGAAAAAGGGGCTTATTATAAACATAGACATGGAAAGAAAGCACTGAACAATGGACAGGTTCCACAATATCTCCGTGAATAGTTTCCTCCAAGCTGTGCATTCTGCCTCCTGTCCCTCTGCTATCCTCTTATCATTTGCATGTCTCTCTACAACTGTGCCATTGTGCTTTCTCCATGAGCTGACTTCCTCCCTTTACTCACGGCTCCTGCTGTCTTATGGTTTTGAGATGGTTCATTGTGACTTATCTCATTTGAATTCTACATCATGAACTTTGGGTTTTAATTCCCATTAACTGGCTTATCTCTCAGCCATAATGTGCCGACGAATCTATGGGCGTCCACCTCTGCCTCATCTGTTTTGGTTGGCAGGTGGAGGCCATGTGGGACCAAACGTTGGTCCATGTATCCAGGGCTATGCAGGGCATTGTCCCTCAGTAGGGACTACAAAGTATGGCAAGCACACTGAAGTGGATTCATCCCAACATTAGTTTTGTTATGATGAAGGTTGGAGCTTTTCTCTCTCCTTTTCAAATAAAGGCAGGGAAGGAAGGTGGGTCTGAAAGGCAGGTGGACTCTGGGCATTACTGTGGGCACAAACTTCCCTTAGGAAGAGCCTGGTGATTTGTGAGGAAATGACCTCATTGTTAAATAGAAGAATGCATCCAGGATTCTTATTATGTCTGCTGAGAATGACCCTTCATGGACTCTGCAATCTGAAGCAGGTGGGGAGAGAGGTCGGGAAGGGCTGTTTCTCCTGTAACTCTCACCCAAGCTTGCCCAAAGGCGACCATACGACTGGCGTTCATGGGCTAGTCAGAAGAGAGAAACGTAGTGCCCCTCTGTCTTATACCTGCTAAGGATGCTAAGAGCGGGCGTGTCTTGAGAAACAGTACATAGACTCTGGATGGGGAATAAAGGGAAAGATCTCTAGAGATCAAGAAAAGAGCTGCACAAAAAGAAAACACATTTTCGGTGGGGAGCTGTTTCCTTCCATGTGGCGGGGTGATTATTTTAGCCTCTGGAAAGAAGCTCCCTCACTCCTACCAGGGAAGAAAGAGGGGCTTAAGCTGCTTGGATTGAATGTGGAAAGATTTTACTGAGCATGCTCAGCTCAGCCTGGCCCTCTTTTTCGTGGGGGGAGCTGTCCCTAGGGTCAGAAGTTTCTTCTGTGGCTCTGGATCTCCTGAGCAGTTCACTTCCTGCCACAGGAAACCTGTCCTGCATCAGGGTTTCCAGGGATCTTCTGGGTGTATCAGGCAGGATACGCTAACCGGTGAAACAAACAACTTGCAAACATTCCATAGCTGAACAAAAATAAATGTTTGTTTCTCACTTATGTCACTGTTCAATGAGGATTGGTGGTAAAGAAACAGTCTCTATTCCATGCAGTAATGCTGAGACCTAGTGTTCTTCCTTCTGGTGGCTTTGCCCTCTTCTAAGCCCTGAGAGTCCTCTTCATTCAGCTTGCAAATGAGGGGAGGCTGTGAAAGCGTGAAACACACTTGGGAAATTTTTATGGACCATTAGGAGAGTGCACAGAATTTTTTTCCATATTCCATTGGCCAAAATTCAATCACATGAACAGAGTTAACCATAAGGGAGGCTGAGAAAGATATAGCATAGCTGTGCCCAGAAGAGGGGACAAAGACAGACATGGGTGAACAGTAGCTGTTAATGCCACAGTGGGGAAGATCAGTTCTAGAGTTCACTGTTAGCAGGCTTTCTTGCCTGTAGGCACAAGCTACATTTGTTAGTAATAAGGGTGTTGTTTTAGTCTCTTCTCTGTTCTCTTTATTTTATAATCTGTTCAAGATGCTCATGAGGAAAAAAGAAGTGATATTTGGACGTCTCAACTCCAACATTTTGTGCATGGCCTGGGAACATTGAGAAATATAACAAAGCAGTTGAATAAGAAATCGGGATATATTTTGGACATTAATTTTCTTTGAACTTTTAATTACAAGGTGAAGAGAATATGATTTTGGATTTTAACTCCTTTGGGGTTTAATATCTTTGTACGTTAATCATTGAACCATTTAATTTTAATTTCAGAAAATTCATGACGAGAAGGAGTTTATATTCTAATTTGGAACATCTTGTAATTGGTATTTTATTGCTGGAGTATCTTTTTTTGTCATTTTTTTTTTTCTTATTATACTTTAAGTTCTGGGATACATGTGCAGAATGCGCAGGTTTGTTACATAGGTATACACATGCCATGGTGGTTTGCTACACCCATCAACCCGTCATCTGCATTAGGTATTTCTCCTAATGCTATCCCTCCCCTAGCCTTCCAACTGCTGACAGGCCCCAGTGTGTGACATTCCCCTCCCTGTGTCCATGTATTCTCATTGTTCAGCTGACACTTATGAGTGAGGACATGCAGTGTTTGGTTTTCTGTTCCTGTGTTAGTTTGCTGAGAATGATGGTTTCCAGCTTCATCCATGTCCCTGCAAAGGACATGAATTCATCCTTTTTTATGGTTGCATAGTATTCCATGGCGCATATGTGCCACATTTTCTTTATCCAGTCTAACATTGATGGGAATTTGGGTTGGTTCCAACTCTTTGCTATTGTGAATAGTGCTGCAATAAACAAATGTGTGCATGTGTCTTTATAGTAGAATGATTTATAATCCTTTGGGTATATACCCAGTAATGGGATTGCTGGGTCAAATGGTATTACTGGTTCTAGATCCTTGAGGAATTGCCACATTGTCTTCCACAGTGGTTGAACTAATTTACACTCCCACCAAAGTGTAAAAGCATTCCTATTTTTCTACAGCCTCTCCAGCATCTGTTGTTTCCTGGCTTTTTAATGACTGCCATTCTAACTGGCGTGAGATGGTATCTCATTGTGGTTTTGATTTGCCTTTCTCTAATGAGCATTGATGATGACCTTTTTTCATATGTTTGTTGGCCACATAAATGTCTTCTTTTGAGAAGTGTCTGTTCATATCCTTCACCCACTTTTTGATGGGGGTGTTTTATTCTTATAAATTTGTTTTAAGTTCTTTGTAGATTCTGGATACTAGCCCTTTGTTAGATGGATAGATTGCAAAAATTTTCTCCCATTCTGTAGGTTGCCTGCTCACTCTGATGTTAGTTTCTTTTGCTGTGCAGATGCTCTCTAGTTTAATTAGATCCCATTTGTCAATTTTTGCTTCTGTTGCCATTGCTTTTGGTGTTTTAGTCATGAAGTCTTTGCCCATGCCTATGTCCTAATGGTATTGCCTAGGTTTTCTTCTAGGGGTTTTATGGTTTTAGGTCTTACATTGAAGTTTTTAATCCATCTTGAGTTAATTTTTGTATAAGGTGTAAGGAACAGGTCCACTTTCAGTTTTCTGCATATGGCTAGCCTCTTTCCCCAACATAATACATTAAATAGGGAATCCTTTTCCCATTGGTTGTTTTTGTCAGGTTTGTCAAAGATCAGATGGTTGTAGATGTGTGGCATTATTTCTGAGGCCTCTGTTCTGTTCCATAGGTTTATATATCTGTTTTGGTACACAGTACCATGCTGTTTTGGTTACTGTAGCCTTGTAGTATAGTTTGAAGTTAGGTAGCGTGATGCCTCCTTGCTGTAGTATCTTAATGTTGTCATTGAATTTTGCTGTAGAACATACGATGGTCTATATTTAGAGTGACCATATAATTTATCACTCAAACTAGATAGTTTTGAGAGAGAAAGGAGGCTATATTAATGATTTTGCTGGGATAACAGGCAAAAACCTGGACTGTCTTGGGTGCATTGGTGTTTATGGTCACCTCAGTTACATTGGGCAATTCGGAATAGCATACTTTGGAAAGAGAAATGGAATAAGGAATGGATTTGCAGTCTTTTAGAAATTTAATTAGTAAATTTTCTGACCCACATTAGAGCTCCCTGGGGATGAATTTTAACTTGTCCACTGATGTTCCCAAAAGTATCTACAGAGAAGCTGTATGAGTTAGGGTCCATCCAGGCAAGGAAAGAGAAACCACACTAGGTATTTCAGATAGACAGACTCAATGCAGGGAACTTATCCCATGGCTATTGGAGGACTGAAAGAGCAGGAAAGAGGAGTAACATAGAAATTCTAACTGCAGAAAGCTGCTAATATTCCTAAGACTGGAGGAACAAAAAGTAAAGGGTAGAATTGTCCTGAGAGTTCAGAAGAGGCCCCGGGGCTGATGCTGGGACTCTGGGGGTGAGCTCCATGCAACTGAGGACTAATAGTGCCTGGATGCTGCTAGTAACTGAGAAGATGGCAAGGCTGGGGCTTGGAGGAAGAACTGCCCGCTGCCATCCCTGACCTCCCCCCTGCAATTATGTTCTTGCTTGCTTCTAGTCTCCTGCCTATCTCCTTTTGGCAGACAGTAAGTCAATGATTGAGGTAGTCTGAGAAATTTGGTTTGCAAAGTACTTGCCCCACCATCAAGAGAAGGGAATAGAAAGGTGGCTTTGGAGCTGAGAAACAATAGGGAAATAAAGGGCACAGGTGCAATGGTTGGCACTGGGGGAGTGCCTGTTGAAGAGGGAGCAGAATGCTCTTGCTGGAACTTCTGATCTCTGAGGATCACCACAGGCTTAAACTGAGCATGGGCTTAGGAGTTAAGTGCAAATGAGTAAATAACAGACAGTTGGGGATATCGGGGTGGGTTCTTCTTTTCCATACCTGATGTCTTCTTTCACTGTGGAGATGTCACATTCCCAATTCCTATTTGCCCTTCAATCACTCTGATGAAAAGGAATGGCTGAACCATGCATCATGAATTTGCAGAGAATAAACCAAGCACGCTCAGCTCTGCCTTCCCCTTCTCTTGGGAGTAGGCTGCTTACAGGAAGCTGATGTTCTCCTCTGCCCCTCCATGTGTAAACATTACCTGTGCGTTCATTGAGTTAATATTTATTGGTATCTACTCAATTTTGGGTGTGGTTCTGTCCTTGGGAATACACCATTGAATAAAACAAAGATCTTTGTCTCATGGGAAATATCAACAATAAACAATAAACATAGCCAATAAGCACATCGTACAGTATGTTAAAAAGCAACACATACTACTACAAAAGAAAAATGCCGGATGGTCGGGCATCCGGATTGCTGGGCTGGCAGCTGCAGTATTAAATGATGTAGTCTGGGTGGGCCTCTCTTAGAAAGTACTATGTGGGCAAAGATCCGAGGAAAGCAAGGATGTTGGACAAGCAGATATCTGGGGAAAACATATTGTCAGAGGGGGAAGTGCTCAAGTTCATGGGGAGGTGGCTCAGAAGCTCATTCTGACAAACATGAGTGCTGTTTGTTGCTCAAACTCACAACCCTGGCAAATGCCATCGACTTTGAGGTGAATCTTGACTATTCTCTTCCCCAATTCAAGCAATCACCTGTCCCCAGTAGGAGCAGGGCATCAGGTTCTTGCCCCCAGCAGAGGCGGGTTTAATCACCAGGTGAACCTGCTGAGGTGTTTGTTGCCTGGAACGAAGCCTCAATCAGCACTGGCTATAGTTAGCACTTTCACCAGCTCTGCAAATGGATGCGAATGGTCCCTTAGCTTGCCCGCCTCACCTGCCTCAGCTTTGCGTCCAAGAGAACAGTGTTACAGCAATGGCTGTCTATTGGCAAAGAAAGGAGCACACTGCTCCTTTTGAAGAAGCAGTCTTCAGTCTCCAAAGCATGGTCTAGAACTAGGATGGGGGTGGGATGAGTGGGGAAGGTGGGGCCAAGTCTGAAAATCTTGGGGGTCTGTGAGGTCAAAACTATTTTTTTAACAGTACTAAGATGTTACTTGCCTTTTTCATTTTTGTTCTGTCATGTGTACAGTGGAATTTTCCAGAGGTTACATGGCATGTTATAATGCAACAGATTAAGTGCAGAGGCAGATTAAAACACTCCTTTTTTTTTTTTTGCTAACTACATATTTGTGAGGACTGATTTTCCTTATATATTTCCATCAAAACAGCATATTGCAACAGATTGAATGCAGAAGATAGGAAAATCTGTCTTCTATTAAGTCAAACTTAAAGAGATTTGCATAAAGTTAAAACAATGTCACTTTTTTCACTAAATTTTGTTGAAAATGTTATTTTCATATAATAGATATTTATGTTGATACAGTGAGTTTATTATTATTTGTAAATGATTTATAAACAAACATTTTTTCATTTAAAATTTTTAACATGAATGGATTATAAATATCCATGTAAATAAATATTAATGCATACAATACACATAAGCAATCATAAAGGACTTGTTTGGTCTTTTTGAGGCCAAAATATTTAAGAATGGCTGCTCTAGAGTGCTTTGATAAGGTATCACATCAGCATGTTGGTGTAGCCCTCAAAACACCTCCGCAGAGGTGTCCTTACTTGTTCCAAGACATCACATCAACACATGGCCATATTTCCCAACTTGGCTCTTGTTTGGGCATTTATATGCATGCATAACTACATTAGATTAAAGTCTATCTTTATGTGAAAAAAATGCATTTAATCTCTAGTGGAAAGAGGAAGAATTAGAGATGTCTTGAGTTTACCAGCAGATATCTAGACGGTTAGAAGTAATAAAGTTGGACTCTTAGGAGATAACATTCATGTTCCAGTTGGACCAGGGGAAACCACTTAGATGTAAGCAAAGGAGGCCTACACAGTTCCTGGCCGTGAGGTACTTGAGCTCTGACCCCCTGGGACGCTCTTAAGTACCAGTCCATTGAAGAGTTGCATGAGAGCCACCTGGATACATCACCTGGGTGAGTTGCTATAAATATAGATTTCCATGTTCTACCCAGAACCCAGTAAGTCAGAATCTCTGAGGTTGGGGGTTCAGAAATCTGGATAAAAAATAAATTCCTTGAGTGATTCATGATACAGCCAGGTTTGAGAACATTGGATCGGCCTACTTAAAGTCTGTCAGATAATTATGATGATGTTTGAGTTACACTGTTTGCCCCAAATAGCTCTTCCAGTTGCCTACCATGGGCTCAAAGTACCAAGCTTTGGTGATTAGTTCTTTGGGGTTAGGGCAGCAGTATCTCCAGTGTTCCCTATATAGAGGACGAATCCTCTCCTGAGGAATGCTGTGTTCAGCTGTGCTCTGGGGCTAACATCACCACATAGTGGGGTATCATACACTTGATATCTCCACCCTGGGGGGCAAGGAAGGGCAGAAAGAATGAGGACAAGCAGGAGGAGACTCTTTGGATGAATATTGAAGTGGGAAACCAGGAGCAAAAGCTTAAGGATTCCAGGTCCCCTCGCCAGGCAAGAAGAGAACAGAAGATGGATATTGATTTCTTCTGAAGTGACTCACAAGGCTCTGCAGAGGAGCCAAGTCGTTTCTGCAGACTTTGAAAAATATTGGCATCAATATTCCTGCTGTCACTGGATGCTAATGATAGATGATGGCTCTGAACACAGAGAAGGATCTTTCAGCCGTCTCTGCTGTTTTCTGTATGTAACTGAGACCCAGTTGATCACCTCCGTTTCTAGTCTGGCTCCCTTCTCTGCACTGCTTCCAAAATAAAGTGAACACCCTTGAATCTGCCACCTAGAGCAAAAAAGAGACTCTGACATCCCCTCTCTGTACATCTTTTCCCTCTCCCTGCAAATATATTTCAGTCTGGACTCTTATAAAAAGTGATTTCCTGCTTTGCTTTAGAGTTTTATCACTGATAGGGTTTGGCTCTGTGTCCCCACCCAAATCTCATCTTGTAGCTCCCATAATTCCCACGTGTTGTGGAAGGGACCCAGTGGGAGATGACTGAATCACGGGGACGGGTCTTTCCTGTGCTGTTCTCGTGATACTGAATGGGTCTCACGAGATCTGATGGTTTTAAAAATGGGAGTTTCTCTGCACAAGCTTGCTCTTTGCCTGCTGCCATCCACGTAAGATGTGACTTGCTCCTCCTTGCCTTCTGCCATGATTGTGAAGCCTCCCCAGCCATGTGGAACTGCAAGTCCAATAAACCTCTTTCTTTTGTAAATTGCCCAGTCTTCGGTATGTCTTTATCAGCAGTGTGAAAAACAGTCTAATACAATTACCTTTGCGTGCACTGCCAAATATCACTTAATTTTGGCTAGTTTTGAATTTCATATAAATGAGATCATATGGTATCTTTAATGACTCTGTCTTTGACCTTTATATTATGTTTTTAAAAGTTTTTTTATGTTGCTACAAGCATATGCAGTTTCATTTTTTTTAGTTGCTATAAAGTATTCCATTGTGTGAAATATACCATAATGTATTTATCTATTCTACTACTAATGGGCATTTGTTTTGCCTCCAATTTGAAGCTCTTATAATTAGTGCTATTATGAATATTTTTTCATATGTATTATGGTGCACATAATTCACAGTTCTGTAGGGTGTGTACTCAGTGTGGCATTTCAAGGTCACGGGAAAAACAAATCCTTAGTTTTACTAGTTTAAGGCATGTAATTTTCCATAATAGTTGTACTAATTATTCTCCAGTTCACACAAGATAAGCATTTCTGATGCTCTACATCCTCACCAACATTTGATATTGTCAAAGGTTTTAAGTTATGCCAATATGCATACTTATATATCATTGTGATTTAATTTACTTTTCCTCATTTTTTAATGAGATTAAACACCTTTTCATAGGTTTGTTATCCGTTTGGATAACCTCTTTTCTGAAGTTAATTCTTGCCCATTTTTCTATGTCTTCTATTGTCTTTTAAAATCTTTTTCTTACTGATTTGCAGTTTTTATATATTACGAATACTAGATCTTGGTCAGTTACATAGTTTGCAAATGTCATTTTCCATTCTATAGCTTGTCTTTTCACATTTTTAATATACTTTGTTGAACAGAAATTTCTAGTTTTAGGTAATTAAATGTATCAATATTTTCCTTCTTGAGTACAGTGGTTTTGTGTTTTGTTTAAGAGCTCTTTCCTTCCCCTGAAATCTTTAAGGATATTCCCTCATATTATTTTTTCGATGTTGTATTGTCTTATGAATTTAGGTCTATAATCCACCTGGAACCAATCTGACATACAATCCAGTAGGTTTTCATTTAAATTTTCTCCCATATAAATGTCCAGTTTTTTATATAATTGAAAAGAACACCCTTTCCTTACTGCTTTGCAATGTTACCTCTGAAACAAGTCGAGTTTACCTATATGTGGGCATCTTTCCCTGGACTCCTTTTCTATTCCATTTGCGAAGTTGTCTACTTTAGCGCCCATACCACAGCTTTCATTATTATTCTTTCATGATAAGTTTGATATGTGGTCAGATAAAATCTCCCATTTTTGAGTCGACAATGTCGCGGTTAATCTTGACCATATCACAAGAAGGAAGACTAAAGTCTATCAACAAACCTGGGCAGATTTTTGTCACAAACAAAAGTCTGCTCTGTGAGCCCAGCAGACTCTGTCCTGGACCATTGTTTTCTTCAAGCCCACCAAATTCCTAAAAATCATTTATTATTCCCCTAAAATCATCCACACTTCCCCATCTCTCTTTCCCCTAAGAAGAAGGCTCTACAAGCATCTGCACCCATTGAAGTATTGGTCAATCACTCTGATTTTCCCCGTGTGCATAGGAGTAATAAATTCATATGCTTTTTCTCTTATTTATCTGCCTTTTTATGACTTGATTTTTCAGTGAAGCCTCCAAGGGCAAAAAGGAAGCTTTCCCTTCATTGCTACAAAACTTTAAAAATTAAATTTTTTATTTATTGCTGTTATGTGGAAAAATATTGATTTTTATATCCTGCAACCTTATTAAACTTTCTGATTAATTCTAATAATTTATCTGTATATTATTTTGGATATTCAGCTATATATTTATATCTATAATGTCAGTTTTTATTATTCATTTGGAATCCATATGCTTTTTATCTTATTTTTTTTTCTTGTTTTACTGCATTAGCTAGGATCTCTTACAACATTGAATAGAAGTGATGATGCTGGCATTCTTCACTCATTCTTTATTTCAAAAGGAACATCTTCAAAGCTTCACCATTAAGTATAGGTTTCCTGTAGCTTTCTTGCAGATAAACTTGAAGGTTTAAGAAATTGTCTTCTATCCCAAGTTTGTGAAAATCTTTTAGCATAATTGGAGGTCAAAAAAATTTATCAAACATTTTTTCTGCATCTGTTAATATATTGTTTTATCCTATAATCTATTAATATAATGAGTTCAGTGATTTTCTAATAGTAAGCCAACATTGCATTCCTGGAATGAAACCAGTTTTGTCATGTATGTTAGCCTTGTTATGTTTTGCTGGATTTGATTGATAATTTTTGTTTTTGGAATTTTTACATGTATTTTTATGGCAAAATTGACTTGCAATTTTTTTCTTATAATGCCTTTGTAGATTTTGGTATTGAAGTTTCTTTAGCCTTATAAATAATCTGAAAAGTCACACTTTTTCTATTTTACTGAAGACTATAAAATTGGTGTTGCTTTGTCCTTAAATTTTGGTAGAGCTCACCAATGAAGACATTCTCTTTCTTTAGCAGTTATGCTACTATTCTGATTTTGTTTCTTCTTGGGTCAATTACATGTTTTCCCATTTATCTATATTTTCAATTTGTTTTGACATAAGCTGGATCATAATATCCTTTTATTATCTTTTGATTGACTCCAGGATCTATAGTGATATCCTTTAAAAAATACTGTTTATTTGTGCCTTCTCTCTTTTTCTTCCTTTGATCAGTCTCATCAGAGGTTTATTAATTTAATTTTTTTCAAGAACAAGATTTGATCTTTGTTGAGGCTTTTTATTATGTTTATTTCTTATTTCCTATTCTTATTATTTTATTTTATTCTTTATACTTCCCTTGAGTTTAATTTGGAAAATTTTTCTAACTTCATAAGATAGATAATTTATTGATTTTTAATCCTTCTCTTTTTTCTTTAAGTATTGTTTTACTTGTATGCCATACATTTAATACATAACATTTTCATTAGCATTCAGTACAATTGTTTTCTAATTTTCATATACTTTCTTCTTTGGCAATAAGTTATTTAGAAGTGTATTTCCTAATTTCCAAACCTATCAGAATTTCTAATTATCCTCTTACTCTTGAGTTCTAGCATAATTATAGCGTGATCAGAAAAACCAGACTCTATGAATTCAATCTTGTGAAAGTGTTGAAGCTTGTTTTATGGCCTGGCGTGTGGTCAACTTTGGTAACTGCTTCATATGTGTTTGAAAAAAATGTCTATTTGGGGGTGGTAAGGTAAAGTGCTCTACCTGTGTTATTCACGTTGTTCAAATTATTCAGATCATTCCTGATTTTTGTCTGCTTTAATTACTGGCATTAAGTGTGATAAAATTCCCCATTATGGTTGTGAATTTTTCTATTTGTTTTATAGTTCTGACAACTTTTAAAAGTATATATTTTGAGGCCATGTTTTTTTTTTTTTTTTTTTTTTGAGACGGAGTCTTGCTCTGTCACCCAGGCTGGAGTGCAGTGGCCGGATCTCAGCTCACTGCAAGCTCCGCCTCCCGGGTTTACGCCATTCTCCTGCCTCAGCCTCCCGAGTAGCTGGGACTACAGGCGCCCGCCACCGCGCCCGGCTAGTTTTTTGTATTTTTAGTAGAGACGGGGTTTCACCGTGTTAGCCAGGATGGTCTGGATCTCCTGACCTCGTGATCCGCCCGCCTCGGCCTCCCAAAGTGCTGGGATTACAGGCTTGAGCCACCGCGCCCGGCCGAGGCCATGTTTTTAAATGCATGGAAATTTAGAATTATTACTTCATCTTATTAAACTAAAATGTTTATCATTATGAAGTGTCCCTGTTTAATTCTACTAATACTTTTTGCCTTAAAGTGTATTTAGTCTTTATTAATATAGCCTAACTAGCTTTCTTTTAGCTATAGTTTCCATGGAACACCTGGATCCATTCTTCGATTTTCAAACTTTCTGTATCCTTATGTTTTAGGCATGTCTTTTGTAAACAACAGACAGTTATTTATTTTTTTAAAAAAATCAGTCTGATAGTCTTTGATTATTAACTGGGGCATTTAATCTCTTTGCACTTATAATTACTAATAAGTTTGGATAAAAAAATCCACCATCTTCCTATGTGTTTTCTGTTTATTCCAGCTGTTTTATGTCCCTGTTTCTCTCTTTTCTTGCTTTCTTTCCAACTGTTTGAGTGACTTGTCACTCAGCTTTTCTTCTCTTTTAGTCTGAAAGATATATATGTTTGCATTTCTATTATTTTAGTGATGACCTTGAAATTGTAACATGCATTCTTGGTGCATCAATGACTAATCTTAATCCACATTTTGCATACAAGACAATTAAGAAACTTGAAACTATTTAACTACATTTAGTCGCCTCTAGATTTCTATGCTATTGTTGTGTGTAAGAATTTTTTTTTTAGGCGAAGTTTCCCACTTGTTGCCCAAGCTGGAGTTCAATGGTGTGATCTCGGCTCACTGCAACCTTCTCCTCCCGGGTTTAAGTGATTCTCCTGCCTCAGCCTCCCAAGTAGCCCGCCACCATACCCGGCTAATTTTTGTATTTTTAGTAGAGACGGGGTTTCACCATGTTGGCCAGGCTGATCTCGAACTCCTGACCTCAGGCGATCCACCCTCCTCGGCCTCCCAAAGTGCTGGGATTACAGGCATGAGCCACCATGCCTGGCCGTGTAAAAATATTAATATTGAGTCACCTCCTTGGAACAGCTTTGGAGTCTCTGAGCAATCTGAAAACCATGAGACCAGATGATATAAGACTCCATCCACTTTAACATTCTGTAAGCCTGGAATTGCACTTTTAAAATGTTAACTGGACCAGCCCTATTGTAGAAATGTATTCTTAAAATGCAATTGCAGAGAAATGAGGCATGAGTTTTTCATGTTTCCAAAACCACAGAGATTGGCACCTAAACAGTTACAACGGTCTCCCTTCAATTAAATGCAATTGGAAAGCTTCAGGGAACACTAGTCGATCTGCATATAAGATGAGGTATGTTCAAATGATGATGAAAAAATTGGAGTTAGCAACAGGTCTGTAGCTCACCTAAGACAATTCTAGAAGAGTAGAATCACTTTATTTCCTGTTAAATGTATTTTTGTTTTCCTTTTTTCTCTCAGACTCAGGCTTGTGGCCTTTTCTGATTGACACAGCAAGTTGGTGTCTTTTCACTGTCTCCTTGATGAAGTACCTGCATCCAATATGAATTTAAAGAGGCTCTGTAAAGTAATTCAACAGCAGCAAATATGCTACTTAGGAATGAGTCAATCCAAGATATGTAAATCCAAGAAAAGTTTTAGACTGAAGCAGTGGTTTTATAAAATACACACGTCCAAAGACACTTTTTTTAGTGGAGGCAACTTGCTGAAGAAGAATTTGACAGGATCTTTTAACATTTATAAACAGACCAATTTGCAATTACTTAGAAAATAAGTAAGCTCCAAGAAGAACATACCTATGGCTATCCCATTTTTTGAAGACAAAAATGGAATTACAAAATTAAACAAAGGATGTATTTCATGTTTGAATTTGTAGAAAAAGTCTTAGAGCTGGATAATGAAAATAAATAAAATTACAAATAAAATAACTATGAGATCCTAAGAATTTTGCCACCATCTTTGGGAATAACTAATGCTGATAAACTAGAGGCTAATACTTTGGTGCCAGTTCCAACTCCTTGCACTGTACAAAGGGGGAAAAGTATCTTAATGCACAAGAAATTATGAGACAGCAAAAGTAAAAACCAATGTTTTATGCGGAAAGTTTCAATTCAAGTGAAATTCATATTTTAAATTACCAAATTATAAGTGGAAACATTTGTAATGTTTTCAAAATGGTCTTCACTGAACTATCTCTATCTAGCCTGGAGGCTAGAGATGGAACTTAACTATCCACTTAAATTTATATCTATGTATTTGTGCAAAGCTAAAACTTTAAATCTAATAAATTATTTGAATAATTTATTATCTGAATCAATTAAAACGAAGTCATTATTATTTGGAAAACTAAATCTTGACCATGATGAATATCTTAATTATTTTGATATATGAAATGTGCAATTTAATTTTTATGTGGGGTTCCATTTGGAATTTTCCTACATTTCATATTTAGTAAGTGGATTTATTATAAGAACAGTGATTTTTTTAAAGAATGAATTTAATAAGTGAAAGTTTTGAAATTTTGATTTACAGATCATTATTGCCATCTGCTGTTTCCATAGTTTAACTGCATTTTTCCCCCCCAATTGCTTTACTAAAAGACAAAGGAAAAACTGAGGCAAGTTTTAGATATCCATAACTGGATTAGAGATCTCTACGTAAGACAAATAATTTGCAGCCAGGTGCAGTGGCTCATGCCTGTAATCCCAATACTTTGAGAGGCAGACGCGGCAGGAGTGCTTGAGGCTAGGAGTTTTAGACCAGCCTGGGCAACATACTGATACCCCATCTCTGCAAAAATAAACAAATTAGCTGTGTGTGGTGGCCTGCACCTGTAGTCCAAGCTATTCAGGAGGCTGAGGCAGGAGGATCTCTTGAGCCCAGGAGTTCAAGGTTGCAGTGAACACCATTACACTTTAGCCTGTGTGACAGAGTAAGACCCTATCTTGAGAACAACAACAAAAAGCTAAATCATGAGGCATCTCTGTTTCAAAGATGATAAGATAATGCAAGAACATATTGCATCATACCTAATTATAATGTGCTATTTTGTCAGTTCATCATAGATTAAAGTATCAGGGTAACTGCTTTAAATTATTGTCATTAGTTAGTATACAGCTAAAATGTGACTCAACCATTCAAAATAATGAGGTCAAAATAAGTGACCACTGTTAGAGAGGTTGTAAAAAGGTGAAAACATCCATGATTCTATTTAACCGCACATAAAACTAAGTGTCAGGATTTCCCTCTTATACACAAATCTACTCCTCTCCTTAGTAGGAGTAGGTACGTAATTATTTAGGCAACTATCTCTCAGTTAACTAATGAACCTAAAACATGTATTACTGTTCAATAATTACTAACATATCACTTGGTGACAAAGAAACCAAATGAGCAAAATATTAATTGGAAGTATTGGCAAAAATAGCAATTACTTCTGCACCAACCTAAAAATACTCACTAGTGCACTATAGGATGGCCAGTCTAGAACATAATAAAGGAACATTTGTTTAAGCATGTGCTGTGTTTTTGATGCTTTACAAGCATTAATTCATTCGATCATACCTTCAGGAAGACAAATATAACCTTCTTCATTTTTCAGATGAGGAAATTAATCCTAGAGTGGCTAAATTACTAGCTCAAGGTCATAAATCGGTAATCTTCCTATATAAGTCCCCTGTGTAAAAGATTTAGAGCAGCATGTGGCACACAGTTAATTTTATGTGTTTGCTAAACATATGAATCATAAAATATATCCTGCTTCTTTTTTCCTTTAACACTATATCATGACTATTTTCCTATATCATTAAATATCTATGCAAAATGACTTTAGTGGCTGTAATGCTTCACTATATGAATGTTTCATAACTGAGTGTTTGACATTGAGGCCATTTCTATTTTTTCAACGATATAAATAATAGCACAATGAACACTCTTATAAAAAGATTAATTTTTTAAATGATAAAAATAACCAGATTTGTACTTTCAAGGGCTAGACCACGGGTAAGAGCATTTTGTATCCCACCAGGACACCAAGAGATGCAAAAGGCAATTGGAAACTCCAGAAAAAACAAACTGACCAAAAAGAAAAACAATCACTCCACTTTATTAGCTGTTAAAACTTGGGCAAATAACTACATCCCTGATGCTTGATTTTAAAATGTGCATATAGTTATTGCATGAATTAAGTGAGAAAACATTTTGAGCACCAAACACAATGCCAGGAATGTAGAAATGCTCCTTGAAAAAATCTCCCAAAACAAAATATGAACAGTAATAGCACTTACTGAATTTAAATGAGTGACAAGATAAATAGTACTGTCAGTTAAGTGTTCTAGACCTTCAGAAAAAGCATAATTAATATGGGCTGGAGAAATGGGCTGGGGCTTGGAAGGTGATAGCATTCAGATGGGCGGGGAGAAGAGGATGTAAAAGCCAAGGGGTGACTTTTCCATGTGAGTAAAGGAATTCAGCAGTTATGGTGTCTCAAGCTGTGGACCTCACCTGAAATGACTGGGATGGAAGATTTGTGCCCGAGAAAGTGGGAAATTAAAGTTGAAAATGTATATTGGGCAATTATTGAAGGCATTGGTGAGCAAGCCTAGGACTTGATTTGTGGGCTATGGGGAGCCATGAACATTTTTGTGCTGTGTTGCATCAGGAAAAATTAACCTGACCACGATGAGCCATGATTTAGACGGGTCAGTTAGGATATGGGAGTTCAATTCGATCCATCATCAAACAGATGGGAAGTGAAGCGGTGTGGGCTCCAGCATGGGGCCGTGACAGAGGACACGGAAAATGTCAGCGGTCCCAGTGCGTCTGTGCCAGCCGCTTAGGCCTCCGGTAGGGCTGAGCGGTGACTGGGAGCTAAGCGCTCCCCTCTCAGTTGGTCCTGGCTGGTGCTGAAAGTGCTTGAGCACACCGCTCCTAGGGCTGACGACTTCTCGGAACCTTACTGGAAAAGGATTTTGCTTTAAGATTCAGTAAACGCTGTCCCGTGCCAAGGAATTGGCGTCAACCTGAGGCTCTGGGGTCAGACCCACCGGACTCAGGCGGGCTGTGCCACGTGTTGCCCGCAGTCTTGACCCGTTCCCTCAGCGTTGATAACAGGCACGGACTGTCCGATACCCCCGCGATCGTAGGAGAGCAGAGACGTTCCTAATGCCTGGTACACCACGGGCGGGTCCATTAGCTTCCCTGACACACTTCCTACAGTCATTTCTTGCAGCTGAGATCTTCCCCTTTAATACTTCGTTAATTAACGTGTAACCTTTTGGTTAAAATGTCAAAGCAAAGACTAAACCCGAAGGAATGAAGCCACGGGAAGTTCTTCAGACTTAGTCGCCAGCAAGGTTATGGCCCGAAGCGGCACGCGGGGAAGCGACCGGCAGAGCTGTGCGCACACGGGGTGCTGCGGGCGCTGGGGAGAGTGTGGAGAGGCTGCGTGGAGCTGCACGCTTGGGGTGGGGGACGGGGGCTGCACTCCCAGCGAAGCGCGTGAAAGGAGAGCGGGGATGGGTTCTGCGCCGGGGGGCTGGCAGCGTGTGGGGAGCTGTACATGGAGCTGCGCGCAAGGTGGCGACTGCACGTGCGGGCTTGGGGACTGGGCGCACTGCGGGCTGCAGGCGCTAGGGGAGGGTGTGGTGAGCTGTGCGTGGGGCTGCTCTCACCGGAAGCTGCACGTTCGGGGAAGCGCGGAGGCGGGGTTGCTGCGAGCGGTGGGGAGCACGTGGGCGGACACGCAGGGACTGCCCGCGCGAATGGCTTCGACCGCACGCGCCTCACCCCACATTTCACAGTCGCCATGACGACCGGGAGGTCCGCAACGGCTGCGGGGACAAGTCCGTTGAGGCTGCCAGGCGAGTCAGGCCTTTCTGAACCTCGCCCGACTCGCCTGGCCTGTGCCTGAAATTGACCCAGCTCCACCAGGGATTATGAGAAAACAAGGAGTAAGCTCAAAGCCGCTACAATCTTCCCGCCCCAGCCAGCCTAAGCGGCGGCGCGGGGCCTCCCCCGCCCGGGAGCCGGAGGTGGAGGAGGAGGTGGGAAGGTCGGCGCTATGCGGCGGGAACCTGCCAAGGGGCACCAGGAGGTCCTCCCCGCGGAGGATCCGAAATCTGAAAGCGCGAAAAGGCTTGCAGTTGGAGGTGATGGCCAAGAGCCTTCTTCTCGGCCCCTTCCAGTTCCTCCGTAATTTCCTGGCGCAGCTCCGGGAAAAGGTGCACAAACTGCAGGCTCCTTGGTTCTCCAGCAGGACCACTCTCGGCATCGGTGAGGAGAAGACTGGAGAGCCCTAGAGGGAGCCGCATGGCGCTTTTCTTGAGTCTTGAAGGAGATCAGTTTAACAAGCAAGGGTTTGTGGGTGCCTAGTAGTAAATAATAGCAAGGTCCGAGTAGAAAGAAGTTGGTCAAAGATCTTGTCACTGAACCAGGGGAGAGAGATGGGGAGTATATTGGTTTGAAGGGCTGTCAGATCGCAGAGTGTTTTAAGGTCTAGGAGTTTTATTTATTTATTTATTTATTTATTTATTTATTTATTTATTTATTTATTTTTGAGACGGAGTCTCACTCTGTCGCCCAGGCTGGAGTGCAGTGGCCGGATCTCAGCTCATTGCAAGCTCCGCCTCCCGGGTTTATGCCATTCTCCTGCCTCAGCCTCCCGAGTAGCTGGGACTACAGGCGCCCGCCACCTCGCTCGGCTAGTTTTTTGTATTTTTTAGTAGAGACGGGGTTTCACCGTGTTAGCCAGGATGGTCTGGATCTCCTGACCTCGTGATCCGCCCGTCTTGGCCTCCCAAAGTGCTGGGATTACAGGCTTGAGCCACCGCGTCCGGCCAGGTCTAGGAGTTTTAAAGACTGAGGGGGAAGGATTAAGGAAAGAGGATGAGATTAAGATTCCAAGAGAGGAAATAATTAGTGGAGCAAGGCTTGGAATATTTGGGAGGGTAGAATTAAAGGCACAAATCTGAGAAGCTAACTGTGGAAAAGAGAGAGAATTCCTTTTCTGAGATGGCAGGGAGTAGAAAAGCGCGGATTACTATACGGAGAAATGTTAAAGTGGAGATAAAAGAAGTTGGGAGTGCTGGCGTTTCAGTGAAGTATGAGGCTGAGTCACCTTCAGAGGTGAGATTGATAGGATGCCCGGGTCCAGGGGACATGCTTCTGTCACAGCTTGGAAAGGGCATGCGATAAGCCCTTCAAGCATTTAGAATGCTGGCATCACTACACCGTATCCTTTTTTTTTCAGATGTGGTATGTGGGTTAAGGGAGGGAGTGAGAGACACAGAAAGATTTTGAGCATCTTTGGAAAGCTGGATGAATTTGGTAGTATATTTGACCTTTTCCTTATATATCATCTGAAGAGTTTTTGCCAGTGTATATAATTGTTAGGAGAATTAGAAATAGGATACAAATATAGTTGAATAGGATAGTCTCTGTGTATTTTAAAATCAATGAAGCCTAATAAACAGTTAATGAGCGTCTTTACAACCATTTAAAATTTTCAATCTTTTAAAAATTATAGCAACCCCACTTGCAGACAGTCCAAAAATACACCATAGGCCATACTTTGCCTATCCTGATATAAAACAAGTAAATCTGAGAAGTATTTAAGATAAGCCCAGGACAGTTAGTAATATAGGAAAAGATCTGGATAAACATGGTTGAGAATTTCAACATTGCAATTTTTTAATTTTTTAAAATTTAATTTCTTCAATAATTATTGAATGAATTTGCATTTATTTTGTTAGCCAAGTGGAGTAATTTTTGAATTTTTAAGAGGCTATTATTGGTGGTTATAAGATGACCTGCCAAGTATATTTGGGATCACCATAAGAAATACCATTATAAAATCTCAGAGGGGAGGTAGGACTTCTGGAATAGCCAAGGAAATGCACTCCTCCATGACGACAATGAAAATACTTGGAAAGTTTTCAAAATCATTTTCTTCAAAACTTTGGAAATTAAGCAAAGGTTTACAACAATCCGAAGGGCATTAATTCAAGAAAAGCTGCTGAACCTCTATAAGAACAGCAAAGTTTGTGGTGTTTTAACTTGTTCTATTCCCCACTCTTCTCTCTCCAGTTCCATGGTACCTTTGAAAACAAGCAATTCCCCAACCAAACAGGGGCACAGGCTGCGTTTGCAGCTCCTGTAAAAGCTCCATACCCAGAGCAGTGTCTCCCAGCTCCCTGGTGAAGTCTTACGTATACATGGGGCGCTGGCACAGGTGACTCCAGATTAGTCTCCTAGGCCATCTAGTAGCTCCTAGGTCTGGGCGCTTGCAAAGAGCTTGCAGTTCATCAAGGGTTGAGTTGCACAATGAGGCTTTTAGATGTGCTGCTGAGGAAGTGATTGCCTATATTTAATCGTCTTTTGATGAATGCTAGGGAAACTGATCTAGAGTGGCTCCTCCTGGTTAGAACTAGTGAAGCATACTGTATATATTTACTTCTTTTAAAAATTTCATATAAAGGAATAGAAAATAAAACTGATAAAACAAAACAAAAAAGGTCACAATCTTCCATAATTCCATCACTCTTACCAATTACCTGAAGTAAAAAAACCCTCTCAAGTCTTTCCCTTTGCTTGTCAAGCCCCTCTGCAGAGAGGTAAGCTCTGTTCAGAATTTACTTTGTGTCTTGGATTTTTTCCTATGCTCATAGAGACAGGATTAGCTGGCCATCTTGCTTTGTGTGCTATCTTTCTAGACATGTAAAATAATACATTTGAAATACTTGTTTTAAAGGTATTTTATAATAAAGCAGCTTTTAATAACTTTCCTTTTTTTCTTTTTTCTAGCTGTCTTTGTGGCAATTTTACATTGGTAAGATTTAGTTTCAGTTTGAAATTTTTAAAAACATTTGAATTAAAAATTGTCGACACTGTTTGCATACATTAAACAATAACTTCTGGCTATATTTGTAGAACATCTTTATGTGCGCCAATTTATACATATATTTTGCTTTTTTACAAACCTAATATGTGAAACAGCATTTACAAAATAGATGCATTAGGGGAATAGTAACTTATGAATTAAAATATTTTTGCTTTACCAAATAATTCACCACGTTTCTTTAAATATCTAGCTTTTCTAGTGTATTTTGCATGTGTAGTTCATTTAAAACCCTCCTTTGTTTTATGGTAATTATATGTTGCTAGTGAAATCACTTTTTTTTTTTTTTTGAGACAGAGTCTTGCTCTGTCTCCCAGACTGGCATGCAGTGGCGCGATCTTGACTCACTGCAACCTCTGCCTCCCAGGCTCAAGTGATTCTCGTGCCTCAGCCTTTCAAATAGCTGGGATTACGGGTGTGCACCACCACACCCAGCCAATTTGTTGTATTTTTAGTGGAGACGAGGTTTCACCATGTTGGCCAGGCTGGTGTCAAACTCCTGGCCTCAAATGATCCACCTGCCTCGGCCTCCCAAAGTATTGGGATTACAGGCATGAGCCAGCCCACCCAGCCAGTGAAATAACTTTGGTGATAAAGTTTAGAAAACACCTGCCAATTGGAAATCAGGTAAAAAAGAAGATAAAGGTTCGGCAGTGGTTAAATGGCTTTGAGTTAAATGGCTTAACAGAGTTAAATGGCTTTGAGTCTTTCAGTATGCAAGCCTGTGTACATTATTTTACAAAAGTGTTTATAAAAATTTGTAAAATAATACTTCCCTCTGGAATATTTTATTTTTACCTGGGCTTAGCGATTTCTACCCTTGGGAGGTATGAGATTTGCCCCTGTGTTCTGTTGACACAGTGCTGCTCTAGATATTTAGTCTGCAGGGAGATTTTGATGTTAGAACTGAGGCTGCAATGGTAGGGAATATTTCTGCAGTTTTTGGTACCCTGGCATATGTCCTACATGTAAAGAAGGGTTAGTGGAAAACAGGGTTAATATATGGCACTTTGCTTTATTTTCAACTTCACTGGAAACTCATGACTACATAAGTTAGCTGTAGCATGATTATTGACTGCAGCTAATTTTGTTTATCACATATGCTCCTTTCTTCACTGCCTACAGCTGTTGATTCACTGCTAAAATGTCTTCAAGCACACACCTGCATTCTTAGGCACTTGAAAGTTGATCCCTTATGTGATATTATACTTATTGTAAGTCTGCTTTGATTTAAAGTAATTTTATTCAAAATTATATTCTGAACCCTTTTCAACACTTATGGAGGTATTTCCCAAGGCTGGTATATTAGAATCACTTGAAACTTAAAAAACAAACAATAACCTGCCTCTGTTCTTATTTAGAGGCCTGGGATGGAAGGAAGGGTGAAAAACACCACAAGAATTTTAGTTATACAATTAAGTTTTTTTTTTTTTTTTTCCTTGAGACAGAGTCTCACTCTGTCGCCCAGGCTGGAGTGCAGTGGCATGATCTCTGCTCACTGCAACCTCTGCCCCCTGGGTTCAAGCAATTCTCCTGCCTCAGCCTCCCTAGCAGCCGGATTATAGACATACACTACCATGGCTGGCTAATTTTTGTATTTTTGGTAGAGACAGGGTTTCACCATGTTGGCCAGGCTGGTGTCGAACTCCTCACCTCAAGTGATCTGCCCGCCTCGGGCTCTGAAAGTGCTGGGATTACAGGCATGAGCCGACACATCTGGCCACAATTAAGTTTAAAAACCACTGAGTTAAGGAATTTCAGGTGTGTGCCATACTGGATTATAAATGCCTAAAAACATGCAAATTATAAAAATAATATTGTAACAATTTATTGTTTTCTTTTGTGTGGCTTTCTTATCACTTATTTTAATGTTGGTTTTGAAACTTGTTCTATTGTAATATGATACTTCATTTTTTTCTAGGTTACATTTAGTAACACTTTTTGAAAATGATCGTCATTTCTCTCACCTCTCATCTTTGGAACGGGAGATGAGTTTTCGCACTGAAATGGTTAGGTTTCTTTTTCTAACGAATTAATTTGTGGTTTAAGAATAGCGAGACTATGAGGTAGAAATGTATTAGGCATTGAAACGAACTTTTGGTGAACTGCACTGTTTCATAAGCTATAACCCAGGTTTATTATTTAAATAGTAAAGTGTTTGAGATTATTTTTCTGTTACTTATTTCATTATCTCTCACTCTTTCCTACTGCAGACTTCTTTTTAAGATAATAAAGATGAATTATAATAGGTGAGGAAGGAGGACAAAGGAAGCACTGAGGAAGTGATAAAGGGGAATGAAATGAGATGCTATCAGAAATTGCTTTCTCTTTGGCTACAGTTGGGAGATCCCATGTTTCACCTGGGTCTTTTAATGGTGATGATGATTATTTGGCTCTCTTTTGGTTTCAAGATAATCTCTTTTAAGAGATAACTTTTGATATAATTTTTAAATAATTTTCTTTTTTTCGATACTTAATATTTAAAATGGAGTTTTCTGCCATAGACATCTCACGTAATTATTGTGAGGAGTAAGTGGGATAGCGAATGCCAAAATTGCACAATTTTACATTTAGAAGACACCACAATCGTCCATCTTCCAGATCTGCTTGCAGCTGGTCCGGGGCCTAGTGAAGCATTGAAACTGGCTCTCCTCACTCTGGCCATTGCTTTTTGTTTAAATTATGGTAAAATTTAGATTTAAATTTGTAATAAAAAATTTCAATATTTATAATTTCAGCGTACATCTCAGTGACATTAAGTACATTCATGTTGTCTTGCAGCTATTACCACTGTCCACATCCAGAACTTTTTGCTATCCCAAACAGAAACTCTACCCACTAAACACTAATCACACCCAACTCTATTTTCTGTCTCTATGAATTTGCCTATGCTAGGCCCCTCAGTCACTGCTTTTTAATTTTCATCCCTATATTGCCCCTATAAAGTTTCAAAGCATTGGATACATTAACATATGTATGACATTTGAACATTTCTAAAGACAGAATATAAAATATTATTAAATAAAGAGTGTAACTGTGGCAGTCTGGACTTTGGTGACAGATCGCTAGATTCTAATAGCAGTTCTGTGCTTTACTCTATGATGGCTAGTCAGGTAACCTCTCAGATTCTCAGTAATCTGATCTGCTCAATAGAAACAATGCCAACCTTAGAAGGGTTTAGGGAAAATGAAGGGGGATAATGAATGGCAACACATAGCAGAATACTTAACACAAAACAATAGCTGTTATTAGTAACTTATTTATATATTTAATATTTCCGTAAATACAGACTTTTGCATATTAGATATCCT
Organism: Macaca nemestrina; assembly: GCF_043159975.1. Classification (NCBI taxonomy): domain Eukaryota; kingdom Metazoa; phylum Chordata; class Mammalia; order Primates; family Cercopithecidae; genus Macaca; species Macaca nemestrina. The sequence goes on along the minus strand of NC_092128.1, from coordinate 103,335,917 downwards.
TTAATTATTGTATTGCTTTGTTATCCTCCTAAGCAAAAAGGAAAATTCTTTATGAACTCATATTTTGCCAATCAACTACGAGGTAATGGCCTTTCAGACATCAGCTAAAACAGACCTTTAATTTAGCAGTTACTCATATTGGATGAGGCAGATTATAGCATATAGCATTTTTTAGGGAGAGTGCATTTTAAACAATGTGACCCTTTTTTGCTTTTAGATTTTAGGAGCGAAAGCAAGAAATTGAAGGGGAAATAAGACACAACATGCTATTGTTAATCCATGAATTTTAACTCAACAGCACTTTTACTATCCTAATGAATCCTTTATTTTATATGCTGAAGTGTAAGACACTAAAATAATCTGCTTTTTAGTATATAGCATTTGTGAGCAACAATAGTCAATCGACATTGAGCTTTCACTTTGCACAGAGGATTTGATGGAGCTATGAAGTAAGCCAGAAGCATTGGATTCCTTGCTCATGATGCTTATGGTCATTATATTTCCTAAGAGCATGGGAAAAAAAGAAGTAATTTTCTATATGCAAAGTTGTACAGAGGCATGAAGGCATCCCTGTTTATGATAGAATTAATCAGATGTCAACCTTCAAGCATCTCAAATGTGGGGGATAAAACCAGATTTGGGAAAATTAAACATATACTGTCTACACCTTTTAAGACATTATTAGAGAAACTCTTTAAATCGTTTGACCATCCCTCCAACTCTTTAGTTTGAAAGCCTATAGAAAATTTGAAAGAATAGTACAGTGATCACCTGAAAATACGTGCTTTTTAAAGTCCAAGAATGCAAAACAGCGAGGAGTAATTAGGAAATCTTCTTATTGACCTTTTTTTTCCAGAAAAAAAATGTTCTAAAGAAGTGTTAAAAATAAATATTTTAAAGTTTTAATTACATTGACAATATGTGCCTTTTTTTTTTTTTAATAAAGGGACTTTATTATTCCTACTTCAAGACCATTATTGAAGCACCTTCATTTTTGGAAGGACTGTGGATGATTATGAATGACAGGCTTACTGAATATCCTCTTGTAATTAATACAGTAAAACGCTTCCATCTTTATCCAGAGGTGAGTCATCATTTGAGACAAATATTATTTGTAGAGTGATCCTCTTTATCAGATAAAAGTAGTCAGCACAATCTTGTTAAGAAAGGGAGGGGAGCTTTCAGGTGCATTAAATGTAACAGTTGAGCAGAATGCCGTAAGTTCCTTCGTAAAATTTAAAGACCCCAGAAACTGTTCTTGCATGAACTCAAAGAATGAACCTTAGTGTGTAAATAATGGCCAGGGTAATAGACAAACCAAATGGAAAAGACAGTCATGGGAGCCAAATTCTAAATAGGGATGGGCTTTTGGCTTTGGACACCTCATAGGTGGGCACGATGACCACATGAAGGGACAGTGAGAGTGATGAGCTTGAATAGTGATCTTGGGGTTATGTTAGTAAAGTAAGATTTCTTTAGTCACACAGCCAGAAATCTATTACTATCTTCCAACACTTAGCCTAAAAGAGTATAGTTGTTATAGTAGTCTGTAAATGCTAGAAATTTGAAAAACGGAGACAAAATTAGTGAACTCAGTTTGTGAACTCAAGATAAATGCTAAATTTGACACCATGGTAAATACTACTGTTGAGTTTAAAGTTGTCTCAGAATCCAGCATATTAATTAAAAGTTACTGCTTTCTAATCCTTTATTAATATTTTTATAGCTTTTAAAAATTACTATTCTTTAGATTTTGAAATGCTTAAAACTACAGAGACTTAGAAAATAATATTCAAATATGTGCGATCAACCATCTAAAATAAATAAATGCTGATCTTTGTCATTTTTGCATCAGCTATTTTAAAATAATTAAAATATTATAAATACCTTTGTTCTGCTTCTAGTCCAACTTATACCTTTATTAAAATTTGGTGTGTGTAACCATCCAATCTCTGTTTTCAGAGATTGTTTTATTATGTGCTTTAAGTCCACATAAATGATCTCACACTGAATGTGTCACTGTAGGATTTTTTCTTCAAAATTATATTTTTGAACTTTCTGTATATATATATTTCTTTAATTTTAACCATTTTATGAATTCCAAAGTTTATGTATTTCCCCATCTTAATATATTATTTCCAATTTTTCAATTACAAGCAATGTAATCTCAAATGTGCACTTCTGTGTGATTTTCTTCTGTATATGTGCAGTATTTTGTCTAGGATATACCTAGAAGTGGACTTGCTGTTATAGAGTGTGTGCTTTTTCAGCTTTACCAGATATTGCTAAATTGCTGTCTGAAGCAAATGTAGCAGTTCACACTGCTGTCTAGAATTTTCTTATATCATTATTAGATTTTGAATTGTCCGACCCTGTGATTTTTACTCTTATGATGGCTGTGATATGCTTTTTTGTTTTAATTTGTGCTTCCCTTACTATTTATGGGGATAAATATATTTCCATGTTTAATAAGCATTTGGATTTGTTCTTCTATCAATGACATATATAAATCTTTGTCACCAAATCAGCTTTTTTGAGGTATGACTTACATGTAATAAAATGTGCAATTTTGAGTGTACCATTCTCTGAGTTTTGACAAATGTATGAAGCTATATATCCATCACCACAATTGAATTACAAAACATTTTTAGAATGCCAAAAAATGCTTCATTGTGGTAACTGTCTTTTCCCCCCGTTGAATTAACTGTCTTGGTATGTTTGTTGAAAATTGATTGACCACATTATGTGTGAATCTGTTTCTGGACTCTATTATTCTCTTGATTTATAATTATGCCAATACCACACTGTCTTGATTACTGTCTTGATTGAAATAAATCTTGAAAGTAGATAGTTCTCTAACTTTGTTTTTCCTTTTTAAAATTGCATTTCTATCTAAATGTTAGGGTCAGCTTATTAATTTCTCAAAAAAAAAAACCTGCTGGGATTTTGGTTGGTATTATGTTGGATTTGTACATGTATTTGGGAAGAATTGACAACAATATTGAATTTTCTAATCCACGATCATGGTGTAGATCTCCATTTTGTTGATTATTTTTAATTTGTCTCAGCAATATTTTGTATTTTTTCAATGAACAGTCTTTCCCTGTACTCTTTTATTATAAATTGTATTATTTAAAAATTTTTATTATTCCAGTTTTTGTTGCTTTTGTATAGAAATATAGTTGATTTTGAATATTAACTTTGTACCTGCATCTTGATGAAGTCAGCGGTTCTAGTAGCTTTGTTATAGAATCCTTTGGATTTTTCTATGCACATGATGATATAGTCTAATTAAAAGCAGTTTTATTTTCAGTAGGTATACCCTAAGTGTTTTTAAAACAGCTTTATTGAGGTATAATTGACATATGATAGCTGGTCATATAGATGAAGTGTAAAGTTTAATTAGTTTTGGCCCACCTGTAAAACCATCACCAGTCAAGGCAATGAGCATATCCCTCATCCCAAAGTTTCCCTGTGCTCCTTGGTAATCCCTCCTTCCTTCATCTCTCTTTGGCCACATCCCATCTCTAGGAAACCACTAATATTCTTTTTGTCATTATGGTTTAGTTTGCATTTTCTAGAATTTTATAGAAATAGAAATAGAGTTGTTCTGTGCCTAGGTCTTAATTTATGCGATTGATTGAGTGATGACACAGATAGATCAGTGCCACCAAAAGAAGAATTTATGATTAATACTTCCATGGAGAAGAGGACAAGTCACATCACACAGAGCCACAGGAGAGATACAGTTTGGTCAGGCAGAAGCAGTATTGAGGGTAAAGCCTAGGCGTCACTTTTATTGGGGTGTCTATGGGAAAGGCAAAACCGGGCAGAATTTAAAAAAGAAAATAAACAAATTGAAAGACAGTTGACAAACTGGGAGAAGATATTTGTTTGGATTCTTTTTGTTTGTTTTGAGACAGTCTCACTTCATCGCCCAGGTTGAAGTGCAGTGGCGTGATTTTGGCTCCCTGCAGCCTCCGCCTCCCAGGTTCAAGCGATTCTCCAGCCTCAGCCTCCGAATAGCTGGGATTACAGATGTGCACCACCATGCCGGGCTAATTTTTGTATTTTTAGTAGAAACGGGGTTTCACCATGTTGGCCAGGCTGGTCTCAAACTCCTGGCCTCAAAGCCAGGCTGGTGGTCCTCCCGCCTCGGCCTCCCAAAGTGTTAGGATTACAGTCGTGAGCCACCATGCCCGGCCAGGAGAAAATATTTGTAATATACTTTGGAGATGAAGGGTTAATACACCTAATATATAAAGAACTCTTAATTCTTTATATATTTAGCTTCTGGAGGCTTCAGGTGTCAGTTTGGTGATGAAGAAAGTGGGAATGATGACACTCTCATTCCTACAACAAGGAAAATAGCTGGACAAACTGCAAGATAACACCTTTTCTTGAATCCTTCAGAAAACTGAGGTCAGAGGACAACCAACGCAGAATTTCAAGAAGGACAGGTGCCTGCAGAAGGCAATAGGAACTGAGCATTCTGGAATAGGGACTGCTTGACTGAGATAGATGCTTTTGAATGCCATATAAGCTGGTACAAAGATTAAACCAGAAATTTTTAATGAACAGCATACAGGCTTATTGTGAGCTGGCATGAAATGTGAAGGTGAGCAGGCTCTCTCAGGGAAGATTGGGGAAGTATTTAGAGAAAGCTTTCCTATGATGCTGGTTAGGGGACAGGAAAAGCAATCATTGCTCAGACTCTGCTTACACCCATGTTGTGAAATCTTTCCTAAGGAAAAGAAAGCCATTATCTGCAGGGAGAACGGTATCAAACCCATTGTCTGAGGACACTGGTGGGTATTCAGTGAAGCTGGTGAAAGAGAACAGGCAGGAAACAAACAAAAAAACCCCTAAATGTTAAAAAACAGTCATATTCCTTGAAGAAGGAACACTTATGAAGGGTACAGCCCCAAGTCCCAAATTCACAGTACCTGCCTAAGACTGAGGCTTAATTGGAACATCAGAAAACCTGTCACTCTTCCCCCATTACATTAACAAGCCTTTGGTAAAAATCACAGTGGAATGTGACCAAGTGAGTTTTGCAAGGCATTTTCTTTCTAGGGAGCAGCACAAAGGAAAACCCAAAACCAAGTTCAAAACAAGGTACCATTAGAGGAATTTGAAATCGCTAGTGTCCATAGCAGCAACAAACTCCAGCTTTGGTAACTATAGCAATTACAAACTTCAAATCCAGCCCACCCTAACTAGATTAACACAAATCCCTACAATAAAGACGTAACAGTAAGAAAGATGTTCTTATTTTCAAGCATAAAAATACTGACCTCTGTGCCTACTGTCTTATACAATATGTCTAACTTTCAGCAAAAATTTTGAGGCATACCTAAAGGTAAGAAAAAGCACAGTCTGAAGAGATAGAGCAGCCAGACCCAAAGAAGATACAGATACTGGAACAACTGGACAGGAGATTTAAGTAACTATGATTAATATTTTAAATACCCAAATGGAAAAGACAGATGATATGCAAGATCAGATAGATAATTTTAGCAGAGAGTTGGACACTGTAAGAATCAAAGGGAAATGCTAGAAATAAAAAAAAGAAGTAAAAAACGCCTTAGATGGGCTCATCAGCAGACACAGCACAGCAGAAGAAATAGGTCAGTAGGAATGCAAAGAGAAAAAACGTAGAGGAAGGAAACGATAGAGCATCTAAGAGCTGTGACACCATATCAAATATTCTAATATATGCATAATTAGAATCCCAGTGGGAGAGGAAAGGATGAGGAAGAATAAATATTTGAAAAAGAGAACTTTTCAAAATTAGTGACAGATACCAAACCACAGATCCAAGAAACTCAGAGAACATCAAAAAGGATAAATACCAAACAAATGCATGAATGAATAGATAAACAAACCAAACATGCGTATACAAACCTAGGGGTAAATGTAAACACATTAAAGAGTATGAGACAGAGAGTATCTCACAAAGCCTAAAATACTTATCTCATTTGGCTCTTTATAGGAAAAGCTTGCTGACCTCTTATCTAAGAGAATGAATAGGGATATAATGTGAGTTTCTTGTGCAGCACCAAGGGCTTCATTTGAGGTTGATGGTCTTGAACTGAGAACAAAACCAGCCAACAGAATTGTGTTTCTCCAGCTATACTTAGATTCCCAAGTATGAACACAGAGAAAATGGAGAGTTGGATTTAATCATGTTGGGTCAGCCCCTTGGATGTAGAAAGCCAAAAAGAACATTGCTTGTGGCCTTCCAGCAATGTCAGCAGCAGCAACAACAAAAGCGTCTTCAAATTTACAAAAGCAGTCCGTGAAGCAGTCAGGGAGCTGAGGAGACAGGGCAATCAAATAACCCAAAATAAATTAAAAAGAAAAAGCACATGCAAGGAGAACAGAAACAAGCATTTAATTACACGGGTCATGCCACTAGACACAATGGTAAGAATTCAGCTCAAATTGTTCACCAGTCAGTTGGTAAATGCCTAGTATGGGTTAGCAAGGGAATTTGCAATTGCTTACAGACATTTTTACACAGATCTTATAAGGTGCTGACAAAAGATTAGCAAGAGTGCTCAGAAATCTTCCTCCATCGTGAAGCCTGGGAGAACAGGAGCCACTTAGAGAAAGGCATGAAACCCACCCACCTGCCTCTTCCCTCTCTCTGCTATGAGTCTTAAACTCTCTTATCTTAAACTGCTGGGGGAACGGTAACAAACACTGTCCTTTTCACATTACTGGTACAAAAATAGGCCACAGATCCTGATATGGTCCCTGAGCCTTACTTTTACTAACCCCTTGATGCTTGTTTCATATCTTCTCTCTCCAGTTATCCCAAACCTCCTCTCCCCCTTTCATTCTCAGCGAATGACCTTGTTTTCTACTGTTTTCCTGTGCCCATTATGTATTTCCTAGCTGTATCCTAGGTGCCTACTTCCTGGAATATGGAGTTGATTCAGTATCATATTTGTTGAATGAATGAAACTATGCAAATTTCCTTGTGCTGCATACTCAGGAGTCAATGGATACAACCTAAGCACAACCAAAATTAGGTTTATCTGTATCCTCACCTGCATTTGGTATTGTCACTATTTTTTATTTTACTCATTCTTACACATATGTAGTGATATATCATTATGGTTTTAATTTGCATTTCCCTATTGGCTAATGATGATGTACATCTTTTTGTGCTTATTTGCCATCTGTATGCGAAACATGTCTTTATGTATTTTGCTCCATTTCTATTTGAATTGTTTGTTTTATGAATTTTGGGTCTTAGGACGTTCTTTGCATATTATAGATGCTAATTATTTTTCATATATATGGCTTGCAAATATATTTTCCCAGTCTGTAGCTTGTCTTTTCATTCTCTTAAACAGGGTCTTTTGTCAATTTTGGGGGAATTTCTGTCTAGTTCTTCTATCAACTAAGAGAACTAGGTGAAAATACTAATTCTAGTTTTTTGACAGAGGGATTCTGAAGTCTCCTAGTAAAATTATGTATTTGTACATTTCTCCTTTGACGTCTATCTCTTTTTCTTCACACATTTTGTAGCTCTATGTTTGGTGCATATGCATTTAGGATTGCAGGGTCTTCTTGCTGGATTTTTAAAAAAATAATTTAATGGTGACTTTTTCTTCCTTCTCTGATAATTTTGTTTGCTCTGAAGTGTGCTTTTTTCTGATAATGGCATTGTCACTTCTGCTTTCTTTTCATTACTGTGTGTATGATAAATTCATCATTTTCCATCCTTTCACTTTCAGCCTGACTTTATTATTACATTTGTAATGAGTTTCTTGTAGACAGTTGGGTAATTTTTTTTTTTTTTTTTTTTTTTTTTTTTTAGACGGAGTCTCGCTCTGTCGCCCAGGCTGGAGTACAGTGGCCGGATCTCAGCTCACTGCAAGCTCCGCCTCCTGGGTTCACGCCATTCTCCTGCCTCAGCCTCCCGAGTAGCTGGGACTACAGGTGCCCGCCACCTCGCCTGGCTAGTTTTTTGTATTTTTTTTTAGTAGAGAGGGGGTTTCACCGTGTTAGCCAGGATGGTCTCGATCTCCTGACCTTGTGATCCGCCCGTCTCGGCCTCCCAAAGTGCTGGGATTACAGGCTTGAGCCACCGTGCCCGGCCAGGTGGTATTTTTAAATCCAGTCTGTCAATGTATGTCTTAATTGTATATTTACCAGTTGGCCACTTATATTTAATATGGTTATTAATATGCTAGTGTTTAAGTCTGCGATTTTATTTTGTGCTTTCTATTCTTTGTTTTCAATTTCTGTTTTTTTTTTCAACCTTCTTGTGGCAGAACATTTTATTTGAACATTATTTAGAGTTATATTTTGATTTATCTATTTTTTAAATATATCACTTTACAAAGCTTTTTTAGTGGTTCTAGCAATTATATTAACACAATTTATTACAGTCTGTTGCTGCTGTTATTTTACTGTATGTTTTAATCATCAAACTTATTTTAAACTCAAGTTTTACACATATTTTATAAACTCAGGAAGAAAGTGAAAGCCTGTTTTATTTTATCCATGTTTTTTATTTCTTCCTCTTTGATGTTCCAAGATTCCTCCTTTTATCATTTCATTTCAGTTTAGGGAATTTTCTTTAGCTACACTTTTAGAATATATGTCTGTTCTAAAAGTTCTGCTGGCTGCATTTTTTGTTTTTTTTTTTTGTTTTTTGTTTTTAGTTTTTCTTAACTCAGAGAATGCAGTTTCTTTTCATTACTGAAGGATATTTTTGCTGGACATAGGATTCTGAGTTGATAGTTCCTTTCTTTCAGCATTCGGCAAGTGTTGTGCCATTTTGTTCTGGCCCTCCATAGTTTCTGATGAGAAATCCATTGTTAGTTGAATTCTTTTTCTCCTTTAGGTAAGGTTTTGTTTCTCTCTTGTTGTTTTCATTTTTTAAAATTTAGTCTTCAAAAGTGTATCAAAGTAGGATGTTCAAAGTTCAAGTGTTTTCTAAAGTATGTTGTGTTTTAGTATGGATTTGTTTAGATTTTTTCTGTTTGAGATTTGCTCAGCTCCTTGAATATTTAGGTTTGTATCTTTTGCCATATATGTGAAGTCCAGTCATTATTTCTTTTTCTTTCTTTTTTATTTATTGATGTATTTATTTATTTTGAGACAGGATCTCACTCTGTCGCCCAGGCTGGAGTGCAATGTTGCAATCTCAGCTCACTGCAACCTCTGACTCCTGGAGTCAAGGGATCTGCCTACCTCAGCCTTCTGAGATGGGCAACCACCATACCTGGCTAATTTCTTTGAATTTTCTGTAGACATGGGGTTTCACTATGTTGCTCAGGATGGTCTGAAACTCCTGGGCTCAAGCAATCATCCTGCCCTGGCCAACCAAACTGCTGGGATTACAGGCGTGAGCCACCGTGACCAGCCTCAGTAATTTCCTTGAATTCTTTTTCAGCCCTGCCTCTTTCCCGTCTCCTTCCAAGACTCCAATGATATGAATGCAGGATCCTTCGTTAAAGTTCCACAGGTCCCTAGGGCTGTTTTGTTTTTGTTTGTTTGTTTTTTTTATTCTGTTAGCATCTGTTTTTTCTCTTTTGCTGAGATTGAGTAATTTCTATTGTTCTTTCTTCTAGTTTACTGGTTATTTTCTTCTATCTCTGCCATTCTCCTCTTGTACCATCCATTAAGGTTTTTTATTTTGATTATTTTATTTCTGAGTTCTGAAACTTTTGACTTTTCTTTATGTCTTCTATTTTTCTGCTGACACTTTTTCTTCTTCCAACTTCTGTTTTAGGTTCATGGGGTACGTGTGTGTGTGTTTGCTACATAGGTGAATTGCATGCAGTGGGGGTTTGGTGTATGGAGTATTTTGTCACCCAGGTAACAAGCGTAGTACTCAATAGGCAGTTTTTCAGTCTTCACCCTCCTCCCACCCTTCACCCTCAAGTAGGCTCCAGTGTCTGTTGTTCCCTTCTTTGTGTCCGTGTGTACTCAGTGTTTAGCTCCACTTATAAGTGAGAACATGCAGTATTTAGTTTTCTGTTCCTGCATTAATTCAGTCAGCATACTGGCCTCTAGTTCCTTCCATGTTGCTGCAAAGGACATTATCTTGTTCTTTATAATGGCTGCGTAATATTCGTGGGATATACGTACCACATTTTCTTTATCCATTCCACTATTGATGGCATTTAGGTTGATTCCATGTCTTTGCTATTGTGACTAGTGCTGCAGTGAACATACATGTGCATGTGTCTTTATGGTAGGCTAATTTATATTCCTTTGGGTATATACCCAGGAATGGGATTGCTGGGTTGAATGGTAGTTCAGTTGTAAGTTCTTTGAGAAATTTCCAAACTGCTTTCCACAGTATTTGAGCTAGTTTACATTCTCACAAGCAGTGTATAAGCATCCTCTTTTCTCCACAACTTCACCAGCATCTGTTATTTTTTGACTTTTTAATAATAGCCATTCCAGCTGGGTTAGTGTGGTTTTTATTTGCATTTCTCTAATGATCAGTGATGTTGAACACTTTTTCATATGATTGATGGCCACATAAATATCTAATTTTGAGAAATTTGTGTTCATGTCCTTCACCCACTTTTTTTTTCATGTTTTAAAACAGTGACATTGTTTTATTACTATCCACAGGTGGGGCCTGCATGATGTGGTGGGTGTGCTGGGCTCAGGGGACGTGTGAGCTGTGAGGAGGAGATGATGACAGAAAGGCTGGAAAGAAAGGGGGTGGGTTTGAAGGCCAGGCCCAAGGGGTCCTCAGGTCCACTTCTGGGAAGGGATAGCCTTAAGGAAGGAGTCATGGCAAGCCACAGCTAGACCACCAATCAGATTAAGAAATTCTGGGACGTCTAACTGCCCATCACTGTTGACATCCAGTTTCTTCATGCGGTCAAGGACACTGGGGTCCTTGTGGTTCTTTGTGAAGGCAGCCAGCTCTGTATTCAGGAAGCTGAATAACTCTGTATTCATGAAGCTTAGGAACTCCATCTTGGAGAGACTGCAGTTGTAACCATCCTTTCCAGCATACTTCTGGAAAACAGCAATCAGGGACTTGATGCACCACTCAGTCTCTGTAGGACTGGAGATTTTTGCCATGTTGGAGCTGAGCGAGGCACGGGAGGCTGTGACTGGGAGTGGCACGGAGTACTCATTTTTTAATAGGGTTGTTTTTTACTTTCGATTTGTTCCTTATGGATTCTGGATATTAGACCTTTGTCAGATGAATAGTTTGCAAATATTTTCTCCCTTTCTGTAGGTTGTCTGTTTACTCTCTCGGTAGTTTCTTTTGCCATACAGAAGCTCTTTAATTAGGTTGCATTTGTCAATCTTTGTTTTGTTGCAATCACTTTTGGCATCTTCGTCATGAAATTTTTGCCAGGGTTTATGTCCAGAAAGGTATTTTCTATGTTTTCTTCTAGAGTTTTCATTGTTTTAGGTTTTGCATTTCAGTCTTTAGTTCATCTTGAATTGGTTGTTGTGTATGGGGAAAAGAAAGGATGAAGTTTCAGTCTTCTGCATATGGCTAGCATCATTATCCCAGCATCATTTGTTGAATAAGAAGTCCTTTTTCCTATTGACTTGTTTTGTCAGGTTTGTTGAAAATCAGATGGTTCTAGGTGTGTGACTGTATTTCTGGGCTCTCTATTCTTTTCCGTTGGTCTATGTGTCTGTTTTTGTGCTAGCACCATGCTGTTTTGGTTATTGTAGCCTTGAAATGTAGTTTGAAGTTGGGTAGTATGATGCCTCTGACTTTGTCCTTTTTGCTTAGGATTGCTTTGGCTATTTGAACTATTTTTTGGTTTCATATGTGTTTTATTTTATTTATTTATGTAACCTTATTTATGCTGGAGGAGTATCCATATATGTTTTAGAATAGTTTTTCTAATTATGTGAAAAATGTCATTGGTAGTTTGATAGGAATAGCATTGAATCTGTAAATTGCTTTGGTAGTATGGTCCTTTTAATATTGAGTCTTCCTATCCATGAGCATGGAATGTTTTTCCATTTGTTTTTATTGTCTCTGATTTCTTTCAGCAGTGTTTTGTAAGTCTCATTGGGAGAGATTTTTCTCCTTTCTAGTTAGCTGTATTCCTAGGTATTCTTTTATAAGTTTTTTATTACTTTTTTGTGGCTATTGTGAATGAGATTGCATTATTGATTTGGCTCCCAGCTTGGACATTGTTGGTGCATAGAAATACTACTGACTTTGGTACCTTGATTTTACATCCGGAAAGTTTGCTGAAGTTTTAAAAAGACATATCTAGGAGCTTTTAGTCAGAGACTATGTGGCTTTCTAGGTATAAAATTATATTGTTTACAAAAAAGATAGTGTGAATTCCTGTCTTCCTATATGGATTTATTTTCTTTCTTTCTCTTGATTGATCTGGCTGGGACCTCCAGTACTATGTTGAATAGGAATGGGGAGAGTGAATATCCTTTTGTTGTTCCAGTTCTCAAGGCAAATGCTTCTAGCTTTTGCCTGTTCAGTATGGTGTTGGCTATGAGTTTGTCATAGATGGCTCTTCTAATTTTGAGGTATGTTCCTTCATTGCCTACTTTGTTGAAGGTTTTTAAAATGAAAAGATGTTGAATTTTATCAAAAGTCTTTTCTGCATCTGTTTAGATAATCATGTGGGTTTTTTTTTTTTTTTTTTTTTTTAGTTCTTTTATGTGATCAATCATATTTATTGGTTTGCCTATGTTGAACCAACCTTGCATCCTAGGAATAAAGCCTACTTGATCATGGTGGATTAGCTTTTTGATATGCTGATGGATTCAGTATGCTAGTGTTTTGTTGAGGATTTTGCATCTATGTTCATCAGAGATGTTGGCCTGAAGTTTTCTTTTTTACACTGTGACTCTGCCACATTTTGGCATCAGAATGATGCTGGCCTTATAGAATGAGTAAGGGAGGAATCCCTTCTCAATTTTTTGGAATAGTTTCAGTATGATTGGTATCTGCTCTCCTTATATGTCTGGTAGAATTTGGCTGTAAAGTCATCTGTTCCAGGACTTTTTCTGGCTGGTAGGCTTTTTATTGGTGATTCAGTCTTGGAGCTTGTTATTGGTCTATTCTGGGTTTTCATTTCTTTTTGGTTCAATCTTTGGAGATTATATATTTCTAGGAATTTAGCCATTTCTTCTAGGTTTTCCTGTTTGTGTCCATAGAGTTGTTCATAATAGTGTCTTGGAGTTTTTTGCTTTTCTACGGGGTCAGTGGTAATATCTCCTTTGTCATTTCTGATTGTGTTTATTTGGGTCTTCTCTCTCTTTCTCTTTATTAGTCTAGCTAGTGGTCTATTAAACTTACTTGTTCTTTCAAAGAATCAACTCATGGTTTTGTTGATCGTTTGTATGGTGTTTTGTGTCTCAATTTCATTCAATTCATCTCTGATTTGGTTATTTCTTATCTTCTGCTAGATTTTGGGTTGGTTTGCTGTTATTTTTCTGGTTCCTCTAGGTGTGATGTTAGGTTGTTAATTTGAGATCTTTCTAACTTTTTGAAGTCGGCGTTTAGCTCTGTAAACTTTCCTCTTAACACTGCTTTAGCTGTGTTCCAGTGATCCTGGTATGTTGTATCTTTATTTTCATTAGTTTCAAAGAATTTCTTGATTTCCACCTTAATTACTTTGTTGACTCAAAAAGTCATTCAGGAACAGGTTGTTTAATTTCCATGTAATTGTGTGGTTTTGAGAGATGTTCTTAGTATTGATTTCTGGTTTTTTGCGAGATTTTCTATTTCTTTGGTAAGCTTTTCAATTTTTCCATTTGTTTTAAGCATGCTCATTAGAGTATATTTATTATTGTTGCTTTAAAATCCTTGATAATGCTAATATTTCTTTCATCTCAGTATTGGAATCTATTTATTTTCTCATTCAGTTTGAGACCTTTCTGGTTCTTGATGAGTGATTTTCACTTGAAACCTAGACATTTTGAGTATTATGAGACTGGGTTTTATTTAATCCTGCTATTTTAACTGGATACCTCTGGCATAACTCAAGCAAAGGAAGGGGAAAGGGGGGAAGGCACCATCTTGTTGCTTTCAGGATCACCTGAGGTCAGGAGTTTGAGACCAGCCTGGCCAACATGGTGAAACCCTGTCTCTACTAAAGATACAAACATTAGCCAGGCATGGTGGCGGGCACTTGTAATCCCAGCTACTTGGGAGGCTGAGGCAGGAGAATCGGCTTGAACCCAGGAGGAAGAGGTTGCAGTGAGCTGAGATCGCACCACTGCACTCCAGCCTGAGTGAAAAGAGCAAGACTCCATCTTAAAAAAAAAAAAAAAAATGCCCAGGGAAGGTAGAAGTCTAGCTTTCCCATTTGACCTTTGTTTATATGGTAGGGGTGGAACCACTTTTTTTTTTTTTTTCCCTGTGGCAATTAGTTGGAGCAGAGAGATTATCATCTAAAGGTTTTCTGTATTTCTAGGCCGCCCCTTTTCTGGTCTTTGGACTTTTTTGGTACTTTTTGTATATTTGTCTCAGTCTGTTTTGTGCTGTTTGAACAAAGTATCTGAGACTAGGTAATTTATGAAGAATAGAAATTTATATCTCACAATTCTGGAGTCTAAGAATTCTGGAGTCAAAGGAAGTCCAAGATCAAGGTGCCAGCAGTTTTGGTGTCTGGTGAAGGCTGCTCTCCGCTTCCAAGATGGTGCCTTGATGTTGCATCTTCTGAAGGAGAGGAACCCTGTGTCCTCACATGGCAGACCTGTAAGAGGTGTCCATTACCTCTTACAGGTCCCATCTCTTAATACTATCACATTGGCCATTAAGTTTCAACACCTGAATTTTGGATGGGACACATTCAAACCATAGCAGTGCCCATTGGCGTTTCTGGATTGCCAGCCTCTTTAACTCCAAATCTGAGAAAATGAGGCACAGAGAGAGCCCATGGAACTCATAACCATGTTGTTCTTTGGGTCTCAAGTCTGTCTTCTCTCTACTTTTCAGAGTCTTATTATGTTTGATTTGTATATAACTCAAAGGGTTTTCAGTTGTACTTCAAGGGAGTAATCAGGAAAAGTACATCCACTCCATCTTCCCAATGGCAAACATTTGTATTACTTAAATATTTATATATTGTATTTTCATTTTCATTCAGTTCAAATTATTTTCTAACTTGTCATGTGATTTCTTCTTTGATCCATCAGCAGTTTAAAATTGTGTTATTATGGACACAGGGAGGGGAACAACACTCACTGGGGCTTGCAGGGGAAGGGCAGGGCAGGGGAAAGCATCAGGGAAAAGAGCAAATGCATGCTGGGCTTAATACTTAGATGATGGGTCAACAGGCGCAGCAAACCACCATGGCACACATTTACCTATGTAACAAACCTGCACATCCTGCACATGTACCCTGGAACTTAAAAATAATAATAATTTTTAAAAACCTTCTAGAAACACATACACACAAATAACAAAATAAAATAAAATTGTGTTGCTTAATTTCCAGGTACTTGGAAAATTTCTCAGATTTTGATTTCTGTAATTTTAAATGTAATTTGCAATAGTAACAATTGGATAATATAGATCTGCCTAAGATTAAAGCCACAAATTTCTGCACCGACTTTCTCTGCATCCCTGCTTACTCTTTGGAGGCACTCTTCTGTTTTTATTTACTCTAGTGGCTATCTTCATAACTCTAATGTAAATGCAAAAACCCGAATGCAAAAACCTATTTCCTGTATCTTCAATTTCAGTTAATGTTGACTTTCTCTGTATATATAAAATGAGGGTTTAACTTATTACACTAGCCCCATTTCTCTCAGTGTTTGATAATTGGTATTTTTAATTTTTTGGTTATACCTGAATATTTTAATTACATGGTAAAGTTCTCTATTTCTTGTTTCATTAATTTCTAACAGTATGGTCCCAGTGACAACATTTTTTAAAATTATTCGACATGTTTATTTAATAATTAGTAAGCACAGTTTTCAATTTCTTCTCAACATTATGAAAAATGTCAAAAGTAATTATAATGTAGTTCAGTTGTTTTTAAAACTTGAGAGCATTATGAAGAACAGGACTTGTTCCCAGTCTTTTCACATCACAGAGATAAAAAATTGAGAGGATCTAGATTTACTCCAACACTACGTAGTACTGCAATGTTGAATTTTATGTTCATACTTACTGTGTTCACAGGAGATAAATTTCTCATTTACAAATAAAAATGTAAGTTTAGAACAGAATGTTTTAAAAAGGTAAAAGCATTCACTGCATACTATGTGCCAGCACTATACTTAGGACACATATGACTGTATATGTGAGCTCTTATCTCACTTCTCTTGTAGAATAGTTATTATTAAACTCATTTGAGAGATGAAGTGGTTGACAGCTGTTGAAGGATTTCTTGAGACCATAGAAACTATAACTTCTGGAGTCAGAATTTCAGTTCAGTTCTGACATCAAAGCTATGTTTTTCCTACTATATCAGGCTGCATAATAAACCTATACTTATGAGACGTGGAAAGATGTTTATGATGTTTAGTGATGTATATTACATTAACATTGATAATATGATCTCATTAGGTAGTATTGAGTAACTCTAATTTCATGTTTTAAATGCCTAGGGGGAGGACTGGAAAGATAATCACCAACATTTTTTTTTTTTTTTGAGATGGGGTTTCGGTCTTGTCACCCAGGCTGGAGTGCAGTGGTATGATCTTGGCTCACTGCAGTCTCTGCCTTCCGATTTCAAGTGATTCTCCTGCCTCAGCCTCCTGAGTAGCTGGCAGCACAGGCGCCTGCCACCATGCCCAGCTAATTTTTGTATTTTTAGTAGAGATGGAGTTTCACTATGTTGGCCAGGCTGGTCTCGAACTCCTGACCTCGTGATCCACCCACCTTGGCCTCCCAAAGTGCTGGGATTACAGGTGTGAGCCACTGCGCCTGGCCAATCACCAAAATATTAAAAATGATTAGCTCTAAGAGGTGCTTGCTTTCTCTTTTCAAATCTTTATTTGTTGACTTTTCCCCACAGTGATCTCACATTAGTTTTCTAGAATGTATAATGTTATTTTTTAAAAACCTCTGAGACATGAACATTCTGTTGGAAATTTTTTTCTTGTGTTTGTTTTCCTTTGTCTTTGAACTTTTAAAAATAGCTTGCAGATTGGAAACAACTGGTCAATTAAATCTTCTGCTTGGTTAAAATTGTAATGGGCATATTCTGTTCCAGTTTTTATAATATCTTTTATATATTTTCTGAAAAAATAAATTCAAGGATCTAAATGAAATGAATTATGAAACATTTCTATAAATCTTTGTATTTTTCTATTAATCACCATGTTTTAATTATATATTTTTATATTGACTTACAGTTACTATTATTATATTACAGAATTGGTTACCACATATGTAATATTTTTCTATATAGAAGCATAATGTATAATTTTGAAGTGACTGATTCCCAAGTGAAATGATCTAAATAAACTTGTCAGAGTTTATAATGTTTAAGGCAACCATCACAAAATGGTATTTTGGAAAGATTATTATGAAGAGAATGTATTTTCCTTCATTATCTCTTTGTTTTTATCTTTTTTAAGGTAGTCATAGCCTCCTGGTATCGCACATTCATGGGAATAATGAATTTATTTGGACTAGAAACTAAGACCTGCTGGAATGTCACCAGAATAGAACCTCTTAATGAAGTTCAAAGCTGTGAAGGCATGTTTCTTCCAAAAATGCTGTCATTTGTAAACATTCATCAACATTTAATAATAATATGATTCACTTTTAAGAATTATTGTAAAATACTGTTGTTGATTTAAAAAAATTAGAACTGACTCACCTCAATGAGTATTTTACATTTTAAAGTAGTTTTCTGAGAAGGCTGTGTGCTTACAAATTTGAGTACAAATTTTGGAATTTGAGTATTAACATATCCCATTGTCAGGCAATCTTGACTGTAAGTTAGTCTTCTGTTTCAGAATGTGAAGATACAGAAAGATGGTTTTTGGGGTAGCTTCAATATATAAATTTTGAGGATAGACTAAATAGTCAAATATCTATTTGTAATAGCTAATGTATAAATTTATTCATACATATTTAAAAATCAGATATGCAATAATAGATTGATTTAGATTTTTTTTTATATATGCTCATAGTCCATGAGTAGTATTAATAAAACTCTTCCTATTTATCTTCTACATTGGTTTCTTTGTCAAAGAACTGCTTTTGGAATCATCTAACAGCTTTCCAGGATACATAGTGGTCACTTCCATTTAAGATGTTTGCATTTCAGCACTTTTACAATTCAAGTACGGTGCTGTCCCTTGAGACTCTTGTTCAGAGCCACATATATCTCTTTTCATAACACTAACACTGTTGTTTTTTCTTTATTTCTTCAAATTCTTAAGAACATGACTTACTATATTTTATGAATAAATTTTTAGACTTGTAACTACATTCAACTCTTGGGTTATAAACTAAATCTATTTTCCTTACATTTTTTACTGATTCCCTCAGTAAAAATAGAATTGATGAGGATATTTGAGGGGCAGTTATACTTTTTTGTGTACGATGTAAAGGATTGGAGAAAATGTCTCATAAAATGAGAGACTTAGCAATGATTCAGTCAGCTAGAAGGTGTGACCCTGTCTGAGTGGTGAAAATGATCACCTAAGTATGGTGTTAGTTACATTCCCGATAAGTGATAGGTTCGTGTTTGGCACTTGGCACACCGAGATGAACCAGCTAGGCGTGGAGCCTTACCCTCATCGAGTTTATGCTGTAAGGGGGCTGTTAGCAGTTACAACTGTGATGGATATTATAAATAAGAAAATAAGGTTCCCGACATTAGGAGTAAGAGAGGGTAAGTATTTTAAGAATAGGGAATAGCATATTCAAATATCCTGAAGCAAGAGAGAACTGAGAGAAGGCTAGAATTCCTGGAAACAATGGAGAAGAAAATGATGTGAAATGGTGCTGGGAATATAAGGAGGATCAGATCATGAAAGGCGTGCACTGGCGAAGGATTCTATACTTTATCCATTGAAGAATTTTAACAGATTTTCATTTTAAAACATTATTTAGTCAATGGTATGGAAAGAATATTAGAAAAGGGACAAAAGTAGGTTCAGGGAGACCAGGCAGGAGACTTCCTCTATTCTCAGCAAGTGACTGCAGGAAAGATAATGTGGAAATGCCTGGGTGTGAGAGAGATTTTGGAAGTAGAATGGACGAGACTTGGTAATTGTTTGGTAAGAGAGGGGAAGGTGAGTGAAGAATCGTGTGAAACACAGTTGGGTTTCTAGCTTAAGTAACTGAGCTCCTTTGAATGGTAAGAAGCATTTGAACAGCAGCAGGTTTGTATTGTTATGTTTCATTGTGTATGCATTAATTTGAGGTACTTAAGACACCTCAGAGTGGGGACATGAAGTGGCTATCTGGGTATGAGAATAAGGAGAAAGTTCTGGATTAAATGTAGAGTTGGAGTCATCTGTATATAGATCATTGGAGCCATGGATGTGGAAGAATTTCTTTATGGAGAATGTGCAGATGGAGAAATAGAGGGGGCATATGACAGAGCCTAGGGTGGTCCAATATTAAAGAGTGGTACATAAAACAAGAGAAGTTACTAGAACTCACTGAAAGGAGTGATCAGAGAGGCAGGGGGAATCAGAAGGCCAGCCTTCAGACCTTGGCTCCAGCCAGTTAAAGTGAAATAACCTTTGACAAGTTGAATATCCTATGTTCTGTTTTCTCAATCATAAGAAAAGTATTTTTATACCAGCTAATATCATAAACTTGTTCTGAGAAAAATGTGGGATGATTGTAAAGTACATATTGCCACACACATGCACAATCTTCTATATGGAATATACTAAGATTCTAGCTATACATAATAATGGATCAAATGACTGGATCGTTTCGTATAGACTAAAGCTGTATCCTGAAGTCAAAACCATATCTTAACTCTTTCTACAGCCTAGCAAAAGATAAAGATAATGCAATGGTTTTTCTTTCGTATTCATTAAGTGGTTCTACAGACAGTTCCAGACACTGAACACTAGCAGCATCAGCTAAATAAATATGAATCCCCAACAAATCATTACAGTATAATAGTAATTCATTAGAGGAAAGTACAAATGCAATTATAAAAAGTATAAAGTGTAAGTGTAACTATATAATACCTCATTAAGGGTGAGCATACATATGTGTATGTGTATATATATACACACACATATATATATACACACACACGCATATATATGTGTCTGCATACACACACACACACACACACACAAACTCTTATAAGGGTAAAGAATTAAAACACAGCAGCAATCTGGAAAGCAAATGCTTTCAGCAAATTCATGAGCTCTTGATTGCAAAGCACTGAGATAATTATGCTCAATTGCTTTAGAATCATATATTCATTAAACACTGATTATCTGTATCTTTTCAAAGGATTGGGAGATCCTGCTTGCTTTTATGTTGGTGTAATCTTTATTTTAAATGGACTAATGATGGGATTGTTCTTCATGTATGGAGCATACCTGAGGTAAGACTACTACTGAATTAAGAGACCTTCCAGTGGGCTTATACAGACTGGCTGATATTTGTTGATTAAATGAAAAGGAAAATTAACGAGATTAGATTCATATCAGGAAAGTTTGTGGATTTGTTTGATTTTTTTCAGAAGCTTAACCAATATCATGTAACCAGAAACTGGAGATGTCACTAAAACTCTATCTCAAAGGCATCCCTTTTATCCTGTAAGGATTTTTTTTAACTAATTAAGATTTCCTAACAAAGGCTTTAATGGAATATCTCCTAGTTCATGTGTAAAATTAATAAATTATTGGAGGAGATCTTTGGTTAGCAGTAATAGCAGCTTATTTCTTTTTTTAATTTTATTTATTTATTTTTATTATACTTTAAGTTCTAGGGTACATGTGCACAACGTGCAGGTTTGTTACATATGTATACATGTGCCATGTTGGTGTGCTGCACCCATCAACTCATCAGCACCCATCAACTCGTCATTTACATCAGTTATAACTCCCAATGCCATCCCTCCCCCCTCCCCCCTCCCCATAATAGGCCCCGGTGTGTGATGTTCCCTTTCCCATGTCCAAGTGATCTCATTGTTCAATTCCCACCTATGAGTGAGAACATGCAGTGTTTGGTTTTCTGTTTGCTGAGAATGATGGCTTCCAGCTGCATCCATGTCCCTACAAAGGACACGAACTCATCCTTTTTTATGGCTGCCTAGTATTCCATGGTGTATATGTGCCACATTTTCTTAGTCCAGTCTGTCACTGATGGACATTTGTTTGATCCCAAGTCTTTGCTATTGTGAATAGTGCCGCAATAAACATACGTGTGCGTGTGTCTTTATAGCAGCATGATTTATAATCCTTTGGGTATATACCCAGTAATGCAATGGCTGGGTCATATGGTATTTCTAATTCTAGATCCTTGAGGAATTGCCATACTGTTTTCCGTAATGGTTGAACTAGTTTACAATCCCACCAACAGTGTAAAAGTGTTCCTATTTCTCCACATCCTCTCCAGCACCTGTTGTTTCCTGACTTTTTAATGATTGCCATTCTAACTGGTGTGAGATGGTATCTCATTGTGGTTTTGATTTGCATTTCTCTGATGGCCAGTGATGATGAGCATTTTTTCATGTGTCTGTTGGCTGTATGAATGTCTTCTTTTGAGAAATGTCTGTTCATATCCTTTGCTCACTTTTTGATGGGGTTGTTTGTTTTTTTCTTGTAAATTTGTTTGAGTTCTTTGTAGGTTCTGGATATTAGCCCTTTGTCAGATGAGTAGATTGCAAAAATTTTCTCCCATTCTGTAGGTTGCCTGTTCATTCTGATGGTAGTTTCTTTTGCTGTGCAGAAGCTCTTTAGTTTAATTAGATCCCATTTGTCAATTTTGGCTTTTGTTGCCGTTGCTTTCGATGTTTTAGACATGAAGTCCTTACCCATGCCTATGTCCTGAATGGTATTACCTAGGTATTCTTCTAGGGTTTTTATGGTATTAGGTCTAACATTTAAGTTTCTAATCCATCTTGAATTAATTTTTGTATAAGGAGTAAGGAAAGGATCCAGTTTCAGCTTTCTGCTTATGGCTAGCCAATTTTCCCAGCACCATTTATTAAATAGGGAATCCTTTCCCCATTTCTTGTTTTTCTCAGGTTTGTCAAAGATCAGATGACTGTAGATGTGTGGTATTATTTCTGAGGGCTCTATTCTGTTCCATTGGTCTATATCTCTGTTTTGGTACCAGTACTATGCTGTTTTGGTTACTGTAGCCTTGTAGTATAGTTTGAAGTCAGGTAGCATGATGCCTCCAGCTTTGTTCTTTTGACTTAGGATTGTGTTGGCAATGCGGGCTCTTTTTTGGTTCCATATAAACTTTAAAGCAGTTTTTTCCAATTCTGTGAAGAAAGTCATTGGTAGCTTGATGGGGATGGCATTGAATCTATAAATTACCTTGGGCAGTATGGCCATTTTCACGATATTGATTCTTCCTCTCCATAAGCATAGTATGTTCTTCCATTTGTTTGTGTCCTCTTTTATTTCACTGAGCAGTGGTTTGTAGTTCTCCTTGAAGAGGTCCTTTACATCCCTTGTAAGTTGGATTCCTAGTATTTTATTCTCTTTGAAGCAATTGTGAATGGAAGTTCATTCATGATTTGGCTCTCTGTCTGTTACTGGTGTATAAGAATGCTTGTGATTTTTGCACATTAATTTTGTATCCTGAGACTTTACTGAAGTTGCTTATCAGCTTAAGGAGATTTTGGGCTGAGATGATGGGGTTTTCTAAATATACAATCATGTCATCTGCAAAGAGGGACAATTTGACTTCTTCTTTTCCTAACTGAAAACCCCTTATTTCTTTCCCTTGCCTGATTGCCCTAGCCAGAACTTCCAACACTATGTTGAATAGGAGTGGTGAGAGAGGGCATCCCTGTCTTGTGGCAGTTTTCAAAGGGAATGCTTCCAGTTTTTGCCCATTCAGTATGATATTGGCTGTGGGTTTGTCATAAATAGTTCTTACTATTTTGAGATACGTTCCATCAATACCGAATTTATCGAGAGTTTTTAGCATGAAGGGCTGTTGAATTTTGTCAAAGGCCTTTTCTGCACTATTGAGATAATCATGTGGTTTTTGTCTTTGGTTCTGTTTATATGCTGGATTACGTTTATTGATTTGCGTATGTTGAACCCGCCTTGCATCCCAGGGATGAAGCCCACTTGATCATGGTGGATAAGCTTTTTGATGTGCTGCTGGATTCGGTTTGCCAGTATTTTATTGAGGATTTTTGCATTGATGTTCATCAGGGATATTGGTCTAAAATTCTCTTTTTTCGTTGTATCTCTGCCAGGTTTTGGTATCAGGATGATGTTGGCCTCGTAAAATGAGTTAGGGAGGATTCCCTCTTTTTCTATTGATTGGAATAGTTTCAGAAGGAATGGTACCAGCTCCTCTTTGTACCTCTGGTAGAATTCGGCTGTGAATCCATCTGGTCCTGGACTTTTTTTTGGTTGGTAGGCTATTAATTATTGCCTCAATTTCAGAGCCTGCTATTGGTCTATTCCAGGATTCAGCTTCTTCTGGTTTAGTCTTGGGAGAGTGTAAGTGTCCAGGAAATTATCCATTTCTTCTAGGTTTTCTAGTTTATTTACATAGAGGTGTTTATAGTATTCTCTGATGGTAGTTTGTATTTCTGTGGGGTCGGTGGTGATATTCCCTTTATCATTTTTTATTGCGTCTATTGATTCTTCTCTCTTTTCTTCTTTATTAGTCTTGCTAGCAGTCTATCAATTTTGTTGATCTTTTCAAACAACCAGCTCCTGGATTCACTGATTTTTTGGAGGGTTTTTTGTGTCTATCTCCTTCAGTTCTGCTCTGATCTTAGTTATTTCTTGCCTTCTGCTAGCTTTCGAATGTGTTTGCTCTTGCTTCTCTAGTTCTTTTAATTGTGATGTTAGGGTGTCAATTTTAGATCTTTCCAGCCTTCTCTTGTCGGCATTTAGTGCTATAAATTTCCCTCTACACACAATAGCAGCTTATTTCTAATTGTATTCTCTAAGGATGAAATTAAGAAAGCAGTAGGAACAACTGTGTATCACATGTGGTGGGCACTTACATCTGCTAGCCTGTCTTATCTTGATAAGAGTACCACGGGAAGCAGCAGTGAGACCTGTCTCAGGTGATAAGTTGAAATTAATTTCAACGGTCATGTGTTTTGCTCCCACACTTAATTGCTCCCTGAGAGAGCTATATCAGCTAGTTTCTGTCAATGAAAACTAAGGTGAAGCAGTTTTGGTTACATCTAGAAAGGTATCTGCCTTTCTCACAAAAAGACAGACTTAGCTGCCCCTTCTCTGTTTCTTCCTGCTTTTATTACACTAGGATGTCATGCCCAGAGCTGCAGCACTCATCTTGTGACCATAATGGAAAGGCATAAAAATAGGAGATTTATCTGGCCTACCATCCTTCTGCTACTGAACCAATGCCAACAGATACTTATCTTTCATTTTCTTGTTGAATGATATAATAAACCACATCCATATTGTGTGAGCCACTTTTGTTAGGTTTTCTGTTTCTTTCAGTGGAACATATTCCTAGCTGAATCATCAGATTTCTTTACAATGTTATTCTTGTTGTGCAAAACATTTAAAATTAAAATTAATTAATAGCTTTACTCTTTCAACAAATATTTGTTAAGTTTTAACAGGGCTTTTGTCGATATAGAGATTAGTAAATATACATACTCTTTGTTTTAGGAAGTTTTCAGCATAAAAAAGACTAGCATAGAATCAATGAAAACTAGTGACATAGTCAGTGTTGTACCAGGGATACTATCCAGCACAGTACATAAAAAGAAAAGTAGTAATAAGTATAAGCATTGGAAAACTTGAAAAAAAAAAAAAGAAATAAGTGTTTTTAAAAGTCGATTACGTCGTATATCTAGAAAAATTTTTAAAGTTTATGGATAAGTATTTGCAATAATAAGAAAATTTACAATGTTACTAGATGTAAACATTAATATTAAAATTCAAAATGATAAATTTTATACTTTAGCATCAAATAGAAAATGAAATTTTAAAAGGATGCTATTTAGAATAGCATTAAAAGCATGACATTCCTCAGAATAAATCCAACAAAAGATATATATGACAGCTATGGGAAAATTATTAAAGCATTCCTAAGATATGTCTAGGAAAATCTGAGTGGAGAGATATTCCACATTCATTGATTGAAGACTTGATGTTAAAAAGATTTATAGATTCAATGCTCTACCAGTCAGAATTCCAACATATTTTTTGTTGACTTTGATGAGCTGATTTAAAAGTTATTCAGAAATGCAAAGAGCCAAATACAGTCTAGGTATTCTTGAAAAAGAAGGATTTGCACTATCAATTGTTGCTATATTATAAAGCTAATGTAAAAAGACACTATGATATTGGCACAGGAATAGACAAATAGATAACTGAAATAGAGTACAGCCCAGAAGCAGAAATGTACATTTAAAGGCATTCGATATATGGAAGAGTGAGTATCGCAGATTGGTGGGTAAGGAGGACAGGCATTTTAATAAATAGTGCTGGAATAATTGGGAGATCATATGGAACAAGGAGAAATTGGAACTATATAAATAATAAATCCAAGCTGGATTAAACACTCAAATATGAAAGACAAATTTATGAAGTGTTCAGCATATAATATAGAAAAAGTCACTTGGAATAAGAAATGATTTCTTAAACAAGATACAAAAATCCAGCCATGAAGAAAAACTGATAAATTGGATGGAAAGAACTTCAGTTCCTCAAAAGAACAATAGGATGAAAAAAAAAAAAACCTCCAAGTGAGTGAAGATATTTACAAAGTATATACCCCACCTACTATCCAGAAATTCCATTAATTAACTTGATAAATATTTATTGAAAGCCTGTTGTGACTTGGAGCACTGTTCTGGGTGCTTGGAATACAGAACAGAAATCTCTGTCCCTGTGAAGTTTATATTAGAGTGGGAAGATAAAGACAAAAAAGAAAGACAACCTGATAGAAAAATGGACAAAATGTTTATGAACTGATATTTCCCAGAAGAACACCAAATGGTCAATAAACATATGTAAAGTTGACCACCATCATTAGTCATGAAGAAAATACACATTCAAACCACAGTGAAATGCCAACTCACATCTAATAGATTGATAAAGGAGCTTTCATCCACCACAGGTGGACACATAAATTGGTACAACTATTTTGCTGAACAGTGTACATTATCTGGTAAAGTTGAAGGTATAGATACCTTGTAACTCAGCAATTCTAATTTAAAGTATATATTCCCAAAAAAAGTCTTGCACATGTGGACTAGGAAGTACATACAATAATATAGTAGCATCATTTGCAAAAGCTTCAAACTGGAAACAACCCAAATATCCATTAACAGAGAAATGACTACATTTTGGTTTATTAACATGGTGGAACAGTATACAATAATGAGAATGAATGAACTATACGGCTACACACAACATGGTTGATTCTTACAGATATAATTTTGAATGAGTGAATCCAGGTACAAAATTTTTAAAAATACTGCATTCTTCCATTTGTATGTTGTTTAAAAACAGATTAAAGTAAATCATAATTTGATATGTATATAGAAAGAGTTATGTTGATAATCTCAAAAATCAGGTCAGTAGCTGATTCTTATCTTGGAGGCTGGCAAGTGGAGACTCAGTATATTCTCTATTTCAGTTAATTATATGGTGACTACATGGACGTTCCCTTTACAGTAATTCTATAAGCTAGAAATTTTACACACTTTTCTATATGCCATATAGAAAAATACAAGCTCATTAAAGTATTTTGAGGGAAAAGGATTGCTTTGAGATTGTTTGGGCAGGTTTAAAAATGTTCTATTTTTTAAAAAAAGTTCTATTTTTGGGCTGGGCACAGTGGCTCATGCCTGTAATCCCAGCACTTTGGGAGACCGAGGCGGGCGGATCATGAGGTCAGGAGATGGAGACCATCCTGGCTAACATGGTGAAACCCCGTCTCTACTAAAAATACAAAACAGTTAGCCAGGTGTGGTGGCAGATGCCTATAGTCCCAGCTACTCGGGAGGCTGAGGCAGAAGAATTGGCTTGAACCGGAGAGGCAGAGGTTGCAGTGAGCTGAGATCGCACCCCTGCACTCTAGCCTGGGTGACAGAGCTAGACTCCTTCTCAAACAAACAAACAAGCAAAAAACCAAAACAACAACAAGAAAAGAAATGGTTTTTATCTTTCATCTGATTTTTGTATTCTGCATTATTGCTTCTCTGGCACTCAGTAAAGAATATTTGCAGTAGTTTAGACAGTTCTAAGTTAATGCTACATGAAACTGTCAGACTCTTGTCTTCATCTCTCAATCCCTTAAATCCAATTTCAAAAGATAAAAAGTTGCCTTTATTCAGAGTATTCAAAGGATGTGATCTAGACTCTAAAGTGCTAGCTTGTTTCTTAAAAAATATTTTATGTGGCTGGGTGCAGTGGTTCATGCCTGTAATCCCAGCACTTTGGGAGGCCGAGGTGGGTGGATCATGAGGTCAAGAGTTTGAGACCAGCTTGGCCCACGTAGTGACACCCCATCTCTGCTAAAAGTAAAAAAGTTAGCCGGGCATGGTGGCATACGCCTGTAATCCCAGCTACCTGGGAATCTGAGGCAGGAGAATCGTTGGAACCTGGAGGCGGAGGTTGCAGTGAGCCGAGATTTTGCCATTGCACTCTAGCCTGGGCAGCCAAGCAAGACCCCATCTAAAAAAAAAAATCATTTTATGTTCACACGTTATGTATTTTATTTAGAAAGTATTTTAGCTATGATAAATTATAAAATTGAGATTAATTTATATGTACACTTTTTAGAATTGTACATTCAGGATTTAAACATCAACCACATGGGTATGGTTTTGTACTATTATGTTTTAAATATGATTTAAACTATGGTTTTAATTTGATCGTATACTCTTTTTTTTTTTTTTTTTTTTTTACAGTGGGACTCAACTAGGAGGTCTTATTACAGTACTGTGCTTCTTTTTCAACCATGGAGAGGTTTGTTTTCTAGAAAGCAATTTTTAAGAAATAGAAGGGGCTACAGAGGAACAAGGAAATATACTCATCAAAACAATATATAATTGTATATACTACTTATGTTTCCACAATATTTTAAAGACCCTTGTGTTATAAGTTGATATTTTAATCATGTTGATTGAAATGTTTAAATAGCTAGAATTTCAAACATAAAATCTCTTGCCTTATTTTTAGTAAATATATACATGCACATATATTCTGTAGAGAAAAGGAAATAGTATACTTGTTGTGTTGAATCATGTCATGCACATTAGCTGATGTATTCCCACTAAACATTTTTTGTGGGTGGTGGCAGCCTCACCATACAAGTTATGAAATTTAAATTTAGAGAAAGTTAAGTTACTTATCCACATTCCATATTTACTACATGATGAAGCTGGATTTCCCATTCTATGTCTGTCTGCCTCTAAAATCTCACATATATATATTATTTTATATTTTATAAATTATAAAATTATATTTTATAAAAACATATTATGTGTTATATATAACATATATATTCAACTTTTTTATTGTGGTAAGAATCAGTAACATGAGATCTGCCCTCTTAACGGATTTTTAAGTGTACAATACAGTATTAACACAATGCTGTATAGCAGATCTCTAGACTTACTCATCTTGCCTAACTGAAACTTTGTATGCATTGCACTTCCCTTGACAATGAAAGAGGCCTCAGGCCTGACAGCAGGGACACAGTTAAGACACTGCCACCTGCTCCCTCACTTCTTTCTGTTACGTCATGCTGTCTGTTCAGTAATGCAAAATGCTGAATTCAAAATCGACATTAACTTAACGAATTCAGCCCAATGAAACGTAGTCCACCTAAAAAAGAGCTCATAGAAGCTTATTTCAAATACGATGGATTCATTCAACAAAATATTGAGTACATACTATGTCCATGGTCTGTTAGATGCTGAGGATATGACAATGAAAAAGAGAGAGATTCTGACTACTAGCTCTTGGTAGCAAAATATTTAATAGGTATGACACAAGTTACATAGGGTAGAAGTACTTTTTTTTTTTTTTTTTCCAAGATGGAGTCTTGCTCTGTCACCCAGGCTGGAGTGCAGTGGTGTGATCTTGGCTCACTGCAACCTCTGCCTCCCAGATTCAAGCAATTCTCTTGCCTCAGCCTCCTGAGTAGCTGGGATTACAGGCATGTGCCACCACACCCAGCTACATTTTTGTATTTTTACTAGAGATGGGGTTTCACCATGTTGGCCAGGCTGGTCTCAAACTCCTGACCTCATGATCCACGCCCCCTTGGCCTCCCCAAGTACTGGGGATTACAGGCGTGAGCCACCACGCCCAGCCAGGTAGAAGTATCCATTGCTGTTGGGTTAATTTTAAAAAATCAGTTAGATAAAGGAATCATAAAAATTATACATAAAAGTCATGTATATTATTTTAAAGCAAACAAATGCATTGTCATTCAACAATGTGCTGATATAAAGACAAAGCTTTTTCTTTGAGTGTGAGAGACAACGGTTGGTATAAGTTGACTTTCTTATATGTATCATAATTCCTCTTTCAACATTTACAATTTTGATATTTTGGAAGAAGAGCAGTAATTAAGACTCTTGCAAAGTAATAAGAGTTCACATTCTTTCTAGAATTTCAGAGTTTTTGATGGAAATTTTTTCTAATACTCTGACCCATATGTCTTAGAAGTAATTTTAAAGTTTGTATGAAAATTTAATACTTTCATTACGTGCATCACATTTGTAGTTCCCAAATACTTCTAGTTGTTTTTAAAATACATACTTAACCCTTTTTAAGGTACATTTTACAAATTCTGAGGCAATCTTAGCTATTCGAAGTGTGTATTTATATTCATTCAAACTTGTTATGTAGAAACTCTCTTGGTGCTTGCGAATGATCTAGGTGACATTTGTTCAGGTATTTGTCTTGGCATGCGTATATCCCAAAGCCTGGGATGCCAGGATCATATATGCCAGGATCATGCCTTCAGAGCTGGACTGTGGATCTAATTGGTCAGTCACAGAATTCTCACAACTCTTATATGTACAATCTTATTTGTCCCTTGGGTTTCCTTTTGCTGGGTCTGATATATCTGTTGCTGGTTTCTGGACATGGTAGTTAATTGCTCTCTACTTAATGGCCTCATGCGTTAAGAGAGCTTCAAAAACTGAGAAGCTATGCCAGACACTCAGAAATGGGATATAGTGAACTTAGTATTAAAATTACTAAAACAAACTCATCCCTGGTTTTTAAATATGTTTGTTGTAGTAAACATGATGTAAAGTGGGCATTTTGTTGATTTCAGGCCACCCGTGTGATGTGGACACCACCTCTCCGTGAAAGTTTTTCCTATCCATTCCTTGTACTTCAGATGTATATTTTAACTTTGATTCTCAGGTAACTTTGATTTATAAAATGAAGGCAAATAAATTATAATTGAAGTTTCTTAAAATATACTTCAATTCAGCACTTTGGGAAGCCGAGGTGGGCGGATCACTTGAGGTCAGGAGTTCGAGACCAGCCTGGCCAACACGGTGAAGCCCCATCTCTACTAAAATACAAAAATTAGTCAGGCATGGTGGTGTGCACCTGTAATCTCAGCTACTTGGGAGGCTGAGGCAGGAGAATTGCTTGACCTTGGGAGGCGGAGGTTGCAGTGAGCGGAGATTGTGCCACTGCACTCCAGCCTGGGCAACAGAGCAAGACTCCCTCTAAAAAATTGTAAATATATATATACTTCAACCTATGAGGTTGTAATTACCAAGTTTAGACCATTTTTTAGTTATTTTAAAAGTAAATTGAATATAGAGTTAAGAAAATAATTCAAAATTGCTATGTAAAAATGGCTGTCCATTTAAGAGTGTAGGCTGCAGGTTTTAGATAGCTACGTTATGTTTTAATAAACCAAAAGGTATGTGTTTGTGTATAGTTTGCCAAGATTCAAAAGTTTTTGAGAAACAATTACATTTTCTCTTCAAAGTTTAGGTACTCTGACATTGTTTTCTAACCTGTGGTTTTGATGACTGTGCCATGAAAAAAGTGTTCTGTGTGCAAACGAATTTGGGAAATGCGGAGTTAGATGGATAAGGAGTACATATATTCACTTATTTATGAAGGATTTCTGAACAACCAATGTTTCTAACAGGGCAATCAGTTTCATTTCAAATTTTTTTTTAATACACTTTTTTTGTAGGGATTACATTTATAAGCATTTTAGATATTTAAGAGGTCTGAGAAATGAACAAAAAAAACCATAAGTGGTAGAATAGTATAAATAGCCTTATCAGAGAAATAAGTTTGATAGAATACTAATGAGAACTCTCACTGAATGAAATCATGATCACTATCTCCTCCAAACTCCCAGAGGACCCCATTCTTCACCCACTAATCCCTGGCAGATTCTGCCTTATATAAAAATCATTTATTTGTCTTCCTTGTTTTTTAAAACAGTAAATTTATGAATTATCCACACATACACACACATTTTTATTTATTTCTTTAGAGATGAAGTCTTGCTCTGTCACCCAGGCTGGAGTGCAGTGGCACGATCGGCTCACTGCAACCTCTGCTTCCCGGGTTCAAGCGATTCTCCTGCCTCAGCCTCCCAGGTAGCTGGGATTACAGGTGCATGCCACCACCCCCAGCTAATTTTTGTATTTTTGGTAGAGGCAGGGTTTTACCATGTTGTCCATGCTGGTCTCAAACTCCTGACCTCAAGTGATCCACCTGCTTCAGCCTCCCAAAGTGCTGGTATTATAGGTATGAGCCACTGTGCCCAGCCAATTATATGTATTTAAAAGTACTACTGGAAACAGAGACCATGCCATATTTATCTCTTTAACCACAGAACACTACACACGTCCATGCAAATATTTGTGGCACTCAGATAAAGCTAATTGAAGAGTGGTAAATAGTAGTGTACTGGGGTGGCACAAACCTTGAGAATGGAGCAGGCTAACTTCTGATTTCTTACCAACCTGACGAGTATATTCTGGGGTTAAATTTGGATTTAGGAACTTCCTCCTCATTCAGATCTCTATATCTTTGCTCTACACTTTGCCTTCTCTCAAAGATTAGGTGATGGAAGCTGCCCATTCTTCATCACCGCTTGCTATTCATTCCCAGTTTAATTCCTAGGAAGGTGGGTTATATTTTTTTGAAGTGATATCATTCTGGTCAGTCAGGGGTTTCATGGAATAAAATGCTTTAATTAGAACATTTGGGGTTGTATCATTGAGGGCATGTGCTATACTCTGTATCTTAGACAAAAGTAATTTTTGTTTGAAAAATATAAGATTACAAAGTACATAATGAGTATTTTATGATAACAGTAAACAATATGAACATTTAGAATTTTGTTTTTGAAAATTTATATATGATTGTACAAAGATTCATCAAAATCCAATACAGCATTTATAAAAGGAACAGTTACAGTTTTATTATTTAGGTGAAATGTTTGCATTTCTTTTTTCATATCCAAAAGTTAATGTAATTCTCTGTGGTAAAAGATATTGGTTCCCAGTACATCTCAGTAATTGAAATGGACAATTTAAACTTCTACATGCTTCAGCTGAATTCTAGAATCATTTTTTAATTTTTTAAGATTCTTTTTCCTTAAATTTTTCCATAGTTGTTAACTTACTACTTTGCCAGCACTTATATTTCTCTTCAATGTATTTTGAAACATAAAAGTGGTGGTATGTAAAAGTTGTTGCTGCACATACAGGAGAAGCATGTTGAGGTGTGCAGGGGCAGCGCCGCGTCCTATTTTCTGACCTCCTTGCTGGAGTATTAAATTTCTAATGTCATGCATATGTAGAGGAAGATGAGCTTTTGTGTTTAAAATATTCAATGGTAAATTACAATGTTATTTTTAAAACTCTAATTTTGATTGCTTCATGCAAGGCATGAAGTATTTCAATTTCTTTTTAGTATGCTTTAAAAAGTTAACTATATTTTGTTGTATTATAGTAAAGGTAATGGAATAATTTAGATTTTATCATTTTGCAATTAGTCTTTCTTTTTAATGACAGCCTGTTTTTAGGGTGAAACTTATTGATATCAATTCCCTCTATTAAGGACCTCGAGCAATGATAGAAGGCCCTTCATTGCACTCTGTCTTTCCAATGTGGCTTTTATGCTTCCTTGGCAATTTGCTCAGTTTATTCTTTTTACACAGGTAAGATGATTTTTTAAATTAATTTTTATTTTTAAGTTCTGAGGTACATGTGCAGGATGTACAGGTTTGTTACGTAGGTAAATGTATGCCATGGTGGTTTTTGCATCTATCAACCCATCACCTAGGTATTAAGCCCAGCATGCATTAGCTATTTTTCCTAATGCTCTCCCCACCCCATCCCCCGACAGGCCCCAGTGTATGTTGTTCCCCTCACTGTGTCCATGTATTCTCATTGTTCAGCAACCACTTATAAGTGAGAATATATGGTGTTCGGTTTTCTGTTCCTATTGCTGAGAATAATGGCCTCTAGCTCCATCCATGTCCCTGCAAAGGACCTGATCTCGTTCCTTTTTATGGCTGTGTGGTATTCCATGGTGTATATGTGCCACATTTTCTTTATCCAGTCTGTCACTGATGGGCATTTGGGTTAATTCCATGTCTTTGCTATTGTCAGTAGTGCTACAGTGAACCCATGTGTCTTTGTAATAGAATGATTTATATTCCTTTGCGTATATTAATTAAGTTGAATGCAAAATGTACTTGGTTGTTTCCATAGAAATTTTTAAATATGGTTACATTTATGCCCTAAAAGATTTTCAAAATAAGGAATAAAGTTTACTTAAAGGTATGATTTTTATGAAATAATATAATTCCACATTCTTTTATTGTATTGATTAGTTTGACAGATTTTAAGGCTCAACATGTGAAAGAGTTTTTCTATTATTTTTATTCACAAATGCTATTTTTGGTGTTTGAGATAGTATCTGTATATATCTACCTATAGATTTTCCTTTTGTCCTGGTGATCATTCTGGGTGCCAAGCTACACAGCATTCTGAGGGCCAATCATACTCTTCACAGCAGGACGTTCTGCTTCCAATCCAGCTAAATGTTGGCTGTTTTGTCTGTGGAGCAGAATTTTACCTGGCACCATTTCTATGAGCTTTAATCATAAAGCTCATCATTGCTTAAGTGAGCTGAGCACATATCCTATTTCCAAAGCAGCTACGTAACTAGTACCAAGAAACTGAATTGGGAAAGCAGAGAGTAAATGGAGAATTTTGATGAAATTTCATGATACTAAGATTTTCCATCAGAGCTCCTTCCTGCATAACAAATACTGATGATAATAATAATATTCTATATTGGAAGTGAGAAATTCTGCCAAGAAGTCTCATGCTGCCAATAGCCTACAAAGAATGAAATTATAACCCCAGCTCAATTGGTGCTGCATGTTTAAAGTATTCCCTCTGTTTTACTTCATAATAGTTGGCCCCTTTCAGGTTATAACACAGACATTATTCTATGGTTTTCATTATTTGCACATGCCAACAGAGTAGAATCGATTTTTAATGAGCAGCACTTCATTGCAAGCAAATTTATTAATGCAGTGATACTGATGAAACTAAGAAGCTCTTTGGGGCCGGGCACAATGGCTCACACCTGTAATTCTTGCACTTTGGGAGGCTGAGGCGGGTGGATGATGAGATCAGGAGTTCAAGACCAGCCTGGACAAGATGGTGAAACCCCGTCTCTACTAAAAATACAAAAAAATTAGCTGGGCATAGTGGCGGGTGCCTGTAATCTCAGCTACTTGGGAGACTGAGGCAGATAATTACTTGAACCCGGGGGGAGGCGGAGGTTGCAGTGAACCGAGATAGCACCACTGCACTCCAGCCTGAGTGACAGAGCGAGACTCAGTTAAAAAAAGAAGAAGAAGAAGAAGCTATTGGGTAAGTTTGATATCGCTGTAATGATTTTCTAGTCATTCTCTGGATATATACTAGGCTTTTGTTTTTCTTTACTAACGTATATAGTTTTGTTTGTATGTGCGCATTTCATGCTTACAGAGGGATAATTCAATGTTATTTGTTATTTTCTGGGAGTACTTTAAGATTTGATTCTTAATTGTGTTTTTCATAGATTAAGGTTAAACTTAGTTCATTGTGCCACCACATCTGGCTAATTTTTTAATTTTTTGTAGAGATGAGGTAGCACCATCTTGCCCAGGCTGCTCTTGAACTCCTGGGCTCAAGCAGTCCTCCTATCTTGGCCTCCCAAAATCCTGGGATTATAGGCGTGAGACACCATGCCTGACCCATTTTTTTTTTTTAAATGACTTCTGTGCTCTCCTGGAATTTTCAATCCTATCAGTTATTTCCTGGAACATTTGAAGCAAAACTAAGGACATATCTGATTATGCCAGACAAGTGTTTGAGTGATCTCCAAACTAAGAATAGTTTTTATATATTTAAAGGGTTATAGAACAAAAATAGAAAAAGAATATACAAGAGACTGTATGTGACCAACAAAGCATAACATATTCATTATCTGGCCTTTTATATAACAAATGTGCTGGTCCCTGATCTAAATCTTTTGTGGATCTATTTGTTGTGTTAGTGATAGTGTCTTATCTCCATCTATGCTGGGTTATTTTTGATTTGGTGCTGGACATTATACATGAAAAATTGGAGAGGCAGGTCAAAAGCACTAATAAATCTTGAACCACCTTCATGCAATCAGATTGAGATGATCCGTAGATGGGTTTCAGTCTTTCTGAGGGCTGCTTGATTTCTGGTTCACTATTATAGTATGGCCTTTTCAAACTCCAAACTAAAGCACCCTTCTTGGTGCACTCTGACTGCTGAATCTGCTGAAATGCCTGCTTAGCTTGCTGGTCTCCCAACTGCCTCTCAGCTGGCAGGCATCTGCCTCTGTTGAAATTGGCAGATACCTCTGGGAGAAAAGTGGCCCAAAACGTCATGCTCATCGCTATAGATTGCCATCTATCTTTTTAATTCCTCATTTGCTTTGTTAATAATCTGTGGCTTTCATACATATTTTAAAAATATTTTTATTTATATATTTATATTTTTCCTAGCCATTCTAGTTCTTAGTGGGAAGGCTGGTTCAAATTCCTTTGCTTACCATTATTAGAACTGTAGCTCTTCTCTTATATTTACTTTGCCTGTGAATAGTAAAGTGTTAGTTTTCTATACTTTTTATCACTTTTGCTTTTTTATATTATTTCAGATAGCATCATTATTTCCCATGTATGTTGTGGGATACATTAAACCAAGCAAATTTCGGAAGATCATTTATGTGAACATGGTAACTAACATTTTTAATATATATAAGTCAAATATTAAGATAGGTCCTCAGAGTTTATAAAATCGAAGTGATTCTGTTTTATAGGGTACCTCCTCTTTGGTAACATTTAATACATATGCTATTGGTGATACCCAGAAGGAAAACTGGAAATGTATATTATAGATGTCATATTATAACAGATTATAGTTTCAAGTAGACTGTATATGTGTTTTGCTCTCTAAAACTTTATTTTTATGTTTTATTTATTATTATTATTACTGCTTTTAAAACTGCCTTTTCTTTCTCAGACATGAGATTTTTAGCATTTTGCCTGAATATGACACTCTAACTGAAATTTTATATTCTTGCAATTTTGTTTTTGGCTTAGGTCCCAAACATAGCTTCCTTAAAAACATAAAAAGTTAGTAAAGCCTCATAAATAATAGAAGTCCTGAAGTCTAACAAAAATAAGATTAGTAAAACTAGTATTTATAACTAAGTCTTTCTTGGTATATTACTCCATTGATAAAACAATAGAAATCATAGACTTATTTTTCATTGTTCCAAGTAGCAGATGGAGAAAAAGTTAAATTCTGCCAGATAGAGTTTATAGTCTTGAATTTTAATACTTACAATCTAGCAGTGACTTGAAATTCTATTGTCATTTGGCCAAGAGTCATTCATCTTTATGCAAATACATTTGCATTAGAAATGGCTATATACCTACAAAGTATGCATTATGCTGATATATGTAATAACCATAAAATGTATTTTTTTCACTTTTTTTTCAGATTTCAGTTATCCTTAGTTTCATTTTGATGTTTGGAAATTTAATGTGCTTATCTTCTTATTATTCTTCATCTTTGTTAATGACATGGGTAAGTGTTTAGTTCATAAAGCTGGTCTTTTTTAACCTATCAAATAGCATGTTTTCCTGTCTAAAACAGGTATAACAGAATAAATAGACCCTTTCCTGATTATCATTCAACATGACACAGTTCTTCCCAAGCAAACCTTTTTATCTATCTTATCCTTGAAAAATATTATAGTAGGAAGTTTTTCTTTTTAAGACAATGCCCAAGTAAATATTTAAAAATTATCATAAAGTAATAAGACTTACTTTAAACATATCTCATTTTATGATAAAAACGACTTCTTTCTCCTAAGTCACTTGAGGAGGTTAAGTACTCGTTGCAGTGACACTGCCACTGCCCAAAACATTTTTGGAACTCCTCTGAGTTTCCTTCACAGATACGGCACATTCTTTAGAATGTCTTCACTGATGGCAAATCTTTGCCTTTCAAGAGTGGATTTGATTTTTGGAAATGACCAAAATTTTGTGAATGTTTTGTGTGATTGGGCTGGGAAATACAGATCTTGCTCAAACGATGGTGTGACAGTAAAGTCATAAGACCAATTGTTTTGCACCTAAAACTAAATTATTTCTGAAGGCAGTTTAGAAAGTGTAGTTCCAAACTACTTTGAGCAATAGCAAGACAATTAGAATAAGTGTGTAGTCTGCTCACAGGAACTATATGGAATGACACTCATTTGGATATGTGTTTGGAAGGGTGGTTTAGTGAATCAGTTCTATTACATTGTAGTCATATTTCTGATATCTGTAAGCCAGAACCTAGAATATTCTCCTCTACCTCCCATCGCCACACTGATCAGAAATGATACCAACTTTCTGATATCTATAAGCCAGAACCTAGAATATTCTCCTGTACCTCCCATCTCCACACTGATCAGAAATGGTACCAACTACAGTAACGCCAAAATACAGCACTTTTCCATGTATGGTGCAGTGGTTTAATCTTTTGGGATTGCCCTTATGTTTTAACATTTTTGCTTTCCATATCCTTTTTCCTTCATAGTAATTAATCCCTCCTCTTTCTCTCCCCCCAAAAAATGCTCTTTCTTTCCAACTGTTTCACCATTACAGAGTAGAGGACTCCTAATAGTGTGCTCATCTACCTCTTTTAATGAAAACTTTTTTATTTTGAAATGTAGTACAGATAAAAACTGCATAAAGCAAATGTTTTGTGTGCTGACTTAGTGCTGGCTAATACTGATGAGTACAATCTCCCCTCAGTGTCTGCAGGGATTGATTCCAGGACACCCCCATCCCCTGTGGATACTAAAATCTGCAGATGTTCAAGTTTCTTATATAAAATGGTGTGCTATTTACATATAACCTATGCACATCTTCCTATATACTTTAAATCATCTCTGGATTACTTATAATGTCTAATGCAATAGAAATACTATGCAAATAGTTGTATACTGTATGATTGTTTTTTCGTTTGTACTTCTTAAATTGTATTATTATTATTATTTCAAATATTTTCTATCTGCTGTTGGTTGAATCTGTAGCGATTGAACTCATGGATGTGGAGGGCTGACTGTGTTATGTATTATGTGGCCAACATTCTTAAACTACCATTATATCAAAATTATAACTTTCTAAGCAAGTGTAGAAGCCCTCCATGTGACCCGTCCCAAAGCACTCCCTTGTACTGCCCTAAAACCATAATGACTGTCTTGATTGCTATGATAGTAACTTTCCAGCATTCCTTTATGGTTTCATCACTTAAGTTTCTCTTTTTAGCTACAAGTTTCCTGAATGTCTGCCTGGTTTTATCCTCATGAAATTTATTTGTTGAAGAACCAGAGTCATAGAACATGTGGAGGATTTCATGGTCCAGATTTTGCTTTTTGAGTTCTTGTGGTGTAGCTAAGCATGTTCCTTTGTCTCATGGTATAGCTTAATATATTAGAAACTGGATCTGAAACTTGGATTGCTTCAGGCTTGATCACTTTGGCAAGTCTATAGTGTTGTTCTTTCATTAAAAGGCATGTAATGTCTCTCTTTATGGTACTAGACTTCAGTGCCTTATGATGGATCTGTTAATTCAACAGGGATTGCAAAGTGGTCACATTCTAATCCGTCATCTAGAGTTCATTTAGGAAAAGTTAAGTAAGTGTTGATTTACCTCTTTATTTGCAAGTTTTACAAATAATGAACTGGTTCCCTGTCATCTTCCAAATGTGGGCTCTTTGGGCTGTGTATGTGTGTGTTTAAGTTTCATTAGGAACATAGGGATTTAAACATTTTTTAAGTATTTCAAGTTAATTGAAATTATTATCTTTACTCATTCTCAGACTGTTTCTTTGTTGACCAGGGGAGCCTCTTTAGGGTTCTCCTGAGTTCTCTGACGTGACCCTGGTGGTCTGATAGCAGCATACTTGTGTCATGTATGACAGGTTCTTCCAGGTCTCTCTTGTGGACTCCTGCCCAAACCCTGGAGGAAGCCATTCCTGCAAGACACCCTCCTCGCCTTCACTGGGGAAATGGTGTTTTAAGACCGCAGTCTGGGACCCAAGGATACTCACTGCTACTGAGTAGGTCATTGTTTCTAGGCCTTCTTAGTGGACAGAGGTAGGAAATATCATAGGGTGCAGGCTCTCTCTCTTTCTTTAAAAATCTACCATGAAAACGTGTGTGTGTGCATGTGTGTGTGTGCATGCATTTATGGTAAACTAGCTCACAAGTTCTGATGGATATTTCCAAATCAAATTCAAGAATATAGGGTTTTTACTTAACTCTTTTTTGTTTGTTTCTCTTGGGTCTCAAGAAGCCAGGGGATGATAGAATATCACATATCCAGTTGCCTTCTCCCAAAGTGTATGCATGAGAATTGCTATACTGCACCACGCACATGATTATGAGAAATAAAGTTTTTTTTGCATATCCTTCTTTCATTCTCTTCACCCATTTTTAAACTAATTCTGTATCTATATTGTCAGAACATGGAGTATTGCATACTATACTTTCTGCCTTATCAACCTTATTTCGTGTTTTTATGTGAACAAATATGCATTTATTTATCAGCAATCTTTATGTCGTTATCTCCTAGTTATCTTGGTTATTTTAGTCTTGTTCTACAAGACAGTTTGTTCAATTCTGATGTGTTTGTCACAGTTTGTTTTGTCACCTTTTACTTGAAAGTGAGGTTGGCTCTATGTAAAATTCTTGTCTCTTTCATTTTTACTTTTTCTTTCTTTTCTTTTTTCTTTTTCTTTTTCTTTTTTTTTTTTTTTTTTTGAGATGGAGTTTTGCTCTTATTGCTCAGGCTGGAGTGCAATGGTGCCATCTTGGCTCACTGCAACCTCCAACTCCTGGGTTCAAGCAATTCTCCTGCCTCAGCCTCCCGAGTAGCTGGGATTACAGGTGCCCGCCACCATGCCCAGCTAATTTTTGTATTTTTAGTAGAGATGGGGTTTCACCATGTTGGCCAGGCTGGTCTCGAACTCCTGACCTCAGATGATCCGCCCTCCTCTGCCTCCCAAAGTGCTGGGATTACAGGTGTGAGCCACCACAACTGGCAGTCTCTTTTATTTTTTTGCGTTGAGTACTTGTTTTACTTCTGTTCAGAACGGTTGCTGTTAAAAGTGTTATAAGTTTTGATATGTTATAAACGTATCA
Source organism: Macaca nemestrina (assembly GCF_043159975.1). Taxonomy (NCBI): domain Eukaryota; kingdom Metazoa; phylum Chordata; class Mammalia; order Primates; family Cercopithecidae; genus Macaca; species Macaca nemestrina. The sequence goes on along the minus strand of NC_092128.1, from coordinate 103,295,098 downwards.
CTTTCTCTTGAATACTTTTTATCTTATTTTTTTTATTCCTAAAAGTTTCTTCTCTTCACCTTTCTTTTTTTTTTTTTTTTGAGACAGAGTCTCGCACTGTTGCCCAGGCTGGAGTGCAGTGGCGGGATCTCAGCTCACTGCAAGCTCCGCCTCCCGGGTTTACGCCATTCTCCTGCCTCAGCCTCCCGAGTAGCTGGGACTACAGACGCCCGCCACCTCGCCCGGCTACTTTTTGTATTTTTTTGGTAGAGATGGGGTTTCACCGTGTTAGCCAGGATGGTCTCGACCTCCTGACCTCGTGATCCGCCCGTCTCAGCCTCCAAAAGTGCTGGGATTACAGGCTTGAGCCACCACGCCCGGCTATCATCTCTTCACCTTTTATAGCTCTTAAGGCATTATTATTAATTTCCTCATATTCCTTCTACTTTAATTTTTATGTCTGAAATTATTGTTTTATTTCAAATTCTTTGATTTCTGTCAGCTCATTTCTCAGTTTTTCTAATTTTGATTTGTGTCATTCTTTCACATATTTTAGTATTTTTAAATGTCTTGTTTTAAATGGCTCATTTTGAAATGTAAGTTTTGTTTAATTATGCAGTCTTTCATCCTTAAGTAACGGTGTTAGCCATAGGATTTTTCAGAGAAGCCCTTTATCAGGTTGAAGGAGTTCCCTTCTGTTCAGTTTGCTGAGTTTTTTCAAAAATGAATTTTGAAGATATGATATAATCATATAGTTTCTCTTTTCTGTTTTGTTAATGTGCTGCATTATATTGGTTGATTTGCAAATGTTATAGCATCTTTGCATTCCTTGAATCGACCTCACTTTGGTCATGCTGTATTATTATTTTTTGTTGGATATAGCTTTCTAAAATTGTGTTTATAATTTTTGCACCTAAGTTCATGACAATAATTGGTTCATAGTTTTCTATGATGTCTTTGTCTTTTTTGGTTACATGGCAATGCTGGCCTCATAAAATGAGTTAGGAAGTGTTCTCTCTTCTCCAGTTTTCTGAAGAATTTGTGTAAAATCATTATGATCTCGTCTCTAAATATTTGGTAGAATTTACCAGTGAAACCATTTAGAATTTTCTTTGTAGGAATGTTTTTAACTACAAGTTCCATTTCATTAATAAGATATAAGGCTATTCGTGTTACCCATTTCCTCTTGAGTGAACTTTGGTTGTATCTTTCAAGGAATTTTTAAATTTTATTTATGATGTCAAATTTATTGACAAAGGCATAATGTTTTCTTTCTTTTATGTATCTATAGTATCTGTAGTGATAGTTCCTCTTTCATTCCTGGTATTAGATGTTTGTGTTCTATTTTTTTTTCTCTGATCAGTCTGGTTAGAGGTATATCAATTTTATTAATTTTCTCAAGGAACCAGCTTTTGGTTTCATTGATTTGCTCTACTGTTTTTGTTTTCTGTTTCATTGATTTCTACTCAATCTTTATTACCTCATTTCTTCTGCTTACTTTGGGTTTTGCTCTCCTTTTCTAGTTTTTTTTTTTTTTAAGGTATAAATCTAGGTCATTGACTTGAGACCTTTCTTGTTTGTTTTTTTTTTAAACACAGGTGTTTAGTGCTATAAACTTTTCTCCAAGCACTGCTTTATCAGCATCCCACATATTTTGATAAAGTGCATTTTTAAATTTGTTTCATGTTATTGTCACACATTTTACTGAAACATGTGATATAGAAATCTCAATGACTTTTTGTTTTTATTTAAACAGTAAATTACCTTATAAAAGTATTTAAAAATTTTAAAACGTTATATATTTACCCCGTAGTTACATTTTCAGTGCCTTTTACTTGTGTACAGCCAGATTGACCTACTGTATTCCTGCTGTCTGAAAGACCTCCTTTAACATTTCTTTTAGTGCAAATCACCTGGTCATGAAGTCTTTATTTTGCCTTCATTTTTGAAAGGTATGTTTCCTGGGCGTAGAATTTCAGGTTAACAGCAATTTTCTTTAAGAATTTAAGAGATGCTGCTTGACTTGTCCTATTGTTTGCATTTTTTCCTTATGAAATCTGTTGACATCCCTGCGCTTTCGTCTGTAAATAATATGTTACTTCTCTAGCTGTTCCCAGCTAGAGATAAGATTTTGCGTTTAACACTGATTTTGAGCAGTTTGTTTATATAATGTGCCTTACTATAACTTTCTTTATGTTTCTTGTATTTAGGATTCGTTGAAATTCTTAGATCTTTAGGTTTACAATTTTTATCAAATTTGGAAAAATTTTGGCCATTATTTCTTCAAATATTTTTCTGCCTCCCCACCTCACTTTCATTTAGGGACTCTCATTACATGCATATTGAGCTGCTTGAAATTGTTCAGTGGTTCATGGAGACTTTGTTTATTTTTGTTCTTTATTTAATTTTGCATAGTTACTATTGCTGTGTCTTCAAGAGTTCATTAGTTGTTTTTCTGCAGTATCTAACCTGTTGTTAATCACATCCAGTGTATTTCTCATTTAAGTCATTGTAGTTTTCATATCTAAAAGTTCATTTTGGATCTTTGAAGTATTTTGTGTCTCTAGTTAAATGTTCTGTCTCTGTTACCACTTCTTCACCATGTGTAATACAGTTATAGTAACTGCCTCAGTGCCTCCACCTGTGAATTCTGTCTGTGTCAGTTTCAATTAATTTTTTCTTCTCCTCATATTGGGGTTGTGTTTTCTTGAGTGTTTGCATGCTTGGCAATGTTTACTTGGATGCCAGGCTTTGTGAATTTTACCTTGTTAGCTGCTGGGTATTTTCTTATTCCTAGAGATATTCTCGAGCTTTTTTCTGTGATGCAGTTAAGCCACTTGAACATAGGCTGATCTTTCCGGGCCTTGCTTTTAAGATTTGTTAGCTGGAATTAAATTACTGGTTAGTTTATGGCTAATATTACTGGACTCGGAAGCAAACTCTTCCATGTAGACTACCTGATGTGCCCTTTGGCTGCACCATTTTATATTCCCACCAACAATGCATAAGCATTCCAATTTTTCTACATTTTTGCCCAGACTTGTTACTTCTGGTTTTGTTTTGGTTTGGTTTGTCTTATAATGGCCATCCTAACAGGTTTGAGGTGGTATCTCATTGTGGTTTTGATTTACATTTCCGTGATGATTAGTGATGTTGAACATCATTTTAAATACCTGTTGGACATTTGTATTGATTCTTTTGGGAAATGTTTATTCAAGTTCTTTGCTCATTTTTAATAGAAATATTTGTGTGTGATTTCTTTCTGCTATAGTCATCAGAGATACTGGCCTGTAGTTTTCTTGTAGTATCTTTTTCTGGATTTGGTATCAGAGTAGTGCTGGCCTCATAAAATGTGTATAGAAGTGTTCTCTTCAGTTTTTTGGAAGAGCTTGAGAAGGATTGGTATGAATTCTTATTTAAATGTTTCATAGAATTCTTCAGTGAAGCCATCTGGTTTGAGGTTTTCCTTTGTTGAGAAAATTATTTATTTATTTATTTATTTTAATAATCTTATTATTATAGGTCTCTTGAGTTTTTTTGTGTGTTTTCATAAGTTACTCTTGGTAGGTTGTATGTTTCTAGAAATTTATTTCTTATAAATTATCTAATTTGTTGGCATATAATTGTTCATAGTTGTCTCTATAATCTATTTTGCTTGGTATTTTAGTTTTTTAGGGTGAGAAAGTAAATGTGGTTCCTGTTATACAAACTTGGACAGAAGCAGAAGTTTCATTCTGATTGATTTTAGTTACTTTGGGTGAAACATTACCATGTTTCAATGAGGAAGAAATATATATATATAATTATACTCAGAAAATATTCCCCACTATTCCTTCCAGCCCATTCTCTCCACCTTACTTTTCACCTGTTACTGCCTATTCCCTGTAGGTAAGAAATCTCATTTGTTTTCTGGTTGACCCATTTAGTTGGGCTTTTTTGAGTACTAATAAATGTTACATGCATATTTTTTACATCTCCTCTTCTTATATTAAAGATAGTCTTTTGCACTTTTTTTTTTTTCATTTAACAACCTATCCTGGATATCAGTTCATAGAGATTTTCCTAATTCTTTCTGGTGGTTTCCTAGTATTCTACTGTGGATTTACTGTCATTCAGTCACTCTTCTATGTCTGGGCATTTAGGTTGTTTCCTAAATTTTGCATTTACAAACAATGTTGCAATGAATAATCTGATACATTTATATTTTCCTATTGGAAGTTTAGTAATCCTAGCTCACTTTCGGAATTTCTACACCAGCTAAATGATACAAAATTTGAATCCAAATCTAAATAATATGCAAGTCCAAGAATTCAGTTTCTCATGAGAGCACTGTTTTCACCCCAAACCTGGGAATAAACAAATAACCTATCAACTTGTAGAGATGGTAGGTGAAGTATTCTTAGGCACTGTGTGTCTTAGTCAGTTTGGGCTGTTATAACAAAAGTACCACAGACAGGATGGCTTAAACAACAGGAATTTATTTCTCACGGCTCTGGAGGCTGAGCAGTTCAAAATCGAGGTGCCAGCTGATTTGGTTCTTGGTGAAAGCCCTTTTGGTGGTTTGCAGACAGAAGCCTTTTTGCTGTGTCCTCACATGGTAGAGAGAGACATCAACTCTCTAGTCTTGTAATACGGGCACCCTAATCCCATTTATGAGGGTTTCACCCTCATGACTCAATTACTTCCCAGAGACCCACCCTCCAAACACCATCACAAGGGGGATTATAAAGATTCAGTCTATGAATTTGAGGTGGACACAAATTCTCAGTCCATAGCACTGCAGGTATAGTTTTTGAAGACCCTAGCTTTATGTGTTAGTCTCAATTCCAACTTCTTACCTTGCATAGACCGAAGTCCTCTTCTGCTGCCCTCCCCTTACAATACAAGCCTGTAGTTGTAACCTTATTCTACAGGCCTTTATAAAGACTGCCAGGGGTGGTGGTTATCTGCTAATTAATATTGTATTTTTTAAAATTCACCTTTTTTCTAGCATCACAACTTCCTTCTCTTTCACATCAGTAAATATTTTTTAAACATGTTTAAATATTTTATTTGGCAGTTTGGAGAGGAAGGATTTTCATGTTAGTTTAGTTCATTAATGTTGCTGGATAACTCACATACAGACTTGCATGGATGCTGTCATATGCTTATATACCATTTACCTTTGTAGAGGAATTATCCTGCAGAAAACGGCCAGGGTATCTACGTGAGGAAATAACTTGATTCAAGAGGCAGCTTTTTGACACCCAAACCATTTAACTCTCACCTCAAGGAAATTTGCCATGTCCAAAATTTGAAAAATAAACAGTTAAGGAGGAAAATGGCTGGTGATAGCTGAGATGGAACAGGGTGGCTATGTAATTTTTGAAATGTACCGTTTATACAAAATGTAAATGTTAGTTGAATTTAATTGTTTCATTTTCCCTTATGTGCATTTTAGGCAATAATTCTAAAGAGAAATAAAATTAAAAAACTGGGAGTATCTGAACTCAACTTTTGGGTAAGATTCAATGTTTTTAATGCAGTTTATTTAAATTCTACTTTTTATTTCTATAAACTGAACACAGTTAATAATCTTTAAAATGGTAATGATTTATAGCCAATAAATAGCTACTGACTTAAAAATAGCTACTATCTAAGGTAGATAGATACATAAGGAAATAGTCCTTAGCAAGGACTAGAAATCATTTTCAAGAAGTTAGCACACGTATTTCACAACTCACTTCCAGGCCACTCTTCCTTTATGTTTCATCCTGCTATATCCATACAGCCTTGCTTTTTAAAATTGGTTTGTCTTGCATTTCTCTCTTTAGCTTCAATTAACCTTCCCTTCAAAATAACTCAAGTTTGTAGTTTCTTTCCAGCTTTCTCCTTTTCTTTCCTCTGCATCTATCCATCATCTATCTCTCTTTCCTTCTGCTTCCAACTTTAGACTCTATTACTTTTGTCCTTTTAACATTTTCCTTACAGTCTCCCAGCCCCTTCTAATTTGAGCTCAGCCACTACCTAATTTTTGTTTGGCTTCTTTCCAAATATGCAGATGGATGGCCCATATTATCTCCATGGTTTCCTAGTAAAGTAAGTTATTAGGCAGGTAGTGCAACTCCTAAATTCTCTTAATATGAGACAGACGATATTCTTTTTCTCTGGTCTGTGATGTACTTCTATTAAAATATAAACCCTGGGCCACACACAGTGGCTCACGCCTGTAGTCACAAGCACTTTAGGAAGCCAATGTGGACAGAGAGCTTCAGCCCAGGAGTTTGAGACCAGCCTGGGCAACATGGCAAAATCCCGTCTCTACAAAAAATAGAAAAACTAGTTGGGCATGGTGGCATGAGCCTGTGATCCCAACTACTCAGGAGGCTGAGGTGGGAGGATTGCTTGAGCCCAGGAAGATTACAGTGAGCCACGATCATCCCACTGCCCTGGGTGACAGAAGAAATGAACTGTATGTTTATATGTTATATATTGAGAGGATAAATTTGGAAATGTTGCAAGTTGAGGAGGTAGGGAAAGTTTCTACCTATAATACAAGAGAACAAAATGAAAGGAGTTGCTATTTTCTCCTTGTTGGAGGCATTCTCCCATCCTTTATGGTGAAAATATAGAAAGATTTGTCCTCTAAGTTGTTGAATGAATGACATGATGTTTTTTTGTCTTTTATTATTCTTTGTTGGTTCTACCAATTTGACTCTTTACCCAGGCCACTTGTCCTTAGGCCTGCAGGCTTTGTAGAAATTCACATATCGACATTACGCTTGTAATATATAATTCTTTCACTTCAGAAAAATTGAGCAATTTAGTAACTCAAAAGAAGGTCAGAATTTCAGTTGCAAACTATTGAAAAATGACAATAAATAGAAGAGTGTCCATAAACATCAAAAAAATTCTGCCAAGGCTGCACTCAAAGGAACATTTGCTGTCTTCATTTTCAACAACATTTTCAGGAGTAGACTGGAAAGAACATGAATTGACTAAGTTTTAAATTCAGGAATATCAAAGAAACAAAAAATCTAGGTAGGGAAAAGTTGAGATTTAACCAAATGTTCAGCTTTTTAAGCCTCCCTAGGTATTATTTTCTGTTTTTAGCTCTGTATATCTTTGGCAAAGATAAGTATTTATTACACACAACCTGAACAAGGTATTTTTAGATCTAAGTGATTCACTTTAGAGTTTAACGTCAATAGAAGCAAATTAACTGTTTAATGGGAGACTCCAGTTTTTGGTGGCAAGGTAATTATTGAATTGAACTCATGCTGAAATTTACAAAGGGGAACTTTGTGTGTGCCATGAGGCATGAGAATCATTACAAGAAGGGAAATGGAACCTCCAAGATAATCTAAAGCTCAGTACTCAGGCCAGATAAGGATAGTATGAGAAAGGATATTCTTACTCATGAACATAGATTCAAAATTTCACCTCGATTAAAAATATTTCATACACACAAAAGTGTAGAAGATTAGTAGCTCAAGAACAGCCATTTATATGATAAAGATAATCCATTTGTGATAAAACTGGCTTATTCTAGGAATCCAAAGATGTTTCTGGAAAATCCAAAAATATAAGTTATCATACTAATAGATTAAAAGAGAAAAATGTCTTATGATCATCCCATTAGATGCAGAAAATAAAATTCATAAAATTGAACATCCATTTATAATGAAAACATGTAACACAATACAAATAACAGTTTTCTTAACTCAGTAAAATTCTTCAGCAGTCACTAATCTTACCAATAATAAGGTATTTAGAGTGTTCTATTTAAAATCAAGATAAAGATAAATATGCTTTTTCACATTTTATTAAAGTCCAAACTAGCCTAGTGTAATGCAAGAAAAGTAAATAATAGGAAAAGGAAAGGAACAAAAAGAAGGAAAATTTATTATAGTATCAATATTTACCTAGAAAGAATAAAATTATTGACAAATTATTAGGAATTAGAAGAATTCAATACCATGGTTAGATTTAAGTTTAATATTAAAAAATCAGTTGCATTTCTATTCTTTGGCAACAAACAGAAAATATATTTTTTAAAACTATGCCTTATGTATTAGGAAGAAAAATGCATAGGATCTGAATGAAACTAACAAAATACATATAGTATTTGTATGGAAATTTATTTTAAAAATTCTAAGACATAAATAGAAAAATAAAACACATTTATGTGTGTGAAGGTTCATGTAATGCAGTTCTCCCCAGCTGATGTTCAGATTCAAAGCAATTTCAGCCAGATTGGCTTGCAGGTCACTGTTCACTAAATGATGCTGGAATAGCCTATATGAGAAAAACCGTATGTTATACACAAATATCAGTTCCAGGCCTAGCCATTTTGAATGTTCCTAAGCTGGATGTCTTTTTGACATGTCTTTATAAATTTATCATGCTCCAGGCTTTTCTTGATTTTCCTTGTGCTAGCCTTGGAATCAGCCATTTTTTCCAAGGAGCCCTGGTTCCTTTTAGAGGAGAATGGTATTTGGAAACCAAGACCTGAGTGGTATGTGCACTCATTACTACCAGTGTGTCCTTGTTTCTAGGCCCTTTCACTGCACATATGTGCACGTGTGTGTGTATGAAATCATGATTTCATAACTATAGCTCCAATCCCAGCCCAATGCTATAGAAAGGCAGCCTAGTTAGGTACCTCAGAACTCCCAGAAAAACACCACAGGCTGCCATCTCCTGAAACTCCATCCAGTGGCAGAAGACACTCAGAAAGAGGGTCCAGGGAAATGCTCTCCATCCTGTGGGTCTGGTGTCTACTGTTCCCTCCAGGGAGGCTGCCCATGCAGGTAGCAGCAGCAGGGATCTAATAGGTGCCCTGCTTGGACTAGGCAGCCCAGGAAAGAGCCCTCTGCCCTCTGCCCTCTGCCGACCCCCTACCCCACAATCCTGATGTCTGTACCTTCCACCTCATGGCAACAGGACTTGGGAAGTACATTCTTCCTGCGTCGGCAGCATTATTTGGGGCGGAGACAGAGTACCAGGGCACCAGATGAATCAAGCTGACCAGAATAGCACTAGCACTGCAAAGGCTCTGAACACTAAACGTCATTGTAACTATAGCACACAGAAGTAGGCCAGGACTTGCGTGATAAACCTAAAAACAAAGTGACTCTCTGCTGAAACAGAAATTTAAAATAGGATCCACAGTCTCTAACATAATATAAAAAGTGTACTGGACACAATAGAAAAACCACTTATCATAGCAAGAATGGAGAAAATAGCAAACTTGAATGAGAAAAGACAATCAACAGATGTCAACACTGAGATGAATAGGATGTGGGGATTATTTGACAAAGGTTTTAAAGCAGTCTCATAAAAACACTTCAGTGAGCAGTTTTAAATACTCTGGAAGGGAATGAAAAGGCTATAAAATCTCACTAAAGAATTGTGTGTTTTTTTTTAAAGAACAACTTGGTGATTATAGAACTGGAAAATACAATAACTGAAATTAAAATTCAGTAAATGGACTTGGTAGTGGAGTGAATTTTACAGAGGAAGCAATCAGTGCTCTTGAAGATAGAACAATAGAAATCTCCCAATGTAAATTGAGAGAAAATCACAGGAAAAAGGATAGAGCCTCCGGGACCTATGGTGTAGTAACGAAAGATCTAATATTTGTATCATCAAAATTCCAAAGGAATGGAAAAAGAGAGTGGGGCTGAATAGTATTTTTACAAGTAATCGCTAAAAACTCCCCAAATTTGGTGAAAGACACACCTGCAGAGTGAAGACACTGAGCGATTCCCAAGTAAGACAAACCCAGAGAAATCCATGCCAAGATACACTATAAGTTAACTTTTAAAACTAAAAGAAAAAAAATCTTGAAAGCAGGTATGGAGAAATGACACATCACCTACAGGGCAAAACTGACTTGAATTGTAGCAGACTTCTCATGTGAAACTAGGGAGGCCAGAAGGTTGTGGCAGAACATTTGTCAAGGTGAATTACATATCCAGTGGATGTTTCCTTTAGGAATGAAGGGGAAATAGACATTCTCCAATCAAGGAAAATTAAGATAATTTGTGGCTAGCAGAGAACCTTAAAGAATGGTTAATTGAAATTCTTTTGTCAGGTTTGTTGAAGATCAGATGGTTGTAGATACGTGGTTTTATTTGTGAGTTCTCTATTCTGTTCCTTTGGTCTATGTGCCTGTTTTTGTACCAGGACCATGCTGTTTTGGTTACTGTAGCCTTGTAATATAGTTTGAAGTCTGGTAGCCTGAGGCCTCCAGCTTTGTTCTTTTTTTTTTTTTTTTTTTTTTGAGACGGAGTCTCGCTCTGTTGCCCAGGCTGGAGTGCAGTGGCGCAATCTCGGCTCACTGCAAGCTGGCTCAGCCTCCCGAGTAGCTGGGACTACAGGCGCCCGCCCCTGCGCCTGGCTAATTTTTTTTTTTCTATTTTTAGTAGAGACGGGGTTTCACCATGGTCTCGATCTCCTGACCTTGTGATCCGCCCACCTCGGCCTCCCAAAGTGCTGGGATTACAGGCGTGAGCCACCACGCCCGGCCAGCTTTGTTCTTTTTGCTTAGGATTGTCTTGGCTATATGAGCTCTTTTTTGATAGCGCGGAATCAACCCAAATTGCCCATGAATGACAGATTGGCTAAAGAAAATGTGGTACATATACACCATGGAATATTATGCAGTCATAAGAAGAAATGAGATCATGTCCTTGGCAGGGACATGGATGGAGCTGGAAGCCATTATCCTCAGCAAACTAATGCAGGAAAAGAAAACCAAACACTGCATGTTCTCACTTATAAGTGGGAGCTGAACAGTGAGAACACATGGACACAGGGAGGGGAACAACACACACTGGGGCTTGTCAGGGGAGGGTAGTGGGAGGGAGAGCATCAGGAAAAAATAGCTAATGCATGCTGGGCTTAATACCTAGGTAATGGGTTGATAGGTGCAGCAAACCACCATGGCACATGTTTAGCTATGTAACAAACATGCACATCCTGCACATGTACCCCTGAAATTAAAACTTAAAAAGTTCTGAAAACAAAAAGGAAATGAAAGAAGGAATCCTAGAATATAGGGAAGAAATATAAAACAGCAAAATAGATACACAGAGGGGTAGATATAATAGACTATTCTTCTCATGAGTATTTCCTTTCGTGTACTTTTTTCACTTTATTTTGTTATTCTTTATTTAGATTTTTAAGTCAAGGATTTAATTCATTTATTTTCACTCTTTCATTTTTATGGATAAAGCTTTTGAGGCCATGAATTTGCTCCTTATCCTTGCTTTAAATGTCTTCCTTAGTTTCCATATGGAAATGGTATTTGCCTGCCATGCTGCTGCCATCATTCTATTTTTCACCTTTCTGAATGTTTTTGTTTGTCTTCCCTGTGTCTTTGCTTTGTGAGATAATGTGAAAACCTTTGTTGTAAGTTTTAGTGTATTTGACTATATTTGCTTTGTTTCTGTATATGATTCTTTTTTAAACTTTTTGTATTTAGGAAAGTTACTATTTCCTCAATTATTGCATATTTGAAACTTTTTTATAACTTCTATACTTGAATGACAGATTGGCTAACTATAAAATCCTTGGTTCTCACTTTTTAAAGTTTCTTAAAAATGCGTCTACAGCACTGCTTTGGTTTGTAAGTTTCGTTTAACAAGTCTGATGCTAGCCAAATTGTTCTGTCCCTTATAAATTATGTGACTTTTGTGCCTGGAGGTTCTGAGGAATTTTTCTTCATTTTTCATAGTTCTACTGAAAGATGTCTTGAGTTAGTTTACCATACCAGATTAATTTTTTCCAGTACCCCTGGATCCTTTCTAAATCCCGATTCATGTCTTCTTTTATTTCTGGAAAGTTTTCTTGGATTATAATTTAAACACTAGTTTTGATTCATTGCTGTGAGTTGTTTGTTTTTTTTTTCAGGCACTTCAGTTGTAAGTATGTGCCTTTCTTCCATTTCTGCCACTTTGTCTGATACTTCTCACTTCTTTCTCTGGTATCATTTTCATTCTTCATTGTTTTAGTGCCTTTACTTCAATTCCTTCATTAACTTATTTGAATTTCTTTTCTTTTAATCATCTTGTGATTTCGTTTTTATTTTTGATCATGTTCTTCTTTTCTTCCATTCCCTTTCTATGTCTAATAAACTCTTTCTTTCTTTCTGATTTTTTCCCCATTTCTGTTCTTGGTTTTTGAATTTCTTGTTTAAATTGCTTTTTTAATATTTCTGAATGCTCGTTTGAGGATATTTAATTCAACTTTTAATTCTGCATAATTTTCTTCTGCTTTGTGAGATTTTATCTTTCAGTGGTGTGGATTTCATTAGCTGAAATATTTGACTTTCATGTTTGTTATCTTCTTAAAGAAGCTCTGGATATTTATATAGGCATTTTTTCATCTAATAATTATTTTGTGTTTTCTAGTCCAAGTGCAAACCTCTTCTGAAAATGTAGCATAGTGTGATGTTTTTCAACGAATAACTTTTTTTTTTTGTGCGTGATGGCAGTAGTGATGGATAGTCTTTTGGTTTGGGTTCTCATTTTTCCTGCTGGATACTTTTTCCCTCTTGCACTCCCCTTTTTATTCTCCTTTCTTTCCAGAAATGATGGCTTTCTGACATCGGTGTTTTTGTCCCTACTCACTCTTAGGCCCTGCTCTGTACTCCCATTTACCAATTTCCCAGGGCTCTTTTTACACATAGGGTGGACTTTTCTCTTTCTTGGGTTATTTTAGTTCCAATTTTGACCCCTGTCTTTCCTTTTCTTCTTTATCCTTTTGTGGGTCTCCCCTCATTCCCTGCAAAGGCTTAGGTCAGGGACTTGAGGTATAACTCTATATATTCGTTGCTTCCTTTTCGATTCATAGGTAATTTGAAGTTTGTGCTGTTACCTTTTTTCCATATATGTGGTTGTACTGTTCTACTTGGTTGATATATGCAAAGATTTGAATTTAGGCTGCTGTAACTTTCCCCAGGCTAACCAGAAGTGCACAATTGTTCCCTTTTTAATCAAGGCTAGTCAAAAAATAAACAACAACAACAACAAAATAGAAGCCTCATGGCCAGTTCTAGTTCATATCCTTCTCTCTTAAAGGAAAGCTTAAGTTTTCACATTTCACACTGTTATTTCTTGAAGATGGGCTCATATATTTCCACAGGAGTGGTAGAAGAACTTTTAAGGTAGTGTTTTGAAAAATGGATTTTCAGCTGAGAAATAATATTTGGAAACAAACACATAAACACCCCCTTTTCTTAACAGAAATCAAAAAGAAGTAAGCTTTTAAAACTTCCTTTAGATTAGGATATGTATAAGCAGCCACTTTTCCGACGCACACGGGGTTTTCTCTTTGTTCAAATCCCCCTCCCTCTGTCTCTGTATGGGGAGCTGTTTTCTTCTTCCTTCTTTCTTTCTTGCCTATTAACCTTTTCACTCCTTAAGACAAAAAAAAAAAAAAATTTAGGATATGTAGAATTCTAGTGTTGCTATATATTTCATACCAGTGTCATCAGTTTTAATTCTTTGCTTTTAAACAAGATTTTCTAAAGGAAATTTTTTTTAACCTCACCATTTATATCTCACATAATTAAAATTTTTCTATGTCATTTATAGATATAATTGAATACTTTAACTGGGTGATTTGTAGTTTTAAATACTGGACTTCTCTTTTATTTTCTAGCTAATTCAAGGTAGTGCCTGGTGGTGTGGAACAATCATTTTGAAATTTCTGACATCTAAAATCTTAGGTGTTTCAGACCACGTAAGTACTTTTTAGTTAAAACATAAAAGTTCTTATAAATATGTAGCTGAATGAAAACTTTGAAGCCATCTATTCTTATCTCTTCATTTTACAGAGATTAAGTGTCTTCTTTAAGGTCTCTAGACGAGTTATTGGCAGAGTCAATAAGTCAATAGCTGCAAGTCAAAAGTTCAGTGATCTTTGCAACCCACTAAAAAGAAAGAATATTCATCAATGCTGACTTGGCCTTTTAGGAAAAAAAACACTAATAGTTTGTTAAGTAGTTATTTGTTTATATTTCAGTTAAAATAGAAATAATTAGTTGTTTACATCGTAAGTTATCCATTTATGATGTTATTGCAGATGTTAACATATGGGAGGCTGTCCTCAGCTTTGAAAATACAGAACTCTTACAATCTCAGTGTTGTTTTATGTATTTATAACTATGGACTAAAATCAATTTATGATTTGATGTTTTAAGGCCTTTCTTGTTATATAAAAAGAGAATGTTAAAAATTTTTGATCTTTTCATTTTCTAGGAAATACATGCAGAACATTTCTCTCTCATGTGGTATTTTGTTTGTTAATGTCTTAAAGAGTAGCCCTTTTCAAGGCCTAAGTCCCTGCTTAACTAACTGGTTTAGGTAATAGAAAACAATGTATGAATCTACTTTTTATTTCTAGCATTTTCTGTTTAGAAATAAGCATACATGAGTATATCATACAATAATCAATTTTGAAATTTACTTCATTTAATGCTATCCAATTAGGGCCCTGTTTGATGCTGAAATTATGTAGTTTGACAAGGGGTTATAGTATTACTTCTCTAAAAGGTCAAATGCTATCTCTATATAACATGCAACATGTTTATATTACATAAAATTTCTAAATGTAAGCATTTGCCATTTATTGCTAGCTTTGCATGGTGGTTTATTAGTTTATTTGTTGCTGCTGTTCTCTGGTATGTCTGATATATTTCCCCATTCTCCTTTCCTTTTTATTGTTTTTAACTTTATTATATATGTCTTATGATAAACTTTATTTAGACCTTCTAAGTTACTTATTTATCTGTTAAGTTTGTTCATGATTATGTTTCTTGCCTTACTTCACACTTACTTCACATTGACCCCCAGCTCTTTACAAATCTTTTTTTTTTTGAAACACAGTCTCACTCTGTCACCCAGGCTGGAGTGCAGTGGCCAATCTCGGGTCACTGCAACCTCCACCTCCCAGGTTCAAGCAATTCTTGTGCCTCAGCTTCCTGAATAGCTGAGATTATAGGCACGTGCCACCATGCCCGGCTAATTTTTGTATTATTGGTAGAGATGGGGTTCCAGCATGTTGGCCAGCCTGATCTCAAACTCCTGACCTCAAGTGATCCGCCTGCCTTGGCCTCCCAAAGTGCTGGGATTACAGGTGTGAACCACCATCCCTGCCCTACAAATTAAAAACAAACAAAAAAAATACAAACATGCTTCCTTGGTAGTCCTGAGTGACTTCCTTTATGTGACAGTTATGAGGAAGACCTGAAATTATAGTGGTTTGGTTAAATTACTGTTAGTCAGCAGGCCTACTCTAAATTAGAAAAATGAAGTGCAACTCTAAATTATCCTTGAGTACTGGTAGATTAGGAAAAATAATTGAATGAAAACCACTCATAATCATCAAACTTGTTATAAAATAATTCCTATCCCTATAAAATAATTTGAATTAAGAGTTTGCTTGCCAAATATTTTCCTTTTTCTGGCCTTCTGAGGATGCTGTGGAAAAATAATTGTCTCACCAAGAGCAGGTTGTAAATAATCAGTGGAAAAATAGAAGTTCTGCATTGGGTTTGGTTGTTGGTATCTATTTTTAGCCTTAGAGATCAAATAGCTAAGTCAAAGATCAAAGTGGTATGTATACTTGTGGTAATTCTTATGAGGATCAGGTCTCATATTCAATGGTTTAAATATATGTCTGTGAAACATCAAGAAGTACCAAATATTGTAATCAGTCTGTGAGGCTTTGTGAAAATGACAGTGCACAGAAAGCTTATGACCTACAATGTATGTTGAAAGAGGTTAAGTAAAATACTTTTTCATCGTAAATTGTCTTCTTATAAAGGGTAATTAACTCCATGGTGGTTTCTTCTCAGCAGATATTGATTTTAACTCACTCTTTATCATCTCTTTATTTTTTTCTGACTTCTTTCTACTTTTCATTTTTCATGATATTTCTCTTTATTTTCAGTTAGCTTGAGAAGTCAGCACATCGTATATTTGGTTCACTGTAGTTTTTTGTTTTCTTAGAGGGATGTCTAAATATATTAGATTTATCTGGTCTATAAGTTTTGTTATTCTTACATCAATAAAGTATTACTGGCTATAGGCTATACTCATTTGTATAATTTTAATTCATTTTACTTTATTTTCTCCCAGATTCACCTGAGTGATCTTATAGCAGCCAGAATCTTAAGGTATACAGATTTTGATACTTTAATATACACCTGTGCTCCTGAATTTGACTTCATGGAAAAAGCGGTATGAATGTTTCTTTTCTCCTTCTCTACTAATAGGAGTTTTTGCTCTAGTTTTTTTTTTTTTTATCTGAAACTCAAAATTTTTACTCAGAAAGTCAACTTATTTTATATTTTTTTACTGTAACTTTGCTAATCCACCTTCCTCACTTGTATTTTTGTCTGTAAAATAAAAAAAAGATAGCCTTTATCTTATAGAGTTATTGATGATGGTTAAATGAGATAATCTGAGAGAGTGTTTAACATACAATATGACCCATAATAATTACTATTATTACAAATCAATTTTAATAATCTAGGCCAATAAGAAATATGGGACCATTCAGGAAAAAGTCTCAATTCTTGTTTCTGTTTTTAAGAAATTCAGTTTTATTACAGTTAACACCCCAAATATTATAACATTTTTAACAAAGTGTTACCAAGAAAGGTATGCTACTGATGAGTTTTAATGAACATATAAAAATTCATTTTAAGTATATGCAAAGTATTATTCTTTTTAAAAAGTTCATGCCATAAAGCTTTAGAATATAGGCTGGACGTGGTGGTTCATCCCTATAATCCCAGCACTTTGGGAGGCCGAGGCGGTGGATCACTTGAGGTCAGGAGTTTGAGACCAGCCTGGCCAATATGGTGGTAACCCCATCTCTACTAGAAATATGAAAATTAGCCAGGCATGTTGGTGCATGCCTGTAGTCCCAGCCTGAGTAGGAGGCTGAGACAGGAGAATTGCTTGAACCCTGGAGGCAGAGATTGCAGTGAGCTGAGATCGTGCCAATGCACTCTAGCCTGGGCAACAGAGTGAGACTTTGTATCAAAAAAAGAAAAGAAAAGAAAAAAAATTGGCCTCTTTGTAGAATCATGGAACACAAGATCAGGAAGGGCTCCTAGAGGCCATGCCATATAGTTCTTTCATTTGCAGATAAAGAAAAACTTAAAAGATTTGCTTAAAGCACACACAAGCTAAGATCAGGACATGGATTCTAATCGATTCTAGAACTCTCAATCCAGGGCTCTTTCCTCTATATGTAGCTTAATTGTTTTCAAAGAATGTAACAAAGTTGCTACTGAATTGATTATTCCTTGTGTAATCATTATGAATTATGATTTAGTGGTATATAATAAAATTTTACATTCTTCTCTTATCCATCCAATCAGTCATCCATTCATTCAGAAACTACTATTGACCACTAGTTATCCATGAGGCAGTTTGCTATAGCACGACAAAGAGGAAAAGGAACTGGTTTCTTGCTTTTAAGAAATGTATAATTTAGTTACGTGGTAAATTACTCCTTATCACAATAACAGGTCATCAGAATTAGTTAGCCAATGTTATTTCTGTATTTATTCATAGTTTTAGTAATTAACTTTGGTTAGCTTTCTTTCTTGTTAGCTCTAGTTTCACTAATGAAAATAATGGAGCTATGTAGTACGGAAAATTACAATGTAGGACCCAGGGATTGGTAAACACACATTTTAAAACTTAGTATTATGTAAATTAAAAAAGAAAAGAAAAAATAGATATAGCAATTCTATTTTTATTAAAATAGTACATTTTTCATTAAATTTTTGGAATACTTTTTATAACTATTTTTATAATTTTATTTTATTAATGCATGGAAGAGGATAAATATATATTCTGCTGGTGACAAAGAAATTTTACCTTTTACTTTTAAGAAATGTTATCATGGCACTTAGTTTGACTTAGATGTTTACTAATTTAATGTAAAATTCGTAAGTAACTATTTTGAATAATTTGGTATATTTCAGACTCCGCTGAGATACACAAAGACATTATTGCTTCCAGTTGTTATGGTGATTACATGTTTTATCTTTAAAAAGGTATTTTTAAACCAATTATTATTTGTTTTTGGCATCAATATAAGGACTATAATAATGCAAATTGCTCAGAATTCCACGTTATTTTTAGGATGAATTCTTTCTCTCAAAGTTTGTTTTTTATTTAGATATTTCATTATTGATCTTTTTATAAAAAGCCATGATAAAAGGTATTCTTATTTTTTCTTTCAAAAGATACATACCAGTCACCAGCTGTGTATCAAGGACTACATTAATATTGTAGGTACACCTGGACAAATAAAATGTGGCCACTCCTGTCTTGGAACTTACAGTCCTGGATTACTGGGGGTGGGGGTGCAGACATGAAGCAAATAATCATACAAATGTCTAAAGAATTAAAATTTTTATAGGTACTATGAAAGAAAAGTCCAGTGACAACAACATTAATGTCTTTCAAATACAAAGCACGGTGAAGTCTTGATCTATTTTGAGTGGGCCTGCGTAGAAGAAATTTGTATAGCTAATTAAAAAATATTTTTCTATATGTTCACTGTTTCCATGACAGAAGAAAATAATATCTCAATAAAAGAAATAATCTTTAAAATACCAGTGGCAGGTTTTCTTGGTCTGGGTAGAGTTTATCTAAAAGCATGGTTAAAGACAGTGGGGTTTTATTTATTTATTTATTTATTTATTTAGCAGTCTTGAGCCATCTTTATTTATATTATTTACAAGCTATCTTGTCTTAAGCCAGTATGTATTTATTTTATACTTTTAAGCAGATAACAATAATGCAATTTCCCTACCACCATACCAGTTGTATTCTTGTTGAAAGGAGTTTTCTGTATTTAAAGTCAAATTGCATATCTTCCCTATGTAGTTTTAGTTGCCACACTTCTCACTCCTTTATTTACACATAGATGTGAATAATTTAAGAGTGAGAAAGGTATCTCCCTCAACATCTCTGTTGTTCTACCCTTGATCCAGTTCCCTGGGGACCATGTGGAAAGTCAGGATAAAGGAAACAAGGAGGAATGAGTAAAATGTGAGCAGGTTTACTGCCCTGCATCCTTTCGGCCCATGCTGGCTTAGAATGAAGATTTTCTCTACTGACCTGTTTCTTTTCCATCAAGGCAAAATGTCAAGTTATTCTTACAAGGCTCCACTTAGAGAGGCCAATGCACGAATTAACTATTCAGCAGAGAGTCAGCCAATGTGAGAGAAACTGATAGCTAGATCCGCAACTGCTATATTTAAAAAAATTAAGATCCAAGACTTATAAATACATTACTAGTCTCCAAACACACCACATCCTGAACTATGCATGTGCACTAGCAGGGGCATGTGCGTATACACACACATACACACATCCCTGCAGCCACCCAAGTTTCATACACACACACGCACACGCACACGCACACGTACACATACATCCCTGCAGCTGCCCAAGTTTCATACACACACATACACGCACAAACATCCCTGCAGCTAGCCAAGTTTCATATACACATACACAAATGTGCACACAAACACTCATCCTTGCAGCAAGCCAAGTTTCATACACACATACACACGTACACACACACACACACGCACACTAATCCCTGTAGCTGGCCAAGTTTCATACACACACACACACACACACACACACACACACATACACACATACTCTGTCTCTCTCTCTCTCATCGCTGCAGCCAGCCAAGTTTCACTCCTTCCTTTCTGCTTTCTTATAAACTCCTCAGTCTTTATTTGTCCTATTGTGGCTTATTTTTCACCCCAAGGATACTTCTGATGGTCATTTAGTTTTCAATCATGTGAAGTCACTTCTCGGAAGGAGAAAAGGAAGGTGTGTGTAGTATGACCATCCCATTCCTGAGGACTCCCTTAAACATCAAAAAATACTTCTTTCCTTGGCGGAGTGTTTACATTAATGAATCAGAGCATTTTAAATATTGCAGTATTCCTTAGAAAAGTTTCATTGATTTGATTCGATTCACAGACTATTCGTGATATTTCGTGTGTTTTAGCTACAAACACTTATCTAAGGTAAATATATCATCATTGTTTTTAAAATATACTGTATTCAGTTATTAAATAACTTACTGTAACATTAATTTTTCAAATGAATATGCATTAAAATTTAGCATTATGATTAAGAAAGGAGATATGAATCAAACGTAAATGTTTTCTTTAAAATATTATTCTTATGGATTTCTTTTTTTTTTTTTTTGAGACGAGTCTCACTCTGTGGCCCAGGCTGGAGTGCAGTGGCGCGATTTCGGCTCACTGCAAGCTCCGCCTCCCGGGTTCACGCCATTCTCCTGCCTCAGCCTCCTGAGTAGCTGGGACTACAGGCACCCGCCACCACGCCTGGCTAATTTTTTTTTTTTGTATTTTAGTAGAGACGGGGTTTCACCGTGTTAACCAGGATGATCTGGATCTCCTGACTGTCTCGGCCTCCCAAAGTGCTGGGATTACAGGCGTGAGCCACCGTGCCCAGCCTCTTACAGATTTCTTATATGTATTTGGACTTGTTTTGGAGATATTTATATTTGTGAACTAACTCAAAGTTTAAATTGATAAATTATAATATATCATTAGAATTTAAAGTCAGTAAGCTAAAGATTTATTTTTGGAATTCCTCTCTCGCTCTGTCTCTCCCTCCCTCCCTCCCTTCCTGCCTGCCTTCCTTCTCTCTGTCTTGCCTTGCCTTTTCTTTCCCTTTCCCTTTCCTTTCCTTTCTTCTTTTCTTTCTTTTGACAGAGTCTTGCTCTATCACCCAAGCTTGAGTGCAGTGGCATGATCTCTGCTCACTGCAGCCTGGACATCCTGGGCTCAAGCGATCATCTCATCTCAGCTCTGCCAAGCAGCTGGGACTACAGGTGTGCATCACCATGCCCAGCTAATTTTTGTATTTTTTTGTAAAGGGGGGTTTCACCATATTGGTCAGGCTTTTCTTTCTTTTTTAACTTTCAGAGGGGGTATAATTGTGTTCCCGAATATTTATGAATTTTCTTCTAAACTTATTGTTAAAACTATTTATTGTAGAACATTTTTGGATGGTTTTAGTAATGTCACTAGCATAAGCAGATGCCAGCAAAATGTATTGTATCAGTCACACGTAAGTAAATTGCTACAGGACTCAAGAAGTAAATTGTGAAGAAAATTTCCTTCTGAGGGAAATATCTCAAATGACATGTTTTTTAATGTTCAACTTTTATTTTAGATACAGGGGGCACATGTACAGGCTTGTTACATGGGTATATTGTACCCAGGTAGTGAACATAGTAGTAGTTTTCAAGTTACATTTTATATTTGTAAGTAGAATATTTGATTTTATTTTGTGACTTCTACTTTATAGAATCGTTTTAGATTTATAGAAAAATTGTGAAGACAGTAGAAAGAATTTCCCTGAACCCCATCCTCCATGCTTGTATTTTTAATAAACCAGCTGTGTATGGTTGTCAGAAGAGCTAATTAAGCTGTTAGGTGCATCTGTTGAAATTGTTTCCAAAATAAAGGGGATAATAGACCCATTCTATATTGTTCTGGACAGATGGAGCCCAGGGAAATGTGTCTTGGCATTCTAAAAAAGAATGAATGGCAAACCCTGGACACTATTCCCATAAGGAGTGCATGAAGGGACTTGGGATATTTAATTGGATAATAGAAGATTGAAGGGTATGTGGCAACTGTCTTCATATATTGCAGAGGGTGTAATGTGGAAGCATCAGACTCACAGGGGCCAGTGGATGGAAGATAATTACTCAGAATATGGAAGTCTTATGTACTGATTACATATTTGAAAGTGACAGGCCTGTTGTGTATGGGCAGAGGGTTCTGGGTTAAATTGCAAAAATAATAATAGCAGGGGCTAGTAGTAATACATTCTGAAAAACCAGTGTATCAAAAAGAGAGGGAATACTCCCTTCTCTTAGATCTGCTCCTCCAGGTGCTGACTGTAAGTAGCTTTGTATGTTTTATTTTAGAAAACACATATAGGAACACAGTATTTTTAAAAAATAGAATTGTAGTATTCTTATCTGCAGCTTGTTACTTGTATTTAATAGTGTGTCTTGGGCCTCTGCCTTGATCTTCATTATACTTTATAATGGTCTTAGGATTTTATTGTTGACCATCATGTGTGACTGCCATGTGGTTAGCCTTTCCCATATCAATGAAAGTTTAGAATATATATAACTTTTGTCATAAAAACCAATGTTTTGAGGATTGGTTCCTGTATCTTGGTACACTTATTCTATGTATTTCTATAGTATAAAATATTTGAATTTGGACTGCTGATTATGAGGCTTGCATATGTTAGAATTTGATAAATACTGAGAAATAATAATGAGGAGAGTGTCCATTTCCCTGCACCTCCACCAACATTGTTATCAAGCTTCTAATTTTTTCTGATAGGAAAAAAAAGTTCATTTTATTGTATAAATTCTTTGTCAGTGAAGTTTTGCAGCTTTTCATGTGTTTGTTTACTATGTTTCTTTTTGACCTTTAGAAGTTGTTTTGTGGGTTGTTTTTTTTTTTTCAGTCTTGCTGCTGTGTATGCAGTGGCACGATCTCGGCTCACTGCAACCTCCGCCTCCTGGATTCAAGCGATTCTCTTGCCCCAGCCTCTGGAGTAGCTGGGATAACAGGCGCCCATCACCACACCCAGCTAATTTTCGTAGTTTTAGTGGAGACAAGGTTTTTCCATGTTGGCCAGGCTGGTCTCAAACTCCTGACCTCAGGTGATCCGCCCACCTTGGCCTCCCAAAGTGCTGGGATTGCAGGCATGAGCCCCTACGCCCACCTAGCCATGCGTTATGTTTTTGCTTTGTCCATGGACAGTAACCTTTTGTCTCTTATGTGCATTACATAGTATCTTTTAAGATGTCAACTTATAGTTCATTTATGGTCTCTGCTTTATAGAACTTCTAAATTTCTGTATAATCACAGTGACAAATTTTTTTCTGGGTTCATATGTTGCTTAGAAACTCTTCCCTACATCAAAAACATTAAAATATGTTTTCAGATTTTCTTTTATAATTTTCTATTACATATAGGTGATTAATTACTCTTGCATTAATTCTGTGGTATAGTGACACAGAGGAGTTTACCTTTTCCCCCTCAAACGAGGTATTGTTCCAACACAGTATTGCATAAATCTTTTTTCCAGTCATTTGAAATGTCAGTTTTTTATCACTTACCAATTCTCATTATACTTGAGTCTGTTTTAGATTGTCTCTTATATTGATCTGTTAGTTTATAGGAAAGCTGTATTACTTTCTTTTTTTTTTTTGCATCACATTTGTATCTAGCCACATCACCAAACTTTCTTTCCAGTTCTAATAGTTTTTCTACTGATGCTCTGAATTTCCTAGGCAGGTTATCATTTAATCCACAAATAATATTAACTTTCTAATATTTATATTTCTCTATTTCCTTGTCTTACATATTAGCTAGAACTTTTAGAACAACTTTGAATTGCAGTGATAATGGGCTTGTCCTTACTTTGTTTCTGACTCTAAAGTGAAGAATGCTTTTAGTGTCTCACTGTTTCATTTGCTGTTAGTATATAATAGGGAGCCTTCATTTCATTAAGAAAGTTTCCTTTGGGTTTATATAAGCCAGGATAATTTAAAAAATTAAAAATAGATGTTGAAAGTGTATAATGTGTGAACTGTAACTCAATAAAGCAGTAAAAAGTGAATGTGAATTTTTAAATGGCTTTAAAACTATTTTGGTGATTACTATATATTTTTTCTCCTTATTAATAACTACACGCATTTTAAAATTTGTGGTAAGAACGCTTAACATGTGATCTACTCTCTTAACAATTTTTTAACTGTGCAATACTGTGTTGTGGACTATAGATGCAACATTCCACAGTCAATCTCTTGAACTTATTCATCTGGCTTAACTGAAGCTTTAAGCCTGTTGATTAGTAACTCCCCATTTCCCCTCGTTGCAGCTCCTGGTGACACCATTCCACTCTTTGACTCTATGACGTTGACTATTTTAGGTACCTCATGGAAGTGGAATTGTGCATTATGTATTTTGTGGGATTGGCTTATTTCAGTTAGCATAATGCCTTTCAGGTTCATCCATGCTGTCTCACATTGAAGAATTTCCTTCTTTTTTTAGGCTGAACAATATTCCATTGCTTATGTATGCTGCGTTTTTATTATTCATCTGTTGATGGACATTTAGTCGGTTTCCACATCTTGACTACTATGAATAGCACTGCAGTGAACATGAGAGTGTTAATATCTCGTTGAGATTTTGATTTCAACTCTTTTGGATAAATACTTAGAAGTGGGATTACTGGATTTTATGGTAGTTCTACTTTTAATTTTTTAAAGATTTTTTTGGTGAACCTCCATCCTGTATTCCATAGCAGGTGCGTCATTTGTAATTCCACCTGTGCAAGGATTTCAATTTCTCTACATTCTTGCCAACACTAATTATCTTTTGTTTTTTGGATAATGTCTATCCTGACATGTACATTAGAGTTGTAATCTTTCTGCTGGTAGAAGGTCTTGCTTCAATGGTGATAGCTTCTTACTGATCAGGTGGCTGTGGCAATTTCTTAAAATAAGACAACAATGAAGTTTGCCACATTGATTGACTCTTCCTTTCGTGAAAAACTTCTCGGTAGCATACAATGCTGTTTGATAGCATTTTACCCACCATAGAACTACTTTCAAAATTGGAGTCAGTCCTCTCAAACCCTGCCACGCTTTATCAACCAAGTTTATGTCATATTCTGAATCCTTTGCTTTCATTTCAACAATGTTCACAGCATGTTCACCAGGAGTAGGTTCCATCTCAAGAAATCACTCTCTTTGCTTATCCATAATAAGTGACTCCTCATCCATTCAAGTTTTATCGTGAGATTGCAGCAATTCAGCCACGTCTTGAGGCTCCACTTCTAATTCTAGTTCTCTTGCTGTTTCCACCACATCTGCAGTGACTTCCTCTGCTGAAGTCTTGGACCCCTCAGAGTCACCCATGAGGGTTGGAATCATTTTTAATGTTATATGAGAAGAAAACATTCTAAGAAAATAACAGATAAAGTAGAAAATAAGTTGGAATCAACTGCTTCCCATCTCTTATTGATGTTAGTATTTTGACCTCCATCCATGAATCACAAATATCCTTAATGGCATCTAGAATGGTGAATCCTTTCCAGAAGGTTTTCAATTTACCCAAATCCATCAGAGGAATCACTATCTATGACAGCTATAGCCTTATGAAATATATTTCTTAAATAATAAGACTTGAAAGTTGAAATGACTCCTTGATCCAGACTGCTTTCCTGCAACCTTAATCTCCTTGTCCATCTCTATCAGAACTCTTGGGTGACCAGCTGCATTGTTAATGAGCAATAATATTTTGAAAGGAATCTTTTTTCTGAGAAGTAGGTCTCAAGAGTGGGTTTAAAATATTCAGTAAATCATGCTGTGACAGATGTGCTGTCATCTAGGCTTTGTTGTTCCATTTGTAGAGTAGAGGCAGAGTAGATTTAGCATAATTCTGAAAAAAGGCCTCAGGATTTTCAAAGTGGTAAATGAACATTGGCTTCAACGGAAAGTCGCCAGCTGCGTTAGTCCATAACAGGGTAATTCTGTTTTGGATTTTTCATAAAACCAGCTTTTGGTTTTATTATATTTATGAAGGTTCTCCATTTTATTAACCTCTGCTTATATTTTTATGTCCTTAGTTTTTCTTTTGGCGCACTTTTGTTGTTTTTCTGTGTTTAAAGTTCACATCATTTATTATCAATCATTATTGTGTCCTAGTAAATACATTTAAAAGTTATAACTTTTTCTCTGAAGAAAACTCACACTGCATCCCACGATGTGTGTAGCATTACCATTAATGTTATTTCCGTGTAGTCTGTGATTTGAGTTTTGATCATTTAATCCAAAATCATTTAGAAGAATGTCCTAAAATGTCTAACTAGTTTTAGGCCGGGTGTGGTGGCTCATGCCTGTAATCCCAGCACTTTGGGAGGCTGAGGTGGGTGGATCACGAGGTCAGGAGATCGAGACCATCCTGGCCAACACAGCGAAACGCCGTCTCTACTAAAAATACAAAAATTAGCCAGGCGTGGTGGCACGCACCTGTAGTTCCAGCTACTTGGGAGGTTGAGGAAGGAGAATCCCTGGAACCCAGCAGATGGAGGTTGCAGTGAGCCAAGATCGTCACTGCACTCCAGCCTGGCAACAGAGTGAGACTCCGTCTCCAAAATAATAATAATAATAATTTTTAAAAATGTCTAACTAGTTTCTTCTGTTGTATATTTTGCCTTTAAAATTAACTTGCTATTTATTGAGATGGATGTTCAGTTTTAGTAAATGCTCTATGAGGATTTTTTTAAATGTTCATTCCTTATTTGGGGGAAGTTCAATGTTACATGTTATTATCATGTTATTAATGTGCTATCCTAAATGGTCTAGTACACCAACTTATTTTTCTACTTTATCTGTTTTCTTAGAATGCTATCTTCACATACAACATTAAAAATGAATTTTTCAAAATTGTCTTGTAATTTTAATAGTGTTTGCTTTATATAGATAGTGCTGTTGTTCATTGCATGATTATTATAGGATTGTACTTTTGATTATTATAAAGGATATTCTTTGCTTCACTTAGTGGTTTTTGCTGTAAATTTTTCCTTGTAGAAAATTAATATTGCCACATCTGCTTTCTTTTTTATAGATTTGCCTGGTTTACCTGTATTTATTTATTTATTTATTTTTTAACATTTTTGTGACATTTTGGTTTAGGTATATTTCTCATTATTATATTTTTTCTATTCAAATTCCTCTAATACTCATTTTCTAATTGGTGAATTTAACCCATTTTCATATTAACTGTGATAACTGCTGTGTTTGTACTTCTTTCTGCCGTCTGATTTTATGTTTTCTATTCATTGTGCTTTTCAAAAATTATTTTCTTGATACTTGCTGAATTGTTAGCTATATCCTATTTCTGTATTTCCTGGTGATTTTTCTTAAATTATTAGCAAATATATTCATCTTGATATTAAGAATTCATCAGCATCTAAAACCTGTTACCACCACCGATAGTAGCTAACAGTTATTATTTTCTGTGTGTCTGACAGTATTTTAAGTTTCTTACCAGTATTAACTCAGTAAATCCTCACAACCATCTTGTGAGAAGGGAGTCAGTTATTCCCATTATTTACAGATGAGGAAACCAGTAAGAAGGTAAGTAATTTTCCGAAAGGCACACAGCTAGTGAGTAGTGGAGGCAGAATTCATACTCAGGCTCTGTACTTAGAGGACCTGCTTGCTTCAGCCCTGAGCTGTCGGAATATTGTTACTTGTCCCTGCCTACGCACCCTCTCCTTCCAGGTTATGCTGAAATTTACTTCTAGATTGTTGTCTTATCTGTTATGTTTTAAGAAGTCTCTAAACATTTACATTAAAGACACCAGGAATCTTTGGACTTGACTTCAAATTTTACTGATTTATTTTTCCTTGACATGTAGAATTGGCATGCTTTCTGGGTGCTTTCTCACCTGAAAAATGGCTTTATTTTGCCCTCATTTGATGGATAGATAGGTTTATAGATATTTGTGGGTTTCAGTCAACATTTTGATGACATTGCTTCTTTGTGTTCTAGCATTGAGCATTACAGATGAAAATTCCTATATAGTTTTTCTCTCTGGAAATTTATAAGGTTTGGAGGGGTGATGTATGTGCGTTGTTGTTCTCTTATTCTTTCACTTTAGCCTCTCTTTTTTGAATTTCTGTTACTGCTTTTATCATACTATCTATTTCTTTTCTTTCTGTGTTGTCAGAGAATATCATCGCTGAGTCTTTAATACTGTCAACTTCAGCTGTGTACATGTTGCTCTTCAACCTCCTTTTGAGGCTTTAAATTAGGCAAATATATTTTTCTTAGAATTTCTGAAAACTCCTTTTCACTGAAGCCTATTTTAATTATATGGATGCATTATCCTCTTAAACTTCTGTGAAAATAATAACTGGAGTTTTCATTTGCATTAGCCATTTCATGAGAGGTCAAGTTTTTTACTCATTTATTTTGATGTTTCCTTTTCATGCTATTTGTGTCTTGGGATTTGGTTGTATAATCACATTTTTAATTAGCTACCTGATTTAAATAAAGTATCAGTAGTTACTTTCAGAGTTCTTGGTGATTATAATAATTACTCACCTACCAGGCTTCTTCCTTGCATGCAGCTCACTACAGGAATCTGTTGTGCCTAGAAGATTTCGGGACAAGTGGGGAAACCGCACTCTGTTAACTGCATGCCCAGGGAAGGAGCTACAAGGGAGATAGAATAATTTGGTCTCCACTATTACCTTAAGAGACCTTCCCGTCTTCTGTGTAAAAAAAAACTACTGCATACAAAGGGTAGGAGCTACAAGGCAGATAGAATAATCTGGGCTCCACTACTATCTTAAGAGACCTTCCCCTGACTTCTCTTTTAAAAAAAACCTATGGGTCTGTGTACCTCTGAATTTAGTTTCTACACTTATTTCTCTCTACACCCCCAAAATCCGTATCAGAATGCCCCTGCAGGCTATAAAACCTTTCATAAAAGTAAAATACCCAGTCTTTTCAAGAGAAGAATAAAATAGGCAGCCTCCTACCTCTTGTCTTACTCTAATAGAAACTCCATGAAGGTAAGTGTTGTGTCCATACTGTTCATGCTGCACAGCAGTTGCCCTTATCTCAGGGCAATGCATCCCAAGACCCCCAGTGGATGCTTGAAACTGCAGAGAGTAACACACCGGATTGCCATCATTGGAACACATTTCTGTTCATGTCTTCCACCCTCAAATTTAATGCCTTTTCCATCTTAACTAAGTACTTATCATGGACTGTGGCCATAACTTTTGCAGTTGTAGATGCAACAGCAAAACTAGCATTAATTTTTTCTTCTTCACAATTTCATGGATAGATTTATTCTTACTGTAAATCTTAGCAACCACAGCATATGATGTTTTTTCTTTTGAGAACTTTCACCTTTTCTCTTAAAGAAAGCACTTTACAGCTTCTCTTTGGCATATCTCAACTGCCAGCATCATTGCTCCTGCACTTTGGGGCCATTATTAAGTCAGAAAAAGGGTTACATGAAAACAAGCACTGAGCTACCACCAGAGTCCATCTGATAACTGATATGGTAACTATGTGACTAACAGGCTGGTGACGTATACAGCATGGATATGCTGGACAAAGGGGTGAGTCACGTCCCAGGTAGGATGAAGCAGGATGACTTGAGATTTCACTATTCAGTATGGTGCACAATTTAAAACTTAGGAATTGTTTATTTCCTGGAACTTTTCGTTTAATATTTTTGGACTGCAGTTGACCACAGGTAACTGAAACTGTGGAAAGTGAGGATCGGAGGATAAGCTGGGACTGTGGTATTCATTTCGTTGCACAGTGCCTAGAATACAGTAGGTGTACTGTAAGTGTTTTGTAAAGGGATAACTTTTCTGAAACTAAAAATATTTATGTTTTACCCAATTTTTCTGCTGGAAATTTATGCTAAGGAAATATTCAGAGATGCTTACAAAGTTTTATGCACGAGTGTTTATGTTATTTGTAATTGTGAAAAATGAAAACAACTCAAAAGTTTTAACAGTGGTCATCTAAAGTATTGTATACACTGTATATATAGGTTTAATAGAAGGTCATCCTATTCATTTATTCATGAGAGGTACAGTCTCCAGGGGTCTGTAAAATCTATTTTGTTTTAACCAAAGAACAAATTTTTGACATATCTTGAGTATGATGACTATAAATTATGACTTTTAAATTGTTGTAATTTTTGTAGTATTATCTGATATTTTTATTTTTATGTATGTTCCTAAGTAGTTTAGAGATATTCAGATTTTTAAAATCTAAGATCAAACAAATGAAGCTTATTTTTATGTATTCATAGTATAAGAGACATCAGTAAATAGATAATATTTTTGTTTTATTCTAGAAAAAAGCTCCTTGAACACGGTGAGGTAAAGCTTTCATTTTAATCTCTGGTAGACTTGTGTATTACATTCTAGTTTGAAGATAATTGACAAAGGTATAACCTGCTGCTGACGCACCATCAGTCGTGAGTTGTCAGCATTGGTGATACATTTCTGCTGATCCTTCTCGCTCTTTCATCTGCTCTTACTTTTGAATAGTAATAAGGATTTAAAAGCTAGAAGGCTGATTTGTGACTATAGTACAGAATTAAATTAAATTGCATTCATTTAACAATAACAAGCATTTGGTTTCTAGCCTGCTGAGCTAATCAGCTACAGTCCATTAGGGCAGGCACCCCTCGCCCTGTGACTGGTGGCCATCTGCCACCACGTAGATTTGCTGGTCAGTCAGCGACAAGCTCAGAAGTGTTGAAGGACTCAAAAGATACTAAAGTAATGTTCCTGCCTTTCAGTATGTGTAAGTTTACAAAGGAGACAAATAAGACAACATTTTATATGGTGCAAAATCATTTTGTGGCATAAAAAGGAAAAGATCAGTGTGGGCTGGAAATAATTTCCTATTTGATAGAACTTTAAGTGGGTGTTGAGGTAAAGGTCAAATTGACAGGAGTGGGTAACTGAATTTGAACTTAATAGGGATAGTTTATGACACATGTTGAGTATCCTTTATCCAAAATGCTTAGGACTAGAGGCGTTTCAGATTTCAGATTTTATTGAATTTTGGAATATTTATACTGTAGTTACTTAGCTGAGATCCCTAATCTGAAAATCCAAAATCCAAAATGCTTCAATGAGCATTTGTTTTAGCATAACCTTTGAACATCATATTGGTACTCAAAAGTTTCAGATTTTGGAGCATTGTAGATTTCAGATGTTTGCATCAGGGATGCATTGGTAACTTTGTCACTTTACAGTGAGGCCCACTGTGTTGGTCCTCCGCCTCCTCGCACCACCTCCTGCTCTCCCTGGCTCCTCTGCCTGCTCCATTTTCTTGCCGGCTGCACTTATTGCCTTACAGTAGACTATGTAATGTATTTATTTATTTGCTATGTCTATGTATTGTCTGTCTTTCATTACTAAATGTACTTAAATACAATACAAGGGCAGAAATTGCTCACTGTTGTATCTGAAGCACCCAGAAGAGGACCTGGAACATAGTAGGCGTTCGATAAATTGTTGCTGAATGAATGAATGCTAATAGGCTCATTACTAAGTTAGAAGGTCCTTGTCTTAATGAATAATACAGTTTTAATATACTTCATTAATTTAAAAATATGAAAAGCAAAAATATGATTTTGTCTTATTTGTGTTTTTATAGCTGGCTTTTCACACGTTGCAGTTGTTAGCGTTTACTGCCCTTGCCATTTTAATTATGAGGCTAAAGCTGTTCTTGACGCCACACATGTGTGTTATGGCTTCCTTGATATGCTCTCGGCGGGTAAGGGATTCATTCTTTTATAACAATACAAGCATAACCTTTGAACATCATATTGGTACTCAAAAGTTTCAGACTGAGTACTCCAGGGTACTTTTTTTTTTTTTTTTTTTTGAGACGGAGTCTCACTCTGTCTTCCAGGCTGGAGTGCAGGGGTGCGACCTCAGCTATAGCAGCTACACTTATAATTACTGCGGCTTTGCCAACTAATTCAAAATATAAACACACTAAATGTTTTTAACTTAACTAACTTAAATGATTTAAAATATTACTTAATGATTCACTATAAGCAAGAAAAGCAGTTTCAAGTGGCTTTGAAAAGTATTTCTAGATTTTAATTGATAGTTCTATAACAAGCGATTAGGCAAATATTTCCCCTCTGTTAAT
The DNA here is from genome assembly GCF_043159975.1 of Macaca nemestrina. Lineage (NCBI taxonomy): Eukaryota > Metazoa > Chordata > Mammalia > Primates > Cercopithecidae > Macaca > Macaca nemestrina. The sequence goes on along the minus strand of NC_092128.1, from coordinate 103,263,282 downwards.
ATCCTGTCCATGAACATAACCTTTTGGAGTTCAGGTTTGTGTAAGAGTGCCTGGCGCAGTGACTCACACCTGTAATCCCAGCACTTTGGGAGGCCTAGATGGGTGGATCACTTGAGGCTAGGAGTTCGAGACCTTCCTGGCCAACATGGTAAAACCCCATCTCTACTAAAAATACAAAAATTAGCTAGGCATGGTGGCAAGTGCCTGTAATTCTAGCTACTTGGGAGGCTGAGGCAGGAGAATCGCTTACCTGGGAGGCAGAGGCTGCAGTCAGCCAAGATTGCACCACAACACTCTAACCTGGGTGACAGAGTGAGACTCTGTTTCAAAAAAAAAAAAAAAAAAAAGTTTCCTGGTGGCCAGGCACAGTGGCTCACAGCTGAAATCCCAGCACTTTGGAAGGCCAAGGTGGGCAGATCACTTGAGGTCAGGAGTTCAAGACCAGCCTGGCCAACATGGTGAAACCCTGTCTCTACTAAAATACAAAAATTAGCCGGGCATGGTGGTGTGTGCCTGTAATCCCAGCTACTCAGGACGCTGAGGCAGGAAAATTGCTTGAACCCAGGAAGCAGAGGTGGAAGTGAGCTGAGGTCGCACCACTGCACTCCAGCCTGGGAGACAGAGTGAGACTACCTCTAAAAAAAAAAAAAAGTACCCTGAAGTGCTCATCCAATACCAGAGCAGATGCAGAGTAATTGCTCTAGTACGGTCCTGTTTGGCTCAAAGAATCTGTAAGAAATTCTGGGGTTCTATCACTGTATCTAACATACAAAAGAACTAGATAAATTAGCTAGAATATTGGGCCAGAGGTATTTCTACAAACACCTTACTTAGTTTTGATTATGAGTGTATAGCCTTAAAATACCATAATGCCTGTTTTCCTGAGAAGAATCTATATATGTCAAGCTAATAGGGCTTCCCTGTCTACTAACGATGTCCACAAAAGGCAGCCAAGGATGAAAGGATTTAGTTCTAAGATGTTTCACAGCTGTGATTTGTTTATTTTAATCCCTGGTAGTAAATTAGTACTAGAAGGATCAGGCATTCCTTCCTTAATTCTTCCCAGGGGAGAGAAAGTTCCGTTTTCACCTGAGCCCTGTAATGCTAACATATTCGTTGCTTTAGAAACAACCGGAGATGGTAATTCTGTATACGTGTGTGCTGATATCAAAGGGTAATTCACATTGGTTTGAGTAACAAGGTGAGAATTTATTGTTGACCCTACAGTACGCTTCATTATAAGAACTATAAATAAATGATTTCTGTCGTTTCAGCTCTTTGGCTGGCTTTTTCGCAGAGTTCGTTTTGAGAATGTTATCTTTGGCATTCTAACAGTGATGTCAATACAAGGTTATGCAAACCTCCATAATCAATGGAGCATAATAGGAGAATTTAATAATTTGCCTCAGGAAGAACTTTTACAGTGGATCAAATACAATACCACACCAGGTGTGTAGGTATTTTGGTTATATGCCTAGTTTTGCGCAAACATACTCACAAACACATTTGTGTATACTATATAATTCTTATTTCTGATATATGTGTTTATGTGTGTATGACAGATTTACAAATAGACATTCATATTCTCACAGACTTTGAGCAGACTATTGCAATGTCAATCAATTAAACCCTTCCAAAACACAATTTTGCGCCCCCTTTAAGCCCCTCCCAGATAATTATCAAATTTAAATTAGCACCAGGAAATTAATGATTTTTCACAAGTTATGTCCTTTAACTCTCAGAGAGCACTATAGCATTTTAACCATAACAATGACAAATCAAAGAAATAAATCTTTAAAAATGAAATTTCACACCTTGTGCCAGGCACAGCAGAAGATACTTTTGATGGTGGGGAGAACTGGCACCGCTTCTGTCACTCCAATCAGTGCCCTCTCCTCTAATTCTGTAAACAGGTCATTGGCAGAAGAGTTAAAGTCTTGGATATTCTATTTTCTTCACAAAATCATCTCATAGAGATAGTATACACCCGACTTTTAAATACTCCAAAATTTTCTTTTTAGCTTACCTTCTTTTCTTTCTGTCTTTATTCAGAACTATCTCAAGCAGATAGATATTTTTAAATACCTTTCCAGAGAATAAGTATATTCTATAACATTTTCTGTAACTAAATTTGTAAATCTAAGATTATTTTTGATATTTAGAAACTTTCTCTGGTACGAGTTCTTCACTATGGTTTATTTAAATTTTCTTATGACTCCTGAGCTTGTTTCCTCTTATTTCTTATTTGATAGCCACTTTTTTGCTAATTAACCATCATTAAGGTAAATCTTTATAGGCATTAACTAAGATATTTGGTCTATAGCTTTCAAAGGGTGTAGGTGACAGCGCCTCATTAAACTGCCAAGCCAGTTTAATTCGAATTTTAAAAGTAATCCCCAACAGACTTTTTCCACATAGAAGCTCAAGATAATCACTCCCTTTCTTTACTCTCTCTTGCCCCTCCCCAGTTATGGCTATTTTTCCCAAGCTTTTAAAGATAGCTGCCCTTTTAATCTTTTCTTGTGTCTTTCTTTGTTCTGGTGTTTGTATTGGGTTCCTTACAGAGAGCCTACATTTGGCAACTTATCCTTCTAAGATAACTGCCACAAACCCCTATCTCACTTTTAGATGCCTCTTCTTTTCAATCTGTCTTGTTCTCCTTTTAATTACTCTTATTATGAGTTATCTCATGGTTACCACATATTAAAAGCTGTATGAAGTTTTGTAGTATTAATGGAACTGGTGCTTATGTTGAGGTCTGCCATATAAGGTTGTATAGTTTGTGCACTGCACAAAGGTGACCAATTGAGAGGATAAGTGAAAGCTTAAATCCAGCTTGTGGTCCACTCATCATGCTATGTACAAAGGGGGCTCTGTCAAGTCAGGGGAATACATTTTTCTAATCTGTGTGTAGGCTAAATGGAAACTTCCATACGGTGATAGGAAAATATCTGATATTTCTTTGTTATGCTCATTGACTTCACGGCCAAAAAAACAGAAGGTGGAGGGGGAGGGTATTTCTTCCTCTTTGTCTGCCATAGACGACAACTCAGTGGGTCCAGCTCTTGCTGGACAGGTGTGCCTAGTTTTTTCTGGAAGACCCTGGCCCTGGGCTTTCAGTTCTTCTTGCCCAGCATTTCCCAACCTTAGCACTGTTGACATTGAGGCTGTCCTGTGTATTACAAGAAATCCTTGGCCTCTATCTACAAGATGCCAACAGCATCTCCTCCCTCCTCCCCATAGCATGACATCCAAAAATGTCTCCAGAGTTGACAGTGCTCCCTAGGGAGCAAAATCATGCCTGCTTGAGAACCACTTCTCTACCTTAACAGCTTGTCATCATTAATTATTGAGTCTCCAATAATAAATACACATTCTTTGATTGGCTTACATATTTTCAAATTTGAGGCATATAAAGAAATTTTCATTCAAAGTTGCTTTTAGAATGCTTAGTTATATTGGAAAGGAAACACTCAGGGTTCTCAAAGTTTTTAATTTATGTGGGTACATAGCAGGTGTGTATATTTATGGGGTAGATGGGATATTTTGATACAGGCATACAATGTGTAATAATCACATCAGGGTAAATGGAGTATCCATCACCTGAAGCATTGATCCTTTGTGTTACAAACAATCCAGTAATACTCTCTCAGTTACTTTCAATTGTACAATTAAATTTTGTTAACTATAGTCACCCTTCTGTGTTACCAAACACTACATCTTATCCTTTCTTTCTATTTTGTTTGTGCACATTAACCATCCTCACTTCCCCTCTACCCCCTCACTATCCTTCCCAGCCTCTGGTAACCCTCATTCTATTCTTGATCTCCCTAAGTTCAACTCTTTTAATTTTTAGCTCCCACAAATAAGTAAGAACATGCAAACTTTGTCTTTCTGTACCTGGCTTATTTCAATTAATGTAAAGGACTCCAGTTCCATCCATGTTATGGATAGGATCTCATTCTTTTTTTATGACAGGATCTCATTCTTTTTTATGGCTGAATAGCACTGCATTGTGTCAGTGTACCACATTTTCTTTATCCATTCACCTGCTGATGGACACTTAGGTTGCTTCCAAATCTAGGCGATTGTGAGAAGTGCTGCAATAAACACGGGAGTGCAGATAACTCTTCTAAACATTTATTTCCTTTCTTTGGGGTATATATCTAAGAGTAGGATTGCTGGATCATTTGGTAACTCTATTTTTAGTTTTTTGAGGAACCTCCAAATTCTTCTACATAGTGGTTGTACTAATTTACATTTTCACCAAAAGTGTACGAGAGTTCCCTTTTCTCCACATCTTTTCCTGTCTTTTGGATAACAGCCATTTGTTATTGCCTGTCTTTTGAGTAATAGCCATTTTAACTGGAGTGAGATGCTATTTCGCTGTAGTTTTTAATTTGCATTTCTCTGATCATCAGTGATGTTGAGCACCTTCTCGTGTAGCTGTTTGTGACTTGTATGTTTTCTTTTGAGAAATGTCTATTCAGATCTTTTGCCCATTTTTAAGTAGACTTTTAGATTTTTTTTTTTTCCCTACAGAGTTGTTTGAGTTCCTTGTATATTCTGGTTGTTAATTCCTTGTCAGATTGGTAGTTTGCAAATATTTTCGCCCATTCTTTGGGTTGTCTCTTCACTTTGCTGATTGTTTCCTTTGCTGTGCAGAAGCTTTTACACTTGATGTGATCCCATTTGTTCATTTTTGCTTTGGTTGCCTGTGCTTCGCGGGTATTTACTCAAGAAATCTTTGCCCAATCCAAAGTCCTGGAGAGTTTCCCCAAAGTTTTCTTGTAGTAATTTCAGAGTTTGAGGTCTTCGATTTAAGTCTTTAATCCATTTGGATTTGAATTTTGTATATGGCATGAGATAGGGGTGTACATTCATTCTTCCGCATATGGATATCCAGTTTTCCCAGCACCGTTTATTGAAGAGATTGCCCTTTCCCCAGTGTATGTTTTTGGGACTGCTATAAAAAATGAGTTTACTGTAGATGTATGGATTTCTTTCTGGGTTCTCCACTCTGTTCCACTGGTCTGTGTGTCTGTTTTTATGGCAGTACCGTGATGTTTTGGTTACTATACTTCTGTAGTATAATTTGAAGTCAGGTATTGTGATTCCTTCAGTTTTGTTGTTCTTGCTCAGGGTAGCTTTAGCTATTCTAGGTCTTTTGTGTTTTCATATAAATAAGGATTGTGTGAGGAATATCATTCGTAGTTTGATGGGGATTGCATTGAATCTGTAGAGTGCTTTGAATAGTATGGACATTTTAACAATACTGATTCTTCCAATGCTTGAACATGGAATAGCTTTCCATTTTTTGTGTCTGCTTCAATTTCTTTCTCCAGTTTTGTATAGCTTTTATTCTAGAGACCTTTCATTTCTTTAGTTAATTTATAGGTATTTAATTTTATATGTGGGTACTGTAAATGGAATTACTTTTTAAATTTTCTTTTTCAGATTGTTCTCTGTTGGCATATAGAAATGTTAATGATTTTTGTCTGATTTTGTATGCTACAACATTACTGAATTTGTCAGTTCTAACAGTTTTTTTGGTGGAGACTTTAGTTGTTTCTAAATATAAGATCATATCATCTGCAAACAATGATAATTTGACCTCTTCCTTTCAAATTTGGATGCCCTTTATTTCTTTCTCTTGTCTGATTGCTCTAGCTAGGATTTCCAATACTATGTTGAATAATGTGGTAAAAAGTGAGCATCCTTGTCATGTCCCAGATCTCAGAAGAAAGACTTTCACTGTTTCCTCACTCAGTATGATACTAGCTGTGCGTCTGCTATATATGGCTTCTATTATGTTGATTAATGTTCCTTCTATACCCAGTTTTTTTGAAGGTTTTTATCATGAAAGGATGTTGAATTTTATCAAATGATTTTTCTGCATCTATGGAGATGAGATGATCATATGATTTTTTCCCCTTCATTGTGTTGATATGACGTATCACATTGATTTGCTGTGTTGAACCATCTTTGTGTCCCTGAGATAGATCCTATTTGGTCATGATGAACAATCTTTTTAATGTGTTATTGAATTCAGTTTGCTAGCATTTTGTTGAGGATTTTTGCATTAACATTAATCAGAGATATTGGCCCATAGTTTTCTTTTTTTGATGGGTCTTTGTATGGTTTTGGTATTAAAGTGATATTGGTCTCATACCACGGGTTTGGAAGTATTCCCTCCTCCTCTATTTCCTGGAATCGTTAGAGTAGGATTGATATTAGTTCTTCTTTAAATGTTTGATAAAATTCAGCAGTGAAGCCATCGGGTCCTGGGCTTTTCTTTGCTGAGAGACTTTTCATTAGAGATTTGATCTCATTACTTGTGATTGGTCTGTTCAGGTTTTGGATTTCTATATAGTTCAATCTTGGTAGGTTTTATGTATCTAGGGATTTATCCATTTCTAGGTTTTCCAATTTATTGGCATATAGTTGCTCATGGTAGTCTCTAATGATCCTTTAATTTCTGCGATATTGGTTGTAATGTCTCCTTTTTTTTAAATCTCTGATTTTATTTATTTGGGCCTTCTCTCTTTTTTTCTTAGTCTGGCTAAAGGTTTGTTAATTTTGTCTTTTCAGAAAACCAGTTTATCTTTTATATTGTTTTCTTCATTGCAATTTCATTTATTTCTGCTCTGATCTTTATTATTTTATTTTTCCTACTAACTTTGGGTTTTGTTTGCCTTTTTCTTCTTTTTTGATGTAGGCACCTATAGCTATAGACTTCCTTCTTTAATACTGCTTTTGCTGTATCCCATAGGTTTTGATATGTTGTGTTTTCATTATCATTTGTTTCAAGAAAATTTTCAATTTCCTTCTTAATTTCTTTATTAACCAACTGGTCATTCAGGAGCATATTTTTTAATTTCTATGTTTGTAGAATTTCCAAAATTCCTTTTACTACTGATTTCTAGTTTTTTTCCAGTGTGGTCAGAAAAGATACATGATATTGTTTCCATTTTTAAAAATGTTTTCAGACTTGTTTTGTGGCCTATCCTTGTTTTGTGGTCTATCCTTGAGGAATGATCCATGTGCTGAGGAGAAGGATGTGTATTCTGTAGCTGTTGGATGAAATGTTCTGTAAGTATCTATTAGGTCCTTTTGATCTATAGTGCAGATTAAGTTTAGTGTTTCTTCATTGATTTTCTGTCTAGATGACCTGTCCACTGCTGAAGGTGGGGTGTTGAAGTGTCAGGCTATTATTGTATTTGGATCTGTCTCTCTCTTTTGCTCTGATAATATTTGCTTTATGTATCTGGGTGCTCCAGTATTGGGTGTATGTATATTTACAACTGTTATATACTCTTGCTGAATTAACTCCTTTATCATTATATAATGACCTTCTTTGTCTCTTTTTATAGTTTTTGTCTTGTAATCTATTGTGTCTGATATAAGTATGACTATTCTTGTTCTTCTATGGTTTCCATTGGCATGGAATATAATTTTCCATCCCTTTGTTTTCAGTCTATATTTGCCTTTACAAGTAAAGTGTGTTTCTTGTAGGTGAAACAGATTCTTAGGGTTTTGTTTTCTTATTCAGTCACTCTTTGTCTTTTGGTTGGAGAGTTTAGTCCATTTACATTCAGTTTTATTATTGATACGGACTTACCCCTGCCATTTCGTTATTTGTTTTCTCATCGTTTTGTGGTCTTCTCTTCTTTCCTCTTTGTCTTTCATTGAAGGTGATTTTCTCTGGTGGTGTGTTTTAACTTATTGCTTTTTATTTTTTGCATATCCATTGTATGTTTTTAAACTTGAGTTTACCATGAGACTTGCAAATAATATCTTATAACCCATTATTTTAAACTGATGACAACACTGATTGCATAAACAAATAAGCCAAAGGAAAGCTAATAAAAATTCTAAACTTTAACTTCATCTCCCTACTTTTTACCTTTTTGTTATTTCTATTTATATCTTATTGTACTGTCTGTCTCTTCAAAAGTTGTTGTAGTTATTTTTTATTGGTTCATCTTTTTGTCTTCCTACTTATCCTATAAGTAGTTTATATACCATAATTACACTGCTATAATATTCTGTGTTTTTCTGTTTACGTACTATTACCAGTGAATTTTGTACCTTCCAATTCTTTCTTCCTTATTAATGTCCTTTTCGTTCAGATTGAAGAATTTCCTTTAGCATTTATTGTAGGATAGGTCTGGTGTTGATCAAATTTCACAGCTTTTGTTTGTCTGGGAAAGTCTTCTCCTTTAGGTTTGAAGGACATTTTCTCTGGATACACTACTCTCGGGTAAAAGGTTTTTTCCTTCACTTTAAGTGTGTCATGACATGCTCTCCTGGCCTGTTAAGGTTTCAACTGAAAAGTCTGCTGCCAGATGTATTAGAGCTCCATTGTATGTTTTTTGTTTCTTTTCTCTTGCTGCTTTTAGGATCCTTTCTTTATCCTTGAACTTTGGGAGTTTGATATTAAATGACTTGAGTTAGCCTTGGGTTAAATCTGCTTGATGTTCTAGAACCTTCTTGTGCTTGAATATTGATATTTTCCCTAGCTTTGAGAGGTTCTCTGTTATACTTTTGAATAAACTTCCTACTGCTATCTCTCTCTCTAACTCCTTGTCTTCAAGCTCACTAATTCTTTCTTCTGCTTGATCAGTTCTGCTATTAAGAGACGGATGCATTCTTCAGTATGTCAGTTGCAGTTTTCAGCTCCAGAATTTCTGCTTGATTCTTTTTAATTATTTCAGTTTATTTGTTAACTTTATCCGATAGGATTACCAATTCGTTCTCTGTGTTATCTTGAATTCCTTTGAGTTTCCTCAGCACAGCTATTTTGAATTCTCTGTCTGAAAGGCCACATATCTCTGTCTCTCCAGGATTGGCCCCCTAGTGCCTTATTTAGTTTGTTTGGTGAGGTCATGTTTTCCTGGATGGTCTTGATGCTTGTGGATGTTTGTCAGTGTCTGGGCATTGAAGAGTTAGGTATTTATTGTAGTTTTTGCAGTCTGGGCTTGTTTGTACCCATCCTTCTTGGAAAGGCTTTCCAGGTATTCAAAGGGACTTCAGTGTTGTGATCTAAGTTTCTGGTCACTGCAGCTGTATCTGCACTAGGAGGCACCCCATGCCCAGTAATGCTGAAGCTATTGCAGACTTTTAGAGGTACTACCTTGGTGGTCTTGGATAAAATCCAGAATTCTCAGGATTAGCAGGCAGAAGCTCTTGTTCTCTTCCCTTACTCTCTCCCATATGGAGTCTCTCTCTCTCTCTTTCTCTCTATGTGCTAAGCTGCCTGGAGCTAGGAGTGGGGTGATATAAACACCTCTGTGGCCACCACTACTGGGAATGTGTTGGGTCAGACTTGCAGCTAGCACAGCACTGGGTCTTGCCCAAGGCTCATTGTAACTACTGCCTGGCTACCACCTATGTTTGCTCAGGGTGTAGGGCTCTACAGTCGGCAGGTGGCAAAGCAAACCAGACTTTGATGACCTTCCCTTCAGGGTGGCAAGATCCCCCAGGTCATAGTCAGGTCCAGAGATGCTGCTGTCCAGGAGCCAGGGCCTGGACTCAGATGCCTTAGAAATCTACCTGATGCTCTATTCTACTGCAGCTGAGCTGGTGCTGAAACCACCAAAGTCCTTCCCACCCTTCCTTCTCCTTTCCCCAGGCAGAGGGGTCTCTCTCCATTTCCACCACTACCACAGGCCCATTGGGAGGTACTGCCTGGCTACCGCCAACATCCACTTAAGGCCCAAGGACCCTTCAGTCAGCTTGTGGTGAGTGCTGCCAGGCCTGGGACTCGCCCTTCGGAGCAACGGGCTCTCTTCCAGCCCATGGCAGGTCGAGAAATGCCATCCAAGAGCCCTGGAATCGGGGACCACAAGAGCCTGCTTGGTGCTCCTCCCCACTGCGGCCACGCTGGTACCTAAGCTGACCTTTGATTCTTATGAAGATGCTTTTTGTGTAGATCCTTATCAAATTTGGTGTTCCTAAAGGGAGGATGAACAGTGGAGGCTTCTGTTTGGTTATCATGCTCTACCTCCTCTCCAACATACAGTTTTTTACAGTGGATCTGAAAAATATGTCTTGTCTTTATTACTGATTTTATTGTGCTGATTAAAAATGATAATAATCTTCACAATTATATAATTGTTTTTTATATAAAAGTACCAAGAAGTAAGCATTTGGTCTTCTGGTGTTTCAAGAGATGAAATGGGCCAGGCGCGGTGGCTCACGCCTGTAATCCCAGCACTTTGGGAGGCCGAGACGGGCGGATCACAAGGTCAGGAGATCAAGACCATCCTGGCTAACACGGTGAAACCTCGTCTCTACTAAAAAAATACAAAAAAACTAGCCGGGCGTGGTGGCGGGCGCCTGTAGTCACGGCTACACGGGAGGCTGAGGCAGGAGAATGGCGTGAACCCCGGGGGCGGAGCTTGCAGTGAGTGGAAATCACGCCACTGCACTCCAGCCTGGGCGACAGAGCGAGACTCTGTCTCAAAAAAAAAAAAAAAAAAAAAAAAAAAAAAAAGATGAAATGGAAGCCAGATAGTAGATTTTGCTGTATCTGTAGTTATGACCAAATTTATACATGTTATTACTCCAAAAAGTACTAGCAGCAAGTAATGAAATGATTTCATGGCATGTATAAATGGTGTCAAGTCAAACGATAACTCTGAGAACTTTATTAAAGATGATCTGAGGGAAGAAAACAATGCTTTTGTTTTTTTATGGCACATCCACAGGACTACAGTTCACAAGCCACAAAAGTCATTTGAAAAAATGTCTCTTGAGACTTGCCCTTCATAGCAGCCTCTCAGTTCCTGGCATTCCACATTATTGGAACAGATATGACATTTTACATTCCTTTTGTTTCATGTGTGTCTGTAGTCCTGCTGTTCGCGTGGTGCTCTAGCATAGCAGGAAGCTTTAGTGAAGCAGCTAAGAGGGCAGGCTCTGGAACTTCTTAGCTGTGCAGTCTTGGGCAAGTCATTTAACTTGGCTCTGTCTCTTCATCGTCTATAACAGCAGTCCCCAGCCTTTTTGGCACCAGGGACTGGTTTCATGGAAGACCATTTTTTCCACAGAACTGGAGGATATGGGGTGGTTTCTGGATGAAATTGTTCCACCTCAGATCATCAGGCATTAGATTCTAATGAGTGCACAACCCAGACCCCTCACATGCTCAGTTTGTAGATTCTACAAAGTAAGAACAGAGGATACACCTCTTAGAATTGTGCAAATTAAGTTATTTAATTCTTATTAAAATATAGAGCACAGTTTCTAGCACCAAGATAGCATTTAACAAAAGTCAGCTATTATTATAGTAGACAATGAATAACTATTGAGTCAATAAAAAGAATGAGGTCCCTGGTCATGTAAATTGGCATCATCCTTCTTAATCTGGGTTCACGTATTAGAGGTAAGTTTAACTTCTGATTTTCTTTAAAACATTTCATTGAAGAATATAGCCTTTTTTTTTTCCAGGTGCTGTCTTCGCAGGTGCCATGCCTACAATGGCAAGTGTCAAGCTGTCTACACTTCATCCCATTGTGAATCATCCACTTTACGAAGATGCAGACTTGAGGTTGGCAGCCGATGAGTATTTCACCAAGACTCACTTGGTGACTCCCAATTCTTAGGAATTTGGAACATTTTTATACACACACACACACACACACACACACACACACACACACACACAAACTCATCCTTATTTTCATGCTGGAAGTTAAAAAAAAATGACAATAACCAGTCCAGAAATGACAATACATACCTGTTGCCTCTGGAGCAAGCAGACCTCTGAAAACTGAAAAATGCAAAAGCCAGTTTTTCCCAAAGTGACAAACGTGTCACATATTTATGATGTGTGTGTGTATTCCAGTAAAACTACTAGGTAGTTGGAACAGGAGATAGGATGGATTTTACTCACAGCCATGGTTTGCCAACCCCTGCTCTACAGCACAAGCCCCACTCTGATTTAAGAAATGACTTCTAGATCTTAGTGGTGGCTAATGACTAGCCTTTTGTGACAGTTAGAAAAAGTACATGAAAGTTGCTACTATATGTTACCTGCTTTCATGAAAATTTAGAGTATTTTTGTTAGCTGATTATAAGAACTCTAGTTTCCATTGATGTCAAAGTTTTGCTTTCCTTAAATGGCTGGTTTAAAAATTTATTTTGGTTATTCTAGTAGTTGTCAGGGTAATCTTTTTTTAAAGCGATTTTTGGCCTATTGTTAGAGGCAAATGTTTAAATTATTTAAAAGTTTTAGGTCTGCTGTCTAGGAGCCAGGGCTTGGAGTCAGACACCTTAGAAATGCACCTGATGCTCTCTGTTCTACTGTGGTGAACTGGCATGGAAACCACTGTGGTGACTAAGCATATGCTTGAAATTCTAAGCAACATCCAATGCATAAGTGATTGTCAGGATTTTGTAAGAACTCCCACTATGGTCAAATCACCTATTGTACCGTATTTTGGTGACCATCCCCATTTCTCAAGGTTCTGTGGGCCGGGCACGGTGGCTCACGACTGTTATTCCAGCACTTTGGGAGGCCGAGGTGGGTGGATCAGGAGGCTTAAGAAAAATATATTCAACGAATTAAAAGAAAACATGGTATCCATGAGTGAAGAGATGTGGAATCTCAGCAGAGAAATAGAAATACTCCAGCCCCCATGGAAATTCTAGAGCTGAAAAGTATAATAAATGAAATGAAAATTATTTAAATGTACTCAACAATTTTGAGATGAAAACAGAACATTTGAACAGGAGGTCAGGAGATCGAGCTCATCCTGGCTAACACGGTGAAACCCTATCTCTACTAAAAATACAAAAAATGAGCTGGGCGTGGTGTCGGGCGCCTGTAGTTCCAGCTACTCGGGAGGCTAAGGCAGGAGAATGGCGTAACCCGGGAGGCGGAGCTTGCTGTGAGCCAAGATTGTGCCACTGCACTCCAACCTGGGCGACAGAGTGAGACTCTGTCTCAAAAAAAAAAAAAAAAAAAAAAAAAAGATTCTGTGAAGGTGCTTTTCCCACCTGTTCTGACACCCTGGATGCCCATTGTCTAAGTGTTCTACTTGATACACTCAATTTCAATTCATGTGTTTGTCAGAGCTTCTTTAGATGAAAGTAAGCATTGAAAGATAGGTTTTCACTGCATTCTGTCTCTGTCAGAATATATTCTCTGAAAACTTTGTGAGTTATGAGAAGAAAATTTTATATCCTAAGCTGCTCTCTGCTACCCAGTACAACTTCAGACTATTTTATACACTAATGAGCAGTATATGCAAAATTAAATTGCTGTAAGTTTTATTACATTCAAAATATAAGTAGGAATGTGGAAACTGCCATCCCCAAAATAATTGATGCTGTTTTGAGTCATGTATATCAGTGTTCTGTCTAGTAAGTACTGAGATTTCAATTTGCCGGTAAGATTTTTTTAGTCTATTCTATTATTTATTTTAAAATCTTTTAAACTATTGTTTAAATTTAAAGGGCCCGGACAAAAATAGTTTATTCTACATATAGTCGAAAATCTGCCAAAGAAGTAAGAGATAAATTGTTGGAGTTACATGTGAATTATTGTGTTTTAGAAGAGGCATGGTGTGTTGTGAGAACTAAGTGAGTATTAACCCTATGCTATCTGATATGGTATATTTTTAAGCAACAAATGTTTCAGTTTATTACAGTAGTCCTGATTCTTTAAGAATTTTTATTTTAAATTTATTAAAATATCCTGGTATCTCAGTTTAAATTATTTCATCTAGAGAAGTAAAACTATGCTATCAATGAAGAAGAATTTAATTCCAAACATTATAGTATACTTTAATATACTGATTTTTCAATTTAACATCTTCAACTTAGCTTTTTTCATAATTTTTGAAATATTTATGAAAATTTGTATTAGATATCTGAAATATGGATTTGAATTCACAACAAAGTGAGATATTGGCATTCTGTACTATATAGCTGAATTATATTGGATTTGTAAGACTTAAAAGAAAAGTGACAAAACCCAAAATGACATAAGAAAAACATTCCCAATTAAAATGTTTTAATTTCTGAATTTTGAATCTCTAAAAATCGTAAAATTCTAAGATGTGTAATTGATCTTTTGAGGCCTTTGTTTAGGCTTCTAAGCAGAGATATTAGCTCCTGCACATGACAGGAAATTTAGGCACATTAATTGTCTCCTAGAACAGCACATTAGCAATCAGAAGAACAAAACGGGTTCTACAGTCACTTCAATATATCATTTGCAATGTGCAAAAGGTTTCAGAGATGCAAACTAAAATGAGAGAGTATGACCAATACTCTGAAAAAAGTTAATAGAAACCGATCCAAGTAGGTCCAGATGTTGAATTTAGCAGCCAAAGATTGCAAAGCCACTATTACAAATACATTCAAAGGCTTAAGAAAAATATATTCAACGAATTAAAAGAAAACATGGTATCCATGAGTGAAGAGATGTGGAATCTCAGCAGAGAAATAGAAATACTCCAGCCCCCATGGAAATTCTAGAGCTGAAAAGTATAATAAATGAAATGAAAATTATTTAAATGTACTCAACAATTTTGAGATGAAAACAGAACATTTGAACAGAAAATTCAGTGAATTTGAAGATAGATCAAGACAGAATAATCAAAAGAACAGAACCAAAAATATTGAAAAATAACCAACGTCACAGACCTGTGTAACATTAAGTAGTTCAACACATGCATAATTTTAGCATTAGATGTAATGAAAAAAAGAACATGAAGGAAAAAATATTGAAGAAATGTTGGCCAAAAATTTCTCAAGTTTGATGAAAGCTACTAACTTAAAGATCTGCTAAGCTCAACAAATCCAACTGGGTTAAGCCCAAAGAAAACCAAAGCAAGGCACATTATAGTCAAAGTGGTAAAATCAAAGATTAAGAGAAAATCTTGAAGAGAAAAAAATGATATGCTATATAAACATCTGACTTATCAACATAAATGGTGGAAATTAACAGACACTGGAATGATAATTCAAAGTGCTGAAGAAGGAAAATCAAGAATTCTATATTTAATGAAAGTATCTTTTTAAAATGGAGGCCAAAAGTACATTTTTCCGATCAACAAAATCTAAGATAATTTGTTGGTAACAGATTTATACTTCAAGATGGACAAGAAGTTCTATCAGCTGATGAGAAATGATGCCAGATGGTAACTCAGATATACAAGAAATACTGAAATGCGCTGGAAATGGTAAATATGTGGATATTAATCACTACACATTTTCTTCTCTGAAAATCTTTAGAAGATATTATTTAAGGCAAAGGTGATACCATTATATTTTTTAGTTTATGATAGAAATTAAATATACATGACAACAGCACAAAAATTGAGTAAATGGAAATGTATGATTTACTAGAAATAACCCAATTTAAATGGTAAGTAAATCATGATATGTTGGCCAGGTGCAGTGGCTCATGCCTGTAATCCCAGCACTTTGGGAGTCTGAGGCAGGCAGATCACGTGGTCAAGAAATTGAGACCATCCTGGCTAACACGGTGAACCCTGTCTCTACTAAAAATACAAAAAATTAGCCGGGCATGGTAGCGGATGCTTGTAGTCCCAGCTACTTGGGAGGCTGAGGCAGTAGAATGGCGTGAACCCAGGGGGCAAAGCTTGCAGTGAGCCGAGATTGCGCCACTGCACTCCAGCCTGGGCAACACAGAAGACTCCGTCTCAAAAAAAAAAAAAAAAAAAAAAAACAAGTTAAAGATGCTTGTTGTCATCCCTAACAAAAACCACTAAAAAAATAAATAAAACTGGGGGGGGGGGGGAAGATCATAATGGCAAGCCTAGACATGGATGAACCTGGATGCATTAAGTGAAATAAGTCAGCTACAGAAAGATGAATAGTGCATATTTTCACTCATGTGGAAGCTAAAAGAAGTAGCTCATAGAAGTAGAGTAGAATTGTGGTAATTAGAGGCTAGGTGGGAAGGGTAAGGAGGAGGAGAAGATAAGGAGAGGGTGGTTAAGAGATACAAAATTAGAGATAAATAGAAGGAATAAGTTCTAGTGTTCTCTGGCACTGTAGAGTGAAGATTAGTTAACAGTAATTTATCGTATATGTCAAGTAAGCCAGAACAGAGGATTCTGAATGTTCCCAGCACAAACAGGTGGTAAACATTTGAGGTGATGGATATCCTAATTACCCTGATTTGATCATTACACATTGTAATTATGCACTGAAATATCACTCTATACTCCATAAATATGTACAAGTATTACTTGTCAACTAAAAGTAAAAGGGGAAAAAACATAAACATATAACCAACTTAAGACCCAGCAACTGTACTGGGCATTTTTTTGCAGACAGGTGAAAAGTTGTGTTCATACAAAATTCTGTAGAAAAATGTCTATAGCAGCTTTATTTGTAATAGCCTAAACCTGAAACAACCCTGGTGTTTTTCACAAGATGAATGGTTAAATAATAGTGATCTATTCATACCATGGAATACCGCTCAGCAATAGGATCAGACTATTGATACACTCAAGATCCTGGATGGATCTCCAGAGAATTGTTTGAATGCAGAAAAGACAATACCCAAAGGTTACATACTGTATGATTCCATTTATATAACTGTCTTCAAATGACAAAATTATAAATGTGGATAATGATTTGTGGTTGCGAGGGGTTAGGGTGGGGTGGGAATGTGGGGGAAGTATAGTATGTGTGGCTATACAAGCGATCTCCATGGTGATGGAAATGCTCTCTGTCACCATTCTATCAATGTGAATTATCTGGCTGTGATATTATACAAATGTTCAAGATGTTACCATGGCGGGGGACACTGTCTAAAGACTGTACAAGAGCTACTTGTATTATCTCTCACTTAATGTGGATCTCCAAATGTCTTGAAATAAAGTTTTTTTTAAAAAAACAAAAGAGCACAATAGCAAGCCTATATCAAACCATATCAGTAATTTCAAAGTGAAAGAGGACTAAATTCTTCCAAACAAAAGGCGGAGATTGGCAAACTGAATATAAGAGCAAAACCTATCTATGGGCTGCCTGCAAGAGGTGCATTTTAAATGCAAATATGTATATTGGCTGAAGGAAAAAGAATGGAAAAGATATCATGTGAGTAAACATTAGAAAGCTGAAGTGAAAAATGTATAAATATCAGATAAGACAGATGTTAAGACAAAGAATATTATGGAAATGACTATGTTTTATAATGCAGAATAGTTCAGTACAGGAGAAAGATGTAATAATTTGAGTGCATATGAACTTAAAAGAGAATTTCAAAATATATGAAGCAAAAATTGACAGAACCCAAAAGGCAACAAACAAGATTAAAATGGAATTATAAAAATCACTCAATCCAAAATAAGACAGAAGAAGTGGAAAAGGGAGACAAAGATGGAACAAAGAGAAAACATCGAGATGATAGACTTAAATCTAACCATATCAATTATCACATTAAGTGTAAATGGACTTGTGGTAGGCTGAATAATGAGCCCCCCACGATGGCCATGTCCTAACTCCCAGAAATTGTGAATTACCTTACTCACATGGAAAAAGGAAATTTGCAAATGTGATTAAATTAATGCTCATGAGATGTGGAGATTATCCTTATTATCCAGGTAGGACAGATGTAATCACAAAGTCTTTATAAGGAGGAGGCAAAAGAGTAAGAGATCAAAAAGGTGATGTGATGGTAGAAGCAGAAGTTGGAGTGATATAAGGCCACGAGCCAAGGAATGAGGCCAGCTTCTAGGAGCTGGAAAAGGCAAGGAAGTGGATTTTCTTCTCGAACCTCCTGAAGGATTGGAGTCCTGCCAATACCATGATTTTAGAATTATGAGCTCCAAAATTTGAAAGAGAATAAATACATGTTGCTTTAAGCAACTGTTTATGGTACTT
Source organism: Macaca nemestrina (assembly GCF_043159975.1). Classification (NCBI taxonomy): domain Eukaryota; kingdom Metazoa; phylum Chordata; class Mammalia; order Primates; family Cercopithecidae; genus Macaca; species Macaca nemestrina. Next base: position 103,245,411 of record NC_092128.1, on the reverse strand, counting down.
TGCTATAGCAGCAATAGGAAACTAATATAGCTCTAAACACCACAAATGAAAAGCAAGAATTGTCAGATTGCATAGCAAAGCAAGACCCTACTATAGGCTACTTTCAAAAAATTTATTTAAATATAAAGAAACGAAGACGTTAAAAGTTAACAGATAGGAAAGGGACATGTGATGCTACAACTAGTCAGTGAAAGCTGGAGTGGCTGTAATAACATCAAAGTACATTCGAATGTTAAGAATATTATCAAGGTTAAACAAGGATTTTTAAATGAAGGGATTTATATTTCAAGAGGATGTAGCAACCCTGAACATTTATGCACTCAGATAACAGAGCTTCAAATATATGAAGCACAATTGATAGAACTTTAGGAAAAAATAGACAAATCTACAGTATAGTTAGAAATTTTAATAGCCGTCTCTAAATAATTGGTAGAATAAAAAGAAATCCAGCAAGAATACAGAAGACTTGAATAACGCCATCAACCATTATGACCTAATTGACATTTATAGTACACACCACCCTAGAACAGCAAAGTAGACATTCAAGCACACACAGACTATTTATCAAAAAAGATCAGTTTCTAGGCCACAAAACAAGTATTGACACATTTAAAATACTTTAGGTCGTGTAAAGTACAATCTCTGACTACAATGAAATTAAATTAGAAATCAGTAACAGAATTCTATATGGAAATTCCCTCAAATGTTTAGAAACTAAGCAATACACTTCCAGATAATCCATGGTCAAGAAGAAACAAAAGGAGGGTGAGTTTCAACGTATTTTGACCTAAGGGAAAATGAGAACACCATCCCGCTATTTGTGGGATGCAGATACAGCAGTAGAGAGATTTGTTTTTATGTTGAATGCCTATAATAGAAAAAGAAGAAAGGCCTCATATCAGTCACTCGGCTTCACCTTAAGGAACTAGAAAAAAAGAACAAGTAAACTCCAAAGTAAGGAGAAGAAAAGAAAGCATAAAGATTAGAATCAAAATCAGTGTGAATTTCCCCCAAAAACAGGGAAAAGTAAATAAAACCAAATACTGATTCTTGAGATTAATAAAATTGATAAATTTTGCCCAAACGAAAAGATTGAAGACAGAAATTACTAATATCAGGAATAAGAAAGATTTTATCACTACAGGATCTGAAGAAATGAAAAGGATAATGAGGGAGTTTTAGGAACAACTTCACTAAGTAGGACAAAATAGATAAAATGGACAAGTTCCTTGAAAGATGCAAAACCAAAGCTCACTTAAGAAATAGAAAAACTTATACCTATACCTTTTTATGAATGACCTTATATCTATTAATAAAATTATATTTGTAGTAAAAAGAATTGTCACAAAGAAAACTTTAAGACGGATATCTTCACTGGAAATAATTCCAATTCTACTAACTATTCCAGAAAATTCAAAAGGAGGGATTACTTCCCAGCTGGTTCTGTGTGGTCAGCATTATCCTGAAACCAACATGAGAGAAACATTACAATAAAAGGAAACCAATCAAAATGTATCATGAACATGTATGTGAAATTTGTAAGTACAACTGTAACAAATGGATCCAGCAATATATTAAAGAAAGACAATACATAATGTACCAGTGGAGTTTATCCCAGGAATGCAGAGTTGTCTCACTATTTGAAAACCAATCAAGTGAATTCACCATAGTAACAAACTGAAAAAGAAAGACCGCATCATCCTCTCAGTGCATTCAGGAAAAAGTATTTGACACAATTCAGTATCCATAACTGATTAAAAACCCTCAGGAAACTAGGAGTAGAAGGTAACTTGCTACTAAGAATCTAAGAATATAAAATTTCTAGAAGAAAATATGGAAGAAAATTATTGTAACCTTGGATTAGGCTAAGATTTCTCAGATACAGTAACATCATGATATACAAGAGAACATATTGATAAATAGGATTTCATTAAAACTGTAAACCTCTGCTTTTTTATAAACAGTGTTAAGAATTAAAAGATAAGCCACAGTCTGGGAGAAAATATTTTCAAAGCCTATGTTTGATAAAGGACTTTCTCTAGATGTATAAAGAACTCTCAAAACCCAATAATAAGAAAACAACCCAATTAAAAATGGACAAAATAGGCTGAGCGCAGTGGGTGGCTCATGCCTGTAATCCCAGAATTTTGGGAGGCTCACCTGAGGTCAGGAGTTCAAGATCCGCCAGGCCAACATGATGAAACCCCATCTCTACTAAAAATACAAAAAGCCAGGTGTGATGGTGGGTGCATATAATGCCAGCTACTCAGGAGGCTGAAGCAGGATAATCGCCTGAACCCAGAAGGCAGAGGTTGCAGTGAGCCGAGATTGTGCCATTGCACTCCACTGGGCAACAGAGCAAGATCTTGTGAAAAAAAAAAAAAAGGACGAAAGGACAGATGGAAAATCACACACAAAGATGCTTGATGTTACAAGTGATTTGTGAAATGCAAATGCAAATTACAGTGAGATATCGCTAAATACTTACTAAAATAGCTATAATTGAAAAAAAAAAAAAAAGAAAACCTGATGATGCCAAGTGTTGCTGACACTATGGAGGACTTAGAACTCTCATACACCAGTGGTGCAAAAGTAATATGGTACACCCACTCTGCAAGACAGTTTAGCAATTTTATTAAAAGTTAAACATACAACTACTGTATGTATTAAGATAAAAGAAAGCATATATCCATCCCAGTAATTGTACACAAATGTTCATAGCACCTTATTTTCTGTAATAGCCCTGAACTGGAAATAATCCACTTATTTATCAACAGATGAACGTATAAACACACTACTAGAATATCCAAACAATGTAAATACTACTCACTAATAAAAATGAGCAACATATTGATACAGCAATATGGATGGATCTCAAAATAATTCTACTGAGGACAAGAAGCCAGTCAAAAAAGAAAGCATGCAATAATTAGGATTACAAAAGAGCAGAAGTAAACTTTTGGGAGAGATGGATATGTTCATGATTTTTATTGTGGCTGCTGTTTTACAGGTGTATACACATGTTAATATGTATCCAAGTGGATACTAAATATGTGCAGCTTATTGGGTAATTATTGAGCAATTACACCTTAATACATCTGCTAAAAATATCTGGCAGACGTTTACCCAGAATATACAAAGAACTCTCACAGCTCAATAAGAAACAACACAAAATGTGGCAAAATATTTGAATAGACATTCCACCAAAGAAGATATTTTGAATCATCCATAACCATACTATAATGATTAAAATTACAAAAACTGGTACAACTTAAAATCTCATGCATTTTTGGTGGAAATGGAAAATGGTGCATCTACTCTGGAAAACAGTTTTGAACTTGCTTATAAAGATAAATCCGCACTTAATCATACATAACCATGCAACCCAGGAATTCCACTCCTAAGTGTTTCCCTAAGAGAAATGATAACACATGTCCACAAAAAGCCTTGTCCATGAATGCTTATGGCAGCATTGTGCATGGTCACCAAAAACTCAAAACATCTCAAATGTTCATTAACTTGCAAATGGATAAACAAATTGTGTTCTCTGTATACAATGAAATATTATTTAGCAACAAAAAGGAAGGAACTACTGAACCTCAACAGAAGCAGGAACTACAGCTCAGATATGAATATCAAAAACATGCTATGGTAAAGAAGCCAAAAGTGAAAAGACTAATAATATATTTATATGAAATCCTAGAAAAAGCAAAACTATAGTGCAGAAAGCACAGTAGTTGCCTGAGGCCATGTTTGGGGAAGGAGGTAGATTGCAAAAGGGCACAGGGAACTTGTGGGGGTGATGGAAATTTTCTGTATTATGATTGTGGTAGTGCTTGCACATCTATACACATTTGTCCGTACCTGCCAAACTTTACACATAAAGTAGGTGAATTTTGTTGTGTGTAACTTATACTTCAATATAGATGTTAAAAAATTAGACATCAGTTTTGCCTGACTCCTTCCCTTTAATGGCTGCCATGCAGGGTTACTCTCCGGGGAGGAACAGTGTCTCGTGTAGCCCAGTCATACAGCCGCCCAAAACGGGAAAGCACTGAAGAAAGCAAACTGCCATGAGAGTCTCCTGTCCCTGCCTTGGATGATTTCATGCTAATCCAAGACAGTTTATGCTAAAAAATATGAAATTCATCAGGAATTCGATTAGGTTTTGTCTTATTTTACTACAAATGGGCCTTATGTTTAGATGGTGATGGCACTTGGAGAGTATATTTATGTTTGTTTCATCTTGAAAGTGAGCTTTTAAATGTATATTTATGAATGTATATTGAAGGTTTATTATTAGGATATGTCTTTCATTTGGTAAGATGAGATGTGAAAATGCAACATACTTAATTTCTATTTTTAAAATTTCTAAACATTGAAATTATGTTTTTTGAAATGACGCTTTAAAATATTTAACTTATTAAATAAATCTGTCTCTGAAAATCTGGATGTTGTGTTATGTATCTATTTTTTCTGGACAGGAATACATTTCTGATATGGATATATATGTCTATCTTTTCTCAGGCCTGGTTGCAGTATGCTTGAAATCTGGGATGTGGAAGACCCTTCCAATGCAGCGAACCCTCCCTTATGTAGCGTCCTGCTCAAAGATGCGAGGCCTTACTTCACCACAGTGTTTCAGAATAGTGTGTACAGAGTATTGAAGGTTAACTGAGAAGGAAACTACCCATTACACTATGGTACAATGCCGTGTGTCAAAAACAATCACCCTTTGGCTTGTTTACATTAATAAAAATCACAAGCTTTAATAACAGACACTTAAAAATAAGATAAAAATGGATTGAAAGTTTTTCTGATTACTAAAAGGTAAATTACTTTTCTGTTCATTGAATGTCAGCCTTATTAAGCTTGTCATATACATTATGAAATCATTCATGTCATACTGCATAAACAAACGTTCATTTCAGAGTTTTAAAGTGAAATGTATATAAAAGAACAATGAATTTTAATAAATCAAGGGCACGTAAGTCCTTTTTCATCCAACTAGGTGAATTGCTTCAGATTTTCCCTAGTACCAGAGTGTACCCGCTCAAGCTCTTTGAACCACTTAGGGCAGAAGAATCAAGCTCGGAAACGACATCCTTACGATACTGATGCTGGTCACAACCTCTTTACCTCTGTGAGGAAATTGTAACAGTGTGTCTTTTAAGGTGTTTTTATTTTACCAGCACTTAAGAAAAATCTCTAATACCTTTTAATGCTTTTTTTTTTTTTAATAATTTCAAGTTGAAGTATTTTTAAAAACACCTTGTTTTGTAATGGTTTGACTCTCTTGAGATGTATTTACCCCACTAGATACATATTTGCCACTGGTTAGTTCTCCATCTAAGCTCAAGAGGTTATTCATCTCTCTTTAGATTCCAGTGGTTTGTCTTTCAACATCCAGGTAAAATAGAAATTGCTACAGTATACAGCCAAATTTTGGAGTTAAACATAATCAGAAAATAAAATCCAGTTAAATTTATCAAGTGAGATTTTCAGATCCTAGATCTTGAATAAAGCAAAGATCTTTTCATCTTGATGGCCCCAAAGCTTGTTGGTCATGGTCTTTATTTCTGGCCACTGTCTTCTTAAATAATATATTTTAAGCCCTCATTTGTTTTTGGTTTTGGATGAGGAAAGTCGTGTTCTCTAAGTCCTCTCCCCTAATAAAACCTTCCCAACAATAGTGCTTTGAAAAGTGGTAAATAGTTATCTTGAAGATACTCTTGCCAAATGCAAAGATAAACATTCTTTTTGTCTGCTTTATAAATATGAAATATGCCAGATCTATAGCATTTTAATGTGCATCTACTTTAAATGAGTCATCTTGGGGTTTTTATAATTCCCTTATATTCTTGCCCCTCTGTACTTGAAATAACAAAATGCCTTAATTGTATAGATGAGTTCTCTTACAGTAGACAGGCAGTTATATGCAGCAAAACCAATAAAGTTATTTTTCAACTTTCACAGTTGTAAAATATTTTATAACAGGATACAAAACAGCTAAGAAAACATGCCACATTTTATTTATTTTAGCATTTTCAAATAATTTGTTTTTGGTGTAAGCACAGGATAAAAAAGAAAGCATCAAAGAGAAGAGACATAACACCTAACATTCATAAAAATTAACAAAGTACATTTTGGATGATGTTTTTACAGGAAATATTTTAAATAAGTTGGTAGAATTTTAAAAATGGTACTCTATTAGCTAATAAAATATTCAGTACAAATATATGTTTGGATTTATGCATTAAAAAACTAATAACAATTATTTTCAACTTTTGTATTTGTAAATTATTTTGGTACAGGAGACAAAGCATCTAAGAAAGCATGCCACACATTTTACTTATTTTAGCATTTTCAAATAATTTGTTTCAGTGATGTGTGGGGCAAAAAAGGAAAAGAGACATAACACCTAACATTCATAAAATTAACACATTTCAGATGATGTTACAGTAGCAGAGACTTGGAACTAACCCAAATACCCATCAATGATAGGCTGGATAAAGAAAATGTGTCACATACACACCGTGGAATACTATGCAGCCATAAAAAAGGATGAGTTCATGTTCTTTGCAGGGACATGGATGAAGCCGGAAGTCATTGTTCTCAGCAAACTAACACAAGAGCAGAAAACCAAACACCACATGTTCTCACTCATAAGTGGGAGTTGAACAATGAGAACACATGGACACAGGGGAATATCACACACTAGGGCCTGTTGGTGGTGGGTGTGAGTGGGGGGCAAGGGGAGGGAGAGCATTAGGACAAATACATAATACATGTGGGACTTAAACCCTAAATGACGGGTTGATAGGTGCAGCAAACCACCATGGCACATGTATACCTATGTAACAAACCTGCATGTTCTGCACATGTATCCCAGAACTTAAAAGTAAAATGAATTTTAAAAAGTCAGTTGAACTCAACAAAAAATGGATGAGCTGTATTAATAAAATGTTCCATACACATATGATGTTTTCATATATATTTGTTATTTTCATGTACTATCTGTGTTAAGTAACTGTAAAGCCCTTGAAGATCCTGTTTTCTGTCTTTTCTCATCCTTCACAATGCATACATTTTGAAATTGAAATTGTTCTGATATAAAGGGAGAAATCACAGGTTGCTGGGCTTACTAGCTGTGTTTACATTGGCAGTGCTGTTTCTTAGGCATTTAAAAATGATTCTGTGTAGTCTTACACAGAAGGCAATACACTATGATGGAAATAGTGTGAGCTATGCAATGAGATGGATCTAAGTATGAATACTGGTTCTTCCATTAGTTAGGTACATTGCTTACCATCTATTCAAAAGATACTCATTAAGCCCTTACTGTATTTCAGGCACCGTGCTAAGGTTGGTCATGTTACTTAACTCCATGAGCTTTCTTCACCTGTAAAGCAGAACTCACAGTACCTACTTAGCAGGGTCATTATGAGGATTAGTGAAACAATGTTTTGAAGTACCTGGCACATAAAGGCACTCAACAAACACTAGTTTCTTCTGCACCGCCCCCTACAGCTCACTAATAACCATTTCAGTAATATCAAGTTACAGAGTGAGGTTAGCTCATTTCAGAATTCCAAATAGTCTCACCTTTATTTGATGTCAACAAATAGGAGTACTGGGCTGCAGCTCGTTCTTATACAAATTGTTCTACTGAATTCTTGCCTGTATATATTTTATTTTTTATTCTTTTTAAACAGAAGATGTTCACTTAATGCAATGAAACTTTTTCCATAGTTTCTAGGATCCTATTTTTGCGCGCTAATCTGAAACTATGGCCAGAAGTGAGGTGCACACAAGCTGCAACAATTCCTTCCATCATCCAGTTGTCAGAAGCTAATGCACAGCTCGACAAATAGTATGTGTCCTACCACTTTGCTGCTGACAGGCACCAAAAATCTGAGTACTTTAATAACAAAATGATGTTTATATTTTTATACATTACATGTGTCTATTATATATGAAGGACAAAATCATAGAAAAATTAGTTTTGAATAAAACAGAACATTTTAAAGAAGGGGACAATTATATATATACACACACATAGTAGCAAAAATGGCAATAGCTCAAAAGTGGTTAAGATATACAGACAGACACTGCGATGAACATCTTAGCTCATACTTTATGATTTTAAAGTTATAGATTTCATTAAGTTAAATTTCCTTTAAAAAATGGTGGACACCCTTAAAGCCTTCAATGCAGTTAGCCTCAAATTACCTTTGCAAAGGTATGTATAAACCTTTTGGATTGTATGCACCATCAACAGTTAGTGTGTATAACAATGCTTGTTTTACAACACTCTCACTGGGATTAATTAGCCTTGTTAAGAATATATTTTGCTAATTTGTGAGGCCCAACATAGTAGTTATTATTTTCATTTATATTTAGTCTATGTTCAGAAAAACTCACCATATTCTTTAGAAAGTGTACATCTCTGAAGCTCCGTATGGGTTCATATTCTTTAATTCATTGAGTCTCTTCATAAAGGATGGGGATTGAGATAAGGGGAAAGAAAAATCTTTGAAAATTCTTAATATGAGAAATATAAGGAAATTTTCCAAAGGACAGGTATATATATAATTTCATGTACAAAAGTCAAATTTAAATGGGTCAAGGACTTAAATGAAAGCAAAACTTTTAAAGTCTTAGAAGAAAATAGGGAAATACAGATGAAAACCACACGGTAACATTCACATGTTGGATAAGAATTGGTGAGGACAGGGTGCCACAAGAACTCTCATGAAATTATAGTAGCAGTGTAAATTAGAAAATAAGTTTTTATTACCTAATAGGTTTTAAGGTATGTAGTCTCTGCGATTTATACTTTCACCCTAAAGAAATGTTGGTACAAATATACCAAGGAAACCAATTACAAGAATCTTCATGGAAGCATTATTTGTACCTGAGAAAAAAAGCTGAAAATAACTCAAAGGCCCACCAGCAGAATGGACAAAATGAATACTTCAATACAAAGTAATATTGTAAAGGAGTGAATGTGATCCACAGTCACAAGCATCAGCAGGAACCAATGTCAAATAGACTGTTAAAGATTAAAAACTAAGTCATCAAAGGGGATGTGTGTGCATGTCAATATATACGCCATTTACATATGGCCTAAAAGCAAACAAGACAATATTATAGAAGATACGGTGTGGCAAAATAGCGAAAGCATAGGCATAATTCAAAACAGGCTGGTGATCACTTCTAGGGAAGAATGCAATACAGGAGAAGCCCTGGGTGCTTCAATGTTAATATTCAATTTCTTGGTGTTAAGTATACAAGTGTTCATTTTACACTTCTTTAAAATGTGTGTGTGTATATATGTATATACTGCTTAATATATATTTATACTCTTCAAAGTAGGGCTTTGATTCCTCATCAGTGGTTCTTAAACCTCATGTTCTCTTTAGGTAGCTCTGGGTGCTTAAATAAGCATCAAGAGTTGTTCTGATGACACATCCAGCTATTCAAATAAATGTTCAAATTGTAGATTTTATTGTTTCCATTTGTGCAATGTATTTTTTTCCTTCCAACTTCTATTTTAGGTTCAGGAGTACATTTGCAGGTTTGTTATATAGTAAATTGCATATCATGGGGGTTTGGTGTACAGATTATTTTGTCACCCAGGTAATAAGCATAGTACCTGATAGGCATTTTCTCAGTCCTCCCTCTCCTCCCACCCTCCACCCTCAAGTAGGCCCTGGGGCCTATTATTCCCTTCTTTTTGTCCATGTATGCTCAATGTTTAGCTCCCACTTATAAGGAGCACATACAGTATTTGGTTTTCTGTTCTGTGTTAGTTCACTTAGGATACCGGCCTCCAGCTCCAGCTGTGTTGCTGCAGAGGACATGATCTCATTCTTTTTATATGGCTGCATAGTATTCCATGGTATATATGTACCACGTTTTCTTTATCCATTTCGCCATTGATGGGCATTTAGGTTGATTCCATGTCTTTGCTATTGTGAATAATGCTGCAATGAACATACGTGTCTATGTGTTTTTATGGTAGAACAATTTATATTGCTTTGGGTATATATCTAGCAATGGGATTGCTGGGTTGAATGATAGCTCTGTTTTAAATTCTTTGAAAAATCTCCAAACTGCTTTCCACAGTGGCCAAACTGGTTTACATTTCCACCAGCAGTGTATAAGTGTTCTCTTTTCTCCAGAACTTCACCAGCATCTTATTATTATTATTATTATTTTACTTTTTCATCATAGCCATTCTGACTGGTGTGAGATGGTATCTTACTGTGGTTTTGATTTGCATTTCTCTAATGATTAGTGATGGTGAACAGTTTTTCATATGCTTGTTGCCTACATGCATGTCTTCTTTTGAGAAGTGTCTGTTCACATTTTTTGCCCATTTTTAATGAGGTTGTTTGTTTTTGCTTGTTGATTTAAGTTCCTTACAGGTGCTGGATATTAGACCTTTGTCAGATGCACAGTTTGCAGGTGTTCTTCCCCCATTCTGTAGGTTGTATGTTTACTCTGTTGATAGTTTCTTTTACTGTGCAGAAGCTCTTTAGTTTTATCGGATCTCATTTTTCAATTTTTGTTTTTGCTGCAATTGCTTTTGGCATCTTCATCATAAAGTCCTTGCCAAGGCCTATGTGCATGGCCTTTCCTGTTTTCTTCTAGGGTTTTTATAGTTTTAAGTTTTACATTCAAGTCTTTCATCCATCTGGAGTTGATTTTTGTATATGGTGTAAGGAAGGAATGGTATAGCGTCTTAAAAATTACCGGATTGTGTTTCATAGGATTCTGAAAAAAAGATGTCATTCATAGAAATTGCATTAAAATTCACATCTCTCAGGATGTGTTTCTTCATCTGTACATAGGTGGTAATACCTACCTCATAGAATTATGAGGATTAAGCAAGGTGTTCCAAGTCAATGTGCATGATTAAGGGCTACACGTGTGATCCATTTTAATACCACCAGACAATAGGCCAACTTTGAATTGGATGTCAATAAAAAAGCTATGATGTATTCATAATCCAAAAGAGCAATAAGATTATTTATATTTGACTTTGAATAATTATTTGAGGAGCTTTTGCAGCTACTGACTTCCTTAGTATGCTTGCCTGAGATTAAAATAGATATTGACTTCCTTATTATGTTTTTCTGAGATTAAAATTCTTTTATATTCTTTGAGCACATATAGATAATGGCCTTTACTTTTAAATTTTTTATCCAAGAGATACATATAACTCATATATAATATTGAGACTATTCAGATGAAGCTGCAAAGCCAGTTCACGGAATATACTGGATTGAATCATATCCAAGAACCTATGAATTTAAAAAGCACCTCAGCTATTGAAAAGAGCAAGCCTGTTTACACAGCTTCATATAGACCTAAGAAATGCAATGGGTATCATACGAGAGTTATTTCTTTAACAAGGATGGTGTGGCAGCCACAAAAGTACACCACCTCTAGAGTATTCCTCTGAGAACCTGCTGTCCAGCTGCAGGGAGCAGAGTTAACTGACAGCCGTCAACTGCAGCACCATCAGCATCTGCGCTGCATTCACGCTGGGTCACATTCTTCCTAGGCAACCCCCAGCCAATGACCAAGCAAGGAAGATATACTAGTCTGTTCTCACATTGCTATAAAGAAATACCCAAGACTGGGTAATTTATAAAGGAAAGAAGTTTAATTGACTCACAGTTCAGCATGGCTGGGGAGGCCTCAGGAAACTTACAATTATGGCAGAAGGTGACAGGGAAGCAAGCCGCCTTCTTCACAAGGCGGCAGGAAGGAGAAATGAACGCAGGAGAAACTACCAAACACAAAATAATCAGCTCTTGTGAGAACTCACTATCACGAGAACAGCATGGGAGAAAACACCCCCATGATTCAATTACATCCACCTGGTCTCTCCCTTGACATGTGGGGCTTATGGGGATTACAATTCAAGATGAGATTTTGGGTGGGGACAGAGCCAAACCAGATGAGAAGGGTACTGTAGAGCCTGGCTGTTTTGGCCCGATGCTGAACTGCTTCATCAGGCAATCTTTGCTCTAAGCTCCTCACTGAGCAAGCCAAGCCCCAGTCAGCCGTCCTTTGCAGCTGGAGGCTCTCCTGCTTTCTTCCTCTTTCATAGATATCAACGGGCCTCACAGCTGAAGGCTTTACCTACCCAATCCTGCTCCCCCTCCTCTAACAGCTATGACACCTTCCTAGTTTCACCCCTTCACCCATTCCAGTTTTACATAAGTTTTCCTCACTACACAGAGATGGTGCCACCAAGACCATTATTCATTTTACAACCTTACTGGGATCCCCTGACGAATTCCCTCCAGGACTACAGCACAGTAGCCCGTGGCAGAAGAGAGGACCCTGTACCTGAAAGATGCCTGCCCTATCTCACAGATCCAGATCCCTGTCAAATTTTAGAGTTCTAGTATGGAGAAAAGTCCCTTGAGAACAGTAGAGCCTGGATTGAACTCTTAAAATAAGTAGGAGGTAGGCGCCTGTGGTCCCAACTACTCGGGAAGCTGAAGCAGGAGGATCCCTTGAGCCCAGGATGCAGACAGACATGATTGCGCCACTGCACTCCAGTGTGGGCAACAAGGTGAGAGTCTGTCTCAAGAAAAAAAAAAAAAAAAGTGATGGCGTGCAAAATGTTCATTTTATGTATACTTAGTGCCATCTGCTGGTTATGAAATATGATAGCATTTGCCATGAAATTACAAAACGTGTTAAGGTGCTAGTTTGCACGTTTTAATAGAAAATGCGAGAAAGGAAGAGAACTCAAGGACATGAACTACACCTGTTTTAGTTTTGTTTGAGTTGTGATGATCTCAGTGGCCCCTCTCTCCCTCACCCACCCACTTCTTCTATTAATTCAATCTCTCTCCCTCCTCTGGTGCCTTAAAAGGATCTCCATGCTTTGCATCCCACCTGCTCTCCAGGATCAGGGACTCCCCGACATCACACCTTTTGCTTCAGCAACAATGAACTGCTGGAAATGTCCAGCAACTCTTTTTCCTGCCAGTGCTCACACTGTCCCCTTGCCTGTTAAGGTCTTACCTGTCTTCCTCCTACACCCCTGCCTCTCACCTGCTCAGATGTCCCCTCCTGCCAGCAGCCAGTCCTGACTCCTCTGTGATCTGCTAATGCCACTCCACCTGTCACATAGTTCAATCATTTCAAAATGATCTGTTTTCCTTTGAAGTCTTTTATTGAACTCTGAATTACTTAATAAAAGTGTTTGTATATTATTTATTCCTGTTTTCTAGGAAGTTCCAAACTTCCTGTCTCTAGGAAGTTCCAAACTTTCATTCATCCTCCTGTCTTCGTCTGAGCCTTCCAAATGGTTCCAACCTCTGCCTATTATCCAGTTCCAAAGTTGCTTCCACATTCTCAAGTTATCTTTATAGCCGTACCCCACTACCTCAGTACCAATTCTCTGTATTAGTCCGTTTTCACACTGCTATGAAGAATACCACCAGAGACTGAGCATTTATAAAGAAAGGAGGTTTAATTGACTCATAGTTCTGCATGGCTGGGGAGGCCTCAGGAAACTTATAATCATGGTAGAAGGTGAAGGGGAAGCGAGGCACATTTTACATGTAGCAGGCAACAGAGAGAGAGAGTGAGAGAGAAAGAGAGAGAGAGAGAGTCAGGAAGTACCACACTTTAAAACTATCAGACCTCATGAGAACTCACTCACTATCATGAGAATAGCATGGGGGAAACCATCCCCATGATCCAATCACCTTCCACCAGGTTCTTCCCTTGACATCTGAGGATTACAATTCAAGATGAGATTTCAGCGGGGACACAAAGCCAAACCATATCAGAGTCTTCCTCTTAAAATTCACGGAAAGGTCATCTCTATCTAATTGCTCTCTGATGCTTCTTTTGGCAGTACCACTAAAGACATTTCCATCCCAGAGAGTAGATGTGGAGGATGTCAGATTCAAAGATAAAAAAATTATTTGTCATTGGTTACAACCACAAAACAATTTACTATAGTTTTAATATTGTGAATATCTGTTCTGATCCCAAGAGATCATCAGTCAAGTAGAGAAAAATGGAACAAACGATTTCTAGAGTGTCTAAAGCATTCATTCTGTCATTTTAGTAGATGATATACATGACCATCAACATCCAGTCATTTCCTGAATAAGACAAGACATTACAATTTACCTTAGAGTGAAGCTGTTCTCACAGAATTTACATTGTACAATTTTGCTTTTTCACATGAATAAATTAGGGGCGCAGGAAGTAGAAGGACAAATAAAGCAGAGAACAAGCAGGAAAAATAATTCAGGTAGGACCAGTAATCCACAGAGGATCCCCAAGTTCAGGTGAAAGCATAGAATATATCTGAATGTGAGAGTTGGGCCAAAGATAGACTCATTTAGCCATGGACTCACTGATGTGTGGTCAAAGAAAAATAAGTCTGAAGAGCATTGGAAACTCGGGCAATAGTCACGGAATAAATGGATAGTCAAATACTACTAAAAATAATAATAATAGCCATCATTTACAGGCTTACTGTCTGCTAGACTCTTTATATATTATGTAATTTAATCTTTAGGACATCTTAGTAAAACTGCTTTGCAGATGAGAAAATTGGGTCTCAGAGATGTCAAGTGCAATGCTTAAGGCCCTCCAACTAGACAGGGGCAAAGCTTGCAATTAAATTTGGGCCTGTCTGATCCATTGATACAATCAAACAAAACCATTGTGTCATTAATTTAAGGGGAAGTAGAACTGGACAACTAGAAACTAAGAGATCCAGGAGTTCTCACTGTATATTTTGGACTAGGTGGTAGAGGACATGAAGAACAAGGAATAGCTGGCTGAGAATAAAAGCACTGACCCTCCTGCAAGAGAAAAGTAAGACAGAAACCCTGTAGTTGAAGAACTCAGATTCCAAAGGTTATCTCAAGCATTGTTTCAAAAATTGTTGACCAAGCAAATTACTCAGCTCTTCTCATCCAAAACCTTCTCGGGCTTGGTGTAGACCTGGAATCCAGGGCAGGACGGAACCTCAGGGATGGGGACCAGTGTCCACCAGTACACACGGTGGAGAGGGGAAGGGAAGCAAGCCAAAAGGCCATTAGTTAAACCCAGGAGCTCCTGGCTCCCAGCAGGATCCTGTTCTTTCTCTTCCCACAGTAAGAAGCTAGTGGGGAGATATAGACTCCAGGTGAATCCCTCAGTGACTAGTCTGCTGTAGGATAACTGGGAAAGTGAGAGGATCCTGCATCCTCTTGAGGAAGTGCAGCTTTCTGCTGTCCAGACTCTGGAATCCCTGCTAGATTTGCTCATACACAGGACTTGCACTGGGCAGAAGTCTGTGGCACATGCCTTCGAAGCATTCCATTAGCTAGAATTTAAAATTCTCTGACGGAAATCAGAATCCTGTCTGAAGGCAATTTTGCAACAGTGTGAGGTGGCGTGAGGCTCCTGAGGGCCATGGAGCTGTTCCAGGCAATTCAATGAATGGAGCGTTCAGCCGGACAGGGCAGGCACTCAATTTAAAACATGCATGTGAATGACTGATGGGACCTCTTGCTCAAACGTCTTGGATGCATTTTGCCAGGCTCTCCAAGTGTGTAAAAGCCTTGGAAAATAACATGAAATTGCCTTGACTGCACTTATAAAATGGCTGAATGTAAATGCCCTTTAAAAATAATAATAATAAAAAACCTAAAGAGCATTTTTAAGGCTTTTGCTTCACAATAGGATGAAAATGATTCGAGGTGGGAGCACAATGATGTCAGTGAAGTGTGGCTCAGCCACGTTTTTGGTAGTTAATGCAGCCAGAGACACAGAGGAAGTCAGAAAACCTATTCTAAAATGATGTTTTATTGCAAAAAGAAAAAGCAGTGATGTGTAAATAGATACTGAGTTGTGTATTCTATTATGCAGCTGAAGGAAATTGAGATCAGAACTGCCATTCTAAGTAAGAGTTGACGCAGATTGTCCATTTCAGGTTCTTTGAGGTGCTTGATAATGTCAGGTTGAATACAAAGACACCTGACTTTCCTGTGCCTTGATTTACCTATCTCTGAAGCAGAGAAAACACAGTGCGGCCACTCCATGATACTCTTGTGTGTAGTGTTTACCTTTCTCAGGCATGAGAAGGCTGCAGTTACACGATGGTTCTCAGAGATGTGTGGGGCATTTTTATCATACCTGTTTAACAAGACAAGAAAAATGCTATCCCTCATTCCGAGAATATGAAAGTCAATTTTAAAGCAAGGTCCCATGTTAAAAAAAAAATTATTACATTCCTTCTATGTGCCAGAATTTGTGCTAGGAGCTCAGAAAGTAGAGAACATTCTCTGTCCTTAAGGAATCTCAAGGAGGAGACAGACATATAAACCAGCAATCACACTAAGTATTGCAGATACTGGTGGCAGTAGTAGTACCTGTTTCCAGAGTGTGAACATAAAAATGGGATACCGGATCAATGTGATTTGTGTGAGGTTGAAGCTACCAATATGCAAATGAGTCCCAAGTAGATGCCAGAAAATGCTTACCTAACAAAGCTGTTACCACCTCTCCCAGTGAAAACAGAAGTCATCCTATAATGTCTCTAAAATTCCCACTATCCAACATTCTTAAAAGCCCTCCTAAAGAAGGTAGGATAGGAGATGCGAGTCGTACATGGAATTCAATAATTATTAGACGTTAAATATTACTGAGACTGTCATTGCTGGCCAAGATAAAGCCAGCCCTCTATAGTCGGTCTCTCACAGATTACAGCTAAAAATGAATACAGAAAGCAACTATTTAAGGACTCTGAAAAGTAAACACCAGAAGATAGTTTGAAAATCAAAACTTGAAGAAAAACCAGTATTAGGATGAGAATCCTGAGTTATTTTTGCTTTTTTATCTCACTGCTTTGAAATGAAAGTGGCCCTAATTATGGAACTGAGGAGTAGGAGCAGACATCAAAACTCAGAGAAATCTCCTTCACTGAACCAAACAGATACAGAGACCTCTGTAAGCTGGAAAGTGTAGAACATATTCTAAGGCTCTTTTTTTCCCCTGTTTTCCCCTTTTTTTCTCCTATCTCTAAACTAGGAGCAGTCTAGAGCTTCTCTGCAGCAGTTGTGGCATGAGCACCTAAAACACTGAGAAAGCAACCAAACCACTGTCTCTCTGGTCAGAGGATCTTCAAAAGAGTTCCCTATCATCCCAAATGGACGGGGGAAAATTTTTGCTTTCGTTCTCTTTGTCTCTCTAGTCATGTGGAACTGCATAACAGGGTGGTCATTATGGAAAATCAATATTCTTTTTTTTTTTGAAATGGAGTCTCGCTCTGTCACCCAGGCTGGAGTGCAGTGGCCGCATCTCAGCTCACTGCAAGCTCTGCCCCCCCGGGTTCACGCCATTCTCCTGCCTCAGCCTCCGGAGTAGCTGGGACTACAGGCGCCCGCCACCTCGCCCGGCTAGAAAATCAATATTCTCTAGAGGATTTTAACAGGACTCAGAGTCTCACAACATAATATCAGATTGTCTAGAATACAATCTGAAACTATTTAACATACAAAGAACCAGGAAAATGTGACCAGTAGTCAAGGAGAAAACCATCAACAGGTGCCAACCCACTCCAAAACAACAAAACACATTCTTTTCAAGTACCTATAGAGGACACATTCTGAACCATTAAATAAACCTTAACAATTTTTAAATAATTGAAATCATACCAAATAATGTCGACAACATGTACGACCATAAATGGTTAAAGAAAAAAATAAAAAATAAAGGATATCTAGAAAATACCTAAACATTTGGAAGTTAAACAACACAATTTAACCGTGTTAAACAACACAGTTCTAAATAACCCATTGGTTAAATAAGTTTCAAGGGAAATAATATTTTTAAATAAGTAACAATAAAAATACAATTTATAAAAAAATTGTGGAAGTGCTTAGACAGAAGAAAATTATAGCACTAAATGCTCATATCAGAAAAGAAAGTCTCAAATCAATAACTTAAGCTTCTGCAGTGAGACGGTAGAAGAAAAGAACAAATAGCCAGATGCGGTGGTTCACGCCTGTAATCCCAAAACTTTGTGAGGCTGAGGCGTGTGGATCACCTGAGGTCAGGAGTTTGAGACCAGCCTGGCCAATATGGTAAAACCCCTTCTCTACTAAAAATACAAAAAATTAGCTGAGCATGATGGCGGGTACCTGTAATCCCAGCTACTCGGGAGGCTGAGGCAGAAGAATCACTTGAACCCAGGAGGTGGAGGTTGCAGTGAGCCAAGATCATGCCATTGCACTCCAGCCTAGACACTAAGAATGAAACTCCATAAAACAAACAAACAAACAAAACACAAAGAAAAAAAGAACAAACTAAACCCAAAGCAAACAGAGAAAATGAATTAACAAAAAGAAAAACAAAAATCAATGAAAGTGAAAACAGAAAAACAGTAGACAAAGCTAATGAAAATATCAATAAAATGCATAAATCTCTAGCTAAACTAAGCAAGAAGAGGAGAGAGAGAGAGAGAAAGAGAGAGAGAAGACAAAGGCTATCAATATCAAGAATGGAAGAGTGGATATCACTACAGAACCTAAAGACAAATGACTCTATTACCATAAATTTGGGTTTAAATCAGGGTTAAATCAGGATGGACTAATTCCTTGACAGATACAAACTACCAAACTTTGGGGAAAAAAATTAGATAACTTGATTTATCTCAGCTCTATTAAAGAAATTGAATTTGTAGTTAAAATACTTCAACAAAGAAAATACCACGTCCAGATGGTTTTACTGAGTAATTTTCCCAAATGTTTAAGGAAGAAGTAACCAATCTATATAATCTTTTCTTAAAAATAGAAAAGAAGGAAATACTTCACAACCCATTTTATTAGGCTAGAATTATACCAGCATTAAAACCAGACCAATAACCCTCATGAACACAGGTGAAGTAATTCTGAACAAAATTTTAGTGAATCGGTTCCAGCAATATTTACAAAGGATAATGTACCATGACTAAGTGGGATTTGTCTTGGGAATGTAAGGCTGGTTCAACATTTGAAAGTCAATCAATATAATTAACCATATTAACAGGCTAAGAAGGAAAACCATGATTGCTTCAATAGATACAGAAAATACATTTGAAATTTTCAGTATCTATTCATGATAAAAATTCTCAGCAAACTAATAATGAAAGGAAATTTTTTTAACTGATAAAGGGCATGTAGAAAAAACTGTATAGTTAATTTCACACTCAATGGAAAAAGATTGCATTCCCCTAAAATAGGAAACAAGGCCAAGATTTTTGCTCTTACCACTTTTTTATAACATTGTTCTGGAAGGCCTAGCCAGTGCAATAAGGCAAGAAAAAGAAATAAAAGGCATACAGATTGGAAAGGCAAGAAAAAGAAATAAAAGTCATACAGATTGGAAAACTTTGTTTATGGACAATATGATTATGTAGAAAATTCCAAGGAATCTATAAGAAAGCTCTAGAGCTCATAATCATAATTGACTAAAAATATAAATATATAAAAATTAATTTTGGCCAGGAATGATGGCTCACACCTACAATCCTTTCACTTTGGGAGGCTGAGGCAGGAGGATCACTTGAGGTCAGGAGTTCGAGACCAGCCTGGCTAACATGGTGAAACCCCATCTCTACTAAAAATAGAAAAGATTAGCCAGGCCTGGTGGCACACGCTTGTAATCCCAGATACTCAGGAGGCTGAGGCACGAAAATCACTTGAACCCAGGAGGCAGAGGTTGCAGTGAGCCAAGATCATGCCACTGCACTCCAGCCTGGATGACAGAGCGAGACTCCATCTCAAAACAACAACAAAAAAATGTGTTTCCATATACTACCAATAAAAAATTTATATTGAAATTTTACATTATGCCATTTATAATAGCACCATAAAATAAAATATTAAGAGTAAATGTAATATCAGCAGGATCTGTATGTTATAAATCCTGATTTTAAAAAAAAATCCCAAAGAAGGACCAAATAAATGGGAAGATATACTGTGTTTATGGGATATTCATAAGGTGTCAGTTCTCCCCAAATTTATCTATAGGTTCAATGAAATTATAATCAAAATCTCCACAGAATTATTTATACATATTGGCAAGCTGATTCTAAAGTGTACAGGGAAAAGCAAAAGAATGACAATAGCAAAACAAATTTGAAAAAGAGCAAAGTTAGAAAACTCATACTACTCTATTTCAGGTTACAGTAATCAAGCGTGATATTGGCAAAAGGATGAACACCTACGTCAATCAAATAAAATAAAGTCCAGAAACAGACCTATATAAGTATGGTCAACTGAATTTCTAAAAACATACAAAGATAATTCAGTGGAGAAAGGATGGTCTTTTTAACAAAATTAACTCAAAATGAATCATAGAGCTAAGTATAAAATGTAAAACTGTAAACTTTTAAAGGAAAATACAGAAGAAAATTATTACATCCCTAAATTAGGCAAAAAATTCTTATATATATATATATATATATAAATAACCCCAAAAACATACTACTTTCAAGAAAAAACGTGGTAAGTTAGAATTCAATAAAAATTAAGAATTCGCTTTGCAAATGACATTGTCAAAATAATGCAAAGAAAAGCCACAGACTAGGGAAAAAACCATCTGTGAATTACATATATTATAAAAGACTTGTATCCAGAATATAAAGAGAACTCTAAAATGCAACAATAAAAAACCAAGGAAATTTTTTAAAGAATTAAAAATTTGAACAGACACTTCAGTAAAATATATATATATAGCAAGTAAGCACATGAAAAGACAGTCAACATCATTAGTCATTAGGGAAATACAAACTGAAACCACTACCTGCCAATTAGGGAGGCTAAAGTTTAAACACAATAAGACAGTACAATGTATTAGTGAGATTCAGCCCACTGGAGCATTTGAAAAACAGTTTGGTAGTTTCTTAACAAGAAATTCAAATATACCCTTACTCTCTGATCCAGCAATCTCATTTTAAGGTATTTATCAAAAAAAAAAAAAAAAAAAGAAAAGAAAACTATGTTCATATAACCTTTATGCAAATATAATATAGCAGTTTTATCCATAATCACTCAAAGCTGGAAACAACTTAAATGTCCTTTAACTAGTGAATGGATACACAATGAATAAGCAAATTCAGCCATAAAAAGGAACAAACTATTGATACATGCAACATGGAAGATTCTCAAATTCATTATGCTAGATTTAAGAAGCTAGGCTCAAAAAGCTGCATATGATAATCCATTTACACGCTACCCTGGAACAGGTAAAACTACAGGAACGAAGAGCAAATCAGTGGTTGCCAAGAGTTTGGAGTGAGAGAAGTTGCCCCAAATTGGGGGACAGAAGGAACACTTTGGGGTCATAAAACTTGATTGGGATCCAAAATCATGCAACTATACACTAAAATCAGTGAATATTACCTTATGTAAATTAAAAATTAAGAAATAAAAAAAGCATACATATCAAAAATAGTTTTTTCTAAGCATTTCACATTTGTAACGTGTTTTAAGTACGTTGTATGCTGTCTCATTCCATCCCCATAACAAATCTATGAAAGAGGTACTTTCATCCCCGTGTTAACATGAATAAACCCAGGTTTGGAAAAGTAGAGAAACATACTTACTGTCAGACAGTTAACAAGTGACCGAGCAGGGATGTGAAGCCAGATTCCTCTGACTCCAAGGTCTGAGTTCTTCCTCCTGCACAGCGATCAATTGGCTAGATCCACATAAACAGCATGCACAAACTCACCACTCACACATACATACCCACAGACACACACCACACAGATGGGATGCAACTCACAATCACATATATGGAATGCGTGATATGCAAATATAACATTGCATTATTTTTATATTATTCTCGTTTTATATAAATCCTACCATGAGGTAGAGTCTGTCTCATTCATTCATTCATTCATTCATCCATCCATCCATCCCTTCCTTTATTCCCTCATTTCCTCAGGAAATAGCTTCCTTTGTGGCAGGTGCTATTCCAGACTCTGGAGATACTGCAGTAAACAAAACAGAATAAACTAAAAAACTCTAAAATGCAACAATAAAAAACAAGGAAATTTTTTAAAGGATCAAAGTTTTGAACAGACCTTTCAACTGAAATATATATGTAGTTAATACACAAAAACAAACAAGTAAATGACAAGTGGGATATTTGGTAGTGACAAGTGCTATGAAGAAACACTAAAGCAAAGTAAGAAGAGTAAGAGGAGGAACTGTTTTAGAGACAGTGACCGGGGAGGCCTCTCTGTGAAGGGGAATTGAAGCAGAGTATGGATAGAAGTGAGGGAAGGAGCATTGGGAAGGTCTGGGAGAAGGTTTTTCCAGGACACAGGCATAACCAGGAGAAGCCCCTGAGGCAGGAGTCGCTTGGCACGTTTGAGGTCCAGCCAGTGTGCTGCTCAGCTGGGGTGAGATTGCAGGGCTGAGAGTGGGAGGAAGCCAGGGAAGTCGTAGAACTTTCCTACTTAGGTGCGTACTTGTAACTGTTCTTCAATTCTCCGGTATAAGTGTATCTCCCTGGCTAATTGCAAATTATTTACAGGACCACGCTTTCTATTTTTTTAAATGAATCTCAGTCTGTACCTGGCACCTCACTGGGCATGGAGCTAATGCCAAATAAAAATGTGATGGTTGATGAGTGCTGTTCATACACATTTCCCAGTGGTTCCACCCCCGGGAGGCAGCTATGTGATCAATAAATAGGATGCTAGGAGAGTGGGAATTTCCAGCAGTGCTTCATATTGTCACCTTCGAGGCCTATAGAGAGTTCTGCTGAGGGCAAGGTCATCCTGATGAGGTTTTTTGTTTTTTGTTTTAATGGTGGCTTTTAGCGTAAATTGGCAGGGATTGATCAGGTGCTTCCTCTGGGCTAATGCTCCCTGGGGATCAGGGATGTGGTGTGCACACTCATCTGAGAAGGTCCAGTAATGGCAAGGCAGTCACCAGGGGACCCATGTCCTCAGAGGACCTGGCCCCTCGGAGAAACTGCAGGTTCACTGGGGGAGATTACCAGGACTTTAGACCTCGGGATGAAGAAACACACTCCAAGAGGGGCTGTGGATAGTTACTATGGTGCCCCAGAAAGGTGCCAGGGTAGTGCATGGGGAAAGCCCCCCGGGGTCCTGGCCAGCTTAGAGGCAATGGGGAGAAGCATGCTGGGCAGACTGTGTGGGGTCCAGTCATGATCAGCCTAGCTCCTGAGGGGCTTTGCGTGGCACAGGTGTGAGGATAAGAGCAAAGATTCCGGTAAGGAACAAAGAGACCGTGAGTCTCTAGGAAGCCTGGACTTTTGATTTAGCCAGACTTGGGTTTGAGGCCTCGCTCCTGCCCAGGGTAGAGTAAGCTCCTGTCACTACCACCACCATTACAGGGAATCCTAGCAAATTTATGAAAGTCAGAATCTAGACACAGTGCCTGGCGCTTAGTGCTCAACATATACTTGCCCTTGGATAGCCAATGTCAACTTAAATTTGCTAGAATTGTCACTCTGGGCCAGAAGGAGCTGTGTCCTGGCAATGGTGGCAGGGAGTCACCAGCAGGACCGGGTAGGACCCATGGTTGCCACAGTAGCTAGTGCTGTGAGGAGGATGGAGATGCGGGAGGGCTTGCTCCCATAGGGCAGCACCATGGTGGGGCCACTGAGACTGAGACCAGTGCACAGAGGGCTGGGCCTGGCGGTGGCCCCTTTGCACAGGCAGAAGAGCCTCCCAGAAGAGGACTCAATCTGGGCCCGCTATGGGGGCCGGCTGCTTGTAAGGAACGGAATAGACCACCAGAGGAGAACACTTCCCAGGTGGGGCAGTGCCAGGGCAAGACGCTGGACCCGACAACAAAGCCTGCAGTGGTGAAGACAGCAGAGACTCCAAGCTCCCTGTGAAGGAAGTGACTCACCCCGTCCCCAGCCCAGCTCCTTTCCTAAGGAGGAAAAAGGTGAGAATTCCAAAAAGAAATACTCTGTCAGTAAATTCTAACATGGGAGGTCTCAAGGAGCCCTACTTGGCCCCGGTCTAACAGCCAGTAACTCAAAAAGCTGGCTGCTCAGAGACCACAGCACAGTCTGTTCTTAGGACAGAAGTGCAGATGGGTGGCACACAGGCCATAACCACCAACATGGAGTTGCTGTGCCAGGTGCAGCCAGGGCCTCACTCCCGCACCCCGTGGAGCTGTGACAGCTGGTGGCGAGCATTCTGGTGACAAGTGAGCCATGGGCAGGCTTGCGTGGCACAGAGAGCGGGCTTGTTCTTACACACCCGTGAGACACCCTCCGGAAAGTCCCAGAAATACTGGCCTGGAGCTTACAGGTGGAGGAGCTGTGAAGGTCTGCAGGTGCAAATGAGGCCAAGCAGTCAGTGGGATTTACATTGGTTCTGTTAACCTGACCTCATTCGTATCCTCAGTATGGAGACGCTTTGGGACGATAAAACAAGAATAGTGATGATAGTAACGGCCATTTGTTGAGCACCTATTGCAGGCAGGCACTATGCTTAATACTCTAAACATTTTTTTTTTTTTTTACTTTTTATCCCAACCCTGAAATAAGAACATTTGAGACAGGAGGAAACTGAGGCTGAGCATTCACGTAAAGCTTGCGGCAGCATCTGGGAGAGGTGTGGGAAAGCACAGTAATAGGACCCAAATGTTCACAGCAGAAGCAGTCCCTAGCTTCTGACCTGAAGGGGCCCTTCTCTGACCTGCTCGCTGCTCCCTCTGGACTCAGCAGGAGCCTCCACGCTCCAGGAAGGACATGGGGCAAAGCTCTGCTTTTTGACCTAGGCATCTCCTTTTGAGGGAGTGGTGAGTTAGCCAAAGCGGGCATGGAAATGACTGTGAAAATGGAATGGCAGCTGGAAGAAGGTCATGATCCAGGAAAGGGCATGAGGAGGGCAAACTGCAAAAGCCTGAGGCACTGTAGGGATGGGAATGTTGAATGGTATAATGGCACATCAGGGTTTTCATGACTTTGATGCAAGGGGAAAGTGATTTTCACCTCAGACTCAAACTGGAAGTTTTTCTCCCTACCAAAAGGCAGGATGCCAGAGAAACAGACCGTTTCCCGCCTGGGTAAGAGTTCGGTGTTTCTCCAGTGCTCCACTCTGACCTAGCAGAGAGTCAGCAGAGACCATCCCCCAGTCACTTCATCCAGCAGAGGATTTTCCACATGTGCTATGGGCTCTGTTCTGGAATGCATGCATTTGTCCAAAATAGTCACAGAAGAAAAGAAACTCAGAATACATAAGGTTGGAGTGAGGCAAACTAATTTTTTCTGAATGATTGCATTTAACACATTGAAAGTGGAAGTTTAGCATCCCATCATTTCATTGTATACCCACTTTGGCTGGATTGGGCTTCAAAGATAGCCAAGCATTCTCTAGCTGTCCAGGATTGCTATGGAGGGCCGAATCTTGTATTACACGGTTGTCTATGTTATGTAAAGTAACTAACATCAGATTCTCCATACAAGTCTAATTCTCATAAAGAAAACAATATTGCAGATTAGAACTTTGAAGCTGACATTGAAGGAATTGTGTGTCAGTTCTTACAGTCCTTGTTTTTTTTTTTTTCATCATGAGAGATGAGGAAAGGAGAACAAACACCAAGTCTGCGTGTGAATTGCAGTGCTATGATACACATAGATTGGGCAGTTTCAACTGGCTTTCAAGGCTGTTTAAGATCCAAGTGTGACTAAATGCTGATCACACAAAGCAAGACACATCATTTGAAACAATCACTGGGGGGTATTATTGTGGCATCCCTTTGGGGGAATCCAGAGGCCCAACTTAACCCTCTCTAACTTCCACACATTGAACAACTGAGTACTGAGAGAGGCTCATGGTGAAGAAGAGCACTGGCCCTAAAATATCATTAACATCATTACCCTCCCCTACAAGCCCAGTCAGAGGTGGAAACCCTTAAAACGTGGGTGGAAGTCCATGGACCAACCATGGAATTCTGTGCTGTGTGCTTAGCTGATGCCATTTCTTCCTCTGTGCTTAGCTGATGCCACTTCCTCTTTTGTCCACTGCATCCATAAAAGAAGCCATTTTGGGTAAGGCCAGAAAGGATGGGAATAAGCTCTTTTTTTTTTTCTTCTATCCTCCAATTCTCTCATTAACTCGGGGCCAATGGAAACTGGGAATCACTTATTATGATTCCTCCTGAGACTGCACAGAACACACATGGCATATTCCTCCCAAAGCTGCTAGAAACCTAGTATGGTGTACACTGCTCTGCAAGCAAGACGCCAATGCTGGAGCACAATTTCACTGCACTTTATACTTCAGCTCTTGCCAGAGCAGCCTTGACTCCTCCAGACACAATGTTCATAATCCAGGTGCAAAAATCAGGTGCTGGAATTCATGTCAGTTAGTTTTCTTTTAAGAGCCAAAGACTCCTTACCAGCGACTCCTCCCTAATCTGTTGCCTGCTACAAACTGGATACTGTAGCAACAGGGATCTTCTTGGCAGGCAAAAGTAGGGAGTTCAGCCACTCCAGCATTGCTGAGCAGAGTGTGCTTCAGGTCATCTTGCCATGGCAATGAAATGTTTCCAGCTATTTCCTTAAGGTTCATTTCCTAAGAACAAACCATGATTCATGGCACTAGGGGAGGTGAATTGAATTAATGCCTGATTGGTAAGTAAAACAACTAAATCTCTTAGTTTTAAAACATATCTGCAAGATTACTCTAAAGTAACTATAGTTTAGAAATGTACAGTGAATACTTTGAAGGTCTAGACTTACACCAATCTGTTTCCTAATCTTTACGAATGTGTATTAGAGTTCTGTCAATCAAGATTTGATTCACTTACTTATTCAACAAATGTACTATGCATGTAGTGTGTGCAGCTACTGTCCTAGGCACTGGGGATGCAGTATTACCTTCAAGGAACTTACATCTAATCTATACTTCATATATTCAAAATGGGTGAATCTTTGCTTGACACTATTAATGAGGTCAAGTACAATCACACATATTTTCCAAAGAGTGAGTTTAACCTTTCAGCTGGTCTCCTATTTGTCCTGTCATGCTCTAAACATTGTATTACAGGCGTGCCATACCTTATCCTTCCTGTTAAAGCAGCAGCCTCCCAGCCCCTAGGAGTTCTCCCCCTGTCCACATTCTTGCTGTTATCTCAGCCATCCCCATCGCCCACATGTCACAAATTTACTCCCTCATAACATATCTACTTGCACAATGTCCCTGAAATCCTGTTTAAAATCCATTAGTGTTTTGCTCAAGAACCTTCACTAGTCTTTTATTTCTAAATAAAACATTTGCCCTTCTTTAAGGTCCTGAATCTCAAGTCATTTAACTTAATTAAACTTGTTTTCTGTTATTTAATTAATTCATTTAATCATGTAATCAATCACTAACCAACAAAGATTTAATAGACACCTATGGTATATCGGGTGGCCCTGAGCCACCAAAGGCATTGGTAGCAGATGCTGTGGTGGCCACCCGATTCCTCCTTCAGGTCTGAAGCCCTCCCCACTCAGCATGACAGGGGTGTTGGTGGCTGAGGGCTCTCACCTGAGTCCCTCTTTGGCAATTGCTCTTGGCTGAAGGGAGCTGCCTTCCCAAGGTTACTCCTGCTCATTGGAAGCAGTCAGCACTGATAATAGGTTGATGTGAATGTCAAAGGTTTGAGATCCTTACTGCAACTTGCAATGAGTTTGAAGGGGCATCCTAGCTCCAGAGTTCCCTGTTGGATTGGACTGAAGTTCAACTTCTCTCAGCCCAATTCCACTTTCCTCACTCCATTACAGGCTCAAGAAGCTTACAGTCTAACAAAGAAATCAGACAAATAAGTGGACAAATAAAACAGTGTGGTAAGGCTCACGCCTATAATCCCAACACTTTGGGAGGCCGAGGTGGGCGGATCACCTGAGGTCAGGAGTTCGAGACCAGCATGGCCAACATGGTGAAACCCCGTCTCTACTACAAATACAAAAATTAGCTGAGTGTGGTGGTGCATGCCTGTAATTGCAGCTACTCGGGAGGCCGAGGCAAGAGAATCACTTGAACCTGGGAGGCGGAGGTTGCAGTGAGCCAAGATCGTGCCATTGCACTCCAACCTGGGGGATAAGAGTGAGACTTTGTCTCAAAACAAAACAAAAACAGTGTGGTAAGAGATATGACAGGGGAAGGTCTAGGTTACAGGGGGAGAGGAGAGTTCCTGCAGGAACTGAGCTCTAAGTGAGATGTGCAGACTGAGCCAGAGACATCCAGAAGAACTGGCAGGACCTGGGAAGAACAGAAGGGTGGCCATCCAAGATAACAATATGTGTGCATGTCCAAGGGAAGAGAGGGCATCGGGCGCTGAGGAATGGTGAGAGGCACTGGGGAATGGTGAGGGGCACTGGGGAATGGTGAGGGGAACTGGTGAATGGTGAGAGGCACTGGAAAATGGTAAGGGGCACTGGGGAATGGTGAGAGGCAAGGCTGGAGAAGAAGGGGCAGAAAGAGGGTGTGTGGCATAGATTCTGAAGTCCTAGTTAGCCATGTGGACAGATTTGGAAGTACTGAATGGTTTTCAAAACAGGAGTGACAGGATTCGATTTGCATATTGGAAACAGCTCTCTGGAAGATTGATGGGCAGCAAGAGAAGATGCAAAGAGGCCAGTTAGGAGCTGCTGCTGAAGGCCATGGGAAAAATGACTGTGGATCATGGCATTGAGGGTGGAAAGCAATGAATTGATTTGAGGACCATTAATGAGACAGAATCAGCAGGATGACTTTCTGGATAAAGGAAAAGGGGGAATGGTAGTGCCACTTGCTGGAGTAAGGAGACTGGAGGAAAAGCAGGCTTGGGCTTTGGGGTTTGAGGTAACTAAAAGATACCTCATCACAAGGAGGAGTCCCTCTTCTGGACACACCCAGCCTCTCTTCCAGGGGATGGTGCTCCCTCTACTAACTAGCTGCTTGGTCATCTCTCCACTCTTCTGGCTGCCTTTCTACAGCCTTAACCATGCCCAAGTGACATGGCTGTTATCTTCATTAGAACTCCCCACTAAACCAGCATCTCCCCCAGTCAACCACCCGATCTCCCTCCTTCCTTCATGCATAGACATCCTTGGCAGAGTCCCTTATACCTGCTAGCTCTGCTTCCTCAGAGGCTTCTAAGAGTTCTTGTGCTTTCCTCAGAAGAATTTTCCAGTCACACTCAAGTTCACAGAAGTCTGGCATCTTCATCTAATACTGCACAGAACTGCTCTCACCAAGATGGCTAAAGACCTCCATGTTTCTGGTTCACAAGACATGCCAGTCATTATCATGTCAGCTGACCACTTCCTTCCGTTGGTTTCTCTGACCCACATGCTCCTGGGTTTTGTGATCTCTCTGGCTGCTCTTTTCCAGTCTGCCTTAAAGACACCTCTTGTTCACAAACATTGATGTCCTCTAGAGTTAAAAAACTAGGCTCTTTTTACTTCACAAACATCCCCTGGGCAATGTTATTATTGTCTTTTTGTTGAAGATTTCCAAACCTGTGTCTGCAGGCTAGCTCTCCTCAGCCTCAGACCCACATGCCCACCTGCCCGTTCAGTGCTTACACTGGGGTAAGAACCAGAATCTTTGGTGAGTCTGAGGGTATGTGGCAGCTCCTTCTGATGGTGCCCAGTTTCTCCACCGAGTAGGAGGCAAGGCCATGTTTAGGGGTGTGGGAGTTGGTGACAGGGTAGCAGGTTTAAGAGACTAGTGGACATTTGCTGTATCTTCTTGGGAGAATGGAACCAGGAGAATGTAAAAGGCAGTATGTAGGATCCAGCTGCTAATGGAAACTATGAATCCATAGGGTTCCTGCCTTCTAAGTTGTGGGATTTCTCCAGCACTCCAGTAAATACCATGGGTGTGGATCAAAAGTTGGACAGTAACATTCTGCCACATGGATGAGACAGAAGGACCATGCAAGGAAAGATCCTGGCAGAGGGAGTTGCAGTGACAGGCCCTGGCATGAAGATAGAAAATAAACAGACTTGGGGGCAGTGGAGGATTGGATGTTTGAATTTTAAAATGCAGAGGCAAAGCCAGATTGGGGTGATGATATGGTGCAAGGAGAGACTGTAAGTGTTGGTCAATGACATGAAGTGGGAGTGCAGGTCCCTGGAGACGAGGATGTCAAGGGGCTGAGAGGCTCAGTATTGGTCATTCCTAGCACTGGAAGGAGCTGGTAGGACTGGGGCCAATGCTAGAGAGGTCAAGGGGGAGCTCATGGGCAGTCTGCAGAGGACACCAGTGACAAAGAGCAGAGATAAAAAGGAGTTCAGAAGAGCTTTCCAGGAGGGAGAAAGAAGGCTTGGGGAGGGAGGGAGTGGAGCTGTGGAAGAATGAACCTGTCATAGGAGAAGGGTCTTCCGGGAAGGGGTGGAAGCTACAGAGAAGAGCCGGGTGTATCACAAACAGATCGCTGACCCCAGGAATCAAAAGGCAAGCTTGAGTAGAGGGGACAGCTTAGGAGTGAGAGGATACATTGTGTGATACATTCAGGTGCCCACCCTACATAATGGAGGTAGGAGACTGACCATACGGTGTCCAACTGAATCGGTCCCAAATCTTCCTGTGTCTGCGGGCAGGTGAGAAGAAGGTTCAGGACTCCGGCAAGGAGTCAACAGAAGCAAGCTGGACGAAAGCAAGTTCTGGCCCAAAGCGGAGGCCAGAGGTAGAATTTTTGCCTCCCAGTGTTCCTAAAGCCACCTTCATTGTAGGGGTAACTAAGTACTCTTGGGGGAGAAGCCTGCTCTGGCCCAGTTAGATTTGCGGAACTCTGAAAGCCGGGCTCCAGATTGGGGTACTCTAGGCATTTCATGTTCCACTCATTAGTTAACTCATTCATTCACTCTTTAATCCATTCGCTTATTCCTAAAATGTACTTTAGTTGTTTCTTCCCTTCCTTCCTCACCTGAAAAGGTTTAAGGTATTCATATTAGCACCGACTATGTGCCAGGCACTGAGCAAGGGTTTTAGAAATATATAGCTCCCTATGATTCCTTTCCCATGTTCCCTTCTATTAAAACAAAATCTAGCCTTCTGGCATGGCCTAGACCAAATTTCACCTACTTCCTGAAAACTAAATCATGTTGGCCACCATCTCTTCTCTTTGGAATTCTTTTAGTACTTATTCTCCGAATCACATATTTTGCTATATAACTACATTTTTTTCTAGCTTACCGTGCCTGTCCAATGAAACTGTAGGCCCTTGGGGATGGGGACTTAGTAAATAAATTTTAAGTGCCTCTAATATCTACTGAAGACATAGTAAGCCCTCAACAACAGGAATTACATTCTAAAGAGACATGCCTCTCTGCAACAGAGTCGTTCTTGATGATGCGCTATAACGAGACCTAATAATGAACTCTGAGTTTCTCAGGATACTCATTGGAGCGTGAACAGTTTAAAGTACAAGGTCAGCTCCAGGAAAGACAGAAGATAAAATGTGAAGAGCAATAGAGTAGCAATTTACATTTGTTCTCACCAGACTAAAAGAATACATTATAATATAGTGTCAAGTTAATGCTGGAGCTTTGGAAAGTATAATGTTACACAGACATATTTTGTTGCACTCATTTTAGGTTTCCAAGAAGTGTGCTGGAATTATGTCTCTCTTGGAATGAGCAACTGCTTAGCAAGACAAATGTCAGATTCTAGAACTTGACCCCAGGACACTTTTCTAATACAGTGATCAAGTGACCTAGTTTGAGGAAATGACAAATAAATGTCATGGATTTCTCATTCAGCTGTCACTCTATGGGTAGGAGAGCAAGTAGGAGGAAAATGGGGAATATTTAGAAGTTCTAAATGGGGCCTTTAAAATGCCAATGTGGAGACATAGGAAAACTGGTTCCCAACATGGTCTTCCTTTGACCAAATTACTTTTTTCATTGTCCATCTGACAATGTTTCCCTGATTCCTATACCTTATTATCACTAAGCTTTATTTCTCCACATCTTGTTTTCTTCTATGATTTTATGTTCTGGCTTTTTATTTTATGCTCCTTTCCTCCTTATAATCTCCTCTATCTCCTTCCCCAGCGTTTAAAAGATATATCTTTTTAATTAAATATTTTTATTTCAATGCCCAAAGTGTAACTTGTAGTGAGAAAAAGACTCAGCTTGCACCCCAGGGGCCAGGGCAGCAATTCTTTATAAGTGGTTGCTCTTTCAGGTTCCTGTCCTTAAAAATCTGTCTGCCCTGACCCAGTATTTCTACAGCATCACGCAGGAAGTACCTCTCTGATGCATCTGGAATTCCCAGAAAAAAAGCACATTAAAGCTGGTAATTTTAATGCTTAATTTCATTATAATCTTAGATCCATTCATAGATCATCCATGTACAAAATGTTTTTTTAATATGCAGCTTGCAGTGCTTGCAGCTTTCAGTTTGTCAGAGGGTTTTTGTTTTTTAGCATCCACTGCTATGTGTGGCAGGCAACTGGTCTACAGATACAGATAGAAATTAACTGCATTCCCATTCCCTGCTCTTGTGGATCTCGCCATACTAAGGATAAAATGAAATCTGGCATATAATCTTACATGACTGTTCTGGTTTCCATTCCTCCACCCTTTCTGTGTGAAATGCCTCCTTTTTGGGAGGGGGCATGAGGAGTTGCCTACTATTTCATCCAGGCCTAAGGACCCATGAGATGGGCAACATCTATACAGCATCTGTGGAAAGCAGGGAGCCATTCAGGCACATCAACTGCCCAGAGAGCTGAGAAGCTTGAAGCCCAGCAGACCTGGCTCAAAGATCACGTGGCTGTTCTTGCTCTCTCGCTCAGGGCGGCATTCTCCCCTTGTTACACCTTAACTTGGAATGTCAACCTCAGGATCTGGGAGGACAGAAGATTGCCACTCTCCTTAAACGGCATCCACTACTTTGAACACTTATTGAGCAACTACCAACACCAGACAATTTGAACATTCACTGAGCAACTACTTGAATATATGTAATTGTTAGATGCTTTACATACATTGTCTTATTTTTTACAAACCTGTTAACTAGATGTTTATGTTACCCCCATTTTAAGAATGAAGAAATCCAGGCTCAAAGAGGTATAATACCTTGATCAAGGTTGATATGGGTCAATGCAGTGGCTGCAACCTGGATCGAAATTGATCGTGTTTAAAGAAACAGACAACAAACAAACAAACAAACAAACAAAACCAAAAAACGAATACCCCACACTGCCCCTCTCTGGGATTCTCTGCATGGTTGCCAAGCCAACAAGGGAAACCGACAAGCACTTGCGGAACTGCATTCATTCACTCACTTATTTATTCAACAAGGGTTTTCCTGGTACAACAGTACCAGCTTAAGGGAGGCAGTTCCTGAATTCAGGGTCTGTCACATCAGGAGACACACAGCAATCTAATAGTTCAACTGTTGAACCTCTTTTTCCATGTGTCTTTCTAATCATTAAAAAAAAGCCATCAAGTTATTTGTATTATCTTTTCTTTTCGTTTTTCTTTTTTTTGAGATGGAGTCTTGCGCTGTCGCCCAGGCTGGAGTGCAGTGGCGCAACCTCGGCTCACTGCAACCTCCGCCTCCCGGATTCAAGCGATTCTTCCGCCTCAGCCTCCCAAGTAGCTGGGACTACAGACACCCGCCACCACACCCGGCTAATTTTTGCATTTTTAGTAGAGACGAGGGTTTCACCATCTTGGCCAGGCTGGTCTTGAACTCCTGGCCTCGTGATCCACCCGCCTCAGCCTTCCAAAGTGTTGGGACTATAGGCATGAGCCACGGCGCCCTGCCAGTTGTTTGTATTATCTTTAATAGACATTGAATTAGCTTTCTTTTAACCGAATAAATTCAACATTAATCCCAGTGCTAACACTGGGTTCAGTTGACACATTGTTTCAGAATCCAAGCCTTCTGCATCCCACTTTCAACCATTTTTTTAAAACCTGTGTATAAAAATAGTTGTTCCTTGCTCCAATAAAGAG
Source organism: Macaca nemestrina (assembly GCF_043159975.1). Taxonomy (NCBI): domain Eukaryota; kingdom Metazoa; phylum Chordata; class Mammalia; order Primates; family Cercopithecidae; genus Macaca; species Macaca nemestrina. The sequence goes on along the minus strand of NC_092128.1, from coordinate 103,211,445 downwards.
ATTGGAAAATCAAAATTCACAAACTAGACAGGGTATGAGGGAATATTAATTAGCATGACAAACACCCTCCCTTTATAAAATAATCCACTGTCTCTTAAAAAGGCTAACAGTGAACGAATACTGGTATTAGTAAAGAAATCACTGGGCAAAGAAACACAAAGAGAAAGAAAGCCAAGTGAAGTTCCGGAAATTACAACAGAGATAAGCAGAACGATGGGCCTTGGTTTACAACATTGGGACTTAAAGATGACTTTTTGGAACAAGCCCACTGGGCACGGCCAGGAAAGGAAATTTCCAGTTGTAATCGATGAGTTTGTAAGACTTTGTGCAAAGAATGCGGGGGTGGAGGAAGAACTGGGATCTACTCGGGTTTCTAAATTTACTCATGCACTCTGCTGTGTAAAAGAAAACAATTTTCCACTAAAATCTCCTATTTTATCAACGCAAAATTTTCCTGCTTTCTATTAAGCAACAAGGTTACAGCAAGTGTAACAAACTCAGTGTACTTAGGGATGATCTTTCCTGCTCCAGCCAATCCATCCTATCACCTTCAGCCTGGCTCCTACCCTGGTCTTCAGTTTACACTTGTGTCTCAGCCCTTATCAGCTCCCCACGAAATTCCTGGCTGCTATTTTAAATCGGGTGCTATTTTAAATCTGTTACTACTTTAAATCGGGTCGCGCCCATTCTTCGTGTCGGTGAGAGAGGGGCTGCGCTTCAAGTTGCGCGACCACACAGTGGGGAGTAAACGGAGACGGTGACTGGATTGCCATCCGCCCGCTTCACAGCGCAGGGCTCACGCACAGCGCCCCTGACTGGCCGCTCCGGGCGCCTTCTCCATGCCCCGACGCGTCTCGCCCGCGCGGGCTCCACGCGCAGCCTTAGTAGGCTCCGAAACTTGGATCAGCGCATCGATCCCTGAGAGGGCTCTTCCTTCGGCCCCATCACTCCCACAGCGGAAGGGCGGCCGCCTCCGGAAGGCTGCCCGCGCCCGCGTCCGCGTCCTTGCCCGGCCGAGCCCCGCGCGGGCCCCGAAGAGGTGCCGGTAGCCAAGCGGCAGCTAGGTGGGCTCTTCCCGCGCCGGAAGTCCGCGCGTGCGCGCTGGCCGGCCTGGAGGGCGCGTCCGGCGCAGAGGGGCGGCGGGGGCGGGGCCGCGGCCGCTCGCAGGGTGTCCTCTTCCCCGCCCCCCGGCGTTCGGCGGTCGCCGTGACAACCGGAGCGGCTGCAACGGCGGCTGGCTCGCGAGTCCCGCGTTGCCTCCAGGCGGTACTTCTAGGCCGGCAGCAGCTGCCCAGTCTCCGCGATCTCCCCGCCTCCCGGCCCGCTGGGAGGGGCTGACCCGCCCTCCGCCCGCCGGCTGGAGAGTGAGCGGCGCCCGGCCGCCCAGCCAGCCCGCCGTTCTCCGGCCGCCGTTCGCGCAGGGAGCGGGCGCGACTATGCCAAGATGGTCTTGCAGACGCAGAACAAGCACCGGGAGGCGGCCCGAAGCCGCCCCAGCAGCCCCGCATCTCGCAGTCGCCGCTGAGTGGGGCGCCGGACGTCGGCGCCGGGGAACCCGGGCCCGAGCGCGCGCCGCCGTCCCCAGGGCGCAAGGGCGCCGCGGGCAGTAAGGGGCCCCGCGCCGAGCCCGTCGCACCGCCCGCTGGGGGCGCCCTCAGGGGGCGCCTGGCCGCCCGGCTGCGCTGGGCTCTGGGCCTGCGGCGCGCGGGGCGCGGCCGGACCTGGACCACGCTCCTGTTAGGTGAGCAGCCCGAGCGCAGGCGACGCCGGGACGCGGAACTTTGAGACGCGGCCCCCCTCCCCTCGCCTTGGTTCCCCTCGTCTGCTTCAGCCCCGTCGAGCCCCGCCGGCCGGACGAGCCAGTTTGCAGCCCTCTCCGACTTTTTCTCTGGGACGTTCTTACCTTCTCCTTCCCCCAACTCCCTGGCTCAGCTCTCCTCGCACGCTTCCCACCCGCGCTCTGCCTGGGCTTTAAAAGAATGGCCCGGGGATCAACAGCTGCCTGGCCTGGCCGCGGGCGGCAGGTCTTCGCTAACGAGACTTGGGCGCTGCTGATTGGCATGACCGGCCGCCTTCCCCGTTATCTCGGCCTCTGACCGCCAGGATGGTTTGCTTTGGCTTGGAAACGATTACATGGAGCTCAAAGCAAAAGCACGTTCCATGTCCTAGAGAGTTGCTTAAACTTATAATTAAATTTTAGCGCGCTTTTTTCTTCTTGGCCGCAAACGCCGCTGGTGGCGCTTTATTTGTGATTCCCCTCCACAGGTCACTTTCTAGGTTGTGTTGTGTTTGGGGCGCCCGAGCCTTAATCCTCCCTGCTGGCCTGGGAACCTTTAGTGAGGAGGGCCCTCCTCCCCTCCGTCTGCCGTGCACCAAATGGATAATGTGTAATGATGTGCTGAAAAAAGTAAAGTTGAAGCATTCGTTATGTTTCGGACTGACTTCAGGTTTCCTTTGTTTCCTGTTTGACATTTCGATAAGGCAAGTTATAACAGTTTGGATAACAGGCCTAATTTTTATAAGTCAGCTAGTGAAATACTGTAACATTGCTTTTCTATATGCCTCATTGGGCTTTTGGCTACTGAACTATTTATTTACTGTTGCTTTATCCCTTAGTATATTTTCAAATTACCTTGGTGACCCAAAGTTCCCTTAGCCAGGAGTTGGAGTCCAGTATAAGTCAAGGAATAGGACACAGCAAATTGGCTTCCCCTGAGATCACAGCCACCACTAAAAGCCACTCAGTCATAAAAAGCTAGTCATCTCTGTGTGTATGTTTTAATGGGCTCAAGAAGGTTGTTTTTAGGGTAGTTTTTTTTTCCCTATTGCAGATTCAAGCCTAGAAAAACTGAGGTTTTTTTTTTCCCTAGCAAGTCCCCGCCCCCCCCCACACTTTTTTTTTTTTTTTTCTCAGTAGTGAGCTTGAAAAGCTGTCTGGTCTGCAGGTTAGAAAAGCTCACCTTGGGGAGGCAGCACGTTACGGTGGATGAGGCAGAGCTTTCAGATCTAGTACACAGCGGTTCAGTTTGGTTTAAGTTTCAGGTTCCTGCCTTTGTGAGTCTTTCCTTCTCTGCTAGTGGGGGGTTATCACATGGCGAATTTACTCCACAGGGATCCACAGGGATCTGCTAAGGATCATAACTAAAAGGGGTGGGTGATACATGGGAAGATACTTTGTGTTTAGAGCACTTGACACATTGTAGTTGTTGTAATAAAAGCAAATATGTGATGCTGATTTGAGATCTGATGACAGGATGGAGTTGCATTTTTATTGAATGACTAGTATAAACATTAACCACTTTGTAGTAAAATATAGAATAGCATTGCTTCTTCAGGGATGGTACGATAACAAATCTTAGAATAATGATATTTATTGCTATTTTCTGCATATTTTCTTTTTTGATTGCATTTCCTTTGTGTCTTCTTTGGATGGATGCATGACTTATATTTGGATGACTTATCTTTGGATTTAGTAATGCCCATACCTAAATACAGTTTTGTATTAATGTAACAGTATAGCACGTTGCTTGACTTGCCCCTTTGAGCATTGAAAGGAGGTACAGTGAATGTGGTAGACCGTATTCTTGGGTGTACCCTGGACCATGACCATCAGATGTGTGGAAGCTGGATGAACAGACCTAGGTCTAGAGACTTACTGTCCTTGTTAACCCTCTGCATGAGGCCCCAGGGCACCTTGAGAGATGATTGGGCCTGGGTTGCTTCTTTCTCTGGCTCTGTACCCTCATAGACTGATGTCAGACCTGTTTCTTCCCCACGATTATGCCCTGCCACAGCATCAAAAAACCACTCAGATCCTGCAGAGAGGAGCAGAGTTTAGACATTTCTGAAAGCTGCCTTATTTCCTGTTTCCTTCCTGCCTCCCAGGATGAGTGAGAGTTGAGCTGACATTATACAGTATTTCAGTGTGGGACTTTAAAATAGCTGTTTGGTTTTCCGCATTGCATTGCATATTCTTTTGTTCATCAAGAGTTCATTTGTAACTGATCAAAAAAAGAACAGTTATAACAACTAAGTATTAAGCTAGACAGAAATGGATTCATTTCTATTTAGAAAGTAATTTTGTAACTTGAAGCTCCATGATAGAAACACACATTTTTAAGAGTTAGAAACTGACTGGGGCTTTCCTCCATAGGTTCTAATCACTGATGAGGAACTCACTGCCTACCAACATGGTCTTTCCACTGTTGGGCAGTGTTAAGCATTGTTGCAAAGTCTGTTTTAATAAATATATGTTTTTCTGATTTGGGGGCATTATTTGCTACTTACTTAGTGGTAACATTTGTAAAGAGGGGTTCTTGACATGTATATTTTTAGAAGTTTCAACCTGATAGCTTCCTCATGCAGAGGCAGCTGTGACATAGTAAGAACGTTAACAATGTTTCCCAAACTTTTTTGACCACAGCCCACATTATAAACAATACAGTTTATATTAAACCTGTTCACACTTCCAAAATGCAACTCAGTACATATATGCATAAGTCTGTATGTTTGTTCATCTATTTATGTATGCCAGTGCTCCGTCAGGAAACAATGGAGTATTTTCAGAAGTGTGGGCAGGTTTAAAGAACCCACAAAGGATATTGAATCACCACCCAAGGATTGTCACCAACAGGAAGGTGCTACCACCTCTGGGTCTGAAGGGAAAGGGGAGCTTTATCAGAGGCTGCACTCAGTGAGAGCTGTGCTGGGGGAGCGAAGTCACTCCAGAAGAGTGACCTCAAGCACTTTCCCTGCACCCTCTGGTCTCCCTCTAGTGTCTCTCCCTGGCTGAAGCTACTAGAAACCCTTGGGCAAGGGGCACAGCTGAAACACTCTGTAGGGTTAGCCTCTTGGGGCTGAGAACAGGGTAGAGAAGGGAGAAGAATGGATTTGAAGAGGTAAATGGAGACTAACCAGCACTTATATGCATATATTTAAGACAAAAGTTTCATGTCACGATGTATATATTTTTTAATCTGGAGCTGTATCTTTTTATTATTATTATACTTTAAGTTCTAGGGTACATGTGCACAACGTGCAGGTTTGTTACATATGTATACATGTGCCATGTTGGTGTGCTGCACCCATTAACTCGTCATTTACATTAGGTATATCTCCTAATGCTATCCCTCCCCCATTCCCCCACTCCATGACAGGCCCCAGTGTGTGATGTTCCCCTTCCTGTGTCCAAGTGTTCTCATTGTTCATTTCCCATCTATGAGTGAGAACATGCGGTGTTTGATTTTCTATCCTTGCGATAGTTTGCTCAGAATGATCGTTTCCAGCTTCATCCATGTTCCTGCAAAGGACATGAACTCATCCTTTTTTATGGCTGTATAGTATTCCATGGTGTATATGTGCCACATTTTTTTAATCCAGTCTATCATTGATGAGCATTTGAGTTGGTTCCAAGTCTTTGCTATTGTGAATAGTGCCACAGTAAACATACATGTGCATGTGTCTTTATAGCAGCATGATTTATAATCCTTTGGGTATATACCCAGTAATGGGATTGCTGGGTCAAATGGTATTTCTAGTTCTAGATCCTTGAAGAATCGCCACACTGTCTTCCACAATGGTTGAACTAGTTTACCCTCCTACTAACAGTGTAAAAGTGTTCCTGTGTCTCCACATCCTCTCCAGCACCTGTTTTTTCCTGACTTTTTAATGATCGCCATTCTAGCTGGTGTGAGATGGTATCTCATTGTGGTTTTGATTTGCATTTCTCTGATGGCCAGTGATGATGAGCATTTTTTCATGCATGTCACGATATTTAACCCTATAATGTATAGTACATTCTGATTTTCTATTCTTTTTTAAAAAATATTATTTTTAAGCCATTAAATTGATTTCATGATCCCGTGTTGTGACCCACAGTTTGAAAACACAGGAACTATTTTCAGGTTCCATAACCTGTTTTAAATTAGTTAGGTGCCTGAGCAAAGCGTTTAGTTTTCTGAGCCTCAGATTTGTACACATATAAAAGGAAAGACCCGGACCAGAACAGGGCTTCTCAGTCTTAGCTGTGTATTAGAGTCACTTGGAAACTTTAATATAGTTTGGTATCCAAGCCAACATCAAACCAGTTAAATCTGAATCTGGGATGGGGAGGGTGGTGACGGTGGTGGAGGTGGCGGCAGCGGTGGTGGTGGTAAAGGGAAGCATCAGTAGTTTTTAAAAGTTAATGTCCTGCCTCTTTTTGATAGTAGGCGTCTAGCATCAGTGAGCTGATGTTCCTACATGGCAACAATCTGCGAGAACTATGTGAATCTCCCCCCCTCCCCCATGAGGACATGACACAGACAGGCCAGTTTGCCATAGCTTCTCCTGATCTCTACAGTTTCCCCAAAACTGGGGCTGTTATTTGCCATTTATCATCTGATTAGGCCGTTATTTTAATTAGAGTTAAGAGAAGAGTGATGTATTTTTTATACCTGTGTCCTTTATGAAAAGAGAAGACAAAAGGGTAGCTGGAGAAGGCTCTGTGTTTCAAGTGAAGATGGCAAGGGTGCTTTTCTTTGTGGTAGTGAAAGATATGCCCATTAGACATGCAAACAAAGCATCTGTGGTGAAAGACTCACATGAGATACGATTTACAAAACAAAAAAAAAGAACCTGAGTATGGAAAAAGTGGATGATAAAAACTACCTTTACCCTGCTTTGCATCAGTCCTGTTTGACTCATTCCCATTACCCACCTGGTTCCTGTGGTCAATGGCAAGGGTACCCCTGCTCTAACCTGGTTCTTTATTGACAAGGCTTTGCAACCTCAGCATTGTGGCATTTTGGGTGGGGTAAATTTTTTGTCATGGGGGCTGTCCTGTGCGCTGCAGGATTTTAGCAGCTTCTTTGGCTTCCACCTACAAGATACCACTAGTACCTCCCCAGTAGTGACAACGAAAATGTCTCCAGATGCTGGCCATTGTACCCTGGGAGGCAAAATTGCCTCATTTAGGACCACTGCTTTTATTCTCCACAGCTTACCAGAGCCTTGAAGCCCATATGATAGGAAACACTTGTGACTTCTTAGAGGCAGAAGTGGTCAGAAACTGGGTGGATGCAGAGAGTTGAATCTAGCTGTTGGGGAGTAGATGGGGGGAGCAATGTGGTGTGGTAGAAGCAGCATAGCCATTTCAACACTGGCCTGCATTTGAATCCTGTTCCTGCATTCCCTTTGATATTTCTCACCCTTAGTTGGCTTGTCTTTAAAATGGGGATAATAAATGCTTTGTCTAATTATGGTAAAGAATAAATGAGATAATACATGTAAAATAGCACAGTAAGTTCATTCACAGTCAATCATACCATATCATTGAGTGTCTACTAAGCCAGATGCTAGTTGGTGGGGCTAAAATGTAGAAAGAGACTCTGTCACCCCTACCTTCATGGAACTTACATTCTAGAAGGGGGGATGGTAAATAAATGAATATAATTACACATTGTGAGTGACTGCACTGCGGGAAAGAAACAAGCTGAGACAGAAAAAAAAATAAAAGGAAATACCCAGTTTAAGTAGGGTCAGGAAAGGCCTCTTAAAGAGGGTGATAGAAAGAAAAGATGTCAGCTGAACAGAAGAAGAGAGAGTATTGTGAATAGCATGTGCTAAACGTAGGACAGAGCTTAGCATGTTGAAAGAAGAGGGGGTGGAGGTGCATCAAAGTGAGATGGGCATGGGCCAGATCTTGAAAAGGAGCTTGGGTTTTATTCTCAGTGCAACAGGAAGCCATTGAGGAATGCTGAACAGGAGGAGAGTGACATGATTAAATTTTCACTTTGAGAAATCTGCTCTTGGGAAAATGGGTGGTTGCACTACAAGGACAAAAGCAGAGAGACCCATGAGGTGGCTGTTCAGGGACCTTGCAAGAGGGTTGCTGGGCTGGATGAAGGCAGTGGCTGTGGAGATGGAGAGAAGTTGGTCAATTTGAGATGTGTTTTGGAGGTGAAAATGATAGGACTTATGAATTGGGCTTGGATTGAGGGAAAGGGAAGAGTTATGAATACTTTGTACATTTTTGGCTTCTCTAATTGGGTAAATAATGTGGCATTCACCAAGATAGTGAAGACTGAAGACTAGGGGTATGGATGAGGGAATGGGTTTGAAGGAAAAGGTCAAGAATTTCATCTTGGACATGTTACTTTTGGGACATTTGTGAGATGTCCAAGTAGAAATGCCAATCAGTGGTGGGATATGAGAGAAAAGGTCTGAGTGGAGACATACTACAGGGAGTCATCAGCAAATTGGTTTTCACATTAATGGGAATTGAATTCGTATTCCCATTGAACTTCTATTTCCATGCTTATGGGAACAATAGCATCTTATACTGATAGGGGGCTTACTCTTTGCCAGGCTTTGTTCGAAGTGCTTTAGAAGAACTCATTTAACTGTTAACTCAGTCCTCACCGTGACTCTATGATTACTGTGCTTGTTTTACCACGTGGGGGGAATCTGAGGCACACAGATGTTAAGTAACTTGTCCAAGGTCACCCCTAGAATGTAGAAGGGCCGGGATTTGACCCAGGCAATGTGTTTCCTAAGTTCATGCTATGTTTCATCTCCTCTAGGGGGACAGTACAGCAAAAGCAATGAAGCCCTAGAGTCCAATTCTGAGAAACCCTAACATTTTGTGCTCAATGTTTTCATGTTTCTTCCTTCTCCAGGAAAAAGAAGGAAAAGAGGGTCATACAGGAACAAGAAGTAGAAAGAGCATATTAGGGGTGGCATAAGGGCCAAGAAAAGCCAAGTAAGCATGAGGCCCAGGGACACAAGCCATCTTGGTGTGCTTGCTGTCAAACAGACACGTAGACCCAACTGAGCACCAACTGTGAGAGTGTGTTTATGTTAATTCACAGAGGTCATGCCAATGGGAATTTGGGATTTTAAAGAATTTCTTTAATGTTTCTAGCCATTTTTTTTCTTTCTAAAATAGACTTCTCGCTAACTCTAAAGAATGTTTATAATCACCTAAACATATTTTATTATTAAAAGATACAGTTAGAAGGTTTCTGAATACGTGATGTTCATTAGCATCCAAATAACAAATTTGGTGAGTTTAGTTTATATAAATATAAGCATATGTTATCTATTTGTGATTGATTTTTGGCCAATAATATGGCATCAATACTGAGAGCACATACAATTTTATGTACATATGGGTATTTGGATGTTGCTAATATATGAACAGTGGCTGCTTTGCATTGTAAATACTTATCCTATTAGGCTGTATTAATTTCTCTTAGTGAGTGTGTTAGGTATATTAATGTTTCTTAAAGTTCATGCTAATGAGGCACAGTTGTTCCTTCGTATCCCTGAGGGATTGGTTCAAGGACCTCCCTCTGATATCAAAATCTGCAGATGCTCAAGTCCCTAGTATAAAATGGCATAGTATTTGCCTATAATGTACACACATACTCCTGGATACTTTAAATCATCTCTACATTACTTAGAATACCTAATAGAATGTAAATGTTACGTATATATTTGTTATACTGTATTGTTTAGGGAATAATATCTGTGTGTGTTCAGTACAGATGGATGTTTGCCCCCTACTATTTTCAATCTGAGGTTGGTTGAATCCACGGATGTGGAACTAACAGATATGGAGGACTGACTAAATCTACATTGTCATAGAGACCATAAACCTGTGTACATACTTCCAAATGGGGTAACTTTAGGCTTTATTATTCATATGTTTAATCCTAAATTCCTGTTTTGCTAGTTCTTTTGCCATCAGCTTGTACATTAGCCAAACCATTGGGACATTACTCTTCCAGGGGAAGAGGCTGCTAGTTTTATTTAGTTACTATTAGAACCATTTAGTTCTAATGGTTACTAGTCATCAAAGCTAGTAAAAATTACGTCTGTATCTAGGTCCAGATGTTGTTTAATCTCATAAAGGGCAGTCTTGTTTCACAGGGAAGATCATTTCTCCATGGAGGACCTTTCGTAGTTCAATCAAGAATCATTGACTATAAATACATTTAAAAAGCAGAATAATTTATTTTCAGAATACATAAATCTACAACTATTGTAGTATGTTTTTGTGCTTTAATACTGCTTTCTATTTTCTCAGCATTCTCACTATTATTTTTGTCCTGAGGGCTCTTAAATGAATAGCTGTTTCTGTTTTTCTGGTGTCTTTCTCTATATTTGTAGCCGATTGTCAGGCGTGTTTTTCAGCACGATCACTATCACCTAAAGAATGTTTGGATGGCATTTTGTAATTTTAACTTTATTATAGCAGCAAGTGTTAACATAATAGCGTAGCTGTCACCAAGACCACTTACAGAAGTTCTAGCGTGGTTTATTGTACTGATCATGAACGCGTGTGATTTTATCTACTAGTTTACAGTAGCACTAATTGTAAACACAGTTTCTAAGTCACTTGACCAGTTACTTTTGAAAACTTGTTATCTAGACAAATTATTAGTTTAGGGAGATTGTTGTAATTGAGAAGAGTGAGGCTTTGTCCATAGTTTTAATACTAAAATCTGCCCAAAGTGCTACTACTATGCCCTTCGGGCAAATACGTTTCCTATTTCCTAACAGTAATTACTACTTTTTATAATATAGCTTTTCAGTCCTGGAGTTGTCAATAGCAGAATCTTTTTCTGCAGGTTTTCATATTAATCATAAAGTTCTTATATAATTGTTTTCCACTAAGTTTAAAAAGTTGTTGTTTTTTAAAAATGAGACCTTATTTCTCACTCTTTTCTCATCTTTCATATCCATGGGAATATTATAAAAATGTAGAACTTAAAGGTTACCTCCTAGACTTTTCCTGTTGAGAAAACTAAAGTAGGGCCAGGTGAAAGTATCATTATTGAGTTCAGCAGGTGAAGTTTGGGATTGAAGTTGAGGTCTCTTGGCTTTGTTAATTACATCTGTGTAAAGTTGTAGGTTTCAGATCTAAAGTCTAAGGCATCTGTCAGAGGCACATTAGTGGGAGGTTGACCTCATGTGTCCCAAAACCCTATGGCTCTTTTGGCAAGAGCACTGCTTTGGCTTCTGGTTATTTGGGGGAATCACTCTTTTATATCTTTATGGTCAACCTATCAGTCTCTTTTTTCTTTTTCGTAATTATTTTTGAAAACTAATCTGAATTTTTTTTATTGGTTTGTTGGTTTGGCAATGATATAACAACACAGTAAAATAGTAAAAACTATCACAGTTTTCTTAGTCACTTAAATTAAAAGATAATCAAGATTCGTGGTACCCAAGGGAAGCTTGCAATTTGAGGGGAATGCATATCTTACCATTGGAATGGGTTATCAGTTAATGAACTTGTTAAATCTCTTGCTGATTATGATGGGCCTGGGTGTGTGTTGTTTGTGTGTGTGTGGTTCTCTTTTTACTGTAGTGGAGAGATGCAGCTTCTACACTTTTTCCATTAGGTTTACTAAAGTTTTACAGCTTCTCTATGCATGCTCAGAAGCAGATCATATCATCTTGGTTGTGTATCTAGCTATTTGTTCTTAAAACAGTAAAATACATATTTTTTCAATAAGGAGAAAGTTAATGTATGAAAATTACTAATGTAGATTACTGTTTGATTTTGAAATGTTTGTGTCAGAGTCATTTGAATCAGAGCAACTCCATTTTGAATGGAGGCTGGGTAAAATAAGGCTGAGACCCACCAGGCTGCAATACCAGGAGGTTAGGCATCCTAAGTCATAGGATAAGATGGGAGGTCTGCAAAAGGTACAGGTCACAAAGACCCTGCTGATAAAACAGCATGCGGTAAAGAAGCCAGCTGAAACCCACCGAAACCAATATGGCGACAAACGTGATCTCTTGTTCTCACTGCTCATTATACGCTAACTATACTACATTAGCATGCTAAAAGACACTCCCACCAGTGCCATGACAGTTTACAAATGCCATGGCAATGTCAGGAAGTTAGGCTTTATGGTCTAAAAAGGGGAGGAACCCTCAGTTCCAGGAGTTGTCCATACCTTTTCCAGAAAACTCATGAATAATCCACCCCTTGTTTAGCATATAATCAAAAAATAACTATAAGTATCCTTGGTTCGGTAGCCCAAACTGCTCTTCAGTCTAGGGAGTAGTCATTCTGTATTCCTTTACTGAATGAACTTGCTTTGGACTCGCCCGGAATTCTTTCTTGCGCAAGGTCTAAGAACCCTGTCTTGGAGTCTGGATCAGGACCCTTTTCTGGTAACATTTGTATTCATATTATGTGAAGATAAGACTTTTAAGGTAAGTTATAATTTATTGTTTTCAAAACACTTATATTGAGTAGTTGTTGTATTAAGTATTGCCTACTTTAATATCTGTACACATATACATATTTAAAATATGTGAACATTTACTTAGTGTATTTCTCTGTTTAGAAGCCTAATTATATTCCGCTTTGGGATGGTGATGTATACTTTCCATGCTCTCCTGTTTTCATATACTGTATTCACTTTAAAATAAATGGTTTTGTCCTTGATTCTTTTGTGATTTCTAAGGCATTTCCTCCTGTGTGCCAGTGCATCCTCTTCGTTGAATGTGCTTAACATCTTCAAGCCTGAACTTGGAGTCAGAGAAACCCAGTTCTCCTCCAGGCCTAGCTGCATCCCAGTCATATGCCCCTGAGCCTCATGGGAAAATGTGACCCGTATCTGCCTCAAAGGCACCTCTGGATCATTTTTGCTTAATATGTGAAAGGGCTCTCTAAACTGCAACTGACAAACAGATATTAGACATTTTCATTGTAATTAAGTTTTCTAATTTTTTCTTAACTGTTGGAAAGCACAGTTTTGCTTAGTGCAAAATATATGGAGGAGATTCTGATTAGCTGAAGTTGTCCTTAAAACTATCATCACGTAGACCATTGGTTTCTAGATCTTACTAGGAGCAGTAGTTTCTTCAAATCATGACTGAATTTTATTTTATTTTTATTTATTTATTTATTGAGATGGAGTTTTGCTCTTGTTGCCCAGGCTGGAGTGCAATGGCATGATTTTGGCTCACTGCAACCTCCATCTTCCAAGTTCAAGCGATTCTCCTGCCTCACCTTCCCAAATGGCTGGGATTACAGACATGTGCCACCGTGCCCGACTAATTTTGTAATTTTTTTTTTTTTTTTTTTTTTTTTTTTTACGTAGAGATGGGGTTTCGCCATGTTGGCCAGGATGGTTTCGAACCCTTGACCTCAGGTGATCCACCTGCCTTGGCCTCCCAAAGTGCGGGGATTACAGGCATGAGTCACCAAGCCCGGCCTTTATGACTGAATTTTAAAAGCAATCATGCTTCTCCCTTCGAAACTCAATATCTCTAATAGAATGCATTCCTTCTTTTGCTATTCAAAATAGATTTCTTTCCCTATTCAAAATAGAAAATAAAATAAAACTGCCAAACCTACCAAGGCTTTGTAGTTCGAAGAGCAGGAAAATCAAAATGAAAACAGAAAATTGTCAGAAAATAGCTGTGCAGTCACCTTGGAGGGTACAAAGTCCAGTGTGTTGGTGATAATAGCTGTAGGTAGCTACTGAAGGTCGTTAAGTGCTAGGGATGGAGATGACCAAAGAGAAACTCCTCATTTTTTTTTTTTTTTTTTTTGATACGGAGTTTTGCTCTTGTTGCCCAGGCTGGAGTGCAGTGGTGCAATCTCGGCTCACTGCAACCTCCGCCTCCTGGATCTAAGTGATTCTCCTGCCTCAACCTCCTGAGTATTGAGTAGCTGGGATTACAGGCGCCTGCCACCACGCCCAGCTAACTTTTTGTGCGTTTTTAGTAGAGACGGGGTTTCATCATGTCAGGCTGTCTTGAACTCCCACTTTTTTCCTCCTCCTCCTTTTTATCTTTCCTTTTTTTTTTTGTTTTTTGAGAAACAGAGTCTCACTATGTTGCCCAGGCTAGAGCGCAGTGGCTGTTAACAGTCACAGTCATAGCACACTGCTGCAGCCTTGAATTCTGGGGCTCAAGAGATGATGCTGCTTCTGCTTCCCCAGTAATGGATACGACAGGCATGTGCCACTGTACCTGGCTTGGGTTTCATTTGTAAGAGTGTTTTCATAGTTTGATTCCTTAGTTAAGAGTTATTTAATCAGAAGCCTGCCATCAGCTGTATCTTGTGATATAAGAAAATTGAATTGTGTCTTCCAGGTTCATCTTAGTATGTTCTTTCTACTTGGACAGATAGCAAGATACTGATTCTCGTATGAGACTGATTTTATTTCTAGCTTGTTTTCTCTCTCTTACCTTTTCTTTTTTTCTCCTTTACTCGATTCCTTTTAAATTGGTTTAAAAACACAGGTAAGATTTGTCATAAAATTTCAGGCATTGCAGCAGTATATCAGAAGTGGTAGTTCCCTTTTTTCTCCCACCCCCAATCCTGTACCCCTAAGCCACCATATTTCTTTATTCTGAGTTATCTTTACCTGTTGATTCCATTCCTTTCTCAGTTCTGTTAGCGATAGTTTCCATCTAATGGTTTCTGTCTATTAGCGGATATTAGGCCCTCATATATTTTGTTGAATGAGTGAGTGAATGAAAATGGTGACTGTATGCTTAATTCCCTTATGAGCCGGTCAATCACAATTTTAAACGTAGCCCTGGGGCTTTTCTTGAAGAGCCAGTATTCTTTTTTTACACATTTCAGTATTTGAAATGCTTATCTTTGAAATGGCTTGTCTGTAAGATGAACATGTTTATGCTAAAATTCTAATTTAAATTTCTTTTTCTTACAGCTGCTTTTGCCGCAGTGTTGGCACTGGTAAGATTGTTTTTTTCTCCTATGGTATTTTATGCAGATGTTTATAGCTGACTAAAGCTATTTCCCACACATTTAAAGGAATAATTTCAGCATGATTAGTAGGAATATATATTACATGTAACACAGTAGTATAAAGAGCTAGTTTAATTGATAAATCAGGGTCAGAATAATTGTTTAATAAAAAAGATTCATTGTTAAAGAGGCTATATTTGAGACTCCACTCAACATTAATATGTTCATGGTGAGAGAAAGATTAATTTTTTTAATCTTCTAGCTAGAAATATGAATTTCATTAGGTGTTTCTAAAATGGTAACCCAATGACATTTACAGTTTATACTTTTATTGTGCTTCACTTAAAATATTCTGGTTCATTTTAATTTTAAAATCTAATTTGATTTTTTATAGAGGGAAATTTTAGTATAAATGCAATACATACTGAGCGGAAAACAAATGTAGATACTATTGTATTTGAGTTTTATTACAAAATTATCTGCAAGTTAGTCGATACTTTTATTTTTGCTTTTAGCTTACTTTAAAAAATAATGTTTACAGTGTAAGTTTTAACACTGTTGCTTTGTTTTCTTTTTCCAGGAGCCATATAACACACCTCTTTGAAAATGACCATCATTTTTCTCACCTCTCAACATTGGAAAGGGAGATGGCTTTTCACACTGAAATGGTTAGTTTTTATTTGGTGTTTCATCATAGTACTTTAGGAATTTAAAAACATTTAAGGTTTTTTATTATGGAAAATTTCAAGATGTTCCAAAGTAGAAAGAGTGGATGCTCTAGCTTCTATAGCTGACAGCCGCAGCCGGTTTTCCTTCGTCTACACCCCCACTCACTATGTCTTTTTATTTTTTTATTTTTATTTATTATTATATATATTTTTTGAGACAAAGTCTCGCTCTGTTGCCCAGGCTGGAATGCAGTGGCGCCATCTCGGCTCACTGCAAGCTCTGCCTCCC
The DNA here is from genome assembly GCF_043159975.1 of Macaca nemestrina. Classification (NCBI taxonomy): domain Eukaryota; kingdom Metazoa; phylum Chordata; class Mammalia; order Primates; family Cercopithecidae; genus Macaca; species Macaca nemestrina. The sequence goes on along the minus strand of NC_092128.1, from coordinate 103,195,760 downwards.
AGGTTCACATCATTCTCCTGCCTCAGCCTCCTGAGTAGCTGAGACTACAAGTGCCTGCCACCACGCCCAGCTAATTTTGTTTTTGTATTTTTAGTAGAGACGAGGTTTCACCATGTTAGCCAGGATGGTCTTGATCTCCTGACCTCGTGATCTGCCTGCCTCGGCCTCCCAAAGTGCTGGGATTACAGGCGTGAGCCACTGTGCCCAGCCAACTATCTCCTTTTAAAGGGAATCCTAGACATTGTATCATTTCATGCTTTCATACTTTCATAAGTGTCTCTAAAGATAAGAATTGTTTTAACTGTGACACAAAACCATGGCACAAGACATACTGGAAAATGTTTAATAATATCCTTAATATCATCAAATAGAAATCACTATTTAAATGTCCTGTTTGGCACCTTTAAAAAAAAAAAAAGAAAAACAGTTGATGTGTTTGAATAGGATCCAAATGGTGCCTACAGATTGCATGTAGTTGATGTGTATCTTAAGTCTTTTAATATGTGAATTCCTTTACCTGTTTTTGTTTTGTTTTCCTGCCATTCGTTTGTTGAGAAATCCAGGCGATTTGTCCTATACCCACAATAATCCACATTCTTCAATTATGTTCCTGTATCCCAAGTTTCCTGAACATTTATGGATCAGAAGATTTGACTTATTTTCTGGCAGGAATACTTCCTAGGCGATGCTGTATACTTCTATTGTGTCAGGCCAAGAGGCACATCGTATCTGGTTGTCTCACTTTCTGTGATGTTGAGATTGATCACTGGCTTCGGGTATTGTGATGCTGATTCCTCCTATAGCCTAGCCATCAGCCTAGGTTAGTTATTTCATTATCCTTCTCAAACTGTGATATCTAGGCTATCATTTTTTTCCCTGCACTTATTAGCTATAATTCTTCTATTAATAACTTTCACACAATACCTTTTGATTTCTCTGTGAGGTATACTTCATAGAGGAAAGACAGGAAAATGCTTTATTCTTTCTTTTTATTTACCAATTTGCAGAAAAATGAGTAGCTTCCCTAGCATCTTCTAGTAGTGATCAATGGAGTACCTTCTTTTGGAGTATCATTATGACATGATGGATTTTAACATATTTTGTAAACCTTCTTGTGTTTAGCAAGTAAAGCCCTTGCAGTGAGAGACAGGACTAGCCGACTAAGAATCCCTAAGCCTAGCTGGGAAGGTGACCGCATCCACCTTTAAACACGGGGCTTGCAACTTAGCCCACACCCAACCAATCAGAGCGCTCACTAAAATGCTAATTAGGCAAAAACAGGAGGTAAAGGAATAGCCAATCATCTATTGCCTGAGAGCGCAGTGGGAGGGACAAGGATCAGGATATAAACCCAGGCATTCGAGCCGGCAAGGCAACCCTCTTTGGGTCCCCTCCCCTTATATGGGAGCTCTGTTTTCACTCTATTAAATCTTGCAACTGCACTCTTCTGGTCGGTGTTTTGTTACGGCTCAAGCTGAGCTTTCACTCACTGTCCACTGCAGCTGTTGAGACTTCCATCCCTCCAGATCAGGCAGGGTGTCTGCTGTGCTCCTGATCCAGTGAGGCGCCCATTGCCACTCCCAATTGGGCTAAAGGCTTGCCATTGTTCCTGCATGGCTAAGTGCCTGGGTTTGCCCTAATCGAGCTGAACACTAGTCACTGGGTTCCACGGTTCTCTTCCATGACCCACGGCTTCTAATAGAGCTATAACACTCACCACGCGGGCCAAGAGTCCATTGCTTGGAATCTGTGAGGCCGAGAACCCCCGGTCAGAGAACATGAGGCTTGCCACCATCTTGGAAGTGGCCTGCCGCCATTTTGGAAGCAGCCTGCCACCATCTTGAGAGCTCTGGGAGCAAGGACCACCACCACCCCCCCCCCCCCCGCCCCGTAACAACAGCTCTCCCTGTTTGCCCTTGATATGACCTCACTAGTATCCATAGGTTCCTTACTTTCAGGTACTACAAGGCATTTTCTTCTCAGACCTGGCATCAGCCAGTTTTCCAATGAGCCACCATTCCTGTCAGTGGCAGATGCTCATTGCTACTAGATTGGCCATTGTATTTTGTCCTTTTTACTGAACAGAATTAGGCTACAAAAAATTTTTTTTAAAGAGAAGATAGATCATGAATTTATATTAATTTTTAAAATGGAAACAAGGTTAATTTTTTTTACTTATTTGATATTAATCTTTTAGTTTGAGAATCTTGGTTTCAAATTATTGATTTGTTAGGAATAAAAGTACCAAAGGTGTAATTAAAAATATGATTACTGAAAAGAGTTTAAGATTTTCTTGCAGTTCGGTTCTGCACAGGGCAACCCCCAGAACTGGGTCTCAGCCCAGGAGGCCATGTGGGTTCTTGGCTTTGGGCAGGAAGGAATTCAAGAATGCGCCAACAGAGTAAAGTGAAAATGAGTTTATCTTAAGAAAGTAAAGGGATGAAAGGGTGGCTACTCCACAGGCAGAGCAGCTGTGAGGGCTGCTGGTTCATTGTTTTTAATGTTGTTTCTTCATCATATGCTAAACAAGAGGTGGATTATTCATGAGTTTTCTGGGAACAAGGAGGGGAATTCCTGGAACTGAGGGTTCCTCCCTCTTTCAGACCATATAGGGTAACTTCCAGAGGTTGCTACGGCATATGTAAACTGTCATGCTGCTGGTGGGAGTTTCCTTTAGTATGCTAATGTATTATAATGAGCAATAAGGATGACCAGAGGTCACTTTAGTTGCCATCTTGGTTTTGGCAAGTTTTGGCCAGCTTCTTTACCGCATCCTTTATTATCAGCAGGGTCTTTGTGACCTGTAACTTGTGAAACCAGTCCTGCCGAATTCCTGGGCTCCATTTTAACCTTAGGATATAGTCCACTAGGGATATACAGTAAAAGTACAATATCTTACTGTTACTTGAAATCTCCCAAGTTGATAAATAGTTCATTCCTTTCTTTCATTTTTATTTTGATATTTAGGGATTTTTAAATTTTTGATATGTTTCCAAAATCAAACCTACAAAAGAAGGAAGATATAGTTTCCTAGGGCTGTCATAAAGAAGTACAACAAGCTAGGTGGCTTAAAACAGCAGAAATGTATTCTCTCACAGTTCCAGAGACTAGCAGTGGGATGTTAAGGTGTTGACGGGCCTCTTGTCTCCGAAGGCTGGAGGGGAGAGTCCTTCTTTGCTTCTTGTCAGCCTCTGGTGGTTGCTGGCCATCCTTGGAATTCCTTGGCATACTGATGCCTCACCCCAATCTCTGATCCATCTTCACACGGCCTTTTCCCCTGTGTGTCTGTAGCTTTGAGGCCAAATATTCCTCTTTATTTAGATTTACCAGTTCTGTTGGATTTAGAGTCCACTTTAATCCAATATGACCTCATCTTAACTTGATCACATCTGCAAGAATCCTATTTCCAAATAAGATCACATCCACAGGGTCTGGTGGACATGAAATTTTAGGGGACACTATCCAAATCAGTACACAAGGAAACATAATTTTAAAAATAGTGATATCAGAGCTAATACATCAGACTATTAAGACTGTTTTTTTTCTTTTTCAATAAATTTCTGGGTAGGCGTATCACTTTTGTGTTTATGAGTCCTAAACCCAGTTTAAACTTTGGCAGCTACTGGTACTGGCTACCAGGGCAGCTCCAGGTAAAACTGAAGATGCAAATACAAGACATAGATTTATCTTGTGTTTCTCTGTCTTCCCTCATACTGCCACTTAGACTCCCCGTTAGGCTTCTAGTATTTTCTTGTTTTTCTGTGTCATGTATTATTCCACCCTTGCTATCTTTCCAAAGTAGTGTGCCAAGCTAAAAAACTATCTCTTTTCTTCAAAACACGACCACTTCCCACCCTCATCCCCAGTCCCACAGGGTTCTTACCTTATGCTGACTTGATAGGAGGGAAAGTAATCAGTAAAATTAGGTGGCACCTGAATGAAATTCATATGTAATAATACATCAGTGTGTAACCTTCTCAACAGGTTTGCATTTTTGCATGTAAATCCGGAGGAAAAATGACTGATAGTGTCATTTTGGGGATTAAAATAAGCAGTTAGAGGAGCAATTTTGGCTTGCGATTTCTTGGTTCATGATAAATTTTAGTTCCATAATAAACCACTCACTCTTTTCATAAGATAGCATTTTCTAACAGTTATATTGGTATGGGTAATAGGATTTTCTAAGTTGAAGTATGCTGAGTCGTATTATTTTTTAAATGCTGAAACTATTTTTGAAGCTATTTTGCATTCAGTTATTTCAATTAAGACAAGTTTATGTGAAAATACATAGTTTTTTTGCAACTTTAGGATTTATCAGTGATCAGAAACCTGTGCAATTCATTGTATTAATAGCTATTACATGCTTAATTGCTTTGTTTTTCAAAAACAGTGTATTTACTTAGAAGAGGCATCATAATTATGTACCTTTTGTTATTTTAACTGAGCATATCCTAATTTCAGGGACTGTATTATTCCTATTTCAAGACTATTGTGGAAGCACCTTCATTTTTGAATGGAGTATGGGTGATTATGAATGATAAACTGAATAATCCCTCGTTATTAGTACATTAAAAAGGTTCAATCTTTACCCTGAGGTAAGGTACTTTTTCCAATAGTGATTTTTCACTTTTGTAAAACTTTTTTGTATTAAATGCTGATTCTAAATCTAAGATATAATTCAACATATTAAATTGTATTTAATTTTTTAAAAGAAAATATGTATCTTGGGGAGGAATATATAAAAAAGATCATTATTGATTTTGAGGAGCATTGTTTAGAAAATACAAAAACTAGATTTGGTGTGCTTGTAGGGATTATACTAAGGGAGCCCTGTTACTTTTACATATCATTTGTTAAACGTTTTCTTCCTTATCCTCATTTAATTAAGTGCACTTTCTTGAGTGGGGGTGGAGGGAAGGTGAGCCCAGTTCAGCAAGTGGAGATGACATTTGGCCTCTCGTTTATCCTCCTTGCAAAACTATAAATTTGTTGATGTGGAACTCTTTCATTCAATAGAATATATACTTTAATGATTTTGTCAAAAGGCTTTCCAGATAGATATTGAACTATCCACCAGCAGTGTCTTCGAAACTATTTATTTACCTGCATCTTTGTTAATTGGATAGACAAAGAAACTGAAGTCACATGAATGTGTGAATATTTCATTCATTGATTTTATATATATATTTCAATGTTCTCTATTTATGTATATATAACACATACATATACATATAATGCATTTTTACTTTTAAAATTAATGGCCAATTTTTGCCTTTTATCTATATTTCTATTAAAATTCTCTAAGAGCTCATTTATTACATACTGGATATTAATATAATGCTATATAATGAAACATTTTCCCCAGTTGTTTGCCCTTCAACTTTGTGTATGATGTCTATGTATTTTTTTCTATACAGAAATATATCTGTGAATCTTTTTGTCTTTTATACATACATGTAAAAAACTTCATTTTTATAATCATAATTATTTTTTTAAATTTACATTTTTAGTTTATCTGGAATTGGTTTTGATGCATAGCGTGGGGTAGGAACCTAACCTTGAATTTTTCTTTGAAAATGGTATTGTGTGTAACCTAACACTGATGAGGTGTCCATCCTCTCTCCACTGATTTGAAGTAAGCTTTCTTCTTTATATGCAAAATTATTATACCTACATGCTTGCATGTGTTTCTGGATTTTGTGCTCAGTATTGCCTTAGGTTGAGGTCGTGCGAAGTGGACTTTGAGATGGAGATTTGCATGCTGGAAGTAGTTGAGGGAGTGTCCTTAGGGTCAACACCTGAAGGGGGATGAATGAAGCAGATTGAGGCAGGGAGAAGAGGAGAGCTTTGATGCAGCCACCGTGAAGGCCTCATCCAGTCCCTGGCAGCTCTGGATCTGGGATGGCCTTGCAGAGTTGTCCTACCTTGACAGAAGGGCCTCTAGTATCTTTCCCTATTGACTAGTCAGTCATTGGATGCAGATTGCCCTTGGGTAGGGGGTGTCACTTTGAGTGAATTTACTTTCTTCAGCCACGGGCAGTTCCCGGGGAGGGACACAGCTTCGAGCTCTCAGGCACCAGTCTTCCAACCAGCTGGAGGAATGAGTGCCCCGGCCCAGAAGAGGGAATCTGGGGTGGCTTACCACCACCTATACCATGGCTACATTGATCTGTCTAGCCATTCTTGTGCCAGTATCACACTATTTTAATTATTAAAGGTGATAAGACTTATATCTGTTAAAACATTCCCTTTAGTTTTCTTGTTTTCTAGATACATTTTAGGCACATGGAATTTTGATTAGAATTATTTTATGTTTATGAATTAATTTGAGGGAGAATTCATATGTTAAATAATTTGGTCCATTCCAGTAGACCCAGTATCTTTTCCTTGTGCAAATCCTCTTTTTTGTCTCTTAGTAGAGTTGTATAGTTTTTGAAAAACATAAATTTAGCACTTTTTTTGTCCCATATTTTGTCCTTACCCATGGATAAACAATTAAAAACTGACCAGTGAAGAATCTGCCTAGGAGATTCTGAGCCTTGTTTTACTAGATTTAAAGGGAGCCAAGTGAATGATATAGAAAGGGAAAATACAATAATTGTCAAAATATCTCAAAAGTATTCTAGTAATGAAAATTGTTTAGTATATTTTCTTAAGATACCGCTATATTTTTTAAAAATAGGTAATATTGGCCAGCTGGTACTAGATTTATACCAAAATAATGGACTTGATTGGTATTCAAACCAAGATACGTTGGACGGTTACCAGAGGAGAAGGACTCAGTCCTACTGAAAGCCGCAAAGGTAAGTTTCTTTCTGTGATATTGTCCAGTTATCTGTTGTAACATAATAAACTTATCCAGCATAATAAACTTATACTGTAAACTTAGTGGTGTAAACAACACCCATTTTATTATGCATATGGATTCTGCAGGTCCAGAATTTGGGCAGGCTTTAGCAGGGCTGGCTTATCTCCATGATTTCAGGGACCTCTGCTAGTAAGACGCGAATATCTGGGAAGACTGGAATTAACTGAGAGGCTGCATTGCTCACATTTTGACTCCTGGGCGTGGAGGACTGTGAGGCTGAGCTCAGCTGGAACTGTCAGCTGGGACACCTACCTGTGGCCTTTCTGGGTGACTTGGGCTTTTTGATAGCAAAGTACCTCAGAGTAGTAGTAAGGATTTTCCTACGGCAGCTGAAGGTTCCAAGGTGGACGCTGCATGGCCTCTTATGACCTAGTCTCAGAAGTCACATGGTGTTGTTCTGCCGTACTCTGTTGAAAGAGTCACAAGCCCAATGAAACTCAAAAATGGGGGCTATAGACCCCATACCTCCCGAGGGGGCGTATCTGTGAATTTGCAGCCCTGTTTTAAAATCACCATTGCTCATTACCCTGATCGCATTTATGTTGTGCAGTAGTGTTATGTTTTCATGTGGGAACCAAGGCAACTATTTAATATATCTGGCCACCGTTTTCAAAATGAACACAATTTAATATAAATTGCTAGACACATAAGGTAATTTGGGTTAATGTGGTTAGAGCATATGTTTTGTTTATTTTAAAAAGATTGGGAGATCCTGCTTGCTTTTATGTTGCTGTAATTTTTATTTTAAATGGACTAATGATGGCATTATTCTTCATATATGGCACATATTTAAGGTAAGATAATATTTTAGCATGTGCTTATAAGATATACTAAAATAAAATAGTTGATTAGTTAATAATTAATCGTTGATTAATTTATAGTTCAGTTTTATGAAAATGTCCTAAAAAATCTTATTATCATAAAATCAGTCATTATTTGCATGCTTTTACCACTGCCGTGGCCCATCACACTTAAGATAGTTTCAGAGGTATAAACAGAGTTGGGGATACTTGATAAACTTAATTATTATTATTTTTTGAGACAGGGTCTCACTCTGTCACCCAGGCTGGAGTGCAGTAGTGTAATCTCTGCTCACTGCAGCCTCTGCCTTCTGGGTTCAAGCGATCCTCCCACTTCAGCCTCCTGAGTAGCTGGGACTATAGGTGCACGCCACCAAACTCAGCTAATTTTTTGTATTTTTTGTAGAGACAGGGTTTTGCTATGTTGCCCAGACTAGTCTCAACTTCCTGGGCTTGAGTGATCTGCCTATCTCAGCCTCCCAAAGTACTGGGATTACAGGCATGAGCCACAGTGCCTAAATTTTAAATATTCATAGGCATTTGAGCATAAACAATATATATTCCACAAATGGTTATGGAATATCTAATATATTGTTATAGAACAATATATTCCATTTGCTGTATGTATGTGTATATGTGTATATGTGTGTGTGCTGAGATGTGTGAAGTCTTACTTCTTACTATAGTTTTGGTGTAAAAAAAAGTCCGTAGACTACTGCTTAAGGTAGCATGAGGGAGCAGCGTTTACCTTAGAGCATTTGGGTCTTTCCAGATGGCTGACTCCAGTTCTTCTTCCAATGTCAATGGCTGTAGATTGTTTCTGCTCCTTCCAGTATATATTGTTTACATAATATATAAGGGAAAAGACCACTCATTATCAAATGATATTAATAGTTCTTTACTAATGTTAAAATAGAAGTATCTTCTATGCAATATTTGGAAATGTGTTCTATGCAGTATTTAATATCTGACCTGATTACAGTTGAGCAGCATTCCTAAAACTAAAAGACTACTGTTTTAAGGCTTTTTATGTTTACTTTTCTCTTTCTTATTTTTTTGCCAATTTATTATACTGTATATATGTTTGAAGTATTTTACCTTGAGATTATCTTTTGAATTTTCTTCCTTGCTGCTTATTGATTCTTTGTAGTACAGAATTATGAGAACTGTATATGATTTTCAATTCGGGATAATAAGTTTGAATTTGCTATTATCCCATTATCTTTCCTTTGGAAGTGTGGCATTTTCAGTTTAGTACCTCAAAGATCTGTTGAGTTTCTAGCCCACTCTTTGAGTATCTAGCAGTTACTTGATAAGCATTTGTCAAACGAGGAAGCTGTTAGAAGATCAATGTAAAATATATTTGCATATGGATTTAAGACACTTTAATGTTAATATTTCTGACTTAGGTCTAAGAAAATTCTTTTGTTTAATTGGGGAGACAAAAATAAAAATGCATAATTAAAAGATGATGTGAAAGATTTTGTTTTTGAAACAAGACACAGGGAAGTAAGTTAAACCAAAAGACTATGGTAATGAGAAAAGGGGGCTGAGTTGAGGGAAAGTGGGCCTGTGTGCTTGCATCGTAATGAGCCAGAGGGAGAGAAACTTGGTGGTGTCTATTCATTTTGCTAAGTACTGCCCATCTGTCTATGGGTAGCTTTATTACATTTGGGGGATTAGATTTTAAATAAGAGAAGTTAGAATATGAAACATGGCATGTTTGCTAAACTGCTAATCTACACTTATGCTACCTTTTTTTTAAAAAAATATGGGGTCTTGCTATATTGTTGCCCAGGCTGGAGTCCAGTGACTATTCACAGATGTGGTCACAGTGCACTACAGCCTCAAACCACTGGCTTCAAGCAATCCTCCTGCCTCAGCCTCCCAAGTAGCTGGAACTACAAGTGTGTGCCACCTTGCCTGGCTACTTTTTTAGTTGAAAGAAGAATTTATACACAATTGTTAAATCATTCATATTTTCTTGTAATGCTTGTTATAACTGTTTTTTCAAAGGCAGAAGGTACAACATCTACTGAAGAGAATAGAAGTTTCTGGTTTCGGTTGAGGGGTTCTTGGTGGTTTTGGTCCTGACCTGACCTTTCTCAGTCTTTAACCCCTGTGGTGCCTGGTAGGCAGTTTTCTGTCTACATGGGAGATGCATATTCAGTTGTTCAGTCAACACATGCAATTCATACCAAGTAGTTTCTTAAGGCTGTTTGGGCTCTGAGAACATGGGAGTGCGGCAGGGTGTGTGTGAGTGGAAGATAGACACGAAGGAAGGATAAAGTCTTTAGAACTCCAAAGGCAGGAGAAATTTGTTTTGCATGGAGGGACTACTTCAGTGTGACCTTGTAGAGTCAGAGGTATTTGGATAGGTGGAAATAAACCATGAGGATAAAAGCATACCAGGGAGAGGCAAAGGCCAAAATCTAGTGTGTGGAAAGCAGGTAATAAGCAGATCAGTTTTGCTGGGATGCATGTTCTTCAGGGAGTGTTGTGGAGGATTCAGATGGGAACAGTGGTTGTGCTGGATGATGAAAGGCCTTGGTAACTGACTGGGTTGAAACCTATTCCAAAGCAAGTGAAATAAATACAAAAATTAACCAGTATGAAAACAGGATTCAAGCTGAAGTATGATCTCATGGAACGCTTGACTTTCCCCAGTCCTCAAAGTCAAGCAGTGACTACTTCAGCACGGCGTTTGTCAAATTGCAGGGCATCACTTATTAGAGAGTTTTACAATTGATTCAGTGGGTTGAGCCCATTTCATTTTAGATTAAAAAAAAAAAAAACTACAAAGTAAATAATATCATCTACCACACTAATAAGGATAGATACTATTTAGAGAAACTTCCATTTGCTGTATATATACGTCAGTAGGCAAGGTCATGAGCTAGTCCTGGGATAAATGTGGGACTCAGTCGGTAGGGATATCTGACAGAAATGTAGTGGCCAGGTACTGCATATCCAGCAGAAATATCATGAGGGGAAGAGCTGTTCCCTCTTTCTAAATTCACCACTGTTTACCCTGGCTCTGTGGAGCATATCAAAGCAGAACAACTTCTGTCAGTGACATAAGTGTCTTTAACTGATGCCAGCAGTAAAGCATGTGGAGCCAAGATAAAATACGGGCAAGAATCTGGTCCAGGCTCATCCAGGCTCACACTAATAAAATGTAGAGATTTTGGGCCTGAGTCAGTACTTGGTTCTGGACTGGCCACCTTCCCTCGTGTTTGTACATCTGTCCTCTTGGCATCCCATTGGGATTTGCTTGACTGCTCTCCCCTGTTGGATCTCCTGTGCCCTTATCCTGTGTGTTCCTATTTCTTGGTTTATTTTCTCATTTTGGTAGACCTCATCTTCTGGTAACTAGGTCTTGAGAGTAGAGAGCTGGGAGGTAAACATTTATGAAACTTTGCATATTTGAAAATGTCTTCATTTGCTTTCATATTTGGTTCACTGTTTGGCCAAGTATTGAACTCTAGACTTGAAAACATTGTTGGTTGCTTCAGATGGTGCTATTCAGATGTTCCTAAGTTATTCGGATTTCTAAACCTTTGTATGTGACCTTTGCTTCCCCTTCCTCTCTCTGGAAGATTGTGGAATATCTTCCTTGTCTCTATGGTTCTGAAATTTCAAAGCAGTATGTCTCAGTGTAGATCTGCTTTCATGTGTTCTCTTGTACCCCTGATGGGTTGTTTCAATCTTGTAACTCATGCTTTTGATTTCTGGGAATTTTCTTGGATTATTTCTTTACTTATTTTATTCCCTTTGTCTTCTGATTCAGAACTTTTATTGTTTGGATGTTCGTAGTTCCCAGTCCTCTAATTTTCTTTTCTTTTTTCCCATTTTTAAGCTCTTTGGCTTTGTTCTACATTCTAGAACATTTTATCAGCCTTATTTTTCCAACCCTCCTACTGAGTTTTTATTTTTGATTATCATGCTTTTTTTTTTTTGAGATGGAGTCTCGCTCTGTTACCAGGCTAGAGTGCAATCGCATGATCTCGGCTCACTGCAACCTTCGCTTCTTGGGTTCAAGCAATTTTCTCTTGCCTCAGCCTCCCAAGTAGCTGGGACTACACCACCACGCCCAGCCAATGTTTGTATTTTCTAGTTGAGATGGGGTTTCATCATGTTGGCCAGGACTGTCTCGATCTCTTGACCTGGTGATCCGCCTGCCTCAGCCTCCTAAAGTGCTGGGATTATAGGCATGAGCCTAGGTGATTACGTGCCTGGCCTAGCTTGTTTTTTTAAACATCTTTTGGTCTCTACCTTCCATGTTAGGTGCTTTCCTTAGATGTCTGGCAAACTTAGGCTGTCATGATTAAGGCTAGAAGACCAAAAAAGCTGTATAGAAGCTCTAAATTGTGGTTGGAATCTATTAAGGTTGATTTTTTTGTATAGTTTGAGTAAATGATGTGAGCAGAACTTAGAGTGACTGCCAGTTCTTTGGTTTACCTTTAAATGTAAAGGAAAATATAAAGTAACAGATGTCTTTTAGGGTTGTAAAAGGGAGGTGCGGTGTTTTATTAGGTTAACTAAAATGGAAGAGTATAGAAGATTTTTAAAGAAGTGATTGAGTAGAGGGGAGAACACCTAAATGAGTTTAAGAGACTGTCTTCTGTGTGAGAATGGAATAAGGTAGTGTTTGCAAAGGACCCAGAGGAATGCTTGCCTTCCAAAATATTTTTTGGTTGAATAAATGAATAATTAATAAAATATTGAAAGAAAAACTTAGCTTATGGTTGCCATATATGAAAGGCACAATAGAAATATATTATCTGTCACATAAGCTTTACTAGCATTTACCAATTTAGCAAGTATTTTTCCAGTGGACTCATTCTGAAACTTTCCTTCTGCAGATTCTAATCTTCCCTGAAGACTGTTTTTGATTGGAGAAATTCAGTACATTTGTGACACTTATGTGAGGTTCTAGTCTAAGCTCTTTACAATCAGAAACTCATTTAATCCATATGGTTACCTAATGAGATAGGTAAACCACTTTATAGATGAGGAAACTGAGACACAAGGATATTAAATAACTTTGCCAAGGTCACGGAGCTAGTCATTGGCAGAGTAGGGCTTTGAGTACTGACAATGGCTCCAGAGTGTGTGCTCTACTGTCTTTTTTTTTTTTTTTTTGAAACGGAGTCTCGCTCTGTCGCCCAGTCTGGAGTGCAGTGGCGTGATCTAGGCTTATTGCAAGCTCCGCCTCCCGGGTTTACTGAGGCCATTCTCCTGCCTCAGCCTCCCAAGTAGCTGGGACTACAGGTGCTGCCACCACACCAGGCTAACATTTTGTATTCTTAGTAGAGACAGGGTTTCACCGTGTTAACCAGGATGGTCTCGGTCTCCTGATCTTGCGATCCGTCCGCCTCGGCCTCCCATAGTGCTGGGATTACAGGCGTGAGCCACCATGCCCGGCCTACTGTCTTTGAGAATACATTTTAAGTATTCTTTCCACAGCAATTAAATTGTCTGCAGTTTTAGTTAATTTTTGTTTAAAGATCCTGCATAATGAAGAAAAAAGTGTTTATTCCATTTCCAAAGTGAGTAGTATTTATATTTCATAAAAAGTTTTACTTAAAATATTAAAATGTTTCAAAGATACATGATATTAACAAGGATCTAGACTTGCCATTCTCTTTTCTGTTCTCATGTTCCAGAATATTACCGTTCTGTAATAGTTCATTTCCGAAGGATTCTGAGGTCCCAGGATTTTGCTGTTCTTCAGCTGATATTTCTGTACACATTGTTTTGGTTTGATAGGTGGAAGTTTACTCTTTCTAATATTGTCATTTTTCAGAATCCTATTTTGCTCCATTTTTAGCTGTTATACATGTAATTTTATATTTATTCTAATAGTTTCTTCAGTTAATTTTACTTAGAATCATTTATTGAACTAACGACACATTGGAGGGAAAGGTAACATACTGCGTGTTGGGGGACGGATTCTTAAATATCTGCTTTTGCGATTACACATTTCCCCAACTCCTCATCCTCTAGGTAAGATGACTGTAACTCCATACCTTCGCATAGTCTGGTAGTTTGTAGTTGGTAATTTCAGTATGGAAAGTTTCTCTTTTTTTGGAAGGTTTTTCTTTAATGGTTTTCAAGCCAAGGTTAAAATATAGTGTATTATTTCTTTGGTGGTGACTACGAGCATCTATTTTAATGTTATCTGGAACATTTTTATGATTTGTTCCTTATATAAGTATTTTTTGGCAAATATCAAGAGGTCTCCAAATAAGTTAATTGAACAACTTTCTTTCTATTAATGTGTCCTACAATGGGTATGTTACTTATTAGTATGTTTTTAAACTGAATTTTCACTGCTTTGTATATATATGCATATCTTTTGGCATTATTCAACTTTTTATAATCAAGTACATCAGTGGTCCCTTGCCCCATCTGTCTTCCCGACCCCATTGATCCCTTTGTCTAGGGAAAGCCACTTTCAGATCTTTGAAACCTCAGCAATTCTAATACGTAAAACCATGGTCCACAGTTACATTATTATGACTGTAAAAATGTTGCTCATGGCCGGGCGCAGTGGCTCACGCCTGTAATCCCAGCACTTTGGGAGGCCGAGGTGGGCGGATCATGAGGTGAGGAGATCGAGACCATCCTGGCTAACACAGTGAAACCCCGTCTCTACTAAAAATAAAAAAAATTAGCCAGGCGCGGTGGTGGGCGCCTGTAGTCCCAGCTACTTGGGAGGCTGAGGCAGGAGAATGGTGTGAACCCAGGAGGCGGAGCTTGCAGTGAGCTGAGATTGCGCCACTGCACTCCAGCCTGGGCGACAGAGCGAGACTCTGTCTCAAAACACACACACACACACACACACACACACACACACACACACGAAAACAAAAAAACCCAGAAAATATTGCTTATTGCTGAATTAAGTAGTATAAATAATTGTTTATTTAGTAATTGAAAAATTTTCCTGTGGTTAATTATTGCTAATATTGTGTTTTCCTTGGTGTTCTGTATGCTGATTAATTCCTCTCCAGATCTACAATGAACTGTAAACACTTATTTTATACTTTGTCAAATGTATAAAATCCATTATTTCAATTTGCCCACTCCTATTCCCTGGGGCCTCCCTCCTGGAGCCTCTGTCTCTGGTTCCATCCTAGACCCATCCTTCCCTGGGCTTCCGTATAGCGATTCTCTGGGAGTTTTGTTCACCACCATCCTGAGAATTCCCCTTTCCTCTCTTGCGTTGGATTCATTGTGTTTTGGACCCCAAGTTGGTCTCTTTCTGGTCTGTTTCATCCTTTTGAGGATCATATCCTCAAGTAATTTCCAAGAGAGTCACAGAGATAATTTTTAAATACATTTTGTTTGGCATGTTGGAATATTTCCTTTTTTATTTTTATACTTAATTACTGGTTTGCCTGGTTGTTGATTTTAATTTTTCCTCAGACTTTTTAAAGGCTTTGTTCGACTGTCTTCTAAGATGGAGTGTAGCTTTCAAAAGTCTGGTGCTATTCTACCATTAGTTCCTTTTGTGTGTGGCTAGTTTTTTTTCCTCTGGCAGCTTTTGGGTTCATCTTTCTCTCTTTAGTCCCCTAAAAGGTCATGATGTGGCAGATACTATTTCATCCTTCTCATCGCATACTTTGTGCGCTCTATCTGGGCATTTACTTTCTTCACTTTGGAGGAAAACTTTTTTTAGTATTATTTCCCTAATGACTTTCTCTTTTCCATTTTTTTTTTTCCTGTTTTCTTGAAAGTTATTGATTGGATATTGGACTTCTTGAAGTCGAATTTTCTCAGGGTTTTTCTCCCTTATTTTATTTTTACATTTTATTGTCATTTCTGTTAGATTTCCAACTTAAAGAATCTTGAGTTTGAAAATTTCTCTGCCTGTTGCATTGTCTTTGTTACCTCTAGGTCCCCCTTCAATTTGTATTAGTTTCTGTTTTTCACATTGGAAGCTTCCATCCCCACAGCCTGGTGATTCCTAGCTTGACATTTGTATCTAAGAATAAGGAGCTGGTTAGAAGGTTGCAAAGTGGATGGGTCTTAACTGACTAGTGGCTTTTATTACAGCATGATCAGATTGGAAACTGCTTTGTTTGGGGAGACCCAGGCTCCTTTCATCTTGTTGCTTTTTCATTTGCCAGCCTCAGCTGCCTCTGCCTGTGGCCGGAGTCCAGGAGGCATATCTGATTCTTCACCTCAGTGCAGAAGTGACACCCAGTGCCAGTGACTCCTCCTCCCCCTCACCCCCGCTCATATGCAGACACTTATGCATGAGGGAGGGCTGAGCACACACTCACTGAGGCAGGGTCAGTGTTCCCTTTTCCTCACTTCCATCCCCTCTCTGGCAATGAGGTCGCTTTTTGAAGAGAACTTAAATAATCGTTTTCATGAACTTCTCTACATTTAATGAGGGCTGCCCAGAGTCCCTGGGTCCCCTCTGATCTGTTCCTGATCTCCTCCCCCTCTTTTGAACATTTACCCTTGTCTCTACCCAGTTCTCCATTGTTTCTGAGCTCTTGTGAGAAAAGCCTGGACATCCTTTTGTAGACATAAGTAGTCAGCAGAAAACGCCTTTTCTCCCACATAAGGAACCAGCTAGTCAGAGGACAATACCTTCATCTTCCGCTTTTCTGTTCTCTGCTACCTTCTTTGGTCGTTGGAGGTTCAGAGTTTTTCTTTGATACCTGACTTTTTTAAGCTGCTTTATTTCTAGATATGTTCCAGAAGCCCTGAGGGCCTGGAAGATTAGCCTGTATGTCAAAGCCCTTTTAAATTTTGCTTGATGTCCCCTTTTACGTCTGAAGTGAATAGTCATCACTAACAAAGTTAATTTTCCTACCGTCTCTTCCCATGATCCAACCAAGTTACCTATGAAGTGCTCAATATTCTTAGGTTCTGTAGCAGAATGGAAGAGCGTTCTGTATTAATTTTCCACTCTTCCACTGCCCTCCACCTGTTTTAAGGAAAAGTTGAATTTCTTAAATTTCATGCCAGTTTTGCTTCCATTGTTTTACATGATATTTTCTTCTTCTTTATTTTCAAAAAATCAAGCATTTACTACTCATACAGGCTGGATTTTTGGCTGAAAACACATCTTAAATAGGCTGTGAATTCCACCATCTCAAACTTTTCCAGCTATATATATATATTTTTAATATACTATTAACTTGGCCTGCTAACACATCTTTAATCAAACCCATTTGATCTAACAGTTGTGTATGAATATTTAAAAGATAAGTATTTTTATTTAGTATGCATAAATTGATGAAAGTTATTGGTTGGCAATATTGGTATCTTTTCTCCAAAACCTTCCTCTTTTTATGTCTTCATTCTCTCAGCAAATGACACTTCTGTCTACTCTAATGTCCAGTCTGACCTCTAAGAGATAGCCATGACTTTCCTCTTTCCTCTGTAATCCAAGGAGACACAAAATCCTATTTTTACTGTCCTGCTTCAGAATATCTCTGGCGTCCTTCCACTTCTGTGCCAGCCCATCACCCTGGGATGACTCTGCATCAGCTCATGGGGCTCTGCTCCCCACTGTTCTTGCTCCCATGCTGCTCTGCACACTCCTGTCAGTGTGGTCTTATCATTTGAGGAACTGTAACCGAGGACAGTGCAGCTGGAGAACAGAGTGTGGGCAGGAGGAAGAATAGTGAAAGGAGTCGAGGTGTATGCAGGGGCCAGATCCTGCAAGGCAGTTTGGACATGTTTTGGTGTTTGGGTTTGACATTGTAGGCAGTGGGATGCCATTGAAGGGTTGTGTGGATGGAGTGGGATTGGGTCTATTCATTGTTAAAGACAACACACTCTGCAGCGTAGAGGGAGCAGGCTTTGGGTGTGGGGTGTCGGAGGCTGTGGCAGCCCAGGGGAAGAGGATGGGAGCCTGGGCTGGTATGGCGGTGGTGGGATGGAGGGAAATGGACAGACTCTGGGATACTAGGAGGCAGAATTGTAGGGGAGGCTCCAGGGGAAGCATTTGTTCAGAGGAGAGTGATATTTCCGGGCAGGAGAGGGAGGAAGCATTTGGGAAGAGGCTGCAGGTGTTGGATAGGTAATTGTTCACCATGGAATGAAGGGCCTGGAGCACACAGTGTAGAGGTCTGCATAGGAGTTGAGGGTGTGGTGGTTGGGTCAGAGCAGAGGCTCACCTGAACACATGGCCCTGCCTGGTGTGACATGAGGTGTGGTGTGTTTGGCTCCAAGCTTTCAGAAAAGGAATGCCAGCAGTCTTTTGATGGAATAGTTCTGTTTTCAGATACCCTTTCACCCTCTTTCATGGACAAGGCTTGGTCCTTGGTCCTTGGCACCATGGGTGAATTGAGGAGTTCACAATCTAATAAATGAAAACTTCTGTTAGAACTGGCAGATAGAGAGTTAAATTAAAGGCATTAATGACTTGCTTGAAACAGACTGGAAAGGACCAAGCTGAGAACTTTTCTCACCCTTCCTAATTCTTATCCTCATTCCTCATCTTTCTTTCCTATCTCTTTCCTTAGTAACCAGTGAATCCCCTCTCCTCCTGCCACCGTGAGTATAGGGGAAGGTTCTCAGCTCTGAACCAGGCCTGCTTGGCATTTCTTCATTGAGCTAGGAAGGTGCCCAAGCCTTCAGTCTCCAACTTAAGATTGGAAATTATCTTAATTTGGTTATTTTCAAATTTTTCTCCGTTTTCTCTTTCTTAAGCATTTATACAACAATAAGAAAACTTACTCGTAAGAGTTATTTAATATAGTTTTGAATTAACTCTGATTGCTTTTTTCTTTTCAAAAGTTTAACTTTGGGTGATTCATCATTTTTGTAAATAGAGATAAAAATGTCAATCATTGCCGGGCGCGGTGGCTCAAGCCTGTAATCCCAGCACTTTGGGAGGCCGAGACGGGCGGATCACGAGGTCAGGAGATCGAGACCATCCTGGCTAACACGGTGAAACCCCGTCTCTACTAAAAAATACAAAAAACTAGCTGGGCGAGGTGGCGGGCGCCTGTAGTCCCAGCTACTCGGGAGGCTGAGGCAGGAGAATGGCGTAAACCCGGGAGGCGGAGCTTGCAGTGAGCTGAGATCCGGCCACTGCATTCCAGCCTGGGCGACAGAGAGAGACTCCGTCTCCAAAAAAAAAAAAAAAAAAAAAGTCAATCAATAAAATCTATCAAAACTTGCTAATTGATTTAAATCTATACAACCGTAGCAGGTAAGAAAGAAGAGAATTATAGAATTCTTAAATTTTAGAACTGGAAAGTAATTTCAGGTCCTTTTTAGCTTTATTTTTTATTATCCCCTCATTTTATGTCTAAGAAAAATCAAGGTTTAGATGAATGAGATGTATGAGTAAATGTGGTAAATGTTTAACAAGCTTAGAATGTTTTAAAATTTGCACAATAGGAGCGTTCATATTTTCTGACAGTAATATTACAGAAGAGACTTTTTTTTTTAACCACTAGGGAATGCTAAAATATCAACTGATCAACTATAATGGGAAATTTTTTTTTTAAATTTTAGACATTCTGATTGCTGCATCTTTTCTGTTTAGCAAATTAAAAGGACTTACTTAGTATCCTCTATGGATTGGGGTGAGAGGGTGGACATCGAGAACACTATTTTAGATTTGTTTCAAGTCACATCATTTCACAGTGATTCTAACTCAGAACATTCCTTGTAGATAAATTTTATTCTCTTCCTCTAGTTTTGCAGTTCTCAGAAATGTACTAGAAAAAAATCTGCCTCTTTTGTTAGTTAAGCAAAGCTGAGCCCATATTCATGTAAGGTGTTGGACCATAACCTGTATTTTAGTAATTTGGTGAAAAAGGAATGTTGTCACAGTGGCTCTGCTCTCAGGAAATTGTCCAACCTCAGAGCCTCCCAGGTTGTATGACAACTGAGTGAGGGTATGCGACTTCTTAGGCAAACCTCATCCTGAGATTTCGTCGGGGAATTGGATTTGTGAGTCTTTTGTTCTTTCCCTACCTTTACTTTGTCATTTAGAAAATTAAAGTTACTACATTTTCATTTTGATTCCTCATTGTTCCAGGGAATTTTTAAAAGGAAATTTTACATTAAATTCCTCAAGTGTCGTTTTTTAAAAAACTCATCTTTCTTATGACATAAGACAATGATGTGTAATCTCCGTATAGTCACAACACTGAGCTTGTTGATTGTCTCCTTCAAATCCCTAGTATGTTTCCTTTAGCTTACTTGACCTGTCAGATTATGAAAGAATTAAAATTTTCCACTGTGATCACATTTTATCATGTTCTCTTTGTACTTCTAGAAGTTTTAACTTGGTATTTGACTCTTACATTGGTTGTCCAAAATAAACTTTATTATTTTTGAGACAGTTTCACCCAGGCTGGAGTGCTGTGGCGCAATCTCAGCTTATTGTAGCCTCCGCCTTCCTGGTTCAAAGGGTTCTTGACTGTCATCCTCCTGAGTAGCTGGGACTAGTCATGCGCCACCACATGGCTATTTTTTTTTTTTTCCGTAGAGACAGTGTTTCATCATGTTGCGCAGGCTGGTCTTGAACTCCTGGCCTCAAGTGATCCACCTGCCTTGGCCTCCCAAAGTGCTGGGATTACAGGCATGAGCCACCATGCCTGGGCCCAAAAATTTTTATTTGAAGGAATACAATTAGAATTGAGTAAATGGAAGGAGATATACTGTGCAACTGAATGGCCATCATATAAATGACAGTCCTTCCCAACCCAAATTATATATAAATTTAATGTCATTCTGATCAGAAGCCTGACAATTTTTTCTTGGGTAGGGGAGCAGGGTTGGGAGACTGGTTCAGATGTTATATGTAAGAATAAGTTGGTAAGAATTACCTAAATCTTAAAAATAAGTGTAGTTGGGGGTGGGGAGCTTTTTAAAATCATGTGTTAAAATTACCATAATGCTACAGTAATAAAAATAGTGTGATACAAAAAAAAAAAAAAACCACACACACACAGAATTAAGTCAGCTGCAGTTGAATGAAATAGAACAGAGTCTAGCATTGTAAGAAATTAGTATAAGATAAAGGCTGAATTTCGTTTCACTGATAAAAGGGATGTTTACTTGATAAAATGATATAATATAATTGTCTAGTTCAAGGAGAACAAAATTAGGGTGAAAGAGCTAAGTGGAAAATGCAATTAATAATATTAGAAGATATTTTAGGAGACTATAGTTCTGAGGTGTGGAAGGCCTTCAGAGACAAGACAGGAAGTACAGAAGAAATAAAGGAAAATATCAACATATTTAAATACGTAAAAGTTTAAAAATTCTTTCTGACAGAATACACCACAAATTATATCAAAATACTCTGTCATACATATGTGTTAACTTAAAATAATCAAAAGGATCAGAATCTAAAGAGCGTTTATTCAAGCACAAAGTGTGAGGGTGGACCACTCAGGGACACCAACTCCAAAGGAATGAAGTCAGCCTTTGGAGGTAGGGAAGTTTAGGTTTCATTTATATAGGCAGAGGCAGATATTTTTAGCAGGAATACAACATTGTTCATACGAATTGGCACATAGTCACAGCAGTTTGATTGGTTATAGGTGGTATTTCTTTTGGGGAAGGGTACATTTAACTTTTTTTTTTTTTTAGCAGAGGGTATAATAATGATGGGTTTTCTATAGTTTGATGTAAGCAAAGTAAAACAACACGGGGAACATTAATCTATAACAGCGGTTATTAACTACAAAGGTAGGCTCAAACCTTTAATGCTGCCATTGTTTCTCTCTCGCAGCAAGTGGCTTTGTCTTCTGCTCTGTGGGGAACATGGAAACTCCACAAAGTACTTGCCACTAAATATGCAATCTTCCTCCTCTTTTGCCAAGGCAAACAGGCCACCTGTGCTGGGTCGCAGCCCTACCTGTCTCCTTCTGGATACTTACGTGGATTATCCCTGCTGGCCATTGCATCTCTTCCTCTTTTCCTCATTCATACATCACGAGAGTAAATACAGGGCCTTTGATGCCTATACCATCTCATTCTTTGTTGCCTCTCTGACCTCTCTGTGATATACCTATACTTATAGATAGAGAAAAAGAAGGAAGGATGTTTGGGTAGAATAATGAGAAAGCAGCATGAGCTAAAACAAGTAAGAAGACCTCAAGAGTAAAGATGCAGAACATGATGAAATAAACCTAAACAAAGCCTTATGTCCCCTACCCAGACTTCGGGTACAGTAGGGAACATATTTCACTCTTATCTGAGCAAATGAAGGTTAATTGTTGGAACTACTGGATTATACCATCATAATTTCTTACATAGAGTTATAAGCCTGATTGTCATACTTTAATATTTGTGTTCTATTCCAGTTTTTGAAAACAAATGAAACATAAAACTTCATCTATAAACTGATATTCCTCAAGTGTATTCTGCAGAAAAGTAGCTTGGGGATGGGATTTGGGAAATATGAAATTAAATCTTTAATGTGTGGAAGTGCCTTGTGAATTTCTAGGAGCAGGTAGGCAGTGTGGGGGTTTTCCATCCTCATGACCATGGATCCCTTTCCTTGCACATCTTTCTCACCCTTTTTCCTAACGTATGTCATCTGTCCCAAGGAAAGCAGTTTGAGAAATGTTGAAGGACATAAATAAATATGAGGTTATAAAGAAAAAAGAAAAATCAGGTTGTATGATGTACAGTAGTATGACTAGTAAGAATTTTTTATTCCCTTTCAGTTTGCGTGCTTTTCTGAGTCTATACATATTGAAGATAGCAAATGATTTCTTAAAAATGAAAAAAGATTATTTTGACTAATGAAATTTTGGAGGAAATAAACTATTTTGTAAATAAGCATAGGAAAGTTCTAGTGTGACTAAAATCTTTTATAATACCAGAAATTATGATCTTATGTATTTTAAGGTTTTTCTTAGGATTGACCTGAATTTTTGTTTTTTTCTTTTCCAGTGGCAGCCGATTAGGAAATATCCTTCCTTCCTTTTCTCTGTCTGTAAGTATAGGTATACCACAGAGAGGTGGGAGAGCAAACAAAGAACCAGATGGTATAGGCATCAAAGGCCTTGTATTTTTTGATTGTTAGAAATTCTTTTTTTGTGAAATAGGATTGTTTAGCTTTTTCATAGTAAGATTTAAAAAAAACTATTACCAAGCATGATTGATTCTGTTTTATGTAAAACATAATTGCATATATAAAGATGTGCACATATGAAGAGGAAATTTCTTACTTTGTATTTTTTAAAAATAAATACTTTTTAAAAAAGTAATTCAAAGTGAGTGAAAGGATTGCCTTGGGGTTCATATCTAATTAACCCATTTTTAGGACCCACAACATATTTCTGACCCATATTTCTGAAATATTTTTGCACTGAACTGAGACTAAACTATAAACGTACATGTTCCTAATTACTTATTGACATAGTTATGCCATTTATATAAGATTTGGAAAAGAATTCTTGGAACACTTTGAAAACAATCTCATTAATCCTTATAATATTCTTATATGGTAGATTCCTAGTAAATATCGCAATAGCATAAAAATGGAAGCAGTAAAACATTAAGTGATTGGCTCAAGGTTACCCAGCAGGGAGATTATTTTATTTGTATTTTTAAAAAATTATTTATTTTAACTTACAAATAATAGTTGTAGATATTAATGGGCTACAATGTGATGTTTTGATTTATGTGTACATTGTAGAAAGAGTCAATCAAGCAAATTAATGTAGCTATTCCCTCACCAACTTAGCTTTTCTTGTGGTGAGAATGCTAAAAATCTATTCTTTTAGCAATTTTGAAATATGCAATACATTGTTGTTAACAGTAGTCACCAGGCGGAGCAATAGATCATTAAAACTTATTCCTCCTGCCCAACTGAAACTTTATATCCTTGGATCATCTCCCCATTACCCATCTCTCTCCTGAGCCTCTGGTAACTACCTTTCTGTTCTCTGTTTCTATGAGAATGACTCTTAGATTCCACATATAATTAATATCATACAATATTTGACTTCCTGTGCTTGGTTTATTTCACTTAGCATAGTATCTTTCAGTTCCATTCATAGTGTCTCAAATGACATAATTTCCTTCTTTTTTTAAGGCTGTGTCATATTCCGTTGAGTATGTATAGCACATTTTCCTTATTAATCTCTTTATGGACACTTAGGGTTGCTTCCATATCTTGGCTATTGTGAATAATGCTGAAATGACCACGGGAGTGGAGGTATCTCTGATGTACTGATTTCAGTTCCTTTGGATATGTACTCTGAAGTGGGATTGCCAATTCTACTTTTAGTGTTTTTGAGGAAACTTACATGGCTTTCTAGAATGACTGTATGAATTTACATTCCCACCAACAATGTGCAGGAGTTTCCTTTTCTCCACATCCTCTCCAACACTTATTTGTTTTTTTTGATAATAGCCATTCTAACAGGTGTAAGTTGATATCTCATTTTGGTTTTAATTCGAATTTCCCCTATGATTTGAGAAGCTGAACACTTTTTTTTTCATGTATCTGTTGGCCATTTGTATCTTTCCTTTTGAGAAATGACTTCAGATTCTTTGCCCATTTTAAAAATTAAGGTGTTTTGTTGCTCTTGAGTTATTTGAGTACCTTGTATATTTTGAATATTGGCCCCTTATCAGAGGCATGGTTTGCAGATAATTTTCTGCCAATCCTCGGGTTGACTCTACACTCTGTTCATTATTTCCTTTGTTGTACAGAAGCGTTTTAGTTTGACGCAAACCTATTTGACTATTTTTGCTTTCCTTGCCGGTGCTTTTGCAGTCTTATCCAAGAAATTATTGCCCAGATCAATATTGCACGTCTTTTTGCAGCGAGAGGATTACAAGTTTCTTGATTCCCCATTTATCTCTCCAAACACGAAACTCTTCAGTAGGGGAGTAGCATTACAAAGAAGACATCACTATAATTTATCTTTTACAAATGAAAGGTGCAGAGACCTTTTCTTGCCAATTTGTGGACCTCTTACTTCATTTTTCTTTCATTCTTTCTTCCTTTCTTTCCAGTGTTGGTAAGTTTTCGGCCTGTACACCAGGTACTTTTTGATGATTGAGTTATGTAAGTAAAACAAAGACTCCTATCCTTGTGGACAATCATGTAAACGTGGGATAATCTTCTACCTTAAAGCAGGAGAATAACTGGCTTATTTGGGCAGTAGCAAGGAGGAGCAGAGAGTGATAGCAGATAAGGTCAGGCAGTTAATAATTGGAGGTAGGATAGAGTGAGAGCAGATTTCTGTAGGTCATTGTAGGGTCTATTTGGAGTGGATGGAATGCCTCTAGAGGATGATGACTAGTAGAATGGCATGATTTAAATTATGTTTTACATGAATTTGGGAAACAGTGTAAGTACAAGATGTATAATTTTATGAAGTCTATTCACTGGTATGTCTATGGATTTGTGAAGTTATATTAAACTTACAGTAACTTCAAAAGTTCAGTAAAAACAGAGTGTGTTAATCTTAGCAGCATATCTGCTGATGTAAATTTGAAAAGCAGTTTACAATAGAAAAGTAGCCTACAACATTTTTTATGACCTTGCCGCAGCTGGATTTCTGGTTTTGTCTCACATCACTCTTCAGGCTATTTTTGTTTGTTTTGCTTCAACCCTATTGGCCCTTCTTTCTCCAGTTCCCGAAAAGGACTATTCCTTTTCCTTCCTCAGGGCCTTTGCACACGCTGTTTCCTATGCTTTGTATATGCCTCTGTGCTCCCTCATCTTGACCTGTGCCTAATTAACTCCTAGTCATCTTTCACAACTGGGCATTTCAGTTTGCATCTCAGTGGTGTCCTTAATTTCTTCCTGCAGATCTGGATTTCCATCTGACATAATTTCTCTTTAGTTTTAATAATTTTATTTAGCATCGTGATAAAGATCTGCCAATAAGTCCCTTAGTTTTTGTCTGTCTAAAAATGTTATCTTGCCTTCATTTTTGAAGTGTATGTTTGCTGAATAAGAATTATAGGTTGATAGCTTTACCTTTCAGCACTTTAAAGATGCCATTCCATTAACTTCTGGCTTCCACTTAAGAAGTCAGCTATAATTTTTATTGTTGTTCCTCTGAATGTAATGTGTCTTTCTCTGTTGTTTGAAGATTTTCGTTATATATTTGTTTTTTATTGGTTGATGGTGGTGAACCTAGACGTGCTTTGTTCATTGAACGCTTTTGTTTTGTGGGTTGGTTTTTATTTTTAATCAGTTTTGGAAAATTTCTAGCCAAGATCTTCTTTTTAAATACTTTATTTTCTCCATTCTTTCTCTCTTCTCCTTTGGGGATTCTAATTACATGTATGTTCAACTTTTTAAAAACACTATCTCACAGATTTTTGACATTCTGGTTTTTTCCCCATTTTTTTTTTTTTCCTCTCTATTCCTCCCTTTGGGTGTTTTCTCTTGCCATGTCTAGGAGTTGATGGATGCTTTATTCTGATGCATGCAGCCTGCTATTATCACTGTCTGGTAAATTCCCTCCCTCCTTCTCTCCCTTCCTCCCTTCTTGCCTTCTTTCTTCCTTCGTTCCTTCTTAGGATTTCCATTTTTTTCCCCTAGAGTCTCCATTTTTCTGTTGAAATTTCCTATCTCTTCATTCATCTCACTAATATTTTTCTATACGTTTTAAAATCTAATTATTGTAGTTATTTTAAAGTCTGTCTTCTAATGCCAACACCTACGTTATCTGGGAATTTAACTCCATTGACTGTTTTTTTTCTCTTGATTGTGGATCGTGTTTTCCTGCTACTTTGCATGTCTCATAGCTTTTTACTTTATGGAAGACAATTTCTGTAAAATAATGATAAAGGTTGAACTAGATAATCATTTTTGCCTCAATTTCCCTAGAAAGGGAACATCTTCTTTTATGTCAAGCACCTGGGAAGACAGACTGAGAATTTGTGATCCCACATGAAGCCCTGCCAAACAGGGCAGTAGTATAGTTTTAATTTGTTTTAGTTTACTTCCAGTTTCAAATGAACTACAGCGGTCTCTTTTTTCTTTGTCTCAGTCTCCAACTTTCCAGGTGCTCAACTCAGGGGACGATTCCTTTGATCTCACCACTCTTTAAACTGGTTTTCAGCTTTTTAGTTAATTTTAATCCATCTCCAGATTCAGCCGTGGCAAGGCCCTGGAACCTAAGCGCTGTGTGTGAGATCGTGAGCTCACTGGGTTCTGACTCTCCCCAACTCCTTTGCCTGCCAGATTCACGTGTGTGTATGTCTATGTGTGTCCCAGGTTGAGGGAGGGGTGGCTGTCACAACAAATACTCATTTTTGTGTTTGTAGCTTTTTCGGATTCTTGTTTATATGGTTAGAAGTTGTTTGGTTCCAGCAAAGACACTCTGCCTATGGCAGATCCGTACCTAAATTATGCAATTGTTCCCAGGTGTGACGGTAGAGCCAACAGCTGTTCTATATCTTCACTTGGGGTATGTCTAGTTCCACTGTAAATCTTGTACTAAAAAGGCAGTACAAGAAAATTGCATTTTTCTCTGTTTTTTCTCCAGCTTTTTATTTTGAACAAATTGAAACTTATAGAAATGCTCTAGATTCACTTTCATTTACCAGTTTTAATATTTTAACACATATGCTGTCTCTCTTATACGAACACCGGCAGACATTTTTCTAATCCATTTGAAAATGGGTTGGAGATATGATATCTCACCCCTAAATACTTCAGAATATATTGTCTAAAAGCAAGACATTCTCCTACATAATCACAATACTGTTATCATACTTGAGAAATTTAACACTAATAATTATACAATAATATCTTAATATAACCCATATTCTCATTTACATAGTTTATTCCCATAAATTATTTGATGCTTTTATTTTGGATCCAGAATCTGATTAAGGATCGTACATTGCATTTAGTTGTCATTTTGTTTAGAAAAGTTTATCTCAAACAGTTTTTTCTCTTTTTATTTAATGGCCTTAACATTTTTGAGGAGTCTGAACTAATTATTTTGTAGAGGTCTGATAATTTGTACTTGCCTGATTGTTTCCTCATTAAAAGCTTCAGATTAGACCACTTTATTTTATTTTATTTTGAGATAGGGTTTCACTCTGTTGCCCAGGCTGGAGTGCAGTGTCACAATTTTGGCTCACTGTAGCCTCTCCCTTTCTGGTTCAAGTGATTCTCGTGCCTCAGCCTCCTGAGTAGCTGGGATTACAGGCGTGTGCCACCATGCCCAGCTAATTTTTATACTTTCATTAGAGACAGGGTTTCACCATGTTGGCCAGGCTGGTCTTGAACTCCTGGCCTGAAATAATCTGCCTGCCTCGGCCTCCCAAAGTGTTGGAATTACAGGCGTGAGCCACCACGCCCAGCCAGATTAGACATTTTAATGAAGAATGTGGCACATACGATGTTGTGTCCTTTTCTTTGCATTACATCTGGAGGCATACAAAACCAATTTGTCCCATAATCAGATTTACTAAGTTAAATCACACAGTTAAGGTGGTATCTGTCATATTTCTCTATTATAAAAATGCCCTTTTCCTTTTAATAAGTGAAATGTGGGATGATACTTTGAGACACCAATACCCTCTTCCTCTGTAACATTTACCAACTGATTATGCATCCATTGATGATCTTTGCCTGAATTAATTATTACATTAGCTGTTGTAAATGGTAATTTTCTAATTCTAATTTCATCTGCATTTAGTGGTGTTCTGTAAAGACAAATCCCCTGTCCTGCTGTTTTCTTTTACTATATATGCATAGTTTTTAAAAAATTTATTCAATGTTTCATAATCCATCGCAAATCTTTTTGATGTTCTCATTGTCACACATTTGGCTGGTAATAGTCTCCCCACATTTTAATTATATATAATTTTCATACATTAAGATTTGCATGTTTTAACTATTCAGTGGATCTTTACATATGTATACAGTCTTGTATCCAGGCTAGATCAATGTATAGACTATTTCCAGCCCCCAAGCAGGCTCACCTCTGTTCCTGTCCCATCTGTATCTTTCCCCATCCTTCAAAACAGGTAGCTACTCTTCTATCTCTATCACCATTGATTAGTTTTGCCTGTTTGGGGGTTTCATATAGTGGAATCATACTTTCTTATGTCTGATGTCTTTCTCTCAGTGTATGTCTGTGATATATTTCCACATTGTTTTCTAAAGTGCTTGTGCCAGGTTTTACCCCCATTGGCAATGTACGAGAATTCCAGTTTCTTTTATCAATACATCCTTGTCAGTGCTTGGCATTGGCAGTCCTCTTAATTATAGTCATTCTGATGAGTGAAATGGTACCTTATTATGGGTTTCGTTTGCATTTTCCTGATGAATAATGATATTGAGCACCTTTTAATATGGCTTATCTGATTTAGAACTCTTTTCTTTAATACCTATCTAAGTCTTCACCCATTAAAAAATACTTGGGTTATTTTATTCATATATGAGAACTCATTGTCAATTCCGTGGAGTTCTTTGTAGAATATATGTTCTGCAAGTACCCTCTCACCACTTATGACCTGCCTTTTCATCTTTTCAGATTTTGTGATTTTTATCTTTGTGTACACAGATCTTTTTGGGGTTTTTTGATGAAGTTCTTAATTTTCATGAAGTTCCATTTATCAATCTCTTATGTTCAGTCCTTTTTGTGTCTGATTAAAAACTCTTTGCCTACTGTAGGTCATAAAGATTTTCTTGTATTTTCTTTTAGAAGCTTAAAGAAAATATAAGGGAAAAGCTTGGTGTAGCTTTCACATTTTGGTTTATAATCTGTCTAGAATCTTGTATAGAGTATGAAATAGGTTCGAGATTCCTTCCTCCCCTACACCACCCCAAATAGGATGTCCAATTAACCTAGTACCATTTGTTAAAAAGAAAATTCTTTCCCTGCTGAATTGTAGTGGGCCTTGTGTCATAAATAAAGTGACTATATATTTTTGGATTTATTTCAACACTCTCTATTATGTTCTATTTGTCCATTTATCTTCAAGCCAGTATCACATTGCCTTAAATATTGTAGTTTATAAGTTCAATATCTGATAATAAAGATCTCTAACCTTGTTTTTCATCAATATTGCCATAGCTGTTCCAGGTCCTTTGTGTTTCTATACGAATTTTAGAATCAGCTTGTCACTACTCCCCTCTCTTTCAACACATACACAACCTGTTGGTTGTGTATTGGATCTCTAGATTAATTTCGAATGGACATTGCTGAATATACTAAATTTTCCAATCCATAAACATAGATTTATATTCATCTCCTTTAATTTCTCTCAGCAATGTTTTATGTTTTGCACATATTTTATTAATCTCTAGATATTTTATGATTTTGGCACTATTTTCTGCCCTTTTGATATATCTCATTGGTGTCTGAACACTTCCTTTCAAACACAAAAAGGTTCCAGAAACAAACACAAAATGGTTTCAGAGTTACTACACTAATGTCATTACCAATAACAAACCTACCAAGTATGGTTCAGTATTTCTCTACTTATTTTTCTCCTAAGAGTATATGCTACTAAGGAGGTCTAGTCAGAGTATAAAAGTTAAACAATTCAGAAGCAACCTGAATTGTTTTTATTTCTCCATGTTGTATTATCATTTTGATAGTGCAGTTTGAATCATTTGTTTCTGTTTTTATATTGCCTTTATGCCTTGGCTAATGCTTTCATTTTGTAGTCATAATTTTGGTTATGTTGATAACCTTGAGCAGTGTAGTTTATAACCACATGATAAAGGTGGTAGAGTTGATACTGATAACATCTTGCCAGATATATTTTCTATTTTAGATGAATAAGTAGTGGTCAAGTTCGAGTCATTGCAACAATGGGTGGAAACGTGGAGGTGTACTCACTGCTTTTTCAACAAAGTTGACTGCTTTCACAGAGGTTTTTTGTAAATTTAGGATAGGATATACTGATATCTTAGATTTTCAGAGACAAAAAGATTCATGTTTTTTGTTATACAACCAACTGAAATTCTTTATAAAGATAGTAAAGTTTAAAATAGCATTTACATATCACTGACACATTAAACCCTCTATGAGCCAAAATTGTATTATAAGTTCAGATTGAAATATATAACTGGTTAATTGAGCAGCTTATCAGTACAGGCTGTGCATCTGTAATCTGAAAATCTGAAGTCTGAAATACTCCAAAAGTCCAAAACTTTTTGAATGCCAACATGACTCTCAAAGGAAATTCTCACTGGAGCATTTCAGATTTTGTTTTTTTGGATTAGAGATGCTCAGTCAGTAGGAAAAATGCAAATATTGCAAAATTTGAAAAACTCTGAAATCCAAAACACTTCTGGTCCCAGCATTTTGGATAAGAAATACTCAACCCGTGGATGGTACAAAAATAGACCAAAACTCCAAGAAAGCAACCAGGCTTACTTATTATCAAGATACAGTGCCCTGAGACGCACAAAGCCTACTCCAAACTAAGGGTCTTCCTAAATAATGGGACTGCCCTAAGAGCATCAAACAAGAGATAATCAAGCCATGTCTCTTAAACCTAGCATTTTTATGTTTACTATGTGGATAGCAGGATTCTTAACACCTATAACATTCTCTGAAGAGAGGTAGCATAACCTTCATGGTGCCAGCAGTCTTTTAAGGAAGCACTGATAAACATAATGTTTAAAGCATTATTATAGTTAATATTAAGCAGTATGAAGAAATAGTATAATCAATATAGAAAAGCAGCAGTCAGAGGTGGGTAATTTGTTTTAAACCTAAACTTTATAGTAACAAGTTGGGATTGATACAGCAAATAGCAACTCTAGTAAAAACTCTTGGAATAAATCTTAAACATGATCTGTTTGATACTAATACTGACCACAATTTATTTATTTATTTATTATTAATTTTAATTTTTTATTATTATTATACTTTAAGTTCTAGGGTACATGTGCATAACGTGCAGGTTTGTTACATATGTATACTTGTGCCATGTTGCTGTGCTGCACCCATCAACTCGTCAGCACCCATCAACTCGTCATTTACATCAGGTATAACTCCCAATGCGATCCCTCCCCCCTCCCCTTTCCCCCCTCCCCATGATAGGGCCCAGTGTGTGATGTTCCCCTTCCCGAGTCCAAGTGATCTCATTGTTCAGTTCCCACCTATGAGTGAGAACATGCGGTGTTTGGTTTTCTGTTCTTGTGATAGTTTGCTGAGAATGATGGTTTCCAGCTGCATCCATGTCCCTACAAAGGACACAAACTCATCCTTTTTGATGGCTGCATAGTATTCCATGGTGTATATGTGCCACATTTTCTTAATCCAATCTGTCACTGATGGACATTTGGGTTGATTCCAAGTCTTTGCTATTGTGAATAGTGCCGCAATAAACATACGTGTGCTTGTGTCTTTATAGCAGCATGATTTATAATCCTTTGGGTATATACCCAGTAATGGGATGGCTGGGTCATATGGTACATCTAGTTCTAGATCCTTGAGGAATCGCCATACTGTTTTCCATAATGGTTGAACTAGTTTACAATCCCACTAACAGTGTAAAAGTGTTCCTATTTCTCCACATCCTCTCCAGCACCTGTTGTTTCCTGACTTTTTAATGATCGCCATTCTAACTGGTGTGAGATGGTATCTCATTGTGGTTTTGATTTGCATTTCTCTGATGGCCAGTGATGATGAGCATTTTTTCATGTGTCTGTTGGCTGTATGAATGTCTTCTTTTGAGAAATGTCTGTTCATATCCTTTGCCCACTTTTCGATGGGGTTGTTTGTTTTTTTCTTGTAAATTTGTTTGAGTTCTTTGTAGGTTCTGGATATTAGCCCTTTGTCAGATGAGTAGATTGCAAAAATTTTCTCCCATTCTGTAGGTTGCCTGTTCACTCTGATGGTAGTTTCTTTTGCTGTGCAGAAGCTCTTTAGTTTAATGAGATCCCATTTGTCAATTTTGGCTTTTGCTGCCGTTGCTTTTGGTGTTTTAGACATGAAGTCTTTGCCGATGCCTATGTCCTGAATGGTACTACCTAGGTTTTCCTCTAGGGTTTTTATGGTATTAGGTCTAACATTTAAGTCTCTAATCCATCTTGAATTAATTTTCGTATAAGGAGTAAGGAAAGGATCCAGTTTCAGCTTTCTACTTATGGCTAGCCAATTTTCCCAGCACCATTTATTAAATAGGGAATCCTTTCCCCATTTCTTGTTTCTCTCAGGTTTGTCAAAGATCAGATGGCTGTAGATGTGTGGTATTATTTCTGAGGACTCTGTTCTGTTCCATTGCTGACCACAATTTATAACTCACTAGTCAGTTGTTCTTCTATTATTTTGAAGTTATGAAGATAAATCAATTAGATCATGCTGTATTTCCAATATTATAAGTTAATAGTTTGAAAATAGAGATTGGAAAATTAAGCTATTTTTGAGATTCCTTATTTATTGATTCTTGAGTGAATGATTAAAAATTACATGGTGAAACCCTGTCTCTACTAAAAATACAAAAAAAATTAGCCAGGCATGGTGGCGGGCGCCTGTGGTCCCAGCTACTCGGGAGGCTGAGGCAGGAGAATGGCGTGAAGCCGGGAGGCGGAGTTTGCAGTGAACCGACGGCGATTGCGCCACTGCACTCCAGCCTGGGTGACAGAGCGAGACTCCATCTCAAAAAAAAATTATTAAGCGGAAAATAAAAGCCTGTTGTTAATATCTACACAGTATTATGTTGCAATGTAGTCAGTGTTATGAAATGTGTGCTAAAACTTATATACTAGATGATAGCAGTTTGTGCAACGTAAGATTTTTATTGAATTTATTTTCACAATAAATGGATTTCTTGTACTTAGAGACAGCATACATTTGTATAACCCTTTTTTGAAGCAGTTTACATTTATATTTCCTTTAATTCTCAAATTTCAAAATAATGCCTTTAAAAAGCATTGGCATTTTAAACTGTCACACTATTTTTATTTTACATTTAAAATTAGCGATAAAAAATATTTATTTGTTGAAACGTAAGGCATGACTAAACCAAATCTCTTCACTATTTTCAAAGTATATGGGGTCATCTGGAATGGCAATTATATTTGTACCAGATCTAGTAAAGCACGTTGTGTTACTAGAGAAACATAGGAAGCACTTTCATGGACATTTGATTTCATGCACTCAGAATTTTGAAAGGAGAAGACCTTGCCGTTCATTACAGTCCTATAATTGGGTTTTCTTGTCCGTACTTTCAGAGAATGTAATTCAGTTTTGGTGAACTGAGTGACTTCAGCTATTAAATGAATTTTGGAGAAATGATAACGTCATTGAATGTGGGTAACAAATGTGGGGGAACCGTCTGTATGAAGAAAATTCTCAAATTGTACATTGCATAGTTTGAATATTTGTTTGAATATTTGTTTTTGTACAGAGACTGATGACTTTACAAATTTTGATCGTACAGGCATACTTCAGAGATATGCAGGGTTAGGACAAGACCGGGGCAATAAAGTGAATATTGTAATAAATCAAGTCATACAAATTTTTTGGTTTTCCAGTGCACATAAAAGTTATATTCACACTGTACTGTAGTCTGTTAAGTGTGAAATAGCGTTATGTCTAAAAAACAATGTACATACCTTAGTTTAAAAATAAGTCGCTAATCCCAGCACTTTGGGAGGCTGAGGCAGGCAGATCACCGGAAGTCAGGAGTTCGAGACCAGCCTGGTCAACATGGTGAAACCCTTTCTCTATTAAAAATACAAAAAAAAAAATTAGCCAGGTGTGGTGGTGGGTGCCTATAGTCCCAGCTACTTGGGAGGCTGAGGCAGGAGAATCGCTTGAACCCAGGAGGCAGAGGCTACAGTGAGCTGAAATTGTGCAGCTGCACTCCAGCCTGGGCGGCAGAATGAAATTCCATCTCTAAACAAACAAACAAACTACCAATGATCATGTGAACCTTCAGCAAGTTGTTCAGATGGAGGGTCTTACCTTGGTGTTGACAGCTGCTGACAGAGGAGTTGCTGAAGATTGGGATAGCTGTGGCAGTTTCTTAAGATAACAGTGAAATTTGCTGTGTTGATTGATTCTTCCTTTCACGAAAGATTCCTCTGTAGCATGTGATGCTGTTTGATAGCATTTTACCCACAGTAGAACTTTCAAAATTGGAGTCAGTCCTCTCAAACCCTGCCACTGCTTTAGCAACTACGTTTATGTCATATTCTAAATCCTTTGTTGTAATTTCAACAATGTTTACAGTATCTTCACCAGTAGTAGATCCCATTTCAAGA
This sequence comes from Macaca nemestrina, assembly GCF_043159975.1. Classification (NCBI taxonomy): domain Eukaryota; kingdom Metazoa; phylum Chordata; class Mammalia; order Primates; family Cercopithecidae; genus Macaca; species Macaca nemestrina. The sequence continues at coordinate 103,160,926 of NC_092128.1, read as the reverse complement.
AACCACTCTTCTTTGCTCATTTAAGAAGCAACTCCTTATCCTTTAAGTTTTATCATGATATTACAGCAGTTCAGTCACATCTTCAGGCTCCACTTCTAGTTATCTTGCCATTTCCACCACATCTGCAGTTACTTCCTCCACTGAAGTCTTGAGCCCATCTAAGTCTCCCATGAGGGTTGAAATAAACTTCTTCCAAAGTCCTATTAATGATGGTATTTTGACATCTTCCCATGAATCAGAATGATTTTAATGGTATCTGAAATAGTTAATCCATTCCAGATTTAAATTTCATTTTCCCAGACTCATCAGAGGAATCACTGTGGCAGTTAGAGCTTTATGAAACTTATCTCTTAAATAATAAGACTTGAAAGTTGAAATGACTCTTTGCTTCATGGGCTGCAGAATAGATGCTGTGTTAGCAGGCATGAAACCAACATTAATCACTTCATCCGTCTCCACCCAAGCACTTGTGTAACCAAGTGCATTGTCAATGAGCAATTTGAAAAGAATTGTTTTTCCTGAGCAGTAGGTCTCAAGAATGGGTTTAAAATATCCAGTCAATCATGCTAAAACAGATGTGCTGTCATCTAGGCTTGTTGCTCCATTTGTAGATCATGTGCAGAGTAGATTTAGTGTAATTCTTAAGGGTCCTAGGATATTTAGAATGGTCAGTGAATATTGGCTTCAAGTTAGTCACTGGTTGCGTTAGGTCCTAACAAGAGAGTCAACCTGACCTTTGATGTTTTGAAGCCAGCCACTGACTCCTCTCTGACTAGGAAAGTCCTAGATGACATTTTCTTCCAATAGAAGGCTTTTTCATCTGCACTGAAAATCTGTTGTTTAGTGCAGGCACCTGCCTCAGTTATGTTAGCTAGATCTTCTGGATAACTTGCAGCTTCTACATCAGCATTGCTGTTTTACCTTGTACTTTTATCTTATGGAGATGGCTTCTTTCCTGAAACCTCATGAACCAACCTTTGCTAGTTCAGACTTTTCTTCTGCAGCTTCCTCACCTCTCTCAGCCTTCATAGAATTGAAGAGAGTTAGGGTTTTGTTCTGGATTAGGCTTTGACTTAAGGAAATGTGGCTGGTTTGATCTTCCATCCAGTACATTAGAACTGTCTGCATATCAGCAATAAGGTTGTTTCACTTTTAATTTCCTTCAATAATTTTTCTTTTGCATTCCAGACTGTTAGGCATAAGAGGCCTAGCTTTTGGCCTCTCTCAGATTTTGACGTGCCTTCTTCACTAAGTTCAATCATTTCTAGCCTTTGACTTAAAGTGAGAGATGAACAACTCTTTCTATTAATTGAACACTTAGAGGCCCTTGTAGGCTTATTAATTTTCCTAATTTTAATATTGTTGCATCTCAGGGAATTTGGAGGCCTGATGGGAGGGAGAGAGATGGGAGAGTGGCTGATCGGTGGAGCAGTTAGAACACACATGTTTATCCATTAAGTTTGCCATCTTATTGGACATGGTTCAAGGCACCTAAAGCAATTACAATAGTAATATCAGAGATTACTGATCACAGATCACCATAGCAGATATAGTAATAATGAAAAAGGTTGAAATAGGCCGGGCGTGGTGGCTCATGCCTGTAATCCCAGCACTTTAGGAGGCCGAGGTGGGCGGATCACGAGGTCAGGAGATCAAGACCATTCTGGCTAACACGGAGAAACCTGTCTCTACTAAAAAAAATACCAAAAAAAAAAAAAAAAAAAATTAGCCGGGTGAGGTGGCAGGCACCTGTAGTCCCAGCTACTCAGGAGGCCGAGGCAGGAGAATGGCTTGAGCCTGGGAGGCGGAGCTTGCAGTTAGCTGAGATTGTGCCACTGCACTCCAGCCTGGGTGACAGAGCCAGACTCTGTCTCAAAAAAAAAAAAAAGAAAGGAAAATGTTGAAATATTATGAAAATTACCAAAACGTGACACAGAGACTTGAAGTGACCACCTGCTATTGGAAAAATGGCACTGATAAACTTGCTTGAGGCAGGGTTGCCACAAACCTTCAATTTGTGACAGACGTTATCTGCGAAGCACAGTAAAGGGCAATGAAATGTGTTTTGCCTATGTATCTTACTGTCAATCCTACTGAACTCTCCAGTTAATCCAATAAACTAACAACTTTTAAAAATTGCATTCTGGTTACAACAGTATACATTATCAACAGACATTCAGTAATATTCAGTAACGACGGTATACATTATCAACAGATCTTTTCAGCATTCCCTTGTGGGAGTAGTTCATTCATAAATACATACATATATCATTTTCATAGAGGATGGTGAGCTTGGTAGAAAAGAGGAGTGAATTGACTCAGTCTTTCTATAGCAGTACTAGAAATATTCAGTGGTCTGAGGTAGAGCTAAAATATAGGAAACACTTATTTCTGACATGGTCTTTGCCATTCTGTGGAGTCTTTGTCATCCCTGCTTGCACTGAAAGACATCATAATTTATTTTAGTGTGACTTAATAATATCAGATTGCTTGCATTTAATTCTATGTGGTTTTCTGTTGATGGAAGGATGAACTTACTAATATATTTAGTATATATACAGAAAAATGACATTATTACAACCGCGATAGTACATTGCTTAATTATGTCCAAAGTGAGCTTTTCAGAAAGGTTTATACTTAAAAATTTTAGGACTTTTGTTACTTAATTTGATTCTACCACCTACTTTTAATATTTTGCAACCCAGGGTAGCTTAGGCAAAGAAGTAAAACCAAAAATGGAATATTCTTTTGTAGCAGCACTGAATGAAAATACTAAAATTGATGACTACAAAGAATTCTCAAGTACTAGTTATGGATAGTTTTGCTGAAATTCATGGGAAAGAAGACAGACAATAGATAAATAATCAGCTCAAAATATTCTGAAATTTGACAGAACGTTTTCTTGCTGGTACTTTTCCTCCCTTTCCTTTTAAGATGTAGTTGCATCTTTTTTGGTATTTTCTTGTTGACAATTCATGATACTAATGCTTTACATGATCTTAAGCCATGTGTTTCTCTGTCAGTAATATTTCTCACATGCTAGTTTTGCTGTCTGTGGAATAAAGTCCAGTAGTTTGTTTTACAACACGCCATTTAAATTATTTGTTAAAAATAATTTTATTTTATTTATAAATAGCAATTTTTACTTGGAATGTCTGTCTTAGTAAATTTAGCAAGTATACTATACTATGAATTTTTTTTTCAGTGTACCTGTGTAATGTGGACACCACCTCTCCCTGAAAGCTTCTCATATGCATTTCTTGTTCTTCAAATGTTGCTTGTGACTCATATTCTCAGGTAACTTTGACTTAACCTTATTTCTCTTTGCATTAAATAATTTAAACTAGAATTTCTTAAGCTTCCATAATAAAGTCAATGTAATACAATAATTAACCAATATGATGCTGTTATTAGTAAAAATATTTTAAGAGTATAACTTAAAAATAGTACCAAAAACATTTCTTCTGTCAGCCTTCTATTCCTCTTCCTTTTTCTTGGTGGTCCACAGTGACTGCTTGAGAAGGAGCAAATTTGCTTTCACTTCTCCTGTCATTTCTACTTTCTCAAGTCTTCTGTTACCACTATAGCCTCCTGATAATGAGCAGAAAGAAGGTGAAGGCTGGTTATGCTATAGTGTATCCTGTAAGATACAATCCTTTGGGGCAAAGTGTAATTCACAGAATTCACACTTCTCTCCCTTTCTGCTGACAAATATTGACCTGCCTTGCTTCAGAGGGTAAAAATGAAACCAAATGGGGGCTATGGAAAAATGGAACAAAGCATGATAAAAATCTGAAGATGACTCAGACCGATAACTCCCTTCAGTGATCCTCCAAATTCGGAAGAACTTTGTTGAAGTCTGTTATGCCAAACCCTTTGGGCAATCTATATTTCCCTCTGAATGTTACAGCAAGCATAGAACCATCACATGGCTTTTAGTCTCCTGCATAGTAGTGTCTTTAGACAGACCTTTCATAGAACATGGGATGAGTAATGTTTTTGCATTAGCTTTTTAAAGTCTGTGTAGCTCCAGCTTTATTGCTGTCCCCTAAACTCTTTTGTAGGGTTTAATTCTTTGGCACCTTCAAATAAGGTGAACCTCTATGAATTCATAACCTTTAGCTGTGCCCTGTTGGTTCTGAGGCATGTTGAGCAACGGTCCCTTCTCAAACATCTCTGTAAGAAGTGTTGTGCTATAAGAGTCTTTGATTCACCACCACAGATGCTGTTTTTCCACATTCACATTCTTGACCATGGCTTTTTTCTCCAGTGTAGTGCAGACAGCAGACTGCCCATCAGTCTCTAGTTCCTTCCTGCTTTTCTACCTCTGCTCCTGTCTTAAATCCAGTGAAGGCAAACCTTTGAATCTTCTTTCACTCACTGATCTGATCTGTCCCTGAGTAGCTGTGCGGATGCTGCTCCGGGGACTGAGCGCTGCTTCCTTTAGTCCATCTGCACCATGGAAGGTAGTGTTAGTTTCCTGTTGCTGTGTAGCCAGTCACCACAAACTGGGATCTACTGTCTTGGAGTTCTCTAGCTCCGAAGTTTTACAATCAGGGTATTGGAGGTGCTACACTCTTCCGGAAGGCACAGAGTGGGAGGGGAGAGAATCAATTTTCTTGCCTTTTCTAGCTTCTAGAGGCTGCCTGCATTTCTTGGGAGACTGCCTGCATTTCTTGGGAGACCGCCTGCCTTTCTTAAGAGGCTGCCTGCATTTCTTGGGAGACCGCCTGCATTTCTTGGGAGACCACCTGCATTTCTTGGGAGACCGCCTGCATTTCTTGGCTTGTGGCTCCTTCATCTTCAAAACCAGCAATGGTGGATTGGGTCCTTCTTTGTCAGTTCACTCCAACCTTCTCTTCAGCCTGTCTTCCACTTTTGAGTACCCTGTGGTTACATTGGGCCCACCTGGATAATCCAGGATATATTCCCTACTGTCAGGCCAGGTGATTAGTAATCTTCATTCCGTCTGCAGCCCTAGTTCCCCTTTGCCATGCAACATGACATGTTCACAGGTTCCAGGGATTAGGGCACAGATATTTTTGGAGGCCATTATTCTGCCTTCCAGGATGGGGCCTCTCCAGTTGCTGTTTCCTGCCTTCAAGGGCTGCCTTCTGTTGGGTCCTTCTCTGTTTTTGGCTCCAGGTGCTTCTGTGACAAGCTTTTTATGTCTTCTTTAGCCTCTTATCATTGTCATTTTCAGCCTTACCCACCTTTTCATACCTGTCTTTACTTTTTGCTGAAAAGTTTTAGAAACTTTCCTTTCTTTAGAGCCTTCTTCATTGTCTCTGTTTATATTCTGTTGACATTTCCCTTCTCATATTCCTGGCCATCTGAAGCTGAATCAGCTGCTGCTTTCACCACTCCTGGTTCAGATCCATCCCATCTTGGTCTTCCTCGCCATCTTCATTGGCAGCTTGTCACTTCTGATTGCGATGGCTTTCCTGGTTATGCTCCTTAGTTGGTGTGGCTCCCTGCTTGCTTGGTGTGGCTGTGACTGCTTGCTTGGAAGTGTGGGCTTTCATTTTGCTTTCCTGGACACTGCAGTCTTTCTAGGAGGGAAAACCTGCTAACCCTCCTTTCTTGAAGTTTTGGCAGACATCTTGCCTTTTTTCTGAAGGATAGCAACCTTCTTTCTAGTGGCCATCTTCGTCTTCTGATATTTCATCCTTCTTACTGACATTGTCTCCTTTGGAAGAGCAGCCATTTCCTTTAGTTCTTGGTTTCTACCTGTAGTTGACATATTGTGACATGAGAGGGAGGTGGTGGGTGGTGATGGCTTGGGGGAGCCAAGAAGAAGCTGAGCAGTGTTGATGCAGGCTGCAGTGCTGAGGATACTGTTATAAAACTGGAAAGGAGACTATTCCTTAATGCTAGGAATCATGTATAAATAAGGTTAGAGGTATATTTTAACAAATTGGTTTTGTCCAGTTTTGCATTTTAAGCATTTTTAGAAATTCAGTTTATATAATCACCTAATACTAGCACAGCTGAGCTTTTTCTTGATTGTTCTTAGCTTTTTTTTATTTTTAATTATTCTTGGCAATATTTATGTTTCCATTTCTGTTGTCTTGGGTCAGAGCTATTTTGATCACCAATTGGATTTTCTTTGTTTTCTGTTCATTCCTATCTCCCCATAGTGCATTCTTTACCCAACTGCCAGATTGGTATTAAATTCTGCTCAGAAATCTTAATGTCTCTTATTACCCATAAAATGAAAATCATATTTAGTATTCAAAAGCAGTAGAGAAATGCTTTATTTTAGACAGTGGCTTTCAAACTTTCGGACTATGATCTGTAAGAAATAATAAGTTTTATACTGTGGCTTAGAATACACATACATGTATGCACACAACTGAAACAAAAGTTTCACAGAATAGAACCGCTCGTACGTAGGATATAGTCATATATATTCCGTTTCACCCTGCTGATCTCCATAAGTTGATTCCATAAGTTGATTTCATAACTCATTAAAAGGTTATCTGGAGTTTAAAAGTACTTTTGTTGGATTAAAATAGCAGAGAGGGATGTCCTTTGGGGAAGGGATACTTCCAGAAGTGAAGAAAGGCGTTTCGTAATGGTGCTCTATGCTCTAGGTAGGTTTGTCTAACCAGGATGTCTTTACTGTATCCAAGCTGCCTACACTCCATCACCTCAGTGTATTAACATGCACACTGTGCTTCTGTGAAGATGGACATGTGTGGGGCTTTGCGTTGGCTCGCAGATTTAGAGGATAAAATCATCTTACCCTCCTAAAAATCTCCTAAATTACAAGTCAGTGCCAAAATGAGATCTCTAAAGATTGCTTCAGAATGGCCCCCATATCTTTTCCTCCACTTTTCTGTGTTCTCCTACCTGTGCCAGACCCAACTTTTTATCTCACAAGCGTACAAAATCTCTCTCAGCCGCTTAGCTCTTATTCTACATTCTTGCACTAGTTGTCTGTGTAATACTTAGCACTTAAAATACACTGCTGTCATCTTTTCACAGGCATCTCCTGCCTTTCTAACCAATGAATCTGTTGAATCAGGTATTTTTAAAATATTCATACATGGATTCACCAAAATATAATTTGAAAAAAATGTTCATGGGTATACTGACCCAGCCACCCTCCTTCTCTCTGTGTTATTGTTAGCAATAATGGGTATTTACCTTTCAAAGAAAATTGTTGTAATTGAGTATCAGGAGGTATAATTTCTAACCCATTGGTTCATTTTATGTTTAGGTTGTGTTATAACCAGATCATATATATTTAGAGATTCTAATTTGCAGCAGTTTGGAGCCAATGCTAGACTATTTTGTGTTTGAACTTACTAATGCTTATTTTATCTTTTCAAGGGCTACAAAACTTTATAGAGGAAGTGTGATTGCACTCTGCATTTCCAATGTATTTTTCATGCTTCCTTGGCAGTTTGCTCAATTTGTGCTTCTTACTCAGGTGAGCTGATTATATTTTAAGCTGTTTTAAGCTTAGCATTTTTGACTATGTCAACTCATTTGCATAAAATTATAACTGAGATGTTTTATGATTCTAATTCCTAAAACATTTTCTAGGAATGTTGAACAAAAGAAAGTTCAGTGTAGAGAAATATGTAGGATTATTTATTAATGATTGTTAATTATTTACTTCCTAACATAATGCATTTATTGAACTCAAATTTGTAAGAATGCTTATCTTTGTTATTCAGTATTGTTAATGTGCTTAAAAGAGGACTAGTGCTATAACTTTAAGTATTTCTCTTAAGTTATCTATAGTATTTCTCTTACGTAAAATGTTTCTTTTATGAATAGTTGTGTACATTCTTGCATGTAGAATAAAGACACATAGGATTACAGGATAAATAGTTAACCAGTTCATCTCTTATAAAATTCTCTCTACCTGTCTGGAAATTTATCTATTGTCTTTCCATGTACTCTTGCCCACTATAAATGGAGGTCGTTTGTTGAGAGAGGGAGCGAATTACATACTCATTTTTTTCCCTGCCTACTATTTTTTTTATTGTACCTGGTATATTTGTATAAAGCAGTTGAAGAGTTGCTTTTTTTTTTTTTCCTGAGATGGAGTCTTGCTCTGTCACCCAGGCTTGAGTGCAGTGGCATAATCTCGGCTCACTGCAACCCCCACCTCTTGGGTTCAAGCGTTTCTCCTGCCTCAGCCTCCCAAGTAGCTGGGACTACAGGTGCGTGCCACCACACCCGGCTAATTATTTGTATTTTTAGTCGAGATGGGGTTCACTGTGTTAACTAGAATGGTTTTGATCTCCTGACCTTGTGATCTGCCCGCTTAGGCCTCCCAGAGTGCTGGGATTACAGGCGTGAGCCACCGCGCCTGGCTGCTTTTTAATATTTTTTAGAACGTCTTGCTTGGGAATGAAGTTAGACTTGGATTTGAGTCCTAATTCTATTCAGTAACCTCTTAATTTGGATAAAATAGTTAACTTTTCTTAGTTTAGATTTTCTCATTTCTGAAATAGAGATAATAAAAGAACCTACTTTATTGGGTTGCGTATAGGACCAGATGAAGTAATGTGTATGATTCTTAACACGGTACCTGGTACTTAGTAGGTGTCAGTAAAGTTAGTTGGTTTTATCATTATTTTAAAAAATAGGCTTTATTTGTACTTACTTTTTATTTTGATCTTGTCTTGTAGACTCATTTGTCTAACTTAGTTTGATGACATTTTCAATCAGTTTCTGGTTTAAAATTGTCTCTGAGATTCTTTCTTTAAAATTCTACCCTGTAAATGTACTGTGTGTTGCTTAGCCCTTGGGGTGAAAAGGGAGCATTCTCATTGCTTCCTGATAGTGGACACCGCCTGCTTTTCTGTGGAGGTGAAGGTCCCTGTGGGGCTTATGTTGAATAATAACACACACTTCCCACAGTTGTTATGTCATATCAGGCACCCCAAGAAATGCAGTATTCTCCATGGGTAACTCTGAATTAAGGGAAACTGTGTTGTTTTACTCACTAATGGAAAAATTTGTTGTAGATTGCTTTAGAGATAAAAAACTTGATGAATGAAACTTAAGTTATATGTTTAAGTATTCAGCTACTTTGCAATCTGTTTATGCTATGCTTTTGTAGTAGGACAGGGAGAGTTTAATTTGAGTTGCTTTCTCTATGAGGAAGGGTGTAGAGGCATTGTCTGACATATTACCTCTATGTAAGAGATACTGTATAATCATTTAATCAATTAATTCATCTAAATAGTTCCAATACTCTTAGAATTAGTGATATATAACATACAGTTTTCTTTCAAATAGAAAAGAAAGTTAAAAATACCTTTGCAGCAAAAGTACTCTTGATTTGAAATTGATAAATTTGATTATAACTAACTCTTGGATATTTGTATTAATGAAAGAACGCTAATAGAGATACTTGTAAAGAGTGACTAGCAAGGAGAAATTAAAGTATTTTTATGCACACATGCATTGCATAATTATTTTTCAGTTTAATGTACCTTCCCCAATTATGTATTAGTTATCATATTATAATTACATTTTCTTCTTTTTGATTGGACACAGCACTTTTTAATTGTACGTATTGACAGTAGGGTTGACCTGAAATTAAAATGAGTATTGTTTTGGACAATCGACAGAGTAGACAATTAACATGATTGAGAGAGCTGTGTATCAGAGAGAAAAATCAACCAATATTTTCTATACTAATATATTGACTATATTTAATAATAAATTGGCAGATAAAAGGAAGACAAAAGAACTCACTCTGTGTGTATATATAAATCAGTTGAAACAACAATAAATATATTCTTCATTCTTGTAGCTATTCATTTTATCTTTTTTACTTTTAATTTATTTTTAAATTTCAGATTGCATCATTATTTGCAGTGTGTGTTGTCGGGTACATTGATATATGTAAATTACGGAAGGTCATTTAATAATTTTTTATTGTTCTCTTCCATTTTTTGCCCTTAAACTCCTGATTAATATTTGATTTGTTCATGGTTGAAACTAGTTGTAACAATTTCATAACTAAAACAAATGTTGTTCAAACATTGTGATATAATCAACAGACCTTGTTTTGATAGACCACTCACAAAAATTTAATTTGGGTCATATTATCTGATTGAAGTTGTGCCCAACTTAATGCATTATCAGTAAAAGAAATAATTTATGAAACAGAAACATGGGATTGATATATTATCCAGGAGCTGTCTGTTAAAATGAAGTAGAAGGGCCCAACATGGTGGCTCACGCCTATAATCCCAACACTTTTGAGAGGCCAAGGTGGGGTTCACTTGAGGCCAGGAGTTTGAAACCAACCTGGGCAACAGAGCCAGAGCTCATCTCTACAAAAATACAATAAAATTAGCCTAGCATGGTGACACATGCCTGTAGTACTAACTATTTAGGAAGCTGATGTGGGAGGATTGCATTAACCCAGGAGGTTGAGACTGCAGTGAGCTATGATCATGCCACTGCACTCCAGCCTGGGCAACATAGCAAGACCATGTCTCTACAAAAAAGAAAAAAAGTTTTACTGAGTGTCAACTATCCAGGCATGTGGAACAAACCAGCATTCATATTACTACATTCTAACAGCATGGAGGAAGGAGGGAAGACAGAAGATAAATAATAAACATAGTAAATGGGTAAATTTATGTAGGATGTTAGAAGGTGATAAGGATTTTAGGCCAGGCATGGTGGCCTGGGGAAGTTGAGGCAAGAGGGCATTTGAGCCCAGGAGATTAAGACCAGTCTGGGTGAGACCCCATCTCTATAAAAAAATGAGACCCCATCTCTATAAAAAAATGCAAAAAAAGATTTTAGAAGAAAGAAAAGGTCAGGGTAAGGCAAATAAGAAGCACCAAGATCAGGGGGTAGGAGATGGAAAAATCAAATTAGGTGGTCAGGGCAGGTCTTCTTGAGAAGGGGAAGTAGAACAGAGATTGGAAGAAGGAGAAGGAGTTAGCCGAGTAGATATGAAAGAAACTGATCTCTAGGTTGGTGGAACAGCTAGAACAAAGACCCTAAAGCCGGTTGGTTGATGTTCTTGAATGATTGTCCTTTAAAAACAAACATTTGTCCTCTCTTTCATTAGTTTTTATAATTTTGATGTTTTCTTTTCCTGATAATTTTACAGTTGTCATAATATCCCATTTTCATTTTCTTAATAATTTATACATATAAAAGAACATTTATAATGTGTAAGGAAGTTATAAACACAGTCATAAAATAAACAACCGGGAGCCTATTCTCCAAATGGAAAATAGAACCTTATCGTTACTTTTAAGTCCTGTATGCCCTGAGCTCATCCCCTCACTGCTCCTAGAGGTAACCGCTATTCTGACTTTTTGAATTGTAATCAATTTGCTTTTCTTTATAAGTTTACCATATGTGGATTACTAAATAATATATATTTTTATTAAATGTTCACATTCTTTGTAAGGTTTATACAAATGGCATTATTTTATAAATACTATTTTTTCACTCAGATTTCTGCTACTTACATGTAGCTAGAATTCAAATATTTTCACTGCTTTATAGTTTCCACCATATAAATAAAGGATAATTCATTTATTCATTTTCTTGTTGAAGGACATTTAGGTTCTCTCCTCTCCCCCCAACTTCTTTTTTTAATTATAAATAATTCTGTACATTCTTCACGTATCTCCTAGGGCACATACGTTGAGAGTATCTCTAGGGTGTTTTACCTAGCAGTAAACTTGTTGGGTGGTAAATTATGTACATGTTCAACTTTATAAATACCAAGTTGTTTTTCTAAAATGATTGGACTACTTCCAAAAGCAATGTGTCATTCAAATAGCAGCTTATGTTATTCTACATCCTTTTTTATTTTATCAGTCTTGTTCATGTAAAATGGTATCTTGTGACCTTAATTTGCATTTTCTCTGATTCATAATGAAGCTGAGCATCTTTTCATATGTTTATACACCCTTCATGTTTCCATTGTTGTAAATTCCTATTCACATCTTTTACCAGTTTGTCTTGTGTCCAAAAGAAAATGACATCTATTTTAGTCAGTACAGTGTAATACATTATTTTTGTTATTTATGTTGATGCTCAAATTGTTCCACACTTGTCCAACTATTCAAGCTGACTTCTCTTTCCTTTTAACATGTCCTCATCATGCTTTGAGCACTTTTAAAAAGAAATGAATAAATGTTAAATTTCATGAAATGCTTTTCTGTATCCGTTTAGATGATTCTGTGTATTTCCCCCTACTTTAATCTGTTACTGTAATGAATTAACATTAATTAATTTTCTAGCATTAAATAAACTTGCTTTTCTGGGTTAAACACAATTTTTGCATGTCGCTGGATTCAGTTTGCTGTTATTTTGATGGATTTTTACATCCTTGTTCATGAATGAGTTAGACAGTAATTATATATTTTTTAGACTTGGCTTATTTTTTCCCAAACTATTTAAAATAGTTTTTTATTTTGTAGTATAAATCAGATATTTAAAATGTTAAGCCTTCAGAGTTGGCTGGTCACATAGGCAACTATGGCTGAGGGCATTGACTCAAAGTTATAGTTATAAAATTATAAAATTACCCAGTGTAGTTTGTAGTAAAACCTACCTTGGGTAAATGATACATACTTTATTATATGATTTACTATTTTCTGTCAGCTTCCATTATCACTTTATAAATTCCTAAATTCTTATAGTAATAAAAAGAAAAATATAGAATTATTTCCAAAAAATTATTTTTCCATTTTTTATTGTGGTAAAATACATGTAACTTAAAATTTACCACCTTAAGCATTTTTAATTATACAGTTTAGTGATATTAAGTACATTCACATTGTTTTACAACCATCACCACCATCTATTTCCAGAACATTTTTCATCTTGCAAAACTGAAACTCTATACCCATTAAAGTCCTTATTCTTTCGTCTTCCCAGCTGCTGGAAACGACCATTCTACTTTCTGTCTTTGTGATTTTGACTACTTTATGTATGTCATGTAAGTGAAATGATACAGTTTTTGGCTTTTTGTGACTGGCCTACTTCAATTAGCCTACTGTCTCCAAGTTTCCTCTATGTTGAAGCATGTCAGAATTTCCTTCCTTTTTAACGCTAAAAAATAATCCATTGTGTATACACACACACACACACACACACACACACACACACGATCTTGCTTATCCATTCGACCTGTCCATGAATACTTGGATTCCATTGTGTGTATACACACACACACACACACACACACACACACACACACGATTTTGCTTATCTATTCAGTCTGTCCACCGATACTTGGGTTACTTCGATGTTTCAGTTATAGTAAATAATGCTGCTATGAACAAATATTTTTTGAGATCTTGTTTTCAATTATTTTGAGTATGTACCCAGAAGTGGAATTGCTGGACTGGTCATATAGTAAATCTATTTTTATTTTTTTAAGGAACTGCCAAACTTTTCCATAGTAGCTATACATTTTACATTCCTATGAACAGTGCACGAGGTTCTATTTTCTCCCTGTAATCACCAACATTTATTTTCTGCTCTTGTGATGGTAGCCATCCTAATAGGTATAAGGTGATATCTCTCTGTGGTTTTTGTTTCTTAATTAAAAATCTTTATTTTTCAGAGAAGTTTTAGGTTTATAGCAAATTTTTTTTTTTTTTTTTTTGGAAACGGATCTCACTCTGTCGCCCAGGCTGGAGTGCAGTGGCACGATCTCAGCTCACTGCAACCTCTGCCTCCCGGGTTCAAGCGATTCTCCTGCCTCAGTCTTCTGAGTAGCTGGGATTACAGGCACGTGCCACCACACTCGGCCAATTTTGTATTTTTAACAGAGATGGAGTTTCACCATGTTGGCCAGGCTGGTCTCAAACTCCTGACCTCATGTGATCTGCCCACCTCGGCCTCCCAAAGTGCTGGGATTACAGGCATGAGCTACTGCACCCAGCCAGATTTATAACAAAATTAAGCAGAAAGTACAGACTTCCCATATACCCCCTGCTCCCCAACCATGCACAACCTAGCCCTCTATTGACATCCCGCACCAGAGTGGTACATTTGTTACAATTGATAAACCTACATCACACATCATAATCACCCAAAGTCTGTAGTTTACGTTAGGCCTCACTTTTCTGTGGGTGGTGGTTGTTTTTTGTTTTTTGAGACAGTGTCTTACTCTGTTACCCAGGCTGGAGTTCAGTGGTGCAAGCATGGCTCACCACAGCCTCGACCTCCTGGGCTCAAGGGATCTTTCTGCCTTGGCCTCCCAAAGTGCTAGGATTGCAGATGTGAGCCACCACAATCGGCCTGGGTTTTGACAAATGTATAATGACATCTGTCAACCATGTAGTATCTTGTAGAACAGTTTCACAGCCATAAAGTTCCTCTGTGCTCCACCTGTTCTTCCCTCCTTCCCCCTAACCATGGCAACCCCTGATCTATTTACTGTCTCCGTAGTTTTGCCTTTTGTATGGTGTCATGTGTTTGAAACCATACAGTATGTAGCCTTTTCATATTGGCTTCTTTCACTTAGTAAAAAGCAAATAAGTTTCCTCCAAGTCTTTTCATGGCTTGATAGCTCATTTCGATCTTGATTATTGTTAACATTATATGGATGTACCACTGTTTATTTTTTCACCTATTGAAGGACATGTTGGTTAACTCCAAGTTTGGGCAATTATGAATAAAGCTGCTGTAAACATCTGTGTGCGGGTTTTTACATGAATGTTTTAGTTCATTTCAGTAAATACCAAGGAAAGGGATATTTGGATGGTATGGTGAGAGTATGCTTAGTTTTTAGGAAATTGCCAAACTGTCTTCCAAAGTGGCCAAGCCATTTTGCATTACCACCAGCAATAAATGAGAGATCCTGCTGCTCCACATCCTTGTCAGCATTTGGTGGTGTCACAGTGGGTTTTGGCCATTTTAATAGATGTGTAATGGTATCTCATTGTTTTAATTTGGTTGAATGTCTTTTAATATGCTTTTTTGGCCATTCTAATAGTTGTGTAATGGTATCTCATTGTTTTAATCTGGTTGAACATCTTTTAATATGCTTTTTTTGCCATTTTAATAGATGTGTATTGGTATCTCATTGTTTTAATTTGGTTGAACATCTTTTAATATGCTGTTTTTGGCCATCTGTGTATCTTTTTTGGTGAAGTGTCTATTAAGATCTTTTGCTCATATTTCCTTGGGTTGTTCATTTTCTTATTGTCGAGTTTTAAGAATTCTTCGTATATTTTAGATAACAGTCCCTTATCAGATGTGTCTTTTGCAAATACCTTCTCTCAATCATTGTCCTGTCTTTCACAGAGCAGAAGTTTGTAATTTTAATGAAGTTCAGCTTATCAGTCATTTCTTTCATAAATTGTACCTTTGTTGTTTTATGTAAGAAGTCATCACCATACCTAAGGTCATCTAGGTTTCCTCCAATGTTATCTTCTAGGAGCTTTATAGTTTTGCAATGTGCATTTAGATCTATGGTCTGTTTTGAGTTCATTTTCGTGAAGGGTGTAAAGTCTATGTCTAGATTTATTTTTTTGTATGTGGATCTCTAATTGTTCCAGCACCATTTGTTGAAAGGACTATTTTTGCTCCACTGTATTGCCTTTCCTCCTTTGTCAAATATCAGTTGATGATATATGTGAGTCTATTTTTGGGCTCTATATTTTGTTCCCTTGATCTGTTCGTGTCTTCTTTCACCAATACCACACTGTCTTGTTTACAGTAGCTTTATAGTAAGTCTTGAAGTGGGGTAGTGTCAGTCCTCTGACTTTGCTCTTCTTCAGTATTGAGTTGGCTCTGTACTGGGTTTTTTATATCTCCGTATAAACTTCAGAATCACTTTATTGATAACTTGCTAGGCTCATGATTGGGATTGTGCTGAATCCATAGATCAAGTTGGGAAAAACTGACATCTTGACACTATGGAATCTTCCTGTACATGGAATAACTCTTCATGTATTTATAAAGTTCTTTGATTACTTTCATTGAAGTTTTGTAGTTTCGCTCAGATAGATTTTTTTATATAAATTTGTATCTAAGTGCCTCATTCCAGGAATGCAGGAATGTATTCATATTAGAAATTCTATTAATATTTATCACATTGAGAAGTTTAAAAAAATCCATAATAGGCCGGGCGCGGTGGCTCCCGCCTGTAATCCCAGCACTTTGGGAGGCTGAGGCAGGTGGATCATGAGGTCAGGAAATCGAGACCATCCTGGCTAACATGGTGAAACCCTGTCTCTACTAGAAATACAAACAATTAGCCAGGCGTGGTGGTGGGTACCTGTAGTCCCAGCTACTCTTTGGGAGTAGTCCCAGCTACTTTGGGAGGCTGAGGCAGGAGAATGGCGTGAACCCGGGAGGCGGAGCTTGAAGTGAGCCAAGATTGCACCACTGCACTCTAGCCTGGGTGACAGAGCGAGACTCCGTCTCAAAGAAAAAAAAAGAAAATCCATAATATAATAATTGCCTTTGATACTATAAAGATATTTGATAAAAATCAGCATCTATTTTTGGTGTTTAAGACCATAATCAAGTAAAAATAGATGGATATTTCATTGAAAATTTAAGATACCCGTGCTCGCTTCGGCAGCACATATACTAAAATTGGAAAATTTAAGATACCCACACCTCAAAACAAAAACTAGTATCACATAAAATGATGAAGCAATAGAACAATTTCCTATTTCCATTAATGCCAGAAGCATGGTAAATATGCCTACTGCCTCTCTTATTACTTAACATTGTTGCAGAAATGTCAGCTAATACAGTTGACTAAAAAATAATTCAAAGGAAGATGTAAAAATATCATTGTTTGTAGTTGATATCATTTTTGAATACTTGAAAAATCCAAATAAACAACTACTAGAAACAAATCATATTCATTGATGCATATTTAATATATACAATCAGAAAATATGAAGATTCTTGATACAACAGCAGCAAAAATTATATACTTTAGAATAAACTCAAAATATGCAGGATCTATGTAAAGAAAACTGTACTTGCTAATGCATGTCAAAGAAGATTTAAAGAAATGGAAGGAACATGTATTGCTTTGGGATCTAAAGATTCAATGTTGAGCAGATATAACTATAAATAACATACGTTATTGAATAAAGTAATTTTAATAAAAATTTTAGTTTTTGAAGCTTAATAAGCTGATTCTGAAATTCACATGGAAATTGATATATATGGATCAAAAATAAAACTTCTAGAAGAAAATATGGATTATTTTATTTTTAGTGCCTTTTTTTTTTTTTTTTTTTTGAGACGGAGTCTTGCCCAGGCTGGAGCGCAGTGACCGGATCTCGGCTCACTGCAAGCTCTGCCTCCTGGGTTCCCGCCATTCTCCTGCCTCAGCCTCCCGAGTAGCTGGGACTACAGGCGCCCGCCACCTCGCCCGGCTAGTTTTTTTGTATTTTTTTAGTAGAGACGGGGTTTCACCGTGTTAGCCAGGATGGTCTCGATCTCCTGACCTCGTGATCCGCCCGTCTCGGCCTCCCAAAGTGCTGGGATTACAGGCTTGAGCCACCGCGCCCGGCCTTTTATGCCTTTTTAAATGACATAAATCCAAAGACCTAAAGGAAATGAAGGATAAATTTGCTAAGATAAAGATTTAGAAAATAACCATAATACAAAAAATTCTACAAAGGTCAAAAATGAACTGAGAAAAATATTTACAATATGTTTACTTGATAAGGGGCTAGGTTCTTTTATATATATTATATATACATATATATATATATGGGGAAAAGAAAGATCAGACTGTTACTGTGTCTATATAGAAAGAAGTAGACATAAGAGACTCCATTTTGTTCTATATTTGAGATGCTGTTAATCTGTGACCCTACTGCCAACCTTGTCGTTGCAAGAGACATGTGCTGTGGTGACTCGAGGTTTAATGGATTTTGGGCTGTGCAGAGTGTGCTTTGTTAAACAAGTGCCTGAAGGCAGTATGCTTGTGAAAAGTAATCACCATTCTCTTAATGTCAAGTACCCAGGGACGTGTACACTGCCAAAGGTCGCAGGGACCTCTGCCTAGGAAAGCTAGGTATTGTCCAAGGTTTCTCCCCTTGTGATAGTCTGAAATATGGCCTCGTGGGAAGGGAAAGACCTGATCATCCCCCAGCCTGACACCCGTGAAGGGTCTGTGCTGAGGAGGATTGGTGTAAGAGGAAAGAAGCCTCTTGGCAGTTGAGATAGAGAAAAGCATCTGTCTCCTGCCCCTCCCTGGGCAATGGAACATCTCGGTGTAAAACCCGATTGTATGTTCTGTTTACTGAGAAAGGAGAAAGCCACCTTAGGTGGAAAGTTGGGACTTGCTAGCGCAATGCTGCTCTTTATGCACTAAAAAGGTTTATGGAGATGTTTACATATGCATATCAAGGCACAGCACTTTTCCTTAAACTTAAGTCACAGAGATCTTTATTCATATATCTTACTGCTGACCTTCTCCCTATGATGATCCTATTATCCTGTCACTTCCCTTTTTCTAAGATGGTAAAGATGATGATCAATAAATACTGAGGGAACTCAGAGACCGGTGCGGATGTGGGTCCTCTGTATGCTGAGCACCGGTCCCCTGGGCCCACTTTTTCTTTCTCTATACTTTTTCTCTGTGTCTCATTTCTTTTCTCAAGTCTCTTGAGAAACACGCACAGGTGTGGAGGGGCAGGCCACCCCTTCATATATATACACTTTAAGTTCCGGGATACATGTGCAGCAAGTGGAGGTTTGTTACATAGGTGTACACATGCCATGGTGGTTTGCTGCACCCATCAACCTGTCATCTACATTAGGTGTTTCTTCTAATGCTATCCCTCCCCTAGCCCCCCACCCCCAATAGGCCCCGGTGTGTGATGTTCCCCTCCCTGTGTTCCATGTGTTCTCATTGTTCAACTGAGACTTATGAGTGAGGACATAGGATGTTTGGTTTTCTGTTCCTGTGTTAGTTTGCTGACAATGATGGTTTCCAACTTCATCCATGTCCCTGCAAAGGACATGAACTCCTCCTTTTTTTGGTAGCTGCATAGTATTCCGCGGTGTATATGTGCCACATTTTCTTTATCCAGTCTGTCATTGATGGGCATTTGGGTTTGTTCCAAGTCTTTGCTATTGTGAACAGTGCTGCAGTAAACATATGTGTGAATGTGTCTTTATAGTAGAATGATTTAAAATCCTTTGAGTATATACCCAGCAATGGGATTCCTGGGTCAAATACTGGTTCTAGATTCTGGAGAATCTTCTGGAGAATCACACTATCTTTCACAATAGTTTGAACTAATTTACACTCCCACCAGCAGTGTAAAAGCATTCCTATTTCTCGACATCCTCTCCAGCATCTGTTGTTTCCTGACTTTTTAATGATCGCCGTTCTAGCTGGTGTGAGATAGTATCTCATTGTGGTTTTGATTTGCATTTCTCTAATGACCAGTGATGATGAGCTTTTTTTTTTCATACGTTTGTTGGCTGCACAGATGTCTTCTTTTGAGAAGTGTCTGTTCATATCCTTCACCCACTTTTTGATGGGGTTGTTTGTTTTTTTCTTGTAAATTTGTTAAGTTCCTTGTAGATTCTGGATATTGGGGCTATATTCTGTAATATATGAAGAGAACTGTTAAGGAAAATAATGAAAGCCCAATAGACAGATGGGCAGTGGGAAAAAGCAGTTCACACATACACACGAGACAACATAACCAGCAAATAGAATAAAGGGTGCTGTGTTTCATCTATTAAAAGAATGGAAAAGTGAAACAATGAGGTAACATTTTTTCCCTACTGGATTGGCAGGTATTTAAAAGAGGAATACAGTGTTGCAAGAATATATATCCATAGGAACTTTCCTGACCAGTTGGTGGAAAAGTGACTTAGCACAATCTTTTTGTAGGCCAGTTTGTCAATATTTGTATTGAATTTAAAGATGTGTATATCCTTGATCCATCATTTTCACTTCTAGTAATTTATTCGTAAATGTACTGACATGTACATGAGGTATACACATAAGGATGTCTATCCTTATCCAGTGTTTTTATTAGGAAAATCCAAACAAAACAAAGTAGAAATGGAAAGCACTTAAGTGTTTAGCAGTATTCAAAGGACTAGTTAAATAAATTAGGGTACATCTATAGAATAGAATACTTTTTCCAGTTCTTAAGCAGAATGTATTGTTAGATTGGCTTGCATGCATATGGAAAGCTCTCTGAAACATATTACAAATAAAAGCAAGAAATAGTATAGCTTGTAAGGTAAGTGTCCATTTGTGGTTTAACAAAATATATACACTAGAATTTATACATATTATCTGGAAGGATGCACAGGAAACTGCTCATGATGGTTATCTCTGGGAGTTTGAAGTGTGGTATGGAGAATGGGCTGTTTTAGTCTTATAGTCTCTTTTGAACAGTTTGAATTTTATTATGGGCATGTACAAATTTCACAATAAAAAACAAAGGTTTTTTTTTTTTAATGTGCATTACTTATATTTTTTTCTTGGATTTTTTCCAGATTTCTCTTGCATTTTGTTTTGTTTCGATGTTTGGGAACTCAATGTTGTTATTATCCTTCTTTGGTAATTATTTGGGTAAGTATTCCTTAACACTTACATGGCTGTTTTTGAAACTAATGGTTTAATAATTTCTTCTTCACTGGCTTAGGATTCATGAGGGTTTTCTGTAGGAACCATCTTAAGTGTCTTACTGAATATTCTAGATGTGATGGTGTTCAAGTACTCACTTCTAAAACAGGAAAAAAAAAAACAATGAAAGTATCATTTCAGAAAGATTTCTATGCTTTCTTCTCCCTTCCTCCTTCCCATTTTTATCCAACTCCTGCTCCACTTTTTGAACCCCTTTCCTCAAACTGCAATCTTATCGTAGCCACCCCTCTTCATTCCACTGTGATCGGATGATCAAGGCCTTGGTTACTTAGGGTTTTTGTTTTGTTTTGTTGTGTTTTTTGCCCCTTGTCTACTTGTATGGACTTATTCAGAAGGTGTAAGTAAGGTGATGATTCAATTTTATTTTGTAAATCACTACCAAGAACAGCTTTAGATTATGGAGAGATTATTTTACAGAATTAGAACAAATTGGTGGAAGGTCATCTAATTCCTTCTGCTACATTTGGCAGGATGACTTTGTTTTTTGTTGTGTTGTGTTGTGTTGTGTTATTATTATTATTTTTTTAAATGGAGTTTCGCTCTTGTTGCCTACACTGGAGTGCAATGGCGCAATCTTGCTCACTCCTCCTCCCGGGTTCAAGTGATTCTCCTGCCTCAGCCTTCTGAGTAGCTGGGATTACAGGCATATGCCACCATGCCTGGCTAATTTTGTATTATTAGTAGAAATGGGGTTTCTGCATATTGGTCAGGCTGGTCTCAAACTCCCGACCTCAGGTGATCTGCCCACCTCAGACTCCCAAAGTGTTGGGATTACAGGTGTGAGCCACTGTGCCTGACTGGCAGGATGACTTTGTAGGTCTAAAAGTCTTCTGAAATTTAAAGACTGCCTTTTTTTTAGTGGGTTTCTATTAAAATGTTTTGCAAACTTATTATGTTTAAAGTGCATGTGCTTTAGTTCCCGATGACTTTAAAAGCGTATTTCACTGTTGTAATTGGAATGTATTCTACTTCTTGAGTAATTAAGTTACTCAGATCATTTGGGGTTTCTTAATTTCTAGAAGCCATTACATTTGAAACCTCTGTTTTCATTTATTTTACAAATAATATTTATTTAAAAACCCGTTTCTCAAAAATATGCCTCTTCCCAGTCTGGGCCACCACCCTTTTCAGGTTGTGCCTTGAGTATACTTAGCTACAGAAATTAGCAATTAGCATTATGGTATATTTTCAGCAACAATAGGAAAAATCATAACTTTGGGATTAATAAGTATAGTTCTTTAGTTCTGTGTCAAAGTGACAAAGTACTCAGTTGTATGTTTTACATATGTACTTTGTCATGTACTGCTATCACCCAGGATCAAGTACATGAATCTTGGTACTATGGACAGGGAAACCATTGAATCGAATATTATATATAAATAAAATCTAATTTAAATACATTTTGTAGGAAATTTCTCTTCAGTTCTGTATGTCAGGTATGCTGCTAGATGCTTCACACTGTGGTGCGTCTTAAGTATGAATTAAGCGTATTTATCTATATTCCATATATTGTGGTGTATAAAAATAAATGATAACAGAATACAGCATGTTTGTGCATATTTAACTATAAACACATTTGCATATATTTATAATTAATCACTTTGCACATTTTGTATTCTCAGGTATTCAGAAACTTCCAAAAAGATTTAATTTGGTTTCAAATATTTATGTTTTGATCTGTAATCATATTTTTGCCATGTTTGAAGTAGTTTTAGCTCCCCAAGGGTAATACAGTTTGGGAGCGTTACTACCTGAAAATACTTAAGATTTGACAAGAGAAGTATTTAGTTTATCCATTAAAATTTCATTTGTTGTTTACCCTGAGTCAGTAATTTTTAGCTAAAGGAAAATCTTATGCCTGTATGACTGCTGTCCAAAATTCTGAAAATATTATATACCTCGTGGCTCAGAAATAAATCAGATATGTCAAATCAGTTGTAGACATTTACATATGGTGATTTCCTTTTTCAACTTTAGAAAGTCAT
Source organism: Macaca nemestrina (assembly GCF_043159975.1). Lineage (NCBI taxonomy): Eukaryota > Metazoa > Chordata > Mammalia > Primates > Cercopithecidae > Macaca > Macaca nemestrina. The sequence continues at coordinate 103,138,321 of NC_092128.1, read as the reverse complement.
GCACTCACCTAGTTGACTTTGTTTGGATAATAGGGCTATAGCTTGAAGTCACTGACTGTAGAAATGAGCATGTGGATGGTATGTGGGAAAGTCGACTGTGTGCTAAATTTTAGATACTTGAGTATCTTATTATTTAGAAGAATTTTTTGGTACTTGAATTTATGTCTATAAATAGTAACTGTGTATACTATGTTATTTTTTCTACTCAGGGTAATCTGGCAATGAAACCACATTTCCTGAAAATAAATATATCTGAACTTAGTTTATGGGTAAGAATCAATCTATTTTAATGCTTATGTTTTTTCTTCTCTAAAATATATCATTGGTTTTATATTTTACTTTTAAGAAATGATCTATGTAATTCAGGGGATCCAACAGTTTCATAGTGTATTAGGGCTCAATTTTAATGTACCAAATTGCCCTTTTTTTGAAACAAGTTAAAGTGAATCCTGGGTATGTAGTTAAAAAATTCCAGTTTTATTTATTACTCATGTTTCATCTGAGAAACAGTGCATGTATAAGAAACTGTTAAAGGGAATTTAACTGCAGTGATTGTGTGAATCTTCTATGAAATATATTAATTTTGATAAGATTGTATGATTATATTTTTATTTTTAGTTATTGCCCCTTGATTTTGAGCAACACGCTTGATTTTAAATTGAGATGCATTTTTTAGCATTTTCTCTTGTAGATAGCAATATGTATTTCATGTATGATTAAAGCATTTATTTTTTTCTTCCTAGCCTATGTCTATGGAATATGAAGCATCAAAGTTATTTTTGTTTTCTTTTTTTTTAGGTTATTCAAGGATGTTTTTGGTTATTTGGAACTGTCATACTTAAATATTTGACATCTAAAATTTTTGGTATTGCAGATGACGTAAGTGCATTTTTTGCTTAAACTTGAAAGACTTGAAAAGAATCGAATAGGCTAAGAATAAATTGAATTATTCATGTATCACTATTAAATGAAATTCTAGGATGAAGTCTGTTCACCTATTATTTTATGTATTTAATGTAATAGAAAGTAAATGTAATTGTATATAGACTTTTGTTCTCCAAAATTAGTTTCTTAAAACAATCTCTTATTGGTCCTTCTATATCACTAAAATTTTTAAATTTTAAAGCAGGAAAACTCTAGAGATTAAAGATCAAATTTTAAGGTCTATACAGATGTTTTTCTCTAGCTTCTTTTTAACTGGTAAAGACACCATCTTCAGAGCTTTAGCTAGAGATCGTATTATAGTCTCATTCTTTTTTCTCCCCAGTTTTCAAGTCATTACTTGTAAAAGGCTTTTATAAACCTTTATAGATAATTTAATCCAAGTTAGTCTTATTTAGAGAAGATTTTTGTTTGTTTTTGGTATTAGGGTAGAAGGGAACATAAAATGGAGAAGTCTGTCTTATAATTTTAAGGATTTTCCTTGTCCGTAATTGCTCTGCCTGTTTTATTTTGGTGTTTTAATCAGCAAATCCTAAGTCAGGAGGCTGTCAAAGATTTAATTTAAAAAAACAGCACAAGAACCAACATGGAAAAAATAAACTACTTTTTTCCTATAATTTATTTTTAGTAATAAATTATAAATTTAATTTATTAATAAAAATAAATTTATTAATCTAGTACAGAAAGAAAAATAAAATTATAGGATTTTATTTATATATAAATTATATTTGATTTTATATATACAGTACAGAAAGAAAAATAAAATTATAGGATTTTATTTATATATAAATTATATTTGATTTTATATATACAGTACAGAAAGAAAAATAAAATTATAGGATTTTATTTAAGTACAGAAAGAAAAATAAAATTATAGGATTTATTTAAATAAATCCTATAATAAAATTATTTAAATAAATAAAATCCTATAATTTTATTTTTCTTTCTAGTACAGAAAGAAAATTTAAATAAATTTAAATAAATCCTATAATTTTATTTTTCTTTCTGTACTAGATTAATGCTATGGTTTTGAAACTGGGTTATGTGAAGTCCTAGGACTTCCCAGGACTCTTCCCTGAGGGCTGTCTACTCCCCCATTTCCTAGCCTCTCTTTTACCCAGGGCAGTTTAACCTTAATCTCTTTCATATAGGTTTTCATAAGAACAAGGGTTGTTTTTGATTAAAAGATTGAAAACACATAGACCATTAAATGAGTGGTCTACAATCTGTGGAAAGATTTTTAAAACTATAAAACTATAGTTGAAAATGTATTCATTCATTCATTCATTCATTCAGTACCTCCTGTGTGCCTGACAGTGGAAAGTATCCTAGAGATACAAAACTGAGTAAGGTATGGTCTAGTGGAAAATTTGGAAAATAGGAACAATTTCTAGCAGTTATAATACAGTGTAATAAAGGCTATGATAAAAAATTAAGTACAGAGTGCTGCAAGAATACACAGGAAGAGCATTAGGGAAGGATCCTGGAAGTCATCAGGATGAGAGCTGAAAGGTGGGTGAGTCAGCCAGTATGCAGAGCGCAAGCAGGAAGACAAGTGAAATAACCCTAGTCCTGCATTTATGGAATCTGTTTTCCTCACTGGGGGAAAATGAGCCAGTTAAGGTATTAATTCAGGTTAAAGCGATTATCGTCATTTTCTGTCATCACCTAAAATTATGCCAGATCCAAAACAAGATGCTATAAACTATGTTATTTGTAAATTAGAAATAACTTAGTTGTAACTTTAGTATTTTTAGAAATATGTAACGTTGATCAAGGGCATTGGCTCATAAATTCTTAATTTTGACATTGGTTAAAGGAAGAGAGTGGCAAGGCTACCAACCCTTTCATTTCCTACTGAGTTCTCTGCTTTTACTGACAGCGCCTCTGAGCGTAGGCTTTTAGCTGTCCGCCCCAAATCCGGTCAGCCTGCTCCAGTAGTGAAGGTTCTTTTTATGACCAGCCGCACTCCGTCCTGCCGCCTTCAAAAGAACTGTTGCACTAACAGTATGGGGGAGATGGGGGTCGTGCCGAGGTGGATGGGAGCAACCGAGGTAAAAATGCCGCAGACTTCTTTGTAGGTTCTGGATATTAGCCCTTTGTCAGATGAGTAGATTGCAAAAATTTTCTCCCATTCTGTAGGTTGCCTGTTCACTCTGATGGTAGTTTCTTTTGCTGTGCAGAAGCTTTTTAGTTTAATTAGATCCCATTTGTCAATTTTGGCTTTTGCTGCCATTGCTTTTGGTGTTTTAGACATGAAGTCTTTGCCCATGCCTATGTCCTGAATGGTGTACTGCCTAGGTTTTCCTCTAGGGTTTTTATGGTATTAGGTCTAACATTTAAGTCTCTAATCCATCTTGAATTAATTTTCGTATAAGGAGTAAGGAAAGGATCCAGTTTCAGCTTTCTACTTATGGCTAGCCAATTTTCCCTGCACCATTTATTAAATAGGGAATCCTTTCCCCATTTCTTGTTTCTCTCAGGTTTGTCAAAGATCAGATGGCTGTAGATGTGTGGTATTATTTCTGAGGACTCTGTTCTGTTCCATTGGTCTATATCTCTGTTTTGGTACCAGTACCATGCTGTTTTGGTTACTGTAGCCTTGTAGTATAGTTTGAAGTCAGGTAGTGTGATGCCTCCAGCTTTATTCTTTTGACTTAGGATTGTCTTGGAGATGCGGGCTCTTTTTTGGTTCCATATGAACTTTAAAGCAGTTCTTTCCAATTCTGTGAAGAAAGTCATTGGTAGCTTGATGGGGATGGCATTGCATCTATAAATTACCTTGGGCAGTATGGCCATTTTCACGATATTGATTCTTCCTATCCATGAGCATGGTATGTTCTTCCATTTGTTTGTGTCCTCTTTTATTTCACTGAGCAGTGGTTTGTAGTTCTCCTTGAAGAGGTCCTTTACATCCCTTGTAAGTTGGATTCCCAGGTATTTTATTGTCTTTGAAGCAATTGTGAATGGAAGTTCATTCATGATTTGGCTCTTTGTTTGTCTGTTACTGGTGTATAAGATTGCTTGTGATTTTTGCACATTAATTTTGTATCCTGAGACTTTGCTGAAGTTGCTTATCAGCTTAAGGAGATTTTGGGCTGAGACAATGGGGTTTTCTAAATATACAATCATGTCATCTGCAAAGAGGGACAATTTGACTTCTTCTTTTCCTAACTGAATACCCTTGATTTCTTTCTCTTGCCTGATTGCCCTAGCCAGAACTTCCAACACTATGTTGAATAGGAGTGGTGAGAGAGGGCATCCCTGTCTTGTGCCAGTTTTCAAAGGGAATTTTTCCAGTTTTTGCCCATTCAGTATGATATTGGCTGTGGGTTTGTCATAAATAGCTCTTATGATTTTGAGGTACATTCCGTCAATACCGAATTTATTGAGCATTTTTAGCATGAAGGGCTGTTGAATTTTGTCAAAAGCCTTTTCTGCATCTATTGAGATAATCATGTGGTTCTTGTCTTTGGTTCTGTTTATATGCTGGATTATGTTTATTGATTTGCAAATGTTGAATCAGACTTGCATCCCAGGGATGAAGCCCACTTGATCATGGTGGATAAGCTTTTTGATGTGTTGCTGAATCCGGTTTGCCAGTATTTTATTGAGGATTTTTGCATCGATGTTCATCAGGGATATTGGTCTAAAATTCTCTTTTTTTGTTGTGTCTCTGCCAGGCTTTGGTATCAGGATGATGTTGGCCTCATAAAATGAGTTAGGGAGGATTCCCTCTTTTTCTATTGATTGGAATAGTTTCAGAAGGAATGGTACCAGCTCCTCCTTGTACCTCTGGTAGAATTCTACCGTGAATCCATCTGGTCCTGGACTTCTTTTGGTTGGTAGGCTATTAATTATTGCCTCAATTTCAGAGCCTGCTATTGGTCTATTCAGGGATTCAACTTCTGAAAAAAACAAACAACCCCATCAAAAAGTGGGCAAAGGATATGAACAGACATTTCTCAAAAGAAGACATTCATACAGCCAACAGACACATGAAAAAATGCTCATCATCACTGGCCATCAGAGAAATGCAAATCAAAACCACAATGAGATACCATGTCACACCAGTTAGAATGGCAATCATTAAAAAGTCAGGAAACAACAGGTGCTGGAGAGGATGTGGAGAAATAGGAACACTTTTACACTGTTGGTGGGATTGTAAACTAGTTCAACCATTACGGAAAACAGTATGGCGATTCCTCAAGGATCTAGAACTAGATGTACCATATGACCCAGCCATCCCATTACTGGGTATATACCCAAAGGATTATAAATCATGCTGCTATAAAGACACATGCACACGTATGTTCATTGCGGCACTATTCACAATAGCAAAGACTTGGAATCAACCCAAATGTCCATCAGTGACAGACTGGATTAAGAAAATGTGGCACATATACACCATGGAATACTATGCAGCCATCAAAAAGGATGAGTTTGTGTCCTCTGTAGGGACATGGATGCAGCTGGAAACCATCATTCTCAGCAAACTATCACAAGAACAGAAAACCAAACACCGCATGTTCTCACTCATAGGTGGGAACTGAACAATGAGATCACTTGGACTCGGGAAGGGGGACATCACACACCGGGGCCTATCATGGGGAGGGGGGAGGGGGGAGGGATTGCATTGGGAGTTATACCTGATGTAAATGACGAGTAGTTGGGTGCTGACGAGTTGATGGGTGCAGCACAGCAACATGGCACAAGTATACATATGTAACAAACCTGCACGTTATGCACATGTACCCTAGAACTTAAAGTATAAAAAAAAAAAAAATGCCGCAGACTCCCACTGTTTTTACCCAGAGTTTCTCCGTTTTTTATGAATGAATGCTTCCCACGTTGTTGCTTCCTTTTGGTTAATTTCTAGAACCTGTTATGAGTGTGTTTTTAAATAATTTTGTCCAATTTTAAAGTTGTTTTGGAGAATGGGAAATACCAGTTTCTTCAGTCTGCCATATTTGGAAGTCGACACATTTTTTGATATATGAGTGTTGATCTAGCTTGTATCCTGGGATAAACCTCACCTGCTCAAATGTAGTATTTCTTTTCTATATTGCTGGATTTGGTTGGCTAATATTTTTAAGGATGTTCATCTGTTATTCATGAGGAATATTTGTTGTAGTTTTCTTTTCTTGTAATGATTTTGTCTGGTTTTGGCTTCAGGGTAATGTCATCTCCTAAAATTATTTGCAAGTGTTCTGTCTCCTGTTTTCAGAGAGATTTTTGTGTGGAATTGGTATTATCTCTTCCTTAAATGTTTGGTAGAATTTGACAGTAAAGCCCTCACGGCCTGGAGCTTTCTTTGTAAGTAGATTTTTTTTTTTGCTACAAATTCAATTTCATTAGGTATCTCTCCAGTTCATCTGGAGTGAACTTTGGTAGTTTATGTCTTTAGAGGAATTTTGCACATTTTATATATGTTATCAAATGGATAATGCTTTTAGAATTTAGTCAGTTAAAATTCTTATTGGAATTTTTGTGTATATGCATATATGGGAAGTGATCTTTTTGTTCTTTGGTTGGCTTCTCCTTATTTGGATTTGGAATTAATATTGGTCTCCTATTAAGAGCTGTTGTGTTTGTTTGTTTGTTTTTGGTGGTCTTTTTAAAAAATTTTTCCTACTTTCTGGCAACTTGGGAAAGATTTTTTTGAAAGTTTAATAATTTATGTGTGTTAACCATCTCTGTCGAGGGGTTTTGGGGAGGGAAAATACTTGATTTCTATTTCAGATATTTGAATGCTTTTTGTTCTATTCAAGTTTTCTGTTTCTTTTTGTGCCAGTTTTGGTGTTTTATGATTTTCCAGAAATGTATCCATTTTACCTAGGTTTTACAATTTATTAGCAAACTATGTAGCCTACTATTCTTATTTTAGTTACGTTGAGTCCATAGTTATTTCTGCCTTTTTTTGTTTTGCTTTTTGTTTGCATCTTTTGTTTCCTTTATTAGACTTGCTCTAGAGGTCTATTGTTTTAATATTTTTAAAGTTATACCTTTTTTTAGTCCTCTTTGGTTTTGTTGTGTTTCTCTTTGTCACCAATTCGTGTCCTTATTCTTACTTCTTCTTATTTCCTCTCTTCTGATGCCCAAGGGAAATGCTTAGCTCTGTTGTTTTCACCTCTCTTACTTTCTGATCAATGCTTTTAAAGCTAAAATTTTCTTATGAGTATGTAGTACTTTTTTATGTATCTTATAGATTGGCTATTTGTGGTTTTTTAAAAGTTTAAGTTTTATGATATTTAATTTCTATTCAAAAGAATTTTTAAAGCAATTTCTAGTTATTTTCTGGGTGACAGAGCAAGACTCTGTCTCAAAAAAAAAAAAAAAGTTAATGCTTAATTTTCCCCTTGAATGTGGGCAAGTAGAATGAATATGGTGGAAGTGACAGTGTATGACTTCCAAGAGTAGGTCACAGGAGGCACTGCTTTCTCCTTGCTTTCTCTCTGAGATCTCTTTCTCTAGGGGAAGCCAGCTGTCATGTCATGATGACAGTCCAGTAGCCCTATGGAAAGTTCCATGTGATGAGGAACTGAGGCCTTAGTTCTAGCACTAACTTGCCAGGCATGTGAATGAATCATCTTGGAAGTAGATTCTCCAGCCCCAGGCAAGCCTTCAGATGGCTGCAGCTTCTGGCTGGCAGCTTAAATGCAACCTCATTAGAGACCCTGAGCCAGAACCACCCAGCCAAGCCACTGCCAAATTCCTGACCCATAGGAACTGTCTGAGTTCGTAAATACCTGTTGTTTTAGGCTACTAAGATTTGGCATAATAGCAGTGGGTAACTAATTACAGATGCTGAATCTAGGGGAAATTTTGATGATAAGCAGGATATTTCTTGATCTCAAAAGTGTTGCCCCACAGACTGTTAATTATCTCTAAGAAGGAAATTGTACAGGGATGAAATTGTACAGGGATGAAATCAGGCAACAGTAATTGTACAGGGATGAAATCAGGCAACAACCTTAACTGGTGATCAGTATTGACACTGGCCATCATATGCCTCCAGATGTGATACCCTGTAAAGGACACAATGTCACCTAGTCAGTATACTGGCCAAGAGTGCACATCTTGGATCTAATCATAAGGAAACAGCAGACAACCTCCACACAAGGAACATCTTAAAAGGAGAAAGAAAAAGGAATTTATTTTTCTAAAAAGTCTATGTCATAAAGGACAAAGGTTTGGGAAATTTTCTTTTTTTTCTTTTTTTCCTTTTTTTTTTTTTTGAGACGGAGTCTTGCTCTGTCACCCAGGCTGGAGTGCAGTGGTGCGATCTCAGCTCACTGCAAGCCCCGCCTCCCGGGTTCACACCATTCTCCTGCCTCAGCCTCCCGAGTAGCTGGGGCTACAGGCACCTGCCACCACGCCCAGCTAATTTTCTTTCTTTTTTTGGGGTATTTTTAGGAGAGACAGGGTTTCATCATGTTAGCCAGGATGGTCTCGATCTCCTGACCTTGTTATCCGCCCGCCTCGGCCTCCCAAAGTGCTGGGATTACAGGCATGAGCCACTGCGCCAGGCCGAAATTTTCTTAATTAAAAGAGACTGACAGGCTGGGTGCAGTGGCTCATGTCTGTAATTCCAGCACTTTTGGAGGCCGAGGTGGGTGGATCACCAGATGTCAGGAGTTCAAGACCAGCCTGGCCAACATGACGAAACCCTGTCTCTACAAAAAATACAAAAATTAGCCAGGCATGGTGGCATGCGCCTGCAATCCCAGCTACTTGGGAGGCTGAGGCAGGACAATGGCTTGACCTGGGAGGTAGAGGTTGCAGTGAGCCAAGATCACCACTGCACTCCAGCCTGGGCAACAGAGTGAGACTGTCTCAAAAATAAATAAAATAAAATAATAAAATAAAACTGACAATTGAATGCAATACCTGACCTAAAACTGGGTCCTGTAATGGAGGGAAAAGAAATGCTGTAAAGAACATTATTGGGGTCGGGTACAGTGACTCCCATCTGTGATCCCAGCACTTTGAGAGGCCAAGGTGGATGGATGGATTGAGTCCAAGAGTACAAGACCAGACTGGGCAACATGGCAAAACCCCATCTCTATAGGAAAAAAATAAAAAATAAAAAAATAACATTATTGGGTCAATTCACAAAATTGGAATACAAGTGGTAGAGAAAATAAAATGATTGAATTAGTTTACATTTATTGAATTTGATAACTGTACCATGGTACATAAGAGAATGTCCTTTTCTTGGGAAATACACATTAAGTATTTAGGGGTAAAAGATAATGATGTTTATAATGTAGCCTCAAATAGTTCAGAAAAAAGTGTGTGTGAGTGTGTTTGTGCAGGGGGAGATAGCGTGTACAAATAAAGGAGAGGGGATACAATGTTAACAGGTGAATCTAGATAAATGGTAATGGGTGTTCTTTTTATTATTTTCATCTTTGCAACTTACTTGTAAATTTGAAATTATTTCCAAATAAGTTTAAAAAACAGCAAAAAATGTTATATGAGATATCAGGAGGAAAATGAGTGTGGGTAAATATGAAACAAGATCGGCCATACATTGATAATTATTGACACTGAGTGGTTTACTATAGTTTTACTATAGTATAAAAATAAGTTTATTATGCTCTTTGACTGCTATTGAATATATTTGAAATTTTTCATAATAGAAGAAGGTAAGCAATAATGAGGGCATCTGAACTTGAAGATTGCTAAGTGTATTTCCCAGCTCTAAAGCTCTCTTGCCATTTGAGTGTGATGAATTACATATGTTAGGTATGATCCTTTTTTTTTTTTTTTTTGAGACAGAGTCTTGCTGTGTTGCCCAAGCTGGCTTTGAACTCCTGACCTCAAGCAACCCTCCTGCCTCGGAGGCCTTTTGAATAGCTGGGACTACAGGCTTACACCACTTTGCCCAGCTTGATCTAAATTTGAGTTCTACTTCGGCTCAAGTTTTTCCTGCAAAAATTGGGAAGACTATCTACTAATAAGAGTAACTAAATATCTATTATGCATTTGAAGTTGTTAGCACATCTCCTGGCACATAGTGTAGTAATTGTTCAATATATGTTAGTAATCACTTATTATTGGATGAGTGAATGAAACAAAAAGATTAATTTTCACTGATGGTTAGAAGATGGAGCATTATCGGTAAGGAATTTGATCTGCATAACTACTCTCATTATTGGCATGAGGTATTACAAGAGGTTCACAGAGAGGGGTACAGAAAGAACAAACTGTTCTTTCAGAAGAAACTGAGAACTGTTATTTTCTCGAGTGAGCCCAGCTTTGCTTGTGCTCACATTTGATTTTCCCTGTGCACTCCAGCACCATAGTGCTTCCTGCTGCTTTCTTAAGGGGTTATATAATTATGCAGATCAACATTGTGAGTCTTTTTCCCCTTGGACAGTACTTTCTGGAACTGCTAGATTTCCAGATGAGAGCTGTTTATTCTGGATTAGACTTAATTTGGTCAGCTGAATTCTCTTGGGTATGAAGAGTTTTTCTTACCCTTGGCCTACTTTTTGTGATTCTAAATCTCCTTTTACAGTTTCAACAAGTATTCTGGAAAACAGAAATAGTTGAAAGCACTGCTTTCTTTTGCCTTCTTAGTTCCTTTGCTGTTTAATGATCTCAGTATGTCAGTTACATTGCCTTCTCTGAAAGCCAAAACAATAGAGCCCTGCATTACAAAGGAACGCTTTGTTATTGTCACAGTTTTCATCGAGTGCCTACTACGTGCCAGGCTCCTCACAGCTTGTTTCAAAACCAGATGGTTACCCCATGGCATTCAGGAAGGTGATGGAGATATATTCAGGGCCCGGGGGGAAAGAAAAAGGCACTGGTCTAGCTGAGATGGCCCAGGAAGCTCTGCGCTGCTTTTACCCACACACAGTGTCTTCTCTACCTTTTATTGCACTTGGATTCTAAGCTCCTGCCCTCCCAAAGAGTAACAACTTAAAAGCAGAAGAAAATCACTGTAGTAAATCACCCTAATAAATTAGCTCATTTCCCATGTTCTCACAGTTCTTGTGGAAGAAATGGAGAAAAAATACAGGAAGAAGAGAAGAAGAAATGAAGACGGAAGCGAGTTTGACTCCTATTCTCCCAGGTGCCTCGTCCCTTTGTCTAATTTTGTATTCTGCATTTTCCTCTTTTCTACCTTCCCCCAGCATTCACAATGATTGGTTTGTTTGTTTTTAAATTTTATTTATTTATTTATTTATTTATTTATTTATTTAGACGGAGTTTCACTCTTGCTGCCCAGCCTGGGGTTCAGTGGTGCAATCTTGGCTCACTGCAACCTCCACCTCCTGGTTCAAGCCATTCTCCTGCCTCAGCCTCCCAAATAGTTGGGATTACAGGCATGCATCACCACACCTGGTTAATTTTTTGTATCTAGTAGAGATGGGATTTCACCATGTTGGTCACACTGGTCTCGAACTCCTGACCTTAGGTCATCCACCCGCCTCGGCCTGCCAAAGTGCTGGGATTACAGGTGGGAGCCACCACACCCAGCCAGCCACCACATCGGCCTGTTTTTGTTTTTGTTTTTGTTTTTTTTTGCATAGAGATGGAGTCTCAGGCTGGTCTCAAACTCCTGGGCTCCAGTGATTCACCTGCTATGGACCCCCAAAGTGCTGAGATTATAGGTGTGAGCAAGACAGTCTCACTCTGTCCCCCAGGCTGGAGTGCAGTGGTGCCATCTAAGCTCACTGCAACCTCTGCCTCTCAGGTTCAAGCAATTCTCCTGCCTCAGCCTCCTGAGTAGCTGGGTTTACAGGTGCCCTCAACCACGCCTGGCTAATTTTTATATTTTTAGTAGAGACAGGTTTTACCATGTTGGTCAGGCTGGTCTCAAACTCCTGACCTCAGATAGATTCACCCACCTCGGCCTCCCAAAGTGCTGAAATTACAGGTGTGAGCCCCTGCACCCAGCCTCACAATGCATGTTTTATTAGTTGTCCATCATCACACTGAGTATCACACTTAGTATTATACTTAAGTGCGTAACTCGATTCTCTGTTGGTGGTTCCAAGTTTTCACTATTATGTAAAATGTTGTGACAGAGAACTTCATGCTTATAACTTTTCTTTTTCCTTTTGGATTATTTCTTTAATATAAGAATGGAGTGCTGGTCAGGCTTAGGATGGGAGTCAGTCCATTTTAAATGAATTATGCTCTCCTTATTAAGCTACAGGGGCATACAAACATTCACTCCTGCTGTATTGACCATGCTTCTCAAAAGCACACCTCGTTTAAAGCAATGAAACAAGTATTAGCTTAATATTCAAATACACCCCAAAAAAGAACGTGGTTGAAGCAGGAAAGCCAGCTAGAGTGCTGGAAACCCTGAGTCACAGATCCCTGAGTGAGGGAGCCCGGACCGCCACGTACTGGGGGAGCGCCCCCTTGCTGCCGTACTCCTCATTTTATCAGGGCAGGACTTCGTTTGAGCAGTCTCCCATCTGAAGAAATATTTGGAAGCCAGGAGTCCATTTCCTTCATTTTATTCAGGACATGGGCTCAGCAAGGTCTCTTTTAAAACGTGGCCAAGATCCACAACAATCCAGGACTGCATTCTGCCTTCAGGTTTTGGGGCGCTCTGGACACAGTTCCTCTCCTAGTAAATGAGGGGAACGGAAGGAGTGAGGGCCTGGGAGGCCAAGGGAGGAGGTTCACCTGGGAGGAGTCGGGCCTGTTTCTCCTCATTTCTTCTCTCCCTCATTCCTAGCTTCTTCCATGCGTCTGTGAGGACAGATCTTTCTAAAATGGCACATCTCGAGGCCCGGCACGGTGGCTCACGCCTGTAATCCCAACACTTTGGGAGGCCAAGGTGGGCGGATCACCTGAGGTCAGGAGTTTGAGACCAGTCTGACCAACATGGTGAAACCCCGTCTCTACTAAAAATACAAAAAAAGAAAAAAAAAATTGGCCAGGCATGGTGTCACGTGCCTGTAATCCCAGCTACTTGGGAAGATGAGGCATGAGAATCACTTGAGCCCGGGAGGTGGAGGTTGCAGTGAGCAGAGATTGCCCCACTGCACTCCAGCCTGGGTGACAGAGCAAGGCTCTGTCTCAAAAATAAATAAATAAATAAATGAAACAGCACGTCTCCTATGTCGCTTTCCTGATGACAGCTCTTCACTGCCTCCACTGCTCCCCAGGCACCTACAGCGTCCTGCGCCGCGTGACTTCTCCTCACCTCCACCAACCCCTCACACCTCCCCCTGCAGGAAGCCTCCTGGCACAGGGACTTCATCCTCTGTTCCTTCTTCTCTGTTGTCCTTCTATCTGGAGCTCCCATCCTGGTCTCACTGGACTTTGCCCGTCACAGGTACATCTTTCGTGAGAATCCCAAGGGCATCCTTCCCATGCCCATGGCTGTGGTGCTCCTAAGGCTTCTGGAAGGTAGGGCCCTGTCTGCTTTCCTTGGTTTCTCCAGCAGCCTGGGGCCAGGAGAAGGGCAGCACTATGAGAAAGAAGGGGAATGGGAAAGAGTCATTTGCTTCCTTAAAGATGATGGGAAGCTGTTTGAATTACATCAATGAGCCATCGCCGGAGAGGGCAGATGAGTGAGTTTTTCCCCAAAGGGAATTTTTTTTTTTTTTTTTTTTTCTTTCAACTTTTATTTTCAGCTCAGGGGGTACATGTGCAGGTCTGTAACATGGGTAAAATGCGTGTCGCGGGGGTTTGATGTACAAATGATTTCGTTACCGGGGTAGTGAGCATAGTACCTGATAGGAAGTTTGTTGATCCTCGCTCTCCTCCCAACCTCCACCCTCAAGTAGGCCCGGTGTCTATTTTTCCCCTCTGTGTCCATGTGGACTTCATTTATAAAGTGAGATAAATAAGAACGTGTGGTGGCTGGGGTGGTGGCTCACGCCTGTAGTCCCAGCACTTTGGGAGGCCGAGGCAGGAGGATCACAAGGTCAGGAGATCAAGACCAGCCTGAGCAACATGGTGAAACCCTGTCTCTACTAAAAATACAAAAAGTAGCGGGGTGTGGTGGCGCATGCCTGTAATCCCAGCTACTCAGGAGGCTGAGGCAGGAGAATCACTTGAACCTGGGAGGCGGAGGTTGCAGTGAGCCCAGAATTGCATCACAGACTCTGTCTCAAAAAAAACAAAAAACAAAAAACAAAACCAAAAAGATCATGTGGTATTTGGTTTTCTGTTCTGTGTTAATTTGCTTAGGATTAGGATAATGGCCTCCAGCTCTGTCCATGTTGCTGCAAAGGACATAATTTCATTCTTTTCTATGCCTATGGTGTATATGGACCACGTTTTCTTTATCCAGTCTACCATTGATGGGCATCTAGGTTAATTCCATGTCTTTGCTATTGTGAACAGTGCTGCAGTGAACATATATGTGCATGTGTGTTTTTGGTAGAATGATTTATATTCCTTTGGTTATATACCCAGTAATGGGATTGCTAAATTGAATGGTAGTTTTTTTTTAAGTTCTTTTAGAAATCTCCAAACTGCTTTCCACAGTGGCCAAACTAGTTTCCATTCCCAATTCCCACCAACAGTGTATAAGCATTCCCTTTTCTCTACAACCTCAGTAATATCGGTTATTTTCTGACTTTTTAGGATTAGCCATGCTTGCTGGTATGAGATGTTACCTCATTGTTTTTTTGATTTGCATTTCTCTAATGATTAGTGATAGAGAGCATTTTTTCATGTGCTTGTTGGCCACATATGTGTCTTCTTTTAAGAAGTATCTGTTCATGTCTTTTGCTGATTTTTTTTTTTTTTTTTCGAGATAGAGTCTTGCTCTGTCACCCCAGACTGGAGCGCAGTAGTGTGATCTCAGCTCACTGCAACCTCTGCCTCTTGGGTTCAAGTGATTCTTCCTGTCTCAGCCTCCCAATTAGCTGAGATTACAGGCACCCACCACCACGCCTGGCTAATTTTTGTATTTTTAGTAGAGATGGGGTTTCATCATGTTGGCCAGCCTGGTCTTGAACTTCTGACTTCAAGCGATCCACCCACCCAAAGTGCTAGGATCCAAATATATCTCTTTCTTTTCTTTTCTTATTTTGGACAGAGTCTCGCTGTGTAGTCCAGGCTGGAATGCAATGGTGTGATCTCGGCTCACTGCAACCTCTGCCTCCTGGGTTCAAATGATTCTCCTGCCTCAGCCTCCTGAGTAGCTGAGTAGGCACGTGCCACCACGCCCGGCTAATTTTTTGTAGTTTTAATAGAGACAGGGTTTCACTGTGTTAGCCAGGATGGTCTCGATCTCCTGACCTCGTGATCTGCCCACTTTGGCCTCCCAAAGTGCTGGGATTACAGGCATGAGCCACGGTGCCTGGCCCCAGATATATCTCTTATACCACAATGATAATAATAGTAATAGCTTACACATACCTAGCACTTCACAAAGAGTGTCTACATGCCTGTGTATCTGATCACTGCTAAAAAAGATGGAATTAACATTTGTTGAGCAGAAATGATTGAATACACGCAGCAAAGCCAGCCCCTTATTTTCCTCAAACCAGCACTTTTGATTTATATAGTGATAGGAAGTTTTTAGGGAGATGGAGTGAAAACTCAATTAAAAGTCAGGAGTCCTGGGTTTGACCTTATTTCCTTATTTATAAAACTGGGATGTGACCTATTTTTGCCTTTTTCACAATGAGATATGCTATTCTGGCCAGCACAGATTATCAATATCATTGTGTAGAAACTCTTCCCCCATTATAAAATTATAAATTATTGAGTTATAAAGCAACAACAAAGACAGAATGGCTTTAATGCAGAGTTAGTCAAATTGACCAAAGGAATAGGAGGAAATATCTTGAGAAGGACCCAGGCTGCTTGTGGTGGCTCACGCCTATAATCTCAGCACTTGGGGAGGCGAAGGCAGGAGGATCACTTGAGTCCAGGAGGAGGAGACCAGCCTGGGCAATGTGGCAAAACCTTGTCTCTACAGAAACTCAAAAAAGTTAGCTAGGCATCATGGGAGGACATGCCTGTAGTCCCAGCTAATCAGGCGGCTGAGGTGAGAGGATCACTTGAGCCCAGGAGGTTGAGGCTACAGTGAGTCATGATCACGCCACACTACTCCAGCCTGAATGTCAGAGTGAGACCTTGTCTTGAAGAAGAAGAAAAAGACCCACATGTGTATCTGTTCATCCAAAGATACTGTAAAGAAAGCAAAAGGCCAATCCGCAAACTGGAAGAAGATATTTGCATCTACGTAACTGACAATGGACTAGTGCTGTGTTTTGAATGTCCTCTGCAAAACACTTGGGGAAATTATTTATTTTTGTTTTTATTATTATTATTATTATTATTATTATTATTATTAGTGTCAGAGTCTTGCTCTGTTGCCCAGGCTGGAGTGCAGTGGTACAATCAAAGCTCACTAAAACCTTGAACTTCTGGATTCAAGTGATCCTCCTGGCTCATCCTCCTGAGTAGCTGGGACCAAAGCCATGTGCCACCATGCCTGGCTAATTTTTTATGTTTTGTAGAGATGGAGTCTCACTGTGTTGCCCAGGCTAGTCTTGAACTCCTGGCCTCAAGTGGTCCTCCTGCCTTGTTCTCCCAAAATGCTGGGATTGCAGGCATGAGCCACCACACCTGGCCTTCACATTGAAATTTAATTGCATTGTGTAGTATTAAGAGGTGGAACCTTTAAGAGGCAGTGAGTTAGTGAGTGATCTGTCCTCGTAAATGTATTAATGACATTACTGGGGGAGTGGGTTAGTTATCATGGGAGTGGGTTTGTGATAAAAGGGTGAAGTTCAGCTCCCATCTGTTCTTGCTCTTGTGCCTTCCACCATGGGATGAGACAGCATGAAGGCCCTCATGTGCCAGATCCTGTGCCATGCTTTTGGACTTCACAGCCTCCAGAACTATGAGCCCAAAAAACTTCTAGTGTTTATACATTATTCAATCTGTGGTATTGTTATACATCAGAAAACAAACTAAGACAACTAGTATTGAGAATATAGAAAGATTTCCTACAAATAAGAAAAAGAGTACTCTATAATACAATGAATAAAAAACTTGAGCAAAATTTCACAGATGAGATATGAACAACCAATAAGCATTTGAAAAGGTGCTCAAATTTCTTAGAAATTAGGAAATACAAAATAAGTCCACAACACTTGTATACTCACTTGAACAGCAAAAATTTAAAAGTCTGTCATGTGTTGGTGAGGTCAAAGAGCATATCTCACAAGTGGGAATGTCATTGGTACTACCACTTGGGAAACCATTTGGAATTACCTTGTATGATACATTGAAGATGGCCACATTTTCTGATACTGTTCCCATTGAGAGGTTGAGTCCCTTCTCCTTAAATCTGGGCTGGTCTTAGTGACTTCTTGGCCAATAGAATGCAGCAGAAGTAGCCGGGCGCGGTGGCTCATTCCTGTAATCCCAGCACTTTGGGAGGCTGAGGCGGGCAGATCATATGGTCAGGAGTTCGGAGACCAGCCTGGCCAACATGGTGAAACCCCGTCTCTACTAAACATACAAAACACTGTGGCACGTGCCTGTAGTCCCAAACACTCAGGAGGCTGAGGCAGGAGAGTCACTTGAACCCGGGAGGAAGAGGCTGCAGTGAGCTGAGATCCCACCACTGCACTCCAGACCGGGTGACAGAGCGAGACTCCATCTCAAAAAAAGAATGCAGCAGAAGTAACACTCTGGGACGTCAAATGCTGGGTCAGAAGAAGCCTGCAGCTTCTGTCTGTTCAGGTCTCTTGGAATACTTGTTCTTGGAGCCTAGCCACCATGCTGTCAGGAAGCCCACACAGTCCCAGAGAGAGGCTCCCTTGCCAGCCAGTACCAAGTTGCAGTCATGTGAGGATCCTAGAATTTGGATCCTCCAATTGACAGTTCATCCTCGGAGCAGATGAAACATCCCTGCTAATCTCTGCCCAAATACCAGATCCTTGAGCAAAATAAATGACTTTTATTGTTTTTTAAGCTATGTAATTTTTTAAAAAAC
This sequence comes from Macaca nemestrina, assembly GCF_043159975.1. Lineage (NCBI taxonomy): Eukaryota > Metazoa > Chordata > Mammalia > Primates > Cercopithecidae > Macaca > Macaca nemestrina. Next base: position 103,120,431 of record NC_092128.1, on the reverse strand, counting down.
AACTTTATGGTATAACTTACATACCATAGAATTCAACCATATAAGTGTACAGTTGGGTGATTTTTAGTACATTTAAAAAGTTGTGCAACCATTACCACAGTTTTAAAACTTTTTTTTTTTTTTTCATTTTAGAGATAGGGTCTCACTCTGCCACTCAGCCTGGAGTGCAAGTGGCATGATCATAGCTCACGGCAGCCTTGACCTCCTAGGCTCAAGTGATCCTCCTACCTCAGCCTGCTGAGCAGCTGGGACTACAGGCACTTGCCACCATGCCCTGCTTTTTTTTTTTTTTTTTTTAACAAAGCAAGATCAGGTCTTGCTTTGTTACCCAGACTGGTCTAAAACTCCCGTGCTTGTGTGATCTTCCCACCTTGGCCTCCCAAAGTGCTGGGATTATAGGTGTGAGCCTACTACCACTCTATTATGATTCACTATGAGGCCCCAAGTTTTGGGAAGGGTTGTTATACAGTAATAGATAGTAGAAACCTAACAAACTGAAGATACACATACACTATGGCTTAGCAATTCCATTTCTAGGTGTGCACTGTAGAGAAACTCTCATACACACCTATCAGGAGACGTACACAAGACTGATCTTAGCAACCTGCTTGTACAGTAGTTCCCCCTTATCCAAGGTTCCATGGTTTTAATTCCCTGCAGTCAACTGCAGTCTGAAAATGCTAAATTGAAAATTCCAGAAATAACTCATAAGGGTGTTTTTTAAAAAATATATCTTTCTTTTTTATTTATATATTTTACTGTAAGTTCCGGGATACATGTGCAGAACATGTAGGTTTGTTAGATAGGTATACATGTACCATGGTGGTTTGCTATACCTATCAACCTGTCATCTAAGTTTTAAGTCCAACATGCATGCATTAACTGTTTGTCCTGATGTTCTTCCTCCCCTTGCCTCCCACCCCTGACAGGCCACAGTGTGTATTGTTCCCCTCCCTGTGTCCATGTGTTTTCATTATTCAGCTCGCACTGAGTGAGAACATGCAGTGTTTGGTTTTCTGTTACTGTGTTAGTTTGCTGAGGATGAGGACTTCCAGCTTCATCCATGTCCCCACAAAGGACATGATCTCATTCCTGTTTATGGCTGCGTGGTATTCCATGGTGTATATGTACCACATTTTCTTTATCCAGTTTATCATTGATGAGCATTTTTGTTGGTTCCATGTCTTTGCTACTATAAACAGTGCTGCATTAAACATACGTGCACATGTCTTTATAGTAGAGTGATTTATATTCCTTTGGCTATATATCCAGTAATGAGATTGCTGGGTCAAATGATATTTCTGATTCTAGATCCTTGAGAAATCGCCACACCGTCTTCCACAATGTTGGAACTAATTTACATTTCCCCCAGTGGTATAAAAGTGTTCCTATTTCTCCATAGCCTCACCAGCATCTTTTGTTTCTTGGCTTTTTAATAATCGCCATTCTGACTGGTGTGAGATGGTATCTTATTATGGTTTTGATTTGTATTTCTCTAATGATCAGTGATGTTGAGCTTTTTATCATATGTTTGTTGGCCATGTAGATGTCTTCTTTAGAGAAGTGGCTGTTCATATTATTTGTCCACTTTTTGATGGGGCTATTTTATTCTTGTACATTTGTTTAAGTTCCTTGTAGATTCTGGGTATTAGACCTTTGTTGAATGGGTAGAGTGCAAAAATCTTCTCCCATTCTGTAGGTTGCGTATTCACTCAGATGATAGTTTCTTTTGCTGTGCAGCTCTTTAGTTTAATTAGATACCATTTGGCAATTTGGGCTTTTGTTGCAATTGCTTTTGGCATTTTCGTCATGAAATCTTTGTTCGTACCTATGTACTGAATGGTATTGCCTAGGTTTTCTTCTAGGGTTTTTATGATTTTCAGTTTTACATTTACATCTTTAATCTATGTTGAGTTATTTTTTGTATAAGGTGTAAGGAAGGGGTCTAGTTTCAGTTTCCTGTGCATGGCTAGCCAGTTTTCCCAGCACCACTTATTAAATAGGGAATCCTTTCCCCATTGCTTGTTTTTGTCAGGCTTGTCAAAGAGCAGATGACTGTAGATGTGTGGTGTTATTTCTGAGGTCTCTCTTCTGTTCCATTGGTCTATATGTCTGTTTTGGTACCAATACCATGCTTTTTTGGTTACTGTAGCCTGGTAGTATAGTTTGAAGTCAGGTAGCTTGAGGCCTCCAACTTTGTTCTTTTTGCTTACAATTGTCTTGGATATACAGGCTCTTTTTTGGTTCCATATGAAATTTAAAGTAGTTTTTTCTAATTCTGTGAAGAATGTCAATGATAGTTTAATGGGAATAACATTGAATTGATAAATTACTTTGGTCAGTATGGCCATCTCACAATATTGATTCTTCCTATCCATGAGGATGGATTTTTTTTTTAAATTTGTTTGTGTCTTCTCTTATTTCCTTGAGCAGTGGTTTGTAGTTCTCCTTGAAGAGGTCTTTCATGTCCCTTGTTAGCTGCATTCCTAGGTGTTTTATTCTCTTTGTAGCAATTGTGAATGTGAGTTCATTATGATTTGGCTCTCTACTTGTCTATTGTTGGTGTAAAGGAAAGCTTGTGATTTCTGCACATAGATTTTGTATCCTGAGACTTTGCTGAAGTTGCTTATCAGTTTAAGGAGTTTTTGAGCTGAGGCGGTGGGGTTTTCTAAATATAGAATAATTTTGTCTGCAAACAGAGACAATTTGACTTCCTCTCTTCCCATTTGAATACCCCTTATTTCTTTCTCTTGCCTAATTGCCCTGGCCAGAACTTCCAATACTATGTTGAATAGGAGTGGTGAGAGAGGGCATCTTTGTGTTGTACTGGTTTTCAAAGAGAATGCTTCCTGCTTTTGCCCATTCAGTATGATACTGGCTATGGGTTTGTCATAAATAGCTCTTATTTTTTTGAGATATGTTTCATCAACACCTAGTTTATTGAGAGCTTTTAACATGAAAGGATGTTGAATTTTATCAAAGGCCTTTTCTGCATCTTTTGAGATGATCATGTGGTTTTGGTCATTGGTTCTGTTTATGTGATGGATTAGGTCTATTGATTTGCATATGTTGAACCAGCCTTGCATCACAGGGATGAAGTGGACTTGATCATAGTGGATAAGCTTTTTGATGTGCTGCTGGATTCAGTTTGCCAGTATTTTATTGAGGATTTTCACATTGATGTTCATCAGGGATATTGGCCTGAAGTTTTTGTTGTTGTTGTGTGTCTGCCAGGTTTTGGTATCAGGATGATGCTGGCCTCATAATATGAGTTAGGGAGGAGTGCCTCCTCTTCAGTTGTTTGGAATGCTTCAGAAGGAATGTACCAGCTCTTTTTTTGTACCTCTGGTAGAATTCACCTGTGAATCCATCTGGTCCTGGGCTTTTTTTGGTTGGTAGGCTATTAATTACTGCCTCAGTTTAAGAACTTGTTATTGGTCTATTCAGGGATTCAGCTTCTTCCTGGTTTAATCTTGGGAGGGTGTATGTGTCCAGGAATTTATCAATTTCTTCTAGATTTTCTAGTTTATTTGTGTAAAGGTGTTTATAGTATTATCTGATGGTAGTTTGTATCTCTGTGGGGTCAGTGGTGATATCCCCTTTATCATTTTTTATTGTGTCTATTTGATTCTTCTCTCCCTTCTTCTTTATTTGTCTAGCTAGTGGTCTATGTATTTTGTTAGTTTGTTTAAAAAAATCAGCTCCTGGATTCATTGATTTTTTTGAAGGATTTTTCATGTCTCTATCTCCTTCAGTTCTGCTCTGATCTTAGTTACTTCTCGTCTTCTGCTAGCTTTTGGATTTGTTTGCTCTTGCTTCTCTAATTCTTTTAGTTGTGATGTTAGGGTGTCAATTTGAGAGCTTTCTAGCTTTCTGATGGGGGCATTTAGTGCTATAAATTTCCCTCTTAACACTGCTTTAGCTGTGTCCCAGACATTCTGGTACATTGTCGCTTTGTTCTCATTGGTTTCAAAGAACTTCTTGATTTCTGTCTTAATTTCATTATTTACCTAGGAGTCATTCAGGAGCAGGCTGTTCAATTTCCATGTAGTTGTGTGGTTTTGAATGAGTTTATTAATCCTGAGTTCTAATTTAATTGCACTGTGGTCTGAGAGACTTTTGTGATTTCAGTTCTTTTGCATTTGCTGAGGACAACTTGTAAGTTTTAAATTGCTTGGCATTCTGAGTAGCGTGATGAAATCTCCGGTTGTCCTTTTCTGTCCCACTCAGGACATTCCATCTCTTTGTCCAATGTATCCTTGAGGTCTACACTATTGTCCTGGTTGGTAGTCATCAATTTGGTTTCCTCCTGACACTCAACCATCAACATCATATGGCTCAATGGTCCAGGATCACCTGAAGCAGGTGGTCCTCCTTTTGACATATCATCAGAAGGTCAATAGTAGCCTGACGCTAGTCACAATGCCTGTCATTCACCTAATCATATAGGCATTTTATCATCTCAATCACAGGAAGGGTGAATGCAGTACAATAAGATATTTTGAGGGAGAGATCATATTTGCATCACTTTTATTACAGTATATTGTTATAATTGTTCTTTTTTTTTTTGAGATGGGGTCTCGCTCTGTCACCCGGGCTGGAGTGCAGTGGCGCAATCTCGGCTCACTGCAAGCTCTGCCTCCCGGGTTCACGCCATTCTCCTGCTTCAGCCTCCTGAGTAGCTGGGGCTACAGGCACCCGCCACCACACCTGGCTAATTTTTTTGTGTTTATAGTAGAGACGGGGTTTCACCATGTTAGCCAGGATGGTCTTGAACTCCTGACCTCGTGATCCACCCACCTTGGCCTCCTGAAGTGCTGGGATTACAGGCGTGAGCCACCGTGCCCGGCCTCTAATTTTGTTGTTAGTTATTGTTAATCTCTTACTATGCTTAATTTATAAACTTTGTCATAGGTACGTATTGGAAAAAAACATAGTAATATATAGAGTTCAGTACTATCTGTGGTTTCATGTGTGTAGTAGGGTTCTTAGAACGTAACCTCCGAAGGTATGGTGGGACTACTGTATTTTTTGTTTCTTTTTCTTTCTTTCTTTCTTTTTTTCAATTCCAGGCACATGATGCTCAAGGGGGGCCTCCTATAATAGCAAACATTGGTTGGGGAGGGGAAGACCAAAAAAATTGTTTGTGAACTCATGAACAATTGAGTGTGGAAATAAACTGCAGTATATTCACACAATAGAATACTTCCTGGCAGTGAAAATGATCTACTGATAGACAAAGCGACATGATGCTCAGAAACTTAATGTGCAAGCAAAAGCAAGTCACAGGGTAATATGTATGTATGATTCAACTTGTATAAAGTTCAATAATCTGACACACTAAACAATCTGTTGTTGAGAAGGGAAATATATGGTAATTTTTTTTTTTCCTTTGAGACATAGTCTCTGTTGCCCAGGCTGGAGTGCAGTGGCACAATCACAGCTCACTGCAGCCTTGACTCCCCTGGCTCAGGTGATTTCCCACCTCAGCCTTGTGAGTAGCTGGGACCACAGGCATGTGCCACCATGCCTGGCTAATTTTTTTTTTTTTAATTTTTCTTAGAGATAGGGTTGCACCATGTTGCACAGGCTGATCTCAAATTCCTGGGCTCGTGATCTAGCTACCTCAGCCTCCCAAATTGCTGGGATTACAGTCATGAGCCACAATGCCTGGACAAATTTTTAAGCAAAATGAGGGATGAGAGACACCCCCTTAGAGCTGGGTGATGGATTGTTCATTTTATTATTTTTTAGATCATACACATTAGATAAAAATTCTTTTGAGTCTCTTCAGTTATTAAAGAATCAAAAATAGGCCAGTGTGGTATCTCACACTCATAACCCCAGCACTTTGGGAGGCTGAGGTGGGAGGATCGCTTGAGCCCAGAAGTTCAAGACCATCTGAGGCAACATACAAAGGTCATTTCTCTACAAAAAAATTTAAAATGGCCAGGTGCGGTGGCTCACACCTGTAATCCCAGCACTTTGGGAGGCCGAGGTGGGCAGATCATGAGGTCAGGAGATCGAGACCGTCCTGGCTAACATAGTGAAATCCCGTCTCTACTAAAAATACAAAAAATCAGCTGGGCATCGTGACGTATACCTATAGTCCCAGCTACTCGAGAGGCTGAAGCAGGAGAACCACTTGAACCCAGAAGGCGGAGGTTGCAGTGAGCTGAGATTGCACCACTGCACTTCAGCCTGGGCAACAGAGACTCCGTCTCAAAAAAAAAAGAAAAAGAAAATTAAGAAACGTTAGCTAGGCCTGGTGGCATGCGCCTGTAGTGCCAGCTACTTAGGAGGGTGAAGTGGGAGGATTGCTTGAGCCCAGGAGTTTAAGGCTGCAGTAAGCTATGATTGCACCACTGAACTCCAGCCTGGGCAACAGAGTGAGACACTGTCTCTAAGAAAAAAAGAAATTAAAAAAAAAAAGAATTAAAAATAATAGTAATAGCAGGCCAGGTGAGTGGCTCACACCTGTAATCCTAGCACTTTGGGAGGCTGAGATGGGTGGATCACCTGACATCAGGAGTTTGAGACCAGCCAGGCCAACATGGTGACACCCCCATCTCTACTAAAAATACAACAATTAGCTAGGTGTGGTGGTGTGCACCTGTAGTCTCAGCTACTCAGGAGGCTGAGCTAGGAGAATTGCTTGAACTTGGGAGGTGGAGGTTGCAGTAAGCTGAGACTGTACCACCTGCACTCCAGCCTGGGTGACAGAGTGAGACTGTCTCAAAAAAAAAAAAAAAAAAAAAAAAGTAATAGCACATGTGTATTCAGGGTCAACCATATATTAGACATAATGCCAGTTTGAGTATGTATAAGTTCACACTTCCTTTTCGTATCCAATTATGTCATTCTTTTCTGATGCCCTCTCTTCTATCCACAGGAACTCACACCATTCTTTTCATTCTCTTTTGTTCTGCTGCTTCTCCCAGTAAGAAAACATCTCCCTTCTTCTCCATTTACAAATCAGAATTGTCTATCAGTCTATTCATCCAGTGTCCACTAAGTGCTTACTCTGCACCAGGCACTGTTCTAGGCTCTGAAGATAAATAAAACAAGAAAAACACCCTGTTCACATGCCATAGAGGATGATGAACAATAGACAAATATGAAGATACACAAGTGCAGCCCCAACACACACATCGTCATCTCATTTAAACCCACTGTACTGAAGGAGAATGTGTGGTTCAGAGATGTCAAGTAACAAGCAAGTGTGGGTGCTGGGTTTCCAACCCAGGCCTGTTAACCTCCTATTTATGGCATCCCAACTTTATTATAAAGCCCTGAACAAATGCAAAGAGTGATGCTAATTATTGTTGCCAAAATTGAGTGAAATGAAATACAGGCAATTTTATGTGGAATTTTTACTTGTCAGAAACACGAGCCTCTTGGGTTTGTAGTTATCTTCAAAGATGTGTCTGAAAAGTGGAAGCTGTATTCCTTCCACTGATCATACTTCCCTAACTGAGAAGTAAATTACATTTTGAAATGATTGAAACATTTTTAATGATTAGAAACATTAAAATACATCTCACATGTACAGCTTGACTTTATGTGTATACTTATCTAACCACCTAAATCAGGTGAAATAGTTGATTTTAATTAACATCTGCTTAGCCTTGAAATCTGTCGCAGCTTCAGAGTGGATAAAACATCTTTCAGTCCCCAAGAAAAACATGTTTATTTTCAAAACGGTTTGGTTTGTGATATTGATATAAAGGCAGTTGCACTTTCCCAACCCTTCCAGCTTCCTTGGTGGAAGGTACTTCCCACGCTTGCCCCTGGAAAGGCAGCCACATCGTCACACACACGTCCTCAGCACAGACTGCTCCTCACAGGCTCTTCTCTTTTCTCCTGTGTCTGCCAAGAGGGGTTTTCCCCTCCTCACACTCTTCCCCTTAGTCCCCGTAGCCTCACCAAGAGAAACAGACTCCCGGGGGCAGAGCAGGAGGAGCTGGTTTCTGTCTTTCTCAGATTGCTGCTGGCTTTAGCAACCCCGCAGGCTGTTTCCTTCTTCAGTTCTCCTCTCTCATCACTCTTTTCCCCTCCTAGAGCCTCACCCCCCCTGGCCTGCTCCTGCCCTGCATCTCAGGCCATGCCACCCCAGCCCGTCCCCAAGGCCGGAGGACAGAAAATCTGTATCTCAGGCCATGCCACCCCAGCCCCGTCCCCAAGGCTGGAGGACAGAAAATCTGCTCTCATCCTCTTCACTGCCTCACCCTCACTTCAGCAGCTCAAATGACACTTCCTTGAGGAAGCTTTCTCTCACTGTCCCAGCGAAAAGGTTGCCATGATGCACTTGACTGGACTTCTCAACACACTCATCTTTCTCTTTTTTTGGTCTTGCGTTGTCACCCAGGCTGGAGTGCAGTGGCACCATCATAGCTCGCTGCAGCCTTGATCTCCTGGGCTCAAGCAGTCTTCCTACCTCAGAGTAGCTGGGACTACAGGCGCTTGCCACCATGTCCAGCTAATTTATTTTTAGTAGAGAAGGGGTCTCACTGTATCACCCAAGCTGGTCTCAAACTCCTGGGCTCAAGCAATCCTCGTGCCTCAGCATCCCTAAGTGTTGGGATTATAGGTGTGAGCCACTGCACCCAGCCCCATCACTTTCTTTATCACGTATATGTACAGATCTAATCTCTTCTGGACCCAGACAGCCCTCACCCATAGCAAGTGGTTTTGTGTTAAGACTGAGTGAAGCTTTACTTACTCTGCTGGGGCTGCGGCGAATGGGAGTTACGGTTTCAGCTGCCAGGCTGTCACTTAACACGTCTCCGTCTGTTGCTCAGTTCTCTAGTACCTTTATAACACACAGTCATGTGCCACGTAGCGAACCTTTGGTCAGTGACAGACAGCATATACGATGGTGGTTCCCTAAGATTACAATACTGTTTTTTTTTTTTTTTGAGATGGAGTTTTGCTCTTGTTGCCCAGGCTGGCGTGCAGTGGCGTGATCTTGGCTCACTGCTGCCTCCACCTCCCGGGTTCAAGTGATTCTCCTGCCTCAGCCTCCCGAGTAACTGGGATTACAGGCATGTGTCACTACCCAGCTAATTTTGTACAATACTGTCTTTTTACTGTACCTTTTCTATGTTTAGAAGCACACATCCTTACCATTGTGTGAACACTGCCTGCAGGATTCAGAACAGTACCATGCTGTAGAGGTCTGTAGCCTAGGAGCAATAGGCCAAACCATATGAGCTAACTGTGTGGTGGGCTCTGCCATCTAGGTCATTGTAAGTATACTCTATGATGTTCACACAACAGTGAAATCATCCAGTGACGCATTCTTCAGAATGTTGTTAGTGACGTGTGACTGTATTTTGGTATCTACTCTGGCTGTCTGGTGAGCTGCCTTTTATGAGCTGAGACATAACTCCCATAAACAACACTGTCCATGTGGGAAATCCATTTTGAGTTCCCTATGAATTACATTAGAAGCTTTGGAAACACAATAGCCTGTTCTTCAAGGGAGGGCAGTCACAGGGTTAACTTGACAGTTTAAAAGGAAACAAGCCAGGCATGGTAGCTCACGCCTGTAATCCCAGCACTTTGGGAGGCTGAGGCAGGAGGATTGCTTGAGCCCCCGGAGTTCAAGACCAACCTGGGCAACATACTGACACTGTGTCTCTAAAGAAAAAAAATTAAGAAAAAAAAAAAAAAAGGAAACAAAAGACACGTCTTCCAACCAGAGGAGTGGTGACTAGTTATCTTTCATTTCCAACAAGGTCTCAAAAGAAAATTCTAAGGATTAAACCCAGGTGCTCAAAGGAATGGAATTAACCACATTCAAAATAAAAATGATTTCCACTTTGAGTGTCAAAGTGAGGGTTCTGTCACTAATGAAAAAATACACTTTAAAGGTCATAAAATATATAAGATTTAAAAATTCTAGTCCTGCTGACCTTGTGGTTTTAATGACCATAAAATGGGTGACACAAAAAAATATTCATCTTCATCTGTTAAAACTTTACCTAGGAATTTCCATTTGGAAAGTATTTAGCGAGAGTGAGTGGTTTATCAAGGCCACAGAAGCTTTGGTTTCTAAATGGATGATCCTGTACAAAGAACCAATTCAGGATGTGAGAGCCAAGGACGGGGTAATTTTGCTTTGGTCTCCATGGTTTCTAGGAAGTAACGGTTTTCTAGGGCAGAGCCTGAGGACGCAGGTGGACAGCCTACTTCAGAAATTCTCCATTGTCCCACTTTTAACTTTAGCATTCCTGAGAGCATGAATGTGGTAAAATTTTATCAGAAAAAATAATTCCATGAATTTAATGTAATTGAAAGTCCAGATGTTAGTGGCAGATGGGCTTTTTGAATGTATAAATGATTCCCTTCCTGCTTGTAAATGACATGAAGAAACAGCGGGTTTTCTCCAAGTTTAAACACGTCACCACAGTGGTGGTGCCACATGTCTCCTGGGTCTCCACTTAGCCAGAGAGAGTAATGGAACAGATGCTCCAGTGCCCTCTCTGCTCTTGGCTTCCTGGCAGGGACACCATCACTTGACAGGTTCTTTTCATCAACAACCTCCACGGACCGAATGCCTGGGGAAATCGGGAAAACTGTTCTCGCAGTAACTGGTTTTTGACTGAGGGCCATGCCACAGACTTTTGTTCTTGGCTTTATTGTGTTTGGGGCAAATGCGATTTAAAGTCAGTGGAAAACTGGGAAGGCCAGTGAGGAAGGGAAAGGGGCGGTGGTTGAGTTCAGAGGTCAGCTGAGGAACATCACTAGCTTTACAGCAAAGGGCAAAGCAGAAGCAGTGGTACCCGTGACTGAAAAAACTTTCCACAGGCAACACCCAGCCAACCTGCCACCCGCCTGTGGGAAACCCTTGAAGGCTTTCCCCTGTCTGTGGGCTGACAGGGCTCTCCTCCAGATATGGCCTTGTTTCCTGACCTCATCTCTAGCCTGTCCTCCTTGCCATTTCGGTTTCGGCCACTCCAAAAAACATCCCCTCAAGCCGCGCTGCTTCCAGTCTTTGCTTGTGCTGCTCTGCCAGGCCCTGGAGCCCTTTACGTCTTGTGGTCTTTCCCCTCACTCCCACCTCACCTGGAAAACTCTCCCTCAGGTCTCAACTTGGACTCGGGAAGAGACATTTATTGATCCCTGTGAAAAAGCAGTTACCTGCAGTGGTTTGCTGGTGCCACTCCTGCTCCCCCACCACCCAGCACTCTCCCCTCTACAGTGACCGCCCACCCCTACCTGCTGGACAGCAAGGTCCATGGGATCAGGAACTGCACGTGTCAGGGACTATGTGTGGCACTGTATGGCAAATCTCCAAGATTGGGAAGCACCGCTTTACATAGTCCTCAGTAAGTACTGAATCCAGGTATTTTATTATTTTATTTTTTTGAGAGAGAGTCTCGTTCTGTTGCCCAAGCTGAAGGGCAGTGGTGCAATCATGGCTCACGGCAGCCTTGACCTCCTGGCTTCAGTGATCCTCTCACCTGCGCCCACCCCCTCACCCCCACCGTAGCTGGGACTAGAGGAAGATGCCACCATGCCCAGCTCTTTTTTTTTTTTTTTTTGAGATGGAGTTTCACTCTTGTTGCCCAGGCTGGAGTGCAATGGCTCGATCTCTGCTCACTGCAACCTCTGCCTCCCGAGTTCAAGCGATTCTCCTGCCTCAGCCTCCCGAGTAATTGGGATTACAGGCGCCCGCCACCATGCCAAATACAAAAAGCTAATTTTGTATTTTTGGTAGGGACAGGGTTTCTCCATGTTGGTCAGGCTGGTCTCGAACTCCTGACCCCAGGTGATCTGCCCACCTCAGCCTCCCAAAGTGCTGGGATTACAGGTGTGAGCCACTGCACCTGGCCTTCAGCTAATTTTTAAATTTTTTGTAGATACGAGGTATCCCTATGTGGCCCAGGCTGGTCTCAAACTCCTGGGCCCAAGCAATCTTCCTGCCTTAGCCTCCCAAAGTGTTCAGAATTACAGGCATGAGCCACTGGCCCCTGAGAATTCAGGTATTAGAAAGGACTCAGAGTAGCCTGGGGAAGACTTTCAGTAGGAAGAGAGGTTGGGGCTGGGTCTTTGATTACTATGTACTACAGGTTCTCTCAGTAGTGCTCCTCCAACAACTAGAAGGATGGGAAGGCAACAACAGCAGCCAAGGTTTCAGTTGGTAAGGGGGCTTATGGAGGCCAGGGCATCCGTGGAGAAGCTACGAAATTAAGCCAATTCCTAAGTCAGGCACTCAGGGTCCGCCACACAGGAACTGGTGCCTTTTCATGGGTAATGAAGTTGTTTAATGGCTAGCAAGTAGTTTTTAACTCTTCATTATGGAAATTCTCCAACATACACAAACAGAATAGTCTTAGAAGCCCTTATGAACCCATCACTTGCCCTCAACAATGATCAGCATTTCATTAAGTGGACAGAAACCACATGGACAACACACAGGGTACTTCTAGAAGGACAGGTCAAGTTCAACTGTAGGCAGGGCGAACAGGATCATTTTATTCTCATTTACGCTTAAAATAAAGATACAATAGAAGTTTTACAATTCAGTATGATTAGACGTGATTTATAATTTTAACAATAAAAAAAAAAAAAAACTAGTACAAACTTTAAAACTACCAAAGAGAAAATACCTTTCTGATCAAAACACGTGCCACGGGCTAAACTTCCTTAGAAAACTTTTTAAGTTTTCTCAGCTAAATTTTCTTAGAAAAGGTTTGTGAAAAGCCTTTAATTGTAAATATTTAAACTATTTTTGTAACCACTAAATGCCTTCACCAACTCATTAATCCAATGTTTCCTAAATTCAGGAACCAGTGACCAAGGGGCCTGAAACATGTAAGCCTTGATCTTATTCTTCCAGCTACAAAATACTATTATTTTAAGAAAACAACAAAATATTTTCTAAGCACAGAAGCTTTCTGAAAACTTCCAATTACCTTTTCTGGCTCAGTACCTGACTGAAATGTTCAAATGTTCATATTGCACACACGAAAAAATCTGAGCAGCATACTACATGGGTGTGAGAAGCTGATGAAAAATAAGATCGGGAAAACCCCCTACACTGTTCCATTTACATGATTTAAATATATAGTTTCTATATCTTTCATATAAGTAAAAAGGTAAACTTTAGAACAGCACAGAAATACAAATGTATTTAGAGTTTTACAAAATATATTCAACCCCTCAGACATGCACAATTTTTTAACTTTGGAGTTACCATATAAGGGAGCTAGTTTCCCCTCCTTCATAATGAAAGCAGGAAGTCATGTGTACAAAGTCATTCATATGAAAAGAATAAACATCCACATTCCTTTTCTTTGTCCTTGACAAATATTTATGGAATGCCGGAAATTATGGAAAAACAATTCCAATGTTACGAAGTCCAAAGAACTGGAATGAGAAAACTCCTCGCGGCACATTACGCTGCATGGAATGACCATCATCCTCAGGGAATTAGGATAGCATCTTCTACCACTTTTAAAGGCTACCACGAGACGGGGTGGAAATGCCACGAATGGCACCTCATCTCTGATCAAAGATTCAGAGCATGCAAGTGTTGATGCCATTAAAAGTCCCAACCATCTCCCCACTAAAATACCAGGCAATGCTTAGCAGCTGCTGTTCTAACAGGCTACTTTCCGCAACTGCTGACACAGGTTAAGTTCATGTGGTTAAAGGTCAGAGCACTCACCCCTTCCAGAGCTGAAGTGCTCCAACACTCATCACTGGCTCTGGAGGGAAAAGACCACTAGCTGTAACTTCTACAAAACTTTTATTCACAAAATATAAAACAATAACAAAACCTACCTACCAGGGCGATAATGCTATAGCGTGACTTTAAAACTTGTAACTAGCAGAGTAACATTCTGACTGCTTTCTAAAAGAATTCTTATAACCCTTAGCACATGAAATACTGCTCTCAAAATACTTTCATTCAGATTTTAAGCACCTTGTTCCTCAGCCAGGCAACAATTTCTCACTTCTCTTCCGAATTTGCTTTCTCCTTGGCTTTCCAAAGGAAATTATTCTAAAAAACATCAGACGCTTCGTATACAATTTGGAAAGGAAGATAAGGTTGAGCAAGTCACATCATATGCTCTGGTTTGCTGCCAAAGTATATTGCTGCTGTGTTTCTTAACAGGAAAGTGGATGAGAATTGTTTTAGGGCTGTGCTTGGCCAGGGGGTAATCGCTAACGGATTTGGGAAGAGACTATTCATGCTGGTTATGTGAGCCAAATGCATATGCACAATCATTCTAAGCCGCCTTTGGACATGCAACTATTTCTGTTCCACAACTGGTAGCTTTAACTCTCTCTTCCTTACCTACACCATTGTCATTACAATATCTAGTAGGAATTGAAGTATACCAGGGACATTTTCCAAACTTTTAAGTCACCTGGATAGCAGTGAAGCCACCACCAAGACATTGATGTAGTGTGTGTGCCTGGCACATCTGAAAAAGGCTGGCTGACCCTGGTTCCCTCACACCTAGGTACAAATACTCAGTTCTTAGACACACAAGCCTTAGCAAGCACTGGGGCAAGTTTGGCCAACAACACACACACCTTTACCAGGGCTGTGTCAGAAGATGGCCTAGTGGTGGCTCCTGTGGCTCACAGAGCCAGGGTTTGGAGAGAGGCTGCTGCTTCTATGCTGGCCACTTGGAGCCTAGAATCCAAGCCTGAAGTATGTGGGGGGGTCACAGGACCAGGGGTGAGGCTTCCTGCCTTTGTGCGAACTGCCCTGGGGCTCCTGCCAACAATACAAGGGCCAGTGTTCCTTGAAAAACTCCACCTCCTAGAGCCTGAAGGAAATATAGCTATGGTCTTTTGACCATTTCTATGATGAAAGCTGTATTTTCTGAGATACTTGTTTTATGTTGAAAGTCAGTAAAGTGACCACTAAGAATCAAACTGTTAGCTAGAAATGTTAATAGAAAGTCCGATCAAAGTGTATATTCAAACGGGGAAAAAGTGGTATTAAAGAAAGTTAAACTTGATGTAACTATTTTTATTTCAGTGGATTCCAAAGCATGAGCTGGGCTGCTTTTGAAGGGTGAGAAATGGGAGTTGACCCCGATCATAGAAACCATACCAGCTGAAAGACAAATCAGCATCTCGCTGGATGACCCCTCACAGGGCTCCTAGATCCCTGAAGTGTGAACTTCAGCAGCTGAGAGGTAACAATTGCACACAAATCACACTATCATGCTCCAACGAATGATGTGGTCCTTGAGAAACAACAAGATGTTAGAATGAATTCAGTCTCAGCACAAAAAGATTAGAGTACTGTTTAAGGTTTTGTATGGTATTACTTTCTTCTATTCAAACAGTATTTCCTGAGGTTAACTTTCTTGGAAGAAGTGGAATTAATGGAGTTCTCACATTCAGCCCTTCAGTTTATCATTGCTGAATTCTTGAGTTATGCTCAAATGGGTAATACAATTTGTGTTTAGAAAACACAAAGTGGAAAATTTAGAGATATTTAGATTATGTTTCTATGTTCATTTCAAATGCCTTGGGAGCATTTACTTCTTAAACATTTCATGAGGAATAAACCAAATATAATAGTGCCCTCCTTTAATTCCCCAGCAATCTGGGATAGATCATACTCACAATGTATTTCCCAAGTATCCTTTGTTACTGAAAAGGCAGTCTTTTCCCTGTAAGTACTCTCTGAGAACACCCATCCCAGGTCTCCTTGAAAAGCAAATGAGAGCTGAGCAAGGTCCAGCTGTGTACAGATCATCAGTAGATGGCACGCACATGCATGTATATACCTAACATGAAACCAGATGTCCTTTCTCAGATGTCAGATGTCAAGGCTGCAGTTTTCTTCTCTTGCCTCTTACTTTGATGAATATAAACTAAGATGAGATTTCTATTTAATATAGTCACCTTGCTTTTCTTTTAAAATACTTATAGAAGGGGGTAGGGATTGATTATAGGAGGACTTTCAGTTAGGGAAGTAGAAGACTAAGTGCTTTGAAAAGCTTTATGAAGAATAAGACTACGAGAAAAGCTGTAGGTCTGCAAACACCCAATAGAAAACTGTTTAAAAAAGAAACAGGCCAGGCGCAGCGGCTCATGCCTGTAATCCCAGCACTTTGGGAGGCTGAGGCAGACAGATCACTTGAGGCAAGGAGATCAAGACCAGCCTGGCCAACATGGCGAAACCCCGTCTCTACTAAAAATACAAAAATTAGCTGGGCGTGGTGGTGCATGTCCATAATCCCAGCTACTTGGGAGGCTGAGGTACAAGAATTGCTTGAACCTGGGAGATGGAGCTTGCAGTGAGCCGAGATGGCGCCACTGCACTCCAGCCTGGGCAATACAGCGGGACCCTGTCCCCGCTACAAAAAAAGTGAAACAGATGGCACAAACTCTGGATTAAAAAAAGTGCTTGTAAAAGACTGCAACATGACTGTGGTTGAAAAATAAACACATAGGTCTTTGAAAGTATTGCCCTACAGACACATTCATGTTAAACCGCTTCAGTATCACTGAACCATCACTCTGCACTCCCACCTGCACGGTTATAAAGAGGAGGAAAGCACAGTGATACTCCTTGATGTTTGAAAGCAAGTTTTTAAGGATGTGGAAAGAACAAACTAAAAACATAAAACACCCAATCCTCAGAACTACCACCCCTGACTTTCATGTGTTTGGGAGGAAGTGAATTAATAAATGTTTTGTGGGTAGAAAGCAAAAATATCATCATAGAATTCAGCAAAATAATAAAGGCCCAACTGTGTGACCCCTTCACTTTATAAGAACATTTTAAGGCCAACTTTAGAGAAAATGGTAATATAAATTAATTTTAGCAAGTATAAATTACAATGACCATCTAGATATTCAAACACCAAAACAGAACAGAATTTACATAAGTAAAAACTCTTCTAAAGTAAACCAATGTACAGTATCAGAACTCAAAATTCATTAGAAGATTCACTGTATGTTTTAATCAGGCTCAGACTGAAATAATAGTAGTCAATTGAAACCCCAACCTGGAAAGCCATCCCTGCTATGGCTGTGATTTCATCATTTCGGCATCCTGAAACATTCACTTAGAGCAACCGTCCATGTAAACAGTTCGACATCGGTCCCCTGCTGTGGATCTGTGGCTGATAACAGCCTGGGAGCAGCAGACAGACAGGGGACACTTAAACCTCAGAAAGCAATAGCAGCTTCTGATGCCCTGCTCAAGGCTTCCCATCTGGTGGCTCAGTGAGGCTTTGGGAGGTGGAAGTGGTAAAAGTGGAAAGCCATGAAGACATAGCTGTCTTTGCACTGGAAAAAGCTCCTCCAACTGACTGGCCTGGATGGAGAGGAGAAGAACAAAAGGAAAAATGTCTTAACTTTTGTTACAAGACAGTGAAAGACCAACATAATTAATACATTTTTAATTAAAAAAATTTTTTAAATGTTTTTTGAGACAGCGTCTTGCTCTGTCGCCCAGGCTGGAGTGCAGCGGAGTGGTCACAGCTCCCTGCGGCCTTGACATCCTGGGCTCAAGTGATCCTCCCACCTCAGCTTACCAAGTAGCTGGGACCACAGGCATGTGTGACCACACCTGGGTAATTTTTTGGTTTTTTGTAGAGACAAGGTCTCATGTTGCCCAGGCTGGGCTTAAAACACTTGGCTCAAGTGATCCTCCTGCCTCAGCCTCCCAAAGTGTTGGGATCAGAGGGTGAGCCACTGTGCCCAGCCAATAAATGTTAATTCACTAGAATTACACCAATATGTTAATAGTAGCCAAAATATCATTTACATTTTTAATTTCAAAACAATCCCTTTCCATGGGAAAGTCTTAAGGAAAAATAGATGATTTTTTAGCATAGGAGCCTACTTGCCTAAGCATTCTGAAAGTACACTGTTTCTTTAATACCCTCAGTGCTAGCAACACTGGCTATGTATCAGAATTATTAGAGAGCTTAAAAAGTCAAACTGCTTTGTGTATCTTAAATACCAACTTGATAGTCAATAACCACCTAAACAGGGAAGAGTGGTTAGGTTGTTTTAGGGAAATGTGCTTTTGTCATCTAAAATGAAGTTACGTTAAACAAAGATGTATAGAGCTCTATCTGCCCCAGGTCTATTGTGTTTTATAGAACATTATCTCAAAAGTTGATGTTAGGCCAGGCATGGTGGCTCACACCTGTAATCCCAGCACTTTGGGAAGCCGAGACGGGTGGTTAGCTTGACGACAGGAATTCGAGACAGACTGGGAAACATGGCGAAACCCTCTCTCTACAAAAAATAGAAAAATTAGCCAGGCATGATGGCACATGCCCGTAGTCCCAGCTACTTGGTAGGTTGAAGCAGGAGGATCCCGCCGGGGTTGCAGAGGTTGCAGTGAGCCAAGATCGCACTATATTGCACTTCAGCTTGGGCAACAGAGTGAGACCCTGTCTCAGAAAAAAAGGTGATGCTAAGTGAAATTATTTAAGTTGACTAATACATTCCCACTGTTCTTGGAAAGTATAGAAGAGATTTGCCTTTAGAATTTAACTATCAGTAGCAGCATCACTAAAAATTAAGTAATAATGTATAATAATGTATCTGTAATAATCTATAATATAGCATAGTTTTTCTATTAAAAAATTAAAATTCAAAATAAGTCAAAGGCATATTGTTTGGAAATAAATGTTTGTGTGCTAAATTCCATTCCTTTGCAATAAAACTAACATAGTGGTAGTGCTGTGTGTGCTGTGTTTGTCTTTACAAATGAGTCTGTAGAGTTTTCTGTCTCTCTCTAGGTATTCAGAAAACTGGGGATATAAGAACCCCTACACAAAGATTACCTAGTTCTGGGGCTTTTGAATTGTGTTCAGTAACGGTTAGTCAACCTCTTTCAGAAGCTAGGGAAGTAGTAATGCCCTATTTTTACAACACATTGTATGACAAAGCAGATGGGGCAAAATGTAAATAACTGGTGAATCAGAGATAACTAGGATTTTCTTGCACTGTTGCAATGTTCAAATTTGAAACTACATCAAAATAAAAGTTAAAAATATAGAAAAGGAATGAAAAATTTTAGAACTGATGTGGAACAATATTCAAAATATTTTAAGCGAAAAAAGCTAGGTGGAGAAGAACATGCTACCATTTGTCTGACTTTGATATTAATACTGGCCTCATCAAATGAGTTGGGCAGTATTACCTTATTTAAAGATTTTGTGTAAAACTAGTATTATTTCTTCCTTAAACATTTGACAGAGTTCAAACTGAAGCCACCTGGGCAGCCTGGTTTAAATTAAAAACCTTATGGCAAGGCTTTTCATTTAAAGTCACAACCAATTTCTTTCTGTTTTTAAGACTCTTGCTCTGTCACCCAGGCTGGAGCTCAGTGGCGCTCTCATGGCTCACTGCAGCCTTGACTTCCTGGGCTCAAACAATCCTCCCACTTCAGCCTTTTGAGTAGCTGGGACTACAGGCACACACCACCATGCCCACTGACTTTTCAAATTTTTTTGTAGAGATGGGGTCTCACTATGTTGCCCAGGCTGGTCTTGAAGTCCTGGACTCAAGCAATCCTCCCACCTCAGCCTCCCAAAGTGCTGGGATTACAGGTATGAGCCACTGCATTCAGCCCAATTTCTTTAATAGATAATAGGGCTATTCATATTTTCTTTTTGCAACTGTTTAGGTAATGCGAATTTTTAAAAGAATTTGTATATTTCATTTATGTTGTTAAATTTGTTAGCATAAAGTTGTTCACAATATTCCCCTATTTTCTGTTCTTTTAATTTCTGTAAGAGCTACACTAATGTCCCTCTTTCATCCCTAATGTTGGTAATTTGCATCTTCTTTCTTTTTATCTTTACCAGTCTGTAAAGATTTTATAAATATTGTTGACCTTTTTGAAAAACCAACTGTTGGCTTCATTTTCTTTATTGTGTAATACTACCTTAGAGGACAGTAGTTCCTAATGCCTACTTTTATTATGAGTCTCTGCCATTTATAAAGAACTGTGGACAGCACAGAGAATGGGGGAAGAAAACTCTGGTGAAGATTGAATCTTGGTAACAAAACAGTGACTTCATCAGAAAATTCTGTCACTCTCTATTAGATGTAATGAAGTTTGACCTTTTGGAATTTGGAATTTTTCAAATGAATAAGACAAAAATTTTAAAAACTCTCGTATTACTATGTGATAACACACATCTTTACAACTTTGTTTGTTTTATCAATTACATATTAAAGATAGAAAATGGATGTGTTGTGATTCCAATTTGTTCCTGGCTAAAGGCATGTCTTACCAACAGCTTTTCCTGTTTGCACAACATTCCGGCTAGTTGTGACCATGACATTTCCAATTTTTTTGCCACGTTCACTATTCTGAACAGAACTGGGTAAAAGATAAAAGAAGTGTTAAGTACAATTTTTAAAAAATCTCACACATGCATACAGACACATGTAGACACACACACAATAATCACTCTGTAACCATCCCGAATTAGAATTACTGAGAAAAGAAGCTAAATTATTTGTTATGAATTTATTAACCTTTTAAGCATGTGCATTTTCAGAATACATGAGAACATACAGATGAACCAAAAAGTGGTGAGGACATAAGGATGTATGTATGGCTGGCTACATCTCTCTGACAGCCATGGTTTGCTAAAAGCACTTCACCAAAATAAAAATGGTAAATCCTATTATTAGTTCACACCATCCTCTATGAAGAGCGGTGTTTTCACTTTGAAACATAACACACCGCTGAGCTAAAGAATGTTATGCACATATTTGGTTACTATTTGAAGCATAAGTCTATCAAGTAGAGAAAAACAATCCCCAAATAGCAATGAAACACATGGGCATAAATTCAGAATTAAGAATTTTCCCAGTATTTTCTTTAAGTACTTACTGTGAGAATCTTAACTTCATGTCTGATACTGAGTATTGGCCTTGAAATGGATGGCTGTAAAAAAAACAAAGTTTGCGTTTAAACTATCAGTATTTTACCAAGAAGGCTGCAAAAAAGAGTTATCACAAGAAAATATTAGTAAACTTCTCATGGACGACACAGCTGGGTGGCAGTGCTGAATTTGGTATCAGGAAACTTGGCTTTGATCACAGCTCTCCACTTACAATGATGACATCCAGAAAAGATTACCTAACCCCTCTGAGCTTTAGTTTCCTCACTTGTAAAACAGGTGTGTTATGTGTTGTGTGTGTGTGTGTGTGTGTGTGTGTGTGTGTGTGTGTGTAGCCTGTGTTAGTGCTATCCTGACATTCTAATTTATGTGGTCTGTCTTGGGCTCAAGCATCAACATTTTTTACAAGCTCCCCAGGACAGTCAAGGTGAGTCACTGGTTTTAGGACATGGTCATAGATCATACCTTGATCCTGGCCGTCTTACAAATGTGTGCTATTGGTTATGCAAATATTTGTGGATGGATCAACAAAATCTCTACTTTCTGTTAGAAAAGCAGCTCAAAAGGCAGGTCTTAAAAAAAACCAGCAATATCGTTATTTTTGTAAGAAAATACATTATTCAGACTTCCCTATTTCCATTATATTAAAAGAAAAAATATATATATCTAAATCAGGCATTCTGCAATTATACAGGCAGTAGGAAAAAAAAATCAAGCAACTTGACCACATAAAATGGAGGGGTCAATATCCAATTCTTATCTCAGGAGTCCCTCTGTCAAGGTGTAACAAAGAAAGTGATCCTAGTAAAATCTATAGCTACTTATAAAATTAATGGTTCTTCAAATGACAACAAACTACTCTTCATGGCCCAAAGTAAGCATATGTAACACTTCTTATTCCTAGATTCCTGAATCACAGGATTGAAATACTGACACATCACTTGATCATTCTCTATGTTCTGGAATGACTATATTTAAGGGATGAAATATGCCTGCTGCTTGTTAAGTTAGAATGCTACCTTCCCTAATCTTTAAGAGTTAAAGGGTTTCATACTTCTCGAAAGTTATAATTAGTTTGAAATATTTCTAAATGACACCCTCTGATAACAACAGAAGTTTAGCATTTCTTATTTTATTTTTTTGAGACAGAGTCTCACTGTTACCCAGGCTGGACTGCAGTGGCGCAATCTCGGCTCACTGCAACCTGCCTCCCAGGTTCAAGCGATTCTCCTGCCTCAGCCTCCTGAGTAGCTGGGATTACAGGTGCCTACCACCATGCCCAGCTAATTTTTTGTATTTTTAGTAGAGACAGGGTTTCACAATGTTGCCCAGGCTGGTCTTGAACTCCCGAGCTCATGTGATCCACCCACCTTGGCCTCCCAAAGTGCTAGAATTACAGGCGTGAGCCACCAGGCCCGGCTGCATGTGTTATTTTTAATTTGGTAAAAACGTTGAAAATTTGCTATTGAAGAAAACTAACTATTCACCCCAAAATATACCTCTTTGATGTATTTCAAGATGGCTATTCAGAAGGGCTGGAAATG
The DNA here is from genome assembly GCF_043159975.1 of Macaca nemestrina. Classification (NCBI taxonomy): domain Eukaryota; kingdom Metazoa; phylum Chordata; class Mammalia; order Primates; family Cercopithecidae; genus Macaca; species Macaca nemestrina. Next base: position 103,098,020 of record NC_092128.1, on the reverse strand, counting down.
CAAGCATAACTGAAAAGCTGTCTTTTGGGGGGTAGATTTGCATCTGTGGAGAAAATCTGCATTAATGCAGCCTGGTTTGCTCTGAGGCCCTCCAATATCAAGATATAGAAAAGATGAACTGAGTGTCTGGCACCTTTAAAGGTCTGAAAGAAACGTTTACCATCAATTCTCTCTGAGGGCTGCTAAGTGTGAAGCTGGGTACACAATCCAGTCACACTGTAGCTCTCCCTCATGCACATTAATAAATTTGCATGCCATTTCTCCTATTAATCTGCCTTTTGTCAGCTGACTTTCCAGTGACCCTTCAGAGGACGAAAGGGAAGTTCTCCCTTGGCCTGCACTATCATATCTGCGTGATTTCCCTACCTATATATTTTAGTTAACAAGTCATTCTTCAGCCTTCTTTTCAATCTAAATAGCCTCAATTTCTTCACATGTTCTTCTAAGCACCATTTCATAATCCTTTTAAAACTCATTTCAGCTAAGGCTTTTTTGGACCTGTACTAACATCTATAGAGCTGGTTCAAGTTAAAAGCACCAGATGTAGTGACAGATAAAGATTTGACCAGGCGTCCCAGTGCAGGGCCCAGGGAGGAGACTGGGATGGCTCTGTGTGTTGACTGCTTGGACAGTCAAGGCTGACCTGCCCTCCCAGCACCACCCTGTGAGTGCCATCCTGCTCCTCCACATCTGTTTCCCTTCAGCATGTTGAGAATAGAGACTTTGTAGTCAGTGAGGGAGAACACTTTGAACTCAGCCCTTTCATTTAATACTATTAAAAAGGTTTTGCCTTTTAATTTGCTGTTTTTACTATAGTCAAATGGCAATACAGGTTTCTGCTACAGCCAAGTGTGATGATTAAATTCACCAAAATTGGTGCTGAACCTAGTCATTTTTACTTTAAAAGATGGGGTCTCATTATGTTGCCTAGGCTGGCCTTGAAACCTTTTGTTCAAGTAATCCTCCCGCTTCAGTCTCCCAAGTAGCTGGGACTATAGGCACACGCCAATGTGCCCAGCTCCTTGGTTATTTTTCTTGATGCATAATACAAAGCTTAACAGACATGTTACCCAAAACCCTCTGTGTACCACCTTACTCATGCACATACTTCCCCAGGTTGCTATGGCTTCAATATCGGGTGTGTGTGAGTGTGTGTGCAGCAAAGTATCCTTTCTAGCACATCTTAAATCACATTAGAAAAGTTAACTCTAGTCCCAAGATAATATGGTAGTCAGTACAAAGGTGACTTTTGTTCCTCACAGAGAAGTTTAAAATTCAAATGAAAATGGTGTATGCTTGGCTGGGCATGGTGGCTCACGCCTGTAATCCTGACACTTTGGGAGGCCAAGGTAGGTGGATCACGAGGTCAGGAGTTCAAGAACAGCCTGGCCAAGATGGTAAAACCCCGTCTCTACTAAAAATACAAAAATTAGCTGGACCTGGTGGGAGGTGCCTGTAATCCCAGCTACTCGGGAGGCTGAGGCAGAAAAATTGCTTGAACCTGGGTGGCAGAGGTTGCAGTGAGCCAAGATCGCACCAGCACTCCAGCCTGGGCAACAGAGTGAGACTCCGTTTCAAAAAAAAAAAAAAAAAGAAAAGAAAATGGTATATGCTTGTATCATTATGAAAAACCACGTCATCTTTTTAATTTTTATTTTATTTTTTTTAAGACAGAGTCTCGCTCTGTCGGCCAGGCTGGAGTGCAGTGGCGCGATCTCAGCTCACTGCAAGCTCCACCCGGGTTCACGTCATTCTCCTGCCCCAGCCTCCCAAGTAGCTGGGACTATAGGCGCCTGCCACCACGCGTGGCTAATTTTTTTGTATTTTTAGTAGATACAGGGTTTCACATCGTTAGCCAGGATGGTCTCCATCTCCTGACCTTGTGATCCACCTGCCTCAGCCTCCCAAAGTGCTGGGATTGCAGGTGTGAGCCACTGCGCCAGGCCTTATCTTTTAATTTGGAAAACAAGTTCCTGTATACACTATATCAACTGATCTCCTTCGATGCTCTCTGTTGTATTCACACACAAATGTTATTGTTTCATAATGGCTTTAATCAACGGCCTTTTATGCCTATGTGGGATAAAGCCTTCATCATCAACATTCAGTATTGCAGCAGGTATTAAGTTTTGTTGAACCTTAGAGTCTGATGTGGAAACCAGGTCTGACCATATATCCAGGAATCCAAATATTAACTTTTTTTTTTTTTTTTTGAGACAAAGTCTCCCTCTTGTTATCCAGGCTGGAGTATAATGGCGTGATCTCGGCTCACTGCAACCTCTACCTCCTGGATTCAAGGGATTCTCCTGCCTCAGCCTCCCAAATAGCTGGGATTACAGGTGCCCACTACCATATCTGGCTAATTTTTTTGTATTTTTAGTAGAGATGGGATTTCAGCATGTTGGCCAGGCTGGTCTTGAACTCCCGATCTCAGGTGATCTGCCCACCTCGGCCTCCCAAAGTGCTGGGATTACAGGCTTGAGCCCAGCCCCAGATATTAACTTTAATTGGTTTCGCATACGTCATGTTTTAAAATAGCCTCCTAGTTTTACGCATGCAGTAAACCAGTGGTATTTCCTACTAGGATTCTATCTTGTTGAACCATTCTGGTAAAGAACAGCTCCAGGGAAAGAGAGAAGAATCACTGTGTACTGAGCATCACCGAGTGCCAGGGACTTGCTCTCTGAATCACATCGAGAGCCAGGGAAATGTCAGTGCTTCCCATAATGCTCATGCTTTTTGTATAACAATCTGAATATGGAAGCAGTTTCTAAGCTGTTTCTCTATATTTGGGAGCCTTTTTATGACCTACTTAAGGGGATTCTTGAAGATATTCACAATATCAAAGTTAAAATAGATTTTTCTTTGTATTGGGCACTTGTAAACCAACCATTATGTACTACAGTCTTCAGAGGATGCGCTTACTTTGGATTTATTTCTGCAAGTGCTGGATGCTTGTTGCTGTTCCACACCCTGTAGTTGTGAGTATTCTTCCATGCTGTAACAAAAGTTGTCCCATAGTCCGATAGTATCTTTTCATTATCTGTCAAGTAAATATTTGAAAGAAGTTGAGCTGGGCTGTAGCCATTCAGGGATGTGAAGACTACAACCAAAAAGGGTAAAGGAATGACTTTATCCCCGTGCCCTCCCATATTTGGGGGAGATAGCCTACCAGATGTCAGGAAACTTGGGTCTAGTTCCAGAAATCCTGTTAAGGAGCTATGTGGCCTTTGGCAAGTCACTTAATCACTCAGAACTTCATTTTCCTAACTGGAAAATAAGAGGGTTGAGCCAGATATTTTCCAAGGTTCCTTACAACTCCAAAATATTTCCATGTTCTCCTTACCATTATGAGGACAGTATTATTAATTAATCAAAAACTGTATGCTTGACAGTGAATAAATATACTGGTTTATATGCATGGCATAGGCAATTGGGATATCTTTCTACTTTTTTATAAATGCCATTTTTCTACAAAAAAAGATTAAGAATGAATACACAAAGTGGTTCTTTCAGTCATGATGTTCTCTTCTTTGGACTTTGTCTATTTGGTGTTTCATTCTTGAATTTCCTAGCATTTCACTGTCAAAAACACTTTAAAAACGCCATGCACGGTGGCTCATGCCTGTAATCCCAGCACTTTGGGAGGTCGAGCAGGGCGGATCACCGGAGGTCAGGAGTTCGAGATCAGCCTGGCTGACATGGCGAAACCCCATCTCTACCAAAAATACAAAAATTAGCCGGGCGCGGTGGTGGGCACCTGTAGTCCCAGCTACTCAGGAGGCTGAGGCAAGAGAATCGCTTGAAACTGGGAGATGGAGGTTGCAGTGAGCCAAGATCACGCCACAGCACTCCAGACTGGACGACAAGAGCGAGACTCCGTCTCAAAAAAAAAAAAAAAAAAAAAAAAGACTTAAAAGAATATACAGAAAACTGATAAAGTTTTCAGCTTTATCAATACCATGGGAAAGTATCCATGTGTGTTTCCTCCACTTGGAAGATCAGAAATGGTTTGGAGAACTGATAAAAATGGCTATTACTTCATATATTAATTGCATGTTGTTTGCTTTGAAGGTGAAATACAAAGTGAAAACAACCTTTTGTTGGTAGGAAAGGAAATGAATGAGATACACAGTTCCATACACAGCATAAAGAAGTTGTTCTAAGAACACGTTACTCAAGCAGTTCATTGGGGTGAATTTCCTCATTTGACCTTGTTACTTGTTAAGAATATGGGCCTAAGCCAAACTGTTTGGGATCAGATCCCGCCTAAGCCTCTTATCAGATGGATGAGCAAGCTATTTAACCTCTGTGAGCTTCATTTTCTCTTCTGTAAAAGGTGATGACAAGGTACCTACCTTCAGGATTGCTGTGAGGATGAAATGAATTACTAGAGGTAAAGTGCTCAGAACACTGGTCCCTGCATATATTTAATGTTCAAAAAAAAAGTGAGCTACTATTATTCAGTGCCTACAGCCTCCTGGGCAAATATTTTTTAAAAAGCAAATTAATTAAGCTACATGACAGTGGGGACTGAAGTTTTCTTTCTAGATTACTGAATGATTTGGGGTTAAAGGATTTAATTTTGGTGTCTCAGCTGCTATACTGGTAGTGGTGGCAAATATTTAAAAATATCCCATTAACTAATGAGGACTTGTTCCTCAGCTATCTTTTACAAATGAAAAACTCTCCTGAAACCTAATTTAAAACTCCTTATACGCACTGTGAACAACTAACCTGGGAGCATGTGGCGGCGGTGGTGGTGGTGGTGGTGTTGATTAAAAAAATCTACTGATACAACAATGTGAATGTATCTAATGCCACTGTGGAGCTGTACATTTAAAAATCATAAAGATGGTAAATTTTATGCTATGTGTATTTCATCACAATTTAAAAAATAATGGTTAACTGAAACAAAAACACAAGCTCAACATATTTCTAACAACTCTAATGAATATTTGCCAAATGTCCAATGTGAAAATCTCATTGTAGAGCTCCATTTTCACTATTTATATATTTTTTTCCCAAGGGGAATGAGAGAGTTTTAATGCAGGAGTAAGTCCATGTTTACCTGCCCCATTTTAACCATTTAATAGGAATAATAATATTTTTTAGAATGGATTATAAATTTGAAGATTTAATCATTTACAACATGGTTTTCAATGATTTCTATTTTTAATATTCTTCTTTCTCCCTTTATACATCTTAAAAACATGTAGACAGTATTCATAAACAGCTGCCAAACACAGAATACGACGCAGCCATGTAAAAGTGATGATGTATGTTCATGTTATGTTGATACATGTTTCTATTATAAAGTAATAAAAAGTTTCAGAAAACACGTATAAAGGGATCCATTTTTGTAAAAGGACCACCAAAAGTACCATGAAACCAAAATCCAAAATACATGCATAGGAAAAGATCTGCAAGGCTATAAAGTACTCAAGATGTTAAAAGTGGCTCTCTCTGTGTGAGGGAATAACTGGTAATTTTTATATAAGGAATATGTATTTATTGTGCAATCTAAAACCTCATAAATGTTACAAAATGAAAAATTATAATAAAACAGTAGCTGTGTGCTCTGCGTGGTTTCTTACCTAATTGCAGTGTGGCAGCCAGCAGGGCATGAATGTAGACCGCAAACTGGGCCCGGATCCATTCGTCACCTCCCTCCCAGCCTGTGCCATCTAGGAAGACGTCATCCCGATTCTCAGTCACGTGCCTCACTAGGTAATCTGCGAACCTTAGGTCTGCAGTGGTTGGGTTAAGCAGCTTCCTGAGTTCTGGATCATGGATCTGGATCAGAGCTTCTTCTACCTAGAGGGTATCCAGGTACAAGTCAGAGTCTGGGTATTCACGCAGACATCCATGCCACACTTTACAGAGTAACTACAGGGAAGGTGGAGCTGGAAATAAAAAATATGAATAATAGCATTCTCAAAAGGTGAGTCTAAGAAAGAGGTCTGTACACTGAAGTTTTCTTTCTATTTATAAAATGTTCACTTTCTGTTTTTAGAAAATAACACACATAAATGTAGTATTTTAAACTATAAAATTACATAGATTGCAAATATTTGGGAAAACATAGAAATACGTGTAAAAATCACCTTTATTTCACTAGCAGAAATGAACACATTTAACAAGTGTAATTCCTTAAATACTTTTTCTTTTGAGTGCAGATATTTTAGAATATTCTTGTTTTTTTTTTTTTTTTTTTTTGAGACGGAGCCTTGCTCTGTTGCCCAGGCTGGAGTGCAGTGGTGCAACCTCCGCTTCCCGGGTTCATGCCGTTCTCCTACCTCAGCCTCCTGAGTAGCTGGGACTACAGGCGCCCACCACTGTGCCAGGCTAATTTTTTGTATTTTGTAGTAGAGATGGGGTTTCACCGTGTTAGCCAGGATGGTCTCAACCTCCTGACCTTGTGATCCACCCGCCTTGGCCTCCCAAAGTGCTGGGATTACAGGCGTGAGCCACCATGCCCAGCCAGATACTTTAGAATATCTTATTATGTAGTATTTGGCATACTAAAAAATACATGTAACTTACAGGTTAGTTTTGAAGTATAATAATAAAAGAAATTCCTATGAACCCACCAACCAACTACAGAACTAGAATGTAACCAATAATGTTGAAGCAGCTCCATGGTTCTCCCATCCATATCCTCCTGTCTTGGAAAATGTATATACTCTTTCTTCTTCAAATTTGGGATTATAATAAATACATCTTTGAATCCTGAACTTTCATTATATTATAACCATTCGCCCAAGAAACATGTTTTCATATGTTCTGTCAGAAACTACAAAAACCTTAGTGTGGCTGAATTTTTTTTTTTTTTTTGAGACGGAGTTTCACTCCATCGCCTAAGCTGGAGTGCAGTGGCACAATCTTGGCTCTCTGCAAACTCTGCTGCCCAGGTTCAAGTGATTTTCCTGCCTCAGCCTCCCGAGTAGCTGCAGCTGGGATTATAGGCGCCTGCCACCATGCCCAGCTAATTTTTGTATTTTTAGTAGAGACGGAGTTTCACCATGTTGGCCAGGCTGGTCTTAAACTCCTGACCTCATGATCCACCCACCTCAGCCTCCCAAAGTGCTGGGATTACAGACTTGAGCCACTGCACCTGGCCATTTATTTATTTATTTATTTAGAGACAGGGTCTCACTCTGTCACCTAGGCTGGAGTGCAGTGGTGCGATCTTGGCTCACTGCAGCCTCCACCTTCAAGGTTCAAACGATTCTCCTGCCCTCCCGAGTAGCTGAGGCTACAGGCACACACCACCATGTCTGTCTGGCTAATTTTTTGGTATTTTTAGTAGACACAGGGTTTCACCATGTTGGCCAGGGTGGTCTTGAACTCCTGACTGCAGGTGATCCACCCACCTCGGCCTCCCAAAGTGCTGGGATTACATGTGTGAGCCACTGCGCCGAGCCTTATGAAATTTTTCAAAAATTATTTCAGGCTGGGCGTGGTGGCTTACGCCTGTAATCCTAGCACTTAGGGAGGCTGAGGTGGGTGAATCACCTGAGGTCAGGAGTTCAAGACCAACCTGGCCAACATGGTGAAACCCAATCTCTACTAAAAATAGAAAAAATTAGCAAAGCATGGTGGCGGGCACCTGTAATCCAACCTACTTGGGAGGCTGAGGTAGAAGAATTGCTTGAACCCAGGAGGCAGAGGTTGCATGGAGCTGAGATCGCGCCATTGCACTCCAGCCTGGGCAACAAGAACAAAACTGTGTCTCAAAATAACAAAAAAAGAGGAAAAAAAGAGATTATTTTAGTTGTAAAATAAATGATTTAAATTTTTTATATATTGATGTCAAATATTTATTCCTAGCTTCCTTCTTGGTATCAAGAGCATTCTAAATAGGCTAGAAGGACTGAAATTACTTAAACAACACACACATGTTAAAAATCGTGAGGTAGTGGTAGGCCCAGTTGCCCAGGTTGGAATCCTGGTTTACCCGTTTACTGGCTGTTTGATATTGTACAAATCACTTCATCTCTCTGTTCCTTAGCCTCTGCAGGTATAAAATGTGGAGAGTACAGTTCTATTGACTGTTTTTATGAGAATTAGACCAGTTAATACATATAAAATACTTAGAATACATGGCATGCAGTATGCAGTTACTATCATTACTAGTGTTGTTACTATATATTCATAATTGTAGTTAAGAAAGGAAAACTGGGATGAGCAGGGCCAAATACACACACTCACACATAAACGTACTTCCACAATGGCATCACTGAGGTGTTTCTGTTGTCGAAAAAGGATGTTAGTAGCTCCAGCAACAAACCCCCGAACGGTGACATCGGAGAGAAGATGATGCTGCTGCAATGCCATGTAAGGCAAACACAGATATCCCTATGAATTAGAACAGTAATAGAAAATATCAGAAAAGTAAAAGGTTACCCTTCTCTTTAAACTTAGAGGGCTAACAGTAGGAAAAGAAACTTCCATTCTTTCTTGCCCTGTCTGTAAGTCAGCTAATCTTTGACTCAATAAAATAATATTCCAGGGGAACTTCAAGTCTTGACTACAGTAATTCCAGTTAATGATTAGCTAATTGTCTCCATGAATGGTCAAATCTTGGCAAGGTGGTTTAATATGAAGGTTGTCTTTCTTGATCACTTTGTTCTCATTCAATTTAAAAGCCTCTACAGTAACTAATGAATTGAACCTTTTCATTTAGGAAATGAAACATTAAGCCTGTTAATAAGTACGTTTTTTAGTAGAAGGCTGTTAAAAATTTAAAATACATGCATCTGCACATAACCACCGAAGCACTATTAGGAGAACAGCAAGGTACTGCATAGCATTTGTTATACTGTACTATGTTACAAATCATGCAAAAAGATTTCAAGGTATTTGCTACTAAATATCTAAAGCAAAAATGACACTGGCAGTATTTGTGTATTTAATTAATTTCCATTTGAATTTTATTTGAAAACAGCACTGCTCCAAAAATTGCAGTGGAATTGCTAAACTGCAGCAGGCGTCTAAGTCTACAAAAAATCCGGCGTACTTCCTGACAGTGCAGGTGCTAACACTGGAATGCTTCACTGAAGGAAGATACGCAACTTCTGCTGGAAGATTCTAAATCAGAATAGGTTTTCAACAAGTGGCATGACTTGTACATACAGCCAGGAACACAGACTCACTGAGCCCCTGAACTTGTTTTCAGCCTCAAGTTCTGTAAGATTTTTTTTACATCTCATCACTTTTTAAAACACAGAATTACGTCATCTGGACAATGTTGTGTTTACATCATGAGACAAATCTCTCTGAAGACAGGGGATAGCCCCTTTGCAACTTGATATTCTTTATGGCAACTAGGAGAGTGCTTTGTGTGTAACTTCACAGGTCTAGTAATTTGGTTATATTCTTACTCTTGAAAATGTCTTTTGTTGCTTGATCAGACCCTAACTAACAGAAGCAGCGAAAATAAATCCATGCCTTTGCATTAGAGATGCTCAGTATAGAGGTTCTCAACCCAGGGTCCTCATTCAGAATCAGTATTATATTTCATAATAATAACAAAACTAAAAAGTGTGTTTTAAAAAAATAAGGTTAAGGTCGGGCGCGGTGGCTCAAGCCTGTAATCCCAGCACTTTGGGAGGCCGAGGCGGGCGGATCACAAGGTCAGGAGATGGAGACCACAGTGAAACCCCGTCTCTACTAAAAATACAAAAAATTAGCCGGGCGCGGTGGCGGGCGCCTGTAGTCCCAGCTACTCGGGAGGCTGAGGCAGGAGAATGGCGGGAACCCGGGAGGCGGAGCTTGCAGTGAGCCGAGATCGCGCCACTGCACTCCAGCCTGGGCAACAGCGTGAGACTCCGTCTCAAAAAAAAAAAAAAAAAAAAAAAAAAAAAAAAAAAATAAGGTTAAAGCTTTTAAAAAATGTTTAAAAATCCTTTAAAAATTTCTAAATATATATGCCTTTTGGCCCAGTATTCTGCTTGTAATTTATCCTACAGTATCCTACAAATACTATATCATGTGTGATATTATATTTATGAAAATAAATGCAATATCAAAAAACTCAAATCCAAACTGTTCATGAATAGGGGACTAATAAATGTTCATCCATACAATGAACCTGCAGCCATTAAAAGCGATGATGTTCGTCTCCAAAGAATATTATGGGCTGGACGTGGTGGCTCATGCCTGTAATCCCAGCACTTTGGGAGGCTGAGGCAGGCAGATCACTTGAGGTCAGGAGTTCGAGACCAGCCTGGCCAACATGCTGAAACCCTGTCTCTACTAAAAATTCAAAAATTAGCCAGGCATGGTGGTGGGCACCTGTAATCCCAGTTACTTGGGAGTCTGAGGCAGGAGAATCGCTTAAACCCAGGAGGTGGAGGTTGCAGTGAGCCAAGATAGCACCATTGTACTCCAGCCTGGGCGACAGAGTAAGACTCCATCTCAAAATAAAATAATAATAAAAAAAGAATATGATGTAACAAAAGAATAAGCGAGCTGGGCATGATGACTCACACCTGTAATCCTAGCACTTTGGGAGGCCAGAGTGGGAGGACTGCTTGAGCCCAGGAGTTCGAGAATGGCCGGGCAGCATAGTAAGACACTGTCTCTAGAAAAAATAAAAATGAAATTTAAAAAAGGGCCGGGTGCGATGGCTCACACCTGTAATCCCAGCACTTTGGGAGGCTGAAGAGGACAGATCATCTGAGGTCAGGAATTTGAGACCAGCCTGACCAACATGGTGAAATCCTGTCTCTACTAAAAATATAAAAATGAGCTGGGCGTGGTGGTGGGTGCCTGTAATCCCAACTACTCAAGAGGCTGAGGCAGGAGAATCGCTTGAAAAGACCAGGAGGTGGAGGCTGCAGTGAGCTGAGATCATACCACGGCACTCCAGCCTGGGTGACAAGAGCAAAACTGTGTCAAAATAATTAATTAATTAATTAATTAATTAATTAAAAAATAAAGGGCAAAAATGGGCACATTCTGCTGCCATTTGTAAAAAGGGAGGGGAAATATGCATTTGTTTCTGCATAGAATACCCCCAGAAGGAAAGATAAGACAGTGACAATGTTGGCTGCCACTGGAGAGGGCTGCTAGATAGCAGGGGATGGAATGGAAGGGAGACTTTTTATTAGCGATGCTTTGGAATCTTTCAAATATTGAACTATGTGGAAGCATTACATATTTATAAAAGTATTTAAAATAGTTCAAAATAGCTTTAAAATTGTAGCATTACTTGCTGGGTGTGGTGGCTCATGTCTGTAATCCCAGCACTTTGGGAGGCCAAGGGGGACAGACTGCTTGAGCTCAGGAGTTTGAGACCAGCCTGAGCAACACGGTGAAACTCCATTTCTACCAATGACACAAAAATTAGCTGGGTATGGTGGCCCGCATCTGTGGTCCCAGCTACTCAGGAGACTGAGTTGGGAGGATCCCTTGAGCCTAGGAGGTCAAGGCTACAGTGAGCTGAGATCACACCACTGCTCTCCAGCCTGGGTGAAAAGCAAAACTCTGTCTCAAAAATAAACAAAGTTACAAATAAAATGAAGCTTAAGGGAATTCCAAATTAAGTCATCTTTTGGGGGAGGCAATTGTGTGTTTTTTTTAAAGAGTACCAGATACAATAAAAGCCAAACAAAGAAATGGCTACTGCTCTTTAATAAAGTTTTAAAACGCAGCACCTATCCTCCTACATAATGAAATAATATGAAATAATCTTCCCTATCTCTCAAACACTAAAAGTAATTTCTTTTTTTTTTTTTTTTTTTGAGATGGAGTCTCGCTGTGTCCCCCAGGCTGGAGTGCACTGGCGAGATCTCGGGTCACTGCAAGCTCCGCCTCCCGTGTTCACGCCATTCTCCTGCCTCAGTCTCCCGAGTAGCTGGGACTACAGGTGCCCACCACCACGCCTGGCTAATTTTTTTTGTTGTTGTTGTATTTTTAGTAGAGACAGGGTTTCACCATATTAGCCAGGATGGTCTCGATCTCCTGACCTTGTGATCCACCGGCCTCAGCCTCCCAAAGTGTTGAGATTACAGGCGTGAGCCACCGCGCCTGGCCAAAAGTCACATTTATTTGGCTACAGGTTGAGGTAACTTTTTAAAAAATTAAAATTGAAAACAATTCTATTTTTATTCTCGACCCCCAGTGCTTCATTTGACTAGCCTTAAACATTATTATTTTGGCTGGGTGTGGTAGCTCACACCTGTAGTCCCAGCTACTTGGAAGGCTAAGGCGGGCAAACTGCTTGAGCTCAGGAGTTCAAGACCAGCCTGAACAATATGATGAAACCCCATCTCTACAAAAAATTAGCTGGGCATGGTGGCAAGCGCCTGTGGTCCCAGCTACTTGGGAGGCTGCAGTGGGAGGATCGCTTGAGCACGGGAGGTGGAGGTTACAGTGAGCCGAGATTGCACCACTGTATTCCAGGCTGGGCAAGAGTGGTGAGACCGTCTCCAAAAAAAAAAAAAAAAAAAAAAAGATTAAAAAAAATAATAATTATTTGTTAAGATGAGGTCTTGGTCTTTTGCCCAGGCAGGAGTGCAGTGGCATGACCATGGATCACTGCAGTCTTGACCTCCTGGGCTCAAGTGATCCTCCCACCTCAGCCTTCCAAGTAGCTGGGACTACTGGCACATGCCCCCACACCTGGCTAATTTCTTTTTTTTTTTTTTTTGGAGTGCAGTGGCAGGATCTCGGCTCACTGTAACCTTCGCCTCTTGGGTTCAAGCGATTCTCCTGCCTCAGCAGCCTGAGTAGCTGGGAATACAGGTGCGTGCCACCATGCCCAGCTAATTTTTGTATTTTTAGTAGAGATGGGGTTTCACCATGTTGGCCCGAATGGTCTTGATCTCTTGACTTCAGGTGATCCACCTGCCTGGGCCTCCCAAAGTGCTGGGATTACAGGCATGAGCCACCGCACCTGGCCCCAGCTAATCTTTTAATTTTTACTTAGTAGAGTTGAGGTCTCACTATGTTGCTCAGGCTGGTCTCAAATTCCTGAGCTCAAGTGATTCTTCTGCCTTGGCTGTTTCAAAGTTTTTTAATCGACAATAATTGCATTGAGGTAATTTCTTTCTTTCTTTCTTTCTTTTTTTTTTTTTGAGACAGAGTTTCGCTCTTGTTGCCCAGGCTGGAGTGCAATGGCGTGATCTCCACTCATCGCAACCTTTGCCTCCCAGATTCAAGCGATTCTCCTGCCTCAGTCTCCCGAGTAGCTGGGATTTCAGGCATGCACCGCCACACCCAGCTAATTTTGATTTTTAGTAGAGACGGGGTTTCTCCATGTTGGTCAGGCTGGTCTTGAACTCCCGATCTCAGGTGATCCGCCCACCTTGGCCTCTCAAAATGCTGGGATTACAGGCCTGAGCCACCGAGCCTGGTCGCATTGAGGTTATTTCTAAATAGAGTTCCATTATAGTGACTCAACTAATTTTACTGAATAATGGCAAAAATCTCATAACTAGAAGAGGGAGAAAGCTGATGCGTGAGATTAAGGCAGGTGAGAGTCCGAGCTCCAAGGGCTCCAGTCGTTTCTGGCCAGTCCTCCATTAACTACTTTGCTCCAAAGTGCAGCCAATTCCAGAACACTTTCAGTAACAAGATGGGAAGACTTAAAATCAGGGAAGAAGGGAAGAAAAGCCCTCAGGATTGTCTTTTCACATCAGAAAATAGCTACTGTATCTTCCTCTTTATCTTTTTTTCCACTTCCCTCCTTCCCCTTCAATGTTTCTCTGGTTAGAATGTGATGGAGCAGCAGAGCATAAATACTACACAGGCCCAAATCATCCTCTAATTTCCTACTTCTCCTTCAGTGTCCCAGTTACCTTCCCATCACCCTATGGGAAGCCTACCCCACAGCTGCCTCCAGCCCCACCTCTTCTTCCTTAGCACCCATTTCTTCTCTACACTTCCTGAATCAGCTCTCAGGAAAGGTGCAAATATATTTTAGAAGCTAGTATCCACAGCATTTACATAGTAAGCCTCCTCTCTGAAACTGACATGAAAGGCATCAACCTCAGGCAAGTTCATGTACCAGAGAGAGGACTAGAAAGTCGGGGAACTGGAGACTTCTGGAAATAATTGTTTTATTGTGTAGAAATTTGTTTCCATTTATTTATATGATAACTACTCTACTTCAGCAATATTCCCCAGGCACCCAGGCATCTCTCCAGCTATTTCTAAAATTACTTTTCAAAATGTTTTGCTAACCTAATTCATTCTGTACAAGGATTTTAAGATCTTCAAGAGAAAAAAGCCTAAAGACAATTTGGTTTTAAGAATATTTCATATTCCAAAGTTACTGACATGAAAAAGTCAGCATTGCCATTTAAAACTGTGATTAAAGAAATTAGATTTTCATCCAAACACTCAAAAAACATAAAACCAAAAAGACAAATATTTTATAGGGACGTTAGTAAGCCCATCATATATTTAATACTGATACTGTATACGGCACACAAATCTAATACTCCGCTAAACATGCTTTATTGACAAGATGCAAAATACATCTTTAAATTGCTTTGTCAGCAACCTGACAAAACCAAAATCCCTCTCCAGTTAATTTCTCTCTTGATATCTTCACAATAGTAAAAATTAGAGGGCAGGTGGGTGAAACAGCAAAGTCAGGGCTCCGAAAGGTATAGGAAGTCATAACACAGCTCAGAACGCCCACAATTTGTGGCTACTTGCTTTACCAGTAGTCTGAGAAACCCAAGTTTTCTCCCCAAGTTCTTAAATTCCAGTTTTAAGAAACTGCATTGGTTTAATCGTGGAATCAGTTAAGATAATTTCAGAATCCCAAGCAAGTTACAAAATGAACAAAGATGGCATTCTCTATTAACTATTCACCAACAATGACTCTGGGCAAGTACATTTTTGCAAAGTTGGGTAAATCCAGAAATAATTTATCAAATAATATAGGAGAGGAAATAAATACATTGTTCAAGCCAACATTACCCATCTTTCTTTTCCACATAAAGTTTTACTTCATAAATACCAGACAGTATTCAGGGAAAAACAGAATACTTTGTTCTAGTAACTGAAAAGGTGGTACATCTGCCTTTCATGGTAGACTGCAAGATCACAGATGACAAGAATTCAGAATCTAGTATGGTGTCTGGCTCATGGAAGGGCAATAAATACAGTTGGTTCTCCACATCCATGGGTTCCACATACCAGATTCAACCGACCTTGGATTAAAAATATTGAGAAAAATAATAATACAAAATTAACCCTAGCATAGTAACTATTCACATAGCATTTACATTGCATTAGGTATTATAAATAATCTAGAGGTGATTTAAAGGATACGGGAGAGGCTGGGCACAGTGGCTCATGCCTGTAATCCCAGCACTTTGGGAGGCCAAGGTGGGCAGATCACCTGAGATCAGGAGTCTGAGACCAGCCTGGTCAACATAGTGAAACCCTGTCTCTACTAAAAATACAAAAATCAGCTGGGCATAGTGATGGGCGCCTGTAGTCCCAGCTACTCGGGAGGCTGAGGCAGAAGAATCGCTTCAACCTGGGAGGTGGAGGTTGCAGTGAGCTGAGATCATGCCACTGCACTCCAGCCTGGGGGACAGAGCAAGACTTTGTCTCAAAAAAAAAAAAAAAAAGAAAAACCATACGTGGGAAGATGTACACAGGTCATATGCAAACATTATGCCACTCTATGTAAGTGACTTGAACATTCTCGAATTTTGGTATGGGGTAAGTTCCTGGAACTAATCCCCCATGAATAATGAGGGATAACTGTACTTGTAGAATAAGAAATTTAAAAAAATTTTTTTTCTGCTCTACTTTGAAAATTCACAAATAGCAATAAAAGTTTTTCTGCAAAGGATGAAAAAAACATCCAAACAAGGTAGCTTCCAGAATATGTCTCAGCATCAGTGTAACTTTGTTTATTTTTATATAGAGACAGGGTCTTACTCTAAACTCTGAAGCTCAGACTGGAGTGCAGTGGCACAGTCATGGCTCACAGCAGCCTCAAAGTCCTGGGTTCAAGAGATCCTCTTGCCTCAGCCTCCCAAGTAGCTGTGACTATAGTCATATGCCACCGTGTCCAGATAATTTATTTTACTTTTTCGTAGAGATGAGGTCTTGCTTTGTTGCACAGGCTGGTTTCTAGATTCTGGTTTCAAGCAATCCTCCCTGCCTCGGCCTCCCAAAGTGCTGGGATTACAGGTGTGAGACACTATGTCCAGTCCAGTGTAACTTTTGACCCAGTGAAGTTGACTGCTTCATCTTAATGCATTACTGACATTAAGAAATGATATCCTGAGAAGACTGTGAATTAAAGATTCAATTTGATTTACTATATTGTGTTTAAGTCATTAAAAAATTCAAATACATTCTGGCTTTTATAAAAAGATTAAAAAAGTGTTAGAACAATTAGCCAAAACACTGTTATATTCAAATGAAGTTTACTAATATAAGTACACTTAATAAGTGTATGTATTAAGTATACTTAGTAAATATATATGTATACTTATTTATTAGTTATAACTTTCCTCACTTGTAAGTGATATAAGTTAGACATCTAAGCTTTTCTCTTTTAAAATTGTAGTATTTTGATATATATAGGCAACTCTTTTTATTGTACTTCATTTTATTGTGCTTTTTCTAAACTGAAGGTTTATGGCAACCCTGCAACCATCATCTAGTTTTCCAACAGCCTGTGCTCACTTCCCTGCCTCTGTCACATTTTGGTAATTCTCACAATATCTCACACATTTTCCTTATTATTGTGTTTCTTACGCTGATCTGTGATCCATGATCTTTGATGTTACTATTGTCATTGTTTTGAGGTGACATGAACCACACCCACATAGACAGCAAATTTAATAAATGCTGTGTGTGTTCTGACTTCTCCACTGACTGGCCATTCCTGTCTCTTCCCCTCTCCTCAGACCTCCCTATCCCCTGAGATGCAGCAATATTTAAATTAGGCCAATTAACAACCCTACAATGGCCTCTAAGTGTTTAAGTAAAAGGAAAAGTCTCACATCTTATTTGAAATCAAAAGCTAAAAATGATTAAGTTTAGTAAAGAAGGCAAGTCGAAAGCTGAGACAGAAATCTATGCCTCTTGCACCAGTTAGCCAAGTTGTCAATGCAAAAGAAAAGTTTTTGAAGGAAATTAAAAGTGCTACTAAAAGTGTGTGTGTTTTTTTTTTTTTAACCAGTGAACACACAAATGATAAGAAAGTGAAACAACAGCCTTATTGCTGATATGCAGAAAGTTTGATTGAGTGGTCTGGATAGAAGATCAAACCAAAGAGAACATTCCCTTAAGCCAAAGCCTAATCTACAGCAAGGCCTTAATTCTCCTCAATTATATGAAAGCCGAGAGAGGTGAGGAGATGCAGAAGTATGAAGCCAGCAGAGTTAGCTCACCATGTTTAAGAAGCCGTCTCTATAACATAAAAGTGCAAGGTGAAACAGCAAGTGCTGATGGAGAAGCTATAGCAAGTTATTCAGAAGATCTAGCTAAGGTCATTGATGATTTTGAATACAACAGATTTTCAATAAAGACAAAACAGCTTTCTACTGGAAGAAGATGCCATCTAGGACTTTTGTAGGTAGGGAAGAAGTCAATGCCTGGCTTCAAAGCTTCAAAGGACAAGGTGACTCTTACTGGGGGCTAATGCAGCTGGTGACTTTAAGTTGAAGCCAATGATCATTTACCATTCCCCAAATCCTAGGGCCCTTCAGAGTTATGCTAAATCTGCTGCCTGTGCTCTAGAATGGAACAACAAAGCCTGGATGATAGCACATCTCTTTATGGCATGGTTTACTGTATATTTAAGGCCACTGTTGAGACCTACTACACAGAAGAAAATAAAAAAAGATTCCTTTCAAAATATTACTGCTCATTGACAATGCACCTGGTCATCTAAGGGCTCTAATGAAGATGTACAAGGAGATTAATGTTTTCTTCATGCTTATGAACACAACATTCATTTTGGAGCCCATGGATCAAGGAGTCATTTTAATTTTCAAATCTTATTATTTAAGAAACACATTTCATAAGGCTATAGCTGCCATGGATAGTGATTCCTTTGATGGATCTGGGCAAAGTAAATTGAAAGTCTTCCGGAAAAGATTTGTTACTCTAGATGCCATTAAGAACATTTGTGATTCACAGGAAGAGGTCAAAATATCAATATTAACAGGAGTTTGGAAGAAGTTGATACCACTCTCATGAATAACTTTGAGGGGTTCAAGACCTTGGGGGAGATTTGGTGGAAACAGCAAGAAAATTAGAATTAGAAGTGGAATCTGAAAATATGACTGAATTGCTGCAATCTGCTGATCAACTTGAACGGATGAGGAGCTGCTGCTTAGGGATAAGGAGAGTGGTTTCTTGTGATGGAGTCTGCTGCTAGTGAAGAAGATGTGGTGAATGTTGTTGAAATGACAACAAAGGATTTTTATTCATTTATATTTAAGGATTTTTATTCATTTATATTTAAATAAATTTAAAATTAATGATTTAATAATTGTATTTCACTTTATTGTGCTTTTAACATAATTATTAAGTTTTATTCACTTTGTTATGTTTTAAAAATAATTATTAAATTTTAAATAATAAACATTTACTATTTAAAAAATAATAGAGTCTCCCTCTGTCGCCCAGTCTGGAGTGCAGTGGCGTAATCACAGCTCACTTTAGCCTCAACCTCCAGGGCTCAACCGAGCCTGCTAACCTCAGCCTCCCAAGTAGCTGGGACCATAGGTGTGAGTTACCACATCTGTCTAATCAAACTCCTGGCCTCAAGTGATCCTCCGGCCTCAGCCTCTCAAAGTTTTGGAAACAAAAAAATTCCTGAGACTCGTTTTATTACAGTGTTCTGTAACTGAACCATAGTATCTCCGAGGTGTGCCTGTATTTATTGAGCGCAATCAAGGCTGTCTGAACTTCCTTAATTCTTTTTTTAAGGAGAAACCTGAATAATTAAAAATAGACCCAAGAGACTGATTGTGAATATGACTCATATCTACTAAGTTGCAAAACATTTACCAATCAAAATCCCCTATATACTTCCCTATAGACTTATACTATGGTCACAGATGCCACAGTACTATACATCTGGTATATATTTTACAGTTTTCAAGGAAAATTTTCTATCTGAAAATGCGTTGAATACCAAAAGTTCAAAAGTTAAACTCTAAAAGGATTTTTCAAATTCTTTAAGGAATTCGGTAAAAAATATTGCACTTTACCTTTGTGAAGATGGCCAGGGGCATGCCATACTGATCCTCTTCCAAACCTGAAATGAGCCCTGGTATCAGGACTACCTGTCCCGTATTAGCTTGAGGTTGTACAGTAATTGGAAGACTTTCTGAGGGGACAGAGTCCTTTGGAAACAAATTTGTCTGGTCTGATCCCAGCTGTTCCCTTTCTTTCAAGTTGGGGTCCTCTAAGACACTAGGATCCAAAGTTTCCCAGTCACTTTCTGAAGAATCTGGAGATGGGCGAGATGGAGGTTTCAAATATTGATTGTTATCATTGTGTTCCTGCCCTTTGCTGCTGTCTTCCACTTGGAACAAAGACTCTTCAGTCTTCATGGCAGCATCTTCTCCATGGTTTCCTGCCATGACTTTCCTGACAGTTCCCAAGTTGGTATGTGAAACATCAGAAGTGGATGCAGAATTAAAATCATCTGCACATGGGTTACTTTCCTGAAGTCCACCATCTTCAGACATACTCTTCCGGGGTCTATACTGAGAACAGTCACTGAGACCATGTTCAATCATGCCTAAAATATGCAATATTAAAGAACAGCTTGGCTTATAATAATATGGAAGAACCTAAGAGCTATATATTTTATTAGTAGACTCTCCTATAAAATTTAATAAGCTATGCTTTTACACATTTTAATTAAAAACAAAAAGAACAGAAAGAAACCCAGACAAAAGAGAGAAACCTATTTCCAAAAAGCAAATGTCATATTAAAATAGAAAGGATAACCCTAATGAATTTATCTTTGAAACGTTATTTCTAAAAGTTTAGGTTCCAGTACAAGTTAAACAAAAGAAAGAGTAGATACTGCTGTTTTCTTACCTGGAAAAAGGGATAACACAGTCATCAGTGCACCCACCAATTTATTCACTGGAGAAATATAAAAAAGAACCTGGAATGGAGTCAATCAAAATCAAATTAGAAAACCCATGAAGCCATCCATAATGATAACAAATAAAAGAGAGGGAAAAATTATTTATATAAGAGTAATAGCTGGCTGGGTGCAGTGGCTCATGCCTGTAATCCCAGCACTTTGGGAGGCTGGGGTGGGTGGATCACAAGGTCAGGAGATCGAGACCATCCTGGCCAACAGGGTGAAACCCCATCTCTACTAAAATACAAAAACTTAGCCGGGGATGGTGGTGCACGCCTGTGGTCCCAGCTAGTTGGGAGGCTGGGGCAGGAGAATCACTTAAACCCAGAAGGCAGAGTTGCAGTGAGCCGAGATCACGCCACTGCACTCCAGCCTGGCTAGACAGTGAGACTCTGTCTTATAAAAATAAAAATAAAAAATAAAAAAATAACAGCTGCCAGGCGTGGTAGCTGGCTCATACCCGTAATCCCAGCTCTTTGGGAGGCCAAGGCGGGCAGATGACAAGGTCAGGAGATTGAGACCAGCCTGACCAACATGCTGAAACCCTGCCTCTACTAAAAATACAAAAATTAGCCAGGCATGGTAGTGCGCACCTGTAATCTCAGCTACTCAGGAGGCTGAGGCAGGAGAATTGCTTGAACCCGGGAGGTGGAGGTTACAGTGAGCCGAGATCGCACCACTGCACTCCAGCCTGGGTGACAGAGCTATACCCTGTCTCAAAAAATAAAAAGGAATTCAAAGTGTTCTGTGGCTGGATGGTGATGATGGCTGCATAACATGAATATACTTAATACCACTGAATTGTATACCTTAAAATGGTTACAATGATAAATTGTATGTTACATATATTTTGTTACAATTTTAGAAATTAAATAAAAATTTTTGAAACAACACACTAGTATGTTGGGTTAATTTAAAAAAAAAAAAACTATCTTTTTTTCTGTTTGAAGGAATACTCATTCATTCATTCATTTATTTATTTTGAGATGAAGTCTCGCTCTGTCACCCAGGCTAGAGTGCAGTGGTGCGATCTTGGCTCACTGCAACCTCTGCCTCCCGGGTTCAAGCAATTCTCCTGCCTCAGCCTCCCGAGTAGCTGGGACTACAGGCATCTGCCACCATGCCTGGCTAATTTTTGTATTTTTAGCAGAGATGGGGTTTCACCATGTTGGCCAGGCTGTTCTCAAACTCCTGACCTCAAGTGATCTGCCCACCTTAGTCTCCCAAAGTGCTGAGATTACAGGCGTGAGCCACCATGCCCAGCCTGAAGGAATATATATTTCTTACAGAAAAATAGGATACAGAAAAAAATTTCCTTTAAAAAAATAACCTATGTTCTTGCCAAACTAGGCTGATACCTTTACTTCCAGTCCCTTTTCAATTAATATATATTCATTTATAAAATTGGGATCATGGGCTTGATATGTTGTAGACAAACTTTTCTCACTTAACATGCCATGAAAATCTTTAAAACAATAAAAATATCTTAGTATCTTTTTTATTGTCTGAAATTATATACAACATACAAGATAAACTAATAGTTATTCACTTATAATTTATTATTCTGTGACAGACTCTCTTAGAGCTTTGTGTCCAGTTCAGATTAATTTTGGAAAACAGATCTCTAAAAGGAGAATTACTCGGTCAAAGGAATATTTTTAAAGTAGTGAACTAAAGTGGATATTGTGCATGGTCGACTCCCCAATATTCTTTCCACCCCTACTCCTCTAGGCACAGTAATACGGTATATAAAACTGGCCCAGATCCAAGGATGGCTCCTGATTAGTCTAAACCAAAGGCTGGTGAACTTTTTATATAGTTCACCCTTATACCTATAAAAGGTCAGATAAATATTTTTGCTTGGTGGGCCATATGGTCTGTCACAACTACTCAACTCTGCCACCACAGTGTGAAAGCAGCCATAAACAGCAAGTGAAAGCAGCCATAAACAGCAAGTAAATAAATGGGTCTGATTTCCAATAAAATTTTATGTATAACAATAGCTGGTAGGTCAGATTTGGCCTTGGGACTAAGGCAATCATGGCAAACCCATCCTTTTGTATTAGGGAGTGGTCAGGAACCCAAGTTTAAGCCAATCAGGGCAAGCATGTATTTGGCCACAGGAGTAGCCACATGTGTGGCCTGTAATAGGCCCAAACAAATTGAAGGAAAGAATTATTATTTTTTTAATTGTTATTTTTTGAGACAGTGGCTGTATTCCCAGGCTGGAGTGCAGTGGCACGATCTCAGCTCCCTGTAATCTCCACCTCCTAGGCTCAAGCTATCCTCCTAACTCAGCCTCCCAAGTAGCTGGGACTACAGGCACATGCCACCACACCCAGCTAAGTTTTGTATATTTTGTAGAGATGGGGTTTCTTTCACCATGTATACCAGGCTGGTCTCAAACTCCTGAGCACAAGTGATCCTCCTGCTTCAGCCTCCCAAAGTACTAGCATTACAGGTGTGAGCCACTGTGCCCAGTCAAAAATTCTTATTAGATTGTTTAGGAGGAGGTATTATTTCTGCCGGCAGTTATGATTGAGGAAGCAAATAACCCAATTACTGTCAGCAGTTCCCTATACTACCAGGGAAACTAAGCTCTGGAACAAGCTAGCACTGTGTACTGTAGAGCAAAGAGATGGAAAAAAACCTAGGCACTTAATTACACTATGGAGCCACTGAGTCACACAACCCTGAAATCTAAAGTGAGCCAACAACACGTCCTTTTTATTTAAAGTCAGTTTAAAATTGAGTTTTCTGTTACCTCCAGAAAAGCTGCATGAATTTATATTTCTTTTTTTTTTTTTGAGTCGGAGTCTCGCTCTGTAGCCCAGGCTGGAGTGCAGTGGCCGGATCTCAGCTCACTGCAAGCTCCGCCTCCCGGGTTCACGCCATTCTCCTACCTCAGCCTCCCGAGTAGCTGGGACTACAGGCGCCCGCCACCTCGCCCGGCTAGTTTTTTTTTGTATTTTTTAGTAGAGACGGGGTTTCACCGTGTTAGCCAGGATGGCCTCGATCTCCTGACCTCGTGATCCACCTGTCTCGGCCTCCCAAAGTGCTGGGATTACGGGCTTGAGCCACCGCGCCCAGCCCCGAATTTATATTTCTATGGCAGAGAACAAGAAAATGTGCTTCAGCTCACCACAATGATAGGCAAAAAGTATCTTAATACTTTATCATTAGTTTCAATTTTATGAAATAATGTAAAAAAAAAAGTCAATAAAAGTTAAATACTGCATCTTTCCTTTCATCCCTTAGGATCATACCTTTTTTTCAAGAAGAATTAGCTTAAATAGGATTAAGACCTGCAAAAGGGGAAAAAAAAAATGTTGTATTGAAATGAGAAACTGAAGTCTGTAATTCATCTTTTCCCCTCCTAAAACATAACCATAATCATTAATACTAAATACAGCACTTTAAAAAGTACATGAAAAATTATGAACTTATACTGAGAAGTGAAACATTACCTGTGTACTCTTAAATGTGAGAATCACTTAAATCTCTAACTGAAATGATTTTTTCTTGAAGGGGTGGTACCATCTTTGATTGAAGTATCTGTAAGCTCTTTAAAGGGGACCCTGCTCTTTAAATAAATAATTTACTTCTGGATGTCCAGAGTGTTCACAAAGCAGGTGCTCAGTAAATGTTTGTTAAATGGATAATCTGTGTTTATATCCTAGTCAACATCTGCTTTAATAATAAACATCAGAAGGTATAGGGATGTATATGTTTTACTGAAAAATGCTCCATTCTCAGGGCAACATATAAAATATTCTGCAAGATCAAACCATGTTTCTTTCCACTCTAATCTCATGATAGATGAAATTGCAAAAACAATAGAAAAAATTACCCTATCCTACAAAGAAGTAAACAGTATTTGTGCTCTTTTGAATTTCTATAATACAAGGACTACCAATACTTTTAATTTTGTATAGTTATAAGGCCAAGCACATCTTAGAAGAACTAAAGCATGGTATGCCACAATCTGCATTCAATTTAGCACACTGAATTTGGCAGTTAAATGTGCACGCTAAGAACAGTGTTGGCCATTTTAGTACTGTACATCATAAATTTATTTAAATAAGGTACTATACCTTGTGTCGAAAATGAAGGACAAGATCTCGAGGTGACAGACCTACAATGTTAATAAAAAAGCTAAACTGTGGCTACAATGTAATGTTTTTACTGAAGAAAGGTTATTTTCCCCTTAACGGAAAGAAAGATTAAAAACAAAGGCAGGAATATGCAAATATTCAAATATTTATGTAATGTTTGATTAGGTACACATATACTCATATACAGTGCTGTTCAGTACAACTTTCTGCAAGGATGAAAATATTTTAAACCTGTCTTGTCCAATACAGTAATCACATGCGGCTACTGAGCAATTGAAATGTGGCATGAGTAACTGAGACAAACTGACTTAAGTTTTATTAAAATTTTATTAATTTTAATCTAAATATAGACAGCTATAGGTGGCTAGTAGCTACTGTTTTGGACAGTGCAGGTCTAACACATTTCCCCATTCTACAAACATAAACTATACAAGTTTAGAAATGATATAGCTTATATTATAGTGGCAATCAATGATTAAACAAGGTTTTTGGTCATGGCACTTCATACGCTGTTATTTCTGAAACAGTCTTTTCTATCATCTGCCTGAAACAACACAGTACAAGAGAAAATAATTTAGAGAAAACATGTTCTCAGAATAGGACCTCATATTATGCAGAACAATAGTTTGCATTACACAGAGGATTGCAATCGTAAACTGCAGTTGGCAACTGCATGCTGAAATTGGAATTGAGTGAGCATAAACCACTATGTGATTAAAAAGTTTTAATCACAAAATGGATATTTATTGAGTTGCCCATTGAATACCTTGGCTACCAATGGATATTCTGGGTTGTCAAGATAGTATAAATTAAACACAAATCCCTAACCCGAAGAATCTTAGAACAGGAAAGAGCTGAGCATCTTTTTGCTTCATCTGTTACGACAGGGAATTAAGCTAGTCAGCATTAATGCAAGGAAAAGAAAAAACAATAAAAAACTTCCATTACTATCCTAAAAGGTAGAAATTCCAGCCTGGGCACCATAGGGACACCTTGTCTCTACAAAACAAAACAAAACACAACAAAACCCAAAACAAACAAAAAAATGACTAGCTGGGAGTGGTGGCATGCACCTGTGGTCCCAGCTACTCAGGAGGCTGTGGCAGGAGAATTGCTTGAGCCCAGGAGGTCAAGGCTGCAGTAAGCCATGATCACACCACTGCACTCCAGCCTGGGTGAGAAAATGCTGTCCATTTTCATTGATAATTGAGGTAGTTTGTCTCAAAAAAAAAAAAAAAAACGCAGAAATTTACCTTGATTTACCTTGTACATTAACAGTTGTAAATCTGGTATGTTCTAATACTCTTCTCAGCATAAACACTGGCTAAGAAGATACTTAAGGAAGAAACAGCATCAAATGTTGAAGAATTTAGATCCCATATAGAGATGTAATTCTAATGAAAGTTTTACATGCAACTCACTTTGCTAAACAAATAGAAATGAAGGAATCTCTTTTAACTTGTAAGTCAGTTAACTTACCAAGATATACTTGGGATCCTTCTAATGAAGCACCTCCCAAGGAACTATTCATATGTTCATAAAGTTCCTATAAAATATAGATTGAACTTAGCACATTTTACTATCATTTTAGATCTGAATTAGAAATATATTGATCAGAAAAAATAGTTGGTTTCTTAATTGAGGCAGTTTGTTCTGCTAGGCGCTAAATTTAAAAACAAGCCTCTCTGCAACCTTGCCAGTTCTCATTTCTTCTCTTCTGGATATGAGCAGTATCAGAAGAGATGTGGGCAGTGAGTATGAAAAACTACTCAGGGTATTCCTTTCTCCCTCTACATTTTAAAGCATGTCTCATTCACATAGTGATATGAATTCCTAGTGTAAATTCCCTCTGCCCCTTGCTAAGTCCCTAGCTGTCCTATTCCCACCAGAATCCATGAGAGATCCATATTCTTTACATGAATGGTGGCATTGAGGAAAACATACTATCCATTTTCGATAAAGTAATCATGTGGTTTTTCTGGTCTATGTATTGGGAGCTAGGAACCAGAAACCTGATATATAAAAATACTGTGCAGTTTATTAGTAAGATAAGCAAATTTATAGAAGCAATGCCATAGCAAAAGGGCTATTATCCACTAAGAGAAACATTACTGTTAGTTATAGTTATTTGTAGTCATTATTTCCCCCCCCCAAAAAAAACGGTTGGTTAAATTTAGTATTTGGGCAGATTCCTAGTCTTTCAGTGTTTTGATGCAAATGTGTTTTCACATTAGAATGTCTTTCTTAAGGTAATAATTATCCTTCACAGTATTAATGACAATATTTACTTGATTCATGAGCATATCTTCAGCCAAACACTATAGAGGGGTATAAAGTTACCTTTAGAATGGAAATTTGGGAAAAATCCTTCTCTTCAAAATATGCATGTGTAATGAGTTGAAGTTTTGCTTGAAGTAAACCATACAAAGGCTTAAAGGAAAACAGAGAAATTACCATTGATTGATAATAATTGGTTGATAACAGTAAAATTGGTTGATAATAGTAAAAGAAACAGAACCCCACAACTTTTTAATTTGAAGAGAACAGGGAGAAAAAAGTTAGTAACTATCAACTTTAGTGCGTATTATTCATAGTTGAAAGCTGTGAAGTCATCTGTTCTTTGGCTGCAAGTGAAAAGTACCTGAAACACAGTACAGTGCTTAAGAGTGTGGGCTCAGACTTGCTGGGCCTGGTTCCATCACTCAGCTCTGGGGAATCTAACCTCTCCACCTCTGCTTGCTGATGTGAACATGGGCATATGAAAACAGTACCTCTTACTTGACTGTTTTAAGGATTAAATACCAGGTAAAAGCACTTGGTAAGAAGTATCTGACACACAGAAAAAATCCAAACATTAGCTATTACTATTATATGATTTAAAACATATTCTAATTCTGCACACTGTTTTGCTAGCCTGTAGTGACATTTATTCATCCTTATAACAGTCTGTTTTTAAATCTATTTGAACATTCATGATTACATTTAAGTTCATTTCCCTTTTTTGTCCTCTGTGGAGGCTCACTCCTCTGGGAGTGGTGGCATGCACCTGTGGTCCCAGCTACTCAGGAGGCTGTGGCAGAAGACAAACAACTAGTTTGTGTCCTTTATCATAATATTGTTTTATACATTTGAGCAAAGTTATCCCTTAATCCTTATTTCTCTATTTAGGATCTTCTTCTACCATTTTCATCTTTTTATTTGTAATGTTCTTTTCTAGATGTTTTCTCATTTCTATGTCCATTTCAGGATGCAATGACCAATGATGTATATATACTCTAATTAATTAAAAACAAGTAATACTGGAAGAGTCTCTTTTCCAGTATCCCTGTTAATATATCATGATTCCCATCAAAGTATAAAATCATTTTATTTTTATACATAGACTTCAATACATAGACCAGAAAAACCACAACCAGACCTTTGAGTAAGCTACCCTCTTCCCATCTCTTGTGTCTGCTTTAAAAGCAGAGACAGATAAAACTTGATTTTTTTGCCCCAATTTTATCACTTAGTAGTTACATGTCTGTGAGAATTACACATTTTTTCTCTGAGATATGCCTTTATTTATAAAGTGAGAACAGTAACTATGTCTCAATGTTGTTATAAGGATGGAAATGACAATTACATATAACAAGTGTCTGGTACAGAATTAATGCCTGATATATAGGCACTCAATAAATGGCATCTTTTATTATTGTAATCGTCCTTTGAAGAATGATTACTCAGGAAGTCTCTTAACATGTTGCACTTCCTTTAATATCTGGTACTCTTATTCTTCGGTCATCTGGTCCAGTATAAAAAAGCTATTCACTCATGTATATTTTTTCAGGCTACTCTTCTCAAAGCTGTGTACAGGAATCAGATGAATAATTAATCAATTTTCTGACACTGGGGTCTTTTATAACAGCCATTCCTTTTCTTTTCTCTGGTTTTTTTGAGACGGAGTTTCCCTCTGTCACCCACGCTGGAGTGCAGTGGCTGATCTCTGCTCACTGCAACCTCCGCCTCCTGGGTTCAAGCGATTCTCCTGCATCAGCCTCCTGAGTAGCTGAGATTACAGGGGCATGCCATCATGACTGGCTAATTTTTTTTTTTGTATTTTTAATAGAGACGGGGTTTCAGCATGTTGGTCAGGCTGGTCTCGAACTCCTGATCTCATGATCCGCCCACCTCGGCCTCCCAAAGTGCTGGTATTATAGGTGTGAGCCACCACACCTGGCCACAGCCATTCCTTTTCTAGGAGACTATTGTTGCCTTATATGTAAATTACTTCTTGGAAGAAATATTCTTATCCTCCAAATTTTATTTTGGATAAAATAAGATTTTGGCTGGGCACAATGGCTCACGCCTATAATCCCAGCACTTTGGAAGGCTGAGGCAGGTGGGTTGCTTGAGCTCAGGAGTTTGAGACCAGCCTAGGCAAAACGGCAAAACCTCGTCTCTACCAAAAATATAAAAATATTAGCCAGGCATGGTAGTGCATGCCTGTGGTCCCAGCCACTCAGGAGGCTGAGGTGGGAGGATTGCTTGAGCCTGGGAGGCAGAGGTTGCAGTAAGCCAAGGTCATGCCACTGCACTCCAGCCTGGGCAACAGAGTGAAAGACTGTCTCCAAAAAAAAAAAAAAAAGATTTTGGACAAAACCAAAATGGATAAATGAAATATATCAGCTACCTCATTTTGTTTACGTGTCAACTTACTTTCCAATAGCTATAAGATCTCCTTTCTCTTACCCAGTCTTGGGTAGAGGTGTAAATGAAAACTGTTGAAAGGGAAAGAGAATGAGGAGATGCTAGGGCATAAATAATTTTAATATGTCATTTAAATCTCTTCTTATTCTAATAGTGCCTTATCCTTAAAGAAAGATCTGCCACGAAAGTTTAACATAATGAACGAGTTACTTGGTCTCTTACCAGCTTGCTTAGAACACAGACACTTTTCTGAACAGTCTCTCTGGTGATATCTGCTTGCCTTACTTTCAGTGCCTATTATAAACAAAGAGCAATTTATCAGAATATTTGATAGCAATATTTCAAAAATTATTTTTCAATATAAAAATAGCAATTATATGTAAGAAATTTCTTACATTCAGTTAAACTTAAAAAGTTATTAAGACTCTCAGGAAATACTGAACAAATAAATGTCAGTTTGGCCCTATGTGCCAGAATCTATGGGAGGCACTGGGAATATAATAGTGAAGGGACGATCCCGAATCTTAAGGAATTTATAATCTGATGGAGAATACTTTATGTATAAGTCACCAGGCCCAAATCAACCATTCAATGCAAATCAATCACTGTTGATTCTGGTTATAAATGGTCAGTCCTTTCAGAGACCATTGTTTCTGGTGAGAAGGGGCTAGTTCAAGAGACAACAAAAGGCCAGGAGCAATGGCTCATGCCTGTAATCTCAGCATTTTGGGAGGCTAAGGTGGGTGGGTCACCTGAGGCCAGGAGTTCGAGACCAGCCTGGCCAACATGGTGAAACCCCATCTCTACTAAAAATACAGAAATCAGTCAGGTGTGGTGGCACAAGCCTGTAGTCCCAGCTACTTGGAAAGCCGAGGCAGGAGAATCGCTTGAACCCGGGAGACAGAGGTTGCAGTGAGCTGAAATTGTGCTACTGCACTACAGCCTGGGCGACAGAGTGAGACTCTGTCTAAAAAAAAAAAAAAAGGAAAAAGAGATGACAAAAACAGCTTGTTCTCCAGAGATGGAAGAACTGTCAGTAATTTTGTTAAGTTAGTTGTGCCATGTTGCCTGGAAACTTATATTGGCACCCAGCACCAAACACAAGCACATAACTTATTTCTCAGTGATTGTGAGGATGACTATATGAGATTTCTACAGTCCTCTACTAGTAGAGAGCAAATCTTGATTTGATTAACCTCAGGCAAGGCTGCAAGGGAAGAAAGACTTCCTCCTCTAGTGTACTGCCTGACACCTTCTTGGATCTGTCCTGAGGACCAAGGGGCCCCCATGTTTTCAACTGATGACTGATGAACAGGCTTTAAATTAGCTGTGGAGTTGAATCCTTCCTCCTGATTGGATTCATCCACTGTCTCATCTTCATTAAAAAGGAGTAAAGTCTTTCTTCCAGGCTCAAGGTCCCTCCAATAACTGGTTTATCTGTCTGCTTCTATTGTCTATTATCTATTGAGAAGGATAGCAATCACTGGAAAAATGGACAACTCTAATGTACTCCTGAGTGGGTCAGAACCAGGGAGTGTGGCGACAGGCAGTATTTAAAGGCTATGCAGAGCATGAGGGCTGTTAAAACAGCACTGAGGGATAAGACCCACTTGGGAGAAATAATTTTACTAGTGCTTACATGACATATGGGTAATAAAAGGTATTAAAAGGAGCAAATTTCCAAGAACAGGCAGCAGCTCAATTCATCTCACATGTAAATATGTAAAGGTAATAGTGTTAACAGTGAAATAGCAAAAGAACATAACTAACTGCATTTTTTAGGCAGCGTTTCCTTGTTCCTGCACATAGAAAAGGATAATTTTAGAGTACCGATATGCAAAAATTGCAATCATGCATGTTTTAAAACCAACTCTGGGATTTAAAAGGTATGTAAACAACTAACTATGTTTTGTTAAAGACTTACAGGAGCATTGTGGCCTGACCAATGATAAAGAAGTATCCAACCTCCTTGGACCCTTGCTGGTACCCAGATGTCTGTGTGTCACCTCATGACACCAACTTCCTCTTCTTCCCCATATCCCTCTCCCATAAAAATCCTCCAGACAGACTGAAAAATTTAAGATGCTACTTTAGAATGCTAGCTCACCATCTAGCTGGCTTTCCAAATAAATCTGCTTTTCCTCCCAGCAACTCTCTTCTCTCCTGTTTTTTGAGCGGCGTGCAGCCAAACCTGGGTTCGATTACAATAGTATATGAAAACATCAACTGCTCAAAGCTGTCAGTTGAACTCTTACTCTCAGGTTTCTTTTATCTTTTTTTAAAAAATTTATTACTTATTATTTTTTTGAGATGGAGTCTCGCTCTGCTGCCAGGCTGGAGTGCGGTGGCGCCATCTCAGCTCACCGCAGCCTCCGCCCTCCTGGGTTCAAACAATTCTTCTGCCTCAGCCTCCCAAGTAGCTGGGACTACAGGTGTGCGCCGCCATGCCCAGCTAATTTTTTTGTATTCTTAGTAGAGATAGGGTTTCACCATGTTAGCCAGGATGGTCTTGATCTCCTGACTTCGTGATCCACCCGCCTTGGCCTCCCAAAGTGCTGGGATTACAGGTGTAAGCCACCAGGCCCAGCCTCTTTTATCTTTATTTTCTCAGCTTCGTTGAGGTATAACTGACAAAAATTGTACACATTTAAGGTGTATGCTATTATTTGACATAATATCTTTAGCGTTAGATTCCGTTATTCATGATATAACACGGATGTTCTAGGTTCCAGGCCCTGTGCTTAGAGGGTTATTTCATGGTAGTTACCTACTTTGGGTATCCTGGAATTTACACCTGTAGTTTACATTTAAGTGGGTCAGAGGAAAAACAGACACACAGTCTATGAGTCTAGCTGATGGCTACACAGGTACTCAGTGTGCTATGTTTTCAATTTATCTGCATGGTTGAAATTTCCATCATAACAAGTTATGCATGTTTGAAATTTCCATCATAACAAGTTAGAAAAAGATTTACTAATTGTTCACCCGAGGAAGCTTTTAAAACTTTTAATTGTCCAGGCTCAAATCCCAGAGATTCTAATTCAGTCACTAGGAGGAAAGGCTAGGTACAGATATTTACACACACACACACACAAAAGTCTCTAGGTAATTCTGATTAAAAATCATTGTTTTAGAGCAGTGGTTGTGAATCTTGACTACGTAGAAAATCACCTGGGGAGCTTTTAAAACATTCCCACCTGCCATGTCTAGATCATTAAATCAGAATCTTTTGGGGTGGGGGAAGACCCACTTATCCTAGCTTTTAAAGCTCTCCAGGTGATTGCAATGTGCAGCTGAGAATGAGAACCACTCACTACTTTAGAGTATTATTGACCTTTTGAAAGAGCTTTTTACTCATTAAGATTATCCCCACCGCAAAAAAACAGTGCTACACATAAGCAAATCATGAAAGGTGGGGCCACCATCTTGGCTTATTTGAATTTATTAATTAGAGCTATTATAGTAAGTCAGGCATTAAGCTAGCAGGTACTTAAGAATAATCAAGGCTGGGCACAGTGGCTCAGCCTGTAGAGGCTGAGGAGGGCAGATCACTTGAACTCAGGGGTTCGAGACCAACCTGGGCATCGTGGCGAAACCCTGTCTCCATAAAAAACACAAAAATTAGCTGGGCATGGTGGCACAAACCTGTATCCCAGCTACTTGGGAATCTGAGCTGGGAGGAGGGCTTGAGCTTGGGGTCAAGGCTGCAGTGAGCCAAGATTGTGCCACTGCACTCCAGCCTAGGCAACAGAGTGAGACTCTTCCTGAGAAAAAAAAAAAAAAAGAGAAAAGAAAAAAAAAGAAATCTTAGAGATAATTAAGACAACTTATGAGTAGTTGGGAGCCCCTCTAAGCATGTCCCACTACTTCTGAAATGCTGCTTAAAAAAAGGCAAGACACAGTGGTGCACACCTGTAGTCCCAGCTACTCAGCAGGCTGAGGCAGGAGGATCCCTAGAGCCTACGAGTTTAAAACCAGCCTGGGCAAAATAGCAAGGTCCTGTCTTTAAAAAAATAAAAAAAACTAAAAAACACACAAGCATTACCACTCAATTTTTCTAAGTTATATGCCAAACACTAGAAACAGAAAATTCAAAGACATCTTGAAATGTAAGTACAGTATTTAAAAGACAAATGGATAATTTATGTATTACTATCTAAAAACAATGTACAAAATATTATGATACAAATATAAGCATAGCCACCAATGTCAACTTAATAAAATGTTTCTGTGAATAAACTGGTACTAGTGAAAAAACAGCTACCAATTATATTCAAAAATCTAAAACAACATTACAGGCACCACTGAAAAATAAAGACTGTGTTTCTCTAAGTGTCCAACATCTAAGAAAGGACTTTGGAGTTGTTTTTCATTATTAACTATCATACCTTGGCTTCAATTTGTCGATAGCAAGAGATACCAAATACTGTGGCTCCATTTCCATTTCTGGGTGGCAAGTGAAAAAACACCGTATCTAAGAGATACATAGAAAAATGTAAATAGTGAGGTGAATTACCCTTATTAATAAGTAGTAAAATCTGAAGCTATCATAATGCAGTCATTAACACAAAAATGACAAAACAAGGAATCCAAATCATACTTATTTGTAGCACCACAACCAGTGGTTTCCTAGAATTTTTCTCATTGCCTTATGGTAAATACTCATCACAAAAAGCCCAAGAGGCTGAATTATAACAGGTCAAACTGAGACTACAATTACAGAAAATACTTAATCTTTAGGGAATCGTTCTAGATTAAAAGAAAGTAGACAGTCATAAAAGCCAATAGCAACACATGAACCTTGAATGAATACAAGAAATCTGGGGGACAACTGAGAAAATTTGAACATAGATTGGATGTTAGATAGTATTATGAAATTACTGTTAAATCTCTTAGCTGTGATAATGGTACTGGAAGTTACACTGGGGAATGATCTCATTCTCAGATCTTAAGTATTTAAAGTGTCACTGCCTTTCAGATAGTACAGACAAAATTATATACATACACAAATACAAAGAAAATCTGTAGAAAATTTGCTATAATCTTAATTCACATGTTTGCAGCAGTCCTTTCACTGGGCATGGTGGCACCGCCAGGCATGGTGGCACAGCCAGGCATGGTGGCTCACATCTGTAACCACAGCTACTGGGAAGGCTGGGGTAGGAGAACTGCTTGAGCTCAGGAGTTTGAGACCAGCCTGGGCAACAGGGCAACAGTGAGACTCCATCTCCAAAAAAAAAAAAAAAAAAAAAGACCAGAAAGAAAAGTAACAGCAACAATAACAACAAAAACATTTTTGTAGGGCATCAAATACCATAGTAAAATACAGTCCTTCATTAAGTCAGGCAAAATACTCATTTATAGGGTGGTAGGAGATTCGGTAAGAACTTCACAGCCCTGCTTTTTTTGAAGGTGTTAACATGCTCTGCATGCAAGCAAGCAACCTTGCAAGCAGAGTACTTGTGACAGCAGTGGTTCCAGAGGTGCAAAAACAATCTCAGCTGCTTCTAAGGTGGGCACTGGAGCAATAACCTACTACTGCAAGTATGCAGCTAGAGTCCCAAGCAACGTACAGCTGGCGCTGGCAAGCCCCCTGGTTTGCCTCTGAGGAGTATGACGTATAGATGTAGGAAGTGCTTCCAGTGGTGGCTGTCCTGCTCTGGCTAATCACTTGGCAGAGGCATGGCCAAGGTTCACTAGCCGCAGTCAATGTAAGCCTGGCACTCCTTTAGAGGTGCTCTAGTGAATGACTAGTTACCTCCAAACAAGCATGTAAATATTTTATAAATAGTTCTAACAGGCTGAAGGCCTTTAATTTCTCAAAGTATTTAGAACCTAAGATATTTTGGCAAATTTTTTCAAAAATGTCACCTAACTGTTTCACTGTCTTGTGACATACCTTCCTGGTAGTTGTGTGCACCATCTGGTAAGGCAAGGAAGGGCAAATACTTCCATTCTTCAGGTAAAGTGTGGCTGTCATGTCCATCTCCTGGAATCAGGGGCGGGTAAGAGAATTCAACCTAAAATAGCAAGGAATGTTAGCCAAAAGGTGGTTGATCAAAGGAAGCATTTTATTCTGATATGTAAAAATGCTTTTAAACCTTGAATGACAGAAGTCAGGATAAGCCACACTGTATAATGTCATTTGATATCATCAGCAAACCTATGGCACAGAAGAGGGGAAAAAAAAGCAGTAAAAGGAGGAAAAGTTTATAAGCTTTTCTCCACTTTCTGATTTAAGGGCTGTTAAACTTTAATGTGCATAAGGGGTAGTGGGGTTGGTGACTGGACTGCAGATTGATATTTGGGGGCTGTCACCAAACAGATGGTAGTTGAAGCCATAGGGCCCTTAGGAAAACCAACGGCCTACTGAATTGAGTAGTAGAGGTCCAACAAAGGACCCCCAAATTTAGCCCAGAATCACTTTTAGAACCAATCCTTAATGTGGAAAAATAGGATGGCTCATCTTTCCACATTTCAATGAAATCAAGCTGCCACTTCAATCACAGGAGAGTCAACTGTAAAAGGGTTTTAAAAATGATTAAAAAATTTTTTTTTGTCCACTGAATTTAAAATTCGTGATTCTTTTTTTTTTTTTTTTTTGAGACAGTCTCGCTGTCAGCCAGGCTGGAGTGCAGTGGCATGATCTCAGCTCACTGCAACCTCCATCTCCCGGGCTCAAGCAATTCTCCTGCCTTAGCCTCCCAAGTAGCTGGGATTACAGGCGTGTGCCACCACACCCAACTAATTTTTTTGTATTTTCAGTAGAGACGGGGTTTCACCATGTTGGCCAGGCTGGTCTCGAACTCCTGACCTAAGGTAATCTGCCTGCCTCGGCCTCCCAAAGTGCTGGGATTACAGGCGTGAGGCACCGCATCCGGCCAATTTGTGATTATTTCTAAAGGTGATCCAATTCCAAATTTAAAATGTTTAAAGACACCAAAAAAATGGACTGTAAAAAGACTGCCTCCCACCCTTGGGAGGCAGCTACCCAGTCCCTGCTCCCATCTCCAGACGCAATCACTGTTTTTCATTTAGAAGAACTCTTCAAAAGTTTAGATTAAGGAGTAAAACTTTTCTTCCAGAGATCATTTAAAATCAACTGAAAAATTGGCTGGGCACAGTGGCTCACACCTGAATTCTCAACACTTTGGGAGGCTGAGGCGGGTGGATCACCTGAGGCCAGAAGTTTGAGACCAGCCTGGCCAACATGGTGAAATCCCGTCCCTACTAAAAATACAAAAATTAGCCAGGTGTGGTGGCGCACGCCTGTAATCCCAGCTACTCAGAAGGATGAGGCAGGAGAATCACTTGAACCCAGGAGGTGGAGGTTGCAGTGAGTGGAGATTGTGCCACTGCACTGCAGCCTGGGCAACAAGAGTGAGACTCTGACTCAAAAAAAATAAATAAAATAATTAACTGAAGGTGAGTCAAAAATAACCTCCGATTACATTTCTCTGTATCTTCTCTATAATTTATCATACAGGTTTCATCCTAATTTGCTTTGTTGGACAATTTTTTTAAAAGTGTGAGGGAAGGCAGGATGTGACGAGGTAAGATACACACAAATTCAAAGCTGATGTTAAGTTGGCAATTTTAGAGTTAAAAAAGTTACCAATTCAGTTATTTAACACCAAAAATAAATGCAAGAAAATAATCATATTTTATGTAATCAGTACCAAAGTCCCATATATAGTGTATTTATCATAAGGAGTCCTGGTAATTATTACTAAACAATCTTTTAGAAAACCATTAAATTTTGATGCACAGATATTTACTTAAAATGAATTTTGTATGAAATAAACATGTTTTTAAATAAGCATAAACATCATGTACCCCAATTCTCATGATGCATCATGAAATATGTTTCTCTTTAGGGTCCAAAAAATTTAATATAGAAAATTCTAAAAAAAGTAGTACAACAATGCTTAATCTCATTTTTAATCACAGAAATACAATTTGAATTAATATAATTTTTATCCATCTATTGAAAAACATTAAAAAGAAGCCTGCTGTGGGAATGTACAGTACACTGGCACAACAGTTTGGAGGGCAACTTGGCTGTATCAACAACACATTTACCCTTTATTAAGATAACAAAATGAGAGGCCCTCAGACTGAGGTGGCTCTAAGGCTCAGGGTTCTACTTAAGCAAACCAAAACTGAATTTAAAAGATCACCAAGCTTAACTCAGCCAATGACAGGCAGCCAACTGGGCATTAGTTACATTTTCTTGAACTTCCCACAGGCATGGCCCAAATAAGGCAACTGCTTAAATTTAAACCAAATAATTTCTTTGCTCTACATCTATATTCACCCTATAAATGCCTTCCCTCATGCTCCTTTAGTAGAGCCCCAACCACTTCTGGTTTGGAGCTGCCTGACTCATGAAGCACTGTCTGCTCACATACACTTCTTAAAATCTTAATGTGCCAAAATTCATCCTTTACCACCTTTGACTCAGCAATTTCAGTTTTAGAGATTTATCCCATAGATACTCTCACATATTCAGATACATACAAAAATGTTCATAGCAGTATAATTTATTTCAGCATGTAAGGGAAACCTAAATATTCATCATGAGTAGAAACATCGGTGGTTTCTATCAGTTTTGTCCAGCTGTTAAAAAGAATGTCAGATTCATATATACTGATAAAGCAAGACAGCCACAATATCCTGTGTGATAGGCGAAATAATGGCCTTCCAAAGATATGCTAATCCCCCGACTCTATTTGTTACCTTACTTGGCAAAAGGGACTTTGCAGATATGATTAAGGATCTTGAGCTAGGGAATATCCAAGTGGGTAAAGTATAATCATAGAGTCCTTATAAGAGAGGAAGAGGAATCAGTGAAAGAGTTATTTGAAGATGCTATGCCACTGGCTTTAAAGATGGAAGAAAGGGCCATGAAACAAGAAATGCAGGAGACCTTTAGGAGGTGGAAACAGTAAGATAATCAAGTCTTTCCTGGAGCTTCCAGAAGAAATGGAGCCCAGCCAACACCTTGATTTTTGCCCAGTGAAACCCATTTTGGAATTCTGACCTCAGAACTTTAAATTCTGACCTCAGAACTTTAAACTTTAAATGTGACCTCAGACACATAAATTTGTGTCATTTGAAGGCATTACATTTGTGGTAACTTTTCAGCAGCAAGAGAAAACTAATACATACTGTTAAATTTTAAAAGCAAGTAGAATATCAGTAAACAGTGTCAGAGGCACCCTAACCAGAGTGACTCCATCTTGAATAAGGGCTGGATAAAGCCAAACCTGCTGTGGTATGTTCCCAGGGGACTGGGCACTCTTGGTCACAAGGTGTTTATGTTTGAGGGAATGAGTTAATGATGTTAACTAACTGAAGACCTAGGACTTATGGAAATGTCCCAGTACTTTAAGAACAAAAAGCATTCTTAGTTTAAGAATAGGTTTTGCTTTAAAAATAATAGTACACTCAAAAATTCTTGCTAAAATCAATAGTAATATAGGAAAATAACAATACTAACAGCCTGTCACAAGCTGGTCACAAGCCTTTGTAATGAAGCACACTTTTCTTTTCCTTTTTATTTATTTATTTATTTATTTTTGAGATGGAGTTTCACTCTTATTGCCCAGGCTGGAGTGTAATGGCATGATCTCGGCTCACAGCAACCTCTGCCTCTCGGGTTCAAGCGTTTCTCCTGTCTCAGCTGCCTGAGTAGCTGGGACTATAGGCATGCACCACCACGCCCGGCTAATTTTGTATTTTTAGGAAAGACAGGGTTTCTCCATGTTGGTCAGGCTAATCTCAAACTGCTGACCTCAGGTGATCCACCCGCCTCGGCCTCCCAAAGTGCTGGGATTATAGGCGTGAGCCACTGCGCCCAGCAGAAGTTCACTTTTCTTAATAACCTATATTAGCATTATATTTGAAATGGGTGCACCCTCCTCTTGCTCTCTGAGGATGCCCTATTCTGTAATTCAGCAGTCTGTAATAAATTCTTTTAACTTCACTCTACTCTGTGACTTGCCCTGAATTCGTTCCTGCATGAGAGCCAAGAACCTGCTCTTGGGGTCTTGGACAAAACCCCTTGACTGGTGACAGTAGTATAATTCTATATTTACTGTGATTCCATTTGTGCAAAAAAAAGTTTCTGTAAATAGATTTTAAAAACATGCTTGAAAAGATACTTGAAAAACTATATACACTGTTGGCAGATGTTTTAACTCTGGAGAGGAGAATGAGGTTGGGGACTGAAGATAAGTGAATACTCCTGTTACTTTAAAAAAAAATTGCCACCTTTTTAATTGAAATTTTCAAACTTACAGAAAGTTGAAAGAATATGAACAACCTAACAAACTTGATCTTTATTTACCAACTGCATTGCTTCTTTAGCCACACTTGTTTTATCTGTGTTGTATGTGTACACAAAAACAATTTTCTAAATGATTTAACAGCAAGTGGAGCATACTACCTTTACTTTTAATTAAGTGTTTTTTAAATGGATATGTATTGCTTGCAGGATTAAAAACAAATAAATAAAAAAGACAGTCACAAGCAGTTCTTAACTTCTGAAGGAAATCTTATTTCCATCCTATAATCTTGGGAGTTAAGGGCAGGTATAGAAATCTACCTTCTTTTCTGAAGATTTAGATAACAGAAGTTTAATTAATATCTGAAGCTATGCTATGCTTAACATATTCTCCGAATTTCCAACTCTACTGAAGGAAGATCAGTTTTAGATGGTTCTAGCTGAAACTGAAGACGCAGTTGACTCAAAACTGTCATAAATAGAAGTGTGGATACTACATGTATTCCAAGAATTCCATGGGTAAAATTAAGGTTGTTCTAGCCTGACTTGGGCCCAGAGTACTTACAACATTGCTTCATTGGGAAAGTGTTCAGAATTTCAAACAGTCAACTTTTAGAACACAAGTCTTTCATAAATTGCAGACTGCCTGTACTGTGTTGGCAGCTTTCTATAATTCTCTTCTCCTGCTGGTAGATTTTTCTACCAACAAATATATCCATTTGGAAACTGCTGAAATTGCTAATCAAGTTCAAAACCGTTTATTAAAACTCCTTTGTGGCTGGGTGCGGTAGCTCACACCTGTAATTCCAGCACTTTGGGGGACCAAGGCAGGCGGATCATGAGGTCAGGAGATCAAGACCATCCTGATCAACACGGTGAAACTCTGTCTCTACTAACAATACAAAAAATATTAGCTGGGCATGGTGGCAGGCCCCTGTAGTCCTAGCTACTCAGGAGGCTGAGGCAGGAGAATCGCTTGAACTCGGGAGGTGGTGGTTGCAGTGAGCTGAGCCGGCGCCAGGGCACTCCAGCATGGGCGACAGAGAGACTCTGTCTTTAAAAAAAAAAGATATATATTATTTCATCATTTTAATATCAATCTTCTATTGTTGAGTTTTTCTAGTTTTTTAAAACACTATACTACTGCAAGCTGTTCAGAATATTCAAATGTGATATAATTAAAAATACATATATTTGGTCTTTGTCCCTCATTCCTGGAACAAAACTCCTAACATCCTTGGAATTTCCTGAGTAATAGGAACATCTTTTGTTATTCATAATAAGCTCCAATCAATCATACTTGAGTTTATGCTAAGGTGACTCTAGTGGTAGGAGGACCTAGATAGCTTCAGGACAGGGGCTGATCACCAGAAAGATCAAGCCTTGATTAAAGAGATGTAACTTTCAGCCCTACCCCTTGACCTCCCAGGAACGGTGTTAAGAGTTTGAGTTCTATCACCAATGGCCAGTGATTTAGTCAATCATGCCTATGTAATGAAACCTCCATAAAAACAATGGGATTCAGTGAGTTCCTGGGTTGTTGAACACATCAAAGTGCTGGGAGGGCAGCATGCTAAAGATGGCATGGAAACTCCCTGACTCTCCAACCAACATACTTGCTTTATTCATCTCTTCCATCTGGTTGTTCCTGAATTGTTTCCTTTAATAATAAACCAGTAAATGCAAGCAAAGAGTTTTCCTGAGTTGTATGAGTCATTCTGGCAAATTATCAAACCTCAGAGAAGGTTATGGGAAGCCCTGAATTGGCAACAAAGTCAGAGAGAGATGGGGTGGCTTGGGGCCCAGGAATTGTGATTGGTGCCTGAAGTGAGGGCAGTTTTGTGGGATTGAGTGAGCCCTTACAGAGTTTGATGTTAACTGAGTAGTTAATGTCACAATATGACTTAATTGTAGAATTCCCAGTTGCTATCTGAGAATCCCTAAGAATCAAAGATTAAGCATGAAAAAAAAAATGTTATTTCCAAATTGATGGTATATTTAAATCTTAAACTGTGTATTTTTCATATTTTAAATACTGACTGAATACTCTGTCTGTCCCCTTTCTATATATCCAAATTAATCCACACAGACACAAAATTTCATGGCACAGAGGCTAAAGAGGAATTCTCTTGGAAGTTAACATGAGACTCTTAAATACTCAGTTGAATCAAGACAATTTAAATAGTAATGCCAATTAAACTAACCAGCACCACGTAAGTGAAGGTAAGCGTAGTAGGCTGCCTCACTGCACAGCTCCAGGGAGAGCTACATTGTCATTTACACAAATGGCTCTCCATGGAATTGTGTCATGAAGTACATATAGCTGTACATGGCAGCCCTAAGTATATGTAAAAAACCACAGACAAAAACCAATGCTAAGTACCCAGATACATCAGTCCTCACGCTACTATGAAAAAATACCTGAGACTGGGTAATTTATGAAGGAAAGAGGTTTAATTAACTCACAGTTCTGTATTGCTAGAGAGGAAACCTCAGGAAACTTATAATCATGGCAGAAGGCAAAGGAGAAGCAGGCGCATTCTTCACAGGCAGTGGAATGGAGTGAGTGCAAGCAGCGGAAATGCCAGATATTTATAAAACCATCAGATCTCGTGAGATTCATTCACTATCACGAGAACAGCATGGGTGAAACTGCCCCCTTGATCCAATTACCTCTACCTGGTCCTGCCATTGACACGTGGGGATTATGGGGAATATAATTCAAGATGAGATTCTGGGTGGGGACACAGCTAAACCATATCACCAGAAATTGAGAAACACTTATTCTCATCCAGTAGGGTTATTATTAAATAGTGAAATTTAATGGCCCAAAATCTAAATCAAATTTGGGGATCAAAATAGAGTCTGCCAAGATAAATTTAACAGTTTATTTGAGCAAAGAACAATTCACCAGTCACGCAACCCTCAGAACAAGAAGTTGAGAGCTCATCTCCGCAATGTGGGTAGTGAGTATTTTTGGATGGGTAAAAGGCTGAAGAAAGCAGAAATAAGGAACAAAAAGTAAATTAGTACTTTCAAAGTTACTTTCCTTGTAAGGGTTAAAGCAGAGGAGGCTCCCTTACCATGCCAGCTAAAACTGGCCTGTTTGGGAATCTGACTTTTATCTCTCTCTCTCCTGATTTCTCAGGTCAGATAACTTAGCCTGGTGACATCGAACTTTAGCAGGAGGGACCTCTATCTTG
The DNA here is from genome assembly GCF_043159975.1 of Macaca nemestrina. Classification (NCBI taxonomy): domain Eukaryota; kingdom Metazoa; phylum Chordata; class Mammalia; order Primates; family Cercopithecidae; genus Macaca; species Macaca nemestrina. Next base: position 103,055,621 of record NC_092128.1, on the reverse strand, counting down.
GTTTGGTCTGTTGGAGCTTGTGCAGGAACTCAGTGGAAACCAATGGTCTCGTGAGATTACATTTCCACAAGGGGGAGGGAGCCAATTGTAGAGTTCAGGACATGACACCCCAAAGTATGTCTGTAGGACACCAGTATATGCCATTCCAAATATGCCTCTTTGGCATAGGACTACTTTAAACTGGATATTTTGGGAAACAGACACAGGAGAAGCTCTGAAAACAGTAAAAGTTATATTTTTGTAAGAGAAATTTATTTTATAAAGAATATCTACATTTTTAAGTGTCTTCCTGTCTGTACCAGGAAGAGAAGGATGACTAAATCACTGGAAACTTTTATTTATTTGTTTATTTTGAGACAGGATCTGGCTCTGTTGCCCAGGTTGGAGTGCAATGATGTGATCTCGGCTCACTGCAACCTCCACCTCCCAGTTTCAAGCGATTCTCCTGCCTCAGCCCCCCGAGTAGCTGGGACTACAGGTGCCTGCCACCACGCACGGCCAATTTTTTTTTTTTTTGGTATTTTTAGTAGAGATGGGGTTTCACCGTGTTAGCCAGGATGGTCTTGATCTCCTGACCTTGTGATCCGCCCACTTCAGCCTCCCAAAGTACTGGCGTTACAGGCATGAGCCACTGCGCCCGGCCAACAATGGCTGATTTCTAAAACATAAAAGCTGACTCTGATCACAAGGAATAAAAAAGCAATTTTTCTAAATGCTAAATGAACTATGTAAGAGAGGGTGACATGTTTGTCCTCCAGTAATAAAAATTACCATCCCTTTTCATAGTTTATAAACCAAATTGGTGTCCTCTAGTCAGATTCCATTTACTCTGTCCTAAGAAAAAAAGACTGAGGAAACAAGAAAAACTACAAAAACAAAACAACATAGTACCCAAGCACGAACTCTGAGTACTTCAGGAGTACTCTCTGTTCACTTTTTAACAATGCATTATGTTCCACTGCCAGAGAACCATGTGGCAAATAGAAGCCACACTTCCAAACTATTAGCACACACATTAACCACATCCATGGACCCTACAGATATCAATGGCTTACAGAAGGAAGGAGAGTGCTTCACAGCTGCTCTGCCTCTTTGCTTCCTTTCTCGGTATCTCAGACATTTTTTCTTTTCACTCAGAAGCACAAAGTATTTATTTTCTTAATAGTCATAACATTTTAGGCAGCAAAATCAAAGCTCTGTCATATTTTCCGCTTAAAACAGAAGAAAACGAAAAAGCCCTGGGCATCAGACATGTTTTCTTCTCAGCTATGGTTTCTTTCTCATATCTCTTGAAAAGTCAATACTACAAAGCAATTGGCATTTATTCCTCACTCGACTACAAAGTTGGCAACAAATCACTATTTGTCAAATGTAGATTTGAAACAGCTGCACTTAACATTTCTGTACCTCAATATGACATCGTTTTCATGACTGCACTAGATGTTCAGAAATATAAAGTGTATACTGCAGAGGTAAAATGGCACCTTTGAGACTTACCAATTAAAAGTAAGGTTTTTTTTTTTTTTTTTTTGAGACAGTCTGGCTCTGTTGCCCAGGCTGGAGTGCAGTGGTGTGATCTTGGCTCACAGAAACTTCTGTCTCCTGGGTTTAGGCGATTCTCCTGCCTCAGTCTCCCGAGTAGCTTGGATTACAGGCACCTGCCATCACAGCCGGCCAATTTTTATATTTTTAGTAGAGACGGGGTTTCATCATGTTGGCCAGCTGGTCTTGAACTCCTGACCTCAAGTGATCTGCACGCCTTGGCCTCCCAAAGTGCTGGGATTACAGGCATGAGCCACGGTGCCCGACCTTGTTCTGTTTTTAAGAGACAGGGTCTTGCTCTGTCACTCAAGCTGGTATGCACTGGTGTGATCAGGGCTCACTGCAGCCTCGGCCTCCTGTGCTCAAGTGGTCCTCCCACTTCAGCCTGAGTAGCTGGGACTACAGGTGTGCACCACTGCACCCAGGTAATTATTTTATTTTTCGTTATCCAGGCTGCTCTCAAACACCTAGGCTCAAGCAATCTTCCCACCCTGGCCTCCCAAAGGGCTGGGATTACAAGCATGTGTCACTGAGCCCATCAAGAAGTTTGTTTTTAAATTAAATGGAAATAAGTATCTTAAAGCATGTACTTTTATACATTCAAGTGAATAAAGGCTGTTATCTTCTATTTTTTTCCCTAGAATTAAAGAGCTATTTATTATTTCACATCCCTTAAGTTGGAGTACTTGGATTATGAGCATGAAAACAGATAATGTGTATTTTAATTTTAATGTAGAAATTATTATGAGAATCCCACCACAGTGAAACAGAATATCAAGACTCTATTATATAAGATAATAGGACATTTTGCTTGTGTCAACATATATTCATAGGGACGGAGGTAGAGATATTCTAGGCAGAAAAAGGTGGGTCCCCAATAAAACCCCACCTTGAAGTGGAAAAGCCTGAAATCTGTGGCCCAAAGTGAGAACTGCTGTTTTTCCACTTGAATACTGCCTTTCACTAAACTATCCATGGCCTGCCCAGCCCCCATCCTCAGCCAGCAGAGAGACGCAGCTGGATGTGGGGGACTATGTCTGGACACTGGAGAGAAGTGGCTTGACTTCAGAGGGACAGCTTGACGGCATAACTTTGGAAAAGAACCTGGTCGGAGATGGCTGGACTTCAGGGAAAGCTTACTCACCTGCCCCATCCCTTTTTCAGATCCCCATTCCACTAAGAGCCACTTTCATTGGCAATAAAATCCCCTGCATTTACCATCCTTCAATTCGTTCACGCGACCTCATTTTTCCTGGACGCTGGACAAGAGTTGGGGAGCCACAAGTGTGGATGCAAAAGGCGGTCACACTGCCCTGGTGGAGGACAGCTGCCTCATGTGAAAAGGCAGAGGGCCCACTGATCTGTTAACACTTAAGCTGTCTACAGATGGAAGAACGAAATGAAAACTGTAACACGCCCTCTGGGGCTTTCGGGGTCACAAGCACCCCCACCTAGATGCTGCTGCGGGGCCTGCACAGAGTTTGCTCCTGCTGGTGCCTAAAAGCGCTCACTTTGGCTCCTGTACCCACTCACCTGTGCACTCCCTCCACGAGGGGAGGAATGCAGTGGGTCTGAGTGAGTGGCGTTTGATCCCACCAGCTCTGAAGCAGCCAGTCAGCTCCAGCGCTCATGCACTCCAGTTCCCACCGCATTCGCTCGTGTGCTCCCTCCTGCGAGGAGTTGAGAGCAGTGGGCTGAGTAGGCACCCCTGTTGTGAGTCCCGCAAAGGGATGAGGGAAATATGCTACTTCAGTATTAAGGAAGCTGATTTGCTATTGGTGCTTGAGGCACTAATATTAAGACATTATCATTCTGTTTTTCCACTTTAAAGTTATTGGAATTTTATATGAATATATGTGTTAATGAAAATGTATATGAACATGTATATGTTAATGAACATGAACATATGTAACTGCATATACACAGCAAACTGAAGATTTGATAAAATAGAGAAAGAAAAAGAATACTTATCTGAGGAATGCAAGTCCCTTTAAATTATCAGGCCCAGAAAGGGGCAGTTATTCCCTCTTGAGCTAAATAGTTACCGCTTGAAGCCACTTGCTATGCAAGCTCTAGACTGAGGCCAAGTAGCCAAAAAATGCTTTACACCCTATAGTTCAACAATGTATAGGCAATCACTAATGCCATTTCTGTAAGCCAATGAGAATTCCTGAAGAACAACTTTTGTAATTGTCCCTGCCCCCCATCTGTCTTTTTTCTTTAAAACTTGAGCCTCTCTCGTTCTCTGGAGTACTTGCCAAGGCAAACTGGAAATGTGTCCTGGACTGCAGTCCTCAACTTCTGTTCTTAAATAAACTCTCTCTTTTTTTTTTTAATAGACGGAGTCCTGCTCTGTCACCCAGGCTGGAGTGCAGTGGCATGATCTTGGTTCACTGCAACCTCCGTCTCCTGGGTTCAAGTAATTTTCATGGCTCAGCCTCCAGAGTAGCCAGGACCACAGGCACATGCCACCATGTCCAGCTAATTTTTATGTATTTTTATTAATAGCAGAGATGGGCTTTTACCATGTTAGTCAGGCTGGTCTCGAACTCCTGACCTCAAGTGATCTGCCTGCCTTGGCCTCCCAAAGTGCTGGCATTATAGGTGTGAGCCACCGTGCCTGGCCAAATAAATTCTCTTTTAAACTACATTCTGACTTTTATTTTAGGTTGATAGAATCATGTTTGCTTAAAATAAATATTTCTTCTAAAAAGGAAAAGTTGTCACATATGACTAGCAAAATCAAGAACTCTACTAAGTATTAATCTCTACCTGATAGGAGAATAAACAGCATTGTTATAAGGATTTGGCATTCATTGAAACGTAAGTATTCGCAGATATACACCTTACAAAATCAGAAATACCCTCAGATATGGCATTAATACAATTTGATTTGTGTTTCCGACAAATAATTTCCAGTAGTACCAGATTTTTTTTGGAGAGCTACTTTATGTAAAGCTAGACAGCATCAAATACATTTACTAGTTATGAGTGAACTCTCACTTAAAACATAGTTATGAAGGATCTTAAATGTATTTGACTTTGACTTGATCTTATATATTGAAGAAATCTGGAACTTCTATATTACCCTAAGTTCCAAGTTAAAACACACACTTTGGTCATGTAGCACAAATATGTATAACTATATGGAAAAAAATCCCAACTTTTATAAACTTAAATCCAATAATTAAAAATATTTTTTACAATAGGATGCTTTTTGTCTTATTTGTAATAACCAAAAGCTGGGAACCCACATGTCCATTAATAGGATAATGGGTAAATAAATAAAGGTCTATGTATATAATGAAATACTATACAGCAATTACTGATACAAACAACATGGACCAATCTCAGACATAACACTAAGAGAAAAAAAGACACAAAAGAGACAGCATGGGTCAAAACATGGTTATTCTTGTGTAGAAACTGGATAGGAAGGGGTGCATAAGGGTATCTTCTAAAGCACTGGAATTGTTCTCTGTTTTGATCTGGATATTTGTTACATATACGTATGTAAAAATTAACTGAACTGCTTTAAGTTTCATGCACTTTATTGTTCATAAGTTACACCTCAATTTAAGAAAATGCTTAAAAAAATATGAAGACGAAGTGTGTTCAATGCATGGGCCTTTGAAACTTTGAGTTCCAGCATGGGGTTCCAGTCCTCGCTTACCACTTAGCTATGTAACCTAGAGTAAGTCACTTGTCATCGCTTAACTTCAATTTCCTTATCTATAAAGAGGGCTAATAAATCCTTGCTTTTTCTAAATGAAATTTAAGGGAAATAACTGTTGTGGACTGAGCTATAGGGTGTATTAGGACTAACAAACCAGACCAAACCAGAATGGAGTCACTTATTCTAGGTGCCACGTACTTCATAAACTGTACTTTGAAACCAGTTTCCCCCTAAAACCAGGAGATTTACAGCAACCAATCAGAAGGGACCCAGTTCACCTGAGCAGGCATGACAGGGAAGTCCCCTGTTTTAACCCTATAGGTAACTTTAAAATGACCAATCTGCCCTTTGTTCTGTTTCTGCTTTCTTCAACCACTTCCTGCCTACAAAGGCAACCTCTTCTGCTCAGTTCATCAGAGAGCCTTTCCTAATTCTTAAATGAGAGGCATCCCATTTATGGATTGCTAATGAAAGTCAATTAGATCTTTAAAGTAAATCTGATAAAATTCTGTTTTTAACAGTTTGTGGTAAAGAATAAATGTTATCAGGCACACAACTAACACAATGCTTAGTATATGATAAACTTTTTTTTTTTTTTTTTTTTGAGACAGAGTCTCGGTCTGTTACCTAGGCTGGAGTGCAGTGTCACAATCTTGGCTCACTGCAAGCTCCACTCCCTGGGTTCATGCCATTCTCCTGCCTCAGCCTCCTGAGTAGTTGGGACTACAGGCACCAGCCACCAGGCCCGGCTAATTTTTTGTATTTTTAGTAGAGATGGGGTTTCACCATGTTAGCCAGGATGGTCTTGATCTCCTGACCTCGTGATCTGCCCGCCTTGGCCTCCCAAAGTGCTGGGATTACAGGCTTGAGCCACCGTGTCAGCCTATGATAAACATTTAATAAATGGCAGCTATTATTATTAACATCTTTGACTTATCAGAAAGATATCTAATCCAGAAGCAGTTTCTTTTCTGAAAAAAAGAGTAGTACCAAGGAAGCCTCGGCGGACAAGCAGGAGCCCTACACCGAGCCTCTGGACAAAATGGTCTAGGTGACCACTCAGGGTTCGGGAAGGGGGCCTGTACCCCATTAAGGGGCTACAGTACTTCAGACAGGTTTCATCCCAGCTGGGTTGCCAGAATTGTTACTGAGCAAAAGGGGCTCTCTCCTCATTGAGCTAGAAGCTGTAAACCAAAAAGTATCTGAGACAAGAGACAAGTCTCAATTTAGAAAGTTTATTTTGCAAGGTTAAGGATGCACCCGTGACAGCCTCAGGAGGTCCTGAGGACACATGCCCAAGGTAGTTGGGCTCCAGCTTGCTTTTATACATTTTAGGGAGACACAATACATCAATCAATACATGTTAAGGTTTACACTGGCTTAGTCTAGAAGAGCGAGACAACTCGAAGGCGTGGGTGGGGTAGGGGTAGGGGTCAGGGTGGGTGGTGTTTCCAGGTCATAGGTAGATTTAAACAATTTCTGATTGAAAATTAGTTCAGACAGTTACGTATAGAAAGGAATGTCTGGGTGAAGACAAGGGTTGTTTATCATGCAGATGAAGCCTCCAAGTATCAGGCTTTAGAGGGAATAGATTGTAAATGTTTATCAGATTTAAGGTTTGTGTTGATGAAAATGCTGGAGGGGTATAACGAGGCATATCTTACCCCAACTCCCCCATTTCTTATCATGGCCTGAACCAGTCTCTCATGTTAAATTTTAGGGTACCCTGGCCAAGGAGGGAGTCTATTCAGATGATTGTGGGAGGTAGGTGGGTGGGTGGAACACACTTTGAATTTTATTTTTGGTTTACATTTTCCCACTTCTGGCCAAGATTTGCCAGAGGCAACATCAATGGCCACCAAATTTTAATTCTGTCCCATAGTGTTGCTGGTGTGGCATAGCTGCCTGCCCTGGGCCCATTCTGTCCCTCAGTGGGACTCCCTATGGCCAAGGATGTTAGAGTCAACAAGACTTACAGCCAATTAACTGTTCTAGGTCAGACAGGGTAGACATGGCCAGGCATTCATTACCCCTTAAAATTACTTTTTTTAAGTAGAAAGTCAACAATCAAAAAAACCAAAGGTGAAGTTACAAAACTGATTTATTTTTAACTTGTACGTATTGAGCCACTGTAGTCTCGGTTTTAGTTATAGACTCACAGCAATTAGCTAAACAAAACATAAGCACTGTTTTGAAAAAAGTTTTTTAAAGACTTATGGAACTATCTGCACTCTTCATAATGAGGGTATTAACTCAGCAGGCTTTGTCACAAGTTATCTTTATCCTATCAGTCACTGAACTCTTTTGGGCACCATTATTTTCACTAGCATAGGGGTAGCTTCAGTAATTGTTTTAATTCTACAGGAAGCAGGAAATTCTTTATGGCTGAAGTGGATGGAAAGGTGCCACACAACAGCTCAGGAGGTAAAGTCCCTTGTTTTACCAGCTGTTTAGGCATCTTTGTACCCATCCTTGAGATTTGGAGGGTCTGACCTTGACCTAATTCTATCCCTCAAAATCACATGCCCACTTCTCCTGTGATAGTCCTTGGGCCTAGAGGGAGGGTGCTTGCATAGTTTTGAGACAGCCAAGTAAAAAGGGGTCCCCGGGGAATATCTAACTGGCCTGCACACTGGGAGGATGGCGTGGAGCCTCAGGAAATTTGTGCCATTTGCAGGGGGGAGGAGCCTGGCCTCTCTTGTTCCTGTGTGGTAACCTGGAATTCAATCTGGGAGGTGGGAAAACTGCTATCGGGACTCTCTTTCGCTTTGCTGAGGGTTCCTGTTTGCCTTTTTTTCCTTTCACCCAACAAACCCTGCCCTACTCACCCTACAATGTGTATGAAACCCCTGGGTCTCCTTTGAAAAAATGTCTTCTTTTTTCTTTTTCCTCCTCTATCCTCTCTTCACAGATAGAAACAGTATGCTTCCATAAGATGCACCCTCCAAACTGGGAAGAGTTAATTTCTCAAATCTTAAACTTGTTAGCTTAGCATTGGGCTTAGGGGAAGGGAACCCAGAAGCCTGACATGCTGACAAAAGGGTAAGTTTTTTTTAGCCAGTCAGGCTTTGGGCCCCTCTCTCCCTGTGCAAACTGGTAAAAGGCCTCAGGATTTTTGAGAGGTCCTTACCCTTCGCCACTTATTTCGTTTTGATATATGTTTTCTAATAACCCGATTTGTGTCTTCTTGCCTTCAGACCATGACACTCCAAGTGGTTATGAACTGGAGCCTTGGATGATGGCCCCTTTTGCTAGGGACCCTTAGATAGGTCTCTGAAGGAGATCTGACTGCCATTCTTCCCAAACAGCACCTCCTGTCAGCAGGAAGCAGTTAAGATTGGTCTTCATCCTTATTCTTATCCTTCTTCTAATGGCAGTTAGAAGTATTTCTTTAGAGGGGTGAATGAGACTAAGTAAAAAGGGGTCCCTGGAGAATCTCTGACTGGCCTGCACACCAGGAGGACAGGATGAAGCCTCATCAAGTTGATGCCGTTTGCAGCGGGGAGAAGCCTGGCCTCTCCTGTTCCTGTGTGGTAACCTAGGTTTCAATCTGTGAGTTAGGAAACCTGCTAGCTGGACGCTCTCAATTTGCTGAGGGTTCCTGTTTCCCGTTTTTTTCCTTTTCACTCAATAAACCCTGCCCTACTCACCCTACAATATATCCGCATGCCTAAATTATCTGGGTTGTGTGACAAAAACAAGTTTGTTTTTTTCCCCCCAAAACAGTTTTAGCAGCGGGGCATTTGCGGTGAAAAACAAATCAGGCCCTGTGGGATGCCAAAGGAGGGAGATTGGTTTCGTTTCCTTGAAAGTAAAACAAAGAGAAATAAATAACATTAATATTTTGACAATAAAAAGATTATTTGTGTGTCAGAACAGAAAAATAAATCTATTCCATTAGGGCACCAACTAAAGATATGAAAAAATTATAATCTTATAATCTGGTACTCTCTAGAGATTACTGTAGCCAAGATATAATTCATGATTCAATCTGCACTCAAAAAAACAAACGTTAGGGGTGAAATCTAGTATAGAGCGTTACATTTTTCCTTTGAAACAATTTCTCTCTAGCCCTCTTTTTCTATTCAAGAGAAATTATAGTAAGACCAATTTGTGTGCAAAATAAGTTCTAAGCTTATTATACTTTGCCTGATGATTTACATAAAGTGCAGCAAGAATTCATTGACTATATAGGCTCTTCTTTTTTTTTTTTTTTAACTTATTTATTATTATTATACTTTAAGTTGTAGGGTACACGTGCATAACGTGCAGGTTTGTTACATATTTATACTTGTCCCATGTTGGTGTGCTGCACCCATCAACTCGTCATTTACATCAGGTATAACTCCCAATGCAATCCTTCCCCCCTCCCCCCTCCCCATGATAGGCGCCGGTGTGTGATGTTCCCCTTCCTGAGACCAAGTGATCTCATTGTTCAGTTCCCACCTATGAGTGAGAACATGCGGTGTTTGGTTTTCTGTTCTTGTGATAGTTTGCTAAGAATGATGGTTTCCAGCTGCATCCATGTCCCTACAAAGGACACAAACTCATCCTTTTTTATGGCTGCATAGTATTCCATGGTGTATATGTGCCACATTTTCTTAATCCAATCTGTCACTGATGGACATTTGGGTTGATTCCAAGTCTTTGCTATTGTGAATAGTGCTGCAATAAACATACGTGTGCATGTGTCTTTATAGCAGCATAATTTATAATCCTTTGGGTATATACCCAGTAATGGGATGGCTGGGTCATATGGTACATCTAGTTCTAGATCCTTGAGGAATCGCCATACTGTTTTCCATAATGGTTGAACTAGTTTACAATCCCACCAACAGTGTAAAAGTGTTCCTATTTCTCCACATCCTCTCCAGCACCTGTTGTTTCCTGACTTTTTAATGATTGCCATTCTAACTGGTGTGAGATGGTATCTCATTGTGGTTTTGATTTGCATTTCTCTGATGGCCAGTGATGATGAGCATTTTTTCATGTGTCTGTTGGCTGTATGAATGTCTTCTTTTGAGAAATGTCGGTTCATATCCTTTGCCCACTTTTTGATGGGGTTGTTTTTTTCTTGTAAATTTGTTGGAGTTCTTTGTAGGTTCTGGATGGTAGCCCTTTGTCAGATGAGTAGATTGCAAAAATTTTCTCCCATTCTGTAGGTTGCCTGTTCACTCTGATGGTAGTTTCTTTTGCTGTGCAGAAGCTCTTTAGTTTAATGAGATCCCATTTGTCAATTTTGGCTTTTGCTGCCGTTGCTTTTGGTGTTTTAGACATGAAGTCTTTGCCCATGCCTATGTCCTGAATGGTACTACCTAGGTTTTCCTCTAGGATTTTTATGGTATTAGGTCTAACATTTAAGTCTCTAATCCATCTTGAATTAATTTTCGCATAAGGAGTAAGGAAAGGATCCAGTTTCAGCTTTCTACTTATGGCTAGCCAATTTTCCCAGCACCATTTATTAAATAGGGAATCCTTTCCCCATTTCTTGTTTCTCTCAGGTTCGTCAAAGATCAGATGGCTGTAGATGTGTGGTATTATTTCTGAGGACTCTGTTCTGTTCCATTGGTCTAGATCTCTGTTTTGGTAGCAGTACCATGCTGTTTTGGTTACTGTAGCCTTGTAGTATAGTTTGAAGTCAGGTAGCGTGATGCCTCCAGCTTTGTTCTTTTGACTTAGGATTGTCTTGGAGATGCGGGCTCTTTTTTGGTTCCATATGAACTTTAAAGCAGTTTTTTCCAATTCTGTGAAGAAACTCATTGGTAGCTTGATGGGGATGGCATTGAATCTATAAATTACCTTGGGCAGTATGGCCATTTTCACGATATTGATTCTTCCTATCCATGAGCATGGTATGTTCTTCCATTTGTTTGTGTCCTCTTTTATTTCACTGAGCAGTGGTTTGTAGTTCTCCTTGAAGAGGTCCTTTACATCCCTTGTAAGTTGGATTCCCAGGTATTTTATTCTCTTTGAAGCAATTGTGAATGGAAGTTCATTCCTGATTTGGCTCTCTGTTTGTCTGTTACTGGTGTATGAGAATGCTTGTGATTTTTGCACATTAATTTTGTATCCTGAGACTTTGCTGAAGTTGCTTATCAGCTTAAGGAGATTTTGGGCTGAGGCAATGGGGTTTTCTAACTATACAATCATGTCATCTGCAAACAGAGACAATTTGACTTCTTCTTTTCCTAACTGAATACCCTTGATTTCTTTCTCTTGCCTAATTGCCCTAGCCAGAACTTCCAACACTATGTTGAATAGGAGTGGTGAGAGAGGGCATCCCTGTCTTGTGCCAGTTTTCAAAGGGAATTTTTCCAGTTTTTGCCCATTCAGTATGATATTGGCTGTGGGTTTGTCATAAATAGCTCTTATTATTTTGAGGTACGTTCCATCAATACCGAATTTATTGAGCGTTTTTAGCATGAAGGGCTGTTGAATTTTGTCAAAAGCCTTTTCTGAATCTATTGAGATAATCATGTGGTTTTTGTCTTTGGTTCTGTTTATATGCTGGATTATGTTTATTGATTTGCGAATGTTGAACCAGCCTTGCATCCCAGGGATGAAGCCCACTTGATCATGGTGGATAAGCTTTTTGATGTGTTGCTGAATCCGGTTTGCCAGTATTTTATTGAGGATTTTTGCATCGATGTTCATCAGGGATATTGGTCTAAAATTCTCTTTTTTTGTTGTGTCTCTGCCAGGCTTTGGTATCAGGATGATGTTGGCCTCATAAAATGAGTTAGGGAGGATTCCCTCTTTTTCTATTGATTGGAATAGTTTCAGAAGGAATGGTACCAGCTCCGCCTTGTACCTCTGGTAGAATTCAGCTGTGAATCCATCTGGTCCTGGACTTTTTTTGGTTGGTAGGCTATTAATTATTGCCTCAATTTCAGAGCCTGCTATTGGTCTATTCAGGGATTCAACTTCTTCCTGGTTTAGTCTTGGAAGAGTGTAAGTGTCCAGGAAATTATCCATTTCTTCTAGATTTTCCAGTTTATTTGCGTAGAGGTGTTTATAGTATTCTCTGATGGTAGTTTGTATTTCTGTGGGGTCGGTGGTGATATCCCCTTTATCATTTTTAACTGCGTCGATTTGATTCTTCTCTCTTTTCTTCATTAGTCTTGCTAGTGGTCTGTCAATTTTGTTGATCTTTTCAAAAAACCAACTCCTGGATTCACTGATTTTTTGGAGGGTTTTTTGTGTCTCTATCTCCTTCAGTTCTGCTCTGATCTTAGTTATTTCTTGCCTTCTGCTAGCTTTTGAATGTGTTTGCTCTTGCTTCTCTAGTTCCTTAATTGCGATGTTAGAGTGTCAATTTTAGATCTTTCCTGCTTTCTCTTGTGGGCATTTAGTGCTATAAATTTCCCTCTACACACTGCTTTAAATGTGTCCCAGAGATTCTGGTATGTTGTATCTTTGTTCTCATTGGTTTCAAAGAACATCTTTATTTCTGCCTTCATTTCGTTATGTACCCAGTAGTCATTCAGGAGCAGGTTGTTCAGTTTCCATGTAGTTGAGCGGTTTTGATTGAGTTTCTTAGTCCTGAGTTCTAGTTTGATTGCACTGTGGTCTGAGAGACAGTTTGTTATAATTTCTGTTCTTGTACATTTGCTGAGGAGTGCTTTACTTCCAATTATGTGGTCAATTTTGGAGTAAGTACAATGTGGTGCTGAGAAGAATGTATATTCTGTTGATTTGGGGTGGAGAGTTCTATAGATGTCTATTAGGTCTGCTTGCTGCAGAGATGAGTTCAATTCCTGGATATCCTTGTTAACTTTCTGTCTCGTTGATCTGTCTAATGTTGACAGTGGAGTGTTGAAGTCTCCCATTATTATTGTATGGGAGTCTAAGTCTCTTTGTAAGTCTCTAAGGACTTGCTTGATGAATCTGGGTGCTCCTGTGTTGGGTGCATATATATTTAGGATAGTTAGCTCTTCCTGTTAAATTGATCCCTTTACCATTATGTAATGGCCTTCTTTGTCTCTTTTGATCTTTGATGGTTTAAAGTCTGTTTTATCAGAGAATAGTATTGCAACCCCCGCGTTTTTTTGTTCTCCATTTGCTTGGTAAATCTTCCTCCATCCCTTTATTTTGAGCCTATGTATGTCTCTGCGTGTGAGATGGGTCTCCTGAATACAGCAGACTGATGGGTCTTGACTCTTTATCCAGTTTGCCAGTCTGTGTCTTTTAATTGGACCATTTAGTCCATTTACATTTAAGGTTAAGATTGTTATGTGTGAACTTGATCCTGCCATTATGATATTAACTGGTTATTTTGCTCGTTAGTTGATGCAGTTTCTTCCTAGCCTCGATGGTCTTTACATTTTGGCATGTTTTTGCAATGGCTGGTACCGGTTGTTCCTTTCCATGTTTAGTGCTTCCTTCAGGGTCTCTTGTAAGGCAGGCCTAGTGGTGACAAAATCTCTAAGCATTTGCTTATCTGTAAAGGATTTTATTTCTCCTTCACTTATGAAACTTAGTTTGGCTGGATATGAAATTCTGGGTTTAAAATTCTTTTCTTTAAGAATGTTGAATATTGGCCCCCACTCTCTTCTGGCTTGGAGAGTTTCTGCCGAGAGATCTGCTGTTAGTCTGATGGGCTTCCCTTTGTGGGTAACCCGACCTTTCTCTCTGGCTGCCCTTAAGATTTTTTCCTTCATTTCAACTTTGGTGAATCTGGCAATTATGTGTCTTGGAGTTGCTCTTCTCGAGGAGTATCTTTGTGGCGTTCTCTGTATTTCCTGGATTTGAATGTTGGCCTGCCCTACTAGGTTGGGGAAGTTCTCCTGGATGATATCCTGAAGAGTGTTTTCCAACTTGGTTCCATTTTCCCCCTCACTTTCAGGCACCCCAATCAGACGTAGATTTGGTCTTTTTACATAATCCCATACTTCTTGCAGGCTTTGTTCATTTCTTTTTCTTCTTTTTTCTTTTGGGTTCTCTTCTCGCTTCATTTCATTCATTTGATCCTCAATCGCAGATACTCTTTCTTCCAGTTGATCGAGTCGGTTACTGAAGCTTGTGCATTTGTCACGTATTTCTCGTGTCATGGTTTTCATCTCTTTCATTTCGTTTATGACCTTCTCTGCATTAATTACTCTAGCCATCAATTCTTCCACTTTTTTTTCAAGATTTTTAGTTTCTTTGCGCTGGGTACGTAATTCCTCCTTTAGCTCTGAGAAATTTGATGGACTGAAGCCTTCTTCTCTCATCTCGTCAAAGTCATTCTCCGTCCAGCTTTGATCCGTTGCTGGCGATGAGCTGCGCTCCTTTGCCGGGGGAGATGCGCTCTTATTTTTTGAATTTCCAGCTTTTCTGCCCTGCTTTTTCCCCATCTTTGTGGTTTTATCTGCCTCTGGTCTTTGATGATGGTGACGTACTGATGGGGTTTTGGTGTAGGTGTCCTTCCTGTTTGATAGTTTTCCTTCTAACAGTCAGGACCCTCAGCTGTAGGTCTGTTGGAATTGCTTGAGGTCCACTCCAGACCCTGTTTGCCTGGGTATCAGCAGCAGAGGCTGCAGAAGATAGAATATTTCTGAGCAGCGAGTGTACCTGTCTGATTCTTGCTTTGGAAGCTTCCTCTCAGGGGTGTACTCTACCCTGTGAGGTGTGGGGTGTCAGACTGCCCCTAGTGGGGGATGTCTCTCAGTTAGGCTACTCAGGGGTCAGGGACCCACTTGAGCAGGGAGTCTGTCCCTTCTCAGATCTCAACCTCCGTGTTGGGAGATCCACTGCTCTCTTCAAAGCTGTCAGACAGAGTCGTTTGCGTCTGCAGAGGTTTCCGCTGCGTTTGTTATTGCCCTGTCCCCAGAGGTGGAGTCTACAGAGACAGGCAGGTTTCCTTGAGCTGCTGTGAGCTCCACCCAGTTCGAGCTTCCCAGCAGCTTTGTTTACCTACTTAAGCCTCAGCAATGGCGGGCGCCCCTCCCCCAGCCTCGCTGCTGCCTTGCCGGTAGATCACAGACTGCTGTGCTAGCAATGAGGGAGGCTCCGTGGGCGTGGGACCCTCCCGGCCAGGTGTGGGATATGATCTCCTGGTGTGCCTGTTTGCTTAAAGTGCAGTATTGGGGTGGGAGTTACCCGATTTTCCAGGTGTTGTGTGTCTCAGTTCCCCTGGCTAGGAAAAGGGATTCCCTTCCCCTTGCGCTTCCCAGGTGAGGCAATGCCTCGCCCTGCTTCAGCTCTCGCTGGTCGGGCTGCAGCAGCTTACCAGCACCGATCGTCCGGCACTCCCCAGTGAGATGAACACAGTACCTCAGTTGAAAATGCAGAAATCACCGGTCTTCTGTGTCGCTCGCGCTGGGGAGTTGGAGACTGGAGCTGTTCCTATTCGGCCATCTTGCTCTGCCCGCCCTATATAGGCTCTTCTTAAGTTGGCTTTGCTGGAACTTTACCTAAAAATACGCTATTCTAGTGAAAGTCTTGGTAAAGTAACCAGTGTCTCCAACTGTTTTGTTCTAAAAGACTCTTACTAAACTTATGCAAACAACTATACTGTCATAAAATCACAATCTGAATTTTGGAGAACTCAGAAAAATGTAAATTTGCTTACAAAAATATACTTTACCCAAATGTTCTAAACTAGAAATAAAGGAAAAATAAATTTTTTGACCCTTCTTTAGCCAGAGCAGCAGCATTCCAAACAAGATGTTTGTTCACCTTTGAATTGCCATTCACAAGCCAAACAGCTCATGAGAACCATCAGGCACTGTAGAATCTAGCAGCCCCTCATACAGTTAGAAACAGTCCTAGGGAAAAAAGTAGCTCCCTGCTCATGAGTGCGTCCTACTTGTACATCCAGGTAGCAAGATCTACGTAAACCACTTTTATTTTACCATGGAACTCTTTTGGGCACCATTATTTCCATTAGCATAGGGGTGGCTTCAGTTAACATTCCACAGCAAGACAGTAGATGCCCCTCAAGTGGAAATTCTCTAGTCCAGTAGTTATTACTGGGAAGTACTCACAGTCTTTTGCCATAAGCCCCAATAAATGCTCTACAAAAGGCTATGAAGTGGAGGATTTGTCCCAACTAGCACTCTGGTTTCTACCCCATATTCTGTGGGCTCAGGCAATCTTACTAGTTCCCATTTAGTGCGTCCAATTAACATTTCTCAAAGAGCAGATTTACACGCCTTCAGTTGTATAGCACTAGATAGGGGAAATATCCCCCAGTTAGATATAATATCCATTTTCTTTTCTGTGTGTGTGTTTTTTTCCACCCCCTGAAGAAGGAGGCTCACTCAGCCGCCCAGGCTAGAGTGCAGTGGCATGATCTCAGCTCACTGCAACCACTGTCTCCTGAGTTCAAGCAATTCTCCTGTCTCAGCCTCCCGAGTAGCTGGGATTACAGGCATCTGCCATCACGCCCTACTAATTATTGTATTTTAGTAGAGACAGGGTTTTGACATGTTGGCCAGGCTGGTGTTGAACTCCTGACCTCAGGTGATCCATCTGCCTTGGCCTCCCAAAGTGCTAGGATTACAGGCGTAAGCCACCGCACCTGGCAATATAATACCAATTTTCATAAGACAGGTAAAGGAGTCACAACTACCTTACATAAAGTCTGTTTAAATATATCAAATTTCATAATTTGACAGGTGTGGTGGCTCAATGCTGTAATCCCAGCACTTTGGGAGGCCGAGATGGGTGGATCACTTGAGGTTAGGAGTTTGAGACCAGCCTGGTCAACATGGTGAAACCCTATCTCTAATAAAACTAAAAAAAAAAAAAAAAGCCAGGTGTGGTGGCACGCCCCTGTGGTCCCAGCTACTCGGGAGGCTGAGGCAAGAGAATCATTTGAACCTAGGAGGCGGAGGCTGCAGTGAGCCAAGATTGTATCACTGCATTCCAGCCTGGGCGATGGAGTGAGATTTTGTTTCAAAAAAAGAAAAAAAGAAATTTATAATTCTATTAACACGTACATTTTTAATGTTTTGGTTCCAGGAACTTTTCTACCCCCAGACCATTTTACCTTACCTGGTAAAAAAAAAAAAAACAAAAAAAAAACAAAAAAAACGGTTTGGGTTCCCAGCAGGGAGTCGAGCCAAGGGACTGACTCTTTTGTTCATTTTTATCAATTTTCATCTTAATTGGCCTCATCATTGCCCCAGGCAATGTCAGCTTTCTCATAACCTTTGCCTTCTGATTTCTTTTTTCCCCTTAATCTTCCAATCTGGGGCAAATGGTGAATAACCATCCCAAAATTTCTATCATCCTTCTGGGGCTAGTCCTTTGGCTGCCTTTTTGCTTTCCTTTTCTTTTTGGTTAATTACCCCAATGTTTTATTAACCATCTGTAGGCCCATGAGGGACAGCAAATTTGATAAGGCTTCTGTATTCAAGTCCATTTTCATGCTGCTGATTCATACCTGAGGCTGGGAAGAAAAAAAGGTTTAACTGGACTTATAGTTCCACATGGCTGGGAAGGCCTCAGAATTATGGCGGGAGGCAAAAGGCACTTACTACCTGGAGGTGGCAAGACAAAATGAGGAAGAAACAAAAGCAGAAACCTCTGAGAAACCCATCAGAGCTCTTGAGACTTATTTACTATCACGAGAATAGCATAGAAAAGACAGGCTGCCATGATTCAATTACTTTCCCCTGGGTCTCTCCCACAACACATGTGAATTCTGGGAGATACAATTTGAGTTGAGATTTGGGTGGGGACACAGCCAAACCATATCATTCCGCCCCTGCACCCTCCAAATCTCATGTCCTCCCGTTTCAAAAACAATCATGCCTTCCCAACAGTCCCCCAAAGTCTTAACTCATTTCAGCATTAACCTAAAAGTCCACAGTCCAAAGTCTCATCTGAGACAAGGCAAGTCTCTTCCGCCTATGGGCCTGTAAAATCAAAAGCAAGCTAGTTACTTCCTAGATACAATGCGGGTGCAGGTATTGGGTAAATACAGCCATTCCAAATGGGAGAAATTGGCCCAAACAATGGGGTTATGGGTCCCATGCAAGTCCAGAATTCAGTGGGACAGTCAAATTTTAAAGCTCCAAAATGATCTCCTTTGACTCCAGGTCTCAAATCTAGGTCACACTGATGCAAGAGGTGAGTTCCCATGGTCTTGGGCAGCTCCACCCCTGTGGCTTTGCAGGGTACAGCCTCCCTCCCAGCTGCTTTCATGGGCAGGCGTTAAGTATCTGTGGCTTTTCCAGGTGCGTGGTGCAAGCTGTCAGTGGATCTACCATTCTGGGGTCTAGAAGACGGTGGCCCTCTTCTCACAACTCTACCAGGCAGTGCCCAATAGGGACCCTGTGTGGGGGCTCCAACCCCACATTTCCCTTCCACGCTGCCCTAGCAGAGGTTCTCTATGAGGGCCCCGCCCCTGGAGCAAACTTTTGCCTGGGCATCCAGGCATTTCTATACATCTTCTGAAATCTAGGTGGAGGTTCCCAAACCTCAATTCTTTCACTTCTGTGCACCTGCAGGCTCAACACCATGTGGAAGCTGCCAAAGCTTGGGGCTTCCACCCTCTGAGGCCACAACCTGAGCTGTACATTGGCCCCTTTCAGCCACAGCTGAAGCAGCAGCTGGGACACAGGGCGCCACATCTCTAGACTGCACACAGCACGGGGACCCTGGGTCAGGCTCACAAAACCACTTTTTCCTCCTGGGCTTCAGGGCCTGTGATGGGAGGGGCTGCGGTGAAGGTCTCTGGCATGGCCTGGAGACATCTTCCCCATGGTCTTGGGGACTAACATTAGGCTCCTTGCTACTTACACAAATTTCTGCAGCCAGCTTGAATTTCTCCCCAGAAAATGGGTTTTTCTTTTCTATCGCATAATCAGGCTGCAAATTTTCCAAACTTTTATGCTCTGCTTCCCTTATAAAACTAAATGCCTTTAACAGTACCCAAATCACCTCTTGAAAGCTTTGCTGCTTGGAAATTTCTTCCGCCAGATACCCTAAATCATCTTTCTTTTTTTTTTTTTTTTTGAGACGGAGTCTCACTCTGTAGCCCAGGCTGGAGTGCAGTGGCCGGATCTCAGCTCACTGCAAGCTCCGCCTCCCGGGTTCACGCCATTCTCCGGCCTCAGCCTCCCAGGTAGCTGGGACTACAGGCGCCCGCCACCTCGCCCGGCTAGGTTTTTTTTGTATTTTTTAGTAGAGACGGGGTTTCACCGTGTTAGCCAGGATGGTCTCGATCTCCTGACCTCGTGATCCACCCGTCTCGGCCTCCCAAAGTGCTGGGATTACAGGCTTGAGCCACCGCGCCCGGCCAAATCATCTTTCTTAAGTGTAAAGTTCTACAAATATCTAGGGCAGGGGGAAAATGCCACCAGTCTCTTCTAAAACATAGCAAAAGTAACCATTACTCCAGTTCCCAACAAGTTCCTCATCTCCATCTAAGACCACCTCAGCCTCGACCTTATTGTCCCTATCGTTATCAGTATTTTGGGCAAAGCTATTCTCTAGGAAGTTCCAAACTGTCCCACATTTTCCTGTCTTCTTCTGAGTCCTCCAAACTGTTCCAGCCTCTGCCTGTTACCCAGTTCCAAAGTCGCTTCTACATTTTCAAGTATATTTTCAGCAGTGCCCCCACTCTACCAGCACCAGTTTACTGTATTAGTCTGTTTTCGTGCTGCTGATAAAGACATACCCAAGACTGGGAAGAAAAGGAGTTTTAATTGGACTAACAGTTCCATATGGCTGGGGAGGCCTCAGAATCATGATGGGAGGCTAAAGACAATTATTACATGGTGGCGGCAAGAGAAAATGAAGGAGCAAAAGTGGAAACCCCTGATAAACCCGTCAGATCTCATGAGACTTATTCACTATCACGAGAATAGCATGGGAAACACTGGACCCCATGATTCAGTTACCTCCTCCTGGGTCCCTCCCACAACACATGTGAATTCTGGGAGATATAATTCAAGTTGAGACTCGAGTGAGGACACAGCCCAATTACCCAAATGTTTTATTAACCATCTGTAAACCCATGAGGGACAGCAAATTTGATAAAGCTTCTCACACAGTCATATGATTCTGTGGGAGGGGTACCCATGTAAAAGGTGCCCCTCTCAGCCCAAAATTTACCATCACCTAGGTTATAGGCATATTCAGTGGGAGAATAACCCACCTATACTCCCAGGTACTCAGGAGGCTGAGGCAGGAGAATCCCTTGAACCTGGGAGGCGGAGCTTGCAGGGAGCCGAGATAGCGCCACTGCACTCCAGCCTGGGCAACAGAGCGAGACTCCGTCTCAAAAAAAAAAAAAAAAAGAGTAACAGCTAAGAAACATAGAAGTACTAATAGACAAATCACCATTTGGCATAATAATAGTTTTTAAAAGATTTTAAACTACTGCAGGGAATTTTTAGATTAAGTTTACCAAATTAATCTTAACAAAGACCGCCGAGGTCATGTGAATTAAAAGGCATCTAAGCTAGCTTCTATCAGTCTGAAAGCCCTTACGTTTTCTTTTTTTTTTTTTTTTTTGAGACAGAGTCTTGCTCTGTCACCCAATCTGGAGTGCAGTGGCGCAGTCTCAGCTCACTGTAACCTCCACCTCCTGGGTTCAAGCGATTCTCCTGCCTCAGGCTCCTGAGTAGCACAGGTACCTGCCACCACGCCCAGGTAATTTTTTGTATTTTTAGTAGAGATGGGGTTTCACCATGTTGGCCAGGCTGGTCTCGAACTCTTGACCTCATGCTCCACCCACCTTGGCCTCCCAAAGTGCAGGGATTACAGGTGTGAACCACCGTGCCCGGCCAAGCCCTTACATTTCTTTAAGTCAAATTAGAACTCTTTCACACAGTTTAATAGTGAAATATCACTTCCACATGACACATATAATCATAGATATAACAGACATGCAGACAAAAGCAGATCCAAAAGATTTTTCATTTGCTTTTCGAAAATTTTCTTCCATAGATTATTAAGCTTCTGAGACATTTGAATAGTTTCAAAAAGAAACAGATCATTGAGGCCGGGCGCGGTGGCTCAAGCCTGTAATCCCAGCACTTTGGGAGGCCGAGACGGGCGGATCACGAGGTCAGGAGTTCGAGACCATCCTGGCTAACACGGTGAAACCCCGTCTCTACTAAAAAAATACAAAAAAAAAACTAGCCGGGCGAGGTGGCGGGCGCCTGTAGTCCCGGCTACTCGGGAGGCTGAGGCAGGAGAATGGCGTAAAAACCCGGGAGGCAGAGCTTGCAGTGAGCTGAGATCCGGCCACTGCACTCCAGCCTCAGCCTGGGCGACACAGCGAGACTCCGTCTCAAAAAAAAAAAAAAAAAAAGAAACAGATCATTGAATTTAAAAATTAAAAACTTCTTGCACTAAGAGTAACTCAATTTTTTCTAATGATATCTTGTTTTAACAAATTCTTGAGTGCATTTTTAATACTCAAGTCCAATTTTTTAGAAAAACTATTATAATTTCCTTTCATTATAGTCAATTAATCACAAAACATTTTTATAAATTCCCTTTTTACTAACTGTATTATGACTTAGACCATTCACGACATGCTCAAACTTTCTGGTTTGTCCTACATATCCTTCTTTTTTTTTTTTTTTTTTTGAGACGGAGTCTGGCCCTGTCGCCCAGGCTGGAGTGCAGTGGCCGGATCTCAGCTCACTGCAAGCTCCGCCTCCCAGGTTTATGCCATTCTCCTGCCTCAGCCTCCCGAGTAGCTGGGACTACAGGCGCCCGCCACGTCGCCCAGCTAGTTTTTTGTATTTTTTTTAGTAGAGATGGGGTTTCACTGTGCTAGCCAGGATGGTCTTGATCTCCTGACCTCATGATCCGCCCATCTCGGCCTCCCAAAGTGCTGGGATTACAGGCTTGAGCCACTGCGCCCGGCCATATCCTTCTTTCTTAACCCTGTCATTTTATTTTAGGAAAAAGATTCACCATAAAAGATTCTTTCTCACATATTTTTCTTTGAGCTTTCTTACCAAAAACACCTCTTCGATTATGTAACTTCTTTATTTCCTGGTTCCTCTTTTCTTATACATAACCTTTAAAGCTTTGAATTAGACAAAAATTACCTTTTAATAAGAGCATACTTCTTTTTTTAGAAACAATGTTTTCCTACAATATAATTTTTTTAATTGGAAAATATCCAAACATTTAATGAAATATGTATTTGATTTAATTTTACATTCTAAGCTATGACAAGTTTTTCTATAAGTATTTATTCCATTACATTTAACCAGTTATTTTATTTTAATCCTTTACCTAGATTATTTATGAAAACTGCAAATAGTCGTCATTTAAAGTTATTTCCCTGTCAACCATTTTACAGTCTGTGAATTTCAGGTGTTTACCTAAGTAAGAAATTTAAGATTAAATATATGGTTATTTTACCACATAATTCAAGATTTGGTTATTTTCACTGAACTAATATTAATGTCCTCTTTATTAAAAATTACACAGCACAGCTAGGTGTGGTGGCTCACATGTGTAAATCCCAGCACTTTGGGAGGCCAAGTTGGTCGGATCACTTGATGCCAGGAGTTTCAGACCAGCCTGGCCAACATGGCGAAACTCTGCCTCTACTAAAAATACAAAAATAAGCCGGGCATGGTGGCACATGCCTGTAGTCCCAGCTACTCAAGAGGCTGAGGCAGAGAATCACTTGAACCTGGGTGGTAGAGGTTGCAGTGAGCCGAGATCGCACCACTGCACTCCAGTCAAGGTGACAGAGCAAGACTCTGTTTCAAAAAAACGCCAAGAACACAAGCAAAGATCATTCTGTTTTGGGCTGGGTTTATAGTTTAATAATGCTTATGCCAAATTTTGACATCTTATAGCATATAGCAGGGATAAGTATGAAATCTCTTGATCAATAAATGTAAACAAAAATGCATGCTGACAATTCTTAGGACATTTCTAGTATTACGTTACCAGTAATTTTAAAGCTAGATTAAAGATTTTACTGTTGGCCGGGTGCGGTGGCTCATGCCTATAATCCCAGCACTTTGGGAGGCCAAGGTGGGTGGATCACGAGGTCAGGAGTTCAAGACCAGCCTGGCCAAGATGGTGAAACCCCGTCTCTACTAAAACTACAAAAATTAGCCAGGCATGGTGGCAGGCACCTGTAATCCCAGCTACTAGGAAGGAGAACTGCTTGAACTCGGGCGGCAGAGGTTGCACTGAGCTGAGATCACGTCACTGCACTCTAGCCTGGGGGACAGAGTGAGACTCTGTCTCAAAAAAAAAAGAAAAAAGAAAAAAGATTTTACCGTCACGTGAACTTGAAAACCATTTGGGCTTATTTATGAGTACTCTGTAAGTTTAAGCCACATTTGGTCCCTGTGGCCAAAACACATAACAAAATATGCATATGTACACATAAACACACATATATACACTCACACAAAGATTCTATAGCTTTTACTTCAGAACTCTAGCCAGGAGATATTAATACAAACTCATTGGTTTGCAAAAACAATAACAAAAAGAAATGGTTGAATGCAAACTGTGGATTTTATCTCAGTAGAAAAGTAACAGCAGACTTAAAGCAGGCCGAAAAGAAAGAGATAACTTAGGAACCTTACAGTTGCAGGTTGACCTTTGGGTTCTGAAATTTCCTTGATGTAATTGTGCACAAAAAGACCATAAAGACCATTTTACACAAACACTTGCAAGCAGAGGTGCCATAAAACCAACAGAGTGCCTGAAAGGGGGTCATTCTCCTTGTTTTTCCTCATTCTTAAATTGTTTCCTACTTTTTTTTTTTTTTAAAGCGTAGGGTTTAGTGGAATGGGTTGAAATGTGTGGGCTATTAGCAGGACTCCATAGCGTGTTATCCACTGAGTCATTTTTGTCTCCAGAGGTCTAGCACCTCCAGGAGGGCTCAAAGCATGGAATGTCCAGCTCCTATATTCATTTCTTGGACAAGCCTTTCAAAATTAATTTTGTTGAGGGTTCCCTGTAAGGCTGCTACACGTTGCTGGGGCTCAACCCACCAGACACTCCCACTTAGCCCCTAGTAATCCAGGGGAGGCTTTCAGCTGGGAGAAGCAAAATGCCCTTTAGGGAGCTGAGGAAACTCATTATCTCATTTATCTATGAAAAGGACAATTTCAGTTCCTCATGCAAATGCCCAGAGAAGTCAATCAAGATTAATTTTGAGAGGCAAGGCAATGGAGATGACTCTGTAGAATGCACCTCTGAATTAGAATTAGGATCCTAACCAACTTCCTAGGTGGAAAAAACAAAACAAAACAATGAAGACTGCTTCCTTTAAACTGTCCTCAGTCAGATTTAACTTTGTAGTTCTTGTCCACCATTACACACACCAATGGCAAATCCTCTCACAGTACAAGGTAATCTCTGCTACCCACAAAAGCCAAAGAGGTGAGGTAATATAATACAGGAAAGCAGAACTTTACACCTAAGAAGAATCTGCCCATGACTCTTGAAACTCCACAAAGAAAACAGAACACCCCCAAATGGGGTGAGTGGTGCCTTTGTTCTGCGTTAAGGGGTTTGAGTCATCTCTAGATTTTTCTTGGTATTGAATATGGCAAAGGGGGGAAGGAGGAATCAGGTAGAAGAAAAGTAAATGAAAGAACAATTTTTTTTAAAGACAGGAAGCAACCAAAAATGGATTTTTTTTTCTTTTGCAGCAGCAAGGAATTTTAACTAATTCAGAGAGGCCCTGTTCCCTACAATTTGGAATTTCAGATCTACTAAGTCAGGCAGAATTGGTCAAATCTGATGTGAGAAAGACCAGAACAACAACAAAAACCCCAACAATATGATTACTGAGCGCTGTAACAGTAAGGAGAAATTACGACCAGCTGGATCATAACTTTAACCAAGATGAAACCCCAATTCAGCTACTTACTTAGGAATGGGTCTCAGACAGAATAGTGCTCTCTACCATTCTAGAAGCAGGAAAACTCAATCTTGCCTTCTCTGTTGGAAGTGAGCTCTAACTCCAGAAAGGAGTTACCTGCCTTCTATTGTCAGGGAAGCAGGAAAACTTGCTTTCCTTGTTGGAAGCAAGTAAAACTCTAGAAAAGGAGTTGCACAGCAAAATACACTTTGGATCTCAACCAAATTTGGGGAGATCAGGGATTCTCTAGAGGGAGGAGGGCTCCCAGGCCTCAGCCAATTGTCCTATTGGTTTCGACCATAAAGGCTGCTAAAAGCTGCTACTAAATATCAATAGATTTGTCAAAGGTTGAGGCCACCTATACTCAGAGTCTCTTCAATTGATCACCAATTTGTAAACCAAAAAGTATCTGAGACAAGTCTGAATCAATTTAAAAAGTTTGTTTTGCCAAGGTTAAGGATGCATCTGTGACACAGCCTTAGAAGGTCCTGAGGACACATGCCCAAGGTGGTTGGGCTCCAGCTTGCTTTTATACATTTTAGGGAGACATAATACATTGTGGGGAAAAGAAAGATCAGATTGCTACTATGTCTATGTAGAAAAAGGAAGACATAAGAAACTCCATTTTGATTTGCACTAAGAAAAATTGTTCTGCTTTGAGATGCTGTTAATCTGTAACTCTTGTCCCAACCCTGTGCTCACAAAGACATGTGCTGTATTGACTCAAGGCTTAAGGAATTTAGGGCTGTGCAGGCTGTGCTTTGTTAAAAATGTGTTTGCAGGCAGTATGCTTTGTGAAAGTCATCGCCATTCTCCATTCTCTATTAACCAGAGACACGATGCACTGTGGAAGGCTGCAGGGACCGCTGCCCAAGAAAGCCTGGGTATTGTCCAGGTTTCTCCCCAGAGACAGCCTAAGATATGGCCTCGTGGGAAGGGAAAGATCTTACAGCCCCACAGCCCAACACCCATAAAGGGTCAGTGCTGAGGAGGATTAGTGAAAGAGGAAGACCTCTATGCAGCTGAGATAAGAGGAACGCATTTGTCTTCTGCACATCTCTGGGAATGGAATGACTTGGTGTAAAACCGAGCATACATTCTATTCTGAGATAGGGGAAAACCACCTTATGGCTGGAGGCGAGACATCATGGTGGCAATACTGCTCTGTTACTCTTTACTGCACTGAGATGTTTATGTAAAGTTAAACATAAATCTAGCCTACGTGCACATCCAGGCACAACACCTTTCCTTATTTATGACAGATTCCTTTGCTCACATGTTTTTCTGCTGACCCTGTCTCCCCACCATCACCCTATAGTTATGCCACATTCCCCTCACCAAGATAGTAAAGATGTTAATCAATAAATACTGAGAGAACTCAGAGACCAGCACCAGTGCAGGTCCTAACTTGCTGAGCACCAGTCCCCTTGAGGAAAGAAAAAGACCTTCTCACATTGTTTTGTACTCAGTACCTGTTTTAAGAAAAAAATAAGGAAGTAAAACCAAAGACAGGCAGCCCGGCGCCAGGCCCAAAACCAGGCCTGGGTCTGCCTGGCCTAAACCCAGTAGTTAAAAATCAACTCATAACTTAGAAACCGATGTTATTCATAGATTCCAGACACTGTATAAAAGAACACTGTGAAACTCCCTGCCCTGTTCTGTTCTGACTATCAGTGCATGAAACCCCTGTCATGTATCCCCTAGATTGCTCAATCAATCACGACCCTTTCCTATGAAATCTTTAGTGTTGTGAGCCCTTAAAAGGGACAGAAATTGTGCACTCGGGGAGCTCGGATTTTAAGGCAGTAGCTTGCCGATGCTCCCAGCTGAATAAAGCCCCTCCTTCTACAACTTGGTGTCTGAGAGGTTTTGTCTGCGGCTAGTCCTGCTACATTTCTTGGTTCCTTGACCCGGAACCCAGGTAACTGACAGACGGCCGAGGCAGCCCCTTAGGCGGCTTAGGCCTGCCCTGTGGAGCATCCCTGTGGGGGACCTCCAGCCAGCCTGAGTGACTCGATCCAAAGAGCGCTCCTGGGTACGCAACTGCCCCAGTGGAACGCCTCACCACAGCAGCACATGGCAGGCCCCCGCAGAGGATTAACACAGTGGCTGAACACTGGGAAGGAACTGGTACTTGGAGTCCTGACATCTGAAACTTGGTTAGACTAGTCTTTGGAATTTGCCCACTCCATTTGAGTAGAAGCGTGGCCTGATCACCCATGGCATGCCTTTATTGGCACTTTGGTATTGGTTTTAGTTTTGACTTGGTTTGAATTGCTTGATAGGACTGGTCTTGGGAACTTGCCTACTCCATTTTAGTGGAAGTGTAGCCTGATCACCCATGGCGTGCCTTTATTGGCACTTCAGTGGACTGGTCTTGGGAACTTGCCTACTCCATTTGAGTAGAAGCGTGGCCTGATCTGGCACTTTGGTTTTTGTTTTTGACTTGACTTGACTTGGATTGCTTGATACTTTGGTTTTGGTTTTGACTTGGCTTGGATTTCCGGATCCTCTGATTTTAGTTTTGATTTTGGTTTGGTGTAAACTGCAGAAGTGTGTGTGTGCCCTTTCTTACCTGTTTTTTTTTTTGTTTTGTGGTGTGCGTGTGATGTGAGTGTAGTGTTTTGTCTCGAAGAAGCATAGGTCAGGCACAAATAAGCCCACCCCACTAGGAATGATGTTAAAAAAAAATTTCAAGAAAGGGAAAAAAGGGAAGAGGCAGAATTTACATAAAAAGAATGTTATGTGGTAAATTCTTGTCCTGAAATAAATTAACTGGTTGTTTAAAGAAAAAAATGTTTGTAATAAGTCAGAAAGTTGAGACAAGTCAAAAAATTGTCTGCGAAAGTCATAAAAGAAAAAAACTGTTAAAAAAATTTTTTATGCAAAAAATGTTATATAATTTAAAAGTAACAAGGCCTCCTGAGTACTATTGAAGAAACAGTTTATGTGCAAGGTGTATAAGAAAAGTAAAATATACCTTCGGTAAAAAGATTACAAGGATTGGGAGGCCGAGACGGGCGGATCACGAGGTCAGGAGATCGAGACTATCCTGGCTAACCCGGTGAAACTCCGTCTCTACTAAAAAATACAAAAAACTAGCTGGGCGAGGTGGCGGGCGCCTGTAGTCCCAGCTACTTGGGAGGCTAAGGCAGGAGAATGGCGTGAACCCGGGAGGCGGAGCTTGCAGTGAGCTGAGATCCGGCCACTGCACTCCAGCCTGGGTGGCAGAGCCACACTCCGTCTCAAAAAAAAAAAAAAAAAAAAAAGAAAAACTCCTGTTGGCCCCAGCCCTGAGCTAACTGACCTGACAAAATTCTTTGCGCTCTGTGTGTCAAAAAGAGAAAAAATGGCAGTTGGAGTTTTAACCCAGACTGTAGGGCCCTGGCAGCAATGGCCCTGTTAGCACAAGAAGCAGATAAGCTAACTCTTAGGCAAAACCTGAACATAAAGTCCCCCCATGCTGTGGTAATTTTAATAAATACCAAAGAACACCATTAGCTAATGAATGCTAGACTAACTAGATACCAAAGCTTGCTCTGTGAAAATCCCCGCATAACCATTGAAGTTTGCAACACTTTAAATCCTGCCACCTTGCTCCCAGTATCTGACAGCCCTGTTAAACATAATTGTGTAGAGGTAGGTGTTAGACTCTGTCTATTCTAGAAGAACAGATATTCGAGACCAGCCATACGCATCGGTAGATTAGGAGTTACACGTGGACGGAGGCAGCTTCATCAACTCGCAAGGAGAAAGGTGGGCAGGATATGCGGTAGTAACCTTAGATGACGTCGTTGAAGCTAAGCCATTGCCCCAGGGCACTTCGGCCCAAAAAGCAGAACTCATAGCTCTAATTCAGTGAAGGCTCTGAAACTCAGTGAAGGTAAGACTAAACATCTACACTGATTCTCGATATGCCTTTCTAACCCTTCAAGTACATGGAGCATTGTATAAAGAAAAAGGCCTGTTAAATTCTAGGGGAAAAGATATAAAATATCGACAAGAAATTCTACAATTATTAGAAGCACTGTGAAAACCACAAAAGGTGGCAGTCATGCATTGCAAGAGACACCAGCGAGTTTCCACCTCGGTAAGCCAAGGAAACTCCCCAGCAGACACAGAGGCACCAAAAGCAGCATCTACTTCTTACCGGGGATCAGTCACAGTCCCACTACTCCCTCAAATGCTTGATCTGGTGCCAACTCATTCTAAAGAGGAAAAAGATTTTCTTCAGACAGACGGAGGACAAACAATAAACGAAGGATGGATAAAGTTATCAGATAGAAGAATAGCTGTGCTGCAGCTGTTAGGAGCCGCAGTCGTGCTGGCTGTACATGAAACTACCCATTCAGGTCAAGAATCACTTGAAAAGCTGTTAGGCCAGTATTTCTACATCTCACACTTGCCAGCTCTTGCTACAACAGTAGCGTTACCTGTGGACAGCACAATGCAAAGCAAGGCCCCTCTGTGCCTCCGGGCATACAAACCTATGGAGCGGCTCCTTTTGAAGATCTTCAAGTGGACTTCACAGAGATGCCCAAATGCGGAGGTAACAAGTATTTACTGGTTCCAGTGTGTACTTACTCTAGGTAAGTGGAAGCTTATCCAACACAAACTGAAAAAGTTCGTGAAGCAACCTGTGTGCTTCTTCGAGATCTCATCCCTAGGTTTAGACTGCCTCTACGAATCGGCTCCGATAATAGGCCGGCATTTGTGGCTGACTTGGCACAGAAGACGGCAAAGGTATTAAGAATCTCATAGAAGTTACATGCCGCTTATTGACCTCAGAGTTCCGGAAAGGTGGAGTGAATGAATCGAACTATCAAAAATAGTTAAAAGAAAGTATGTCAAGAGGCAAGATTAAAATGGACACAAGCCCTTCCTATAGTATTGTTTAAAATTAGGTGTACCCCCTCTAAGAAAACAGGATACTCCCCCTATGAAATTCTGTATCATAGGCCTCCTCCTATACTGCGAGGACTTCCGGGTACTCCCCAAGAGTTAGGTAAGATTAAATTACAGCGGCAACACCACAGGCCTTGAGGAAAATAACCCAGACTATCTCAACTTAGGTAAATGAGAGGTGCCCAGTCAGCTTATTCTCCCCAGTTCACCCTTTTGCTCCAGGTGACTGTGTGTGGATCAAGGACTGGAACGTGGCTCCAATGTGGCCACAGTGGAAAGGACCCCAGACCATTATCCTGACCACTCCCACAGCTGTAAAGGTGGAAGGAATCCCAGCCTGGATTCACCACAGTTGCATGAAGCCTGCAGCCACTGAGACCTAGGAGGCCAAACCAAGCCTGGACAATCCCTGCAAAGTGACCCTGAGGAAAACGACAAGCCCTGCTCCAGTCACACCCGGAAGCTGACTGATCCGCGCATAGCCTAAGCATAAGGAAAATCGTCGTGGGACTTATTTTCGTTATAACATGGACCTCTGTGGTAAAAACTTCTACTGCTTCTTCCCACACCGAGGACTGCCGTCAGTGTATACATCAGGTCACTGAGGTAGGACAAGTTAAGACAATCTTTTTATTTTATAGCTATTATGAATGCCTAAGAACTCCAAAAGGAACCTGTTTGTATAATGACACCCAGTACAAAGTATGTAATCCAGGAAGTGACCAGCCCTCTGAACCTTCCATGATTACAGTCTTTGAAGTAAGACTAAGGACTGGTCCTTTCCTAAAGGGCACAAGTAAAGTAATTGCTAGAACAGAAGAGAGGTCCCCAAAAATGTAACCTTAAAATTTGATGCCTGTGCCGCTGTTAATCGTTAGCAGCATAGGATAGGATGCGGTTCTCTAGATTAGGAAAAAAGTTACACAGCAAAACTAAGTATATCTGTCAAGAATCATATTCATGTGAGATGTGTCAGTACTAGTCTTGTGTCATTTAGGCTACTTAGAAAGATAAAAAAGATCCTGTTTGGCTCCAAAAAGGAAAAGTCGGCTCCTCCTGCACGAGTAGGAGCTGCAACCCTTTAGAATTAGTAATCACAACCCCTCAGACCCAAAATAGAATAAAAGAAAATACGTAACATTAAGCATTGATGGAAAAGGACTAGATCCTAGCGTAAGCATCTTAATAAAAGGAGAGGTTCAGAGACGCTCTCCAGAACCAGTATTTCAGACTTTCTATGATGAACTAAAGGTTCCAGTACCTGAGATTCCAGGAAAAACTAAAAATTTGTTTTTGCAATTAGCCAAACATGTAGCCCAGTCTCTAAAAGTCACTTCTTGTTATGTTTGTGGAGGAACCGTAACAGGAGATCAATGGCCTTAGGAAGCCCAAGAATTAGTTCCTACAGACCCAGTTCCTGATGAATTCCCGGCCCAAAAGAACCACCCTGACAATTTTTAGGTTCTAAAAGCCTCAATTATTAGACAGTATTGCATAGCTAAAGAAGGGAAAAGGTTCACTCATCCTGTAGGGCGGCTTAGTTGTCTTAGGCAAAAGCTGTATAATGGTACTACAAAAACAGTTACATAGTGGAGTTCCAATTACACAGAAAGAAATCCCTTCAGTAAATTTCCAAAGTTGCAGACTGTTTAGGCCCACTCAGAATTCCACCGGGACAGGACAGCCCCCACCAGGTTATACTGGATATGTAGATGCAGAGCTTATGCTAAGCTGCCTGATCAGTGGACAGGTAGCTGTGTAATTGGCACCATTAAGCCATCTTTCTTCTTACTGCCCATAAAAACAGGTGAACTTCTAGGCTTCCCAGTTTATGCTTCCCGCCAAAAACGAAGCATAGCCACAGGTGATTAGAAAGATGACGAATGGCCCCCAGAAAGAATCATACAATACTACGGACCCGCCACTTGGGCACAAGATGGCTCATAAAGATATCAGACCCCCATCTACACGCTCAACCGAATCACATGGTTACAAGTTGTTTTAGAAATTATTACTAATAAAACCGGTCAAGCCTTGACTGTTCTTGCCCCGCAAGAGACTCAGATAAGAAATGTTATCTATCAAAATAGATTGGCTCTCGACTACTAGCTAGCAGCTGAAAGAGAGGTCTATAAGAAATTTAACCTTACTAATTACTGTCTACACATGGATAATCAAAGGCAAGCAATTAAAGACATAGTTAAAAATATGACAAAACTGACACATGTAGCCTGCACAAGTGTAGCACGAATTCGATCCTGAAGCCATGTTTAAAAATTAGTTCCCAGCACTAGGAGGATTTAAAACTCTTACAATAAAAGTTATAATAGTAATAAGAACCTGCTTACTGCTCCCTTGTTTGCTACCTGTACTTCTTCAAATGATAAAAAAAAAAACTTCATTGCCACCTTAGTTCACCAAAATGCTTCAGTACAAGTGTACTATATGAATCACTATCAATCTATTGCACAAAAAGACATAAGCAGCAAAAACAAGAGAACTCCAACTAATGAGTGAAGGTCTCAAAGAGGGGAAATGAGGAAAGAAAAAGACCCTCTCACATTGTTTTATACTCAGTACCTGTTTTAAGAAAAAAATAAGGAAGTAAAACTAAAGACAGGCAGCCTGGCGCCAGGCCCAAAACCAGGCCTAGGTCTGCCTGGTCTAAACCCAGTAGTTAAAAATCAACTCATAACTTAGAAACCGATGTTATTCATAGATTCTAGACATTGTATAGAAGAACACTGTGAAACTCCCTGCCCTGTTCTGTTTCTACAAGTGCATGAAACCCCTGTCACATATCCCCTAGATTGCTCAATCAATCACGACCCTTTCCTATGAAATCTTTAGCGTTGTGAGCCCTTAAGGACAGAAAGTGTGCACTCGGGGAGCTCGGATTTTAAGGATTTTTAAGGCAGTAGCTTGCTGATGCTCCCAGCTGAATAAAGCCCTTCCTTCTACAACTTGGTGTCTGAGAGGTTTTGTCTGCAGCTCATCCTGCTACACCCTGGGCCCACTTTTCTTCCTCTATACTTTGTCTCCGCGTCTTCTTTTCTCAGTCTTTCGTCTCCACCTTGTGAGAAATACCCACAGGTGTGGAGGGGCAGGCCCCCTTCAATACATCAATCAGTACATTAAGATTTACATTGGTTTGATCTGGAAGGGTGGGACAACTCAAAGGGGGAGGCTCCCAAGTCCTAGGTACACTTAAACATATTCTGATTGGCAATTGGTTGAGTTTTTATCTATAGAAAAGAATGTCTGGGTGAAGACAAGGGGTTGTGGAGACCTAGGTTTTATCATGCAGATGAAGCCTCCAAGTATCAGGCTTTAAAGAGAATAGACTGTAAATGTTTCTTATCAAATGTAAGGTCTGTGTAGATAGTAATGCTGGAAGGGTATAATGAAGCAAGTCCAACCCCCACCTGGCTTCCGTGGCCTGAACCAGTCTTTTCAGGTTACATTTCAGGGTGCCCTGGCAGAGGAGGGAATCCATTGGGATGGTTGCAGGGAGGCCTTTCAATTTTATTTTTGGTTTACAAAGCCAATACTATGACACCAGGTTTTTGAGAAAAGAAAAGCTTTTCATTCAGGTTACTCAACAAAGAGACACGAGTCCAGCTCAAATCTGTCTCCCTATGCTAGTTTTAAGGCAGTACTTTTATTAGAAAAGGTTAGGGGGCTGATTCTGGGATTAGCAAGTGATTGGTAGAAGGCAAAGGAACATCTGGAAAGTCCCTCAGACATGCACAACTATCTCTTCGTACCTCCTCATGGATCCCATATGCAAATTCAGGGGGAGTTAGTGTTATGCCCAGACCGTTTGTTCCCCCAAAGAAGACCACCAGAGTCCAGAGTCAAAGCCAAGCGGCAAGGATCTTTACTACAAGTTCGAACTTGGTCCCTCCGTTCCACAGCATATAGGAGGGCGTCGAACAATGCGAGTGCTTGCTTTTTATAGCCCGATGTAAACAGGATATGTAAAGTTATAGGGAACAAGGTAATTCTCTCGGTTACAGCATTACAATTGGTTAACATTCTACATTTAGCATTCCTTATCGGAGATCTCCCAGGTGATGTTTTTCTGAAGTTTGAAAGAAATATGGAGGAATGTGTTTGTGCTGGGCTCAGAAAGTTGGGAGATATATGGGGGATGTGCCTCATTCCTTTCATTAGTATGAAACAGGGGGAGTTAGTATGAAACACGTGGTAGAAATTTGGGTTGTGATATAAGCAAGTTCACTCTGCATATACTCATTGGCCATATTCGTTTTAACCAAGTTTAGCCAACTTCATTCTCTTAGAAGGGGAGGGAGTTTTATTTTAGCAAGTTGTTTCTTTTCTTATCTTCCATCCGGCAAGCTCGAAGATTTCTGTTATTGCTGTCTTCGGCTCTTTGGGGCACAGTTTCAAAGGGCAGAGAGTGTACCAGCTTTAGCCTTATGTTTCTGGTTCCAGGGAACAGAAAGGAATCAAACCAAGGGAACACAAGAACTAAGAGGTAAACTACGAAAAGTACAGTTCTGCTCTTAAGCTCCTCCTACAAGATCCTGTCCAGAGACATAGGAGGAGGCAAAGATGCTGGTAAGCACTTTGTGCCATCTTGTGCTCCCTCCCACCAGCCCTCTATTTGGCCAAGTTCTAGTCCCCCCTGCTTTGTGCCTACTGGCATTCGCTTTCTGGTCTTTAGTGTCCTCGTCGGTAAAATGAACGTAACATCTCTAATCATCTGCATTCACACAGTGAGGTAAATGATGTGAAAGGGCTTTCAATAAGGTAGTAAGGGAAAGAGATGAGGATACTGACTTCCCATTTTCCCAATTCCTGCTTCAGAACTGCTCTCCTAGGCCCCAAGCCCCTGCCTCTGTTAGCTCCTTGATCAATTTTTGCCTATGGAGGGGCAAAACTACATGGTATCCCATGAACAAGGACCAATAATTACAGACCCATTTATTTTCTTTGCTACTTCCCATGACCACTTTTGAAATGAGAAACTGGGACAATTTCCCTGATTGGTGGGGCCTCCTCACTAGAACAAGAGGGAGCATGTATGTTTCATAATAGGCATTCCGTCAAGAAATGTCCCAAGAAAATAAATGTACGTTTCATAATAGGCATTCTGTGATGGAATGTCCTAAGGAGATAAATGCTGGAGTTGGTCTCAGCACATCTCAGTTATTCATTCTGACTCGTTTGGACAAGTGAGTTACTACAGCACTCATTTGGAAAAATGACCAGAAAGCTACCTCCAATTTCTCAGCCTCAACGCTGGCCTCCATTTCTTTCTGTTCCTTCCCGCTCTCGTGTTCCAGCCCTCCTTCCTCCCCTTACTTCTCAAACTTCCTGCCCTCAGCCTCCTCTCCAGGGCCGTCCAAATTGTTCAATTTTCCAGCCTACCCATTTCCCCCAGCTGACTAATGTTGCCCCTTCCCAGCACTCTACCCCCCAGAACTCCCTGCCCAGCTCTTCCTCTGTTAATTCCAGAGTGTCCATATGCCGTCGCCCTGCTTGTCAGGCACCCCTTTCCAAGTGTCCCCCTATCTTTCCCCCTTGCCCTCCTCATAGCCCCTCTTGCTAGTCCCCTGTACTCTAGTCCCCACACCCTAGTACCCCCCTGCATCTTATCCTAGAGAGATGGCTTCCCTCCTACCGGGGCAGTTTAGAGCTGCCAGGACTGTGACCTTCCACAACCAGACCTGATGGCTCACAAATCTCACCCTGGTGAGATGGTTTCCCTCATACTGGGGCAGTTTAGAACTGCCAGGATTGTGGATTCTCCCAACGAGACCTGATGGCTCACGAATCTCACCCTGGAGAGATGGCTTCCTTCATACTGGGGCAGTTCAGAAGTGCCAGGACTGTGGACTCCCAGAACCAGACCTGACGGCTCACAAATCTCACCCTGGAGAGGTGGGTTTGCTCCTACTGGGGCAGTTCAGAAGTGACAGGACTGTGGACTCCCACAACCAGACCTGATGGCTCACAAATCTCACCCTGCAGAGATGGCTTCCCTCCTACTGGGACAGTTCAGAATTGTCAGGACTGTGGATTCCCAGAAGCCTGATTTGATGGACGTAGAAAATGAAAGACGGTAAACCAACATTCAGCCTCAGTAAGTTACAAGGACCCCTTTTCCATGACCAGATTCCTGGTTATCTTATTACTAACTGTATTTTGCCTTAATCCTCATTTTGTTAACCCTCTTCAGATTCTTGAGATTACCTTTTTCTAGACAATCTTTTTTTCTTTTTGAGACACAGTCTCACTCTGTTGCCCAGGCTGGAGTACAGTGGTGCGATCTTGGTTCACTGCAACCTCCACCTCTCGGTTCAAGTGATTCTCCCACTTTAGCCTCCCGAAAAGCTAGGATTACAGGCGCCCAACACCACGCCTGGCTAATTTTCTGTATTTTTAGTAGACATGAGGTTTCACTGTGTTGGCCAGGCTGGTCTCAAACTCCTGACCTCAAGTGATCTGCCCGCCTCAGCCTCCCAAAGTGCTGGGATTACAGGCGTGAGCCACCAGCCTGGCCAACACAGTCTGTTCCTTTTCTCTCGTGTCTAGTCAGCCAGGATACACAAGCCTTTACCTTTGGAACTGGTTTCTCCATGGAACTTGGTCTGAAACCACAAAGCAAACTATAGGACTAGCGACAGAGAAAGAGAGTGAGGAGTAAAAAGCATTAATCTGTTCTCAAGGAGGGTAAGTTGTGTTGATGTGCCCTAGGTTCAAGTCAATGCAAGAACAGGTGATCCCTGAGAACTCCCTGAGAACTCACACACAGGGTACAAGGCCCCTGCTATATAGATACAGAGGACTAAGTTTTGTTTTTTATTGTGTTTTTTTTGGGTCTGGTTCCTCCCAGACTTAATTTTTCTTCATCCTAGAATTCCAGAATCTTGCCAGGGACTTTCTGCCCTTAAGGAAAGTCTCCTGCAAAAAGAGGGAGGGGGCCCTCTAGTGCTCTCATCAAAGCTGAGGGTTGAGCCTCCCTCTCAGTTAGCTGCTTCTATCCCACAAAGGGAAAGGTAGCAGAGCCTGGAAGGCACAGCACGTCCAGATCCTACCCAGATGAGAGGATCTGATGAACAGATAATACAAAAAGAAGTGTTCCCCTCAAACTGATCCTTAGATTCAATACAATCTCAATCAAAACTCCAAAAGATATTTTTGTGGAACCTGGCAAGCTGTTTATAATTTACATGGAAATGTAAAGGGTCAAGAGTAGCCAAGACTCTCCTAAGAAGAAATTCTTCCTTACCAGGTATCAAAACTTATTACAAAAATTATAATAAGATAGTGTAGTACTGGTGTAAGCATAGAAAAATAGACAAATGACACAGAATACAGAAGCAGACTCACACATATGTGGACACCTTAATACCAAAGTAGCATGACAGAACAGTGGAGATAGGACTGTCTTTATATTCTATAAAGTGGTCTTAGGTCAACTGGATGCTTAAATGAGTAACTAATGATTTCTACCTCACAATTCATTCAAAAAATCATTTTCAGGTGAAACATAAGATATGATGTGAAAGGATAAAAACAATGAATCTTCTAGAACTGCTCTGTCCATGTATGGATACTGAACATTTGAGATATGCTATTAAGTAAAATTTGCACTGGAGTTTAATTACTTAGTAGGAAAAAAACAATGTGAAATATCTCAATTTTTATATTGAAACTTTGAAATAATTTGGAGTTACATAACAATATTAAAATTAGTTTTATCTGATTATTTTGCTCTCTTAATGTGGATACTACAAATTTTAAATTATGTATGCAGCTCAGTATTTTTATTAGACAACACTGATCTAGAAGGTAATATAGAAAAATATCTTCAGGACATCAAATTAGTAAAAATGTCTTAAATGGCATTTAAAAAGTATTAACCACAAAGGGAAAGACTACTATAGTTGACCACATTTCAATTATGGTATAAAAAAGACACCATTAAGATACTGAAAAGGCAAGCGACAGAGAGGGAAAAGAATTTGCAGCACATATAAGTCTTAAAGGGCTTTTTTCAATAATATAAAAAGAACTTGAACAAATACAAAAAAGATAATCCAATAGAAAAACAGGAAAAGACTTGGAGCATGTACTTCACAAAAAGAGGACAGCCCAATGACCAGCAGACCTATTAAAAAGTGTCCAGCCTCACCAACAAATCAAAAAATGTAAAGTAAAACAATGAGATGACACTATATACCCCACCAAAATTACTGTAATTAAAAGGATGGACAATGCCCAGTGTTGGCAAGGAGCATGAAGAACACCAGTGATAAAGTTAATTGGTTCCACTGTTTTGGAAAACAATTTGATATCATCTACTAAAAGCGAAGATAGGTATTCCCTAGAATCCATCACTTCGACTCTTAAGTATATATCCAACAAAATGATTTGCACATGTGCACCAAGAGATATCTAAAAAATGCTCATGATAGCATTATTTGTAATAGCCCATGATGAAACAACTGAATGCCTGTCAACAGTTGAATAAATAAATAAATAGTGGGGTATCACCAAAGGGAACACTACACAGTTAAGAGAAGAAATTAAACCACAGGAATATGCAACGGCATAGATGAATTCCACAAGCACAATGCTGAACAAAAGAAGCCAAGCACAAAAGTATGCATAATACATGATTATATTTCTATAAAGTGAAGAAACAGCTAGAGTAATCTATGGTGTTACAAGTGGAGAGGGTGGTTAGCGTTGAGGAAAAAGAAGAGTGGGAAAGCATACAACAGTGGCTTCTGGGGTGCTGTCAATATTCTATTAATATTTCTAGACTTGTGAGGTGATTATACACATTTGTGATCTACATATTGGGAATGGAAGCACTTTTCTGTGTATGTATGATGTTTCACACTAAACATTTTCTTTTAAAGAATGTGCCTATTGGCCGGGCACGGTGGTTCACGCCTGTAATCCCAGCACTTTGGGAGGTCGAGGTGGGCGGATCATGAGGTCAGGAGATCGAGACCACAGTGAAACCCCGTCTCTACTAAAAATACAAAAAATTAGCTGGGCGCAGTGGCGGGCGCCTGTAGTCCCAGCCACTTGGGAGGCTGAGGCAGGAGGATGGCGTGAACCCGGGAGGCAGAGCTTGCAGTGAGCCAAGATTGCGCCACTGCACTCCAGCCTGGGCCACAGAGCAAGACTCTGTCTCAAAAAAAAAAAAAAAAAAAAAAAAAAAAAAGAATGTGCCTATCAAGAAGGCCTAACTTTGAAAAGTGAGTTCTGACAAGTTGTGATTCTGTGTGGGGAGGTACAAGGTTATACATAAAAACCCTAGGAGCTTTCCCCTTCTACCTTCCCTTCCCATTTGCCAACCATAGAGTACCATATATAGCTTTACCCTATTATTTATTAATATTGTGAATGGATATTTTCAAATGTGAAATCAACCTGTGACAAACCCCATTTGGTTATGATGTATTATTCCTTTTATATATTACCAGATTTTTTGCAACTATCTAGTTAAGGATTTTTCCATCTACGTTGATGGTGGATATTGATCTTTGTTTTTTTCTTATAATAATTTGTCTGGCTTTGGTATTAATGTAATGCTGGCCTCATAAAATAAGTTGAGAAATGTTCCCTCCTCTTCTGTTTTCTGACAGAGTTTGTGAAGGATTGGTATTTTCTTCATTACAGTAGTCCTCCTGACCTGCAGTTTCACTTTCTTTTTTTTTTTTTTTAAATAGAGACAGGGTCTATGCTGTCCAGGCTGGTCTCGAACTTGTGGCCTCAGGTAATACTCCTGTTTGGCCTCCCAAAGTGCTGGGATTACAGGTGTGAGTCACTGCACCTTGCCCAGTTTCATTTTCAATGGCTTCAGCTAGTCATGGTCAACCACATTCTGAAAATTGTAAATGGAAAGTTTCAGTAATAAACAATTCATAAGTCTTAAATTGTGTGCCATTCTGAGGAGCGTGATGAAATCTTACACTGTCCCTCTCCATTCCACTTGACTTGTGAATCATCCCATCGTCCAGCCTATCCTCGCTGTATAGGCTACCCTCTCATTAGTCACTGAATAGCCATCTTAGTTATTGGATTGACTGCAGCAGTATCAAGGTGCTTGTGTTTGAGTAATTTTTATTTTACTTAATAATGACCCCAAAGCCCAAGAGCAGTGATGCTGGCATATTGTTATAAACATTCTATTTTACTGCTAGTTTTGTTAATCTCTTATGCCTAATTTCTAAATGTTTTAAAATTGTTTTAAAGTTTAAAAAGTTTAAAATTTGTAAAAAGTTTAAAATTTTTAAAATTCAAAACTGAAACATTTTAAATTAAAAATTTAATTAATTTTTTTTGTTAATCTCTTGTGCCTAGCTTTTAAACTAAACTTTATCATATGTATGTACAGGAAAAAAATTAGAAAAATATGTATCTTCATAGAATTACAATAATGAACTGCATGGTGACTCTCATGGACAGTTTTTAAAAATAGTTCATAACAAGCAGAGATTATGTTTAGGGCACACTTTATGGACTTAGAATCTTTGCTATTGCTTATCAAGAGCGAAGAAAACAACTCTACTTAATAGAAATTTATGCTCTCAGTACATAAATATATATATGAGCATCCAAGAGAGGTCTGGGTTCCTATATTAAGTCGTGGCTTTTATTTCTCTAAGACACCATGTTTGCTTAGAATAGTATGTGAAAACAGAATATTAAAAAACAGCAGATCTATTGTTTGAGTTCTTTTTTTCTAAAATTATATACTTGTAAGGCTCAACATTAAAGAACGCAAGTGGAGAACTGTCACTAAATCCTAGCTAGCTCTGTACTAGTCTAAACAATTTAAAGAAAGAAAATCATATGAATTAAATGGCAGTTTTGAAAAGCCTCTTTCAAAAGTACTGAAGAATGAAGGGTTTTGTGATTTGCTACAAGGTAGAAGGGTTTCTTTTTCTTTTTTTTTTTTTTTTGAGACAGAGTTTCGCTCTTGTTGCCCAGGCTGGAGTGTAGTGGCCTGATCTCAGCTCACTGCAACCTCCGCCTTCCAGTTTCAAGCGATTCATCTGCCTCAGCCTCCCGAGTAGCTGGGGATCACACGCCCGGCTAATTTTTGTATTTTTAGTAGAGATGGGGTTTCACCATGTTGGCCAGGCTGGTCTTGAACTCCTGAGCTCAGGTGATCCACCTGCCTCGGCCTCCCAAAGTGCTGGGATTACAGGCATAAGCCACCACACCTGGCCTTTGCAAGGTTCTTAATGAAACCCATGTCTGCCCCATGGGACTTCACTGGTGATATTAGGAATGTGTTAGGCTCCCTTTGGTGGGTGTGATGCACTCCCAGAAATTATAATATCTCTATTGCCCCATGAAAGTTCAATATTGAAATGAAAAAAATTGAAATGTTAAACATGAATTGATGTACAAAAGATTGCCAGGGTAAAGTTCATTAACATTTCAATTAAATGCCATGGCCAACAGACAGGGTAAAACCCTGTCTCTACTAAAAATACAAAACATAGCCAGGCGTGGTGGTGCACACCTGTAATCCCAGCTACTCGGGAGCCTGAGGCAGGAGAATTGCTTGTACCCAGGAGGTCGAGGATGCAGTGAGTGAAGATTGTGCCACTGCACTCCAGCCTGGGAGGCAGAGTGAGACTGTCTCCAAAAAATAAAAAAACAAAAACAAAAAACAAAAAACCCTGGAGCCACATGCACATATATGAACAGCATACCTTGTGACAATGAGCACAGTGGTGTGATGAAAGGCACAAGTGCGGAGGGCCATATTTCAAATATAGTTTTATTTTTTTTCCTTGAGACAGAGTCTTGCTGTGTCACCCAGGCTGGAGTGCAATGGCGAGATCTCGGCTCACTGCAACCTCTGCCTCCTAGGTTCAAGCGATTCTCCTGCCTCAGCCTCCTGAGTAGCTGGGACTACAGGCACGTGCCACCACGCCTGGCTAATGTGTGTGTGTGTGTGTGTGTGTGTGTGTGTGTGTGTGTATATATATTTATATATATTTTAGTAGAGACGGGGGTTTCACCATGTTGGCTAGGCTGGGCTTGAACTCCTGGCCTCAAGTGATCCACCTGCCTCAGCCTCCCAAAGTGCTGGGATTTACAGGTGTGAGTCACCACACCTGGCCCATATTTCAAATCTAAATGAACACCCAGAGTTTATTCAGAAGTCACACTTCTGACAACTTAATTACCTACAAAACTGCCAAGAACCAGAAACAAATGAAAAAAAAAATCTATCAGCAAAACCAGCTATTATAAAGTTCTTGACAGTGTACCAAGAAGGCTGTAAGTTTCCTTTCAAAACCCGTGACTGAGTCATTTTATTTCACACAACAGATTCAGTAGACATGGTCTCCCAATCAATGGAAGAAAAGCATCAAATAAAAGGAAGCTGAAACCACCACCATCACTATGGATAGTACTGACATTGGGAAGTAATTACTAACATTTCTGTCATCTCTCTGGCCGGCTAGGGCCCGACGAAGTCAGAGCCATGTGCAAATAACTCTATGTTAAACGGAGAATGCCACAGTACGAGTGACATTTGCTCTGAAGAGTCACCCAGACTAACTTAAATTGTGTTCAGTAAGTTCTGTTTCAAAATCCATTTTAATAAAACCTTCACAAGAAAAATGGCTACAATGAAGTGTCTATACTTATGAGAAAAGGTACAAAAAGCCACCAGGATGTTCTTTGCAGCACTATTCAAAATAGTGAAAAATTAGAATGCCACCTAAGTATCTAAAAAGGAGATCAGTTAAATAAATAACAGTATTTCTACAAAATACTATTTAGCAATTTTAAAACATAATTCAATTATTTACTAATATAGAAAAATATTAATGGTATATTTCACATGAAAAAGGTAGGCTATGAAACATGATTATGGTTTGATACCTTTTATTTTTTTATTTTTTTATTTTTTTGAGAAAGGGTTTTACTGTCACCCAGGCTGGAGTGCACTGGTGCCATCTCAGCTCACTGCAGCTTCGACCTCCTGGGCTCAAGTGATACTCCTGCTTCAGCCTCCCAAGTAGCTGGGACTACAGGCATGCACCACCAAACCTGGCTATTTTTTTTTTACTTTTTGGCAAAGATGAGGTCTCCCTATGTTGCCCAGGCTGGTCTCGAACTCCTGGGCTCAAGCGATCTTCCCATCTTGGCCTCCCAAAGTGCTGGGATTACAGGCATGAGCCACTGCACCTGGCCAGTACATATTATTTATCATAAATGTTATTTTCAAAAATACTGAAATATGATTTAAAAACCGCCAAAAACGTCAGCTTAGATAACATCCTCTCAAAATATCTTAGGGAGAACCTGAGTTCTTAATCCATATAAAATCAGAGCAGTCTTAAAATTAAGTAGGTAAGTAGACTCTTCTCCCTATGTGTTTGCATCTTCCTGTTGTCCATCCCTAGTAGATTAGGGCCCTTCTGCAGCCTTCCCTTTAGCAAAAATCTGCGTTCAGCAAAGGATCTGAATCATATCAATGACATGAAGTAGACGATTACTCATGGTGTATAAGTATTTTACTAGGGATCAAAGGTTTAAGCTAAAGAAAGGAATTAGGCACATTCTTGCTAGCTGGGAGGACCCATAAGAGAACGAAGGAATCTTCTTGATATTTTTATTTCTAAGTTCAGGTACACAAGTTGACACCCACTCCACTTAGTCACAATGCCAAAGCCTGAATGAAAACTAT
Source organism: Macaca nemestrina (assembly GCF_043159975.1). Lineage (NCBI taxonomy): Eukaryota > Metazoa > Chordata > Mammalia > Primates > Cercopithecidae > Macaca > Macaca nemestrina. Next base: position 103,011,986 of record NC_092128.1, on the reverse strand, counting down.
TCCATTGTTCTGTCACTGCTGCAGCCCTGCTAGGTCAGAGATTTTCATAATTTCACCACATACAAAAAGCATGGCCAAAATCAGGAAAAACTGTCTACCAAAATATTAAAGTTGAAGAAATAAAAGTGCAGTGAAGGGCCAGAAAATGCAATCTTGTTTCACAACAAAGTTTCTGTAAAACTAGCAGCTAAAAAGAATCTTAAAAGGTTATTCTTCCTTAACTGCTAACCCTTCAGTTTTCTTTCTGGTTCCAAAGAACTACTTATTTCAACAAGAATCAAACAAACCCTCCCAAATGTTTCATTATTGTCACCACAGGATTTCATTAATAGCAGGTGCCAAAAAAGGCTTGACAGTGAGTCATCTGTCACCAAAACCTGAATCACTCAGGGCTTTAGTATAGTTGTAACACCCCAACATAAACAATCCCCCTAATATCAACCCATTTCTAAATTTGCAATGCAACATTCTGCTACCCCATGGAGACTTCGTGACCAGTTCACTCACACTGATGGGAAAATCTGCCATTCTCTACACTGCTGCTGGTTGCTTTCTTCACTGGTGGAATAGCGTTAAGATTAGTTCTAGCTCTTTTATACTTCTGCTTTTTAGACATATAGACCAATGGGACAGAACAGAGGTCTCAGAAATAACACCACACATCTACAGCCATCTGCTCTTTGACAAACTTGACAAAAATAAGCAACGGGGAAAGGATTCTCTATTTAATAAGTGTTGCTGGGAAAACAGGCAAGCCATATGCAGAAAACTTTAACTAGACCCCTTCTTTACACCTTATACAAAAATTAACAGAGGATGGATTAAAGACTTCAACTAAGACCTAAAACCCTAAAAACCCTAGAAGAAAACCTAGGCAATACCATTCAGGATATAGGCACGGGCAAAACTTCATGACTAAAACACCAAAAGTAATTGCAACAAAAGCCAAAATTGACAAATGAGATCTAATTAAACTAAAGAGCTTCTGTACAGCCAAAGAAACTAGCATTAGAGTGAACAGGCAACCTATAGAATGGGAGAAAATTTTTGCAATCTACCCACCTGACAAAGGTCTAATATCCAGACTCTACAAGGAACTTAAATAAATTTACAAGAAAAAAAACAAACAACCCCATCAAAAAGTGGGCAAAGGATATGAACAGACACTTCTCAAAAGAAGGTATCTATGCGGCCAACAAATATATGGAAAAAAGCTCATCATCACTGGTCATTAGAGAAATGCAAATCAAAACCATGAGATACCATCTCATGCCAGTTAGAATGGTGATCGTTAAAATGTCAGGAAACAACAGATGCTGGAGAGGATGTGGAGAAATAGGAACACTTTTACACTGTTGGTGGAAGTGTAAATTAGTCCAACCATTGTGGAAGACAGTGTGGCGATTCCTCAAGGATCTAGAACCAGAAATATCATTTGACCCAGCAATCCCATTACTGGGTATATACCCAAAGGATTATACATCATTCTACTATAAAGACACATGCACACGTATGTTTAATGCAGCACTATTCACAATAGCAAAGACTTGGAACCAACCCAAATGGTCATCAATGATAGACTGGATAAAGAAAATGTGGTATATACACACCATGGAATACTATGCAGCCACGAAAAAGAATGAGTTCATGTCCTTTGCAGAGACATGGATGAAGCTGGAAACCATCATTCTCAGCAAACACAGGAACAGAAAACCAAACACCACATGTTCTCACTCATAAGTGGGAGTTGAACAATGAGAACACACAGACACAGGGAGGGGAACATCACAGACTGGCACCTGTTGGGGGATGGGGGGCAAGGGGAGGGAGAGCATTAGGACAAATACCTAATGGATACGGGGCTTAAAATCTAGACGACTGGTTATGCAGCAAACCACCATGACACATGTATACCTATGTAACAACCCTGAATGTTCTGCCCATGTATCCCAGAACTTAGAGTATAATTTAAAAAAAAAAAATTGTTACTCCTCTTTTTTTGTATTAGAAATACAGTTTGGTAAATCCAGTTTATTTAAGACAAAACTGCAAGCTATGTATACAAAACAAACTATCAGAAAAGTGGTCAAAAATTAATTATTTTAACTTTTTATGACATCTCTTTGGAAAATAACCTATTCCCTTTTAACTTGAGTAGTTAAAAAAGTTCTATCCTGTTTGTGAAAAAAACCATAAGAGTTAATGAGTTAATGTGATATACATTTGACGCTACTTAACAAAAAATTATGGTAGTTCGACAAATATACTTTATATATTGGAACAAACAAAACTCTGGAATATACAATCAACAACAAGCCAATTTACTACAGAGAAGGTATTCATAAATTATTTCATGCCAAAGGGTCTAATGTCAGATAAATTTTTGTTTGTTTTGTTTGAGACAGGGTCTCACTGTCACCCAGGTTGGAGTGCAGTAGGGAGATCTTGGCTCACTGCAACCTCCGCCTCCCAGATTCAAGCAAATCTCCCGCCTCAGCCTCCTGAGTAGCTGGGATTACAGGCAAACGCCACCATGTCCAGCTAATGTTTATATTTTTAGGGGAGATGGGGTTCCCCTATATTGCCTAGGCTGGTCTCAAACTCCTGAGCTCTAATAATCCGCCTCACTTGAGCCTCCCAAAGATTACAGGCGTGAACCACCGCGCCCGGCCACACTTATTATCCCTTGTTAAATGTTAAATTATCCCTTGTTAATTATTATCCCTTGTTAAATATTAAATTTTAAACAATTCAGTAAAAAGTTGAAATGAGTAAATATTTTGAAACGACTTTAAATGTCATGGTAGAACTCAAAAAATCACTTAAAATGTTCTAAATGTTAAGTATATCAGTAAACTAGAAAAATGACATCTAGAGGCTAACACGCTATCTACAGAATAATTCACTTCCACAAGTTACCCAAATAAAAGTGAAAAATAAGAACAAATGATAAAAGTAATAGATATTCATTTAAATTCCAATGAAAGATTTTTCATTTAAAATACATCTGAGGCTGGGCACGGTGGCTCAAGTCTGATGCCTGTAATCCCAGCACTTTGGGAGGCCAAGGCAGGCGGATCACTTGAGGTCAGGAGTTCTAGACCAGCCTGGTCAACTTGGTGAAACCCCGTCTCTACCAAAAATATAAAAAATAAGCCGGGTATGGTGGTGCATGCCTGTAATCCCAGTTACTCAGGAGGCTGAGGCAGCAGAATCACTGGAACCCAGGAGGTGAAAGTTGCAGGAGATCCCGCAACTGCACTGCACTCCATCTGGGGTGACAGAACGAGACTCTGTCTCGGGAGGGGGGGTGAGAATTAAAATACATTTGAGGACTTCAAAGGTGGAAAAGTGCAAGAAACAAGATGAATTAACATTTTCCACAAGCCTAGTTTTGGGTCTTCAACAGCAGTATTAGAAGATGGCTTTTACTTTGAGGTCCGTGTCAAATGACAAAGTTATCATACTTAACCAAGTGGACTGTTGAAAGGCATCACTTTTAAAACAAAGGTTTTACTTCAGTCACTTGTATTTAAAAGTTACAAATTATGACCAAGTATAGGAATTTTCCCTATGCACAATCTCAGCGCACAGAAAGAACGGATGGTCAACATGACCCACGGCAATTTTGAATACTTGGAAGAGCAGTCTAAGTACCCTCACACAAGTTAAAACCACGTGAAGTCAGAGTCACAACTCAATGAGCCACGCACCTCTAATCCTTTACACCTGGAAGTAAAATAGTAACGTGGAGAATTAGGTAGCTGATTAATCTATCCTGGGGCAAATCTTACATACTTTAATTAAAGCCTCTAAAAACACCTGATGTACAGGTTATAAAGAACAGATTCTAGACCAGTCATTATAAGACTTATGCACGTAATACACAATTTTCAAAACTTTTTTTTTTTCGCTCTTGTTGCCCAGGCTGGAGTGCAAGGCTCACAGCAACCTCTGCCTCCCGGGTTCAAGCGATTCTCGTGTCTCAGCCTCCCAAGTAGCTGGGATTACAGGCATGTGCCACCACGTGCAACTAATTTTGTATTTTCAGTAGAGGCGGGGCTTTCACCATGTTGTCCAGGCTGGTCTCGAACTCCTGACCTCAGGTGATCCACTCGCCTCGGCCTCCCAAAGTGCTGGGATTACAGAATTGAGCCACCGCACCCGGGGCCAAAATTTTCTTTTGAGACAGGGTCTTGCTCTCTCATCCAGGCGGGAGTGCAGTGGTGGGATCAAGGGCCACTGTAGCCTCAGCCTCCTGGGCTCAAGAGATCGTCCCAACTTAGCCTCCCGACTAGCTGGGACTACAAGTGCGCTATCACATGCAGCTAATTTTTTTTTTTTTTTTTTTTTTTTTTTTGAGACGGAGTCTCGCTCTGTCGCCCAGGCTGGAGTGCAGTGGCGCGATCTCGGCTCACTGCAAGCTCCGCCTCCCGGGTTCACGCCATTCTCCTGCCTCAGCCTCCCGAGTAGCTGGGACTACAGGCGCCCACAACCGCGCCCGGCTAATTTTTTTTTTGTATTTTTAGTAGAGACGGGGTTTCACCGTGGTCTCGATCTCCTGACCTTGTGATCCGCCCGCCTCGGCCTCCCAAAGTGCTGGGATTACAGGCGTGAGCCACCGCGCCCGGCACATGCAGCTAATTTTTAAAATTTTTTGTGGAGACAGTTTCCCTTTGTTACCTAGGCTGGTCTCAAACTCCTGAGCTCAAGTGATCCTTTCATATCAGTCTCTAAAAGTGCTGCCATTACAGGTGTGAGGATATATTTCAAAATTACGCACAAACAGTTTTTTCACTCCCATCACTTTTTCTGTTATTCCCTAGAGAACTTAATTTTTGCCAATACGTCTTCTAAAATGTTACATTTCCTGCGGAATGCAAGAAACTAAACGCTTCATGAGCTAGTGGTGGCCATTACTATTTTTAATACTTCAAAAAAGCATTTCAATTTACTGTTCACTAGCACATTATGACATCATTCCCTTCCAGTGTTTGCTTGCTCATTAGATAATCCTGTTTCTATTTTGTTCTCTTGCCTTCAATATACAGATCGCAAATATTCCATTTCAGATGATGGATTAAAGATTCAATGAGGCTGCTGAAAAACGCCTTTATATTTGAACGGTTTGGTCGGTAATACGCTTTCTCTTATTGCGGTTGATCTGGAGAGATTAATCTCTCACCAAAAGGTAAAATCCGGAGAAGATGAAATAGCAAAACTAAGGACCAATGGGAAGGGGGAGGCAGGGTTAATCGACAACCGTACTTAACACGACAGATTCCAAGGCTTCCATCAGATAAACAAAGGAAGCTGATTTTTCTACAGAGGCTGCAGGTGCGCAAGCTACCTGAAGTATTAGTATGCAAGCCCACTGAGCCTATTACCTTGAAAGCAGAGTCCAAGCACTGAATTTTTCTAGACTCCCATTATAGGCGGACACCCAGAAAGCCAGTGGAGACAATGATGGACGGGGAAGAGAGTGGGGCCGGTCTTCGATTCCTTCCTCCCACTCCACCAAAGCAGAAGCTAAAATCCTACAACCTACACATACCAATCTGCGCCTCCGCCGCTCATAACCATTTTTCAGGTGCAAAAGGAAGGGGTTGTGGGGGCTGGGCTTCATGTGGGGCGGGTGGGAGGAGTTGCAAAGGAGTCAGGTTGAGAGGCGAAGGGTCGCGGGCGCGGTGGGGAGGACTGCACGACGCGAGCTGGGAACACAGAAGGAGGGCAGGGGGCGCCGGGAGGTGCGAACGCCCGAACGGCCGGGGGCGGGGGCGGGCCCTTTCCTCACCTGGCAGCCCTTCTTATGGTGAAAGCCAACAACCACGATGTGCAGTACGGGCCCCCGGGGGGCGCCATCCCCGCCTCTCCTGGCCTTCTCCATGGGCGGCCGCCGCGGGCCCACACTACGACTTCGACTGCCAAGGGCAGCGGGTCTGACTACCCCACCGTGTGCGGAGAGCCGCGGACTTCAGGTGTCAGCGAGCGCAGCACATGAGGGCCGCACCGGGAGATCTGTGGAGGGAGAGCAGCTCCCGCCCCCAGGGCCGCGGCCGCCCTTCTCTCATCCGCTTCCGCAGCTTCCGGGCTGTCACCTGACGCGGCGGCAGCTGCCGGCGAGGCGGGGCGGGGCAAGGCCGGGAGGGCCCTGACGGCTGGGGGTTCTGAGAGACCGAGGTGGAGCCTGGGGGAGTTAGGTGGGGCTAGGAAAAAAAGCGATCGACTGGACGGGGGCGGGGGGTCTGGGGTTCGGGGGGTCGGGGGGGGACCGGAGGGGGCCTTGACGTGGAGCAGCGGGGTGGGGCTTACGTGACCCGGGCGGCTGGGCCTGCGGAGCCTGTAGTGTCCGCGGGACCTGGAGGTGCGGCGTGGCACACCTGCTTTTTCCTCCCTGGATTCAATCTCAAAGCACTTCCTTCTCTTTTGCCTTCTCATTTTCCTCCTTAAAGTTTTCCCCCTTCCCTCTTCTTTTCTGTTTTCCTTGCTTTTTCACATCTTTTCGATTCATTCTCCGAGTGACCGATTCCTTCACCTCCTTGCCTTTGCCTCTGTGGCCTCCGTCCTTATTCTCAAATATGTAATAACATGGAGCATACTGGTGAGGTTGCGTATCTGTGTATTCAGCCTTTAAATTACTTGCTTACCCGAGAATTCTTGTTTGTTTGTTTCTAGAGCTTTTTTCCCCTTCATTTAAATATTATGTGTAGCAATCTGAGACGCATTTAAAACCTGAAACCGAATATCCTTGACAATAAAGGAAGTTTACTTGGATACCTGTAAAATGGTTATTCTAGTCCTGCGATTTTAAAAGAGTATTATTTTCATTCCATCTCTTTTTGGGTTTAGTACTCTGAGCCTATTACCTTGAAAGCAGAGTCCAAGCCTCTCAACCTGACTCCTTTGCAACTCCTCCCACCTGCCCCACATGAAGCCCAGCCCCCACAACCCCTTCCTTCTGCGCCTGAAAAATGGTTATGAGCAGCGGAGGAGCAGGTTGATATGTGTAGGTTGTAGGTTTTTAGCTTCTGCTTTGGTGGAGTGGGAGGAAGGAAGGTCAATACAAAATATATGGGTTCTGTTGTCACCAGGGTTTTTTAATTACTGACTGTACTGCAATTTTTTTTTTTTAAGCAGTGAATCTCATGTCAATTTAAAGTGCATTCTAGAAACACTAGCAGATTTAACAAGTCTTATCTACGACAGTTTTCAAATAACCTAAAGGATAGGAGTCTGCTTCAAGTAGAATTAGAGATTACTACAGTAACTATGATATTTTGCACTTCTGGTCTTGAAAAATAAGGAGCTCTGTTCTAATCTAAGCATAGCGGAGAAAAACAGTAGGCTTCCTAAATCAAATTTAGTTTCTGTGATTCAGTAGAACTGTTTTAATGCTAATACTGTAGACATTTTTCAAGATGTTGCTATACATTTCTGTATTACAAAATTATTGGCATTGGCTCAGAAAACTGTAAAACTATATTGCTCCCTGTATGCAGAATATATTAACTGTTTTCTTAATATATTAACTGTTTTGAGATGTCAACTGTGTGATGTGTTAACTATTAACATTTTCTTGATATAAACTGTCTTGATATTTTCCACAATTAACATGGCTAAAATTACTGTCTAATGAACACCTTTTAAAGATATCTATAAGGGCCGGGCGTGGTGGCTCACGCCTGTAATCACAGCACTTTGGGAGGCCAAGGCAGGTGGATCACCTGAGGTCAGGAGTTCTAGACCAGCCTGGCCAACATGGTAAAACTCCATCTCTACTAAAAAATACAAAAATTAGCCGGGCGTGGTGGCAGGCACCTGTAATCCCAGCTACTCAGAGGGCTGAGACAGGAGAATTGCTTGAACCTGGGAAGCGGAGGTTGCAGTGAGCCAAGATTGCGCCATTGCACTCCAGCCTGGGGGACAAGAGCGAGACTTCCTCTCAAAAAAAAAAAAAAAAAAAAAGATGTATGCAAAAACAGGGCCAGGCACGGTGGCTCATGCCTGTAATCCCAGTACTTTGGGAGGCCGAGGCGGGCAGATCACTTGAGGCCAAAAGTTGGAGACCAGCCTGGGCAACATGGTTGAAACCCCATCTCTACTAAAAATACAAAAATTAGCTGGGCATGGTGGTGCATGCCTGTAATCCCAGCTACTAGGGAGGCTGAGGCAGGAGAATCCCCTGAACCCGGGAGGTGGAGGTAGCAGTGATCTGAGATTGTGTCACTGCACTGCACTCCAGCCCGGATGACAGAGTGAGACTCCATCTCAAAAAGAGAAAGAAAGGGAGAGAGAGAGAGAAAGAAAGAAAAAGTAACTGGGAAAATTGAGAGAGAAAGTGAACAAGGGAATTTCCAGAATTTTTTTCATCTCTAAATATTTTAGAATATAAGTGGGGCCCGGCCGCTCACACCTGTAATCTCAGCACTTTGGGAGGCCAAGGCGGGTAGATCACTTGAGTCCAAGAGTTCGAGACCAACCTGAGCAATGTAATGAGATCTCATCTCTACAAAATGTAATAAAAAATAAATAGCTGGACTTGGTGGCACACACCTGTGGTACTGGCTTCTTGAGCCTGCGAGCACACCACTGTACTCCTGCCTGGGTAACAGAGTGAGTTAATAAATAAAGTTTAAAATATGATGGGGTGTTGCTATGTTGCCCAGGCTGGCCTCAAACTCCTGGGCTCAAGGGATCCTCCTGCCTCAGCCTCCTGAGTAGCTGGGGATACAGTTGCCTGCCACCATGCATATCTTACATTGCGTTTTAAATGAGTTGTGTTAATGTAGAATAAATTCATTAACAAGATATTGTCCACAAGGACAATTGTGTATTGGGAAAATAATAAAATTTCTCATTTAACTCAGGGGAGAAAATTAGAAATACCTTTCTAAACATATAATACATCGAAGAGCCTTTGGTAGTTACATGTATTTTATGATAAATTATAAATTCTATTTTACATTTTCTACTTAAGACTTAAAAGGAGAAAAATCATTGAGACATAGAGCTATGACATATTTTCAAGTTCATAACAACTATCCATTTGGAATTGGCCTGTTCTTCCTTTTTGAGTGTCGCCTCAGGAGAGAAAATAATAAAATAAAAATACCACTCCCTTCCTGAAATCCCCATTAACTCTACTGTGTAAGTGAACTATATATCGCTCCTTTTTCAGATTATAAGGAGATTATTCTTTATTAGTGGCATTCAAAATTGCTAATGTTTATTCTGTTCTTTTTTTTTTTTTTTTTTGAGATGGAGTGTCGCTCTGTCGCCAGGCTGGAGTGCAGTGGCACGGCACGATTGGCTCACTGCAACCTCCGCCTCCCGGCTTCAAGCGATTCTCCTGCCTCAGCCTCCTGAGTACCTGGAACTACAGGTGTGTGCCACCACGCCCAGCTAATTTTTGTATTTTTAGTAGAGGTGGGGTTTCAACATGTTGGCCAGGATGGTCTTGATGTCTTGACCTCATGATCCGTCCACCTCGGTGCCCCAAAGTGTTGGGATTATAGGCGTGAGCCACTGTGCCCAGCCTATTTTTCTAATTTTTAAAAACTCTATCAAGTAACAACGTTTTGAATTTGGCCCATACTATCAGTATGGTATGAGGAAAATAAAATAGGAATAGGAATAGAAAAGGAAAACCAGGAAAAGAGGCGGGTTTCAACCAAATGAGGATTGGACAAAAAGAAATAAAAAAAGAGAAAGAGAAAGAAAGAAGTGTCACAAACAAATTTGACATTACTTTGTGTTTAAAATCTTATGAAGAGTAAGGAGAATGTTGATGGGTATGAATGAAATAGTGAGAATCAATTTAAAGAATATTCATTAGACCCTACAGTATGCCTGAAAATGTGTGCACAGTGTATAAAATAAGAAATTGCTTCCTTAAAGTGGCTTATGTCTGGTTATAAAAATAAGATGAATGCAAAACCAGCTAGCAATGCCAGCTTTATGTAGCTTCACTCTGAGCCAGACATCATGTATTAGGAAACAAGGATAAGTAATAACAGCTCACGTTTAAAAGGGCTTACTATGTGCCAGGTCCTATGCTGACCACTTTTCATAGATTATCTCAATTAATCTTCACATTAATCTTATGAGTAGATACTATTGTCCCCATTTTTTCCAATGGGTATATTGAAACTTAAAAAGTTAAAATAACTTGCCCATTGTCAAATAACTGACCATGGTATTTGAACCAAAGTCATTTAAATCAAAACGAAGAAATTTAATCATGTAAACTACTGCTTCCCATCATTCTCAGCCTTGAGGAACTCAGTCTATGAAGGAATGATGGGTGCTTAACGAATGACGTTCTTTGTGGCTGCTCAAAAAAGATAAGAACGATGAATTTCTTGCTTAGCTTTTTTTTTTTTTTTTTTTTTTTGAGACAAGAGTTTCGTTCTTGTTGCCCAGGCTTGAGTGCAGTGGCATGATCTAGGCTCACTGCAACCTCTGTCTCTCGGGTTCAAGCAATTATCCTGCCTCTGCCTCCCAAGTAGCTGGGACTACAGGCACACGCCACCACATCCAGCTAATTTTTGTATTTTTAGTAGAGACGGGGTCTCACCCATGTTGGTCAGGCTGGTCTCGAACTCCTGACCTCAGGTGATCTGCCCGCCTCAGCCTCCCTGAGTGCTGGGATTACAGTCGTGACCACTGCGCCTGACCTAGACTGTTTAGCTTTAACTTCCTAGGATACAAATATAAAACAGACTAGGGCCGATAATTTGCTGTTTTTTTGTAGTAAAAAGTTTGTAGTAAAAAGTTTAAAAAACGTATTTTAAATCCCCACTAAAGAAAAGTTTTTTAAAAAGGCTAGTTTCAGACTTTCAATCCACTGGACTTTAAAAAGTAACAATAGATTCTTTAATGAGTAGTTGTGAAGAAAAATGTAACAGTTAATTGATGGCAGGAAATACGAATTGATTTATACTGGTTTGAAGATTCTGGCTTGAGAGGAAATGCAACTTTACGGGGCAAGACGACTCAAAGGTTACAGGAACAATTTATTCATAAGGCAAAATATCTTCAACGTCTCTCCAAAACTTCGAGGGCAGAATCGGTATCTGCCGAGATGGTAAAATGTCCAGTGAGCAGGAAATATTTCACCGGATCTCAATTGCTTGGGAAAAAAGGCAGTGAACGCGACCCACGCGATAGACTAGATCGCACGCTCGGCCTCAGATTGGTCGAGCCTGTATGGGCTGCGCAAAAAGCGGAAGCGCGCTTTTCAAAGTCGTCCCACCGTGGATGAAGGCAGGCCACTTCCGGCGTAGCCATGGCGGCTAACGCTACTACCAACCCGTCACAGCTGCTGCCGTTAGGTAATCGCCGTCCTTTGGGGAGCAGGAACCGGGAGCTGAAGTTCAGGATTAGGGGCCGAGGGGCTGTTCCGAGGCAGGCCCTGGCCGAGTGTGGGGAAATGTATAGGACCAAATGCGGTTCGACTCTCGGCTCCAAGTCTTCAAGGCAGCAGGCCGCCCCTGCTCTTTAACGTGGTCGGGCTCCTCCGGGCAAGGATTTCTGACTCCTCAAAGCAGACCGTCACTGGAGAAGGTCCACATTTAGTGAACGTGTTGTCGGCCTCCTTTGTTGTGAGCCCGCCTCTGCAGTGTGATAGGTAGTAGGCCAACTTCTCAACCTGGCTTTTAAGATCCCCAGATTAGATAGACCATGTTATGTATATGGTTGACACTAACACCCTGGTCCGGAATGAGCCTTAAATGAGGAATCTGGAAACTAGCTCTGTTTGTTATTTATTCATTCAATAAGTAGTAACTGAGTATCTATACACGAGATACCGTGCCTGGGCATTTTTCAACGATAAACTTAAACCATAGCCATTGCCTTCAAATAGCACACAAGCCAGTGGAGGAGAGAATACTGGACAAGTAGACATCCTGCTACATAATGCTAGGCTGGCTAAAGAGATGTTCAAGCTGCCGTCAGAGCACAGAGGATAGACAGAGTTGGGGGAGGGAAGCAGTGACAGAGTTTCCGGTGAATATAATTGTACCTATCTCCTCTTATGTTTTTGTAGCTGGTGAAGAGTGATTGAACTAGTGGTCGTGGCAGTGATTGAAAAGTTTTCATTCCTTCATGCCACAGACTCTTTTGGAATCATTACGCGCCAGATGCTGTGCTTAAACTGAGATTTGTATTAAAAGACCTAAAGTTATTGAATGAATGTTTTTCCTGGTTTTTCTTTCACTATATGCAAGTAAGAGTGCCAGTAGGCACTCAAATATTTGTTGAAATAATGAATGGTAAAATAATATTTTTTCCCTCCTCAGAGCTTGTGGACAAATGTATAGGATCAAGAATTCACATTGTGATGAAGAGTGATAAGGAAATTGTTGGTACTCTTCTAGGATTTGATGACTTTGTCAGTATCCTTTTAAAAGGTGGTGGTGGTGGTATAGGTTTTTCTTAAGTATTTAATAACGTAAGAACTATAGACAATCAGTATATTTGTGATTATTATAATAAAATCAGTTCATTTTCAGGGAACTTATGATAATGTTTTAAGAGGTATGTATTGAAAGACGGTAAAGTTCCTATCAACAACAAACATTTTGAATTTGAGCCGTTGTGTTAAACATTATAATTAAAACTGAACAAGCGAGCCCAGTGGCTTACACCTGTAATCCCAGCGCTTTGGGAGGGCAAGGTGGGTGGATCGCTTGAGCCCAGGAGTTTGAGACCAGCCTGGGCAACATGATGAAACCCTGTCTCCACAAACATTACAAAAATTAGCTGGGCATGGTGACGTACACCTGTGGGCCCAGCTAATCTCTGGGACCGAGGCAGGAGGATCCTTTAAGCCCAAAAGGTGGAGGCTGCAGTGAGGTGTGAGTGTACCACTGCACTTAAGCTGGGATAACACAGCGAGACTTTGTCTCAAAAGAAAAGAAAAGAAAAGCTGAACAAAGGCAGAAGCTGGAGTAAATTCTCTATTTGTTTTCTTAACACCAAATTTCAGATATGGTACTGGAAGATGTCACTGAGTTGTGAGTAGTGTTAAAGAATTGGGGGGGAATCTCTTCTTAATTAAAGACAGTTTTACTACTTTTGAGTAAAATTATTTATGAGAAAACATTACCTGTTGGTGGAATAACCTTAAAGATAGAAGTTTTATCTGTTTGCTTGTAAAATTGGATCAGTGTTATTACCTTAATTTAATTATTAGTAAACTCCTAGACAATTAGTGGAGACACAGTTTTAAGGTAGAAGATAAAAAAAAGAGCTAGGAATTTTAGGGTTCAGGTCAAATCAAGGAACTGATAGTAAGAGCATTTAGACTGGACATGGTGGCTCACCCCTGTAATCCCAGCATTTTGGAAGGCCAAATGAGGAGGATTGAGCCTGGGAGTTTGAGACCAGCCTGGCCAACAAAGGGAGACCCCTGTCTCTATAAAAAATTTAAAAATTAGCTGGGTATGGTGGGGGGCAGCTGTAGTCCTAGCTGCTCTGGAGGGTGAGGATCCCGTGAACCAGGAGTTCTAGGCTGCAGTGAGCTATGATTGTACCACTGTACTCAGCCTGGGCAATAGAGCAAGACCCTGTCTCTTAAAAAAAAAACAAAACCCAAAAAACATTTCATTTCATATTTGATTTCCTGGGCAAGCTTTGGCTTCTTTTTATGAAGCTCTGTCTGACAGATGTGGATCTTAGGTCAGTGAGTTCATTCTGTTGCTTTTAATGAAGGTTACATTACCTAGTGGATAACCTTTGTAACTGAAAATTGTCGATATAATTGCCCAACCTCAGAGTAATTTGTATACAAGGATCACCTTTTTAGGGAGGGAAAGTATTTCCAAAATGTTGGCTTTGATTTTCACTGTTTATCCTGACTGTATTTTATCTATTCATTTAGTGAAATCACACCAGAAGGAAGAAGGATTACTAAATTAGATCAGATTTTGCTAAATGGAAATAATATAACAATGGTAAGACACATTGAAACTGTTTTGTTTAGATGGGAACCCATTTTTCTGGGGCAGTGATTATAGAACTAACCTTAATGTTGCTTGCTTAACTAAATGATCATGGCCCAGTGGTGCGTAAGATGGGAAGGGTGTTCTCTGGTCAGGGCCCTAAAGCTCAGCTATTGAAGAGGCATTGGGTCTAAAGGTTAGTTTGCTTCGAATTTTTAATCGCTGTTGAGATAGTAAGTATTAATTGATGATGTTGGAAATTGTGAATAGATATTGACAATCTGGAGAAAATGGGAATGTGGAGCGCAGGGGACAGGCAAAGGTGCTTAAGGAAGAGCAAGGGATTTTTAGATGACATGGTTGTTGTGTTACTAATAAACTCTTTTTCCTCTTTATGCAGCTGGTTCCTGGAGGAGAAGGACCTGAAGTGTGAATGAGTTTTCTTGACTTAGCTAGATTCTGTTTTGTCTTTTAATGACAAGAAAATGGAATTTTTTTTCCCCCACCTTCTAATGTTTAAATCCCATAAAGCTAAGTTTCCCGTTAAAGGGAAGTGCTTTGAAGATGTGTACCCATTTTTGTAAGTTAATCATGATTATCCTGGAAAAAGAAGAAAAGAGCTTCTTCTTTGAAGACGAAAATAAAGGTGTTTTTGGTTAATTGTCATTTTATTTATTGTACTGCAGTAGCCAGTGGAACAAAGATTGTGGTTATTTTGCCACTTACTTTTCTGTCATTATATGCTTATTTGCTTTCTCATTTACATGACCATTTGATTCTCAAACAAAAGTCGTTCCAAACAAAATGATGAACTTTGATTTGAACAGGTGCATTTAAACAACTGGAAATGATCACTTAGAAAATTAAATTAAAATGCTGTTGTTTTGTAATGAGGATTTTTCTACTGATTTCAAATTCCATGAACAACTATTGAAAACAAACAATATACAGGTAATATATGCACATTGTAGAAATGCGGGAATTATCTATTGGAATTTCCCTAAAGATACAAATTTTATCTATTTGTTTATAAAATTGGTTCAGAGGGTTATTACCTTAATGTAATTATTACTGAATTGCCAGGAAATTAGTGGAGACAGAGCTTTAAGGTAAAGGATACTAAAAACAGCTAAGAACTCTAGGACTCAGGTAAAATCAAGGAACTGATAATAAGATCATAGAACTGTATAAATTAAGTCAAAGAACTATTAAAAACAAACAGGTAATATACACACATCGTAGGATTATAAGTAAGCAAAAAGGAGAAGGTTGATCATGCTTTGCTGTATGTCTTCATAGACTTTCTCAGTCCACTCTCAGTACACATTTTATTTTACTTGTTCATCCTGATTTTTTACTCTCCACTTAAGCCATTTTTTGAATTTAAATGGTGAATATCTTTCCATGTCAAATATTTCAACATTAATGTATACATAATATTAAATGGATTTACTATAAATTATTTAGCCTATTCTTACCACAGTAGTCTAACTAGATCTTTATACATTTTTATTTTTCTAGAATAAACTAAAAAATGTGTAAGATCAAAGGGTGTATATTGTGTTGCCAAGAAAAACTTTGTGCCAAAAAAAAACTTTGTGCCAGGTGTCTTTCATAGTACTATTTATATCCTTCCCAACATTAGCTGTGTTCTGCCTTCTCTCCTCTTTGCCATTTTTACAGGCAAAACCTGGCATGTCTAAAAATTTTCTTTTCCTTTTTTTTTTTTTGGAGACAGAGTCTCGCTGGAGTGCAGTGGCATGATCTCGGCTCACTGCAACCTCCAGTCAGGCTGGAGTGCTGTGTTGCAATATCAACACGACCTCTGCCTCCCATGTTCAAGTGATTCTCCTGCCTCACCCTCCCGAGTAGCTGGGATTACAGGTGGGTGCCACAACTCCCATCTAATTTTTATATTTTTAGTAGAGATGGGGTTTTAACTTGTTGGCCAGGCTGGTCTTGAACTCCTGACCTCTAGTGATCCACCTGTCTCGGCCTCCCAAAGTGCTGGTATTAAAGGCATGAGCCACCAGCACTTTGGTTAATTTTGATCTCATTTGTATTTTGTAAATGACTTACCCGATGAGGCTTTTGCCATTGATGTTTGTCTTTTTCTTACTAATTTGCAAGAATTCTTGATGGGTTTCTCTTAGTCATGTATTTTGCTAATAATTTCCCTAGTTTGTAGTTTGCCACTTAGTGCTATTTTTGACATAAATGATGTATTTTAATGTAGTTACATGTTGACCTAGGCCATTATGGTTTTTGTATTTGGTCCGCGTGGATTGGAAAGACCTTTGCTTTGATTATACTTTTCTTTGGGCACTTTATGTTTTCTGCATTTGATTTAAATCTGGAATCTATCTGGAATTTTAGTATTACCACATGGAAAAAGGATCCAACTTTATTTTCCAAAACACAAAGCACTGATTTGTAGTTTTTTTCTGATTTACATGTTGTCAGTACTACTGCCTTGGCTAATTTCAAGCTACTGTGGCTTTAACAACTGGTTTGCAAAATTCTCAAGGATTTAACAGTTGATTCTCAGGAGACAGTATGTGCTGGTTGCCCCACACTTTGCTTCTAACTCTTGGGGGCAATGCTTTCCCTCCACTGTTGTATCTTTCCCTTTGGTGGTGAGTAAGTGATGTAACACCTGCTTCTTTCCACTCCTTTATTATTTGCTATCCTAGGGGAGCTAATGGTCATACCCAAGCTCTTCCTTTTTTCATCCTAGGAGTTAGGCCAGGTGCAGTGACTCATGTCTGTAATCCCAGTGCTTGTGGGTGGTCAAGGTGGGAGGATAGATTGAGGCCAGTTGGAGGCCAGCCTGGACAATATAGTGAGACCCCGTCTCTACCAAAAATTTTTAAAAATTAGTGAGGTGTAGTGGTGTGCACCTGTAGTCCTACATACTTGGGAGGCTGAGGAAGGAGAGTTGCTCGAGCCCAGGAGTTTGAGATTTCAGTGAGCTATGATTGCATCACTGTACTGCAGCCTGGGTTACAGTGAGACCCTGTCTCAAAACCTACAATGAAACACCATTTCATGGGTGCTATATGATGGCTATAATGATAAAAAAGGAATGTTACAAGTATTGACTGGGATATGAAGAAATTTGAGCCCCAGTACTTTGTTGGTGCGAATGTAAAATGATGCATGCACTGTGGAAAATAATTTGATGATTCCTCACATAGTTAAACAGAATTACCATATGACCCTGCAACCTCTCTCCTCAGTTCATACCCAAAAGAACTAAAAACATGTCTGCATAGAAACTTGTGTGAACTTTTCACGGCAGCGTTATTCCTAATGCCCCAAAGTGGAAACAACCCAAATGTCCATCGATGGATGGATAGATAAATGAAATGTGGTATATTCGTACAATAGAATATTATCTACCTGTAAAAATGAATGAAATACTTGTGTGTGCTACAACATGGATGAACTGTGACAACATTATACTAAGTGAAAGAAGCCAGACACAAAAGACCACATATTTCATTTATATGATCCAGAACAGGCAAATTTACAGAAATAGACAACTATATTAGTAACTGCTAATAGATACGGGTTTGTTTTTTGGGGTGATGAAAATGTTCTGGGATTAGATGGTTGCACAACCTTGTGAATATACTAAAAATCACTGAATTGTAACCTTAAAAGGGTGGATTTCATGTTACATGAATTACATCTCAATTTTTAAAAAGTGATGTATCTCAGGCATATCTAATGTAACTTCTGAGGCCCTAAAAGAATTGCTTTCCCATGAGTGACAGCTTGGGTTGTGGCTGCTGAAAGGACTTTAACCACCTAAGCATCAAAACCCTCTCTGGTTAAGACTGAACAGAATAAGGATTTGGGGAAGATTGTTTGGGGCATTTAACTTAAGAATGTTGGACATTTTTTGTTTGTTTTGAGACAAGGTCTTGCTCTCTCACCCAGGCTGGAGTGCAGTGGTGTGATCAGCATTCACTGCAGCTTCAAACCACTGGGATCAAGCAGTCCTCCCACCTTAGCCTCCCAAGTAGCTGGATCCACGGGTACATGCCACCATGCCCAGCAACCTTTTATCTTTTTTTTTTTAAAAAGACAGGGTCTGTCACCCAGACTGGAGTGCAGCAGTCATGGCTCACTGTAGCCTCGACCTCTCGGGCTCAGGTGATCCTCCCTCACTACAGGTGCACACCACCACACCTGGCTAATTTTTTGTATTTTTGGTGGAGACTGGGTCTTGTCATATTGCCCAGGCTGGTCTCAACCTCCTGGACTCAAGCGGTCAACTCGCCTTGGCCTCCCAAAGTGCTGGGATTACAGTTGTGAGCCACTGTGCCTGGCCTAATTTTTTAATATTTTGTAGAGACAGGGTGTCACCATGTTGCCCAGGCTTGTTGATTCTTAATTCACAAAAATAAGGGTATTTAGTTTTGGATTTTAATTCTAGTGGAGTTTAACATGTTTGGACTTTGATTTGGAAAGAGATTTAATTATTGAATTCCAGTAAATTTGATAATGGGAGAGGATTACATGTAGATTTGGGCATCTCTGTTGTTGGCGTTTTATTATTGGATGTTAGTGTGCTGATATGCCAGGTTAGACCATGTATTAGTTGGGGTTCTCCAGAGACGACCAATAGTATATGTATATAGATATATAAGGGGATTTGTTAGGAGAATTAGCTCATGCTATTATGGAGGCTGGGAAGCCCCAAAACAGGCCGTCTGCAAGCTGGAAACCTTGATGTGGCTAAGTCGAAGTCCAAAGACCTCAGAACTCGGGATGCTGATGATAAAATTCTCAGTCTGAGGCTGAACGCCTGAGAACCCAGGGGGCTACTGGTGTAAGTCCTGGGGTCCAGAGGTCTCCTAGAGTTGGGATCACTCTTCCTTCTCTGTCCTCAGAGGACAACTTCATCAGAACATCAGGAGTTCTGATATCCAAGGACAGAGAAGGAAGAGTTGTCCCAGCTCTAGGAGGGAGACAGACATGTTGCCTTTTCTCTGTTTTTGTTCTCTTTGGACCCTCTGTCAACTGGATGCTGGCCCACGTTGAAGGTGCATCTCACCTAGTCCACTCAGACTCACACCCTAAAGTAGTCTGGAAACACCCTCAAACACAGCCAAATAATGCTTTACTAGGTTTCTAGATATCCTTAATCCCGTTAACTTGACACCTAAAATTAGCCATCACAGACCATGTTGCAGGATCAGGAGGACCAGAGAGAGACCTTGAGGTGTATACAGGAGGATATATTTATTATTGAGTGCACTCAGACCCTGCAGACTTAACGTCCAAAGACTGGGCCCAGAACAAAGACAGCACTTGACTTTTATGCACACTTCACAAAATGGGGTGGCTAGCTTGAAGCAAGCTTACAGTGGCTTGAAAGCAGGGATACAGAGGCAGGACAAAGACAGTTAATCAAATTGTAGCAGATCGTAACTCAGGATTACACATGACCATTGCCAATCAACCCAGATATCTGTTATCTAGGTTTTGCCTAAGCATGGGCTTATCCTATAACCTTCACTGTGGTGCCCAGGTGGCCATCACTCAGGCCTGCTCAGAGGCTCATGACCTTCACTCTACTGCTTAGATAAAATAGAATATTTGATGTCACTAGTTACAGAGAACAGGAATCTAGGAACTCATTCCATAAAACGAAGGAAAATTTGTTTTTCTTTTCCCTATGTTGAGGGAATGCTGGGAGAGTTTCCAGAGCACATTAGATAATATCAAGACTCCCTGGGTCTGGGCCATGCCTGTTGCTGCCTCTGGGACAAGTCAGCCTAATACAGGAAAACTTATTTCTTTTTCTTTTTAAGTTTACTTTTTTTTAATTTCCCGCCTCAACCATGTGGTGGGGCGTGCTTTGGGATGGGAAATGGAGTGAATTTTCAGATTTAGAATTACAGAAGCCTTGGAGTTGCCTTAATTCATATACTGACTCCGTTCAGAGCCTTTTGGGGCAAAATCTAAACTCCTTCCAGTGATCCCAATAGCAGTTGGATTTGGGAGTGATAGACTGTGTTCTTCTCTATGGCTTTAATGGTTAAGTTCAGTGGGTGAAAAGAACAAAAAGATGGGGAATGTAAGGGAATAATGCTTCTTTTCTACCTCTGATGTTTTCTTCTACATGAAAGATTAATTAGTGTAACACATCTGCCCTCTCTCTGTTTTATGCCCAGAGACATGCAGACTGAGTTGCTCAAGGTAGTGTGGGTTCTGCTCTGCTTTTTCCTGTAAGTTTTAGAGGTGTCTGCTTCCACATGAAGAAGTCTGCGGTGGTCACTGATGCCTGTGGTTTGGTGGGTACATCTGGATAATTCTGGCGTTCCAAACAAAGAAGTTAACTACAGTCTGTAGATATAAGACATCATCCACTTAGCCTGTGTCAGTACTAACAATGATCACTGTCTGTTTACTAGTTTGCCTTTGTTCTCAGTTGGTTCAGAACTCAACTGTGGAACAGGAGTGCTAATTATTGGCTCCCTCAAGACTCCAATAGCCCTCGAGTTTCTGCTGTACGAAGACAAAAACCTCCTCTGCCTTCCTGCCTGCCTCCCATCTCTACCTTGTTTTATCTGTCCATCCCAGCCATCAGACCATCAGAGCAACTGACTGATTGATCTAAAATGCAGGATTATGGTCATGCCATGTTTGGTTGTTTTTTTTTTTTTTTAGACGGAGTTTCGCTCTTATTGCCCAGGCTGGAGTGCCATGGTGCGATCTCGGCTCGCAGCAACCTCTGCCTCCCAGGTTCAAGCGATTCTCCTGCCTCAGCCTCCTGAGTAGCTGGGATTACAGGTATGAGTTAACCATGCCTGGCTAATTGTGTATTTTTAGTAGAGACGAGGTTTCTCCATGTTGGTCAGGCTAGTCTTGAATACCTGACTTCAGGTGATCCACTTGCCTTGGCCTCACAAAATGCTGGGATTATAGGCTTAAATCGCTGCACTTGGCTGGCTTTCAAACCTTTCAGTAAGTTACCTTCTATACGATGAAAGGCCAGGTTCCTTAACAGGTTACCATGAGGGGTGCCTATTGACCTTCTCAACCACATCTCAGTCTTGCCTTCATAGCACAGAATTTATAACACTGACTGTTTCTCCTCTTTGGCCTTTGGCTTTACTCATGTTGGACTTTTATGGGAAGAGCCTTATCTCCAAACTTCTCTTCACTTGGTTTACTTGTATTCAAGACTAGACTCAAATGTTTCTTCCTCCAGAAAGTCCTATGGGGTCCCTCAGCCCTCTATCACTACTCAATGCTTATATGGGACAGGTCATAGAGGCTTTTCTTATACTGTGAAACTGTCTTGAGTAGCTACTCTGTCCTAGAAAAATAACAGCCTCAAGCAGTTCATACCATGCACAGTCCTGGTTTCAAAGGAAACAGATCCTATTACACTCTTGGACCATAGACTAGAGTATGGGCCACCATCATCTGAGTATGTTGAGTTTGGCTGGTGTGGTCGATTGGCCCTCAGTGCAGTGATGCAAGTGGGCTTCTGGCTGTTATCTGGGAAGATCAGAGGCAGAAGCTAGGGAGCTCTAGCAGGGTCCTGGTGCTCTATGAGTACCACTCTTGGAAGACAGCAGGCCTCCTGGCCGACATTTCTCCAAGAAGTAGAACTGGTATTTCTCAGATCAGCCTGACACCCAAATTCACGCTCTGTGTACTTCAGTCACAAGGAGTTGAGGTTAGTGGGCATGAGGCTGCAATAGAGAGTGGTCAGAAAACAGATCTCATCTACTTTATCCAGGAGCGACCCTGACTGAATCTTCTCTTTATTAGACATTTCATTCTTGAATTTAAGAAAAATCATGCATGACAACAGCTGACCACAAGAGGGCACTGCGGAACTAGGCAGGCAGCTAGTTGCTGGAGCCAAAGCTTTTTAGTTTTCCCCAGAGCCTCATTTGAACTCAGGTTTCTGGTCTCCTACTCTGCTGAACTTACTATTGGATCACACCACAAAGTAAAGGGTTAAATATACCACTATTTAACACTTCCCCAGCTCTTTTTTTTTTTTTTGCAAAAGAGGAATCTGTTTTTCATTCATTTATTTTATATTTTCTATATGAGGTGCCTTTTCTATTGTGAAATACTGTCTTTCAGCAGGTAGTGTTGTGAATGAAAACATGGGCGGTAGAATCAGACTTACCTTGACTCTAATTTTACCTTGATTTGTTAATCATGTGATTTGGGGCAGGTGCCTCAATTCCTTCATTCATAAATTGGGAATAAAGCACCTCTCAAGGTTGTAACGATTGACAAATATAAGGTATGTAAATCATCCAGTATAGTTTCAGTTACACAGTAAGGGCTCAATAAATGGTGCTAGTTATTATTATTTAAAGAGCCTCTGAATCAACTCATTTTTACAGGTTTTCCATCATAGCAATTCCTTGTCAACAGTTGGAGCTGTCATTTAGTCCATAACAGTTACCTCTAGAATAGAACCCCTAGTTATTTTTTTTTTAATTTTTATTTTTTCTGAGATGGGGTCTCACTCTGTCACCCAGATTGGAGTACAGTGGCACGATCTTACCTCCTGGGTTAAAGTGATTCTCCTACCTCAGCCTCCCGAGTATCTGGAACTACAGGCATGTGCCACCACACCCAGCTAATTTTTGTATTTTTAGTAGATACGGGGTTTCACCATGTTGGTCAGGCTGGTCTCGAACTCTTGACCTCATGATCCTCCCACCTTGGCCTCCCAAAGTGCTGGGATTATAGGTGTGAGCCACCGCTCCCATCCCCTAGTTATTTTTAAATCTTCTATTACACAAAGCACAGTGCTTGGGGCACAGGGGATCATAATATTTGTTGAATTAAGATGGTGACTAAGAATGCGGGCTTTATTAATTGGAAAATAATTGAACTCACAAAGCAACTAGGTGTAAGATAGTAAGGGAAGTGAAATAAAGAGGTAGAAGATTTCAAAATATGTTCATGGCTCTCATTAATTCATTAATAAAACAATCATTTATTGAGTACCACTTTGTTCCTGCCCTCCAGAAGCTCACTGCCTGGCCAGGGAGCTAGAGATTCCCTACATGTGATATGTCATGAATACATTAGCCTTTTCAGCTTGTAAAGAGGAGAGGGCTGGATTCTGCTTGTGGTGGGAGGGGGAAGCAGGAAAGACCTCTATGCTAGATATTCTCTGTCTGCCCATCCATTCCCTGCTCTGTGTTCTGGGATGCTGAATCCAGCCTACTGTGCGGCCTGTGCTCAGTTGCTCTCTGGTGACAGGTTGGGAGATCAGAGGGTGGGAAGAGAGAATGGCTGGAGCATTTCTTCTCTGGCACGTTCTTGCTTCAGTGCTCTGTCTCAGCAGTGGCTGAACCTCCCCATGACTACAGCACATACTGGCAGCTCCTCTTCCTTGTCTCTAGCTCTCTTTCTTTTTTTTTCCTTTTAAGCTCTGGCAAGAGGTCTGTAGCTCTTTCTTTTTTAAATTACAGCAAATATTATCTGATAATAATAATAATTATTTTATTTATTTATTTATTGAGATAAATTATTCAGGCCAGAGTCTTGCTCTGTCACCAGGCTGGAGTGCAGTGGCGTGATATCGGCTCACTTCAACTTCTGCTTCCTGGGTTCAAGCGATTCTCCTGCCTCAGCGTCCCAAGTAGCTGGGGCTACAGGCACATGCCACCACGCCCAGCTAATTTTTGTATTTTTAGTAGAGATGGGGTTTCACCATGTTGGCCAGGAAGGTCTCGATCTCTTGACCTCGTGATCCACCCACCTTGGCCTCTCAAGGTGCAGGATTACAGGCGTGAGCCACCGTGCCCGACCTATTATTTTATTAAAGCAAAGAAGTCTTTAGCTCTCAAAGGGCTCTAGTAACACTGTCTCCTCTCCTAATCCCATTCAGTCCTGGGGTAGTAATGGCTTCCCACATTTGCCATTGTCTGGGGGCCTCACAGTTCCTCGTTCATTTTTTAATACTGCCTTTATCTTTGTGAGCAATCCTTTCATTAAAGTCTCTTTATCTGAACCTTGCTGGGCCAGACTGACATAGCATCCTAGAAGAGGAGATCCTTGAGCTGGGCCTTGGCAAAGGAGCAGGTACTTGTCAGGCAGAGAAGAGGGACAAAAGGAATAGGAAGGGAGATGTGAAGGATTTGGCATTAGGGGCTGTGAGTGATGTGGAGTAGCTGGAATACAAGGTGCATCTGAAAATTGGGTTTGCCTGAGTCAGAATGAGCCTTGGCAACTTCTGGAGGGTGGAGTTAAGGGATTTTCTTTTTTAAAGGATCTGTTTGCACCATCTGGTTTACGAGGAGGACGGGGAATCTTTTGGGGGTTGCAGGTTCAGACCTATTCAGCCTTACCTGGTGAATTTAGAGGAGAGTGCTTTGGAAGCCAGGATGAAGGGATGATTTCAGAGGTCTGGAGGTTTTATCACAGGGGAATAAAGAGTCATAGGTATGACGAAGTGGCTTCAAAAAACAGCATGAGTTCAGAAAGGAGTAAAGATCCCGGGAGAACATAGTGACTCTGCTTGACAAAGCTAAATCTCCTCCCCTGGAGAGGAGAGGGGTTAAGTAAAAACCAAAACCAAACCAGTAACAAGAGTTGCACAGCTTTCCAGATGTAAACCACGTATCTTCTGGGCCCACTATTTTCCCCTGGGCCCCTTGATAGGAAGGAGTCTGAGGACTGTGTCAGCCACACACAGGAGAAGCAGGGAGGTTAACAGTTTGGAAAGGGAGATAGAAGGGCAATTAGGAAACTTGAGTTTGTCACCAAGTGACTGTGTAACCTTGGGGTAAGCCACTCTTTTTTCTTTCAGGGCTTCAACTTTTTTACCTATAAAACAAGAGTGAAGTTGAATGTTTGGGTTCCTTTCTAGCACTGACTCTCTGCTTTGATTGTCTGCACTTCAGTGGAAGAGCACATCAGCCCAGGGCCCGAGGCCTCAGTCGGGGGAAGGGAAGGTTGACCTCTGGTGAGGGGTCGTGTCCTTGGGGCTCAGGCATTCTCCCTCTTCCCTCTAACCATGGGTACCCCATGACTGCTGGCCATGCTGTGTTTGGAATCTGAGGTGAATTGGGAGCCTTTGGGAACTTGGGAGCCTGTCCCCACATCTGTGTATTGCTCTGACTTAATGTCCTGTGGGAATCTAGCAGTTTTGGATATGGCAACTAATTTTTTTTTTTTTTTTGAGCCAGGGTCTTGCTTTGTTGCCCAGTCTGGAGTGCGGTGGCACAATCTTGGCTCACTGCAACCTCTGCCTCCCAGGCTCAAGCCATCCTTCTGCCTCAGCCTCCTGACTAGCTGGGACTACAGGCATGTGCCTGGCTAATTTTTGGTATTTTTTGTAGAAATGGGGTTTCACTGTCTTGCTCAGGCTGGTCTGTAACTCCTGGACTCAAGCCATCCTCCTGCCTTGGCCTTCCAAAGCACTGAGATTACAGGCATGAGCCACTGCGTCCGGCCACTGTAGCTAATCATTTTAAAGCTATAATGCTCCTTGCTTTCCTTGCTTCCTTCTCCTTTTCTCTTCTGTTTCAATGAGAACAAACTTGAAAACCATCAGACTAAAAGCCACTTCAAGAGGAATCATGGTCTGGTGTAGAAGCCCTAATGCTACAGACTGAGTGAGCTCCGGCAAGCCATTTTCCCTCTTTGGGTCTTGGTTTCCTCATCTTTTAAGCCAAAGCAATAACTCATGCCTTTCCTACTCCACACAGTTATTCTGGAGATCCAAAGGGCTCATAGATGTGAAATGCTTTAACTTGAATAACTTTCTATGTTGACATGAGGGCTAACTGGATCCCTCTTCCTTCATCATTGGATATCAGCTGGTAACTTCCTGGCTGGCTTTTACATCTATACTGCTTTCCAAAAAGAGCTGTGGCATCCTATAAAATAATTTATCATTGTATCTGCTATAACAATAGGGAAATGTACTAGAATAGAAGATCATGACCTTGGGGTGCAGTGACTCAGATGTGGGTCATGGGCTCTCCTGCCTCCTCTGTTCTCTGGGAAGGACTCTACTTACCTCCTTTCATGCATTTTTTTGTGTCCATAATTGCTGCTTCTTGGGCCATAGGTCCCATTCATACTTCCTCATAGAAACCCTGTTATTTGTCATTGGTTTTAGCCAGCTCCACAGTCAGCATCTCATGAGGGTAATAAGAAGTGGGAAGGCCCTTATTTTTTCCTGTACTGAATTGCCTGGAGAGTGTCTCTTGCTGATTGCAGCTAGAAGTGTGACATTTTAGTTAGTGGAGAAACTTGAGTCAGGCAAGCGGCAGCCTGTGCCAGCAGGAGGGTGAAAAAGGGCTGAGGAAGAAGGGAAATGCTCAGTGGAGTAATTTGGCTCAGGTGTTTTCCTGGATCCAGGTTGGGTGTTCACATCACCACAGGTGGGGATTGTACATGCTCAAGGAATTTTCCCTTGTGATAGAAACCATAAATGAGCATCCTTAGACACCTAGTTTCTTCTATTCCACCTGACACCTGTGTTGGGAAAATGAACTCTGAGAGGTGAGCACCTCACCCAAGGACTTCCAGCTGTCCCAGTGACTGGTGCTTGAGGATGACACAAGCCTGCATTGGGATCTGTGGTTTCTCAAGGCATGGGTTCAGAGTGGGATGAGCTGGAAGGGAGCTTACATCACCTCTAGGCCCAGTCCCTCACTTTGTAGGTGGGGAGACCTGGGCTCAAAGAGAGGCGTTGACTTGATAAGGGACTCAGGGGCTGTGCTGGAACTGGTGCTTAGATCATTGGAACCTGATTCAGAGCTCTTGGCTGTGCCACTCCACCTCTGTGACTGGATGGTGATGGTTGGGTTACCCCGGATAAAATTACCTTCCTCTACCCCAGAGGCTGAAACCACTTGTGTCCGAACTCTTGCACTTTCTCCATTGGTATCATAGAGATACTCATTTCTAGTTTATTTCTAAAGAGCCATCTCTTCCCTGCAGGTGGATTACTACTCAGACTGACGCCTCTTCTAACTCACAGCCCCTGGCACCTTGAGAAATGCTGACAATCAGCAGCAGAAGACAAATGATGTGAGGGGATCACGAGGAGGGACTTAGATGGGACAGGAGCCTGCAAGGAAGAGGGCCCAGGGAGGAATTTAAAGGCAGCCTGGGGCTGGGGTGGGGGAATCTGGCTTCTAATACCTGTTTTGTCATTTCTTAATTGTGTGACCTTGGAGAAGTTACTTAATATCTGTAAGCCTCAGTGCCCTACTCTGCAAAATAGGGATGGTAACATGTACTTCAGGGTTATATGAGAATGATATGAAATAATGTATTTGATAATATATATTATAGATATAATATATAAGGGCTAATATATATGAAATATATGTGATATGAGAGCACCCCACGGTGTGGGGTGGGCAGTAGGTGCTCCACAGGAGGGAGTTTCTTCACTCCTGGCAACAGATGCAGTGCCTGGAGCGCCTCCTATCTTCCTGCCTTTGCAGAGCTCCCATCCTCAAGACTTCTCCAATTATGCAGGTGACATGTTACAGTGACAAAGGTCAAAATGTATTTTTTTTTAAGAAAAAACGGGGTATATTTATTGGTTCATGTAGTTTAACCTTCCAGTTCCTGGCATTCCTAGCTCCATGGGCTCTAAAGATGTCATCAGGATGCAGTCTCTCCATCTCTTCACCTTGCTCTCCTCCTTGTTCTTTCCATTCTCAGGCACGCTCTCCCTGATGGAGATAAGAGCAAGGATGCAGACCCACATTTTGGTGTCAGCAGAAAGCCCAGCAGAAAGACCACCAATAGAAGTGATATTAATATACCATTTTGTAGGGGGTCCTGGTCACCTGCTTTTTGCCTTTGACCATCTACCTCTTTCTAAGTGGCCCCCAGGAAAAATATATGCACAGAGGATTATAGCTTTTTTTCTTGCTTGGGCATGGTGGCAGAAGTGGCTGGTTGGCTTCCATTTTTCAAACTCTTTCCTTCCATGGCTGCCCAGCTAAAGACTACATTTCTATGCCTCCATTGCAGCAAAGTTTAATCATGTAAGAATCATGTCACAAGATCGTGGCCAATGAAGTATGGATGAAGTGGTAGAGGATGAGGTGAATGCTGCAGAGGAAAAAGAAGAAGGCAATAGTGGTGCTGCCATACCAGTCGTAGACCACCTACCTGGCTATTTGCATGAGTAGGCCATCTTATTTAACCCGCTTGGTTAAGGCTAACGGATACAGGCACAAATGCAAGCCATAGCGTCCTAGTGAATGAGACCAGACCATACAGAAGATTTCTTCTGCCCAGGTTGGAGGCTGGTTTGGGCCTGGATTCAGAGCTGAGTGGAGACAAGCCAGAATTTTCCAAAGCAAGAAAATTTGCAACAG
Organism: Macaca nemestrina; assembly: GCF_043159975.1. NCBI lineage: Eukaryota > Metazoa > Chordata > Mammalia > Primates > Cercopithecidae > Macaca > Macaca nemestrina. The sequence goes on along the minus strand of NC_092128.1, from coordinate 102,983,683 downwards.
CTTGCCTCAGGGGAATTCCTGCTCTTAAGTTGGTTCAGATGTCTGTGGCCAATGAAGCTTTCAAGGGCTGGCTCTCAGAAGCCTGGGAAAAACTACAGGAATGAAATGAATCCAAAGATTGTTTAACATTATATTTTTTTCTTTTTTTTAAAATTATTATTATACTTTAAGTTCTAGGGTACATGTGCATAACGTGCAGGTTTGTTACATATGTATACTTGTGCCATGTTGCTGTGCTGCACCCATCAACTCGTCAGCACCCATCAACTCATCATTTACATCAGATATAACTCCCAGTGCAACCCCTCCCCCCTCCCCCCTCCCCATGATAGGCCCCGGTGTGTGATGTTCCCCTTCCCAAGTCCAAGTGATCTCATTGTTCAGTACCCACCTATGAGTGAGAACATGCGGTGTTTGGTTTTCTGTTCTTGTGATAGTTTGCTAAGAATGATGGTTTCCAGCTGCATCCATGTCCCTACAAAGGACACAAACTCATCCTTTTTTATGGCTGCATAGTATTCCATGGTGTATATGTGCCACATTTTCTTAATCCAGTCTGTCACTGATGGACATTTGGGTTGATTCCAAGTCTTTGCTATTGTGAATAGTGCCGCAATAAACATACGTGTGCATGTGTCTTTATAGCAGCATGATTTATAATCCTTTGGGTATATACCCAGTAATGGGATGGCTGGGTCATATGGTACATCTAGTTCTAGATCCTTGAGGAATCGCCATACTGTTTTCCATAATGGTTGAACTAGTTTACAATCCCACCAACAGTGTAAAAGTGTTCCTATTTCTCCACATCCTCTCCAGCACCTGTTGTTTCCTGACTTTTTAATGATCGCCATTCTAACTGGTGTGAGATGGTATCTCATTGTGGTTTTGATTTGCATTTCTCTGATGGCCAGTGATAATGAGCATTTTTTCATGTGTCTGTTGGCTGTATGAATGTCTTCTTTTGAGAACTGTCTGTTCATATCCTTTGCCCACTTTTCGATGGGGTTGTTTGTTTTTTTCTTGTAAATTTGTTGGAGTTCTTTGTAGGTTCTGGATATTAGCCCTTTGTCAGATGAGTAGATTGCAAAAATTTTCTCCCATTCTGTAGGTTGCCTGTTCACTCTGATGGTAGTTTCTTTTGCTGTGCAGAAGCTCTTTAGTTTAATTAGATCCCATTTGTCAATTTTGGCTTTTGTTGCCATTGCTTTTGGTGTTTTAGACTTGAAGTCTTTGCCCATGCCTATGTCCTGAATGGTGTACTACCTAGGTTTTCCTCCAGGGTTTTTATGGTATTAGGTCTAACATTTAAGTCTCTAATCCATCTTGAATTAATTTTCGTATAAGGAGTAAGGAAAGGATCCAGTTTCAGCTTTCTACTTATGGCTAGCCAATTTTCCCAGCACCATTTATTAAATAGGGAATCCTTTCCCCATTTCTTGTTTCTCTCAGGTTTGTCAAAGATCAGATGGCTGTAGATGTGTGGTATTATTTCTGAGGACTCTGTTCTGTTCCATTGGTCTACATCTCTGTTTTGGTACCAGTACCATGCTGTTTTGGTTACTGTAGCCTTGTAGCATAGTTTGAAGTCAGGTAGCGTGATGCCTCCAGCTTTGTTCTTTTGACTTAGGGTTGTCTTGGAGATGCGGGCTCTTTTTTGGTTCCATATGAACTTTAAAGCAGTTTTTTCCAATTCTGTGAAGAAACTCATTGGTAGCTTGATGGGGATGGCATTGAATCTATAAATAACCTTGGGCAGTATGGCCATTTTCACGATATTGATTCTTCCTATCCATGAGCATGGTATGTTCTTCCATTTGTTTGTGTCCTCTTTTATTTCACTGAGCAGTGGTTTGTAGTTCTCCTTGAAGAGGTCCTTCACATCCCTTGTAAGTTGGATTCCTAGGTATTTTATTCTCTTTGAAGCAATTGTGAATGGAAGTTCATTCATGATTTGGCTCTCTGTTTGTCTGTTACTGGTGTATACGAATGCTTATGATTTTTGCACATTAATTTTGTATCCTGAGACTTTGCTGATGTTTAACATTATTTTTATCAACTCCTTTACATTTACTTTCCCAGAAAGCCTTTTGAAACCTTGTTTTATTATGAAAATATTTAAACATTAAGAAAACTAGAGAAAATACCTATTCCTATATTCTACAGGGATCAACATAATGCCATATTTGCTTCATCTTTCATTCTTCCTCCTCCTTTTCTCCCTCCCTTTTTCTCTCTGCCCGTCCTTTCTCTCTTTTGTTCTTTCTTTTGGCTGTAGCCTTTTTTTTTTTTTTTGAGACGGAGTCTCACTCTGTTGCCCGGGCTGGAGTGCAGTGGCCAGATCTCAGCTCACTGTAAGCTCTGCCTCTCGGGTTCATGCCATTCTTGGGCCTCAGCCTGCCGAGTAGCTGGGACTACAGGCGCCCACCACCATGCCCGGCCAATTTTTTGTAGTTTTAGTAGAGACGGAGTTTCACCGTATTAGCCAGGATGGTCTTGATCTGACCTCGTGATCCGCCCGCCTCCGCCTCTCAAAGCGCTGGGATTTCAGGCGTGAGCCACCGCGCTCGGCTTGGCTGTAGTCTCTCTTTTTTTTTTTTCAGACAGAGTTTTGCTCTGTCGCCCGGGCTGGAGTGCAGTGTTGCAATCTCGGCTCATTGCAAGCTCCGCCTCCCGGGTTCAAGCAATTCTCCGGCCTCAGCCTCCTGAGTAGCTGGGACTACAGGCGCCCGCCACCGCGCCCGGCTAATTTTTTTTTTTTTTTTCATTTTTAGTAGAGGTGGTGTTTCACCATGTTAGCCAGGATGGTCTCGATCTCCTCACCTTGTGATCCACCCGCCTCGGCCTCCCAAAGTGCTGGGATTACAGGCGTGAGCCACCGTGCCTGGCCGGCTGTAGTCTCTTGAAGGAAATCTCTGCCAATATATCTTTGTATCCCTAAATACTTCTGTATACAATTCTTAAATATAAGCATATTTTCTTATAGGACAATACCATTATTACATGTAATAAAATTAGAAGTAATTCATTCATATTATTTAATACCCAGGATTAAAGCTGGATTACATTTACCTAGTTGTCTCAAAACTGTGTTTTTACAGTAGGTTTCTGAATTAGGATTCAAGCCAAGTCTACTCATTACATTTGGTTGTTACATCAACAAAACTTTAACGAGAGCTGCCGCAACAACAGGATCTGAAGGCTAGGGTTATTATAACTCTGCTTTTCTTGGAGAGTGGACAGCCAGAGGGAGGTGAAGAACAACAGGTCTGGAATGCACCAGCCAGATAATCCCGTCCACAGGTCCCTGATTTGCTCACAGATATGTGATTTCTTTCATTTTTTATGTTTGTAATCATTCATTCCTGGAGTGGTTCATTGAAAGTCGACAATGCAAGGGTGAGACACTTCTAGCGTCTGATTTAAATCCAGCCCTTAACTTAACTTATTTAACATATGGGTTCATTTGAAACAAACTGATCTATGGCCTCTTATGTATGTTGAGTGCCCATTATATGCCAGTGCTGTTTAGAGACAGCACAAAGAATGGCAAGAGAAGCTAGCAAAAATGTTCTTAATTAGACGGAGGACACAGGCATGCCCTTTCAGCTGCAGGGCGCTGTACAGAGGAGTGGAAAGAAAGTGCCGTGGGTGCACAAAGGGAAGGGGAAGTGTGATCAGCTCCCCTGGGAGAGGTCAGGAGAGGCTTTCCTGAAGAGGTAATCATGGAGCTGCACGTTAATATTTTCCTGCTAGGGGGAAACGCATTCCAGGCAGTGGGAACAGAATAACCCAAGGCACTAAAACTCTAAAATGCAGCAATGATCTTGAGCAGCAGTGTTTCAAGTCACATGATGGGTATTTGCCCCTATGAAAATAATTCAGTTTTATCTACAAAATGTGCCTTCAGATTTCAAATAGAGATGAACGTACTGTTTAGAACACGTTTTGACAACGCTACCTTTTTTAAAACTCTACTGGGTTGTGCACCATTCATTCCTACCCTGCCTGCCATCCCTTACCAGGTCAAACAAACAAGATTAGTTTTTAAAAAAATTTTAGATATTTTTATTTCTCCAAATTTGTTATTTATCAGATGTGAATGAAATAAAAAATATAATTGAGTCCCATCATCATCATCATCATCATCATCATGGAAATGGCTTTAAGAGAAAACTGGTCAGATGAATATTATTGCTTCCCATTTTCTTTTTTTTTTCTTTTCTTTTTCTTTTTTTTCTTTTTTTTTTTTTTTGAGACAGAGTGTCGCTCTGTTGCCCAGGCTGGAGTGCAGTGATGCCATCTCGGCTCACTGCAACCTCCACCTCCCAGGTTCAAGGGATTCTCCTGCCTCAGCCTCCTGAATAGCTGGGATTACAGGCGTGTGCCACACGCCCAGCAATTTTTTTGTATTTTTAGTAGAGATGGGGTTTCACCATGTTAGCCAAGATGGTCTCGATCTCCTGATCTCATGATCCACCTGCCTCGGCCTCCCAAAGTGCTGGGAATACAGGTGTGAGCCACCGCATCCAGCCTGCTTCCCATTTTCAACCAGTAAATAGTTGCCACTGATAAACTGACAGCCAGGAGTCTGTCAAGAATGCTCAAGATACATTATATAATACAACATGACTGTTCATAGCGGGAACAATCCCAGGAAATAACTTACATGTACTTCCTGATTTCATCATACAAGACAAGCACAAAAGCATCACCCATGCCTCTGAGAACACTGGACCGTGCACCCTTGAAAAAAACTTTGCCTCCTTCATTACCAGCAATCTTCCTCCAGCAGTCAAGTGTGCCTGTGTACATGATGTCAGTTCCTTTGCACCCTGACTGCATCATCATGCAGCATTGAACGCTGTCAAATGGATAGGAAGTCAACCCAGCAATAGCAGTGACAGTCTGTGCGATCATCCAGCTGATGACGATGTGGGTGTTCTTGGGATCAGGAAGCATTCCCTTTGCAGTGTCATAGATACTTAAGTAGGCAGCTCGGTAGATGACAATACCCTGCACGGACTTGTTAAAGCCTTGGTACAGGCCCTTAATCCCATCGGTTTTGTAGATCTTAACCAGGCAGTCACTGAGGCCTCAGAATTCCCTTTCAGCTCCAGCTTTACCTGCATCAGCTGCTAGACAGGTACGGGCAAAATCAAGAGGGTACACAAAACACAAGGATGTGGCCCCAGTGGCACCGCCTGATGCCAGATTCCCTGCAAAGTAGCTCCCAAACTGGGTCCTCTTGTCCACATCACCCAGGAATATCTGCTTGTATTTATCTTTGAAGGCCAAGTTGAGAGCCTGGGTGGGGAAGTTATCTGATGACATTGGCCAGGTTACGGTGCCAGAAGGACAGGACTCCCTGCTCCTTGGGAATATGGACCACGCAGTCTATAATGCCCTTGTATTGCATATCTGCGGTGATCTGCTTGCTGGCATGCTGTACCTCCAGCAGCAACTTGACTCTCTTGATGGGTGCTACCCCCATCTTGGAGATGGCTGCTGCTACTACACCTGCCAGGAAGTCCTTGGTGAAGGACACAGCGGCATCTGTCATGTTGAAAGGAAAGAGGAGGCAGGCTGCTGCAGGACAGGACTGGGCCGGGAACTAGCTTTCACGCCAGGGCTGTGGGGCAACAATATTAGTTTTTGTCAAATTCCAAAGCTTCATTTTTTTCCTCAAGTCCCTTTATAACTTCCCAATCTCTCTTCTTTGACTGCTCAAGATAAAACAAAAATATAATGCAAAAAATATTTCCATTCTTTTAACAAATAAAAACTCCTAAATCAATTACTTTTTACCTTTATGGTTTTGATAATCTATTCGTCATGGGTCAATGACACTTGATAGAAAAGTGGACTTCTGATCTGGTTTAAAGTCAAATCAAGGTTGTGTCCTGAGGAATTCTTGAAACTCCATGAATAACCCTGATGCTGTTAGGGAGGAATGAGATGACTGAGTCTAGTGAGAGTGCTATCACCTGAGCAGTGGGACCCAGCTACTTTGTGCAATCGACTGACAAAGTGGGTGGCCTGCAACTCGGAAATTGTGCACTCACATTCTCATTCGAGTAGCTCTGCAAGGCTAGGACAGATAGGCATGACTGTATGCAACGGGCAGAGGAAACACGTGGTGTGGTGTCAAAGTTTTGCACTTGGGGACTTGTCCTGGCTCACAGCCACCATCAAAGTGATATGAAGTAGGTGACATTTAGAGTGTTTTTTCCTTGTGCTAGGCACTGTTCTAAGCATGCTATTCACAACAACTCAGTGAGGTGGGTTGTATTATTCCCCTCGTATCAGTCAAGATTCTCCAGAGAAACTGAACCAGTAGGATGTATGTGTGTATATATTTAACAGGTTGGTGCAAAAGTAATGGCAATTTTTACCATTACTTTTAATGGCAAAGACCGCAGTTAGTTTTGCACCAACTTAATATTTATATGTGGGTGTGTGTGTATGTATATATTTATATGTGTATATGTGGGTGTGTGTATATATATAGTTCCCTTGAATAAAGTCTGCCTTATTTTTTTTTTTTTTTTTTTTGAGATAGGGTCTCTCTCTGTCACCCAGGCTGGAGTCTAGTTGTGTGATCGTGGCTTACTGCAACCTCTATCTACCTCCTGGGCTCAAGTGATCCTCCCTACTCAGCCTCCCATATAGCTGGGACCACAGGTGCCTGCCACCATGCCCAGCTAATTTTTTGCATTTTTGGTGGAGACGGGGCTTTACTGTGTTGCCCAGGTCTGGAACTCCTGAGCTCAAGTGATCTGCCCACCTGGGCCTCCCAAAGTGCTGGGATTATAGGCATGAGCCACTGTGCTCTGTTTATTCTTTAACAAAGGTCACAGATTTTTTTTTAACTAAATATATACATATTATATATATGTACACATGTATATATAAATAGCATATTTATTATATATTAATAATATATAAATATATATCATATGTATAATACATATTAACCACTATTCTGCACTGTGGCCTAACTGGATGCAACTTCCTCAACTAAATGTGAGGTTTATATGTATACACATACATATGTGTGTGTATATATTATATGTATTATATATATGTTTAAAGAAAAATCTGTCTGCGACCTTTGTTAAAGAACAATAATGCAGACTTTATTTAAGGGGACTATAGAGACAGATATGGGAACTACCAAAGTGGGGTTTTACAGTAGGGGTGAGAAACTGGGCTCAACTCGGAATACAACAAGAAAAAGTGGGAATTTATAGCCAAGGAACAGAGTTGGAATTCCAACCCAGGCTCCCCAGCACATGCCCTTAGCTCCGTGCTGCACCACTGCCTAACTGGATACAACTTCCTCAACTAAGTGTGAGGTTTATAATGCCTGCCTTTCTCTATTCACAGGATTCCTGTCCTTAGTTATTTGCTTTTATTCTGTCTCATTCCAAATTGGATTTGCAGAGGCCCTGAGAAACCAAAGATAATTCCCATAAAAGTATTTTGAAGACTGTTAAGGGAACAAAAGGAAATTAGCATTTACTGTGCACCTGTATGTGTCAGACACAATGCCAGGCACCTTCACAGTTGTCAAATTTAGCACACACAATAAATAAGAATCCTCCATCAACTGAGATCCTTGGAGGACAGGACTAGACTTTGCTCTCCAAGTATCCTGGATGCTTTTCATGGGGTCTGGAGGAGTGTAGGTGCCCATTAAATGCCTATGAATGAATGGGGTTACTGCCCAGTGATGTAACTTGAAGCCAGACAGTTGTTGCTAGGAGCTTCTTGGGTGGCGCAAAGGTTTTTATGTGGGATCCAATATCTTCCAGGAGATGAAAGAATGATCCCAGCTCATGTTGCTGTGGAGAGGGAAGGAGGCGTTTTCTCCAGAAAGCGGCTCACTGGGGAAAACATTTGCAGGTGATCTTGTTAAAATTATCCAGTCCTTTTGTGCAACACAATCCCCAGGCTGGAAAACACTGCCTCATATGTCATATGGACTTTATAAAACTTGTTCTTCCTGTAGGAAAGTCTCTCCACTTAATAGATACTGAATTCCTTTAATCCCCAGCCCTGGGAAGTGTCCTCCTGGAGAGAGGTAACATGCATAGGTTTCTGCTCTGTGGCTTGTTCCATATCAATCCTTCCTCAGAGAAACAAGCAACAAAAATAGCCACTGGCTTAACATGCAAGGGGCTTTGTGTTAGGTGCACGTATATCACGGAGTGGTTTGCATGCAGGCAGTGTGCAGGTGGCTATTTCAGTGTTAGTGAAAGATAGCCTGGCAAACATTCAGGTCTGTGTCACCTGAGGCTCTGGGAGGACTGGGACTTTCTGAAGCTCCCAGGAGTTCTCTAAACTTTGGTCTCTTGATCTAAGAGAAATACTCTTCCTGGGTGGTGAAGAGGCATTGGCTTCTATTCCTGTGTCAGGAAGAAAGAGCATGAGGCTTTGGAGTTAACCACACTTGGTTTGGGTCTTGGCTGCGTTATTTTCTATCGTTTGAGACTAGGCAAGTTACCTCCCTCTCCAGGTCTTAGTTTCCATACACATACACACTCATTGTCTCTCTCTCTCTCTCTCTTTCTCTCAATGATAATATATACATCAAAGGGCTGTTTTGAGCATTACCATGAGACAAGATATGTATAGGACCAGCTTGTAGTAGGTACTCAGTACATATTGAGTCTCATTCTTTCCAGATCCACCACTAGGGATTGTCCCAGTGCATGCAGTGGGGAGCCACTCCTCCCCTGCTGCTGTTTGAATCCGGATGAAATCTAGTTTAAATGGACACCAGGGCATTCTGAGAGGGGAGAGTGTGGTTGAAGGTACAGAAGTTGGGGAGGGTTGCCTGTGGAATGGGTTCTGGGAATTGTAGTAGATGCTGTCATGTCCCTGCAATATTCCCTTGGCCCATCCTGTAGGTCATGTGTGACTTGATGGAAAGTGTCCATATCATGCCAATGACTTCCTACCTCAAGCACATGATTCTTTCTGTTTAAAGGTTTTTCTCTGGCCTCATATGCATGTTCTGCCTGAAAGTGCTGGGAAATTAACGTCTCCAGGAACAACTCTTAACCAATGGAGACAGGAGTTGATGGATAAAAATCCCAGCTTTTTGCTCCTTGGTGGGAGACAGTTCTGAGCTGTGCTCTACACAGTTTATCAGAGGGTCTCCAGTGGGATTGAGCCACAGTGGACCATAACAGCGTGCAATTGTTAACACACCCACTTGCAGAGTTTAACATACTTCTCTGCCCCCTCACTTGTTTCCTGGGATGACCTCCAAAAGTACTTGTACACAAAGCTTTCTCAGGATCTGCTTTTGCAGGAACCCCAACCAAGAGAGAAACCTGTAGCCCAGTAGCCTTTAGGGATGTAGGTCCTGCTTATCCAACCTGGGCCAGCTCCATGCTAATCTCTTCTTTCTTTCTCACAAACTTCTGCTTCACTTCACAGCTGCTATCAGTTTTGTGGGAGGGAAGGGCCTCATGGATTATGGAAAATAACACACTGTTCTTAATTCTCTCCTTTTCCTTGTTCCAGAAACAAGCCAAAAGCATCCCTTACCTTGAAAGAAACACAAGAAGAGGCCTTGTGCTTTACCAATCTTGACTGCAATTGTCAGGGTCCACTTATTATTTATGATAATACTTGTGGGGTTCTTTTTATAAAATATTTTTGCAACTGAAGGATCTCTCCTCTTGGACTGAGGACTTTCTGCAATGTCTTTTTTCTTTTCTTTTCTTTTCTTCTTCTTTTTTTTTTTTGAGACAGAGTCTTGTTCTGTTGCCCAGGCTGGAGCACAGTAGTGCAATCTCAGCTCACTGCAACCTCTGCCTCCCGGGTTCAAGCAATTCTCGTGCCTTAGCCTCCTGAGTAGCAGGGATTACAGGCCCCTGCCACCATGCCCAGCTAATTTTTGTATTTTTAGTAGAGACAGGTCTTCGCCATGTTGTCCAGGCTGGTCTCGAACTCCTGACCTCAAATGATCTACTTGCCTTGGCCTCCCAAAGTGATGGGATTACAGGCGTGAGCCACTGTGCCTGGCCTGACTCTACAATTTCTTTTCTTTCTTTTTTTTTTTTTTTTTTTTTTTTTTTTGAGACGAAGTCTCATGCTGCTGCCCAGGCTGGAGTTCAGTGGCTCAATCTCGGCTCACTGCAACCTCAGCCTCCCAGGTTCAAAGGATTCTCCTGCCTCAGCCTCCTGAGTAGCTGGGACTACAGGCACATGCCACCACACCCGGCTAATTTTTGTATTTTTAGCAGAGACAGGGTTTCACCATGTTGGTCAGGCTGGTCTCAAACTCCTGGCCTCAAGTGATCCACCCACTTCAGTCTCCCAAAGTGCTGGGATTACAGGCGTGAGCCACTGCACCCAGCCTGCAATTTCTTATACAACTGGGTATAACTATTACAGTGGATTGTCCTTTACGGTCCTTTTTCTAGGAACTGCCTTTTCCTTCATCCATGGAATTAGAACAGAAGTTGGCATGCTAGCACAGAGTGACTCTCAATCCCTGGCTCTAGTTAATTTGTTCAGGGATTGGCATCTATATCAAGCTCAGCCAAAAAGGCTCTTTCCAAATATTTTTGAACTTGGAACGAGAGAGACCTTGAATTCAGTCTCTCAAGCTGTGAGACATAAATCTCAGGAGCTGTCAGGAGCCAAGTTTCTTGCTATGTGACAAAAATCAGCCTGATTGGGAAAGAGTATTGTCAATATGCAAGGAGGAGCAAACATGAGTGATAAGGGAGAGCCCTGAGCACTCATGGTTCTACTTCAACTATAGCCCAGCTGCATCTTTGGATATTCTGTTCAGTTGGCTAAGAAGAGTTAACCCTTTCTTAGATGCTAAGAACCAATCAATTCCATGTTTTCCTTAAGCTGATTTGAGTTGTGTTTCTGTCACTAGCAACCCAAAAGTCCTCAGTGATACAAAGATAAATTTTAAACTCTTAGGGATATATTATGGGGGGCTCCAGCACTCGTTCTTCCTAAGACATTGTTGGGAAACCATGGTGGACTTTATGGTATCTCTTTAACATCCAGCATACTCTTCTACCATTGGAGAATAGCTATGCTGTGTGGGCAGTTTTCTGTCGCTCCAGGGAAGGGCCTGGATTGTTGAAGGCGATAATAATTATCCTAACCCCATTTGCAGTGATTGTCAGAAATGGGCATGTGACTCAATTTGAGGAAGTTTGCTAGGAAATTCTGGGAAGTTTATTGACTCTTAAGAGAGACCCACAGGAGAATATGTTCTTTTCTTATTCAGGGCTATGTTTTGTATGTTGAGAGGCTGGAAACTATGGTAGCTGTCTTTTTACCAGTCTGAGGATAAAGCAAAGACATGGAGAAGGTCAAAGAAATGGAGTTAGAACCACTCTGTCTGGTCTTCCAGTTTAGTGGGTCAATGCATTTTCTCATAATTTAAGCTAATTTGGAATGGGTATTTTTGTTCTGTTTTGTTTTGCTGCTGAAACCATGCTGACCAACACAAAACTCTCAGCCAATGAACCACAGAAATAATCTGTGTTCATATCAAGTCTTTGGTATCCAGAATCTGTTTCCCCTCTTCCATTTGTCCTATGCCATTCTCATTCTACTGGGATTAACCCCAGTTGATGGTTCCCTGGGGTGGGTGTTAAGCCATTTTTGTGTTCCTATAAAGAAATGCAGGAGACTCGGTAAGTTTTAAAGAAAAGAGGTTTTATTTTGGTTCACGGTTCTGCAGGCTGTACATGAAGCGTAGTACCAGCATCTGCTTCTGGTGAGGGCCTCAGGAAGCTTACAGTCATGGTAGAAGGCAAAAAGGGAGCCAGCGCATCACATGGTGAGAGAAGAGAGCAAGGTGAGAGGTGCCACACTGTTTTAAACAACCAAATCTTGTGTGAACCACCAGAGCAAGAACTCACTCACCAACAAGGAGTTGGCACTAAGCCATTAATGAGGGATCACCTCCATGATCCAAACACTTCCAACATGAGATTTGGAGAGGACAAACATCTAAAGTGTATCACCTTGTTTCAGGGCCTCTGACATTACTTTTGCAATTTGTAAAAAGTCCATGTTTACTCCAGCTTCCATAGGTTGATTTCTGTGGAGGCTTGTTTCTTCCAGTATGTGTTGCAAAATGTTAAGGTCATTCTGTTCTTGCTTTTCTGGGAGTGCTTTTATCTGTTTGCCTGACTAAGAAGCAGTCTCTCCAATGTGCTGCTTTGTCTGATGCCTGTTTCCCACCTCAGTGAACTTTCTCTGCCTTGTTGCTGTAGTCTCCGTGGCAAGAAGAGACCCTTTCTGATAGCAGTCTTGGTGGGAAACAGAACTTGCCCCTCCTCAACCCAACCCCATTGCACAATACCGTGATGCTTCCTGTGTAACATGGTCTACCCCTCTCTAGCAGCACTAGCACAAGGACCTGCCCTGTGAACTTGAGGCTCTTAGTGCCTGGGCCACACAAGCACACAGGCCAGGCTTTTCCTGCCAATCATAAGGGAAGAAGCGACCAATATAACATGTGGGGAAGTTACAATAGTTTAGGAAACCTCAAAAAATTCTAATGGTAGTGATTTTACAGTCTATGCTAAATATTAATGAGTTACTTTCTTTTAATGTTGTAGCCCTTTTCTTTGCTCACATGGAAAAAGAACGAGGTGGAACAGCATGTAGCATCCAAAAATAAGAATATCTCTTCCAGAGCTGGGCTCCCTGCCCCCAGCCAGGCCCTAAACCACCTCCCCAGCCCCTCCTCCTCCTCTTCCAGTGGCAGTGGCAGTGGCAGCTCTTTCCTTGCTCCTGTCATCACCACCTTGAGCATCCCCTGGCTCCACCAAGCTCCAGCTATGTCCAATATGGTGCTGCTTGGCAGCAGGTCACTGGGACTTGCCCAGAAAGTGGTGAAAAGGTGGGGGTTGGAGCTGGGCAAGGTGGTCACTAAGAAGTTCAGCAATCAGGAGGTTAGCATACTAACTGGTGAAATAATGAAAGACCAAGCTGTCTATGTCATTGAGAGTAGCCATGGGAAAATTAATGACACCTTGACATCTCTTGCTATGACCAATGTGTGCAAAGCCACATGGTCCTCTGGCATGAAGGCAGTACTCTCATGTTCTCCATATGCCCAATGAGATCAAAAGGACATGAGTCATGCTGCAGTTTCTGCAAAACTTGTAGCCAATGTGTTTTCAGTAGCTGGGTTGGAGCATGTCAGTACTATGGATCTGCACACTGCTCAGATACAGGGATTCTTCAGTATTGCTGTGAATGACTTACATGTGGAGCCTGCAGTTCTGTGGTGGACCTGAGAGAATATTGTAGACTGGAGGAACTGCAGCATTGTTTCACCCAAAGCAGGAGAAGCCAAAAAGACTCCACCATTCATGGACAGACCTAACATGGCTTGCCTTGCAGGAGAATTGTTGGGGTGGATAGGATGTTTCTGGTTGGTGATGTTAAAGATTGGGTGGCTGTCCTTGTGGATGACATACTCAATGCATGTGGCACAACACGTGACTCTGCAGACAAGCTACTGTCTGCTGGAAACACTAAAGTTTATACCACTTCAGCTCTGAGGCTTTTGATTTTACAAACACCATTCCCCAACAAGACAACATGATTCTGCTCTATGATTCAGTTATTGATATTTAAGTGATTTTGGCTGAGTCAATCCAAAGATCACAAAACAGCAATTCTGTCTCTTACTTGTTTAGCCATGTTCCTGTATACCTCCATGTATTGGTCTGTTTTCTTGCTGCTAATAAAGACATACCTGACACTGGGTAATTTACAAAAGGAAGAGGTTTATTGGACTTACAGTTCCATGTGGCCGGGGAGGCCTCACAATCATGGCAGAAGGTGAAAGGCACATCTCACATGATGGCAGACAAGAGAAGACAGCTTGTGCAGGGAAACTCCCCTTTTAAAACAATTAGATCTTGTGAAACTCATTCACTATCATGAGAACAGTGCAGGAGAGATGGGGTTTCACTATATTGGCCAGGCTGGTCTCGACCTCCTGACCTCAAGTGATCCACCTGCCTCGGCCTCCCAGAGTGCTGGGATGACAGGCGTGAACCACCGTGTTCGGCCTCGAATTTCTTAGAGAAATGGAAATATAGTTTTTGACCTGCTTATTGTGGGGAAAAGAAAGAGATCAGCCTGTTACTGTGTCTATATAGAAAGAAGTAGACATAAGAGACTCCATTTTGTTCTGTATTTGAGATGCTGTTAGTCTGTGACCCTACCCCCAACCTTGTCCTTGCAAGAGACATGTGCTGTGGTAACTCAAGGTTTAATGGATTTTGGGCGTGCAGGGTGTGACTTTGTTCCTAGATAAGCTAGGTATTGTCTAAGGTTTCTCCCCATGTGATAGACTGAAACTATGCTGCCAAAAGGTTTATGGAGATGTTTGCATATGCATCTCAAGGCACAGCATTGTCCTTTGAACTTATTCATGTCACAGAGGTTTTTGTTCATATGTCTTACTGCCGATTTCCTCTTTTTTTTGTTTAACCCTATTGTCCTGCCACTCCCCTGTCTTTAAGATGGTAAAGATAATTATCAATAAATACTAAGGGAACTCAGAGACCGGGGCCGGCGTGGGTCCTCTGTAAGCTGAGCGCCGGTCCCCTGGGCCCCCGCTTTTCTTTCTCTATACTTTGTCTCTGTGTCTTATTTCTTTTCTCAAGTCTCTCGTTCCACCTTACGAGAAACACCCACAGGTGTGGAGGGGCAGGCCACCCCTTCAGCTTATGAAGATACCTTGACATGTAAATATAGACTAAACACAGAATTAGTTAAATGTAGTTCATTTAGAGATAAGTATTCTGCTTTGAGATATTTAGAGTCTAAGAATATACTGAACCAGTTTTAAAATAGTGATCTTCACACAGAACACATGACTTATCTGCATTGTCTTTCCTTGTCTCGAGAATTTATTATTTTATCATTACTTAACAGGACTTTTGTATTTTAAAGTATTTTATGCACAATGTGTATAGGCTGGATTTGGCCATACTCAGGGGCCAAGTTTTAAAGAGATTTGGGGGTTGCAATCCAACCCAGTTAATAAAGATCCTCTGTAAGCAGCTGATCCCAGTGTTTGCCCATCTTTTGCTTCTCATTGTTCTGGAAGCTGTGATGCCAACCACAGTTTTCTGATCATGTCTAAATCTGCTGAATGCAGAGAGGCTCAGGCTCTATCTAGTAAAATAAGGGAGTCAAAGAAATATGAACATGTGAAAGTCATTGAGGTCAGACTAAAATTACATCAATCAACTTACAAGTATTTATATTATACCATATTATATGTCAACAATATTCAGGAATAGTATATTGTGGTGTGTGTATAGAATACAGTGTTCCTCCAAAACTGTGCTAAAATATTTTAAATAAAATCATATAGCAAACTAAAAATAAAACAGCAAAAAGAAGATCCCTTTCTTCTTAAGAATATCTTATTCCTTCTTACTGGGGCTTCCTTGGAAGTTGTTCTAGTCAAGTGTTTTTCATGAGCTGAAAGAGGGAAGAGGCATATCAAAAACAGTTGGGATCCATGTAGAAGCTTGTACATGAATGTTTATAGCAGCATTATTCAGCATAACCAAGGGATGGAAACAATCCATATGTCTGTCAACAGATAAAATCAACAACTTGTGGTATATCCATACAATGGAATATTATTCAGCCATAAAAAGGAATGAGTAAAGTACTGATTTCTGCTATAACATAGATGAACCTTGAAATCATTACACTGTGAAAGAAGCCAGACAATAAAGGTCATATACTATGCTTCCTCTTATAGGACGTATCCAGAACAGACAAAGTTGTAGAGATAGAACACAGGTTAAAGGTTACCAGGCGATGGGACTAAGGAAGAAGGGGGAGTGACTACTTAATGGGCACAGGATGTTTTTATGGGGTGATAAAAAGTTTTGAAATTAGCGAAAGCCCTTGGTTGTATAGCATTGTGAGCACACTAAATACCACTGAATTGTACATTTAAAAATGGCTAATTGTGTGTTATGTGAATTTCATCTTAAGTTTTTTAAAAGTTGAAAAGGCTTTTAAAAAATGTGAGCTCTTATCACCCCCACCCTGCACGTTCTGATTTGCCTCCTAGGGAGCATACTAACATGTAAGTTCACTTTATAAGGGATGTGAGGTGACTACTTGGCTTAGAGTGACTCACCATCACTTATTACGTACTTTGGAAACTTGAGAGCAGTGCATTTTGGGCAATTTGCTGATTACTTTAGGCAATCCTAGTGCTGAGCCCCATGGGTAGCAAGAAATAGCAGGTGATTAGAACAGAAGCAATTACTCTCAGAAAAGCATCATTAATTTTAAAAGCTCTTGTCCTGAGATATGTGGCTAAGTGGGGACAAATTAGGATGCTATCTAGAGGAGAGAAAGTGAAGTAGTTTCCCCCTCTTTAGGACAGAAAGGAAACCTAATGTCATCTGTTCCAAGTAGTTAACCCTCCTCTGGGGGTGGGAATGGCAGACTTCGGATTGACTGGTTGTAGGAAGGTCAGCCATGGGAGGCCCAGGGTCTGTCTGTATTAATTCTACTTTAAGCTGCTAAATTCGTTTTTTTCTTGCTTTGCCTCCTCCACAATGAAAAGAGCTGTTTCATGTTTCCCATTTGTCTGCATCACAGTGCCTTTCTGGGGTTTAATTAATACCATAGAAAAGGCAGGAAACATTCTAAGGAGACTGGGCTTCTAGGGTCTCTTTTGGAATCCACTGTGTCCAGCCACAAGTCTTATCCTTTTCTGCGTTCTGCTCTTCAGTAAAGCAAATCAAAGCAAAGGAAGGTCACCTTCTTCTTAACAAGGTACTCAAAACTTTTGGGCAGTGTGCTCTTTTACTCTCCACTTCTGGAACTCCACCCAGGCACGACATAAGACAAAAACAAAGACAGAAAACAAAATGCAAACCTCAGTCGCTAATGAATGCAGTGAGAGTTTGTCAAGATTATCCACATGACTACGCAGGTAGTCTCTCTGAGGCTTAAAATTACACATATTGGGCACATAGTATATACTGGACTTTGGACTATGTTCTTTCACAAAGATTATGTCATTGAATGATATTTTGAGGCATTTCTGTCCCCTCTTTACAGAACAGGAAACTAAGGTGCAAATAGACTGCATGAGAAGCCTTACATCTCATAGCCAGGATTTAAATGCAAGTTTTAAACTCCAAATCTAGTGCTTTTTCTACATCATAATATGTATATAGGTGACTTTTCTTTGGGTCATGACTTAGTGGTTTTACCTACACTTTCTCTTCTGATCCTTCTCTTTCTAGCTCCAATAATAGAATTCCCACTCCTTCCAAAGAAATAGCTCTACATTTTATTTGATAGCCTGGAATAATATAACTTCTGCCTCCATCTTCTCATTGAAACACTCTGCAGAGTTGGGTTTCTAAAATAAACGTGCATAGTTTATGTTCTTACTGGACCTCTCCATGGAGGTTGCTCTCTGGACCACCACTTGCTCCTCCTGTGTTGTCTTGTCCTGCTCCCTTCTGGTCCTCCTCTCTCTCTGAGTGTTCCTCCTCAGTCTCCTTTGAGGGTTCCTCTTTCATCCAGAATGATCAACAGTAAAAATGTCCATGAACTCTGAAGAGAAACCCCCATCACCACTCACAGTTACATAGTGGTTGCACATCAGTGCATTTCCCAAAGTCTGGATGATTCAAAGTAAATAGCACTGCTCAAAGAATGAGTTCCTGGTCTAGGCTGGGACCAAGTCTGTCTTCTCCACTTCTGAATCCTCACTGCTTGGTCCATCATTGGTATAGAAGGAAGTATTTGCTAAGTAAATTGAAATAATAATGAGTAGGAGGTCTTCTAATAAAGAGTCCACTTCGGCCAGGCACGGTGGCTCACGCCTGTAATCCCAGCACTTTGGGAGGCCGAGACGGGTGGATCACAAGGTGAGGAGATCGAGACCATCCTGGCTAACACGGTGAAACCCCATCTTTACTAAAAATACAAAAAATTAGCAGGGCATGGTGGTGGGTGCCTGTAGTCCCAGCTACTTGGGAGGCAGAGGCAGGAGAATGGCGTGAACTTGGGAGGTGGAGCTTGCAGTGAGCCGAGATTGCGCCACTGCACTCCAGCCTGGGCAACACAGCGAGACTCCATCTCAAATGGCCAGAAGTGTTTGGAGCCTTCCTAGGCAACTGTGAAGAGTGCCGTGTGACTACCATATTGGGTAGAAGGCTGGAGGAACCGTTGAAGGTGAGGTTGGGAGGTGTGAAAGACTTGGAAAGGGCCAAAAAAAAAAAAAAAAAAGAGAAAAAAAGACTACCAAGATGACTGGGTGCCTTATGGAATGCTGAGCATTGTCTAGTGCACTTTTCCATAATATCTGGTTCTACAGTGGTCTGCAACTTTCAATGTTTGAACTCTTTTACCACTTTGTAAGTTGTAGAAAACTGATAGTAATGCAAATTAATCTTTTTTATGGAAATGAAATGAATTTTGTCAGGTAGGTGACATCAATTCCCTGCCTGCTCCACCCCCAAACCCTACCATGGAACATTGAGGTTTGCATCTATTAACAAATTCATTTTAGTATTCTTTATTGCCTATATATGTGTCTGCTCTGTGGACACACCTTTGAGCTGGGCTTTAACACATTACTAGTTCCTCATATTAATGAGCAACATATAATCTTTGATGCATGTTCATTTTATGTTTGCATGAGAGTCATGATTTTACCTTTTCGTAGAGAATTATCCTTTAATAGAAAGTAGATGACAATTAGGCTCTGAAGGACCTCAAAAGCCACTTTAAAGGTTTTAGCTTTTACACAGTGTCAGAGGATTTTAAAGCTGAAACAAAATGGATTTAGATTTGTGTTTTTGGACAAACACTTTGGAGTACGCATGGTTGGGGTAGAGAGACCAGCTATTGGGCCATTGCTGGAGTCCACTTAGGAGAAGATGAGAGAAGGAATAGGACACAATTTGAACCTTAGAATGTAGAGTGATGCCTGATGCTTCAAAAATGCTTACTGAAGGAATAAAGAAGTGAGTGAACTTACTAACTTTAGGAAAGGCAAATAAGAGAGGCATTTCTGAGGGCAAATTTAAATTAGGTACACCCACTACCTTCCAGACTCGATAATTTAAACCTTATGATCAGATTCTTCGAGTTTATATTTTCACTTGTCCTTATTCATACTTTTTTTTTTTTTTTTTTTTCCTGGTAGCATCAAGTAACAGATCTTCTTCTTTTTTCTTTTTTTTTGAGACGGAGTCTTGCTCTGTTGCCTGGGCTGGAGTATTGTGGCATGATCTCGGCTCACTGCAAGCTCCGCCTCCTGGGTTCACACCATTCTCCTGCCTCAGCCTCCCGAGTAGCTGGGACTACAGGCACCCGCCACCATGCCTGGCTAATTTTTTGTACTTTGAGTAGAGATGGAGTTTCACCATGTTAGCCAGGATGGTCTCGATCTCCTGACCTCGTGATCCGCCCAAATCGGCTTCCCAAAGTGCCGGGATTACAGGTATGAGCCACTGTGCCCGGCCGTAGCAGACCTTCTTAACTACATGTACTCTAAAATTCTCTTTAACTCAATTTTATACTTACTTTCACAATTTTATGCTATTTCTGTTGATTCAGAGAGTCTTTAGGCCACAGGGTCTCACAGTTGTCCTCCCTGCAGAGAATTATGCTCCCTAGAGAGGTAAGTGAAAAAAATGCGCATTTTGAGGTTGTAGATAGTGACAGGGGGGCCAATGAGCCACTCACTGTGTAGTCTCCTCTTACATCATCAGCATGTGGCTTTTGGGTCAATGGGACATTAGCAGGCATGATACAAGCAGGGGCTGGATCATGTACATTAGAGCTTGTCCTCTAGAGCAATCTCTTTTGGAACCCAGCTACCATGCTGTACTGAAGTCTAGGCCATCCTGTTGCAGAGTGAGACCACATGGGAGAAGAGCTGGAGTTGGAGACATTCATGGAAGACCATGTGAAGGAGGTGGGGATCCCTTGCTAAGCTCCCTGCTGGATATAAGCTGTGTGAATGACCTCAGCCAACACCCGATGGAGCAGAACTTCCCAGTCAACCCATAGACTTAGAAGAAATGATAAATCATTGTAGCTTTAAACCACTATGTTTCTCTCTCTCTCTCTCTCTCTGTGTGTGTGTGTGTGTGTGTGTGTGTTTCATGTAACAATAGGAAACTAAAACACAGGGTGAGAGTAGCTTGCCTAGAGGGTGACCAGGAAGAGTACATCTGAGGCAAATTTACCGTTTGAAAAAAATCTCAATCAATGCTTCCTGTGGTTTTGTTCAGTCATAGTTCCTATCTGCAGTAAGGTAGTGTCTTAGTCTATTTGGATTGCTGTAAGACTGGGTAATTTATAAAGAAAGAGGTTTATTCAGCTCATGGTTCTGCAGGTTGTACAAGGGACCTGGCAACAGCATGAGCTTCTGGTGAGGGCTTCAGGAAGTTTCCAATCATAGGGGAAGGGGGATGGGAGGGGACATCACATACAGAGAAGGGAGGCACAATGCTCCCCTTCTCCTCATTCTCCTTCTCCTTCCCCTCCTCCTTTCTCCTCCCTACTCCTCCCTCCTCCTCCTCCGCCTCCCCCTCCTCCTCCTCCTCCCCCTCCTTCTCCTCTCCCTCCTCCTCCCTCCCCTCCTCCTCCTCCCCCTCCTCCTCCCCCTCCTCCTCCCTCTCCTCCGCCGCCTCCTCCTCCTTCTCCTCCTCCTCCTCCTCCTCCTCCTCCTCCTCCTCCTCCTCCTCCTCCTCCTCCTCCTCCTCCTCCTCCTCCTCCTCCTTCTTCTTCTTCTTCTTCTTCTTCTTCTTCTTCTTCTTCTTCTTCTTCTTCTTCTTCTTCTTCTTCTTCTTCTTCTTCTTCCTCCTCTTCTTCTTCTTCTTCTTCGAGACAGAGTCTAGCTCTGTTGCTCAGGCTGGAGTGCAGTGGTGTGATCTCGATTCACTGTGACCTCCACCTCCCTGGTTCAAGTGATTCTTGTGTCTCAGTGTCCTGAGTAGCTGGGTTTACAGGTGTGCACCACCACACCCAGCTAATGTTTTTGTATTTTTAGTAGAGATGAGTTTTTGCTCTGTTGGTCAGGATGGTCTCAAACTCCTGGCCTCAAGTGATCTGTCCATTCCCAAAGTTCTGGGATTACAGGCATGAGTCACCACACCTTGCCCACCGTGCTCTTCTAAACAACCAGCTATTACATTAACTAATAAAGTGAGAACTTACTCATTACCATGGGGATGGCACCAAGCCATTCATGAGAGATCCACCTCCATGACCCAAACACCTCCCAGTTGGCCTCATCTGCAACATTGGGACCAAATTTCAATATAAGATTTGAAGAGGACAAATATCCAAACCATCTTACGTAGCAAGTGCACCATCTCTCAGCAGGCTAAGCTCAGCTCTCAGCAGGCTAAGGTTAATGGGTCTTTGAGTGCTTCATTTACTTTATTCTCTGCCTGTTCTGCCTGGGTCTTAATGGAGGGAAAGATACCATGGCAAGCTCTCAGGCACAGCAGAGTCTAGAGGGACATCAATAATTGACTGTCTATGTCAGACAGGTGCCTGAAAAGTTGGTGTCACCATAGCAAGCTTTTGAGGGGTGTGGGGGATTGGATCCATTTGGCTAATTAATAATGATATTTAATACACACATATGCCAGCATAAAAAAGTTTAAACATGAAATTAGAGCTAATTAAAATAGAACATGACAATCTGAACTGACTTTGTCTTGTTTTTGCTTTGGGTACATGTTTTATATCACAGGGAAAGGACTTTCAATTGTAAAAGTTAGCTACCCTTGGGTGACCTAAAAAATGAATACCTGTCTAAAGATACAACAATCAATGCTCCACTTTCTTTCCTTTCTTTCTTTCTTTCTTTTTTTTTTTTTTTTTTTTGAGACAGAATCTCACTCTGTCACCCAGGCTGGAGTGTGCAGTGACACAATCTCGGCTCACCGCAACTTCCGCCTCCCAGGTTCAGGCAATTCTCTCACCTCAGCCTCCCGAGTAGCTGGAATTACAGGTGCCTTGCCACCATGCCTGGCTAATTTTTGTGATTTTAGTAGAGATCGGTTTTCACCACGTTGGCCAGGCTGGTCTTGGACTCCTGACCTCAGGTGATCTTCCAGCCTTTGTCTCCCAAAATGCTGGGATTACAGGCGTGAACCACCATGCCCGGCTTCCCTTTTCATATTTCTTACCAAATTACCACTTTAATCTTCACACTTTATTCCTTTGCTCTCCTTCTTATCCTAATTATCAATATATATAATATTGAATGGAAATTTTAGTTGCTTTGCTTGAGGAAGAATATTTGGTTACAGATTCATGAACTGCTGTTGGACTTTTGTTTGGTTGAGTGGATAAAGTAAGCTGAAAGCAATAGCAGATAACTCAGGGCAATTTTTGCTGAGGATATGTGAAGGAAGGACAGAGGAGTGGTGGTGAGCTATCAGAGTGATAGCTCTGGAAGGGTTGTTCAAGGCAGAATTATTGGAGTGAAGGGCTCAGCAGAGGCTCTTCACTCTATTTCTGTTTCTGTGAGATCTCCTGTAAAATATCCACGACTAGTAAATTTGTTGTGGAATTGTGGTCTGTCTTGAGATATATTAAAGAAGTCCTGAGTCTTTGGGTGTGGGATATAGCAGAGACTGCCTCTGGAGATCCACATCATTGGGATTCCATGGGGGAATGTTTGTGGCAAGAATTTCAGCATATTGAACAGAAACTGGCCCTCCCACAGAGTCTTTCCCCTCTCATTAAGAAGAGTGCTCCTCCACATGCACACGTATGTTCATTGTGGCACTATTCACAGTAGCAAAGACTTGGAATCAACCCAAATGTCCATCAGTGACAGACTGGATTAAGAAAATGTGGCACATATACACCATGGAATACTATGCAGCCATCAAAAAGGATGAGTTTGTGTCCCTTGCAGGGACATGGATGCAGCTGGAAACCATCATTCTCAGCAAACTATCGCAAGAACAGAAAACCAAACACTGCATGTTCTCACTCATAGGTGGGAACTGAACAATGAGATCACTTAGACTCGGGAAGGGGGACATCACACACCGGGGCCTATTGTGGGGAGGGATTGCATTGGGAGTTATACCTGATGTAAATGACGAGTTGATGGGTGCTGACGAGTTGATGGGTGCAGCACACCAACATGGCATATGTATACATATGTAACAAACCTGCACGTTATGCACATGTACCCTAGAACTTAAAGTATAATAATAATAATAATAATAAGATGCACCTGTTTAAAGCAAAAAAAAAAAAAAAAAAAAGAGTGCTCCTCCTTTCTTCTGTGAGCAGGCCAAATGGATTTGATTATCAAGGGCCAAGTTCACGGGAAGAGGAGAAGGGTAATGAATAGGTTGGGGCACTGTTGCTTTGCCTAACCTTATTAAAAGAAGCCCAATTTTGTTTGGAAGGCAACTCCTAGCCCCAGGTGAGAAAACAGGATTAAAGTAATTACAGTATCCTATTTCTCTTTGCCAGTGATTGGTTTAGGGAACTGGGCATATGACCTGATTCTGGCCTGTGAGATACAAGGGGGGGATGTTTGCTGGCTGACTTTCAGTTTTCTTCTGTAATAAGAGAGGTTTGTATTACCAGAAGGTCCTTTCCCACTAGTCCTCTTCCTTCCTACTTGGATTACTATGGTGTGAGGATGTCATGCCTGGAGCTTTGGCAGCCATTTTGTGACCCTGAGATGAAGGCCCATACAATTGCAAGGAGGTTACACAACCTTAGAGCTACCTATCTCTAGACATTTTGTCAGGTGAGACGAATGAATATATTTGTGGTTAAGCCCCTGTTAGTCAGGTTTTCTGTTATGTGCAGCTGATATAGAACCCAAGTACTCCCCCTCCTTTGGTCATAGGCTGGATGAATATTTAGATGCTTTAGTTCTTACCTTGTGGGCAGAGTTGGAGTTTCCAAGTTGCAGCCCGAGGCAGCTGCAGAATTGAGGTAGTGCTCTGGGGTCATGAAGGGTTTGCTTTTGTTGCTAGGCAGCACGCTGGGGGCTGGTCCTTACAGAGTTCTCTCTCTCTCTCTCTCTCTCTCAGTATTCTTTACCTGTCTCCATACTCCCTCCCTCCATCTTCCAGGAACTGTCTCTGCCCGTGGGGATGGACAGTAGCTTCTAGCCTAGAGGAGCCCTCTGAGGTAGGTCACGCTCCAGTTGGAGTTGGGTGTGTTCCACTTTGGTGGGGATCCTTTCAACTTGGACAGGGGCCCCCCACCCATAGCTCATGGGCATACATGCAGTGCACCACCCGCAATCACCTCAGGTCACCTCTGATGAATATTCCACCCATGGGGTAATCTGACCCCTTCCTTCCGACCAACATCATCTTCTTCCATGCCATGCCACACACATTAACCTCCAGGAACATTTGTGTGTCTTCTTTTGAAAAACGTCAGTTCAGATCTTTTGCCCATTGTTAATTAGATCATTAGATTGTTTTTCCTATAGAGTTGTTTGAGATCCTTATATATTCTAGTTATTAATCCCTTGTCAGATGGAGAGTTTGCAAATATTTTTCCCCGTTCTGTGGGTTGTTTTACACTTGGTTGATTGTTTCCTTTGCAGTCGTGGCTACAGCATTTTTTTTCTTTCTTAAACTTTTATTTTAGGTTCAGGGGTACATGTACAGGTTTGTTAATACAGGCAAACTCACTTCATGGGGGTTTGGTGTACAGATTATTTCATCACCCGGGTATTCAGCATAGTACTCCATAGTTATTTTTCCTGATCCTCTTCCTCCTCCCACCCTTCTCCCTCAAAGAGGCACCAGTGTCTGTTGTTCCCCTCTTTGTGTCCATTGGTTCTCTCTCTCTCTCTCTCTTTTTTTTTTTCTGAGACAGAGTCTTGCCCTGTTGCCCAGGCTGGAGAGCAGTGGCATGATCTCGGCTCACTGCAACCTCCGCCTCTCAGGTTTAAGCAATTCTCCTGCCTCAGCCTCCTGAGTAGCTGGGATTACAGGTGTTCGCCACCATGCCCAGCTAATTTTTTTGTTTTTGGTAGAGATGGGGTTCCACCATGTTGGCCAGGCTGGTCTCAAACTCCTGACCTCAAGTGATTCACCCGCCTCAGCCTCCCAAAGTGCTGGGATTACAGGTGTGAACCACCACATCCGGCCCAATTGGTTCTCATTATGTAGCTCCCACTTATAAGTGAGAACATGTGGTATTTGGTTTTCTGTTCCTGCATTAGTTTGCTAAGGATAATGACCTCCAGCTCCTGCATATCCATGTTCCTGAAAAGGATATGATTTTATGGCTTTTTATGGCTGCATAGTATTCCATGGTGTATATGCACCACATTTTCTTTGTTCAATATGCTATTGATGGCCATTTAGATTGATTCCATGTCTTCGCTATTGTGAATAGTATTGCAGTGAACATTCACGTGCATGTGTCTTTATGGTGGAATATTTATATTCTTCTAGGTATATACCCAGTAATGGGGTTGCTGGGTCAAATGGTAGTTCTGATTTTAATTCTTTGAGGAATCACCATACTGCTTTCCACAATCGTTGAACTAACTGACACTCCCACCAGCAGTGATAAGTGTTCCCTTTTCTCTTCAACCTCACCAGCATCTGTTATTTATTTATTTATTTATTTTTTTGAGATGAAATCTCGCTCTGTCACCCAGGCTGGAGTGCAATGGTGCCATCTTGGCTCACTGCAACCTTCACCTCCCGGGTTCAAGCGATTCTCCTGCCTTAGCCTCCTGAGTAGCTGGGATTACAGATGTGTGCCACCACACCTGGCTAATTTTTGTATTTTTAGTAGGAACGGGGTTTCACCATGTTGGTCGGGCTGGTCTCAAACCCTCAATCTCGTTATCCATCCACTTTGGCCTCCCAAAGTGCTGAACCATCGTGCCCAGCCTATTTTTTTTACCTTTTGGTAATAGCCATTCTGACTGGTGTGAGATGATATCTCATTGTGGTTTTAATTTGCATTTCTTTAATGATTAGTGATATTGAGCATTTTTTCATATGCTTGTTGCCTGCACGTATGTCTTCTTTTGAAAAGTACCTGTTCATATCCTTTTCCCACTTTATTTATTTATTTACTTTTTTGAGACAGAGTCTCGCTCTGTCACCCAGGCTGAAGTGCAGTGGCACGATTTCAGCTCACTGCAAGCTCTGCCTCCCAGGTTCATGCCATTCTCCTGCCTCGGCCTCCTGAATAGCTGGGACTACAGGCACCCGCCACCACGCCTGGCTAATTTTTTGTATTTTTAGTAGAAGCAGGGTTTCACTATGTTAGCCAGGATGGTCTCAATCTCCTGACCTCGTGATCTGCCCACCTCGGCCTCCAAAAGTACTGGGATTACGAGCGTGAGCCACCGCGCCCGGCCCTTTGCCCAGTTTTTTAATGGGGCTGTTTTTTTCTTGTAAACTTAAGTTCCTTATAGATTCTGGATATTAGACCTTTGTCAGATGTATAGTCTGCAAATATTTTCTCTCATTCCATAGGTTGTCTGTTTTCTCTGTTGATAGTTTCTTTTGCCATGCAGAAGCCCTTTAGTTCCATTAGATCCCATTTGTCAATTTTTGCTTTTGTTGCAATTGCTTTTGGTGTCTTTCTTCATCATGAAATATTTGCCAGTTCCTATATTCAGGATGGTATTTCCTAGATTATCTTCCAGGGTTTTTATAGTTTTAGCTTTTACATTTAAGTCTTTAATCCATCTTGAGTTGATTTTTATAATGGTATAAGGAAGGGAGGGTCCAGTTTCAGTCTTCTGCATATGGCTAGCAAGTTATTGCAACACCATATATTAAATAGAAAGTCCTTTCCCCATTGCTTGTTTTTGTCAGCTTTGTCAAAGATCAGATGGTTGTAGGTGTGCAGCCTTATTTCTGGGCCTCCATGCTGTTCCATTGGTCTATGTGTCTGTTTTTGTACCAGTGCTGTACTGTTTGGGTTACTGTAACCCTGCAGTAGTTTGAAGTCAGGTCATGTAATGCCTCCAGCTTTGTTCTTTTTGTTTAGGACTGTCTTTGCTATTAGGGATCATTTTTGGTTCCATATGAATTTTTTTTTTTTTTTTTTTTTGAGACGGAGACTAGCTCTGTTGCCCAGGCTGAAGTGCAGTGGCGTGATCCTGACTCACTGTAAGCTCCGCCTCCCGGGTGCACACCATTCTCCTGCCTCAGTCTCTCGAGTAGCTTGGACTACAGGCACCCACCACCACACCTGACAAATTTTTTGTATTTTTAGTAGAGACGGGGTTTCACCGTGTTAGCCAGGATGGTCTCGATCTCCTGACCTCATGATCCACCTGCCTCAGCCTCCCAAAGTGCTGGGATTACAGGCATGAGCCACTGCCCCTTGCCAGTTCCATATGGATTTTAAAATAGTTTTTCCTCATTTTGTGAAGAAAGTCATTGGTAGTTTAATAGGAATGGTATTGAATCCATAAATTGCCCTGGGCAGTATGGCCATCTTAATGATATTTATTCTTCCTATCCATGAGCATGGAATGTTTTTCCATTTGTTTGTGTTATCTCTGATTTCTTTGAACAGTGTTTTGTAATTGTCATTGTCATTGTCATTTTATGACCCTGGTTAGCTGTATTTGTAGGTATTTTATTCTATTTGCTACAGCATTTTCTTAACATACAAGTCATTTAACCTTTCTATGTCCCAGCTTCCATAACCTTTCTATGTCCCAGCTTCCACACTGACAGATAATTATATCTACATTTGATTGCTACAGATGAAGTGAAAATGCCCAGGTCTCAATTGGGCATTGCTGCTTCTCTTGCATTGACCTCCTGCTTGAGTTATGCAGGTTATATGAGGGTTTAAGGAATTTGGCTTAGGGCGGGGCAAGTTTCTTTTAGTGTTTTGAGTAATAACTTAAAAAGAATGTTCAAGGCCCTAGCTGAGTGCAAACCTGCAGAGGAAAACATGCAGCTGGCTGGGTCACAGAGGGGTTAGGCCCCTTGTGTTTTTCAGTTAGAATAGAGAAAAAAGCAGGAAGAACCCGGGGACCCCACAACGTGATATGATGTATGTTAACATTTGTTACCATTTACTAGAGGCCAGCGCTTTAGGTCGAGAGTTCAATGGCAAAGTTCTTATCCTCACCCGTTATACAGATGAAGAGCTGAAAGATAGAGAGGTGAGATAATGGCCCAGCATCACACAGCTGGTAAATTGCAGAGTTGGACTTTGAATCTAGGTATCTGTCATCAGAATCCCTGCTCTGAACAATAAGCCAAGTGTTGCATTTAACATACTGCCCATAATATAGGAAGTGCTGTGGAAAGATTACCTTTGAGTATAATCATTTATAAATGCACATTAAGTCTGTAGTACCATTAGATAGATTTCTTTAAAATTCCTTAAAGTGCCCCAAAGATGGTAAAATAAGATAATGCAATCTAGCAGATGTAAAGACACTTAACAGTGTTAAAAGTTGGTTTTAGTTTATAAGATAACTTGTATAGGCATACCTTGAAGATATTGTAGGTTTGATTCCAGGCCACTGCAATAAAAATGGTGACACAATAAAGCAAGTCACTTAAGGTTTTTGGTTTCCCAGGACATTAGGCTAGGTGTGGTGGCTCACATCTGTAATCCCAGCACTTTGGGAGGCCAATGTGGGCAGATCACCTGAGGTCAGGAGTTCAAGACTAGACTGGCCAACATAGCAAAACCCCATCTCTACAAAAATACAAAAATTAGCCAGGTGTGGTGGTGCACGCCTGTGATCCCAGCTACTCAGGAGGTTAAGGCAGGACAATTGCTTGAACCTGGGAGGTGGAAGTTGCAGTGAGCCGAGATGGCACCACTACACTCCAGCATGGGTGACAGAATGAGACTCCATCTCAAAAAAAAAAAAAGTTATGTTTATTCTATAGTGTAGTCAATTAAGTATGCAATAGCATTATGTTTAGAAAACCCAACATAAACAAATACTTTTTAAAAATATGAATATGTCCCACGCAATATTTGGGCTATATTTATACTAAAAAAATTTTATCTAAAATTTAAATTTATATGGGCCTTCTGCGTTTTTATTCACTATCTGTTTGCCCTTGCTTGGGAGTATGTTCTGTCTTCGCTGAATGAATAGGCTCCTGTCCTTTGGCTTCTCACTAGGTTTGATCAATGAGAGACATCAGTGGGAAAGAAGGGGACAGGAAAAGAAGGAGTAGGGGTTTATTCTTCTCTGGTCCACTGCAGATTGGCTGTGTTCCTCCTCATTGGCCACAGCTCTGGGGTTGGGTAGCTGCTCCCTCCCTTGCCCTTTCAGGCCTTGGGTTGGTACCAGTTCCCTGCCCTTGCTAACCCTAGGATACTGAAATGTCCCTTTTTGGTTTCCCCAAACTCAGTCCATGCCTTTATAGATGAGATTCCTTATTAAATTCTTGTCAAATTGTTCAGTTTGTGGGTGTCATCTGCTTACTGTTGTACCCCAACTGATAAAGGCATGCAATGTTTTACACCTGACATGGTTTGGATCTGTGTCCCCACCCAAATCTCATGTTGAAATGTAATCCCCAATGCTGGAAGTGGACCGTGGTGGGAGGTGATTGGATCATGGGGAATGGTTTAGCACCATCCCCTTGGTGCTGTCTTGTGACAGAGTTCTTACAAGGTCTAGTTGTTTAAAAGTGTGTAGCACCCTTCCCCCTCGGCCCTGCTCCTGCCGTGTAAGACACCTGCTCCCACTTTGCCTTCCGCTATGAGTACAAGCTCCCTGAGACCTCCCCAGAAGCAGATGCCACCATGCTTCCTGTATAGCCTGTGGAACCGTGAGCCAATTAAACCCCTTTTCTTTATAAAGTATGCAGTCTCAGGTATTTCTTTATAGCACTGTGAGAATGAACTAGTACAATGTGTAAAGAAGATACTGTTAATATATCTATTTTGCAGATGAAAATAATAAGGGTCAGAGAAAGGTTAAGTAGGTTGCCCCAGGTTTTGTTCCTGCTAAATGGTGAGAGTAGGAAACAAACCTAAATCTGTCTATTCCAAAACTCAGTTTACTACTATACTATGCTTTATTAATGAGCTCAAGGAGGTTGGAGCTGCTGGACAATTTCCAAGAAGCTTCACTATTTATGCTTTCCTACTGGCATGCAGAGGCACAGACACATACTGTGAGGAAGACTACATCATGGCCCCAATTCACTTTCTTTTTTCTTTTTTTGAGACAGGGTCTTGCTCTGTCACCTAGGCTGGGGTGCAGTGGCACGATCATAGCTCACTTCAGCCTTGACTTCCTAGGCTCAAGTGATCCTCCCACCTCAGCCTCCTAAGTACCTGGGACTACAGGTGTATGCCACCATGCTCAGCCAATATTTTGATTTTTTTTTTTTTTTTTGAGAAAGAGTCTCGCTTTGTCACCCAAGCTGGAGTGCAGTGACTCGATCTCGGCTCACTGCAAACTCCACCTCCCGAGTTCATGCCATTCTCCTGCCTCAGCCTCCCGAGTAGCTGGGACTACAGGCGCCTGCCACCGTGCCAGGCTAATTTTTTGTATTTTTAGTAGAGACGGGGTTTCACTGTGGTCTTGATCTCCTGACCTCGTGATCCGCCCACCTCAGCCTCCCAAAGTGCTGAGATTACAGGCATGAGCCACCACGCCCGGCCTAATTTTTTGATTTTTAGTAGAGACAAGGTCTCAGACTCCTAACCTCGAGTGATCCTTTCCCCTTGGACTCCCAAAGTGCGGGGATTACAGGCAGGAACCACCACCTGGGGTTTTCTTTACTCCTTCTTGTGCTTGGAGCCTACTTCTCTGCCTCTTGATTCGCTTTGGCCAATAGAATGAGGCAAAAGTGATGGGTGCCATCCATAGGGCTGGGTGGACCCAGCAGGACTTGTAAGATCCAGGGAAGAACAGATGAGTGGAATACAGTGGGGAGTGATAGCCAGGGCTTCACGTAGGAAACTGGGAGTCTGGGTAACTGGATTGAGACAGAGGGGTATAACAATTGCTTATTGGCTAGTACCACTCTATATTCAAGGCCTGATGAACAAGAGTATTTTGTAAAAACAAAAACAAAAAAACACAAACAAACAAAACTGGTTGTGGGAAGCTCATCTTAGTTTAATCTAATTTCCATGAAATTTTTACTTTTCTGGTTTGTAAAGGGAAGTAACAGTAAATCGAAGAAAGTCCCTATTATTGGGACTTAAATGTTTAAAAGTGTTAAGTAATTTCACAGGTTTATCATTTTGCTGGGTAGGCTTTGAGAGCATTGTCTTAAATGACAGCAAGACAGTTCTAAGTACCATTTCCTGAATCTAAGGGCCTTGCATCTACTTTGAAGGCAGTGAAAGCTATTCTGGAGGGTTGTGGGTCTATATGTGAGTTCATTAAGGTCCCACAATAGGCTGTTTGCAAGCCGAGGAGAAAGGAGAGCCAGTCCGAGTCCCAAAACTGAAGAACTTGGAGTCCAATGTTCGAGGGCAGGAAGCATCCAGCACAGGGCAAAGATGTAGGCTGGGAGGCTAGGCCAGTCTTTCCTTTTTACATTTTTCTGCCTGCTTTATATTCGCTGGCAGCTGATTAGATTGTCACCACCCCAGATTAAAGGTGGATCTGCCTTCCCCAGCCCACTGACTCAAATGTTAGTCTCCTTTGGCAACACCCTCACAGACACACCTGGGAGCAACACTTTCCATCATTCAATCCAATCAAGTTGACACTCAGTATTAACCAGCACACCCACCAGGTGTGACCGTGTCATATTCATCCCTTTATTTCAAGCATCTGATGCAGTCTCTGGTATGTAGTTAGTGGTTGTATAAATGTTTATGGAATTGAAGTGAATTTTAGTCTTTTATATCTGAGAGGCTAATATTCAAACAGACAATGGCTAGACCATATATACAGTTACCTGCACTAACCAATACAGGGAGCCAAGTAACAACCCCTGTAGCAATGGCCCCAAGTGCCAAGACTTGATTAATAACTGACAGCTTCCCTATTTTTTGTTCTGTATTTCTAACTTGGGACCAACTGGAAAAAGCCAAATATGCTCCACTAACCAATTGCATAGAATTTTCCACTTACAGTTAGCCTGGCTATAGCTTTCCATGCCAACAGCTTCAAGGAACACCTGAAGCCTTCCCTTTTGCCACCATATGCTTTCCAACTTCTCTGCCTTTGTGCTAGTGACTGACTCTTTTGCTATAGCAAGCTCTGGGTAAGTAGCCATTGCTGTTTCTCATTTGGGTGGTTTTCATTTATTTCTACACGTTTGGAGTAACTGCTTTTTTAAATAAATTGAAATAGAAGGATTTAAATTATTTTAATTAAATGCAACAAACATTTATTGTATACCAGGTGCTAGGCTATTTCCTATGCATTTCTGCTATGGTTTTATGTGGATTTATATATGGAAAATGACATAAGGTATCTATCGACTTTAGCAGTGGTTAATTCATACATGCATGCACTTCATATAATGTATAACATTAAAATAATATTTTCGCATATATATGTTTCCTATAATAATATGGATAATTAAAAATAACATCACTAATATTTCTGTTTTCTTTTGGTTTCCTTTAGGATTCTGTTTCCTGTTTCCGACTTAGACTCTGGCTGAAAATTGAGTGGGTGGGGACAAAGCAGAATCATCAGTCCTGAACATGCAGATGTCCTTTGACGTCTGAGGGAATTACACACATTAGGTTTCCTTTTCCAGCTTTATTTCCTACGACACGGTAGTGACAATGAAGAGCAATTGAAACACTTCCGCTCATAGTCTTTAGACTTCAATCACAGGACCATTGGTAGAAATGCAGCTACAGTAAATCCCATGGGGCCTTCCTGGCAAATTGGTGGCATACTTACCTTGTCTCCTTACTGCAGTCTTTGGCAGACATCTTTAATCCATCACTGCACTTCTGCCTGAAGGAGGCTCCTAAAAAAAGTGCTGCAGGCAGCCACTGCCAATCAAATGCAGGGGTATACTCAATGAAACTGATTTGCCATGTCTGCTGTAGAGTTTTGTTTCAGTCTTGATCTAACAAAAGCTCAGATGTTAAAGTTATCACGTTAAAGTTATCACATGAGGAATGACTGAAGAAGCTGAGAAGGAAGACTAAATGTGACTTTCAGAATTGGTTTTTTAAATTTAGATCTACATTTTAATTTAGATTGGATTCTTTTCTTTCTTTGATTTTTGGAAATGGTTTGATTTAATTTAATTTAACACAGCTGAGGCAAAACTTAGAAAATTAAATAAATAGAAATATATTTAAAATTCTGCATTTAGGTTCAAAGGCCCATGTACCAAGTGAAGGAAGCAGGTTCCACAAAACTGGCCTGGGGTTTAGTAGATGGTATTCTTAGGACACATTGACAGAAGTCCAGCATCTGCTAGGTTGTAGGAAGTAGCAGTTCCAAAGCATTCTATCCTGATTAGACCCACCTGTATTATGATATTTGGTCTGGGAATCCTATTTTAAGAAAAACATTAAAATAACAACAACCAGAGAGTATTGAGGGAACACAATGGAGGAAAACAAAGGATCTGAACAGTCTGTCATATGTGGAAGATCTGATGAAGATGGTAACGGTTGGTTTGAAAAAGAGAAAGCTAATGTGAGCACAATGACTGTCTTCACATATCTGCATTTTTATCACACAGAAAAAGAAACAGGCTGATTCTGGAGAATGTTTCTTTTCTTTTTCATTTTGCATAATTATATTTTAAAAAAATTGTGGTAAAATATTCATAACATTAAGTTTACTATCTTAACCGCTTTTGAGTGTACAGTTTACAGTTCAGTAATGTTAAATACATTCGCTTTTTTGTGTAACCAATCTCCAGAAGATTTTTATCTTGCAAGACTAAAATTCTATGCCCATTAAAACAACTCTTTATCCCTCTCTCCCCCCAGTCCCTGGCAACCACCATTCTACTTTCTGTTTCTATGACTTTGACTCCTCTAGACATCCCATGTAAGTGAAATGATATCGTATTTGTCTTTTGATGACTGGCTTATTTCATGTAGTGTAATGTCTTCAAGTGTCATCTATGTTGCAGTGTGTGTCAGAATTCCCTTTATATATGCCACACTTTGTTTATCCATTCATCCCTCAATGCCCATTTGAGTTGCCCCCACCACTTGGTTATCATCAATAATGCTGCTATGGACATAGGTGCACAACTCTTTCTTTAAGACCCTGCTTTCAATTCTTTTGAATATATACCCAGAAGTGGAATTGCTGAATCATATGGTAATTCTGCTTAGTTATTTTGAGGAAGTGCCATATTGTTTTCTATAGCAGCTGCACCATTTTACATTCCAGCAACAGTGCACAAGGATTCCAATTTCTCCACAATCTAGCCAACACTTGTTATTTTCTGCTTATTTTTTGGATAGCAACCATCCTAATAAGTGTGAGGTGATATCTCCTCGGGATGAGGAGTGTTTCTTAAACTATAAAGATCCATTCCCCTTTCAAAAAAAAAAAAATTCCAGCCCTTTTAAAATGGTATCTGAAATTTCAAAATAAATCGAATATTTTGTACCAAGAGAAATTAAAACAATGATGTATCTTAGTGTGCTTTTCCCTTTCCCACATACTCCTTAAACCTCACCAAGCCGATCTTCCTCCTTCCCACAACAAATCTTTCCATTAGAAAGCCTAGAGCAGGGGTTGGCACACTGTAGCCCACAGACCAATCTGTTCTAAAAAAGTAAATCTAGAAAACAATTTGTGTAAGAATATCCAAGAAGATTTTGGAAAATTTTATTAAAACTTATAAATTTGAGATGAGTAAATTAATACAGGAATAGGTCAGTAGATAAGTGTCCATTTATTTATTTATAATGTTGTTTGCAACATTACAAATTATAAATTACATAAATATGTTAATAAATCGTAACAATGATTTTGATAGCAGCCATCCTATTGAGTATGAAGTGATATCTCATTGGGATGGGGAGTGTTATGGTTTATTTATGTATAAATAAATCATAATAATGATTTATGTATGTTTTACATTTATAAATATTATATAAATTATATATTAAAATATATGTATATATAAATTATATATAAAATTATTATAAATAAGATCATAAAAGTATGATATTAATTTTGTAAAATATGGACATATTAGACTGGATATATATAATTGGACTGGTATACATGATTAGAAGATACTATTCTAAAAAGTAGGCTGGGCATGGTGGCTCATGCCTGTAACCCCAGCACTTTTGGAGGCTGATGTGGGCGGATCAGGAGGTCAAGAGATTGAGACCATCCTGGCCAACATGGTGAAACCCCGTCTCTACTAAAAATACAAAATTTAGCTGGGCATGGTGGCACATGCCTGTAGTCCCAGCTACTCAGGAGGCTGAGGCAGGAGGATCGCTTGAACCTAGGAGGCAGAGGTTGCAGTGGGCCGAGAGCGCCCCACTTCACTCCAGCCTGGTGACAGAGTGAGACTCTGTCCCAAAAAAAAAAAAAAAAAGTAATAGAAATCATATCTTGGATATTATCCTATGTAATATAACTAAAATTCAACATATACTTCATTTCTCTTAGCAAGGGGGAAATAAAGAATATGTCAACATTATGGGTGGCTTAAATTTTATGCTTTGTGCTTTTTTGTAGTTTCTAAATTTTCTCCCATGAATGTGTAAATGTGTATCACTTCAATAGTCAGAAAATGATTATATTATAAAAGGTAATGAATTTCCATTCCTGAGGCATTGATTAGGAGCTGTATGTTTTAATTTACTTGTTTTTTTTTCTTTTGGAGGTGGGGTCTTGCTGTTGCACAGCCGGTAGTCCAGGGGCTATGAATGCATGTGATCATAGCACACTGCAGCCTCAAACTCCTGTGCTTAAGTGATCCTCCTGCCTCAGCCTCTCAAGTAGCTGGGACTACAGGTATGTGCCACCATGCCCATTGAATTTTACATTTTTTTCCAGAGACCTATAGAAGGAGGTCCTTTCTACACTGGATGGTAAGTTGGAATTGATGGCCCAAAGATCCAACTCAAATATTTTTTATTTTTATCTTTATAGTAGTTGGAACATTAATGGAGTCAGAAGACCTGGGAGCGGCTCACACCTGTAATCCCAGCACTTTGGGAGGACGAGGCAGGTGGATCATGAGGTCAGGAGTTCAAGACCAGCTTGGCCATAATGAAACCCCAACTCCACTAAACATACAAAAATTAGCTGGGCATGGTGGCCCATGCCTGTAGTCTCAGCTACTCAGGAGACTGAGGCAGGAGAGTCATTTGAACCTGGGAGGTGGAGGTGGCAGCGAGCTGAGATCTCGCCACTGTACTCCAGCCTGGAGAGCGAGACTCTGTCTTGGGGGGGGGGGGGGGAAGACCTGGGAGCTAGACCTGTGTCTATCCCTATTCTCCACTTAGGTTTGCAATCCATTTTAGCTTTTAAGCCTTTGTTTTGTTTGAATATAGAATGAGAGTGAATAATACCTTTAACCTTTCTAATTACAAGGATACTGCAAAGACAAATGAAGCAACGAAACATCCAGCAGAAAAACGTTCTGTTTTTTTTTTTTTTTTTTAAATACAGACAGAGTCTTGCTCTGTCGCCCAGGCTGGAGTGCAGTGGCGTGATATCGGCTCACTTCCAACCTCCACCACCTGGGTTCAAGCGATTCTCTTGCCTCAGCCTCCTGAGTAGCTAGGACTACAGGCGCAGGCCAACACGTCCTGCTAATTTTTTTGTATGTTTAGTAGACACAGGTTTTACACCATGTTGGCCAGGCTGTTCTCAAACTCCTGACCTCAGGTGATCCACCCACCTTGGCTTCCCAAAGTGCTGGGATTACCGGTGTGAGCCACTGCGCCCAGCTGTTTTTAAGAGCAATACTTGTGATACTCATTTTTGTACTGCAGCCAAAGGCCTAGCAACGATGTTACAATTCCAGAGCTCTACCTCCCAACCATTCTCCAGCTCTCAGATTTCCCTGGAGCAGGTCACCTTCTGACCTTTCAGGCTGAATGATGCATATTTTTCCTTTTCTTTGCCAATGCCTGTGTTACAGCTCAAGCTCCCAGCATTATGTTGTATTCCCATAGTCCTGACTGGGCAGGAGCCATGTGGAGACTATAGCCGTAACAAGCTGTAGGTGCTCAATCAATGTTAAATGAATCCAGCTGAGTTGCTTCTTTGCTCCTGTGTGTTCTGACTTCACTTGAAATCTTTTGATTACCTTGGTTGGGGATCTTGTTGGGAGCCCTCTGAACTTTCTTGGAAATTGTCTAGACTAACTCAGCGGAGAGCAGTTTTAATAAGGCTGACAACAAGACAGAGCTGTGAAGCTGGTGAAAAGTGGTAGCTGTGGTTGTGCTGGAATGAGATGGAGCCTGGGGTGGAAGATCTGGGCTCTTTTCTGAACTCTTCTGTGATTAGCATGTTGGTTGACCCTAGTTTCCCCAACCTGACTAGGCAGGAGCTGGACTCTGGAATCTTTAAAATTTTGTGGGGAGCTATTGTCTGTGTTGAACCCATGATTCCAAGTTAATGACCTAGGTTTCAGTCTGGCCTCTGTAGGGTCTTAGGGAAATCATTTCGTATCTTTGAACTTCAAGAATTATGTGAAATCAAATATGTGTAATATCCAGGGCAATGTCTAGTGTCTGGTAGGTTCTCATAGTATTCTTGTCTGCCTTCCTCCCCTTTAGTCAAACAGGGATAAATTAATCTTCATCAAAACGTTAACTGAGATTTAGAGTGCCCTCTCATAGGGCCACTTACAATCTCACAGGAAACTCTTAAAGATAGTGTCAAAATAAATACAGACTTAGCAAGGACAGCCTTTATTCAAAAGGATTATTGTTGGTGGGGTGTGTGTGTGTGGGGGGGGTGGAGGTGGGAAATGAGAACGGGGAGGGACTGTTGCAATAGGGAGAATTACTGACCATAAGATTTGTGATTGTCTCAGGAGTTAGGCGAATAAGGGTTTTCTTTTATAAAGAGGAATAAACAAGGCTAGAAAGAACTGTGGTGTGGGGAAGTGGGATGAAACAGTGACATGACCAGATAGTACATCAGAGAACATTTTACCCTGAGGTCAGCCTGTTCTCTGGAGGGGCTGTCTGCTGGTTGAGGCTGAGAGTGGGTCAAAGTTCAGAGGCTTGTGGGAAGGAGAGAAGTTTAACCAAGTTAACTTCTTCTTTTTTTACTTTTATTTTTGAGACAGTCTTGCTCTGTCACCTAGGCTGGAGTGCAGTGTTGTGATCTCGGCTCACTGCAGCCTCCACCCACTGAGTTCAAGCAATTCTCCTGTCTCAGCCTCCTGAGTAGCTGGGACTACAGGTGTGCACCACCATGCCTGGCTAATTTTTGTATTTTTAATAGAAAGGGGTTTCGCTGTGTTGGCCAGGCTGGTCTTGAACTCCTGACCCCAAGTAATCCATCTGCCTCATCCTCCCAAAGTGCTGGGATTACAGGTGTGAGCCACCACATCCAGCCAAGTTTGATTAACTTCTTATTTTGTCCTATGTTCTTCATAACAGTTCATAAGAGTTCATTTATGAAGCAAAAATTGGAATTTGAAAGGTCTGTGTCTAGCCTTGTCATAGATAAGCAAGGAGGCATCTGTGAGTCTTTTCTCAGTCATACGGGGAAGGGTGTTTTTTTGTGGTAAACCATTTTCCACAACACAAAAGGATGTTTGTGCCCTCCCCCTCATTCATATGTTGAAATATTAATCCCCAAAGTAATGGTATTTGGAGGTGGGACCAGGTTAGAGCCCCCATGATGGGATTAGTGCTCTTATAAAAAGAGAAGAAGACATGAGATCTCCTTTCCTGTGTGCACCCACCAGGGAAAGGCCGTGTGAAGATGTAACCAGGAAGAGGTTCCTCAAGAGAACCCAGCCATGCTGGCACCCTGATCTCAGACTTCCAGCCTCCAGAACTGTGAGAAATAAATGTTTGCTGTTTAAGCCACCCAGTCTGCGATATTTTTTGCTATAGCAGCCTGAATTGATTAAGACAGTGGGGGATGTCTTGACCTTCCCTGTTTTCCAGAAGCACAGGGCTCAGGTAAAATTCAACATCGTCAATGGTTAAAATGTCAGGATCCAAAGACATAAATCCCAATCGGTGACTTTCGGGTTCTGGTAGGATGTTGGCAGGTGGGTCAGATCTTTCCAATGCTCCTCATTGCAGATTCTGCTGAGCACCTGTTGGTGGGACTCCGGAAGGAACTCTGGCAGGTTCTTGGTGGATGAGGTCAGAGGCCTGAGAGAGGAAAGGAAAGGGCTATGAGAATAAGATCACCTGCAGCTGGCATGTTCACTAACAGCTTCCTCTAACCAAGTTCCAGCTGACCATACCTAGCCTTTTGTTTTAAAATGAAAGTGGAAAAAAAAAAAGATAAGGAGGATTGTTTCAGTTTTCCATGCTTATCTCTTCTCATTGAAAGGAGAATTGGGAGAACCTCATCAACAACCAAACAACATCAACAACCAAACAACATCAACAACCAAACTTTTAGCTGAGCTGAACCTCCCTTCTGAGGAGGGGTGTATGTCTGTCTGTCTCTGTTTGTCTCTCTCTCTTTCTCTGTGTGTGTGTGTGTGTGTGTGCATGCATATACGTGCCAAGGGAGTAGGCTTTTCCTAAACATAGGGATAGGAAATGATAGGAAATGGGAGAAGACATTATCCCCAGAGTCGCAAAGCACTTCCAGAGCATCCCTCCCTATGGAAGAACTGGGTTGTGGGGTGCAGCTTGCTCAGGAAGGGAGACAAAGGGCAACATAAATGACCATACTCTTTTTTTCTATTTTGAATGCCCCACCTCTTACAGAGTAAGGGCTCAGTGAAGAGCTGAATATAAAACCTGACTCTGCAACTTACTATCAGGGCGACCTCGGGGAGTCATTTGACTCTGGATGATGAATTTACTTCCTTATCTGGAAAAATGTAGAAAACTTATCTTAAAGGGTCACTAGGCAAAGTGCAGGCCATGTAGCAGGTACTTAACAGATGGATAATAATAAGAAGGGAAGGGAAAGGGGAAAGACACTGACATTCAGTGAGCTCTTACTTTGTAAGGGATGGGGCATTCAAAATAGATAAGAAGAATAGGACCTTGACTCCAACCAATCAGATAATGGCCACAGTATTCAGGTCCCTTGTTGTACCAGACATCAATCCCTTAATTGCCAGATATGAGATGGGTGAGTGTGTGTGTGTGTGTGTGTATGTGTGTGTGTGTGTGTGTTTGTGTGTATGTCCATCCTGGGGAAAGGCCTGGGTTAGCAAGGGTGGTAGATGGGTTTAGGGCAGCAGCTATTTACCATCCCATACAGAAGCTATTTACCATCCCATACATAAATATAATAGCATTATATTTATGCATTTTCACAACAGGTACAGCCAAGTGGAATATATCACTTAGGGTAGGTCCAGAACATTTGCTTCCTTCCATGCCCACCTTTGCATTATTGCTAACGATGCCAATGTCTGGTTTGTAGGAAATTCAAGTCATGGTGCAAGAATAGGAAATGTCTGTCCAGGGAGATTTCTTTCTAATAGAGTATTTGCCCAGAGTAAGGATTTATACCAGGGTCTATTAGTTCATCAGGTGAGCAAGAGAAGAATAAAAAGTGATTTTAAAAGTTACAAGGAATATAGCCACACAAACACATGTTGTGATGGCTAATCTTATGTGTCAACTCGACTGGGCCATAGGGTGCCCAGATATTTGTTTAAACATTATTCTTGGTGTGTTCGTAAGCGTGTTTCTGGATGGGATTAACATTTGAATCAGTAAAATGAGTTAAGCAGATCACCCTCCCCAATGTGGATAGGCTTCATCCAATCTGTTAGATGCCCAAATAGAACAAAATGGCAGAATTCATTCTCTCTGCCTATCTTTGAACTGGCGCATCTATCTTCCCCTGACTTTGTGATTGGACTCAGATTGGAACTTATACCACTGGCTCTCCTGGGTTTCCAACTTGCTGACTATAGACTGTGGGACTTCTCAGCCCCCATAACCATGTGAGCCAATTCCTTATAATAAATCCCTCTCTCTCTCTTTATGTATATACTCTGTTTCTCTGGAGAACCCTAACACACATAGGAAGGTGGGTACCTGATATTGGCAGAGGTGAGAAGACACTTCCGGAGCCTTGCAAGGTGTGGGTGGTCATGGTGTGTGTGCCTCTAAATGTTGGAGGGACTTCTGTGTAATGTTGGCTCAGGGCCTAGGATTCGAGCTTCTGCATATCTCGTAAGAAACAAGGCCAAGGTGAGTGAGCTGTGCTGTCTCAT
This sequence comes from Macaca nemestrina, assembly GCF_043159975.1. NCBI lineage: Eukaryota > Metazoa > Chordata > Mammalia > Primates > Cercopithecidae > Macaca > Macaca nemestrina. Next base: position 102,942,359 of record NC_092128.1, on the reverse strand, counting down.
CGCGGTCCCATCCCGGTTAATCCTCCAACTTGTCTCTTCTCTAAACACCAGTTGAGGATTTAAAAAGGACTTTTTTATCTTCCCCTCCCATTTTGAGGTTTGTTGATCTGATTGGTTCAGTGGTTCAGAAAGCGTCTCCATGTTACATTTACTTGTCTGTATGCCATTTTACAGATGACAGTGTCAAGAATCACATCATTCTGTCACAGAAAAAGCGCTAACACTGGATGGGGAGGAGGAAAGTTTCCCAGGCTGGCTGAGAAATACCATAGTCACTCTCTCCTCACACATTCCAACCTCAGATATGCTGTGTATTGCACAATTGTCGTGCTTCAAACTTCAGTGCCTGCAAGCCTTTGGAATGGGGAGCAGTGTGGATAGGAGACTGGTTCTAGAAAGAGGAGTCCCAGGCACAAGACCCAGCTCCACCACTAACTGCTTATGACCTTGGGCAAGACCTAAAACCTTTCTGGGCAACCTCTTTTAGCTGAAACATCATCCCAGGCTTCCCTTCCTGCTTCTGCTCTACGTAGGCACCACCACACTGCAGGCAGAAAAGGGCCAGTGACCTCACCCTAGCCAGCAAAGCAGGCCTATTAATAGGGCCCCAGGCTGCTCTGGCTTCCCGTCTTGGGCGCCCCCAGGGCCGGCTGGCGCCTCACTGCTTGCTCTCCCGCAGAGAACTGGCGGAGCTGACTCCCCGTGCACTTCCGCTTCGCTCTCTGGTCTCAGCCTCCAACAGTAAAGGTGGGCTCTCCGGGAAGCACAGCCTAGAAAAGCAGTGATATTGGCTTTAAGACGAGAAATTGAGAAGAGAACAAATCTCAGTCCCTTCTCCGCCCTCGCGAAACCTGCCATCTTCCCGGGGAACAGAGGTGGCCCAGACGTGCGAAGAGGAACAGGAAGGACCCTCCAAGCTTTTGGCCTCAGGTGAACCAAGTGCAGAAAGTGGAGAAAAAAGTATCCTTCGCCTAATGCCACGCCCCTTTCCCCCCCCCCCCCCCCACCCTCAATCCCCAGTAAAGCCTCCGGACAACCTCTGTATAGCGACTCTCCAAGTCTCATCCACCCCAGACTGTTAGGCGGGCGCGGATATCGGCCGCCTTGCCCTCCGTTCCGGTCCCCTGCGGGTGGGCGCGCAGCCCTCGCTGCAGCCCACAGGGTCAGAGGAGGAGCAGACGGCTGGGGGCGCCCCGGCACCAGGAGGGAGTAAGCCTTCGGCGGGCGAGGGCTGTAGATCCCTCGGGGAGCCGGGGCCGCTCACCTGGGTCGGGCCCGGCCCGCTGAGATGGGCTCGGTCTCCTCCGCGCTGGCGCGGTCCCGCAGCTCCGTAGTGCAGTCGGGCTCGTGGCCACCGCAGCCTGAGGCGCCACCGGCTCCTCCCGATGCTCTCGGAGACCCATTCGCGCTCCCTAAAACCCAGAGGCCGGGACCCCGGCGTGGGGAGACACTCTCCCCTCCCGCAGCCTGTGAAGCACAGCCGGCGGCAAGACGTCGGGAAGAGCTGCAGAAGTTGGAGAGGCAGGAGCTGTCCCCGGTGCAGAAGCGGGCGGCGAGTATGTCCCAGCCCTGCTGGCCACGAAGCCGCAGCGCGGCGGGTGAGTTTCCTTATCTTGCTTAAGGATCTCGGAGAGCTGCTGCCTTGAGACTTTCTGGGGGAAAAGAGAAAGCGCTATCTCCCAGCAGGATTTCGCGTTTCTCGTCCTCTTGTCCATAACTTCTTTTACAAGTTAGGATTGATTTCTTGGTTGAATAGGGGGTTATTTCAGAAGGCCCGTCTTTCACAGAGATTTAAACAGTAGCTGGCAAGACAGTTCACACCCTAAGGATCCCTTTCCCCAGCTTAGTACCGGCGCCGGCACCATGGGGAGAAGTCTTTCTTGTTGTCTTGGAAAGGCAAAGATAAAAGAAGCACCTTTTCCCGTTTCCTCCCACGGGAATTGGGAAAAGTGCCAGAGATTCCTAATTGTCCAAGACTTAGTTACACATGTGAAAGGACTTGAGGTGTGCAGTTGGGGGAAGACTTGCCTTTAGCGTAGATAACATAGGAGAAGTGAAAAGAGCACACAAGATTTGAAGTCAGAGGTGGACCTGCTACTTTCATTGTGATCTTGGGCAAGATACTCCCCCTGTACCTCCGTTTTCTCATCTGTGACACAGGGATGATAATAATTGCGTCTCACTAGGGAGCTGGAAAATCTGACCACACAATGTAAAAAGAAAGGCTGTGAAAACTGTAAAATGCTATGCAAATATTCAGTATTACACATGAACTAGATCTTTGAACATCTTCAGCTGAGGGAATAGTGACACTTAACTCACTTTAAAAATTTTAGTTTGAGATATTCAAAGATTCCATTTCATCAGGGCAGATCCTGTTTTGTGCAAGTGGGAGGAAAATGCCTTAGTTTGTATATGTGATTTAAAAAATCTCCTACACTGGAAATGTTGCCAAATACATCTCTGGCCTTTTGGTCTCATACATGAATCCTCACTTCACCCCAAGCAAATTTGTGGTGCTCATGGGGATGGTCTGTTGACTTTTCAAGAAGGATTCAGGAGATTAAGTGGACAGTTGGTGGGGACTGGCTTACACTTTAACTTACTGAGAGGTGAGGATCCATATATACTTATTCCCTTGAAAGTTTTCAAAATATTAAAAGAAGACACAGACACTCTGTCCTTTCAAGGGGAGAATTATCATTGTAAAACATGTTCATTTCTTCCATCCAGAAGACATGTCTTTGTGGTATTAATGGAAAGAGAACCAGATCAGGAGTCAGGACACCTGGGTTCTGCTAAGCTCAGTATCCTTGGGTGGGCTACTTACATTTTCTAAGCTTGTACAATCTGCTCTTTTAAAATGAGTACAGCCAGGTGTGGTGATCCCAGCCCTTTGAGAGGCCAAGGTGGGTGGATTGCTTGAGTTCAGGAGTTCAAGACCAGCTTGGGCAACATGGCGAAACTCCATCTCTACCAAAAACTCAAAACATTGGCTAGGCATGGTGGTGCATGCCTGTAGTCCCAGCTACTTAGGGGGCTGAGGGAGTAGGATAGCTTAAGCCCAGGAGGTCGAGGCTGCAGTGAGTTGAGATCATGCCACTGCACTCCAGCCTGGGTGATAAAGTAATACCCTATCTCAAGAAGATAAAAAAAGAGTACAAATATAGTTACACCATTTTCTATGCCATGAAGCTCAAAGGAAATTATGGAGGCAAAAATGGGTTGTAAATCATAAATATAATACAAGAGTAAGGCATTATCAAGGAAAATTAATATTTTTAAATGTGCAGATGCATATTTAGTTTTTCAGAAATCTGTCATCGTTCACCAAATATAGGATGAAACATGGGCTTCCTTTGTGAAACTCGTATATATATGTATATATGTGTGTATATATATATTGTGTGTGTGGGGGGGGAGATATCAGTTCAATTACAAACATATGTAACCATGAAAGGATATTACCACATTTTTTCTCCTTCCTTCCTTCCTTCCTTCCTTCCTTCCTTCCTTCCTTCCTTCCTTCCTTCCTTCCTTCCTTTCTTCCTTCTTTCCTTCCTTCTTTCCTTCTTTTCTCTTTCTTTTTCTTGAGACAGGGTCTTGCTCTGTCATCCAGAGCACTGTCTGCAGTGGTGTGATCACAGCTTACTGAAGCCTCAACCTCCTGGGCTCAAGCAGTCCGCCCACCTCAGCCTCCTGAGTAGTTGGGACTATAGGTACATGCCACCATGCCTGGTTAATTTTTGTACTTTTTGTAGAGACAAAGTTTCTCCAGTTGTCCAGTCTGGTCTTGAACCCTCGGGCTCAAGCAATCTGCCCATGTTGGTCTCCAAAAGTGCTGCACCTGGCTATTTTTCTTATTCTGCTTTCACTGGTTTGGGCAGGAGATTTGGATATTGCAATTTATTTACACACTTATAATGCCAGAAAACCAATTTCTAACCATTTTAATTGAATTAATTTCTGTTCTGGATTTGATGACACCTTGGAAATACTTCGAACTTTAACTTTTTGATTATACAATAATTTTTTTCAATCCCTTCCATTTTATTCCATAGAAATATATGCAATTAAAAATTACATTCTGAGTTTTATATCACCTAGGATACTTATGCAAAGTTATTCGATTTCTATATTTTGATCTTTTTGAAAAGAGTGGTATTTGAGCTCACATCTTTGAAGAATGGTGGGTTTAGATAGCTGAAATTGCAGATGAGGCTCATTTTTGTCATCTGTAAAAATGAAATGAGTTGTCCTTAGCTGTGAAGCTAGGTAACCTTTTACTGGACTAGATTGAACTTCTCCAGATATTGTGTGGAATAGCAGAGAACCTGAGAGTAAACTAGTTATGCTGCAATCTAAAACTTGTACTTTATAAGCCAAGCTGAATACATATATATATGCATATATATAATGTCTGTATGTATAGGTATATATACATAAACAGTATTGCTGGATGCTATTTTATGAGATTGTGGGATGGATGCTTTTATTATCACTTTATAGATGAAGACATTAAGGCATAGAGAGGTTAATTAACTAGTCACATAGCTAGTAAATGACATACTTTAAACACAGGTTGTCTGGTTCTAAAACTTATGTTCTCACCTTTTCTCTATACCGCTTGTCTTAAATTCTGTGTGCTTATTTTCCTTTTGTTAACTCTTTAGTTTATTATTTATTTATTTATTTTTGTTTTATTTTTGAGACAGGGTCTTAGTCTGTCACCCAGGCTGGAGTGCCGTGGGACCACCTCGGCTCACTGCAATCTCAGCTCACTGCAAACTCCACCTCCCAGGCTCAAGTGATCCTCCTATTTCAGCCTCCTGAGTAGCTGGGACTACAGGCATGCACCAACACACCCAGCTAATTTATATCTATATATGTTTTGTAAAGACAGGGTTTCACCATGTTGCCAGGCCTGGGCTCAAATGATCTGTCTGCCTTAGCCTCCAGGCCTGGGCTCAAGTGATCCACCCGCCTCAGCCTCCCAAAGTACTGGGATTATAGGCATGAGCCACTGCACCCAACTTAGTTTATTATTAGTAATGTCTTTTGAAAGTTTTATCTTGTTCCAGCTATGGTCAGAGGAACCAAGGGAAAGTACTTTGGTCCTGGAAGGGAGGTGCCAGAGTATTAAGAGAGAAACAGTCACCTTGGGTATTACTGGGATGGTAATTAAAGCCAGGGAACTTGAATGGGAAAGTACAATTCAGGGTACTGAGTCAGCTGTCTCTCATGGAAATTTAAATGCTTTGAGCCTATGGAATTTGTTGTGTTAAGGATGTTCCGCTACTTCTCTGTCATCATGTTGTGAAGATTAAATGAGATAAGGTTCCAAAGCCCACGTGGGGACCTAGCATATATCAGGTGCAGATGTTTTGTATGTTTGTCTGTTTTCAAAGCTTTGTTTTCAGACCTCACTAGTGGAAAAGAGGGAGCAGCTGAGCACATTTTCAATGAGCCGTTACCTCAGAATAAACAATTAAATAAAGCACATTACAAATAACAGTTCACAGCTATTCTTCTATTGCTTAATAATCTGAAGTTGATTATGAGAGCCTCCTAGCTTTTGTTAGAAATTTCTCTCGTTGCAGAGAGATCTTGACATTATCGATTAAAGTGATTTTTTTTGGTTAATGATCTGTGTATTAAAATTATTGCAGCTCTTACTTTTCAGTTACTATCTTTTCTTGTCTTTCTGTTTGAATATTTTGAAAATATGTGTCAAGTGCTGATTTCAAAGCGTAGCCAACATTCATCAAATAGCAGTGTTAGAGCATTGTCTTGCTGACTTATTGCTTCTTGGTTTCCATCTACGTCTTCTGTGACTCTTGATGAAGTTACCACTATTTGCCTCTAGCTGGGTCCTCTCAGATACTAGGATCAGTGGATTTCAAACATTGGTGTTTATCAAAATCACCTGGAGAGATAATTACAGATGCTCAGGCTTGTTGCCATGGGATAGGACTAGAGTCTTAGCATTTTAACCAAATTTCCCAGGTGATTCTATTACCAGCAAAGTGTGTATCACAGTCACCCAGGAACTTGCTAAAACGCACAATCCTGGGCCCTTCCTCTCGAGTTTCTGGTTAGTAAGTCTGACAAACAACCTGAGAGTTGCATTTCTTTTTTTTAGTTTTTTATTTGTTTTTTGAGACAGGGTCTCACTGTCTTGTCCAGGTTGGAGTGCAGTGACGTAGTCACAGCTCACTGCAGCCTCAACCTCCTGTGCTCAGGTGATCCTCCCACCTCAGCCTCCTGAGTAGCTGGCACCACAGGTGGAAGCCACCATGCCCAGCTAATTTTTTGATTTTTTTTGTAGAGACAAGGTCTCACTATGTTGCCCAGGCTGGTCCTGAACTTTTGGGTTCAAGAAATCTTCCCACCTCAGCCTCCCAAAGTGCTGGGATTACAAGTGTGAGCCACCACACCTGGTATGAGGGTTGCGTTTCTGACCAGTTCCTAGATGCTGTGAATGCTGCCAGTCAAAGGGTCACAGTTTGAAAACCGCTGTTCTATGAGTAGAAACCACTGGGAGGGCAAGTAGATATTGGGTGTATTATGTTGGCCATTAGTGAGTTCTTGGGAACTGGGCAGTGCTGTGGAGGAAAGAGATTCTGGATTCAAGCCAGATTATTATTTATCCAATCTCTCTCCTTCACCTCCCTAGCCCTTTTGCAACCACTCTCTTGCCAACTTCTAAAATATCAGGATACTTATGATCCTTTACCAGTAATAGTTTTAATCTGGGATTAACATTTTAGGGTAAATTTTAGCTTAATTGAAAAGACTGACCAATGTGAAAAACTTTTGTGATTTTAAAGATTGATATGTGCTGTCATAAAAAAGAATGAAATCATGTCTTTTGCAGCAACATGGATTTAGCTGGAGGCCATTATCCTAAGTGAATTAATGCAGAAATAGAAAACCAAGTATCACATGTTCTTACTTACAAGTGGGAACTAAACATTGGGTAGACAGGAACATAAAGATGGCAACAATAGACACTGGGGAATACTTGAAGGGGGAGGCAAAGTAGGGGGAAAAGGGTTGAAAAACTACCTGTTGGGTACTATGCTCACTACCTGTGTGACTGGCTCAATTGTACCCCAAACCACAGCATCATGCAATATACCCAGGTAACAAACTTGCACATATACGGCTTGAATCTAAAATTAAAGTTGAAATTATAAACAAATGAAAAAGATTAACTCAAAAAATAATAATAAACATTGGCGTGTAGATGGTGAAGTAGTGACACCACCTGTGCCTTAATCTTCAACATTCGTAGCACCTGCAACATGCGTCCGTGCGCCGAGTTAATCCAAACAGACACGAGCAGCCTTCTCAAGCTTAGGTTAGTGACAGGCAGTACTGATGAGAACACATTGTGATGGGCAAGTGTGGGGCCCCTATGGGTATGGAATTACCTACAGGAACTGCTTTCCCCAACACACTTCCTTTCACCTAGGATGCAAGTCAGGGTCCCAGAGTCTTATCAAGGCAGAAAAGTCTTGGGCTCACTTTCTTTTGATTCTTTGTCCTGGCAGTTACTAGAGTCATTGCTTTCAAAGTCAGTCTCAATTTGGGGCAGAATCAAGTAACCTGCCCAGCCACCAGTGGTACATTTGCTCCTGCTGGGTGTAAGACGTGGGGAAGAAATGCTAGGAAGCTTCCGTACAGCACTTTACAGCTTATAAATCCCCTAGACGGCCACTTTAACATTTGATCTTCAGGACGATTTGCTGAGGTAGATGGGACAGATGGCCTTATTGTTCCCCTTTAATAAGGGAAGGGAATTTAAATCAACTTTTTATTTATTATTGATGACATGCTTTATCCTAGATCACTTGCAGTTAGACTTTCAGGAGTCCCATCATTAATTCTTCCAGGCAGCCTGGTGCCAGAGAAGGAGGCTCTGGAATCTTGATCTTGGCTCCCATACTTCCTGGCTATAGGCACTAATTTCTCTGAGCTCATTTTCTTATCTGGAAAATGGAAATTGTATTGATGTCACCTAAAAGCCAATTTATGCAAGGTACTTGGCATATTCCTTGGGACCTGCTAGTCATTTAGTCAGTATTGGTTACATATACATTAACAGATCATCCACGTATGTGAGTCTGATTTGTAATCCAGTTCTCCTTCCACAGTGCCATGATGATTCTTTCATGGAAATTAATAACTGGAGTGAGGAAGGTAGGGAAGAGAAAGGTAGCGGGATGCGAGAGAGGCTGAAGGCTGTGGGGTGGCCAGCAAAAACCCCAAAGCAGTTCATGTGGCCTTAGAGGGTTCAGGCCCTAGATCACCTACTTCTGAGGTAGGACACGGTCCTACATATTTATGTCATCCTTAGCGTTATATTTTCTGTAATTTACTCAAATTATTCAACCTAGATAGTGATGTGTGTGTGTGTGTCTTAGTTTTAATCTTCCTTCTAGGGGTGAAAACCCTGACTTTGAAAACTACCCCTCTGTGGTGTTCGCAGCATCCTTTTGAGAGTCCAAGTGACTTGCTCATGGATAGACTGAGAGCTGGGATCAGGTGAGATCCTAGATATTCAGGGCTTTAAAACAGCAAGCACACATCAGACATGATTTTTGTGGAATGGCTGAGATCAGGAAAACGGACTCTCACATTGAGCCATGGTTGGAAGCAATTGAAGCTAATGAGCAAATCTTACAGGAAACAGATGTGGGCTCTGCTCAGACTTGCCCTTCTCAGATATCACCTCCACTTTAAACTCCTTGAACATGAGTAAAGATATTTAAAAAATATATATTTTTAACATATTTAATAACATTAATAACATTAACAGTTATTAATTTTAGTTTGTCAAATTAAAAAAATACAAATGATAACTTGCATTTGCACAGTTTTCACATTACTTGAACAATTATGATCTTACTTGAATCTCATGACAAACCTTTGAGGTAGCTAAAACAAGCACTATTATTACCCTCCCTCACCCTTTTTTTTTTTTTTTTTTTCTGAGATGGAGCCTTACTCTGTTGCCAAGGCTGGAGTGCAGTGGCGCCATCTTGGTTCACTGCAACCTCTGCCTCCTGGGTTCAAGTGATTCTTCTGCCTCAGCCTCACTAGTAGTTGGGATTATAGGCATATATAACCACACCTGGCTATTTTTGTATTTTTAGGAGAGTCAGGGTTTTGACATGTTGGCCATGCTGGTCTTGAACTCCTGACCTCAGGTGATCTGCCCACCTCTGCCTCCCAAAGTGCTGGGATTACAGATGTGAGCCACCATGCCCAGCCTAGTACCCCATTTTTACAAATAAAGAAACTGAGGTTCAGAGTAGTGCCAGGACTTGCTCCAGTCATACAGCAGACAGGATGAGTTAGGATTAGAAACCAGATCCTGGCCTCTGTGTGTGCATCTTACATCTCTGCACTGGGTGAGTTTAAGCTGTCATGGTGGAGCATAAGCTCCTAGAGAGCGAGAGGCATGCTCTTTTGCATCTATGTTAGCACCAAAGCCCTAGGTTTTTCCTTCTCAGCCAAGGAAAAATGTGGCCAAGTTGCTAAATATTGTCATTTCCCAGAAGGAGGGAGCCAAAGCCCAGGGCTGGGCAGCCACTGCCAGGAAGGTTGGGAACATTTTTTTGTCTAGAAGTAGTACGAGTCTGCCGTGCCCTCCACGCACTGCCAGAACAGTAACAAATTTCAGGTTTACCCTCAGATGACTGGATTTTTGTGAAGCTACTAATGATGTCACCCCATACCCCAAGGGCTCACTCTCCTGAGGGAGCTGAAGTTAACCTCCAAAGGAGCCTTTCTGGGTAGGGAGGGAGTAGTTAGAGGGGCTGCTTTTTTGCGCTCTCTCTTTCTCTATATTGTTCTCTCTACCAACTATTTTTTGAGCATTCTTTTTAGCAAGTTGTGTCTTATAAATGTTCTGGAGGATACTAGGAAATTGTTGACTTGAACAATATATGAATTAAAGTAGAAGTCTAAATTCAGTAACAGGCTCTTTCTTCCAAGCTTTGTTCCCCCGGATTTTCTTCTCCCCAGCTTGTAGATTTCAAACTTGCCCTTCTCAGATATCACCTCCACTTTCAACTCCTTGAACCTGAGTAAAGATATTTAAAAAATATTTTAACCAGTTATTTATTTTAGTTTATTAAACTAACAGGTTGCCATTTTTTCCCCTGCCAGTCAGAGTACTGGGTTCCCTTACTGATGTCAGAGATCCTCCTAAGAGACCTCCGTAAAACTGAAGACAAAATGGGAAAAAAGCCATTAGATCAGCACATGCATAACAGATTCATTTATTCTTCTTGGTATCTGAGTGGGTTTTGCTTGCAGCCTCAATGCTCTAGGAGTTGGGTGGACCTCATTTACATGCTGCTTTGAAGATGACATGCATGGCAGTTCAGAAAAAGTTTTTCAAGCCCTGTCTGGCTGCTCTTTGGGACTTTTATTTTTAATTTTTTGTTTGTTTGTTTGGGACTTTATTACTTCCGGGACTTTGACACCCTAATAATTCAGTACCTGCTTCTGGTCCAAGAGACAAAAAATGTTACAAATATGAGGGCATCCCTTCAAAAATAAAACCTCTGTTCTGAAGGAAAAAGTGAATCTTAGTCTTGAAATGTGTGCTGCTGTATCTTCCCATATCTGATTATTGTCATGGAAAGATGCTATTTGGAAAGTGACTTTTTTTTTTAATGATTGAAAAAGTGCAGATAAAACAATCATATCATTATATTTCATAGGAACAATAGACGTTAACATTTATTGAGCATTTACCCTGTGCCAGGCATACTTTATGCACCAGCATTACACTAAGAGATAAGTACCATTGTTATCTCCTTTTCTTAGATGAGGACAATGAAGCTTGGGGAATTATCTGAGCTTGCACATCTAGTGAGTCCTGGGGGTGGGATTTGAATCCAGGTCTTAAGCCTTGTGCTGAACTGTCTGAGACATCAGTACCAGCCTGAGGCTGATTAAAAAAAAAAAAAAGTGACCAACTTGCTGCTGCCATGGAAATAAATAGTATGTGAGGAAGACCATAGTACTGGGGAAGTTTCCAGAAGTAAGGCTGGGTATGATGGTTCATACCTGTAGTCCCAGCACTTTGGGAGGCTGAGGCTGGAGGATCACTTGAGCCCAGGACTTTGAAGCTGCAGTGAGCTCTAAATACTACTGCATTTTAGCCTAGGTCACAGTGTGAGATTCTGTCTCAAAACAAAACAAAACAAAACAAAAACAAACAAAAAACACAAGTTTCCAGAAGTACATTTTATAATTATTTTAATGCTACAGTCTAGATATAATTGGCAAATAAATTGATAAGTCAACAAGAGATAGCATTCAAATTACTTCGTTGAGTCACATGATTTCTGTTTGGTTAAAGTTGAAATACAAGTAAAATAATAGAAATACAATATCAAGAAAAACTTGAGATAAATGAAGAAAGCTCCTAAAAGATCACTTTAATACAGCAGATACTTTGATGCTTGCTTATAACCCTCTCCTTTTTTATGTGCACAGTATGAATTTTTTACTAAATTGGGATTATAGTACCAAAAAAAAATAGAACTTTTCCCTGGGAGTTAATATTGCTTAATAGTTACAAGGGCAGGCTTTGCACTGAGACAGATGGAGTTAGAATCTGTGCTCTGCCCATGATTAATGGGGCAAGTTACTCGAACCCTGTGAACTTCAGATTCCTCATTTGTAAAATGGGGATGCAAACAATTCCATTTATTGAGTTGTTTGTGAGTTTAAGGGTTTAATGCAAAGCTCTCAGCATGGTGCTGGGCACAGAGTCAATGCTCAACAGGTGTCTTTATTATTAGATGTGTGAGATTTTATTAGCAGTAGTGGGATGTTTTTAGTAGGGCTTCCTTACAACCAGGGCTAAGCAGTTATCACTGGTTAAAAAAAAAAAGAAGTCATCACTTTCTAAAATAAATCAGTTACAACTGGGATTTGCTCCTGCTTTGTACCAGCTTTTCTGGGTGCCCTGAGCACCTAGCTTCTTCTTGGTTTGAGGCCTGTGCCACAGAACTGACTGTGCCCGCTGGGACCACTCACCTTGTGGTAAATGCTTCTTGCAGCTTTGGTCCTTTTGAGCACACAGGCTAGATTAGTCTGATCTGAGGGAGGTGGCAGCATTTTGAAGCATTCTTGTTCTCCTGAGTCTGCGCTGTGTGTTAACTGGGAGAGCCAGGCATGGGGTGAGTGTTTATGGCTAGCTCCCATATGTGGTGGTTCTCTGGGCCTCTGTAGACCCACTGGTGAGTAGTGCCTCGATCTTTCCCAAGGTCACAGCTTTTTACCTAGCTTGGAGGCTAAATTAGTTTTCTTGGGATGCTGAAACAAAGTACCACAAAGTGGTTGCTTAAATATGTAAATGTATTGCGTCAGATTCTGAAGGCAGTAAGTCCAAAGTCAAGGTGTTGGCAGGGTTGGTTCCTTCTGAGGACTGTCAGTGAAAGAACTGTCCAGGAATCTTCTTGGCTTGTAGATGGCTATCTTGATGGTCATGCCTCTGTAGACCGACTGGCGAGTTGCCCCTTGGTCTCTCTCAAGGTCACAGCTTTTTACTGTTGGCAATTCCTCCTCATCCTGAGATGACACCCATTCCTCCACACTCATTTCCCCATAGACCTGTTCTGATTTATAGAAGTGTGTTTTAACCATACAGACTTGACCCCAGACTCTTCATTTTTTCCAAAGGATATGTACAGACCCCCATTCTGAGCCTGAGCCTTGCCCTGTCTCTCACCTGCCCCAATTCCTGACAGCATCCCTGAGCTTTACCTTGTCTGTCATCCCATGCTCACCTTCCCTACACCTTGAAGAGACTGTGGACTGAATGAGAATCAGGAATGGGTGGGTGGCAGGGGATGAGGCTATCTGATGAAACTGTGCATATCGTTTAATCACAGGTTAAAAAAAAATTGGCCACATTAAAACTACCATGTCAAAATGGCTGTGAAATGACCATCAAAATGTCTAATGCACTGGTCTGTTTCTCAGTAGGGAGTGGCCTCTTGGTGAAACCCCTCCAAACTTACATTGTGAGTTTCCTGGAGGAACAGGGAGTGGGGATGACTCCACGTCCTTCTCTCTTTCAGGGCAGGGAGTGTCCAGAGTCCCTTCTCATCCTTATCCTTGAATATGAACATCTGGGGCATTCCCTGAGCACCCACAGAGCCTCTGCATCCAGGGGGAATCAGAAAAGGGAGGTTCTGGGAGGACTCTCCGACCTTAGATGAGTTATACTCAATGTGTCCTGCTGGCATGGCCCAGGCCCTTACATGTCAGCACCTGTCAGCTTGTAAATCGTGAGCCCATGACCAACTCCCAGGCTCCAGAGGCAGGCATGTCAAGTCACATCACATCTGAAGGCTGCCTGGGGGAGGCGGGTGCGTGCTGGCGTCAGGGAGGGCACTGTTGCCCCTCCACCCTAGTGGAGCCTGGCACCGGGGCCCTCTGTGCTGTGCTCCTGGTCACACCACCACTCTCCTTTCAGAATTCTCAGCTCCTTTCCTTAAGAACCAGCTCCTGCCCAATTCAGGGAGAAAGGGTTGGAGGGGGCACTCTTCTTTTCCAGGGATTTTATTTACCCTTCATGTGACCTTGGAGATGACTAGCCTATAAGCCAGCCAGCCAGAGTTGTTGCTTTTTCCATTCTGTCACTTTTTCCACAGCCACACTAATTGTGGGCTCCTGAGGGAGAAGGAAAGGAGGTAGGCAGAGGTAGGCGCTTTGTACCCTGGCCCTTCTCCTGCTGCCAGCCTTTTGTTTTGTTATCCCCAGTCCTGGGATTCAGGCTCCCTATCATAGGGAAAGGGAGGAGGGTAAGAGAGGCTGGTGAGGAGGGGCCCCAGACTCCTGCCTGTACTCCAGGCTGCTTCTAAAGGTGTCCCATAATGAAACAATCCCCAATATAAGGCAGGTCCTCTTTTCTTCCTCTGTGAGAAGATTCCTCAAACATCTATTTTTAAATTTAGAAAACATTATTTATGTATTTATTTTTGAGATGGAGTCTCACTCTGTTGCCCAGTCTGGAGTGCAGTGGCGTGATCGTGGCTCAATGCCACCTCCACCTCCTGGATTCAAGCGATTCTCCTGCCTCAGCCTCCCAAGTAGCTGGGACTACAGGCGCGTGCCACCATGCCTGGCTAATTTTTGTATTTTTAGTAGATACTGGGTTTCGCTGTGTTGTCCAGGTTGGTGTTGAATTTCTGACCTCGAGTAATCTACCCACTTCGGCCTCTCAAAGTATTGGAATTACAGGTATGAACCACTGTGTCCAGCCATATTTATTTATTTGTAGAGACAGGAGTCTTGCTAGGTAGCCCAGGCTGATCTCGAATACTTGGCCTCAAGCAATCCTCCCAAAGTGTTGGGGTTAAGGGCGTGAGCCACTGGGTCTGGCCGAAAGTGTATTTTCTTAAATGACCTACTTGAATGTATAGACTTTGAAGGGGCTAGAAAAATGTCCCATGTGTCCTTTTAATATTTATCTTATTACTTTTGTTACATCTGTTTCAATATCTCAAGTTGCATAAAATACATTAACTTAGAATATTACTTTTCCATTTTGTACTCCATAAAGCAATTTTATTGAATCTTTTTACAAGCGGTTTTTTTTTTTTAACCATTGGCATCATTGTTTTCTCTAAAGTCATTTCTGAGTCATCTTCACCTGTGTCTAAGTTGTTTGTATTACTGCACTTTTTGAATCCGTGAATGATAACTGTTTAGGCATCAGTCAGATTCCTCTCTCCACCTTTTGTGAAGTTGCCATTCTAATCAGCTGAAAAGGAGAGACTTGATACTACTGAATGTCAGCTTCTTTTAATATTTCAGTATGAGTTGAAAATGGTTTCATTCTCTTTTAAAAAGGACGCTTGTTGCAAAAATGTCAAATAATGTGGAATAGTACAAAGAATAAAGCACTAACAAGCTCACCAGCTAAAGACAGCTACTGTGAACATTTTGGTGAACACCATTCCAAGCATCTCTTTAGGCACATATACACATACTGTATATGTATACATTTTAGACAAATGGTATCAGATGAAACAAGCTATTTTATAATGTAATGTTTTTAATTTTAATTTTGTGGGCATTTTTTCTTATAAAATATAGTTATACATCTTTTTTTTTATGAGTGCTCTTCTGTGTAGGTAGTATAATTTACACCTTTACCCTTTATTATTTTTAACTTTTTAATTTTTCCTTTTTGTTTTGAGACAGGATCTTGCTTTATGGCCCAGGCTGGAGTGCAGTGGAACAATCAGAGCTCACTGCAGCCTCAACCTCCTGGAGTCAAGCAATCCTCCTGCCTTAGCCTTCCAAGTAAAGACTACAGGCACACGCCACCACGCCTGACTAATTTTTAAATTTTTGTAAAAAGATGGGGTCTCACTATGTTGCTGTGGCTGATCTTGAACTCCTGGCTGCAAGTGGTCCTCCTGCCTCAGCCTCTGAAAGCACTGGGATTACAGACATGAGCCAACACACCCAGCCCCTCCACCCTTTAATTGATGGATTTTGGGGCTGATTACAATTTTCTTTGTTATAAACAATTCTGTGATAAACATCCCTGGATTCTGAGACATAGTTATAGTGACCTTCTCTAATCTTATCCAAGGTTATAAAGGAATTTTTTCATGCTTCCTTCTAGCTTTTTTTAATTAAAAAATTATTTATATTTTACAGAAATAACAGTGTTTATGATTTTAATCATTTTTAAGTGTACAGTTCGGCAGCAGTAAGTACATTCACACACACTGTTGTACAACCATCTCCAACATCCAACCATAGCGTTTTTTTCATCTTGGCAACTGAAACTCTGTGCGTATTAAGCAGTAACTCCCCATTTCCCACTTCCTGAAGTCCCTGGCAACCACCATTCTACTTTCTGTCTGTAAGATTACTCTGGGTCCTGCGTGTAAGTGGGATCATATTGTATTTGCTCTTTTGTGATTGACTTATTTCACTTAGCATCATGTCTGAAAGATTCATCTATGTGGTAGGACGTGCTAGGATTTTTCTTCCGGTGTTAAAACATTTTATTATTAAAATTTAAAACACACAGCAAGGTTGAAAGAATTTTATAGTAAACACTCCTATCACCTACCACTCAGATATGACCATTAACATTTTACTATACTTGCCTTATCATATATCTATTTATCTATCCATCTGTCTACCTATCCCTTCGTTTATCTTAATTTTGTACATTTAAAATTAAGTTGCAGATGTCATGCATTCCCCTTATATAAGCCCACAAGCATACCACTAACTAGAGTTTGATATTTGCTGATTATTATTTTGTTTTGATGTAAAAGTTATATACAACAAAATGTGAAAATCTAAAGGGTACACTTGCTGAGTTTTGAGAAATGCATATGCTTGTGTAACCCAAACCCCTACTGAGATACAGACCATTACCATCATCCCAATGAGTTTCCTCATGACCTTTCCCAGTCAATCTCCGCTGCACTCCCATCCCTAGGTGTAATGACTATTCCAATTGTTTTTTTCCATGCTAGGTTAGTCTTACCCCTTCTAGAATTTCCTATAAATGGAATGAATCATACAGCACAAATGCTATTATGCAAGCTTTCTATGATGCTACATGTTTTTGAGATTCTCTGTTGATGTGCATATCAATAATTCATTCCATTAAATTGCTGAGCAATATTTCATTGTATGACTATATAGTTATATTCTGCATAACGAAGTTTTGGGCAATGATGGACTGCATATATATGTCAAAGAAGATGCTAATCGAGTTGAAAAATTCCTGTTGCCTAGTGACATCACAGCTGTGGTGATTACTCATGTGTTTGTGGTGATGCTGGCGTAAACAATGCTGTGCTTCTAGTCACATAAAAGTATAGCATATACAATTATGTATACTACATAACACTTGATAATGATAATAAACAACTATGTTACTGATTTATGTATTTGCTAAACTTTTTCTTTTTTTTTTTTGAGACAGGGTCTCACTCTGTCGCCTAGGCTGGAGTGCAGTGGTGTGATCTCTGCTTACTGCAACCTCCGCCTCCTGGGTTCAAGCGATTCTCCTGCCTCAGCCTCCCAAGTAGCTGGGATTACAGGCATGCACCACCACGCTTGGCTAATTTTTGTACTTTTAGCAGAGACAGGGGTCTCACCATGTTGGCCAGGCTGGTCTCGAACTCCTGATCTCAGGTAATTCGCCTGCCTTGGCCTCCCAAAGTGCTGAGATTAGGCGTGAGCCACTGCGCCCAGCCATATTTGGTCTACTTTCAATGCTTATTTTAGGGTGTACTTCTACTTATTAAACATAAAGTTACCTGTAAAACAGCCTCAAGCAGGTCCTTCAGGAGGTGTTCCAGAAGAAGGCATTGCTACCATAGGAGGTGACAGCTTCATGCATGCTCTTGTCTCTGAAAACCTTCCAATAGGACAAGATGTGGAGGTGGAAGGCAGTAATGTTGATGATCTTGACCCTGCGTAGGCCTAGGATAATGTATTTGTGTCTTAGTTTTTAAAGAAAAAAGTTTAAAAAGTAAAACAAAATTAAAATATTTAAAAAAAGAAAATAACTTATAGAGTAAGGATATAAAGAACATATTTTTTTTTGCACAGCTGTACAATGTGTTTGTGTTTTAAGCTATGTGTTCTTACAAAAGAGTCAAAAAGTTAAAAACACTCAAGTCTATAAGGTAAAAAAGTTACGGTAAGCTAAGGTTAGCTTATTATCGAAGAAAGAAAAGAAATCTAAAACAAATTTAGTGTCGCCTAAGTGTACAGTGTTTATGAAGTCTACAGTAGTGTACAGTGATGTCCCAGGCCTTCACATTCACTCACCATTCACTAACTGACTCACTCAGAGCAACTTCCAGTCCTACAAGCTGCATTCACAGTAAGTCCCCTCTATAGATGTACCATTTAAAATCTTTTATACCATATTGGTACTCTTCTTTTTCAAGTGTTTAGCTATGTTTAGTTCACAAATACCATTATGTTGCCATTGCCTACAGGATTTAGTAGTGTAACATGCTGTATAGGTTTGTAACCTAGGAGCAACAGACAATATCATATAGCCCAGGTATGTAGTAGGCTATACTGTGTAGGTTTGTGCGAGTGCACTCTATGATGTTCACGCAATTATGAAATCGCCTAATCCCTGTTATTAAGTGATGCATGACTCTACTACGGTTTGCTCTTCCACTTCTAACCTTTTTATGATTTGATTTGATTTTCATTTAATTTGGTTTGGAGTCTATCCTGGTGAACCATGTGAGGTAAAAGTTTAAATTTTTCCAGATGGCTATTCATTTGTCTCAACAGTATTTATTAACATGTCCATTTTTGCTCCATTGATTTGGGATGCTAAATTTACCATACAGCAACTTCCTGTATACACTTGGGTGTATTTCCGGATTGTCTAGTCTGTGCCATTAGTCTGTGCATCAGTCAGGTAGGTTCCTGGTAGGAAACAGAATTTTGCTCAAATGGTTCCAGTAAAGAGTTTAATGAAGGTGTAGTCAGGGTTAAGGGAACATATAAAAGTTGTTGAAGCACCCAGAGACTAGCAAAGGTGGGCAGCCATCACCCTTGTGAGCCTGAAGGAGCAGGGGGTGGAATGGAGTTATCAAGGGCCTATGAGAGCTGGAACCTGGAGAAGAAGGTGCCCAGCAGAGGCAGTGCTATGGAGGGAGCAGAGCCACTGCCCGGGAAACGGAGGAGCAGGGAAGAAATGCGCTCAGCTCTCTCTTCTCTCAGCTTCTGATCTCCTACCAGTGCCTCTCATTGGCTGAACCCATAGGAAGCCAGAGCGCAAAGGAGGCGAGGACACAGGGCAAGGCAGAAAAGAGAAGAAAATGATGGGTGGGTAATGGCCAAGTGGAGGAAAAGCAGCACAGACCACCTGTCTGTTCCATGCCAGTACCACTCTGTTCTAACTGTTGAAACTAGTTCAGCTCATTGTCATTGTTTTCTTCTTCCTCCTCTTGCTTCTCCTCCTCTTCCTCCTCTTCCTCCTCCTCTTCCTCCTCTTCCTCTTCTTCCTCTTTTTCTTCTTCCTCCTCATCCCCCTCCTCCTTCTCTTCCTCCCCACCCTCACCCTCCTTTTCCTCTTCTTCTTTTAAATTCAGAGATGCGGGTCTTACTCTGTGGCCCAGGCTGGAGTGCAGTAGCATGATCCTAGCTCACTGCACTCTGCCTCCTGGGCTCAAGCGATGCTCCCACCTCAGCTTCCTGAGTAGCTAGAACTACAGGTGTGTGTCACCACGCCCACCCTGGTTGGTTTTTAAAAACTACTTTATATTGATCTTGTACTGCTCTATCTTACTGAACTTTCCTATTGTTTGTAGTAGTTTTTGGGTACCTTATCATGAGTTTTCCAGATATGTAATCATATGTAATAGTTTTATGTGGTTATTTCTAGTTTTTATGGTTCTCATTTCTCTTGTTTAGTTATATTCATAATTAAATTCATATTACCCCTGGGACCAGGTTAACTGGTAATAGTGAGCCTTCTTGTTTCTCACTTTTATTAGAATCTGTATATATTTGTATGTGTATATATAATATATACATATGTTTGTGTACATATGCAAATATGTATGTATGTATATATGTATGTATACATATATATGGAAAATAATACTATATTAAGGAATATATTAAGAAGATATATGTGTGAAAATTATTCAAAGATTCCTATTTTATTTGGCTTAAAAATTAACAATAGGAGTTGAGGTTTGTCAAATGTTCTTTCAGTCTCAGAAATCAGTATGACTTTTCTCCTTAGATCAATAAATACAGATAATCAATGTATTTCCAAATATTGAACCATATCTGCTTCTCTAGAATCAATTTTACTTGGATATGACATAATATTGTTTTAATGTTCTGTTGCATTCTATTGCTTAATATTTTATATTGGATTTTTGCAATGATATTCTTCAGTGAGATTTGTCTTTAGTTTTTACTGTGTGTGAAATATTTCTATCAGGTTTTGATATCGATATAACACTCTCATAAAAATAACTTAAAAGTTTTCTTTTCTTTTTTCTGAGACAGAGTCTCTGTCTGTTGCCCAGGCTGGGGTGCAATGGTTCAATCTTGGCTCACTGCAGCCTCTGCCTCCTGGGTTCAGGTGATCCTCCCCACTCAGCCTCCCAGGTAGCTGGGACTACAGGCACATGCCACCATGCCCAGCCTAATTTTTTTGTATTTTCTTTTAGAGATGAGGTTTTGCCATGTTGCCCAGGCTGGTTTCGAACTCCTAGGCTTAAGCAATCTGTCCGCCTTGGCCTAGGATCATAGGCGTGAGCCACTATGCCTGTCCTTTCTTTTTCTTTTTATACTTCTCCTGATTTCTAGATTCTGCTGTTATTTATCTCTTCCCTCTGTGTGTGGTTGCCTGCACTCACTCCACTGCAGCCTTATTGGATGCTGTCTTGATTCCATCATTCCCTAAATACCACTGACTCAAGATTGTGAGTGTAGCAGTTAGTGGAAGCTTTAGGGACGGAGCAGGTAGGTCACAGTACAGCAGGCAACTTAAAGCTGTATAGTATATCCTCTGTTCTTTTTTTCATGTAGCCTCTTGGCATACCTCTTGTTGCTTTGCTCTTTTCTCTTTCCTGCCCAGTATCATCTTTCTTAACCCTGAATATTCTTCTTACTTATTAAAGAGACTTCTCTAGTTCTGAGATTTGTTCTTACTCCTTCTCCTCCAGATAATATTCTGGAGCTTATCTTTATCTTTTCACAATTAAAAACAGTGAACCCCAGAAACAGTGGCACAAATACAAATCTCTTTGAAGACTTTATCCCTACAGGTCTGCTGTTGCTTGGGTTTGAGGTTCACACTACCTGTGCAATCTGGGATACTGTACAACAGAAAAGGAGTTGGCTTGGTGGTGCCCTGGGATCCAGGCAAAGGAAGTAGAAACAGTTGCTGGAGAGTGGGATCCTCAACCCAGACCCCACACATTCCATAGATAAAACTTCGATAAAATAAACACTCCATCCAAAATTACAAACCTCTAAGGAAACAAGCCACCCTCAGCTGAGACATGTTAAGTGAGAAAAGCAAGATACCTAGAAATGTACATAGTAGGATCCCATTGTTAAGAAAACACACCGGCTCTCTCGCATACACACATCCTCACATGTACCCCTCTCTCTGTGAGCTTGCACGTGATTAGATGAGCATCAGCAAAGTACAGGATCCTTTTCAGTTGTTCCCATGGCTGATCTGAAGGAGGGCATTGCGTTGCAGGAAGAGGATCACGGGGGAAGGCAAACATGACAAAGAGGCCTTTGCAACACTGGCTTATGCTTCTTCTTCTCATCCAAGTTATCTCCCATGCAGTGTTTTGATTGGAGGCTGTTCCTCCCTCTGTCCAGCTGAAATTCAGAAATGATAAAATTTGGATATAACATAATTGACAACTTTTTCTTCCCTCTGTCCAGGTGGTTTTATTTTTTGGGACTGAGTCTTGCTGTGTCACCCAGGCTGGAGTGCAGCGGCACCATCTCAGCTCACTGCAACCTCTGCCTCCCGGGTTCAAGCAATTCTCCTGCCTCAGCCTTCCGAGTGGCTGGGATTACAGGCGCCTGCCACTACGCCCAGATAATTTTTTTGCATTTTTAGTAGAGGCGGGGTTTCACTATGTTGGCCAGGCTGGTCTTGAGCTCCTGACCTCATGATTCGCCTGCCTTGGCCTCCCAAAGTGCTGGGATTACAGGCGTGAGCCACTGTGCCTGGCCTGTTTTTGTTTTTTAACTTCCAGTCACTTGTGCGATGGGGCTAAGTGGTGGGGTGAGAAAGTGACTCCCTTGCCATGGTTGGGAAGTTTCTGAGTTTAATGTAAAGCATCCCTGAGTCTCACCAGGACCCTGTCTATCTTTCAGGGGTGGGAGGCCACAGCGCTGCCTATACTAGCTGGTCAGATGCAGGGTCCACACCCTGTGCAATCCTTGCTCTTCATTTCCAATTTCCATCCAGGTCTCACCCATACCATGCAGGGTTTAGACTGGAGAATGTATCTCCCTGCCTCCTTGTCTCAGCCAATAAACACCAAACAGCAGCAAGGAGCATCCCACAGTCCCACAAGCATATGCATTACACAATAACTGGAAACCCTTCTGAAAAATATTGCTTTCCATTAACCTTGCTCAGCATTTTATGCAATTGGATTTTTCTGGATTCCATTTTTTTTTCATTATGGAGGGGTTTTGGTGTAAACATCAATATATTTTGCTGAACAAGAGGAATTCTGTAGTCAGCTTTGAATAGCAATTTTTTCCTCCCTCATATACTAGAAATAGAAGTCATCAGTGGCATCTGGGAAAAATCAGTGTCCTCTTAATTGTTCTCTCTGTGGATTGTACCTGAGTGAATTGTATTGGAAGATTTTACTTATTCTTCCCACCAACCTGGAGCCCTGAGGAGGGACTTTCTTTTCTTCTTTTTTGAATTGCAGTGCCTGGCACTGGGTTGGGCTCATTGTAGAGCTTAAGAAGTGTGGTGCAGAATTCACAGGAGCCTGATGGTGCAGGGAAAGAGGTCGATGAAACCAACCTGCTAGTCCTGGTTTTGCCTCTAGTGTGCTTTTAGGCCTCTGTGGGGTAAGGCACGTACCTTCTCTGGGAATCTGTTCCTTTTCTGTAACATGAAGATACTAATACCTGTAACGTCTACCTCAGGGGGCTGTTGAGTTTACCAAGGACTGTAATGGACGTGAAAGGTTCTTTGAAATGTATGCTGAGCTACACAGCACAGTGACTTATTGCTCTAATGCGTGAGGGATGGGTGTTCATCTAATGGATACACAGCTACACTAATAGGCTTTTGAGTTCCATCCAACATTTATAGTGGAATACATATCCTGCAAAAACTCTTCTTACACATTCCTAGAATAATTGATAAAGCACAGCAAACATCTTTCTAAATGCAGAGCTGAGCTTGCAGGAAGTTAAGGGAACCTCTCTTGGGGGCCAAAGTAGTAGGCAGGGGTGAGGGGACACTGCTGATCTCAGTAACCCAGGTTTTAACCACTCTGGAGGACAGGACACAAGGCCTCAGCCTCAAGTTAACTGGGAAGTTGCAGGTGAAACCCCTGCATAAATCTAGGACCCTCATGTAGGAGCATGCTAAAAGTAGTTTTGCTCACCAGCAATAAGAAAAAATAAGTTAGACTGGGCATGATGGCTCACGCCTGTAATCCCAGCACTGAGGCAGAGGTGGGCGGATCACCTGAGGTCGGGAGTTCAAGACCTGCTTGACCAACATGGAGAAACCCCATCTCTACTAAAAATACAAAATTAGCCGGGCATGGTGGCGCATGTCTGTAATCCCAGCTACTCGGGAGGCTGAGGCAGGAGAATTTCTTGAACCTGGGAGGCAGAGGTTGTTTTGAGCCAAGATTGTGCCATTGCACTCCAGCCTGGGTGACAAGAGTGAAGCTCCAACTCAAAAAAAAAAAAAAAAAAAAAAAAAAAAAAAGAAAAGAAAAAATATAAGTTAATTATCTCTTTTAATCCTGGGTTTTGGTGGAGGAAGTACCAATCTCTTTGAAGACTTCATCCCTGCAGTTCTGCTATCGCTTGGGTTTGAGGTTCCCATTACCTGTACAACAGAATGATACTGTACAACAAAAGAGGAGTTGGCTTGGTGGTGCCCGGGATCCAGGCAAAGCAAGTAGAAACACTTGCTGGAGAGCTGGATCCTTAACCCAGGCTCCACACATTCCACAGATAAAGCTTCAATGAAATAAACACTCCATCTAAAATTACAAACCTGTAAGGAATCAAGCCACCTTCAGCTGAGATACTTTAAGTGAGAAAAGCAAGATACTTAGAAATGTACATAGTAGGATCCCATGGGGAACGGCAAACATGACAAAGAGGCCTGTGCAACGCCGGCTCATGCTTCTTCTTCCCATCCAAGTTATCTCCCATGCAGCGTTTTGATTGCAGGCTGTTCCTCCTTGTTTTCCTGTCTCAGTCAAGGAAAACCAAACAGCTCCAAGGTGTACCCCCACCCCACATGCACATAGAGACATGGGCACAAAGATTATGGAGCATTGCCACTGTCACTGAATACATAAATAACAGCTATTGAAAAATAGGCTGGGCGTGGTGGCTCATGCCTATAATCCCAGCACTTTGGGAGGCCGAAGCAGGAGGACTGCTTGAGCCCAGGAGTTTGAGATCAGCCTGGGCAACAAAGTGGGACCCTGTCTCTTAAAAAAAAAATCAAAAAATTAGCCAGGTGGAGTGTCACACACCTGTGGTCCCAGCTACCTGGGAGGCGGAGGCAGGAGGGTCTCTTGAGCCTAGGAGGCTGAGGCTGCAGTGAGCTGTGTTCATGCCACTGCACTCCAGCCTGGGTGACAGAGACTCTCCAAAACCAAAACCAAAACAAAGACAAAAACAAAAACACACAAAAAAGTAGAAGAAATTAAACACTTCTATGGATATCACAATGAACAGCTCCCACTCATTTATGGCTTGCTCTGTGGCAGTCACTTTCTAAATGCTTTATATGTATCTCCTTGAGCTCTCACAGCAACCCTATGGAATAGGTACCACCATGGCAATTCCCATTGCAGCCAGGAGAAAAGGGAAGCACAGAGAGCTTAAGGAACATGCCCAAGGTCTCAGGTCCACTCCTTCACTGAGGGGCCAGAAGTCAGACCCAGCAGTTTACTTCGAAGCCCAGGCACTTAGTCGTTGGGCTAATATGTACATATGTATGCAGGTGGAGGATGTGATGCAACAGTGCAGATTCTTGTGTTGAGGGTGGTAATGGGTTATTTTTGAATTATTATTATTGTGGTTTTGTGTGTCCTTAACCTCACTATCCTTGAAATAAAAAAGAAAAAAGAACTGGAAAAAAGACATCTTCTATATTTTGTCACTCCTTCCCACCAACCCCTCAGTACCCAACGCTGCAGGTACTAAATAAGAATGTTACTGCATGCGTCACTGAATCTGTTAATATAAAACAAAGCCAATTCAATTTTGAACAATTTAGGGAGCTCCGTGCCAAAGTGTGGGGGTATAAGAAGTGCTAATTGAATTGAATCAAATTGAATCATAGAGTGGTTTTAGGATGGAGAAGGGTGAACTCAGCCAATAATTTTACAAATTAAGAGAGGAGAAGCATGTGATTGTCACAGCCTTTGTGCTTCCACACCTCAGGTCTCCTTGAATGATTAAAGTGATGAGTGATTTTAGTGCTAGTTTACATTGGTGACATGGCTTCTTCCTGTGTCTTCAAGCCTTAACATACACTCTGCCTGCTCTCACTGCCCAGGAACCAATGTGGATTATATCATATGAAAAAAGTGTTGAAGCAGAGGATTTAAGTGCCACAGTCTTAGGACTCAGAAAAGGACAAAGGGATGTTAGAAATTTTGGAAAGTGGAAATCTACGGTGGAGAGAAGGGGAAATAAATGATGTCTTAAAGTCACACAGCTGTTCAGGAAGCATTGAATCCAGGTCTCCTGGCTCGTGA
This sequence comes from Macaca nemestrina, assembly GCF_043159975.1. Lineage (NCBI taxonomy): Eukaryota > Metazoa > Chordata > Mammalia > Primates > Cercopithecidae > Macaca > Macaca nemestrina. The sequence continues at coordinate 102,916,833 of NC_092128.1, read as the reverse complement.
TCTTCCCTCACATCTTGGAGTCTTAAAAATGTCTATTTATTAATTTAGTTACCCTGTCAGAGAACATTAATGGTCAGCAAATTCTATCCGCCATGGATAACTGAAATGTTTTAGAAATTCATGTGATGATCATGGAGTCAGAATAGAAGCAGCTGATGATTTAAAAGCTGGGACTCATTAAACTGGGATGGTCCCAGGTTCTCACCTCCATTTCAGGTGGGTGCACCCCAGCAGTCCTGAGTCTCCTGCCCCCAGTGTTGCAGGAATAGGACAGGCAGGGCACACACCAACACATTCTTGCCCTTGTTGGGACTCCCTGCAACCACCTTCTCATAGCACTTTCTTTGGTCAGACAGGGCCCAACATAATTAACTTTCTTTAACTCTTATCCTGACAACTCACCTTCAGCATCTTTTTAGGCACTCATCTTGGAGTGCCTAAAATATATAACTTCGATAATAACTGCTACCATTTATTGAACCCAGGTGATATGCTAACGTTACATAAATACTATTTCTATTTCAGAGATAAAAGAGGATTGGAGCGGGTGAGTGCAATGGTGAATTTTGTGTGTTAACTTGACTGCACTAAGGGATGCCCAAATGGCTGGTAAAACATTATTTCTGGGTGTGGCTATAAGCGTGTTTCTGGAAGAGATTAGCATTTGAATCAGTAGACTGAGTAAAGATCACCCTCACCAGTGTGGGTGGGCATCATCCAGTCTGTTGAGGGTCTGGATAGAACAAAATGGTGGAGGAAAGACTAACTTGTTCTCTCTACTGGGGCATCCATCTCTGCTTGCCCTTGAAAATCAGCGCTCCTGGTTCTCAGGCTTTCAGACTCAGACTGGGACTTTTGCTATCAGCTGTCCTGGTTCTTAGGCCTCCGGGCTTGGGCTAAAACTACCCTACCAGCTTTTTGGGCCTCCAGTTTGCAGAGGCAGCTTATGGAACTTCTCAGTCTCCATAATGTGTGAGTTAGTCCCTCATAATAAATCTCTATCTAGTGATTATGTATATCCTATTGGTTCTGTTTCTCTGAGGAACGCTGATTAATACAAGTGAGTATGGAGCCAGTAGAATGTGGTTGTTAGAGCCAGGAGTTTGGAGTCAGACAGATCTGGGTTTCACTTTAGGCAAATTACATATTTTTTTAGTGCTTTGGTTTCCTGGTTTATTAAATAGGGAAAATAATACCTACATTTATAACAGATATGAGGATAAATAGATCACATATATATAAGTGTTTAACAGACTTCTTGATACCTAGTAAGTCCTTGATGAATGGAAGATAATATTATTACTTAATAGTATAATCTATATGCTCAAAGTCACATGCTACCAAGTTGATACAAACCAGGATTTGAACTCAGGTCCAGTTCAAACTGAAGCCCATATTCTCCTACACTCTGCTGAAAGACTGCAAACTCTCTGACATAGGCGAGTTGCCCTGTTCAAGGTGGGAAGGGAGCTTGTCTGCTCAGCTCAGGAGTCTGGATGTAGCCTCTACGTCTGCTTCTTTTAGGCTGGTAAACTATGTGAAAATTAGCTAAGGCTTGAGCACAGAATCTCCTCGGTGAGGGACACATACATCATGGGAGCCCAAGGCAAGCTGTGGTGGGACCACACAAAAACATCAGAACATCTGTTTCTATTCGTTTCCTCATCTGGTTTACATTTATATATTTTTTCTTTTTTTCTTTTTTTTTTTTGAGACGGAGTCTTGCTCTGTTGCCCAGGCTGGAGTGCAGTGGCGTGATCTCGGCTCACTGCAAGCTCTGCCTCTAGGGTTAAAGTGATTCTCCTGCCTCAGCCTCCTGAGTAGTTGGGACTACAGGAATGTGCCACCACACCTGGCTAATTTTTGTATTATTAGTAGAGACAGGGTTTCACTGTGTTAGCCAGGAGGGTCTCGATCTCCTGACCTCATGATCTGTGCGCCTCGGCCGCCCAAAGTGCTGGGATTACAGGCATGAGCCACCTTACCTGGCCTATATTTCTATTTTTACAAGCTTTATAAAAGTCATATTATACAGGAGAATAGAATATGTCCGTTACTCATAAATACATACATACATACATAAAATACTTTGGAAGTACGTATCAAAATATTTATTCTTGTTCACTTGTACAATCAAAACACTTTTGAGACCACTATTTTAGATAACAGTGCAAACAAGGTTATGACCATGACCTTTTTAACAAGGTGTGAAAAGTGTACGCGCAGCCTCTGTATGTCAGGAGCATGGATGGAAAATACGTTTTACTCCAGAACCATGTAGGCGAAGTAAAGATGTGTTCTCAGAGTCACAGTGAAGAGCACAGGTCACCTGGGTGACTTTAGCTTGCATGGTACATGTGACAGTGGGAGCTCACTCAGTAGGAAGTACATCACGGATGAGGAAGGGGGCCTTCTGTATTGTTGCCCTGCAGATACAAATACCATCTAACAGTGTGTCACGATCTCACTGTTTTGCCATTCATGGCTTCATTTCCATCATCTGGCTTGAGTGTTTTCAAAGTCCAGTCGGGGCCATTCGTGACAAAATCATAAATGTCAGAGCAGGGAAGAGCCTTAAACACCTTCTAGTCCAGTGTTTTCCAACATGAACTCTGAGGAACACCAGCTCCATGAGAAAAGAAAGCTTTCCATGCAAAGACATTTGGGAGCTGCTCATTAAACAAAATTAAACTGGTTTCCTCACTGCTGGACTTCTTAAATACTTTGTTCTAGAAATGTGCACTGTAACTCTAACAGCCAAATCTAGCCTCAAGTATTTTCCATCTGACCACAGACTACCACTTTTTTTTTTTTTTTTTGCATAAAACATCTCAGTGGGACACAGCTGGGGGAAAATGGATGAGAAAATTCAGATTTAGAGAAGACTGGCTTGTCGAAGGCCATGCCTTGAGTTGGAGGCAGAGTTAGGATTCAAATTTAAGTTTCTTCATTGTCCATTCATGCTATTAAAATCATTTTCTGTGCTAGATGTGTCTGTGCCAGGCACTGTGGTGTAAACCTAAGACAGAGTCTTTTCTGTTGAGTGCTTTCACTCTTGTTGGGGAATTAATAATAATACGGTGTGAATACAGGGACATACACAGTGAACTATGTTTCTCAAAAGAAGGAACAATGAAATTTCCAGGTTTAGAGCTCTACGTACTTTATAAGACTATCCTAGGACTTTACAAATGAGAATCTGTTCTTTACATATGAGGATCTTCTATGGACTGAACTGTCTCCTCCCTGCACCCCTCTAAATTCATATGTCGAAGCCCTAACCCACAATATAACTATATCTGGAGATAGGTCTTTAGGAGGTAATTAAGGTTAAATGAAGTCAGGCCTGGTGTGATGGCTCATGCTTGTAATCCTAGCACTTTGAGAGGCTGAGATGGGAGGATTGCTTGAGGCCAGGAATTCAAGACCAGCCTGACCCAAATGGCAAAACCCTGTCTCTACTAAAAATACAAAAAATTTAGCTGGGTGTGGTGGCACATGTCTGTAATCCCAGCAACTTGGGAGGCTGAGGCGTGAGAATCATTTGAACACAGGAGGCAGAAATTGCAGTGACCTGGGATTGTGCCACTGCATTCCAGCCTGGGCAATAGAGCAAAACTCTATCTCAAAATAAAAAGGTTAACTGAAGTCATAGGGTGGATCCCTGAACCAATAGGACTGTGGCCTTACAAGAAGAGGATGAGCGGATGAGTGAGATCTCTCTTTCTGCCATGTGAGGACATAGCTCTTACCGCCTGCAAGCCAGGGAATAGGCTCTCACCAGGACCCAACCATGCTAGCATCCTGATCGTGGACTTCCAGCCTCCAGAACCGTGAGAAAATAAATTTCTGTTGCTTAAGCCACTCAATCTATGGCATTTTGTTGTGGCAAAATAATACAGGATCCTACAGGGTCTGACTAGTACAGGATCCCACAAAGTATTTGGATCTATTGTTCCAGTCATTCTAAATCTAAGAATTTATTCTAAGAATACAGTCCAACATGGGGACAAGAATCTAAGGACACACAATGGTGTGTGGTTGATGGCTTGATCAACTATGAGAACCAGTTGAGCACACCTTTTCCCAGCTCCTCATCCGGTGACTTCACAATGGTAGCTTGAAATTACCCTTGATGTGTGTGTTTACTGAATACTGTGGAAAACACTGCAAATCAGGGCCCCTCCCCCAGTTAAACATTTGCTGGATAAGGATGTTCACTATTTGTAATGCTGAAGAGTCAGATGTAAACTAAATGTCTAGCAAGAGGAAAAGTTACCCTATATGCTGGTTATCTTCTGTTTAATCCTCCAAACCCACTTTCCACCCTTCTCTAATCTGGGAGGCTGACCTTTATGGTCTGCTCTTACTTTCTGGCTTCTGTTTGGGTTGTGCCAATGAGAATGTGCAGAAGATTGGAGGATGGAAGGAGAGTGATATCAGGTCATTTATTTCCCCAAGTTCCCTTCCTGTAGGGTCACTATTAGCTGGCTGTCCCTCAGCTAAGATTCTGGCTGGGCACAGTGGCTCATGCCTGTAATCCCAGCACTTTGGGAGGCTGAGGCAGGTGGATCACTTGAGGTCAGGAGTTTGAGACCTGCCTGGCCAACATGGTGAAACTCTGTCTCTGCTAAAAATACAAATATCAGCTGTGTGTGGTGGCGTGTACCTGTAATCCCAGCTACTTGGGAGGCTGAGGCAGGAGAATCCCTTGAACCCAGGAGGTGGAGGTTATGCGAGCCAAGATTGTGCACTCTACCCTGGTTGACAGAGCGAGACTGTCAAAAAATAAAATCAATCAATCAATCAATCAATCAATCACAGTTCCTACCAAGTGATCTTGGAAATCATCCCATATCAGTTCATAAAGATCTTCCTCACGTTTTTTTTGAGATGGAGTCTCGCCCTGTCCCCCAGGGTGAAGTGCCGTGGCGTGACCTCGGCTCACTGCAAGCTCCGCCTCCCGAGTTCAACCGATTCTCTTGCCTCAGCCTCCCAAGTAGCTGGGATTACAGGTGCATGCCATCATGCCCGGCTAATTTTTTTTTTTTTTTTTTTTTTTTTGAGACAGAGTCTGGCTCTGTCGCCCAGGCTGGAGTTCAGTGGCGCGATCTCGGCTCACTGTAAGCTCCGCCTCCCGGGTTCACGCCATTCTCCTGCCTCAGCCTTCCGAGTAGCTGGGACTATAGACCCATTCCACCAGTCCTGGCTAATTTCTGTATTTTTAGTAGAGAAGGAGTTTCACTGTGTTAGCCAGGAGGGTCTCGCTCTCCTGACCTCGTGATCCGCCCGCCTCGGCCTCCCAAAGTGCTGGTATTACAGGCGCATGCCACCACGCCTGGCTAATTTTTTTTTTTTTTTTTTTTTATGTATCTTTAGTAAAGGTGGGGTTTCAACATGTTGGCCAGACTGGTCTTGAACTCCTGACCTCGTGATCTGCCCACCTCAGCCTCCTAAAGTGCTGAGATCACAGGCGTGAGCCACCGCGCCCAGTCCTCACTTTTTTTTCTTAAACAGTTGCAGGTGTTCCATAATTTATTCAACCATGTTCTCTCCTATAGACATTTAGATTCTTTCCAATATATTGCAATTACAAATAAAGCTGCAATGTATAACCTTGTATATATGTATTTTCATATAGTTTGGAGGTGTATCATCAAGTTAAATGTCTAGAAATGAGATTGCTTGGTCAAAAGGCAAATGCACATGTAATTTTTAAAAATTTGCCAAATTCTCCTCTACAAGAGCTGCACCAGTTTGCATTCCCACTAGCAATGAATAAGAATGTGTATTTGCCTCCAGCCTTATATGTTGTCAGCCTTCTAAATTTTCATCAATCTAATATGTGAGAAATGGTATCTCGGAGTAGTTATAGTTTACATTAAAAAATTATGGATGTAGTTTAATATATTTTTGTTTAAGTTTTCTGTTCATGTCTTTTGCTTATTTTTTTCTGGGTTTCTGGCATTAGTCGCTCTCAATTTTTCAGTGTTAAAAATATATTAGGATATTAGTCCTTTATCTGTGATATGTTATGAACATTTTCTTTTTTGGCTTTGGTTATGATATTTTTTGTCATGTGAAAGTATATTTCAGTATAGTAAAATTTATAGACTTTTTCCTTTATTGCATCTGGATTTTGAGTCATAGTTAGGAAGCTTTTCCCTACCAGGAGTTTGTAGAGAAATTTGCCCATGTTTTCATGTAGTATTTGGTTTTGTTTTTTAATTTTAGGTCTCTGATCTTTTTTAAGTTTTTCCTTGTTTATGGTGTGAGGTATGCATCTAAATCAATCTTTTTCCAAATGGTTATCAAGTTGTCCTTAAGTCATTTATTAAAATGTCCATCTCTTCTCTAAATGACTTGAGATACCACCTGTATCAAATATTAGATTTCCATATACACTTTGGACTGTTTTTGCAGTTTGTTCATTATATTTGCCTGCGATTTATTCTTATGCTGGTTTCACGTTGTTTTTGTGTTTTTGGCATCAGTTTTAAAAAAACATTTTACTATAACAAACATGCACAAAGTTGAAAGAATTTTACGGTGAAACCCATATATCTGTCTGTATTCTACAGTGAACACTTTATTACATTTGTCACATACTTATCCATCTCTTATCTCTCTATTCATCCATCAATTCATCTTATTTTTTCACACATTTCGAGGAAAGTTGCAGACATTACAACACTTCCTCCCCATACTTCAATATGCATATCCACTTTATTTTTTATTTTTATTTTTTGAGACAAGATCTCACTCTGTTGTTCAGGCCGGAGTGCAGTGGCATGATCTCTACTCACTGTCACCTCCACCTGCTGGGCCCAAGCGATCCTCCTACTTCAGTCTCCCTAGTAGCTGGGACTACAGGCATGCACCACCATGCCCAGCTAAATTTTGTATTTTTATAGAGACAGGGTTTTGCCATGTTGCCCAGGCTGCTCTTAAATTCCTGGGCTCAAGCAATGCACCTGCCTTAGCCTCCCGAAGTGTTGGGATTACAGGTGTGAGTCACTGCGCCTGGCTACATATCCATTTTAATTATAGAAGCTTAATAGTATGTTTTACTCTCTAGTGGGGCTAGTCCATCCTCATAGCTTTTCCCTTTTGGGTTTTCATAGCTATTGTATGATTCTTTTGCCATAGAAACTTTAGTATCAACATATCTAGCTCCATTATTTAAAAAAGCTTGTTGATATTTTTATTGTGATTGCATTCACTTTTAAATTAACTTAGGGACAATTGAGTTTTTTAAGATATAATACTATGTTGTCTATGCAAAAAGAAAATACATTTTTCCTATAAACCAAATTTGAAGGCAAGAAGAAAAAGTAAGGAAAGTAAAATATATTTTTAAAAAATTGTTCAATCAGGAGTGTTTTAAAGTTTTCCTCATAAAGGTTTTTCTGAGAATGCTTTTTATTATAACGAATTTTATTTTATCTCTAACAAATATCTTTGCCTGCTACTGTTGATGATCAAGAGTCTGTAAAACAACTTCTTAGCTTTGTAGCTCTAGCTAACTAAAATGTTTCTTCTTGTACTGACCCAATAGTTTTTTCTCTGTAATTTATAGCCTTACCCCAGGTTTTAGTTTAGGCCATTGGAATAACAGATAAAAACTATAAGTTCACTTCCCAGCTTGCTGATAAGATGTAGATCAACAGTCTAAGCCCATCCTCGCTGGCTTCTGTGCACCTGTTCACTTCTTCTACCACTACCCCCCACCTCACTACCTTCTATCCTAGCAATACGGAATCACATATTTCCTCACCCATATCGCTTTTTATGCCTTTGTGCCTCTGCTGATGCCTCTATCTATAGTTTCTTGCCCCTCTCATCTTTCTGGAAATCTTTTACTTTTCTCTGTAAACTCAGTTGAAGGGTCACCTCCTTGAGGAAGCCTTTCCTGACCTCCCAGAGCACACTTCTCCCTGTACCTGTTTTGATTGCTGCACTTATGACATTGTGAGGTATGTGTTTTGAGTCTCGTTTCCTCCTTGATGTTCATTTCTCCCCATGTTTGTATTACTGGCATTGAGTACAGTTCTTGGCACATAGCATGTACTCAAATATTTATTGAATAAATGAATGACTATAGGCCAGATTTCTCACCTTTTCCATATCGCAGTTGTCTTAGTTCATTTTGCCATTGCTCTAAAGGAATACCTGAGGCTGGGTAATTTATAAAGAAAGAGGTTTATCTGGCTCACAGCTCTGCAGGCTGTACAAGAAGCATGGCACCAGAATCTGCTTCTGGAGAGGACCTCAGAAAGCTTCCAATCATGACAGAAGGCCAAGGAGGAGCCAGATTGTCACATGGTGAGAGAGGAAGAGAGAGAGAAAAGGGAGGAAGGTTCCAGACTCTTTTATTTATTTAGATTTTTATTTTCAGAAAGGTCTCGCTCTGTCACCCAGGCTGGAGTGCAGTGGCACGATCATGGTTCACTGCAGTCTTAGCCTCCTGGGCTCAAGCTATCGTCCCACCTCCACCTCAACCTCCTGATTAGCTGTAACTATAGGTGTACACCACCATGCCTGGCTAATATTTGTATTTTTTGTAGAGTTGGGATTTCACCATGTTGTTCAGGCTGGTCTTGAACTCCTGCCTCGGCCTCCCAAAGTGCTGAGATTACAGGCATGAGCCAATGTGCCCAACCCAGACTCTTTAATAACCAGGTCTCACAGGAAGTAAGACTGAGAACTCACTCAATCCCGTGAGAATGGCATCCAGCCATTAATGAGGGATCCTCCCTCATCACCCAAACACCTTCTAGTAGGCCCCACTTCCAACATGAGGATCAAATTTCAACCTGAGATTTGGAGGGGGCAAATATCTAAACCATATCAGCAGTCCTTCAAATAATTGGACATCCCTGTTAGGCCTTTGCTTCGGTCTCCTTTTAAAAAAACTCTTTTGACTGTTTTACCTCTGACATTCTTTCCAGATAATCCTGTATTGTTTGAAGAAACATTTAATCAGAGACATTTCATAGTTTCCCACAACTAGCAGACCATGCACCCAAGCCTCAGGGGTCTCTATGTAGACGCAGATAGCTCGGAAGCTTTATGTGTGCCTATTTCTCAACAATTAACTTGTCCACAACAGCTTTGTACAATGACCGATCTGTATGATGTCACTTCTGAGTCACTAGTAACCTGTATTTTTTCTTTTATCAATCTTAAACAAAGCATGAAGGGTATACATTTCCCACAGATGTTGAACTGTTTGTGGTACTGGGAAAATAGCTCATAAAACATGGTTAAGGGTAGACATAAAATGGAGTTGAGTGTTGATGTTCCCAGCAAAAGACAAAATAAGAGGAAATATGTGACTTTAGTGTTGGAAAAAATTCAGGTGAGATATTTGGCAGGAAATCTGAAGAGGCATCCAAATTCAAGTGGCATAAGGGTATATTTTTAAACTAAATGTATTGTGAACGTAACCTGGAATTAGAAAAATATAAATAAACTATATAAAGTCCAGGTCTATGCTTTCTAAAAATGCCAGCTATTTTAGGCTCCTTGAATTGAAGGTAGTATATTTTCTGGAATTACTCAGGAAATAACCACTGAATAGGATGACCGATCCATCCTAGGCAAATGACAATAATTAACAAATGAATTAAGGGCTAATAGTATTCCTTTAAGTCCTAGCCTTATAGATTAACTTAAATATAAAAATGATTAAATGATAGACCTCAGGCTTTTCTGTAGGTCTCTGGAAACTTAAACATAATAGGTTAGAAGGAGAAGAAGAAATCTGTAAACAAAGTAAACTTTTTATTAGTTCTAGTAGTTTTTAGTGGATTCCTGAGGAATTTCTAAACACAGGATTATGTTGTCTGTGAAAGAAGACAGCTTTACTTCTTCCTTTCCAATCTTGAACGCTTTTATTTATTTTTGTCGCCTAATTGTACAGACTAGAACTTCCATGACAATGTTGAATGGAAGTGATGAGAGTGGATATCCTTGCCTTGTTCCTGATTTTAGGGGGGAAAGCATTCCATGTTTCATTATTTAGTATGAGTTCAGCTGTAAGTTTTTCCTAGATGATCTTCAGCAAGGTGAGGAAATTTTATTTTATTTTTAGTCTGAATGTATATATGTGCTTTTTTTTTTTTTTTGAGACAGAGTCTCGCTCTGTCACCCAGGCTGGAGTGCGGTGGCGTGATCTTGGCTCACTGCAACCTCCGCCTCCAGGATTCAAGTGATTCTCCTGTCGCAGCCTCCTGAATAGCTGGGATTACAGGTGTGCACCACCATGCCCGGATAATTTTTGTATTTTTAGTAAAGATGGGCTTTCACCATCTTGGTCAGGCTGGTCTTGAACTCCTGACCTCGTGATCTGCCCGCCTCAGCCTCCCAAAGTGCTTGGATTACAGGCGTGAGCCATCACGACTGGCCATATATATGTGCTTTTTAATCAGAATGGATATTAGATTTGGTCAAATGCTTTTTCTGCATTGATTGAGATGATCATGTGGCTTTTGTCCTTAATTCTATTAATATAGCATACTACATTAATTGATTTTTCACATGTTAAACTAATCTTACATTCCTAGGGTAAATGTCACTGGGTTGTAGTGTGTAATTGTTTTTATATGTTACTAGATTCCATTTGCTAGTATTTTGTTGGGGGTTTTTGTGTCTCTATTCATGAGGGATATTGGTGTACAGTTTTCTTTTCTTGTGATATCTTTGGCTTTAATATCAGGATAAAACTGACCTCGTAGAATGAGTTGGGAATTCCCCTCTTCCTGTATTCTATTTTCTAGAAGAATTATGTGAAGAATCTGTACTATTTATTCTATAAATGTTAGGTAAAATTTACCAGTGAAGCAACCTAGGCCCGGGCCTTTTATTCTGGGAAGATCTCTACTATGAATTCAATGTATTACTTATAGGTTTAGTCAGATTTTCTAACATGTTTTTGTAAGAATTTCTTCATTTCATCTAAGTTATCTGATTTGTTGTCATAAAGTTTTTTATAGTATTTTCTTTATAATCTTTCTGTAAGGATGGTAGCGATATTCCCCCTTTCATTCCTGATTTTTGTAATTTGAGTCTTCTCTCTTTTTTTTGGATAGTTTAATTAAATTTTGCTAATTTTGTTGATCTTCTCAAAGAAACAACTTTTTAAAAATCAATTTTTCTTTATTGCTTTTCTGTCCTCTATTTCATTGATATTTTGCTCTAATCTTCATTATTTCCTTCCTCCTGCTTGTTTTGCCTGCTCTTTCTAGTTTCTTAAGGTAGCAGCTTAGGTTATTGACTTTTTTCTAATATATGCATTTAAAGCTGTACATTTTCCTCTAAGCATTGCTTTGTCTTTATACCCCAAATTTTGATATAGTATGCTTTCATTTTCATTCAGCTCAAAATATTTTCTTACTTCCCCTGTAATTTCTTCTTTGGCTCATTGTTTGTTTAGAAGTGTGTTGTTTAATTTCTAAATATTTGTGGATTTTGAATTTTCTATTATTGATTTCTTATATAATACCATGGTGGTCAGAGAGCATACTTTGCATACTTTCAACCTTTTAAAATTTATTATGATTTTTTTATGCCCTAGCATGTAGTCTACCTTAGAGAATGTTCTCTGTGCACTTGAAAAGGATGTGTACTCAGTTGTTGTTCAATGGAATGTTCTATAGATGTCTTAAATTGTTTGATGATGGTGTTTGAATTCTCTATACTCTTGCTGATTTTTCTGTCTAGCTGTTTATTCATTATTGAGAGTGGATATTGAATATATCAACTACTACTGTTGAATTGTCTGTTTCTCCCTTTAATTCTGTCAATTTTTGCTTCATGTGTATTGGGGCTTTGTTGTTAGGTATGTATAGAATTGCTATATCTTCTTGATTAATTGACCTTTTCATATAATGCTTTTTTTTGCTCTGAGAGTATTTTTGATCCTAAGGTATGTTTTGTCTAATATTAATAGAGTCACTTCAGCTCTCTTAGGATTATTGTTTGCACGGAATATCTTTTTCAATTTTTAAACTTTGTAGTTTATTTGTCTCTTTGAATCTAAAGTGTGCCTCTTATAGACTGTGTATAGTTAAAAATTTTAAATGCAGTCTGACAATTTCTGCCTTTTAATGAGAGTATCTAATATATTCATATTTAATGTTACTATTGATAGGGTTGGATTTGTGTCTGCTGTTTTTGCTATTTGTTTTCTATATTGCTGGTGTCTTTTTTGTTCTTATGTTCCTCTTTTATTGTCTTATTTCCTATTAAAGAGATAATTTTGAATTACTATTTTAATGCCTTTAATTTTATTTTACCATAATTTTTTGAGTTTTATTTTATTTTATTTATTTCTGACAAGGTTTCACTCTGTTGCCCAGGCTGAAGTGCAGTGGCACCATCATGGTTCACTACAGTCTCGACCTCTCAGGCTCAAGCAATCCTCCCACCTCCACCTCAGCCTCCCGAGTAGCTGGGACTACGGGTCTGCACCACCACGCAGGGCTAAGTTTTGTATTTGTTGTAGAAAGGGAGTTTCACCATGTTGCCCAGGCTGGTCTGAAACTCCAGGGCTCAGGTGATCCTCCTGCCTTGGCCTCCTAAAGTGCTGGGATTATAGGGATGAACCTGTGTGCCTGGCCAAGTTACTTATTTTTTAATTTATTTTCAGTGGTCACTCTAGAGCAGGATTCTTCTGTCTTTGCATTACTGACATATTTGGCCAGATCACTCTTTGCTGTTGGAAGCTGTCCTATGCATTGTAGGGTGTTTGGTAGCACTCCTGGCTTCTTCCCATAGATGCCAGTAGTGCCCCCAGGTTGTGACAACCAAAAATGTCTCCAGACATTATAAAATGTCCTCTTGGAAGAAAAATCATTCCCAGTTGAGAATCACTGCTTTAGGGAGTACAATATGCATCTTAATTTATCACAATCTACTGGATATTAATATTAATTTAATATAATATAGAAATTTTCTCAAATGTAGCTCCATTCCCTGCCCTCTACTTTTTGTTATTATTGTGTATATGTGTGTATAGTCTATATATGTTTTAATCCCAACAACAGGATGTTATAATTGTTGCTTTTTATGTCTTTTATATAACTTAGCAGAAAAAAGGAGAAAAATATATTTATAGAATCTTTTATGTTAACTTACATATTTGCAGTCTCTGGTACGCCTCATTTCTTCCTGTGCATTTGAGTTATCACTTGGTATTATTTCGCTGTTTCAACATAGCTCAATTCTGTAGGCTCAGAGAGAGAAGACATGAGAATGAAGGCTGCTAAGAGAAACTTCGGGTCAGTTGGAATTGAATGGGAATCCTGATTCACTGGGGAAACCTGGAATTTAGACAAGTTTTTCAAAATTTTTGAGGCTTGATTTGTGCATCCCTAAAATCAGAGATATGATAATACTCATTTTTCAAGATAGTCTTGAAGATTAATGAAAATATGTTTTAAATGCCTGATAAGCTGTCATTACTTAATGGATGCTATCATTAGTATCATTCTGCCTGTAGGTTACTTACAGACAAAATTCAGATTTTTTCATAACAATTTATGCCACATGAAGGGGCCAGGTCCCAGGTCTGTGAGTATGCAATCCACCTGAATTGGCCTAGATTGACCTGAACTTGGTGCATCCCATGAAGTGTCATCATTTTCAACTTTCATTATTACATAAGAAGTCAGCTATCAGGCCAGGTGTGGTGGCTCATGCCTGTAATCCCAGCACTTTGGGATGCCAAGGTGGGCAGATCACCTGAGGTCAGGAGTTCCAAACCAACCTGGCCAACATGGTGAAACCCCGTCTCTACTAAAAATACAAAAATTAGCTGAGCGTGGTGGCACATGCCTGTAATCCCAGCTACTCGGCAGGCTGAGGCAGGAGAATCGCTTGAACCTGGGAGGCAGAGTTTGGCGCTGAGCTGAGATTGCGCCACTGTACTCCAACCTGGGCAACAGAGTGAGACTCCATATCAAAACACACACACACACACACACACACACACACACACACACACACACACACACGTCAGCTATCAGTTTAAAGGTTGTTCCACTATAGATAACCTGCCTTTCATCAAGCTGATGTATATATTTTCCTTAAAATATATACATCAATATAATTTGATGGTAAACAGCTGAATATAATTTGATGTTTTGCAGTTTGAATACAATGCATTTAGCTGTGATTTCCTTTTGGTTCATTCTGGTTGGGATTTACTAGTCAACATGGCACCACTTTCAATGAAATTTTTGACTTGAGAGTTTTCTGTCCCCATGGGTAGCATAAATTCCAACTCCAAATCCACATGAGTAAAGGCTTGTGATTAAGAATTGTCTAGACAGTTTCCCCCTCCCCTTTTGGGTCCTGTTCTACCCAGATTCAAGGCCAAAATCTCTACTGTTTGCTCACACTGTAGGGAAGGTTAAAAAATATACACTGTATACACTGACAATAGATTTTTTCTTTTTTAGAAATGGGACCCGTCCTTTCTCACAGGCTGGAGTTGCAGTGGTGCAATCATAGCTTACTGCAGCCTTGTCGTCCTGGGCTCAAGTGATCCTCCTGCCTCAGCCTTTCTAGCAGCTGGGACTACAGATGTGCACCACCATGCTCGGCTAATTTTTAAAAACATTTTTAGAGACAGGGTCTTGGTATGTTGGTTTTTTGGAGGTCCTCTCATCCAGCCTCTGACACCACTCTGGCTCCAGGCTTTATTTCTTGTTCTTCCATGTTCATATGGTCCATAAAAAATCAGTCCCTAAACTTCTGGGGATTGACAGATGACTCCAGAGAAGATGGCAGTTTCAGTACTTGCTCATCTCTCTTGATTTATGGTTTCTCCTTATTCCTGACCTCTGAGCATTTCTTTTATTCTCATGCCAGCTCAGCTATGTAAGTGAGAAGAGATTTTAAAAATAGCTTACTAGCATTTTGGGTGTTTTGTACCAATATTTTTTTCTTTGACAACCAAATCTGTCATATTGCTGAAAATAAAAGTCAATGTATTAATTCAGAAAAATAGACTGGCTATTGCATTGGGTATGATTTTGATATTTCTCCAGCGCAATAGCCATGAAGAACTTACAATCTATTGAAGGAGGCAACATTAAACTGTTACATACTACATTAATATGCGATGATCATCTAGACAGGGTAAATGGGGACACAAAGGCATAAGCGTAGAGGCCAGGGAAGCCTTGGAAGAGCTGACTGGAGTTGCCTTTTGAAAGAAAAAGGTGAAGGGACAAAGGAAAGAGTGGAAGAAGCTGAGTAAGGGCATGAAAGTGTGAAACAGCCCCTTTCAATCTTACAACCAGAGCTGTTTAGCCATCGTCATCTCTGGGACAGGTCCCAGTCTTGTTCTTGAAGTTTCAAGGAGCCCAGGCCAGTAGCTTGTTGCATCAGCAAGCAGCAACCTCATGCCTGGTTCTGCTAACTTTGTTCCTCTATTTCTATAATTAGCCTGGTAAACGAGGCCAGTTCCCATCTGTATTTCTTGTTTCCCATACCTGCTCCAGCCTGGGGCTTATCTGACTCCCTGGGGTTTAAGTCTTGCCGAATTCTCTCTGGTTCCCCTGGGCATGGTACCACACATGACTATAACCTAGCTCTCTCCCTCCACTCTCTGCCAGACATTGTTCCAGGCACTTTCCATAATGTCCTCTTATTTTCTTTCCTCAAATGCTCTGTAAAGGAGACTGGGTTTGGATTTCAGTGGAATAAAAACCCAGGATGGGCTTCCTACCAGCTTCTGTGAGGGAGCTCTCTTCTCCCCAGCAGGTCCCAATCTTGCTTGCTTGTGAGGTACCTTGGGAGGGTAATGGACAGACTCAAGAAATGGAGTGCTAAGGAACACCCTGCTCCTTGTCCCATATTTCAGCCTTTGAAATATTGGAAGTATTTCAAAGGCTGCCAGAAAGGAGAAAATTGCAGCTTTAGCCTCTTTGGCATAATGGAGAAGGAAAAATGAAAAACCTTCCTGCCTAAGGCTCCCAGATATGTCTCTAATACAGAACTCTCTTCTGAAACTCAGATCTATATATTCAACTGTGTACTTAGTGTCTCTACTTAGAATTTCAGAGGAGCCTCAAAAATGCTGCAAGTATAAAGGTGAATTCGTCTTCTCTCTCAAACTTGACTTCTCCTTTTGTGCCCCATCTTGATGAATGCCACCTTCGTTCACTCAGATGCTGAAGCCAGGAATTGAAGCATCATCCCTGCCTTTTGATCCCCACAAAAGTCTTATAATATTCCATCTCTGCTTATTTATTTCTGTTCCATTTGCCACTTCCTCATCATCACTTATCAAACTAGTATTCCTGCCTCCTTGGTTCTGCTCCCTTCTGATTTATTCCTCAAACTAGCTAGGGTGAGTACTTTAAAATCTTAGTACTCAAAGTGTGGTCCATATACCAGCACCATTGGCATCATGTGAGAGCTCGTTAAAAATGCAGAATCCTTTTCTTTAAGAATGTTGAATATTGGCCCCCACTCTCTTCTGGCTTGGAGAGTTTCTGCCGAGAGATCTGCTGTTAGTCTGATGGGCTTCCCTTTGTGGGTAACCCGACCTTTCTCTCTGGCTGCCCTTAAGATTTTTTCCTTCATTTCAACTTTGGTGAATCTGGCAATTATGTGTCTTGGAGTTGCTCTTCTCGAGGAGTATCTTTGTGGAGTTCTCTGTATTTCCTGGATTTGAATGTTGGCCTGCCCTACTAGGTTGGGGAAGTTCTCCTGGATGATATCCTGAAGAGTGTTTTCCAACTTGGTTCCATTTTCCCCCTCACTTTCAGGCACCCCAATCAGACGTAGATTTGGTCTTTTTACATAATCCCATACTTCTTGCAGGCTTTGTTCATTTCTTTTTCTTCTTTTTTCTTTTGGTTTCTCTTCTCGCTTCATTTCGTTCATTTGATCCTCAATCGCTGATACTCTTTCTTCCAGTTGATCGAGTCGGTTACTGAAGCTTGTGCATTTGTCACGTATTTCTCGTGTCATGGTTTTCATCTCTTTCATTTTGTTTATGACCTTCTCTGCATTAATTACTCTAGCCATCAATTCTTCCACTTTTTTTCAAGATTTTTAGTTTCTTTGCGCTGGGTACGTAATTCCTCCTTTAGCTCTGAGAAGTTTGATGGACTGAAGCCTTCTCTCATCTCGTCAAAGTCATTCTCCGTCCAGCTTTGATCCGTTGCTGGCGATGAGCTGCGCTCCTTTGCCAGGGGAGATGCGCTCTTATTTTTTGAATTTCCAGCTTTTCTGCCCTGCTTTTTCCCCATCTTTGTGGTTTTATCTGCCTCTGGTCTTTGATGATGGTGACGTACTGATGGGGTTTTGGTGTAGGTGTCCTTCCTGTTTGATAGTTTTCCTTCTAACAGTCAGGACCCTCAGCTGTAGGTCTGTTGGAGATTGCTTGAGGTCCACTGCAGACCCTATTTGCCTGGGTATCAGCAGCAGAGGCTGCAGAAGATAGAATATTGCTGAACAGCGAGTGTACCTGTCTGATTCTTGCTTTGGAAGCTTCCTCTCAGGGGGGTACTCCACCCTGTGAGGTGTGGGGTGTCAGACTGCCCCTAGTGGGGGATGTCTCCCAGTTAGGCTACTCAGGGGTCAGGGACCCACTTGAGCCTGCAGTCTGTCCCTTCTCAGATCTCAACCTCTGTGTTGGGAGATCCACTGCTCTCTTCAAAGCTGTCAGACAGAGTTGTTTGCGTCTGCAGAGGTTTCTGTTGCTCTTGTTATTGTTTACTATGCCCTGTCCCCAGAGGTGGAGTCTACAGAGACAGGCAGGTTTCCTTGAGCTGCTGTCAGCTCCACTCAGTTCGAACTTCCCAGCAGCTTTGTTTACCTACTTAAGCCTCAGCAATGGCGGGCGCCCCTCCCCCAGCCTCCCTGCTGCCTTGCCGGTAGATCGCAGACTGCTGTGCTAGCAATGAGGGAGGCTCCGTGGGCGTGGGACCCTCCCGGCCAGGTGTCGGATATAATCTCCTGGTGTGCCTGTTTGCTTAAAGCGCAGTATTGGGGTGGGAGTTACCCAATTTTCCAGGTGTTGTGTGTCTCAGTTCCCCTGGCTAGGAAAAGGGATTCCCTTCCCCCTTGCGCTTCCCAGGGGAGGCGATGCCTTGCCCTGCTTCAGCTCTTGCTGGTCGGGCTGCAGCAGCTGACCAGCACCGATTGTCCGGCACTCCCTAGTGAGATGAACCCAGTACCTCAGTCGAAAATGCAGAAATCACCGGTCTTCTGTGTCCCTTGCGCTGGGAGTTGGAGACTAGAGCTGTTCCTATTCAGCCATCTTGCTCTGCATATCCAGCCAAACTAAGTTTCATAAGTGAAGGAGAAAAAATCCTTTACAGATAAGCAAATGCTTAGAGATTTTGTCACCACTAGGCCTGCCTTACAAGAGACCCTGAAGGAAGCACTAAACATGGAAAGGAACAACCGGTACCAGCCATTGCAAAAACATGCCAAAATGTAAAGACCATCGAAGCTAGGAAGAAACTGCATCAACTAACGAGCAAAATAACCAGTTAATATCATAATGACAGGATCATGTTCACACATAACAATATTAACCTTAAATGTAAATGGACTAAATGCTCCAATTAAAAGACACAGACTGGCAAACTGGATAAAGAGTCAAGACCCATCAGTCTGCTGTATTCAGGAGACCCATCTCACAAGCAGAGACTTACATAGGCTCAAAATAAAGGGATGGAGGAAGATTTACCAAGCAAATGGAGAACAAAAAAAAGCAGGGGTTGCAATACTAGTCTCTGATAAAACAGACTTTAAACCATCAAAGATCAAAAGAGACAAAGAAGGCCATTACATAATGGTAAAGGGATCAATTCAACAGGAAGAGCTAACTATCCTAAATATATATGCACCCAATACAGGAGCACCCAGATTCATAAAGCAAGTCCTTAGAGACTTACAAAGAGACTTAGACTCCCATACAATAATAATGGGAGACTTCAACACTCCACTGTCAACATTAGACAGATCAATGAGACAGAAAGTTAACAAGGATATCCAGGAATTGAACTCATCTCTGCAGCAAGCAGACCTAATAGACTCTATAGAACTCTCCACCCCAAATCAACAGAATATACATTCTTCTCAGCACCACATCGTACTTACTCCAAAATTGACCACATAATTGGAAGTAAAGCACTCCTCAGCAAATGTACAAGAACAGAAATTATAACAAACTGTCTCTCAGACCACAGTGCAATCAAACTAGAACTCAGGACTAAGAAACTCAATCAAAACCGCTCAACTACATGGAAACTGAACAACCTGCTCCTGAATGACTACTGGGTACATAACGAAATGAAGGCAGAAATAAAGATGTTCTTTGAAACCAATGAGAACAAAGATACAACATACCAGAATCTCTGGGACACATTTAAAGCAGTGTGTAGAGGGAAATTTATAGCACTAAATGCCCACAAGAGAAAGCAGGAAAGATCTAAAATTGACACTCTAACATCGCAATTAAAAGAACTAGAGAAGCAAGAGCAAACACATTCGAAAGCTAGCAGAAGGCAAGAAATAACTAAGATCAGAGCAGAACTGAAGGAGATAGAGACACAAAAAACCCTCCAACAAATCAATGAATCCAGGAGTTGGTTTTTTGAAAAGATCAACAAAATTGACAGACCGCTAGCAAGACTAATAAAGAAGAAAAGAGAGAAGAATCAAATAGACGCAATAAAAAATGATAAAGGGGATATCACCACCGACCCCACAGAAATACAAACTACCATCAGAGAATACTATAAACACCTCTACGCAAATAAACTGGAAAATCTAGAAGAAATGGATAATTTCCTGGACACGTACACTCTTCCAAGACTAAACCAGGAAGAAGTTGAATCCCTGAATAGACCAATATCAGGCTCTGAAATTGAGGCAATAATTAATAGCCTACCAACCAAAAACAGTCCAGGACCAGATGGATTCACAGCTGAATTCTACCAGAGGTACAAGGAGGAGCTGGTACCATTCCTTCTGAAACTATTCCAATCAATAGAAAAAGAGGGAATCCTCTCTAACTCATTTTATGAGGCCAACATCATCCTGAGACCAAAGCCTGGCAGAGACACAACAAAAAAAGAGAATTTTAGACCAATATCCCTGATGAACATCGATGCAAAAATCCTCAATAAAATACTGGCAAACCGGATTCAGCAACACATCAAAAAGCTTCTCCACCATGATCAAGTGGGCTTCATCCCTGGGATGCAAGGCTGGTTCAACATTCGCAAATCAATAAACATAATCCAACATATAAACAGAACCAAAGACAAGAACCACATGATTATCTCAATAGATGCAGAAAAGGTTTTTGACAAAATTCAGCAGCCCTTCATGCTAAAAACGCTCAACAAATTCGGTATTGATGGAACGTACCTCAAAATCATAAGAGCTATTTATGACAAACCCACAGCCAATATCATACTGAATGGGCAAAAACTGGAAAAATTCCCTTTGAAAACTGGCACAAGACAGGGATGCCCTCTCTCACCACTCCTATTCAACATAGTGTTGGAAGTTCTGGCTAGGGCAATCAGGCAAGAGAAAGAAATCAAGGGTATTCAGTTAGGAAAAGAAGAAGTCAAATTGTCCCTCTTTGCAGATGTCATGATTGTATATTTAGAAAACCCCATTGTCTCAGCCCAAAATCTCCTTAAGCTGATAAGCAACTTCAGCAAAGTCTCAGGATACAAAATTAATGTGCAAAAATCACAAGCATTCATATACACCAGTAACAGACAAACAGAGAGCCAAATCATGAATGAACTTCCATTCACAATTGCTTCAAAGACAATAAAATACCTAGGAATCCAACTTACAAGGGATGTAAAGGACCTCTTCAAGGAGAACTACAAACCACTGCTCAGTGAAATAAAAGAGGACACAAACAAATGGAAGAACATACCATGCTCATGGATAGGAAGAATCAATATCGTGAAAATGGCCATACTGCCCAAGGTTATTTATAGATTCAATGCCATCCCCATCAAGCTACCAATGAGTTTCTTCACAGAATTGGAAAAAACTGCTTTAAAGTTCATATGGAACCAAAAAGGAGCCCGCATTGCCAAGACAATCCTAAGTCAAAAGAACAAAGCTGGAGGCATCACGCTACCTGACTTCAAATTATACTACAAGGCTACAGTAACCAAAACAGCATGGTACTGGTACCAAAACAGAGATATAGACCAATGGAACAGAACAGAGTCCTCAGAAATAATACCACACATCTACAGCCATCTGATCTTTGACAAACCTGAGAGAAACAAGAAATGGGGAAAGGTTTCCCTATTTAATAAATGGTGCTGGGAAAATTGGCTAGCCATAAGTAGAAAGCTGAAACTGGATCCTTTCCTTACTCCTTATATGAAAATTAATTCAAGATGGATTAGAGACTTAAATGTTAGACCTAATACCATAAAAACGCTAGAGGAAAACCTAGGTAGTACCATTCAGGACATAGGCATGGGCAAAGACTTCATGTCTAAAACACCAAAAGCAACGGCAGCAAAAGCCAAAATTGACAAATGGGATCTCATTAAACTAAAGAGCTTCTGCACAGCAAAGGAAACTACCATCAGAGTGAACAGGCAACCTGCAGAATGGGAGAAAATTTTTGCAATCTACTCATCTGACAAAGGGCTAATATCCAGAACCTACAAAGAACTCCAACAAATTTACAAGAAAAAAACAAACAACCCCATTGAAAAGTGGGCAAAGGATATGAACAGACAGTTCTCAAAAGAAGACATTCATACAGCCAACAGACACATGAAAAAATGCCAGGGAAAGCCTCTCTGCCTAAGAGACTTGGAAAGAGATGTGGATAATGGAGAGAACCATGTGGAAATTGGGGTGGGATTCGAAGGGCGCTTTCCCGGCTGAGGAGAGAGTAATTGAGGCCCTGAGGTAGAAGTATGCTTGGGCTTTCAGAGAGCAGTAAGAAGGCCAGGGTGCTGGAGTGGGTGAGCCAGCAGGAGAGGAGGGGTTAGAGCACAGAAGTAGTTCTGTAAATTCACATAGGTAAATTCACATAGGCCTGGGTGAGTCATGATAAGGATATTGGATTTTATTATAAGGGAGATGAAATGCCAAGATGAGGGCGAGTTGAGCAGAGCTGTGAAACTTCCCCCAGGGTCCAGCGATGAACAGTCTCTCTGGCTGCAGAGTGAAGAGGCGGGGGGGGGTGGGATTTGGGGTAAGGGAAACGGGGCCAGCCTTCGATGCTATTGCAATAGCACAGCCTGGAGAGAGTACTGGCTTGGACTAGAGAAGACTAGTGAAGAATGGTGGAATGGCAAGAGGTAGTCATCTTCTGCTTGTATTTTGAAGGTAGAGGGATGTGGGGTAAGAATGAAAGAAAGAGAGAAGTCAAGAATAACACCAACACTTTTGGTCTCAGCAGGTGGATAAATGGAGTGCCATTTCCATATGAAGAAGACTGGGGGAGAGGAAGGCACTGAGGGGGAGAAACAGCCTTCTGTTTTGGATGTGTTATGTTTGAGACATGGAACTGAGGTTGCCAGGAAGCAGTTCAGGGGAGAGGCCGGAACTGGAGGTGGAAAACTAGGTACGATTCACATGGGTGTGGTGTGCAGTAGACCTGCAAATGGGTCACCTGGGGAGTGACAATAAATAGAGAATAAAAGACTTCTGCAAACTCAGTCCTGAGGCACCCCTGTGTTAGAGGTCAGGAAGCTGAGGACAGCCCTCACAAGAGGCTGAGAAGGAGTGGCCAGTGATTCGGGAGGAAAACCAGGAGCACTGAGTCCAGAAACTGGGGAGGTGCATGTTTCCAGAAGGGAGTGGAGATCAAGTGTGTCACAGGCTGCGGGAGTGAGGTGAAGATTGAGACTTGATCTTGATTTGGGAACACAAGGTCATTGCTGACCTTGAAAATGGCAGCCCAGTCGAGTGGGTAGGATGAAAGCTCAATTGGGCAGGTTCAAGAGAGGATGGAGGCCAAGTGCCGTGGCTCACACCTGTAATACCAGCACTTTGGGAGGTGGGCGGATGACAAGGTCAGGAGTTTAAGACTAGCCTGGCTAACACGGTGAAACCCCGTTTCTACTAAAAATACAAAAAAACCAAAAACCAAAAACCAAAAAAAAAACTAGCCAGGCATGGTGGCACGTGCCTGTAGTCCCAGCTACTTGGGAGGCTGAGACAGGAGAATCGCTTGAACCTGGGAGGCGGAGTTTGCAGTGAGCCAGGATCGTGCCACTGTGCTCCAGCCTTGGCGACAGAGCAAGGCTCCATCTCAAAAAAAAAAAAAAAAAAGAGAGAGAGAGGGCAGAAGCAGAGGACAATAATTGTAGACATTTACTTTGAGGAGTTTTACTATAAATGGAAACAGAGAAATGGAGCAGCATCTGGAAGAGAATATGTGAGAAAACAAGGATGGTTTTCCTTTTTGATGGAAGAAGCAAAAAAAATGTGTGTGCTGATGGGAATGATCCAATAGATAGGGGGAAAACTGATAATGCAGGAGACAGGGAGCAATGGCAAGAGCTAAGTCTTTGAGTAGAAGCAGGGGATGGAGCTGTGTGCCCTGGGCAGGGGATGGTCTCAGACAGCAGCTCACACCCAGCAGAGGAGCCCTGGCAACACTGATTGGATGTTTCCCAGGGAAAGGAGCAGCAGAGGCATAGAATCCTGCAGAGAATACAGAAAGACTCATTCTGGGGACCAATGCTAAGTGCCGTTTATAACTTCAGATTTCTGGACTTAGAAGTGCAGAATGAATTTGATGAACTTATTATCAGAAACCAGACAGGGCAGCCTCTAATAGCAGCTGTAGGAAATTCTTGGCTGCCAAATTATGCAGTTGTCCATCAGCAACTCAATTAAAGCACTCAGCCAGCAGTGGTTTGTCAGCTGTGTTTGTATTAAAAGGGGCCAGAGAGAAGCCCTCAGGAAAATTAATGAGATGAAAGTCCACCAGTGTGCTTTTTTAATCCATTCTAGGCAACTCTTGTAGGGGTGGAATTGGGCTGCTTTTTTCAGCATTGCTGGGAACTGACAATCAGAAAGCATGGCCCTTCAAATAACAGACAACTTCCTACAGCTCATGAACAGTGGTCTTGCTTTTTTATCCCAAGGCACAGCTTTGTTTTTTTTTTCTTCCTCTTTGAGGATTCTTGAGTGGTAGAAAGGAACCACTTCTGTGCAAAACCACTCTTTTCCAGCACTAATTATGGTTTATAACCTTGCAAACTGACTGGGATAACTTGTGGCATTGCCCTCAAACAGGATGTTTGGGGATGTTGGTGCTGCCAGGGGCATCAGTGAATCAACATGCCCTCAACGGTATCACAGTACAGTGAATGGGGAGAGAGGAGTCAAGGAGCATGAGCCTTCTCTCAGGGAACTGCAAATCTTTCAGTGGAGCTGGAACTCAAGTGAAATGCCGCTGGAGCAGGAGAGGTAGGTAGGCCAGAGAAGGCACTGTAAGTCACATTAAAGAGTTTGGACTTCATAATAAGAGCAATGGGGAGCCTCTGAAGGTTTAAGAAGGTGAGTGACATGGTCAGACTGTAACTGCCTGATAGGTTTTTCCTGCTGGCTGCACCAAAAAAGACCACAGCATTGCAGTGAAGAAAAAGTTTAATTGATGCGAGGCCAGTGATACCATGCAGGAGATGAAGTTATTACTCGAATGAATCTTACCGGTACAGAGGTTAGGGGTTTTTCAAGGCAGTTTTGGGGAAGGGGTGTGGGTGGCTCAGAAATGGGTGCTTGCTGCTGATTGGTTGGGGTACCATCATAGGGGTGTGGGAAATGATCCTCCTGCGCTGAAGCGCTTCTGGATGGGGTGGGTCTAGTTGGTGGGTCCAGTTGGAGTCATGGGTGTCAGACATGCAAAAAAACCTGAAAAGACATCTCAAAAGGCAAATACTAGGTTCTGCAATATTGATATTACCTGCAGGAGTAACTGGGGAAGTTGCATATCTTGTGACCTCTAGAATAATGGCTGGCAATCATTTATGTCTAGCTTTAGCAGAATTCAGACTCCTCTTCTCCTCCTAGCCTGGTGGTCTCTCATTAGCTTTACAAAGACAGTGGAGTTTTGGGGAAGGGGTATTTTAATTTAAATTATAAACTAAATGCCTCTCAAAGTTAGCTTGGCAGCTTGAAGGCTAAAAGCAAGAGCGGGGTTGGCTAGATCAGATATCTCCCCCTGCCATAATTTTCTACTGAAATAACTTTTACAAAGGTGGTTTCAAGATCGGCATTTGAGAAGAATCTTTCTGACTGCTGCTGTGAGAAGTGTGGATTGGAGAGGGCAGGAAGACTCCTCAGATCTCTGCATCTGCCTGAGTCAGGGAGGAGGTAGAGGGAAGGTGGGGGGCTGACATAAAACACAGTAAATGAACCCAGTTGGTAGGACTCCTAACATGGCTGTTAGAACACAATGCCACTGAAGTAACTGAAATCTAATTCCTTTCAGTCCTCATATGGACCACTTGCTCTCCAAAATGTAAGTGGTTAAATGCTGCTCCTCCCTTCCAGAAATAGTCTCTCCTTGTAGGGGTCAAGGGAAGGGATTTTCTTTCTTTGCGGACTGTTGTGTACCAGAAATCACAATCCCAGTCCATGGGCCATTGACATGAAACAGACAAGGAAACTCAAATGCTGTCTCCAGTGTTTCCTCCTCTGGGGCCACTTGGTTTGCTTGGTGAGAAGCAACAGAGTATAGTGGTGGAGGGCATGAATTTTGTAACTGGACCAGCTTGAATTTGAATCCCAATTCCACCATTTACTAGTGACCCTGGGCAAGTTACTTAATCTCTTTGTGTCTCAATTCTCCATTTCTCAAATAGGAACAATAATAGTAACCTGTATCACAGTGTTATTGGGAGACTAAATAAATTAATACCTGTAAAGCACTTAGAATTGGGCTTTATCACACTAAGATTTATGCCTCAGCTATTATTGATGACTTGGAACATTTGAGGATGGAAGGGCAGGGATAAAATGCTTCTCAATGGCAAGACAAAGCAGCTATAAAGAGATCCACCAAAAAGTTCTTCCCCATTGAGATGCCAAAGACGCAGTGATGGGGAGCTATACTCTACTTAAAAATAGCTCATAGGAAGTGCACAGTAATCTAAGGCAAGTGTTACAGGCTAACTCTATTGCAATGTATTGTGGTTATAATAGCAGTATGAACAAAGCGCTTTGGGAAAACAGAGGGAAGCATTAATGCTGGCTTTGGTGAGAGGGGTGAGGTGGGGAGTATGGATAATCAGGCTTCCTGAACTCCTTCCCAGAGATGTAACTCAGCACACTTGGGACTAATTGGACCACCTCTGGGCAGTTTTCACTTTGCTCAGCTATTCACTGTCCTGGAGTCGTTGTCTAATTTTTTTTTCATTTCATTCCCTAACCTTACTGGGGAGTAGAAAAAGGGAGGGAGGGAATGACTACAGCAGAGAACACAGTGATTCCTACCTGGGCCTGGGTCTGTGGGAGTACACATGTTGGAGGGATGGGTTGGGTTACTGGATCTTTGGAAAGGCGAAGTTGGCCAGGTGCAATGGCTCACACCTGTAATCCCAGCACTTTGGGAGGCCGAGGCAGGCAGGTGGATCACGAGGTCAGGAGATGGAGACCACCCGGCTAACACGGTGAAATCCCATCTCTACTAAAAACACAAAAAATTAGCTGGGCATGGTGGCAGGTGCCTGTAGTCCCAGCTACTCGGGAGGCTGAGGCAGGAGAATGGCATGAACCCAGGAGGCGGAGCTTGCAGTGAGCCCAGATAGCACCACTGCACTCCGGCCTGGGTGACAGAGCAAGGCTCCGTCTCAAAAAAAAAAAAAAAAAAAAAAAAAAGAAAGGGGAAGTCATACTGTTGATTTATCCAAAGAGACATGTTCTTAGGAAGCTGGAGCAAATTCTGATTTAGTCCATTAGATTAGCTGCCATGCAGGAGGCCCCATGGAAAAGAGATGGCCCTGAGCTTAAGGGGAGAGAAAAGGTAGAGAAGTATCTGGCCTGGTGGATCTACCATGAGCAGAAACCATCCCTTCTGAGGATTCAGGACTCTTTGGTAAAGACCTTAACTGACCCTGCCAGCAATCCCAGTGGGTAGGCTAGCGCGGTACAGAGGCATCACATTCTGTGAGAATTTGAAAAAGCAAGATACCAAATATTAATAAAAATCTTTATGCATGAAATTAATATGATCTTCCTAAGGGTAAAAATCCATCAGGAATCACATGATTTCAAAGCTGG
Source organism: Macaca nemestrina (assembly GCF_043159975.1). Taxonomy (NCBI): domain Eukaryota; kingdom Metazoa; phylum Chordata; class Mammalia; order Primates; family Cercopithecidae; genus Macaca; species Macaca nemestrina. Next base: position 102,889,563 of record NC_092128.1, on the reverse strand, counting down.
CCTGCAGGTAAAATCACAAAGTTCTTTTTGCTAATGCCATGTGGCTACATGAGTTCAGCTGGTAAGCAGAACTACCTGCACTGTTTGTTAGGATTGGTTGTGAATTTTTCTTTCTATGTTTTTATTGACAGAGTCTCGCTGTCACCCAGGCAGGCAGGAGTGCAGTGGCGTGATCTTGGCCCACTGCAACTTCTGCCTCCTGGGTTCAAGCAATTCTCCTGCCTCAGCCTCCCAAGTCACTGGGATTATAGGCACACGCCACAACCCTTGGCTAATTTTTCTGTTTTTAGAAGAGATGGGATTTTGCTATGTTGGCCAGGCTGGTCTCAAACTCCTGACCTCAAAGGGATCTGCCTGCCTCAGCCTCCCAAAGTGCTGGAATTACAGGTATGAGCCACTGCACCAGGCCTGGTTGTGAATTTTTTAAGGTTCAGATGATATTAGGTCTTCAAGAATTCATCCCTTACATAAAAAGCAATGGTCCTACATTATCATGACCCTAAATTTGACAGATGGGATAGAGGCTCAAGGAAGTTGTGTCACTGGCCCAGGCCATCAAGCTGTTGGCAGCAGAGCAGAGGCTAGAATCCAAATTGTGTGACCCCCGGGTTCAGGGCTTTTCTGAGAACACTCTGGAGCAGGAATTCTCATCCTGGCCACTGTTGGCATTTTGGGTAGAATTCTTTGATGTGGAAGCTGTCCTAGGCATTGTGGGATGTTTAGCAACAGTTCTGGCCTCTACCCACAAAGTATTGTTGTTGTTGATACACCACCACCACCCTGTAAATTTGGAAAACCAAAAATATCTCCAGACATTGCCAAATGTCCCCTGGGGTAGAGGGGTACAAATTGCCCCTGGTTGAGAACCACTGTCCTGTATCATGCGTTGGTGGGGAACTTGCTGGTTGTCTTCTGTTTGCCCTCCTGGCATTAATCCCTTCTCCCTGTTCTGCTCATGGAGGCTGACCTGTAGGATTAAATTCAATGGATATTCTGCCCTGTGCCTTCCTGCTGAGTTCAGTACATGGAGGAGCTTGAGGCCACTTGAGGCTGGCAGGGTCCTTTACTGAAGGACTATGCTTCTCTCCAAATAGGTGATTCTGCATAGCTGTCTTCTTGGTATTGCCTTCTCTCCAGGCCCCATGAGCCCAGAGGAGGTAACAACTGACTTCTAGTAGCCTGGGATGCCGTATGAATCTTAGGATACATCCTCACTCACAATTTTATAAACAGTTCATTTGAGTCATTCTCACATTATCCTTTTTATTATCTGTTTCCTGATAGGACTCAAGAGATACCATCAGAGATGTTGTGTGACTCAGTTTTGCATTGGACCTGTCCGGAGCTGGGCACCATGGGTGTGAAATAGACTCATGAGCTGGGATTCAATTGAGTTATTGTAATGTCAAGGATTCAGAACATCTTCTGTCTTGCTCAAAACCTTAGATAAAGTTTACCTTTTGAACATCTGTTCTGGACTATTGCTGCATAGCAAAGCACCCCAAAGCCTTACTGGCTTAAAACAACAACCATTGTTATGATTTGGTAGATAAGAACTTGGAACAGACAGAGCAGGCATGGGTTGTCTCTGCTCCACAACGTCCAGGGCCTCATGTGGGAAGATGAGAAGGTTGGGTAACTTTAGGTTTGGGGCTAGAATCATGTGGTGGTACTTTCACTCTGATGCCTGGGCAAGGATGACTGGAAGACTTAGACTACCTCCCCATGCTACTTGGCACCCTCAGAGTAGTTGAACTTCTTACTCTTGGTGGCTTATGCCACCAAGTGTGAATGTTCCATCAAGCAATTGCCTTTTCTCTAGCCCTGGAGGTCACATAGTGTCACTCCTGTCCATACTATATTGATCGAATGATCAATATGATCCTTCCTTCCTTCCTTCCCTTCTTTCTTCCCTCTCTCTTTCTTCTTTCTCTCGCTGACTCCCCTCCCTCCCTCCCTTCCTCCCTTCCTCCCTTCCTTCCTTCCTTTGTTCCTTCCCTCCCTCTCTCCCTCCCTCTTCCCCCCCATTCCTGCCTTCCTGTCTTCCTCCCTTTATTTCTCTCTCTTTCTCTCCTTCTTTCTTTTCTTTCTTTCTTTCTTTCTTTCTTTCTTTCTTTCTTTCTTTCTTTCTTTCTTTCTTTCTTTCTTTCTCTCTCTTTCTTTCTTTTCTTTCTTTTCCTTCCTTCCTTCCTTCCTTCCTTCCTTCCTTCCTTCCTTCCTTCCTTCCTTCCTTCCTTCCTTCCTTCCTTCCTTCCTTCCTTCCTTCCTTCCTCCTTCCTTCCTTTCTTTCTTTTCTTCTCTCTCTTTCTCTCTTTCTTTCTCTCTCTCTCTTTCTTTCTTTCTTTCTTTCTTTCTTTCTTTCTTTCTTTCTTTCTTTCTTTCTTTCTTTCTTTCTTCCTTCCTTCCTTCCTTCCTTCCTTCCTTCCTTCCTTCCTTCCTTCCTTCCTTCCTTCCTTCCTTCCTTCCTTCCTTCTTCTTTTTTCTTTCTTTTTTTTGAAAGAGTCTCACTCTGTTGCCTAGGCTGGAGTGCAGTGGCACGATCTTGGCTCACTTTGGCTCACTGCAACCTCTGCCTTCCAGGTTCAAGTGATTCCCCTGCCTCAGCCTCCCAGGTAGCTGGGATTACAGACACGCACCACCACACCTGGCTAATTTTTGTATTTTTAGAAGAGATGGGGTTTTGCCATGTTGGCCAGGCTGGTCTCAAATTTCTGACCTTGAGTGATCTGCCTGCCTCAGCCTCCCAAAGTGCTGGGATTACAGGTATGAGCCACTGTGCCCAGGCAGGTCTCACTTTTCTATGGGAGGAATGTCAAAGAATTTTATGGCCATTAAAAAGGTTTTATTGAGATATAATTCACATAGCATATAATACAATTCATTTATTTAAAGTATACAATTCAAAGGTTTTGGCATGTTCAAGAGTTGCACAACCACTACCATGATCAACATTAGAACATTTTTAGCATGACAGAAAGAAATCCCATATCCATTAGCAGTCACTCTTCATTTCCTCCCAGTCTTCTCCCTATACCTGCTCTAGGCAACCACTAACCTATTTTCTGTCTTTTTAGATTTGCCTATTCTAGACATTTCATACAAATGGATTCAAATAATACTTTGTCTTTTGTGACTGGCTTCTTTCACAGTGTAATGTTTTCAAGGTTCGTCCACATTGTAGCATGTATCAGTCAGTACTCAATTCCTTTTTGTGGTTGAATAAGATTCCATTTTGTGGATATACTACATTTTGTTTATTCATTAATCAGTAGACAGGCATTTGGGTTGTTTCGTCTATTGGCTCTTATGAATAATGCTGCTATGAACATTCATGTGCAAGTTTTTGCATGGGTGTATGTTTTCACTTGCCTTGGGTATATGCTTAGAGGTGAAATTGCTGGGTCACATGGTAATTTCATGTTTAATCTTTGAGAAACTGCCAGACTGTTTTCTAAAGTGGCTACACCATCTTGTATTTGCATTAACAATATGTTAGGGTTTCAATTTTTCTACATCTTCTCCTACATTTGGAATGAATAGCATTTTAAATTTGAGACATCTTGGTGGACATGCAGTGGTATGATATTGTGGTTTTGATTTACATTTCCCTAATGGCTAATGATGTTGAGCATATTTTCATAAGCATATTGGCCATTTGTATTTATTCTTTGAAGAACTGTCTATTCAGATTTCTCGCTCATTTTTAATTGGGCTATTTGTCTTTTTATTATTGAATTGTTAGGGTTCTTTGTATATTTTATGTGAGTCCCTTATCAGATGTATGATTTGTAAATAGTTTCTCCCATTCATTTTCTTGACGATGTCCTTTGAAGTGCAACAAATTTTAATTTGATGAAGTCCAATTTATCTATTATTTTCTTTTGTGGGTTGTTTGGTATCATACCTAAGAAGGTTTTGGCTAACCAAAAATCACAAAGATTTATTCATATTTTTTTCTTTTTGTAGTTGTAGATTTTACAGTTATGTCTAGGATCAGTTTTGAGCTAATTTTGTGTATAGTGTGAGGAAGAGTCCAACTTCCATTTGGATGTAGCTATTCAGTTGTCCTAGAACAACTTATTGAAAAATCTTGTTCTTTCCCCATTGAATTGTCTTGTTACCCTCGTCAAAATTTAGGCTGGGCATGGTAGCTCATGCCTGTAATTCCAGCACTTTGGGAGGCCGAGGTGGGTGGATCATTTGAGACCAGGAGTTCAAGACCAGCCTGGCCAACATGGTGAAACCCCATCTCTATTAAAAATACAAAAGCTAGCCAGGTGTGGTGGTGGGTGCCTGTAATCCCAGCTACTTGGGAGGGTGAGGCACAAGAATCGCTTGAACTCAGGAGTTAGAGGTTGCAGTGAGCCGAAATTGTGCCACTGCACTCCAGCCTGGGTGACAGAGCCAGATTCTGTCTCAAAAAAAAAAAAAAAAAAAAAAAAATCAATTGACCATAGATGTTTGGGTTTCTTTCTGGACTTTCAGTTCTAGTTCATTGACCTGTGTGTCTGTCCTTATGCCTGTACTGCACTGTCTTGATTACTGTACTTTGTAGTAAGTTTTGAAATTGGAAAGGGTGAGTTTTTCAACTTTGTTTGCTTTTTTCAAGATTGTTTTGGCTATTCTAGGTCCCCTGCATTGGTCCTACATGACTTTTAGGATCAGCTTGTTAATTTTTGCAAAAAGACATCTAAGATTTTGATAGGGATTGAATTGACAGGGGAGTATTACTATCTTAATAATATTAAATCTTTTCGTCCATGAACATAGAATGTTTTTCCATTTATGTAAGTCTTTCAACAATGTATTGTAGTTGCCAGAGTCTAAGTTTTACAAATATTTTATTAAAAGTATTTGTAAATATTTTGTTCCTTTTGGTCCTAAGTATTTGTAAGTCGTTTCTTGAAATCACCATGGTACCCATCCATGCCCTTCATGCAGTAAATGCTGACTGAGTAAGGTATGTATTGTGGCCAGGAAATCTGCCAAGCACAAGGAATATAATGGCCATCAAAAGCAGGCATAGTACTTAATTACCTGGATATATAAACCAGGGGGAGGACAGACATTAATCAAATAATAACTCAAACAAGTTGCGATTACTCATAAACTGAGAAGTGCTATGAAGAAAATTTGGTTGCTTTGTGGGTATGTAACAGGGGTGCTCAAACTGGCTTGGGAAATCTAGGGAGGTTTCCTGAGGAAGTGATATTTGAGTGGAGGTCAGAGGGATGCATAGGAGTTGGGTAGGCAAAAACAAGAATTTTTTGTCTGTTTGTTTTTGTTTTTTGGTGGGAGAAGATAGGTAAAGGACAGTGTTCAAGGCAGGGGAAACAGAATAAAAAAAGAACCAGAGACTGGAAGGAACATAGTGAGGGTGATGTGATGTGAGATGATGCTGGGGAGGCAGGCAGTGTCTGTAGGCTAAGTTCAATAAGGTGTAGATTTGAGATCAACTTTTTTTTTTTTTTTTTTTGGCTTCCATATATGAGTGAGAACATGCAGTGTTTAACTTTCTATTCCTGGCTTATTTCACTTAATATCATGTTTTCATCTATGCTGCTGCAAATGGAAGGATTTCATTCTTTTTTTGTGACTGAATAGTATTTCATACATATCACATTTTCTTTATCCATTCATCTGTTGTCAGACACAAGATATTCTGTATCTTGGCCATTGTGAATAGTACTACACTAAACATGGGGTCACAGAAGTCTCTTTGATATGCTTATTTCCTTTTCTTTGGAGAAATTGCCAGTAGTAGGGTAGCTGAATCATATGGTAGTTTTATGTAGCTTTTTAAAGGAGCCTCCATAGTATTGTCTAAAGTGGCTGTACTAGTTTAGATTCCCATCAACAGTGTATAAGAGTTCCCTTTTCTCCACATCCTTGTCAGCATTTGTTTATTTTTTTTTGTCCTTTTGATAACAGCCATACTAACTGAGATGAGACAATAACTCACTGTGATTTTGATTTTACTGATGTTAAGTGATGTTGATAATTTTTCCATGTATTTTTTGGCCATTTGTATGTTTTCATTTGAGAAATATCTGTTCTGATCTTTTGCCCACTTTTACATTTTTTTTTTTTTTGGCTGTTGAGATGTTTCAGTTCCTTGTATATTCTGGATATTAATCCCCTATTGGATGGATAGGTAGTTTGCAAATATTTTTTTCCCATTCTTTAGGTTGTTTTCCCTCTGTTGATTGTTTCCTTCGCTGTACAGAAGCTTTTTGGTTTGATACAATCCCATCTGATTATTTTTGCTTTTGTTGCCTGTGCTTTTGAGGTCTTATTCATAAAATCTTTTCCCAGACAAAGATCCTGAAGCATTTCCCCTAAGTTTTCTTCTAGTAGTTTTATAATTTTGGATTTACATTTAGGTCTTTGATCCACTGAGTTGATTTTTGTATAGGATGACAGATGGGGGTCTAGTTTCATTCTTTTGCATATGAATGCAAAAGATAACCAGTCAAACCTTATCACTACAGAAAATGACTCAACCACAAAAATAAACAGTAAGTAAGAAACAAAGGACATATTAAACATAAAAACAGCAAATAAAATGACAAGAGTAAGTCCTCACCTATCAATAATGACTCTGAATGTAAACAGATGAAATAACCAGTTTCCCCAGCACCATTTATTGATAAGAGTATCTTTTCTCCAATATATATTCCTAGTGCATTTGTTTAATCAGTTGGCTGTAGATATATGAATTTATTTCTGGGTTCTATATTCTGTTCCATTGGTCTATGTTTCTGTTTTTGACAGTACCATGCTGTTTTGGTTACTACAACTTTGTAGTATGGTTTGAAGTCTGGAAGTGTGATGCTTCCAGCTTTGTTCTTTTTGCTTAGGATTGTTTTGGCTATTGTGTCTTTTGTGATTCCATACAAATTTTAAGATTGATTTTTAAAAAATTTCTATGAGGAATATTATCAGTATTTTGATAGGGGTTCATTGAATCTGTAGATTGCTTTGAATAATATGGCCATTTTAACAATATTAGTTCTTCTAATCTATGACTATGGGCTGTTTTCATATTTCTTTGTATCTTCTTTAATTTTTTTCATTAGTGTTTTGTAGTTTTTCTTGTAGAAGTCTTTTACTTCCTTGACACCTTATTCCCAGGCATTTTATTATTTTGTATAGCTATTGTGAATGGGATTGTCTTCTCAATTTCTTTTTTAGCTAGTTTGTTTTTTGTATATAGAAACACCACTGATTTCTGTATGTTGATTTTGTATGCTGCAACTTTGCTGAATTTATCAGTTCTAAGAGTTTTTCTTTTCTTTCTTTTTCTTTTCTTTTTTCTTTTTCTTTTTTTTTTTTTTTTTTGCAGAGTCTTTAGGTTTTTCTATATATAAGATTATGTTGTCTCCAAGCAGGGACAATCTGACTTCCTCCTTTACAATTTGAATGCCCTTTATTTCTTTCTCTTGCCTAATTGCTCTGGCAGGACTTCCAGTACAATGTTGAATAAGAGTGGCGAGCATGGGCACTCTTGTCTTGTTCCAGGCATTCAGTGTGATGTTTGCTTTGGATCTGTTATATATAGCCTTTATTGTGTTGAGATACTTTCCTTCTATACCTAATTTATTGGGAGTTTTTATCATGAAGGGGTGTTGATTTTTTTTTTTTTAAACTAGAGATAGGGTCTCATTCTGTCATCCAGGCTGGAGTGCAGTGCTATGATCTTTTCTTACTATAGCTTTGACCTCCTGGGCTCAAGCAGTCCTTCTACCTCAGCCTCCTGAGTAGCTGGGACCACAGGCACATGACACCACACACAGCTAATTTTTAAATTTTTTGTAGAGATGGGGACTCATTATATTGCCCAGGCTGATCTCAAACTCCTGGCCTCAAGTGATCCTCCCACCTCAGTCTCCCAAAGTGCTGAGATTACAGGGTTTCACTATGTTGCCCAGGGATGTCTTGAACTTCTGGGCTCAAGCAATCTACCCACTTTGGTCTCCCAAAGTGCTGGATTATAGGCATGAGCCACCACGCCCAGCCTGGAATATCTTTTTTCATCCCTTTACTTTCAGCCTGTCCATCTTTCCAGGTGAGGTGAGTTTCTTGTAGGCAGCATATTGTTGGTTTCTTCTTTTTAATCTATTCAGCAGGTATATATCTTTTAAATGGTGAATTTCATCTGTTTACATTCAGAGGCATTATTGATAGGTGAGGACTTACTCTTGTCATTTTATTTGCTGTTTTTATGTTTAATATATCCTTTGCTTCTTACTTATTGTTTATTTTTGTGGTTGAGTCATTTTCTGTAGTGATAAGGTTTGATTCCTTGCTCTTTCTCCTTTCTGTATTGGCTTTACCAGTGAGTTGTATAGTTTCACATGCTTTCATGATGGTGGTCGTTGTCTTCCAGTTATAGGACTCCCTTGAGCATTCCTTGTAAGGCTGGTCTATTGGTGATATATCTCTTTAGTTTTTTCTCGTCTGTGAAAGATTTTATTTCTCCTTCATTTCTGAAAGCTAGCTTTGCTGGGCATAATATTCCTGACTGGCAGGCTTTTCTTTTTCTTTTTCTTTCTTTTTTTTTTTTTTTTGATGGAGTCTTGCTCTGTCACCCAGGCTGGAGTGCAGTGGTGTGATCTCAGCTCACTGCAAACTCTGCCTCCTGGGTTCACACCATCCTTCTGCCTCAGCCTCCCAATTAGCTGGGACTACAGACACTTGCCATCATGCTTGGCTAATTTTTTTTATTTTATTTTTAGTAGAGATGGGGTTTCACTGTGTTAGGCAGGATGGTCTTGATCTCCTGACCTCCTGATCTCCCCGACTGGCAGGCTTTTCTTTCAGTATTTTGAATATATCATCCCATTCTCTCCTAGCCTGTAAGGTTTCTGCTGAGAAATGCACTGTTAGACTAATGGGAATTTCCTTATACATGACTTGACACTTTTCTCCTGCTGCTTTTAGGATTCTTTCTTTGACTTTTGACAATTGGACCATAATGTGACTCAGAGAGGACCAGTTTGGGTTCAATCTATTTGAGGTTCTTTGATCTTCCTGGGCTTGAATGTCCACCTCTCTCCCAAGAACTGCGAGGTTTTCAGCTATTATTTCATTAAATATATTCCCTATATCTTTTTCATTCTCTTCTCCTCTGGAATATGTATAATGTGAATATTTGTTCACTTAATTGTGTTGCATAAATCTCATAGGCTTTCTTCATTCTTTTTCCTTTTGTCTGCCTGTGTTATTTAAATGACCTGTCTCCAAGTTCGGAAATTATTTCATTTGCTTGATCTAGTCTGTTGTCAAAGCTCTCAATTGTATTTTTTGTTTTAGTCATTGAATTCTTCAGCAGTAGATTTCTGTTTGGTTCTTTTTTAATGATATCTATCTCTTTGTTGAATTTCTCATTCAAATCATGAGTCGTTTTCCCAATTTTGTTGAATTGTCTATCTGTATTCTCTTCTATCTCACTGAGCTTCCTTAAGATTATCATTTTGAATTCTTCTTCTGGCATTTTGTATGTTTCCTTATGATTGGGGTCTGTTATTGGAGAGTTATTGTGTTCATTTGGAGGTGTCATGTTTCCTTGCTTTTTCATGTTTGATATGTCCCTGTATTAATTTCTATGCATCTGGTGGAAAAGTCACCTCCTCCAATTTTATGGAGCAGGTTTTGTAGTGAGAATTATTCATATGAATGGATCTTTGGATGTCAGCTCAGTGTGGTGTGTTGGTTTTTGTTCTGTGTGGACACAGTTGTGTAATCTCTGTGTAGTACTAGTGACATTTTTTAGTATCTCGGTGGTCTAGGCTGCGAGATTTTCTGGCAGCAGTGGTGTGGCTTTGACCAGGTGAACTCACCAGACTCTCAGATCAGAGGTGTGTGCATGCACATGGTGGGTTGACCAACTTGGGACTGGGGTCAGGGCTACAGAGCTATTACTCTGGCCAGGAGCATGATTGTCCAGTTGGCCTGGGAGCTTGCCTCACAGGAGCAGCCCATGGGGCTATTTTTCAGGACCAGGACATGGGTACTGGGGTTGTCTTTGCTAGGGTGGACTGTAGGTCTGTTTCTCAGGCTGAAGATACGGTTACATGGCTTCTTAACTGTCCTAGGTATGTGTTTGCCAGGGACAATCCATGGGGCTGTTCCTCAGACCTGGGATGTGGTCTCATAGTGCTTGGCTGGCCTGGGGATATGTCTGCTGGGGACAGTCCCTGGGCTGTTTCTCAGGCCTGGGATGTAGCCACATGGTTTCTCAGCTGGCACAGATGCATGTCTGCTGGAGGTAGCCCACAGGGCTGCTATTCAGGAACAGGATGTGGGCTCATGGCTGCTTCACTGGCTTGGAGACTTGCCCACCATGGGTGGTTTGTGATGCTGATTCTTGGGCCTGGGACATGGGCAGACAGCTATTCAGCTGGACTGGGAGCATGTCTGCCAGGGGTAGCCCATGGAACTGTTCCTCAAGCCCTGATGGCAGGTGCAGGGTCACTGGGCAGGCTAGAAGCTTTTCTACCAGGGACTTTTCATTGTGGGACTGTTTCTCAGGCTCTCGGTGTAGGCGTATAGCTGCTCTGCTGGACTGGGTCCATGACAGCTGCTCAGAGGCTTGAAGACCTCTCCCAACTGGGGAGAGCACGCAGCAGTTTGGCCAGATCAAGGGCAGGTTCTGCCAGACTGTTCCTCTGACTAGAAGCAAGGGTGACAGGAATTAATTTCCCTGCTGTGCTGGACCAGAGTCACAGCCCATCCTGGGCCCAAGCTCCATGCTGCTGGGGTTGTGATATTCAGCTACCCATGTGGGCTTGGCATAATGACAATGAAGCCCCAGTGCTGGAGAGGTGCAGTGGCTACTGGCCCCCAGAGGAGGGCACACTCCAGAGGTGGCTCTGGTCTCAAGTTGGTACTGTGCTCCAGCAGAGTGGCTTACAGGGGATAAGTAGTGGGTGGGGAGTGCACACCTTGTGCGCCTCCCCTGGGGTGATGCAGCTGCGTGAATTCCCAGCAGCTCTCCAACTGGGCTCAGGGCTTGCAAGGACTGTGGGATTCTCCAGTAGTAAGGACTGTAGGTGTTTGCAGTGGCAACGGGGCTGGTGGGGATCTGCTTACCTTTTTCCCACCACAAGAAATCCGTCCCGGCTCCAGGCAGATGTTATCCATGTGGAGGAAATGGGGCTGCAGAGGCCAGTGCTTCCACACTGCCCTCCTGAACTTCCAGTTACCACAGGTACACTTCAGCACTCTCCCTCCCGGCGCTCCAGTCAAATTGTAGCTGTTTATTTGTTGCCTTGGTCCTTTCTTCTTGTTGAGATGTGTGCCAGTCACCTCTAGTCAGCCTTTTGCTAACCGGATCTGTACTTAAAAAATGAATTTAAATTAATATCACTTTGAGAATTAACTTTGACTATTTTCCAGTACCCAGTAAGCTAATACATGATATGGAAACCTCAATGGAGAATCTTGCTCAAATGGATGCATCCAGGAGACCCACACTCCATTTATCCACTATTAATAATAGTGGGTGGCTGCAGTGAGTGTAGATTTGAGAGTTCAGATGCTGAATCCCAGATGTCACTTATTAGCTATATAATAACCTTGAGCAAGTTACTCACCCTTTCTGTGCCTCAGTTCCTCCATTTATAAAATGACAATGATATCAGCATGTAGTCAGTAGAATTGTTATGAGGGATAACTAAGTTAGTATGTGTAAAACACGTAAAACAAATCCTGGGGCATAGTAAGTGGTCATTAAATGTTGCCTTTTATTTATAGGTATTGTTAATTTCAAGAAAAATCAATTTTTTATGAGGGAAGTGCTGATCTTGCCTTCAGTAGCTTTTAAGTAGCAGCTAGTGTGAACAGCATCAGCTAATAGTGAAAAAACAAATGTGTGTTTGTGTGGTGTTTAACTTATTTAAAAAAGTATTTTAAGCACTTTAGAAGGACTCATTTAAATGAAATTGTTATGCCGTTTATGCATCATTCTGATCAATTTGTTAAAAAGAAGAACCTCAAACACACTGCTTGGAAATCTTCCTGTAAATGTGGAAAGGAATCAAAGTTATTTCTCTAAATATATTCTGAGATCTGGCCTGACTTTCCAAGCAGTTCATATTAATTTATGTTTCACTTCACAGTTTGGGACATTTTGTATCCTAGGAAATATTCTGGGTTTTGTTATAACACAGTCTTTGTAGAAGCCAATAGAGGAGCATGGTGGAGATGTACTGGCTTGGAATGCCAGCCCTGCTGGTTACTTGCTGTGTGGCCTTGTGCACATTATTTTAGCTTCTTTGAGACTGTTTCCTCATTTGGAAAATGGGGTTAGTAATGAAGCTTACCTCATGGGGTTAAATAAGTTACACTATGTACAATGAGATGATCATACATTTTTGGCTTTCTAGGGTGTTCCCTGATTATGCCCATGGTCACAATGTTACTATAATGATGCCCCCTTTCACTTTCAAAGGTGTTCCTGGCTTAGACAATAAATTATGTGGTCACTATATAAAGGAAGCTGAACGGTGCTTGGCACACAATGAATGCTCTGTTGATATTAACTGTTGTTATTATGTGCTTGCTGTGAATGAATTTGCTTCATGATTGGCTTCCTTCTTCTCCCCCATCTGTGAGCAGCTTCTCTTCTGAAATGGACAGAATGATCCACCATAAAGGGCATGTGTACTCAGGTCTTCCCCTGACTGCCAGGTGCCACCCAGGCACACTGCAGTTGCTTTTGCATTGAGTTCCTCTTTCACCTTTGGAGTTCAGTGTGTTTGCTCAGGGGAGTGCAGCAGACGCTGCATCAGCAAAGCAGGAGGCGTTGAGGGCTGCTTCTGGTGAGGATGCTTTCTCACCGTGACATCTGCTCCTTGTCACTTTTGAGAAAAGGCAGGAGAGGAGAGTGTGTACGAGAAGTGTGGGGCCCAGGCAGGTGATTACTGCCCTGCTGTTGGGATTTGGGCTTTTGGTCACAAAATCACCTGCAGTGGACATTTGTGTGTCTGTATACCCCGCTTTTCAGGCTGAACTCCATCTATCATGGCCACTGTGTGGCCTAAAATATCCAGCAGAATTGAGACGTAAAGAGATAAAAATGAGGGAGAAAATAGTGGGGATATTTTGCTCCTGGTGACTGAAATTCTGAGTTAAGTGACCCAAGCCACTGAGAGAGACAGGGCTAAGATGTGACCTACTCAGAGAAGGTGCACGAGGGATCCAAGCCAACATTTTGAACAGAGTTGGATGCAGAACACTGTCCCTAGGATACCCCATGAAGAAAGATAGCCAGGTTCTCCCCCATGTCTCTTACACACACCCATACATGCACATGCAAATGCACCACAACCACCACACACACACTCTATCCATGCACACATGCCTCTGAGACATTACACACATCCTCCCTTTGGTTGGGACGTCTTTCCTTTCCCCATCTGGGTAGCTCCTTCCTACTTATCTTCCAATTTGCCTGACTCCGTCGTTCTCCCCCACCTGTGGGAGTACCCTCCTCTGTGCTCCTGCCACATTCCTGCCCCTCTGTTGTAGCCCTCAGTCTGCTGCATTGAAAGTGCATGTTAACTTGCCAGTTTCCACAGCGCAGAGTCAGTTATCCATCTTTGCAGCTCCAGCCTCTGGCACAAAGCAGATGCTGTTGAATGACAGACTAAAGAAACCCAGGTTTGAACTCCTTCTAGGTTCTTGTGGAGTAAAGAGCAGACACATTTACTTTTTTATCCAGTGAATATTTCTGAGGACCTCCATGGTGCCAGGCTGAGAGAAGGCTGTTTGGGAGGGGAGCGGCATTGGTAAGGACATGATCGAGATGCACCATCGCTACTGCTATGAGAGAGAGAGCTGTGCAAAGTGCCAGGGGAACACAAGGCAGGAAAGGGAGGAGGCACTGCTGCCCAGGTGACTTAGGGAAGGTGTCACCAAAGGCAGTTGAGGTGGACCTTGAAGAGGCAGAGATCGCGATTTCCCCCAGGGTGGAAGGGCAGAGGGCATGGGGAGAGCAAAGGCCCAGTGGTGTGCATGCGTGGCATGTGTGAGGGTCAGGGGCAGTGCGTGCAGGGCGTGGGAAGGGGTGTGTGTTACTTTCCAACATACTGCTTAAAAAATTCAGCCACCTAGCAAATGTAATAAAGAAGGATTGCTGTACTCGTAAACCATCCAAAAAACAACTACCCAACCAGAGCATTCTAATTAGCAAAGATGACATATAATCCTGCTGCTTTGGGTGTGGCTCTATAGACAGGGATGAAGGGGATGGGATTCTAAGTGCTGTCTCCAGCATCTCATGGATTAGACATCTTAGGTCATCCTGCCTTTGTACTTACTGTGAAAGGCTGTAGATAGGACCTGGAGGCAGAACTGAGCTGGATGCTTGCTTGAGCTCCTACTACCTGTAAGAACCTGTGCAGTTGGCTTCACCACAGCTTCCCCAACTGTACAAAGCTGTGAATACTGAATGAGGCCTCAGGTGTGAAGGTGCCCTGCATGGTGTCTGGCACTTAATAGTTGTGCAGTTAAATGAGTCCCTTCTCTTCGCTTCCCATCCTCCCCTTTCCTCCATGCCTGTAAAATAGGATACAGCTAACACCTCCTTCCTACGATTGTTTTTAAGATTAACTGAATTAGTACCCATAAAGTTTTTTTACTGTGCCTAGCACACAGTAAGTGTTCACTTAGTGTTAGCTACTGCGTTGTTATTATTACGCCATCTCATGAGTTTCTATTGCCTTTGTCTTCATATTTTCCGATCCCAGTCTTTGAGTTTAGACAGGGAAATTTTATGTCTTCAGAGAGCAGAAGCAAATATACTTTTCCTTCTATCTCCTAAAGGATTTCCTCAAGACCAGCTGCATAATCTGCTGGGCTCAGCACATGATGAAAATGCAGGGCCCCTTGTTTGAAAATTAGTTCAAATTTCAAAATGGGGTCAGAACAGCATCGAACCAAGTGTGGTCCCTTTTGAGACTGGAGCCCTGTGCCGTCACACCTATTACACCCCATAAAGCTGGCCCCAGGTTTCTCCTCCTCGTCCTCCTCCAAAGCTTTGACTTTACAGCATCTGAATGGACAAGAACCAGAGCAGCGCTGCACACTCCCCACCGCTTCCCTTTGAAGTCAGATCACACAGGTTCACAAAATGAGAAAGACCTCTGCCTTGAGGCAAAGAAGGAAAAAGTGATACTGCCCTCACTTGTGTTTTGTCCTCTCACAACCACTGGATATCTCTCACTACCAACTTTGATAATGGTAACCCTGACAACAGATAGGCGTGGAGGGCTTGCTTTGGGTCTGTCATCTTACTAATCATATTTTGTTCCCAGACACCTTATAGATCACAAAGACAATTAACGTTTAGTGGTAAGCATAGATGCCCCATTCGTTGTTTCTTTTCATTCCAGATTGGTCAGCCCCTATGTACCATGACCAGGAGAGTGAGCTGAGAGTTGGTCTCTGCCCTGTAAATGGTGGCCACTGAGCACCGAGGGAGAGTCTGGCCTTTGCTGGGCTTGATGTGGAATTCATCCTTATTCTTCCAGAAATCTGCAATCAAGTATGGTGGCCATACTTGGTTTAAAATAAATGCAAATGTAGCCTATCTGTAATTATAGGAGGAGTCAACGGAGGAATGGATGTGCTTGGGCTGGTGCATTGGAGAAGACTTCCTGGATGGGGTGGGGTTTGAGTTGATCTTGAAGAATGGGTGAGATTTGGATGGGTGCTGGGGAGGAAGGAAGGCATTCCAGGTGGAGGAGACTGCATGAGCAAAGGCTCTTCCATGAGAATGGAATAGTTGTGCTGGGAACAGTGAGGAAATTGAGCTGAATGAAGTAGAAGAGAACAAAATGATTTGGGCCAAAAAATAAGATAGCCTCTTACATTTATACAATTTATATTTAAATCAGGTGAAAAGAATAATCATTTAGAAAAAGGCAATAAGACATAGTGATTAAAAGTGCAAGCTTTGGAGCTAGATTCATGCATTCATGTGTTTATTCATTCAATAAATGTTAACCGAGCACTTACTATGTGTGCTAGGCACTCTTACAGGTATTGGAGACATAGAGGCAACAAGGCAGGCAAAAGTTCCTGCCTTCAGGATTTATAATTTAGTGGGAAAGATAGATGATGAATAAAATAAATGAGTCATATACATATACATATATTCACGTATCATATACACATACACACCATTAAGGAGAATCAGAGCCAGAGAGTAAAGTGCTAAACACAGATTTTATTTAGAAATTGTTGCAATAGGGGAAAGACACCTCAGTATTGAACTGAGCTCAATTCTAAATACAACATGGAAAAATAGGGATTTATAACCAAGGAGCAGGGTTCGAGGAAAGGGAGGTTGGTCAGTGGATGAAAAATTACTAAAAAGAGACATCAAGGATAGAGAAATTGTTGCTAAACTGACTTAACTGGATTTTTGCTGAAGGGAGGCGAAGAGCTTATATACCAAAGTTGGGGTATGAGGAATTTGATCAGATATCAAGGGCGTCAGATATCAAGGGTGGGGATTCTCACTAAACCACTTTAGCAGGATTCGACGCAGGCCCAGCAAGGACAGGAGCCAAGGTCAAGGCCTAGTTGAGAAAAGAGCTCAGAAGGCCCTAAGTAAAGTTTGGTTGAGGAGAGACTGTTCACACACACAGACACACACACACAATGTTTGATGATGAGATGATGAGGTGTGCTATGGAGAAGAATAAAGCAGGAGAGGGAGATATGGAATGCTGGATCTAAATCTCCACTTTGCTATTTGCCAAGTATATGATCCTCAGCAAATTACTTACCTTTCCTGTGTCTCAATTTCCTCACCTGTAAAATGGGAACAATAGTAAGTTCTCATTCACAGAACGGTGAAGAGTCCGACACTGCCCTGCACCCAATAGTGCTCAATGACTGTTGGTTGTGCTGTATGTGCCAGCTCTCTTCCTGATTCTGGGGATGCAGAGTTATCCATGCAGGCTCAAGTCAGTCTCTGCCCCACTTTCTACACCCCGACTTGCCCGCTGTCTAGTCTCTTTACAGAGCTCTGATTCGATCCTTACCACAACCTGTGAAGGAGCTGTGGTCTATATTATCAGCTCCTCTTGCTAATGAACACACTGCAGCTTGAGAGGGGCTGTGGTTTGAGTCTAATTATATTGTGCTGCTATTTGGCATATTTAGAATTATTCCTTTCCAATTCCCATTCCTTCTGTCTTTTGAAATCAACATTAAGTTTCAAAGAACAAACATGCCTGTCGGCGTTATAGAAGGAAAGATACTCTTGTGTTTGGCAAGCTTGTTCTGGAGGGCATGGGCAAAGTCTTGTTTTGGTTTGGGAACGTTTGTTAGGTTGTGGACCTGTAATGAACAGACTTTGACAGACACTGCATGGGAAGGGGAGGAGGAAAACAGAAAGTCAAACATAATAGAAGATAACACAGATGAGACAGGAGCAGTGCTGGGCCCTTTCTCTTAGGAGACAGTGTAGCTCTCTAGTCCAGAGCATGAGGTCAGCAGGCTTCTGCTGGGGACACTGCCTGCCCCATGGAAGTGCCTCTGTGCAAATTAGAAAACTTTAGAATTGCAAATTAGATGTAAGATGCAAACTCATGAACACTGAGTCCCCAGATGAAGCTGGATACTTCTAAGATGTTGGGCCTAAAGACGCAGATCCTTCCCACTGAGCAGGATCTAAACCCCAGGAAAATGCCAACTGATGTCTACCTGATAGCTTGGAAGGGCCATTGATAGGTTGTAGGCTCCGGTGATTTATGTGTTACCACAGTGAAGGCATGTACTCACCAGATGGCACTATAGATAAAGAAATGCTGGTGTTAGGTCCTGAAAATCATCTCCAGGGAGGGAAATGGAGCAGGGGGCTGGTTACAGTGAGTTTGAGGGATCTGCTGATTTCACAACTTTCCCGGTGAGCTGGGCACCCAGTTTAGACCATTTAATTCTATTCGAATATCCACTTTCTAAGCCTTTCTCAACATTTTAGTTCCTCCAAAGTCCATTAGGTTGAGTTTCCTGTTAAAATGTTTCCATTCTGAAACTAGTGCTCAGAGCAAACAACAGAAAGAAGATAGAGCATATTTTAAAAAGGTGGCTGAAATTTAAATTCAAATGTGTTTTATGTTTTCTCTGAATTACACACTGTTTAGCCACAGCACAGTCACTTAAAGTTTTTTTTTTTTGAGATGGAGTCTCACTCCATTGCCCAGGCTGGAGTGCAGTGGTGCGATCTCTGCCCACTGCAAGCTCCGCCCTCCGGGTTCATGCCATTCTCCTGCCTCAGCCTACTGAGTAGCTGGGACTACAGGTGCCCGCCACCACGCCTGGCTACTTTTATTTTGTATTTTTAGTAGAGACAGGGTTTCACAGTGTTTGCCAGGATGGTCTCGATCTCCTGACCTCGTTATCCACCCGCCTTGGCCTCCCAAAGTGCTGGGATTACAGGCGTTAGCCATCGTGCCCTGCCTAAAGTTTTTATACACAAGTGATATGCTCAGAAGTGAAGACAGGCTTTTTCCAGATTGGGAAGGATGTGGTGTGTGTAGATCTTGGCAAAAGATAAATGGCATTCATCCAGCATGTCCCCTCGAGGAGTCTTCATCTGGTGCGCATGCACTGTACTCTCCCTTTTCAAACACGGGGATGAATTTCCCTCTCTTAGCTATGTAAATGAGCCTGGAATACACTTATTCATGATTCATTTGTAAAGTAAATGAGTTGTATGTATGAAAAGCAGATGCAACTGATTCAATATAAATCTGAAAAATCAAGGCTGGAATAGCAGAAGTAGGTGATTAGGTGACCATGGCATATTAAATAAACTAACAAACCATCAGCTCATTTGGAGGGGTGAGGAGGCTGATGTTTCCCTTCAAAGGGATTCTTGACAGACCTTCCATGGTACTTCTTTTGTGGCTGGAGGGGCTGGAAGACATTTTATAATTTTCATGATGATTTGTGAATATAATTCTGTAATGTGCCCATCTAAATGAAATTCTAAATAATTTAAAACACCTGGGTTAAGGAAACAACTATAATTCACTCAGGGCTCTTGTCTTCATGGTCTTGTGTCCACTTTTAACAGCTTTCTAGGCAGCAAGGTTTTGTTTTACTAAGCGGGTATTTCTCTCTTACTGTCATCAAGGCAAGATCATTGTAATTAACAAGGAGCAAACCTTTTTTCTCTTTGCCCTCTGAGTGCATGTGAAACACTACGTTGCTGAAAAAGACATTGTGGGGTCTTTGCCAGTCAACCAATGTCGTAGATGAAAACACTTCTGATTTCCTGAGGTTCTAAAACCTGAGTGTTGGCTGGAGCCTTGGTGGTCATCTGCTTAAACATTTTATCCCTGTCTTCTACCATATCCCTCATAGATCATTCATCCACTTTCTGATTGAACTGAGAATTATTTTCCATCTAAAAGTGTTTCTTGGTTTCTCCGTTGTCTACTCTGTGCATAGGTTCCCCCTATTGTCCAATTACCTATCAAGATATTATCAATGGATTTTCTCTCAATGAGGAATACATCCCAGTGAAATGAAAAATGATAGCCAAATGGAATATACTTTAACATTTGAGAGTATGATGGGAGAACTTTTGGAAATAAATTTGTATCATAGCTTAAATGAGAGCTTTGAGAAAATCCATCTCCAATATTTATCAAAACTTGCAGCTCCTTCAGAGAGTATGTATTGCATTTTCATTCAGTCACCAGTTGTTGAGTCCCTTCCTTTTGCCAGGCTCTGGGGTAAACCAGGGAGCTGCAAAGATAAATAAGTCATGGTCCCTGGGGAGATTGGCAGGTGAATAAACAAATAACCATGTTACAGCACATTAAAAGCTATCTTAGAAATAGGAACCAACTGCTAAGGGAACTTAGAGGAGGGAATGCTGAGAGAGTAGCGCCATTTATGTTGGATCTTGCTAGATCTTGAAACATGGGGAGGAACTGATAGGATTTGGGGGGAAGCGGAAACAGGGAGAAAGATTTGAGGGGATGGTGGGGGACACATTGCAGAAAAGGGAGGGGCACTGTAACACTCCAAGGAGTGTGTGCCATGATGCCTTCTCTTTGGTTTCAGTCAAAACCCTCTCAACCTAGCGAGCTGCTACAGTGGATGTTTGGAGTGTACACTGCCCCTCTTGGGCAGGGCTGCGTGTTTTCTATTTATTTTAAGTCTGCGTTGAGGGCTAAGGGAGGCTTAGCCTGCTTCTGGACTGCGATGGCCCCAGCCATCTTGCCTTCCCATAGAATCAGAAGCTCAGAGCTCCCCTTATGAACTGCCAGGGCAGCTTTCACGTTCACAGAGATTGACTTTCACACTCGGGACTCCCTTTACTTGATAGAGCCAACTCTGGCTTTCTGTACTGCTTTGTGGGTGAAGGAGCTGTGGTTAGTTACTTGGGATCCTTTTAAGGCTTTAAGAGCCTTGGGGTGTTGAGAGGGTGACAAAGCCAGGGGTAGGTTCCTGCCAGGGATGAGAGCTCCCAATTCTGAGTGAAGTGACCAGGTGCCAAGCTCTGACACAAGACAAAGTCCTCCAGAGAGGGAAACTCCAATGGCCACTGAAATCAGAACTGACTTTGCAAAGAAGATTTAGAATGTAAAAAAGAAAAAGCTTAAAGAGTCATCAGGGCCCTTAGGCCTTAGAGAGATCTTCTGGCCCAGGGATAGCAAGTGTTTCTTCTTTTGTACTGACTCACTGAATGCTGATAGTTATCTGGAAGGCTGGGTTGAGGAGGCTTCAGAGCAAATGAGGAAGTTGTGTGTGAGACCAAATTATACATGAGTGGCAATGACTGAGTGAGGATCCACATCTCCCAATTCCTAGGCAGAACTCTGGGACAGGTTGTGTGGCCCTCCCAAACTTATGAGCTTGGGCTCTTCCCCTCAAGGATTTTTACAAACTTTTTTTTGAAACAAGGTCTCATTCTGTCACCTAGGCTGGAGTGCAGTGGTGAGATCACAGCTCATTGCAGCCTCAGCTTTCTAAGTAGCTGGGAGTACACGTATGCGCCACCATGCTCAGTTAATATTAAAAGTTTTCTGTGTGTGAGAGAGGGTCTCACTATGTTGCTCAGACTGGTTTCAAACTTCTAGCCTCAAGTGTTTCTCTTGCTTTGACCTCCCAAAGTACCAATATTACAGGCATGAGCTACTGCACCTGGCCCAAACTTTTAAAGTTAGAAAACTGCAGAGATCTCTGTGTGTCAATTAGATAACAGCACTCCAACAATTGTGATTGATGAAGGGAAAAAGAAGATTCTCCATATTTATCACTACTGGCCAAATATCTATACTCATCAAAGCTCAAGGGGTTGGCCTGGCATATGGTATATTCTATTCTCCTGAAATAATTTGGCAGTTAAGTTTTTTTCTGGGGATTTTAGATGTCCTAAGAATCTACAAGGATCATAGAATCACACTTTGGGAGGGATCTTGGAAGTCAGAGAGGAGAAAGAGAACAGGCAAATGCAAACTGAATGAATATGCCAAAAGTTCTCCTGTTGTTGTCCATTGCTCTCTGGACTGGGGCCTTCTCTCAGTGGTTTTGGTCCTTTGGGATCCTGGATTGATTTTCAAGAAGACAATAATTGTCTAACCATGGACCTGAGGCGATTGTATTGATGTCATGATATTCAGTTGGGTACACTGGGAGTGAGGAAGTGGATGTTTTCATTTCAGCTCCCAAATGGATATTTCTAAAACAAGACAAATATGAAAAAGAGAAAAATACCTTCTTTTATAATATCATTTCATAAACTCCTCCAAGCTCCAGTTCCTCTCATGCAAGAAATTTAAACCATCTCAAAGACAATACACTCAAATAAATTGCAAGGAAAATAAAAAAAGAATGGAGGCAATACCTGTAGACTAAAAAGACTTAAAAATATGTTGGTCAAATGCCATCTGTCGAACTTAGTTGGACCCAGAGTCTAACAAACTAGAAAAGAAAAATCAAAAACAAAAAAACAACAACTACTACAGGCAATACCTGTAGACTAAAAGGACTTAAAAATATATTAGTCAAATGCCATGTGTAGACCTTAGCTGGATCCAGATTCTAACAAACTAGAAAAAGAACCTAGCAACCATTTATGACATTTGGGAGGTGATTAGACATTAGAACACAATATTTGATGGTATTAAGGAATTGTTCTTTGTTTGGCTTAGTTATAATAATAGTATTGTAGTTGTGTTAAAAAGAAAGACCCTTTATGTTCTACATACATACTCTAGAACATAAAGTATGTAAGATGAAATGACGTGATGTCTGGAGTTTGCTTCAAAATGATATAGGAGGGAGGTTGATGGGAATGTAGAAAGGACACAATTGGCTGTGGATTGATGGTAGTTGGTGCTAGGAATAGCTACATGGCAGTTCATTATGTTACTGTGTTTAATTTTGAGTAAGTTCAAAAGTCTCAAAAGGAAGAAAAAGAAGAAGGAAGAAAAAGAAGAAGAAGGAAGAAGAAGAACAACAACAACAACAACAAGACAATACAAAGCAATGCCACAAGGCAGGCCATGGATAGGCATCACATGAATACAAAGTAAGGAATGTATTATTGTCCACAGAGTACAGGAACTTATTGCTAGCAGAATATTCTGCAGAGGGGATTTAAAAATTCAACTTTAGGCTGGGTGTGGTGGCTTACGCCTGTAATCCCAACACTTTGGGAGGCTCAGGTGGGTGAATCACGAGGTCAGGAGTTCGAGTCAGCCTGGCCAATATGGGTGAAACCCTGTCTTTACTAAAAATACAAAAATTAGCTGGGTGTGGTGGCATGCACCTGTAGTCCCAGCTACTTGGAAGGCTCAGGCAGAAGGATCACTTGAACCTGGGAGGTGGAGAGGTGGAGGTGGCAGTGAGCCAAGATTGCACCATTGCACTCCAGCCTGGGCAACAGAGTGAGACTCCTTCTCAAAAAAAAAAAAAAATCAACTTTAATGAATAGAGGAGACAGCTCTAATTGACAAATGCGTTACTTAATAGATGTCATAAAGGCCCATTTTGAAAATGTTTTGCTTTAAATGTTTTTAGAAAACACCTCTCCAGAGAGTGCAAAAGTTAACTTTAGCCCACACATTTCCAGGTGAATTTAATTTTGGACCTCCCTTTTAGGACCAGAGAGGGAGAACTGGAGCCAGACCCCTTTCCCTCCACACTCTCCCAGTCCCTTCCTTTCTCCCATCATAATCTATGTCTTTGTGAGAGTAAGTATATTTGTTCAATGTGACATCTGCCCACTGGCCTGAGGTCCTTAAGAGCAGGGACAAGCCACATTCAACTCTGTGTGCCCTGCCAGGGCCCAGGGCTTGGTGTGCTGCAGGGCTCAATAGAGATGAACTAAACTGAATGGAATAATATTTGGCCCAAGTCCGTGAACCTTCTGTGATATCCTAAGGAACTCCCAGGAGGCCACAAGTGACTGTGAGGGCTACTTCTCCAGAGACATTTGGAAGGGGTCCCTGGCATTGGAGAATGAGTTTGAATTAATCCGCTTTGAAGGGATGGTGCATTGGTTGGTTCTTTGATGGCTAGACACTCTCTGGTGGTTCTGTTAGACTATCTTCTTCAAGGAGCAGTCTTATTCAAAGCTTTAGCTGTGTGGGAGAAGAGGATTTAGAATACTTACTTGTTATAAGTGTAAGCAGTAACTGCAGTTCTTGGCTGCTTAGTAATCTTTGATCAGAGTTGGCCAATATGGGTGAGCTCACCTGTACAGAACAGGGCCCTCTCAATGGTGCAGATAGAGTGACCATGCAAAGCTCTGGAATAAGAGCATCAGTGAGTCACTGGCTTAAGATACACCTTTTGATGGCCATCTGGGGAGTCCTTCTACCCCAGATAAGAAAATAAAGCTGAGTCTATTGTCTATAGAAGGCCACTGTTAAAAATCACATTTGTGGCTGGGCACGGTAGCTCATGCCTCTAATCCCAGCACTTTGGGAGGCCGAGGCAGGCGGATCACGAGGTCAGGAGATCGAGACCATCCTGGCTAACACTGTGAAACCCTGTCTACTAAAAATACAAAAAATTAGCGGGGCATGGTGGTGGGCACCTGTAGTCCCAGCTATTCGGGAGGCTGAGGCAGGAGAATAGTGTGAACCCAGGAGGCGGAGCTTGCAGTGAGCTGAGATTGCACCACTGCACTCCAGCCTGGGCAACGAAGCGAGACTCCATCTCAAAAAAAAAAAAGTACATTTCTTTTGTATTTTTGGTTAGTCAGAGAGAGAAAGTCTTCAAGTGGATAAAGAGTAAGCTAACATTTATTGAGCACTTATTGTATGCCAGGTATTGTTCTAGTCTCCTTTACATACCTTTCTATCTTTAAGCTATGGCCACCACCCATTCTAATGTTTATGGGATAAAATTGGTTTTAAAACCCAGTCCTTTTTCCCCCATAAAGTCATTTTAGCCATCAGATGATGGAGTCTGATGTTTGCTTTAGTAAACAATGGTTGCCACACTTACAGTCTGCTCTCATGATCATGATGGCTCTGTGACCTTCATTACATGTAACAATCTATCTTAGGGTTGGGCAAAAGTAAGGGTGCTTCTTTTGCATGGTTAAATGTACGGTTTTCTCTTGTGTAACAAATGATCACAAACACAGTGTTTAAAACAACTACATTTATTGTTTCCCAGTTGGGAGGTTGGCACAGCATAGTCAGGTCCTCTGCTGAGGGTCTCATGAAACTATAGTCAAAGCATTGGCTGGACTGCATTCTTATCTGGAGAAGAATCTGCTTCAGAGTTCATCAAGGTTATTGGCAGATTTTGTTTCCTTGAAGCTATATGACTGAAGGCTCCAGTTGTTTGCTGGCTTTCAGATAAAGAGTGCTCTGAAATCATAGAGACCACGCACAGCTCTTTGCCAGGTGAGCTTCCTCAACATAGTGGCCAACTTCTTCAAGCCAGCAAGAAGAATCCCTGACTTTAGAGAGGGCCCTTGCTTCATTAAGTCAGGCCCACCCATGGTACTCTCTCGCTCTCTCTCTCTTTTTTTTTTTTTGAGACAATCCTGCTCTGTCACCCAGGCTGGAGTGCAGTGGTGCGGTCTTGGCTCACTGCAAGCTCCACCTCCCTGGTTCATGCCATTCTCCTGCCCCAGCCTCTTGAGTAGCTGGGACTACAGGTGCCTGCCACCGCACCTGGTTAATTTTTTTATTGTATTTTTAGTAGAGACGGGGTTTCACTGAGTTAGACGGGATGGTCTTGATCTCCTGACCTCGTGATCCTCCTGTCTTGGCCTCCCAAAGTGCTGGGATTACAGGCGTGAGCCACCGTGCCTGGCTGATACTCTCTCTTTTGATTGACTGAAGTCAACTGATTAGGTACCTTGATTACATTTACAAAACACCTTTACCTTTGCTATATTCTGCTCACATTGAAGGGGAGGGAATTATACAGGGCATGACCACCAGGGGGCAGGGTCCAGAGAGAATTCTACCTGCCAAAATAAGATTGTTCTTGATTCTTTCTTATTCCAGTAACAGAAACTGCAACGTCTATAAAGACCGAGAGGTCAATAAAGTTTCACTCTTCCTTGATTCCTCAAAAAATCAATACCACATACTACTCAGATATCAGTTGCACTGTTAATACCTCAGCAGAAGGGGGCTCCAATTGTCTAAGGTGTTCTCAGTCTCATGGCTAATTGTGTTCCCTTGGGTGTAGACTGAGGGGTTTCCTATGCTGTGAACCTTGCCTGGCTAGGCTAGATGTGTGAGTGGATTATACGGAGTAGAGATGACACAGATTCTTTTTAAAACAACTTCATTGAGGTGTAATTTACAGCCATAAAATTTACTCATCTTTAGTGTGCAGTTCAGTTTGTTTTAGTGCATTTACACATTTAAACTACCATCACAATCTAGTTTTGAAATACTTCCATTACCCTAAAAATTCCCTGGGGTTTGTTTGCACTGAATCCCTGTTCCTGCAGTCAGCCCCAGATAACCACAAAACAGCTTTCTGATTCTATAGTTTTGCCTGTTCCAGAGATTTTATATAAATAAAACCATGCCATGTGTAGTCTTTGACTCTGACTTCTTTTACCTTGGATAATGTTTGTAAGGTTCATCCATGTTATTGCATGTATCATTAGTTTGTTCCTCTTTGTTACTGCATGGTATTTTATTCAGGATTTATACATAATTTGCAGGCTCAGTGCAAAATGAAGATGCCAAGTCCCTTGTTCAAAAAGCAGGAAAAAACTGTCATTAAAGGTACCAAAGCATAAAGCTTTTTCCTTTCTTCTGCAGTCTTGTTCTGAGCTTGCCATGGTGTTACTTATTTGCTTTTTATTGTTTTCTCCCCTTCAGGCATGGAGATAGTCTCAAGCTGAGTGTAGATCCTTACAGGCACCTGGGGGCCCATGACTCACCATGCACACATGTCCCACTGCTTGGTTACCTTTCCCATCAACCACTGGAGCAACATGTTGTAGTTTGAGACCAGGGAAGCTGAACCAGGTATTTCCCTTTTGCATGGGCAACTGTCCTAACCCTAAGTGGACAAGAGACCCCCCAGGGTGATGCAACCTCCATGCTGGGATGCACTGGGTACCTAGATCTGGTGCATGTCTTATTAGATTTCACTTACAAAACACAAATTCCGAGATAAATTTATTAAGAATTTCAAGATGGTGACCACAGCACATTAAATCCTAAGTTCAGAGTCCCTTCTGAGTATGGAGCCATGTGCAACTGCACTGTTGTGTGCCCATGAAGCTGGCCCTGATGTCATACATGACACATCATTTGCTTATCCATTTACCAAATAATGGACATTTAGGTTGTTTCCAGTTTGGGGCGAGTATGCATATTCACTTGTGAGTCTTCATGTGGATGTAAGTTTTTATTTTTCTTGGGATACTTGGGAATGTAATTGCTAGGCCACAAGGTGGGTTTGTATTTAACTTGTTAAGAAAATGCCAAACTGTTTTCCAAAGTGATTATACCATTTCTCATTTCCACTAGCAATGTATGAAGGTTTCTTCACATCCTCACCAATTCTTGTTATTATCTTTTTGATGATAGCCATTCTGCTAGAGGGTGTGGTGGTATGTCATTGTGGTTTTGATTTGCATTTTATTAATGACTAATAATACTAAAATTTTTTTCATGTATTTATTTACCATCCATTTATTTTCTTTAATGAATTGTCTATTTAAATGTCTTTGCTCAATTATTTTAAAATTGAGTTGTTTATCTTATTGGCTTGTAAGACTTTTAAAAATATGTTCTGAATACAAGTCATTTCAGTTATATTTTGCAAATATTTTCTCCCAGGATATTACTTTTCATTTTCTTAATGGTGTTTTTTGAAGAGCAAAAGTTTTTAATTTTAATGAAGTCCAATTTATCAATTCTTTTTCTCTTATGGTTCATGCTTTTGGTATCATCTGATTCTTTTATTACACTTCTCAGGGAAGAAATTGGAAGCCACAGTGACAATTGCCACTCGCTTACTTGATTTGGGATACTGGGGAGCGGGTGTCTCTTGAGTCTATTATAGAAACACAAGAGAAAATGAGGGTGATTTTAGACTAACTAGGGTTTTACAGCCTCTCCCTGCCTTCCTCCCCACTGCAGGTATGCACCACGTGTCTGTGAAGGGGCTCATGGGCATCGCTTAGGGATGATTGACAGGAGTCATGTCCTGACAGTTCCACTCTACACTTGAGAGGGAAAGATATCACCTGGAAATTTCAGGGATGGGGGATCCTCAGGCCCTGTGTGAGGAATTTTTCCAGAAGAGCTCATCTGTGATCATAACAGAAGGGGCATGGTTTGAGGATGAAGTGCTAGGGCCTTTAGTTATTCTTTGTTTCAAAGTCTGAGTACCATTCAAGGTTAATGATTAGCAGGGACCTCAGTTTTAGCTAAAACTGCAAGTGGGATGATGGGTGCAATTCTCATAAATGATAAAGGGATGACTTGGGAAAATTTTATATTATTAATATCTCTCCACTAGTTTAAAAAATATTTATTGGGCCCCTGTTATGTGCCAGGGCCTGCTCTAGGCCTTGTGGATGCATCAATAGAACAAAACAGACAAAAATCCTTGCTCTCATGGAGCTTAGATTCCAGAAGAGGAAGACAGACAATACATAAAAAGGGAGGAAAATTATGCGGTATATTAGAAGTGATAAGTGCTATGGGAAAAAAATAGCAGGGATTGGAGGAGGATCGGGGATGCTGGAGATGTTTCATATATAAAGGTGGTCCAGGAGAACACACTGAGAAGGTGCTATCTGAGGTGGGGAAGTGATATCTGGGGTAAGAATAACAAAGGGAGAGGCCTCAGTTAGAAGCCCCAAGGTAATGGTGCCCAACGTGTTCAAGGATTTATGTGAGGTCAGGGTAGAATGAACAAGGAAAAGCGAGGCAGGAGATGAAGACAGAAAGGAAATCTGGCTAGATAATGTACCCCGTAAACTACTGTTAAGTTCTTTAGTTCTCACATAAAATATACTAGCTGGGCGTGGTAGCTCATGCCTGTAATCCCAGCATTTTGGGGGGCCTAGGCAGAAGGATCCCTTGAGGCCATGAGTTTGAGACCAGCCTGTACAGCATAGTGAAACCTCCCTCTCTACAAAAAAATGAAAAAATTAGCTGGGCGTGGTAGCACATGTGTGTAATTCCAGCTACTTGGGAGGCTGAAGCAGAAGGATTCCCTGAGCCCCGGAGATGGAGGCTGCAGTGAGCTATGACTGCACCAATGCACTCCAGCCCAGGTGACAGAGCAAGATCCTGTCTCTAAAAACAAATAAATAAAAAATAAAAAATTAACATAGAGTGAACTTGAACAAATTTTGTGCAACAATATCGAAATTTGTATGCCATTTGTGTGTATTATAGTTACATTTTCCTGAAGTTATTTCCAAAACAATACAAGGAATTCAGCGTGTCATCAAATTACAGTTGACTTTGTAAAATGGCAAATGATCCTAGATACTGTGTGGATAATAAAAGATAACAAATTATCCAAAATACTATTATATAGCTGCCAAGAAAGATAAAAATACTGGCCTATGCATAAACAAATAAAATTTAAATACAGAAATGCATCTGTTTTCTTTGAAATAGGTTTTAAATTAATTAGTGAAAAATAGAGACTGGGAAATTACAAAGGATAATTTATAACAAAGCAGGCCATAAATGAGGAACTATGTTACAATGAAGACACAGATTTTAAAAGCAACTCACCTGAATATGCAATTTCTATATACAAATAAGATACACACTTGATATTTTTCTTTCAACTTGAGTTGTATGGAGTAATATGGATGTTGATTCAAAGAACTATCGCACCATGTGCCCTGGGAACAGAGGTTCCACATGTTTGGCAGACAAAGCTTGTACACTCCAGTTCTCCCTGTGGAGTGGGCTGGGCTCACCCTTGGTGTTTTGTATCCACTGCCCACCGTCTGTGAGTCAGTGAAAGAGATCTGCAAGAGGTTCTACGAATCAGGTGGCAGTGTGACTCTTAGAGAAGTTATGGAATACACACACCAAAACTCAGACAAATACTATCAATCATTTCAAGCAGAAAGTTCTCCAAGTCTTGGGGTCCTACTTTGTCAAAATTGGACGTTTAAATGTAAAGAGAAAACATCCTGCCTCTGACGGAAAAACATTTCTGGCTTTTCTTGATGCTGATGGGGCAGATCTAGAAGTAATTCTGGTTATGTTGACCTGTTTCTGCCTTTCCTAATGTTCACCCTTGCATTGTCCACAAGTCATTGTTGGCGGCCTCTGGTGGCCGAATCTAGCGGTTGAATAGCAACTGGCAACACTAGGGAGTGACTATTTCACAGGAGCCCTTCTTATTTCAGGAGAAATGCCTGTACCAACTGAGCTTGAGTAAAATCTAACATTTTCCTTTGATAATGATGCATATTCCAGAGTTTAATAAAATTACTTGAACCCTAAGTTTGGCTTACGAATAAACAAGCACAAAATAAATAAGTACAAAAACGTGGGTGGAACATTTCTGCATAAGAAAGCTAATGCTTTGGGTTTTTACTATTAGAAATACTGCATGTTTGTTAACTTATTTAAGCCTCACAACAACTCTATGAAGTGTTATTATAGTCCCATTTTACAGAATGGGGAAAGTAAGGTACAAAGAGGCCTCACTTGCCAAGATCATGCAACTAGTGAGCAGAACAGGAATTTAAATTTAGGTGATTCTGTTTCAGACTCTTCTCCTAACCACTACACCATACTATCACTCATGTAGCCAGATATATAATGCTTGTTTTATATAATGCCTGATTCTCTTTTGAAAGCAATGCAAGATTATGTATTCATTTATATTTGCTTGCAAATATACATATTCAAAACATATATGATGAAAAACATATCACTTTAGACATATCATTTAAGGACAGTTATATAAAATAATCATATATATGAAGCAAGATAATACATGACTTTGATTTTATATAGGAAAAGCATTTGAAGGTTATTTTTGTGTTGATGTGTGTATTTCAATAATAATATTTCCTGTTATTGATTAACTCAAGTTGTTCTTCAGAGTGGGATTGAACATGTAAAATTCTGCGTGTTTAAATCTGTGCTAGTCTAAGCTTGCTGAGAGAAGAATTGGTGTCTGATTTATGTTTGAGTGCTGGTGGTGAGGACTCTATCAATGCCTGTTGAATGAATGAACAATGGAATGGATGAATAAATATGTCAGCTAACCTTTCTTCAAAATAATTAGTGTTCATAATATTGATAGCAAACGGTCATACAGTATTCTATGATTTGTTATTTTCCTAATATATAAATTATTTTATATATTTATATACTACTAACCCTCTCTTTCCAGAGTTAGTATTATATAGATACTAACTATGCTAAATATACTAACTCATTTAATCTACAGCAGCCTTATGTGGTATGTGGTAGGTCCTGGTAACCACGATTCTACTTTTGGTTTCTATGAATTTGACTACTCTGGGCTCCTCATATAAATGGAATTATACAGTATTTGTCCTGTTATGACTTTTACATTTTATTTTATATAATATCATCAAATATATTATTATTTACCATTTTACACATAAGGAAATGGAGGCAAAAAGTTTAAATAAGTTGCTCAAGCTGGTAAGTGGCAGTGCTAAGATTTGAACCAGGAAGTTTTCGCTCAGGAATCCAGAATTTGTGAGCCCAACCACCTAGCTACATGACCTCATGCAAACAGCCTTGAGCTGACGTTGGCTGTGAGTGTGTTTTCAGTGCTGCAGGGTTACGCACTGATTTTTTAACTGCTTGGTGCTTATATGGAAAAAGTATTCGGCATGGGCCCCCTTCAAGCCCTGGGAAACTCAGACTCAGCATGCCCCTCCAAACTGAATCCACTGTGCCCACCCCTGAGTTCCCAAATTCCTGTTCTATGCTGTTTCAGTGAGTAGCAACAGTAGCCTGTTGTTTGGGCTCTTTCTCTCCAGGTTGCTCCTGTTTCATCTGTGCTCCACACAGCAGTTCAGTGTGATTTTTTAAAAAATAGACTTTATTTCTAGAGTAGTGTTAGGTTGACAGCAAAATTGAGTAGAAAGTACAGAGTCCCTATACATCCCCTGCCCCTCCCACATATGTAATCTACCCTGCTATCAACATCGCCCCCTGGAGTGGTACATGTGACCATCACTGAACCTACATTGACACATCATTATCACCCAAAGTCCATAGTTTACATTAGGGGCCATTCTTGGTGTTGCACAGTCTGTGGGTTTGGACTAATGTCTAATGACATGTATCTATCATTAGAGGATTATACAAAATAATTTCCCTGTTCTAAAAATCCTCTGTGCTCCACCTATTCATCCCTTCCTCCCCCTGTCTCCACCCCAACCCTTACTAACCACTCATCTTTTTACTATCTCCATTGTTTTTTCTTTTCTAGAGTATCATATAGTTGGAATCATATAGTATTTAGCATTTTCAGATTAGCTTTTTTCATTTAGTAATATGCATTTAAGTTTCTTCAGTGTCTTTTCATGGCTTGGTGGCTTATTTCTTTTAATGCTGAATAATATGCCATTGTCTGGATATAACACAGTTTATTTATCAGAGCATTTTTTTAAAAACACAAATATGATTGTGTACCCTTTGCTTAAAATCCTTCAATAGCTTTCCTTACAATAAAATACAAACTCCTTCGTGTGTGTTTCGAAGTCTTCACAAAAATAGCTGTGCATTCCACTCCACCTTTATCTACCCCATGGTATCAGTTCTCCATCCTTCATGAACGTCTCTCTGCTCCTCATAGTAAGAGTTTGTCATTTGCACACACTGTTCCCCTTGCTTCACATCTTCCCCCTCTTCTCCACACTGGGTCCTGCTTCTCTTCCTTTCTCTAGGGGCAACTTCAGCATTTATGTAGGTGATCCGATCAATGTTGGGGACTCTTTATTTCCTTGACCTTTTTAGCTCCAAAGACCTTTTGCTCAACCTGACTAAGTCATCGACGATAACTGCCCCACCTCTGAAATCTAGATTTCAACCATCCTGCTCCCTGATCCCCTCCTATAGTTCCAACTCACATGTTTAATGCTCCCACTCTGGCAAGTCCCAGCCTGAATGCAGCCTCTCCTTCACTGCCAGGACTCTCTTCTTGTGCCCTTACTTCCCATAAAGCTCGTGCCTCTCTCCTCTATGGCCCTTGCCTAGAAAAAAAAATCACACAATGCTGGTTAAAGCTTGCTACCCACCAACTCTGCACCTGCTCACGGGCAGCTTCACAGTGCTGCAGAAAACACAACCATGCCAGCAAGGCTCATTTCAAATGTAAGACCACAGATCTCAAATGGCCACCCTACACCCCAGGGCGGCCCTACCACAGTTCCCTACAAACATTCTTTTATAGCCCTCGTCTTGACCCTGCCAACCTTGACCCCATCCCCTCCTCCTGCTGTGCCTCATCTCTGTACTTCTTTTCAAGCTAGAAAGTTCTGTATTCCCATGAGCTCCATTTCCTCATCTCCCAGTCTTTCTTCCACTGACATTTCAATGAGGCTTCTGGGATTCACTCTACTGAAATGGCTTTAACAAAGGCTTCAGTGCTCTGTCTTGTCATGGAGAGTTCAGTCCTCATCTTACTGCCTCTCAGCAATATGGACTAATTCTTCATTTTGTGATTCTTTTAAAAAGTTAAAACTGTGGTAAAATACACATAATGTAAAATGTATCATCTAGCCTTTTTAAAGTGTGCAGTTCAGTAGTGTTAAGCACATCCACACTGCTGTGCAGTCAGTCTCCAGAGCTCTCTTCATCTTGGAAAATCAAAACTCTATACTCATTAAACAACAGCTCCCTCGTACCCCTGCCTCCCCGTCCTTGGTAACCACGATTCTACTTTTCGTTTCTATGAATTTGACTACTCTAGGCTCCTCATATAAGTGGAATCATACAGTATTTGTCCTATTATGACTTTTACATTTTATTTTACATATTATCAAGGTTCATTGATATCATAGCATGTGTCAGAATTTCCTTCTTTTTAAGGTTGAATAAAACTTTTTTTTTTTCCTGTTTGTTGATGAATACTTAGCTTACTACTACTCTTTTTTTTTTTTTTTTTTTGAGACGGAGTCTCGCTCTGTCACCCAGGCTGCGCGGTGGCTCAAGCCTGTAATCCCAGCACTTTGGGAGGCCGAGACGGGCGGATTTTTTTCTTTTTTTTTGAGAGGGAGTCTCGCTCTGTCGCCCAGCCTGGGGTGCGGTGGCGCTATCTCGGCTCACTGCAAGCTCCGCCTCCCGGGTTCACGCCATTATCCTGCTCCTGCCTCCTGAGTAGCTGGGACTACAGGCGCCCGCCACCATGCCTGGCTAAGTTTTTGTATTTTTAGTAGAGGCGGGGTTTCACCGTGTTAGCCAGATGGTCTTGATCTCCTGACCTCGTGATCTGCCTGCCTCGGCCTCCCAAAGTGCTGGGATTACAGGTGTAAGCCACCGTGCCCAGCCTACTCTTTGATTTTTGTGAATAATGCTGCTAGGAATATGGGTTCCTTTGAGATACTGTGTTCAATTATTTTGGATACATACCCAGAAGTAGCATTCCTGGATCATATGGTAATTCTATGTTTAATTTTTTGAGGACTGCCTGTTTTATGTAGCAGTTGTACCATTTTACCTTCCTACCAAGGGTATACAAGAGCTCCAGTTTTCTACATCTTTGCCAACACTTGTTTTCTGTTTTTTGTTTTGTTTTGTTTTAACTAGTAGCCATCCTAGTGAGTGTGTAGTGATATCTCATTGGGGTTTTGATTTGCATATTCCTAATGATTTGTGTTAGTGGGTATCTTTTCATGTGCTTGTTGACCATTTGTATATCTTGTATATTTGGAGAAATATCTATTGAAGTCCTATGCTAATTTTTTAAATCGGGTTGTTTTTCTTTGTTGTTGTTGAATTGTAGGAGCTCTTCATATAGTCTGGATATTTAACCCTTATTGGATAAATGGTTTGCAGATACTTTCTCCTGTTCTTTTGGTTGCCTTTCCACTCTTCTGATTGTGTCCTTTGATGCACAAGAGTTTTAAATGTTGATAAGTCCAATGTGTCTGTTTTTTCTTTGGTTGCCTGTGCTTTTGGTGTCTTATCTAAGGAATCATTGCCAAATCCAATGTCCTGAAGCTTTTCTCCTGTGTTTTCTTCTATGAGTGTTTAGTTTTAGCTCTTATGATTAGGCCTGTGAGTTAATTTTTGTACAGGGTGTAAGGTAAGAGTCCAGTTTCATGTGTTTGCATGTGAATATCCAGTTTTCTCAGCACCACTTGCTGAAAAGACTCCGCTGCCTCATTTGTGAAACACTTTCTTCCCTCTTGCTCTGTGACTCCTCATTCTCCTGCTCTGACTTCAATGACTGGCCTTCATCTTTTTTTTTTTTCTTTGTTTTTCTCATCTTTTTGACCTCTAAAAACTGAGGTCAGTACTTGTCTTTCTTCTCCCCACTCCTTTCCCTTTTCTCCTCTCCTCTTTGTAGGTGATCTCATTCAATCCTGTGATGTTAAATATGGACAACCCCCTATTCTCTATCTCTGTCCCTGATCCCGGACTCTAAACTCGCACACCCACTTGTCTTGATATTTGTAGTCAGATATCTGATAGGCATATTAAATGTACATTTATTGATTACCCCATCAAAATCTGCTAACTTGTAAGTTTCCCCATCTCCCTCTTTTGTGGATCTTCCCAGATAAAGACGTATAGCAGTAAATACCTTTTTACGTAATTTTTTTCATTCAACTACACTAGTTTTGGTTTTCCAGTTATCTTCTCTTGTAGCATGCTGTTTTTTTCCTAACAAAGTACTCACAATACTAGTGTATGGTAATTGTTTGTCTACAGCAATTGTTTATCTCCCCGGCTAGACTATCACCTTCAGGGTGTGTGTCTGCCTTGTTCAAGATGGACTTTCCAGGGCTCAACATAGTGTCTGTGGGCCCTAGTAAGTAGTGTCTGCAGGGCACCTAGT
This sequence comes from Macaca nemestrina, assembly GCF_043159975.1. Classification (NCBI taxonomy): domain Eukaryota; kingdom Metazoa; phylum Chordata; class Mammalia; order Primates; family Cercopithecidae; genus Macaca; species Macaca nemestrina. Next base: position 102,854,052 of record NC_092128.1, on the reverse strand, counting down.
AAGGGCTCAATAAATACTCATTGATTGAACAAGTAGAGTTCTGACAGTGGAGTGTGGGCTGGCTTGGAAGGGAGGAGACCAGAGGTAGGATGCCTCTCTAGGCAAGAGGTAGTGAATACTTGAGCTGGGAAAGTAGGAGTGGAAAGGAAGAGAGAGAGAAAGACAGACAGACAGACACACACACACACACACACACACACACACACAGAGAGAGTGTTAAGAAACATGAAAGCAGAATCCGTGAATCTGAATGATCTGAATGTCTGGGGATGAGAGAGGGAGGGGTGTAAGATGACTTAGGACGTGTGTAGAAAGTATGCTTCAGTGATGTGGCTAGGGACTTGTTAAATCATGCTCACTGGAGTTGTTTGTTCAACATTATTTGTTGAAATGCTGTCTGCTAAGAACTGCATTAGGCAGTTCCTTACTTGCCTCTAGGGAATTCTCTTTTTTCCTATAACAAGTTTCCTATAGGCAGTTATTGGAATCAAGTGTGCAAATGTCAAGTGTATAAAGGTTATATGAGTTATTTGAATGTGGTAAGGGAAATTCCCTTTTCTAAAAGCTGAACACTGGCTTTCCTTACAAACTACATCTAGTCTTTTAGGCTCAATCTTTGATCATCTGGTTTTGGAACTTGTTCTATGTTATTTAGCTTTGTTTTTTTCCTTCACAGACGTATACACATCAGCCTAAGTTCAGTGAACTCCCAGTTAAGAGAGTTCCTGATTTGAGCCCACATGATAATTCCCATTTTCATGTCAATTATAGTAAGATTATGAGACTTATGTTTCTAATCACTAGTTTCAGCCTGTCATTTTTCCATTTTCTACACATTTATTTGACATAATAAGGGCGAGATGCAGTAAAATATTCAAATAAGTGTATAAACAATTTCTCTCTAATGGATTAAAGTGGGGATGCTGCTAAAGTTGAACTCTGAGCTGGCAGTGGGCATGATAGCTTGTTGGATAATATATAGAAGATTCTCCCACCCTGAGGTCTCCTTCATGAAGTAGTTGCCTGCTATAGAGGGGTGTGAAAAAAATGGAACTCCACCTACATTTTGGGAAATTTGCAGGCAATCCTATATAATTTCACTAATTAGACTCTCTTACCTCTATTAGATCCATTTCTTTCCACTTTCTATGCTCATTTCCTTGATAGGAACTTGTTATTGGCTGAACTATGCCCCCTGATGAATTAATATGCTGAAGTCCTTACCCCCAGTATCTCAGATGTGACTGTATTTGGATATATGGTCTTTAAAAAGGTAATTAAGGCCAGGTGCGGTGGGTCATGCCTGTAAGCCCAGGTGTTTGAGATCAGTCTGGGCAACATAGTGAGACCCTGTTTCTACAAAAAATTTTTAAAATTAGTTGAGTGTAGTGGTGCATGCCTGTGGACCCAGATACTTGGGAGGATGAGGTGGGAGGATCACTTGAGCCTAGGAGGTCGAGGCTGCAGTGAGCCATGATCGTGCCACTGCACTCCAGCCTAGGTGACCGAGTGAGACCCTGTCTCAAAACAAACAAACAAAAACAAACAAACAAAAAAACAAAAACAGAAGTAATTAAGGTAAAGCAAGTTCACTAGGGTGGGCTCTAATCCAATATGACTTGTGTCCTTATGAGAAGAAGAGATTAGGACACAGACACACACAAAGGAAAATATATAGGGAGAAGATGGCCATCTATAATCCAAGAAGAGAGGCTTCAGGAGAAACCAACTTTGTTGACACTTTGATCATCTTGAACTTCTAGTCTCCAGAATTGTGAGAAAATGAATTTCCATTGTTTGAGCCACTCAGTCTGTGGTGCTTTGTTATGGAAGCCCTAGCAAACCAATGCAGAGCTATTGGACCAAACACTGCTGGCCTTGGTGAGACCTCTAAGCAAGCTTCACAGGGCCTTCTGGGCCTTAGAGATGGGAGAGACAGTTCCCTTAGGGCCCAAGTGAGGAGCAGAGGATGTGAGTGGTTGGATGACTCATTCAGGGTCACACGCTCAGGGAGAGGCCAGAATGTGGACTTGTATTCTCTGCTTTCCACATTGACCCCTTAGGCAATTTGGACAGGTCAATTTTTTAGTCTGTTTGAGAAAATATTGTTCAGGGCCTAAAATATTGAATACTTCCATATAATCACTTGCAAACAGATGCTTATTCTTTCTTAGATTACATGATGTTCATAAATATTTCACACGCATGGGCAAAATGAAAGTGGCCAGGAGAGAGCAGTGATAGGAGAAGAAAGATTTTACAAATCTTTGCTTAGATTTTTGCCAAGACCTACAGAATACAGAAAAATAAACAATTACAAATCGTTCTTAAAAATAAGATTTTCTTATTATTAAAGTAGTATATATTTATGGTGTAAAATTTGAAAGACAAAAAGTTTAAAGAAAGAAATGTGTATCTCCCACAATCCTGTCATTCAAAGATAACTACTATGAACATTTTGAATGGCTGTCCTCCCAAAATTTTATTATATGCATGTGCAAACATGCATAAACATTACAGAAATGAAATTACACTGTACACATACTATTTTATAGCCTCTTTTTGGGCTGTTTAAAGATATTTTATGGATCTTTCCCTAAATCATCAAATATTCTTTGAAAATACAACTTTTATGGCTATATTTTAAATGTCCATTATATATTGGACTTTGGGGACATGGGGACAAGGGTGGGAGGGGGGATGAAGGATAAAAGACTACAAATAGGGTATAGCGTATACTGCCCAGGTGACGGGTACACCAAAACCTCACAAAGCACTGCTAGAGAACTTACTCGTGTAATCAAACACCACCTGTACCCCAATAACCTATGGGGAAAAAAAAGTCCATTATATTAATGTGCCATACTTTATTTAATTAATATCCTACTATTGAGGCAAAAGAAGTCAATTTTCTAATTAAAAATGTGGACAAAATGTGAGTAGAATTGTGTTGAAAAAATAGAGTTCAGAAAAAACATTTTTTAAAGGACATATTAATCCAAAATTAAAAAGATCCAAAAAATTAAGGATCTTTATTTATGTAATTGCAATTGAAATTGTTCTTTCTCAGTAATTATTCATTCTTAATGGTGATAGTTTAGTTTTACTGAAAGAAATTTGATCAGAATATGAATTAAATAGGGTAAAATTGATCCTTATGATTTTCTTTTTGAGACTTCTTTTCATTCAATCATTAATTGGTGTTTAATTTTATTCTTACTTTCAGTGTGTGCACCCGAAAATGTGTCTGTTTCATGAATTCAAATGTAAGGTTTCAATACCCTTTCTCCTTTATCTGCTTTGCTTTCTGAAATGACAGCGTCTAGGATATTTTTCAACATTTCCTGAAAATGCCCAGTCTATGAAACAAGTTCAAAATGCCTAACCCTTAATCCTCATTAAAATATGGAGGAAATAGGCAATGTTAATGCATTTATGTTAAAATGGGTAAAACCGCAAGGTCAAAAATCTGCTACATTGCTGCAACTGTCTAGCAGTTGTCAAGGGCTCAGTATGTAGCAGGCACTTTGCTGTAAGCTGTTTTGTTTAATTCTCACTCTACTCCCACAATGTAGGTAGTATTTCCTCCATTTATATGAGCAGAAACTGAGTCAAGGAGGCTAAATCAATTGTTGAGGAGTACATAGATAAACGGTGGACTAAAGCATGTGTTTTTTTCATTACACAGCACACAATTTTTTGATGATTAGGACAGCTACTCAAATAGTTTTTGGACTCCTATAATTAAGCATTCAGTGGCAAAGAGCATGTACATGTAGACCAGGTGTGATGATAAAATAATCAGACTTATTTTGTGGGTGATTATGGGAATCACTCTGGTTGTTTTGTGGTCCCATACTTATATTATTATGGCACATACCCTTGGGGTTCATGGGTGTGTACATACATGCTTGTTTAAAACACTACGTTGAAAGGGATATGATGATGCCTTTGCAAATCTTTAAAATACAGCCAAAACAAAAGTTGGGAGACAAATTCTGTGATAACAACATATCAGGGCCGAAAACTTGGAAAAATGTTCAGAAAATTAATATTTGTAAATGCGAAAACTGAAGAAGGTGAAGATGGCGGTGGCCAGGGCCGGGGTCCTGGGAGTTCAGTGGCTGCAAAGGGAATCCCGGAACGTGGTGCTGCTGGGCGCACAGCCAGCCTCCCGCATCACCAAGGACATGTTCCCGGGGCTCTATCCTAGGACCCCAGAAGAACTGGCCGCCGCCGCCAAGAAGTATATTATGCGTGTGGAAGACTACCAGCATTACCCGGATGAGGGCATGGGGTATGGCGACTACCGTTCACAGCATGAGAAGGATCCATGGTATAGCTGGGACCAACCGGACCTGAGGTTGAACTGGGGCGAACCGATGCACTGGCACCTAGACATGTACACCAGGAACCGTGTGGATACATCCCCCACACCTGTTTCTTGGAATGTCATGTGTATGCAGCTCTTCGGTTTCCTGGCTTTCATGACATTTATGTTCTGGGCGGGGGACATGTACCCTGTCTACCAGCCTGTGGGACCAAAGCAGTATCCTTACAATAATCTGTACCTGGAACGAGGCGGCGATCCCTCCAAAGAACCTGAGCTGGTGGTTCTCTATGAGATCTGAGGAGGCTTCGTGGGCTTTTGTGTCCTCTTAACCAGGACTCCCTCATTCCTAGAAATTTAATCTTAATGAAATCCCTAATAAAACTCAGTGCTGTGGGGAAAAAAAAATTTTGTAAATGCAATGATTTTGCTACTTCTTACTCTTTTTTCATCCTGTTTTAACTTGCTTGGCACTGACTCTCTGGCCATGACATTGGTTTACTTTGACTATGATTTTGGTTTTTTACTGCAACCATATTGCCTTTAGTTGTCATAGGCAAATACTGTTCCTAAGTGTTTTGGGTACATTTTTATTGATGTACAACATAAATACATAAATGCAGACAAATTGAAAGGTATATGTTGATGGGTTTTCATGAAACGGACTCTCCTGTGGAGCCACTGGCCAGATGAAGAAACATTGTTGGCATCTGAGAAACCTCCTTCTGCTCAGGCCTATTCACCATGATCCTCCCTAAAAGTATAATTCTCCTGACTTTTATCATCCTAGAGTAGTTTTGCCTGTTTTTGAGCTTAATGTAAATGGAATCAGAGAATACTCTATTTTGCATTTGGTTTCATTCTCAACATTATGCTTGTGAGATTCATCCATGTTGTTGTCTAGTGCATTTTGTTTATTCACTTTCACTTCTACATAGTATTCCTTTGTAGGAATATGTCACAATTTATTTTATTCATTCTCTTGTGGATGGACATTTGCATTTTCCCCAGTTTTTGACTTATGAATAGTGCCCCTAAAAACATTGTGGTAGGTTTATTCTGGCACAAATGTGTACATATTTCTGTTGGATAAACACCTAGGAGTGGAATGACTGGGTCATAGGGTATGTGTATATTTAGCTTTAGTAGATACTAAAGCCAAATTTAAAAAAAAGCAAAAACCTGTTGTTTCAATTTAAATTACCATAAATAATGTATGAGAGGGTTATTTGCTCTGAATCTTTGCCGACACTTGGTATTGTTAGTTTTTTTCATTGTAGCCCTATGTAGCAGTAGTTGAGTATGGTTTTATTTTGTGTTTCTCTAATGCTAAGGAAGTTGGGCACCTTTACATATGTTTATTGGCAATTGATTTTTTTGTGTGTGTGTGAAATGCCTGTTCAAATCTTCTGTTCATTTTTTATTGGGTTGTCTGTGTTTTTCTTTTTGATTATAGATGTCTCTTTGTGTGTGTGTGTATAATGATTTATATACAATATATAGAAAATGCAGTGATTTTGCTATTTATTATTCCTTTTTCATCTTCACTCTTTTAACTGGATGCTTGACACTGATCTCGCTATGATCTTGGTTTACCTTGATTATGATTTTGATATACACTGTATAAGGGAGATGGGTGCCAGAGTAAAACCTCACTTCCTTTCAGGCCTCAATGTGGGAAAGACCTTTTCGGTGGCATTGCTTTTATGCCACCCCTTGTGGCTCTGAGTCATATCAAGGGATAGAACTGGCCCTACCTCCTAGCCTGTTAGTCTGGACTTTGAAGCTTCATAGTCATAGAATCTATACAATACTATAAACTCAGATTTTTCAGATGACCTTGTTCAGTCCCAAACTTGGGAGTTATTTCCCTTTTTCTCTCCTCCCCAAGCTCTCACTTCTCAAGTACCATTAAGTCCTGTTGATTCTATGTCCAAAATATGCCTCCCATTGTATCACATCGCCTCACTTCTTCTACTCACACCTGGATTCAGCCATATCATCTATTCCATGGGCCAGTGAGTTGGCTTTCTAACTCGCCTCCAACCTCCACACTTGCCCCTCCAACCCAGACTCTTCATGGCAGCCACAGTGAACTGTTTCGAAACATAAATTCGGAACCCCTACTCAAAATTCTTGATTCTCCTTGTTATTATTCCTCATGACCGCCATCCTTTCCTTTTAGCACTGATGACAATTTGTAATGACATGTTTCTTTCTGCCTTTGTTTCCATGTCTGTCTTCCCCATTAACCTGTGAATACAGAGGTCAGGTTTGCTTCGCACACCGGTGCAGCTTAATAAATTGTTGGATTTGAAACTAGTGTCTAAGTCAAGGCCACATGTCAATTCCGAATCACTGTCCCAGTGCCCCTTTCACGCGGTCACCCAGCCTCTTCTGGATCCTTCTGAGGATGGAGCTTCTCACTACCCCTGAGGCCACCCTGTCTGTATTTAAAAGGAAAATCACACCCCTAACTTCAGTGTTCAAAGAAGGGTTTGTTGCTTCCCTGTCAAACACAGGTAAGTGGGTTAAGATCTTGTTGATCTGAGATGCAGTTGGCCCAGAGTGTAGGTCAAGGTCTTGCATCTTCCCCAAGGTTTGGAGGACATTGCTGGTCAGTGCTTTGACTTCTAGTCCAACCCCAAGGAGACAGAGGAGGAGGGAGGAGGAACTGAGTGTGCGTAAGCTGAAGGAAATCTTCCCAGGGGACCGAAGGCCTTGCTGAGTTGTTTTCATTGGAAAACTCCCCTCACTTAGCAGATGCGATTCCCTGCTCTCTGCCCTTAACTTCTGTCCCACCCATAGTGTTTCTAGGGACTTCTGTTCTGGGGACAGAACAAGCTTGGGGATCGATCCTGTTCCCATGCCCTGCCATTGACCTCTCTTTCTGGAACTGAAGTCCAGAGTGAGGCGAATCATGGCCTGGGGCTCAGGAATGGGCCTTGGGCAGCTCTCAATGGCCCAGCTCCTTACCTAAGCAGGAGTTATTAATACAAACTCATCAAAGCGGTAGCAGGGAGTTAGACATCCACATGCACTGTGGGAAGAGATAAGACTGCAGTTTGAAATTCTGGCTATATTGAGGCCATGTCCTCAGGGTTTAGCTCATCTATTAAGTAGTAATCTAACCCTGTGATGATATCAATTAATTTGATGTTTTCCCCAGTCTCCTTTGGAGAGTCTGTGCGTAGCACTGCGAGCTTACCAGCAATTTTAGATCCAGCACAGGATAGGTCCTCCTCTGTTCTTCCTTTGATTCTAGCCATTCGCAGCCAAGGCAAAACTTACCAGCATAGCTGAGCAAGCCCATGGAGCCAGAGAAGGCTTAGTACAAGCTTGAATCAGCCACCTACTGAGGCCTTGAACAGTTCACTCACCTTGCAGAGCCTCAACTGCAAATGGAGACAATGCCTACATCTAGAGTCATTGTGAGGATTAAAGTTATGTGAAGTGTCCAGCACTGTGCCTAGGACACACTAGGGGTGCCATACATGATGGCTCTTTATCCAGACAAAATCTCCATTTTGGGAAAGGTGGGCCAAAGGTATGTCTTCGGAATCTGTTTGGTTGATCTGGGAGATGCTATATTCACTCTCGATTTCAGGGCAACGTCTGCTGAATTGCTGTAATACTACTGTCAGGTTCCTTGGCATCCCTGATGGGGAGACAAAGGCAACATGTGGACAATGATTTGAGCAAATGTGCTGGAAACAGGCTCTAAGCCTGAAGCTCTTAGTAATCTATCCCCAGTTCTTTTCCACCAGTTTTGTGCATAAAGGACAATGCAAGCTTGAATAATTAGAATCCTCCACAGGCCCTGCTGTATACACTAGTTTCAACCAAGTCCTCTCCTGAGCCCTTTGACCAACATTAACAATAAAGGGAAAAAGAAATAACAAAGCCTTGAATGGGATATGCTGGTTTTTCCTGGGTAGTAGAAGTATAAATGGCCATTATTTTTCTCTTATTAATTTTTCAACAAATTTAAGTGATAACTTATTAGCATTATTATCAGGAAAAATACTCCCACAAACTTTCTCAACTAGAAAACTGGACAAATGAATGGAAGTGCTTCTGTACCTCTGTAGAAAAGGTAAACCTACATAAAGTGGCCAAAAGCAGGGAGCAGGAGTCTGAGGGACCTCAAGGTCACCTGCACTGGATTAAAAGCTCATCGGCAATTGAGAGGGAGCTCCAAGGTGGTCTCTGTTGCTCTGTTGCAGAGTACACAGGGCCTATTGCCTCCGTAATAGGTGCCCAGTAAACAATGGCTATGTCGATGTATAAATGAGGCCTCTCCTCTGAGCGTCTCAGAGCATTTTGCTTTATCAATTCTCCTCAGTGTGAAAGAACTGCTTAACTTAGGTCCCCCTGAGAGAGATACTATTTACTTTTTATTTATTTATTTGAGACAAGGTCTCACTCTGTCACCCATTGGCATGATCACAGCTTGCTGCAGCCTTGACTTCCTGGGCTCAAGCTGTCCTCCCACCCTAGCCCCCTGGGTAGCCGGGACTACACGCGTACACCACCACACCTGACTAATTTTTTCATTTTTTCTAGAGATAAGGTTTTGCCATGTTGCCCAGGCTGGTCTCAAACTCCTGAGCTCAAGCGATGCTCCTACCTTGGCCTCTCAAAGGGCTGGATTACAGGTGTGAGCTGCCACGCCTGGCCAGCGATACTACTTATTAAGTCAATCAACTGATAAAAATGTATTGAGCTCCTAGTGCCAGGTACTGGACATGCAGTAGTGACCAAGAAGGCCGTGTCTTTGCCCTTGTGGACCATACAATCTAGTAAGGGAAATAGGACATGAACAAGTGAATAAAGAAACAAGCTATGGGGAGATTGTGTAAGCACTGCAGAGGAGATTCACTGTTGATATGGAGGCCAATTAGGAGTTCTCACCTGAAGATGTGACTTGTAAGTTGTGACCTGAAGGAAGAATAGTAGTTAGGCAAGCAAGGGGGAGCCTGGCTTGTTCAAGGAAGAGGAAGGAGGCGGTGTGTCTGGAGCACAGTGAACGTGGAGCATGGTTGGTTAGGTGAAGTTGGCCAGGCAGGTCTGCAGCAGGCAGATCATACAGGGACTTGGAGGCTGTGCTTCCAAGTTCAGGTTTAGTCTGAGTGTAGCTGGGAGCCATTGCAATGTTTTAAGAAGGAAAATAGTGTACTCTTACCTGTGTTTGATAATATTTCTCTGGTTTTTATTTGGAGAATGGATTGGAGGGAGGCAAAAGTGGAAGCAGGGAGACTGAAAGGCTATTTAACTAGAACCTTAGTGAGACAGCATTGTACACCACTAGAATGGCGAAAACAAAAAACAGCACAAAATCAAGTCTTGGCGAGGATGTGAACAATGGAATCCTCTGCATCGTGATGAGAGTGGCAAATGATTTAACCATTTTGGAAAACTGGTAGGATCTACTAAAGATAAATATATACATAACTTTTGAACCAGAAATTTGTCTCCTGAATATATGCTCAAGAGAAGTTCCTACATATGTGCACCAAGAGATGTGAAGGAAAATGTTCATAGCAGCCTATTCATAACACCCTCAAACCGGAAATGATCTAAATATTAACAGTACAATGGATAAATAAAAGGTGGTATGTTCATCCGAAGAAGCACAATACAGCAAAGAAAAAGGGAACTATGTCTATGTGCAAACAACATGGATGAATCTCACAAACAAAATTTTGAGTGAAAGAAGCCAGACACAAAAGAAGCCACACTACATGATTCTTTTTTTTCTGAGACAGAGTCTCGCTCTGTTGCCCAGGCTGGAGTGCAGTGACATGATCTCGGCTCACTGCAGCCTCTGCCTCCTGGGTTCAAGCAATTCTCCTGCCTCAGCCTCCTGAGTAGCTGGGACTACAGGCATGCGCTGCCACCACGTCTGGCTAATTTTTGTATTTTTAGTAGAGATGAGGTTTCACCATGTTGGCCGGGATGGTCTTGATCTCCTGACCTTGTGATCCACCCGCCTCAGCCTCCCAAAGTGCTGGGATTACATACGTGATTCTTTTTATATAATTTTGAAATAGAGAAAATGAATCCATGGTGATAGAAATCCAGATAATGTTACCTTTGGGATGGCGGCGAGTGGCTGGGCGGTGGCATGAGAGGGCTCCTGGGATGCTGGTAATGTCCTACTTCCTGATCCACGTGATGGTTACATTTAATCTGGGTGTGTTCAGTCTGTGAAAATTGATCATGTTGTATACTTACGATTTGGGGACTTTATGCATATGTTATGCTTCAATAAAAGATTTCCTTGGAAAACAGAAAAAGTGAGAGACTATTGCAGTAGTTCACAGAAAAAATACATTCGACTTGGGTAAGGACAATAGCAGTCGACGCAGTCAGAAATTGTCAGATTTTGGCAGTATAGCCAATGGAAGTTATTAATGGATTAGGGAGGCGTTTCTGTGTGCTTGTGTGCATACGTGTCTTGTGAGCAAGAGAGGCTAAATAGGAATGAAGATGACTCGGGTGTTTTGCCCATGTTATTAGGTGGATTATGGTGCTGTTTGTGGGACATTGATTTTTGCAGTAGTTTCTAATGCCTGTTGTCTAGGGACCTCAGCTCATCCCTAGTCAAGAACATTACTTTAGTAATTCTCCCTTTCCTTTTCTGCATCATTCATTTTCCCTCTGGATGCAAACATGCTGTTATTGCTACCACCTTAGAAAAGGTTCTCTTGATGCCTTTTATCTATCAGCTGCTACCCCATTGCTCTGCATCTGCATGCAGCAGATTATCTACAAATAGTTCTCTAAACTCCCTGTCTCCAAAATCTCCCCATTTTCTCTCAAATCTACTCCAATCCAGGTTTTGCCTTTTGTCCTCTGTAGAAACTCACTAGTTAGGGTAACCAGTGACCTGAACATTACTAAGTCTAATAGTCAATTATTAGTCCTTCTCTTACTTGACTGGTCCTAGGCATTAAACTTAGCTGACCACTCTTTCCTTCTTCACCTGATTTCCAAGGCACTGTAATCTCTGGATTCCTCACTGACTGCCGCTGTACAGCCTCCTTAGCAGGATCTTCTAGTCCTCCCAGATCTCTGAGTATTGACTTGCCCTAGAGTTTGGTCCTTGGCCTCTTATTCTTTTTCCATGTGATTCTCTTGGTTATCTCATTCAGTATCATGGCTTTAAAAACCATCCATATGCCAGTGACTCCCACATTTATACCTCTAGCTCAGACTCCTGTCCTGCACAGCAGACTTGTATATGCAACTGCCTATTCAACATTGGATGGTATCTAATCTATGGTTGTCTAAATGACAACTTGACCTTAGCATGTACAAAACAGAACTTCTGCTTTTCCTCTCCAAAGCCTTTTAGTCCACATTTTTCTGTTTTGGTTTTTGGCAATTCCATCCTTCTACTTTCTCAGGCCAAAAACATTGAAGTCATCCTTGATTCCTTTTTTTCCCCTCACAACCATGTTTGAACTGTCAGCAAATCTTGTTGCCTCTTCCTTTAAATTATAATTAGAATCTCACTACTTCCAGCCACCTCCACTTCTCCACCCTGATCCAAGCCACCATCATTTCTTGTCTGAGTGATTGCAATAATTTCCTAAATGGTCTATTCTTAGCCCAGCAGCCTGCTAAGTCAGATTATCTCCCTCTTGGGCTCAGAACCCTCCAATGTTTCCTCATCTCACTCAGGGAAAGTAAAAGTCCTTATAATTATATAATCTGTCCCCTCCTCTATTATCTCTTTGACCTTGGATATAAAAGTAGTGGGTAGAACACTGGAAGAGGAATCGGTGGCTACTGCCATTTACTCATTCAGTCATTTTTCAACCAATGTTTATTGGGAACCTGCTATGAGTGCTTTTCTAGGTGCTTGGGCTACATATGCCTGTGGAAAATTAGATAAAAAGTCCCTGCATCTTAGATCTTGGATCTTACATGATTTGTTAGAAGGAAATCAGTGTCAGGGGAAAACGTAGAACAGAGGAAAAGGTGGAACAGGATGAGAGAAATCCAGAGTGCTGGGGAAGGGAATGGTGGTTTTTAAATAAGGTGGCCTTGTTGAGAAGGTGACATCTGAGCAAAGACTCAAAGGAGGAGAGGGAGACAGCACTGTGGGCAGCAGTGGTAATGAGATTTTCAGGCAGTGGCCATGCTAGGAGTTGAGCAATAGATGCTGTCTTCAGGGTGATGCAGGCTGCAGCTGCCTTGTAGTTCATGTTACCCACAGCTAAGTGGTGGTAGTGGTGGTCACAGTTAAGTCAAATAACTTGGGTCAAAACAATAAACTCTCTAGGTAGCTTTGATGAACATATATTTGTTAGTGCTCTACTTCTTTTAGAATCAGACTCCCAAAGTAGATTGAGGAATAGTTTTCAACAAGAAGGTTCCTTGGTCAAATAAGTTTAGGAAATGCTCCCCATCTTGGAGTTTCACAGAGTGCATCAGCATCTTTCTTTTTTTGGGACAGGTCCTCTCTCTGTCGCCCAGGCCGGAGTGCAGTGGTAGGATCACAGCTCACTGCATCCTTGACCTCACAGGTTCAAGCGATTTTCCCACCTCAGCCTCCCAGGTAGCTGGGACTATAGGCATGCACCACTACACCCTGTGAATTTTTAAATTTTTTATATAGACAAGGTCTCGCTATGTTGCCCAGGCTGGTCTCTAGTTCCTGGACTCAAGTGATCCTTCCACCTTGGCCTCCCAAAGTGCTGGGATTACAGGCATGACCCACCATGCCCAGCCTTGCATCAGCATCTTAAAGGCTCTGAGGAGTTCTCTGGTAAGAAACATGTTTTGTTCTTTAGCTCAGCATTGATTAAGCTTATTTAGTTGTGGAATCCCTCCCTTTTTTTAGTAGAACTTTTAGTCAAATTCCATAGAACTATTAACTTGGGAGTGTTTATACAGGCAGATTGACACCAACCAATTTGGGAAGATTTCATTGAATTCTCCCTGGGAACAAAGTGCTTAAAGGAGCTGGAAAACAAAGCTTGTTGCTAGGATAAGTGGGGTCCTCCAACTGGGAAAGCTGGAATAATTACGAGGTTGAAAAAGGCTGGGGTTGACTTTAGGGTCAAGTAATCATTAATCAAACATTATCCAGAGCTTCCTATCTTGTGGCATGCTATGTGCAAGAATTGGCAAATTTTGTTTCTGTAAATGAGCAAACAGCATTTTAGGTTTTGTGGACCATATGACAGCATGAGAGCCGCTATAGACAATAAGTTAATAAATGAACATGGCTGAGTTCCACTAAAACTTTGTTTATGGACATTGAAATTTGAATTTTACATAATGTACATGTATCACAAAATATTCTAATTTAATTTTTTTTAGCCATTAAATCATACTTAGATTGCATATCCTAAAAAGCAGCTGGTAGCCCAGATTTGGCCCATGGGCTGATGTTTGTTGACTCCCGCTCTATGCTCTGTATGTACCTTGAAGGAGGCTCACAGCCTAGTGGGAGACACATGTACAGAAAACCACAGTGTGCGATGGGAAAGGTTGTATTAGAGTTCAGCACAGGATGCTTGTAGCTTCCAGAGGACGAGCTCCAAACCCATGCTGGAGTGGGGGATTTCAGTGGGTTGGGAGGGACAGCTAACATCAAAGGCTTTCTGGACTTTCTGTTTCATCCTCAGGTCCTAACTGGGCATTGCCTGAAGGTTTTGCCTGGTTGAACTCAGGAGTTTCCTTTCTGGACCAGGCATCTGTATACCCTTTGAGTCTTTTTTCTCATGCTACTCTTGTCCTCCTGGATCTTTGACTTGGTTCCGTGGTTGACATCCCCATTTGCCCAGAGTTTGTTTTGGGGGCTGGCAGCATGCTGCCCTACCTGCTTCAGCCTTCTGGAGATTGAGCACATGTTCTCTCCTTTCTGAGTGCCTGAGGCCTCTCTCCCTTAGGAGTGGGTATTTTCCTGCCCACCTAACTCTGGGCTCCTTCGGTTTCTGATTCACACTGCAAGAACTTCATGCGGTGGGGTGCTGAAGCTAGATCAGACTGGCTCTTAAGACCAATTGTATGTATCTCTTCTCAACTCTGAGTTGAATTCAGTGATATCTGGTTGGTAGCCTGAAATCTGCCATCGTGGGAGTATTAACGCCATGGAAACTGGCAAAGTAAATCTGCAAATACTTGGGGTGCTTTTATTTTGGCTTTTTCTATTCTGGAGAGCTTTTTACCAGCACAACATTCTTTGTAAACCCAGGAAAACTTATTCTTTAGGTTATGACACAATCCTGCTCATGGATTTACAGGATGGTAGAGCTAGGAGAAATTTGATGTTACGTGTCTCTCTAGTTTGCTAAACTAAAAAATGCCTTAAATCTCTCCCCACCCCTGTATCTTCCTGAGAAATTCCTACTAGACCCTCCCAGTCTTTGTTGGTCCCTTTTCTCAAACCACTGAAGCATAGTAACACCTTTGTGTCATCTTCTGATTATATCTGTCTTTTTTTTTTTTTTTTAAAATAGAGATAGGAGGCTGGGCATGGTGGCTCACGCCTGTAATCCCAGCGCTTTGGGAGGCTGAGGCAGGTGGATTTGAGGTCAGAAGTTCAAGACCATCCTGGCCAAGATGCTGAAACCCCATCTTTACTAAAAATACAAAATTAGCCAGGTGTGGTGGCAGGCACCTCTATTCCCAGCTACTTGGGAGGCTGAGGCAGGAAATTGCTTGAACCCGGGAGGCAGATGTTGCAGTGAGCCAAGATTACGTCACTGCACTCCAGCCTGTGTGACAGAAGAAGACTCTGTCTCAAAAAAAAAAAAAAAAAAAAAAAGAAGGGATCTTGCTCTGTCACGCAGGCTGGAGTGCAGTGGTGCAATCATTGCTCACTGCAGCCTTGAACTCCTGGGCTCAAGTGATTCTCCTGCTTCAGGTTTCTGAGTAGCTGGGACTACAGGTGCACACCACCAGGCCTGGCTAACTTATTCTGTATATGTGTAGAGATGGGGTCTTGCTGTGTTGCCCAAGCTCATCTCAAACTCCTGGTCTCAAGTGATCCTCCTGCTTCGGCCTCCCAAAGTGCTGGTTTGGGGAGGCATGTAGGCCACTGTGCCTGGCTAACATGTCTATCTTTTATTCAATTATGAGCTCTTTGAACGTGGGCCAGGAATGGCTGCTGTAGAGTAGTGATTAATTACCAAGGCTCTAGAGCCAGGCTATCTGTGTTCAAATTCTTGTTTTATCACTTATAATCTGAGTAACCCTGAGCAAATTACTGGATAACTCAGTTTACTTCATCTGTAGAATTGGAGTAATAGTAGGACATTCCTTATAGAATATAAGGACTAAATAAATAAATATACATAAAATCTCCTAAACCATACCTGCCCTTAGTAGGCCTTCAGTGAATTCAACTATTATTACTACTCATTTTGTCTTTAGTCTTCATCATATTGTCTGGCTCATGTCACATAGCACACATTTAATACATTTAATGTACTTATTAAATCTAATTGTGTGAGAAAAGTGCAAACAGAGGTAGAGAAGAAGTGATCTTTGTGGGCTGGATTAAGGAGATTTGAACAACTGATGGGGTTTGAAATGGGGCTTCTAGGGTTTGTAGAGTGTGGATAGATAGATTAATTCAGGAAGCATTCATAGAAAAAACCCTGCCCTGGGAAAGTTAGGCTAGTTGGTAAGCATAGAAACTGAATGTGAAAAATAAATCAGCATTAAGCTGATTTCATCTCAAGTTAGTAGCAGACGTGCTATCAAAATTCCATCTCTCTCCTCCCCTGTGTGCTGAGGTTTTAGGAATATAATGGATTTTAATTAATTGAACAATGCACTTGAAGAGAAGCAGGAAGAAGTCAGGAATGTTCCTTAACTCTGGGGCGTCTATTTTACGAATGCTGGAGAAATTAAGATAACAGAGTAACATTCCCACAGCCTCCCAAAAGTAAGGGGCATCTATTTTATGCATGCTGGAGAAATTAACATAGTAGAGTAATATTCCCACAGCCACCCAAAAGTAATTTTACAGTGGTTTAGAGATTCCAACCCCTTGATTCTTCTCCTCTCACGTATATTGTCATTTTGCCTTTCATAAATTGTTCTTCCTTTTGAGACTCACCTGCGCTGTGTTTTGGTAAATCAAAGCCGGACTAATAATGTAGGCTCTGCCCTGTGATTGTACTAAAAGAGAGGCTGTGTCACAAAAGAAACGAAGGGGTCTTAATTTGTCTTTTTTTAGGACCTGCATAGTGATTGAGGTTGGTGTAATTCTCTTTGAGATTTTTGTTCTTTTGTCCTTGAGCGATTGTTCTTTAGCTGATGAGAGTAGATCAGAGCAAGAGGTGGGGAACTGCTGTATTGCAGGGATCAGGATTGGATTGTGAGATTTATCTTCTTTCTCTCCCCATTCCAAAACTGGGGACCTGAATCAGGACTCTGTAGTGGGTGACCTAGGTCTGTGATGCACCTTTAATTTGAGCCTCACGTTACTCCTCTGTAAATAGGGATTATGACACCTATCTACCTGTCAAGTGGTTGATGGATGGGTTTCAGGAAGACGCAGCTCTGGAGACACTATAGGACAGAGACCCGGTGGCTTAGTAGGTGCTCAATAAATGCTTCTTTCTTTGCTCTGCTTTTCTAAGTTCCTTTCCCTGAGAGCCTCAACATGTTATATGAATAGTGGAATTTCCCTTAAGCATATCCATTGACATGGATATGTGAAAATAAACACATATGTGAAGCTCTTATTTTGCTTATGTGGGAGAGTGTGTGTGTGTGTATGTATGTGTGTGTGCCTAAGCACCTGGTGGGGGTGCATGCAGTTGAAAGTGTGACAATATTCCTAGAACAATTCCTTGCATTCTCCCGTTAACTCTACCTTTTTCCCCCCAATTTTTAAGTTCAGGGGTACATGTGCAGGATGTGCAGGTTTGTTATATAGGTAAACGTGTGCCATGGTGGTTTGCTGCACAGATCACCCCATCATGCAGGTATTAAGCCCAGCATCTGTTAGCTATTCTTCCTGATGCTCTCCCTCCGCCCACCCCTGAGCCTCCAACAGGCCCTAGTTTGTGTTGTTCCCCAGTTCTACTCGCTTTTCCCCCTTCCATCAATAAAGCAAATCGACTAACCAAGAGGATAGAAAACCTTTGATATTTGTGACAAACATGGTACTTAAAATTCAAAATACACAAGCAATGATCATTTTAAAAATATACACATACAAAATGAAACACAAACCTTAGTAAACTTTATAAAATGTTATTACAAACAAGGGTTTGGTGAGGCAAAAATCTGTCAATTGGTACTGTGGTGAACTGCTGTGTGACAAATTAATGTTCTCTGAATTGGCTTCAAGTTGCCCCACCTATTCCCTCCCCAGTTTGGCTGTGTTGTAGGCAGGGAAGCTTTGCTTTGTCCCTAAGGTCATGGGATTCTGGGACCTCTTTTATCTATCCCATTCATTTTTGGACTTTGAGATAACTAATTTTTACCTATCTATGTTCAGGGGGCATAAAAACTATACAAAACAGAGGGAAAATACTTTCAGTCCACATGAAATAGGTGCAATTACACACTATCCTAAGAAAAATGTCTATAGGAGAAATTTCACTTTAGAATCCACTTGACTTTTCAGCCTGCATACTCAGAGGGGTCGCTGTTGGGAAGAAGAAAAGTGCAGAGACGTGTTGAAGACAGGGTCCCAATCCTGCTGCTTCTGAGCTCTGTGACCTTGAGCAGATTACGTAAGCTGAGTTTGTGTTTCCACTTGAAATATGGGAGTCACTATAACTCCTCACAGAGTTGTGGCAAATGGCATTCTATAGCAGAGTTTGGCCTACTTTTCCAGTTTGGCCTCCCGTAGACCATGGCCCTCAGGATGCAGGAACATGTGCCAGGTGGGGATCAATCCAGAGGCCTGGGGGAGCTCCCCTAACTTTCCCAGCTGGTTCTCACTCCGGCAATGGCTTGCCCGATGGTTCCAGTCTCTTCTCGTGCTGGCTGGAGGGAGAAGAGTCAACAGCACCCAAGGGCACAGATGCCATCACTGGGGAAGTGTAGCAGAGCCCTTGGGAACACCACGTCAAGGGGCAGGGGCAGGGTGGAAGGCCCTCCATGAAAGGGCTGGGCAGGGGAGTGCACAGGAGCCAAAGTCAGGCAGAGGAGCTAGTGAAGTGTCTGAAAACAGTCTCCAAGGACGTGGTGCTCTGGTCCTCTCCCTGCACCTCACAGATCACGTTTCTTTTCTTTGCGGAAAGAGGCAGGCGTTGAGAGCAGGGCGGCTGCAGAGGACTGAAGCTCCCGGGTGACCCCGCGGAGGGCGCGGGAGAGCGAGGGACGTGGCTCGAATGCTCCCTTCTGCTTCCGCTGCCCTTGCAACAGCTTAAGGGAGCACGGACGTGACAATCACCACCGGTTCTTTTGAAAGGATGAGAAACCAAGTCTCAATGCACCAACGCTGACTTCAGCCATTGCGGAGTGAAGATTTAAGTCCAGCCCTC
The DNA here is from genome assembly GCF_043159975.1 of Macaca nemestrina. Taxonomy (NCBI): domain Eukaryota; kingdom Metazoa; phylum Chordata; class Mammalia; order Primates; family Cercopithecidae; genus Macaca; species Macaca nemestrina. The sequence continues at coordinate 102,835,251 of NC_092128.1, read as the reverse complement.
CCGAACCTCAGTCCAGAGCCTGGAGTTTCCTAAGCGTTTCCAGTGCCCGAGCCCCAGCCTGGAAGTGAGCCGTGTCGCCCTTCCCGTAGGGGTCTCGGTCACACAGAAGGCCTCTGCTGTGGCTCTTTTTGTGGGTAGATACGCGGGCAAATGTAGTGCATCTTAATGTCCTCGTGACCAACTGTGTTGTGATTTCTCGCCTTATTCCTGCTCATGTGTGCAGCCCTTCACCCAGGTCACCGCTGGCAGACAAGTGGGAGGCACCTACGTCCTGGTGAAAAGACCACCACGCTGCCCAAGAAGGCTCATGCAGTTTTCAGAAAACTCCCTGCTCGCATGTCCTCTTTCACTTGTTCTGGGTCCCTGGTACCACACCCTTTTGTGTTCCTGCTGCCCTTCTGTGCGTGGCGGGCACCCCGCCAGCGGTGCAGGCTGTAAGCACAGCTGTGTGGATAGCAGCGGAGGGAGAGCGCCTCCCTAGATGGCGAGAGTTGGACAGGAAGAGCCCGTGTTTTCCCAAAATGAGGTTCCTGGTGCTTGGACTGAGCGGTTTGGGGAAGGTTTAGAGGGAGGGAACCCCTCGAAACATGGTGAGGCCATTCTGGGTTTGGAGGGATTTTTATCACACTCAGAAGGGAGGTTTGGTTTGGATTCTACATATCCACAAGTTGCCCCTAGGTGTGGGGCCCGGGCAGCTGTGGAACGTTGCTAAAGAGGTGTCTCCCGGCTGAATGTTCCTCTTTTTTTATGCTTAAGGAGCACTGCAGTCATTAAAGCTTTTAAAGGAAGTTTCTTCTGAAAATTCAAGGGTTATTCAGGTGTCTGGTGCTGACACCAGAGCTAACTAGTTGCAATTGTGAGGGTTATCTGTTCCCCTCTCTGACCCTGTCTCTTTATGGTAAGGCATCACACCCTCCACGGACTATGTCAAATGAGATATTGTATGAAAGTGCATTAAAATGAATAAAGGGCAAAAACATGGTAACAATGACACAGTGATACCAACAGCTGATATTTATTGAGTGGTTACTGTGTGCCAGACACTACTCTAAAGACCTTTCATGTATTAAGTCACTTAGTCCTCACAACAACCATATGAGGTAACTGTTATTATCCATGAGGAAACTGAGGCAGAACCCAAGGTCATGCAACCAATAAGAACAGTGCCAGGATTCGACCCCAGCAGGTTGGCTGTGGAGCTTGCACTGTTCATGTCAATATTTTACTGCATTAACATGGCTATGGGTAGGATGAAAATGACATGAGCATGGTTAAGTTGAAAATGACACTAATAATGTAAAAAAAAAAAAACACTCTCACGTTCTCTCATGTCTTTTTATCACTCTCATCTAAAAAAAAGAGTCAATGTTATCTCCTTCAGGAAATTGTGGGCCAGGGAAGTGGGTAGAAGGGCCATCAGATGAGGGTATCTGGAATTTTACACCCTCTCAGTAGACAGAGAGGCAAAGGTGGATTGAGCCTTTGAGAGGACAGGTCTCCATTTAGATCTCATATCCACTTTACTGGGGCTGGGCCTGTGTCTTTATGTGTGCAATGGGAGTTGCTGTGAGGGCTAAATGCGATTCTGTAGGTAAAAGGGTCTGGCACAGTGGCTGGACCACGGTATGGATCCCAACAAACATGAGTTGAGAATGAAGAAAACTACCAGAGAGGTCCACTAACTCTTCTGTTACTTCTTTCAATCTAATCATTAAACTAAGACCTAATCTTTACCCTTTTCCATTTCTTGTTCTTTCCAACATGTGGTCTTGCATTCCTAGAATATTGCACAGTTCTATTTTCCTTGTGATTTGCTCCAGTTGTCACACATTTGGAGTCAATTCCTCAGGTGTGTGTGGAGCGCTGGCTGTGTAAGTGGCGGTGCCCTGTACTTTGGAGGAGGGCTTCAAAACTAGAGGGAGAATAAATTAAGTCAAGAGGTGACACATGAGGAAAGAGGAAACCAAATTACCTCTCATTCTCACAAATGCTCTTTGTTGGCTTGAGAGGCAGTGTGTTAAAAATGTGGTTTCCAAATGCATGTGCAAGAATTTATCACAATGAAAAAAGTACCTTTTGGTAACTTAAATGCCTGACAAAAGCATCTCAGCATTAAATCATTAATACTCCCACCTGCTGCCAACTATAACTGCTTTCTTTTATTATGATAATACAGACTGTCTGATTCTCTGGTAGAGTTTTTGGGCAACAGTGTAATCAACATCGGGAAAGACTTGCTTGTGATTCTGAGATTTCAGTCATCTTGTCAATGTAGAGACTATGTGCTTTCCCCACACACGAAGACTTCGTAATTCATGATCATTAGTTAGAACTTCAGTCTCACGCAAGTCTGTGATCTACTTCTTTTGGCATCAGCTTGCCTTGTATGGTGATTATGCCAAATATTTTTCTAATAAAGTACCAATATATAAGGTATTGCATGTTGATGGTATGGTAGCAGGAGTTTTTCATTGGTCCTGGTATGATACGGAAGAATGAAGCCCCTTTTGCAAAGAGGAGCATGGAGTCTTTAGATGGCAGATGTGTGTTCTTCTTTATTCTATCATTGGTAAACATGGATCATCTCATACTGATGTATGGAGAATAGTTACAGTGCATTCCTGACTTAGAAAGTTGACATGTAATTTCCAGGTTTCTTCTTAAGCTACCACCAAAAATAGAGTATTCATGTATTCATTCATTCAACAAGTATTTATTAACCACCTACTTGATGCTAGGCATTGTTCTAGGTGTTTGGGATACATCAGTGGTCAAAACAGACACAGCCCTCATGAGGTTTACAGTCTAGTGAGAATATCAGATTGGATGGTTCATTGATCTGGCTTAGGACAATTTAGTTTAATATTTATTTTAAATTATAAAAAATACATATATTTTTTGAGATGGAGTTTTGCTCTTGTTGCCCAGGCTGGAGTGCAATGGCACGATCTTGGCTCACAGCAACCTCCGCCTCCTGAGTTCAAGCAATTCTCCTGCCTTAGCCTCCCGAGTGCCTGGGATTACAGATATGCACCACCACACTGGGTTAATTTTGTATTTTTCATAGAAACAGGGTTTCTCCATGTTGGTTAGGCTGGTCTCGAACACCCGACCTCAGGTGATCCACCCACTTCTGCCTCCCAAAGTGCTGGGATTACAGGTGTGAGCCACTGCACTGGCCAAAATATTTTAAACAAAGAAAAGTACAGGAAGTAATTTAGATATCTATGTCTATATTGATAGCTGACTTTAAAAATGTTTATTTTTCTATTTTCTGATTATGAGCATGCTAGAAAATTTGGAGGATACATATAAGAAGAAACTAAATTATAAACAATATTCCTGGGTAGGAAGCCTCCAGGGTGCAGTCGGGATATGTTCATAAGAACAAACTTGAACTTGCTGGCTTTGGGAAACCAAGTATCCTATAATCCCAGCACTGGAATATAATCACTGTTACATTTTGATGTGTTTCCTTTCTTCCTGTCTGCTGTCTTCCTCCTTTACTCTCTACCTTCCTTCCTTTCAATTTGCAATTTCTTTCTAATTCACAATTTAAATATTTTTTAAGCACCAAGCAGGCAAAAATCACCCCAAAACAAAAAACCACATCCCTGGGCTGCATTTGATCCCAGGGAAGCCAGTTTGTAACCTCTGATTTAAACTTTTTGTCCTTGGCTATTCTCTCACTCACTGGGCTGTTCTTGCTCACTTTCCTGTCTTTCTTTAGTGCATTTTCTTTTTGACATAGTTGAGACTCTATTGCATCCTACTTTGTGTTTGCTGTTTTTCCTTAACATTTTGTTCTGTGACATTTTCTTCAGAACTCCAGCATCCTTATCATTGTCATCATCGTCAGAAGCCACATCTGAGATATAAAAGTGGGGTGTGTGTGTGTCTGTTTGTATGTGTGTGTGTAGCTGTGTGGGGATGCATGTTTGCTGGTGATAAGGAACATATTTATTGTTCAATTTGAGGTGAATAAGCTGGAAGAAAGTTCTAGGTGAATTTAACCACCAGTGAACAACAGATGGAGGAGCATGTCTCTATTATAGGTCATTTCAGCAAATAGCTGGATCTACTCTGTAGGTCTGTGTTCCCTTTTGGGCTGCCTGACTATTCTCTCTGGTTTCAGTGTTCTTGGTGCTCTTGGTAATTCCGTTGCCAAGGATGCCACTGAGAAGAGCTACCTTCTCCGGGGATTTAAGAACCACAGTAAGAAAACCTAACTCCATAATTCCATTCTTTGTTACTGAGGGCTTGAAATGAGATGCATGAGTACTAAGCACTGAGCTTATCCTATGATGGCCTGACCAAGGCTGGACCCCCTAAGAAACCGTATTCCCTTCCTCATCTCTGAGTGCAAGTCCATGCCAGCTCTACCTGTAACCAGTTATCCATCTGGAACTTATCACTGTGCAAGTGGTATCCTGGGATGCTCTGTATTTATTCTAATTGCATGTTTCCCAAATCCTCATCAGGAGTCTTTGATGTGGCAAAGTTTGCTGGCCTGCTAAATATTAGTGACTGACTTTTTCTTTGCGATTCCCTTTGTTTCTTAGTGAACTAGAATTTTTGTGTTTCTGGGTACAGTATTTATGTTTTCTAGTTAGTGAAAGAAAAAAAAAATCGTGTTACAAGATGATGCAATTTTCACCTCCTCAGTGAATTATATTTTTGTCTTGCTTTCTAATGCCAGAACTGTAATACAGTATTAAAATTATTGATATATTTAAACTTTCTGTAAGTGATCACAACAATAAGCCACATGAAAAGGGCCTTTCTGGGGAAAGTGGGCCCACTTTATAAAATTTACATCACAGTGGTGGGCTCAGGTGCTTTGATCCAGTGAACCTGGCCTTAATAAGGTAGAAAGGTTCCAACTCTGATTTGGGGACAGATTATGACCTCAGTTCTGGGCATGCAGGGTTTAACCGTGTCTCCACCTGGTAAGTTAGTGGTCAGATTGAGTGAAAACAGTGGGGAGGATAGGGTTTCAAAGGATCTGTGTTTACCAAACCTTCTTTTCTTTCCTAACTTCATTTTCCAGATGCCACCCACCCCTTGCAGTTTGGTGGGGCCATATGACTAATTTCTGGCTAAGAGAATGTGGGAAGAAGGGATGTGTGTTTATTCCATGCCTGGTTTCTGAAATTCTTCACAGTCTTCTACTGTTTTTTCTCTTCCTTCACTGGCCAGCTAGATGTGGAGGATACAGAGAAGGATCTGAAGTTCTAGGTGCTGAAAAAGCTATGAGATGAAAGCCAACTTAGTCCCTGAATAACTCCATCGGCCAAAACGCCACATCCTGCTCCCCACAACCTATATTGAGCTTCGTAATAAGCAAGAAAAAAAATCCTTTATTATGATGTTAGGTCACTGAGAATTTGGATATTTGTTACAGACACAAACTATTTGCATATAGTAGGTATACAATAAACGACTAAGTGCCGTTTTTCTTGGTCCTGGGAAGTGCAGAAGATCTGAATCCTCTCCAGGAAATCAGAGGTGAGAAGAGTTGATAGGGCATGTCAAAGCCAAACCCTTGAGAGAGTCCAGAATCAGGTCGGGAAACCAGATGCCTTGCCAATGGCAATTTGACACTGGCTCCTGATGTTTCTTAGAGGATTAAGCCCCAGGTGCCCACAAGGGTGGTGGCTTTATTGGTTGCTTTCCCTTCCTTGACTAACTTCCCCACTCCCTTTCTGATACTTCCTCAGTCCTCTTGTATGTGTTTTATGCTTCCCACTCCTTACAGGAGAAGATCCAGACTTCCCTGTGTTCCCCAGTTTCCCCCAAGATTCTGTAGGGTCTGATGAGCCAAGATAAGGAGTTTTTACTTTATTCTAAGTATTGATTTTTCTACAGCGACAGGGAGTCACTGAAGGGTTTTAGACAGAGGAAAGACATGACTACATTTTTATTTAAAAAGATCTCTTTGGCTCCTGGATAGACAATGGCTTGGAGCAAGAATGCAAGCTGGCTGTGGAGGTGAGAGGCTGTTGTGATAGTTCATGTGAGAGACAGTGGTAGCCTGGACTAAGGCAGGGTCGTCTGTGGATAGGACCGGACAGATGCCAGACATACTGAGGGAACATTTCTGTGCAGACTTAGTGACTGTTTAGATGAAAAAGAGGGAAGAGTAATGACTCACAGGCTCACCAATTTGGTTGTGGAGCAGTAGGGAGGACCTTTTCCAGAGATGGCACTATTGGAGTGGAAGAGTGAGGCTTTGATAATATTCTGGAAGTATTAAGACCAGGAACCCAATTTACTGTATTAGCCCATTTTAATGCTGCTAATAAAGACATACTCAAGACTGGGTAATTTATAAAGAAAAAGAGGTTTAATGGACTCACAGTTCCACATGGCTGGGGAGGCCTCACAACCATGGTGGAAGGCGAAAGGTACGTCTTACATGGTGGCAGACAAGAGAGAATGAAGGACCAAGTGAAAGGGGTTTTCCTTTCTAAAACCATCAGATCTATGAGACTTACTCACTACTATGAGAACAGTATGGGGGAAACCACCCCTATGATTCAATTATCTCCCACCAGCTTCCTTCCACAACCTGTGGGACTTATAGGAGCTACAATTCAAGATGAGATTTGGGTGGAGACATAGACAAATCATATCAATGCCTGACGGAGGGACTGGGTGGGAGCAGCATTCAGCTCAGGCCCTGCTCACTGAGCTCTGTTTGTTCTGGCATGGGGCTGCTTCCACCTGGGAGAAGGGCACCCTTTCCTAACTCTCACAGACGTGCCACATGGGCTCTGCCCAGGAGAGACTCTTGCCCTAGTGAGTTGCCCAAGGAATGCCTGAAACTCTAATGAGTCAGATGAGAAATGCTCCTTCCATGGGGAAAGAGGGTGGTAAAGGTTAGCCTGGCTTGAGAAGTGTGTAGAAGCTTTGTCTGGCTCCCCTAATACCTCAAGGGAAACTCTGGAGGAAGGATAGGAAGATGAAGATTTCAGATTTGGATGAGTCAAGGCCAAGATGACTGTAAGACCTACTGAAGAAAAAAAAGGTCATTATACTTGCTGCATAGTGATCTGGGCTGGAAATAGATACTTGAGAGTCATTAACAGAGCTGGGAAGAGCAAACAGGATTGTTCAGGAAAGAGGGAATGGAATGAGAAGATAAGAGTTTTCCCTGGTTAACAACAACAGAAAAGGCATTGGCTGCAGAGGTAGCAGGAAAACCAGGAGGAAGCTGTGCCCTGGAAGCCCAGGGAACAGAAGACATCCTAGCTGATGCAGCGGGTTCACAAGACAATATGCATTATGAGGACCATAATGCATTTGCTAAATGAAGCGAGGCACAGCTGACAGAAGTGTCATGGAATGGGGAGGGTGATGGAGGCTGGGTCTTGTGGATGGAAGAGTGATTGAGCAGGCCCTGTGCAAGCCCCAGACTCTAGCTCTCAGAAAGCCCATGAGTTTCTGCAGCTCAGCTGAGTCATGGAGACCTAGAACCTCTGGTCCCATTGCTCACAGGGTGATACTTTGGGGCCTTAGGCCCAGGGTTGAGTGAGCTCGAAGCCTGTAACTCTTGCCCCTGATTATGGATTACCTTAAGCATTCTGTAGAAAACAGAAGGGCAAAAGGGACCTAGTATGCTAGTGATGATGACGATGTTAAAAATAATAACATCGTCATGTTGTAATAATATAGATGATAATAATAAGTAAAATGGAATGCTTACTCTGGGTTGCATCCAGGACAAGTCTTTTACATACATTATTATAACTCACACATTTCTTATGAGATAGGTATTATATGTCCATTTTACAAAAGAAAAAACTAAGACTCAGAGAGGCTAAGTATTTTCCCCAGATCTCACGGCTAGCAAGTAGAGGAGCTTTTTGTTTCATTTAGCAAAGTAGAGGAGCTTTTTGTTTCGTTTTATTAATTTTAAAAGTTACTAACCTCTTTGCTACAGAGCCGTGTTTTGAACTTGCTCCAAAGCTGATCACAGAGAAAGAGGATGAGTGGAGAGAGGGAATGACTAATGGGGCTGGCTGTCCTACCCCAATCTTATCATCTCCTGGCCACACAACCTTGCATTATACGTCTTTATTTACTTTGTAATTCATAAATGTTTTAGCGAAGGCCTACTCTGTGCCAGGCACCATGCTGGGGCTGAGGCTGGAAGACCCATCTCTGCTACCTGCAGACCATATCCTTATGAGGAGATGGGCAGGCAAACAGGTAGTATGAGTACAGTGTGATGATTTTATGATGGGGACACAATGGGATCCAGGGGAGGCTTCAAGTGGGGTGGTTACCTCCCCTGAGGAATGTCAGGCAGAAAATGCTTTCTGGAGGACCTGGGAGATTAGCAGATACCTGAAGGGTGAGGAGGGAGGTCTCTAGGCAAACCTGGTTGGCTGAGGGGGAAGAAAATTCCAGGCCTGGTAGTCTGGATTAAGCAAAATAAATTAAAAATAGTTGTTCTGATCTCCCTCACCCCCACTGCAGAAAGTCTCCACTTCTAACTCCTAACTTCAAAGGCCATGATAAAATTCTCCCCAAACTCTTAATGCAAAACAATAATTTAATTTACTCTAATTTGCTACATAATGTTATGGGGAGATTGTTGGCGGCCCTCAGCTATTATTTTCTGAGACACTAAAGGCAGGTACTTAAGAATAGTCACTTTCACAGATGCATAAATAATATGTAGACTCAAAAAAAGTTGAAGAATGAACAGGGGGCCAAAGAAAAAAATTGTCTCCTTGTGGAAATAGAATTCGGTAACTTCCATCAGGGCCTTCTGGGTATGTTTTTGGCACCTTTTTTGGGCCCTCAAGTGTTTAAGCACACTGCTTTTAATCTTTCCCATTTAATTAGATTGTCTCTGCCATTCCTGGATCTAATTTATTTGAGAGAAAAAAAAAAGGACTGTAGGGAAGCAATAAGGTAGAAGTAAAATGAAACAGAGGAGGGTACTGGTGACAGCTGAAGAGGAACTGCATCCAGTTGCACCGACTTTCTGTGACTGTTTTCTCATTCTGACGCCTAGTTCCAGGGACTGTTCTGAGATTTACTCTTCCTGTAAAATTCTAAAAGGCAGGGACTGTTTCTTGGTTAGCACAATGCCTAGTATATAGTCGGCACTCAGTAAATGTTAGTTTAATTTCTTCTTTTCTCTGTTCATTTCTTCCTCCTCTGCTTCCCTTCTTGAAGGGAGTCAGTTTGGTAGACTAGCTAGAACTCTTGGTTTCAAGCAATAGCAACTCACATTGGGTCACTTACAAAAAGGGACTACTGTATAGTATAAGGGTAGTAGGGTAGCTTACGCAATTTCGGAGGAGCTGATTTTCAGATGCCAGCTGGAACTGGGCCTGGAATGAACTGGGACTTTTTCTTTACCTCTGACAATTCCTATTCCCAGAAATGGTATTCATCAGCCCAGTTTGGGTTCTATCAATTACAGCCAAAGGAGCAAGGTTGCAGTTCAGAAACTTCCTTGCCTGTAGCCAATGATTATATGAATGGAAGGAGGCCCTTTCTAGAATTTGGAATGGTTGTCAGACAGCTGGATAGGTGTCTGTGAGGTGTGTGCACGATGCTCTTACTGGGGCAACTTGGGTCTACAATCTTGGACCATTGGCTGTTGGGAGAATTCCAAATAGTAGGTAGCTTCCTACCTGAGAATGGTTGAAATGCATTAGTGAGATGCTGAGGGGCTGTCTTCTCTCTCGTATAAAAAATAAAAAGATGTTTTCTTAGAAACTACACTTTTTGATACATTCTATATATGTTGTCTTATATTTTTCTAGAACTTTATTTTTATTTTTATTTTTTTTCTAGAACTTTAAAAGTGAAAAACCAATGAGCAACAAGAACTTGCCATTAATATCCTTTCTCTTATATAGAAACATGTAGTAGAATCCACCATCAGATCCACAGAGTGAATCAAAAGACTTGATATTAGCACTAGATTCAGAGGAGCATCCTGCCAGATTCTTTTTTATATTGTGTCATATACAGTTGTTATATTTGAAGGACATTATTTGATCCTATGAACTGATGTAGGTAATGAGTTCAGCTCTTCCTCTACTTTCTTGCAGTGAAGACAGGATCACACATTACTTCTTGGAAGAAATTAATCTTAACCTAAGTAGTCTTAGCTATTGACTGGATCAAACAATTATTAGAGACCTTCTTCCTTCCCTGTTTCCCTTCTTTGTTAGAATGTACTCTTAGTTCTTCCATGTTAGAATCCATTCCAGTAGTTAAAAAAGATCAATTTCTCTCCAAACCCAAATTTTAAAGTAAATATATTAAAACTAGAAGTTACCCAAACCCTGACAGATGTAAAGTATACTCACTATAATTTTAGGAGTCAATAAGCATTTTATGTAAAGGGCCAGATAGTAAATATTTTTGGCTTTGCGGGCCATATGGTCCCAGGCACAGCAACTCAACAATGGCTTTGTAGTGTGAAAGCGGCCAGAGAGAATATGGAAATAAATGAGCATAGCTATGTTCCAATGAAACTTTACTGGTGGATACTAAAATTCAAGTTTCATGTAGTTTTAATGTGTCATGGAATATTATTCTTCTTTTGATTGTTTACAATCACTTAAAAATATAAAAGCTGTTTTTAGTTTGCAGATGCCACAAAAACAGGTGATGGGCCAGATTTCAGCTGCAGACATTAATTTGTCAAATCCTGCTCCAACTACCAAAGCAGATGATTGACACTTCTGCTTGTCTGTCTTGGTTTAGTTTTCTTACTTTCTAGGCTTTATTGAGTGAGCATTTCTGAAAGAGCAAACAAAAGCAGTGCTTCTTTTGATCTCAGTCTTGAACTCATTCTTTCTTGACTTATGTAATGGTAGCATTCAACTTCACTTGGTTCGGTGTGAGAACCCAAAGACTGAAAAGGCTGCTTTAAGAGTTTGCACTTGAAGCAGTGCATTTTAGTGGTTCTGTAGGTGTACAATCTCTAAAACCAGGGAGAGAGATAATGATTCTGGGGAGAAGCAGTTTAAAAACAGTTCTAATTATTCAGGCAAGTTATTTTTACCAGACTTTAGGGGACAGAGAAATGATTGCATTTTTATTATTTTTATAGGTTATATTTCAAAAAGCTTTTCTGTTAAGATGATTAAATACTAAGTTTTAATTTCACTCACTTACGCAAGGAAAAATTCCATTTCAATAGACTTTTTCTTTCTTTCTTTTTTTTCTTTTTTAGATAATTTACTACAGGAGACTTAGGGCTCTCAGCTGAGGACTTATTTTGGCACAAAAAAAGACATGTTGTTCACTTAGAAGCTTGGTAAGATGAGAGAAATACAGGGAAAGGGGAACTATACGAAACCTTTGGTGGTTACTATATTAAAAAATACATAATATTAAGGTTAGGCAAGTGTCTCATTCTTGTAATCCCAACATTTTGGGAGATGGAGGCAAAGGATGACTTGAGCTCAGGAGTTCAAGACAAGCCTAGGCAACATAGTGAGACCTTGCCTCTACAATTTTTTTTTTTTTTTTAAAAGCAGCCGGATGTGGTGGCGTGTATCTATAGAGCCCGCTACTTTGGAGGCTGTGGTGGGAGGATCACTTAAGCCCAGGAGGTTGAAGCCAGTGAGCCATGATTGCACCACTGCACTCCAGCCTGGGCAGCAGAGTGAGACACTGTCTCAAAAACAAACAAAAAACCAAGCCCACATTATATTACATGTAGTATATATAAAATGTTACATATAAAAATTCTCTTCACCTGTAAAATTAATGGTGGCAACAATAACTAAAATACATTATTGTCACAGAGAAGAATTTTCCATGGAGTCTATGTAATAAAATCTGGGAGTCAGCTAGTGATTGCAATAATTGGATGCGTATTGTGTGCCTAGGTTTTATGCCCTTACTCCTACTTAATCCTCATTGTCAGAGAAGGAAAGTAAGATTCAGGGAGGTCAGACGGCCACATAGCTGGTAAGTGATGGAGCCAGCTTTCAGACCCAGGTCTATCTGTGAGCAGAGCCCTTTTCATGCCTCCATGTTGTAACAGGTTCCAGGCGTGGGTATTACAGTCTCAGGGACTACATGATGATTTTGAAACACCCCTGAGTGCATGCTGAAATATGCCATTCTATGTGGCATGAGGTTCATGACACTGTTGGTTGCCTTTATGATTAATTAATCTTGCTACAACCTAACCAGACCATGTGAATATGGTTCTAGGTCTTCCCTGAGAGAATTTACAACTGAAGTGACAACTACACTCTGACACAATTCCATTTCTTTAAAAATACATGGTGAATTGAAAAAGATTAAATTCTGGGGACATACATTAACCTAGGTTCCAGTAGGCTTGGGGGTTTTAATGGGCCCCCTGAAGTTGTATGTAGAATAGGGTACATGTGTGTCTGTGTGCTTTTTTTGGGACAAGGTTTCTAATCTTCATTAGATTCTGAAGATACGTGGAGCCATTACCCTCTAAACTCAACTGGAATCAATTAGGAATATACCTGGATGATTCTTATTATTGGCAAATGTTTGTTAAGTGTGTCAAATTTCATCACAAAAATGAGGCTAAATTAATTGTAGTCTCACAATAGCTTGAGCACAGAACCCTCATTCCACATTGTTATACCGTGGACTCTTCTGTGGCACTCAGCTCTGGTCTCTTTTCCCGTGGGCATCCGCAGCCCCTAACAGCACTGCAACTGTAAATCCTCAATAATTGCTTGCTGATCGGTGGGAATAATTTTCCTAGTATAAGCCTTGCCTAACTCCGTCATTTCAGGCACTGGAAAGGCCAATGGCTAACGTGGCATCCTCATAAAGTGAAACTTCTGCCTCCTAAGTCCGCCGCTTCCTTGTGTAGCACTTTCCTCAAGCCCCACTCAGCCTCAGTTTCCTCTCCTGTAATAAGAGCGTCAACTATGGGATTGGTAGATATCTTCCACATCAGCAAATTCCAGGAGTCTATCACATTGGGCAAACCCAAATTCGAAAGGTCAGGACAAGCTATTTGGAATGGATGGTAAGGGGCGAGTTCTAATTCGATTCTACATTTCACATCAGAGAGCCTAGGGTGACTTTGACAATTACCTTCCTGGGAGGGACAGTGGAGAAGGAACACTATCGGGGCTCCAGGTTAGTGCTGGGGACAGTGGCTGGGAGGAAGTGGGCGTGGCGATTTTTCCCGACTTCCTTGTTTGGAGTAAACTTCGGCAACATCTGATGGCTAAGGGGTTTGCTTTTCCATCTGTTGATGTGCTTTCTGGAAGCTACCCGGTCTGCCAGAGAAAACATATCCAGAAGAGGCACGACGCCAATCCAGCCATTCCCTTGGGTCCCCAAATCCCCCCAGCCACCAGAGACGGAAGGAGAAGCTGAAGTGGAAAACAGACGTGCCTGGGGCGCGCGGACCCCGCGGCTGGCAGAAAGTAGCGTGGCCAGGCAGGGACCTCCGCGCCCACCCGTCAGCCCCGTCCACGCGCTCGGGCGCGCGTCCTCCCTTCCTGACACTCCTCTTGCCGCCTCTGGAGCTTGGAGATGGGACAGTCGCGACGGCTCCTGCCTCTGCCGAGTTCCTAGCCCTTTAGCTGTTGACGTTGGGTCCCCGCGCTTGTCTCCAGGCACTCAGCTGCCAGAGCGCGGCGGGGCTGAGGGTGACAGCGCGGCGCGGCCGGGGCAGGATTCGCCGCCGAGCCCCGGGCTGCTCACTCCGCCGTGGTGGAGGAGGGGACCGCGGACGCCGCTGGTTGAGCTGCGAGGTCCCTGCCCGGCCGGCCGAGCCATGACGGACGCCAGCAACAGGAAGGAGGGCTTCAAAAAATGCCGGAGCGCCACTTTCAGCATCGATGGCTACAGCTTCACCATCGGTGAGAACTTTCCACCCCTCTCTGACTCCTGGCTCGGACAAACGCCCTCTCTGGTGGCGGCCAGAGCTCCTTTCTAAGCGGGCAGGGGGAGCTCAGGGGTTGGGCTGGGGCCGGAGGGTGCTCGCCGGGCGAGAGTCCCCGGGAGCGGCGACTGGGTCGGGACAGAAACCGCACCCTGGGCTGTCTCCCCCGCACTCCTTGCGGGCTCCGACCCGGCGTCGCGCGGAAGCTGGTTTTCAGCATCACACCTCCCCGAACCGCTCGGCTTCCTGGCTGATTTTAATAACGCAGGCCGGGGGACAGGAGGGGTGGAAATAGGGCTGGAGACGCTGCGATGGAGAGATGAAGATAGGAGTGCCGAGAGAGGGAGACAGAAAGCGACAGGGAGATGTGGACATGATAGAGACACACAGAGCGGTAGGAACATCCAGACACGGAGACGCTGATAGAAACACCTAGACCCCAGAGATAGAGACTTTCGTCAAGACAGACTAGTAGAGTGACAGGGACGTGGAGACAGCGACTGAAACAAGAGAGGAGAGGCTGAGAGAGGCAGAGACCGGGGAATTCAGAGAGAGAGAGAGAGAGATTGAGATTGAACAATAGTTTCTATAAAAGTTGAAACAAAGGAAAAGGGACACATGAAGAGAGAGAAGAGAACAGAGAGATTCAGAAAAATAAAGCAGAAAAAGAGGCTAATTCAGTCTCAGAGAGAGAGGCCGCAGGGAGGGGGGATCATATGTCATGCTACCGAAAGTATTGGAGAAAAAGCTGTGATGTCTCTGAGCTGCAGGTGGTATTTTCCTCTCCTGCCCTTGGGACTCCTAGTGGCTCCTGTTTTCTTTCCCCCAAAACCCTTCACCAGGAGGGGGACCACAGGGGGTTGTGGGGGCCCTCAGGGAGCAGCAGGGCCACAGGGTTGACCCTCTGGAAGCCTAGCATTTGAAGAGGTGGGTCCTTGATACCTTCCGCCCCATGCCGTGGCTGTTTTGAAACAACTTGTCAGGGATTGCCTCCACATCTTCCTTGGAGGTGAGTAGAACTCAAGTCCCAGGTAGAGCCCTGGAGGCCTGCTCCTTGGGACTTCAGCCTCTGGAGAACAGCAGGACAGAGACAGGAGCCACTCTGATTCCTACTTTTGGAAGTACTCAAGTTACTGTGGTCTTAATCTGAACTGAACCCCAAAGCCTTTGAAAACGAGGGGGTAGATTATTTTGCTTTCTGTGGGCTGTGTCTGCTTGGATGTGTATCAGGAAAGTACCAGGGCCAAGAAGAGACCAAGGAACGGAGCTCATCTGAGGGCCACTTTTGTTCTTAATGAAGTAACCCAAGGTTTCTGGGGCATGGACTGAACACTTGCCCTTCTCCAAACGTACCAAATCCCACCCCTCTGAGCCTTTGCCTAGGCTGTTTCCGCAGGCAGGAATGCCATTCCCCCAGCACAGCATTGAGAAATCTTGTCTATGCTTCAGATCCCAGCTCTCACTTTCCACCTCTTCCACTGTCCATCCCCATCAGAAAGAATTTCTTCCTTGGCACCCCCTCCAGTCTGGGAGTTCTCTGTTGGAGCTCACACCCTGCCTTGAATCAGTTATTTAGGCACCTGTTGGTAGTCCTCATTGCATGAGAAATTCCTTAAGGGTGAGACTGCTTATGTATATTTCTCTCTCAAATGGTGTTGGTGGGTGCTAAGGGAGTGTTTGTAGAAAAGAATTAAAGGTTGCTAAAGTCAAAAGTGTTTCATTAATAGATCATTGTCATGTTAAATTGGTTTTCTTGACTCTGGTAAGAAAATTCTCAAAAGTTATACCAGGTTGTCCTTATGAGATCTTATCCTCCAAAGTGTGGCTTTCTCAAATCCAGGATCATAGTGTGGTCCTCCTCCTCCTGACATTTTCCCTTTCTGTTAGAAGAGATGGTCTAGCAGATTGGTATGGTCTGGTGGTCAGTAGAGACTCTAAAAATGAGCTGGTCACTTCCAAGTGCGATAGCCGCCAACTTATTTCAGATTGCTGAGAATTTATTCATTCACTTCTTTCTGCTTATTCTTCTTCCCTCCCCCTTTCCACATTTATTCAATTTTACTATATTAAGAGATACAATTTAGCGCAATGCCTGCCACACGGCAAACATTCAATAAATGGTAATTGTAATTATTCAAGGCACTAAGCTAATATCATGGAGATTTTATGAAGATAAATCAGACTTAGAATCTGTGTTCAAGGAATTTGTATTCTTGGGGCGATGTGATATGTTCATACGTAACCATTTTAAAAAACAGAAATTAGTAAGTTGCTAGAGAGACATTTAAGAAATTTTAGGCCAAGTTTAGAAAATATAATAATAAAAAAGGAAGAAAGAAAATCAACTGTCATTTTATCATCCAATGCTAAATATTAATAATTCTTGTATATACTTCTAATATGTACATTGTTTTTACAAAGTGAAATCATAATTTTTGAAAAATGTGTTATTAAAAATACCTTATTAGTTTTGTTTCATGCTATATATAAAGTATTTTAAAAATCAACTTCCTAATGTTGGCTACTTAGGTTACTTTTAATTTTCACCATAATAAACAGTGATAAAAAACTAAATCTATGAGTATATCCATGAGTACTTTTTTTGAGACAGAGTCTCTCTCTGTTGCCCAGGCTGGAGTGCAATGGCATGATCTCAGCTCACTGCAAGCTCCACCTCCCGGGTTCACACCATTCTCCTGCCTCAGCCTCCCAAGTAGCTGGGACTACAGGCACCTGCCACCACGCTCAACTAATTTTTTTTGTATTTTTAGTAGAGACAGGATTTCACTGTGTTAGCCAGGATGGTCTTGATCTCCTGACCTCATGATCCACCCACCTCGGCCTCCCAAAGTGCTGGGATTACAGGCATGAGCCATTGTGCCCAGCCCATGAGTACTTTTTAAAGATAACCTTCTAGAAGCTTAATTGCTTAGTCCAAGAGTATGAACATTTTTAGGAACTTTAAAACATATTGCTCAACTGCCTTCTGAAAAGATTTACCAGCTTCTACTCCCATCAGCAATGTTTTGACAGCTCTGAAAGGTAGCTGTTATGACCCCTGTTTTAGGAGAAGAAACTCCCAAGACTCCAGAGGAAATAATTTGCCAGAAGACATACAGCTAGGAGGTGGCAGAGTTGGGTTCAAACCACATCTGCCCTGACTCCTCAGCCTGGGGTTTGTCCCATACATCATGTGGCCTCCCACAGTGGACTTTATTTCTGCTGGACCCTCGGGACTAGCCTACCATCCTGCAGAAGAGAGATCTGGGAATTTGTTAGCTCTGCTTAACCAGCCAAGGCTGGAGCAAAACCAGAAAGAGATGGGACCATTGCTGCAGGTGGGACAGGGTGGGGTTGCTGCTCCCTGGAGGAAGATCAGGTAGAAGAAACAAGGTTAGTTAATCTACCTCACTAGACTCCCTTAGTCCCATGCTTCCCTGTCCTGGGGCAAATGATTTTCCATCCTCTTTATGTAATTTTCTCAGGTCATGAAATGGGTATGTGGTCAAGAGGTCTGGGAAACAAGACTATGAGATTGAACACGTGCCACATTCAAGCAGTGACTTTCAAAGCACCTTGATGCTTTGAGAGTTCCATCCCTGGGAAACCATTGAACTTATGATGATTGCAGCAAGTGATTATTCTGATGAGCATAATTGAAGGCCATATGTAGAAGTGCAAGTGTTAATTGACTCTGGTGTGGTAGTACTTGTGAAGGAGCATTTGCATATGAAGTGAATGATTGGGGTGCGTAGGTGCAGTACCTTGTATTTCAGAAGAACTTTCCTTCTGGAGTTTGGATGTCTATTTGGGTTTGTATTAAGTCATTCACAGATTCTTGCTCTCTCCAGAAGGCTGCCTGAAATACAAATAAACACCTCCCCCTCAAAATGATGTATGTCTGCCAAAAACAAAAGCACATTTTTTCTTTTAAATCACCTGAGTGGGCCCCACTCGATCTCTTTTGATGCTCCTCCCTGTTCATTTTACAGATGAGAAAATGGGACTGAGGGAGGGCCCATCACTTCCCTCCTGGCCTCGGTGATGACCTGCAGGGTGTCAGAAGGAGGTGGGTGAAACCAGAGGCTCAGAGGGATGTGAAGTTGGCGGAGTGAATGTCAAAGAAGCTGCTTCCTTCAAAAATGAACCTATTGGTGTTGTGGAAAATTCTAGGCCTGTACTGAAGAGGTGTTGCTAACAGGGATGTGTTTCCTGTAGCAACGGCCACTGGCTTTTCTGCCTTGTGTTTCTCTCCTTGGGTTGTCCCAGAGGAGGAAACACAAGAATCCCCTAGACAGCAATCGGAGGCTCAAGGGGCTGGGAGTTGGGGGTTCCCTGACTTACCCTTGGACAGCAGGGGATGGAGGCCAAACTGAAGGGAGGAGGTTTGCTAATAGATGCTCCTCTCAGAGGGGATCTGGGCAGGCAGGGCTCTGTGGGTGGCCAAGGCCTGAATGAATTGGCTGCGTACACTGGGAGTGTGGCCCACTCTCCAGCTGAGGCAGAGGCCCCTGGCCTCCTCTGGGGCATATGGTTGAGGACTTTCTGAGCCCAGACTGGTCTCTGTGCTCTCTCAGCTAAGTGTCTTGTCTGCCCTCCATCTGCCTGCTTAAACAAGCAGGCAGTCTGGGTGGAAACAAGAACTTTGGACCTTGTACACCTGGTTGGGAGTGATTGTGGGGAGCAAAGAACCCAGTAAGGATTCCAGGTAAAATATTCTATGGCCACCTCCCAGTGCTCATGGACCTACTTCTCTCCCTCACTTGTATCTTAGAGTCAGAGTCAGGTGCAGCAGGGTGTGGGAAGAGGAGTCTGCAAACGGAGGCTTGCGATCTCTGCTGTGCTGTTCATCCTCTTCCATTCTGCACCATGGGCAAATCACATTATCTCTGAGCCTCAGTTTTCTCAAATGTAAAATGGGGAGGAAGATCCTTAAATTTTGGCAGTATGGTGAGGATCGAGTGAAGGTTTGCATGAAACAACTGCGCTGTTAACTCTAAAATGCCCTCCAAATGCTTCTTGTTATTAGGGAAAGTTAATGCTGGTTAAAACCGGTTTATGCCACTTCACAACATTTGCACTTCCACCGAGTGCAGCCCTGTCTTTAGCCTGAGGAGCTCTCATAATGGAGTTGCCATTGTCAGCAAACAATTAGAGTACAAGCTTTTAGGGGGCCAGCTGAGAGCTTGTATTTGCTGTGGGAAACCCTGGGCTTTGGAGTCACACACAGATTTATCAAGCCCATCAGGTGAGCCATTTAACTTCTCTCAGCCTCAATTTTCTTCTCTGAATAAATGGAGGTAGTAACACCTTCCTTGTGGGTGAACCATGGCCAGGGGAATGAAGGGCCATACACAGTACCTGGCTGTCACACTGTAGGTGTCCGTTCAATGTCCTTTCCCTTTGCCTGAAATCATACTGTGAGTAGAGCTGGTGCTGGCTGGGAGTGGGTGAGAATCAGTGATGTGATCCCCAGGATTTGTGACTGCACTCTGTGGGTGGGCAGCCAGGATGCCCTGTACAACTGTGCTGGCCCCTGACACCAGATGAGAGTAAATGTCAAGTGGGTACTGGGCACCCTGCTGCCCTCCTATAGGCTGATGCACTTTCCAGAGCCACACAGTGTGCCCGGCATGTCTTCTGAGCCTCCACAGACCTGGACAGGGTCCACCTGGGGCCATGGGAAGTTGGGAGTGGTGGGGAGAATAGTAACGAAGGAATGACAGTCCTGAGCTGGGCTTCGGGATTGGCCTGGAACACAGCAGGAGGAGGGGACCAGGATGGGTAAATTGCACTGAGTAGAGTCCAGAATATAACAGTCTCTGGAGTTAGACACTTGTGGTTCAAATCCAGAACCCCATCTTCCTTTGGTTGTGATCTTAGAGAGGTGGCATTTCATGGCTAATGTTAAGACTCCTAAGCTGTAAAATGGACATAATAAATAGTATCTACCACACTAGGGTAGGAAATCAAATGAGATAGTGCAACTAGAACACCTAGTAAGGCTGATTGATCCACTGGGCACAGTAAGCCTAGTGATCAGACAGCAATATTTTTAGGATTCTGAAAATATTTTAATTTCTTTTAGAATTGAAAGAAAAAATAAACTTTTAGATTGAAGAAAATACTTGACTTCATAGAATTTCAGTCAAGCTCTAAAGATCTGCAGTACAACATCATACACCTAAAAATTTGCTTAGAGGGTAGATCTCATGTTAGGTGTTCTTACCTCAACAAATAATAGAGAAGTTAAGAAAACTTAACATTATTATATTCTTCATTTCAATGCAATCCTAAAATATGTTTTAAATTATTATTATTATTATTATTTTTTGTGCAGGAAGGGACCCACAAAAGCAAAAGTTTCTAGGGCCCATGAAAGTCATAATGAAGCTCCAGCTTCTAGTACAGGGTCTGGCACAGTCAGGGCATTCAAAATTGTGAACTATTATTATTGGTAGGTTAATAAATATTTGCTGAATATAACACTGAAGTAGACACTGTAGAAAGGTGGGGGAACCATGGAGAAGAAAAGCACAGACTAGTAGAAAACACATACTGGATGCAGAGATGGGGTTAGCCCCTTACTAACTTGCTTTTTGATCCTGGGTAAGTCACTTAACCTGGGCCACAGCTTCTCCATCTGTAAACAAACTGGTTAAGTAAGGAAATCTCTGCAGTTCCTGCCTCTCCTGGAAGAGGTGAGTTTTGGGTCCTGACCCTGGCCTTCCCAGAGTAGATGAGATGCTGGGAATGGCTAAGTGAGGTACACCGGAGATTTGTGATGGATGCTTTGTAGAGTTCAGAGCAAAGAGGAGGCAAACTGCGTACAAGACTAGTTAAGAACTCAGAGGTGAAATTATTCATGAAGTAAGCATACTATGCTTTGTATATACAGCATTGTACAGTTTTCTTACTTACAGTGAAGTTTAATAACCACTGAGCTAAACTCAAGAAAGGACCAAAGGCAAGTCCATGTTTAGCTGCCTGGGCCTTCCAGCTATTTCACCTATATGCTAACCATCAAATTCCAGTGGGAAATGGGGACTAGCTGGAGATTTCCAAGTGTCTCTGAGTGCCTGCAGGGCTAACTCCATTCTGATGTGATATGAAACCTTTTTGACTTCAACTCATGCTACAAGATTTGTTACGAAGAATAAACGTAAGAATGAATACCAAATTAATAATAGATATAGAAGCATCTAGCATGGATCCTGCTTGATAAATGCTTGTTGGACTTGAGAGGCAGTGTGTGCAGAGATTAAGAGTTGGATTCTGGAGTTTGACTGCCTTGGTTGAATTTTGGCTTCACAGTTTATTAGCTGTGTAATTTTGGACAAGTTACTTAACCTTATTGTATTTCAATGTGCTCATCTGTTAAATGTAGACAATTACATTACCTACCTCCTAGGGTGTTAGAGGAGTTAGTACATATCAAGCACTCAGAATAGCACCTGGTACAAAGTAAGTTCTACATAAATGTTTTTATTATTATATATTTATAGTTTATATCCATTATAAGATATTTTCATAATATTTTTAACTTGGAAATAATAATAACCAACTCTGAGTCCTGCTTGATCAAATCGCCATATGTACTGTTGTTTGAAAACCTGAAAGGATGACTTTGTCTTCTGCTTTCTGTTGTTCAATGTTGGCATTTTTCGTGTGCTTCACTTTTGTGTCTTTGGGTAATGATCTCTTGATACTTTATGGTTGTTCTTCAAGGATCCATGTTCCCGTTTCCTCAGCTGGTTAACATCTTTCAGGATTTACTGCATCACTTGTGATGGTTTTGCACAGCGAGTCCCTAGCTGCCAGGCCCTTGTTAGAATGTTAGTTCTCCTAGGCCAGGATGCCAGGTGGAAAGGCAAGTGATACAGAAGACCTGGGCTCTAGACCCAGTTCTGGTACTTCCTATCTCTGTGGCTGTGGGAACGATCGTTCACCTCTGTGACCCTTGGGGCCCTCATTAGTAAATGGAGATAGCAATTCCTTCTTTGTTGTGTTGTTGAGAGGGTTCAAGAGGATGAGGAATGTAGGAACCCGGTGTGCTCTAGGTGCCTGTTAATTGGTAGCTGTTGGTTGTGATGATGGAGGGACTCTGAAATCAGGGTGTGGGCAAGACTCCCAGACCCACAGCTGCTTCCCTGGACGGTGCTCACCTGCCTGTCCCTGGCTGCCTCCACCAACCCTCCACCAGCTACTTATGTAGCATTCTGGCACGGCTGCAAGTCTATCTTTATTTTAGGGTAGGATTTCCGACCAGGCCAGGGATCTGGAGTGCCTGTCTCAGCCAAGCCGGGTGCTTCCAGCTGGGTCGGGGTAATTGGTGCCAGCTGCTTTGGGGAGAGCTGGTTGGCACTTCCTGTGCTGCTGGCAGACAGGCACTGGAGTGTGTTGGAACCTTGGCCTGAGAACCAGGCCTTCCCCAGGGGATCCTGGGCAGGCTTAGACACAGAAATGCTAGAAGTTGGTTTTCACTTGGTGGAAGGCAGTGTCTCCTGGACAAGGGTCCAAAGCACCCAAGACTCTGCCCTTGAGTATTAGGTCACAGTACTGCTGCCAGAGTTTGAGAAGAAACCACATTGCAGGAATTGATTTGCTGACTTTGTCTCTGCTTCCCCAAATGGCTGTGCTTCCTCTCTTCATGGTAACTTCATAGAGTGGCTCAGGTATGATTCCATGGGCTTGGGGAGGAGAAAAGGAGAGAAAACCCCTTCTGGACTTGCATGGACTATAACCACCAGCATTATAGATAGTCTAATTCAGTTTTCACAAGTTGAAATTAGACAGATGGAGAAGTGACTTGCTCAAGGTCAAAGTAATAAGTAAGGGTTTCAGTGCAGTTCAACTACAGGCCTCTTTCCTGGCTTATTTTTTATTTTTATTTTTTGGTTTTGCTGTGTTGGACCTGTTGAATTACATTATTTCATTTCTCAGACATATTGGCTCTTGGAGATTATCTCAATAAAACTTTTGTAGTGTATATGGTAGAGAGAATACCCCTTCTTTATCTTTGGACAAACCAGAATGTGAATGGATAAGTTGTCATGTTCAACATTTATGAAATAGCCGACCACTTATTTATTTAGTTAGTTTTTAGAGACAGTCTTGCTTTGTCACTTAGGCTGGAGTGCAATGGTACGATCAAGGTTCACCACAGCCTTGACCTCCTGGGCTCAAGCGATCCCCCTGCCTCAGCCTTCTGAGTAGCTGGGACTACAGGTGTGCACCACCATGCCCAGCTAACTTATTTTTATTATTTCTAGAGATGGGGCCTCGCTATGTTGCTCAGGCTGGTCTTCAACTCGTGGGCTCAAGCAATCCTTCTGCTTTGCCCTCCCAAAGTGTTGGGATTACAGGCATGAGCCACCGTGCCTGGCGTCTGACCACTTTTTTTTTTTTTTTAAACTTTCTGAGTCTTGTTTCTTAATTTTGTAAAGTAGGAATAATAATATCTGCATATGATGTGACATATGTAAAGTTCTAGCCCAGTAATGACAATTGCAGGTGGTTATAAAAATATTGACTCCTTCCCCTTCCCTTTTCTTCTTCCTAGTTCATGCCAAACCTGAAGGTGTTTCTGCTGGCTTAGATGTTTGCCCAGTAATCACAAATATGGGAACCCTCCAGGCCTTTGGAAGTTACATCTCTCTGAGAGGTCCTAAGAGAAAACTGGCATTGTTTTTCTCTGACTTTGGGCCCAGGGAACACACATGAACACAATAGGATTTAAGCAGTGAGTGGGAAAGTGAATGGATTTCTTTTTTAAAGTGATTAGTTTACAGTTTCTCAGAAAGGTCCACTGTATCTGGTGACTCACCTTTAACAATTGGAAATTACTTTAGCTTTTCAAATTGTATTGAGTCAGTTAGTATTGGAGAGGAATCCATCATCTCTTAAAGAGGGAGCCAGCAGGACTTGAGTCAGACTAGATCCCAATCATCTGCTGGGCCCCACGGAAACCCAGTTTTCCAACAGGATGCATTTTCTTCCTTTCTCGTCTGGGTCATTCATGAGGCCAACTGTTTAAAACAGTGAAAAGTGTTTAAAAGATGCAGAATTTAGTCCAGTTGTGTAAGACTGTAAGCCTGGTCTTAGTGACTATTTCAAGGAGGCTATTTTTTTTTGGGTAATTATGCAAACCATTGCCCTCATGTTGCTGATGATAATGAGAGGCTTTACTATGGCAAACATTCCCAAACATCAGCTCATTTGATGCTACCAATTCCCCTGAAAGAGAACTATGAGCAGCTCTATTTCACAGATGGAGAAACGGCTACTGCAGGAAGTCGGAGTGACTTGGTTTCAGAACCATGACTCCAATCCAGTTTCTACATTTTGTTTTTTAAGACAGAGTCTCACTCTGTTGCCCACGCTGGAGTGTAGTGGCATAATCTCGGCTCACACCAACCTCTGTCTCCCAGGTTCAAGTGATTCTCCTGCCTCAGCTGCCCAAGTAGCTGGGAGATGGGGTTTCACCATGTTAGCCAGGCTGGTCTCGAACCCCTGACCTCAAGTGATCTGCCTGCCTGGGCCTCCTAAGGTGTTGGGATTACAGGTGTGAGGCACTGTGCCTGGCCAGTTTCTACATTTTTGAAAGCTTGGGCATTTGAACTAGAAACCTGGGAACCGTTGTAGATTCCTTTTCCTGTGCAGATTCCCACCCTCACCTCATCTAATTAGTATTTAAAGTCCGTAGGCTTTTTGATCCTGCTGCCCTTCCGTTTAAAACCCAGGAGGGAGACTCCCATTGGATGCAGGATCAAGCCCACATTCCCAGGTAGGGCCCATGGGCCTTCCATGACCTGGCCTTTGCTTTTCTCTGGACTCGTACTTTGCAGTGCCTTGTCTGCGCATGGGCTGTAACCACTCACTTAGCCCGTCTTTATGCAGTGCATTCTTTATGGCAGTGATTGTGTTAGGCACTAGGAATACTATGTGAGCAAACAAGCCAGCCCTGATGACATGGTGCTGACAGCCTAGTGGGGCCCACAGACATTGGTATAACTGTGCTTCGTCCTCTGATGGCAAGGCCAGGGTGCTGTGGTCATGCCCAGCAGGGGTATCTAATCTGTCTGGGGGTTGGGATTGGCTTCCCTGGTGAAGGGTGTTGGGGAGGTGATGGGAGAGCCTCCAGGTGGATCAGGCAGCCTGTGCAGAGGCCCTATGGCTGGAGGGAGGAGATGGGATATGGAGGGCTGTGAGAGCATTAAGAAGAGACTGGAGAGGTGATTATGTGAGGTCTTATAGGCCCACTGGAGTGTTTTGTTTTTTTCTCCAAGAGCAGTGGAAGGCAGCTGGCCATTTTAGGGAGAGGGGACAAGATCAGATTTGTGTTTATAAACACACACTCTGGCTATGCTGTGGAGAATCAGTTGCTGAGTGTTTGCTGAATGTTCTTGCTATTATGTAGTAATAATAACTAGCCATTTCTGTGTGACCTGCATTCTTCCTTTGTATCTGGGCCTTCCTGTAGCCTTCTGGGTATTAGTTCTCTCTTTCAAACAAACCAGGCAAACTTTTAGGCTGCCAGAGCAGTAGGTGGTCCTTGGGGGCTGGAGGCTGTCTTAATTTTCCTAATTACTTAATTCATTTTTTAACAAAATGAAGATAGCATTATTAATTTTATTTGCCTGGAAAAATGATCCATGTTCATTTTAGGAACTCAGGAAAGAAAACCTCATTATCTAGAGATGACCTCTGTTAATATCCTATCCTTGGTCCACATAATATTCGATTGCAGTTCTATTTAAATGGGATCATACATGTTGTTCTAGTACCTGCTTTTAAAACTTAATTGTATATATGGATATTTTAAATTAGTCAGCTCTCTTGGTCTCTCTGACTTAGTGCCTAGGCTCTCTTTTGGGTTTGTATCAGCTTCCCTAATCCTGAATGCCCCATGAGGCAGGTGAAACTTTTCTGAGTATTTCACAGCATGGCCTATTTTGGCAGAGGTGTCTCACAAATTATATGCAAATATATTTTATATACAAACACACAGCCCCTCCACGCACCATGTATACTACTATTTTCTTTGTAATTGACTGTTTGCTATATGCCAAACGCTGTTCTAACGGCTTTGTAAGCACTAGCTCATTTAATTTCTCATTTTCGAATGAGGAAACGAACACACTTATCCAGGGAAGTGGAGAGATCTGGATTTGAATCTGATGCTACAATGGTTATGTGAGAGCTTGACTATGCATGGGACATGTCAGAGGAAGTGCCCTTCTTACACCTGTGGGACACGCCTTGGGTAAAAATCCAAAGCACTTTTGGGACATCTAGCATCTCCTCTTAGCATCCCAGTGAGAGGGTTTATGACTTTATAAGAGGGAAACTGAGTATTAAGTTATTAGAGGTAGAATGTTTCTTAGAGTGTGTTTCAGCAGAAAGCTCAATCAACCACTCATTCCTTCCTACATTCTCTTACAAATATTAGTTAGTGCCTACTAACCTCCCTGCAAGTATAGGAAGATATTAAATAATTTTCTCTTTTTTGAAAAGCATGTGGGCTTGTGGGGAAGCTGACATTGACAAGTAACATGCTGAGGCCAAGTGCTGTTTGGCGGATTTATAAAGGATGAAGATAATGCAGGGGGAGGGGTTGGCAAAGGCTTGAACTTAGTTTTTTCCACTCTTGTTTGATCTTTCCCTCCCTTCCCCTCCCCTTCTCCTCTCTCCTTCTCTCCTCTCCTCCCTGCCCCCCCCGCTCTCCCCTTTCTCTTCTTTTCTCCCCAGTATCACTCCTTTCCTTTCCCTTCTCCCCTCCCTCTTCCTTTCTTCTTCTTCTCCCTTCCTTCCCTTCAATGTTCTTCCTTCCTGTTCCTTTTCTCCTTTTCTTTTCCTTTCCTTCAGCTTTATTGAGGTGTCATCTACATACCATAAAATTTACCCATTTTAAGAGTACAATTCAACAAGCTTTAGTGAGTTTACAGTTGTGTAATCATCACCATGTATAAGTACTTCATTCTGTTTTATTTTGAATAATATTCCATTATATGAACATATACATTTGTTTATCCATTCAATAATTGTTGGACACAGGTTGTTTCCAGTTTTTGGTTATTATGAATAATGCTGATATAAATATTTACATACATGTCTTTATGTGGACATATGTTTTAAGTCTCTTGAGCAGGTTCCTAGGAGTGGGATTGTTGGGTTGTATGGTAAATCATTGTATAACATTTAGGGAACTGCCAAACTTTTCCAAAGTGTCTGCACCATTTTATGATTCCACCAGCGATGTATGAGAGTTTTTGAATAGAGTTTTAAAGAAGTAGGAATCAGCCACGTCAGTGGTTCTCAAACGCTGCAGCAACAGGGCTGGCCACATAAAAACCAAATGGAGAGTTTGTTAAGGATTTCTGGGCTCTATGCTCCGAAGATTCCAATTCCATAATTGTGGGTTGGACCTGGCAAGTGCATTTTTTTCTTTTTTTTCTTTTTATTTGTGAGACAGAGTCTCGCTCTGTCACCCAGGCTGGAGTGCAGTGGCACGATCTCTGCTTGCTGCAACCTCTGCCTCCCAGGTTCAAGCGATTCTCCCACCTCAGCCTCCCAAATAGCTGGGATTACAGGAACCTGCCATCGTGCCTGGCTAATTTTTGTATTTTTGTAGAGATGGGGTTTCACCATGTTGGCCAGTTGGTCTTGAACTCCTGACCTCAGGTGATCTGCCTGCCTCAGCCTCTGAAAATGCTGGGAGTACAGGCATGAGCCCCTGTGCCCAGCCTGGCGTGTGCATTGTTAGAAAGCTCTCTAAGTGATTCTGCTGTGTTCCTTGTTTAGGAATCACAGAGCTGGATGAGATTGGGGATGGGATGGACAAGGGAGAAATTCTGGGAACATTCTAGACAGAGAAAACACCATGTATAAGAACAGTGTGATATGTGAGGATGTTAATAGCAGTAGGCGTGGCAAGAGAGAGCAGTTTGGAGACTCTTGCATTGGTTAAGACTTAATAAGGAAGCAATTAATTCATTGACATATCTGTCTAGTTTTCTGTGAAACTTTTCAAGGCAAACTAACTTTTTTGGGAATACTAGGTACTAGGCTCCGAGTTTTATGCTTAATTTTCCAACTCTTTAGACTCATTATTATTCTCAGTTTATAGGTGAGGAAACGGAGGTTTAGGAGGTTAAGTAATAGAGCTGGGACTTGACACCAGTTCTGTCTGGCTCCTTCCACCATAGCAGTTTGCCCCTATTCTATGCAGAGCACTGGTGCTAGTGCCATGTGAATAGGGTCTTGGGATTTCATATTCATTGTAGGAGAATTCATTATGCATATTTTGCAATTGATTCCCCAGCTTGCTGTGCAGTCATTCCTATTTGCCCTTCTTTTCTATGGGTTACAGGTGTATTAGATTTTCTGTAATGGAAATTACAATATTTAAATGTTCTAGGAGGATGCAAAATAAGATAACTTAGTTAAACACCTTGAGGCTCTAGTCTATGCTGGCGTTAATAAACGTCCTCTGGATGCTTCTTCCCGCCCTGGTCCCTGTTGTTCAAGGTAGTGTTTACCGACTGCGCCAAAACTTGACCCTGGTTCTCTGGTGGCAGTCAGTCTGAGCACTACAGAAATGGAAGATTAAAGCCCCCTGTGAGTCAGGCACTGGAGTTCTGCGGTAGGGCTGTTTTCAAAGTTGGATGCGTGATGGAGGGAAACTTGTAGTAATTACTGAACAGATGCCCTTAATGAGGTCTCTGCTGGATTTCCAGCTGGCAGCAAAGCTCTGCATTGGGACGGGACCGTTGAAGTCACTGGATCATTATGTGACATCACATCCTCCCCTTGTTGTCATAGCAGCTGTAATCATCCTACTGAAAGTGTCCCTCAGGGTGATGGCAAGCCACATCTTTCTTTTAATGTGCTTTCTTTCATGCTAAGGAGAAAAAGAACTAGCATGCCAATGCTCTTCAAAAAGAGAAAAAGCTTAATGTCAGCATGTTATTACTATCCTTGTTACTATTTTAACAATTATTATGCAAGTTAAACATATGATTATGTGAAAATTTATAAAATAGAGATTGGCAAAGAGAATACAAAAATCCTACCTGTCATATCAACATGTAGACAGAACCACTATTAACATTTTGGTGAATATCTTCCTGAACAAAAAAAAGTTGTTTTTGCTTAATGAATGTAGATATGTACATTTATTACTATTTTTTCAAATATGGGACCATTACTGTATTGCGGTTTATTTTTTCCCCATCTGACAATGTATAATTAATGTCTTTTCATATCAATATTCTTCTTCATCACAGTTTTTAAGGTATCACGATTGATTTAGCTGATCCTCTATTGTTGGGTGTTTCAAGTTCTTTCTGCTTTCTTGCTGCCGCAAATAACATTACAGTAACTATCATTGTCTCCACATCTTTATAAATCCTTTTTGCCTTAGGAATTGTTGAGTTCAAAGAATTGACTATATTTGACACATTTGAAATGTACATTCTAAACCACTCCCACTCTCTAATATCTTGCCAGTTTACAATTCCCCACATAAGTTATGAGTTTTTGTGTTGATGTTATGAACATGGGATTTTTAACCTTTAAGGAGTTATAACTTGATAAGTGAAAAATGGCATATAGGCTGGGTGCGGTGGCTCACGCCTGTAATCTTAGCACTTTGGGAGGTGGAGGTGGGCGGATCACAAGGTCAGGAGATCAAGACCATCCTGGCTAACACGGTGAAACCCCGTCTCTACTAAAAATACAAAAAATTAGCCGGGTGTGGTGGTGGGCACCTGTAGTCCCAGCTACTCGGGAGGCTGAGGCAGGAGAATGGCGTGAACCCGGGAGGTGGAGCTTGCAGTGAGCTGAGATCGCACCACTGCACTCCAGTCTGGGTGACAGAGCGAGACTCTGTCTCAAAAAAAAAAAAAAAAAAAAAAAGAAAAAAAAAGGCATATAACTGTTCTGTTATTTGACTATTTCGTTCATGTGTTAATTGACCATCTATATTTCTTTTCTTTTTTTTTTGATGGAGTTAGGCCCTTGTTGCCCAGGTTGGAGTGTGCAATGGCATGATCTCGGCTCACCACAACCTCCACCTCTTGGGGTCAAGTGATTCTCCTGGCACAGCCTCCCAAGTAGCTGGGATTACAGGCATGCGCCACCATGCTTGGCTAATTTTGTATTTTTAGTAGAGACAGAGTTTCTCCATGTTGGTCAGGCTGGTCTCGAACTCCCGGCCTCAGGAGGTCTGCCCGCCTCTGCCTTCCAAAGTGCTGGGATTACAGGCATGAACCACCGCAGCTGGCCGACTTTTCCCTCCCTCCCTCCCTCCGTCCCTCCCTCTCCTTCCTTCCTTCCTTCCTTCCTTCCTTCCTTCCTTCCTTCCTTCCTTCCTTCCTTCCTTCCTTCCTTCCTTCCTTCCTTCTTTCTCTCTCTCTCTCTCTTTCTTTCTTTCTTTTTCTTTTTTTTTTTAAATTATACT
The DNA here is from genome assembly GCF_043159975.1 of Macaca nemestrina. NCBI lineage: Eukaryota > Metazoa > Chordata > Mammalia > Primates > Cercopithecidae > Macaca > Macaca nemestrina. The sequence continues at coordinate 102,804,913 of NC_092128.1, read as the reverse complement.
TTAAATTCTAGGGTACATGTGCCCAACTTGCAGGTTTGTTACATATATATACAAGTGCTGTGTTGGTTCGCTGTACCCATTAACTTACCATTTACATTAGGTTTTTCTCCTAATGCTATCCCTCCCCCTGCCCCCCGCCGCACGACAGGCCCCAGTGTGTGATGTTCCCCTTCCTGTGTCCAAGTGTTCTCATTGTTCAACTCCCACCTATGAGGGAGAACATGTGGTGTTTGGTTTTCTGTCCTTGTGATAGTTTGCTCAGAATGATGGTTTCCAGCTTCATCCATGTCCCTACAAAGGACATTAACTCATCGTTTTTTATGGCTGCATAGTATTCCACGGTGTATATGTGCCACATTTTCTTATTTCAGTCTATCATTGATGGACATTTGGGTTGATTCCAAGTCTTTGCTATTGTGAATAGTGCCACAATAAACATATGTATGCATCTATATTTCTTTAAAGAGACTCATGCTCTACTGCCTGTGCTAGCTGTGCAACTTATTTCTTTTATACGTAGTACGTTGCTGCCTTTCACTAGTTTTTCTACTGGGGTATTTCCTTTAGTTTAGTTTTGTTTTGTTATAGGCAAGGTCTCACTCTGTTGCCCAAAGTGTAGTGACACCACCTTGACTCACTGCAGCCTTGAACTCCTGGGCTCAAGCGATCCTCCTACCTCAGCCTCTCAAAGTGCTGGGATTACAGGTGTGAACCACCATACCTGGCCTGACTTCCTTTAATTTATATGAAATTTTTATATATAAAAATTAAAAATTAAAATTAAATCTATTCAGCCTTTGTGATATTTGTTGCAAATAATTTTCACAGTTTTCAAATATGCCTTTTAACCTTGTTTATGTTCAGATGTTAAATTTTTAAATAAGCCAATCAGTTTTATTCATTTATAATTCATGTTTAGAAAAACTTCTACATTGAAAATATGCATCAATATTTTCTTCTAGTACTTTATAGTTTTATTTTTATATTTAAATCCTTACTTCATCTAAAATTCATTTTGTAATAAGGTAGAGATTTAATTTTGTTTTTTCTGTCAATTTACCCCCTTTTTTTCTGTGCTGATTTAAAATATTAATTTAATAGGCCGGGCGCGGTGGCTCAAGCCTATAATCCCAGCACTTTGGGAGGCCGAGACGGGCGGATCACGAGGTCAGGAGATCGAAACCATCCTGGCTAACACGGTGAAACCCCGTCTCTATTAAGAAATACAAAAAACTAGCCGGGCGAGGTGGCGGGCGCCTGTAGTCCCAGCTACTCGGGAGGCTGAGGCCGGAGAATGGCGTGAACCCGGGAGGCGGAGCTTGCAGTGAGCTGAGATCCGGCCACTGCACTCCAGCCTGGGCGACAGAGCGAGACTCCGTCTCAAAAAAAAAAAAAAAAAAAAAAAAATTAATTTAATAATACTAATGTTACACACATATACATATTTGGGTCTTTTTTTGGAGTTTCCTCTTTATTTTTAAGTTTTTTTTAAGAGAAAAAGTCTCACTCTGTTGCCCTGTCTGAAGTGTGGTGGCATGATCATAGCTCACGGTAACCTCAGACTTCTTGGTTCTAGTGATCCCCTTGCCTCAGGCTCCCAAGTAGCTAGGACTATAGGTGTATATCACCACACTCTGATAATTTTTTTGATTTTTGTGGAGACAGTCTTGCTATGTAGCTCAGGCTGATCTCGAGTTACTGGCCTCAAGCAATCCTCCTGCCTCAGCTTCCCAAAGCAACAACTTTGCCCAGGCTATTTTTGCTCATTTTTATTCTTGATGAACTTTAAATTTGCCAGTTTTCATTATAAAATTTTTAGGCTTTTTGATAGGGCTGTAGTCAAGAGCATAACTGCAACTTTCTGTGTGGTCTAATTCTAAATCAATTTTTGTACATGTTTCATGGGCACTGAAAATTAGAGTATGTTTCTGTTTTTATATGTATCATCAATGTATTTATTAAATTAATTTAATTATGTTATAATGATATAATGAAGGCACATTATCCAGATTAATAATTACATTAATACAATTATTTAGCTCTTTCTCTATTTTTTGGCTGTTTGACCTGATGAAGACAATTTGTTTATTAAAGAGTTATTCTAATATAATTTGTTCTTATGAATTTCTTCTTGTATTTCAGTTATAGCTTTGTATATATTTTGGTACACTATAACTTGTTTCATGGAATTTATGAGAATTATATATTCACTATCAATTTTATTGTTTTCCAATATAAAATTATTGGGTAAGTACCACTAAATGGTATTTACCACTATTTTTCTACAAATTTACAATATCTTGTGTGTATATCTGTATGTGAACATATAATATTCTCATTGTTGAAAACTCAACCAGACCAAAGCATTAAAATCTCCCCAAATCTACTTCTGATGTTTTAGTGAATCCCTTTTATATATTCTATTGGGTGTGCGTGCACATGAACACACATATTCACAATTTGCCATGGGATCATTCTGTGCATGCTGTTGTGTAGTCTACATTTTTTTCCCCACTGACAAATATGTCATGGTCACCTTTCTGTTGCAATAAACATAAAGTTGAATAACCATTTTAAATGACATTCTCAGTTCAAAATGTTTATACTTTTCATCAGATCAAGAAATTAGGTTTTTGCCCTCATATATTTATTTTACTTTGTTTTAGGTACAGTATTTTGTTTTTTGACCCAAGTTTATAGTTTCAAAATTTTTAATAGAGGAGCTTAATGTAATTGTTATAATTATTATATTTGCTCTTATTTCTGGCATATCAGCATTTTCTACTTTAAAGATTCTGTGTTGCTCTTTCCTTTATGTTTTCTTTTCTGGTATATAGATTATATTTCTTTTAAGTTTTATTTTATTTTTAATTGACAAATAATTGTACATATTTATGGGGTACAATGTCATATTTCAATGCATGTATATATTGTATAATGATCAAATCAGGGTAATTAGCAAATCTTTCACCTCAAACGTTGATCCTTTCATTGTGGTGAGAATGTTCAGCATCCTCTTGTGTAGCTATTTGAAATATACAATACATTATTGTTAACCACAATCACCCTACTGTGCAATAGAACACCAGGACTTATTCCTCCTATCTAAGTGCAACTTTGTGTCTGTTGACCGATCTTTCTCCATCCTCCCTCCCTGGGCTATATTTTCTTTAGCTTTTATCTTTTCTAATGTTTGGAAGACATATATTCTAGTGGTAGTTATTTTTAAGTTTTCAAAAATGTTCTTTGATCAGCCTTTTCAGATTGTGACAGTCACGTGTGAAATGGCACCTCTGCTGATAAAGTGTTGAACACACTCTGTCATCCTGCCTACTTCCTGTGCTATGTTAGTGTATTTGATTTTGGTTTTTCTATTTGATCAGTTTTTATATTTGAGTTTGGTTTTTAAAACAGCTTTATTGAGACATAACTTTCCATAAAATAAATTCATCTTAAGTATACAATTCAATGATTTTTAGTAAATTTTCAGAATTGTGCCACTCCCACCACTATCCAATTTTAGAACATTTCTCTCATTCCCCAGAGAATCCTCACTCCAGTTTTCATTGAGTCCACTTTTATATCCAGCTTTCTGCCAATTGTTTATCTTTTAAAACTGGTTTTATTTTTCGTTATCAGTCACTTTGTCCCCTTTCTGGACAACAAATTCAAGAAACTTTCTGGAAGCTCCTGTGTGTCTTAAGAGCTCGTGTATCTGAACATCCCTTTTCAACATGGCAGATACATTGGTGGCAGAAAATTACTGGATCATAACTGTTTTCTTCTTCAAAATGCTATAGGCATTAAGACAGCATTGCCTTGGAGCTAGTCCAGCATTGGATAACTCTGAAGCCTGACTAATTTTCATACTTTCTAGGCAACCTAGTTTATTTGCCTTGGTGCTTATAGGTTTTTAAATTAAATTTTATTTTAAACTTGTCCTTGTAAATAGTTTGTAAGCATGTGAATAGATGTGAGTCTCTTTTAATGGATTTTTCAGAAAACTAAAGGCCCATTTGATCTACTTATGCAGTTTGTCTTTAGGTGAGGAAGAATTTCTTCTACTATATCTTTGATTATTACTTTTTTTCCATTTGTTCTGAGTTCTCCTTCAGGAACACTCTTTTTCCTCATATTGACTTTCCAGTCTTTGTCTTCCACAACTAGAGTCATTTTAATTTCCATGTTCTTTCCCTCTATATTCTACTAGAACTTGGAGAGTCTGTTTTCCACACCACTAAATAGATTTTCTATAGCATCAGTTTGGTTCTAAACCTGTTTCCAATATGTATATTACTTCTGTAATCACACTTTTATCTTCTTGGAATCCTTCCTTCTCTCCTGCATTTTTTTGGCAACTTGTTGCATTTAATTTCCATCTGTCTGTGTTTCAGTTTTTTTTTTTTTTGACTATATAATCCAATTCCCTTTTCACACTTGTGGCATATTGGTATGCACTGCTGCCAGTCCAGTTTCCTGTTTACATTAGGACATCATTGGTGTGTCCTGCTCTACTGAAGTGGCACCTTCTATCTCCTCCCACTGCCTGATTCTCTGGTACTGTGAACATGGACAAGCCAATTTCCAGTACGTGTTGTTATTAGGGATTAGGGTTGATCGTGATGGTATATTGCCTTTATCTAAGACAAATGTGTTGTGCTACTATCAAGTCTCTTCTTACCCACATTAGTGTTATATTTTCTAGAATTTGTGGTTTCTGCTTAGATTTGGAAGAGGTGGAGATAGAGTTAGGAATGAGGATAGGAGAACAGACATGAAGCTGAGGAATGAAAGAGGAGGTTTTTTGAAGCATATTTCTCTTTCTTCCTTTTCTCTGGTGACCTGTGTTTTATTCATCAAAGCCAGACTGTGTCAAGAACTGAATTCTCAGCTGCTCATGTTTTAATTTAGTCCTGTCAGTTGCTCCCAGGTTCCAGTATTAGGGTATGGTCAGTTTTAGTTCTGTTATTATTAAAAAAATATTTTTCTATGTTTTTATTGCAGTTTATCAGAAGTATCTGCTTTAGGACTTGTGGCTTTATACCATTTTGGGCCAGATGCATCATATCTAATTTTACAAAGCTTATATAAAAATTTCCAGATGCCCTTTGGCAATTTGAGAAGACTTAATAAAAGTGGGTTTATAGAAGATTAAATAAACTATTCATGTATGAGTAGTGTCATATGTTTCTTATTGTTGGAAAACAGCATATATGCAGATTTTGTTTTTGTTTTTGTTTTTGTTTTTTGAGGCATGGTCTTGCTCCATCACCCAGGCTAGAGTGCAGTGGTGTGATCGTGGCTCAAGCCCACCATGACCTCCCAGGCTCAGGTGATTCTCCCACTTTAGCCTCCTGGGTAGCTAGGACCACAGGTGTGCACCACCATGCCTGGCTAATTTTTGTATTTTTTTGTAGAGATGGGGTTTTTCCATGTTGTCCAGGCTGGGAATGCCTGGGCTCAAGTGATCTGCCTGCTTCAGCCTCCCAAAGTGCTGGGATTACAGGCATGAGTCACTGCACCCATGCTGCATACAGCTTTTGAGTGATATGGAGTATAGGGATTTTTTTCCCCGTATGAATGAGTCCAAGAGCAAAGTAGTATACAACTGTCTTGTAACAGCCAGGATTTTGTTCTTTCTGTCTGATAAAAGCTTCAATTTCCAGTTATTTCTCCAGATGGTAGTAGTAGTGGTCATAGTAACAGTAACTGATATTTATTGAGTGGTTCTTATGGACCAGGTGCTATGTCACACCTTCACAAGGCTCATTTAATCCTCACAACATCCCTGTGAGATAGTTATTATTATTATTATTATTTCCTTGGAAAATATTAAACAACTTGCTTAAGATTACAGAGCTCACAAGTGGTGAGCCAGGGTTGGAATCCAAGCTCTGTGGTTCCAGAGCTCCAACACCTGACCATCACACAGAAGCTTTGCAAAGAGCTGCCTTTCTTGCAGTCACCCAGGCCTCCTCCTAGATCCTCAGGTTCCATTCAATCTCTAAACTATAGGATTTAATCAAACTGTTTGTTCTTGGGTTGAAATGCCTCTTATTTGTGCTAACATGAGAGCTGAACGAGATGTTGCATGTTTGGGAAGTTTAAACACTTTTTTCTCCCTTGTTTTCTGAGTCATGATTAGATACCATTTAATATCTAGGTAGGAAGAAACACACACTCATTCAAATCCTGTTTATGCTTGTTTTTGTCACTTCTAATACCTTATTTCTTGTCTTTGCCTTGGTTTGCTTTGCTGTAAAATTGGGCTTACAAATAGTACTTATTTCTTAGAGTTATAGTGAAAATTAAAGAGCTAATACATGTAAAGTATTTATAGCAGTGCTTGGTATATGGTAAATAACCAACAAAAAAAGTTATTGTTGATATCAGGAGTAGTATTGTGATACAATTTTCTACTTACACTATGGTCATTTATACCCAAAGTAAATGAAAATATGTTTGCATTTTTATAAATTGGATATTGAGTTTTACCTATCTTGCAGTTAATAATTAAACTCGAGCTGATATCTACAGTTACAGGGTTGTACTAAGTGAGCATGCTTCTGTATTATGTCATCCTGTTAATGAATTTGCTGGATATTTTCAGCAATGGGAATGATACCTTGTCTTAGACATTCAGTTAAATAGAAGAGCAAGTGATTCATCAACTCTCTGTGGTTGTGGGGTTTAGGAGTACGTGCATAAGTGAACCACAAGGGGAACTACACATTCACTTAATTACATTGCCCTTCTGCAACGACAACCCATTTCCAGGACCTGTTTGCAGGGTCAACCTGAAAGACTTAAGGCTTTTTGTTTGTTTGTTTGTTTGTTTTTGGTTTTATTTTGTTTTCCCCGATGTTCCTGCTAACTTGCAGGTAGGGGAGGTTTTAGGTAGAGGCTGGATATGGAAAGGAGGTTGAGCTGTTTTCCTGCTGCTGGTATTTGTTTGATGTCAAACTCTTCTCTAAAATGTGCTTTTGTGAACATAAAAGCTTCTCACTTTTTGTTCAGCAAGATTTACTGAGGAAGTGCAAAGTATAGGCCATGGAGAGAGTGGTCACTAGCATGAGTGACTATGCAGGTGATGTGCCTATAAGCTCATCAGGAGCCTGCTCGGCTCACCAGAGTCACTGATGTCAGTAGGAGCTGGGTGTGGGCATCCTGCGGAGAAGTTTTTATTGAGAAGTTTCTTTCTTCCCTCATTAGCTTGGAAATACACGTCAAAGTGTTCAAGGTCTCATCTGATGAAATGTGTGAGCTTACTTTCTTTGCTAACAGTAGAAAAGTTGTCTGTATAAAAGGGAACATTTTTGCATAGAACTGCAGCATCTTTAGGGGAAGCCCATGTAGATTTTGGGTAAAAAGTTCTGGGCTTTAGTCCTAGATATGCACCTCTAACTGTGTGACTTCGAGCAATAATCTCTCCAATCTGGACCTAAATTCTTTATCTATAAAAAGAGGAAATTTAATTCAATCAGTGTGTTCTAGATGGTTCTGCAGAATCTTAGCGACTTGTAGAGTTACTTTAGAAATTGGGCAAACATTTGATTCACCCATCAGTCATGAAATATATTTGTACTTAAACATTATATGCATGCCCTTGCTTTATGAACCATATCAATTTTTAAAGCACATTAGCAAATTGTGAACATGTTAATTTATGTTGCAGGATGAACTATTTTTCTGGTTCATCTTGGAATAAAGCTTCTCCTGTGATTTCAGTTTCTTTGAAAAGTATCCTGAGATACTTTTTTTGCAGGGTGAGTGGTGAAGCTCATCCCTACTTTCAAGTTTGCCCCTACTTACCAATCAGAAGTTTCTCGATTCTGTGTAACTAACACACAACAGAGAAATACAATGGATGCTGAAGCTGATCTAGTCACAATAATCCTAAACCCCTGATTTGAAATTTCACATCCAACAAAGCATCTAATTGGTCTCGCAGACCCACTTTATAATATGAAAGTCTTCACTTGAGAAATAAACTATCTGCTAGGTGCGGTGGCTCATACCTGTAATCCCAGCATTTTGGGAGGCTGAGGTGGGAGGATCCCTTGAACCCAGGAGTTGAGACCAGCCTGGGCAACATATGGAGAACCTATTTCTTAAAACAAACAAACAAACAAAACAAAACAAAACAAAAAAAGGCCAGGCATGCTGGTGCACACCTGTGGTCCCAGGTACTGGGGAGGCTGAAGTAGGAGGATCATTTGAGCCTGGAAGTTTGAGGCTGCAGTGAGCTGTGATCATGCTACTGCACTCTAGCTTGGCTTACAGAGCAAGATCCTGTCTCAAAAAAAAAAAAAAAAAAAATTAAATTAAAAAACTACGCTAATTAAATGCCATTATATCCATATTGGGGTTCTGTGTAAAATTTCATTTGAATAAAAGGTTCTACTGCTAAAAATGTTTGAGACGTTATACTAGATGTTTCTAAGACCCCTTCTAGTTCTAGAGCTCTCTTAAGATTAACTATCTTCAAGCTTTCCTGCTGTCCTCTGGTGTATGTTTCTGCCCAAGCAGTCCTCCATTCTCCTCTTTTGTAATGAGAATGACACTCAAGTCATGCTTTGAGATCTCTAGAAAAGATGCAGCAGTGAGATTGATACTCTAACTGCATTGTTCTCAGGAACCCAACAAGGTGAGGGAACAATTTAACCTCAAGCACAATTTAAAAATCACTCATTGTTTTTAAATTTAAAACACTTTTACATTTGATTTCTCTGAACGAGGCTGCTACATTTATGGTTTTGACACAACTGATTTTGGTAATGAGTCAGTTGGCATCATGCTGACTATAGACACACCTATAGCTGCGGTACCCCCACAAATGGGTGTACAAGTCTTTGAAGGCAAAATGCAAACTTTACCCTCTGGTTCTCATGGACTTCCTCTTCTGAAAACCCCCGTGCTCATCTGTCCTGTCACCTGAGCCCTGAAGTGAATACTGTCTCCCTAACAAACAAATGCAATGAAGGAAGTCCAGTGGGGTCTGAAATTGAGTTCCAGTTCCCCTGACTGTGATAACCCTATGTCTACTGTGAATCCAGTTACCCTTACTGTGATAACCCTGTGTCTACTGTGGCTATGTAGATAGTTGTGGGATGACTGTCCTTTGGGGTAGCCCAGTCATACTTTTACTTCAGAAGTGCTGTAATTACAGGAAGTTCTTGGTTTATGTTAATACATTTGCTCAAAGCATAGGACCAAGACTTTTTCAATTCATTTTAATGGACATCTTTGCTTTTCTCTAATATGCTTTGCAAACTGCTGGCTGCCTATTTTCCTGGTTTAGGGGACTGATATGAGAGGCTGAACACTACTGTCTGCCCTCTCACTGGGGCACTCTTTGTCCTATGTCTGTCATTGCTAAGACTGTAACTACTCTTCTTTTTTGCAACTAATGTTATTTGAGTGCTGTGCTGGAAGTCACGTCCTGGGTATGTCCTAGCTGAAATAGATTTCTTCATCACCAGTAACTAGAGCACTTCTTTTACAACCTGAAACACCGTCACCTCCATCTCCATTTCAAAGCCAGTGCTATAGAGGTTGATAATTATTCCATACCCAGTATCATAGGGTTAACTAAGCATACGGTAGATGCTTTATAAATGCTTGTTAATATTATAGTATAGACCTGTTTCTTTTTGCTTAATGCATTCTTTTCCTTTGTCACATTCAATATGTACAATAAGAATAGCTCTGCAATTCTCAACTTTTGTTTTCCAGTTCATTTCTTAATGGTGGCAATATGGCTGCTTCAGCAATTATTTCCTCAAATCTCATTGACTAGAACTGGGTCACATGCACACTCCTAAATCGATCATTGGCTTAGTGGAAGGGGGTGTCATTATTGAGTTAGAAAAATCATAAGTCATTTCATGGGACTGGTCCATTGCACCCAAACATAGAATTCTGTTTGCTAGTCTTTGAAGGGAGAATGGCCGTTGACTGGATAGCCAAGAGTGACACAGGCAACTTAATTTTTAATATTTTGCTGGTCAAAAGTCAAAGTTTTTACAGCATAATAAATCTCACTGAAGGCAATGAACTTCAGCTTTGAGACTCTATTGATTTGTGCAAATGAGTGTTTAGAGTTTCTAGGATTCACTTAAGTGGGAGAACGACATCTTCATTAGTTCAATGAGAAGTCATTTTTTTCCTGAATTTCCCTTGTGGAGCAAATGGATGTATATGTAGATGATCTAGCCTGGTGGGATGGTTGGAATGTTTGTCCTGGATGTGTGAGGATTTAATCATTTCTTAGGCCATCTGTATTTCCCAGCACAGGACAGTCAAGCTGGGCTGCACGGGCTACCATTGAGTCTGGGCCTCAGACTGCTGACCGTGCCTCCTCACTATTCATTGAGGGCCCCATTGCAGTTTCACCCTCCTGATTAGTTTTCATTTCCCTGGCTGATCACACAAGGCATCTTAAGATTCAAGGTCTACAGGTGCTACACTGTGCAATCTACTGATCCAGGTTAATGAGCTTCTTCATTTCTCAGGCAACGTCCCTCTAAGGCTAAACTGCTGCTGATGAGAACAGGTGAGACTTATTGGCATTTGTTGTAACTAATGCAATGGCAGAAACAATGGGTTGCAGCACCCCAGGAGTTCCTAAGCAAGACAACCCGGTTTATCTCCCCGAAGACTTCCCTTCATGGCGTCTTCCTGTATTTGCAGCAAAACGTCCTGCTGCATGCCTCTGTGCATGTTCTCCGAGGTGGAGTAGATAGACCACAAGGCTGCCCCTCTGGCTTGTGTTCATTTTCTTTGCAAGATTTGCCTCATGTATTATTATTATTATTATTATTATCATAAGGTGGAGGCCCTGTTGCTAAGGCTGGGAGGGATGGTGCAAAACCTGTAACAGGCGTGTGAACTTCATCCTGTTTTGTCTGTTTGTCAATAAGTTCTTCTGGGGCTGTTAGTTTTCTACATTTTCACAAGAACGTTACTTAATTTCTACTAACTAATCTGCTACTATATCTTCTTCCAATGTAGCAGATTTCCTTCTAGTAAAAACTACCCACTTACAGCATTATTCCTATTTTGGATATGATTGTGTTCCTGGATTAAATATTCTTATTTTAAAATTTTTCTCCTGTACACTTTTCTTTAAGAAATGATATCTCTTATTGTTTATCTGCTCTAGAATAGTGTGGGATTATATCTTCATATGAAATTATCTAAAGGAAATAATGTGTATCTAATTTAGCACAATAATATGTGCTGAAGTTAAAAAACAAACAAAAAGCAAAACTCTTTCCACTGGCTCCACCCCTGTCAAGTAGATTAGACTGTCCAGAAGGCTTGCCCAAGGTGGCTGACATTGTGGAACAATTCTCAAAAGTTATCTCATGTGACCCTCAGCAGAGCCCTCTTTGTTTGTTTGTTTGTTGTTGTTGTTTTGAGATAGAGTCTCAATGTGTCACCCAGGCTGGAGTGCAATGGTGCTATCTCCACTCACTGCAACCTCTGGCTCCTGGGTTCAAGTGATTCTCCAGCCTCAGCCTCCTGAGTAGCTGGGATTACAAGCTCCCATCACTAGGCCCAACTAATTTTTTGTGTGTGTGTGTGTGTAGAGACGGGGTTTCACCATGTTGGTCAGACTGGTCTTGAACTCCTGACCTCAGGTGATCTGCCTGCCTCGGCCTCCCAAAGTGCTGGGATTACAGCCATGAGCCACTGCGCCTGGTCGCAGAGCTCTCTTTGTATGTCCGTTTTGCATTTGAGGAAACAGAGGCACAAGGTGGTTAAGCTGGTAAATGGTAAAGCTGGAATTTGAATCTGGATCCCACGTGCTCCAAAGCCCTCTGCACTGTGGATCCTCGTGCCCCAAAAATACGCTCCCCAGATCTCTAGGGTCACAGCATCCAGCCCGTGTCTGGAGGCTTGGGGTGCCTTGGGCCTCTAGGCCAGCCACTATCTTCTTCACTATTCCTAACCAGCTCCTTACATGTGGAGTTTCAACTTGTCCTGTTCAAAGCCCTTTCCTCACAGCAAGCCACTGGAAACCAACCTCCTTTTCTAACGGCCTTTGGGGTACCTTACCTTGGTGGGTGGAGTGATCACATTTGAAATTAGTTTGACTTCCTGAGAAGCCTTTCATATTTTTCTATTCTTGACTGATTGTGTATATATATTCTTATGCAATCATATAGAGAAAAAGCATTTTCTTGGGCCTTATAACCTCTTGCAGTTTTTTTCCTTTTATATCACCCATTGCTACTTGTTTATTGTAAAAAGAAAAAAAAAAAAAAGAAAGAAAGAAGGAAAGAAAATACAGTTGCACTAAAAGAAAAATAAATGAAATCACTCTAAATTTCACCACCTAGAGATAAATACTGCCAGATTTTGGAGTATATTATTTTAGATTTTTTTCTTTTACATGCAAATACTTGCATGTAAAATAGAACTATAATATACATATTATTTTATACTCTGTTTTAAAATCCTTAACTTTTCAGTTGGATGCCGTACTTTTATCACTTAACAATACCACACCTGTAATCGCAGCACTTGGGGAGGCCAAGACAGGAGAATTGCTTGAGGCCAGGAGTTTGAGACTGGCCTAGTCAACATAGCAAGACCCCATCTCTACAAAAAGAAAAAAAAAATTAGCCAGACATGGTGATGCATGCCTATAGCCCTAGCTACTCAGGAGGTTGAGGTGGAAGGATTCCTTGAGCCCAAGAGTTCAAGCTTGCAGTGAGCTAGGACTGCACCATTGCACTCCAGCCTGGGCAACAAAGTGAGATGTTGTCTCTTAAAAAACAAACAAGCAGGCCTGGCATGGTGGCTCACACCTGTAATCCCAGCACTTTGGGAGGCCGAGGCGGGCGGATCATGAGGCCAGGAGTTTGAGACCAGCCTGGATAATATGGAGAAATCCCGTCTCTTCTAAAAATACAAAAATTAGCCAGGCATGGTGGTATGTGCCTGTAGTTCCAGCTACTCAGAAGGCTGAGGCAGAAGAATCGCTTAAACCCAGGAGGCAGAGGTTGCAGTGAGCTGAGATTGTGCCACTGAACTCTTGCCTGGGTGACAGAGTGAGCCTCCATCTAAAAAGAATAAACCAAAAAAATGAAAACAAAATAAAACAAACAAACACATCATAAAACAATATATCCTACACTCCCTTCTATATGCATATATACAGATCCACATCATCATTTTTAAGAGGTGTACATTATTCCAGTATAAACTTATTACTGGTTATTTTAACCAAGGTTTTGCTACTCAAAATTGTGGTCTGTGGATACTGTTCTCACCTAGAAGCAGCATCTCACCCCCAGCTGGCTCAGAATCTGCTGTTTTCACAACATCCTCAGGTAGTTCATGTCACACTGAAGTGTGAGAAGCACTGGTTTAAGGCAGTCTTCATTGAGCAACATTGAGGTTGCTTCCTGTGTTTTAACTATAAACAACACTATGGTGAACATTTAGTGGGCATCATTAAGAAGGCCTCTGTGCTGCTACTGCCACAGCTGTTGTGACAACATGAATTCAGTTTGAGCGACTTGTGTTTTATAGCTCACTGGGTGTTTCAGGTCTCATGGTAAAGAATTCATAAGTTGTGAGAGGTTCTGTCCAAGTCAGAAGAACTAATAATTTATTATCAATTACTCTGATAATAAATTAGCTAGCTGGTCCCTTGATCTCTCCTGCCCCCTCCCTGGCCAGCATTCAGGAATTCTTTCATATGCATGCATTTGAGGACCCAGGAAGAAAAGGGGTATGGGGATGTAACGTTCAATGCTATTAACTAGTGAAAAGAGGCATATTATTTGGAATGTTACCTATTATTCTAACTGCACCTAAAAACTATAATAAATTCATTTTTTCCCTTCCAGTGAAAGGCTGGAGTTCAAATCATTGATTTGAAAAACAACCTAATGAATTTCACCATAGGCAATTTCCCCTCATTTTCTCTTTGAGCGTCTCTGTGGGAGATCAAGCTCATTAGTCTCTATTTTCTATTTTACATTTATTCAGTTAACAAATATTTATTGTGCACCAGCGGCCTTACATCTCTTTTGGAACAAGGAAAGTAGAAATAAATAAGTACAGAGCCCTTACTTTGTTTTTCTTGTGTATCTATGTGCTATGCTTTATATATATTATTCAATCCTCCTATCATTCCAGAAAGAGAGGTTATCTTTAGTCTCATTTTCTAGTAGAGAAACTGAGGCGGGAGATGTGGGTGATTTGCTCACAGCCAAGGGGTCAGTAAGCGATGGGGCCAACACAGCAGTTAAACCCAGGTCTGTCTCCAAGTCCTGCCCCTGTAGTCACCAGACCACAGTGAGCCAAACACCCTCCTGAGACTTTAGGAAAATGCAGCAGTGAACCATTCAGAAACTTCAAGACTGAACTGAACTTCAATTCCTGACATCAGGACTTAGGCTAAGTACCTTGGGGCTGGGCTTAGGAATGGACCTCCACATTTAGGTTCCAGGCCTGGTGTGACCCGCATGACTGGTGGATAACCCCTGACATTGCCCTGTGACCACCGCACCTAGTGGCTGGTCCTGCTGGCGGTGCCAGCCTGACTTTTCCTTCACCAAAGGTCACGAGTGTCACTTTCAGCACAGTCGTCCTCACTAAGCTTCTCTGAGCCTGTTTTCAATTCTGTAAAATGGGGAGAATAATCCCTAATTCCTAGGAGGGCTGTGATTATTATAAAGAATAATCCCTGTAAAGTGCCTATGCGCCCCGTGGATGGAGGGGTCATACCTGTGGTTTGTGGCCGAGGCATGCACGGCCCTGGTTGGACAGAGAAATGAGGCAGTGACCAGGAGAAAAAGAAGTGACTTCTGAGGGCGTTTCATCTCATTGTGATGTTCCACGCCTCCCCTGTCACTGCCAGGGGTGCTGGATACTTTGTTGGGGTGCTGTCATTTGCTGGGCTGTTAGAGAGCGTGTGTGTGTGGGGGGGGGGTCGGGGGGGAGAGAGAGAGAGAGAGAGAGAGAGAGAGAGAGGCTACATTTTCTGTAGTTTGAGGGAAAGACCACTTCTGCCTTCTTCCAGAAGCCTTCCTTGGTCCCAGGGCTTGATGGGTCACCCTTGTCTACCTGACTCCCCTTTCTTCATCTGTTCCTTACATGGAGGTGCCCCCTCTTTTCACTCCACAGGTTCTGAATGTTCCCATTCCCTCTGAGGTGTTTGTGCCACCTGTGCGCCACAGATTCCTGGAGACGTCTCCCAAACTCCAGAGCCATGGCCCGCAGGACAGCTCCACCCAGTATCCCTTAGACGTGCTCCCTCGCTGCCCTTAAGTTAAAATCTCCTAATCTCAGACTGCCAGAGGGCCTTTGCATTCCTTTCTGACCTGGTCTCCTTGCACTCAGCCTTGCTCAGGGTCCGGTCTTTAACAACGGGGAGGGTCATTGGCCAGGGGCTGCCACTGTGCAGGGCTTTGGGTCGAGGCCCTGCCTGTCAGGGCTTGGCCAGGTGGCAGGGAAACTGAGGCAGGCGAGTTCCTGGGACACTCTGAACTCTGACTGCTGACTTTGCTTCCAGATAGCCTTGCCAGACCATGAGAATGCCAGGTGGCCTGGGGGGCTTTCACCCAATTTTCTCTTCCTCTTCCAGCCTCTCCAGCGCCCCCACCACCCACTTTGTTCACAGGCATTGCACCTCTGAAATCCCTGCACATTTAATCCTGTCTTGCCATCTGAGGACTGAGGCTAAGACACTCCTGTTGGAGCTAATTTGCACTCTGTCTTTGCACTGCCCGCTGCCTTGAGTGTTCCTCCTCACCGCCAGCTCCAGCTCCTGGTTCAGGTCTCTGCTCAAATGCCAGAACCTCAAAGAGGCCTGCATTGACCATTCCGTCTGAAGAAGTCCAACCCTTACCCCTGGCCCCGGACCTTATCTATCACATGTTGGATTTTAATTCATTCATAGCATATCTGAATTATTTTTATTTGCCAAATTTGTATTTTGTTGTTTATTCCTCTCCCTCACCCATCAATTAGCATGTAAGCGCTGAAGGACAGGGCTTTTTTTTTTTTTTTTTTTTTCGATGGAGTCTCACTCTGTTGCCAGGCTGGAGTGCAGGCATGTGATCTTGGCTCACCGCAGTCTCTGCCTCCCCAGTTCAAGCGATTCTCTTGCCTCAGCCTCCCAAGTAGCTGGGACTACAGGACAGGGATTTTGTCCCACTTGTTCTCAACTGGGTTCCAGGACTTATGGCAGACTCTCAAAAAATGATTTCTTTTTTTCTTTTCTTTCTTTTTCTTTTTTTTTTTTGAGATGGAGTCTTGCTCTGTCGCCTAGGCTGGAGTGCAGTGGCACGATCTCGGCTCACTTCAAGCTCCGCCTGCAGGGTTTACGCCATTCTCCTGCCTCAGCCTCCTGGGTAGCTGGGACTAGAGGTGCCTGCCACCATGCCTGGCAAATTTTTTTTTGTATTTTTAGTACAGACGTGGTTTCACCATGTTGGCTAGGATGGTCTTGATCTCCTGACCTCGTGATCCACCCACCTTGGCCTCCCAAAGTGCTGGAATTACAGGCGTGAACCACCGCGCCCGGCCAAAAAACGATTTCTTAAATTGATTAATTTGTTCTCCAAGTCTTCTTTCTGCTTCTGCTAATGGTGCTACTTCCTCACTCTGCCTTCACCTTAATCAGAAAGTTATTTGTCATCCTTGATTCCTCACCTTTGATTCCTTCCCTTGTAGGAAGACTTTATCTCCTACATAGTTTTAAATCCACCCCTCTCTCCATCTCTACAGCCTCTTCTCCCTCCATGTTTCTCACTAAGATCATGACTGTCACCTCCTAACTTACCTACCTTCGAAAGGTTTGTCACTTGTAAATTTTTGAGATTGATCTTTTAAACTTGTAAATCTGACTGTTCAAACCCTCTGGTGCCTGTCTTGCATCAGGATTTGAACAAATGTGAAATACACATTGGATACCACTAGAAAGTTGAACATAGACTGGCTATTAGATATTATTAAGGAATTATTTTTTGTTGAGTGTCAGAATGGTCTTGTGTTTATGTTAAAACAGTCTTTATCTGTTTGAGATAAATACTGAAGATTTTATTGGTGAAATGATGTCTGGAATTTGCTTTTAAATACTGCACACCTTTGCTGCTCTTGATCATCTTCATTGGTATTATTCTCCTTCCCTCTTACCCCCACCCGACTTCCCACCTTGTAGGGGAGGTCTTCCAGATGTTCCTAGAAATTCACTGGGAGCTTGTCCAAATACCACCTTTTCCATGTAGCCTTCCCTGATTGCTCCATTGGAAGTGATGTCTTTCTTCTGTGAATATGCCTAATACCACGTGTTCTTCATTTCTGACAGCTACCAATCTGACACACTGTAAAGCTGTTTGGATACATATATGTCCCTGTTGGTTAGGACTATTTTGGTTGCAAGTAACAAGGGCTAAACTCAACTGATTTTGGTGAACATCCTAATTTCTTGACTCATGAAACAGAAAGAAACTAAAAAGTAGCCTAGCTTTGGCATAGTTGGATTTAGTGGCTCAAATTAGGCCCTCACATTTGTTCCCTGTCTCTCTTTTTCTATCTGTTGGCTCTACTTTCTTTTGTGTTGGTTTTACTCTCAGGCAAACTCTGTCTATATAGTGGCGTCCATTACATTGTCCTTAAAAGGAAAGAACATTTTTCTCTTCCTATTATTCTAGCTTTAAGTCTATGACAGAATCCTGTTGGCCTGAATTGGATCATGTGCCCATCCCTGAACCAATCACAATGGCTGGGGGATAGTTGGATGCATGCATTGGCCAGGTTTGAATCAGGTGGCCACCCCTGGAGCCGAAGGATAGAGCAGCTTCACTCAAACCTCATCATCTGAGAGAGATTGTAGGTGCACTGCCCAAGATTGCTCATTACATGTTAGTAGCATTATAAATATCTGGGCTAAGGGGTAGTAAGACAGCACAAGGTGCTAGTGAAATAAATTCCCTTCTCTTTTACTACTTTCTTGCTAAGGTTGCTCTCTCTGGAGTGGCCACCCTTTCTGTTTTGTTAACTGCTTGAACTCATTACTACCCTTAATTTTATATATCTGAGTGAGTTCCATCACAAACTGGACTGTTGCCACTGCTGCTTGGCAAAGCCATTCCAGATTCCAAAGGGAAATGTAATTTGGCTTAAAAAACAATAGAGGACATTGTAGTGTGAAACTGGGGGAACAAAAAAGTATCTGTTTGGGCATTTTGGGAAAGCCTTCGTGAAAAGGAAAGGAGAAGTTCAAGAGGCTTCTCGGTAGAACTTTCACCAGGCCATATGATTGGTTGTTTTCTGGCTCCATGATAGGCTCAGACAATGTGGAAGCATGGGACATCCTGATTCATCAACTCCAGGACAGAAAGAAAAACGGGTCAGTGTGGATACTGAATCCAGTGAATATATTTGGATAATTGCTGGTGGCCTTCATCAGCAACTACTTGAGCATTGCACATGGGCTGCATCCAACCAAAGTTCTGGATGGCATGGAGTATTCCTGCATGATGTCTCCCATCCCAGTGGACACTCAGTTTGATGAGTAGACCTAACACTTGGATCCATTTTGGAGAGAACCAGAAGCTAGCCACGAAAATAGCAGAGCCTAAAAGGCATTGGTTTTTAAGTCAGATGGAACTAGGTTTACATTTCAGTGTAGTCACTTGGTAGATGTGTGACTCTGAGCATGTTAACTAATCCCTCTGAGCCTCAATGTGTTAAGCTATAAAAGGCAGTAAGAATACCTACCTCAAAGAGTGGCCATAAAGGGTCATTGAGATAATGTATATGAAGGGCTTGGATATATTAATAGTAGGTGCTTGATAATTGTTGGGTTCTCTTCCTTCTTTGATAAATACCTATAACATTATCTTGTATAACTCCTCTACATAAAATCTTCAGCATCTGTCATTGTTTTAGGAATTCTCTAGCTAGTGGTTCTCAGTTGTTTGAAATATAGAGGTACCGGCACCCTAGTGACCTGCAGAGCTTCAACAATCATAATTTTGCATCCATCGTGGTAAAGATCTGATCAGGCAAGAATCATCAATGGATGTTCTATCTAGGGGGTGGGTGGAATTTTCATGAAGGGTAGGATATTTGCATGGCCTTAAAGACTCTTGCAGGGAAGAAAATAAGACAGTGAAATATTGAGGAAACATTTGACAGTACCTTGACCAGGTGATCAAAATGAGAATTATTTATGAGAGACTGATATTGTGTGCCTCTAGATGTGAGGCCCCAGAAGGAAACATTGTTTATGCAGAGTTCTGGCTGAGAATACAAAACCTCAATCTAATCACAAGGAAACATCAGTCACACATAAAATGATGAACATTCTCTTATTAAAAAAGTGTTGGGGGGAGGGTGTATTCTTAAAAAAATCTCGATGTCATAAAAGACAAGAATAGGCTGCTGGAAATGCTCCTAATTAAATAGGGCTAAAGAGGCATGACAATTAAATGCGATTGCTGACCACAGACTGGATTCTGCCTGGAGAAAAAAGTACTATAAAGGATATTATTAGATCAGTTGACAAAACTGGAGTGTGTATGGGAGATAAAAGTACTGTGTCAGTGTAAATATAAAAGGTTGATAATTGTAGTATGCTATCTCTATTCTTAGGAAACAGAACCTTAAGTATTTAGGGGTAAAAGGCCATAATGTATGTAACTTATCTTAACATGGTTCAGAAAAATAAATAAAAATTAAATTAAATTTATTTACTACACACACACACACACACACACACACGTATATATGCAGGGGGAGGAGGGAGAAGGCAAGGGAGAGAAAAGCAAATGAGATAAATGTTAATAGTAGGTGAATCTGGGTAAAGTGTGTATGGATATTTTTTGTATTATTTTTGTTTTTGCAACTTTTTGTAAGTTAGAAATTCCAAAAAAGTTTTTCTACCTTCCCTGTTCCCAGAGATCTGGGTTAGCAGGGATGTTGGGGTGATGGTCATGAATGTGGTGTGTTGAACACATTCCAGGAGATCCTCATATCCCACCAGCTCCACCTGACTGAAAGGAGGAAGCTGGACTCTGGCAATCACATGTGATATCTAAATTCATTAATTATAATTTAATGGCGATAAAAGCAAGAATCTTAATTTTGTAGAGTCTTGAATGAAATGAACTTTGTGAGTGAGGACTAAAGTGGGAATAGAAGCCTTATGGGGCAAGGAGAGCCTTTAGGTAGAAATTTTAGCCCCTATACCTAGGCCTGCAAGACACATCGTCTGCCTTAGTTTTCTAAAACTCAACTTTAATCTTATTCCAAAATACTATCCCTAAAAGTTGTCAGAAAGTTCAGAGAGTTTTTGCAGGGCTCCCCCTTCCCAAGGCTCACAAATGTCCAAGAATCAGAGCAGCTCAGAATGGGAGGGAGGGAAAAGCCCAGCTGTGGCTCACTGGTTTACATTGGGTACCATGGACCTGCGTGTCCCAGCTTGGCTCCCTGCAGTAGTGTTGGTGGCTTTGCTGTGTATCTGCCATAGTCAACACCCAAGGACCCTCTGTGTGCCAGGCGTCCTCCCATGCTGGGGCCTCCTGTAGTCACCCCTGTGAGGTCCTGCCTCCACCCTGCTACATCGCAGGCCGCGCAGTGCTCCTCAGAGGAACCTGTCTTCAGGTTGGAATTCTTGCCCTCTGGGGGCTATGTCTCCCTTTTCTCCTTCAAAGGCAGTCAGCACCCTCTGTTCCTTCCTCCCAGCACCTGCTCACTCACCAGCATAATTTTTTGATTGAGTTTAAGATTTTACAGAAGATAGGAGGGGACCACAGACTTAGCTACCTGGTTATTTCCTTAGAATTGAGTGTAAAGTGGAGGTGGGAATCACAGAGAATAAAATACAAATTAATGTCAAAAATTATTCTGGCAGATAGCTTTTCATCTCCTGTGAATAGTTCAATTTAGAAATTAAAAAACTAAAAAATATTCCCATCCAGTGGGAGTGAATCAGGCGAAGTTCTACCTCTCTACCTGGTTTTTGATGGCTATTTTTTCACCAACCACTAGATGTCACATCTAAAAAAAAAAAAAAAAAAAAAAAATTCCCAAAGCAACCCCAGGTGTGAGTCATCCTTCTCAGGGTTAGCACTCCATGTTTATAAATATTTTGCTTTTCTGAATGGAAGATTCAGGATAATTATCATTAGTGTTTTTTCCCCTTAAGAATGATATTTTAAAACTGGTGGCATATTAAAAGAAAAATTTACTAAGTAGTGATATTGAATGGATGCTGAGAGAATACATGATTTCAAAATGACTTATATCCACCAAAATGTCTGCCTAGCTTTTCTGATCCACATTATTCTAACTATAACATTTATAGACACTTCTGGGCAGGTTCAATGTAAAAATCAAAGTACACTTAATTCCTGGCTTCTGATCCAAGAGGCCAACAGTGAACTCATGAATCATTGATGGGGACTTTCTGACTTGTGCCAATCCCACTGTAACCTCCCAGTGGTTTCATCTTGCCCGCTACCTAGACAGAATGGATTTATCAAGATGTGGAATTCCAATGGAGAAAGAGTAATTCACACAGAGTAATTCACACAGAGCTGGCTGTTCAAGAGACCGGAGTTTTATTATTACTCAAGTCCCTGAGCATTCGAGGATCAGTTTTTAAAGATAATTTGGTGGTTAGGGGCTTGGGAAGTGGGGAGTGCTGATTGGTGAGGTTGGAGATGGAATCACAGCGGGTGGAAGTGAGATTTTCATGCTGTTTTCTGTTCCTGTATGTGACGGCAGAACTGGTTTGGCCAGATTACCAGTCTGGGTGGTGTCAGCTGATCCATCAAGTGCAGGGTCTGCAAAATATCCCAAGCACTGCTCTTAGGTTTTACAATAGTGATGTTACCTCCAGGAGCAATTTGGGGAGGTTCAGACTCTTGGAGCCAGAGGCTGCTTGACCCCTCAACTGTAGTTTCTTTTCTTTCTTTCTTTCTTTCTTTTTTTTTTTTTGAGATGAAGTCTCACTCTATTGCCCAGGCAGGAGGGCAGTGGCGCGATTTCAGGTCACTGCAACCTCCCCCTCCTGGGTTCAAGCAATTCTAACTCAGCATCCCGAGTAGCTGGGATTACAGGCACGTGCCATCACGGCCAGCTAATTTTTGTATTTTTGTAGAGATGAGGTTTCACCATGTTGACCAGGGTTGTCTTGAACTCCTGACCTCAGGTGATCCACCCACCTGGGCCTCCCAAAGTGCTGGGATTACAGGCATAAGCCACCGCACCTGGCCAATTTCTAATCTTGTAGCCAATTTGTTAGTCCTGCAAAGGCAGACTGGTCCCCAGGCAAGAAGGGGGTCTTTTCAGGAAAGGGCTGTTACAAATTTTGTTTCAGAGTCAAACCATGAACTGAATTCCTTCCCAAAGTTAGTTCAGCCTATGCCCGGGAATGAACAAGGACAGCTAAGGGTTAGAGGCAAGATAGATTTGTTAGGTCTGATTTCTTCCACAGTCATAATTTCCTCAGTTATAATTTTGCAAAGGGGGTTTCACCGCAGAAGGGAGGAGTGAGATCACTCCATAGAGAAAACCCACAGAGGGCTGACCTCCATGAACTGAGCCCTCTGCTCGTGAAACAAAGAATCAAAGTGAACAAATTTGAGGGCCATGTTTCACGGGGGCCTTCTCTGTGCTGGATGTTTCACACATACGTCTTCTCACAGTGCTCAGGGCAGTCGTGAATATTAGAAATAATCACACATTCCCATTTTGCAAAAGTGAAAACTGAGAAAAGTTGAACAAGGTTTCCAGGGTCACGGAGCTAATGAGTGGTGGAGCCAGGCTTCAAGGCCTCTCCACTGTTGACTGATTTGCTCATTGACTTCTGGTGGGACTGCGTTCAGATAGTGCTCTTCACTTCGTTGCCTCCCTCTGTGACTTTAACTCTCATTTTCACAGACCTTCTGCTTTGAGTCAGAACCTGAAGCCAAAGCCCTAAAAACACTGAAGCCTCCTCTGGTCAGGTGGCCCCCATCAGTCTGCCTGGAAACAGGAAGAGCCTCGTAGCAGCCCTCTAGAGACAGGTTGGGCCTGGTCCTCAGAGACTGATGACACCTGTTTGGGAACAGCCCAGTGTTTAGGTGGGATGAAGAATTTCTGGGCGCCAAGCCATGACTGGGTGAGAGAAAGGACATGCTGCAGGATTGTGCCGGGTGTTTACCTTGTGTCACTTGATGGGTTCCTGTAGCTGGAGGTTTTGAGAAGTGAATGTGCAAAGTAAACCCATTCATCACCTGCTTGGGGGCAGGAGGGGCTCGTGGGGGTGACAGATGGCCTCTGTGGGCAGTGTCCTCTTACCCCAGACTAATTTGGTCCATTTTGGCTTCTTTAGCAACATCATAGGGTAGAAATATGATGACGTTAGCTCAAGGAATTTCTCTGGGACTGGATGAGGAGAATAAATAAAATCCTTCCTTAAGAGAAGTGATTTGTTTTGTTTCGCTTCTTAAAATTTCAGCCCAGGGTAGTGAGAAGCCCATGAGATTTTAAGCCAGAGCTGGATTAGAGTCCCAGGAATGCCTCCTCATCCCAGAGGAGGCCACAGAGGCTCTAAAGGGTTTGGAAACTTGCCCCAGCTCCCCCAACTGGTGAGAGGCAGAGTCCAAATTTAATCCAGTTGCCCCACCTTCTTCCTAGAGCAGAGACTTGCCTGGGCCCTGAGCACAGTGAGACATTTGTCCTGTACCTTTTGGGCACTTATTCAGCCATACTAGCATGTAAGTGAAATTTAAAGAAGAGCTGATGATGGAAGGGAGAGAGGAAAAGGAAGAAAAGAAGCTAGACAAAGAAAGCCTTGAGTTGGGGTCTCCGTGCTGCCCCTCCCTAACCTTGGCTCTTTCTTGCTCTCCATTCTGAGCATGGAAGAACAATTTATCAAAACTTATGTTTGGTAGAAGAAAAATGCTGACACCATCTCTTGTAGGTGTAGGGAGTTAGGAAACATACACCACGTGAAATCCTAAAACTCAGGAATGTAAAAATGTCTTTCCAGTTAATAAACCTTTACTCATGTTCTACCATGTGCAATAACCCACCAAAGTCCAAACCATGAAGTGATATGGGGGGAACCTACTGAGGACCCCCTCAGTCCTGGGTGCACCATGGACATTCCGTCCTTCAATCTTCCCAGCTGCTCCAATAGGCAGATCCTATTGTTTGCAAGTCACACATGGGAAGACTGAGGCTCCAGGAGGGTGAGTGACTTGGGTCTTGCAGGCCTGGAAGGAGCTGGGCCTTTTGAAGGATTCCTTGAGGGTATGAAGAAAGATATCCTAGATACTTGGCTTGAGTAAAAAATCATAGAAGGCAGCAAGCTTAGCCAAAATCAAGTTTTAGGAAGTTGGCTGCTGTTGCCTGCTGGGTGTCCTGGAGTTTCCATGTCTTAGTCAGTCCCTCTTTTTTCATTCATTGGCCTGGCTGTTTTTTTTTTTTTTTTTTTTTTAACATTATGATTCCTCAGGGACCCCATAGTCTTGAATTCCCTTGGGTGGTACAGATTGTGCTGGACATGTGCACAGCTTGTTAATGGAGAATTTGGCAGGGCGTGCCCTTGCCCCTGTCCCTCTGCACATCAGCCACCCCCACGTGCAGGGCCCAGCTCTCGTGCGCAAGAAGGGAAGTGCATGGAACATGTGTTGGTGAGTCACTGTCTTTTTCCTGTATGGAAGATGCAAGTAATAGTCAACGCCAATATTGATACCAGGTCCAATACAGAGTTTCATCTCACAGCTTTGAATGCCTATAATGTGCTACACCTTTGGCTAGGATATAACTTAATTCTGAGAAATAGGTTTTATTATTCTCATCATATAATTGAGGACACATATAATCTAAGAGGTTAGGGAACTTACCTGTGGTCCCTCAGCTCATGGGCGGCAGAGCCTAAATTCAAGTTCAGCTGCCCTGACTCTAAGTCAGTGTCCTTCTTAGAGCAGAAACTTGCCTTTGGCCCCAAGCACAGTGAGACATTTGTCTTGTACCTTTGGGGTACTGTTCCATGCATCTGCTGCCCCTGGAAACTCTGCAGAGAAACCCGGTGGCTTTGAATTGGCCTGTTTGGCTCTTTGGAGATTATCCAATTTGCCTGAGCAGGTAGATGGATAGGCAGCATGTAACCTGCTATGCCCATTTCCTTGGCTGCAGAACAGTCCCTGAGAGGGCTGGTCTCTGCCTGACTCTTTTGGACACATTTTCAGGAGTAATGAGGATATTTGGTTCTGCTCCCAGAGACAAAATATGGCCATGCAAGTCAGAGAGCACCAGGCAGAGCCCTTGCTGGTGTCTGGTTGGCCGGGAGCAGCCCCCTCTTCTGGCGTTTAGCCTCACTAGGTTTGGACAATTGAGGTGATTGTGAACTTGAGTGGCTGCCTGCTGCCTAAGAGATAGCCACCACTTCATGATTGCTAATAATTATAGTAGTAGTAGTAATAATAATAATAGCAATAATAATGGTAAACACTCATAGAATAATTACAAGGTGCCAGGCATTGTTTTAAGCATTTTATATGTATTAAGTCATTTAAATTTTCACAACAACATTATAAAGTAGGTACAATCATTATCTACCCATTTTGTAGAGGATACAGGGGCACAAATAAGTCACATAATTTGCCCATGGTCAAACAGTAAATGAGGGAGCTAGGATTTGAATTCATGGAGTTGGTTCCTGGAACGTCATTTAAACATCAATTAGTCTTCATTGCACCTTTGCTGTGTTCCAAGAACAGGCTTAGCTTTGGAGTAGAGGTGAATAGAGATGAACTAGACACAGGAAGCCAGGGCAATTTTTGGGCAGCACCACAGAAGTTGCCATTCCTCTTTCTCATTTTTTTTTTCTCCTTTCTCTGTCTAACTTCTTCAAAAATCTTATGTTTAGTTGTTCATCATAATCTTTCCTCATTTCTTGCACTGGTGTCTAGTCACAAATCATGAAACTGGCTGAGAAGCTTATCTGTGAGATCCTTGAGGTCAGAAACTGTGTGTCTGGTAATCCCAGCAGCTGCCTGATGCATGAAATATGCTGGGCATATGCTTGTGGAATGCAGGGAGCAATGGATGGACAGATGGACTGATGAATTTCATCCCTGCCTCCCTGGGATCAACCTCAAAATGACCTTTGCTGGGGGCCTGCTCAAAGAAGGTAGAGACAAAACAAGAAGCTGAAATTAGGAGACTGGATTGGAAGTTGAAACAGTGGCACCCTATTATTGATTTGGATTTCACAGAGCATTTTAATATAACTTGTATTTAATCTTCATAATGATGCATATTGTAGGTAGAAGAGATGTTATTACCTCTGTCTTACAGATGAGGAAACTGAGGCCAACAGAAGAGGTGACTTGCCCAAGGTCACATTACTCTCTATTCAGTAATTCTCCCACTACTCCATGGGACTGGTCAGACCCAGAGCAGGGCGGGGGAACCTGGTGAACAGCTGAACAATCCTGTGGCCAGGTGAGGCTGAGTGGGCGACAGGAATTTGTTGGCTAGGCTGGCAGAGATGTTGGCAGAAGGAACTTGCTGCTTCTGGCAGAAAAACAGGCTCTCTGGAGAGCTGGCTGCCATCAGGCCCTTGCACTTACGCTTTGGAGGAAGGGGAGCTGGGGTGCGGACTCCAGGGCTTTGCCACCATACAACTGGCTCGGCTGCCTGGCTGCCTCCCTCTTGGGCCTAGTACTCCAGTCACCTGACAGGACAGTGACCCTTCTGGGGCTGCAGTGGGAGCCCCTGGTTTGTGGCTCCAAACAGGATGTTTATGCTAAACTTTTAGAAAACTCCATCAAACAAGCTGTTAATGTCATCTACGCACTTCAGAAAAAACTTCTGGGAGACATCTGTTTGCTAAAGTTCATATGTTCAGGTCCCCGAGGATTAATTTTTTTATGTGAACCTTGCCTTGGGTGAAGTGGCAAAACACATTGGAACTAGTTCGGGCAATTCCCGTGAAATGCTTTCTGATTTCCTTCCCTGATCTCCTGCCCTGTGTGACACTCTGCTTCAGTCTTTGCGCATCTCTAACCTCCTGAATGGTTTCTCCACTTTTCATCTTCATACTCTGCTCCCCCTGCACATAGTTGCTGCAGTGCTTTATCCAAAACACTTGTGGGATTGTGTCACTTCTCTGCTTAGACATTCGATTTGTCCTCTTTCCCTCATGAGGAATTTCTCATCATAGTCCACCAGCCCTTTCTGTATCGGCACAAGTATCTGCACCAGCCTCTGCCACTCCCGACTATGCATACTTAACTCTGTGTATACCACAGGATGAGCTAGTAGTGCCCAAGCTTGCCACCTATTGTTCTGCCTCTGTACTTTTCTTTCTATTTGGGGTGTCCTTTCTCCTCCTTTTATGTATTTTCAAGGCCCATCACAAATGTACCCTCCTTGGTGAAGCTTTCCAAACCTTTTGTTTCCTTGCATGCAGGACAAATATCCTTTTCTCTTTGGTTTCCGTGACCTTTCATAATATGTCTATTGTGATACTTAGCACAGTGCTTCGTAGTTGAGATATTCTCAGGGACAGAATTGGGGCCTGTTCAAATGTGTTCAGACCCCAGAGCCCGGTGTAAAACTATGGCTCCCTCTAATGTTTCATGATTAAATGATCCTGAAGTCAGAGGCCAAGTGTTTCTGATGCACTCTCAAGTTAAGAAGTTTGAGTGTGGCCTAGCCACACTCAAATCCAAAGCCCAGGCTCCTTCCCCTCCCCTGCGTCTGCTGCTCTCTCAGTGAGAGAGGGAAGGATGTGAGGCAGGACCCCAGTGGCATAGAAATAAATCCAGGCGGTTTATGTTGGTGTCTCCCATCTGAGAGGCCTTGACTCCCATGAACTCATTAATGCTCTTAAGAGCTTTGCAAAGTGACGTCAGCCACCCTGGGTTCACGCGCTGGGCTCTTACTAGCCTCTGGGACCTCTTGTTATCAATGTGGGTGATTTCCAAAACAGAGACTTGGGTTTCTGAGCTCTTCTGGGAATAGTTTGGCAATGGGGAAAGGTTCATGTTTCATCTAACTTAGGCTGGCTGCGTTTGGCAGATTCCGAAGAAGAAAGGAAAGATGTTTGTTTGATTTTTTGCAAGTCAGACTTAAGGGCATGAACTGGACTTTCTGGGGCAGCCATTATCTGCTGAGTGAACTTGGGTGGAGTGTGGGGGAATGGGGAGAGGGGTGCTTGTTGGAAGCACAGAGTTGATTGCAGGGTCTTGGACCCCTGAGTAGTGCAGCCCTTCTTGGAGTGGAGTGTAACTCCTCTGTATCAGGGGTTTCTGAGATCTCCTCTGCCTTCCCCTCGCTCGCTTCGGCATGTGTGTATACATTCATATACACACCTGCATGACACACACACACAAACATACACACTTACTCTGCATGGATTTCCCCAAGTTGGTGCTGTCTCTGATGAATAGTAGAAAACATTATAATCTCTTGCTCTTCATTATCTATCAGAAAACTGCATTTATTTATTGCTTTTGGAATGTGATATCAGTGAAGGAAGATGTTGGGCTTTCTGGCCACATTTTAAAGTTGTGGAGGAAAAGGGAGAGGGTTGTTTTCCTGCTCTCTCAGGAGGTCTGATAGAGGAAAGTTGTGCTTTTTCCACCAGGGCCAACACAAAAAGTTCTGTACCTTCTCATGAATGTGCAGGGGACTTGTTTCCTGGACCTGTCAGTTCCAGTGAGGTCACAGTAGCAAGTCAAATGTCACTGGCCTTGGTCCTCACCTGCATAACATAGGACCTCCAGCTCCCTCAGAGTTTCATCCTGTTGTTTCTAGAGATATCCATGGAGGAGTGTCATGTGGACAGAACTACTCTTTTTTTTTTTTTTTTTTGAGACAGAGTCTCACTCTGTCACCCAGGCTGGAGTGCAGTGGTGCGATCTTGGCTCACTGCAAGCTCCGCCTCCCGGGTCCACGCCATTCTCCTGCCTCAGCCTCCTGAGTAGCTGGGACTATAGGCGCCTGCCATCAAGCCCAGCTGATTTTTTGTATTTTCAGTAGAGACGGGGTTTTACTGTGTTAGCCAGGATGGTCTCGATCTCCTGACCTTGTGATCCACCTGCCTCGGCCTCCCAAAGTGCTGGGATTACAGGCATGAGCCACCGCGCCTGGCCCAGAACTACTCTGTTGTTCTCTTTCACCTGCAACAATGCGCCAACAATAACCTGTACTCAAATGTACTCTCGGAGTCTAGCCCAGTCCAGGTCCTCCGATACGCCCCATATCGCCTCATTTCATTGTTTCAGTGGTGCATGAGGCCCTTTGGGATTCACTGTTCCTGTCCTGCCTTCTTCCATTTCCCTCATTCCCATGGATTTTCTCAGTAGTGAGCTGCCTACGTTTTCCAAATGCATCATGCTGATCCCTCTCCCTAGGATGGTGTTCTTAGGCTTATCTCCTAGGAAAATCCCTTTTCCTGTTTTAAAAGTGGATCGGTCACCGATCTCTAATCAGAGTCATTGATCTCTGATCAAATTCTCTGATCTCTGTCCCCTGACCTTAGAGTGGACACTCCCTCTCCTGGGCTTTGCTTATACGTGTGTGTCTGCGTATTGTGTTTGTTGTGCAGCAGCGTCCTTTATTGTTTATACATCATCTCCCCATGTCTGTAACCTCCATGTCTAGCTCAATGCCTGGCACATTGCTTATGCCACAAAAATATTCGTTTGAATTAGACTGAAATCATCTTGCCTTTCCCTGAATCCTCTCTTTCCCCAGCTGCATAAACTCAATTGTCTCCTAAAAGTAATCAGGACCCTTTGGAAATCCATCAGTTTAAGAGAGATGAGACAGCAGTGAAAAGAACAGGCTATTATAAGCAGATTCTCTTTCTACCTCTGGGGATTCATTCATTGTGAGACATTTGCATGAAGAATGGCAGCTGTATTCTCTGGAAGGCACGTAAGGCTGTTGGAGCATCGTGGGGTTTCCGTAAAGGCCAGATCAGCTGTGAATGGCATAGAAAGGCTATTTACCGAAGCAACAAAAAAGATCTTGTTAGAAGGTCACCAATAAGGTGGCCCTAAGGACTGTGTTTAAATAAGGCTTCAGAGAGTCTGGATGCACTGTTTTTGGAAATGTGAATTCTACTTCTGGGGATGACCTTAAATTTCCACTTCATAATAGACGTTGATGCCTACTTCATAGGTTGTCACAAGTACTAAATATTGTTCTTTCTAAGATACATGATCTCTCACTAAGACATCTCCAATAGCCCCAATTGCCCCTCCCACCCCAAATCCATTCTCCATTCAGCAGCCAGAATGATCTTTGAAAAACACAACTCTGAATTTGCTACACCTATGCTTGGAGCCGTTTGATGGCTTCCTGTCTACTGTGCTACTCAAAGCATGAGCTCAAGAGCTGGTGTGTGAGCTGTTTGTTATGGTTGGCCATGAGAAGGGACCCAAATAGAGGTCAAGCATTTAGAAACTTTTATAGTGACTGGCAGAATAATTTTATATGTGTTAAAACTAGTGGTAAAACATTTGGGCTCATATTTTGTATGTCTTTTAATTTCAATTTTCTGTAACTAATTTTTATTGTATTTCACAAAAGTGTCAGTCCTTGACACGTTGCAAATACATAGTTTGAGTAGCACTGGACTGCGAGGCCTGAGGGCTCTGGCCCTGCCTTCCTGGATTGATTTTTTAGTCTTCTCCCACCCTCCCCTGTGCTGCAGCCACAGTGGCATCCTCAAACATTCATCCTCCTTCCACGTGGACCTGTGCAAATGCTGTTTCCTCTGCCTGAATGCTTCCTCCTTGCCTGCCCTTACTGTGGATTTAATTCTTGCTTATCATTCAGGTCTCAGCTCACAGTTAGTTTCTCAAAGAAGTATCCTTTTTGCCCCAGACTAGACAGTTATATGCTCTCCTTGTACCTGGTTCTTCTCCTTCATGATATTTTACAAAATCATCAACAAATAATTGTATGATTTGTTGTTAAAGTCCATCTTCCTACTAGAATATATGTTCCATGAGGGAAGAGATTGTGACTGCCTTGTGGTTTGTGCCTTATAGTCCTAGGATCCTGCACAGTGCTGGGCACAGAGCTGATGGTCAGGAAGTAGTTACTGAGTGAGCAAATGAAGAATCATTTGGGAAATATGTTTGTGCATTGTTTATATACTTATATTAGGAAGGAGTTGACTAAGAGTAGACAAGTCAGAGAGGAGGAGACATAAGTGATCTTGTAATATACAATTAGATAATTGGTCCCTGAATAATTGAAATTTGCATAAAATATTCATAACCACTAAGTATCCTGGCTCTATAGAGAGATGCAAAATGGAACCCTCCCTGAAGATATTCAGGGTTGTCCATCAATTGGGTCATCTTTACAACCCCAGGAGGAGATCTGATTGATACTGTCAGATCAGAGCTCACCTAAAAGGACCTCACTGTTGCTGGCCCTGAGTGTGAGGAGGAGAGTAGCAGGTGACACCCCGGGCTGATGGCCATGGCCAACCTTTGTCAGCAATCATAAGGAGTTTGGACTTAGCTTTAAGAGCAAGGGGCAGTTACAAAGGTTTAAGGGCAGACATGGTGGAGAATGGAGAAAGGGCAAAGGGTTATGAACATTTCAATGAGATGTTTAGTATTCATCGATGATATTCAGTGTGTGTATTATTGTCCTCTGAGCCAGGCACTGTGCATGTACAGCGGGTGTGTGAGGGGGCAGGGTGGGGAGGGACAACTCTTGAGGCAGGGGAGCAGTTAGGAAATGATGACAACAATCCAGAGAAGATGCATGGTGGCTGGAACAGGGACTAGGATCATCCTGGAAGTGGTGGCTGGAAAGGGGCAGGCAGGTTAGAGGTGGAGTTGACAGGACTTGGTAATGGATTAGATTTGGAAGGCGAGGGAAAAGGAATAAAGGATGATGCAGGTGCCCGGTCTGGAAACTGGGTAGATGATGGTGCCCTTCCCTGAGTTGCAGCTCTAGGCCGCTTATGCTATGTTTAGAGTGGGCCACCCCAGCTTCAAACATGCAGGTCAAAGTGGGGTGAGAGAGGGCATAAGGGGCCTAGTCCTGGGCTGCTGGATTCAGGTCTAGGTCCGCCTGGACTGTGGACACACCAGCAGCAGGTGAGCAAATGTGGGAGTGTATCTAGTTGGTAGAGGCTGGGGACAGAGGCCAGGTAACAGGGATAATGTGACAGGGAATCTGTTGCCACAGTTTAAAGAAGTTAGCATTAGTCTGTGTGTGTGTGTGTGTGTGTGCGTGCGCGCTTAGTCGCATGTGTGTGTTGATAATCCGTCATTTTCTTTATCTGCATCATGCTTCACTAGAGCTCCTGACTTAATCTGGCTTGACTTGTACAAATGTCGCCATCTGGCACTAGATCATGCGCCTTTTCAATCAAAAGAAACAGAATGGTTCCATTCAGAAATGCAAGCCCATGACAGGATGCCTTCGCGGTGTGTTACAGCCAAACCTGAACTCGTAATCAGGCTTTGAGGTATTTATTTTTAGCAAAAAGCTTATTTGGGTTAACTATGAAACAGATTTCATGCAGGAAAAGGTCTCGTAGTTTCAAAGGCTTTACTCTGCCCCAGATCATTAAAATGAACCCAAGGTCACTGGGTGTGCTTATGGTGGGGCTGTGGGCTGTTGCTTCTGAGCTGAGTGGTAAGAGGATGTGGCTACAGCATTATCAGTGATCGTCATCAAACATTTTATTTATAGTCCTCACGACATTAGAGAGATAGCACTGACGTGATTTCATAGAAAACGTGTTAGGTAGGGAATTAGAGCTGACAGCAGGGTTTCTCAAAGTGTGGTCTGTGGACCACCTGGATCAGAATAGGCTGGGAAGGGAGCCAGGGATCTGATTCCAATTGGTCTGAGGTGGACCCAAGAAACTCCATTTTTAACAGGCTCCCTCCCCAGGTGATTCTGATGCACACCTAATTTGAGAATTGCTCCCCAAAGGCCATGTTTTTGAGTCAGACCTCTGGCTCGAGCTCTGCTGCCTAATGGCTGTGTGTGTGACCCAGGGTCTCCTTTTCCTGTCAGTCTCAAATGTGTCATCTATAAAATGGGGATAGTAGCAGTGTCTTCCCCAGAGGCAGGGGGATGTGAGGATTCAATGAAGTGCTTAACACAGTGCTTGGCAGGCAGGCAGTGTCTAATAAATGTGAGCTCTTGTGTCATCATTCAGCTTCTGACAGGCCAGCTGACCTAGGGCAGCTCACTTGTCTTAATACAGAGCTATAGATTGAAACACACTCTGCATATGGTGGAGTGGCAACCTGTGCACATTTTACTTAGGAAAAGTTAACTGTATATCCTGAATTTTTCTCTCTTTTATATAATTTAAAGGCAAATGCAAATTTAAAATGTATATTTTGTATTTATATTCTTTATTTGATACTCTATTGCATGGACTATACAATTGAATTAAGGGATTTTCACAGGTAACCCTTGAGCACATGTGCTTTTGCCTCATGAACTAACTTTAGAATCTCACCCCCATAGAAGGTATGACTCCACTATACTTAAGACACGATGATTGACTTATTTTTGTGCCTTGATTTTTTTTTTAATCTGCAAAATTGAAATAATGACATTTCCCGGGCTGTGGAGTGGATATGTGAGATAGCATTTGTGAAAAGCACTTAGTTCTTAAAAAGAAAAAGTTTTAAATTAGTCCAAAGAAGAACTGACAAAAATAGTCGCCAGTGTGGTGGGATGGCTCTTCAAGATCAACTCTCAAAAATAGATTTTGGGTGTCCTTTGTCCTCTTGCTACAGGCATGAACAGCCTTTTTACTGAGTTAGCCTGGGGTTTAAGAGGGCATCTCCTCCCTCAGTGTCCCATGCAATCGCTGAGGGGAAACCCTTGTTTCCAGCACTGATGCCATATCCCTGATCCAAGTGAAGCTTGGACCTTACTGCTCAGCAGATCCTCTAAGGAGCAGTTAGATTCCTGCTTCTGTGGGCTTGCATTTACCACCTTAAGGAAAAAACA
Organism: Macaca nemestrina; assembly: GCF_043159975.1. Classification (NCBI taxonomy): domain Eukaryota; kingdom Metazoa; phylum Chordata; class Mammalia; order Primates; family Cercopithecidae; genus Macaca; species Macaca nemestrina. The sequence continues at coordinate 102,770,923 of NC_092128.1, read as the reverse complement.
CCACCAAGTAGTTCTCCCAGATACATTTTGTAGCATTTGGAAGCACCACCTGCAGTGACATGATATAGGTTGTTTGGCTAAGAATTGATTGCAGAACCTTAGAATCTTGGAAAGGAATTTTTATTGAACCCATTCCATAGCACCCTTGTTGTTCAGACTCTGCCTGAACACTGCCCCTGTGAAGGGTACCTTGTTGTCCCCCAAGGCCACCTACTCCTTTCTGATACCTTTGACCGTTGAACATCTTTATAGTGGTTCTGGATTTTGACTCCCAAGAACTCCTGTTCAGCAGCATCTTAGGGAATATGTCTAGTCCCTCTTCTACATGACAGCCCTTCATACACCTGAAGACTGTGGGCACTTCTCTTCCTTGCCATAAACAACTCCCGTGATACCCCTACCCAACATGTCTCATGTCTGTTCTTCCCACACACGGTAGCATTCACGTACAAAGCACAAAAACAAAAGGAAGCTCTTCACAAAATCTTTTCTCTCCAAATGTTTTGTTTTACAAGTGTTGCTGACATTTTTGCTTGTCAGTGTGATTAGAAGTGAATTATAGTGCAACATCTGGGTCAGAGAGCATTTGCTGCAACAGAGGGTCCTGGCATGTCTACCTGATGAGAGATAATAATGGTTATTTGCAGAGGTTGTACTTTTCCTTTTATAAATCGTACCCATCCTTCTAGGTCTCTGCAGAGCTCACCTCCTCAGGAGGAATTTTTTCAGTCTGTGCCCCCTTACCCCTCTGCCCCTGACTTTGTATTTGTGTAATTCAGTGGGTAGTCTTTCTTCCAGGTTTTGAGAAATCCCTTCTGGGACTGAATCAAGCTGCTGTTTCAATTTTGCATGCTATATTTTAATTCTCTATTTCATGTTTATCTCTTGAGTCCCTGTTAGGTTATAAACCCATTCAAGGCTGGGAATCTGGCTTGTATACCTAAGTATTTATAATCCAGTGAATTTCACGTTCTTGGTGCACATTCTTTGAAGAGGATTTGGTCTTCTCCTCCACTCTAAATTCTTTCCCTCGAGGACTTTGCTCATTGCAATAAATTCTGTCTGGAGTCCCCCATTGTTTCTATCAAACTCCGAACTTACATATCCCATTGCCAGCTGGACCTCTCTACTTAGATGCCCACAGGGACCTCAAACCCAACATGTATAATATTAAATAATTATCTTTATACCCTCATCTGAGCTGCCCAAGCCTACTCTGAATGGCAACATGTCTTACTTCAAACAGCCATCCTGTGCTCCTGCCCACATAGTATATTGTTACTTACTGAGCTGAGTCAATTTCACTTTGGAAATGTCTATGAAATCCATTCTTTCCTTTCCATCCTTATTGCTATGCCTCCCTGGAGGCCCTCACTACTACCATAGTTTAGTACAAATGCCCCTTGTACTAGTACTTTGTACTAGTCTGTACATAGTACAGACTTATGATGGGGTTATGTCCTGATAAAACCATTGTAAGTTGAAAATGCATTTAATATACCTAACCTACTCAACATTATAGCCTGGCCTACCTTGAACAGGTTCAGAACACTTATACTAGTCTATAGTTGGGCAAAATCATCTAAACCAAAGCCTATTTTGTAATACAGTGTTAAGTATCTCATGTTACTTATTGAATACTATACTAAAAGTGAGAAAAAGAATGATTATATGGGTACTTGAAATACAGTTTCTATTGGCTGCCTATACTTTTGCAGCATTGAAAAATTGTAAGTCAAACAATTGTAAATTGAGCCGTTGTAAGTTGAGGACTGTCTGTACTCACCATGTCACTTGTCTCTTCTTCCTGCAGGCCAAGTTTTATCCCATTGCTTCAGTGGGCTGACTATGGCCCACCCATCACCTTTGGGATAAAATTAATTCATTGCCTTAACAAATGGTTCTTGAGAGAATTTGCCATGTATCATTCCCTACGCTGGGCATTGAGGACACAGAAATGCATAAGACAAGAGCCCTTACCTCATATAGACAGACAATACATAAAAAAAATTTGAGTTTGGCCAACAAGCCCTAGGCTCCCAAGACCTGGTCTGTGGCCCCTGCTTCATTGCGCACAAAACCTCTCTAGTCATTTCCAAACATGCCATGTTCATGAACTCTTCTTAGCCTTTGCATATGCTGATACCTTTCCTCATTTGTTAAAATCTTACTCCTTCTTTATAGGTTCAAGTGTCATCTTTTCTGTGGAGCCATTCTTGATTCTGTTATTCACTCCTTCTGGATTCCCACAGCACTAATTTATGTACTTACAGTCTTGGCCCTATAAGGTTATGATGATCTGTTAGCATGACTTCTCTCCCACTGAATGCTTCTTGAAGGCAGGAACTGTATTTTATTTATCCCTTCAGCCTCAGTGCATAGTATTGTGCTTGACACAGAGAAAGCACTGAATACATTTAATAAAAAATTATAGCCACCATTTATTGTCACCTTACCTACTATGTATTGTGACAGGAGGTTATTAACATGAGTTATCTCATTTTGTTCACATAACAGTCTTACAAAGTGGGTACTCTTATTAAACCCATTTATATCTGAGGAAACATAGCTGAGGTCACACAGCTGATATTTAGGAGAGCCAGTGTTTGAACTTGTGTCTGTTGGACTCCAGAGCCTCTGTTCTTCATGAACATGCTTCCCTTCTTGCTATAAATATTTTTTAAATGTGTCAATAAAGAACGTCATAGGGATTATAGAGTTCCATGTTCTCACATTCTGTGTAGGCTCACTTTTGCTAAGTGCTTCTTCTCTGTGTTCTAAGAAGATTCCAAATACATAAACATTGACCAGCCATGGCCAGTAGCTACTTAGGGCTGTGTTCTCTGTGGGAGCATCTGATCTTCTGGGCTTTCTTGAAATTACCTAATTGGCTTGGGAGTTGGAGACTACACATCTGCCCCCTGCTACTGCCTCCTACCTGCCTCTAATGGGGCAGAGCTCTTCTTTATCATAAGCATAAGAGTCAGTGCCTGATTGCTACGGTCTGCATGTTTATGCCCCCTCAAAATTCATACATTGAATGGCCAGGAATGGTGGCTCACGCCTGTAATCCCAGCACTTTGGGGGGCCAAGGCAAGAGGATTGCTTAAGCCCAGGAATTTGGGACCAGCCTGAGAAACATAGTGAACCTTGTTTCTCCTAAAAATAAAAAAATTAGCTGGGAGTGGAGGTGTACATCTGTGGTTCCAGCTACTCAGGAGGCTGGGTAAGGAGGATTGCTTGAGTCTAGGAGTTCGAGCCTGCAGTGAGCTCTGATTGCGCCATGTACTCCAACCTGGAGTAAGACAGAGTAAGACTCTGTTTCAAAAAAAAAAAAAAAAAAATGTATTGAAATCCTAACCTCCAAGGTGTTACTATTAGAAGGTGGGGCCTTTGGAAGCTGATTGGATAGTAGACAGAGCCCTTATGGTTGGGATTAGTGCCCTTACAAAAGAGACCCCAGAGCACTTGCTAGTCCCTTCCACCATGTGAGGACACAGCAAGAAGGCACTGTCTGTAAACCAGAAAGTGGGCCCTCACCAGATGCTGAATCTGCCAGTGCCTTGATTTTGGACTTCCCAGTATCCAGAACTATGAAAGATAAATCTCTGTTGTTTGTGAGCCACCTAGTTTATGTTATTTTGTTAGAGCAACCCAAACAGACTAAGATGCTGATACACCTGGGAGAGAAAACACAGAGCCATAAACTGCTCAATAAGCTGTGATTGGCTTTTCTTAGGTCTTCTCTGGGAGAGCAGAAGGCAGGATAGTAGAGGAGGGGAAGGTGGCAGAAGGGGAAGCAGAACAAGGATTGGGCTGGAGAAGGTACAGAAAATGATGTTAGAGAGCAAAGCTCACAGAAATGAATTCTGCTTCTTCAGAAATTGCCTTAGGATCAGCTTTGGGCAATCAGTGAGCTAATTACATTGCTTAGTTCTTTTATAGATGCAAGATATCTCAGGATTGGAGGGCATTTTAGGGGTTTTGTTGTTTCAGCTAAAGATAAACAGAGAGGGGCTGTCTGTCTGCTTGGGCTGACAGGATGGCAGTACTATGATGGGGTTATCATGGCTCCCACAAATTTATTTAGTTACAATGAGAAATTGAACTTCCAAGGGAACTAGGACACTGTGTTGCTGTGAGTGCATTTTCTCCCTGGGAAGTGCCCTTGGCATAGGAAAGAGCATGGCCTTGGGGGTCCCTCAGACCTTGTCCTAGGTCCTACCCAGCCACACACCGATTATGAAGGCCTGGCTCAGTCACATCACCTCTTAGAACCTTAGCTTCCTTTTTTCTAAAACAAGGACCAATGTGCCTGCCTAACTGGGTCTTCGCAGGGACTCTGGGAGCTGACATGGGTTGAGCACCCAGCACCATTCTGACAGGCAGTATGCTCACAAACTGTTTAGTGGGCAGCTGGGCAGGCTCTGGTGACTCATGACACCCTCTGAGCCCCTTCTTTGAGGACAACATGTAGGGCAGTGATGTCCAGGAGAATATCACTTTCATAGTTGGATGAGAAAAGTCACATATGTTTTAAAAACACCATGCATCAGGTTTCTTTACAGCAGAACATCACGAGCTTTTATTGTCAATGTGCATGGTATATCTCTGTGACGGGGAGATGTGTGGAGACTTTTTCAGCATTATCTGACAGGGTGTTCTTTCTGCATGGGCCATCCTGTGGCACTGGTGTTGTACAGAACGCTCATTGGAAAGCCATGCCCAGGATTGAGGGAGCCATTGATTAGGTGGAAATAGTAAGTACCCACAAAGGAAAAAGATCTAAAGTGAATTCCATTTTCCATGTTCAATGTCAGGACTCACTGACGCCTCTTCTTAAAATGCTGCTTCAGTGCAGGACTGGCCAGGTTGGGGCAGTTGGTTCTGGAATACTGAGAGTGCTTGAAAGGCCAGCTTTCATGTGTGATTTTGGCTGCATGGCCTTGGGGTACACTGAGTTTTAAGAACCAGTCTGGGCTCTTGCCTTCTTTCTTGTTATTTAGCACCTACTAATTATCCCAGGGCCAACAACTACATCCCCAACTACCTCTATCCTCCTTCCTTGGGCCCTATGTGGCCACTTTTACATGTCCTCCCCTCTTCTTTTTCCCTATCTCTGCATGAAGGGAAAATACGGCATTAGTTCATTCATTCATTCATTCCACAAATCAGGCATTGGGGTGCTGCCTTCATTTCTGGCTTTTAGGCCTCTTCCTCCTACCATTCCATCATGTGTCAGAATGTAGAAGGAACATACTGAGAGCAACGTATGATGTTATCTTGTCTTGGTAGAGGAAGCGTATCTCATAGTAGCTTTTGTAAAATCTGTCTCCTTGGAAACTCACTGACACATAAACCTTCATCTTGAAAGGCTTTTGAGACATGCTTCATTCTTTCTACAGCCAGTTCAGAAACTCTTATGTCTAAGTGTCCTTCCTATCAGGAACACCCACATTCTCTTGTCCTCTTACTGCACTGATTTGCTACTGAGAGCTCAACAGTCTTTGCTCTTCATAACTACCTTCAAATGCAGATATTATTATACTCCACCTTTACATGCAGAGAAACTAAATTTTGGAAATATGACTTCTCACAGGAAAAGAGGCAGGATTTAAATCCAGGCCTGCCTGACCTACCTCTGGTTGTTGGTCACTAGAAGGACTCTTCCAGATCCCACTGTCACCACCCCCTCCTCCAACCATGATGTTCCTGATATCTTGACCTTTCTCCAGGTCTGTGTGATGGAAGCACTACTTTGTTTTGTCATGTCTGGTATGCAGTTTGAACCATTTTGAGTCTACCTAGAGCTGGTCCTATGACAGGTAGGTTGAGGAGAGTATGAATAATTGAAAACCACAGATAATTTTCATCTCCCATTTTAACCAGTGTCATCAGCTTCCTCCCTCTCACAAACATCACCCCAAGCTGCTGATCTCTAAGGGTTCAAAGGACTAATTTGAGTTTTCCCCATTCTCCCTGCCTTGTGAACAGTATGTGTACCAGCCCAGGAAGACTGAAACCCCTAGTTATGGAGGGACCTCTTCGGATGCTCATTTGTAGAAAGCTCTGTCTCTGAACCATTTTCCTAAATAATAAACCATGCATATATTCATTGTGCAAGAGTGTGTAGTACCTGTGTGGTCTAGGCAAGATCCACTCTCCCTCTTCACTCTCTCCGACTTACCATCCTAATCTGCCAAAGAGACTGTCTGTCCTTGGGTGTCCACCAGGAGTAACTCGTTTGTGTCAGGCACCCCAGCAAGCCCAAGGTCATCCATCACAATCTCCTGGACCTGTGTCCCTTGTATCTCTTGTATCCTTGAATCTGATTGTACTGTATCCTTCAATCTCTCTCTTTTCCTTATTCCCCTAAACCTTCCACAGGGCCTTGTACAGCTCTCATTCTCTCATCGACAAAATTTCTTGTGTCCTCAACCTTTTCTCTGAATGGCCACTTTACCCTTTTGCTTCAACTAAAACTGGATTGTCTTTGGAGGACACTGGCAGTTTTATTCTCCCGTGGCCCCCAAGCCCAGAGGCTCGTAGGTGAAATTCTCCCTTCTCATGGCTGCTTTGGGCCCTCACTCTTGCATCCTCCTTAGAAGTCCCTACAGCTCTTTTAAAGCTCCTGCCACCAGTCTCTGCCACCCACCACCCCTCCTTGTTATGATTATCTGTACACTACCTCCAATTGTTCCTCAAAGATGTTTGCACTCAGGCTACCACTCTTGTCATAGTTTTTGGTGATTTTGATTTACCAAGTAGACAATCCTCCCAGTACCCTTCTCTTTTCATTAACTGACTTCCTCACCTTGAATGATCTTGCCATCTTAGCTACTTGCTTCCATGGGCATACCCTAGGCTTTTACCAATAATTGCACCCCTTCCAATACCCCATTAGCAACATCTCATTGACTACTCCTTTCTTTGCTCCCAGTTCATTCCTTCTAGATGCCCACCTTCAACAATTGTTCATCCCCCTGGGAACTCCAAATTCTTGAACCTGTCTTCATTGCCCATCAGCCCTATTAGACTCTAAGTTCTCTCCTTACTCAATTTTGTTTTCATGGGCTACCATTACACTCACTCCCTTGCATATCCTTTCAACTCTCTCTCCCTTCTATTTGCTTGGCAAGCCCCAAATCCAGGTAAACCATGCTTACTGTCTCATTTAAAAATTCATGACCACAAATCTTATAATGGATCCTTGTGCTATCTGGCAAATCTTGGTCAGTGCATTCTCCCACTCTGAGAGACAACTATTTTATACTCTCAAAATTTGCCCACTCTTCCCATTCTCTGCTGATGACCTTGATTCTTATCCCCCTGAGAAGGTAGAAGCAATCAGAAGAGAACTTCCACATGCTCCCCTTGCTGTGTCTCCCACCCTCCCTGCATCTGCACTCACACACTCTGCATTTGTTTCCATCACTTGCTGTTTCTACCCATCTCCTCTCTGTGGATACAGCAGATAGGCGGCGGCTGAGGTTAGCATCCTTACTGGTGTAATGGATCTTATGTTTCCTCGCCTTCTCAGGAACTTTGCTTGCAACTGCTGCCCCCTCCACTGCATGATTGATTATTCTTTTTCCACTGGATCATTCTTACCTACATGCATATATGCTCTAATAGCTTCCATTTTAAAAAAGAAACCATGTATTGACATAACTGTCTCCTCTAGTGATTGCCCCATTTCTTAGATATCTTTGTAGAAAATTTCCTTAACATAATTTTTTTTTTACATGGAGACTCAGTTTTCTCTCTTCAGTCTACACCAGTCCTGCACCCCACCACAACTCCGATGGCATTGCTTTTGTCAAGATCACCCATGACCTCCACATTGGCCAAATCAGGAAGCCATCATATTTGACACCCTGCAGCATTTGACATGGTTGGCCACTCACTCCTTCTTAAAACACCTTCTTCACTTGGGTATGAGGTACAAGTCTTGGTTCTTCTTCAGTGGAGGCTCCTTCTAGGTTGGCTGTGCTGCCTCAAGGTTAATTCCTTGGGTGGCTTCTCTATCTACATTTATGTTGTAAGTGAGCTAATTCAGTCCATGGCTTAAATACCAGCTGCAGGCTGACTGCTGTAGCCTGAACTTTTCCCCTGAACTCCAGGCTCGTGTATCTAATTGCCTCTTTGATGCCACCATTTGGAATTCAAATAGGACTCTCAGACAGAACATAGCTAAACCAAATTGGTCCGGCCTTCTCCCCCACCTTGCCCTTCCTCCAGTCTTTTCTACTCAGTTTATGGCATCTCCGTTCTTGCAGTTGCTCAGGCCAATGCTTTACAGTCATCCTTGACCTGACTCTTTCCCTCATACTGCATATGCAACCCAACACCACAGATTCTGTTGTCCAACCCATAATCCTGAAGCAGATCATGTCTCACCACCTTCAGCTCTCCTTTTTGACCAAATCACTATTTTCTCTTGACTGAACATTGTATTAGCCTCCCAAGTGGTCTCCGTGCTTCCACCCACCAACTCTTAAAGATTCTTGCTACAGCAGCCAGAGTGACCCTTTAAAAACATGTCAGGTCATATCCCTGCTCTGCTCCAAACCCTCTGGTGGCCGTCTGTGATCTGGAGGGCCCTATCTTGTCTTGTTCCCAGCTCTCTCATTCAGCTCCAGACACAAGAGTCCTCACCTTTTTAGTAAAATTTTTGCCACTTACTGTCTCTCCTCCCTCTCCTAAATCCCTGCATTCTTTTCACCACTCAGATGTTTCTGTATCAGAGACTTTGTTGACCACACTGTTTAAAATAATACTTTTTTACCCTCTATACCCTTAACCTTGCTTTTTTTTTTTTTATCATAGTAAAGAACACCACCTGACATATTAAATATGTATCTGTTTGTTTTCTGCCTTTCCTCTTGTAAACTCTGCAAAATCTGGGACTTTCCATTTTGTTCACTGTTGAATCCCTAGCACATGGAATAGTGCCTAGCACATAGTAAGCCCTCAGTTAATATTTGTAGAATGGAGGCATGTATGTCTTATATCTAACCTAATCATTCATTACCATAAACTGTTCTTTAAAAATTATGAAATATTTTATATCCACAAAGTACAGTGAATAATATAATGTGCATACACATACCCTCCATCCAGTTAAAGGATTAAAAGGTAACTCTCAGAATGGGCTAGCTTATGCTGCCACAACAAACAGTTTTCACATGTAAGTGGCTTAAAACAAACAAACAAACCAACCCATGCAAACAAACAAACAAGTTTTACCTCTAACTCATGGTGCATGCCTATACATGGGGTGGCAGGGGCCCAATTCAGGATCCAGGCTGACAGCATTGTTGTCAGTCACTGACAGACTGTGACAAAAGGAAAGAGAGATGCTGAATTGCATGCTGGCTCTTAAAGGTTTCCACCTATAAGTGACATGTCTGCATACATTACCTTGGCAGAAGCAAATCATATATACTTGCCTACCTTAAAGGTGTGAGGAAGAACAATCCTACCATGTGCCTAAAAGGAGTGGAACCTAAATGTTTGTGAATGGTTCTAGTGATTGTCACAATTACAAATATAGTCAGTGCTCTCTGTGACCTCCTTCCTGGTCTCATTTCTTTCCCTGTCCTCTAAAGAACATCGCTATACTTAATTTGATGCCATTTCATTGTGGTTTTCATTTTTCATTTTCCTGATTATTAGTAAAGTTTAGCATTTAAAAAAGCTTATTATCCATTTTAGTTTCCACTTTTGTGAATTGCCTGTTTATCTACTTTATCTAATTTTTAAAATTATTACATTATTTGTTGCTTTCTATTGACTTATAGGGTTCTTTTGTATTTTGTATAGTAGCATTTTGTTGGTTATAAATATATTCTTCTGCTCTCTGGTTTGTATTGCACTTTGTTTATGGATTTTCTTTTTTAAAGAAACAGAGTCTCCTTCTGTCTTTTGGGCTGGAGTGCAGTAGTGCAATCATAGCTCACTGCAACCCAGAACTCCTGGGTTCAAGCAATCCTCTCATCTCAGCTTCCTGAGTAGCTAGTACTATAAGCATACACCATCACTATACATATATATATATTTTTGGCTATACATATATATATTTTTTTCTGGAGACAGGGCCTCACTCTGTCACCCATATTAGAGTGCAGTGGCACAATCATGACTCACCGCAGACTCAACTCCTGAGCACAAGCGATCCTTCCACCTCAGCCTTATTTTTTAAAAATGTTTTGTGAAGATGGGGTTTTGCTACATTGCTCAGGCTGGTCTCAAACCCCTGGCCTCAAGCAATTCTCCTGCCTTGGCCTCGCAAAGTGCTGGCATTACAGGCATGAGCTACTATACCCAGCCTGGTTATCTTTTGAAACACAGGTGTTTTAAAACACTTTGTTGTTGCTTGTCAATCCTTTTCTTTATGGTCTGCACTTTTTGGCTAAGGAAGTCCTTTCACACCCTGAGGAAATAACATTTTGCAGTTCATGTTTAGATCTTTATTCTTCCTGGAATTGAAAGTTGTAAATGGTGTGAATTAGGACTTTATTTTCCCCAATATGGATAACTAACAGTTCCAGCGTCTACTAATTTGTAACTTGTTCTATATCGAGTTTTCATATAGCAAACATTTTAGAACTCTTTATTTCATTCCATTAGTTTGTGTTTCTACTCCTGGGCCAATAAAAACATTGTCTTAATGGTTTCATAATTAAGTGCTAATATCTGATAGAGTGAACATTATCCTTCCTCCCACCTCTGTTCTTCGAGATTGCTTTGGCTATATTTGGACCATTGTTCTGCCTTACAAATTTTAGAACAAGCTTGTCAAGTTCCATGAAAAACTTTGTTGGAATTTTGATTTATTTATTCAACAGCAGTTATATCTCACTTATTATATGTCAGGCACTGTTCTAAATGCTTTACAAATACTTAGTTAAAATGTATACCTTTATCTGGAGAGAACTGACACCTTTATTCTGTTGTCTTCCTATTCATGAAGAGGATCAATATCTGACCTTTTAAAATATCTTTTAATAACATTTTATAAGTTTCTTCATAATGGTTTTGATGCATTAGCTAGATTTATTCCTTGGCACTTTATAAATTTGTATTGCCATTGTAGAAGATGTCATTTGAAAAGTTATACTTTCTAATTGTACATTGGTTGTGCAAAGGAACACAATATAGATTTTTATCATTAGCCTTAGATCTAGCAACTTTGCTTAACTCTCTTATTAATTCTAATGGTTTGTCTGTGGATTCTCTTGGATTTCCTAGGTAAAAATTATAACCTTTGACTGGGCGTGATGGCTCACGCCTGTAATCCCAGCACTTTGGGAGGCTGAGGTGGGTGGATCACCTGAGATCAGGAGTTCAGCCTGACCAACATGGAGAAACCCCATCTCTACTAAAAATACAAAATTAGCCGGGCGTGGTGGCACACGCCTGTAATCCCAGCTACTTAGGAGGCTGAGAGGCAGGAGAATCACTTGAACCCGGAAGGCAGAGGTTGCAGTGAGCTGAGATCATGCCATTGCACTCCAGCCTGGGCAACAAGAGCGAGACTCCATCTCAAAAAAGAAAAAAAAAGAATTATAACACCTGGCCTAACAGAGCCAAGTGCGGATAGTGGCTATCCTTATGTCATTCTTGACCTGAAAGGAAATTCTCATGTTCACCTCTTAGAAGAATGCTTGGTAGGTGTCTAGTAGATTCTCTTGATCAGAAATTTTCTCCTATTTTTAGTTTGCTGAGAGTTTTTTTGCTTCAAATTTTATTTTTTAAATTAATGTAGAAATATTTTTGGCATACGGTTCAATAAGTTTTAACATATTTAAATTCATGCATCTACCACCACAGTAAGAGTATGGAATAGTTCCATCACCCAAAAGAAACTCCATTGTGTAATCTTTTTATAATCAAACTCCCTCCCAATCCCTAGCCCTTGGCAACCACTGATCTGTTCTCTGACATTATAATTTTATTATTTTTAAGAATATTACATGAATAGCCGAGACAGCAGATCATGAGGTCAGGAGATCAAGACCATCCTGGCTGACATGGTGAAACTCTGTCTCTACTAAAAATATAAAAAAATTAGCCAGGTGTGGTGGTGGGTGCCTGTAGTCCCAGCTACTTGGAAGGCTGAGGCAGGAGAATGGTGTGCACCCAGGAGGCGGAGCTTGCAGTGAGCCGAGATTGTGCCACTGCACTCCAGCCTGGGCGACAGAGCGAGACTCCATCTCAAAAAAAAAAAAAAAAAAAAAAAAAAAAATTACATGAATAGATTCATGCAGTATGTAACCATTTGAGACTGACTTTTTTTGACTCAGCATATGCCTACAAGATCCATTCCAGATGTTGCATGTATCAGTAGCTTTCTCCTTTGTATGGCTGAGTAGTAGTATTCCATTGTATGGATGTACCACAGTTTGTTTATCTATTCACCCATTGAAGGGCATTTGGGTTGTTTCCAGTTTTTGGTGATTATGAATAGATCTGCCATAAGCATTTGTGTACAGGTTTTTGTGTGACTATAAATTTTCATTTCTTTAGGATAAAAACTTGTATTAGGTGGATGTTTAACTTTATAAGAAACTGTAAAGCTATTTTCCAGAGTGGCTGTACTATTTTGCATTCTTAATAACAGGAGTTGAGAATTCAAGTTGCTCAGTATTGTCACCAGCACTTGGTATCATCAAAATTTTTAATCTTAGCCATCCTATATAGCCTGAGATATGGAGTAGCATCTCATGGTGGCATTTCCTTAATAGATAATGGCATTACCTTAATAGATAATGATGTTTAACATCTTTTTATATGCTTTTTTGGACTACTGTGTATCTTCTGTGTAAAATGTGTAAATATTTTGTCCATCTTTAATTAGGGTTGATTTTTTTTTCCTATTGAGTTTTGAGAATTTTTTATGTATTCTGAATACAAGTCTTTTGTCATATATGTCGTTTGCAAATATTTTCTCCCAGGCTATAGCTTGTCTTTTCATCCTGTTAACAGTGTCTTTTGCAAAGCAACATCTTAAATTTTGATGCAGTCTAGTTTATTTTTTTCTTTTACAGATCTTTTGTTGTCATATTAAGAACACTAAGAATTGAGTCTTCCAATACATGAATGTGGTATGTCTCTCATTTATTTAGGTGGTCTTTAAAGTTTTTAAAATAGATTTTATGTCTTATATTTAGATCTATGATCTATTTTGTTTTTTTTTGTTTTGTTTTTGTTTTGCATAAAAAGGTGATTTTAATTTTGTTATGTTTCTATTTTCAATTTGTATGACTATATTCCACCTTTAAAATCCAAAAATTAAGGCACAGTAATGCATAAGACTTCCTAAAGTGAATGCTGTCTAATTTCTAACATTGAAGAAAAAGGAGTCTGTTTTGTTTTTATTTTCTTCCACAACAATCACAGCCACCTCTGTCTAAAGGTAAGGTAGCCTCCTAGCCTGGCTTTGTCTAGATTCGATTCCTTTTTATTTATTTATTTATTTATTATTTTTTATTATTATACTTTAAGTTCTAGGGTACATGTGCATAACATGCAGGTTTGTTACATATGTATACTTGTGCCATGTTGCTGTGCTGCACCCATCAACTTGTCAGCACCCATCGACTCGTCATTTACATCATGTATAACTCCCAATGCAATCCCTCCCCCCTCCCCCCCCCCATGATAGGCCCCGGTGTGTGATATTCCCCTTCCCGAGTCCAAGTGATCTCATTGTTCAGTTCCCACCTATGAGTGAGAACATGCGGTGTTTGGTTTTCTGTTCTTGTGATAGTTTGCTAAGAATGATGGTTTCCAGCTGCATCCATGTCCCTACAAAGGACACAAACTCATCCTTTTTTATGGCTGCATAGTATTCCATGGTGTATATGTGCCACATTTTCTTAATCCAGTCTGTCACTGATGGACATTTGGGTTGATTCCAAGTCTTTGCTATTGTGAATAGTGCCGCAATAAACATACGTGTGCATGCGTCTTTATAGCAGCATGATTTATAATCCTTTGGGTATATACCCAGTAATGGGATGGCTGGGTCATATGGTACATCTAGTTCTAGATCCTTGAGGAATCGCCATACTGTTTTCCATAATGGCTGAACTAGTTTACAATCCCACCAACAGTGTAAAAGTGTTCCTATTTCTCCACATCCTCTCCAGCACCTGTTGTTTCCTGACTTTTTAATGATTGCCATTCTAACTGGTGTGAGATGGTATCTCATTGTGGTTTTGATTTGCATTTCTCTGATGGCCAGTGATGATGAGCATTTTTTCATGTGTCTGTTGGCTGTATGAATGTCTTCTTTTGAGAAATGTCTGTTCATATCCTTTGCCCACTTTTTGATGGGGTTGTTTGTTTTTTTCTTGTAAATTTGTTGGAGTTCTTTGTAGGTTCTGGATATTAGCCCTTTGTCAGATGAGTGGATTGCAAAAATTTTCTCCCATTCTGCAGGTTGCCTGTTCACTCTGATGGTAGTTTCTTTTGCAGTGCAGAAGCTCTTTAGTTTAATGAGATCCCATTTGTCAATTTTGGCTTTTGCTGCCGTTGCTTTTGGTGTTTTAGACATGAAGTCTTTGCCCATGCCTATGTCCTGAATGGTACTACCTAGGTTTTCCTCTAGGGTTTTTATGGTATTAGGTCTAACATTTAAGTCTCTAATCCATCTTGAATTAATTTTCGTATAAGGAGTAAGGAAAGGATCCAGTTTCAGCTTTCTACTTATGGCTAGCCAATTTTCCCAGCACCATTTATTAAATAGGGAATCCTTTCCCCATTTCTTGTTTCTCTCAGATTTGTCCAAAATCAGATGGCTGTAGATGTGTGGTATTATTTCTGAGGACTCTGTTCTGTTCCATTGGTCTGTATCTCTGTTTTGGTACCAGTACCATGCTGTTTTGGTTACTGTAGCCTTGTAGTATAGTTTGAAGTCAGGTAGCGTGATGCCTCCAGCTTTGTTCTTTTGACTTAGGATTGTCTTGGAGATGCGGGCTCTTTTTTGGTTCCATATGAACTTTAAAGCGGTTTTTTCCAATTCTGTGAAGAAACTCGTTGGTAGCTTGATGGGGATGGCATTGAATCTATAAATTACCTTGGGCAGTATGGCCATTTTCACGATATTGATTCTTCCTATCCATGAGCATGGTATGTTCTTCCATTTGTTTGTGTCCTCTTTTATTTCACTGAGCAGTGGTTTGTAGTTGTCCTTGAAGAGGTCCTTTACATCCCTTGTAAGTTGGATTCCTAGTATTTCATTCTCTTTGAAGCAATTGTGAATGGAAGTTCATTCATGATTTGGCTCTCTGTTTGTCTGTTACTGGTGTATAAGAATGCTTGTGATTTTTGCACATTAGTTTTGTATCCTGAGACTTTGCTGAAGTTGCTTATCAGCTTAAGGAGATTTTGGGCTGAGACAATGGGATTTTCTAAATATACAATCATGTCATCTGCAAAGAGGGACAATTTGACTTCTTCTTTTCCTAACTGAATACCCTTGATTTCTTTCTCTTGCCTGACTGCCCTAGCCAGAACTTCCAACACTATGTTGAATAGGAGTGGTGAGAGAGGGCATCCCTGTCTTGTGCCAGTTTTCAAAGGGAATTTTTCCAGTTTTTGCCCATTCAGTATGATATTGCCTGTGGGTTTGTCACAAATAGCTCTTATTATTTTGAGGTACGTTCCATCAATACCGAATTTATTGTGCGTTTTTAGCATGAAGGGCTGTTGAATTTTGTCAAAAGCCTTTTCTGCATCTATTGAGATAATCATGTGGTTCTTGTCTTTGGTTCTGTTTATATGCTGGATTATGTTTATTGATTTATGAATGTTGAACCAGCCTTGCATCCCAGGGATGAAGCCCACTTGATCATGGTGGATAAGCTTTTTGATGTGCTGCTGAATCCGGTTTGTCAGTATTTTATTGAGGATTTTTGCATCGATGTTCATCAGGGATATTGGTCTAAAATTTTCTTTTTTTGTTGTGTCTCTGCCAGGCTTTGGTATCAGGATGATGTTGGCCTCATAAAATGAGTTAGGGAGGATTCCCTCTTTTTCTATTGATTGGAATAGTTTCAGAAGGAATGGTACCAGCTCCTCCTTGTACCTCTGGTAGAATTCAGCTGTGAATCCATCTGGTCCTGGACTGTTTTTGGTTGGTAGGCTATTAATTATTGCCTCAATTTCAGAGCCTGCTATTGGTCTATTCAGGGATTCAACTTCTTCCTGGTTTAGTCTTGGAAGAGTGTAAGTGTCCAGGAAATTATCCATTTCTTCTAGATTTTCCAGTTTATTTGCGTAGAGGTGTTTATAGTATTCTCTGATGGTAGTTTGTATTTCTGTGGGGTCGGTGGTGATATCCCCTTTATCATTTTTTATTGCGTCTATTTGATTCTTCTCTCTTTTCTTCTTTATTAGTCTTGCTAGCGGTCTGTCAATTTTGTTGATCTTTTCAAAAAACCAACTCCTGGATTCATTGATTTTTTGGAGGGTTTTTTGTGTCTCTATGTCCTTCAGTTCTGCTCTGATCTTAATTATTTCTTGCCTTCTGCTAGCTTTCGAATGTGTTTGCTCTTGCTTCTCTAGTTCTTTTAATTGTGATGTTAGAGTGTCAATTTTAGATCTTTCCTGCTTTCTCTTGTGGGCATTTAGTGCTATAAATTTCCCTCTACACACTGCTTTAAATGCGTCCCAGAGATTCTGGTATGTTGTATCTTTGTTCTCATTGGTTTCAAAGAACATCTTTATTTCTGCCTTCATTTCGTTATGTACCCACTAGTCATTCAGGAGCAGGTTGTTCAGTTTCCATGTAGTTGAGCAGTTTTGATTGAGTTTCTTAGTCCTGAGTTCTAGTTTGATTGCACTGTGGTCTGAGAGACAGTTTGTTACAATTTCTGTTCTTGTACATTTGCTGAGGAGTGCTTTACTTCCAATTATGTGCTCAATTTTGGAATAAGTGTGATGTGGTGCTGAGAAGAATGTATATTCTGTTGATTTGGGGTGGAGAGTTCTATAGATGTCTATTAGGTCTGCTTGCTGTAGAGATGAGTTCAATTCCTGTATATCCTTGTTAACTTTCTGTCTCGTTGATCTGTCTAATGTTGACAGTGGAGTGTTGAAATCTCCCATTATTATTGTATGGGAGTCTAAGTCTCTTTTAAGTCTCTAAGGACTTGCTTTATGAATCTGGGTGCTCCTGTATTGGGTGCATATATATTTAGGATAGTTAGCTCTTCCTGTTGAATTGATCCTTTTACCATTATGTAATGGCCTTCTTTGTCTCTTTTGATCTTTGATGGTTTAAAGTCTGTTTTATCAGAGACTAGTATTACAACCCCTGCTTTTTTTTGTTCTCCATTTGCTTGGTAAATCTTCCTCCATCCCTTTATTTTGAGCCTATGTATGTCTCTGCGTGTGAGATGGGTCTCCTGAATACAGCAGACTGATGGGTCTTGACTCTTTATCCAGTTTGCCAGTCTGTGTCTTTTAATTGGAGCATTTAGTCCATTTACATTTAAGGTTAATATTGTTATGTGTGAACTTGATCCTGCCATTATGATATTAACTGGTTATTTTGCTCGTTAGTTGATGCAGTTTCTTCCTAGCCTAAATGGTCTTTACATTTTGGCATGTTTTTGCAATGGCTGGTACCGGTTGTTCCTTTCCATGTTTAGTGCTTCCTTCAGGGTCTCTTGTAAGGCAGGCCTAGTGGTGACAAAATCTCTAAGCATTTGCTTATCTGTAAAGGATTTTATTTCTCCTTCACTTATGAAACTTAGTTTGGCTGGATATGAAATTCTGGGTTCAAAATTCTTTTCTTTAAGAATGTTGAATATTGGCCCCCACTCTCTTCTGGCTTGTAGAGTTTCTGCCGAGAGATCTGCTGTTAGTCTGATGGGCTTCCCTTTGTGGGTAACCTGACCTTTCTCTCTGGCTGCCCTTAAGATTTTTTCCTTCATTTCAACTTTGGTGAATCTGGCAATTATGTGTCTTGGAGTTGCTCCTCTCGAGGAGTATCTTTGTGGCGTTCTCTCTATTTCCTGGATTTGAATGTTGGCCTGCCCTACTAGGTTGGGGAAGTTCTCCTGGATGATATCCTGAAGAGTGTTTTCCAACTTGGTTCCATTTTCCCCCTCACTTTCAGGCACCCCAATCAGACGTAGATTTGGTCTTTTTACATAATCCCATACTTCTTGCAGGCTTTGTTCATTTCTTTTTCTTCTTTTTTCTTTTGGTTTCTCTTCTCGCTTCATTTCGTTCATTTGATCCTCAATCGCTGATACTCTTTCTTCCAGTTGATCGAGTCGGTTACTGAAGCTTGTGCATTTGTCACGTATTTCTCGTGTCATGGTTTTCATCTCTTTCATTTCGTTTATGACCTTCTCTGCAATAATTACTCTAGCCATCAATTCTTCCACTTTTTTTTCAAGATTTTTAGTTTCTTTGTGCTGGGTACGTAATTCCTCCTTTAGCTCTGAGAAGTTTGATGGACTGAAGCCTTCATCTCTCATCTCGTCAAAGTCATTCTCTGTCAAGCTTTGATCCGTTGCTGGCGATGAGCTGCGCTCCTTTGCCAGGGGAGATGCGCTCTTATTTTTTGAATTTCCAGCTTTTCTGCCCTGCTTTTTCCCCATCTTTGTGGTTTTATCTGTCTCTGGTCTTTGATGATGATGGTGATGTACTGATGGGATTTTGGTGTAGGTGTCCTTCCTGTTTGGTAGTTTTCCTTCTAACAGTCAGGACCCTCAGCTGTAGGTCTGTTGGAGATTGCTTGAGGTCCACTCCAGACCCTGTTTGCCTGGGTGTCAGCAGCAGAGGCTGCAGAAAATAGAATATTGCTGAACAGCGAGTGTACCTGTCTGATTCTTGCTTTGGAGGCTTCCTCTCAGGGGTGTACTCCACCCTGTGAGGTGTGGGGTGTCAGACTGCCCCTAGTGGGGGATGTCTCCCAGTTAGGCTACTCAGGGGTCAGGGACCCACTTGAGCAGGCAGTCTGTCCCTTCTCAGATCTCAACCTCCGTGTTGGGAGATCCACTGCTCTCTTCAAAGCTGTCAGACAGAGTCGTTTGCGTCTGCAGAGGTTTCTGCTGCTTTTGGCTTTTGTTGTTGTTTACTGTGCCCTGTCCCCAGAGGTGCAGTCTACAGAGACAGGCAGGTTTCCTTGAGTTGCTGTGAGCTCCACCCAGTTCACGCTTCCCAGCGGCTTTGTTTACCTACTTAAGCCTCAGCAATGGCGGGCGCCCCTCCCCCAGCCTCGCTGCTGCCTTGCCACGAGATCGCAGACTGCTGTGCTAGCAATGAGGGAGGCTCCGTGGGTGTGGGACCCTCCCGGCCAGGTGTGGGATATAATCTCCTGGTGTGCCTGTTTGCTTAAAGCGCAGTATTGGGGTGGGAGTTACCCAATTTTCCAGGTGTTGTATGTCTCAGTTCCCCAGGCTAGGAAAACGGATTCCCTTTCCCCTTGCGCTTCCCAGGTGAGGCGATGCCTCGCCCTGCTTCAGCTCTTGCTGGTCGGGCTGCAGCAGCTGACCAGCACCGATTGTCTGGCTCTCCCTAGTGAGATGAACCCAGTACCTCAGTTGAAAATGCAGAAATCACCGGTCTTCTGTGTCGCTCGCGCTGGGAGTTGGAGACTGGAGCTGTTCCTATTCAGCCATCTTGCTCCGCCCCCTTCTCGATTCCTTCCTATGATCTATTTTGAATTGATCTGTTTATAATATATGAGGTCTAAGTCTAGGGTAATTTTTTTTGGTATATGGATGTTCAATTATTCCAACATCATTTGTGAGAAAGACTGTTCTTCCTCCATTAAAGTGCTTTGCAATTGTCAAAAATCAATTGGCCATATTTGTGTGAGTCTTTTCCAGGACTTTCTATTCTGTTCTATTGATTACATGTCTATCCCTTTGTTAATACCATACTGTCTTGATTACTGTAGCTTAAGTCTTAAAATAAGGTAGTATGATCCTTCCAACTTTATTCTTTAAAATTATTTTGGCTATTTTAGTTCACTTGCCATTCCATATGCATTTCAAAATCAGCTTGCATATATTTACCAAGATTTCTGCTAGAATTTGATCAGAATTGTGTTATATCAGTAGGTCAGTTTCTGGAGAATTGATGTCTTTACAATATTGAATATTCCAACTCTGGACCACAATATGTCTCTTCTTTTATTTATGTCTTCTTTGGTTTCTTCAACAGTATTTTATAGTTCTCAGCACTCAAATCCTGTATATGTTTCACTAGATGTTTATGTATTTCATGGGGAGGGAGTGTATTGTAAACAGTGTTGTTTTCAAAATTTTAGTTTCCAATTGTCCTTGCTAGTATATAGAAAAATTATTTTTGTGTGTGTGTTGATCTTAGATTCTCTGACCTTACTAAAGTTGCTCATTAGTTCTAGGAGTTTTTTTGTAGATTCTGTGGATTTTCTACATAGACAATCATGTCACTTATGAATAAGACCAGTTTTAATTTTTCTTTTTAACATGCTTGACCTCTCTCTATCTCTCTCTTCCTTCCTTCATCACTCACTTTCTCTCTCTTTTCTTGCCTTATTGCACTGGCTAGGACTTCCAATATGATGTTGAATAGGAGTGGTTGGTGGACATTTTCCTTTATTCCCTTATTGGGAATTCTCCTAAGTTTCCAATAAGGGAATAAGCGAAAACATTGCCTTTCACTCTTTAAGTATGATTTTAGCTGTAGGTTTTTTGTTGATTGCCTTTGTCAGGGCAAGAATGCACCTTTCTGTTCCTAGTTTGCTGAAAGTTTTCATCATGAACGGATGTTGAATTTTGTTGAAAGCCTTTCCTGCATCAACTGATATGATCATAGGGCTTTTCTCTTTAGGCTGTTAACATGGTGAAATTCATTGATTGATTTTCTAATATTGAACCATCCTTGCATTTCAAGCATAAACCCTACCTGTTTGTTTATATTTTGCTATATTCAATTTGCTAACACTTTATGTAGGTATTTGCATCTATGTACATGAGGGATATTAGTTTGTGGTTGTTTTTCTCTTTGTACTGTCTTTGTTTGGTTTTGGTATCAGAGTAATGATGACCTATAAAATGAGTTGGAGAGTCTCCCTTCTCTTCTGTTTCCTGGAAGAAATTTTGTAGAATTGGTGTTAATTCCTCTTTAGACTTTAGTTTTCTAGAATTCAGCAGTGAAGCTATCTAGACTTGGAGTATTTTTTTCATAAAGTTTTAAACTACAAATTCAACTACTTTAACAGTTCTAGGATAATTTAGGTTACTATTTCATCTTAACTGAGTTGTGGAAATCTGAAGTCTTTGAGGAGGTGTTCTAAGTTTTATCTAAGTTGTGAAACTTATGTGCATAGAGTTCATAATGGTCTTTTATTATCTTTTCATTGTCTTCAGGGTCTGTGTTGAGCCCCTATTTTATTCCTGATATTGGTAATTTGTGTCTCTATCATATTTTCTTTGTCTTGCTGTCTTCAGGTTTTGCCATAGGTTCATCAACTTTACTGATGTTTTTAAAGAATCAGGTTGTGGTTTGATTGGTTTTCTTTGTTGTTCTTTTAAATATTTCGTTGAGTTCTGCTCCAGTGGGTATAATTTTCTTTTCTTTTTCTAGTTTGGTAAGCACATATTATTGATTTAATAACTCTTTTTTACTAATAAAACATATGATAATTTTTTTAAAGCACTGCTTTAGTTGCATCCCACAAATTTTGATAAATTGCATTTTTATTTTTAGTCAGTTCAAAATATCTTAAAATATCCCCTGATATTTACTCTTTGACTGATAGATTATAAGTGTTTGGTTTAATTTTTAAGTGATTAGAGATTTTCATGTTATCTTTATATTAGTGAGTTTCTGTCTAGTTTCATTTTGGTGGGACAACATACTTTGTATGCTTTCATTTCCTTTAAGTTTGGTAGGCTTTGTTTTATGACCCGTGATTTAGTCTATCTTGATGAATGTTCTATTCTGCTATTTTGGGGTAGAAAGTTCTATAAATGTCAATTTTATTCAGTTGGTTGATGGCATTGAGTTCTATATCTTGCTAATTTTCTGGCTAATCATTCTATTGATTACTGAGTGATAAGAATTTTTTTGATCTATAATTTTTCTTTCATGTGTTGTCCTTTTCAGTTTTGGAGAGCAGTGTCTCTCTGGTGCAGTTTGTATGTTTTGATTGATCTGTTCCTTGAATATTTAATAGAACTTGATTGTAAAACTATCTGGATTGGGTGTTTTCTTGTATCTTTTTTCCTTTGGTAGATAAATGTTTTATTACAGATTTAATTTCTTCAGTGGTATAAGGCCTATTCAGATAGTATTTCCATCTCTTTTTGAATCTGTTTTGATGTTAATTTTTTTCTAGGAATTTATCCATTTCAACTATTTTTACATTTATTGACATATAGTTGCCCATAGTTTTCTATATACTGTTAATGTGTGTGAAAGTGTGTGTGCATGAAAGTGTGTGTGCATGCACGTGTGTGTGTGTGTACACATGTGTATTTATATTAGCATTCTATCCTGTGCTCTCAGTTACTCTAAGCTGGTGAGTATCTTCCCAGAACACTATTGCAAATCCTTAGAACCAGTGAACTCTCTGTTGTATGGTTTTGGATTGGGTGTGATTTTCATAATTTCTTTTGTGTTCTGGATAATATTTTGACTGAGAATGACTTCTATGTTATGACCAAATGTTGCACATTCATCTTGTTCACTTGCAAAATGGGACTAAACTCATTAGTAATACCAGGAAAAGATTAAATGTTCCCAGACCCTCTTTCAGGGTGTTTCTCATTTAAATAATTATCCCCACAGGCTTTAAGATTTACTTAGCTCCTGTGGGGTGGTAAGCTGGTCTTCCTACTTTATAAAAATTGGACTCCAATTATAATGGAAGAGTGCCAGATGAGAAGATAGTTGCACAGAGATCTGTTGGTGACTAATTAGACCCTTATTCTATGACTTACCCAAAAGCTTTGTCAGGCATCAGTTTTCAGGGAGCTCAGTAGTCATTGCTCCCCTGGGTTGTGTGAGGTATGGAGCTTCAGGAGTACAGCATCCTGGGTTTTCTACCTCCATGACTCCTAACCAGCTGTGCATAGGGTCTGTATCAGTGACTCAAGCAGGAAAAGGTGTGGACTCTGGGTTTATGTGAGGCTAGAGCGACCATTTTCATTCAATGCTGCCTAAAATTTCATCTCATGACTGCCATTGAGCCAAGAAGGATCAGTTGAGTGATTTCAGGCACGTAGGTCTCCCTGCCTCCCTGAGCTCCAGTGTCTGTTGGTGGGAGGAGGGGTGGTGGTTACTGTGATTCTAGAGAGTCTTAAGGCTTCTAACTTGGGCATGCTTGGGCTTCATTATCTGGAAAGGAGGCTGCACCCTGGGGACTCTGGAAGGGGCTGTGAATGAGGCAGCCCCATAGGAGTAGGGGCTGAACGGGCATTCTTCTCAGACAGAAGCATTTTAATTGGCATCTTCCAAGGAAGAGCAAATTACGTGCTTGATTTCCTCCCTGTGTTTTTCCTCCCTTGGCTCCTGTCACCTTGGCATGAGCCCAGACAGAACTGAGTTGCCACTCAGGGGCCATCACCATGGTTTTCAGAGGCTCCATGGGAGCCAGGATGGCTTGTGCAGGGGCAGAGTCCCCCCTTCAAGGTGGACAATGATTGCCTTGAGAGCCACATGGGAGGGCTTAGAAGGTTTCACTTGACAACGTTTTCCCTCCCAGGACCTGACAGGCCTACAGAGGAATGTTCTTTTCTATTCCAGAGAGGCTTCTGAGCTGCCCCCTCCTTCCCTTCAACCTCTTTTGTTTTTAAGTTTGGACTTCAGAAAGTTGTCAGGTGAGGGACACTGTCTCTTGTGTCCCTTCACTCACTGCCTCCAATGACAACTGAAAAAGTGATTCTGCTGCAAAAGGAAGTTGAGACCACTAGTGTACATAATCTAGCTCTGACCATTTATGGTTGTAATTAGAATGACTTTATAGCCAGGCTGACCTGCCTTCAGTTGCACAAGATGCAGGTCCCAGCTGTGCCACCTCCAGCTGTGTGACCTTGAGCAGCTCACTTTCCGTCTTTGGGCCTGTATTCTTCCAATGCAAAGGGAAAGTTTTGAGGTAGATTACAGATTGCCAACATCTTTTCCAGCTGGAATGGTCTAGATGCCTGTGATTCCATCACTGTCAGTTCAGCTCTGAAGAACTTGATATGAACATGCTTGAAATTATCCCAAGAGAGGTATAAAGGTCTGGTGGAAAAAGACAGGGCTTTAGAGTCAACCAGACATGAGGTCAAATCACCACTGACCAAGAGGGTACTCTCACAGAATCACTGCGACCCAGATGTTCCTTTGTGCAAATAGGAAAAGGTGCCCCTTCTGAAGTCACTTTCTGCTGCAAAATTTTCACAATAAATATATAAATCTATGTTGACTATGATGTGACAAGTGCTCCGTAGACTTGTGCCTGGCTGTACACAACAGTTGTCCATGACCTTGGGCAAATTAACTTATTTGGACCCCTGTTTACTCACCTGGCAAAAGAGAATAGTAATGCCTACCTCACAGGGTCATGGTGAGGACAGAAATAATGTGGAGAAAGCCCAGGACTCATATAGAGAAGTTGCTCTGAAATGTGAATTTCCTTTCTCTTTTTCTAGGTGTGGTCTTCAGGACCCAAAGCACCTCTCCCTTACAAAAGAGCAGCAGGTGGTAGTCTAACGTCCTCATGGTGGGCTTGGGGGTGGGAAGCACATCCTGTCAGCTTGCTCCAGCTTCTGCTGCTGTCTCAGGAGGTCATTCGAAGCTGCCTTGGAATGCTGCCTTTGCCTGGTCTGCAGGAGGGAAGAGAGAGCCCCCCAGGGACAGAGTTAATCACTTGGGGGTACAGAGTGGCATCATGGTTGTGAGGCAGTGGGGAGGCCCAGGAGAGCTGGGGCTAGAAAGGAAGAGTGTCTTGGGCTGTGAGGAGTTCCTCCCTAGAAGAAGGTGACCCTGGGGAGTCTTCCACATGGGCAGGGCAGGAGGACATAGGCTGTTATGTCACCTTGCTCTATGCAGCAGGCAGGGCAGAAGCTCTGGATCACCCATTGGGTCAGGCTGTGGGAAGTCTTTGGAAGTGAGAAGTCACTGGGGATTGAAAGTTTTCTGAGCCTTTGAGGCCCCTGTTTGAGGAGCCATGGAGCTTTCCGGACACAAAGGTGTGGGAAAGAGCACCAGCTCTGGTGTCAATTTATCCTGCATTTGAATTTCAGGACTGCCACTTACTAGCTGGGGGCCCTTGGACAAATTCCTTAAACTTTCTGAGCTTTAGTGTCTCATTTGTAAGATGGAAATAATTATTCCCACCTCTAAAGAACCTAGATCCTTTAGAATAATATTCAAGGACTATGCAGGACCCAGGTCCAATCTCCTCTTTCAATGACGTTCCTGGTACTTTGTGCTCCAGCCACCTGAGTTGCTCTCCCATTTCTTGAGCACACGATCCCCTATGTACTTTCCTTATTTCATTGTATGAAACACAATGCATGCATCTCTGGGCCTGGTGAAATCCTTTTTGTTCTTCAAAGTTTGGTTCTCTGAAGGTTCTCTAATCCCTTCTTGTATTAGTTATCTGTTGCTGAGTAACAAACTACCTTGAAGCCTAGCAGCTTAAAATGGCAGTAGAAAGGTATTATTTCACATACTTCCTGTGGGGCAGGAAACTGGAAGCAGCATGGCAGGGTGATATTGGCTTGGAGTCTCTCATGGGATCACATTTGAGATGTCAGCCAGGACTGCAGTCATCTGAAGGCTTGACTGGGGCTGGAGGTCCTACTTCCAATGTGACTTATTCACATGATGAGCAAATTGATGTTGGCTTTTGGGAGGAGGCCTCTGTTCTTCCCCAGATGCACCCCTCCCCAGGGCTGCTTGCATGTCTTTATAGCATGGCTACCTGGTCTCCCCACTAGAGTAATTGATCTAAGAGAGAGCAAGGTGGGAGTAACAATGTTTCTTATGAGGCTTGGACGTTTTCCAAGCCTTGGAAGTCACACATCATCATTTTACAGTATTTTGTTGGTGACATTGGTCCTTCCTGATTCAGTGTGGGAAGAGTGCACATAGGGTTTGGATTCTAGCGGGTGGCTTATTGGGAGCCATCTTAGAGGCAGATATCATACTTCCCCAACAGAATGAAGTGCTGTGTTGTTCATCAACCTTCATTTATTTATGGTGTCTTTCTGTGCCCCTGCCATGTTCTAGCCATGTGTTAGGTGCTAGGAATACAGGTGTGAACAAGAGAGAGCAAGCCTCCTGGCTCACAGGGCCCACAGTCTACCAGGGGAGACAGATTTTAAATCATTATTCACTTATAGTTTTCATAAGGGCCACAAAGGAAAGAGAGGAAAGGAAGTGGGTACAATGAGAACATATAAAGGGGGACCTCATGTCGTGAGTGGTATAGGGTGGGCTTCCCTGAGGATGTTCTCTTCTCTATGCCCCCAGAGCTGATGATCACCCTGCTCCTTCTCCAGCCAGGCTGGCATTACTTTGGAGAAGCTTTTTTTTCTCTACCCATAACTTATCCCCAAACTGTGAGCCCCTAGAGAGAAAGATCTCACCTTGTTGCAGTTCAGGGTTCCCAGTCCTAGCCCAGTGCTGGGCACACACTAGGCACTCAGCACATGTGAGCAGTGTGACTGCAAGGTTGGCCACTGGCAGAGACCTCCTTTCCTCAGAAGGTGCGTTTGGGGAAAGGGAGGAGGCAAATATGGAGGAGGAAGAAAGCAATTGAGGATGAAGTGGAGTAAATATGCTGCTCACCTGTGCCTGTTCCTAACGGCCCCTGACTGCACCTGGCACTTTTCTGTAGCAGACTAAAAAGAGCCCCCAGAGCTGCAGAGCTGGCTGTGGAGCTGCCGTCTGAAGGGGCCCTAACTAGCATTAGTGGTGATGTATTAATATACTGAGTTTCCCTGGCTTTGGTTCACCCACAACTGGTAACTCGGTGTTTTGGCAGCAGTAAGAACAATGCTCATTGTCACAGTGGCTGTTGCATACTGCGTGCTTCCTACGTGCTAGACACTGCCGTGGGCATGGTCTCCAATCCATCACACTCTGCCTCAGGGCCTTTGCACTGACCACTCTCTCCTGTGCTGTGCTTTTCTCTGGACATCCCCACTTTACGTGGGTCTCTGCTCAAAGACCCTCATCAGAGGCCCCCCTCTGACCAGTCCATCTAAACCCCAGGCCTGCTTCATCTTCTTACTGGTTGCATTTCTCCTCATTGTACTAATGATACCCGTTATGATGTTGTTTAAATACAGACTCTGAAGATGAATAAAGGGGTCATAGTGTTTGTCCAAGAGATTAAAACATTAAAATTCTTTGTATTTGTTGAGATATAAAATTTCACAGTGTGTCAGGAAGTCCCTTTGAGGCCCTCATCTCCTTATAGCTTATGTTAGCTCATTCAGTTTTTTCTCAGTGCTGTGAGATCTACAGGGCAGATACTGTATGGTTACAGTTGTTTTGTAGGAGAAGCAGCTCAGGCCCACAGAGGCTGAGTGAGGGAGTCAGGGCCAGACAGGTAGAGGCGGGGCTTTAAAACCAGGCCCTGGGACTCTAAAACCAGAGCTCCGTCACTACCCTATGCTATAAGTGACAAACAGCAATGGACGTCAAAATCCTCTGTCACACGATTAGAAGCAATTTTCTTTCTTTCTTTTTTTGTTGATACGGAGTCTCACTCTGTTGCCCAGGCTGGATTGCAGTGAGGCATGACCTCACTGCAACCCCCACCTCCTGGGTGCAAGCGATTCTCCTGCCTCAGCCTCCCGAGTAGCTGGGACTAGAGGCACGTGCCACCATGCCTGGATAATTTTTGTATTTTTACTAGAGACGGGGTTTCACTGTGTTAGCCAGGGTAGTCTCGATCTGCTGACCTCATGATCGGCCTGTCTCGGCCTCCAAAAGTGTTGGGATTACAGGTGTGAGCTGCCATGCCTGGCCTAGAAGCAACTTTCATAATACAGCTTTGCTGACACTCAGTTGCTTACAGTGAATAGAAAAATCAGTTTCCTTTGGCTGCGCACATCCTTTGTTTTTCCTTTCTCAAGGCTGTGCATGAAGATGAGCCGAGGGAATGTAGTTCCTCTTGAACACTCAAGGGCAGTATATTTTTGAATTCTTGTGAGCTTCAATTTAATTTCCTCAGGGTCTTGTTCCAATCCCCCACCTAACACAAGAACCCCTACAACCTTCCTCTCTCTGAGTGCCCTGGACTTGTCATGGATTGGAATTCTTAGCGAGTAGACTCTAAGTTCAGCAGCAGAAAGCCTTGTGAGAGAGAAAATGAAAACTGCTATGGTTCTCCAGGCAATTAGGGGTTGTGAGTGTGTGTGTACATGTGTCTTTGTGAGTGTGTGTGTGGGGGTGTGTGTGTGCATGTTTAATGCTTTGGAATAAAAATGAGCCTGTGTAGAAATGTATACAAAGGGAGACGAAAAGAAAAACCAATCAGGCAGGTCCACGAAGGTTTATAATGGGCGTTCCAAAAGCACAGGCTGCCTCACCACCCCTTAATGTTATTCAGTGTCTTAGAGGGGACACTGTGGAAGTTTAACAAATCAAGCCAGGTTGCCAGTATGTGATGAGGAACTGCCTTATTTGAAAACTGACAATGATAGGTTTGCCCATAATGCTTCATTTCTTTCTGGCTCACAACTACATAGTTGTATATTTTAATAGTCTTTCTTTTTTTTTTTTTAAATAAGAAAGGTGATTCCTGAAGGTTCAATCAGATGCCCAGGTTCCTGGGGGAGCTCTTCATTGCCAGCGTTCCTTCTCCTATCCCCTCCCAGAGACCATAACCGAGTCTTTCCTGGCCCCCCATTTTTTAGGTTATTTTTTTCTAACATAAGATCAAAGGGTGCTAAACATGAAATTTTATCCATTTCCCAATTGTTTTTCTCTTGTTAATAGCAAAATGAAAGGACCAGGGCAGGGTTTGGGCTTCCTGGGATCCTAGAGGCATCTGGAAGCAGCTTCCAAGGACATCCTTTACCCACTTTTGCAGTAGATGTTTATTGAGATTTATGTGTCACACACGTGCTCAGTGAAGATGCAAAGAATGTTAAGGAAGTGTCTCTACACGTTTCTTTAATACAAATAGACCTTAAACAATACCACCACCACCATCTACTTCTTACTGAGCAGCTCATCATGGTCACGTGCCAAGACTGTTCTAAGTGTTTTACATAGTTTATCCCTCATTCTGACAACCCTGAGGAGTGAGTATGTGACATTTTTACCTACAAGGAAAGTGACTTAGAGAGGTTTGGTAAGATGGCAGAGGAGCCAGGATTCCAAGTTAGGTCTTCCTGACCTCTAAAGGCCTGCAGTCTTTTTTTTTTTGAGATGGAGTCTCACTCTGTCGCCCAGGCTGGAGTGCAGTGCTGCGATCTCAGCTCACTGCAACCT
This sequence comes from Macaca nemestrina, assembly GCF_043159975.1. Classification (NCBI taxonomy): domain Eukaryota; kingdom Metazoa; phylum Chordata; class Mammalia; order Primates; family Cercopithecidae; genus Macaca; species Macaca nemestrina. Next base: position 102,741,466 of record NC_092128.1, on the reverse strand, counting down.
CCACCTCCCGGGTTCAAGTGATTCTCCTGCCTCAGCCTCTTGAGTAGCTGGGAGTATAGGCATGTGCTAGCACGCCTGGCTAATTTTTGTATTTTTAGTAGAGATGTGGTTTCACCATATTGGCCAGGATGGTCTCGAACTCCTGACCTCAGGTGATCCACCCACCTTGGCCTCCCCAAGTGCTAGGATTACAGGTGTGAGACACTGCGCCCGGGCAAGCCTGCAGTCTTTACATTCCTCATTATAGAGAACTGGTGCCAAGGGATAGGAGCATGTACAGAGGGACTCGTTCATCTCCGGGGGGGCGGGGCGCAGGTGGAGTGGCTCAGGACAGCTGATGTGCAGGTGTGTGTGGGAGGGGAGGAGTGGGGACAAGGCCAGAGGGATGGCTGGGCCACATTATGGAGCGTTTTGTCATCCAGATGTGGATTGTGTCCTGTAGAGGAAGCTGCTGAGAGCCTATGGAATGTACAGGACAGGACAAGACAGAGTATGGAGACTCAAGCACGTGCAGGACCCCGGTGCTAATATAAAGTAGGCAGTAGGTTGGTTAATATTTGATGAAAGGGGCTTGTGCCATTATTATGGTTCTGAGGGTACAGAGAATGAGGCTGCTGGCAGCTGCTTTCAGGGAGCTTATATCCTTTTGTGTCTGTGTTTGTGATGGAGAAATATGTAAGCACATGAGTAAAGAGGCTAATTCTAGATACTGATAGGTGCTTGAGACGGGATGGTCAGGGAAGTACCAGGGGACATGATGTTTCGGCTGAATCTTGTAAGGTGAGAAAGCAGCTGTGCAAGTGACGAGCTCTGTAAGAGGCAGAGTGGCAGTGATACAGTGAGGTCCTGGATAGACTGCTCAGATATAAATCCGGCGCTGCCATTTACCTGCTGTATGGCCTTGGGCAGGGCACCTAACCTCCCTGTGCCTCAATTGCCTCATGAGTAAAGGGGATAACAATAGCCCTGCCTCCCTGTTATAAAGCTCTGTTACAAAGACTGCATGAGTTTGCACATGTAAGTGCATGTGGAAGGGTCTGCCAGGGTGGACACTACAACTGGACCCTTAGTACCAGCAGCATAGCATTCCAGGCAGGAAAAACAAGTGAAATGGGAATACATTTGGCAGATTCGAGAGCTTAGTTAACTAGCAGATGAGAGGAGAAGATGAGCTCTGGACAGGAAGGGATTTGGAGGCAGTGATTTGAACGCCAGGAGAAACACTGAGGGCTTTGCACAGGGAGGTTCCGCAGTCTGGGGGAACCTCTAAGTGAGGGGCCTTGCATGCTTGGGTCAATTTCAGGGGAGAAGCTGGAAGGAGTGGTAGGAGTTTAGGATCTATTTAAAAGTGAAGCCCACACGATTTACTGATGCAAGGGCTATGAGTATGACAGAAAGAATAGAAATAAGCGTACTGTCACATTTTTGTCCTGATCAACTTTGGTGGGGAGGGCAGGGTAGGGGGAAGGTGGTTCCATTTACTGAGATGGTAAAATCTGGGGAAGAGCAGATTTCTGGGAGAAACAGACAGTTCTGCTCTGGTATGTTTGATGTTAAGAGTCCTAATGCACATCTGTGTGGAGATATCTGGGAAGCAGCTGGAATGAAGCAGGTCTGATGTTAGCAACAGGGATTCATGCGACCCTGGAGAACTATTCCCTACCAAATTCAGACAGATTATTCTTAAATGCTATGCTTGTCAAGCCAGACGCACCTGCCTCCAGTTTGTGACCCCCCAAATGGTCCCCAGACTTCCAACGGGCTTAGAAGATGCCAAATTAACATCAAGTCCTTAACTGGTTGGTAGAAAGGCTCTCTGGCTTCTGGACAGAGGAGAACAGTTCTTAGCAGCATGGCTCATCTCCATTCCAGGACTTCTGTGACTTCAGGACTAGCCCTTTATCGAGCAGCTCAAGTGTGCCAGGCTCTGTGCTAGTCTGGGGGAACAGTATGCAAAGGTGTAGCTCTGCTGAGGGCAGCTCAGTCTAGTGAACATCTAAGTTCCTAAAATGCCCAAGGGAATGATGTCCTGTGCCTCATTTCATTTATTTGATGCATTTTGATCTGTTCAGCCTGAAGCCAGTTGGTAACGATGCGATGATTTATGCTCCTGGACATCACAGTGCTGACAGTGTATGCCCGATCTGATGTTGGGGAGGCGTGTTTGTGTGCATGAGTGCACGAGTGTGTGCATATGTACATGTGTGTGTGTGTGCGTGTGTGTACATGCTAGATCTCATGAGTTGAAAGTACTGCCGGGAGCTTGGATCAAAATAGAGTACCTCACGTGAAGTCGTGGCTGTAAGGTTGCTTTCCTATCTCAGATCTGAGCATCTCCTGATGCATTTTGGGCTTTGTGCTCTGCTGGCGGCTTGCCCGGGTGGGTAGTGATCTAGCTCAGCTCTGCTCTGTTGAATGCCAGTTGAGAGGGGTGAGTTTCTTTCCGTCACCCTCTGCATTGGATACGCCTTCTCACTCTTACACAGTATCAACATCTCTCCTGAGGCAAGTTTAAAAAGTCATGATGTTAACAATTATTTTTCTCAATAAAACGTTGCTGAAGAAAAACCAAGAGAATTGAGCATCAAATTCCATAGCATGCATTTTCACAACCACCCATGGCTTTCCAATGAGCTCTTAGAACATGTACTTGGCTTTTCCTTTTTAAAGAAGGTGATGTCCTTTAGCACCAAGCTACTCGAAGTGTGGTACCTGGACTAGAACCATTACCTGGGAGCTTGTTAGAAATGCAGACTCTCAGGGCCTGGTCCAGAGCATCTGAAAATGAATCTGGAGTTTAACAAGACCACGGGCTTGTCAAAGGCATGGCCATGTCTGAGATGAGCTGATTTAGATGACAGCCTCCTGGAAACTCCCAGCCTGTTTGGGTGGCTCCTGGGCATATGATGCTGAAAATGGCTCCTAGGTGCCTTCCACTTCTCCCAAGAACCAAACAAGAAAGGGGCTTGATGGAGGGAGATGGAAATTTGACTCAGCCTGAAGATCACTGTGGGAATGAGTGGGGTTGAAGAATGTGTTGCTGAGGCTTATTTAAGATACAAATAGTCTCTTCTTTCAGCAGTGACTTAAGTAACTTTGCTTTTTTGGGTAAAGGCCTTGGGACATTTTTGTCACAGGAGGCGGGATCTGGGCTTGTCAGTTTGGAGAAGTGAAGGCTCAAGGGTCTGAGTTCATGACAGTTGTCCTCAAATGTTGGAAGGGCCCTCAGGAGGAAAGGGAGCCAGGCCTATTCTGAGAGGGGCAGCATGAAGACCTTTGGAAAGATGGCATCATTATGAAGAAGAGCTTCCTTTCTTTTGGAGAACTGCTTCCTGCCTCTGGAAGCAAGGTGCTCCCATCCCTAGAGACAGTTCAGGCATGAGCTGGAGGCCCACTTGTTTGGGATGTTGTAGGGGATCCATGCACGATATGTGGAATTGGACCAGAGGGTTGTTTTTGTTGTTGTTGTTTTTGTTTTTTTGATGGAGTCTTGCTCTGTCACCCAGGCTGGAGTGCACCGTTGCGATCTTGGCTCACTGAAAGCTCTGCCTCCCCAGGTTCACGCCATTCTCCTGCCTCAGCCTCCCGAGTAGCTGGGACTACAGGCGCCCGCCACCTCGCCCGGCTAATTTTTTTGTACTTTTTTTAGTAGAGACAGGGTTTCTCAGTGTTAGCTAGGATGGTCTGCATCTCCTGACCTCGTGATCAGCCCGTCTCGGCCTCCCAAAGTGCTGGGATTACAGGTGTTAGCCACTGTGCCTGGCCAGACCAGAGGGTTCTTAATGTGCTTTCCGATGGTGTGAACTGTAGAGAAAAGAGAATAAAGGGGCTCACACAGACTGGGTTTCAATCCCAGCTTTCCCACTTCTCAGTGTTGATTTGGGAAAGTGACTTAACTTTTTCTAAATCTCACCTTCCTCATCTGAAAATAGGAATACTACTACTTACCCCCTGGAACAGTGTGAAAATTGAATAAAAATTACAGGCATAAAGTTCCTACTGGTGCCTGGCACGAGGAAGGGGCTTAATAAATTTGAGTGTCCCTCCACTTCTTCTGTATACTTTTCTTTGCCTTGTCCAGGGTGGGCTGTAATTAGTTAACAGCTTGAGCAACCAGCTTGATGTTTGTATTAGTCTATTTTCACACTGCTGATAAGGATATACCCAAGACTGGGTAATTTATTTTTTTTTAAAAAGAGGCTTAATGGACTCACAGTTCCATGTGGCTGGGGAGGCTACAATCACGGTGGAAGGCGAAAGGCATGACTTACACGATGGCAGATAAGACAGAATGAGAGCCAAGCAAAAGGGGAAACCCCTTGTAAAATCATCAGATCTCATGAGACTTATTCACTACCACGAGAACAGTATGGGGAAAACTGCCCCCATGATTCAATTATCTCCCACTGGGTCCCTCTCACAACACATAGGAATTATGGAAGCTGCAACTCAAGATGAGATTTGGGTGGGGACACAGCCTAATCATATCAATATTGTATTTCTGTCTCAACACTTTTGATTCATGTTAACTGCTAGTGATTGGCTTTGCCTGATTTGCTCAACTGGTTGTTATAGTGGGGTCAGCATTGCAGGGGGCCTCATGCGAGCCAGCAGTCCTGCGCCTGATGCCAATGGTGGCCACCATGGTATCAACCAGGAGGGCTGGACTGGGCCACCCAGGCCATCACCACAAGGAAGAATTCACATCCAAGTCAGGCGGCAGTGCTTTGGAGTGACTGCTGGCACTGGACTGGTGTCCCAGCACCTGAATTTAGAGCATGTTCAGGCACATCTGCCCTTAGATAAAATCACATCCCCATCTGCAGATGCAACGTATTTGTATATGGAAATAGGAAAGAAGGCAGATAGAAAAATCTGAGTGCTAGCCTTTCATGGCGTTTTACTACTCCCTTCCTCCAATAAAAAACTTTTCTTGCTATGAAAGGGAAATATTTATGAATAACTGATGCATCTCAGTCTGCTCCCACGTACTAGAATGCACCACACCCCTTTCCTCTCCTTGGGCAGATTCCATCATCCTCTTCACCTCTCTAATCTCACCTATCCTCGTCGTCTTCCAGGAAACCTCCCAATACTAGTCACTCCAGGCCACAAAGGACCCTTTGTCTAGCATTCAACAGAGCGTGGGTCATCTCATGCATGAAAATTACATTTCCACAATGAGATCTCAAGTTTCCTGAGGTCAGGGCCTGGTAGCTTGGCCTGATGATTTCCACAGAAACACTAAACACCTTGATAAATTCATATGGCAACAAGTTGAATGATATGTACCAGGAAGTTCACGGCCAGGCCTTTGGGTTTCAGCTGGATTCCTGGTTACCTGAGGATGAGGTTACATCCATTTTCACATCCAGCAGAGTTCTGGGACGAGGGAGGCCAATAGATGAGAGGGGGACTCAACAGACGGCAATTGCTTGTTGGATCTTGGTGTAATGGAGGGCCCTGTAGAGTCAACCTGAAAGCTGGAAGCCTGGAAAGCGGGATCAGGGAAAGGGAGCAAGGAACTGATTGAAATAAGTAAATTTCAGTTTTCATTAACATTTTACTTTGTTGCATAAAGGATAGGAGTGTAGAGCAAAACATAAAATATAATTTGTGAAATGAGATAGAATGTAGATAAATAAGCAAACTTATGACATTAGGTCCAGGGAAGAAGTAGATTGCTTGAGCCTCTACATATGACTCAAATTCTTGCAAACTAAAAGAAAAAGTACAGGATGTGTGTTTTTCAAGCTGTCTTCTCAGCTTGGTAAAGGCCTCTTTGATTTCACCTCTGTCTGTGTGATGCCCTGGGCTGCATGAGCCAGGGATCCATCTGCCCTCTGGAAGATAAGCCTTGCCCTCTGTAAGGATTTGCCCATTACTCTAGGAGAAAAGGGTCTGGAAAGTGCACCATCCCTGCCACTTTCAAATTATCAGCCCTGATGCGTCATCAACTACAAATTGGTTTTATTTTCTTTTGTGCAAGTGCCTGATTCAGAGTGGATTTGACAGCCAAATTGGCCCGGAAGGTATAATGAAGCAATGCTGAGCATTTCTGAATAAAGAAGTGGGGAAGGAACAGAGTGGGGGTTGTGATGCCTTTTATGGCTCTGGGGTACAAATTTCAACTGGATTGCTGAGATCTGTTCCCATAAGGAGCAGGCTTCCGACTTGAGGCTAAGTGGAGGGGAGACAAGGGACTGGATTTCATGGCAATGAGGCTGATCCTGTGGTAGTAACACTTGGATGTTGAAAATGCGATGGGTAGCACGAGGTGAAAGGCACTGCCTCTGAAATAAGGTGGTACCAGCTTCTATGTCTGGACCTACCAGTATAAGTTATTTCATCCCAGGCAATTAATCTGCATTTTCACAAGACCAAGAGCCTTGTGAAAGGCATGGCTAAGTCTGATTTAGATGACAGCCTTCTGGAAATGCCCAGTCTGTTTGGATGGCTCCTGAGTGTATGAAGTTATTGTATTATATAGCATTTCTCATTTTAAGCAACTGGGATAATATATTTTATGTGTTGAATGAAGTCAATTACCTTTGTGAATTATCCATTTTGTGGCCACATTCTTTTATGTTCCATATAACCTGGCAGGATTTTTCCATTTACCCATCCTGCTTCCTCCTTTCAGTTTCCCCCCACCCCAACCATGGCAGGCTTTCATCATGTGTCACAAAAACATCTTGCTAAGCTCAGTCTTGGCATCAGAAGACTTCTCAACACAGCACACGATTCAGCCATCGCCCGAGTTATACATTTACACATTTTTATGCTTGAAACAGATCCCAGGCTTGTCAAACACCAACATTTATCAAACCACACGGGGGCAAAGGAAGTCAAGCCTTTTGCTTTACCATTGATCATTACGCAACAATTAAACAGATGGGGCACATCCCTTCTCTGAGAATGCTGGACTCAGAGCTGGAAGGAATGGATGACATTTCTCACTCTACTGCTTTACCTTGGTCTGTTTTTGGACAAGCTACCTAATCTCTTGGAATGTCACTTTCCTCACCTGTTAAAGAGAATACGATTGCCTCGTAGGGGCTGTTTTTGTGAGTTGTACTGGTTCATACTGAGATGCGTTTGATTCTAGATTCTATTTCCTTGTTGCTATTTTCTACCTATCGGAGACTTAATAGGGTTAGGGAGACACCTTGGGGCTCTTGAATGAACATGTCAATGAAGCTCCTCCCCTCGTCAGTAGCTTCTCTCTCTACTGGATCCTATTGCCGTGAGTCCTGACCTCGTTGCCCACCTCAAGTCTCCTGGCCTTATGCCTGGTACCAGGGGCCAGGCGGGTGACCTCCCCCATTGCCTGCAGGCTGGTACCCTCCTCCCACTGGGGCTAGAGGCATAGAGGCTGCAGCCTGGCTCTTCTCTAGGTGCAGCCCTCTCTGGAGCACGGTTCCTACCTGTCTCCCCTCCTTAGAAGGCAAAGAGACAAAGGTGGAAGAGACACGGACTTTGGCACTAGATACTCCCGGGTTTAGATAGGGTTTGGCCATAAAAACCTGTGTGGTCTTGAAAAAACTTAGCCAGTCTTTCTGCACTCCTGCCCATTAAATTGGAAGGGCAGTGTTATTCCATGTGAAGGCAGGGACCATGACTGGGTGTTTGCAGATTTATTTGGTATCTGTGATTTATTCAGTGTCTGGTATTTGAAGACCTGAATGGGTATTTTGGGTGTTCAAGGGATGTGATATCCTTACACCTTCCTTTTCGTGTCTCCTTCCAATATCCTTGGCTCCATCATGTTCTGAATGGTAGATTGCTAGGAGGCTGGTCATTAATTCAGTCCATAAATATTTCATGCCAGGCATTTGGGCACTGGGGAGATCACAGCTTTTTCATTGGCAGAGAACCTATGCTTGTGTGGAGCTTACATTGTCTTGGAAGGAGAAAGGCAATAAACCCATTGAAGTACAGAGCATATGAGAAGGTGATAAGTACCGTAGCGAGGAATAAACCAGGATAGGAGGATGGGGACTAGAGGAAGGAGGCAGTCGGGAGCTGCGGTCTTAATGGGTGGTCATGGAAGGTCCCACCTAGAAGATGATATCTGAGCTAGGATAGTTAATGATGATTTTGCACCAGGTCTCCTTCCCCCCAGCATTCCTTCCTGTTTTCCTTGCTATTGCTTGGGTCTTTGCAAGTTGAAGGTAAGATGAGGTGAGGTGAAACACCTGGAGTAATTCTGAGCTTCACCTTCTATAGTAACTAGTGAAAGTGCCTGGAACCTCATTCCAATGCTCTCTTCTTTGGGAATCCGTGGTGCCTGGCATTCCAGCCACCAGCCTTCCCAAAAGAGTTCACTTGGAGAGAATGCCTGGGCCAGACCCAGGGCTGTGGTAAAGCAGCAGCCAACCAGTGCACTGGGCAGATTTCCTTGCAGGAAGCCAGGCTCTGCCCTGGGTCGGCTACTCGCTGTGTGTTTGCCCTGGCACCCAGGACACCAGCTGCATTTATGCTTACCCAGGTGCCAGGGCTTTCAAAACAAGGGTGGCAGTGTTTTGGTTACAAAGCAGTGTGCACCTGCCTAGGTCACCATCACAACGGTTGGGCCCACCTTAGCTTCCCCCTTCTTCTCCTTTGTCCTTTCTGATGTCCTGTATTGTTTGTGTCATAGCTGGGACATCAGAGCCCTCCGAGTTGCCTGGGGTTAGGATGCTCATTGCTCCAAGTTATCTTCCTGTCTCACCTGCCTCCTCCTATTGGTCTCCATGGCAACTACTTACTCTGAGATTTGTTTCTGGCCAATTTTTGGGAGGGAAAACCTACAGCAAACACATCAGGGGAACATTTCCTTTAGATTGCTGCTTCTCAGACATTCGTGTGTCCAAGTGGCTTCTGGAGCAATTTTTACAACAGTGGTTCTCAACCTTTATGGCACCAGGGACCGGTTTCATGGAAGACATTTTTTTTTTCTACAAAATGGGTGTTGGGGTGCATGCTCCTTATGATCATCTGAGGTAGAACAGTTTCATCCCGAAACCATTCAGGATGAAACTGTTCTACCTCAGATGATCATAAGGGGCATGCAACCTAGATCCCTCACATGTGCAGTTCACAATAGGGTTCATTCTCCTATGAGAATCTAATGCCACCTGGAGCTCAGGTGGTGATGCTCGGTCCCCCATTTCTCACTTTCTGCTGAGCACTCGGTTCCTAACAGGCCATGGGCTGCTAGGTTCTGTGGCCCAGGGGTTGGGGACCCCTGGTTTAAAACGTAGAGTCCTGTCCTCACTTGCAGGGATTCTGACCCAGTGGATCTGGCACAGGACCAAGGAAACTGCATCATCATCATCATCATCATCATCATCATCATCATCAAGTCACTTCCCTAGCTGATCACACTTAGATAAACTCAGATTGAAAGGCACAGTTTGCCTTCCTTACTTGCTTGCATGTCCAGGTTGGGTGGAATCCATTGTTGCAACCCTCCTCGAGTCTAGTTCACTGCCCAGTGCCCAGGCAGAGCTCAGTCCACATATGCTGAAGGATGGAGGCAATGCGAGGTGAATCCTTTTATAAAGAACTCTTTACAATGCAAAGAGTTGCCCACTAATAGGTCTCCATAGTTAGGTTTGCATCTTAATGGCTGAAGTTTTTTTAAAGCAGAGATATACCTTGCTTGATTCAGGATTTTGACAAAGCAATAGCATCCTGAAAAGAAGAACTGAATAGGGGTGATTATTTTTGAAGGAATCAGAGCCACGTCCTCCTCCCTGAATGTTGCTTTGGTAAGGATGTATGGAGTTGCACCATTTATTAGTGCTTCCCAACCTCGGCTGCTCATTGGGATCAGGGGCTTAAAAAACACTGATGCTTGAGTCCTACCCCTAGAGGCCCTGTTGTTCTCAACATCAATATTTTGGTCTGGGCATCAATATTTTGTAACATTCCCTAGGTGATTCTCATGTGTGTCCAGGGCTGAAAACCACTGACTTAAAATGCGTGGGATCCCTGTAGCGAGGAGTAAAAGATGCCTTTCTTGAGTCTTACAAGGAGCCCTCTTGGACTAGAGATGGCAGGTGCCTTGGATTCTGTGATCCAGGACTACTCTTAAATCAGAATCTAAAACACATCTTATATATATGTATTTTTTTACATACATGTATATAAAAATGTGTATATATGTTCACATGTATGTATAAAAATAGTACAAACATTTATACATGTGTATGTATAAAAAGTCCTTTACATACATACATATACATACACATGTACATATATACACACACATATCCAAAATAATATATGGATTTTGAAACAGAGCAATAACCAATTGTCTGATACCCTCTAATAAAAACATTTTTTCCTGATTATAAACACATGGTTATCATAAACTATTGAGTTTATGCAGAAAAGTATTTCAAAAGTTACAAATTTTCTCAAATGCCACCACACAGGAGAATTAACTGTTAATATATCTGGTGACCATACTTCTACTCATCCTCTGTGCCTATATACACATGTAGCCTAGACACTCAACTGAACGTCGATAGAATCATTATGCATTCTGAACTGGAATCTGTGTTTTGTGAGCAGTGTGGCATCGGTAACTTTCCATAAACCTACATAATCATTCTTATAAGATCTCACCACATTTAAGCTCTAATTGCACCTGATAAACGGGAGTTTATCAGGTGAAAGCTTGCTGTATACCTTTAAACATGCAAGGCAAGCAGCAGTGTTTGAGGGCTCCTATGCCGGCGGAGAAGGCTGGGTGTCTCCGAGCAGGCCTGCAGTGTGCTGGTGGCCGCATCTGGGCAGTTCTGCACTGGGGACAGAAGGGCTTGGTGAGCTGGGCTACAGCACTTTGTGGTGCTAGCATCTGTTGGGGTTTAGTTTAATTCTTTAAGCTCTTTAAGAGGTTCTGTTTTCACCTACCTTCTAGACCATGCGGAGTGTATAGTCCAACAACAGTCAGTATAGAGTTGCATTCTGAACATCCAGGAGGCAGAGCCACCCGAGGGGGCATCTCAGTGGTGAACCATGGCTGTCATGTGGGATGGGGGCCTTGTATTCCAATCACCCCAGTTATTTGAAGGAAGCCAGTAATATGTATTTCTATTTGAAATCTCTTGGTTTTAAATGTGGGCTGACAATTGTTCAAAAATTAAAAGCACTGTGAGACCAAACAAAACACACCTGGGACTTTCTATAGTCATCTGGAAGGCAGTCTGAGATGTCTGGTCTACTAAGCCATTTGTGGCATTAAGTCTACTTGAATTCCAAAAATATTGACTGAATGCATAGTCACTGTATAAAAGAATGGAAATACAATGATAGAAAGTGCTGATCCTTGCCTTGGGTGGGGTAGCTTTTATGGTCCCCAGACCAGCATCCACCATATCACCTGGGAGCTTGTCAGACATGTAAATTCTTGGGCCTCACACCAGATGCATCAAATTAGAAACTGTATTCTAAGAAACCTACCCAGTGGTTCTGATGCTGCTGAAGTTTGAGAACAACAGGCAGGTGTGGGAAGGGGAGTTACACATATGGGCAGAGATCTGTGGGATGGAGAAGGTGGGGTGTGAAGCGACGAGACTTTTCAGAAGTGAATCGCTCCACCTGGATCTTAAAGGATGAGTAAGGAGTTGGCCAGGTGAAGATGAGGGAGGAGTGCACCAAGACTAGGGGGCATCAGGAGCCAAAGCCAGGCAGAAAGAGTGTGTGAAGTGCATTGTCCATCTATCGCATGTGACTAAGTGCTGGAGGATGCTCTGGGAAATGAGGTGGGAGAATAAGTTGGGGCAGGTGAGCTGGATTGTGTTCTGTAGGGGCTGGGAGACCCTCCAGAAGTGGAGTGTGGCATTGGGTATGTTTGTAGGGAAATCACGCTGGTGGTGAGGTTCAAATTCCTTTTGGATAGAGGAAACTCTCCTGGTGTCCCACTAGCCTGGATCCTGATTCTTGCCTTTCCTGGCGTGACTTGGATCTGGGTCAGCAATTCCCATCCTTGGATAGGGTGGTGGGCAGGGAAGGCCTGGCTGAGTGAAGATGTGGCTATTACTGCACGTGAAATAGCGACATTGGTGTCTCTGTTCTTTTATTCTTGGAGGAATGTACATACTCTTGGAGAATGTGCAGACTCCAAACTGAGTATTTAGGTGGTTGCTTGTGTTCTCAGCAATTGCAATGGTCTTTGTAATCCCATTTTAAAATGTCATTTTAAAGTTTCTGCAGCAAAGATTTTGGTAAAATCCTGGATCTATTTTTCTTTTCTTTTCTTTCTTTCTTTTTTTTTTTTTTTTTTGATATAGGGTCTCATTCTGTTGCCCAGGCTGGAGTGCAGTGGTTTGATCACAGCTCACTGCAGCCTCAACCTCCTGGGCTCAAGTGACCCCTCCACTGCAGCCTCCTGAGTAGCTGGCATTACAGGCATGCACCACCACACCCAGCTAAGTTTAAAAATTTTTTTTTTGTGGAGACAGTGTCTCACTATGTTGCCCAGGCTAGTCTCAAACTCGTGAGCTCAAGTGTTCTTCCTGCCTCAGCCTCCCAAAAGTGTCGGCATTACAGGCGTGAGCCACTATGCCCCACCCAGCTCTATTTCTTTCTTCAGACATTTACAGTGTCTAAATGGAAGAAACAAGTTGAACTCAAGGTCATGGAAATTCATGTCTATACCTAACTGGGGCTCATTCCTTCTTTCTCCATCCCTCCCTCCCCGCTCTCTTTTCTTCCTTTTATTTACTTTTTTTTATTATAAGACAACTTTGGTTATAGAAAACTCTTGAGAGTTTTCCAAGTGCTCATAAGATTTCTTTTAATACTTAGCTATGATAACATCCAAATCTTCCTGATGTGAGGATATGCAGTTGTGGTTAAAGACTTCTACCGAGATAGCTGACCATTGTTCTGAAATATTTTGGATGTAGCTCTGAATGGAGGCAGGAATATGAATGTGAATTATTTATATTCATGTAGTGGTTCTACAAAACATTTGAGAAGACAGCAAGAATAGCTATTGCTCTTAGAAGTCCTGGATCTTTTTTTGAATTGGAAATCTTTTAAAATGTATTTGGTACAGAGTGTAGTAATTATTTCATTTCTTTCTTTTTTTTTTTTTTTTTGAGATGGAGTTTCACTTTTGTCACCCAGGCTGTAGTGCAGTGGCACAATCTCGGCTCACTGCAACCTCCACCTCCTGGGTTCAAGTGATTCTCCTGCCTCAGCTTCCCGAGTAGCTGGGATTACAGGCGCCCACCACCACGCCCGGCTAATTTTTCGTATTTTTAGTAAAGATGGGGTTTCACCATGTTGGGCAGGCTGGTCTCCTGACCTCGTGATGCGACAGCCTTGGCCTCCCAAAGCGCAGGAACTACAGGCGTGAGCCACCCGCGCCAGGCCCATTTCTTTTTTTGAAATGCTGCCGTTTGACAGACGATGGGAGCTGGATGAATTATTGTCTCCCCCTGCTGGTCATTTTTATATAACATCTTATTAGTAATAGTGCAGATGACCAGGAAAAGCTAATGCCAGAAAAAGAAAAGATACTAAGACGGAATCTATTAATTTTAAAAAATTGCCCAAATTAGTAATAAATTGCCCAAATTAGTAATTGCCCTTATTAGTAAAAGAGTGGAGATGGTGAGGCAAAGCTAATGCCAGAAAAACAAAAGATACTGAGATGGAATCTATTAATTTTTTAAAAATTGCCCAAATGTAGTAAATTTTAAAATGCTTACCTTTGTGAGATGGTGGAATAAATTTTTCAACTTTTCATTCTTTGTAAAATCATGTAATAAGTTTAGAAAGTAGTTACTGTATTGGTTTTGTCCTGCTGCTGCAACTTCTCATACATTCATGATGACATTAGCAATCTCCTTTATTCTGCTGATGCATTGAGTGCTTTTTCTCAGCTAGAATGAACACGTGTTTCTTATTGATTGCTTTGGGTGTTTATTCAAGTAGATCACAAATACCCATGTCTGTCTGCTATGTATACATATAACCACCAAGGTATAATGTTTATGGGCATGAAACATGGTATTTAAAGTGAGTGAAACTTGTGTTTCCTCTTAATAACCATCTCTTTTACCCAATAAAATGGGTTCATAAGTTATAAGGGGCATTAAATATGACTATATCCAATGATAAATTATATGGAGGCTTTTCGCAGGAGGTAGCCTGCCCTGCTGAGAAGCTTTAGGGGTAAGGTTTCTAGGGCAGTTTTCTGAACAATTTTATTGATGAACGTCCCTGTTTGTTAGTGTCTAAATTTAGTATCTTTCTGAACATAAACCAGCTTTTTATCTTCCCAAATTCCTGCCTTGGCTTTGCCCCTATGGATCCTAGGAAACCAGACTCATTTTGATGCTTGGGGTGCATCAGTGTATTGACAGACAGCCCTGTTAGAGGACTCTTGGAGCCAAAGGACGTCCACTAGCTTGGAATCTGGTGCGCATGCCTCTTACTAAGTGGATGTAAGCCAATTAACTTCTTTAGGCCTACTAAACTGGATGTTGTTGAGATCCTCTCTATCTTCATCCAAATATTCTAATCAAAATGATTGAGACATTTGACGTCATTTAGGTGTTGAGGGCAGCCTTGGAAATAACAGAAACAGAGGGAGTGAAGTTGCTTTTATTCACTTACAAAAAGTCTTAAATACAGCCTGATGTCAAAGCATCCAGGGGATTGGCTGTATTGGGGCATATTTGGTGGACACATGTGCTTTATTTTAAATTGTATCCTATGTTTTTTTTTTTCCCAGTTGCAAATGAAGCTGGAGACAAGAATGCCAGATCACTGGCCCGCTTCTCTCGTGAGTAAATCTTGTTTCACTCCTTTCCTGGTCTCCATCAGAAAATGTTCTCCAGAGATCTTTCCCCTGTGCGGTATAGCTCTTCAATCCTATCAGGTGTTAATAAAACAGTAATGTAGGAAATGTCATCATCTGGTTAATATCCCACTTGAGCCCAGGCTGGTGAGCTACTCATTGCTACTGCCTTTTCAGTCCTTAGAACTGTGGTTTCCAAATTGTGCTCTAAGCCTTTGCAATTCCAAGTATGGTCCTCAGAGCAGCAGAATCGACATCACCCGGGTGCTTTTTAGAAATGTGGAGCTTCAGTCCCCCCACCATTCCTTCAGACCAATTGAGTCAGAATCTGTATTTTAACAAATCTACAGGGGATGCCTGTTCACATTAGAGTTTGAGACGTGCTGTGGACTATCCTTTTTATGAATGTTTTAAGATAAAGTGAGGAGACGTACATGAAATGCTTGTAGCTATGAAGGCATCATCACCATTCAACATGGACTTATGAACTTACTCCACTGGCTCTTCCTCAATTTGGTGACATTTTGAAGCTCAGATGGATTGAATGGGTTTCCTTAGGCATTGGGGATATTCCTAGGGCTGTGGTTAGGCCATGGGGCTTCCCTTGACTGCTTTGTCTCCAGGTCTTGATCCCTGTGAAAGAGTAGGAGTCTAAAGCCTCTAAATGGTTTCTGTAACAGTGTGATCAGCAAATTATCCAGCAAGTTAATGCACTCCCTGGAATGAAAACCCGGATTCCAAAGGGAGTGGAAATACTAGACACGGATCAGGGTGGAGTGGAGATGCTCCCCAAACCCACTGTGCACCAAGTGGAGAAATGGTAGAGCTGTAAACAGAAACAGATTTATCGCTGCCTCACTGGCTTTCAGTAAAAGTAATTTCACTCACACTATCCAGGCCTCTGTTTTCTCACTTGGAAAATATTCAAAATTGGACATTGCTACATTAAAAATTTTTTTTTTTTGCTTTCCTAAAAGTCACTTACTCCTTCCCTCTCTACTATTGACTACAAAAAGACTTAGTAGCTCACATGCTGTATGACGTTTTTCCAGGGCAGTGAAAAATGTTGCTGTCTTTTGAAATTGTGGCATGGGAGGAACTCTACAAATCCCCAGTCACTGCATTCCTCATGCAGTGTTGACTAGGTCTGAGTGTGGACAGTGCCATAGTAAATCTTATTACGTAAAGCTGAAAGTATAATTTCTCTATTTACAGGGCTTCTTATAAACTCTGCCTCCCAACTTTTTGGAAGGCTTTGAAATGTTGAGATTGATTTCCCAGAAATGATTTTTACAGAACTGTAATAATGTACAATAATGAAAGAGCATGAAGTGCTCATATTTTAGAAATTGTGTAATAAAACACTCACTTCTCATGAGCCCCATTCCTCACTGCCCTCCTACCTGGAATCATTATTTCCAAAATAGATATTTCATCCCGCAGCTCAATGAGGTTGAAGAATATGCTTTTATCCCATTTTTTTTCTTCAACTCCTGAGCAGTAGTCAGGCAAATAAATAAGCTGGAATCGTGACCCAACCATGCTGTGAGGGCTATGCTGGGTGCCCCTTCCCCCATGGGAGTTCCCGAGGCTCACCACAGGACAGAGGAAGGTGGGGGGTCCTTGTATGAGAGTGGAGGCAATTATTCCTTTCACAGACAAAGGAAGGTGATTTCTTGTGTGAAGTTCTCAACTGTATGACTGGGTTGAAAGGATGATGTATCTCTTGAAAGCTTATTAGCTTGAGACAAGTGAGGACACGATGAACACATATCTGTATAGGAAACGAGTAATTAGTGGCAAACCAATTAGGTTGGACTGATATAGGGAAAAAAGGAGAAAAAAAAATCTCCTGAGTTAATCGCATTGCCCTGGAAAAAGTCAGATGGCACATGAGCTACTAAGTCTTTTTGTAGTCAATACTAGAGAGGGAAAGATTAAGTGACTTTTAGGAAGGCAAAAAAAATTATTTTTAATGTAGCATGTCCGATTGATGCTCACTTCACTTTACCACCTTGAAACTGACCTTCATTGTGTGGTGTGAATGAAGAGTTCAGTTTGGGAAGACTAGGGGGATTCAGATGATAGATTTTTTTTTTTTTTTTGAGACTGGAAGATGAAGTACTGCAACATTCTCTAAGTTTTGCCTCCAACAAGACAGAAAGCCTTGATAGTGTGCATTGCCCAGCATGGAATCAGGCACGATAGGGATGGGGCCAGAGCTTCTGCTGTGATGGCTGGACCTCTAGGGGTCAGCAGAGAAGATCTGGGAGTGGGGACGGGGGAAGGGCTGGTTATGGTGGTGGATGCTGTGGAGTGAGTCCTGTGAGACTCTGGCTCCACCAGGCCCCGTCACCACCCCTGCCCCATCACTGCAGGCTCAAGCAGTGGCTTCTGATCAACCTGACTTCAATTGGAGCATCTGCCTAGCAACTGTGGGCACATATAGTAACATGGGGAAGTCATTTTCCCAGAAGTGGGGGTTAGAGAGGAGGGAGGGAGGGGGACTCAAAGGAAGCAGAGAAGATCTCTTCCCCTCACAAATGCTGGGAGAATGACAGTGTCCAGGAGAGTGAGAAGTTGAGAATGACCTTGACTTGAGAATGCTGTGTGAATGCAGGCATGCCGGCTTCCAACCAGCAAATGGTTTGAGAATGGTATCCATCACAAGGCCAGCTGCAAGGCGAGAGCCACCGGGTGTGGGCACTGCCCTGCTCTGCAGTGGGCAGGGTGAGCCAGCGGAGCACCTCATGTGCGTACTTCATGGTGAGAACCTCACATGGGTGCCGCATGGAAGTTACCCCATGTGGATACTGCATGGTAGGCACCAGGGCAGTGTGGGGAACAGCTGACCTGCCCAGCTCAGGTCCAGGCCTCAACTTGGTGAGGAGCTCCTGGAACCCACTGTGGCTGGGGCTCCTGACATTGGGGACTTCTGGGATGAAGTTAGCTGGCACTGGGTCCCTTGTTAGTCCTGCTCTCTGGGATGCCGGTGAAGCTGCCCTGTAGTACCAAGCCCTAAAAGCCCTCCTCCCTGGAGATGTCTATTTTATGCATCTGTCAGTCTCCCTATTAGACAGACAGCTCCTTGAGCCCATGGGCCCTGTCTGGTTGACTGTGCCTGGTGTAGAAGCAAACGCTGATTGAATGAAGACTGCGTAAGCAGGCCCCTTTCTGCTCCGTTAAATGCTCCTTATCCTAACATCATAAACATTTGTGAGCCTTCCCATTGCCAGTGTACACACTCCCCAAACCCCTCCACAATATGTCTTCAAGGGTCTCCTACATGCTAGTGGGAGAGTCCTCAGAAACCATTAGGTATGTAAGCGCTGGTGTCAAGCCTGGAGTTGGATTCTGTGTCCAGAATTATGAATTCTGTGCCACCGTGGGCAGGTAACTTAACCCATCTAAGCCACACTTTCCTCACCTTGCTCCTAGGACAATACTGTGTCCAGAATTGGTTCCTTCTGGTGGGTTCTTGGTCTTGCTGACTTCAAGAATGAAGCTGAGAACCCTCATGTGTTACAGTTCTTAAAGATGGTGTGTCCGGAGTTTGTTCCTTCAAATGTTCAAATGTGTCCAGAGTTTCTTCCTTCTGGTGGGTTGGTAATCTTGCTGACTTCAGGAGTGAAGGTGCAGACCTTAGCAGTAAGTGTTACAGTTCTTAAAGGTGGAGCATCCTGAGTTGTTCTTTCCTCCCTGTGGCTTGTGGTCTCGCTGGCTTCAGGAGTGAAGCTGCAGACCTTCACAGTGAGTGTTACAGCTCATAAAGGTACCGTAGACCCAGAGTGAGCAGCCGCAAAATGTATTGCAAAGAGTGAAAGAACAAATCTGCCACAGTTTGGAAGCCCACCCAACAGCGTTGCAGCTGCTAGCGCCGGTGCCCTGCTTTTATTCCCTTATTTGGCCCCACCCACATTCTGCTGATTGGTCCATTTTACAGAGAGCTGATTGGTCCATTTTACAGAGTGCTGACTGGTCCATTTTTACTGAGTGCTGATTGGTGCATTTACAATCCTTTAGCTAGAAAGAAAAGTTCTCCAAGTCCCCACCCCACCCAGAAGCCCACCCGGCTTCTCCTCTCAATATTAGAACTTATTTCCAAGTTGTTGTGGATGATCACATGCAAGGGTGAATGTTAAAATACTTAAAAACATGTTAAGTGGTCACTGAACATCAGAACAGATGTTGGTCATGGACTATATGAAGGACTAGAGTCCAGGAAGCCCCTGACAGGACAGACATGGACCCTTCAATTGCTGGATGAAGCTGGGGCAGCAGAGGTGGATATTGGCCCTGATACCCTGGAATCCATTATATGAAGCACAGGGACTGTATACCACAAGCGCTCAATAAATGTGGGTGGTTGTTATTACCCTGAGTTTTCAGCCTTCCTCCTCTCTCTTCTTCTCTTTTTTCTTTAATTTCATATATACTTATTGAAGAATTTTCTGTTCGTCTGTGAGCCCTGGAAATAACACAGATGAGTCGGTTTGTCTTCAAAGAGTTCACAATCTAATCAGGGAGACAGAAGTGACTGCTACAATACAGCGTGTGGAGGGAAATGCTAGCGAATGGTAGGAGGAGCTGGGAGAGTCAGAACGGGGAGGCCTCAGCCAACCTGGCATGGAGGTGAATTCAAGGGAGTCCTTCTGGAGGAGGCGAGCATCAGCTGAGGCTTAAGGGCTTGAATGGGGATAACAGGTAAAGAAGGTAACTTCTAATCTTCAATGAAAACAACTCTCAATACCACATGTAAGGGAATGAAGGCCACATGTAGTGTTCAGACATGGCCACAGTGTGGCAGAAAAAGCCCAGATTTTGATTTCGTCTCTCTCCTCTAGAAGATGTAAAAGACACTGCATTCAGTGCATTGGACAGAGCTTCTGTTGGGAGTCCAGGGCATTGGAGGAGCCAGAGCGAGGGAGACAGCGCCCACAAAGCTCTTGTGGCTGGGCAGCTCTATGCTGGAGTTCTGATTGCTTCCCTGAGGGAGGACTAATTTCTCCCCCAAGATGAGCAATCGTGGAAAAGAAAATACAAAAGTCTTCCCTTATCCGCGGTTTCACTTTCCCAGTTTTGTTACTTGTGGTTAACAGTGGTCTGAAATTGTGAAATGGAAAATTCCAGGAATAAACAATTCACAAGTTTTGATCTGAGTGCTGCTCTGAATAGCGAGATGAAATCTCACTCTGCCCTACCCATGATGTTAATCCTCCCTTTGTCCAGTGGATACATGTGCAGATGCTACCCACAAGTTAGTGACTTAGGAGCCCTCTTGTTTATCAGATTGCAGTGCTTGTGTTCAAATCACCCTGATTTTATTTAGGAATTGCCTAAGTGCAATTTCGAAGTGCACTTAGTAAAAAGTGCAAGAGTACTGATGCTGGCAATTCAGATACATCACGGAGAAGCCATCAAGTGCTTCCTTTAAGTGAAAAGGTGAAAGTTCTTGCCTTAATAAAGAAAAAAAATAAAAAAAAATTGTATGCCAAGGTTGCTGAGATCCACAGGGAGAGCAAATTTTCTATCTGTGAAACTGTAAAGAAGGAAACAAATTTGTGCTAGTTTTGTTGTTACACTAAAGCTACAAAAGTTACAGCCACAGGACAGGATAAGTGCTTAGTTAAGATGGAAGTATTATTAAATTTGCGGATGGTAGACATGAACAGAATCGTGTTCTGATTAACAGCAATTATGTTAGGCACCATTCCTGGTTTCAGGCAGTTGTTGGAACGTACCCCTTCGGATAATGGGGGACTACTATAGTGGTATCAAAAGCAATAAGAAAATAGAGATTAATTAAAAATCCAGGTATTTTTGGAAATAGATTTTCCTGTGAAAGAGCTGGAGTACTTACGGTGGATGGGGGACTGAAGCAAGGGGAGGCCTTTTGTATTTGTGTGCTGAGTGAATGATCCCCTTCCCTCAGCAGAGGTGGGAAATGGGAGGCAGAGGTGTGCAGTGGGGTGAGTGCCGGGGTTGATTGAAATAGAGGGAGGCAGCACCTATGACATGGTGATGCCATGTGTGGAGCCCCAGGGGGAACTCAAAATCATGTCTGAGACAGTGCTAGAGTTCAGTCAGGGAACTTTGCTAGATCAGTTGTTATAGCTAGGAGAGTTGGTGACAAAAGAAGGGAGCTTGAACTGGGGATGGATGAAGACAAAAAGAAGAAGAAGAAATAAGTGGGAGGAATGACTGAGAAATACCATGAGCGGGGGTATGTGGCTGGTGGCTGGGCTTTCAGTGTTCTCAGGGGCATGTACTATGTTTTAGACAGAACCATATAAGGGATCCAGGACAGACAAATCAGGTACATTTTGGGTGCTATGGCAAGCAAAAATAGTTAAACTAATAGAAACGCAGAATTGGATGGTGTTTGCTAGGAGCTGGGTGTGGGGAGGAGCAAACGGAAAGTTGTTGCTTCATGGGTATAAAGTTTCCATTATGTAAGATGAATAAGATGTAGAGATCTGCTGTACAACATAATCCTTGTAGTTAACAATATGGTATTGTGCACTTTAAAACACATTAAGAAGATAGCTCTCCTGTTAAGTTTTCATACCACAAAAACCAACCAACCAATCAACCACGCAAGCAACACAAAAGAACACAAGACGGCTGGCTACTAGCTTCTTTCCTACACTTATAATCATCCTCTCCCAGCTCCCCCAGTGACCTGGGACACATCTGTGTTTCAGAGCCACAGTTAGACTGCAACTTATGTTGACCCAAAATTTCTCTGATTGCCCACAAGGGGCTTCACCTCTTTATCTTACCCCCTTTCTCCACCCCTTTCATCAGACACAGTTGTTATCAGGCAAGCCGATTAGTTTGGTTCAGTCAACAGATGTATTCACTGGGATTTGAAAGATTTCAAGTTAGTAGAGTTTACAAATGATCCAGTCCAGTGCTCACCACTCTGTCTAAAGCTCAAATCCCTTGTATGACATCCCTGTCATGGGGTCATGAGCTCTCTGCAGGAGCCCATCCAGCGGAGGAATATTCACCGTGTCCTGGAAAGCACTGATGGCCGTGGTCAGAGTGATGGACTGGCATGTGTATGGGGGTAGGGGGCAGGACACTGAGACTCACTCTGCCTTTTCTTTTTGAATGTGCTTGATAGAGTCTTTTAAATATATCCAAAGACATATCTCTAGGCCCCTAATATGTTAGCCAGTGGTCCACCAGTGGACTGGCTGATGATACCATAAGTAGCTTCTAGGAGTTTATGGATCATACATGTAACTCACATGTCAGCTGGAAACTCCCAGTCCATTGAGATATAGGTGAAGAGGCTTACATTGCTGTTGTGTGCTGACATTTGGAAGTTCAGAGCACTCCCCGATGCTTCCGTGAGTACCCGGGACGGTGGTGTTCTTCTGACCCTGATTTTCTACCTCTGTCGATTGCTTTCCTCTATTTGCTTCTGGCTATCTTCCTATTGCTCTGACATAGTCTCAGATGTGCTACAAAGCTCCTCCTTCTTTTTTCTGGAGAACCAAAGGCGTTGGTCAAACTAGAGCTTGACTGAAGATTAAGAAAGGATGAACAAGAGAGATCCACACTATGCACTGCAATTGCAGACCATTTAAATTCAGTTTGATTTTCAACAGTCCATTTAGCCATTCTACCACCAACAAAAATTTTAAAGACCACTTCGCCCATGCCGTTCCTGACCTACCACTGTACATCCTTTTATCCTTACCCTCCTCCATTATTTACCCTTTATTTCCACCTCTCTTTTAGGAATCAAAGCCGCTCCTGGGATCTCTCATGTAGAGCAGCAGCTTGACTCTCTCTCTTGCTCACACCCTTGTCCTTAGCATCTCACATTCTATACTCCTTTCAACTTATTTTTGCCTAAATGCAAACCAGTTTCTGCTCCCTCAATGGGAATTGTGGTACCACCTATTGAGATAATAGCAAATATTTACTCTTGCTACATGTGTACAAGCTTACATAATTGAAAAATATGAATAGAAATTTTTGTGTGTAATGTGACCCCAGGGAGGGCAAGGAAGACGTGGCTTGGCTGTTGCATTCCAAGCATCTCCTCCTCTATCCTCTTAATGTATACTCCTTTGAATAAAGTTAAGATGAAGTTTTAGGTTTCTGCAAGAGACAGACGAGGATAACCTGAAAACCTTCTCAGTTTTTACAAGCACATAGAAATGCTGAGTGAAATGTTTTAAAAATACTTTTAAATGCATAGTTAAACTTGCAATAAAGAAAGGGAAGCCCACAGGTGCCAGAAATGAAGGAGGAATTTAATATCAGTACGGTAAGCTGTTAACATGTGTGCAGATTTTGCAGCTATGCTGCATGGGGGTGGTGCTGTTAAGTCCATGGAATCTAGTAACACATGTTTTAACATCTACATGGGGAAAGGAGATAAGACCTTGGGCTATGCAGGGTGGGGAAGTTGGATCTGAAACTTCTGCCTAACTCGGACTCTTAAAACATATGGCAGATTGTGTTTTCCAAAAATATTTGTAACTATATCTCCCATCCCACATGCTCTTCTTGCAATGTGATGCTGACAAGCCTCCCACTGAGATGGCGAGGCCTCTGTTTTCTTCCCTTGAGTCTGGGTGGCCTGTAAATGTGGCAGAGATGATATGATGTGACTTGCAAAGTTAGATTATCAGAAGAGACAGCTTCCACCTGCTGCCTGTTGGGATACTTGTTCTTAGAGTAGTGTCATAATGCTGTGAGGAAACAGAGACCCTGTGGAAAGCCCATCTCTGAGCGCTTCCCAAAGTGCAGGTTTGTGAGCAAAGTGGGTAGTTACTGTTGTTGGAAGCCACAAGTTTGGTGTGACCTGTTATGCATCAATAGGTAGTTGAAACAAGGGCTATGTCCTCGATAAAAGAGAGACCAGGAAAACAAAGCTCGTCCATTAACATAGGGAGGTAGTAAGGTAACCTGCTTGGTTTTTCTGGCTCTTGAGGAAGTCTTCCCTGGGCAATTGAAACTACCTGAATGGTCCAGGAACCCTTTGAGCCTAAGAAATTAACAAACATTAGTTCTGGGCTACTAATGGCAGAATCAAATGAAAAATCTTTTGAAATACAACCCAAGTCATAACATACTCTCATGGAGTAAACAAGGCCAACTAAGTATGAGCTCATAGTCAAAATTAAAAACAAAATAAAAAATCTATAAGAGACAGCAATCCTCCATGATGAGCAAGAGTCAGTGAACACAGATAATTAGAGCCTAAGAACTTGAGATGCAGGTCGAGTATCCTTTACCCAAAATGCCTGGGACCAGAAATGTTTTGGATTTTGAGTTTTTTTCTCACTTTGGAATATTTGTGTATGCATAATGGGATATCTTGGGGATGGGACCTAGGCCTAAACACAAAATTCTTTTGCGTTTCATATATATCTTAAACACATAGCCTGAAGGTAACGTTATACAGTATTTTAAATAATTTCATGCGTGAAACAAAGTTTCTGTACGTTAAATCATCATTGAACTGCGACCTGTCATGTGAGGTCAGATGTGACATTCCCACTTATAGTGTCATGCTGGGCTTAAAAAGTGTTGAATTTTGGAGCAGTTTGGATTTCAAGTTTTTGGATTAGGGATGTTCAACCTGTGGTATAATGACAAACTGGAAAAAAAAAACTAGGTCTATTTAAGAATGACAGAAGATATAAAATGAGTTGAAACTCTAAGAAAGGAACAAGACCTTGGAAAAAAAATGGAAAATTTTAAAGATAATCTGTAGAACTTCAAGAAATGTAAAATATAGCATAAAACCCCAACAAAACGAAACCCAAACACAGTTTACCAACTGTGTTGAATAGGACTAAAAGGAGAAATAATGAACCAGAAGAAAGATATATCTGAGGAGACTATCCAAAATGTAGCACAGAGAAATGGTGGATGTAAAAGAATGGTCAAACACTACAGAAGACAGAATGAGAAGGGCCAGCAGACATTAGTAGGAGTTCAGAATGAAAGACCAGAGAGAATATGGACAAAATAGTAACTGAAGATCTAGTGACTGAGAATTTTTCAGAATTGACTAGTGATATGAATCCTCAGACTGACGAGTTGTACCTAGTTTCAAGCGGGAAAATAAAAATCTATTGGCAGATACATTATAATGAAACTGTAGAACAGTATAGACGATGAGAAAACACCAAAGATAATTGAAGAGAAAAGACAGGTTATTTACTGTGTCTGAGACTATGAGTTTAGTGTTTATTTTTATTTTTATTTTTAAATTTTTGGTAGTTTTGCTCTTGTCACCCAGGCTGGAGTGCAGTGGCGCGATTGTGGCCCATTGCAACCCCTGCTTCCTGGGTTTAAGCCATTCTCCTGCCTCAGCCTCCCAAGTAGCTGGGACTACAGGCCTGTGCCACCACGCCCAGCAAATTTTTGTATTTTTTTTTAGTAGAGACAGGGTTTCGCCATGTTGGCCAGGCTGGTCTTGAACTCGTAATCTCAAGTGATCCGCCTGCCTTGGCCTCCCAAAGTGCTGGGATATAGGCACGAACCACCGCGCCCAGCTGAGTTTAGTTTTATCTATGTTAAAAGAACTTCAGTTTTTAGCTGGGCCTATGTCCCCATATCCAAAAACAGAGTTAAAGTTAGGTGTGACTATGTAACTAAGTTCTGGTCAATAGCATGTAAGCAGAACTGTCAAATAAAGGTTTCTGGAAACTTTCTTGAGGCTTTTGTGTAGTCTTCATCCCCTTTCTTTTTTATCCCTTTTTCATCCTGCTGCCTAGGACACAAATGTAATGCTTAGTGCTCTAGCTGCCATCTTGGACCACAATGGTAATGCTCAAACCCAAGGGTTAGTAGACTGGTAATCTAAAGATTTTGTGAAACAGAGCTGCTATATCAGTTCTGAAAGGCTTACATCTCACTCAACAGAGATATAAACTTCTATCTCTGATTTTTATATAACAGAGATACAAGCTTTTACTTCATTTAATCTAACTGGAATTTTGAGTTTCTGTTATTCAGACATAACTAATCACAACTGATGTATCTATCATAGATTAATCGTCAAACTGACTGCAGACTTCCCAATAGTCTATTTAGAAGCCAGAAGTCAAACTGAATAATGTTTGTATGGAGATGAGGGAAGAATACTGTTGACCTGAAATTTTAAACTGAGAACAATATTGTTTAAGACTGAGGGCAAAATAAAGACATTTTTCAGGTGAACTCATTCTGAGAGAATTTATCATACACGTCCTTCCTGAGATAACTGCTAAAGGAAGACTTTTGAATCCAGAAGGAAGAATGAACATAGGATAAAAGGACTAACCATTATTTATGTAATTCACAATTAAAAATTAAAATGAATATTAAGATGATTGCTGCTATTTAGTTTTAAAAAATAAAATGGCTTTATCAAAATATAGTTTACATATTATAAAGCTTATCCACTTAAAGGGTGTAATTCAATGATTTTTAGTATATTTATGGAGTTGTGCCACCATCCCCGTAATCTAATTTCAGGTAATTTTTGTCACTCCAAAAAGAAGCCCTGTGCTCAACAGTTACTTTCCATCTGAGATCCATACCCCCAGTCCTAGGAAGCTATTTAAATACTTCTTTTCTTATAGATTTGCCTATTCTGGCCATTTTATATAAATGAAGTCATACAATATGTGGTCTATTGTGGCTATGTTTTTGATTTAGCATAATGTCTTCAAGGTTCATCCACGTTGTAATGTATAAGCAAATCATTCCTTTATATTGCAGAACAACATTCCATAGTATGGATATACATTTTATTTTTCCTTTCATCAGTTGATGGACATTTGGGTTGTCTCTAATTTTTGGCTATTGTGAATAATGTTGCTATGGATATTTGTATATTATTTTTAAAAGTATGTATATGTTTTTATTTAGCTTGCTTATATACCTATGAATGGAATTGCTGGATTATATGGTAACTCTAAGTTCAACATTTTGAGGAACTTCCAGACTGTTATCAAAAGTGATTTTGCTCTTTTATATTTCTATTCACAATGTATGAAGGTTCGAATTTCTCTAAATCCTCCTCTACACATGGTATGGTTATTTAAACAAATTTAACCCTAATGTATGTGAAATATTGATCTATTGTGTCTTTGATTTGTGTTTCTCTGATGACTAATAATGTTTAGCATATTTTAATATGCTTATTGCCCACTCATATCTTATTTGGAGAGCTAGTTAGGTTTTAAGAAAAGGGGTAGCATCCCATTCTCTGAATTTCTAGTTGAAGGAAGCATACTTAAGATGGAAAATTGCCATCACAAAGAAACTGCCAAACTTATTTATTAACCAAAAGTAGAAGAAAATAGAAACCCCTAAAGTGTTAGTTCCCAAACTGGACTCATAATTTCTCCTCATCCCTATACAAGTTCCTACTCCTGTGTTTTCTAACTGAATTGGTACCATCCTATTTATTAGGCAATATTAACTGAAAACCTACAAATCATATTCTTCCTCATCAGTCACCAAATTCCACTGATCCTGACTCCTGAATTGTCTTATTCAGATCATTCTACTTTATTCTCACAGCCACAACTTTATTTTAAATCCTTATCATTCCTTATGTAATGGATTCCACTGAGTCTCCATCTTCCTCTGTGAAATGAATTCTCCTCCCTGCCAGAGCAATCTTTTTTTTTTTTTTTTTTTTTGAGACGGAGTCTCGCTCTGTCGCCCAGGCTGGAGTGCAGTGGCCGGATCTCAGCTCACTGCAAGCTCCGCCTCCCGGGTTCACACCATTCTCCTGCCTCAGCCTCCCGAGTAGCTGGGACTACAGGCGCCCGCCACCGCGCCCGGCTAGTTTTTTGTATTTTTTAGTAGAGACGGGGTTTCACAGTGTTAGCCAGGCTGGTCTCAAACTCCTGACCTGGTGATCCGCCCGTCTCGGCCTCCCAAAGTGCTGGGATTACAGGCTTGAGCCACCGCGCCCGGCCAGAGCAATCTTTTAAAAGATAAATCTGACCATGTCATTCTCCCTCTTAAAAGCCTTCACACATATTCTAGGAAGATAAAATAAGACATACATTTTTCTATTTATCCCATGAATTATAACTAAAACCCCTGGATATGATATACAAAATAAACAAAAGAATACTCTGAAGGCAAAAAGAAGAAGGCAGAGTGACTAGAAGACTTGGGACCCAAGAAACAACATGGTGATGAGTTCCCTGAGTTTTCTTTTTTATCACATACCATAGACTTCGAGCTGAAAAAGATAAAAACCTTGAAATGACAACAGGTACAGACAAAAAAGAGCCCCAACATAACTCTACTCTCTACCTAAGGACCAGGAAAGGGGACGCCTAGCAAGAAAGAAAACTTTTAGATAATAAATGCTCTACTCCCACCAAACATCACAGAAAAAGCTGTGGCCCCATCCTCACCCATTCCAAAAAAGGCTTGCTGGGAAACCTGGATGTCCACCCTCACAAGGCTGTAACAAGGTATCTCAACACCCTTGCTGGGGTAGCATCAGAAAAAGTTAAGCAGGGAGCTGGCTCTTTCATCTAAACCAGCCTTCCTCCCATCATGATGTCAGTGGAGAATATGTGGGGAACTTAGACTGCCACTTCTAACTGACAGTAACCAAGCATACCTCTTCCTCCCTGCTGGGCTGAGTGTCAGGGGAGGCCTAGAGGAGAATCAGGACTATAGCACTGTACAGTGACAATGAGGTCATTCCATACACAGTGTCAGTAGAGACCATGTGGGGAGCTGAAACTCTCACCCCTTCCCAGTGATAACAAAGCTACATCCTTCCTCAGGTGTCAATGGAGCAATGGAAGCCCAGTAGGGAACTTGAACTTCTTCCTCCATCTGGCATAATAAGGGAGTGCACCTTATTCCTCTGCTTGATCTGTGACAGAGAAAGTCAGTTCAAACAGGATAAACATGAAGAAACCCATGCCAAGATTCATTATTATTATTATTATTATTTTCTTTTTAAAAATTTGAGACAGGGTCTACTACGTTGCCTAGGCTGGTTTTGAACTCCTGGGCTCAAGCAATCCTCCTGCCTTGACCTCCCAAAGCGCTGGGATTACAGGCATAAGCCCCTGAACCTAGCCTCATAATTAAACTTCTAAAATCTCAAGAGAAATCTTGAAAGCAGTCAGAGAAAAGAGACAACTTACTTACAGAGAAAACACAATTTGAATGAGAACAGATTTCTCATCAGAAGCCATGGAGTCACAATATTTTTCAAGTGCTAAAACGGTAGAACTGTCAACCTAGAATCCCCTCTAATCAGCAAAAATATTCCTCAGAAATGGAGGGGAAATAAAGACATTATAAAATGAAGGAAAACTAACAGAATTTGTTGCCAGCAGGACTACTCTAAAAGAATATCTAAAGAAAGTTCTCTAAACAAAAATAAACAATAAGAGAAGGAACCTTGGGACATCAGAAAGGAAGAGAGAACACAGTAAGCAACAATGTGGCTAAATCCAATAATGTTTCCTTCTCCTCTTGAGTTTTCTAAGTTACGTTTGATGGTTGAAGCAAAAATGTTAGCACTATTTGATAATGTTCTAAATGTATGTATAGGAAATATTTAGTACAATTATATCAAAGAGGAGAAAGTAAAGGGACGTAAAGGGAGGTAAGGTTTCCACATTTTACTTACTCTTCCAAAATGATAACATCAGAAGACTTTGGTAAGTTATTTATGTATATATAGTGTAATATCTAGTACAACTATTTAGAAAATGATGCAAAGAGATACACAATAGATAAAGTGGAATTCTAAAAAAGGTTCAAGTAAGCCACAGGAAGGCAGGAAAAATAAACTAGATAAATGAAAAACAAAGAGGGCAAACAGGAAACAAAAAATAAAATAGCAGATGTAAGCCCTGACATATCAATAATTACATTAAATGTAAATGGTCTAAATATAGTAATTAAAAGACAGAGATTGGCAGAGTGGGTTAAAAAACATGACCCAACTATGTGCTATTAAAAACTCACTTCAAATATGACTGACTATATAGACAGGTTGACAGCGCATGCAAATATTAATTGAAGGAAACCTTGGCTATATTAACATCAGATAATGTAGACTTCAGAATGAAGAAAATGTAGAGGCAGAGAGAGACATTATATAATAATAAAAGGGTCAGCCTACAAGGAAGACATAACAATCCTATATATTTATGCACGAAACAATACAGTTGCAAAATATATAAAGTAGGATCTGTTAGACCTAAAATGAGAAATAAAAAAATCTACAATTATGATTGGAGACTTCAACACGTCTTTCTCAACAATAGATTGAACACAAGACACAAACTATGAATATCAGGAATAAAACAGGGGATATCACCACAGACCATGCAGATATCAAAAGGATAATAAGGGAATACTGTGAACAGTGCCACACAGATATATTTGATGACTTAGATGAAATGGGCCATTTCTTAAAAAACAAACTACCAGCCAGGTGCAGTGGCTCACGCCTGTAATCCCAGCACTTTGGGAGGCCAAAACGGGCAGATCATGAGGTCAGGAGATCCAGACCATCCTCACGAACATGGTGAAACCCCGTCTCTACTAAAAATACAAAAAAATTAGCTGGGCATGGTGGCGGGCGCCTGTAGTCCCAGCTACTTGGGAGGCTGAGGCAGGAGAATGGCGTGAACCCAGGAAGCGGGGCTTGCAGTGAG
Organism: Macaca nemestrina; assembly: GCF_043159975.1. Classification (NCBI taxonomy): domain Eukaryota; kingdom Metazoa; phylum Chordata; class Mammalia; order Primates; family Cercopithecidae; genus Macaca; species Macaca nemestrina. The sequence goes on along the minus strand of NC_092128.1, from coordinate 102,710,983 downwards.
CTGAGATTGTGCCACTGCACTCCAGCCTGGGCAACAGAACGAGACTCCGTCTCAAAACAACAACAACAACAACAACAACAACAACAAAACACATAAACTACCAAAACTCATCCAATGTGAAGTAGGTAAGAAAGTTTAGTATGTAATAAAAAACTGCCCCCCCTCCCCGCCACAAGCTCTAGGTCCACATGGTGTGACTTGAATATTCTATCAAATTTCTAAAGAAAAATTAACATCAATTCTACATAGTCTCTTCCAGAAAATAGAAGAGAAGGGAATATTTCTCAATTCATGTATGAAGCTAGCATTGTCTTGATGCCAAAACTGAGAAAGGCAGTACAAAAAGAGAACAATTACAGACCAATATATCATGAATATAGATGCAAAAATCTTTAACAAAATTTTCACAAATAGAATTCAATAATATATAAGACAAAGTCTACACCACCCAACCAAGTGGGGTTAATTCTATGGATGCAAGTATCATTCACTATTCTAAAAATCAATCAGTATAATCCACCATGTTAATAGGCTAAAGAAGAAAAATTACATGATCATATCAATTGATACACAAAAATATTTGACAGCATTCGACATTCCTTCACGACAAAAACTCTCAGAAAAATAATAATTTAGGGAAATTTCTTCAACTTGATAAGGAACATCTACAAAACCCTTCAACTAACATTGTATTTAAGGGCAAAAAATGGATGCTTTTCCTTAAAAATGAGAACACAGGCCGGGCGCGGTGGCTCAAGCCTGTAATCCCAGCACTTTGGGAGGCCGAGACGGGCGGATCACGAGGTCAGGAGATCGAGACCATCCTGGCTAACACGGTGAAACCCCGTCTCTACTAAAAAAATACAAAAAACTAGCCGGGCGAGGTGGCGGGCGCCTGTAGTCCCAGCTACTCGGGAGGCTGAGGCAGGAGAATGGCGTGAACCCGGGAGGCGGAGCTTGCAGTGAGCTGAGATCCGGCCACTGCACTCCAGCCTGGGCGGCAGAGCGAGACTCCGTCTCAAAAAAAAAAAAAAAAAAAAAAAAATGAGAACACAGCAAGAATATTCAGTTATACCACTCCTATTCAACATAGTGTTGAAAGCTCTAGCCAGTGTAATAAAGGATGAAAGGAAAAATTAAAAAACATACAGATAAGAAAGACAGAAGTAAAATTGTCCCTTTTGCAGATGACATGGTTATCTACATAGAAAATCCCAAGGAAGCTAATTAACAAAATTTCTAGAGCTAATAAATGAGTTCTAGCAAGGTCACAGTATCTAAGATAAACATACAAAATCAATTTTATTCTTGTATAAAAATAAAATCATATTTACAACATATAACAAGGTGAATCATATAACAAGGTGAAATATGTAGATGTAAATCTAACAAAACATGTACAAGACTTGTATGCTAAAAACTATGCAGTACCCATGAAAGAAATCAAATAACATCTAAATAAGTGGAGATGCATACTGTGTTCATGGACTGGAAGAAGATGAAACATAGCAAATATGTCAATTCTCCCTATAATTATATGCAGATTTAACACAATTTCTATCAAGATCCCAGCAAGATTTTTTATAGACATAGATAAGAGTATTCTAAAATTTATACAGAAAATCATAGGAAGTAGAACAGTTAAACCATTTTTAAAAAGGAAAAATAAAGTGTGAGAAGTCTATCTACTTGATTTCAAGGCCTAATATGTAACTACAGTGATCAAGATGAGTGGTATTAGTGAAAGCACAGACTCACAAATTAATAGAATAGAATAGAAAACCCAGAAATGAATCCACAAAAATATGCTGAACTGATTTTTGACAGAGATGAAGAAGCAATTCAATGGAGGAAATAGGACCTTTTCAACAAATTGTGCTTCAGTATTGGACATCTATAAACAAAAATGTGAACCTTGACCTGTCTTACACATTAAACAAAAAGTAATTCAAAATATATCATACGCCTAAATATAAAACTGTAAATTTTATACCAAAAACAGAAAATCTTTGGGACTTAGGACTAGGAAAAATGGACTTGACGCAAAAATTATGATCTATAAAAGTAAAAATTGATAAATTGGGCTTCATCAGCATTAAAAATTGATGTTCTGTGAAAGATTTTGTTAGGATGAAAAGGCATTCTACAAGGTGGGAGAAAATATTTGCAAACCACACACACAACAAAGGACTGGTATCTAGAATACATAAAGAATTCTCAAAACTCAACAGTAAAAAGCAAACAATGCATTTTGAGTATGGTCAAAGAACATGAATAGACATTTCACCAGAGTAAATATACAGATGGCAAATAGACACATGAAAAGATATGAAAAGGGAAAATGCAAATTAAGCACATGAAGAAGGAAATGCAGATTAAAACCACAATGAGATACCACTACACACCTACCCGAATAGCTAAAATAAAAATGGTCATCACTCCAGATGCTGAGGTTGAAGCAGAGAAACTGAATTACTCATACATGGTTGATGATACAGCCATTCTGAAAAGTAACTTGGTAGTATCTTAAAAAGCTAAACATACAACTACCATACGACCAGCAATTGCACTCTTGGGCATTTATCCCAGAAAAATGAAGACTTATATTAACAGAAAAACCTACATGAATGCTTATAGCAGCTTATTTCATAGTAGCCAAAACTTGGAAGCAACCCAGATGTATTCTAACAGATGAATGGTTAAACAAACTGTGCTGGACTATTACTCAGCAAGAAAGGGGAATGAGCTACTGATCCGTGCAACAACCTGGATGACTCTTCAGCGAATTACAGTGAGTGAAAAAACCAATCCCATAAAGTTACATATTTTGTGAGTCTATTTGTATAACATTCTCGAAATGACACAACTATAAAGATAGAGAACAGACTAGTGGCTGTCGAGCGTTAAAAGAGGGGGTAGAGTGGAAGGAAAATGAGTAAGGCTATAACAGGACAACATGAGGGATCTTTGTGGTGATGGAAATGTTTGTAAATTGACTGCATCAGTGTCAACGTTCTGGTTGTGATCTTGTACTGTGGTGTTACAAAATGTCACCATTGGTGGAAACTCCGTAAACAGTACATGGAATCTCCATATTATTTCTTACAACTGCATGTGAATTTACAATGCTCTCAAAAGGAGGGAGTGATTAAAAGAATTTAATTTAAAAACATCTTCACTGACTTCTCATGGCCTACAGAATAAAGTCAAAGCCCTTGGAATACCACATAAGCTCCTTCAAGCTGACTTCTGTCATGCAGTAATTCACCATTTAAGCCCCAGGAAAATTTAACTAGTTGCTCTCCCAGGGCATTTCACTTCTCCATGCCTTTGCATATGCTGTCCATTCTGCATGGAAAATCCTGTCCCTCTGCTGATCACCAAACAAACCCACTCATTTCTCAAAACTTTGATCATAGACCACCACTTCTACAAAGCCTGGCCTGACTCCCCAGGCTAAAATTAGTCACTTTCTCCTTTATTTGACACCTATATATTTCTACATGGTTATAGTATTGCTTGCTTCACACTGTATCCTAAGTATGTCTTTAATGGCTGTCTCCCCATTAGATTTGGAGTTCCTTGAAAGCAGAAACTGCCCCACCAGTCAGTGTATAGTAGGTGTTCAATAAATGTTTGTTTAACTGGGCTGAAAGCAGAGTGAATGAAAAGATTCTGGATCTGTGCCACCTCCAAACCAGGAGGGAAAATCCACTCATTCCCTGGAAGTTCTTAGAGATTCATACTCAGTTACTCTACTAGACAGAATTCAAATGCATTATTAATTTACGTGATTTATCAGTCATAAGTTCCTGTGATGCCTCCTTTTCAATGAATACTTATGGAGCACCAACTCAATAGTGTGCCAAGCACTATGTCTAGCACACCTCCCCTGGACAGGCAGGTAGACCAAGGTGGTGCTACAGTTCCTGCCACAGTGTGCTTTAGGCCATGGCTAAGCCGTGGACTGAAGCCCAGGGTGAACACATACAGTTTTATAGGCTGTGAAATGTGCAAGTCCAGGGAACATCATCCTATAGACTAAGCTATGAACAACTCCCTCTTCAACTGTGTAGTTTTGGAGGCCCTATTGAAATTCTTACATTTGCAGCTGCAATTCTTGAAACCCATGAAATAATTGCCTGATTTCCAGGTCAGTACATTTTATGAAGCTAGGTTCCCTAATCCAATAGAGCAATCTAGTAAGAAAGGAGGTGAAGATGTGAAGCCAGTTGGGTCAGAAACCAAAGAAAGCCCATGAATAATATAATTGAAGCAGGTGGAAGACAGACAAGGCGAATGAGATGTTCAGCCAAGTTTTTAATGTGGTTTCTATTACCTCAGAAGAAGACATCTTAGAAGTAGATACAAAAGTTAACCTTGAAAGGACATTCTGGGTGCAGGAGTATAAAAATGAGTAAGTCACAGTTCTTTCCCATAGGAGTTTAGTGTCTTCATTATCAGCAAAGGCTAGTTTGGGCAAAAAGTAGAAAAAATTACTTTTTATGATCTACATATTACCCTAGAGCCTCTATTTTTTCTGGAACTCTTGATAAAAACCATAAATCTTCAATTACTTTGAAACACTTTTATTTTTGATTGCAGTGCACATCCCATTTAAACACATCTCAGATTAACGTGGCAAACTCTTCCAAGTGCTCAGAGCACTTCATATGTACTATATCCCTGAATTCATTCCCACCAAATTTTTATAATGAGGTTAAAAATCAGCCCTGGAACTTCCCAAAGGAATACTAGGCAGATTTACAAAGTGAATCATCCAGCAGATGGTAAGACTTGGATTTTTGCTTGCTTTGCAGACATTAGCATACTTCAAGGTAATTACGCATTAAAAAATTTTCACTTAATTTTGGGGGAGGCAGTGTCTGAATTAGTGAAAGTATAAATTATAGAAAATTTAAAAAATGCTGTCTTGTAACTCTCAAGTATCCAACTTACACTAACCATGAACAAAATGTTTGTCAAGTGTATGTCACTGCTAACAGATAAGCTTTTGTTCTAATTAGTCTACTAAATGAATGCTGTTGAAGTTCTTCAAAACAGTCTCCCTTTAATCTTTTGTACATCATTACTCTGCTGAACAGATTCATTCTTTTTATGTATGACAAAGAGTAACGGAGACCTTTCCTCTTGGAATTGATGGTCTCACTGTATAGTGATCCACTGCACCCGATGAATTTCTAAACAGACTTCGAAAATTATCTCGGGGCTGTGCATGTCAGTTGGATGAGGACAGATGTAATGCTTTGCTTTGGAGCAGGTTGAGTCCCATTCTTGCTTCTAACTCTTTAGGCTTAGGTTATGCATTGCTTATTGTGATAACTAGCTGTTTGAATACAAATGTTAATCTTATTCTTGATTCTTTCTGCTGACAGCTCAAGTAAATGGTGCCCAAATAGACGATGAATAAATCTAGAGTAACACACATACCTTGCCTTGTGAAAATTAACAAGTGCTTTATGAGTTTTTTTGAACTCCAGAATGATTAAACTAGGAATAAATCTAAATTGAAACTTCAAATAAAGTCTGAAGAACTAGGGAAAGAAAATACCATCCTAAAGACTTAGGAGAAAGGTAGACTTCTGAATATCGAAGCACAAAGAAAAATGCAAATCTTACTTTGCCTTCTCCCAAAGAAATGAGAAGATGTAGCCTGGTGAGATAGCAGCAGAAAGACTTAAGAAGAGAAACAGGTGTTTTTAGAGTTAGAGATAAATACAAATATGTGACATAGGAATTAAAATCCTCATTGAAATATAAAAATTACAGTCACAAAATTTTAATCAATGATTAGAAGATAAATTTGAAAACATTGTCTTGAAAATAGATGAAAATTGAAAATGATGGGAAAAGATAATAGGAGGTCAGAAAAGAAAGAACTAACATAAATAAATGAATCATAGGTATGCTGAGACAAAAGTTGGAAAAGAAGCAGTGAAGAAAAAATTGAAGGCAGCTTGCTTGAACAGAAGAAAGTAAAGACCTGGGTTTGCAGATTAAAAGGGCTCCCTGTGTTGAAGAGAAATAATTTTTTTTTTTAGTAAAAATCTCCCCTCCCCTGCAATTTCATATATACTAGCAAAGTTTTTGAATTACAAGACATAAAGAAAAATGTTTGCCTGCAAAGAAAAAAAAAACCTATCAGACTTTATTCCTAATTCTCTTCTACAGCATACAAATAGCATAAGACAACTGAGAAATATGTTGAATTTAATGAAAATTCAATAAATCAATACCTAACTTGTTGTTCTTGTGTATCTCATTAGCCACCATGCCATTCTTGGAAAGAATTCTTCAAAGATATACTTCAGCCAATTGAAACATGAATCAAAATAAATTCTGTAGAACTGTGCTGTCCTGTATAATGTGGCTATTAAGCACTTGAAATGTGGCTAGTCCTAATTGAGACGTGCTGTAAGTGTAAAATACACAATGGATTTTGAGAAAAAGCAAAAGAATATAAAAATTCCATTAATATTTTTTGTATTGATTATATATTAAAATGACCAGATTTTTGATTTATTGGCTTAAAATTGATAAAATTATTTTTGTTTGTCTTCACTTCAGTGAATGTAGCTACTAGACAATTTAAAATTACATATGTAGCTTGCATCTGTTCCATTGAACAGTGTGGCTCTAGATTATAAATTGTTACATTAAAGAAGTATTTGGCACTTAAAGGTAAATGTATCTTTAAGTCCAAATATTTATTGGACATAAAATTAGAAAACAGAATGTAATGTGAAATACCATCATAATTCTTAACAGTGAAGCATCATAATATTAAAATAACAATTTAGCAAAATATCTAACAATTCACGTTAGCAGTAAAAGTGAATAGAGGGAAGGAAAGAGATGGGAAAGGTAATCTCATCACCTCAGACAGATAGGAGTCAGTTGACACTATTAAGTTATTGATGTTGATAAAAATACAAGAGAAACAGAATATAAGAATATATAATTTTAAATTTAAAGATAACTATCAGCCAGGCATGGCTGCATACACCTATAATCCCAGCTACTTGGGAGACTGAGGCAGGAGTATTGCTTGAGCCCAGGAGTTGGAGGCCAGCCTGGGTGACAGAGTGAGACCTTGTCTCGAAAAATAAAAGAAAGAGAGAGAGAAAGAGAAAGAGAGAGAAGGAAATAAAGAAAAAAAGAAAATTATAATAGTTTCCCAATCTGGATTAAAACACATTACAGCTATATATTGTTTCAAGAGGAAAAACTAAAACCAAAAATGATAGGCAAGAATGTTTAAGGTAATTACAAATAAAAAGGAGCTAGCTCTGGTAGGATCAACTTTCTAAAAAGCAGAATTCAAGGAACAAAGAGCAAAATGAGTAATTTTCTATTGATAAGGGAGGGATGTAGTCCACAATGAAGATGTGAAAACGCTACACCTTATTCCAGCCGTAGGACAGATCTTGCATGCTACACTAGGTATGGTCCTTTTCTTTAAATTAGTGCCCATGAAATAGTTACAAAAATTCCCATAAGTTAGATGACAAAAAATCAGGTTAGATTAAATCAAGATTAGATTATGTAGGACATACTCTCTGACTCTACTGTTACAATGTTACCATATTATAGTCATATAATATGTAATATTATTAAGTTAATTAATTACATATTATGTAACTATCCATATAATGACCATATTGTTATCTAGAAAATAAAAAAGGTAAAGAAAGGAAGAAGACAAGTTTAAGTGGCACCACCACTAAAAACAACTATTGGAAATATATTTTCAAAAATAGACAACTTCTGGGAAATAAAAATTGCCATTGCGGTCTTCTTAGAAGTTGACATGTCAAACAGGTGACCTGTAGCCAAAACCATAGATAGAAATTCTCTGATTTACAAAACAAATTAGGGAAAAAAGTGGAAGACTAATCTATTGAAAGTAGGGGAATGAAAATATCAAATCTAAAAGCAATGACAAATGAATTAGAAATGAGAAAGCAGCAGAGTTTCTAAATTCAAGAACTACGTCTTTAAAAAGGCAATGAAATTAACAAATCTCTAGAATAGCACTGTCCAGTAAAACTTGCTGTAATGTTGGAAAATTCTATGTTGGTGCTGTGCAATACAGCAATTACTAGTCATGTGTCTATTGAACATTGAAATGTGCTAGTGAGACAAAAGAAGTGGATTTTTAATTTTATTCAATTTTAGTTATTCCAAATTTAAATTGCCACATATGACTAATGGATATCACATTGGGCAGAAGAGCTCTAGAAAGTAGACAGAGAAGAAAATAAGCAAATAAATACTCAAAAATATTATATATAGATGTGGATTAAAATAGAAGATGCAAATAAATTTATGCAAACAAATGTGAATATCTCTACAAAATGACAATTTTAAAGGAAAATATTCCAAAAGAAACAGATAAGATGAATGCAGCAATAACAAAGACTTTTAAAAATTTGTGAAATAATTACTTTGCTAAAATTATTTTGGATTCCAAGAATTTTATAGGCAATTTTATTCAAATATTGGGGAATAGACTATTCCCAGGATAAAAACAATGTAAAAGAAGAAACTAAAGGCTAGAATGGAAACCAAAGGCGAGGAATAGAATTACTGGCAGTGCAAATCTGTAAGTATGTTCTAGTAACAATATAACATGACCAAATAGAACTTATCTGAGTAATGCAAGTTGGCTTTACTGTTAAGAATTTTCTTTTTCTTTTTTTTTTTGAGACAGAGTTTCACTCTTCTTGGCCAGGCTGGAGTGCAATGGCACTATCTTGGCTCACAGCAACCTTCTGCCTCCTAGGTTCAAGCAATTCTCCTGCATTAAGAATTTTTTTTTTTTTTTTTTTTTTTTTTTGAGATGGAGTTTTGCTCTTGTTGCCCAGGCTGGAGTGCAATGGCGCGATCTTGACTCACCACAACCTCCGCCTCCCAGGTTCAAGCAATTATCCTGCCTCAGCCTCCTGAGTAGCTGGGATTACAGGCATGCTCCAGTATGCCCAGCTAATTTTGTATTTTTAGTAGAGACAGGGTTTCTCCATGTTGGTCAGGCTGGTCTCGAACTCCCGACCTCAGGTGATCTGCCCGCCTCGGCCTCCCAAAGTGCTGGGATTACAGACGTGAGCCACTGCGCCTGGTCAAGAAGTTTTAAATACATGATCCAGATGTCATTTAGACTTTCCCTTTAAGACCTATATAAGATTGTTTCAAACCTTCATTTTACATACAGTTTCAATCCTTAAAGTTTCTGTGAAAATTTTAGGGGTTTCCCCTCATTACTTCTGGCTATTGTTTCCTGAGTCTGTTGAATTTTTTCCTATACTTTGTGTCTTGCAGATAACAAAGGATGGGACACAGTCCATTCTTCATAATTTCTAAATCCTCTCTGCATTGTAACTTTCATAAAGCAGCAAGTGTATGAGACTTTTATGATTCCAGAGAGCCAGTTATATTACAATTCCACATAGCATTTAACTTAAATGCCAGAGGTATATGTTTTTGGAAAATTCTGCACTTATATCTGCCAAGTGTCTTACGCCATTTGTGTTGCTATAATAAAATACCTGAGACTGGGTAATTTATAAAAAACAGAAATTTATTTCTCACAGTTCTGGAGGATGAATATCAGCTGGCAGATTCAGCATCTGGTGAGGGCCTGATTTCTGCTTCTAAGATGGTGTCTTGTTGCTGTGTCCTCTGAGGGGAGGAGCGCTGCGTCCTCACATGATGGAAGGGACAAAAGGGAACCAGACTCCTTCCATGAATCCCTCATGACCCAATGACCTCCCAGAGGCCACACCTCTTAATATGTTATACTGGAGATTTGGTAAAACAGATTAATCTAATAAGATAACTCAGAAATAAACTCTAATGTCTTTGGGAATTTAGAATGTATCATCACAGATCAAATTTGATTCTTATATTTTGATGGGGGAGTCCTTTTCCCCACCCCTGATGCATTGATAAGGAGTTGAGTTTTCAAATCTTTTTGCAATTGCAGGAGACAGAATTCCTGAAAAGTTCCTAAAACCAATAATTACTGTATTGAAAACAACAAAACAGTATCTAGGTGACTGATTTAAGATATTCAAAACATTATTGGTACTTTATTTTTTGTACCATCATTATTTTTTTGTTTTAGTAAGCATAAAGTTCTTCATCGGGGCTTTATTCCATTCATTCCTGATTCCTATGTATCCCAGCCCCAAACTTCCTACCCACTGAAAATTTTAGGGGTTTTATTCATCAAAAGGAGAGGAAGGCTACAAACACATGTCACAGATGGTTTGAGAACCACCGAAGGTTTTCAGTAATGTTTTTTCCTTCCCTTTACAGAGAATTAAGTCTCTTTCTTTCCCTGTGCTTCTCAGGACTCAGCTTTCTGCCAGCATAATCTTCGAGTATTCTTATACAGAACTGAGTTGATAAGTCACTTGTCAGATTTAAATGGGATTACCACATCACCTTGGGCTCCTCTTAGCAGCAGTTTATCAAGCTGCCACTCTTAGCCACACCACAAAATGAATCTGTAGTTTTTTCTGATTTAGATTCTTCTTATCTCATTTTCTTGCTTTCTTGTCTTTTCTCAGCCCATTAAATTCACCTTGCATTATTTATCCTCCCCTGCAGCCCGAACTTCTTTTGTTAAAGGAAGCTGCAAACTGCTGCATGCAAGACAGTAAGTCAGGCCTGTAATCCCAGCACTTTGGGAGGCCAAGGCAGGCGGATCACGAGGTCAGGAGTTTGAGATCAGCCTGGCCGACATGGTGAAACGCCGTGTCTACTAAAAATACAAAAATTAGCTGGGCATGGTGGCGGGCGCCTATAGTCTCAGCTGCTCAGGAGGCTGAGGCAGGAGAATCGCTTGAACCTGGGAGGCAGAGGTTGCAGTGAGCCGAGATCACGCCACTGTGCTCCAGCCCGGGTGACAAAGTGAGACTGCAAAAAAAAAAAAAAAAAAAAATGGAGACTAAGTCAGGACTCTTCCTAGTTGCGATAAGGCAAATTCTATTTCCTATGTAAAAAATTGTCTGTTTCCTGTTCAGAAATGCAGGATGTTCTGCATGATCTACACTATGCGTCTGTTTATTTGCTCTGTAATAAAGTAATAAACACAGGGTGATGTATCGCACAGAGCCTTGGATTAGGAGAATGAGAATTTTGGGTCAAAGTAATCTGTTTTCTAACTCTGTAATCTGGGTTATTTGATTTCTTGGAGACTTAGTGTTCCAGTGTTCAATAGTTTCCATAATACTTACTTTGAAGGGCTAATGATTCAGTAGGCTAACACAGGTGAAGTCCAGCACATAGCAAGTACTGAACAAATGTTTGCTACATCTGAATCAGAGACCCTGCTCTCTTGATGAGCTCAGTGGTACAGATGCTGCCAGTCTGGAGGATTTATAACCAGTCTGGAGGGTTTATGGGTCCATGAAAAATTGTCTTTGTGAAAAGAAGGGAGATGATTTATGGCAGGGACAGAGGGGAGATAAGAGGAAAGGAGAATGTAGTAGGTATTGAATGAGAGTCAGGAACAAGTCAAAGGAGAGAGGCAAGAGGAGGTGAGGAGGGGAGTGAGGAGAAGCTGATGAGGTGGAGTGGGTTGAAGGGAGATGCTCACCTCTTGCACCTGAGCCGCATTATTTTTGGTGTCCTGAAGGCTTATTTCACCTAAGAGTTCCCTCATGGGGTTTTTGATATTATTGAGAAAGACCTGTGTGACTCTGTTTGTGTATTTTTGGCTCTATTTAGTCAGAAACATTTCATGCTTTCAACATCAGCTTAAAATAAATCAGAGCAGGGGAATTTTTATTTTTCATTTTGTCAGAGCAGACCTTTCCAGTGCCCCTGGAGAGTCTTCTGCCCACGTTTGTGGAGAGTCAGAGGAAGGGTTCTTTTCCACTCTCTCAGAGTTCACAGAGGAGAGTACTGACTCCAAAAGACTCACCCGATTGAGTTGAGATGAGCCATGGGAGAGGCCCATGGTGATCCTTCTAAGGCAGGAATGAGTAGCAGATTAGATGCTGGCTGTATTTTCTAGCACATAAAAGTTGTGTGGATACCCTGTATCCTGGGCGCCTCTTTGGCCTGGCTTCACATCCTCTTGGTCCTATTTTTAAGCTCCAGCTTAATTTCTCTTAATTTCCACCCAGTTTATGAGGGAATTGTCCCATACTCATGTGTGGGTAGACCCCGAAGGGCTAGAGAATTAATTCCCTATGGAGTTACCTTTGACCATGGGGAATGAGAGCCTGCAGACAAATGTTCCCTCTTCAATTCCTCAGGGGGATAATTCTGAGCATGCTCCCCACCTTCTCTGTAATCCGCATAGAAGCCAGCCCCAGGTACCCTGTCTTGATAGGGCTTATTATTAAGTACAGTAAGGCCAACAGATCAGAAGGTGACTGACATTGAAAAGATAGTGTGTTACACTCACAGATTCCAAGAGAAGGTGCACATCATACCGTGGGGGCCATACAGGGAAGCACTGGGGCTGGTCACCGGGCAGAGGGGGATCAGGCTGCTGTGGGCAAGAGCCTCAATGTGGTTCAGGAAGCAGTGAGTGAGGCAGGGTAAGCAGGTTTAGGATTGGCTAGTTGGATAATGTCAGTGGTCTTGGGGTAATTAAGGCAGATGGATAGTGGCCAGGAACACAAAAGCTCTATAAGGGCAGTGGTTGGGGGTGCGGACTCTGGGTCAGTTGGTTTGTATTTGAAAGGCGCACCCCTGGGAGGAGGACTACTGCCTGAGGAGGTGCAGGGGCAAGGTGACTCAGATATATTATTATTGGGTTGTCTGGAACCAGACATGTCTGGCATACGCACATAGGGCAGATGTTACAGCATAAAGTTTACAGATGCTAGAAACATGGTGAATACACCCACGGGGATGACGACTTGACAGGATGACGACTTGACAGGATGACGACTTGACATTGCACCTGTGTCTTGGTTTTCCCTTGTTACTCCCTGATTTACTCTCCCTGTTCTCCTTTCCTGCCTCCCGGAATCACTTCCAAAATAAAAAGCTTGCCACAAGCCCTTGTCTCAGAATCTACTTTTCAGAAAGAAACTTGGTCAAGACCTTATGTTGGATGCAGTTCAGAATGGGCTGAGCAAGGCCCTTTTTTGCTGCACACGGCGGTGTTCTTTGTTTGTCTTTCTTAGAGTGTTTCCTGTGATATATTTTTTTTTTACTTAAAATTGTTAATATTATTATTACTCACCTTTTGCCTTAAAGTTTTATTTTTACTTTTTGAAAAATAGTCTATCATTTATGATTTCATTCAGCAAACATCTCTTCAGAGCCTGCTGAATATATAATCATGAGTTCACACTGATAGTTCTAGTTCAAATCTAACACAACAGGCGTCTTTACCTTCTCCTATTGTCTGTTTGTATTTTCTGTCTCCTGGAATAAGAGCTGTGGTTCCCAGCACCCTCATTATGGCTGCTCATTTGCTCTGTCCTACAGTATATATGATATAGTTTAGAACTGCTCCTTTATGATTACTAACAACAGCAAACCTACCCAGGGAGGTTCAAGATTTCTCTGCTGTGTGTGTGTGAGTATGTGTGTGTGCATATTTAGAACTGATCTCTCTAATGACATATAGTAGGGGTACTGTATTCATAAGATATTTAAATTAATTATTTTCCATTATAATTATGTTACTAATATCACATACAGTTAGGTTGTTTCTGTTTCTATTCAATTTTAGGATTTTTAAAATTTTGTTAACTATATATTTGAATATTAAAACATTTACATTATTCAAAAGTAAAAACTGTATAGAAGTGTGAAGTCTTTCATCTCTAACCTGTCTTACTTATTCCTAACTCATCCCTTGTGGGTAATTTTCATTGTTTCTGGTCCTGTCTTCTTTGTCTTTTGCAAAAATAAACAAATATATTTCCCCTTGTTTCTTATTCAAGAGGGAGCATAATATAAATAGACTCATGCATGTTTCTTTTTCACTTATAATAGATCTTGGAAATCACTCCTTATCAGCTTATAGCGATCTTTCATTTTGGAATATTAGTCAGTGGCATAGCAATCCATTACATAAATGTACTATATTAATTCAGATGTAGTTAGGCTAACTATAAGAGATTTCTTAAAGGGGAGCAGCATGAGGACTTTGGTACTGTTAAAGGATAATTTTTTGAAAATTCATACAAGTACAAAGTGAACACGTGTCGAAGATCTTATTCAACACATTGATGAAGAAACTAGTAAGATGTTATAACTAGTTTGGAAGAAAATCCAAGGAGCAGACAAATATGTAAATCCATCAGGTATGCTGAAATGAATTTACTTGTGGATGTGAAACTGGCAAGACTCATCAATATCTACACGGCCATAATTAATTGCATTCCATGGGACACATTTTACATTTCTATGGACAAGATTCATTTGTGTTGCTATCAGTTTTCTCCAGTTTACAGTACTGTAAAGTAGTTCCAAGATAGTGAAAAGTGAAGACAATTCAGATGGGTGAGATAGATAGGACAGTCATGAAAGTTTTTGGTCAATTTCAAACACTTTGATGGATTGGAAAATTGTTTATGGAGGGGATTAAGGAGAGGGCTAAGGAAAACAAATTTAGTTTTCTAAAGTCTGGCTCTAGTCTAAATCAATTAGCAGCTGCCTTGTGTTTTTCTGCCTCTTCAAACCTTCTTGAGTGCAGGGATGGTAGAGTTTTATTTTAAGAAACTGTTACAGCCACCCCAACCTTTAGCAGCACCACCCTGATCAGTCAGCAGCCATCAACGCTGAGGCACGATTCTCTACCAGCAAAATGATTACATCTCCTTGAAGGTTCAGATGATTGTTAGCACTTTTTTTTTTTATTTCAGCAATAAAGCATTTTAGAATTAAGATATGTATATTGTTTTTAGACAAAATGCCATTGCACACTTAATAGACTACAGTATAAACATAACTTTTATATGCATTGGGGAAACCAAAAAAGTTTGTGTGACTCATTATATTGTGATATTTGCAGTGGTTTGGAACTGTGAACCTATGATATCTCCTATGTATGCCCGTATATTGTTTTCTAACCTTTTTAGAGATGAAGGCAAGTGAGAGGGGAGTTGAGAGTGAGTGTTGAGTGAATCCTAGTCATCTCTTCAACCACAGTCTTCTTTTAAACTCATCAGTGTGTGTCTTTGTGGGGGCTGGTACTTTGGAGGTATCATCACAATTTTGTTTGGGAGCCCTTAATGTAGAGGTGGCTTGGGTCTTATGATCCTTCTGATTCATTGACTGAGAAAATGGTGAAAAAGCTCTTATGAATTCATTAATAGTTTTAGATGAATTTGTAGTTTTATTAATCACATATATGTATATTTAAAAATTAGTTACATATTTATGGGTAAGATGTAATTTCACCCACAGTTAAATGCATGGCACCCTATGGATTCATAAGCTCTTCCTATAAGCCTGCCATTCCTCATAAGTCGCTACTCCACAGCACAGTAGTCTCCTCTCCGAAACACAGATATGGCTGTGTCACCACAACCTTGCTCAAAAATCTGTCTTTTCTTTATTTTTATTGCTTGGAGGATAAATTCTTAAATGAGTAGCATTTTATTCAAGGCACTTTGCAAATGGCCCAACAGGCCTCTGACCCGATCTCTGGACACTGCCCCTGTGGCTTCGTGCCAGCCTCAGGAGCTGCTTTGTTACGCCTCTAAGCCTTTGCATATGCTGTCTGCACTGATTGTTTTCCCCTCTTTTCTACCTGCTGAAGAGTGTCTCATGCTGTAGACCATATCCGATGTCATGTTCTCCGTATGGTTTTCCCCAGGGCCCTGAGGCAGAGTGAGTGAGCTCTCCTCTGGGTCCCATAGCCCTCTGTTTGCCCCTCAGTTATGGTGCATTGCCAGTTTATTGTGATTGCTTGTGGGTTCCCTTGGGAACCAGTCTCATTCATCTTTCCTTTTCTAGGGCCAAGAATGAAACCTGGCACACTGAGGGAATTCAATATGTGTTTACTGAATGAAAAAAATGAAGGAATAAAGGGGGATGTGCAGGAACTTTATTGTAAGGCCTTCACTTAGATCAGGTTTAAGAAAACAGGCTGCTGTTCTTGTCCTTCCTCCCAGAAGCAGACCTTCATTAACATAGAACTGATCTTCATTAATACAGAACCAGACTTCATTAATAGGACCAGATCTTATTAAGATATATGTGTAGGGCCTTTAAAAAACAAAAAAAGCTGTCTTGTCTTTCAGGGGTTTGAGGAATCTGTTTCCTTCCACTGATGCACTTTAATTTTCTCTTGATAGACACAAAAGCAGTTTGGATGGACACTCCAAGGGAGGTCAGTTATGGCATGGGCATTGAAAGAGCTGTTTGCTGACCCATGGGTGTCCTTGCTTGTAGGCTCAGGGATCCATGTGAGGCACTCCCTGTTGTGTGTGAGGTTCTTTCAATCTTTCTGGCAGAGCTGTCCTTTTGGCACAACAAGCCAGGGTGATTTCTTCTGTGGTAGGCTGCAGGTGGCTGGCCAAGGTCTCAGGGAGGAATCCCCATGTGCACACAAATCCATTCTCTATCTGCCTATCCCATACATGGTGTGTGTTAGCTAGCACTGCTTCTCACTCCTTCATGCCCATCCCTCATGCCCCATATGGAGCCTTTGTGTGAATTAGAAAAATCCAGTATCTTGCATAGACACAGCTCTATGGTGCATGGCTTAGTGATCTGACAGTGGTTTTTTTTTTTAAATTTTTATTTATTGTTATTTTATATTGTTCTATTTTTATTTTACTTTAAGTTCCACTATACGTGTGCAGAATGTGCAGGTTTGTTACATAGGTATACGTGTGCTGTGGTGGTTTGCTGCACCTATTGACCTGTCCTCTAAGTTCCCTCTCCTAAACCCCACCCCTCAACAGGCTCTGGTGTGCGTTGTTCCCCTCCCTGTGTCCATGTGTTCTCATTGTTCAACTCCTACTCATGAATGAGAAGATGTGGTGTTTGGCTTTCTGTTCCTGTGTTAGTTTGCTGAGGATGATGGCTTCCAGTTTCATCCATGTCCCTGCAAAGGACATGATCTCATTCTCATTTTTATGGCTGCATAGTATTCCATGGTGTATATGTGCTACATTTTCTTTATCTAGTCTACCATTGATGGGCATTTGGGTTGGCTCCATGTCTTTGCTATTGTAAATAGTGCTGCAATAAACACATGTGTACATGTGTCTATATGGTAGAATGATTTATGTTCCTTTGGGTGTATACCCAGTAATGGGATTGCTGGGTCAAATGGTATATTTCTGGTTCTAGATCCTTGAGGAATCGCCATACTGTCTTCCACAATGGATGAACTAATTTACACTCCAACCAACAGTGTAAAAGTGTTCCTATTTCTCCACAGCCTTGCCAGAATCTGTTTCTTCTTGACTTTATTTTATTTATTTATTTATTTTTTAAGATGGAGTTTTGCTCTTGTTGCCCAGGCTGGAGTGCAATGGCGTGATCTCGGCTCACTGCAATCTCTGCCTCCCGGGTTCAAGTGATTCTCCTGCCTCAGCCTCCCAAGTAGCTGGGATTACAGACATGCACCACCATGCCTGGCTAATTTTGTTATTTTTAGTAGGGACGGGGTTTCTCCATGTTGGTCAGGCTAGTCTTGAACTCCCGACCTCAGGTGATCCACCTGCCTTGGCCTCCCAAGGTGATGGGATTACAGGCATGAGCCACCGTGCCCGGCTGCTTCTTGACTTTTTAATAATTGCTGTTCTGATTGGCATGAGATGGTATCTCATTGTGGTTTTGATTTGCATTTCTCTAATGATCAGTGGTGTAGAGCTTTTTTTATATGTTTGGTGGCCATGTAAATGTCTTCTTTGGAGAAGTGTCTGTTCATATCCTTTGGCCATTTTTTGATGGGGTTGTTTTTTTGTTGTTGTTGTAAATTTGTTTAAGTTCCTTGTAAATTCTGGATATTAGACCTTTGTCAGATGAGTAGATTGCAAAAATATTCTCCCATTCTATAGGTGGCCTGTTCACTCGACCTGACAGTGTCTTTGTGCAAAGACAAACTTTTTCTTTTATCTGGGTAGACGTAACCAGCACAAACCAATGGCAATGGGTTAATGGTAATGGTAATGTCTTCAGGCTCTACTTAAAAATTTTTTTGCTCATAGACTTTTAAAATAATAGTTATTTAATTAATTATGATTTATTTATGATTTTTATTTACTTTTATTTTTATGAATTTTTATTTTAGAACAGTTTTAGATATACAGAAAAATTGCAAAGATAATACAGAGATCTCATACAGCCTACACCCGGTTTCCTGTATTATTAACCTCTTACATTAGCTTGGTACATTTATAACAGTTAATGAACAAATATCTGTACATTCTGAGCAGCGAACATCCACACGGTATTCAGATTTCTTTAGTTTTTAATTAAATGTCCTTTTTCTGTTCCAGGATCCCATCTAGGATGCCACATTACATTTAGTCATCATGTCTTTAGGCTCCTCTTGGCCGTGATAGTTTTTCAGACTTTCCTTATACACTAGTCCCTCTATTTCCAAGGGGGTTGGTTCCCTCAGGTACCAAAATGCTCAGAGGTTCAAGTGCCTGATATAAAATGATGTAGTATTGTCATATAATTTATGCACATCCTCCCATATACTTTAAATCACTTCTAGATAACTTGTAATACCTAACACAATGTAAATATTAACTAAATAGTTATTGTATTGTTTAAGGAATAATATAATAATAATATTAAGTAAACAATAATAATTTCAATAGCAATAATTTTAATAATTTAATTTTATTAAAATAACAAAATTTTATTAAAATAACAAAATTTTATTAAAATAATAATTTTAATAATTTAATTTTAATAATTATAATTAAGTATAATAAGTAGTTATTGTATTGTTTAGGGAATAATGGCAAAAAAATCTGTGAATGTTCTCTACAGATGCATTTTTATTTTTCTGAATATTTTCCTTCTTTAGTTGTTTGAATCCATGGAACCCATGGATATGGAGGCTCAACAGTATTTGGTGCCTTCGGCTGTTTTGAAGAGCGCTGGTCAGGTGTTCTGTCACAAGTTCTTCAAGTGGTTTATCTAATGTTTTCTCCATGACTAGACTGGGTGTTTTAGACTGATTGTTTAATAAGTTTTATTTCTGTTTAGGTATGGTAAGGTCAACAGAGAAGGAGGCAAATGCCATTGTAAAGAGAATTTGTTACCCACAGTTCCCAAGAGAGGGCTTCCATGTCATGTTATGGGGCCATCTGGGGAAGGACTGGTGTCAATTAGGAGGTGGGGGTGGGACATTGTGGGCAGGAACCTTTGTGGTGGTTTCTGCAAGAAGGAACAGGCAAGGCAGGGTAAGCAGGGTTGGGACTGGCTGGTTTGAATGACTTCGGGGGGCTGGAGCCTAGGGGCTGCCTAATGCCTAGTTGCCTGGTACCAGGCCCTGGGGTGATTAGGCCCAGTAGAGAGTGGCCAGGGGTGTGAAAGTCCTACAAGGGAGGTAGTTGGGGTGTGGACTCTGGATTGGCCGATTTGTGTTTTAAAAGCACACCCCTGGAAGGAGGACTTCCCCTGAGGAGTTGGGGGTTTGGGGAGAGTGGGGCGACAAGGGAGGCAAGAGGCCAAGGTCAGGTGACTCGGGCATACTATTGGTTGTCCAGAACTAGCTGTGTTGGGCACATGCATGTAGGGCAGATGTTACAGCATCAAGTTTATGGAAGCTAGAAACATGCCTACTACACAGAGCAAAGTGACATTTTCATGACATCATATCAAGGGCACACACTATCAGCACTTCTCACTGAGTTTGACCTTGATCACCTGGCAGATCAGGCTCTCCTTTTGTAGACACCGCTTTCACTTGATGCCCACCTTTAACATTTATCTCACATGTTTGAAGTTTTACATGCATAAACATACATGTAATTTTCCCGGGTCTTGATATTGTAGAAGAATCAACCTGTTGATCGTGAGTTCTAGTTCTTAAAGGTGGTGCCCTCTTTGGGGTGCATGTCTCCATAGAATGGAGTCTTGGGCTTCAGGCAAGCCGAGTTTATAGCGGAGACTTGTGTTTGAACATCCTCACGGTTCCCTAAAATGGTAGTGCTTTATGTACTTCCAATTGCTGACTAAACACCTAAATAGATACCTGTGGCTCTGTCAGGAGTTAGGGCTGATCACCACTGCAATGAGACAAGATATATCCAATAACTTAGCTTTGAGTCAAAATACTCAGAGTGGTAGCCTATTTTCTACATATAAATGTAAAAATTCCTGGTTACAGTTCTCTAACGTTGGTGGAGATGATGAGAAATATATAAATTTCCCTGCTCTGCTTTGGAAGATCCTGAGTTGGGGAAGGCAGGACCTGGAGTCAACTGGTGGATGATTCACCTGCATCTCTCTTTTCCCTATGCCTCAGGGTCTAAGTCACAGAACTGTCTGTGGAACTCCCTCATCGACGGGCTCACAGGGAATGTCAAGGAGAAGCCACGGCCAACAATTGTCCATGACCCTCGACCCCCAGAAGAAATCCTAGCTGATGAGTTGCCACAGCTGGATAGCCCGGAAGTCTTGGTGAAGACATCCTTCAGGTTTGGTGGATTGCAACTCAATGTGTTCCTTCTTATTTGCTTGTGGAGTTGTTTCAATCCAGTTAGATGCATAGTCAGTGTGGACAGCAAATTACTTCATTTCTTTGCACTGAGTAAATTAGAATTGATGAAGGAAGGTTGGAATCAATGCTAGCTGGACTTCTGGCTGGATTTCCTGAATGTAGTGAAGATCTTATCAGTAGTTAAGTTGCTGTTGGTATTTAATTGGTATTGGCATTTAAATGCTGAGGCAAAGGATTTACTAATGTTGGCAATTTGAATTGGATTAATGAGTCTTTTGCTTCAAAGGAGGATGACGCATCCAGATAAGGGCGTAGAAGAAAAGCACGTGTTGGGAATTAATTCAGTCCTGTGTCTTTAGAGTCTCTTGCTGGGGGAAGGTTTCCAGTTGTAAAAGATGTAAGAGCTGCTGCTGACGGAAATGAAGCGAGAATTTTCTCATGTTGTTTACCAGGTGGCTGTTTACTCTGTTCTAGTTCATCGTTTAGCCTTGCATCTTCCCGCAAGGTCTCTTATTTTCTTTTGGTATTGTACTCCATTTTCATTATAACTCCGTCCCTTACCTTCTCACACATATTAAATAAAAACCAATCTGAGTATGAATGTGGTGTAAAAAGGTGATTTTTTTTCCCCAAATGGGTCTTTCAGACTCACATTTGAAACAGTAAATTTACATTAGACTGGTTTCAGAAATTAAGACTCGATCATTTTTCCAGATTGCTTTCTGCCCCTCCTTTCTTCCTGTTATATCAATTTTACTTCTTTCACTTTTCTTTCCACTATAGACTTTCATACTCTCCACATGGCTAGCAGAACATATAAACCTCATTTTTCTTTCCCCATAAACAATTCAGACAGCTCTTGGAGTTCCATGAAATAGATTTGAAAAGTGTACTCTCTTTTGCATCCAGGTGATATGCGTAATTCCTCAGTGAGAGCCATTTCATTGTGTGAAGGTTCTTAGTGTCTATTGAATTATAGATGAATTCAGAAAGGAGTGATAAATAGGGGTTTGGATTTCTTTATACAGTGTGACGAGTGCATTGGAGAGACAAGAATTGCAGGCAAATGCTGTTTTTATTCCTACTAAGGATCTGGTTATTGCATCATAAGGTTTTGAATAAACTAAAACTCACTCACCTGGAGAGAAGTACATCTTATGAACCTGCAATTCTCAGCAAGTGACTGTGATGAAAGAGGGGACTGTGAATGGCTTTCTCTGTCTTTGTGTTCTCGCCTTGGAGCATCTCTTATGGAGTCAATCTCTTCTCCTAAGGGTTCTTATAGCTACTCTTTTCACCCCAAACCAGGTTCATCATCTTCTTCGATGAACGGGCAAAGAGCTACTCTCATGAAAAGAACATCTTATTTGCTCACTCAACTCCTTTACTATCATCTGTTTTGTTCGCATTCTCTTGGTGCTCTTTAATAGAGAGAATGTATTGATGCCCATGAGTGTCATTTGATCTGTTAGTTGTAACAGGTAGCAGTGTCCTGGTTTCTGAAAGAGATTAAGTTATACATTGAATATCAGGACTTATTTCTGTTTCCTTGTAACACTTGGTGCTGTAGGAAGAAGACTGCAGGTGCGTGCAGGTATATGCCAACCCTTTAGCAATTGAGACAAGAAATCCATTAGTATTTATTTATTTATTTATTTATTTATTTATTTATTTACTGGTACCCTTAATACAACTGTGTACTATTCTGTAGCTATCCTTTCTTCCAAAAAAGATGGTTGATTTTGATGACAATGCTAAATGGTAAATATTCTCTTCTGCAATTGTCCTTAACTGTGGTGGCATGATCAGCTGTGAGATTTGTTGTGCATAAATTACTACAAGTAAACTACTCAGGTATGGGAAGAGTTTATCAATGAATAAATCAGAGCAGAATCAAGGTTACCTTACAGCTCCTCTGTAGGGCCATTAACACTGAGTGGTACCACAATAAGTGTTAGTGATAGCTTCATTACTTCCTTCTCTTTTTCCTTGGTCATACTTGGAGGGCATTTGGAGTTTAGGGCCAGGAAATATGGTCATCAGCTCTTACCAAACAAGATACAAGTGACAATGTCAATAAGCCCAATGTGCCAAATTATCAGGAGGTCCAGTCTTTTCTTGGGGTTCTTGACCCTCACTATTCCCAAGGACCCCCAGCCTTATTGACAGTGGTTCAAGAATCATTGCTTATCCTGCTATGCCTTCTGTCCCTTGCTAGGGAAATGAGGTCTCATGTTGAGCATGGACTTTCTGACCTCAGTGAAATTAGGCATTTTTGTCACCAACCTAGATTACCTCTTCCTTGTGATGTCTCCTGTCTGTGGCTTCTGTTGTCTTTTCCTGACCCTTGGCCTCAGCATAACCACAGTTTTTCTCAGACATATTCTAATAATGTTGATTCTCAAAAGGAAGAGGTTAGATACTTAATTCCACTTTCCCCAGAAATCTTTTCTAGCTCTCTGTAAGGTGGAGGCAAATATATACAAGCTACCACCAGGACAAAATGTGTGTACTTGTTTAATATTTGCATTTAGTATTTTCATTTAAGTAGTTTTTTTCAGAGCAAAGGGACAGTCTGCTCTAAAGCTAAATTTACTTTCCATTTCCAAATATATGAATTATTTACACGTTTATCAATGATGGGTGTTTTTCAAAAAAATTTCAAATGTTTTTATGTTTCAGTCTCCACCAGACTCCCTGTTACATCAGCAATAACTGTTCTTATTTGCCAGGCTTAACCCAAAAAACTGAAGGATTCTGTCCATTTTAGAGATGAAGAAACTGGCCTGGAGAGAGAAAGCCTATAAAAAATTGCTGGTGGATTGCTGGTCTCCAATGCAGCAGCAAGGAGTGGCTTGGGAAAATTTTAAGTCTTACTTTATCACCCCACCCCAAATAAGTATATCATCTATAAACTCACGTAAAAAGCATGCTTGTGATTCAAATGCAGCTTCAAGACATGTCCCTGGGCCTTGTCTTCCAATCAGGCTGCGATCCCTAAGTATGGCCTGCAAACACTCTGGATTGTCGCTGGATTAATGTCAGTTACTAATAATGCCAGAGGGTATAGCTGAAAGTGAGAATTTGACACACTGACTTGGAAATAAAGCTTTTGGAAAATGAAGGCACCACCTTTCTTTCCCAAGGGTTGTGTGTCAATAGTTGAGGTTTGTGCAAATGCCATCTCAACTCTGGGTATGGTCCCTGACAGTCTTCCCTCTTGTCCCCTTCCTGGCTGGGCAGTGCTGATGAGGCAAATACTCTGTGTATTGGGGCAGAGTCTTGGGACGAAGCTTCCAGGGCTTGAGGGGAAGGTCTCCTCGTGGCTGCCCAGGTTCAGATCCCAGCTAATATTGCTGGAAGGCAACACAGTTTAGTGCTTAGTTGTACTAAGGGCTTTAGTCTTTACTCTCCAAGAAAGGAACAGTTTAAGCTATCCAGGTGGGAAAATTTGACTTCTGATAGTGGCTGTACTGGGTTTCAGTTCCAACTCTATTACCCCTGGCCAATTGCTTCATCTCTTCAAACCTCTGTTTTTTTCTCCTCCCCCCAACCCCCCAGCTTTATAAAGGTATAATTGACAAATAAAATTTGTATATCATTTACAATGTAAAATAATGTGATGTTTTGTTGTATGTGTACATTGCAAAATGATTAAATCAAGCTAAATAACATATCCACCGCTTCACATAATGTCTTTTTTTTTTTTTTATGGCAAAACCTCTGTTTTCTTAACTGTCATACTAAGGTTGGGCTTAAAGAGTGGTCTGATGACTCAAACTTGAGTGTGCATCACAATCACCTGGGGGGGATTGTTAAAACAGATTGTTGGGCTCATCCCAGATGTAGGTGGGGCCCAAGAATGTTCCCTAACAAGCTTCAGGTTATACTGATGCTGCTGGTCCAGGATCACACCGGGAGAACCACTGCACTAGGTGAGATTTAGGAGTGTTTTGCTATGTTAATTTGAGCGGGTCACTTACCTATTGATATGGTTTGGGTCTGTGTCCCCACCCAAATCTCATCTTGAATTGTAATCCCATATGTCAAGGGAGGAATCTGATGGGAGATGATTGGCTTATGGGGGCATTTCCCCCATGCTGTTCTTGTGATAGTGAGTGAGTTCTCACAAGATCTGATGGTTTTATAAGCTTCTGGCATTTCCCCTGCTTAATCTTCTCTCTCTTGCTGCTATGTGAAGAAGGTCCTTACTTCCTCTTCACCTCCTGCCTTGACTGTGAGTTTCCTGAGGCCTCCCCAGCCATGTGGAACTGTGAGTCCATTAAACCTCTTTCCTTTATAAATTACCCAGTCTCAGGTATTTATTTATAGCAGTGTGAGAACAAACTTACCTATTCTAGCCTGTTTTAAAGTCTTTGAAATGGGGATAAAGAGACCCCCTTCCTGGGGTTTGGGGAGGATTTAAAGGAGATAATGCATGTGAATGAGCCAAGCACAGTGTCCAGCACCCAGAACGAGCTCAGTAAGTGTTAATTTTGTATTCGTGCTCAGCACTCACTGGAATCCTTGCATGCCCTTGAGCCTACACGTACAAAGTTAAATAGGATCAAACACGGGTTTTGTGGCTCCACGTGCAGACACTGTGGGCCCTGAAAGCTCACTAAACTTGTGGCATGAAAGGTCTGTTTTCAAAATCTGAGATTTTTGAAAAGAAGAAAGTGGGAGCCATAAAGAAAGAAAAAGGCTTCGGTGCCTGGAAAATAGACACTCCTGGGAACTCACCTTGGGTGCCTCTTTCCTTCTTTCTCATATTTTATCCCTTTAAACCTGTTGCTCTGCTTAGCTTTTCTTAAAAGAGGATAGAAAATAAATTGAACCTGGGGCTAAGGAAGACAGACAAGTCCATCTAGTCTGATTAGTCACAGGAATCTCAATACCTGCCACTAGAGGACCCAAGAGAACAGGAAAGAGCTGGCTGCTGAGAGAGGTTTCTCTCCCCAGCCTCTGGTGTACACATTCCCAGAGGTGAGAGGGACCTGGCTCAGATGGCACCACAAGTAAGAGAAGTGTTTATTGAGCATCTAGTGTTTATTGAGCATCTGCTGTGTGCCAAGGACTGTGCATTCATTTGCTCATTTAATCCCCCCAAATCCTGGCAAGTTGAGTATTATTTTCCCAGTTGTACAGGTCAGGAAACTGAGGCTCAGAGAGATCAAGCAGCTTGCCCAAAGTCACCCAGCAGGTGGCAGAGCTGGAGATTTCAACCAAGTCCACCTAGCTCTACAGCCATGCTCCTTCAGCATATTCTACTAGCACCACATAACCTTGGACTTCATGTCTCCGGATTTGTTGTTGGTGAAAAAAGATATGGTGTGATTGGTTATACTAATTTGAGTGTGCACTTTGGATATATAGTTTGAGTTATATTTTGATACATATTTTATGTGTCCTATAAGACTGGCCCTGTTCTATTGCACTGAATCTTTTTCTAGTCTAGACTTATGTTTTCAATCCACCTACCCCTTTTGGATAGAAGCCATTGAAGGCACTGCTTCTCAAACCTTATGTCTAAATGAATTCCTTGGGGAATCCTGTTAAATGCAGATCCTGATTCAGTAGGTCTGGGGTGCAGCCTGTGAATCTGCATTTCTAACAAGCTCCAACTGATGCAGTGGTCGGAGGACCACCACCTTCTGTGTGGTGAAACATAGGCTTTGGAATCCCACAAGTATGAATTTGTAAACAATCTTTTAAACTACATGATTTGAGTAATGGTTTTGTTCTCTTTCCTCATTTTTCACATGCAGACAGTAAAATAACGGGCTTTGGGGGCTGCTGTTAGGATTAAGTGGGCCAACGAAGGTGACAGCCTCTAAGTCTTTCTCACTCAGTTTTTAAAACCCTGTTTGGGAGAAGATTGATCCTCTATACCCCCAACTCTTTCTTTTGTGACTGGGTTATGCAATGGGCCCCAGCCAGGGAATATGAGCCCTATGGATGCTTTGTGAGTGATGCCGGCTGTGGGCCCGACCTCCTTGGGCAGTGGTGGAAATTCTGAAGCCACTCAGTGCATTGCCCATCTCAGTTACTTTGCCTTGAATCATGTGACTCCCAACACAGGTTGAGTTGCCAGGTTTTGATAATTTTGCACTTGGAAGAATCGTGTGCTTACTCCCTACAGAGTCAGTGGGGGCTTGGTGAGCTTCTCTTCCCACTTAGAATGGACTTATTTGGGCTTTGGCAAAGGCTTTCTAGATTCTATAGATAGCTTACTAAGAATATGTTCCAGAGAGCAGAACCGCATTGAGCCAACACCCTCAGCTACGGATGAGATTAAGGCCTTGTCAGATCCCATTTAATGGATTGCATTTTCCATGCAGAATTAAATTGTTGAACTCATCCTCATTTTGGCTTTTGGCAGTCATTTTTCCACTAGGGGCTGCTGCCAAAATGTCAGTTTCTGACTTGATTACTTTCAGGAAATGTGCAATCTGGCTGATGATATGGCATGGTGTGGGGTAGCGTCCCCTGGAGCTTCGGCCCCTCCCTAGGATGAATCATGGGTTAAAATTCCCAATTAGCTCATAGGAAGTCTGGTCACACATACTCTTCTATCACTGAGTGTTGCTCACCCACTGGAAACTTCTGGGGACACCTACTCTCCTGACTTAGTGTTGCCTTCCTGGAGTTATTTTTCACCTTTTAGTCTTTGCAAATCCAAATCATTTGCCAAGGGGAAGAATGAAAGAATGAATTCTGAGAATTTTTAAAGCCCAGAGAAGTTTTTATTGCAACCTTGGCTTCACATAAAGGCAATGTTTAGGTCTCTCTTTGTAAGTTTTTAGAGACAGATTTTTCAGTGTTAAAAAATGACCAAGTATATATGAGGTAGACACTATTCCTCTTGCATTCTTTTTGGTCCTCTCCCTGGTATTTTGGGAAGAGAGGGCTTATCTCTGTGGTGGCCATGAGAATGTACCTTTCATATCTCTGATCACAGAAAGTGAACTTGACCCATGGTCTCCTAGCTTGTGTGGGGGAAATTTATCCCTGTGATGGCCAAGGCTGTGCATCCCAGAGGAGCCCATTGGCATTGACTGAGCATGGCAGGGACCCTAAGGTCAGCTGTTCTTGGGAGACATGGAACTCCTCCGATGGTGACTTTGGTGTTCAGACTCACTAGTGGCCTTGCTGAACTTTCTTTAGAGCTGCAGTACAGTCTCAGATACTTCTACCCAACTTTCTTTTACTGGGAGTCAGACCTGCATCCAGTTCTGATGGCTTTCTCAGCCTCACTCAGCTCTTTACTCATTTATTTTTACAGATTTTACTCCAATACATCTCTTGTATGTCTAATCCTGTCTTGACATCTGCTTCTCAGAGAACCACAGTCTCCCATCACACTGCAGTTCTCTGCTGGTGCACTACTTCTAGCTTGGCGTGGGGGGCATAGCTCCAATGCTACTGGCATAGATATTCTGGGCCAGTCTCTCTATATTTAATTTTATATTTGATACTGTATCTTCCCTATGGGCTCTAGTGGGAGGGAACATGGGGCAAGTCACAATTTTCTTTAGTATCTTGTACTTTTATTGCCTTACAGGGGATTTTGGGGAAGCATTGAGAGTAAAGAAACTACAACATAAGGAGAAAATTGTAATTATACTCAAAATATTATTGTTTTCATTGTCCAAGAAATGTTCACAAATGTTGAACTCCACACAGAAGGTCTGCTGATGGACGCCTCTGGCTCCTAGCCAGTGGGCTTGTCTCCAGGGCTGACTGCCCCTAGAGAATGCATCGTTTTTCCAACCAGAGCACACTCTTCTCAGGCCGTTGAGAAATCCAGGCTTCCACCCCCGGGAATGTAGCTCATCTGAGGTGTCCTCAACCCCTCAGCATATGCCTCAACCACAATAAATTTTAGCGGCACATTTTACAAAGTGTGAGTTATTCATCCTAGAATAACCCTCAGGAAGCTTTCAGTGCTGTTGGGTTGGGAGGAGGAGCGGGACACTCCTTCTGGAGCTTCCACCTAACTCACCCTGCCAATGTGAAGTGTGGATAAACTTCTCTATGTTTCCTAATTAGCAACAGGAACTGCTGTTCCAGCCCACATAAAGACCCAAAATATGCAGGGAATCCCTGAAGTTCTCTCTGAATAAAGGAAGAAAGTGTGAAGATTTGAGATCAGCTTGGACCAAACTACCCCTGGGGGTCAGTGTGGGGTACGAGATAAATGCACTTCTCGTCTTCAATTGCATAAGCAGTAACTTCATTGTACACAACCTGTAGACTCACAGGGAAGAGATTTTCAATAGAGTACTTGATGTGTGAAGGTAGCACCAAGAAGCTATGAAGGTGGGAGCAGCAGTGTAGAGGAGATTGGCAGTGAGCTTATGGCTGTAGCCCAAGGTCAAGGGTGCTCTGTGCTCTCTTGGATACCTCCACAACTGGGCTGCCCAACCTCCTATCCACGTGCTGTCTGGACACTACCATTGACCCATAGTAGCACATCCCACATTATTCTTATTCGTATTTTGCATTAGATACAAATTTTTCTGGGTGGCAGGGACCCACTGCCTGGATTGCCTGGCATATCGTAGATGCTTCGGGTGTATTTGTTGATTGAATGAATGGGCTGTGGTTTTGCAGTCCAATTCATTTTTTATGGTTTAGCTCATGAACCTCCTATGAAAAGGGTGGTATAATTCTAGGAGCTGGAAGTATAAATTCAGTACATCTCAGGCGTTAGAGAAATTCCTGGTTGGGAGAGAGGGCAGCAAGAGTAATGCTGTTGAAAATGCATTGCAGAATTTGGAAGCCTAAAATATAGGCAGTGGTTTGCAGAAGTCAGCTAGTAGGGGCCTACCCCCACCATATTCCTTCTGTCTCTCTTCCCTCTTCTCTCCTCTCTCTCTTCCCTCTCCTCTCCTCTCCTCTGCTCTCCTCTCCCTTCTTTCTTTTGACAGAGTATCGCTCTGTCACCCGGGCTGGAGTGCAGTGGTATGATCTCAGCTCACTGTAACCTCTGCCTCCTGGGTTCAAGTGATTCTCGTGCCTCAGCTTCCATGCCCAGCTAATTTTTGTATTTTTAGTAGAGATGGGGTTTCACCGTGTTGGCCAAGCTGGTCTTGAACTTCTGGCCTCAAGTGATCCACCTACCTAGACCTCCCAGAGTGCTGGGATTACAGGTGTGAGCCACCACACCTGGGCCATATTTCTTTCTTCACTAAAATGTTTTGACTTGGCTTATTGGAGGATAGAGGGTTTATTCTTGTCAATTAGTAGGGAATGAAGAATCACTATCCAGAAAATGTACTTTATAGATTATCAGCCTAATGTGAGAAATACCTGTGTAACAGGGCTGCAATTTTGTCAATACCCCAAGATGTGTGAGAAAATGTTGCTTCTTAATTTCCTTTTTAGTTGAACTACTCTTCCTCTGGAGCCCCCACTTTAAGGGGAACTAGGGAGGAACCCTACATTTAAAGTCAAATGTGAACTTACCATTTGAATGACACTTTTTTTTTCCCCTGATGATTTAGTTTTCTTTCAGAAAATGCTCATTGGTTCAGATGTCCCTTCTGGCACCCTGCAGCTCACCAAGATGGTGTCTGGTTTTTGTGACTCTGCTGTCTGGTGTGATCTGGCCCCCCTTGCTGCCTGTATTTCTCTCCCAGCCCCTTTCTGCTCCCCCTACGGCAGTGCTACAGGCCCCGAGGAGGTTCTGGTTTTGATTATTGTGTGGTTTAGGATTAGGTGGTCCAGACTTTAGCCTGTGGCTACTTTGTCCCCATGGTAACCTCCAGGACTAACCCTCAGTCACAATCCCAGGTAACTTCTGAGATTTGGCTTCAGGAGCTTGTGGGAGCCTCTGGGGGCCTGTCCAAACCACAAAGAGCCTACAGACAACCTGGAAAAGCTAACACTCAGCTTCGCTTTACCTGACTCTACTGGCCACCAAGTTTACTTTGATGTAGAGCTTCCTGTTTTTGGGTGAATATCCCTCCAGAGAGAGAAGAGGAGGACACCCACGTCTCACCCTTGCCTCTTCTGCTCTAGTTTCTCTTCTCCCTGTCATCTCCCCTGCCAGAAAAGCTGGATCTCTGCCTTTCTACTTCTCCTCCCTTATAGCCTCCTCCTTCCCAGTACCAGGCTTAGGGCTAAGTCTTAATGGTGGATGAAGTAAAGAGACAGATTGGCCTACCGATATGGGACTCTACACTGGGAACTATCTCAAAAACACCATATGTCACCCCTTACAACTTTCCGTGATGAATGACTTTAACTGCATTTGTTTGTTGCAGTGAAATTAAGGTACCCTAAATAAAAATAAAGCAGACCCCTTTAAAACTGTGCCCTGTAATAATGCAAATCTGTCTTGATGTGGTTGGTTCATTACCTTATGATAATTTAGCCCTGTGTTTTACTCTGTAGAAATATTTGTTCCTATTTACAGCATTAGGGCAGGGTTTTTGACCTTGCTAGAGGAAAAGGAGCAGTTTCCTTCTTATTAAAATTTTTCTGGTAACAAATGCTCTCTTCCCATTCATGTGCCCAGTGCATACTCTACAATTACATCCTGTGTTGGGCACTGAAGCTGCATGAGGTGAATCAGACCACTGCAGGCCCCATTTGTCCTCCGCTACCCTCTCCCCGTCTCCCAGACCTCACGGAGATGGGTGAATATGTTGAATGGCACTATGGTATAACCATAAAACAGATCATCCTGGATTATGGTGGACATAAAAGGGAAGCAAAAGGAACGGTGCGAACCAAGGCCAGGAGACAGGAACACATGCCTTATGTTGAAGGAACGCTTTGATTTGTGACTGAGGCATGTGAATGAGAGGTAGGTAAAGTTTGGAACCAGGTAAAGGAAAGGTAAGCCTGGGACAATGTAATGTAGGGCCCTGTTTGCCATGAGAAAGAGTTTCAGTTTTATTCCACAGGCAGAAATCTTCAGAGCTCTCGGAAATCTTCGAGTAAGTGGAAAGGAGACTGTATATATTTTTAAATTAAGTTACAGAATTAGGAATTATATTTCCATGCCTCAGTCTCCTGCGCACGTAGCATCGAAATGAAGGTTTCCTGGCCTGTGACAGAGATGAAATAATGGAGCTGGAGAACAGCATGGGGATTAAACACTGGGTGTTCTACGGTGCCTGGAGGAAGTACATGGACAATTTTGGGAAGAAACTTGTGAAAATATGCTTTCCCACATGGATTGGAACAGAGACCATTTTTTAAAATTACATTCTTCTAAATGCTGTAGTAGCTAATGGTCATTGACTAAACAGCCCTACAACTGTATCCTAGCTGCAGATCCCCATTTATTGATTACTGTTAAGTGCAACCAGAAATGAATTTGCTAGGTCCAATTACCTCCTAACACTGGAAGTCAGCTCAGCTGTGGGAGCATTGTTAGTTGCACAAGAGCTACAGACATGCTTGTCCTCATTTAGAAGGGACGATAACTCCTGCTCAGGCAACGAGGCTCAAGTACTTGAGGTGGGCATATCACAAACTGCCTGAGAGCATGACTCATGAACTCTGCAAAGTCAGAAATAGGAATATGTCAGTCAAAGAGTAAACGTGGTCTAGGGATCCAAAATTTTAAACTTTGATTTGTTTAACATTCTCATTCTTTGAAAATGGCCCCAGTTTTGAATAAGAAAACTGTGTGTGAAGGGGACCTGCGTTATAATTTTATAATTATATGCTTGTGCAATGTTCTGCTAATTATTTTATCCTTAAGTTCATCTCTCAAATCAGGGTTGAGTTTCCTTAGTTGTTAAATTTCCCTGGGTAGCACTCAATCTGGCTGTAGTGTATAACTCTAAGCCAACTTATAGGTACTTGTATTTAAGAAATGCTTTTGCATTTGTTTTTTAAAATAACGTTTTGACAATATTTAAACTTCTAGAACAATTGCAAGACTAATAAAATGAGCTATTGTCTTCCATCTAAGTCACCTTTTAGCCTTTTGCTACATTCGCTTTAGGTTTATCATCTATCTATCTATCAATCTATCTATCTATTTTTCCCCCCAAATCTTTTAATCCTAAATTGTAGACATCATGACCTTTCAGCTTTAGCTTGCATCTCTTAAGAATAAGGTCATTTCCTTACAGTACAGTTACCATATTCAGGAAACTTAATCTTGATATTATGCTATTATCTAATATACAGTCTGTATTCAAATTTCACCAAATGTCCCAATAATGTCTTTAACAGCCATATTTTTTTTCTGATCTAGGCTCCACTCCAGAAGCACACATCACTTTTAGTTGTCATGTTTCTTTAGGTTCCCTTAGTTTATTATTTGTATTTTATTGACATATTTGTACATATTTTTGGGGTACATGTGATATTTTGATACAGGCATAAAGTGTATAATGATCAAATCAGGGTAACGGGGATGTCCATCACCTCATACAATTATCTTTTCTTTGTTTTGGGAACACTACAATTCTCCTCTATTTATTTTGAAATATACAATACGTTATTGTTAATTATAATTTCCCTGTTGTACTGTCGAATACTAGAACTTATTCCTTCTATCTAACTGTATTTGAAACAGGGAGGGGAGTTGAAGAGAAGTTGGTTAATGGGTACAAAAAGATTGTCTCCTTTAACTGAAACAGTTTTTCAGCCTTTCTTGCCTTTCATGACACTGACATTTTGAAGCAAACAGGCCGTGTGTTTTGTTGTGCAGAATGTTCCTCAATTTGGTTTTTCGGATGATTGCCTCTAGGGTCCTCAGGTCATCCGTTTGACAGGGATACTACATAAGTGACACTGAGTCCTTCTCGGCACAGCAATGAGGAGGGAGATTTATCCTATTATGGGTGATGTTGACTTTGGCCACTGGTTAAAGTTGTTTCTCACAATTTGTCCACTGTCAGGGTACCTTTCTCACAATCAATGGGCACCTTAATTGTGATTAAATCATCTGTGGGGAGACACTTTGAGACTCTCTAAATAACCTTTTTTCCAACAAACATATGCAGTGATTCTAGCATCACTTGATGGCACTTGGCTAAATCAATGGTATTTTCTAACTCTATCACTTCTTTTCTATGTATTGGATGATATTTGACTATAAATAAGAGCTTTCCTTTTCTCTCCCTTTCTATATTTTAGTATCGGTATAGACTCTGGACTCTTCTTTCATCCAATGTTTTATAAGCCGTTGTATCTTCACCCTACCTGGAGTCCAGGCAGTTGCTTGGGAGAGAAAGGTCACAAAGGCCCAGCAGAGGCAAGGTGGGGTGGTCCATCAACCCTAGAGGGAGAGACCTCAACCCTAAAGGGTAGAATTGAACTTTGACTTAGAATATGAAGGTGTGCATCAGCAGATCCAGGTCTAATTCCCTGTCCTACTGGTGACGTGAAGGGCCAAGTGGGGCTCTTGTGGGGTCCCCTAATCTGGTAGAAAACACTCATAAGTGGGAGCTGAACAATGAGAACGCATGGACAGGGAGGGGAACAACACACACATGGGGCCTGTTGTGGGGGTAGAGGGAGGGAGAGCATTAGGATAAATAGTTAATGCATGTAGGGCTTAATACCTAGGTGATGGGTTGATAGGTGCAGCAGACCACCATGGCACACATTTACCTGTGTAACAAATCTGCATGTCCTGCACATGAATCCCAGAACTTAAAATAAGTAAAAATAAAATAAAATGAAAAGAAAATGATGTCTTTTTTTTTTTTTTTTTTTTTTTTTTTGAGACGGAGTCTTGCTCTGTCGCCCAGGCTGTAGTGCAGTGGCGCGATCTCGGCTCACTGCAAGCTCCGCCTCCCGGGCCCACACCATTCTCCTGCCTCAGCCTCCCGAGTAGCTGGGACCACAGGTGCCCGCCACCACACCTGGCTAATTTTTTGTAGTTTTAGTAGAGACGGGGTTTCACCGTGTTAGCCAGGATGGTCTTGATCTCCTGACCTTGTGATCTGCCTGCCTCAGCCTCCCAAAGTGCTGGGATTACAGGCGTGAGCCACCGCGCCCGGCCGAAAACTATGTCTTTTATCTGGCCTTACTGATGCCATTAGAATTATAGGAAATTGCAGAGTAGAGAGAAACTCATGGAATGGATTGGGGGAGGCAGTTACTTAGCCAGAGAAAGGAGTTTGGGTGAATCATCCCACTTCTCACATGGCCGTTTCTGCCCAGTTATGCTGCTCCCTGCTCCTGCTGACCCATGACCCATGGCTGCGCCAGACACCATTGTTACTGAGCGTTGTGTTCGTCTTAATGATGGTGTAGTGGGAACACTGAGCTCTGGTTTAATCCCAGTTACACCCCTTGCCTGCTGTCTGACCTTGAGCACACTCTTTAAGCTGAGCCTCAGTTTCTTCATCTGTTTAACAGGATTAGATGTTCTTTCCCTCAGGGGCTACCTGTGAGGAGTCGAGGAGGCATGCATGCGGTGAGCATGGTGTCTGGCAGCAGCTGATGCTTTATAATTAGAAAGTGATATGATTCAGTGTCAGCATCCTGCTCAATGCTTGGAAGGTGCACTGTGAGCTCTGGGCTCTGTGTTGTTTGGAGGAATTAACCTTTTCTGGGTTAATCAGCTACGTTCACTGGGCCGTCAGCACTGACCAACCACTCTGCCACCTGGGACCTTCGAGATGGTTTCTCTCTTTCGTTTCTAGCATTTTCCTCTTATCCCTCATCCAGTCACATTGTGTATGATGACAATAATAGCCAACCTGACTAGAGATCGTGTGTCAAGCATTTTTCTACAAACTGTATGTGTTAAGCTGTTGAATCCTTACAACAACCCTGTGAGACAAGTGTTTTTATTACTTCCGTTTCACAGATGGAGAAACTGAGGTACAAAGACATTAACATATTCAAGATCCTACTATCAGTTGGTAGATCTGGGATTCAAAGCCAGAGAGTTTGACTCTAGAAGCCACAGTTAACCACTGGGCCACACTGCCTCCCTGGTCCAGCAGTGAGGCAGAAGGTCTGTGTCCTCTGGTGTTGATGCTGCTGTGGACTTGCCTTTCAATGAGGTCTCTTCTTCCTGCCTGCCTCTGCACCCCGATCCAATGCCGGTGCCACACCAGCCTGCTCATTTCCTGCCATTTCCTTGTGCCTGGTGTGGACGCTCACTGCAGCACTGGCTGGCCAGCCACCTTGGGGTTATTCCCTGCCTGCCCGGGCCTCCTGCCATAGATTGTTCAGTCTAAGAATGCAACTTTAGCTGCTGGGCTGGAGAACTAGGAAGCCCTTCTTCAGACTCACTGCCTGTCTGGCTGTGAGCTCATGTCTGCCACACATTTGCCTCCATAGACCTCACCTGTGAGCAAGTCACCAGCATCACCTGTGGGCTTGCCAGAGCCCTTTCTCTGCTGTGACCACAGTGGTGCCCGCTGTGTGGTATGGGGTGGTAGGGAAGGTAGGTTAGCACTAGAGCTTGGAGTCAGACAAACCTGAGATTCCATCCTGACTCTGTAACTTACCACCTTGGGGAAGTTACTCAGCTTTTCTTGGACTCAGTTTTCTTTTCTGCAAAATGGAAGCAATAATGATGGGAGGATGGAATGAGAAAATGTATGTGAAAATACTAGGCATAAAAATTCCTGAAACCTGAGTAAGGTTGTAGTTTAGGTAATTCTATTATGTCCACATCAATTTCCTGGTTTGGATAATATACTAAAATATTATCATTGGAGCTGGATAATGGGTACCTGGGACCTCTCTGTACCATTTTTACAGCTTCTTGTATGTCCCTAATCATTTAAATAGAAGGTTAAAAAAGGCATTTAGTGTAGTGCCTAATCTCCACTAATTATTTATTTATTTCATTTTAAATTTTAAAATTTTTAAGTTTTTGAGGCAGTCTCACTCTGTCACCCAGGCTGGAGTGCAGTGGTACAATCACAGCTCACTGCAGCCTTGACCTCCCAGGCTCAGGTGATCCTCCCACCTCAGCCTCCCGACCTCCCAGGCTCAGGTGATCCTCCCACCTCAGCCTCCCAGGTAGCTGGGACCACAGGTGCAAGTGACTACACCCGGCTAATTTTAAAAAAATATTTTTTTGTAGAGACAGGGTTTCATGATGTTGCCCAGGCTGGCTTCAAACTCCTGGGCTCAAGCAATCCACCTGCATTGACCTCCCAAAATGTTGGAATTACGGGCATAAGCTACAGCGCCTGGCCATACATTTTAAAAAAAAATTATAAAATATCACTAGGAATTCTGTTATTTGGCTCAAGCTCAACCTTTTGGGGAGAGAGAGAAAAAGGCAGAGAGAGAGGAATCCACCTAAGATAAGGTGACCAAACAAATTCTAAAATCACTTCCCTATTCTAATACATCGAACAATATCACTTCTCTTCTTGCTGAAATTTTATCTTCTCCCACTTGAAAACCTTGCCTTTGACTATACTACATGGGCTCTATCCTGTTCAGATTTCTGATTGACATTCTATTTCACTGATTCTTATCTCAGGCTGCATAGTAGACTAATGAGCTATCAAACCAGCCTTGCTAGGTGGGGCCGGGAGGAGCATGTTTAAAACTTCTTTGGTCCCATGCTGCTGCCATGCAGCAGGGCTGAGAACCCCCACTCTGCTTGTTCCAGGCTCCCCCTTGACCTTTTCTTGTTTTCTTTCATTCTTCTCCATCCACACTGCCTTGGTGGGTGCTGCCTCTGCAGGTCACTGTTTCTCTCGTGACCATTAAGGCCCATCTTAACTGTAGTCACCAGATAAAGACTTTGCTCCCTTCTCTTCACAAGTTTATAGCATTTATCTGGAATGGGCATCTAAAGATTTGGAATGATCACAGAATGAGCTTTCCCACCCCATGAGATGCCATATGTCCATGCCATTTTAGATAACTGAAGTGTCACCAAATGTCCCTTATGTTGTCTTTCTCCAAAAGCCAATTCAACAGAATGCAGGCGAATTGCATGTATTCTTTTGGGAACGTGATCTGTAGAAGCTTTCAAAAGCCTGCTGGGCACTGACTATTTTTACTACTATTTCAATGGCTGCCACGTTTCGCTCTGGATAGGCTGACTTTGAGACATTCCCTCAGTTTCTTAGATACCAGTCCCTCCTTTCTTAATCTTTTCCAAAGTGAAATGTTGCCATAAAAATAATAGGCATACACTGTAGACCACTGATAAATGGTAAGAGATAAAATGTCCTGAATATGATCCTCATGATCATTTTGGCTTTCTGAAGTCTTAATATCTATGCCTTATTCTCATAGTTATAATTATAGTGTGGCTACAATTTTTTTTGTCCCAATTTTTTTGCGGATCATTTTATCTTAGTCATTTTGCCATGTTGCCACGTAGTGTGTATGTACCTGAATGTAATGAATGAGCGTTTATTTACCCACATCACTACTGCTGGACATTTAGATTCTGCTCAGATTTTCACTCTGTAAAGGAATGCTATGATATAAGTCCATATCAATCTAGATAATTTAGACTGCATCGTAGGGCTAGATAACTAGAAATGGAAACACTGGGTCAAAGGGCATCTCGACTTAATAGTCCTCATTAAAAGAGGGGCCCTGAGTAGCCGTTTTCGTGGGGCTTCTTCCAGCAATTCCCATCAGCCTGGAACCCTTAGATTTCATGCAACAGGGCTCATTTGTCACAGCTTTGAAGTCACTATTTAAAATTATTATTTTCAAGGTAGCCTGCCATTTTTTAAAAGCCAGAGCATGCCTGTGCTGTTTTGGTGCCTTTTGCTGACACACTGCTCATGTGAGGACTGTAGTCACTGTCTTTTCTGCTCCTGGCGGGGATCCATAGCTTCCCTCTTTCATGCCCTAGCAAAGTGGGTTCAGAAAAATTATCTGCCACACCCAAGGACACACAGCTGAACAGCAGCAGAGTGGAGGGTGAAACCTGCATCATTTTGACCTCCAAGCCTTTGTGCTTTCCACTCCACTCCATGACCTACGTGGAAACAGGAGCAGAGAGAATGGAGTCATGCTCTGCTCCAGAGCAAGGAGATGGGATACAGGAGAGGAGAAAGCATGTGCCTAGGAAAGACTTCAAGGAGGTTCTTGCCCTCAAGGAACCTAGAATTTAGTGAGAGAAATAGAGAAGTAAATCAATGATTCCGCATAGTGAAGTGGCATTTGTTTGCACTTAGTAAAATAAAAATGTCATCATAGGAATAAACAGAAGAACATTCGAAAACAGCTTTATTAAGATATAATTGACATAGAAAAACTGTACATGTTCAAATATTCAATTGGCTAAGTGTGACATTTGAGCCTGTGAAGCCATCACCATGATCAACATAATGAACCATTACCCTCAAAAATTTCTTCGTTCCCTATTGTAACTCCTCCTTCCCGCCTCTTCATGCTATCCCCAGTCTGTCCCAGGCAGCCACTGATTTGCTTTCTGTTGCTATTGATTATATAGATTAGTTTGCATTTTCTAGATTTGTATATAATGGAATTATGCAGCACGTATTCTGTTTTCAAATCTGGTGTCTTTTACTTCGTATAATTATTTTAAAAACCATCTATGTTGTTGCATGTATCAATACGTCATTCCTTTTTGTTGCTAAGTAGTATTCTGTTGTATGGATATACCATGATTTATCCATTCAGCTGTTGGTGGACATTAGCATTTGCCAGTTTCTGTAGTATAAATATTCCCACCATTTCCAATTTCGAATTTCCAAAACAGAGTCACAGAATGGACTTGGGAAGAGATGCACACAATTAGCTCTCAGGAGCTGTAAGAGACAATCTGCTCCATAAAGGCTAGGAAATTAGTTCTGGGTGATAAATAACTATGGAGTGGAGGGAATTGAAGCATTTCATGGGAACAGTTGGTAAGTGGAATATCTTTGTCTTAGGGAGTCCTTTGTCATTCTATTTGTGGGGGTGGGGCTGGTTCTAACTTAAAAATAGCTGGTTTGGGGACTTTGCACATGTGACTGCTAAGAAACACTATTGTGTTTACAGAGACTGTTTGGTTTGAAGGAAGATTTATTGCTTAGGAAATAAATACTGATTATGGGCCAGAGTAAGTAATGTTTTTAGGAGTTTTTACATATATGATTATTTGAAGAATAGAAGTAAATACATTCAATCTTTTGGGGAAAAGCGTTTTTAAAAAAACTCTTTACATTCCCTATCTAGACAGTTTAAAAAATCACTGTGTTTTAGATGAAGTGTGGAACTGTGCTCTGACATTTTAGATATCATGTGGAATGCAAAAGAATTAATTTTCAAAGTTAATAGAAAAACATTGTGGAAAGAAAAATTGAGCTACTTTACTTTGTCTTTCAATATTTTATACATCTTCCTCTCTGTGAATAATAAATTATGTTTATAGGAAAACAATGTACATTTATAGCAGTGCTTTTCATTCCACACAATCCCAAAATGTTCCTCTCTGATCCCTCCATTCATCATTGAATAGCAGCAGTTATCTGGCAGAAACACCACCAACAACCTGACTGTGACACCAAGGAAGTCTCATTAGGGACTGTGATCAGACATACGCCATGAGAGGTGGCTTGGAAAAGAGCAGGAAAATTGGGTCAGGCATGGACTTGGGAACGCTTTAGGTTTCATTCATTTAAAATAACCGTGTATTGAGCTCCTATGATGTGCCAGGCACTATAGTAGGTACTGTGTGTACAGTGAAAACAAAATAGACATGGTCCCTGTCCTTGTAGAATTATTTATAGCTCCAAGACATAGCAGGGAGCTAAGAACTTTCTCAAGCCTCGTCGCAAAGAGGCCTACTAAAGTGATCCTATTATCCTAATCAAACATCATAGAAATCATTAGACCAAATCTTAGCTTTCCCTTGAAAAATTTAGGCTCTGTGGTCATTCAGTGCTTACCCCATAAGGGTATTTCTGAAATTTTCAGTTACTAGTCCATCTTTGAAGATCAAGAAGAATCTCCCACTGCCTTGTCCCATGTTGACTAAAGCAAGATAATATTACAGTTTTTCTTGAAGATTCTGTCATGACCAAGGCCTCTGCACCTCCGTGTGGCTCCAGACTCAGTTTTTCTTCTTTGGGTTAATGTGGTCGGGCATTGAACATAGCACCGGTCCTGCACTCAGGCAAACCTGGATAGCATCAGGGGTTCAAAAGGAATGTCTGAAATGCGGACCCAGGGTCACATGTTCATTTTTTGGGGAATCTGAAACTTTCAATAGATTCTCATGAGGATTTGTGATTCAAAAATCTTCAGAACCTTCAGTGCATTGGAAAGCATGTTACTTAGGTATCAAGCAACCCAGGCCCTTCTGTAGCCCTATGGTATCAGGCAGGTTGTTAGCCTCCAGGTGCCTCAGTTTTATCATTTGTACCATGGGGATACCTATTTTCCCTTTTACCCATCCCTTTACCCTGTGAGGGCAAAGGAGGTAATTGTTCATGAAAATGTTCAGGAAATGGCCCAATATCATGCGAAGTGAAATGTGATATTCCTGATGTTATCACTGCAGATTGTAGTAGGGAAAGGGGACTGAGGTGGGGGTGCAGGACAGGGTGAGGAACCAAAGGCTGGACAAGGATCTGTCCCCATTGTCAGACACAGGATCAGCATCTTTCCTATTGCTTCAGTGTCTTTCATTCACACAAGCCCTGGGATTGTGGCTGTTGAAACCCAACTCATCCTGAGGTGAGAAATGAGGGAGGAGAGGCCGGGTGTGGTGGCTCATGCCCGTTATCCCAGCAAGGCCAGGAGTTTGAGACCAACCTAGGCAACATAGCAAGAAAAAAAAATCAGCTGGGAATAGTGGCACATGCCTATGGTCCCAGCTACTACGAGACTGAGGCGGGAGATTCCTTTGAGCCCAGGGGTTTGATCTTATAGTAAGGTATGATGGCACCACTGCACTCCAACTCAGGCAACAGAGTGGGACCCTGTCTCAAAAAATAAAATAATAAAATCAAATAAAAAGAGTCAGGAAAAAGGGGAGGAAACTCATGTGAATGATGCACACAGAGAGCACAACCCCACACCAAACAGAAAACACACTCACTTAACAGAGACAGTAAGCTTTATTGACAAATAAGTATGCTAAAGAAACATATGTATTTCTTGTGAATGTTAAAATTTGATGGACTTTCTTTATGAATGTTTAACTCCTCTTTGATCACATAGTATCATGTTCTAAAATTTACCATTATAACCCACCCAACATTTCCCCCATGTTTAAACGTCTACAAATATAAAAAAAATTGTAAATATTCCTTAGTGGATGTACTGTAATTTAGTCAACTGTCTCTCCATATCTGGACACTGAAGTTATTTAAGTGTTTTTGCAAATGCAATATAAGCAATGCTGTGATGAACATCTTCATTCAAATAGATTTTTGTAGATTTAGAGTAATTTTCTTGGGACAGATTCTCATACTTCAGGCAGAATTTGTGGAATTGGCCAGATGAGCAGGGTGGTCTGAGATCAGGGGTGGTCTGAGATCAGAGGTGTTCTGGCTAATAATTTCTCTGTTGTTCTTCTTCAGACACTGTTCCAACCCTCCTTCACTTGACATTTTCTTATCAAACAGGTGTTAACTGTAATCGTTTTGGTTTTAGAATGTTTTGCTTTGACCCTTCCCCTAATAGATGCATAATGTCTAACTAACTTTGATGTTCATGTTATCTATTGATGTAGGACGTTGGGGAGGATCCTTTCTCAGCCATACTCAGCATTCTTTGTGTACTCCTCTGTGTTTAATTTAATCTCCACACGTTTGTTGATTAACTGAAGAGCAGGTGTGGTCAATGGAAGGAACTTTAATTGGGAGTCAGAAAATCTAGGTTCAACATCTGGTTTTGCCATTTACCAATGTGTTTACACATAGCAATGAACTTTTCTGAATCTTGTTTTCATCTTGTTTTCCACCTGAAAAGTGAAAATATCTTTCTCAGTGAGTGCTTGTGAGATGATTAGATAATGAGCTTGGTAAACTGTACAGTGTTATGCATTTAAAATCCACAATTATTGTCATATATGCCAAGTGGCCTCCTGGATGCTGTGGGTAACACTAAGATGAACAATTCATTCATTTATTTATTCAACACATATTTATAGAGTAATAACTATGTGCAAAGCAATGACCTGGGAGCTGGGGATATGGCAGTGAGTAAGGCTCTGTAAATCCTTGAGGAGTTTACAGTCTATTAGCACATACAGTGGTGTTGTCCAGAATGGTAGCCATTAGCTACATGTGAACAGTGCCACAAAGGGACTGAATTTTTAATTTTAATTTTATTAAACTTAAATATATAAGTTTAGAAACTAAGATCCATTTAGTTATTGAAAAACACCTACTGTTGGAACAACTTGAGTATGTGAATCTACTTTTTTCAAATGTCTATTTTATGAAATAGAAACATAGGTCAAGTCTTTCTGATGAAAACGTCTGCCAAATTGAGATGCACTGTAAGTGTAAATTACACACTGATTTCTAAGACTTAATATGTAAAAAATAAAATATCTCAATCATTTTAATATTAATTAC
The DNA here is from genome assembly GCF_043159975.1 of Macaca nemestrina. Classification (NCBI taxonomy): domain Eukaryota; kingdom Metazoa; phylum Chordata; class Mammalia; order Primates; family Cercopithecidae; genus Macaca; species Macaca nemestrina. The sequence goes on along the minus strand of NC_092128.1, from coordinate 102,667,885 downwards.
ATATTGAAATATTTTAGATATATTGGTTAAATACAGTATGTTAAATGAATTCACTGATTTATTTTTGCTTTTTAAAATGTGGCCACTAGAAAATTAGAAACGTGGTTTGCATTATATTTCTAATAGGCAATGGTAATAAAAATGAAAAGACGCGTGATTCATAGTAGTGAGATTAGCACAGACTGCATGTGATGCAGAATAATCTGGGAATTTTAGGGTTGTGGGGAGAAGAGAATCATTCCACCAGCAGGGAGTTCAGCAAAACTTCTTGGAATGATGTCATTTAACTGAGTTCTGAAGGCAAGAAATATAGTTATTTAAAAGGTTAGGCTTTTTTTTTTTTAAAAGAATAAATGGTTGAGAGGCAAGTTCCAGGGAGAGGAAGTAGTTTTGGCAAAGGCATCATGGTCAGAAAGTTTGGGACCTCTTATTCGGGAGTGTAATGGCTTCCCCCAACTCTCAACGGCATCAGCTTTAGCTCTCTGCCTTGTCTGGAAGTCTCAGCTGGTTAAGGCCCTTTCAAACCCAGATCCTGCCCAGGTATCCAGCAGGACTATCCCAACCCCTCAGGGAGTGATGGAGAAAATACATGTGGGAATTGTGGTTGTCTCAATGCTTGGAGGTGGCGGTGGGAGGAAGACTCTAAGTTCCCAAAATGGAAGGAGAGTCCAGCACAAGGAGGGATTGTTTTGGCTAAAATGCCAATCAATAGTGACCCAATTGAGAACCTCCTGGGATGCTCAACAGAAATGGCTTTGGGAGCTTTTTCAAAATATCCATGTGTGGGTTCTACACCAGACCTCCTGGACCAGACTCTCCAGAAAAAGCCCTGGGGATGCATATTTAAACAGTTCAAAAAAGACAAAATTAATGTGTGTATGTGATTAAAAATTCAAGTAGTACAGAAAAATTTAAGTCTTCCTTTTTGGCTAATGGCCACTGATATTTTTCCCAAAGACAAACATTTTATGCAAGCACCAAACATACCTACAAGTAGTGTTTTTTGTTTGTTGGTTTTTAGTTTTTCATTTATCAAATGAGATCACACTGAAAGGGCTCAACATCTTTTTTTTTTCTGAAAACAATTAAAAAAAATTTTTTTTTGATTTTCCAGTCAGCATATGCTGATTGATTTACCTCATCCTTTTTAAAGACAACAGGGTATTCCATTATGTGAATATTTTCTAATTTACTTAGTGATGCTTTCTTGGTAGGTATTTAGTGTATATCTTTGTACTTGTGTCTTGAAGTACTTTTGTTCATTTTTAGCAGTGGAATTGCCAGATCAATTAAAATGGAAAAACATATTGCCAAATTACTTTTTGACTTTTTTTTTTTTAACCATAGTTTGTACTCTTACAAACAATATATGAGAACAACAATGGAAAAATGCCTCCAACTTATCCCTTAGTTAAGAATCCCTGTTTTAGTAAACTTTCCTGACTTCGTTAATTTGTATAAAAACTCATTTTTTCTATACCTTATTCTCTTCATATTTTGCTTTCAGAAAGATGACAGCTACCTAATCTGATCAGTTAGACCACATTAGTATCTGTTAATGTATTACTCCTCGTGGTAGGCACAATAATTCCTCCCTAAGATGTCCACATGCAAATCCCTGGAACCTATGAGTGTGTTCCCTTACATGGCAGAAAGGGTCTTTGCAGATGTATTTAGGTTAAGAATCTTGAGATGGAGAGATTATCCAGGATTATCTCAGCTAATCTAATATAGTCAAAGGTATCCTGATGAGTGAAAGAAGGAGGCAGGAGGATAATAGCCAGATAGAGATTTGAAGATGGCATGCTGCTAACTTGGAAAAGGGAGGAAGGGGCCGTGAGCCAGGGAATGCAGGCAGCTTCTAGAAACTGGAAAAGGAAAGGAATGGATCCTCCTCTGCGAGGCCCTGCCAACACTGTGATTTTACCCCAGTGAAATCCATTTTGGACCTCTAACCTCAAGAACTGCAAAATAATGCATTTGTGTTGACTTGAAGCTACTAAAGTTGTGGTCATTTGCTCCAGTGACAATGGGAAAAGGATACACTCCTCCCAAGTAGCGCATTAGCTGGGGTGTTCTGGAGATAGTGCTATTATCAGAAATGCAGAGTTTCGGGCACCATGACAGGGCACTGGTGTCAGAGTGACCTTAGAGTCCTGGGAAATCCTTGAAACTGAGCCACATGATAGCCATCTGTCCGTCCGTCTGTTATTAGCTTCCAGTTCCCCCACGCTAACTACCCCTTCTCATTCCTCCTTACTTAAATTTTCTCCTTGGAAAAAAAATGTAACCAGCTAAAAATCTAAAGGCCCACAGATAATCCAGTTCTCAGATTGAGGGTACAGTTTTCACTGATTTATTTTTACTGCAGATAATGAGCACAAAAACAAAGAGGAAAAATCACTGTTTTCGGAATCAGAAGTCTGGACATTCAACCCTGCCTCTGCCACTTTGTGGGTTGTATGAATTTGGGCAATTCACTCAGTCTGAAATGGTTTGTAAAATGGGATTGGTAATACTTGCGTCAGAATTATGGTGAAAATAAAATAAATACACATAGATAAAAGTGCTTTGTAAAGGGCTATAAAATTCAAGGCACTATTTTGAACAGTTATTAGTAATAATAATTTTACGGCCGGGCGCGGTGGCTCACGCCTGTAATCCCAGCACTTTGGGAGGCCGAGACGGGCGGATCACGAGGTCAGGAGATCGAGACCATCCTGGCTAACACGGTGAAACCCCGTCTCTACTAAAAAATACAAAAAACTAGCCGGGCGAGGTGGCGGGCGCCTGTAGTCCCAGCTACTCGGGAGGCTGAGGCAGGAGAATGGCGTGAACCCGGGAGGCGGAGCTTGCAGTGAGCTGAGATCCGGCCACCGCACTCCAGCCTGGGTGACAGAGCGAGACTCCGTCTCAAAAAAAAAAAAAAAAAAAAAAAAAAAAAAAATTTACAATAATTATAATTATAGGCATCATTAGCGATGTCTATAGAATAATTAATAATCACATCAAAATAGTCAATTATCACCATAAATTATTTTATTTTATTTTTATTTTTTGTATTGTATTTTAAAGTACAATTAATAAGTAGTTGTGAAGAAACACTCATTTGAACCTGAGAGTGGGAGCTTTGCTCAGACAGGAATCCTTATCTCTGTCCATCTCATTTACTGTTTTTCAGTGTGTGTGTGTGCTAACTGGCAAGTCACATAGCTAGTGGGAAAACGCGTGTGAGAATGGATGGCCTGGAAGGTGTCAGCTAAACCTGAAGCATCATTACTCTGTTGTTGTCCTTCATTTAACAAGTAGCTATGTCTTGTGCGATACCTCTGCGAGCAGTTTCTCCATCTCCATTCTCTTTATTAGTTTGGCTCAGGTCCCTGGTTCCTCTCCCTTCCTACCATGATAGCCTCCCATCTGACCTTTCTGCCTTTAGAATCTTTTCATCCAATCCAGCCTACATTCTGCCGTCGCAGTTATCGTCTTACAACAGATTCTACCATTTAAAATCCTTTAGTGGCTCCCCATTGCCCAAAACATCTGTGCTCAACAGAGGCACTGGGAGACATTGTTGAATCAAAGTAATTTGTTATTGCTAATAATTAGAGAGCAAAAGTCTGTGAATAATTTATTCTTTTTGTTTTACTCTTTAAAAACCAATTAGAGCAAGGTTCACTGTATCATTGCTGTCTATCCAGGGAGAGTAAGGGTGGAGTAAGGGTAGAATTAGAGCTAATGCATGGAAAATTCACAAACAACACCCAGCCATGCCTGCAGATGGTGGTGTTCATCATTTACATTATGGGGGAAATAGTTGAGACCCAGTAGCTTGAAAAATAAAATCCACTCCCTCTTGCATGTCAGCAAAGGGATTCATTATCTGGTGCCAGTTTGGTTTTGCTCCTGCCCTCTCACCCCTAACCATACCTGCCTTCTGTACTTCTATCAGGTATAGGGACATTTGTTTCCTACTCAGCATGCATCTTTCCTTTCCACAGTGATAGCAGCCTGGTTTCCCTCTGGGGAAGTTCTGCTCCCCTACTTCCACCTCATAGGTTGATTCCACCTCTTAGCCCCTCAGGATGGGTCCTGTATCCCATGACTGGCCGGAAGAAATACAGGATTCCTCCAGCCATGATGATTGCCTAGAGATGGGCAGGTGTTTCTGGCTGGGTCAATCAAAACCAATCTGTGTTTTTTCAAGAATTACTGGGAAAGTGGTGATGCCTTTCCACGAAGGCTGCCAAGTTAGTAGGATTCATGTCTGGAGCTGCCAGGGGTCCTGTTGCATCCTGGGGATAATGCCTACCTTTATATGAAACTGGCACAGAAGAGAGACAGAGAGACACAAAGTCTTGGTGGCTTCATTTGAGCCCCTGGATCCATTTGAAGGTAGATAAAGCTTGGTTTTATGGGCTGATATAGCGTCTCTCTACCTCTCTGTCATTTAAGTCAGCACGAGTTCCTTTTCTGTCATCTCAAATCAAGAGTCTGACACACTAGACTCCTTACCACTGCCCACATGGCAAGCCCTTTATGCTCGTGTGTTTTTGCTCATTGCCTGGGATGCCCATCTCCATCTCTCAATTCAGCAGCATTCTATTTATCTGTCCAGGTCCGGGTCAGATATTCCCAGTGCCTTCCCACCCTACCTGGACAGAATGTGTGCTCCTGTAGCATGGGGTCACCCATATCATTGCATTTCGTCTTACAGTTAGCTACATGTGCATTGGAATTTCTGGCTCTTTACATAAGGGACACCAAATTTCAGACACTTTAATTTATATCTGTAATACTTCGCACAACTTCTGTGAATAGACATTTAATATTTGTTGAACTAAATTGGCAGAAAAAGAGGACAAATAAAAGGAGGAAAGATAGAAAATAAAAGAGAAAAAGTACATTTTGCCCTTTAAAATGTGAGTCGGGCTTTGGCTGTGGGTAAGGAAGAATGAGAACAACTTGTTGAATAAATTAAACCTATTTAATCTCCTTTCCTGGGAACTGTTTGCCCTTGACAGCTGCAAAATATATGGTAGCCTCCCAGACAGGAGGAATTTAGCACAGCACATGGGAATGGCAAGAAGAGAAGTTCAAGCTTGATTCCTTCTGAGTCACATAAAGTCACGGTCAGTGACACTGTGTCCTGTACAGCAGATGGGATGTCCGCTCTTGGAATGTCTACCCTTCTCCCTGTTCCCTAGGTCAGGCTGTTCCCACTAGAATACTGAAGAAGTCTTCTCATGGGGCTCCCCAATCATCTCGTATGTGGGATCAGAATGATCCTATAGTTCAGCTCTGTTCCTTTTACTGCCTTGCTTACAAAACTTAAGTACCTAAGGGATCTCTTTAAAGCATCGCTTAAAACTCACTATGGTATGACCTGAACTTCCTTTCACAGATTCATTTTTAAAAATCTTTCCATTCCTTCCCATAGTGTCCCAGCTGAAGCAAACCAGGTGCCAATCCCTGCTGTTGACCATGCCCTGCTGTGATTGTCTTGGTCGTTCTCTTAGGACAATCTCTCCACCTACAATATTCAGTTCCCAACTCTGCAAGACCAAAAGTTGTCATTTTTTGAGAGTACAGACGTATGCTGCCTCTTCTCTGAAGCTATTTGCCAGTTGAACTGGTCTCTCTACACTGAACTACCCTAAAATGTTTCGGTCATGAGAGTTATTTGTATATATATATTCTGTGTTGGGTTAGGCTAGCTGCCAGATAACCCACAAATCTCAGTGGCTTAACACACAAATACTTTATTTCTTACTCGTCCACCGTCTTATGCAGCTTGAGCGTCTCTTCTTTGGGGCTACCTCCAACCAGGGACTTAGGAATCTGGGCACCTTCCATAGTGGGGCTTTGCCATCTCAGAGGCCTTAGCTTTCAGCTGCACGTCCAGAGAACAGGAGAGAAAAAGAGAAGATGGTGGATGGTCTGGGATGTTTTAGAGACTAGCCTGGGAAGTGGTGCATGTTATCTCCACCTGCACACCACTGGCCAGAGATGAGTGATAGTGTCCCTATCTAAAAGCAAAATGGCTGGGAAGTGCAGTTTTTTTTGTGGGCCCTGGACAAGAAAGTGGGATTGGTGAGTGTCTAGCCAGTTACTTTCACGTCCCTTCTGGAGAAGTTTGTCCCATTTCTACACCCTCTGGCCATTCTGAGCAAAGTACCCTAAACATATCAGGCTGCAGGGAAATTGACACCCTTGAGGGCCTGTGCACAGGCTGCACTGCGCTCACTGTGTTCTGCTACTGCGATGTTGTTCCTTGCTTTTGAGCAAGAATAAAACCTCCTTGAGTGCCTTTGCCCTTGTACCTTCCTCTGTCCCCCTTCTCCCCTCTTCCTATTCTTCCTTCTCTATTTCCTTCTCCTCCCCCTTCTCCTTCTGCCTTTTCTTCTTCTCTTCCTTATCTGTCACTTTCTCCTTCTACTCCTCTCCTTTTCCTCTTTATTTAAAATTGTTCTGTTCTCTTTGTCTTCTCATAACCTACTTTTCATTCCCACTCAAAACCCAACTGCAGAAGGTGTAAGTTTACAAAGTCAGGGACAGACACATGTGTGGTCATGGACAAACTAAAAAAAGGCCAGCTATTTCATTTCCTTCTATTATTTTTTTGGGGGGTGGGTGTTAAATAAACTTTTTATTTGGGAATAATTTTAGATTTCCAGAGAAGTTGCAAAGACAATACAGAGTGTCACCGTATACTCCTCACCCAGTTTCTCCTAACGTTAACATCTTATATTTCTGTGGTGTCTTTGTCAAAACAAGAACCCAACATTAGTACATGGCTATTGACTACATTTCAAACTTTATTTGGAGTTTGCCAATTTGCCCACCAATGTCCTTTTTCTGTTCTAGGATCCCATCCAGGGTACCACACAGAATTTAGTTGTCCTAGTTCTTTAAGTTTCTCCTGGTCTGTGACAGTGTCTCATTCTTTCTTTTCTTTGGATGACCTCAACAATTTTGAGGAATACTGGTCAAATATTGTCCCTCTGTTTGGGTTTGTTGATGTTTTTTCTCCTGATTAGTTTAGGGTTTTAGGTTCTTAGGAGGAAGAGCACAGAAGTGAAGTTCTCTCCTCATCACGACCTACCAGGCATATGTGATATCCACATGACACAACTCACTTTGCTAGACTTGATCACTTAATTAAGGCAGTGTTTGCCAAATTTCTCCACTTTAAAGTTACCATATTCCCCTTTCCATGCTCTTTTTTTTTCTTTTTAGAAATGGGGGTCTTGCTATGTTGTCCAGGCTGGAGTGCAGTAGCTACCTATTCACAGGCATGATAATAGCGCACTACAGCATTGAACTCCTGGCCTTGAGCTATTCTCTCGCTTTCTTAGTAGCTGGGACTACATGTCCTTTCCATACTCTTCTTCACTGGAAACCAGTCAGTAAGTCCAGCCCACACGTATGAGGGATGGGATTAAGCTCCACCTCCTGGCAGGAGGAATAGCTACTTATTTTGGAACATCCTATTCTTTTTGCTTCCCTACTTAAATGCTTTCAAAGTTTTTAAATAGACTTCAGCCTGAAAGGCGGACATAAAATTTGGCCTTAAAGCTATTTCCCTGGCAACCAAATGAGGAGTCTTGGAAATTTTTATTCCACAGGTAAGAGAGAGAGTCCATAGGGAATCAAAACAAAGCAAGTGAATGAACCACTTAGCATATAATTATTCTGTGAAGTAGCACACCTTGGAGTTGGCTAATAGTGGCAAGATGCTGCTGGATTCACTTCCTGCCTCTATTATACATCCCACATCCTCACTGTGGAGTGAGCACACTGTGGCACCAGCCTCTGTGGCAGGCCAAGGTGCTGAGCCACCCTGCTGGCTGGTAAGGGAAGTGGGTAGAAGGTTTGCTTTGCCTTGTAACAGCCCCAATCATACCCTACCTACCTAGCCAAGCTTAATGCCTCAGAAAGTCGGAGGACCCGCAGAATGTCTGATGGGAGGTAGAGTTTCCGCTTCAAAGCCTGCTTTCTCAGCTGTCAGGAAAAGTGTGAAGGGAATGCTTTTGAAATAAAAATTGAAATGAATCACAGCTTTAATTGTTTTCCATTTATAATCATAGTTGGATGAGATCATCTAGGCAGATCACTTTATTCTACACGTGAGAATCCACAGATGATGTGAAAGTAATGCAGCTGAGTGCAGGAAACAGGCCGCTCTGACTTGTCTGCTAATTCACATGCTCTTTGCGACATACAGCTCTAAGAGGCAGAGGCTGAAAGAGAAGTATGTGGGTTTTGGGATCAAGAATACCTCAGTTTCAGTCTTGACACTGCTATTTCTTAGTCAGGTGACCTCTGTAACTTCGTCTCTCTTGAGCCTCAGATTTCTCAGCTGCAAAATGAAGTTTGAAATTTGCTTTGGTTGGTTGTCGCAAGGATTAAATGAAATAATGCCTGGTAAGTGCCTATCCAGCACTTAATAGATGGCAACTGCATCAGAATGCTTTGGGCACAAGTAACAGAAAATCCAACCCAAAGCGGCCAAAAGAATCAAAAGAATATTTATGTTATTCCACATGTGTAGAAGAATAATAGTAGGATAACTCCAGGATTGGTTGGTTCAGAGGCTCAGCACTGTCATCCAATGCCCAGGTTTTTTCCAGCTTTTTTCCAGCTTTCTGCTCTGTCATCCTCAGCATGATGGGTTAGGTCTTAGACCAACTCTCCTCACAGCCACAATATGGCTGTTGAGATTCCAGACATCATGTTCAGAGGTTACAGCTCTGGCAGAAGATGAGGTATCTCTTCCAGTGTCTTTCTTAAGGAGGAGGAACCCATTTTCAAAAATAACCCTACCCACATCCTTCCTTCTCCAGCTGACTACTTTTCATGTCTCATTGGCTAAAATTACATCAAAAAGTTAGTGTCTAGATCATGGGCCACCATAATAGGTTTATAACAATCAGGATCAATTCCTGAGGCAAAGCTTGGAAGCATCAGTCTCCTCTGATGCAATGATTACACTTTTACCTGGAAAAAAACCCTGGATTCCTGGATTCTATTAAGAGGGAGGAGCATCTGAGTACGTCAAATCTTTTGCATGTCCAAGCAAACAAGGATACTGAGATCACTCATGAGGCTGGTTATTGTCCTGATTGATTAAAACATGGATACTTCTTCCTCCTTTTTGAATTGGTTGTTTGGTTCATTCTCTTCACAGAGTTTGAAGGACTCTCACTAAATCATGTCTAAAGAATGATTGATTTGAGACCAGCCCAGGCAATGTAGCGAGATTTGGTCTCAAAAAAAAAAAAAAAAAAAAAAAATTGGTTGATTTTGGTGTTGCCTGGTTGTAGTTCCAGCTACTTGGCAGGCTGAGGCAGGAGGATCACTTGAGCCCTGTAGTTCAAGATTGCAGTGAGCTGTGATCGTGCCACTGTGTCCCAGCCTGGGTGATGGAGAAAGACCCTATTTCTAAAAAATAAAGATTGATTACTCCCTCTTTTCAAATTCCCACCAGGATAGAAGTATCTGAATGGCTTCTGGTGTATCAAGTGTGGTTAGTTATTTATGTTGAAACTGAAATTAAATAAAATTACAAATTGAGTTCCTCCATTACACTAGGTACATTTTATGTGCTCAGTAGCCACATGTGGCTAGTTGCTACTGTGTTGAGCAGTGAAAATTATGAAACATTTCCATCATTGCAGAAAGTTCTACTGCACAGCACTTCTCTCCAAACTTTTCAAATTTTAAAATTCTGAGGAAGTGACAGACTCGGGATTACTAATGTCTATGTATGAATTTAAAAATTTGGATGGATAAATTGGTGAAAAAAATGATAAAAATGATCTATGGGTCAACATTTAGAAAATTTCACTGTAAGTTATTTGTCAGTTTATCTATATAAGCTGGAATTAACAATTCTCAACTACAAACAAAACTACATTTGCAATGTGTGTTTTAATTAATTAATAATTTTTATTACTCATTAATGCCCACAAACCTCAACTCTTGGGTATTCAGGGAGTGATGGTCCCTGACCTTATTGTTTTTTCTCTTATCTTGGTCTGCACAGTAGTCTGTGTTTCCCAGCTGCTAACACCTTCATTACGGCCGGATGATGGGGCAAGGAGAGTGTGCTAAATTCAAACGATAAAACAATTACAGCTTGTCAGTCAGTGTCTTGGGTGAAGGTTTGGTGGGAGAATATTGGTTTGCATAAGGGGTTCTGAGGATCTTTTGATAAAATTATGTACTGACATTATTAATAATAGGATCTCATATTGGAATATCCCTTTCACATTTATTTCATTTATTTTTCATAACAAACCTCTAAGTTATTTTATTATCCTAATTTTTTAGACAAGAAAATAGACTAGATTACTACTATGTGGTACATTAGTTTGGGATAAATTTTTTTAATAAAGTAAGAACTTGGCTTGAAAAAATTCTCGCTAAACATATATGGCATGTGTTTCAAAAGGATATAAAACTAGAATTTGAACCCAGGACTCCTGATTCAAAATTTAGTGCTACTTATATTATCCCTGGCTTCCATTCTTTGTTTTCTACTACACCATTGTATTTTACCTCTTTGCCAGAGATAATTGACAAATGGCCATGCTAAACTCTCACAGGGAGTTGTAAAATACAAAAATAAATGGACTCAATCAATAAGTAATCGTGGAAAAACCTGGGGATTTTGATATAAAAAGTATGCTAAATTATGACACAACTGACCAATCAGAGATGTAAACACTTATGGATGGATACAAACCTCTTACTTACTGTAAGTAACCATTTCCTTGTACACACTGGGATGATGTCAAAGAGAATTGGAGGGAAGGAGGAGGGGATGGGGAATTGAATGGATAGATACATCTCTTTTCTCTTACATATTCACTGCTAATGTTGCTTCCAGACAGGAAGCACTCTTTCAACTGATGTAGACAAAACTTGAATAATAGGTCAAGTGAATTGTATAACAAATACTGAAGTAGAAAATGATTATTGGCTCTTTTTGTTATTTAATCTGATGATGAACAGCCTTGGTCATTTACCCTTCTGCTGCTTCTCTAGGGGATGGAGGAAATACAACAGGTGGCGATGAGACCATTCCCCACCTGGTTGATTATTCTATTTTAGGGCTTTTATTTAACCATGGTTGCTAATCAGCTTTTTCCCAGGCAGCCTCCACATTGCTTTTTAATAATGGTGACACCTAAGCAAAGCATATGACGGGGATTGATTTGATTGTGTTGCCTAGAAAATGGAGCATGGACTCAAAAGGTGCTGCAACTGCACAGCCCTTGAGGAATCAGGTGACTCTGGGGTTTTTCCTACTGGAGAATGAATAATGGAAGTGCTGGGGCTGGGGGTGTATCTTGGTCTATTTTTAGATTGCTATGATTGCCTGCTATGCATCTTTGCTTGCAGCATGAAATCCGGTTTCTGGAAGCAAACTTCCCTTCGCAGTACATGTTGGGTTTAACATTGGATAGAGTCTTTATTGAAGCAGACTTTTACTTTATAAAAACACTATGACAGTCTCATGCTCCATCTGGATAACTACATACAGGGATAAAATAAATGATGAATGAATGATGGGGTGAATACATGACTTTAAGATCAAGGATGAATGCATTAAAAGAATATAATGCTGTATAAATGTGGGGTTTAAAAAGAAAATCTTATGTGTATAATTGCTTTCTTCTTTCTATTAAGGACTGATAAATAAACAACATCAAACTACTTCAGTTAAACAAGTGAACTCTCCATGCCTTTTCAGATGAAGACAATTTTTGCAAAAGGAGGGAGATGTTTTAGATTGTGTTAGGCCCAGACACTTCTTCTGTTTAATTATGATGCAGTATAGATTTATCCTGGGGGCAAAGAATTGAGCTAAAGCTACCTCAACATGCACTGACATTTCAGCAGCTGCGGCCTTCCCATTATTAGTACATGCCTGTTTTGGCCCCTTCTCTCTTTATGACTAAATATGCATTAGAAATAGTTCTTTGGTAAAGTATAAAATCCAAGGAAGGTGTATCATTGAGCCGTTTGGAACTAATTTATTCTTTCAGCAAATATTTATTGGGTATTTTAATATGTGCTAGACACTCTGGACACAGGGAAGCAAAAAAAAAATGGATAAATGATTAGGTTAGGGTTAGTGGGATTGTTAGTGCTATTTGTGCTTCCTTTAGCATGCTGTCTCCTTTTAAAAAATAATGCATTATTTTTTTTAAATACCTGTCAGATAAACATTATGTACTCAAGGCATACAATGTGATGATTTGGTATATGTATGCACCATGCAATGATTACCATAGTAAAATTAATGAGCACATCCTTCTCCACTCATGCTATATATTAGATCCCCTTAACTTGTTCATCTTAAAACTTAAAGTTTGTACCCTCTGACCAACACATCCCCATTTTCCCCACGTCCACCTCCTGGTAACCACAATTCTACTCTCTGGTTCTATGAGCTCAACTTTTTTAGATACCACTTAAATTAAATCATATAGCATTTGTATTTCTGCATCTGGCTTATTTCACTTAGCATAATGTCTTCCAGGTTCATCCATGTTGCTGCATGCTATCATGTCTTTGCAAATGGCAGAATTTGCTTCTTAATTGTGTCTGAATAATATACCACACTTTCTTTATTCATTCATCCACTGATGGACACTTAGGTTGTTTCAATATCTTGGCTGTAGTGAAGAATGCTGCAATGAACGTGGGTGTATAGATATCTCTTCAAGATATGAATTTCGTTTTCTTTGGATATATACCTAGAAGTATAGAAGTAGGATTGCTGGGTTATGTGGTAGTTCTATTCTTCATTTTTTGAGGAACCTCTTACTGTTTTTCATAATGGCTGTACCAACTTACATGCTTACCAACAATATACAAGAGTTTCCTTTCATCCACACTCTTGCCAACATTTATCCCATGTCTTCTTGATAATAGCCATCTTAACAGGTGTAAAGTAATTGTTGTTTAGATTCATTTCTCTGATGGTTAGTAATGTTAAGTACCTTTTTAAATCCTGCTGGTCATTTGTATATCTTCTTTGGAAAAATGTCTATTCAGGTCCTTTGCCATTTGAACATTTCTTTTGTTTATTTGTTTCATTTTTTTGATATTGAGTTGTATGAGTTCTTTATATATTTTTATATTAACCCCTTATCAGATATATGGTTTGCAACTATTTTCTCTCATTTTGTAGGTTGCTTTTTCATTTTGTTGGCTGATCTTTGAGAACTCTCACTTCTCACCATCACTGCCTTAAACATTTTTCAAAGTATTCTTTCCAACATCCTATAGGGCTCATCATGAAAGGAGTTCTGGTAAATGCAGTTTTCTCTATTGTATTACATTTTCCTTGGTGTTTTAGTGTTCCTTCTAGACTAGCATGTTGGGAGGTGGTGCCCAGGAAGTCTTTGTCTCTCATTGGCCTTCTTTTCTTTCCTCAGCCTCTTCTTACTGCCCTTTTTACTCTCCCCTTTCACTGGGATTGCTCTTGTCTTGGTTTCTACCAATTCCTATGCTGTCATGTTTTGGCCTCATCTCACTTGATCCATGGTACTGCATGCTACACAGTTAACTATTTATTTATTTATGTATTATACTTTAAGTTCTGGGATACATGTGTAGAATGTGCAGGTTTGTTACATGGGTATACATGTGCCATCGTGGTTTGCTGCACCCATCAATCCATCATCTAGGCTTTAAGCCCCGCATGCATTAGCTATCTGTCCTACTGCTCTCCTTCCCCTTGTCCCCCACCCCCCGACAGGCCCTGGTGTGTGATGTTCCCCTCCCTGTGTCCATGTGTTCTCATTGTTCAACTCCCACTTATGAGTGAGAATATGTGGTGTTTGGTTTTCTCTTCCTGTGTTAGTTTGCTGAGGATGATGGCTTCCAGTTTCATCCATGTCCCTGCAAAGGACATGAACTCATTCTTTTATTATGGCTGCATAATATTCCATGGTGACCAGTGTGATCATCACATTCTTCTATATATTTTTTATGCCTCATTGGTTATTTCTTCTCCATATCTTTTCCTGGCTCTTCATCTTCTAGTTGACATCTCCATTTTAGAGGATCTTAGGGCTTCGTCCTGGGCCTCCTCTCTATCCATATTTTAAGTGATTTAATCTGTCCCAGGTCTTTGTCTTTTGTCTCAATTCAAGGCACCAGAATGGGGATATGTGTGGCTTTCTTGAATGAATTCTTTTGGGGGTTTTCTAAACTTCCTGAATCTGTACATTTTTGTCTTTCACCAAATTTGGGAAGTTTGGGGCATCTTTTTTATTATTTCCTTTGGCCAATTTTTAAATCTTCTTCTGGGACTCCAACTACTATATGATAGACCTTTTGAAAATTTCCACAGATCTCTGAGGCTCTCTAAATTTTTTTCCAACTTTTTTCCCCTCTGTTCTTCCCATTAGATGATTTCTATGATATCTATTTTCAAATTCACCAAATCTTTCCATAGTCATATTCTTTTTGCTGTTAAGTCCATAAGGGAATTTTAAATTTCTGGTATAGTATTCTTCAATTCTAAAATTTCTATTATGTTTCTTTTTATATTTATATTTATAAGATATAAATATATTTTATATTTACCAGCTGAAATTTCCTGTCTTTTCATTCATGATGAGCATGTTTTCCTTTATTTTCATAAGCAGGGTTGTAATAGCTGCTTTCAAGTTTTTATCTGGTAATTGTGTATTTGGGTTATCTTAATATTGACTTGTAGAGGATGGATCACATTATCCTGGTTTTTCATATATATCCTGGAAGTTATGAACACAATATTGCAGAGATTGTAGATTTTGTTATGTTGCCCCAAAGAGTATTGATGTTTTTGATTTAGCTGGCAATTAACTTGATTTATAGTCTAATATAAGCTGTCATGCATGTGGTGAGTGGTCGCTCAGATTTCGTTTTAGTATTTTAAGACAGAGCTGCGAGTGAAGGGGTCATCCAGACATTTGGGCTAAATTTCTACACTGATTCAGGGTCCTTCCTCACTCTCTGGCAGCACTGGATGCCCCAGGATTTTGCCCTGGTTCCTTCAGCCACAAAGATGGCAGGCTTTCTATTTGTGTCTTCACTATCTTCTTCCCTACCACTGTGATATTCCTCAGAATGAAGCTCCAAAAGAGGGAGAATTTACTCTGTACTGGTGACATGCTGCAGTTTCAACTTCCTCCAAAATCTTCCTGCCTTTGTCTAGTCTCCAGAGCCTTCAGGTAGTTGCTTTTTAAATTCTTTCCAGAGTTTATAGCTGTTGTTTGCTAAGGATCACTTTGTTAGACATGCTCTTCTGTACGTCAGAAGCAGATATAGCTCATGTCTTTAAATATTGTATATATGTCCATGACTGCCAAATTTATATCTTCACTTTGCCCATCCCACCTGCACCCTCGACCCTAGCTTTTCAGTTCTGGACTCAAATATTCAACTTTTTATTTAATACTTCTAATGCACGTCTAATAGAAATCTCAAATTTGAGATATTCAAACCAGAACTTATAATTTTTTTCCTAAATCTTATCTCTCTTAATATTCCCTGTCTTAGTAAATGGCAGCACTCTTCACTTCACTTTCCAACTAAAAAATAAAAACCTAGGAGTTATTCTTGATTTGTTTTATCACAAATCCCACACCTAGTCTAATACCAAGTTCTCACTAGCTGTACTTCTAAAATGTATCTTCAGTTTGCTCTTTTCTCCACTCTAGTCCAAGCCATCCCCATTTTCATCTGATTACTAAAATATCCTTCTAACTGAACTGGTCTCCCGATTCTATTCTTGCTCCCAACAATTTTCTGGGTAGCAACCTAACTGATATTTTATTTTATTTATTGTCATTGTTGTTATTTTTCAGACAAGGTCTTGCTCTGTCACTCAGGCTGGAATGCAGTGGTATGATCATGGCTCACTGCAGCCTTGACCTCTTGAGCTCAAGCTATCCTCCTATCTCAGCCTCCTGAGTAGCTGGGACTATAGGCATGTGCCACCACATCCAGCTAATTTTTTTTGTATTTTTTTTTTAGAGAT
Source organism: Macaca nemestrina (assembly GCF_043159975.1). Classification (NCBI taxonomy): domain Eukaryota; kingdom Metazoa; phylum Chordata; class Mammalia; order Primates; family Cercopithecidae; genus Macaca; species Macaca nemestrina. The sequence continues at coordinate 102,651,840 of NC_092128.1, read as the reverse complement.
GGGGTTTCGCTATGTTGCCCAGGATGATCTCGAACTTTTTAGCTCAAGCAATCCACCTTGGCCTCCCAAAGTGTTGGGATTATAGGCATGAGCCACTGCACCCTGCTTAACCGATATTATAAAAGTCAAATATGTATCATGCTACTGTATTGCCTAAAACCTTCCAATGGCTTCCCATTTTGCTAGCAAAAGGGTCTTTTTTCCTCACCTTGACCTAGGAGGTTCTCCATGACTGGCTCCTGCCTGTCTGTTTCCTCCCACCTGGATCCCCTTTGCTGCTTGCTCACTGGGCTCCAGCTCTGCTGCTTTCTTTCTGTGCCTTGGCTCTACCAAGCTTCCTTCTGCCCAAGACGTTTAATCTTTCCTCTGCTTGAATCACCCTTCACCTAATTATCATATGCTGGTTCCTTCTTGTCATCAGCAGTTACCTCAATATTATCTTCTTAGAGAGCCCTTCCTTAACCATTCAAATGAGCCAGGTTCCCCAGTCACTGTCTGTTAAATCATTTCCTTCTTTTTGTCATTCACATTACTACTACTACTACTACTACTATTACTACTACTACTACTACCACCACTACTACTACTAGTATTACCACTATTACCACTACTACCTCTACTATTGTTTTCTAACTTCTTTGTGTCTCCCAACTATAAACTCCATGAAGTTAGAGTCTCTGTTGTCACATTCACTGCTGTGTCCCCAATGTCTAAAACAATGCCTGGTTGTGGTAAATGAAGAGGTATTAAATGAATGAAGAAATGAATGTGAAATCATTTGGAAGGCAATGTCTCTAGTCTAGAGGTGAGAAAAGGAGAAGCTGAACTAGGACAATGGCAATCAAGAGGAGGGAATATAGACCCATTGGGTTATCTTATCATGAATCATATTGTCAGATCAGTTTGAAATTCAATGTAAGTAAATTATCCTAAGGCAAAGTTTGAATTAGGCCCAATAGGCCTCATTGAATCTAATAAGATGGCTTCATCAGGGCTTCTAAGGGTCACTGATTCACTAATGGAAACTCAAGGAAGCTCTGATACTTCCTTCTAAGTATTTAAATATTTAAGATTTTACATTCATCCATCCAACCAATCAACCAACCAACCAAACAACAAATACATCATTGCTGAGAATCTACCGTGAACTAGGTTCTGGGCTAGATCCTGGAGATATAGAAGTGATTAAATACAGACCTTGTGTTTTCAGACTAGTAGAATCAGACATTCAAAAATGTCTGTCTGGCAAAAATGTCTGTCTAGCATTCAGTGCTATCTTGCATGATAAATGCTCTAATGGGTGTGTGTGACAGGGGCTGTCACTCCAAGAGTGAGTGTAATTGCTTCAAGAAAAATTTTGAAAGGAGATGCTTGAATTTAAAACTCCCGAGACACTAAGAGAAATGCATGTGTACAGATTCATGTAGGGAAACCACGAAGAGATCCATAACCTGTGGGAAAGTTCCAGCACTCTATGGTGGAATGTGTCAGTCTTGATTCACATAGATTTATCCTGACCTCCTTAACTCGAAGGGACTTAAAGGGAACATGAAACAGAGTGTAGAGCACAAAATGCCCAGTAAAAGTTAGCAATAATTATATATGTATTACCATTATTATGATGATGGGAATTGGGCAGATCATGAGCTGAGGAGGTGCTCTTATACTTTTTGTCATCACTTGCCCAGTTGGAAGGGAGTAAGGGGAGAGAGGTTACCATTTTTTAGGGTTGTTGATTCTCTCCTTTTCTTCAACATGATGTGCATGGTGATGATATTTAAGTTCTTCATTATCTCCTGCACCAGAGGTGGTCAAGCAAAGGAGAGGTATGTGGGAATCTGTTTTCCTGCTGGCTAGATTTTTGGTGAATACTACAGGGACAGGAAGAGTTTGTAAGATGGACCATAGGGAGTTAAGGAAGTGAAGGACTGTGGAGATTATTTTGAGGTTGAGGAACAAGAGATGTAAAGAGAGGAATTCATTATGCTGAAATTATGCATACAAATAATGACCATATGAGGACAGTAGTACCTGAGGAGAGAGGAAAGAGAGAAAGGGAGGAGAGGAGAAAGTCCCTAATTAACATTCATGTCTTGACTTAATTTGTAGTGTACTTTCCTTGTCTTAATTGCCTCCTATGTTTTGTAATGAAGAAATGTTAGCTTCCATTTATTCCAGAAAAATATCTGTGGCATTTCTCCATCCAAAGGTAGATAGATAACTTCTGCAGTGAGAGGGAAAGATAGTTGCTTTGAATGCGAAAGGGATAACTTTTCTGTTGGTCCTATCTTTTTTATTTGCATATTTAGGCACTATTTTCTGAAAATAAAAACAAACAACAACCAAAAAGAGAAATCTGTATTATAAAACAAAAATAATCAAAGTAAGGAGTTAGCTTGGTTTTTGGACTTGTATATTAAAAATGTTTCCACTATATTGTGGGAGGTACATTGTTTCCAGGTAACAGTGAAGAAAAACTTGGAAGCTTAAAATCACAATTTTATAATTCTCTAACTTTGTAAAGTACCATGTAAAAGAATGTTAGGACTAATTATATTGGAACAATGTGTGCTCTATTTTAATACTAAACTGAGATAACAGAGTCATTGGAAAAATTATTTCTGTCTTAACTCAGTAGAAGAAAAAAACATAAATCCATTAAAACAATTTGGAGTCTTTGAATGAAAGCAATAAAGAAGTTATACTATTACAAGACTATTTTTGTGTTTTTTCAAGTTAATGTAGAGTGACTTGAAAGTATTTGCAAAAAGTTTTGAATCTGAGGAAAGCTAGTATTAATCTCAAGGTTATTGAAAAAAACAAGAGTGAGTTTGTTAGCATAAACTTTTCTTTTGATAAACCACTACTGATGTTAACACCATGATAAAGAGAAACTCGAGGGTTATTTATTATATTTTAACAAATTTGAAATTATTTTTTTACAAAAATGTTACATGTACATTAATATGCTGAATTTGATTAGCAAATAAGTATATATTAATATATTGAAATGAGTATAAATTAATCAAAAATAAAATTTAAAAAATGTAATTCCAATACTCAGATATAATCATTGCAATATTTTTTATATCTTTTTACTATTTGTGTATGTTTTCTCAAAAACAAATAGAAGTGGGATTAACTGCCTGATAATCTTCTCTTTGCAAGAGTGCCGTATTTTCCTGTGTCAGTAAATGTGCATCGTCAGTACGGTGGTCTCTACCATTTTTTTTTTTTTTTTTTTACTCCAGTACAACCAACAGATTAAACACAGTCTTGACAGTAATATTTTACATCAATTATGTTTTTTCAAGGTGTAAGAGGTTGGGACAGAGAGAGGAAAAAATGGTCTATTTTTGTAGAAAATAATTCACGTGACTATTGTCAACATCACTTATAATGACTGCACAAATTATATTGTTTTATAAATATATTCCCAATCGTAGGCTGTTTAGGTTGTTTCTCATTTTCAACCATAATATGTAATACTGTGATACATACTGTTTTATGGCAAGCGTCCCCATGCAAGACATGATTACTTCCTTACAATAAATTCCTAGATGGATAATTACTTTATCAAAGAGCTCTTCTTGCACTAGTAGTACATTAATGTTAGGCCATTGATAAACTGTCCCCCAGAGCTGTGATACCAGTTTACACTATTACTAGTAGTTTATGAGATAGTCCATGTTCCACCATTTAGGCTGAGATCATTAAAACAAAATGCATACTAACTCAACGGTAGAGAAATATTTATGGTTTTATTTACATTTTATAACTGAATAATGAAGTCAAACATTTTTATAGTATTAGAGACCATTTGAATTTCTCCTTTCATATGCGTCTCTTAACAATATATATTTATCTTATTGAAGTGTAAGAATTATAACAGTATCCTATTTATATGTTATACATGTTGCAGTTTCCCTGTTGTATGATTTTTTACTTTTAATTTTATGTTGTGTGTTGACATATAGGAATTCTTAGAAAATCAAACTTCTCAATTCTTTATGTTTCATGTTTGGAACATATTTTCCACTACTATAATATGAATATTTCTTTATTTACTATAAAGTTACAGTATTGTATATAGAACAAAAAAGTATATAGATAAAGTAATTTTTAAAATAATATAATTTGTTACTTTCTTTTCCTGACTTCTTGTTTGGTTCTATTTTTAGTTTTGCTGGTAGAAAATCATAGCATTTGAAGATTAACCCAGGAGAGACTTTTTCTGTTATGTCTTTGGTTGTAACTCTTGTTTCATTGGTTCTGTCTTTTCTTTAGGACTTCCTATTATAATAAAGTACTCTTTCAGAGATTTTCTCTGTATTCTAAAGAGCATTTAAATTGGTCTTCTACATTATTACCTGTATTAGTCAGGGTTCTCCAGAGATACAGAACCAATAGGACATATATGTATGCAAATATGGAAAGAGATTTATTATAAGGAATTAAGCTCATACAACTATGGAGGCTGACAAGTCCCAAGACCTGCAGTTGGGAATCTGGTGACCAGGGAGAGCAGATGGTATCATTCTCTTCTGAAGCCTGGCAGGCTGAAGACCCAGAAAGAGCTGATATTTCAGTTGAGTGCAAAGGTAGAAAACAATTATTGTCCCAACTCAAGCCAGTCAGGCAGGACCAACAGCCTTTTTTGTTCTATGCAGGCCCTCAACTGATTGGCCGAGGCCCTTTCACACTGGGGAGGGTCACCTGCTTTATTCGGTCTACCAATTCAAATGTTAATCTTATCCAGAAACTCTCTCCCACATATACCCAGAGTAATGCTTGGCCAAATGTTTGGGCATCTTGTGGCCCAGTCAAATTGACACACAAAATTAACTGTCACATTGCCTCAATTATCTTCAAGGTTCATTCTATGCTTTACTTCTAATTTGATTTTAATTCAGCCATTGTACTTTTTATTTTCTTGTAAGTCTTCCTTATCTAATCTAGTACCTCTCTTTATTTGTGTAGTAAAATTTTAGGTTAGTTATCCCTATTATTTCACTCTTCTATTTTATAGAGACTATACCTTTTTGTACTATGATATTGGAAATGACAAATAGTTATCTAAAATTGTTGTCTGCTTCCAGCATTAGATTATTGTCAAAGATATACTCCTTTTCTGAGTTATGCAAATTGAGCTTTCCAAACTCTGTAATACATCAGTTTTTCATAGATCCTATGTTATTTCCTTTTTCATTAGTTATCTAGCCAGACTCTGTTTGTCAGTGAACAAAATTATCAGGTTACCTTTCATCGTGCTCTTTATATACTTATGAGTGACAGCTATAGTGTCATATAGTGGTTAAATGCCTGGAGTCTGCAGCCAGACTGCCTGAGTTCAGAACCTGGCTCTGCCATTCTTCCTTGAGTAAGTTACTTTATTTTTCTTGGTCTCAGTTTCCCATTTATATAAAGGAGATAATCACAGTGCATATTTCATAGGGTTGCAGTGATATTTAAATGAATCCATCTATATGTCTGTCTATCTATGTATCCATCTATCTAGCTAGCTATAATGGTGGATTGGGTTTCTGTGATTCACAGGTTCTTTCAGAACTTTCTTTTATGCAGGAATAATGGTTTTCCAGTGACCAGAAGGGTTCCAGGTAAACAAAAACAATAATGATTAACCATGATTCCTGTTTCATTCCTCAAGTTATCAAAAGTAAACTTCTTCATGAGTCAAATTTCTCAATCATATTGGGACAGGTGTCTGTCCCAATAGTTCCAATTCTGCATCTATTAAGGTTACCTATAATGTGTAGGTCCAGTGTCTTGAGGCATGTGACCAGCAGGGGCACCCAGAAACTGCTGGAGAACAGCTTGCTTCTTAATTATTTTATCCCATTGTGTTTTCTCTTTATTTTTAAAATTTACTTTAAGTTCTGGGATACATGTGCAGAATGTGCAGGTTTGTTACAAAGGTATACAAATGTGTGACATGCTGATTTGCTGCATCTGTTGACCCATCCTCTAAATTCTCTCCCCTTGCCCCACAACAGACCCCAATGTGTGTTGTTCCCTTCCCTGTATCCATGTGTTCTCATTGTTCAACTCCTACTTATGAGTGAGAACATGTGGTGTTTGGCTTTCTGTTCCTGTGTTAGTTTGCTGAGGATGATGGCTTCCAGCTTCATCCATGTCCCTGCAAAGGACATGATCTCATTCCTTTTTACAGCTGCATAGTTTTCCACGATGTATATGTACCACATTTTCTTTATCCAGTCTATCATTGATAGGCCTTTGGGTTGGTTTCATGTCTTTGCTGTTGTATATAGTGCTGCAATAAACATATGTGGGCATGTGTCTTTATAGTAGAACGATTTATATTATTTTGGGTATACACCCAGTAATGGGATTGCTGGGTCAAATGGTATTTCTGGTTCTAGATCCTTGAGGAATCACCATACTGTCTTCCATAACTGTTGAACTAATTTACATTCCCACCAACAATGTAAAAGTGTTCCTATTTCTCCACAGCCTCACCAGCATCTATTGTTTCTTGACTTTTTAATAATTGCCATTCTGACTGGCGGGAGATGGTATCTCATTATGGTTTTGATTTGCATTTCTCTAATGATAAGTAATGTAGAGCTTTTTTTTCACGTGTTTGTTGGCCATGTAAATGTCTTCTTTTGAGAAGTGTCTGTTCATATCATTTGCCCACTTTTTGATGGGGTTGTTTTTTTCTTGTAAATTTGTTTAAGTTCCTTGTAAATTCTGGATATTAGATCTTTGTCAGATGGATAGATTGCAAAAATTTTCTCCTATCCTGTAGGTTGCCTCTTCACTCTGATGATAGTTCTTTTGCTGTGCAGCAGCTCTTTACTTTAATTAGATCCCATTTGCCAATTTTAGCTTTTGTTGCAATTGCTTTTGGCATTTTCATCATGAAATCTTTGCCCATGCCTATGTCCTGAATGGTATTGCCTAGGTTTTCTTCTAGGGTTTTTATGGTTTTGGGCTTTACAATTAAGTCTTTAGTCCATCTTGAGTTAATTTTTGTATAAGGTGTAAGGAAGGGGTCCAGTTTCAGTTTTCTGCATATGGCTAGCCATTTTTCCCAGCACCACTTATTGGATAGGAGATCCTTACCCCATTGCTTGTTTTTGTCAGGTTTGTCAAAGATCAGATGGTTGTAGATGTGTGGTGTATTTCCAAGGTCTCTGTTCTGTTCCATTGGTCTGTGTGTGTGTTTTGGTACCAGTACCATGCTGTTTTGGTTACTGTAGCCTTGTAGTATAGTTTGAAGTCAGGAAGCATGATGCATCCAGCTTTTTTCTTTTTCCTTAGGATTGTCTTGGCTATATGGGGTCTTCTTTGATTCCATATGAAATTTAAAGTAGGTTTTTCTAATTCTGTGAAGAATGTCAGTGGTAGTTTGATGGGAATAACATTGAATCTATAAATTTCTTTGGGCAGTATGGCCATTTTCATACTATTGATTCTCCCTACCCATGAGGATGGAATGTTTTTCCATTTGTTTGTGTCCTCTCTTATTTCCTTGAGCAGTGGTTTGTAGTTCTCCTTGAAGAAGTCCTTCACGTCCCTTGTTAGCTGTATTCCTGGGTATTTTATTCTCTTTGTAGCAATTATGAGTAGGAGTTCATTCGTGATTTGGCTCTCTGCTTTCAATTGTTTGTGTAAAGGTATGCTTGTGATTTTTGCACATTGATTTTATCCTGAGACTTTGCTGAAGTTGCTTATCAGCTTAAGGAGTTTTGGGGTTGCGATGATGGGATTTTCTAAATATAGAATCATGTCGTCTGCAAACAGACACAATTTGACTTCCTCTCTTCCTATTTGAATATGCTTTAGTCCTTTCTCTTGCTTGATTGCCCTGAACAGAACTTCCAATACCATGTTGAATAGGTGTGGTGAAAGAGGGCATCCTTATCTTGTACCAGTTTTCAAAAGGAATGCTTACAGCTTTTGCCTATTCAATATGATATTGGCTGTGGGTTTGTAATAAATAGCTTTTATTTTTTTGAGGTATGTTCAATCAATGCCTAGTTTATTGAGAGTTTTTAACATGTAGGGATGTTGAATTTTATTGAAGGCCCTTTCTGCATCTATTGAGATAATCATGTGGTTTTTTTCTTTGGTTCTGTTTATGTGATGGATTATGTTTATTGATTTGCATATGTTTAACCAGCCTTGCATCCCAGGGATGAAGCCAACTTGATCATGGTGGATAAGTTTTTTGATGTGCCAGTGGTTTGCCAGTATTTTATTTAGGATTTTCACGTTGATGTTCATCAGGGATATTGGTCTGAAGTTTTTTGTTTGTTTGTTGTGTCTCTGCCAGGTTTTGGTATCAGGATGATGCTGGCTTTATAAAATGAGTTAGAAATGAGTCCCTTCTTTATGTTTGGAATAGTTTCAGAAGGAATGGTACCAGCTCCTCTTTGTATCTCTGCTAGAATTTGATTGTGAATGTATGTAGTCCTAGTCTTTTTTGGTTGGTGGGCTATTAATTACTGCCTTAATTTCAGAATTTGTTATTGGTCTATTCAGGAATTTGATTTCTTCCTGTTTAGTCTTGGGATGTGTGTGTGTCCAGGAATTTATCCATTTCTTCTAGATTTTCTAGTTTATTTGTGTCGAGGTATTTATAGTATTCTCTGATGGTAGTTTGTATTTCTGTGGGTCAGTGGTGATATCCCCTTTATCATTTTTTATTGTGTCTATTTTATTCTTCTCTCTTTTCTTCTTTGTTAGTCTAGCTAGCAGTATATCTATTTTGTTAATTTCTCCAAAAAAGCAGCTCCTGGATTCATGGATTTTTTGGAGGGTTTCTCGTGTCTCTATCTCCTTCAATTCTGCTGTGATCGTGGTTATTTCTTGTCTTCTGCTAGCTTTTGGATTAGTTTGTTCTTGCTTCTCTAGCTCTTTTAATTGTGATGTTAGGGTTTCAATTGAGATCTTTGTAGCTTTCTGATGTGGGCATTTAGCACTATAAATTTCCCTCTTAACACTGCTTTAGCTGTGTCCCAGAGATTCTGGTATGTTGTGTTTTTGTTCTCATTGGTTTCAAAGAACTTCTTGATTTCTGCCTTAATTTCATTATTTACTGAGGAGTCATTCAGGAGCAGGCTGTTCAATTGCCATGTAATTGTGTAGTTTTGAGTGAGTTTCTTAATCTTGAGTTTTAATATGATTGCATTGTGGTCTAAGAGACTGTTTGTTATGATTTTAGTTCTTTTGCATTTGCTGAGGAATGTGTTATTTCCAATTATGTGGTTGATTTTAGAATAAGTCCCATGTGGCACTGAGAGGAATGTATATTCTGTTGATTTGGGGTGGAAAGTTCTGTAGATGTCAATTAGGTCCACTTGATCCAGAAGTGACTTCAAGTCCTGAATATCCTTGTTAATTTTCTGTCATATTGATCTAATATTGAAAGTGGGGTGTTGAAATCTCCCACTATTATTGTGTGGGAGTCTAAGTCTCTTTGTAGATCTCTAAGAATGTATTTTATGACTCTGGGTGCTCCTATATTGGATACATATATATTTAGGATAGTTAGCTCTTCTTGTTGAATTGATCCCTTTACCATTATGTAATGCCCTTCTTTCTCTTTTTTGATATTTGTTGGTTTAAAGTCTGTTTTGTCAGAGACTAGGATTGCAACCCTTGCTTTTTTTTTGCTTTCCATTTGCTTGGTAAATTCTCCTCCTTCCCCTTATTTTGAACCTATGTGTGTCTTTGCACATGAAATGGGTCTCTTGAATACAGCACACCAATGGGTCTTGACTCCATCCCATTTGTCAGCCTGTGTCTTTTAATTGGGGCATTTAGCCCATTTATATTTAAGGTTAGTATTGTTATGTGTGAATTTGATCCTGTCATCATGATGCTATCTGGTTATTTTGCACACTAGTTGATGCAGTTTCTTCATAGTGTCATTGGTCTTTATATTTTGGTGTGTTTTTGCAGTGGCTGGTACTGGTTTTTCCTTGCCATATCTAGTGCTTCCTTCAGGAGCTCTTGCAAGGCAGGCCTGGCAGTGACAAAATCCCTCAGCATTTGCTTGTCTGGAATCACTTCACTTATGAAGCTTAGTTTGGCTGGATATGAAATTCTGGGTTGAAATTTCTTCTTTTAAGAATGTTAATATTGGCCCCCAATTTTTTCTGGCTTGCTTGTAGGGTTTCTGCTGAAAGGTCTATTGTTAGTCTGTTAGGCTTCCCTATGTAGATGACCTGGCCTTTCTCTCTGGCTGCCCTTAACATTTTTTCCTTCATTTCAACCTTGGGGAATCTGATGATTATGTGTCTTGGAGTTGATCTTCTCGTGGAGTATCTTGGTGGTGTCTCTGTATTTCCTGAATTTGCATGTTGGTCTGTTTTGCTAGGTTGTGGAAGTTCTCCTGGATAATATCCTGAAGTGTGTTATCCAACTTGTTTTCATTCTCCTTGTCTCCTTCAGGTATTCCAATCAATCGTAAGTTTGGTCTCTTTACCTAGTCCCATGTTTCTTGGAGGCTTTGTTCATTCCTTTTCATTCTTTTTTCTGTATCCTTGTCTGCATGCCTTATTTCAGCAAGGTGGTCTTCAAACTCTGATATCCTTTCTTCTGCTTGATTGATTCAGCTATTGATACTTGTGTATGCTTCATGAAGTTCTTGTGTTGTGTTTTTCAGCTCCATCAAGTCATTTATGTTCATCTCTAAACTGGTTATTCTAGTTAGCACCTTCTCTAATCTTTTATCAAGATTCTTAGCTTCTGTGCATTGGATTAGACTGTGCTCCTTTAGCTCAGTGGAGTTTTTTATCAACCATCTTCTGAAGCCTACCTCTATCAATTCGTCCATCTCATCCCCAGTTCAGCCCTGCACCCTTGCTGGAGAGGCGTTGTGATCATTTGGAGGAGAGAAGAGGCACCTGGCCTTTTGGGTTTTCAGCATTTTTTTCATTCATTCTTTCTCATCTTCATGAGTTTGTTTAGTTTCAGTCTTTGAGGCTGCTGACCCTTAGATGGGGCTTTTGTGGGGACTTTTGTTGTTGTTGCTTTCTGTTTGTTTGTCTTTCAATAGTCAGGTCCTTCTTCTGGAAGGCTGCTGTCTTTACTGGGGATTCACTTCAGGCCCTGTTCATCTGGTTCACCCCTGTGCCTGGAGATGTCACTCAAGGAGACTGGAGAACAACAAAGATGGGTGCCTGCTCCTTCTTCTGGGATATCTGACCTCATGAGGTACCAACCTGATGCCGGTAGGAATGCTCTTGTATAGGGTGTCTGACAACCCCTATACCAGTTGGGTGGCATGGGGAATAGGACTCACTTAATGAAGCACTTTGACTGTTGCCTGGTGGAGAGGGTGTGCTTTGCTGAGGGGAATCCCACTTGTCTGGGCTGCCCAGATTCCTCAGAACTACCATGAGGAAAGGCTGAGTGTGCTGGTCTGCAGAGACTGCAGCCACCCTTCCCCCTAGGGGCTCAAGCCCTGGGAGATCAGGGTTCTGTCCCTGAGCCTCTACCTGAGCTGGAGTTGCTGGAGTTCCTTCAGGGAGGCCCTGCCCAGTGAGGAAGGATGAGTCAAGGTAAGGCCTAAAGAGGTGCTCTGGCCGCAGTCTAACGCAGCTGGTGTGTTGGGCTGTGGGGGGCACCTCTAGGGATGAAGCTGTCTAGCCTCCCTGGCTCCAGCAGGGGAAAAGCGTGACCTGGAGCTACAGGGATGGATGCTGCCCTTCCCCCACCCAGGGAACTAGCATATTAGGCAGTTATGAGTCCCAGTGCTGGCTGTGGCCCCTCCGCCAAGGAGCTCTAATGCCTTTGACAGCAGGCAGTCACAGCTATGGTGCTGGTTGCCCCTACCCCCGGGAGCTTGGCAGTCTTAAGCAGATTCTAGCTGAGAGGCTGTTGAGAATCTGCATGGCTTCAGGGTTGGGACCCAAGGCCCTGAGAGCATGGGTACCTGAGTGGGATCTTCTGATTCATGGGTTGCATGGCTGGGTAACAGGCTTACTCACCGCCTGCCTTGGCTGGGGGGTGGGGGCTCCCTTGCCCCGTGTGGCTCTCAGGTGTGCTGCTGCACCACACTGCTCTTCCTTCCCCTCTATGGATCATGCCAGCAGCCTAGTCACTTCTGATGAAAGAACCTGGATACCTTGCTTGCTGGTGCAGGATTTACATGCATTATGGTTCTTTTTGATTGGAGCCTCTGATTGCAACTGCTTCTAGTCGGCCATCTCTCATTATGTTTTGAGTTGCCAACCACCAGAAACTTTCAGTGTCTGGAAAGTTTACCAGCCTTGTTGTAATTTAGTTTCAGGCTGTTATGGAAACTAGGACATTTCCCTTGAAGCTGTTGCTTTTTGGAGACCCCTTTGGTAGCTGCCAACAGGAGCCTGAAGTGAGGCAAGCCTGGAGTTGTAGTTAAGATCTTGGTGTAACCTGGAGCTTTTCAATGTCATTTTGTAGGTTTTCAGCTGGCAGTTTTGGCTTAGTAGTTAAGAGTGTTTGCAGTCTCCCTTCCTAACCACTAGAACAGTGAACCAAATAAATTTCTGTTCACCATAAATTATGAAGTCTTTGGTATTGTAGCAGCAGGAAACAGACTATAAGATAAGGTAAAGGAAGGTCACGTTTTGTTTTTATTTTTGAAAATAAAATCAAACTTGGCTCTAAGCCTCACTAGCTATGGTTAGGAGAAGAATTCTAATATTCATTTTTATTGGGGCTTTTTCCTCTCTACTGAATCATGCAAGGACCTTAGCACTTATATATTCTTGAACAATAAAGAAAGAGCCTGGCCTTAAGTCCACGGTGATCACATTGTGAATATTTCTCCATCTGCTCACAGATGTTCCTCTTGGGACTTGGTCCTTTATGCTGTCAGGTTCTGCTTCTACACTTGTCTGTGGTGATGCTCACAGGATCCTTCCCCACTGACTGCATATTTAACCATGGCGATGCCATGTAACCCTCCACTCTCTCCTTAGCCCCTTTCCCCCAAAGCACTCACATCACTTTCCAGGCTCTGGGAATCCAACCCTTAGGGAAAAGGCAAGCCTCTCTTCTTGTTGCGTCAGTGTCTGGCTTGTCCTCCTCTTGCTCAATCTCTCCTAAAATACTGTCCTGTTAAAGCTTCCTTTAGGGTAACAGACACCAGCCCTCAAGGATGCAGAGCCCAGCCAGCTCCCTCTTGGGAGTAGATGGGAAGAAGCCCAAATTCTTTTGGCTGATGAGTTCACAACCACACCCCTTCCCCCAACCTTTGAATTAAAAGTATGAGACCAGTTTGATTTATCAATAACTGACTCTATTCCAGAATTTCTTTAGTCATTCAGGAAAGAAAAGTGAGCAGTAGATTTTGAACACTCTTGACTGCAACCTGCCATAACACACCTCTAGCCAGAGTGATCAAGAAAATAGGTGAAAGGACAAATTACAAGCATTAGGAAGGAAAGAGGGGACATTAATATAGATCCTGCTATGCACATATGTATATGTGCACATGTGTGTGCCCACATTTGTGGTAAACTGACCAACTGTTATAATAAGGGTAAAAGACTTGAAAACCTAAAGACGAGAAAGGGTTCTATACTGCAGTTAGAAGGCTTAGGTTCCAGTTATGGCTCTGATAATAATTTGAGCAGGTCTATAAACTGCTAGGGCACTCAGTTTTATTATCTATAGAAGAGCCTAACAGATCTGCATTCATAGGCCCTGAGACCCAAAAGGAATCACATTTGTGAAATCACTGTACGGACTATACAGTTCATATGACATACGGTTACATATGACATAGTTTTCTTATAGGTGTTATTATTATTAGTGGGGCATGGCCATAGCTTTTCATCAAATAGTTTTGAAAGCCTATCTAGCCAAACTGCTTGAGATTCTTCATATTTTCCTTTTGACCTTTAAAACAAAACCTCTACAAAGGTTTGGATAGAAAGAGAAGTTGACCATATCAAAAGAGGTAGAAATTGCAAGGATGTTTTCCTACTGATAGGCTTCTAGATGCCTACCAAATGAAAGTTTTGATTTCTGCCTTTTGCATCTATGTACTCTGAGGAGCCAAGTGGTAGAGATTTTTCCCTTGTGTAGTTGAGCAATAACTTGCTTATAAAAGTGCTTTCCCCATATGGTTCAGGAAGTCATAGTGAGATGAGGAGTGTTAACACTCTGGATGCTTATTGCCATGAAATGGTCTATAGGGTGCTGTAGATGAAATTGTCCAGAGATGTGACTAAAGCTCTGGGAAGAAACGACCATGTGATTATAAGGGACATAAGCTTTATAATTCCATAAATTTGTAGTTCTAAGCAATAGCAAAAGGGGACAAAAATTATCTAATAGGGAATGTAGACTGACAAGGCTTTCAGACCAACCTCCTGTTTTCTGGCTTCTCACTCTCTAGCTCACTGCTTCCTCAGCTTCCAGATTTTCAAGGTTACTGCACCTTCTGTGGTTTCCAACAGCTCATCATTCCTCTCTCCCCAGGTGGTGAATCAGGAGAGGAAAGTACAGGTGGCAGAAAAATTCTGGCACCTTCTCTTTTGCTGTTTTACATATGTATGCACCTATTACGAGCAGGCCCCCTGCCATTTGGGGAGGTCATTAAGGTGTTTACTTGGAATAAATCTGACAAAACCCTGCCTGATTCTTGGTTATTATGATGTGTCAGCTTTGATCAGAGGCAACAAGGACACTCTTCTCCTATTCCCCCAAGAATATCAGGTGTATTATCTTACGGGGTTTTCTGAGTACAGTTAGAAGCATCCTTTGGCAATGAAGTAAGTATAGCTCTGTGCTAGAAGGAAGATAAGTGCATCAAATCTTCTACAAATTGAATAGCATATGAGCACCACATTACAGTTGTAGGTGCAGAAATAAAAGGAGAAATGCATTGACTAAGATGCTATCAAATCATCACATGAAGTTTCAAAGCATCCTGTGGTTCCATCCCAGGGAAGGGTCATATTTAAGGACAAAACCTTAATTGTACTTAAGTCTCTCTAATGTTTTAGGAATCTTAAGCTTAAGAGTTTGGTCTACACGCCTGTAATCCCAGCACTTTGGGAGGCCGAGGCGGGCGGATCACAAGGTCAGGAGATCGAGACCACGGTGAAACCACGTCTCTACTAAAAATACAAAAAATTAGCCGGGCGCGGTGGCGGGCGCCTGTAGTCCCAGCTACTCAGGAGGCTGAGGCAGGAGAATGGCGTAAACCCAGGAGGCGGAGCTTGCAGTGAGCCGAGATCGCGCCACTGCACTCCAGCCTGGGCGACAGAGCGAGACTCCGTCTCAAAACAAAACAAAACAAAACAAAACAAAACAAAACAAAACAAAACAAAAAAAAAAGAGTTTGGTCTAAGAAAATTCTTTTTAAAGTCTCTCATTGTTCTCTTTGTAATTTCCCAATTTCCCGAGATTTTTCTCATACTTGAGTAGACCTCTCTCACCCATGCCATTTTTTCCCTGCCATCTTGGTCCCTTAGTCATGCACAACTTTGTGTAATGGATTGCTGACAAGTCACATCTTTCCACTGGGCAAAGTCTCGTTGTGGGTAGAATTCTTGCCTCTGATGACAGTTCTCTTCAGAATCTGTCCGTATAGTTTTCATTCTTTCTTTCCTCAGAGAGCTGAGGACAAAGAAGAAGCTAAAAGGGCAAAGAAATTGGGGAAAGAAGTCTCCTACATTTATAATTGTATCCCATAATGATTAAACTGTTACACTATTGTTGACCAACTATTTGGCGGATTGTCTAAAGTTGTTGGCATTTTGGCTTATCTTTTCTTTTTTTAATTGTACTTTAAGTTCTGGGATACATGTGAAGAATGTGCAGGTTTGTTATATAGGTATACATGTGCCATGGTGGTTTGCTGAACCCATCAATCAGTCATCTAGGTTTTAAGGCCCGCATGCATTAGCTATTTGTCTTGATGCTTTCCCTCCCTCACTCCCCTCCCCTCAACAGGCCCTGATGTGTGTTGTTCCCCTCCCTGTGTCCATGTACTCTCATTGTTCAGCTCCCACTTATGAGTGAGAATATGCGGTGTTTGGTTTTCTGTTCCTGTGTTAGTTTGCTGAGGATGATGGCTTCCATCTTCATCCATGTCCCTGCAAAGAACATGATCTCATTCCTTTTTATGGCTGCATGGTATTCCATGGTGTATATGTACCACATTTTCTTTATCCAGTCTATCATTGATGGGCATTTGGGTTGGTTCCATGTCTTTGCTATTGTAAATAGTGCTGCAATAAACATATGTGTGCAGGTGTCTTTATAGTAGAATGATTTATATTCCTTTGGGTATATACCCAGTACTGGGATTGCTGGGTCAAATGGTATTTCTGGTTCTAGATCCTTGAGGAATCACCCTACTGTCTTCCACAATGGTTGTACTAATTTACATTCCCATCAATAGTGTAAAAGTGTTGCTATTTCTCCATAGCCTCGCCAGCATCTATTGTTTCTTGACTTTTTAATAATTGGCCTTCTGACTGGCATGAGATGGGATCTCATTGTGGTTTTGATGTGCCTTTCTCTAATGATCAGTAATGTTGAGCTTTGTTTCATGTTTGTTGGGCTGCATAAATGTCTTCTTTTGAGAAGTGTCTGTTCATATCCTTTGCCCACTTTTTGATGGGGTTGTTTATTTTATTCTTGTAAATTTGTTTTACTTCCTTGTAGATTCTGGATATTAGACCTTGTCAGATGGGTAGATTGCAAAAATTTTCTCCTATTCTGTAGGTTGGCTGTTCACTCTGATGACAGTTTCTTTTGCTGTACAGGAGCTCTTTAGTTTAATTAGATCCCATCTGTCAATTTTAGCTTTTGTTGCAATTGCTTTTGAAATTTTCATCATGAAATCTTTGCTCATGCCTATGTCCTGAATGGTATTGCCTAGGTTTTCTTCTAGGGTTTTTATGGCTTTGGGCTTTACATTTAAGTCTTTAGTCCATATTGAGTTAATTCCAGAGGTGTAAGGAAGGGATCCAGCTTCAGTTTTCTGCATATGGCTAGCCATTTTTCCCAGCACCATTTACTGGATAGGAGATCCTTACCCCATTGCTTGTTTTTGTCAGGTTTGTCAAAGATCAGATGGTTGTAGATGTGTGGTGTTATTTCTGAGGCCTCTGTTCTGTTCCATTGGTCTATATGTCTGTTTTGGTACCAGTATCATGCTGTTTTGGTTACTGTAGCCTTCTAGTATAGTTTGAAGTCAGGAAGTGTGATGCCTCCTGCTTTGTTCTGTTTGCTTAGGATTGTCTATATGGGGTCTTCTTTGATTCCATAGGAAATTTAAGTAGTTTTTTCTAATTCTGTGAAGAATGGCAATGGTAGTTTGATAGGAATAGCATTGAATTCATAAATTACTTTGGGCAGTATGGCCATTTTCATGATATTTATTCTTCCTGTCCATGAGGATGGAATGTTTTTACATGTGTTTGTGTCCTCTCTTATTGCCTTGAGCAAGTGGTTTGTAGTTCTCCTTTAAGAATTCCTTCATATCCCTTGTTAGCTGTGTTCCTAGGTGTTTTATTCTTTTTGTAGCAATTGTGAATGGGAGTTCATTCATGATTTGGCTCTCTGCTTGTCTATTATTGGTGTGTAGGATTACCTTTTCTCATTAGGTCTTATGGATTTTAGAAATTAGAAATATAATAAGCTCAACTTTGCAAATTTTGGTGAAAATTTTTCTCAGAAAATATACTGTCTGAGTAGGGAAGAACAGCTACTGCCAATCTCATTTCTGAATATAGATGCAGAAATTCTAAAAGCATCACCAAATGGACTCTAGCTATATCATGACCAAATAAATATGCCAGAGATGCAAAGATGGTTCAGTATTAGAAATTTATTTCATTACTACATAAATTGATGTTAAAAGGTAATATTTATTTCTAATTAAATCTCATAAAATTAGAAATAAAAGGACAGTTATTTTTAAGAAACAAAGAATATAATGAAGGAGAATTTTTCCTATTAGAAAAATATGTTATAAAACTATAACAATTAAAACACTGTGTACAGATTCACATGTAGACAGAGATGAATAAAACAGAATAAAAAGCCTAGAAATGGAGATATATATAATATTTATATATATGTAAATATAATAAACATATATATACAGATCCATATATATCCATATCCATATATATATTTATATTTATGGACTATATATGTGTATATATATAAAAAATATATATAACTCTTCCCTCAGGTGGAACTACAGGGTGCTTTGAAACTTCGTGTCATGATTTGATAGCATCTTAGTCAACTCATTTCTCCTTTTATTTCTGTACCTATAACCATTATGGGGGTGCTCATATGCTATTCAATTTGTAGAAGATTTGATGCACTTACCTTCCTTCTAGCACAGAGCTGTACTTACCTCGTTGCCAAAGGATGCTCCTAAATGTACTCAGAAAACCTCATAAGATAATACACCTGCTATTCTTGGGGGAAGAGGAGGAGTATGTCTTTACTGCCTCTGATCAAAGCTGAAGCATCATAATAACCAAGAAGCAGGCAGGAGTTGAGATATATATATATAGATATATAGATATCTGAGATATAGATATATAGATATATAGATATAATGTTTTATATGTAATCAAGAAAGCTTTTTAAGGCCAGGTATAGTGGCTTTTGCCTGTAATCCCAACATTTTGGGAGGCTGGGGCAGGGTGGGAGAATTGCTTGAGGCCAGGATTACAAGACCAGCCTGGGCAGCATAGCAAGATCCCATCTCAAAAAAACAAAACAAAACAAAACAACAAAAAAACAACCAGCTAGGTGTGGTGGCATGTGTCTGTAATCCTAGTAGTCCTAGGTACTTGTAAGGCTGAGGCAGAAGGATCGCTTGAGCTCAATGTTGCCATAAGCTATGATTCTGTTACTGCATTCCAGCCATTCCAGGGCTACAGAGTGAGACCCAGTCTCAAACAAACAAACAAACAAAACAAAAAAAGAAAACTAAAATTAGGCTTTTAAAATTGATGCGGAAGGGATAGTTATCTCAATAAAATGTGTTGCAGCCATTGGCAAAACATTTGTTAAAAATGAAGTTGGATAATTTATCATTCACATAATAAATTTTGGAAAATATATAAAAAGAAGAACAGGAGAAGGAGAAAGGAAGAAGATGAAAAAAGATGAAGGAAGATGAAAATAACCTAAGGAAGCAGGAGACGACAGAAAACATCATTTTGGAGGTGAGAAAGTCTGAGTAATGGGGACTCTCCAGCAATCTAAGGTGAGTTTTACAAGTCCTGGGAAAACCCACAAGAGATCTCATGTTCATCTTAGAGAGACACATGCTCTTCAATACAAGGAGTCCCTTGATTCTCAGTGTGTTTAGAAAGTTTAGGTTTCAAATGGCCCATCTGTTTGGGAACAGAATTATAGTTTCACAACTGAAGGATAGTATTATTGCCATAAATGAGTTAGGGCAGAATTGTAAGTAACTCTCACTTTGGGTGAAGATACCAAAATGAGACTGGGAGAACATCAAGGAAAATCAGCTTCATTATTTGACCATCTGTATTATCTTGTAGAGTGGGCAAGCAGGTAACTGATGTGGATTTGTTACTGAATTTTGTTTTGTTTACCCTTCTTCTCTTTAAGACAGTGTGAGTTACACTCTTATGGCATTCATATGCTGATTCATAAAGTGAGCTACCAATCCCCACATAGTAGGGGTACACCTTCAGCATTTCCAAACTTTTTTTGCTCGCAATCTGCCTTATTAGCTCTGAACTTAGTTCTGGCTGCTGTCTGACTATGGTCCAAAGGTATCTTGGTCTGAATCTCAGTTTCCCCAACAGACATTGACCTGTGTGGGTTCCTGGCTCCCAACACCTCTGTGGCTCCAGAAGAACCCAAATCCCAACCATGGTTCCACAATCCCAGGCTAATTGGTTGTGGTCAAGCTATCCTTGCCTGCCACCTCATCCCAACCCTGTTTCCTGCACCATCTCATGATGGGGGAAGGATTCTTACAAGTTTGATATAACCAGTCCTTTGTATCTTACACAATTTTGTGTCTTTAAAATGCTATGAATGTAGTACTATTCTTTAGAAGATTTTAGAATCTGTGTTCAAACCTACTGTCTTTAATGTCTCAGAAACAGATTCTTATCATCACTTCACATCTGCTCCTCTGCTCAAAGCTTGAAAATCTAGGGATGGTGAACTAGTTATATATAATTTTGGTACTTACTGATTTAATTTTCTTATATTTTTGCAGGCTTTTAAGAGTTTTGGTCCTTATGAGCCTGATTTGGAAAATGCCCTTGAGTTTTCTCTTGAAAAGAGGCAGGAAGACCTGTTTCTTTTAAGATGGGAATAGCTCCTCACTCTCAGAAGCCCTGTTTTGCCATCTGGTTTATGTGAAATCCACTTCCCTGCTGTGGTGTGTGTGTGTGTGAAAGGCCTCACTATCAAGTTTAATTTGTGTCAGTCCACTGCCTCCCTTCACATTCCCTAACAGTACCCTCCAATTTGTGAAAGTATGTTCAATGTGAGATGTGTTCAATGTGAGAGTATGTTCAATGTGAGATATTTTACCGGTAGCTATTTTACTGGTAACTATATTACTGGTAGATATTTTCTGATTTTTCTGGTAGATATTTTGCTGGTAGCTATTCTACTGGTAGATATTTTCATGTATCTCAATGTGAGATGTTTTACTGGTCGCCAATGTGTAGTTGTGCTCAGAGCTGATCTGGAGTTTTTGAAATTTCTCTGGGGATTTCAAGGAGAATTTTAGTTTCTTCTCAGGCAATGAAAGTCATCTTCCAATAAGCTCAGTTGTTACTTCCCACCTGCCTCTGATCTCAGAACTCGATGTTCAGAAAACACCACCTATCTCTGGGGCTTAATCAGAGGGAAGTCTCTGAAAGGCTACTAAGTTGGTGGCAGAAGTACCATCTTGAGGGATGATGATTCACTGGCATCTTGTTAGAGTGGTGCATAGATTGAGGTTAGTCCTTCAATGATATGGTTTGGCCTTGGCCCCACCCAAGTCTCATCTTGAATTGTAACTCTCACAGCTTCCATGTGTCATGGGAGGAACCCAGTGGGAGGTGATTGAATTATGGGCGTGGGTCTTTCCTGTGCTAGTCTCATGATAGTGAATGAGTCTCATGAAATCTGATGGTTTTAAAATTGGAGGCCACCAGCCAAGGCCTAATGTCCTAGAGGAGATACCTGCACATGGAAAGAGGATCAGCACAGTCCTTCTGCAAGGGGTCAGACAGTAAATGTTTTAAGCTTTCTGGGACATACAGTCTCAGTGGCAACCACTCATTTCTGCTGATGTAGTGTGAAAGCCACCACAGACCATTCCCATGGTTGGATTCCAAAAAATGTTATTTACAAAAGCAGTAGCAGGCTGGATTTGACCCATAGCCTTAGTTTGTCTACCCCTTAGCTAGAGGAAGGCTAGAGGTCTTTTTCAACTCCAAAATGCTGTCGTTCTCTGAATCAAAAAAATCATCTCTTTCAAGTATATCTAAGTTGAACATCCCAAGTCCAAGTGCAGAAATAGTACATTCCACTTTAAGTTTATTAACACTCTGTTGACCAAGTGAGTTCTTTGTTTCATCTTGACTGAGCAGTATTTTAAAAATAATAGCTTCTCAGAAAACATATGCTTATGCCATGAAAATCTTTAAAGACACCTCAGAGGCCCTCTTCCCTCTAAAGAAAAGAAAAGAAAAGAAAAATGAAAAGAAAAGACAAATCACCTGTTATTCTACCAAGCAGAGATAGCAGCCATGGTGAAGACTTTGTTGAATAGTAAGTACCAAAATCTCTGCTGTGTGCCCTTCCAGACTTCTTCATTTAGACCAGTGATTCTCAACTGGGGACAGTTTTGCCTCCCAGAGACATCTGACAATGACTGGAGACATTTTGGGTTGTCATGACTGGGGAGTTACTACTGGCACCTATTGGGTAGAGGCCAGGATGTGGCTAAACATCCTGCAATGTACAGGACAGCCCCCACAACCCAGAATTATCCAATTTAAAACATCAGTAGTGCTGAGGCTGAGAAATCCTGATTCAGACCTATTAGATGGGCTCTCTGTGCTTTTTTAAAAAAAAAAAAAACAAAATTGGAATCAAAGACAGATTCTAGTTTGCCATCTTTTTCCTTGCTCAGTGATAAACATCTGTCCATACATATAAATCCATCTCTCTCCGATTATTAAAGCCTATGTTATCCCTTTTTTCATATGGCTCTACCATGATTTAAATAACCTTTTTAAAAATTTTCAAATATTGAGTTTTTATCTAGTTTTTCTGGCCATCAAAACAACATTCTGAGGAGGTCCCTTGTCATAAATATGAGTACATTTTGTTAATTTTGTACCCTCGGTGACTCATACTGCACCCAGAGAAGGGTCGGCCCTCAGGAAATGTACCTCAATACTGAGCTTCCATTTTTCTTCATTCGTTTGCTCCTACAGTATTTGTGGCCAATTTTATGCATGTTCTTTTGGCCAAAGGTCCTTATTTTACCTCAAGTCCTGGAGTGAAGGCCAGATGAATCAGAATATATATGTGCCAGGGGTAAGGCTGAAGTGACAAGAATGCACGAATATTGGCACAGAAGCTTGTGTTAGCTGGCATACTGTACTGAGTGACTCAGATACCATTTACAATCTCCATGCTCTGGCACTGCTTGCAGGCCTGGGTCTGTAGGCATAGACCAGGCCAGAGTGCACCTGGGCTTATATCTGACAACGTGAAATTCAGGAGGAAACCATGGCTAGATTTTCCAAATCATGAACATTCATGCAGTGCACCTTACACACTTACTAGAACAAGGAGGGAACAATTTCATATGGATTTTGTGTCAAATGTTGGTCTTTGTCGTGGTACAGGTATGAAATAAGTGCCCAATAAATGTTTAGAGGAGGATTGAGGTTGTGGTATTTTGAATCTCTAGAATTTTCTTCTGGAATTATGGCCTGGGAAATACTTTTAACTTTCACTGTGTCCTGGATGAATTTTCTAATTTTCTTATTTTTTTCTATTTCTGCTTCTGTGTGTGTGTGTGTGTGTGTGTGTGTGTGTGTGTGCGCATGTGTGTAGTTTTTTTTCTCTACCCCGTGGAAGATTTTCTCAACCTGTATTTCAATGTTTTAACTGAATTTTTAATTGCTTTTATCATATTCTTAATTTCTAAGCCTTCTTTTTTATTCCCTTCTCTCAATGAAGGTAAATGTGATAGTTTCTGTTGCTTTTGTTGTTGTAGACAACATATAGTTAAGTCTTGGTTTTATTTTTTTTTGTCTTGCTTGTTTATCCATGCTGACAGTCTCTGTTTTCCAATTAGCATCTTTAAGTAACTCACATTTAAAGTGATTGCTGAGATAGTTTGATTAATGTCTACCATATTTGTAACTCTTTTCTATATATCTCTCTTCTTTGTTTCATTTTTATCTTCCATCTTTTTTTGTCTTTTCGGTATTAATTTAGCATCTTACCGAATTTTATTTTGTTTCTTAGTATATTAATTATACTTAAAAAATTTCTTTTGATTGCCCTAGAATTTGCAATATACATATACAACGGGTCCAAGTCCACTTTTAAATAACACTCTCCTGCTTCATGATTATAATGGAGAATTCCCAATCATCCCTCCTGTCCCTTATAAGATTGCTGTTATTCATTTCACTTTTTCATAAGCTGTGATCCTTAAATATATGATTACTATTATTACTTTTAACAAACTTTTATTTGATAATTAAGAAAAAAGATTTTATCTGATCTTCCTTTATTTCTTAATATTCTTCCTTTCCTTATGTAGATCTGAGTTTGACTTATATAATTTTCCTTCTTTCTGAAGAAATTATTTTAATGTTTGTGGCAAGGTAGGTCTACTGGTAATAAATTTACTCAGTTTTTGTTCATCTGAGAAAGCGTATTTCTTCTTTACTTTTGAAGAATAATTTTGCTGGCTACAGAATTCTAAGTTGGTATTTTTTGACTTTTCTTTTTTTCATTCAATGCTTTAAACATTTTACTCTTCTTTCTTCTTGCTTACAGGGCTTCTAATGAGAAGTTCAATGCATTTCTTATCCTTGTTCCACTGTAGGAACAGCCATTATTACTTTAAATTCCTTCCTTCCCTCCCTTCCTTCCTTCCTTCCTTCCTTCCTTTGTTCCCTTCCCTTCCCTCCCCTCCCCTCCCCCCTCCTCTCCCCTTCCATCCTCCCCTCCCTTCCCCTCCCTTCCCCTTCCCTTCCCTTCTCTCTCACCCTCCCTCAATTTCTCTCTTTGTCTCTTTCTCTTTCTCTTTTTCTCCTTCTGGTATTCTTGCTACATATATATCATACCTTTTGTAATTGTCCTATGTTCTTGTATATTCTGTTCTTTTTTTTCTTTTTACATTTCAGTTTTGAAAGTTTCTAGTGACAGATGTATATTTGAGCTCACTGATTCTTTCCTTGACCATGTCCATTCTACTGATGAGTCCATCAAAGGCATTTTTCATTTCTTTTACATTATTTTTTAAAATTTATTTCTGGCATTTTCTTTTGTTTGTTTTTTCTTAGAGTTTCCATCTCTCTGCTTACATTATCCATCTATTTTTGTATACTGTCCACTTTTTCCATTAGAGCCATTAGTATATTAATTTTAGTTATTTTAAATTCCCTGTCTGATAATTGCAAAATCTCTGCCATATTTGAGTCTTGTTTTTATACTTTATTGCTTCAGATTATGTTTTTTGTCTTTTAGCATGGCTTATAATTTTTTGTTGAAAACCATATCAGATGAAAGATGTATTAGATAAAAGAACTGATGTGGAGTCTAATTCTAAGGCCTAATTCTTGAGGAATTAGGTTGCCTTGTTGTAGCTAAAATTTCCTCTAATGTTCTTGTTTCTGTCTCTCCTGTTGTTTTTGAGTTTTCCTAGAGACTTCTTAAATGGGATCTGAGGCTTGGAGTTCTTTTAGCTAAATCCCCTATTATTATACAGGAGCCCTGTTGATGTGGCGTTAAAGTTTGGAGAGTGGTAGTTTTTTAAAGTTTCCATTTCCTTAAAAAATCTCTTTCCTCTCAGTTTCTCCCCTTTCCTGCTTCTATCTCTGTCTCTCTCTAATCTCCATCTATTTCATTACATATTTTTGTCAGATGTCTGGCATTTCCTGACTGCTCATATTTAAGAGAAGGACACTAGAACTCTAGTTGTAAAACTGGGCATAGTGTCTTGCACCTATAATCCCAGTACTTTAGGAGGCTGAGACGGTATTATAATCCCAATACTTTGGGAGCCTGCCTGCTTGAGGCCTGGGTCATAAAACCAGCCTGGACAATGTAGCAAGACCCAATCTCTGCAAAAATAAATAAATAAATAAAAAATTAGCCGAGTATTGTGGCACAAGCTTGCAAGTCCCAGCTACTCAGAAGGCTCAGGCAGGAGGATCATTTGAGGCCAGGAGGTCGAGACTGTGGTAAGCCATGATTGGAGCATTGCACTCCAGCGTGGGTGCCAGAGCAAGACCTTGTCTCTAAAAAGAAGAAAACTAAATACAAGTAAGTAAAACTCCAGTTGTAAGCTCTATACATGGATAGAGAGAAAATGGTGGGGGTGGTTCTTATTGATTGTGGGCTTTTCTGTTATCTAGTTAAGTTGTTTGGGGGCAGAATTTCTAATATCAGTATAGTTGGACTTTTCTCTTGGACTGCTCTAAATTGCTAAGAAAAGAATTTTCCAGACGAGGCGTGGTGGCTCATGCCAGTAATCCCAGCACTTCAGGAGACCAAGGCAGGTGAATTGCTTGAGCCCAGGAGTTTGAGACTAGCCTGGGCAACATGCAAATACAAAGGAAAAAAAACAGCCAGGTGTAGTGGTACATCCCTGTAGTCCCAGCTACTTGGGAGGCTGAAGTGGGAGGATAGATTGAGCCTAAGAGATCCAGGCAGAAAGGAAGTTGAACGCTTACCTGCCAACATTCTGGGAGCTAAAGGGGAAGGGGAGTGTATGGCCTTCTCCCTCCAGAGATGTTCTACTTTATCTTCCACTAAGACTAAACCTTCAATCTTATTGGGATAAGGGAATTGTCTATCTAGGTGGAACAGGTCAGTGAATCTTGATATATGATTCTTCATCAGATTTTCACCCAATTTTCCTATTTCCACCTTTCTCTTCCAGAGGACCATGTTGCTACCAGTTACTGTGCATTTTAAAGATTTTTCCTTGGGTCTCCTGAATCAGTTATTACTCATCTCTTTGCTTGTCAGGTTCCTAAATATTTATGCTATTGTATCTTCTCTCATTTTCTTCGTTTTTCCAGGCTATACCTTAAAAAAAAGAAAATTATCTCATGTCCCTTTTATTGGAAATTTAGGAGAGAAAGGGGGTTAGTGTGGTTTCTTCCATCATGATTAGCTAGAAATGTGCCTTTTGTCTCCATTTCACACTATCCCATCAGTCAACGCAACCACGGAATTTTTGAGCATGCTGAGATTTTATTTTGTAGCTTGACCCTTATTTTCACCAGCTTGGGAGACATGAAGTTTTTAACCATAATTCATATGGGAGGACTTTGGCAGGTTCTTGGAGCTAAAAATATATATCTATTTTTTCCTGAAGCCTTGAAGAGGAAAACCAAATTGAGTTCAGATCTCAAAGAGATGTTTGAAGGGTTCTTTCTGTCATGCATTTGAACTGGATCATTAGTCACTTATACTTTTGATGTGACCAGTATAAATTGCATGGTGAGTCATATTTCAGCATTTGGTCCTTTTTATTTTAAATTAATATGGATTTATCAAAATAATATATGTGTATAGCACTGTTATTGCTTTCTTTAGTTTAGACATAATCCATTGACCTCCTATTCTGGTAAACAAAGATTCAGTTTCCTTAGACTACCAGTCCCTTTTCCCCACTCTGTATCCTCCCAGTGTATTTACATTATCTATTGGCCTCCACCATCAATATTTAGTGTGTATATCATTTTGACATGGGACCCAAAAAACAGAAAATCCAAGTCAGGAGAAAAGTCAAGTTGAGCCCTAGGGAGTGCATATCCTCTATTGCTTCCTGAGAAAAGGGATACTTTTCTTTTTTGAAAACTTGCATGTCTTAAAATGTCTTTGTTTTACCCTTACATTTGTTTGAAATTTTAGCTAGGCATAAAGTTCCAGGTTGAGAAATATTTTGCTCAAAACAAGGCATTGCTTTTGGGTTTTTGTATTATAATTGAGAGCTATGATTCTCTCTGATTCTAGTTCTTCTTATGCTAACTGAACTTTTTTCACCCTCTCTGGAAACTTCTTAGTATATTCTCTCTAGTTCTGGTGTTCTGAACTTTCATGATGTTGTACCTTGATGTATGTCCTATTTCTCTTTATGCTGGGCAGTGTGAGGACCCTTTTAATCTGGGAACTTATGTCTTATTCTGGGAAATGTTACTGTATCATTCCTCTGATAATTTGTTTCCTTCTATTCTCACTTTGCTCTCTCTGGAATTTATCTCAGTCAGATGTCTGAGCTTAATTGATTGTTTTCTCATTTTTAAAGATCTTTTGTATTATTTTCCATGTCTTTGTCTTTTTGTCTTACTTCATGTTAGACGTTTTTCAAGCTCATCTCTACCCTTTGTGTTGAATCTTTTTATTTTGTCTAATGTACTTTTTGTTTCTAATAGCTCTCTTATTCTCTTCTATTATTTGGGTAGCATCCTATTGTTTCTTCTCTGCAATATTTTATCTTATTGCTGTAGATATCAGTTATTCTTTTTCTCTAAAAGTTTCATCTCTTCCCTGCATTTTGTTGATTTTTCTTCCAGGTTCCTTTTTGTTATTTGTTTTTGACTCGTATCATTTAGTAGAAGACTTTTCTTAAATACATGACAATCATTGTCCATTTGTATTTAAGAGTATTACAAGCTAACAGCAAGCCCTCTCTATGTGGGTGGGTCTTGTCGATTGTTGGGCTTTCCTGTTTCCTGGAGGGCAGTTGGGCAGCTTTTTAGTCAGTCTTTTTTTGGAGAATCATGAATGGTACATTGTGTTATTTTCTCTAGAGTTCCTTAATTTCTCAAGATAAGAATGTTTTAGTTTGCTACCTGGGCATAAGTGGGTGGGAGATGCATCCGTCTGGCTGCCAGCATCCCGGGCGGGGATAGGGATGCAGGCTAAGACCTCTGTCCTCCACTCCATCCTCACCCCTACTTTCCACTCAACTTGATTCCTTCAAGTCTTGGGGGTCTTCTCAGGGTTTTGCAGGATGAATCAACTCACTCTTAGTTAGCAGGGTATAGGCATTTAGATTATAGCATTCTCTTCTCTGGTAGAATAACCACATTTTACCTTCTCTCCTTCCTTTTCTGCTTCCAAATATCTGTTGAAATGTCTCACCCTCTAATGTCTTCACCACATTCTTTTTGTCTCCTTTTATTCTTATAGGATATTTCATGGGATAGTTGAGGTGATAAAACTCTGAACTTAATTGATTGTTATTTAACTGACATCTTCTGGACCTGTGCTTTTAACCCAAGCAATTCTCCCTTATTTGTAGGTGGCAACTGAGTTTCAGCTGGCCAAAGCGGGAGCCTCTCTCCCTGTTGAATAGAATATGGTTTTATGTGAGTTGTCATGTGCTCCTAAGCCATCTGGGGAAGCCTCACAATTCTGACTTCTCTGTCTATGTGAAGCAATGCTACTGAAGCCAAGGGAGAGCTGAGAGGCCTCCGTGTATGCATGTGCAGAATGCAGAATGCCTATAATAAACCAGTTCCTCCATGGCCCATTCTTGAGAGCAGGCAAGAGGCCAGTGCCTCTGCCATTAGTCTCCAGGAGACACCACCAAGAACACAAAGACTAAACAGCAGTCACCTCAAAAGTCATCCTTTGTGGCTTTGTCTCCCATTTGGCAGTGTGCCATGCTGTAGAAGCAGTTGTCACTCCAGACCTCTCAGGAATGAGTGTTATTTTTCCTGGACAGTTGCCTCTTCCTAGATAGGAAAGAAAGCAGGGAAGGGAATTGACATTTAATGAGGGGGCATCATGCCAGGTGCTTTATATAGGTTTGCTAACCTCATTCTTGTAACAACCCTTTGAGGATAGTATTATTACTCTCACTTCACAGATAAGGAAGCTGAGTTTCAGGGAGGTTAAATAGCTTGCCAAGGGCATGGCTGCTAAGTGGCAGAATGGGGATTTGAACCCAAATATGCCAAGCAAAAATCTGGTAGACCTCCAGTATATCACTCTGGATGACGTTCTTGGGATGGTTTCTTTCCATTCCCAAGAAACTTCAAAGAAACCATGCTCTTTGTTAAGTGTATACCCAGGAGGCTCTCAGTCAATGTGGTTTGAGGGAACAAACAAGATGGAAGAGGGATTCTGCCTTTCTGACTACTCTTAAAATCTTCAAGAATACTGATACGGTTTCAATGTTTTGTCTCCACCAAATCTCATGTTGAAATGTGACCTTCAATGTTGAAGATGGGCCTAGTGGGAGATATTTGGGTCATGGGGGCAGATGTCTCAAGAATAGCTTGGTGTTATTCTCATGGTAATGAGTGTGTTCTTACTCCGTGAGTTCATGTGAGATCTGGTTGTTTAAAGGAGCCTGGCATCTTTCTCTTTCTCTCTTCCTCACTTACTCTATTGCCATGTGACATGCTGGCTCCTCCTTCACCTTCCATCATGATTGTAACTTTCCTGAGGCCCCCACCAGAAGTAAATGCTGGCACTATGCTTCCACATCTTCAGGTACCTTTATAGAAACGCCCCACTACTTTGTACCAATTTTCTGTGTTAGTCTGTTTGTGTCACTTTAAAGGAACATCTGAGACTGGTAAATTTATAAAGAAGGCCGGGCGCGGTGGCTCAAGCCTGTAATCCCAGCACTTTGGGAGGCCGAGATGGGCGGATCACGAGGTCAGGAGATCGAGACCATCCTGGCTAACACGGTGAAACCCCGTCTCTACTAAAAAATACAAAAAACTAGCCGGGCGCGGTGGCGGGCGCCTGTAGTCCCAGCTACTCCGGAGGCTGAGGCAGGAGAATGGTGTGAACCCGGGAGGCGGAGCTTGCAGTGAGCTGAGATCTGGCCACTGCACTCCAGCCTGGGCGGCAGAGCGAGACTCCGTCTCAAAAAAAAAAAAAAAAAAAAAAATTATAAAGAAAAGAGGTTTATTTTGGCTCACTGTTCTGCAGGCTAAGAAGCATTGTGCTAGCATCTGCTCCTAGTGATGCTTCAGGGAGCTTCCAATCATGGTGTAAGGCAAAGGGGGAGCTAGCATGTCACATGGTGAGAGTGGGAGCAGGAGAGGTTGTATAAGGCTCTTTTACACAACCAGCTTTTGAGTGAACTACCAGAGTGAGAACTCACTCATTACCATGGGGACAGCACCAAGTCATACATGAGGGATCCATCCCCATGACCAAAAAACCTCCCACCAGGCCCACTTCTAACATTGGAGATGATATTTCAACATGAGATTTGGAGGGAACAAAACTTCCAAACTATAGCAAATACCTTGAATTATAGATCATGATTTCAAAGAATCCAGAAATCCAAATACACAACCACCTTTCAATTGTCCTTGGCCAAGAAATATATCTTTGGTATCTGATATTACCCAAACCAAATTTTTATTATTACTTTTAAGGCCCCATGTGGGGAATCCTTGTGAGAACAACTTTGCTGGTTGATGTCACATCTGTATTTGCTGTGACAGGTTGACCTCCTTTTGCTATAATTTTTCAAAAGAATGTTTTAGAAATGAACAAGGGAAAAAAAATTTACATTGAGGAGGCAAGCAAATTTAGATCTGGATCTTGCTTCTTAATTTCCAGTGTGGTGGTCCCATGTTTAGCAAGGGGCTTCAGTGTGGGAAGTGACATCAAATGTGACCAAAACATTCAATGAGTCTGATCTACTGTGCTATGTGGAAATTCCATTAGTTATATTTAGGCCAAAGTGATGGTGAATTGAATCACCCCTTCTTACAGGCATGTTTGTCCAATTCTTTTTTTTTCCCTCTGGCACATTTGTTTGAATACTAGGGAGAACATGGAAACACATCTGACCTTCAGTTGGAGTGGAGCTTGGGTCTAAATTTTTCATCAAAGAGAAATTCAGGAGCAGGAAAACAGGTGTGTACATATCTGTGTGTATGCACATGTGTGTGTAAGGTACATGTGGTCATCTCACGCATTGCCTCAGATACTATTTGATGTTTTGGGCTGATTTATTGGGTTTTCTTATTCTGGTGGGTTATGAATGAGTCAGTCTAAATTAAAGGGGAAGGCTGATCAACATTTGACTCTAAAGGCATTTACACTGCCTTAGCCAGAACTGAAGTAATTACATGACTTTATGAAAAATTCAAGTAAAACATCATCTTTACTATTTCCTTGATTTAATAGATTGGTAGCTTAAAGCATATGGCATGAGTGTGTAATTTAAGGGAAAGTAGATTAATATGCCGCCAGGCAAAAGTTTAATTTATGGCACTGGATGACTAATGGGAACAACTAGAACTATGGATTTATTTTTCTCTCAAACATAGCAGAATTTATACCACTTATTTTTGCAAATAAAAAATTCTTCTTTAGAAATGTCATAGTAAAACAGCCTGGAGTTTATTGGGACATATAGAAATGTTGATTTCCTTCATTCTTCCCTCCCTTCCTTTTTTCTCTACTGTCAATAAAAACTGAAAAGTTGCCATGCGCTACCTGTGCTATGCGAGACACTGGGTGTAGGATGGAGTCTAAGGGGCTCTTCTCTGCCACAGATTCACTTGCTGTGGGGATAAGCATATTATCAAAAAAATTCTCCAATGTGAGTACAGTGGATAGTTGAAAGTAGAAAAGGTGGGTGTAGAAGATAGAACAACTGCTCTTATGTTGGTGATGCTGACAATGAGGGGTGGGGGCATGGAAAAGTGAAGGTCAGAGAGGAGCTCACTGAAGGGGTGATAATTGAGTTATGTTGAAGGAAATGTCGGAGTAAACCAGGGGGATGTGTACCCATGTCGGGAGTGGGTATCGGGAGAGAGGAGGCATTGCAGGGACCTCTGGCCCATGGAAAGAGCATAAGTAAAGGCACAGGGGATGGTGCACTTGAATAAAGGCAAATAATTACAGTCTAGAAAAGGTAAGAGTGATGGGAGATGAGGAGGCTGGAACTGTAGGCATGGGGGGCCTTCTTTGCCATCCCCAGGAGTTCTGACTTGATTTTCAGACAAGAGGAATCCAGAGAGGTAGATTTGTTGGCTTTTTAATTTGTTAATGTCCTGTTTATCTAACCATATAATATACAAGGACTCGTTAAGAACATGCAAAAGACGGCAAAAATTATAAAATGTTAGAGGTGAAAAGGACCTGAAATAGCACTTAATCCAACATTTTTCTTCTAGATGACAACATTAACAAGGAGGAGTAAGACACAGGTGAACAGTGCTTTGAGGAACAGCACACAGTTATGTATTGGAAATTCTTAGAAGTAACATCCTATTTCCTCATTTCCCTGAGGGTTCTTTATAATGGCAAAGATAACATTTCCTCCTGTAGGTACTTCCTTTTATTGAAAGCAAATAATCTGTGTATAACTTTCTTTTTTAGAAGACAAACTATTTTTTGGGTCTGGCTTATTTAGTGTATTTTACTTCATTTTTTTTCATGTTTATGTAACAATATTTGTAAATCTCTATACTTTTGTTCCATCTTTTCTGTGTATTGTCAAGAGTAACCACTGCTGCTATAGCAAATTTTCAGAATAATTCATTGCTTTCTCCCAACATTTAAAAATTATTTATTTTTATTGTGGCAAAATATATATAACATAGAATTTACTATTTTAACCTTTTTGAGTATACAATTCAGTGGCATTAAGTACATTCACATTGTTGTGCAACCATCACCACTATCCATCTTTAGAACTTTAAAAATTATCCTAAACTGAAACTCCTGTCCTCCTCCTCAGCCCCTGGCAACCACCATTATACTTTCTTTCCCTATGAATCCTCAGCATTTCAAATGAAAAATTTCAAATATATAGTCAAAGTGATAGAATTGAGAAGATGGGGATGATTCCAGAGGAAATTACTTGAAGGTCTGCTGCAGGCCCAAGATATATAAGTCTGGATGCACCCTAGAAAGTCCACAGGGTGCATAAACAAAAACCTTAACAAAACAAAAACTTAGTTCAATGAAATCTCTCCAACTTAGTAAAGTAAAAAGAGTAAGAGCTTTGGAATCAGTTAAATGTGGATTGTCAGTTCAGATGTCCTGTGTGTCTACCTTTCTACTTATCTTTCTTTACTTTGATTCACGAAGGATTTGATGTGGCTTGCAAGAACACAGGAAAAAAAAAAAAAAAAGAAATTAAGTAAAATCCATGAGCAGGGATTGTGTTAGGATCATTAGAATTTCAGTTTCCTATTAGTTTTAATGAAGGACAAATATATTCACTTACATGACTTCTCTGTCCTTAAAGAGAAGGGCTCACCAAGGTCATATAACCTTGGGCAAATCACTTAACTTTTGGGAACTTCATCTATAAAACGGAGAAAATAAATGATTACCCACCTCAGGGTTGTGGTGAAAATGATGTGGATTTATGTCTTTAAAGGGCTGGGTACAGTGTGGCACATGGGCACTCTACCATTATTAGCACCTTTCCTTATCTTGTGACTTGTGTTCCTATTAAGAGTACCATAGGATGAAGGCTTACTTTTGTTAATCTCATTAATTGAGGTTTTAGTGCTTCTAGCAACTACGCTTTTCTGTTTACCTCCCCATTTCCCAGTGTGAATCTCAGTTGCACATTTTTATCAGTGGTGGCTGAGGTTAGCTGGGAGGCTTTATCATTTTTTCTTTTAAAATGCACCAACAAGGTAAAGTTATATGATTAAGAGAAAGTAAAACAAAACATCCTTCTCACCATGGGATGCTTTGTCTGGTGGCTTAGAGCATTTTCCCTCTGATTTATACTTCTCCAAATGTTGGCGATGAAGTTGGAGCCATGATCTACTGACCTTTGAGGGCCAGTCAGTGGGCAGCAGACAAAATTGCTGAAGAGTTGACTCCAGCAAGGTTATTGAATGTTTCCTCCAGTTATTTAGGCATCTGAGCACTGGAGTTGGGTTGTCATTTGGCATTCCAACTCGCTGTTTGGCACTTTGGTCTTCTGACAGTCCCAAATCCCAGATTTACTCAACCTAGTTAATTCAGTAGCTATATTTAGATGTTGTGATAGTTAATTTTATGTGTCACCTTGACTGGGCTGTGAAGTGCCTAGACATCTGGCCAAATACTGTTCTGACTCTGTCTTAGAGGGTATCTCTGGATGAGATTAACTTTTGAATCAGTAAACTGAGTAATACAGATTGCCCTCCCTCATGCAGGTAGGTCTCATCCAATAAACTGAAGATCTAAATAGAACAAAAAGGCTGAGTAAGGCAGAGAACTTCTCCTCCCTGATTTAAGCTGGGACATTGGTCTTTTCTGGCCTGGATTTGGATGGAAATATTAGCTCTTCTTAAATCTTGAGCCTGCTGGCATTTGGCCTGGACCACCACCATTGGTTCTCCAGGGTCGCCTGTTTGTCCATTGCAGATTTGGGAACCTCTTATTTTCCATAATCTTTGAAGCAGTTTGTTATAATAAATCTCTTCATGGCTGACTGTCAATCTGTCTGACTGTCTATCTATCTACCTATCTACCTACCTACCTATCTCCTACTGGTTCTGTTTCTCTGCAGAACCTTGACTAATACAGATTTGTCCTGGACCAGGACATACACCAGAGCTTGCAATAGGACAATTGCTTCTATATAAACAGAGCATAGGTTATGTGCAGAAGACATAGTGGGATGTTTTCCATGTCATAGAAACATAATAATTTTAAGACATGTTTTAATTGCTTATTATTATGTAGTAGTGTTCATTTAATTCTTAATACAGCCCCACAAGGAAGAGGAGCAGAGCCAAGATTTGAAGCCAGGTATATGTAATTCCTAATCCTATAGTCTTTCCACCATGGTAAGATGTCAGGGGAAATGAACAGTTTGTTCTCTTAACAACATTTTATGTACCTTATGGCCCTACAACTAAAGATTTAAAAAGTTTGTTTTGGAGATACTTTAAGATTTTCTGTTTAGCATTCTGTTGTCTGACTTCACCCTCTGACGTGGGCTTTAAGAAACATTTTCCAAAACCCACTAGTACTTCCTCTCCCCGGCTTTGGTTGAAATGCACAGCCTGCTTAGTGACTGAATGAGCATGAAGGTAGAGCGCAGTTCCCAAGGTTATATTGGGAGCACATCAATGCTTCAAGATGATCCACCAAAGTCAGGGCTGAGTAGGGTTTTCCATGGTCCATGAAGTCTTGGAAACACTGCCTACTGTGCCCTATTTTGGAGGTTCATAATATGCTGTAGTAAGTTAAAGCTCTCAGATGTCATGTAGCAAAGGTACCCTCTTAATATTTTGTAACCCCTCATTTCTATAACTTATTAGAGCAAAGGCCATGTTTGTGATGCCAGTGACTAATTATATGCAACATAATATTATGGGAAATATTGGCCTAAGCATGGAGTCAATGTTGGGACTTGGCACCTGTTGAGACTGGAAAGG
Organism: Macaca nemestrina; assembly: GCF_043159975.1. Classification (NCBI taxonomy): domain Eukaryota; kingdom Metazoa; phylum Chordata; class Mammalia; order Primates; family Cercopithecidae; genus Macaca; species Macaca nemestrina. The sequence continues at coordinate 102,616,249 of NC_092128.1, read as the reverse complement.
AGCCAGGAATGGGGGACCTCACATCATTCTGTAAGTAGACTGCCTATTCTGCAGGCAGTCTACTTACAGACTGGTTCATTTAGGTCTAGTTTGGGGTGAAGGCCTGGATGGTATATTCACATCGCATAAGGATAGTCAATGTGTGAGGCACCCTGTTTCTCATGTTCAGGAAACAGAGAAGCACCCTCAGCAGCAGCTTTCTAATTCTGTAAACTAAACTGATGAAGATTGCCCATGCTAGAAGCAGCATATTTGGTATATCGAAAGGATGAAGAAAAGCCACACATATATTTGAGGCCCAAAGTGGGCTGGAGAAATACAATAAGAACTTTGTGTCCCTCTTGGCATTCCCTTGGCCTAGGTCAGGGTTGGTACGATTCTGGCCAACCCATATACTTCTGCATCTGCAACTGAGACAGTAGTAAAGGGTGAACCAGTTTTAGCAAGGAAGGCTGCTAAGCGTGACACATCTTGAATGCCATTGTCTGGAAGGAAGGGACTGAGGATGAAGGTAGGATTCCATGTCCGGCCCTGCAAGGGTCCTGGATCTGTCTGTCATGGGCACACAACCTGATTGTGGTTTAACTTCAAGCTGTTTTTCCCGCTGATAAGGGTCTGCCCTTCATCAGAAATGCCACTGATGGGATATCTGGTTTCTTTCCCAAGATTTTCAGTCTTCAGGCAAGCTGAGCATGGAACATTCTTTTGGAGAAGCAAGCCTGCTTTTTTGTAATGAAATAGAATGATTCAGCAAACATTTATTACAAATTTCCTATATGTTCTAGAGGACGCATTGAGTCTGACCTTGACTTTCAAGGAGTTGATTTATAGTCTAGAGGGGCACACTGCTTTCTATAGAAATGAGGACCATAAATTAGTGGAAAGATATGCAGATCTTAGCAGAGGCTGGGAGAGGTCACAAGGAGGAGTGTTTCAAATAGTGGGGAAGAGGAAGGTATAGCTAGAGGCCAGAGCTGTGAAGGAGCTAAAGGAACTCCAAGCAGTGTGGTTGGAGGTTAGACAAGTTTGCAGGGCTGGTGAGGAGATGGGCAGAACAAGAGATGGAGCTGGAGAGAAGGTGGGGGTCAAGGTAAAGACCGCCTTTGTGCCGTGCTGTGTATCTGGGACTTCATCCTATGAGTAATAGGAAGCCACCGAAAGCCTTAAAGCCCATCATCACACTCACTGCTAACTGGACCGCTGGACTCTTCCTTAGGGAGATGAGAAGGGGTCCTTGCACAAATTAATAAATAAATAATGATAGAGCTTGGGCTCAGATTTAGTTGTTTGGTTGGCACTCTCTTAGCCACTCTGAGGCTGTTTGCTTATCTGTTTAACAAATAACTGCTGCTTCTCTTTCACAGCAGCTTGTCAAGTTGCTCTGAAATCATACATGTGAACTTGTTTAGCAGTTAAGGGAGAAAGTACTTAAAGTAGTAAAAATCCACATACCCTCTGCTACAGTCAAGCAAAATATCATGTGCTTCCTCGTGTTCTTACAAGCACAAAATTTCCCTCCTCCCTCACTCAATAATTGGAAGAGAGTGTGAGTAAAGATAAGGGGTTGAGTTCTTGGTGTGGGTTTTTGAGAGGAGGTGGGCTGGAGGCAGCTCTGGAGAGGATAGCATCTTTTTCCTACTTTTTGTGGCATCTCTTCCCTACTCTGTATTCAGTGCTATCATATCGGTAGCTTGGAATTGGCTATGGTGGGCCACAGGTATCAGTAAATGCTACAAATAAGAGTTTCTTCCCCCACCGCCAATCTTGAGAGCCATTTGTTAGACATTTACCAGCACCCCTATGCCATAGGGGACACTGGCATGAGTAAGACAGTGATAGGCAGAGTGGCTCACACATTCCCACTGGAGAAGGAGTAGCCCTTTACCATCTATTCCTGGGTCAGAGTGACTCATTCAACCTTCTCTCCCTTTTGGGTATTATCCCTGAGATTAAAAGGTGATCCAGAGGTTGTGCCTTCCTGTGCTCCTGGCCTGTGGAGAGAAGTGCAGAGAGGGCCCATCTGGTGCAGAGCTCTCCCTGCCAGCACTGTTCCAGAGCACACAGCAGCTTTCAGCGAGGGGTTCTGGCCCCTGGCACAGCTGGGTTAGCTTCTCAAAGCCACAGGGTCCAGGGCAACACTTCAACTGTTTTGGCTTATTTTTTTGCAACTAGTTTCTTTGAACCATGTCAATGAGACTCCTTGAAGACAGGGCTCTTTGCCAATTGACAAAGTCATGTAAAGATAACAGCCCCAGGTTTGGCCCAATGTTGGCATAAATGTTTGTGGGAGGAATGCACGAGCAGGGCCAGCAAATGGTACAACCCAGGCTCCGGAGAAGCAACACCACATTTCTAAGCAGTTGAATCTTATCCCAAGCCACTGAATTCATTGATATTCCCGCAACAAGATACTGGGCCAGAGTCCTTGGGTAAATGAGTCAGCAGTATAAATTATAATGACCAAAGCAGGAGATGCAGTTGACATTTTGCAGCAAACAGATGCAAAAGGGAATGGGATTTTGGAAACACAAATGGCAAGCTTGCTTTGAGAGTCAGCTGGAGGAGATGATCCTGGTGTGGGGTTGAATGTTTGGGAAAATGGGGATTAATGCTCTGCAGTAAATTCTCACCAAGGACTCCACTCTTGTGACTACAGAAGACTGGCCATTAACTAGGTGGGAAAGAGCTTGCTCTTCTGAAAGGTAAACCCTCTAGGCAGTTATTCTACATACGCTTCTAAGTATTCTTGAAATGACTGCACTTTCTATATGCATACTTTAGTATAATGATACAGATAGAGTGATCCTCTTGTTCTGGTTTGCCAGAGACTTTCTTGCATTTAAACCTGAAAATCCCATGAACCCTCTTAGTCCCCAGCAGACAGGACAGTCTGTCACCTTAGAGACAGTTGTGGTGAAAGCTGTACTTTGAAGTTAGACATCTGTACTGGCTAGTGGATCACTTTGGGCCAATTGCTTGGTCTTTGTAAACTTTCCTTAGAAAAAAAAAAAGGAGTAATGCTGAATTCACAATCTACATGTTGTGTAGATTCAGAAAGACAATGCTGGTAAGAATACTCAACATAGTGCCTTGCACACAGTGGATGTGTAATACATTTTTTCCTTACAAAACTATAGTTTTTGTACCATCTTGGCTTTTCCATTTTAGTATTTTAAAAGGCAAGCCCTAAAAGCAAGTAAATGGGAGACTTATCCTGTGTAAAACCTTTGGTAATTTCTGCTTTAACCTCCTGTAGACTATCTTCCTGGCTAAGCAGTGGGATCTGAAAGGGCCCTCCAGATTCACTCGGATTGTGTCCAGAGCTGATGGCTTAACATGTGCCTGGCAGCCTAGGCTAGCCAGAGATGCCTGTGTTTTTTATGCAGAGGTTGGGGGACAGGAGAGAGGAGCCCTGGTCTCTCATTCTTGTTGTCAGATTTGGGTCACTGGGAAGTCAGTATCTGCCCAGAGCTCCTAACTTTAGAAAGCTGTTTGAGGCCCCAGGGTTTAGTGACCAGTAGGGCTAGGTCCAGGTAAGCCAGCATCCAGCAGCTCAGGAGAGAAGATTATGTAGCCTCCGACATGAAGGGAGGGAACATTTCAAAGCACACACTTTACACACAAAATTCAAATCCAGTGAAAATCATGCTCTTTAAGGAACTCTTTCCTTCCTCTTTTCTCATGGGCTATACAGAGTAAGTATCTGTCTCTTTCATGAACAAAGGGAAACATCTTGGGAACTGCAAAACATCCTATTCTTTCTCTCAGATTGGCCTTGGAGCCTTGGGAATCAGCCCTCAGCCTTCTGCCCTTTTAGAACATAGGGATGAGCCTGAACATATGTTGGTTTTGTTCCTTGGGCCAAAAATCTTAGAGTCATCAGTAAGTCCACTCTTCTCTCACATATCCAGAATATACTTCTCTCTGTTTCCATGGTTACTCCCTGACTGAGCCACCACCATCTTTTGTCTGGGAACTAGATGTATAACCTCTTACCTGGACTTTCCCCTCCTGCCCTTGCCCCTATCATGGTCTGTTCTCAACCCAGCAGCCACAGTGGTTTTTGTAAACAGAAGTCACATCATGTCCCTGCTCTGCTCCAAGTCTTGCAATGAGTCCTCATTTCACTCTGAGTAAAAACCCATGCCTTTGCAATGACTGGAGAGGTAATGAATTTTGCTTAGTGCCCATTTTCTCTCCAGCCTCATTTCTTATTACTCTCCACTGGCTCTTCCAACTCTGGCTACATTAGCCACCTTGTTTCTTGATCCACCAGCCATACTTCTGCATTTGAGGCTGGCTCCTATGCCAGCCTCTAATAAGCCAGCTGTTGCCCCTCCCTGACTTACTCTTCTGCTCACCTGCTCACCTCCTTCGAGGCTTTGCTCCCATCTCACCTTCTTGATGAGGCTGACTCTGACCACCCTGATCAATATTGCAACGTGTCCTTCCTGCTCCATATACTCTGAGTCCCTGACCTTACTTTGCATTTTTTCCCACAGCTCTGGTCGCCAATGTAGCATATAATTTGGTTATGTATTATGTTCATGTGTTTTATTATTTAGTCTCAGAGAAGATTGCATCTAAAGTTCATTAAAGCACAGGGGAAAGTTGCACAGAAAGACTTGAGTTCAAATTCCACTTCTCCCATTTATTTCCTGTCTGATTTGTGTAAATTACTTAACTTTCCAGAGGCTCAGTTTCCTCATCTACAAAATACTCATAATTCATTCAAGGAGTATTCAATAAGCACTATTGCTATGAAAGGCATTGGAGATAAGAGAGGTGAATATGAAAGGCACAGTCCTTGCTGTTGTGCAGTTGTAAAGACGATGTAATACAAGAACACATATAACATGCCTGGTAGAAAACAAGGCATATTTTCAGTGCTCATTAAATAGTTCCCTTTCTGAAGAACTTGAATATATCTCTGTTAGTTATCTCCCGTTTTTAGTTTATACCACTTTCTTGTAATGCTAAAAAGAGCAAACTAGGTTAAAACAGACACCACATGCACACATGTGCGCTGGCTTGCACGTCATTGAACTGCAGCAGAATTTTGGGGGAAGGCAGCTTTTGGGTGGGCTCCAGGAGGGTCCAAGAGCCTCCTAAAAATATATACAAATCATAGTATAACCTATTTTGTTTAAATAGGTAGAGACAAAATTTGTAACATTTATCGGATTCTCAAAGGGTGCATCCATCCAAGGACACCTTTAAAGGGTGTCCTTGATCCATCCTTGATCCAAACCATGGGATTTCCTTTCCCAATCCCCATTATTGGTCTGCTATATGGGTTTTCCTAAACAACGATTTGAAGTGGAAACTCTGAAATGATGATTAATTCCAGAATGTAAGATGGTTTTTGACTGATATTGGTGCTGAGTCCCCTGCTTCCTGGGTGGTGAGAAGAAAGCCCGTGCATGTCAAGGTCATTGCCTTCTGAGTCCCTGGTATTGCTGGAATTTAGAGACTTGCTCCCATGTAGATACAACCACCCCTGAGATGGCTGGGAAGGCACCGTAAGAAATGTAAGCACAGGTGTTAGGAATGCCTCATTAATCTAGGGTGATCACAGAGGGCAGAGCCCTTCAGGCACTCAGCATAATTCTGTGCTCTGATTTGGGAAGCCTGTGAAAAGGATGGTCCCGAAGGGAGATAAATGTAGGACTGTTGTTATTTTACTATTATTTTAATTTATGTTATTAGCAATAAGGCTGCTGGCTCACTTACCTCCATGCATTATTTTCAGTTGTGTAGTATTTAATCCAAGCTCCCCTGTTTTCATTTCCATACATTGTATCAGGAAAACATTTTCTTTTGATTTCTTGCATCTCTTGCTAGATGCAAGAAATAAAAACTAGATACAAGGAATAGGATAAGTTTAAAAGACAAGAAAATGGTACCAAGAAACTATTTTGTCCTGCATTAGTGAAGCAGGCAAGAAACATTTTTACTGTGGTCTCTTGACTCCTTGTGGAGAGAAGGAAAAATGCTGTTGAGGCAAAAACAAGAAAATGGATTGTGGTGATAGAGAGTTTCCTAGATATGTTATTTGTAGGTTTCTTATCTGGGGTCCTTGACTCTGCTTCCAAGATTCCACACATTGCTCAGCATGCTTGGACATTTTCTTGTCATTGGAAACTTTTGTGAAGAGAGGATCGCCTCCCTGTGAAAGCTGTGCAGTATGCACTCCTTGAGGTCTTGGGAACCATTATAGCATGGCTGTGCAGACCCTCAAATGAATGATTGAAGCAGTTCCTATCATGAGAACTGCAGGTTCCTTTTTATTTCAGCATTGCCACTGTCTGCACTTGTAGCCTTAGACTAGTGTTTTCCTCTCTGCTTTGTCTCCTCATTCTCAAATCTTTAAAGCTGCTTAAAGATAGCTTGACGTGGTTGGTAATTGCAAAGTCGTAATACCATTGTCAGAGGGCTTTGAGTCAGAGGGCTGTTCGTTGACCAGACACAGAGCTAGCCTCTCAACTCACACCAAAATACCTACTTCTGAGAGGCCCCAGGATTCTGTAGGTAATGACAGGCTTTAGTTCAAATCCACTTCTACTACTTACTATATGACCTTGATCGAGTTACTTAAAGCTTCTATGTGAGGATTTTCTAAGATATCGTGCTTGTAAAAAAAAAAATGGTACATACAACATACCAAAAATAAATAGTACTATACTTCTATTACTACTACTGCATTTGTTGGTAGCAGTATTTATATTTGGGGAAAGAAGAGACTTTGGGATATGCCCTCTGGATACCATCCAGGGTTAAACCTGCCCTCTCAGTATCAGTGGTGGCTCTGTCCACACATGGCCTTTGAGAGCTATATTTTGGCAACTGTTCAATTACTCAGATAGCTGAAAAATATGTCAGCCATGGGTCCCAGTGCATTGTTGATGCTGGTCGTTTTCTTCAGCTGCATTGCACAATCCTTGTCTGCTGAGAGCAAGAAGCGTATTCTCTCTTGTGTCCCTTGGAGGCAAGTTAGAGTGCCATCCTGCTCCAAAATGTTCCTTCCCTTCAGAGGTGAAAAGCATGAGTCACATCTGGTCATCCCCGTGGGTTGTTTCCTTGCAGCTTCTCCTCCGCACTGCTTTTTTTCCTGCACCATTTCACGGGGGTGATTAAAGACAGGCGAGTAGCTCACTGGAGTGAGGTCAGAACCGCTGGTGCATAGAGGGATTTTCCTCTGCTTTGCAAACACCCAGCGACGTCACACAGCCTTGGGAGCGCTATCAATTGCAATTGTTGCCAGCAAGCGCCGTCTGATGGGATATTGATTTGGTGCCCTGCTTAGCAGCAGCTGGGACAAATGAGGCCTCCTCGCCGCTGCAGGGTCTGGCCACCTTGGCGGACTAGGCAGATTAGAAAAGCCCGGCCCCAAATGCTTGCGGTTGCCAAGAGAGGTGGGCTCAGCCAGCAGATCTATATTTCAGGCAGCACAAAAGGATGCGGTGTGAGGTTGTTGCCAAGATGCCCAGAATCATGTCTTCAAATGTAGTTTTGAAGAGCAAACTCTGATAAGCTCTTAAATTTAAACACCTGCTTAACTGGTATTTAAAAAAAGTCCAATCACTACATTTTCAGAAGTCTTTTTGCCTTGAAATGTTCTGCAGCTTTTTAAAGTGTTTTTCTTCCTTTTCTTCTTTATGTTTTAAGTGATTTATGATGATGCATTTATTAGTAGTGGTTTCCAGTGCGAGACAGTAATGGTGGAAGGTAGGCTATCACTGAAATGCTATTCAAATTTATAATAAAATTGAATGATGTGAGTTTTCCTGCCAATATTTTGACATAAACACATTTTCATTTTGATGTGAATGTCACTTCTAGAAGCCATGGTTATTAAATAAATCTCCCGAGGTCATCAGCAGTCAATGACCAGCCCTCTATCAATAAATCCTTAACCAAGTTGGATTTCACTATGGAAGGCAGAGGGGTTTTGAAAAGATCATGCGTTAAGATTTCCTCTCTTACCAACTAATTCCAGCACACTGTTTGAGACGATGAATCTGGCAATAAATGAAGAGGAAAAAGTGGCCAAAAGTCCTAGGTAGCAGCATCCTTAGGAATTGCTGAGCGTTGATCTGGCAGAATGATTGGATTCTGATAGGTTGAATTTGGTGTAGAATAGGAGTATAGGAAATATCCAATTATCAGTAGGAAATTCCACGGCAAATAAGTCTGATTTCAGCGCAGGATGCAGTGGGTACTTCTGCTATGTTATATGAATGGGTGAGAGTGGGACTGATTTTCACAAATGCTCTTTATGCCTAGGTGGGGGGGGGGGAAGTATTAAAGGAAATGTTTCTTAAAAAGAGACTCATTGATTCAGAAGGCTCTATTGGCTTTGCCCGCAGTGAAGGGAGAATGGTTTCTAACAGGGTCATAATTGACTTGTTGGGAGCTATTTTCAAGGACTCAGCACTCTTTCCTTTCAATGCTTTCATTAAAATTCCCAAGTGCTTCCTAAATCCCATTGAGGAGAATAATTTTCATTTCTTCATTTACATTTAGCTAAGGCAGCAGGGAAGCCACACAGCTCTACGTGTGAGAGTCCACCTGTTTCCATGGCGGTACTGGCAGCACATAAGCAGTTTGAGAGTCTTTTGCTAAGATTGGCTTTCCATGTTAATTACTTTTAAATTGTGTCCATAAGTTTCCATGCCTCTCCATAAATCAAGTCCCACTCCCTGCTCATAGAAGCCAGTTTATATCTCAGGCGTAGAAATATATGCATGTGTCAACTTCTGATGGGTCTGTCAGTCTACGAGTGAAGGATTATGGGCCGAGTCACAGTGCCTTCAGGGTCTTTTTTATTAGCATGAATCTGTTAAAAGCATGTGGGTGGAAGGCATTCATAGATATGTTATTCTTTTATATTCTTTTATTCTCCTGAGTATTAAAATCCTTTCACTTCTGAGAATTACAGGGACTAGCATGGACCATTTAGATGTCCCCAAGGACAATGTTGAAAACAGTGTCAGGAGTAGTTAATATCCCTCATTTCCCCCTGTGTGCTGAGTCACATGAAAAGTAACACTTCACTTACCTGGAGGGTGCAAGGAACAGTAATTTTCTGCCAGATAACAGTAATTTTCTGCCAGATAACTGAAAGGTGCAGCTAATCAGATAATTGAAAATTAACGCTTTATGCACTGAAAGGTAACTCTGGTCAGTGCTTTTTGCCTTTCCCTGAGTAACCCCACATCTTCAGGTCTAGTAGAACACTCAAGTTTGTGTCCATGGCTGAGGTTTGCTCTTTGAGTATAATGTATTGCTAGGAATCACTAACCTTGTGCCGTAAATGAAATAAGTTTCACAGTACTTGTCTGAGAAGCCCAATTGGTCATTGGTCAATTGGTGTGTCAGGCATAGGGGGTTGGAGGGAAGGTCAGGGGGACAGGGGACAGTGAACAAGACTTTTGTGATCTCTGCCCTCTAGAAGATGGGTCCCTAAATCTGTCCCCAAGATTCTTCCCTTGTCCCCACCCGCCTGCCTCCTGACCTCATCACAGGCCACTCTCCCCTTGCCACATTGCTCCTGCCATAACTTATCTCCTTCTAAGCCCTTTAACTCCTCAAACTTCTCCCTGCTTAATAATCTTTGCACATGTTGTTCCTTCTTGTCAGAAATATTTTCCTCCTACTCTTGCCTGTTACCTGGCTGTCTCCTTTTCCTTCAGGTCTTAGATCAAATGTCACCTGCTCATGGAGGCCATCCGTGACCACTTGGGTATATTAAAGATGGCTGCAAATATCTGTGTTACTCCCTCCCCACACCCTGCATCAAGAGGTGGGGTTTATTTCTTCTGTTGAATCAGGGCTAGCCCTGTGATTGCTTTAACCAACCCAGTGCAGCAGAAGTGACGTCGTGCCAGTCCTAGGCCTAGCCCGTAAGAGGACTGGCTGTTTCTGCCTCCCCACTCTTGGCACACTTGCACTTGCAATGTAGCTGCCATGTACGGGAGCCTAATCTAGCTACATGGTGAGACCATGAGGAGAAACCATGTGGAGAAAGAGAGAGGTCCCAGCCTTCCAGCTGTCACTGCCAAAGCACCAGACATGTGAGTGAAACCATATTGGATATTCTAGCCCGGGTTGCCATCTGGCTACAGCTGCATGGCAGACCCCAAACAAGACCAACAGAAGAACTACCTGGCCAACCCACAGGATCATGAGAGAGAAAAATTGGTTGTTTTAAAAAGCCACTAAATTTTGATGATAGTTTGTAACACAGCAATATAGCTGAAATGCCACTCTATTTGTAAATAAATCCTATCCCTTTTGTTCTCTGCACTGCACCCTGTTTTTCTTTTCAGCACCCTTTACCTTTACAATGATGTATCTGTTGTCTTATAATCTGCTTAGTATCTGTTTTCCCAATTAGATTGAAGATCCATGGTGCAAAACTGGAGTATTCTAATTGGCCATTGCATACCTAGTATCACAGAGTGTGCAGCACATAGTAGGTACTCAGCCAATGTTTGTTGAATGAATTAATGAATTTAAAAGGTCCCAGCATTTATTTGTTTGTGAGATCATTTCCCTCCAGATACAGAGATAAGAATCTGTAAATCTTCACCTTTCAAAAACAACCTTCAAAAATCCTGTTTTTAAATCCTTCTTTGCAAATCAAACTTCCACTTTGCATCTCCTACACACCTGCTCAACAGATTTTAATGTTTCCCTATTGGCAAGAGTATAAAGCCTTAGCATTTTTTTTTTTTGAGAGAGAGAGAGAGTCTTGCTCTGTTGCCCAGGTTGGAGTGCAATTCTGTGATCATGGTTCATTGCAGCCTTGACCCCTGGGCTCAAGCAATCCTCCCACCTTAGCCTCCCTAGTAGCCAGGGCCACAGGTGTGCACCACCACACCTGGCTAATTTTTAAAAATTTTTTATAGAGACAGGGTCTTCCCATGTTGCCCAGGCTGGTCTCCAACTCCTAGCCCCATGAGATCCTCCTGCCTCGGCCTCTCAAGCATTATAGATGTGAGCTACCATGCCTGGCCAAGCCTAAGCTTTAATGCGGTAATCCAGGCCCCTTCAGTCTGCATATACAGCCATTGCCCAGTGTCCCTTTCTTGACCCTCTTACACCCATCACATCAGGTTCTTTGTTATTATCTAGGCTGCTGTGGACCTTTCTACTTTCCTGGAGCCTTTCTTCTCTACTTCTACCAGTTCTCCAAGAGACCCCCTTTCTTCAAGAAGCGTTTACCAACACCCTATGCTTTTTAGTGGGCATTTCTTCTTAACTGAGCAAACCATTGGACCAGTCCTCAGTTGAAAGTGGGGGCCATTCTTGATCCCACAGAAGAAAGTTTAGAGACAGTGGAGGACTGGGCTGGGAGTTCGGGGACATTGCTTCTGGTCCAAGCTCTGCCGCTAACTTGTGGGTGACTTCATGTGATTGAGCTGCTTGTTCCTTATCTGAAGAATTAGGAGCTTGGATAAAGATCCCTTTCAGTTCTGAGGTTTTTCCATATTCAAATTTGCTTTACAGTGATAGGAAGAACAACCCGCGGATTTACGTACATTTGGGTCAGAATTTGGCTGACTTGTAGCATCAGCAGTTTTAAATGAACAAAAATTTCAATTTCATTAGTACAGCCAAGTTAATTTTGCTGGGGTGGCAGTGTGTTCTGAGAGGCAGAATGGCCTTGGAGCCAGAAGTCAGGAGGCCTGCACTGTCTTGCTGCCCTGCCACTAGCTGGAGGAGAGCAGACCAGCCCGAGGGAAGCCGGCAGACTTCTCGGACCTTCGCCACCTCATTTCTAAACTGGAGGTAATAATAACAATAAAGTGCGCCTGTAATCCCAGCACTTTGGGAGGCTGAGGTGGGTGGATCATGAGGTCAGGAGTTAAAGACCAGCCCGGCCAAGATGGTGAAACCCCGTCTCTACTAAAAATACAAAAATTATCTGGGTGTGGTGGTGGGCACCTGTAATCCCAGCCCTCAGGAGGCTGAGGCAGAGAATTGCTTGAACCCAGAAGGGAGAGGTTGCAGTGAGCTGAGATCACATCACTGCATTCCGGGCTGGGCAACAAGAGCGAAACTCTGTCTCAAAATAATAATAATAATAATATAAAAATAAATAAATAAATAAATGAACAAATAAATAAAGTGTTTACTTCAGGTTTGTTCTGAGGGGTTAATGTATGTAACACAGCAATGATTTGATAGGTCATTATCAAAATGTAACTGAAAGAAAATTATTGGTATATCTATTTATCAAGATAATACAGGCTTTTTCTATTTACCTTGAGTGCTCTGCCTACCCCTAAATCCCTTTATAGTGTTCCAGTTTCCATCCTTTTGTGTCCTGCTGGATGGATGAGATGGAGGAGGAACTATTTTATGAGAACCTCCAATGTACAAGGCACTGGCCATATGTGGTTTTTTGTTTGTTTGTTTGTTTGTTTGTTTTTTTGAGATAGACTCTTGCTCTGTCGCCCAGGCTGGAGTACAGTGGTGCGATCTCAGCTCACTGCAACCTCTGCCTTCCAGGTTCAAGTGATTCTCCTGCCTCAGCCTCCCAAGTAGCTGGGACTACAGGCATGTGCCACCACGCCTGGCTATTTTTTGTATTTTTAGTAGAGATTGGGTTATACCACCATGTTAGCCAGGCTTGCCTCGAACTCCTGACCTCAGGCAATACACCTCCCTCACCCTCCAAAAGTGTTGGGATTACAGGCATGAGCCACTGTGCCCAGCCCTGGGTTTTTTTGTTTTTTGTTTTTCTTTTTTAGCTCCTTACAACATTCCTGTAAGGAATAATTGTATTATTAGTTGGGATTCTTTTAGTTGTCAGTAACATAAATCTGACTCAAACTAGTTTAAGTTAAAAAAAAATAGGTGGGGTACATTTATTTGGTTCATATAACCTAAAAGTCAATGGGCATTCTGGCTTCAGGCATAGCAGGATCAAAGGGCTCAATGGATCCTTTCACATTGTTTTTACTTTGTCTCTCTAGTTCTTCTCTCAGCTTTTTCTGTGTTGACATCATCTTTTTTTTCTTTTTTTTTCTTTTCTTTTTGAGATGAAGTCTCGCTCTGTTGCCCAGGCTGGAGTGCAGTGGTGTGATCTATGCTCACTGCAACCTCTGCCTCCCAGGTTCCAGCGATTCTTGTGCCTCAGCCTTCAGAGCAGCTGGGATTACAGGCGTGTGCCACCATGCCCAGCTAATTTTTGTATTTTTTTCATAGAGATGGGGTTTTGCCATCTTGGCCAGGCTGGTCTCGAACTCCTGACCTCAGGTGATCTGGCTGCCTGGGACTTGCAGAGTGCTAGGATTACAGGCATGAGCCACTGCGCCCAGCCCTGATGTCATTTTTCTGGTATATTCTCTCTACATGGTGAAAAGATAACCCCATGGCTAAGATAACTTCAAGCCATATGGCTTGTTTTCTCGAAGAAAAGAGAAATAGATCATCTCTCTCCTAGTGGCCACATCAAATCTCCCATAAAGACTGGATCTGTTTCAGTCACATGTCACCCCCTGGACCAATCACTCTATCCATGGGTATGGTGTCCATGGTTCTGGTTGGGCAATCTAGGTTATGTCTATTATAGTCAAATCTGGCCTGGGGGGCCAGACGCAGGTTTTCCTGCAGCTTTTTTGGGCCCGTGAAAAGCTTGGTTAGCCCAGGCCAGACTAACCATGCCTCTGTTGATGGAACATTAGGGTATGTGAGCATTGGAAAGGGATCCAGAGGTCCCTGAGCCCAACCCAACCGTGGCCAAACAAGAGAAGGATCTTGTCCTAGGTGGTGTGGTGAGGCAGTACCACTCCAAGTCCTTTCCTTTGCCTGTGCCACCTCTATCGGGAGGATTCCGTGAGCTTCTTCTGCAGGAGCAACTGAAGGATCCTGGCAGAGAGAGGCGTAGAAACTGTAGGTCACATGCAGGCTACATCAGGCTGCCCCTGAGCTGCCCTGTCTCTTCTATCTCTTTGTCTTCTCACCTCTCTGGGCCACTACTTGGTCATGTAGTTGAGATTCTGGCTCTTCAGAGTCGCATTTCAGATGGGGCCTAGAGTGAGGGTACCTCTGGGCTTAGCCAGTCCTCTGCCTTTTCTTTCACCTCTTTTTACTAGGGAAGGTGGTTCCTGAGATAGAGTCTGCCCCAAATTATAAAATCAAACAGAAAAGACGTCAGAGGGAGAAGCAGGGTGACTGTCGCCAAAGAGGCCCCTTTCCCCACAAAGGAAGCCAGTGAGAGAGAACAGCCTCTGTTGACAGAACATTATGGGGGCTGCCTCACATCTGGTGTGGGCGGGGAGGAGGGGCTGCTGTGCCTGGCGGTGCTACTTCTGATGTCCTAAATGTGTCTCCAGAATTTCCCCCTCAACAGACTCTCTTCATGATGCCACTGCCAAGTTGTGAAAAATGGATCAAGGGCACAGGCTGGCTTCATGGAGGTCAAAGCAAGTAGTCATCATCTTGTAGCTGGAAGGAAAAACAGCTTTGCTTTTTCTGATTTGCCTATTTTCCTTTTTCTACTCTTCCTTGTTTGTAAGCTGAGGAGCTTGTTTGCAGTTGGTCACTGGATTTCTCTTCTGCAGCCCTGGTTATCATTTGCACCATAGTTGTTGCATGCTCCTATGGCAGGTTCCTGGAGAGCTCACTTTTGTGCACAATGCCCTTGGCATATTCAGGGCAGCAGGTACCCCCCACATGTGGCCATGCCTCTCACTGTTTAGATGCACCCATGGCTCCCTGATATCTATAGGAGAGAGCCCAAGCTTCTTCCATGACAACGAGAATCTGGCTTATCTTTCCAGCATTTTCTCTTTCTGTTCCTAGTCACATTCACAGACATACCACACAAAACTGTTTGTGGATTGCAGGACACCCTACCCCTTATCATGTTTCTGTGCCTCTTTTCATGCAGTGGCTTCTTTCTGGAATCACCTGCCTCCACCCACCTTTCATGCAAACAATTTCTACTCCACCTACTTTCAAGATCCAGTTCAAATATCACCTTCACTGTGAAGCCTTCCTAATTTCCCCACAGCATGAATGACCCCCTCATCCATGCTCCTGCTCCTTTCCCTACCTTCTCTATTATATACCTCTTTACTAGACTTTTTGTGTGTCTGCAGGGGCGTGGTATAGTAAAGGCAAAAGAACATGAGCTTTGCCTTTTGGTCTGGGTTTGGAACTTGCTGTGCCATATATTAGCTGTATGTCTTTGCAGAAGTTATCTGACCATTGGGAGCCCTTTCTGTCTTTACTTGTCAATGAGCATAATTAAACTGTGCTGAAGTATTTTGTTGGGGATGAAATGGACCAACCTGTGATGTGCCTGCCATGGTGCTTGGCACAAGATAGTTCTCAAAAACTGGTAGGGTGGTAGATGCAGTTATTGTGATTATTATTGAATCATTAAATCTTAGCAATGAAAGAGACCAGAGGGGACATTCTCATGCCTTCAAAGCCTGATTCATATTCCTTTGTCAGATTAACATCTAGCTTCCCCTCGAACTCTGGGACAGGTAGTTCACCTTCTTCCTAATCTTTTATGATACTTAATTCTGACAGTGCAGAGGTTGGCTTGTCCATAGACTTACTCTGTGTGTATTTCGAGGAGTACTTTAAATTGTTAGTTATATGTGTGTATGCATGCATATATGCATGTATATGTGCCTGTGCATATATATATGTATGTATGTATGCATGTCTATATGCATTTAGTGATGTTAGACCATGTATTGTTTCCTAAACAGTCTTACTGAAAAATATGGGTTAGGAAGAAACAAAGGAAATTAACCTGTAAAGCAAAGTTGTGAGTGGCTTTGGGTTTTCTCAGACCTTTTGTTTCCAGGTCTGTTTGCATCTGTTTCTTTTTGCTTGCCTCTGAGCAGAATGCCAGTAGAAATTGTGGCTTGTGGTGTTGCTGCAACTATCAAAGATACTTTGGCTGTGATAGATGAAGAGAGAACACAATCTGAGTGACATAGTAACATGGTGCATCTAAAAATTGTAATATTTTGTTGGCAGAGAGAAGACAAAGTTGTTTTCTAATGTGGTTTAGGAGCAAGGAATCCTTAGTTGTTTTGTGGTACTTTGGCCTCAGTTTTCTCATCTGCAAAGTGGGAGCACTGGGCACTAAGGGCTGGGGTAAAGAGGAGGCAGAGGTTGACTCTGTACCTGAGAACTAACTACTTCCCTTCCCCGTTCAACTGGAGCTACTCAATCTTTATTTTTTGAAACTGAGTTATGCATTTGAGTTCCTTATATTATTTAAAATAAAATACTCTGTTGCTTCAAAAATGTGAAAACCTCCAAACTGTGTTGTCTTTTGGGCTTCTTCCTGCTCTAAAGATTATTATGGCTGTAAATAAAGCAAAGTTATATTTTTCTTGACTTTCTAATATACATTAATTTTGTAAGAAATTTTCTAAAATGAAACAAAATCTAGTTTTAAAAACTTTTTAAAAGATTTTTTTTTTGGTCTTTTCTCTCTGATTTGCTTAACTGCAGCAAAAGTCAATTTTTTTTTTCTTTTTCTTCCAAAATTTGCTTTACTCTGACAATCAAAATTCCACTAAGAGTAGGAAAAAAGTCATAGCTGTGGTATGGAGCAGAAAGGTAAGTATCATCCTTAATATTCCTTTGTATATTTTCATACTAGGCCAGTACTTAGAGAAACTATGACATAGTTAAAATGTGAATTCAGCATCATTCCTCTCTCTTTTCAGCAGTTTCTTTTTCCAAGGCCCTCCAGATGACCTCAATGAATCATAATGGTGAAAAGAACATAAAAATATTTTTGCCTAAATGTATCACTTTATAGATGTGGAAAATGGGACTCTGTGAGAGGGATGAATTTGTATAGGATAAGGTAACCAGCCATAACTCAAACTGGTCTTTTCTAGTTCAGTTCTCTCTAGTTGGTCTAGGAAGCCTCCTGGCACTTCAGTTTTCTTACTGTAAAATGGGGATGATAATAATAGTATCTACCTCATAGGGTAGTCTTGAGTATTACATGAGAGTAGAACACTTAGAACAATGCTTGGGCTATGGAAAGTTTCTGATACTTGTTTGCTGTTATTATCATTATTATACTTCCACATTCTGCCAGCAGGCTGCCCAAGGTGCACACACTAATGGAAATATCCCATTTGGGGACCATGCTGCTGTCTCCCATTCTCAAAACAAGTCACTATAAAAATTTCCTCTTGTGGCATTCTATTCCCCAGGGCACTGTTTCTCTGCTGGGTGACACTGGAAGGGTAATTGATTTTATTCAGATAGATGAACTCCATGTTAAAATATTGCTTAATGTTACCATTGCCTAGTAATAATACCTTAACTCAGTGAAAATATATGTGCCTCCATAAACCTTAAAGGGCTGACTTTAGTGGGGCGACTTCAGATTTACCTGGTAGGTGAGTGGGTAAGTCGTTTTTCATCAAACAAGTCTTTTGTCTTACCTTGAGGTACTGCCTTCTCTGCTAGAATGCATGGGGCCAGCCAAGCATCCTCATCACTCTCACCTCTAATTTCTGGAAAACGAATACCAGTTACGAAGTGGGTGAGCATTTATGATTTAGAGACTATTTTTTTTCCTTTGTTAAGGTCAGGTGAATGGAACTTGAGCAGTGAAGAAAAACTAGTCCTCACTTCTGATCATTTAATGGATAGAAAATTAATTCTGAGAGTGTAATGGAAAGAAGTACTACCTGTCACTGAGGAAAAATACTGTATAGGGCATGCCCCACCCTGAATCTCAGGAACCCTGAGAACCAGGTTTGAAATAGCGCCTGGTAGTGGCCTCACCTAGAAGGAAGTTTGACGGACCCTTCTGTGATGTCGCTTGCAATCATCTTGGGCATGGATTCCCCCAGTCCTTGGTTCCTCTCTTCCTCTGTCCTCCCTCCTTGACTCCCAACTTCATACCTGGTCCCGTTCTTCCAGAGCATTCTACTTTACTGACATTGTGCATGACCTAGGGGAACCCTGACAGTGAGTTGCAGCTTTGTGGAGCTGAAACTTTGTCACCATCCACAGCCGCCCAGCCAGCCCCCAGGAGGGACCCTCTTGAGTAGCGTGTGGCATTGAACTGAAGAAACTTACCTCCTCACTGTTGGTATATTTCTTCCGCACGAGATGGGGTTGCGGGGAGAGAGATGGAGGGAGGGAGGGAGAGAGACAGAGAGAGCGAGAGAGCTAGAGCAAGCCCCTTTAGCAAGAAAACATCAAGACTTTCCGAGTGTGTGGTTCCCTTCGTCCCCATCAGTCGCTTTAATATTTCAAAATGGACCCGGTTCTGTGGCGGGTCCGAGAGTGAGGCTGTGGGGGACCTCCAGGCAGAACCTCCACGGAGCCTCGCGGCTGCTGCGTGCCCCGGGAGGATACGGATTTCCCTTCCCTCCTACTTGCGCGCGGAGCCCAGCTCTTGTTGAGGTGCGGGTTCCGGGAGCCCACGCAGCTCCGCCGGTCGGTAGTGGCCGCGGCTGCCCTGCGGGGGCGGGTGTGCCCGGCCGGGGTCGGAGCCGCGTGTGTGCCCGGCAGACGGCGGTGCCCGCGTGCCCCTCCCTCCGCGCCCGCGGTGACAGCCCAGACGCCAGCCCGGGCGCTGACAGACGACTTTTCTCACTTGTCAGTTTTCTCGTTTGTCAGCAGAGCTGCTGGTAAGTGAGAGAAAACAGAGGGGCGCGAAGGCAGCGCGGCCAGGGAGTGAGCGGGGCGCGGGGCGCGGGGCGCTGGGCGGAGCCGGGTGCTCGGCCTCCGGGTCAGGCCCCACCGCCCGCGCAGGCTCCTGCTTGGCTCAGTCGCCGCTTTTCTCTCCCTTTCTTCACTTTCTTCCTCTTCCTCTTCCTCCTTCTCCTCCTCACTTTCTCTCCTCGCCACCCAGTCCTCCTTTTCTCCTCCAAACCGTTTAGCAGCGCGCGCTGATCGCTTCTGTGGCTTTGTTTGGGGGTAGGGGGAGAATACGAATAGACCTGAGGTGCTTTCTCTTAGAGCAGAAGCCCTATCCCTATCCCTATCCCAATCCCAATCCCAATCCATATCTCTATGCCTATCCTTGGGCATTAGCCCAGGACCATGGCTGGTTCCCGCAGCTGCCTCCGGGGCGCACCTGGGGCCGTGGTTTCCCGCGATCGGAGTCCGCTCTAAGTCTGAGTCTGGGGGCACAGAAGGGGGAGCGCGCCGATAAAGTGCCAGGCAAACGCGCGCCGCGCCCGGCTGGGCATCGCGGCTGGGCGAGGAGACGGGAAGGGGATAGCCCAAACTCTCTCAGCTTCACCGCCAGTGGTCACCTACCTGCAGCTATGGAGTCCCCAACCAAGGAGATTGAAGAATTTGAGAGCAACTCTCTGAAATACCTGCAACCGGAACAGATCGAGAAAATCTGGCTTCGGCTCCGCGGGCTGTAAGTCCACCTATTTACTTCTCCTGCCCCATTTCCCGCTCCCATCCTTATTTTACTACACATCCGCAGTCACGACTGTTCACCCCGTTCCTGCATGGCCCTTTAAATACAACCCTAGAAGTTCCACAACTGCTGCTCTGTTAATTACAGTCACTGCTACTTTTCTTCCAACACAGAGAGGGTTGTCTTTCTGTCTTAGAATGGCTTACTGTTCCAAGTCATGCTTTTTGGGGGGTTAAGGAGAGATGTCCTTTGATGAGTCAGTTATGGTGGCCCAATACTCAGTGAGGTGTTTCTGATCCTTTTTGCCCAGGGAGAAAAGTTTGGGACCCAGACAGACACTTTAAATTGAAAGAAGAGTTTTTCTCTGCAAACTGCTTGCAAACACTAGGGCAGGTGGTCCAAAAACTTACCAACAGTTAAAATTCAACATGCATTCTGGCTGCTACATTTCTCTTTTCCCTCTCCTTAGCCCAGTCGAACTTCTGATATTTCCTAGGGTTCTTTTTGGTGGAGAAATGCTTACTAGAAGGAAAAGTTCTTGTGGAGAAAGTGGGGGGCAGAAACGATATTGGAGGTTTCTTGCAATATTCGAACAGTGAAATAGAGTGGCCAGAATTCTAGTTGCCCTGATGGATGGAGATCTCTGAATTTCATTCACCTCATTGGGTTCTGTCTGTTTTTGGGTACTGAGGAGAGGTGACCTGAAAATACGTGGTATTTCCTGAAAAAATATTTCATCATCAATGTATTGCTGGTCACTCCAGTCAGAAGCTTGAGGGATAGCTGTACGTACATTCACAGTTTGCTCCTCAGTCGCTAGGCAAGTCCCAAAGACACCTTCCATGATTACCAGATACTACTTTCATCAGACATTTGGCATCAGATATCTAGTGTGGTTTAAAAATATGGTTTTTCTCCAAGCATATTCTCTAGACATTCTGTTTCTAACAAGGGCACTGATGGGAAAACCAGCTTCCTGCCAGTTTGTTTGCTTTGCTGCTGTTATTGTTTTTGAAAGCACACACACAAACAAAAGACAAATAAAAAATGTGTTGATCTAAGTCAGCTTGATATTCAAAGTTTCTAAGGAGAAGCATTAAGGTAGTATGTGTTTCTTTAAGAGGTCCTTATTGACAGGTGCAATTTATAAAAGCCATTCCATATATAGTCCAAGTGAGCTTCATTGCCATTGATTTCAATGGGAAACCATGCCAAATAATTGGATTTTTGACTTGTCTAGCCACCGCTAGTGGAGGCTGTAAACTTATTTGGAAACCTTGTCTCTAGCTGGCAGGCTTTCCTGACAGTTTAGATGCCTGCAACGCAGCAGCTCTCGGAGTGGTGTTTATAGTAATCTCATGTTATATGCAGTGAACATTACGTCCGATTGTATTGCGCTGCACACAGAAAGTTTGTTGTGTCCACAAAGTCTGGGCCCGAAGTATATAATGTGAAAGTGTTGTCGAGCTGGTTTCCTCGCCATGCTTACTAGAGGGATTCATATCCACACACCCAGGAACAACTTCTCTTGGGCTGCTTTTCAGTTTAAATCGACTCCATGGAGACATTTGGGCTAGAGACAAGTGTTTGGTCAAATCAGCAATGCTGAGGCGGGAACTTGTGCGGAAAAGCATTAGCACTTACAACACTCTGTCTTGTAGCTTTCTCAGTTTCATATCTGCTAGGCTTCTCTCCCCAAGGTGTTGCAGTGCAATGTAGCCACATTTTCATTTTCTAGTCTCTTGTATCTACTCAGAACCTAGTGCTCTTGAACATGGAAAGTGTGGGGTGGTTCTTCCCCAAATGTGTTTTTGGATCCCTCTACCTATCCTTTCCCAGCAAACATGCTGCCCAACAGCAATCACGTAAGATCTTTAGCTTCATTTTCTAATTTGAAAAGAATATGCTATTAGTTGTTATTATTATACATATTTTTACCAGTATATGATGCTTACCACTTCTTCTTCTTCTTTTTTTTAAATGTTAACAGCAGTGCTAGAATAAATAGCTAAAGACTCTGGAAACCAAAGCACACACTCTTTTATACAACTTGGAATAACATTTTTGCAGTCCACAAGTTGGAATAACACTTTTGCAGTCCACAAAATAGAAACCCTTAGGAGAAGGAAGGGTGTGTGCATATTTGTCCACACAACAGATTGTCAGTAAGAGAAAGGAAGCTGCTCTTTCAACATTTTAGAAAGGCTCAAACCATAATTGGATTTTCATATCAATTTATTACCATGACACCTTTATAGAAAGGGCTCTGTAGGTGACCACAGATGGTGAGGAATTCAGTTCAACTTGTCTGAGAGACAAGTTCAGGATGTGCTCATCATCTCATGCCTGGATTATTCAATGGTATCTCATCTCCTTCTTGTTTGTATTTCCAGTATTTAATTTATTGTTGAATTTTTCATCTCCTCCATTAGAATGTAAGTTCCATGAGGACAGATACTTACTCACTGCAATACCTAGAATAGCATTTAGCACATAGTAGATGCTCAAGCAATAGGTGATGAAGCATAAAAACCCAAATGTGAGCTTTTAAATATTCAAAATGAAGATAAATATATATTTAGGACAGCTTATGGCCATGAGACCTGTCAATGCAATGTGCCATGAGCTAGCTGGGATGCAGGTTTTATTAACATCATTGCCCAGGTTGGGGCATAGAAATCTAAACTGAGGTGGGAATTGGGCCAGATGTGTGGCAGAGTTGTGGCCCAGGGCTGAATCCCACTGCTGTGATTGTGTGGGCTTTCTCTTTCCCCTCTTTATAGCCCTTCTTTCACACTAGTGAAGGGTGGTCTTTACCAGAGCAAGAGGATTTTTGTGGTTATCACCTGCAAAGAATCAACAGCTGAGGATACTGCAGGGGAGTGTCCCCTATACATTCCAACCCCTACCCATACCCTGCCATGCTTTGTTTTTCTCTAGCACTTCCCACCGTCCGAATGCTGTATAGTTTATTTATTTTTAGGTTTATTGTCTGTCTCCCCCAGCTAGAATATAAGCCCCATGAAGACAGGGTTGTTGGTTCGCTTTGGTCACTTGCTTTTGGTTTGCTTTTTATCCCCAGTGTCTACACTTCCACCCAGTATACAGTAATACATATTTGAAACATAGAGCTGTTTTACATATTTCTCTAAGAAAGAATTAGGAAGAACTCTTAACTTAGCATTGTAGCATCATTAACATACTAACAGTGCATCAAATATTGGAAATGCGAGTTTTGAACACTATCTTAGCTGGGATTATAGACACCTGCAAGCCCAGGTGTCTGTTATGATGATGGCGCCCATGCCCCTTGAGCGAGGTGCTGCACACTAATGCTCAGAGGCTGGCTGTGATTCCAGGGAGGGTGCTGGTCCTCAGCCTTGCTCTGCGGCCCTGATGATCTTATGCACATGCTCCCATTTCTCTAAGTGAGAAGAGAACAAATACCGCACACCTGAGCTTTCTTAATTGAAACTGTCAGAGGGATGCTGTCCTCTTACTCTTTGGAGAGGTGCCTCATTTTTCCTTTTCCATAAACCTCAGTTCGTCCCAATGAGCTGTTGTCATACCTCTTTTCACTGGAGGACTGGGTAGAGTTTTTGAGTCCCTCTCAATTGCTTTTTTTGTTACAGAATCTTCCAGTCAGGGAAATAGGGCTGTGGGTGTTCTATAGACCCCTGATGAAGCCCCATAGGGCTCCTTGGGTTTGAGCAATTGGGTCCAGACTGTACTTTGGGTCCCAACCAAAAGTTTTTCTATTGCCAGCCTGCTAGATGATGACAGAAAGGTGTTTCTATGCTGCATTTTTGAAAAACTGAGAGCAAGAGAGCAGGTTTTACTTATTCCTTGGCATTTATTGTCACAATTATAATTATCTAATCTCATATATTTATTTTGCCCAACTATGAGGTAGTCGGTATAATAAATTTTATGCTTATATAACACTCCATGAAGATGATGATGCTTTTTTGCATTACCTAAAGTAATATTATTAATATAAAGGCAAGAGAATGGCTATTAAGTTAATAGACTGCACAACTATTGTTTTTGTCTATGCAGCAAGCTTCCTATCCACCTTACTATGCTAACAGACTCTACTCCTCACCCCAGCATAGTACAACTGGCCAATCAGAATTTACCTTCCAGGCAGTAAAAGTTAGTCTCGAGTAGGGTATGGATCCCAAACAGAAGCATTAGAGTCTCTCATTGACGTTTCTGTATTGACTGTGGGAAAGGGAGGCTTTTGTTTTCTTCTGGACTTTCATGGGGCTGCCATTGGATCCGTTTCCCACCTCACAGAAAAGACCTTTTTATGATAGGAGGCAGTGAGGCCAGTGCTTAAAAGGAAGCAGAAAAGATGAGTGGAAATCCCTGGGTCAGCTCCTGGAGGTCCCAGTTCCTGTAGATGTGTCTCCAGTTCTGTCAGCTATCCCAGCTACATGAGCTAGTTAGACTCTGTTTTTGCTTAGGATGTTTTGAATTCAGTTTCTCTGAAACAGTCTTAACTAATACCCTATTGATGTACAGAGAAGTTAAGTGACTCTTCCAACCTACACAGCAAAGATGAGAACAGCCATAGGCAAAAAAGCCTGGGCCTTTGGTTTTAAATTTCTTATTTAAGCCCTCTCTGTGTTTTCTTTCTATTTAACTGAATTTTTAAATGATATAATTAGTGTTCTGGCAACATGGGATTACTCAATTAACATTTACTGAGTGTCCATTAGGTGCCAGTCAGTTTGCTAAGCCCTGGGTTTGCAAAAGTAGGTAAGATACTTACCTGACTTTCAGCAATTTGAAGGCTAGTGGCAGAGACTGACATGAGTACCTGGAGGTGATGAATATAGTTCTAGGGGGACGCGGGGGAAACTACCTCTACCTGGGAGGGCCAGAGAAGGTGTTACAGACTACAGTGAATTGTGTATTCATTCTAGCAGACTCATCAGAGTCATAAGGAATAAACTTGCTTAGACTCTTTTCATTAATGTCAGCCTTTTGCAAAAATGCAAAGAAACCTTTTACAAAGGTGAGAGAAAAACAAGGAGTCTTCCAGGCAGCCCATAATCAACCAGTTGAGATTTCTGAGCTGTTCTTATGGACTACTGGCAAAGTTGCTTGCACTTAATTGAGACATGGCTTGAGTTCTAATGAATCTTCTCTATGTTCATCACTCATTGAGAATTCCCCAAGGAGAGAATATGGTTGGGTGTATTTGCTGTCATGCAACATGGAGCTATTGGAGAGACATCTGCCCTGTCCCCTCAGAAGTAGTTGGCCCCTGAATTGGTCCGGGTAACAGGATTACCTTCTCCTACGAATCAATGCCTAAGAGCCTTACTTTCCTTAAAGGTTAATGTGTGGTATCCTCTTGCAGCTCATCTAGTGCAATATTGAGGGACAGATAGAAATTTAGTCATGAGAGGTGATGCTGGAAAGGAAGGCAGGGGCCGGATAGTAATACATGACATCTAAAATTTTACTTTTTGTTTTACACAAAATATATATGCTTATAGTTTGAGGAGGTGAGTAATTGAACACATTTTACTATACAACAAAGAAGTGCTGTGTTCTAGGTGTTCTTTCATATCTTCTAGAGAAATATATATATATTTTTATGATACATATTATTTTTAGAAGTTTGTGTTTTATCCTTTCAGTTATAAGAAATTGTTAAAAGATGTTAAGCTGGAGAGTAACAAAATTAGATTTGAATTTTAGGATTGTAATTCTGGGAAAAGGGTGGAGGACAGATTGGAGATGAGACTCGAGGCCTGGAGACCAGTTGGGGAAGATGCCTGATTTGGGGTAGTGCTGCTGAAGATGAAAGAACAGGGGGCATGTTTGAAATGAGAATTGACAGAACATAGATTTAGAGCAGAGAAAGAAGAGCAGTTGTCTTGCGAGTTCTTTCAGCTTAGACGTCTCGGTGAATTTGGTGTTATTTGCCTCGTTAGGGACTATGGAGATTAGAGCCGGCTTCGATAAAGCAGAATGATGAACTTGGGTGTAGATATGTTAAACTGGTAGCCTCTGGAATGTTCAAGTAGCTATTGGTGATGGCAATATGGAGCCATGGAGAGACCTTTGGCCTGGAGCGGTGGGTCTGAGAATCTTGGTTCTTAGTTAAATTCTTGCAAGGAGATGACCCAGGGAAGAAGGCATTGCCTGAATCTTACCAGAAAAGCAATTCCAGAAGAATACTTTAAAAAATCATTGTTTGTTTCCTCCAGATTACATATTTAGTGTATTAATTGGTCCTTTTACTCTCCCATTCAATTGGAATTGACAGATTGTTCAGCATATTTTTATTGGGTTTCCATTATGTACTAGGTGCTAGGAGCTTCAGAAGGGATCTGAAAATATCAGAAGAAAATCCTTACCATCAGGAAACTTAGAATATATTGAGGGAAACAAGATAGTTCTCATACATGTGAAAAGGTTAAAAATCAACAACAAAAGGGAGGGCAATAGTTAATTGCTGACTAAGTGATAGGGATGCTACATGCTAGGATTCAGAGAAGGGAGACATTTATGTTTGAAGGACTGTTTTTGAGTCTTTCTCTTCTTAATAAAGATCAAGTTAAATCTCTCTGAAATACATTCTTAATGTATACTAAAAGTGAAAAAATGTGAATATCAAAAGGGGTAAGTAGATTCTCACATTTACAGTGAAATTTTCTTTACTTGACTACTCATACAGTTTACTAGTACATCATCACTTGATTATTGTAATTTGGTTATGCTAGTGTATTAGTTAATTACAACTCAATATTTAGCAGCGGAGTGCTTAATATTTTGACTGAGCTTTACAGCATGCCTCTGTCAGTTGGGAAGCAGCCCTCAGCAGAGAGGTTTGCACATTACCATCTCTAGTTTTCAATCTTTAATTTTCTTTGGCTCATGGAAGACTACTTTCCTTGGTTTCCATTTCCCCACATGGAAGGAAAGTGTTTATAGGACCTATCTCCTGGCTTTTTGAGAAACAACTAAAGACATGATTGTTATTAGGTTAATGCAAAAGTAATTGCAGTTTTTGCTATTAGTTTTAATGGCAAAAACCGCAATTACTTTTGCACCAACTTAACAAATATAAGCCACATTAAAATAGACTGTGACAGCTTTGAGAATGACCATCCTAGGTTTCTCACTAGCAATAAAAATGAATTCTACAACAAATGCAACTCTCTATTTCTGGAGGAAGTATACTGAATTCATGTAAAGTGTTGGTATTCTTCAGGCTTTTATTGTACTCTTTATACAGAGTCCTCTTGACAGCTGTTATTAAACAAAATAAATGAGTCTAAATGACCGTAAGACAAAGCTAGATGTTCCTAGCTTGTGAGATTATGAAAAAACTTAGAGAATAATTCCATCCAGAAGATATAAAAATTGATAATTTTAGGTAATGAGTTTTATTTACATAGTTGAAGGATACACATCCATATGCAGACAATTCAGTCATTCGTTCACTTACCAAATATTTCTCAGGCACTTACTGTGTTCCTGGTGCTGTGCTAAGCACCAGGGAATTAGTGGAAAACAAGATAAAGGCTCCCTCCCTCGGGAGATGTTCAGTAGAGGAATATATTAAACAATATTTCCATAAATTACTACCTACTGTGACAAGTGCTGCAAGAAGTCCAGCACAGGGAGCTGTGAAAATATAGAAAAGAGGACCCAAACCTGGTCCAGGATTCAGAGAAGGTTTCTCTGAAGAAAAGACTGATGCTCAGACATGAAGATTATGTAAGTAGTAGTTAAGTAGAGTTAGGGAAACGTATTCTAGGCATTTAAGGCCCGGGATGTTTATACCTGCAAAGATCTAAAGACAAGAAGGAGCATGGCCCCTCAGAAAATGAAAGAAGGCCAAGAAGCTGCAGCACAGACTGGAAGGAGGGGAAGACTCTAGACACAGTTGGAGAGGAGCCAGGTCCGACTTCATCCACCAGGGGGCGTCAGCAAGGGGAAGCCGTTATCAGTAGGCATGGACGTGAGAACTTTTTAGGAGGTAGACCCAACAGGACTTGGATATGGGGGATAAGGAAGAAAGTGGAATCAAGATCATCTCGCAGGTTTTTAGCTTGAATCCCCAGGTTCCATTTTCTTAGATTAGGATCACTGAGGGAGGAACACGTTTGCAGGTCTTGTTGTGGGTGGGAACAGAATGAATGGGGGTAGAGAGTTTAGTATGGGATGAGTTCAGTGTGGGACATACTGACTACGAGGGGAGATATGGGGAAGGCAAGAGCAGTTGGATAAGTCTGGAGATTAAACAGAAGGTCTGGAGATATAATCTATAGCCCAGCAAAGTAAGCAGAAAAATTCTGTGTATATCTGAATGATGCCAAATTAATATATCTATAAATTTTATAAGTAGAGAATACAGTTTATTGTGACCCCTAAATAGTCTGAAGGAAGGTTTCAGAAGACCAAAAATTTATGTATATTTTCTTATTGGCATTTACTTTTTCAAAATATTGGCATTTACTTAGGCCAGCTAGTAATCATAACTTTACTTGAAACTTATATTGACTACTTAGTATCATGCCCATCACAACATAGGTTTGGAACAGAGACAGAAACCAGTATGGTCATTCCCAGTATTCCAAGGGCAGAAAGAGGCCATGACCCTGGGAGCCAAATGGGATGAGCCCTCATCATGGACCTTCTGGGAGGTAGAGGGCACTGCCATGGGGTTGAAACCTGAAGCCTGGAGCCTAGCCCACTGCAGAAGGGCCAAGTGAAGCTTGGCTGCGTGGAGGCTCTCTGGGTCTGGCAAGAGGCCTTTCTGCAGTTTAGGTTCCATTAAGGGGGCTTGGCCTCCCTGTGCCTGCTCCAGAGGTGCCTCCATGGATATGGCTGGGCCTTGTCTCCTGGAACAGTCCACAGTTCTGGCCACAGTGCTCCCTCACTGCCCTACCTCTGCCCATTCATGCCCTTTCTCTTCTCTTTAAGGCCTTCCATCTATTTTTCTACCCAAATCCAAGGACCCATTGCAAGGACCCAGTATTCAATGTTCTGCCAAAATACAGCTTTCCTTTCCCTTAAGGCCACCAGAAGAGCAATAATTTAGACAATCAGTATGAGAGTGCATGGAGCATTTTGTCTGAAAGTCACAATTGGATATCCAAAGACCATTAAACTGTTGTTTTTCCAGATTCCAAACAAAGAAAATGCTTAAATAACCAAGACTTTTCCTGTAGTCTAGAGATACATCTAGATACATACGTAAACATGGTAGTGAAAGATTAATCTTTGAAAGCTCCTTCCAGATGTTTTAGGAGTAGTTCAAATTCAGACTAATATCTCGACACTTATTTTTGTCTGTCTCTCTGACTTTTTTCTAAGGATGACCCACAAAAGTTTATTGCATTTAGTATACCATTCCATGTGGGTGTCACTGGAAACTCTGTCTGCTAACTGTGAGGAATTATAAACACTTTTATAAATAAGGTCTTGCCTAGCTCATTAGTGAAATAGAATGATTAATTATCATAAATCAAGCCTCATAAATGTTGTTTCAGAACTGCCATTCTGACTACAAAATCACTGACTGAAATTAGTCATTGGTAAAAAAATGAAAGAATCATTCAAAGCACCAATTTCTGGGAGATTTGGCAGTTTCAGTGAAGGTAACTACTATAGCTCAGGAAAATTTGCTTCCAATGCTCATCTGATTTCAGTTGACAGAAGAGCTCAAAATGGTCCCAAAAAATGCATCTGCTAGTTGACATTTTTTTCCCCTGTATTTTGGACAATGGGCTCATTTTGCCATATTTAAATTGTTGAGATTTACAGAGCGTGTGTTCAGGGAGGCTTACACAGATGATGCTACTACAAGATAGGATTTTAGAGGAAATAGGAAGGACTCATGCTCCCAAGGAGTCATGGCACTGACTCAAATTCACCTGGAATTGTAAATGACCAGCAGCTGCTTTCTGCCAGGAGTTGGTTTTGATAAGAGTTGGGAGGAAGGGCACAGAGTGGGGAGAGGGAAGGAACACTGCAGGAGTGGGTAGGCAAGGCTTAGAAAAATTAGACTGACATTGAAGTGAAACTCAGCAGAAGATTACAGTTTTTGTTCTGGCTAAATCTACAAGGGGAAAAACAAAGTGGAGGATTGAAACAGCTCAGTGGATAATTCAATTAGAAAAAAACCCTACTCCTCCCCTAATTACAGGGATAGATCTGTGAAGAGTGAGATTTTGTCTTAATCCTTTGGATTTATCTCTACTTTGGCAGTGCTGTCACAGATATTAAGAGATATTTTTGCTTTTAGCTGTTCTCATTGATGTTTATTTAAGTAGGAGACGGGCTCCCAGGAAGAAGGTCGCAAAAATCGCTTCCATTCCCACCCACACAGTTTTGCAGTACTTATAACACAGCAAGTGGTTGTAAATACGTGAATAGAGGACTAAATCAGTTATGCAAAAAACGTACTACTTGGGCTTCCACAAGCATGACATTTGCTTTCTATTTTCTTTCTCTAAAAACCTTTCCCTGTTTTTTCATTGGTGCCACTGATTAGCTCATTGCCGGCTTTAAGCAATAGACTTTTAGCTAGAAGGAAAGGAAATTGTGTTTGGTTTACTAAAAAACATCTTGCCTTCCAAAGGAAGAGTTCAGCTTTCTTTGGGGAGGGGTCCCATTTGGGGCTTCTCAAATAGTAGTCCAAGTGCTGGAATTTTTAACCCAGGCTCATAAGAGAAGCAGGCATGAGCAGGAGATTTGATTTCTGTGTCTGGCCAGCTGTCTGCAGGCAGCCGAGGGGATGTGGAGGGAGAACAGTGAAGAGAGGGGCTGGCTTTGGGAGGACAGGAGCCCTGGGGCAACCTGGATCTGCCATGTGAGTTGGTGTAGCCCCAGGTGGGGCTTCCTCTGGGGTTGTTTAGTTTGGAGTTACCTTCTCCTAGGTTTCTCTACTTTCCACTGCCTGGCCAGTGCTAGATAGAAATGCACTTGCTCCTAGGAAAGAGTAAAAAATTGACTGTCTTATTAACATCTCTGCTTCAGATTTGCCTTCTCCCATTCTTTGGAGTCACCATCCCCAGCTGCAAACCACACTGTCAAAGCCTTCATGTGAATTTGATCTCATCACTTTTGGCTAAACATACTGGAGTTCTCTATCTTTGGGGGCTGGCTATCTCTGAATATGATCTTCATTTTCTAAGAGAATTCAATGACAGTATGAGTCTGTAGAACAATTTTCTCTACTAGAAAACCTAGCTAATAAATTCCCTAGAATTTTTGTTTTTGTTAGTTGTTTTTCTTTCCTAATGATTGGGCTGTTCAAGGTAAAAATGAGGGTTTTTTTTTTTCATTTTATTTTATAATCTTTTTCTTTTTTTTCTTTTGGTCTTGCTTTGGACCTTTGGCCAAGCAGGAAAATAAACTCATTGTGCACATGAAATTTCATTTCGTAGCTCATCAGTTAAATATTCGAGCTAGTAAGACGGGAGATTCTCTTACTCTGTTATCTCCTTTCTCACCCCTAAATATTCTTGTGGAAGGTGCCAAGAGACCACCAGTTTATATATATATTTTTCTCATTAGCATTTACTTGTTCAAAATGTGGGGAAGGCCAGAAAGCAATGGATAGCTTTGCAAAGTTAGTTTTTAATACGTGCATCATGGAAATGAAATCACTGCTAGGAATGAGAAGAAATGTACAAAGACCTTCCATTCTCAGTAGCATGTAGATTAATTCATACAAATGATGTAAGAGACCCATTAGAAGTTTCTAGAGATATCCAATTCTTTTCAATTTGTACCCTGCATGCCAATGAAAAACAAAACCAGAGGATCAGATGATCGTTCAGATCCTTACTCATTTCATGGTTATTTGTGACATTTTATCTCAGTCCACTTTCCCATGAGTGAAACACATGTGATCTGTAGTCGTGAGAACCTGTAGTTAACTATATGAGCCTTGCTGTGCATTTTGTGTTTATCTGAGCCTGTCTTTTAACGTCCTGTCCCTTGAGGGAACTGAGGGCTGAGAACCAAGCTTTCCAAAGTGGTCTATGTGTCGGCGGTCGTAGTGGTCTCTGGAGAAAAGAATGGAGACAGGCTAGGACTTGGAGAAGAGTGAGTCATTGTTACACAGAAATCCTGGAGAACACTGAAGGCAGAGCTGGAATTCGTATTGTGTGTATGCAGTTGTTGCGTATTCAACTTCCCATACCAGGAAATCTTGTGCCCAACTGGGAGGTATCTTTCTGTCAACTTAGAAACAGAGCACAAGTTATGGTTTTTCAAAGCCAGCTTGTTAGAATATTAAGCCTATTTATAAACCTCATTATTGCAGCACCCATATGGCTCTTGCTCAAAGATACTCACTTTAAAAAAGTGAAAGACTGCCAGGCGCTTCATAATTTAGCATCAATGTTTAATTGACTCTCACTTATCCAGGCTATTAGAAACGATTTCCAAATCATCTGTTTGACTTTGGAGTACTTGATGCTTACATTTGACTGCAGGTGTGCCCAGTACTCTGGGAACTCCTAGCCATCAAAAAGCAAATAAAGACCCTTAAAAGCATCCTTGCTCCCACCTCAGTGTTGTTTCTTGCTGTTTGCCTGCTTGTCTTTACTCTGCCCCTGGCTGTGGACAGAATCACCCCTTAAGCTTGCTTAGTTTCATTCTTTATCTCCCTGACTGAGGGCAGGAGATGGAAAATAAAGTTCAGAGTCTAGAAGCTTCCGCTTTATGACACTGCAGTGGAGAGCTTTGGGGAACCTATTTAAATATTGGAGGCCAGTGCTCTTTGCCCTTTGATGATGCTCCTGTTTCAGAATCTGCCTGTCAGGATGTGACCAGCTGGCTGTAAATGCACCGAAGCCGTTGAGGGGGGTCTTGGGGCTCATTTACCCTGTTGTGCACAAGTGCACGCATGCATACACATGCATCATTTAATACTTCTTGGGTAATCCACAGTTCCATTGAAACATTCTGGACGTAAATAGACACTTTCAGTGAAGACCAGTGGTCTTTTAATTTACTTAAGAGCTAAATGAGTATGGGTTAATCAATAATTCTAGTCATAGCACATGAGATCTCTGCATTGAGTTACAGCTTCCTGAGACTGCTTAAGGATGTTGTGTAAGCAAGTCACTGGGCTCAGTTTTTAGGGAGTTATTGATCAAAAGGACTTGTTTTGAAAGATAATTTTAGATATTTCTAAGGATTATTGTGATATCCAGTTCATAAGTACCCAGTTTTACTTTCTTTTTTCCTCCCTTTTGGGCAATGGCTCAGCTTTGACATCTGAGAGGAGTGTGTGACTCTGTTAGGTTAAGTGGGACATTGCTGGGGTGGGAGGCAGGGTGTACAGGCAGGCACAGGGCCCTTTAGGCATGGGAAAAGCTGGGCAGTGTTTCAGCTCATCCTCCTCTTAGCAGAACTGAGATTAGCACCTGCTTTCTTTGTGGTTCAAGTGTTCCAAGATAAGGAGAATTGGGAGTATCTAATTTTTCCATTCTAGAAAAGCAATCTTCAACCTTTTTTTTGTGACTTTTATAATCAATGAAAGACTTTTGATCAAGTAAGTTTTGAAAACCTACTGAATTATAATGCCATTATTATTTATGCAATACTACTGTTTTAGTATAGTAGCTGACTCTTGAGCATTTCCAGGATGCCCAGCACTATACTAAGTGCCCTGCATTCATCATTACATTTAACTCTCACATCACCCTGTAAAGCAGGCACTGCTGTTACCCAGATTTCACAGATGAGGAAACCGCTGGTTGGAGAAGTGATATAAGTTGCCAAAGATCATGCAGCCTGTCAGATACAATAAGTTGGAGAAGGGATTTAAGCTCAGGCAAGTGATCTTAACCAGTATGCTATAATGCCTCTCCTTAGAAAAACAGAAACAACAAACAGATGAAGCCGTGTGTGTGTGTGTGTGTGTGTGTGTGTGTGTGTGTGAGAGAGAGAGAGAGAGAGAGAGAGAGAGAGAGAGAGAGAACAGTAGAGCTCATTCCAGGGAACAGATGTTGCAAAGTGCCACTCTAGACTTTCTTTGAGGTGGTGTCCTCAACCTGGTCTTGTAAAGATGCCCTTGCCTTCTCTCCCAGCATAAAGCTGGCCTCTCCATCTCCCACCCTGCCAACTTTGCCAGGTCCCAGAACACAACAGCTCTTTGTCATTCTCTACTTTCTACATTAGCTTGGTCTAGCTATATGAAATCTTGAGGTTTGTAGTGCGTTGTTTCAAGTTTCAAAACATTATAAATTTAAATTAAGTTTTAGAAACAAATTTTTAAAACAGGCCAGGAATGGTGGCTCATGCCTATAATCCCAACACTTTGAGAGGCCGAGGCAGGCAGATCACTTGAGGTCAGGAGTTCGAGACCAGTCTGGCTAACATGGTAAAACCCCATCTCTTCTAAAAATACAAATATTAGCTGGGCGTGGTGGTGTGCACCTGTCGTCCCAGCTATTCAGAGGCTGAGGCAGGAGATTTGCTTGAACTCAGGAGGAGAAGGTTGCAGTTAGCCGAGACTACACCACTGTACTCTAGCCTGGGCAACAGAGTGAGATTCCCTCTCAAAAACAAAACAAAACAAAACAAATTTCCTTTGTCTTTCAGATTTGAGTCAGGGATTCTGTTGAAGTTCTTAAAAATAGAAGGCTAAGAATAAACTGGGTTTTTTTTTTTTTTTCCAACTCATTTCCTGCATTTGGGTGGCCAGAACACAGTATGTTTTATTGTTATTAATTTTATTTTGGTTTTGTCTAATGTCTAAGTTTCTTGGTAGTATCTTTTGCCTTCTTTGTATAAATTCCTTAATTTTCTTCGAAGGCTTCAGAATTTGCCTTCTGTCTCAGTCACTTTAAGGTTCTGTATCCTTAGGTAAGTTACTTAATCTCTCTGAGGACTCACTTCTGTCAGGTGGAAAGTGGGTAGGTAGAACCTCTCAGGGTTTGTAGGAGTTATAAGTGAGTTAACTTGTGTAAGAGGAATGGAATAGAGGAAGTGCTCAACAAATGTGAGCTCCCCAGCCTTCTCATTGCTTTCCCTCTGTGTGTAGGAAACCACAGCTATGGTGGATGTCCTCACTGCTCATTATAAATCATTGCTTGGTAGAAGGAAAAAGAATAAAAAGAAAACATTTTTGATTAATTTTTGGGTAAATGCATTCATGAATTCAATAACAACATATGAGCAGTTGCCATTTGCTGAGCACTATGTGTTAGACAAGGAAGAAACACTAGCAGATGTCAGGTAAGCCATCATTCTTCCCACAAGCATAAAAGATCAGGACGATGAACAGTCATAAGTGCAACGTGGTGGGTAAGCTCCGGCCACTATGGGACACACAGAAGGAGTGTTACCCAGTTTGGGAGACCCTAGAAGGTCTTTGGAAGTGATGTTTCAGTTGAGAACTGAAGGATGAGTAGGGCTCAGTCAGGCCTTACCAATCTTGCCCATTCAAAATAATCTGAGAGTTGGATCTTGAGTAATTTTTATGAGTTGCATTTTCTCTTGTGCTTTAAGAGCTAACCTCCAAATCCCATTGTAAGATGACACCATTTGGGTTGATTTTAGGGCTATGTCTAAATGGGAGAAGATTGAAGGGGGAAACTTTACAATATCTGAAGCTAGGAATATATCTGTGAATGTGGGGAGTGTCATGAAGGCGAGTTGGACTGAAAATCAGACTTCTGGTCTGTCTTTCTTTGGGTCTACCAGATGCATAACCCATCTTTTGATGTGTATGGATGACAGTTGCAAATAGTTCATTTATGTAGCCAACCATGGGCCAGTTAATGTGCATGCCGTTGGGATAGATATAGGGATGCATATGACAGATCTCTGACCTCAAGAAGCTCAGAACGAGGGACCAAGGGGCCTAAAAGTCTTAGAATGCCTCTTACATGGCAGGCACACTACATGACAAATTTAATACATTATCTCATTTGAGATCATCTCATCCATTTCATAGATGCGGAAATGTAAGCTTGATTTAGCACAGAGCTTGCCTGAGGTCTCACAGCTAGTGAGGGTGAAGTTGGGTTTTTGAGCCAGGTCTGTCACACTCCAGAGCCCTGTTGCCTTTCCACAAAATCACAGACATGAGACAATGCAGTGCCATGGAGAATGGTGTCAGAGAGGTTTCAGCGTGCTGTGGGAGCACAGAAGAGGGTGTGTAATGTGGCTCCCCACAAGAGGTGACCCTCCCCCTGGGTATCATCTTTTTCTAAAATATAAATTTTATTACTCTTCCTGCTTAACTCTGTCCTTAGCACTTGCCAGCCTTGTTTCCTGCTACCTCACTCTATAGTCCCTGCTTGCTAGGCTGGTTTGAGACCATGAGGCATGCCCTCTGTTTCCGCTTGCCGTATACTTCCATATTTCTTCCTGCTGACATTTCACCCGTCAATCAAGACTACCTCTTTCACAAAGCTTCCCTGAGCCATCCCTTGTATTTGCACTTTAGGTGCGTGTCTTAACTTCCTGTTTAGAATTTGCGTTCTTTCAGAGAGGGGATCCTACAGAGTTATGAGGATTAGCAAAGTATATTAAGTGCTTATTGCTAGTAGGTGCTGAAAATGAAGCTTTTCTTATTTTTGTTTATCTTTGATTCTTTCAGAACTCCAAGCAGTGCCTTTATATATTTCCTTGGCAAGTGCTGGGAGAATTCTGTGGAAATCAATAGCAAGGGCTGTCTTCTTCTGACCTCCGAAGATACTGTCTGCTGATAGGATTAGTTTGGCTTCTGAGTAGAGGCTGGGGCATTCTTCTTTTCCAGCTGCCCCCTTGCCTTTGGACCTTGTATACGTTCAATGGGTTATTTTTTTCGTCTTGCCAGCTGTGCCTTATATCAGTTATTAGACTACTGTGCTAATGAGTCCAAGGGCACAGGTCACACCCACAGCTCCCTGCCTGAAGGTGAAGCTTCTGCCCTTGGCTGCTGCCTGGAAAGTGTGAGCTGTCATTGGTGACAGGGTCCAGGTGTGAGAGAGTGATCAGTGCACATGCATCACAACTTTTGGGGAGAGTATGAGGTAAACCACACAAAGAACTTGCCCTTGGGGAGCTGACATTCTGGTGAATTATCTCATTTATTTCTGATAACAAGGTCTCAGAAGAGGGGCTCTGATTCTTCCCACTTTATATACAAAGAAACTGAGGTTCAGGGGGATTTAATAACTAGTCCAGCATTGTGAAGCTAAGTGCTAGAGCCAAGATTGGAACATGGGTAGCTTGCTTGAAAGGCCAAGCCTTAATCCACTGTTAGTCAACCTTCCTCCCTATTATATGTGATATAATTGAAACATGGAAATATCTCTATATAGTCCTGTATTTGTGTATATCTTTATATGTAACTATATAGGTGTATCCATATTTTAATATTTTGCTCTATTATAATACTCTCTAAAGAAAATTTGAAAAATTCATAAAACTAAAAAGGAGTGATTTATTATCCTACTACCCTGGAGTTATGGTTGTCATTCTTGTGTGTCTTGTTTAAGATAATAGATATCAGTACATATCTAGTCAAGAGCACACTGTCGGTTCTGTGTTACATGCTGCTTTGCACGCCTGACACTGCCCTGTGTGATTTCATTTTAACAGAGATGTAACAGGTCCTAGTGATTCTCAATTTGAAACCTCTTTAGTTTACAAAAAAATATGGTGCACAGCTCTCCATTAGGAAATCAATGGTTTGCTTCCTGGGTACAGTGACTGTAATGGAAGTGCAGGTGTGGAACTAAGGTCTACTGGGAAACATTGTACTTCCTGGATATGCTACAAGGAGATGGATTTTCTTCCCTTAGCACTTCCTCTCCTCTAATCCCCTCCAGTGCTGAGCCTATTGAAACTCTTTTAAGGGTCTGCAGAGTCTACAAAAATTGACCCACATATGAAGAATGTTGGGATATTGGGACAACATACATTTTATGGCCATTTTCCCCTTGTCTGCCACTCTGACCTAGGTCAGAGCAGATGTTACTAGCTTCATGTGATAGATTAAGAAGCCTGATGCACAAGATTTGCCTAAGGCTAAATGACTGTAAATAGCAGAGGTGGGCTGGAACTGGGTCTCTTCTGCTTCCTGGGGGCGGTTCCTAATGCTGGTTCCTAATGCTCTTCTCAACATTTGCTTCTAGACTTCCTCATTGTCCCTTTCCTCACTTCTTTTTTTGAAGAACTTATGTCTCATCTCATAGTTTAGCTGCATGCTTGCACATTTACATGAAAAAAGGCACATCCTTAAAGGGACCTCAGTGCTAGATGCTGGGGATAATAGTAACAATAGTGACAACATAAATAACTGATAATTATTCACCATTTAACCCATTTAATATGTGCCAGACAAAAGAGATGTTTTGTAAGTATGTGTTCATTTACTCTGCAAGAACCTCATGAACCTGGTAAAGGAAGGATTGAGGTTTGAACCTAGATTTTGTGGTCTTTAAAGCCTGACCTCAACTAAAATGCCATGGAACCTTCAAAAGGAAAAGGGAGGAACGTGGGAGCAGAGTCACTGAGCTCTTGGGATGCTATTTTTTACTGTAAAGGCTTAGGTTCTGTACTTCTGACTACAATATAACACAGCATTCCCAAACTTTTAACTAAGCTTTGAAACCCATAAGCTTCACAGAGAAACCCCCCTAAGAAGTGTTGACCTCCATGCCCATCCCCACTGAAGTAATCCCTTTCTTACCCACTGCCTACCACAATCCTTTTCTGATATGTGTTTATGCCTCTTTTCCTACAGGAGGAAATATAAGAAAACGTCCCAGAGGTAAGAACATCTTTCTGAGCTGCAACTGGTTGATCCATTTGTGGCCCAGCTCTTCACAAGTCTGGGTCATGGTGGACTGGAATTGTAATAAACAGGCTCTTGGTTCTTTCTCCGCATGTTGCCTGCTTTATCTCCAATCGTGACTGCTGCTGTAATTAAAAATTGATTGCAGGCATCTAGTGAGGCACAGTAGGTGGATGCCTTCACATGAGAGTGGATCCTATGGGCTCAAAAGCTTGTTACTGCCGTGCTGTCTAGTGATTTTCCTAAAACCTTGACCAGAGAGTGATTGGGCTGGCAGGGACTGAGGGTTTATGGATGGGGAGCACAAAGCAGTCTTTATATGCATGTTTAGTTTCTGAATTCTCCTTTGTCTCAGACTGTCCTTGCTGATTTGCCTGATTTGCTGACAAAATGCTGTTGAGCTCAAAGCACAGGTACAGATTCCTTTAAGGGCAGTGGCAGTCTTTCGATTTGACTGTGGAAAGGGTAATTTTAACTAGAATGACATCTGTCATCATCGCTCATGTGCACAGCCTGCCTCTGGGCTGTGCTTTTCAGACTCTTTGGCATAAGGAGCCATGAGGGATCAGGTGGTCACTGGCCCTGACCTATGTGGCTATTAAACATTGGACTTAAATCTTCCATATTTATAGTTCAAAAATGACTTACCAGGTTTTTGAGTATATGGCCTCCTAGGTCCAATGGGAAGCCCATTTTTCAGTGCATATGTGATTTTCATTCCCTGTTACAGTACCCGTTGACAGATGTAGTTTGCTGACTTGGTGGAACAGCATGTATATTTGTGCATGCACGTAAGTTGTGACTATGGAGAGGGTGAGTGGGTTCTCTAACAATAGAATAATGAAATGAGCTTCGGAAATGTCATGTACTTCCTGGTGGAATTTATTCATTGGTTCATCTTTTAAAAATTATATATATCTAAAGTGTATGATATGTTTCCTTGTATATATATACATACACATAGTGAAGTCATTACAGTTAAGCAAATTAACATATTCATCACCTCACGTTGTTCATTCGTTGGTTCATTTTGTATACACTGCTTTCTGTTTTTTACAATGATTTATTTTCACAAATTTGACTGGACAATAATGACACAGATGGTCTTCCATGACCTGTTTTATTTCTCCAGTGTCATCTCTTGCTACTTCCAACCTCCATCTTTATTCTCTAAACCTTAGCTATGACTCTCCATCAAAGTTGGAATTCTAAAGGTCCAGCTGATCATGGATGCTTTCTTAGGAAGAGCTTTCATAAACTTTTAGTAAGCATATTATCTTAGGCTTATCTAGGGGTGTAGACCTCATGTATGTTAGGCTTTTCTTGAGTTAGGTGGTCCATAAGATTATAATGGTGCTAAAAAATTCCTATTGCTTAGTGACACAGTAGTTGCAGTAACATTGTAGTACAATGCATTAGCTTTTCTACGTTTAGATATGTTTAGATACCCACATAATTATCATTGTGTTACCGTTGCCCACAGTATTAAGGACAGTAGTATGCTGTACAGGTTTGTAGCCTAGGAGCAATAGGCTATACCACATAGCCTAGGCTATACCATCTAGGTTTGTGTAAATACACCTGATTTTCACACAATGCCAATATTGCCTAAGGACACATTTATTATAATGTAACTCCATTGTTATGTTCTAGAATATTTATTCTTTTTATTGGGAAGAATTTGGAAATAAAGTTGCTTGACCTTTTGCTCACCAAGCATTTGAAGCCCACAATTCAATCTAGAAGGCCTGCGTCTGCTTTTGTTGTACTTAATTGGGTGTTATGGAATTAAACAGATTACATGCAGATTAAAAAAATGATTAATGCAATTAAAATTTGCCTGTAGGTTTCAACAATGGCAGTTGTAGCTGACCACTTTAGTTTCGCCTTCTCTAATGAGCATCGTCTCACAGTAGAGATTCTTGTGTTGCATGATCTCCTCCAGGGGTGTCCAATGGAGAGAATACAGTCATGAGTTCTTAGTTTCTGCTTCCAGTTGGGCCAATAAAGCCCCTTCCTCATCCCTCTTTTATTCTTATCACTATAGACAGAAACTAAAAATCATGGCTTCTGCCTGCCAAAAGCCTAAAATAAAACAAAACAACAACAACAACAACAAAATAAGGTGGGTTGAGCAAACTTGGGTCCAAAGGAATGGTATTATAATTTGATATGCAGCATAGAGTGCACGAGTCATTGAGAGGAAAATGAACTAAAACTTTAAAGCTTCCTGGAGATTGCTGTACTTTTCTAAATATAGTGAGCTTGTACAGATGGCTAAACAATTCTGTCTTGTTCAGGTTCGTTGGACTCACGGTAGTAATTGCATGTGAACCACTGAGCAGGATGTAAATTAATCACTCAGATTAGAGGGCACAGTAGTCTTCAGTAGTAAAAAGTAATTTATCATTTTCACATGTACTTAACCTGGAGTATGAGGTGCTTCAAAGTTGCCTCAATTTTATTTTAAGGAGAGATACTTAGACAGTGAGAGGAAGTTTTACAAGAGAGCTGCTCAAACCTGTCAAGGTTCAAGTTAAAATGTCAATTTTGTTTTGAAAGTGTGTTTTTTGCATATCTGACGTGAATGCTGTTGCATTTTTTATTTTGTCACTGTAATGAAAAATAAGCCAATTGCATTGAACAAGCTTTATTGAAGTCATTTAAAGTGTGAATTAATAGAGGATCGGTTTGAGCTCTTCTAGTTTTAATGAGATACATATTTTTATATGAAGTAGATCCATGTGCTTCTGATCCATCACTGAATTACAAACTATCCTCAACTTAGTGGCTTAAAATAACTTTTATTCTGCTCATAATTTTGCAGGTCAGGAATTCAGGAAGGACTTGGCTGGCTGGTTTGAATCTGATCCACCTGGTATCAACTCGGGCTGCTGGGGATGGAGACTCCACTTCCAAGATAGTGTCTTTGCTCACATGTTAGGAGTCTTGCTGCTCTTTGTTTCTTGCACTCTCCCTCTTTATTTTTTTTCTCTCTCTCCCTGTCTCCCCACATAGCTTTTGTCCTCCAGGGTGCTTCCATCTGGCTCGGACTTCTTACTACATGGTGGTCTCAGGGCAATTGCACTTATGTGGTTTCTTAGGTCAAGTGTTCTAAGAGACACGAAGTAAAAGCTGCTACTCTCTTAATTATGGCCTGGGTCCAGAAGTGGGCAGAGCATCACTTCTGCTGTGTCTTATTGGTCAAGCTATCACTGAACCTACCCATTCAAGGGAATGGAACATAGACTAAATCTCTTGCTAAAAGAAGTGTTAAGAAAATTTCCAGCCTTCTTTAATCCATATAGCAAACCTTCAGCCTTTTTCAGAATAATCTTGCTTGAGACCTTCTCTGGGGATCTGTAGATTTGGAGTAGGTGGATTCCTCATTTGATGAATGGTAGACAATTTTAAATATATCTGGACACCCCCCCGTCAAGTAATGGTCTGTTTGAATGTTTGCTTGTGTACTTGATGGTTTTTTTGGACTGGGAATAGCTGTGATTCCTTTTTCATGGTAGGAACAAACACAGCAATGTGGACTTAACTGGTTAGTTTAATTCTAACTGCAGTTATTTGGCTGGAATTAATAATTAGTCAAATAAAGTAGGTGGCTTAATATAGGAAAACTAAATGATATAAATGTTATATTAAAAACATTTCCAAATCAACTTCCCCGTGATTTGGACATCAAGGGGAAGACAGCCCAGGATACAAAAATAATCTACATTT
Organism: Macaca nemestrina; assembly: GCF_043159975.1. Lineage (NCBI taxonomy): Eukaryota > Metazoa > Chordata > Mammalia > Primates > Cercopithecidae > Macaca > Macaca nemestrina. Next base: position 102,574,340 of record NC_092128.1, on the reverse strand, counting down.
GTTTATAGTTTTCTTGCTAACTTTCATTTTATTTCACTTATGTATTTGTTTACCTATCAAAATCTTGTTAAAGAAAAAAAAATCCCACAGCTTTCAAAGTAATTGTCATCCTACTACAACACAATTGAGGCAGTTATCTTTCTGTAAGTATTTCATAAAGTCTGAGGCATATTTTGGTAGCCCAAGGGAATGTTTTGATAATAGTAATTCTACTGAATCTCACTCTTAGCATTAAGGAGAGTATACTAATCTCTTCCAAGACCAAATTTCAGTAGAAATAGTGATTTCATAAGTCCTCTTTACCGGGTTAGCAAGGGAATCAATAGGTAGTAGGTAAGCCTCTCCTTGTACAGAAAACTTTATTGGATTGGGTTTTAAATCCATATAGTTAAGGGGAAACCATCCTTTTGCTTGTGAAGGAATATCATTCATGAGGGTCAATCATTACAAAAGATTTGCAGAAGTGGTGAAGTGGTAATTTGATGGCTAGAGAGGATTACGCAGTAAACCTGCTTACCCGTAAATTTCTCATCCGGTTTCTTTTAATATAGCTTCACTTTCAAGTTATCAGGTCTAGCTTGCAGAAGTTTATACCTTTGAGAAATACCTAGAAATAATCAAATACTTATGGGCTGCCCTTAAAGAAAGGAATTGCTATCAGAGCTGATGTTGCAAGCTGAATCCATGATAGAAGTGCTTCCAACACACATACACTGTCTCTCTCTCTCACACACACACACACACACACACACACACACATCCCTATTTCAGTATGATAGGGGATTAAGAAATAGAGGCACAAATTAAAGACATATCCACAAACCTGGGGGAGTTCTACAGACACATGTTCAATTTTCATGTGTCTGGATTATGGCAATACTTTGGTCAGAATGTTTAGGAGTTGGAGTTGTGGCTTTAAAAAGCCATACCACATAGTGAAAAACCTCATTAGCATGAACGTTTTTATTGCTTCTCGGCCTTTTGGCTAAGATCATGTGTAGCATGAACATTTTTGTTTATTTGTCATTAATCATAGCACTGTTTAGATAGTTTAGGTAGAAGTTGTAGCTCTTACTGTGTCTGATTTATTCATTTTCTAAATCTAGACATATTTCTGTGAGTAACTTTAGCCAACAGTGTCTCTCATGTTTTTGATAATCATATTATATTGATAGTTACATGCACAGTACTTTACAAAAATCTTCCAATTTAACAAAAGTTTATTTAATACTTACTATAGTATATTGCCATATAGTTCAGTAAATACTGGAAATAACAACATATGTACAAATGCCTCTTTTAATAGGTACACAGGCTTGTAGGTGAGATACAGGTGAACAAACGGATTATAATAAAATGCGGTGAGTGCTATAATAGATATAAGTATCGAAAGTCATTGGGAACAACCAGGTCTGTTGGGAGGACACTTACATTATCATATACTCTTCTCTCACTAGATTACAAAGTAGGCCTCCGATATTGCTTATTATTTTTGGTGCTTGAAAGTATGGGCATACTGAAGTCTAATAGGATAACCCAGAATCTTTTCTTCTTGTTTTCTTCATGTTTTCAGTTATTTTAAAAATGTATGTTTTACTGACTTTTAGGCTTTCTTTTTGTTTCAAAAAGGCAAATGGCTCAAAAATATTCTAGACACTAGGAGGAAGACGGCCCAGGATACAGATGTGTGCAGATAATTGATAACCTGGATATTGTACATATAGATAATAGCATGGCCTCTATCTGTGGCAAGGCAAAGCAAGGAGTTATTTTTCTCTGCAAATGTCTAATGTGTTATTTCACTTGGATTTTGACATGGCTCAGTAATCACACTTGATGAACCCAGTAATTGATTAAACGATTCCCTTAGTCAGGCCAGCCCATGTTCGGCCTTCATGAATCGGCATACCTAATAAGTCATCAACAACAGCCACCTTTGCTGTTAATAATAGATCGTCATGTGTGAAGGGTGGGAAGGCGAGTGGTTATCACCCTGTGGGAGGCTGCCTTCTAAGCAGCTGTATCCTAGGATGGGATGTGGTACATCTTCTGCTGAACTCTGCCCCTGTTTCCTTCCCAGGATATATTAAGGCCCATTGGTTAATTCCGAAGTTCTTTCAGCATCTTTGAAATAGAATTGGTAGACTGTTGTCCCCTACGTTTGCAGTTAAAAGTGGCAGCTAAATAACTTGTTGGGAAAATTAACAGGGGCGACACAGGATAAATCAAATCATACATTTTTGCATACTTAATGCACAACCAATCCTGCATTCTCCTTCTTACTTAGCAGTATTAATTTTCAGAGCCTAAATGGTAACATCAGGGACAAGAGGCTCTTCCAAAAGATAAATCCTTTTACAAATATTTTCCTGTATTTGTGATGACGAATACAGTCTCAAAGTAGTAGGAACAAGTGCATCAGCCATGAGAATGTGTCCAGTTTACATTCTGAGATTGCCACCTGCATTAGGGTGACTTTATAGCAGCCACAGTGGTCTGGTTAGAGCCCCAGTCACAGATGGATGCTGAGACTTAGCCTGCAAGGGTAAGTCCTAGGGCAGTTAATGTGAGAAAGAGCCAGCAAGCACTACAATTTCAGGTAAAACATGGCTGGGGGTAGAAGAAGGGGAGTGATGGAGAGTCTATATAGTTTTAATCAGAGTTGAGTATAGGCAACCACCACTCATTCACTCCTTACTCAGTCATTCACTCACTTATCCCTGCTAATGCATCAGCAGGAGTCTGGGGGCAGGGGCGGGGGCGCGGCACAGGTGTAGGGATCTAGGCTCAGAAAGGCTGTTTAGAGGCTTTAGCCTGGGAACTAGGCATAGGATGAGAGGGTGCTGGGATGTAGTAGGCACAATAGCTCAGGCACCTAGTCTGGGTGGTGTATCTAGGCACCAGTAGCAGGAGTGACCTTGGCATTGAGCTGTCATTTTCTGAGTCAAGAGGATCATCTAGGCACAATTCATTCATCTCTTCCATCTTCCTTATGTCTGATAATTACTACCTTTCTTCCATTTATCCGGTATCAAAACTTCTGAGCCCCTTTGTATGGTCTTCTGTTAGGTGTTTCTTCAAATTTAACTTTTTATTCTTCCTCTGCCCATGATCAATGGGTCTCTAACAGATTGTGGACTTTTCCTTCACATTACTTTGCCTCCCATAATCTTGGTCCAGTCTCATCGCCTGTCTCTTAGAGTATTGAGTAGCCTCTTTAATCTCTTTCTTTACTCTGGTTTCTTCATCTTCTCCATGCTGCACACCTACGTCTGATTACTTTCTCCACAGCTCCCCTGATTGTGCCCTCTATGTTTGAAAAATAACAACAAATCTCCATCTGCTTCCTGTTGGCCGTTAAATGCCTGTCTTCTTCTCTTGGATTTTAAGGCTCCCAACACTTGCTTCTACCTAAACTTTACTGCTTTGTCTGTTACCTCCTTCCATTCACCCTGAGTTCCAGTCAAGCTGAACTCCTTACTGACTGTCATATTTGCCTGATTTTTTTATGATCCTTTCTTCTTTCATATTCTTTCCAGTACTCTAAATGTTCTCATTTTTATGTGTTGAAAACCCATCTTTTCTTCAAGATCCAATTCAAAGACCATCTCTTTCAATGGAACCTTCTTAAGTATTTCCACCTAAAAGAGTTCCTGCTTCTCTAATTCTGTATAAGTGTTAGTGGGGTGCATGTCATTCTTCGTGGCATCACTGATTTTTTTAAGTGGGGAATATGCTCCCCAAAAGCATTGGGCGTGAAATATGTGTTGACTTTAATCAGATTGGGATCCTTCATATATTTCTATCATGAGTCAGAACTAACATCATAGTTACCAGGTGGAACTGTGGGTAAATAAGTTTGGATTGTGACTCATACTTTCAAATGGTTTTGCAGTTCACTGCATACTCCCACATGTAGACTCTTATTTGACCCTCACACTGGCTGGTGTAGAGGCCTGTGAGGTCAGCAAGACAGATGGCATGCATGGCAAGAACCAGTAAGTACATAATTGCTTTAATCATTGACTCTGCCTTTCTTTTCTTTTTTTAGTCCCTGCAACATGGAACTCAAGTTTGGGTGGAACCACTGAGAGTATTTTAGCTTTAATCAGTGCCTCAATCTCTGTGTTTCCTCTACTCAAGCCGTTAATCATGGAGGTGCTCAGTACAGTATCAATGTATTTGCTCAGGGTAGATCATTCTGAATATTTGATAACTGTGGTTGTGCATCATTTGACTCTTTGGTGTTTTGCCAAAATGGTTTTGAGAATAAGTTTCTTAGATTGCCTAATAACACTGAAGTGCATTTTCAGGACTGTCAATAGCACTTATGCCTGGGCATATCAGGGTGCTTCAAAAGTTATGTCCAGACTTTAAGTTACCTGAGGAGGCAAATCTGTAAATCCTTCCCAATCCCGGTGGCTCTCAATGCTAAGAGGCACAATGGACAGGGTTGAGTCAGTCATTGGTGTGGGCCGCCATGCTGGGGCCAAGTTTAACTTCCAGCAGCAGCAGTTTAAAAGGCAGATTTTGGACTCCCTGGAGACACTGGTCCAATGGAGTAGATCAGCATGTCTTAACCATGGACTATTGATGCTTTTACTATAGAGGCTGTCCTGTGCCTTATAGGATGTTTGGCAGTATCCCTGGCCTCTACCCACTAGATGCCGGTAACATCTCATCTTCCCCTAGTTGTGGCAACCAAAAATGTCCCCTGGATGTCAAAATCACCTCTAGTTGAGAACCATTGGTAGAGAGGTAAGATTAAGAATCACGTTTAGGTTCTGTCACTTATTTAGCTGTGCCGAATTGCTCCTCTCTGGTTCAATGTCCTTGTCTGTAAAGAGATGAGATTGAATCTGAGAATGAATATGGTCTTTAGCTCAGAAACCATATTCTCTGGTTCCAGTTACTGAGGTCCTTCCAGGAGGAAGTCCAGGTCACTGAACAACTTCTGCAGTGATGGCTGGCACTCTGTGCTATTTAACCGAATCACCCAAACAGAACAAAATTGCCAGTTAGCACAGAGATCACTGGGCAGGTAACATAGTCTGTGCCCCATACATATTGTCCTTTAGCCCCTAGCCAGATTACCCTTGGTTTACAATACTTCTAAATTCACCTAATTAATGAGAAGTAATCATGGGACGTTAAAAGTATTGCTAAAGCACAAACTTTGGCAAACACATAGGTATGTCCAAAGGGCCCCCTACTGATTGAAATCTATTGTGTGTCTACTGTGTGCCAGGTCCTTCACATGCATTTTCTTATTTGATCTTCATAATGATCCTGTTTTACAGAAGAGGAACTCATGGAAAAGAGGTAACTCAACCGAGGTCACAAAGCAGACAAATGGTCGGGCCAGGGTTTAAGGGCAGGCCTTTCACGTGTTGAAAGTTTCTTGAGTTCTTTCTATCGCTTTGTCTTTATACTTTTTTTGTTTTTAATGGAGTCTTGCACTGTTGCCCAGGCTGGAATGCAGAGGCAAGATCTCAGTTCGCTGCAACCTCTGCTTCCCCCGTTCAAACGATTCTCCTGTCTCAGCTTCCTAAGTAGCTGGGATTACAGGTGCATGCCATCGTGCCCAGCTAATTTTTGTGTTTTTAATAGAGACGGGGTTTTACCATGTTGGCCAGGCTGGTCTCAAACTCCTGACCTCAAGTGATCCATCCGCCTTGGCCTCTCAAAGTGCTGGGATTACAGGCATGAGCCACTGTGCCTAGCCTGGCTTTATAGATTTTTACAGCTGTGGAGCCCCTCCTTTGTTTTTATTCCCCAGATGAAGCAGCTTAAAACTGAATAAAGTCGACACATCAAAAAGATCTGCCTTTGGTAGTTCATTTCTTGCTCTGCCAATTGTTCTTTTCTCCTCAGACATTTTATGTTTGAAAGTTTTTATATTTGGCCTTAACCTAAAAGTTGAAGCTCTGAGGAAAGTTTAATGAAGACTTTACAAAAAAACAACAAGCTATATTTAAGTAATGTGATTGAAAGGGAAAAATCCTCACCTCCACCACCAGGTTCTTTTTTCAAAATTGTCTATTTTCGTACTTAACATCTTAAAGTGCTTTGAAGCAATGTGATCAGTCATACATGAATACATAACTCTTTATGCATAAAAAAGTAAATAACAAAAATAGAATCAGATAAGAGAAAACATGTTCTGTATTTTTCTATCCTCTGATTTAATATGACACTGCCTTTTCAAAGTTCGTGAGGTCACTGCCTGAATGTTTCCCTTTTCTGTTCCACAAGTGAAGTCATGCTCAGCTCTGCTTTGTTTATTCCCATAAATTTGGGTTGTTGAGAGAGGTGACTGGACTGATGAACTTCTAAGCAAGCTGGAGGGAGTATGTCACGATGAGAACATGCTTTGGAAGGGTTTGTCTGTAGTCTTTGCCCTGCCATGAAATTGGAAGAGTATAGGGTTGGAATACAGAGCAGAGGTTTGGAGTTGTCCATACTTGGGTTGAAATCTGAGTCCTGTCATGGACCTGGTGAAATGCTTTTGTGGGTTTCCTCTGCCTACTGGGATCTATTTCTTTTGGTAAATGGAAGTAGTATTTGCTTCCTAGGGTTTTTGTGAGCCTGGAATGAAATAGTCTATGTGAGGCACATAGGAAGTCTTTGGTGTGTGGAAAGTGCCTGGTCACTGAAGGCTTGGGACTTCAGTACCAGAATTCAGTGACCACTGTGCAGAAGGCTTGCACTTTGAGATGGTACAGGTGGAAGTCTTGGGTCCTCTAAGGGAACTGGTAGGAAGCAGACAGGTCCTGTTCTTCAGGGCCTCTGTGAGGCAGAGGCTGGATCTTATTTACTAAAAGGTGGAATCAGCCTTAACAAGGGATTGGTGACTGTCTTTTGGGGCACATGGAGTAGGACTTAAAGAAGATTGGGGTAGGTACGGCAGGAGATCAAGCTACATAAGGGCAATAGGCATTGGGACATGGACCTTAATTAGGAAAGGAAGTTTGGAAGGACACAGTCTCTTGTGGCCATGGAATATCTTTCTACAGGAAGGCATTTATAGTTTGTCTTCATTTTTAGTTTTCTATTTTGGAGGAAAATTTATGTTCTTTAGACTATCACAGAGTAAACAGCATTATATTTCATTGACTCAGAGTATACATTCTCGTGTCAGAATGCCTGGCTTCTGATCAATTATATTCTCAGCATATGACCTTTAGTAAGTTACTTTACTTCTCTAAGCCAGTGGTTCTCAACTGGGGGCGATTTGGCTGGTTTGGCCCTAAAAGGATATTTGGCAATGTCTACAGACAGTTTTTGGTTGTCACTTCTGGGTATGGGGTATATCACTGGTATCTAGTGAACAAAGACCGTGGATGCTGCTAAATAGTCTATAATACATGGAACATTTCCACCACAACAAAGGATTATCCAAACTGTTAGAGTGCCAATGTTGAGGTACATAGTTCTAACTTTACCTTCTTCTTTAAAAAGGGAATAACATACTTACCTTACGGGTTTGTTGTAAGGGTTAAAAGAGATAAAGATTAAAAGCATTAAGTGTATATCCTGGCTTTTAGTAAGTGTAAAGAACATTTTAGCAATTGTTATCAATGTTACTATTTTGACTTGTTAGTTATGTAGTAAATTTGTGAATTATGTTTCATAATGTAGCTGAAAATATTTTATAGGTGTATTAGATACATTTACATTTCACAAGGAAAATTTTTAGAGGTACTTTTAATCATGCTTTGAAAGAGATTTTAAAGTTGTCTTGAAGGGTTAATATTGTGTGGCTTATATAAACACAGTATACTTCTTCCTGAAACAAATTAGAAATCACAAGTTCCACCTGCTATTATATTTTACTAGTCCTGAAAAGCACAGAATCACAGATCTTAAATGGAACACTTTGGTATTATTGCACATTGTTACCTAGGAGACAATAAAACAAAATAAATTTACTGGGAAATGAAGTTCTATCCCTTACTTGTAGGGGTAGAGAGAGTAAATTATAATAGTGATTTCAGTGAAAATTAGTAGGCACAAAGCAAATCACAATATAAATGGGAATAGATTCCTACTTAGTACACCCTGATGACACAAATATCCTTAGAAATTGATAGAAGTCCAGTGCTTCTGAAAGCCTGGCTAAATGTGGAGGCACAGTTCCTTCCTGCTGCAAGTTTCTGAATTGCTGTGCTCTGCCACCAGGGGACGGGGTCATCCCCGTTGTCTTGTCATACTCTGGTACATACAGAAATGGAGGACTTTGTGTTGGCTTTTCTACAATTAGTTCTTTAATCTTTCAGATGTGTTCCACCATTAGATCATAATCAAGAGTTCTCAGAATTAGCACTGCAATTAAAGCATGTGAGAACCCGATGTGAGCAATATGGACTGTGAGATGTGCAATCATCCTTCTGCTGTCATACCAAATTCATAATTCCACTTCTTTGATAATTTTGCCATGATTTTTTGGATAATTTTAGTAACTACAAGTGTACTCTGTTGTTTGTAAGAGTACTATCTTTACTGATCACCCCCACTCACTCATGACCCATTATCAAGAGAGAAAGTAGGTTAACCCTTATAGCAATGCAAACAGTTCCTGTTTGCTGGGTAAACAGAAGCCCCATTCCTTCAGGGGACATAATGTTACTATTTGGGAATGAAGGTACTTAATAATAACAATATAATACTGGTGATGAGGATGATGATGGTGGTGCTGATGGTGGTGGTCCATGAGCACAATTATTGCTAACTTCATACTTTCACCTGTTTGCTTTACATCTGCTTTTCTTTCCTGCTGATTCACTCTATTGAGAAATATGTTCTGGGAGCATGATTTTGCGATTTGACAGATGAGATTCTGATGAAGCCATTGTAAAGCTTAAATCGCTTCCCATTTAGCATCGTTATTTTGAATAGAAAAAAATGTTTCTTAAATTAGTCTCTTGTGTTGAAAATGAATCATGTTTAAAGGGTGCTTTTTGTCTTAGATTGGTGGGGTAGATGATCCCCCCTCTTTGATATCAGTGACTTACTTTTGCCATTGGCTTGGATGGGACATTGTAGGAGCATAATTATACCAGAAGTCTGTAAACAAGGCAATATAACACTAGCATTCAGAGCATGGATTTTGGGGTCTGAGAGATGCAAATTTAAATCCATTTTCCACCACTTCAACTTTGTGATTTTTCAGCCAGTTAAGCTTATTCTCAGGGTAGGGGTTACTAATGGTACCTAATTCAAAGGGTTGTAAGAAGTAAATGAGACAATGTATGTATGCTATATGGCCCAATTCTAGATATATATAGTAGCTGTTAATATAGTGCCCAACTTCCCAATAAAAATTAATGGCCACAGAATGTCCTCCTTCATCATAATTAACTCTCTGCAAAACTTGGCCTCCCTCAGGCACTTATTCTGCTTCTGCAGGAGATTAATTCTTCAGGATCTCATTTATTGGAGGATTCATTGGAATGGGGTCTGCAATGGGTGGAGGTGGGAGAATCTGTCGCCTCGTGCTTCAGGATGACCTGCGAGGCTGTGAAGGCAAAGCGCAGGTCCACATAAAGAGGCTAAAAGAAGAAATTCAACCCTTTTATCCTAAGATTCTAGGTGTCACCTGCTACAGTTATTATTTTGACCCCTGTATTTATCTTCTAGTAGGTTCTACAATACATGGATCTGTGGGCAGGGACCTTACGTGTCCACCATAGATTTAAAAAGGGTAGGTGAGATTTGCAAAATGAAAGTCAGTCTATGTGGTTTGCATTAATAATATTACTGAGAGATTGAACAAATTGGAAGTATTTATTTTTAAAAATAAGTCATACTGAAAGTTTTGAGTTGAGAGTATTTTATTTATGGAGGTAAATTTTGACCTGTCTGACTCCACTCTCAGTCTCTTCATTTCACTACAAGTTTACTGAGTAGAACTATGCAATTAATAGTCAAGCACTGTGAGACATTAAACCAAAACCAAAGTAAAAACTGAGATGTGGTTTCTACCCTCAAGGAGCTAATGACATTAAAGGAGAGATATAGGACCCAGACAGGCAATTTCAATATAAGTTCTGTGACAGAGGTGCAAAGTCATAGAGAATTTCAATATTAAGCTCTTGGATACAGATGTAAAGATTTAGTTACATTTGCTTAGTTTGGGGGTTCAGAAAAGTCTTTCTGTAGATGACACCTGAGGCTTAAGGATGAGTAAGAGAAACAGCCAGATGTGGAAAGGTCGTATGGGTGTTTTATTTAGAAGGAATACTATGAGCAGATAGTTCATTTGTTAACATCACTTTTGTTTTCTGAGCCCCAGTCCCTGCTCTGGCTTGAGTGAGGTTTGTATGCAAGAGTAGGGAAGGATCACTATGCTGTGGGTGTCCTTGTGGGTGAGCTGCAGTTCCCTGCCTTAGTTACCTTATCGTGAACTAGATTATCACTCTCCTGAGGGCTGTGAGCAAAAGACAGAAGACAACTAGTAAAGACCTTTCTCTACTTGAGAACATGCAGTGTGGCCATTTGGGCTATGTGGACCACTTGTCTGGCCCATTTCAAAGAAACCAGGAATCACTTTAAAATAAGAATCAAAGGGAAAATAAAGACTCTCCTACGTCTTCCATAAAAGAGTAGAGATTGACAGTAAATGATGAGATGTGATCCCTCCTTTTTAAATTTTCTCAGTTTTTGTAAGGCTGGTATGATTTCTTTCTTACGTAATTGGTAGAATGCATCAGTGAAACCATCTAGATCTGGCTTTCTTTGTAGGAAGACAGTATTCAGACAGTTCTCAAATGGTATCAGAATTACCAGCAAGGTCTGTTAAAACACAAATTACTAAGACCCCCACCCCCACCCACTCTAAAGTTCTGATTTGGTAGGTCACAGTGAGAGCTGTGGATTTGCATTTCAAAAAGTTTCCAGGTATTGCTGATGCTGCCTGTCTGCTGGAGCTGCACGTGGATAACCTCTGCCTTAATAGGTATAGGGATATTCAGAGTTTCTATTTCTTCTTAAGTCATTCTTGGTTAAGTGGTGGTTTTTCAAGGAATTTGTTCATTTCATCTAAGTAGTGAAATTCATTGACATAATGTTGCTTGCCATCTTTTTAATATCTGTAAGATCTGCAATATCTCTTTTTCATTCAGGACATTAGTAATTTGTGCCTTCTCTTATTTCTTGATCAACCTTGCTACTTGTTTGTTACTTTTATTAATGCTTTTAAAAATCTGTCCTTGTTAACTTTTTCTGTTGATTATGTTATGTTTTATTGTGCTCTGCTTTTGTGTTTATTATTTCCTTTCTTCTACTTTGGGTTTAATTTGCTCTTCATTTTCTAACTTCTTAAGGTGAAACATAGGGCATTGATTTTAAACCTTCCACCTTTTCTAATATGAGCATTTAAGCTATACAACTCACTCTAAGCACTTTCTTCCTCCGTACCTCCCTGTTACCTCATCCATACCCCTGTTGTTACCCTAGTAAACCTATAGGATGGGTATGCTGGGGCATGTGAATGAATGAATGAATGTAGCTGACCTAGTAGTTTAGATGGCTCTTCCTTTGTCCTTCTTTCTTGCATATGTGGTTCTCAGACAAAGGAATTACATTTATAGGAGAAAAAGTCATTTTTGAAGCAAACAATTTGTGAATGGAGAGACCTGTGTTTAGAAAGAGTGTGGTACCTATGAGGCTAGCCTGACCCTTAAAGAGCATGATTCCACTGCTATGTTGGCTGAATTTTCTCTGAGCTGGCCCCACTCTGGTGGGGCCTTCGCAGGTCAGGCTGTCCTTCTTGCTCGTTATAAGGGGGTCAAGATGAAATCTCTCTCCCTTCAAGTCAGATTTAACAATTGACCAGGCACATCAAAGCTGAAACATGGGATTACCTTTCCTGTTTTCTCAGCAGCAGTTGGTGTCCATTGCCATCAGAGGCAAGAGCTGCCCTCTGCTAACAGACTCTATACACTTGGACAGAGATGATTCATACTGCTAGGATTTCGAGCTCCTGGGTCCTTGAGATGAAAACTCTCAGATGCATAGATTTTCTGGCTTTTGGCAACTCATTTAATGGGCAATGGGCAAATAATTCAGATGCTCTTTCCCCACTCAAGGAAATAGGGAATTCCCTGGGAAATTTAGTTTGGGAGCCATCACTATGTACATCATTTACAACAAACGTTGATCACAAAATATAATTTCTTTTTTCTCCTCCTTTTAAATTTATATCATTGGTATTGATTGCAAAACAACAACCAAACAAGCAAGCTAGGTGTAAGAGTTAAAGAGGAAAGAAACATGAAAAGCAGTTCAACAGTCAAAGACAGGTTTATTTTGGAGAATAAACATGAGAGGGGCTTCTGACCAATTTTGGTCAGGAGCACTCTCTCTTACAGACTAAGAGTATTTAAGGGTTCAGGGTGAGAGAGCTTATCACAGGCTCAGAATCTTTCTGTGTGGAGGAGAAGTTTATTGTGGGGTTGGAATGTCTCTGGTTGGAGGGGAGGTTATCTTGGGGCTGGCATGTCTCTGGTTGTGGAAGGGTTTATCTTAGGGTTGGAATGTTTCTGGTTGGAGATGTCATTTGTTGTTTGTGGTCATGCTGACATTAGCCATTAAGCTGATGTCCTTTGGGTTGGATTTGGTGGTTTTTGGTCAAGGTGGTCAAGGGGAACTTTAAAATGGTGGTGCTTGTCCAAGATGGCAATGCTCCTGCTCTGTCATGAGGCTGAGGAGAAACTAAACTTTGCCTTTAAATAATAGAGTATGATTGTAATAATAAAAATAACCATAATATTACTTGAAGATGCATGATAATCATTATGTCCTTGGCACTGAGCTAAATGCTTTACACACTTATTTAATTTTTATTAAATCCTCTGAGATAGGTGCTATAATATTATTGCCTCCATTTTATGGGTTAGAAAACTGAGTCTTAGAGAATCATAAGTAACTTTCCAAGGTCAGGAAATGATGGGGCTTGGTTCAGTTGAGGCCAGTTTGACTTTTGGCCCCAGTCTCTTAACTCTTATGCTACCTTGCCTCTGTATTTAACTTTGGAGGTATTGGGATATAGTGACAAAGGTGGGATTATGATTTAGTGTTTGCATTAAAGTTCACATCAGTACTGTTTGGACATTTGGTTAATTCCTGTTTAGATTTTTTGTGCATTTGAAGCCAAGCCTGACTGGGGGCTACCATGGACACACCTTGGGGAGAATAGAAAAATAATTTTTGTAGAGAATGAGGACCTCAGTGAAAACTGTGCCAAGGAATAGGATTTCCAAATTGCTCAGCCTCTTTTTTCACTGCTAAGGGGAATCCATCCACCAGATTGGCATCTTTGTCCGAGGCACAAATCTGTGTGGCACAAATCAGCTTTTCTTCATTCTTGTGAGATTTATGGGATGTAGGGGGTAGGGGGAGAGGGGAATGTGAGTAGGGGAGAGGGTAACCAGAAGCTCCAGCCCATCTGTTGGGCCACAAGAGGGCTTAATTTCTTCCTCCTTTTGCTTTTAGAAGCTCATGGAGAAAAGCTGTTTTTCCAGTTCTTTTCTCATGTTGCCTCTCTGCTCTTTCCAGTAAGGGGCTGATATCCAGGTGCTGTGTAGCCACAAGTAGCTCTTGTGCTGGTTTGACTGTGACACACAGTAAAAAAAATACATTTTACATTATGTGTGCAAATACACACACACACACACACACACACACGAACTCATCTTACTACCACTGATTAAGTCTAATTTTCCTATTCTATTTTATTAACATAAAAATTGTTGGCCATAACCCAGTAAGTTGATTTTATTATCTACTGATAGAGAGCAGTCCATAATTTGAAAATTACTGATAATGGTTCGTGGGAGTGGAGTATGAGAGCATAAGCTATATCCTTTTGGAGATGAATTTAAATGTCCAGGTCTAATCTGGACATATATTAATGCATATAAATATGTTAATAAATCAGGGTACCGTTTTTGTTTTCTAGAGATAGCTCGGTATCCTTCCAGGGGTCTTTGGGTTTTCATCCAACCTGAATTAGAAGCAAGCCATGACAATTTCTCTTTTGGGTCTATGGGTCATGTCAAAGGAGGTAACCCACAGGGAGAGAACCTGGTGGAGTTTCAAGGTGACATTTCAGGGTCCCCTGTTTGTCTCAGTGGTTCAGGGTGAAGATACAAGGTCAGGAAGCTGACTGTGCTCTTGGGAACCACTTCTTGAAAATCTGTATTCTTTAGAGTTTTGCAGTAGATAAAAGCAATAATGGAAAACAGGTTTTTTTTGTTTGTTTGTTTTGTTTTTCTTTGCCAAGGTACTGACTGAAGGAAGGACATTTATCCCCTTAATAACAAAGGGAATCGGGCTCCTTTGATGCTCAGAGTGGCATGAAATGTATTCCATATACATTCTTCAACCTGCCTTCCAGACTGTAAGTTCATTAAAACTACTGAATGAATTCCAGGGTGAGGAAGATTAAGCTGTAATTTACTGTATTTCATGGCTCGCTTCTCCCTTTTCTTTGAGCCCATTCATCTGTGGGTGAGTCACAAAGAGATAGGAAATGCACCACAGAGCATCACGCCTCTAGGACAGCTTTGGGAACTGACAATTGATTCTGCGAGGATGCCATTAAGAGAGAGCCTACCCCTTCCCTTCTGCCTTGTCCTGCCTGGGTATTCAGCTCTCCTTTCATCCTGGGAAGGTCTTACTCTGTCAGCTGATCTCAGCTGAAGATTAGTTTTGAGAAGTCACCTGAATTATTGTGTTGGTAAGAGAGCTTGTGACCCCCAATTCATGGTCTGGTCTTTCCCCATCTCCAGCTTTCTGCTCCCTTGTTAGTCCTTCCTTGTGTACCTGAGCTTTGCTGCTGCATTACTTTCAGGAACCCTACAAACAGCACTTCTCAAAAAGTTTAATGTGATCATCTGGGGATGTTTTTAAAATGTGGATTCTGATCCCACAGAGCTGGGATGGGACCTGAGATTCTGCATTTCTAACAGTTGCTGATACCCTGGTTCTTGGCTGTTCTTTGGGGGGGGAGGCTCCACAGGTTGGTGCATAGGTGTGGAGAGGGCACTGTCTGTGTGCACATCCCTTATTTTCATAAGACCCGGCATGTGACCATAAGATGGTAGGTTTTTACCTACAATAATAGAAGCAGGAATCATGATTCTTTCTTGGTAGAGCTGATCTTTTCTCTCTAGTCCAGTCACTTTTCTTTTTGCATTCATCTTGTATGTACATGTGCCTTTTGGGAATCAGTGTTCTTGTCAGTGGCTGTCTCCACACACCCGTAGCAGTGAACAGATGCCCTGCAAACTTGATTCTTGCCTCAGAGTTGTGAGAAGCAGGGTATGCCTAAGTGACAGAGAGATGGGGACACTCTCCAGGTGTGAGGAACTCACAGAATAGAAAGCCTGGCCTTGCTGTGAAGTCCCTGCTGGTCTGGGACACAGCCTGACAGTCAGGCAAGGACAAGTAGGTTTGTTTTCCTCTTTAGGCCATGAGGTCTTCTCCACCTCCTCCTCCAAAATAAGCTTTGAGGCAGCCCCTTCTCTCCAGGACCCCACGTGGGCTATTCTGACTTTTCTGCCCCACGTGGCATCCTGGGTTTCTAGAACACATGTGATTATAACAGAGTATGCCACCATGATTAACTTATGAGGAAGTATGTCTACTATTTTGACTTTACTGTAGTTTTTGGCCCTAGAAGGAATCTTGGATGTCATCTTTTTCAGCCTCAGGTGAAGCACAAGCTCAGATAGCAAAGGGTTGTGCCCAAAGTCAGGTGGCCAAACATCTAGTCTCTGACTACTGGGAAAGCAGATAACTCATTTTACAGCCTCCAGGAATTTCTCCCGCAAGCAGTACTTCTCCTGCAGTACAAACCTGTGGCCCCCTCTGACAATGTCTGGACACAGAGTCTCCTTGCCCCATCTCTTCCCACTCCCAGGCTCCCCACTGTGTAAATTTCCTGGAACCCTTGTGGTAGAGGGGCCTCTCCTACTTTCCATACCTCACATTCACGTGTGTCCAGCCCCTCTTTCCTGCATCTTGCCAGTCTGTTGATTCTATTTATCCATCAAGGCCCTAGTCTAAGTTGACTTCCTCCCTGAATGCAAGATCACCAGGCTGGTTGTAAGGAACCTTGGGTTCTGATCCCTACCCATAATAAGCTATGCAACGTGGCCAAGATCTTTATACCTTTGAGCCTTCATTCCCTCATATGATCAAAAAAGGAACTGGCCCTTAAGACTTCTGTGATTTCACAATACCCTGATTCCATCCTATTCTCTCCTTTCTCTGAAAGGTTGCCCTTGAAGCAGTGTGGAGGTGTCATCTAGACCCAGAGTTTAGATTCCAGCTCTGCTACTAATCAGTGTGTGGCTTTAAGTGAGTTACTTAATCTTTGTGGGGCTCCATTTTCTCATTAAAGATAGGGTTGCTAGGGGCTATCAGTGTATAGTAAAATTACCTAACATTTTAAGCACTCAGGATAATTTTCAAAGAAAGGTAAAATTATACTCTCTTTTGGATATAAAATGAACATGTGTTAGAGATTTTATTTAACTCATTATTAATGAGGGAACTGGTAGGATGTTATGACTAGTTCAAATGACAATCCAAATAATAGCCACATTCATAGATTAGGAATGTGCAAATGAAGGACAAAACGCATTCCACAGTGGGGGAGGGAAGCTCACTGAATCTTCACGAGACAGAAATTAATATTTGCATGTCAGTGGACAGGAATTATTTCATGTTGTTATCAGTTATCCACAATTTACGTAGTTGTAAAATAGATCAAAGGCTCTATGGGATGTACCTCTTGCTGCAGAGGACAGAGGCAAGAGAAACTTAGACCACTTGGTCACCTTTAAATATTTTGCTTGGTGGTTGTTTATATTAAGGCAAATCTCCTGGTCAAATCCAAAATGGTCTGGAGGAGCACAGTCCTTCCTTGGGGAGAGAAGGAGGTCTTTATTCGCAAATAGTAATAGCATCTACCACCGTTTGCATTTATTTTGTAACTTTTTATTCAGGTTTATTATAAGTTTCTAAATAGGTTTATTATGAAGTTGACCAGAAAGTCCTTCCTAAGTTTTATGCCCTGCTTCAGGGGAAGATCAGAAAGCCCTTCCTGTACATGCTGTTTCTCAATTCCTTCAGCTTAAAATATTCAATATGCCCAGGTAACTTATTTTGGGGTAACATGTCTGAAACCCCATCAACATGTAAGTAGAAGCATACTGATGTCTTCAGTTTTGCATGAGAAGATTTTCAGTGATCTAAATTTTTTAAAAATAAGCAATTCAAGAGAACACTTTCTCTGTATTCAAGGATATCTCCACGTGTTCAAATATATTCATTGACATAGTGGGAGAAGCTCTTTTCTTAGGTGAGCATAAACCTGAGTTTGGTGGGTTTCAATATATTAAATTTTGATTTGGGATAAACACATTTGAGGGTGTGTACTGTTGTTTTAAAATCATTCTTTTTCTATCTAAGTAAAATGTGAATATATTTTCTTTATAAAAAAAAATACTACTGAGAAGACCAAAGTGTCCAGTCTTCTTTGACTCCTCCTCTATCCCCACAACCATCTTATCCTAGGTTCCTCCTGAAAGATTATAGCTATTGTCACTTTGTGGGCTGTGTGTTTGTGTGTGTGTGTCGTATAATATGCATTTTCAGCAACTTGCTTTTTCACTCAGCCATAGCTTGGATATTTTTCCATGCCAGCTCATAGAAATGTCCCGCTTATTAAAAAGTTTACAGGATGGCTAAATCACGATTAATTGGGATGTTCTCTTAATGGTGGGCACTTAGATTTTTTTGAGTTCTTTGCTGTGATAAATAATGTTGCAGTAAAATAAGGTTCATTATTGTGTTTATTAAGGGCAGTCTTTAAAATGCACACATGTATTGGCTAAACTCTGTGCTTTCTAGCTCTTTCGGATATATTGGTGCATGTAATCAATGTTCATTGCCTTGAAAATCCCTTCTACAACATTTACATAATTTTTTAAACCTAGGTTGCATTACCTGTTTGGGTGAAAGTCATTGAATGTGGGAATCCTGCTCTTAAACTTTTGATTCCTTGAGGTAATTTCTATGACCTGCTGTGATATTTTCCCCTCCCTTCTTTCTTTCCTCTCCTCCCACCCCTCACTACACTTACTTCCACTTTTGTTGCAGACCCTATATGGCTTTGCACATATTATTTCTTGATTTATCCTATTGCAAAGATAAACTTGAGTTGAGAAATTCTTTGTTTTCCCAAACAGTGTGAAAATGTTGATTCTGTAACTTGGCTGTCGTGAATAGTGCTACATTGAACATAGGAGTGCAGGTATTTCTTTGACAAGATGATTTCAAATCCTTTGGATAAATAGTAGGAAGTAGGATTGCTGGATCATATGGTAGTTGTATTTTTAGTTTCTTGGGGAACCCCTGTATAGTTTTCCACAATGGCTGTACTAATTTACATTCCCACCAACAATGTATAAGGACTTCCTTTTTTCCCCATTCTCATCAACATTTATCTTTTTACTTTTTGATAATAGTCCTTGCAGGTGTGAGATGCTATCTCATTGTGGTTTTATTTTGTGTTTCCCTAATGATTAACAATGTGAACTTTTTTTTTTCCATGTATTTGTTGGCCACTTGTGTGTCTTCATTGGAGAAATATCTATTTAGGTCCCTTGCCCATTTTTAAATTAGATTTTTTTGATTATTTGCAATTGAATTGTTTGAACTCCTTATACATTTTGGATATTAATACCTTATCTGATGTATGGCTTGCAAATGTTTTCTCCAAGTCTGTAGATTGTCTCTGTACCTTGTTAATTGTTTCCACTTAGATGTGGAATCTAAAACAATGAAGCTCATAGAAGCAGATAATAGAATGGTGGCTATAGAGGCTGGAGAGAAGGGAAGGAATGGGGAATTGACGGTTAGAGGTTACAAAATCTCAGTTACACAGAAGGAATGTTTTTGAAATCTATTGCACAATGTAGTGAATATAGTTAATAATATTGTACATTTCAAAATTGCTAAGAGGGTACATTTCAAATGTTCTTACCACAAAAAATATTAAGCATTTAAGGTGATGGATATGTTAACTAGCTTGATTTAATTATTCCACATTATTTTCATAAATTATAACATCACTTTGTACCCCATAAATATATGTAATTACAAATAGTCAATATGTAATAAAAATTAAGATAAAGAAATGGGAAGGATATATACTGGAAAAAATCACTACTACTAATAATAACAATACGAAACTGAAGTTGAGCTGGTTTTCACATTGGCATAGAGCTTAATCTGTCTTATGGTTCACATAGATTGAAGGTGTGACTCAAGCACTGTTGCTGCTGACTCTGGTGAACCTCCAGTAGTAGGAATAATGAAGCATATGAAGAGACTTTGTGTGTTTGAAAGAATAAATACATATTTGAAAGGGAGACGCTTGGGACCTGTTAGATTCACACTGGAAGTCTAGATCTGCTGTTCAATATGGTAACCACTAGCCACATGTGGCTATTGAGCCATTGGAATGTGGCTACCATGGCCACATGTTAAAATGATAAATAATTGGGTCTATTAGTTAAATACAATATACTATTAATTTTAGTTGTTTATATTATAAAACATGACTACTTAGAAATTTTTAAATTATGTCTACAATTCAAGGTGTCTTGCTGTTGGACAGCCCTGCTCTAGCTGTCAATCAGGAGGAAGACTGGCAGTGAGCTAGGATTGCTTTTGCATCATCCTGTTTATTAGGGACATACTTAAGTTCTAATCCCACCTTTAGTACCTAAAGGTGATTAAGTCTGAATCCCAAAAAGACTTGCCTATGCTTTTTTTCTTATTGGTTTTTGAAGATTTAATATGATTTCAGTGTAAGGCTTGCTACATCAGATTTTTTTGTTGCTTTGGAAACATCAAGTGAAGAATTTGAGGAAAATAGTAATCACTAGATTAGCCTAACAGCAGATTTTTTAAAAAGTTTTTTTGCAGTAGTTTATAATGCAGCTCATAACAGTGAGGCTCATCTTGATAGAGGATCAGAGTGGTGATTTTTGATTGATAAAAATTTCTTCCCGTTAGCCTTTTTTTACCATTTTTGATGTGCGTGTGTGTGTGTGTGTGTGTGTGTGTGTTTGGGTTTTTGGGGTGTGTGGGAGGTTTTTTTTTTTGCCTTTGCAAAGAAAATTGAAGCAGTGGCGTTCCATTTGTGGTGAATTTGGAGTCTTTTATTTTTCCATGTTGGTAAATTTAGCGTTCTTTTAGAATGCTGTAAATTAGTATCTATTTAAACACACATATAAGTACAAACAAACACAAACCCACACAATACACCATTAAGTTTGCATGTTGACATATTTTTTATTTGACTTTTGTCAGTCTCTGAAGTTTTTTTTTTTTTTTTTTTTTTAAATCAATAGGCTTTATTTTGTAGAGCAGTTTTAGGTTTACAGCAAAAGTGAGAGGAAGGTACAGATATTTCTCCATAATACCCCCCATCCCCATGTACAACTTCCCCCACTATCAGCATCCCCCACCGGGGTGGAGCATTTGTTACAATCAATGAACCTACATTGACATACCATTCTCACCTAAAGATCAGAGTATGCATTATGATTCACTTTGGTTCTTGTACATTCTACAGGTTTGGAAAAATTTATAATGAAATGTATCTATTATCGTTGTGTTATACAAAGTAATTTCACTGCCTTGAAACCTCTCTGTGCTCTGCCTGTTCACCTTTTCCTCCTTCAAATCCCTGGAAATTACTAATCCTTTTACTGTCTCCATAGTGTTATACTTTCCAGAATGTCATATAGTTGGAACCATACAGCATATAGCCTTTTCAGATTGCGTTCTTCCACTCAGCAATATGCATTTATGTTTTCTCTATGTCTTTTCATAGCTTGATAGTTATTTTTTTTTAAATTCTTAGTGCTGGATTATTTTCCACTGTCTAGATGTACCACAGTTTGTTTAACCATTCACCTATAAAAGGACATCTTCATTGCTTCCAAGTTTTGGCAATTATGAGTAAAGCTGCCATTTTTTGTGGACCTGAGTTTTCATTTTATCTGAGTAAATTCCAAGGAATATGATTGCCAGATCTGACGTTAAGAGTATGTTTAGTTTTGAAGGAATCTGCCAAACTGTCTTTTAAAGTGGCTGTACCATTTTGCATTCCCACCAGCAATGAGGGAGAGTTTCTGTTGCTCCACATCCTCCACAGCTTTTGGTGTTGCCAGGGTTTTGTGTTTTGGCCATTCTAATAGGTGTGCAATGGTGAAGGTTGTCTTAATATGCCCAAATCAGTGGTTCAGTTGGAATTCTCTTGTCCCAGCAGAATGGACCAAGGTATGTTCTTGATGTTCTGAGATGGACAGTGAATGTCTTCTGTGGTTGTTACTGAGGAATAAGAGAAGATGGCAGACCAGAGGATGGATTACTAGCATTTCATCTAAAGCTATAAGCTGCAGCCAGCTTTGCCCTATGTGCCTATTGTGTAGGCTGTGAGGCTGGCAACCAAAGAAGTGAGAATGCTGAGTCTAAGCTAGAAAAAATTCAATTCAGTCCAAAGTCTAATTATCTGGGAGGCAGCCTTTGTTCCATTTGATGGTTGATTCATTCTGAGCATGGTTTCTGAATTGTACTGGGGAGAGCACGTGTGTGTGTGTGTATGTGTGTGTACACACACGCTGTGTGTGAGGTGGGGAAATACTGGTTACCTCAACAGGCAGCTTTTGTTTTCTGATAGCAGCTTGTGTAACCAGCTGTCAGGTAGAGGCGCCTCATTAGCAGAGCAGATTCCTGGGAAGGTCTTACAAGGAAACAGAAGCTGCCAGCATGTGGTTGGCCTGAAAATGCACAGCTAGGTAGGTGCTCTGCTCCTCCTCCTTATGATCAAAGAGAGAAAATGCTCCCCTGTGAACAGAGAAGTGGAGAGGGGCCAGTATCTTCACTGTATGACCTCTGGCTGAATGTACAGATGGGGAACTCCATTCATGACATGGACGCTGAGTAAGTAACTATGGGCAAGCCAGTTGGAGCCAGCCAATAACTGACCTTAACATTCCCTCCGTGCTGTGGCGAAATCCTGACTATGGGAAACCTACCTCTTCATCTCATTTATGATGCTGGTAGGACTTGCTTGCTCAGAGCTGTTGCTCTCACTTTTTCTGGTACTGCCCACTCCTGCCAGCCTCCTCAGGTTGTCTGTCCAGTCTTGGAAACGTCAACCAGCCCTGTTGGGATCAGCTCCTCATGTTCCTGAGCAGTGGCCTGCAGCTGTTTAGCAATGTCTTCAAGCCCCAAATACATACATGCTCCTAATTGTAGTCTGCATGCCCCACTGGTTTCTGCTAATCCCCCTCCCCTCAACTCTCACCCCAGCTCCTCTCTACACCCACCTGGACCCTGGCCTTGGGATTCAAACTGTTACTTGTGTCTTACCTCTCTGACCTCTCTCTTATACTGCCTTTTTGGTGCCTGGCAAACAAATTAATGTAAATTATATACGCAATGTAAATTTTACTCAGCTGTAAAAGCCCAGCTTGAGATGGGGAAGCATCTTCTGAAAAGAGGGTAACTCTACATGAGGATGATTCCAAGCTCGTGGCCCAGATTCTGCTCTGTCTGCTTTGACCCTGGGGGTCGGCATGAATGGATTGTATTCTGGGAAATTTGCCTCTTCTGTCAGTGATTCTGGGACCATTTCCTGCTTTGCTGGTCATTGGTGTGCTTGACTGACTGTTCCATTTTAAGCCCCCTGAATAGATTCCCTCACTGGGCTGGTACTTGAAGACATCAATTTTCCAGTGTTCTTTTACTATCTGTCCAGGTTATTACAGTTCCCTAAAAGGAGGAAACGTAGTGGGGTTATATTCCCTGAGGGAAGAGGAATCTGCAGTTGCCTTGGGAAGGAGACAGGAGAGAGCGAGCTTGGGTGTTAAATTGTTCAAAACGTGGTTGCTGATAAAATGCTCTAACATTTCAGCCCTGTGGCCAAACTGTATGTGGGATTCTGAGCTTCCAAGAGCTCATAGAACTGTGTGTCAGTGGCTCAGTGATTAAACTTAGGCCTACCTACACAGATGCACCTAGATGAAAAGAGCTCTGATTTTGTGTTTAATCTTTGCTGTCTCTGTTAGTTGTTGAAGGAGGAGGAACTAATTTCACCAAGATGTAAGGTTATGCAATAAGAAAGAGTAAGAGAGTGAGGAATTAAGAATATAATGATGATTTTATTTTTCTTTTATCTTTTTTTTGATTATTGGAAGAGAATTAATACTTCTTGAGTCCCAGGCTCTTACTAAATGCACTCTCTCTTATACACACACATACACACACACACACCCCCACACACCCCCACATGTATGTATATTAAGAAATCTACATATCTCTATATACCTTTAATTTTCACAACTGCCTTGTAATGTTGATTTTAGTGTCCTTATTGTATAAAGGTATATTGAAAACTTCAGACAATTTTATAAATTGTCCCCCAAATCAGGTTTTCATCAATTTTAGATTGACTAGGGATGGTTGTACACTTTCCTCCCTTCTTTTCTTTGAACAGTGTTTATTTTAGACCTTACTATCACTCAGCTGTTTGTTAGATACTGTTCAACTCAGGAGAGAGAAACCTCATGACACATCCTGATATAAATTGACTACATATATTTTAAACGTTTTATTTTGAAATAATGATAGTTGCATAGAAGCTCACAAAGAAATGTATAGGGAAGTGCTGTGTATTCACCTTCCGTCTCCCTCAGGGTTCACATCTTACTTGACTATGGTATAATCTGAAAACCAAGGATTTAACATTGACATTATCCATAGAGCTTTTTCAGATTTCCCCAGTTGTGCACACATCATTTGCGTTTGTGACAGTTTTGTCACATGTGTAGCCCTATATAATCACCTCCACAATCAACAGCCTCTCTACTGTGCCATCATCATATCACTTCTATTTTATGGCCACACCCATCCCCTCTCCTCCATCCCTAAGCCTTGACAACCATTACTCTGTTCTTCATCTCTATAATTTTGTAATTTCACAGATGTTTTTTAAATGGAATCATATGGCATGTATTCTTTAAAGACTGGCTTTTTTTTTTCTCACTCAGCATAAACTGTAGATATCAGTATTCTGATCCTTTTTATTGCTAAATAGTCATCCATGGTACGGATGTGCCAGAATTTTGTCTTACGATTCATGCCCTGAAGGATGTTTGGGGAGTTTCCAGTTTGAGGCTGTTAATAAGGCTGCTATGAACATTTGTGTACAAGTTCCTGTGTTAAAAAGAGATTACGTTCTCATGATGTATGTCTTAAAATTCATTTGCACTAAAGTATGAAAAAAAAACATCACCAGATTGTAGAAGGAGTTTGACAGCTATAGAGAGAAAACCCAATGAGAACTTAATAACAGTGGCTAAGGTTGTTTTTCAGCAAGTATGATCTTTAACCAACATCATGGGTCCTAAGAGATTTCAACCATTGCAAGCTGTATGTTAAAGCCTTCACTAATCCCACTGGCTTTTATACTGATTTTGTTTTATCCGTCTTATTCTAGAGTTAATGTTTCTGCCAGGACCAGTTGTGCAGCAGTATGTCCTATTTCTTAGTTCTTTAAAGGCAATAACTCAGGCACAAAAGCCAGCAGGAGAGTACTTCATTGACAAATTGGTTGGCTGGTCTTGTTTATGTGCATTAAATCGTTGGGAGCAAATGGGAAAGAGGAAGAGTGGGAGCAAAGCCTCTTTTGGTTTGCTTTTAAATGTTAAAAAAAATAAAACAGAAATAGAAGGTAAAGAAAGAAAAATTACACTGATGGATTATTGTGTTGGTGATAGGAAAGTAACAAACTATTTTATATTGATTTCCCATATCCCTGGGATTAAAATAAAGCAACATGCAAACACTGTGAAATAATAAAATTCTGTTGTTAATTTTTTTATTCAAGTAGATCGAATTTGATGGCAGAAGGCTTTCCCAGGAGGTCCTTTACAGAGATAAAGGTGTAATTTGCAATAGGAATAATTATAGAAGCCACATTCATATTCTGCTTTGTCTTTAAAGTTCCAGGCCTAAGTTAATTAATTAGTTTGTTTCTTCATTTGTTTGTTCATTTATTCATTCGTTCAAATGATCTTCTGAATAATTATTAATATTTCTGCTTATAAGCCTAGATAATAATGGGGCCCAATCCCACCTTCTGTGCTCCCCTTAAACCAGTTCATTCCCCATCACCCCATGATTTTCCACATTCATGACTTCTCCTTGGGACACTTGTCCCCTCTGATCACTTGTCTGAAATCTACCTGTTCTTCAAATCCCACCTCAAGTCTTACCTCCTCTGTTGACTTGCTTCTGATTTCTCCTAGCTAGAAATTTTATACCTTTCTTCTGATTTCCTCCAATGTTGTGTCTGTGGCCCTTTACAACTTTCTACTTTATATTGTGGTTATTTATGTCCATTTAACATCTTTGCTACTCTGTTGTTAATTTCCTGAGTAGTGGATTCATGTTTGATTCCTTTTAGTGTTTATTTGTTCTCTCTTTCCCTTCCTTCATTTCTTTTTTCCTTCCTCTCACTCTTTCTTCCTTTTCTCCCTCTGTTCATTTTTTTCTCTCATTAAGTATATGCTGAACAACTAGTATGTACCAGACACTGTAATAGGGGCTTTGAGTAGAAAGAATTAAGACAATTAAGACACATTGTAGGTTTCTAAGCCACCATGATTATACACTTAAGTTAAACATGAGGAATTAAAAAAAATTCCTGATTGTTAGATTGAGATACTAAGAACATCCTAAGACAGAAAGTATTGGATATTCCTCTTTTAGAGGAATTTTACAAAAATTTTAGAGAAATTTTAAGTGAAAGGCAACTGTTTTTTTTTTCTTTAGAAAAAGAATTTAGAGAGGAGCATGTAAATGTAGAGTTCCTAAATGGCAATAGGATCCACTTCAGTTTCAGACCCAGGATTCTGTGAACCTAAGGAAAATTATTGTGTTCCAAGTTTTGTGGATAGGCATCAACTAGGTGTCAGCTGATGATATAAACTGAAAGTGCTAGAGTGAGATGTGACTGGAATTCAAATAATGTATTGAAATAATTTTTATTGGTACACAAAATGCTTCAGCCAAGGAATACAGCTCTGAATTATTAAAAAAACTATTTTAAAAGGCAAGTAGAACTAGAGAATAAGTATTTGGTTTGTTTTTACTTCCTGTGTGGTATCTAATTTTGTAAATTGTTCTATGACTGAAGAGTTTGATAAATGATAAACAAGAATGCCATCCTCTAACTCTTCTCCACCTTTCTCTCTTCTCAAAAAGTTATTGTGGAAAGAACATACTCAAAGCTGGGAACATCCACTAAGTGTAATTTATTTACAGAGGGGTCAGTGAAGTGGGGATTTGTAGATAAAAGTTTACAAAGCTGTCAGAAGTTCAGTGCCCTGGATTTTAGGGAACAAATGTAGAGTCTGCAAGAGTTCATTTCTACACAACAAAATCTTTGGGGAACATCAAGGCATCTGCAACTATGGATGTGGGAATATCAAGGCAGAGGGCTCAGAGATCATAGGAGCTCGGCAGCCTTTAGCAGCCGGCTTCATTGGGGGATAGAACCACTATCAGGAGGGGCAAACCAGTTCTACTGATGGCCCCAGTAGGGCTGGATCACACTCAAATTAGAAAGGAGACAGACGGGTGACCTGAGGACCTCTTTCTAAAAGCCACTTATGTAGCTACCTCATATGCTAGCATTGTGGCATTTCTTTCCTGTGTCTCGTTTGTTTCTGTAGCAAAGCATCTGGCAGCAGAGAAATATGGCTGCCCCAACTATGTCACAGGTCACAAGAATGTTACCAGACTGAGGGTCTAGAAATTTCTGCAATGGAAAACATGGCTTTGCATTTTATGTTCCTGGCAATCACGATGAAAACAAATACTATATGATCTGCATGTTGTTAGGAAGATTTTGATTTGCTCCCCAGAGTAAAATTTAGATTTGTGTAAAATTTTTTTGACACTGACTGAACTCTTTTGGGCCTTGTTTGAATACAGTTTATCTCATTGTACAAATCACCAGGATTTGAGGCTCTAGTGTGCTTTATGTAACTGCAATTTTACACTAAATGTTTTTACTCCCTAAAAATAAGTATCTGTGTTTTCTTTCTGTTTTGATTTTAAAGTATCTCTGTTTCTTATGTACGAAATTTGGTTTAAGTGGCCAATCTTGAGAGAACATTGTAAAACTTTGGTATTTTTGACGTCCTTGTGTCATTTTATGTACTCATTATTTCAGAAAAAAATAAATTT
Organism: Macaca nemestrina; assembly: GCF_043159975.1. Classification (NCBI taxonomy): domain Eukaryota; kingdom Metazoa; phylum Chordata; class Mammalia; order Primates; family Cercopithecidae; genus Macaca; species Macaca nemestrina. The sequence continues at coordinate 102,546,995 of NC_092128.1, read as the reverse complement.
AGAATTTATAAAATTAATTTACCTTTTAAAAATTGTTTTGCTCACACAAAAGGAGGAAAAAGTATGAAGAATTTCCGTATGTCTATTTTGACCATATGTCCATATGTCCCTTGACCAACTAGAGTTTCTTAGGGCAGGGGATTTGTTGACTTCTTCGTATCCCAGTGTCCAGGAAAGTCCTTGACATATAGCCTTTCCTCAATATTCTTGGAACAAATGCTTACTGAAGGTGCACAAAAGGGTTAGGATGTCCCGAGGCCAAGAATGAAAAACCACTTTCTTCAGTGTTGGTCCTAGGGCCGACCAAGCTGACCACTGAAGGTAGAAGAGAGACCACTTGAGAGCCAGAGGGATCTTGGAGTGGGCTCTCCATGGCCTGTGTTTCCCGTATTCCATGGGGTCTGCCCTGTTCCTCTTCATTCCCTTCTCTGACACCTCAGCTACCCTCAGAGCTTCATCTCATCTCCGCAGACTCTTAATTCTCAAAGCTACATCCTCCAGCCTGCTCTTTCCTCTGACCTTCAGACCTATGTATCCAACCTGATGTTTTCTCTTAGAAGTTTCATAGACACTGGCAGGTGCGGTGGCTCATGCCTATAAACCCAGCACTTTTGGAGGCTGAGGCGGGCGGATCACAAGGTCGGGAGATCGAGACCATGGTGAAACCCCGTCTCTACTAAAAATACAAAAAATTAGCCGGGCCCGTTGACTGAGGCGGGAGAATGGTGTGAACCCGGGAGGCGGAGCTTGCACTGAGCCGAGATTTGCGCCACTGAACTCCAGCCTGGGCGACAAAGCGAGACTCTGTCTCAAAAAAAGAAAAAAAAAATTTCATAGACACTTCAGTTTACTACATCCAAATGGAATGTATTTAAAACCTTTTATTCCAGGTTTGCTGCTCTTGCATGTTTCCTATTTCAGTGAAGGGCACCATCATCCAGTTGCCAAAGCCACAGATCTGGGAGTCACCCTTCCCTCCCCTTGTTTCCCTATCCTATATACAGTCAATCACAAAGTTGTGTCTGTTCAATATGTAAAATATTTCTTGAATCTATCTGCCTCTCTCCACCCACACCATTAATAGCATGGTTCAAACTATCATTTCTTTCCCGGTGGCCTCTAAATTTAGATATTTGCTTGCATTTGTATTTCCTTCAAGTCATGTGTAGCTGTGCTGAAGCCAGAATAATCTTTCTAAAACATGAGTGTTATCAGGTAACATTTGTGTTTGCTTGCATTTGTATTTCCTTCAAGTCATGTGTAGCTGTACTGAAGCCAGAATAATCTTTCTAAAACATGAATGTTATCAGGTAATTTTTCATTTTAATGGTTCTGCATTGTTTTCAAACCAAAGTCTCAGCTCGCTAGCATGGTGTGCCTGGCCTTTATGAGGAACCTCACTTGCCTTTCCTCACCACAGTGAACACTGTGTGCAACAACCATATTGTATGTGTTTCAACTTCTCAAACAACATGTGCACCTCCAGTCCCTTGCACATTCCTTCTGTCCAGAACACAATTGATTCCTTCTTTCTTTAGCACATTTGCTCACTAACTCTAATTCATATTTTAGTTCTTTACGTAGACATTGCTGCTTCTATGATGTTTTTTTCACCATGTGGCCTTGTGCTTCCAGGTACCTTGGACTTTGCCATCTTTGCTTTTTTTTTGTTTTTTGTTTTTTTAAACAACATAATGTGACTTGTGGTGCCCCTCTACTCAATGATAAACTTGATTAGGGTTTGATTACCTTTGGGCCCCATTACCTAGCACTATACCTGGTTTATCACAGGTACTGAATAAGGAGTTAATGTATCAATCAGGGTGTGGGGTGGCGTGTGAATATAGAAACAAGACTGGATCCTCCGTAGTACAGTAGGAGATCTTTTCAAGCTGTTGTTCTGCTTCCACTATAAACTGCTGGCTCTTCAAAGGGCATTCTTAGGAAATAAAGCTCAGAGTTGTCAAGGGATTAGAAAAACATTTTTAAAGCATCTTAATGAGATATAATTCAATACTATAAAAGTCACCCATTTAAAGTATACAATTCAGTGTTTCATATATCCAGAATTGTGCATCCATTCTCAAAGTTTAAGTTTAAAACATTTTTATTACTCAAAAGAGAAATCCTGTGCCTATTAGTACTCATTCCCAATTTTCCCTTCCTAGTATCCCATAACTCTACACAACCACTAATCTACTGTCTGTCTCTGTGGATTCACCTATTCTGGACATTTCATATAAATGGGACAATACAATTTCTAATCTTTTGTGTTTGGCTTCTTTCACTTAGCAAGATTTCAAGATTCATCCATGTTATAGCACATATCTGTTCTTATTCCTTTTTTACTGCCAAACGATATTCCATTCTATGAGTTTGCCAGACTTTATCCATTCATCAACTAATGGACATTGTGGTTGTTTCCACATGTCAGTTATTATGAATCATGTTGCTGCGAACATTTTTATGTAAGTTTTTGGGTAGATGTATGTTTTTAGTTTTCATTCTCTTGAGTATATCCATAGGTGTGAAATTACTGGGTCATATAGTAACTCTGTTTAACATTTTGAGGTGCTGCCAAGTCATTTTCCAAAGCAGCTGCACCATACATATTATATTCCCATCAATAGTTTATGAGGGTTCCAATTTTTCAACATCATCACCAACACTTGTTATTATGTTTTTGGATTATTGCCATCCTAGATGATGTGAAGTTGTATCTCATTGTGTTTTTCTTTTCTTTTTCTTTATTTCTTCCTTTTTTTTTTTTTTTTTTTTTTTTTTTTTGAGACAGGGTCTCACTTTGTTACCCAGGGTGGAATCTGGAATGCAGTGGTGGAATCTTGGTTTACTGCAACCTCCACTTCCTGGGCTCAAGCAATCCTCCTCCCTCAGCCTCCCAAGTAGCTGGGACCACAGGCATGCATCACCATGCCCAGCTAATTTTTCTTATTTTTTGTAGAGGCAAGGTTTCACCATGTTGCCCAGGCTGGATTCTAACTCCAAGACTCAAGCAATCCACCATCCTCAGCCTCAAAAAATGCTGGGATTACAGGTGTGAGCTACCATGCCTGGCTTCATTGTGGTTTTGATTTGTATTTCCTTCAGGGTTAATGATGTTGAGCATCTTTTCATATGCTTATTAACCATTTGTGTATTTTCCTTGAAGAAATGTCTATTCACATCATTTGCTTATTTTTTATTTGGGTTATTTGTCTTTTTAATAATTAATTTTTAAGAGTTCTTTATGTATTCTAGATTCTAGTCCCTTATTAAATATATGAATTGCAAATGTTATCTCCCATTCTGTATGCTTTCTTTTTACTTTCTTGAAGGTATCGTTTAAAGCACAAAACGTTTTGATTTTGATATAGACCTGTTTATCAAGTTTTTCTTCTGTGGCTTGTGCTTTTGGTGTCATATCTAAGAAACTAATGCCTAATCTAAGGTCATGTAGATTTATCCTTATGCTTTCTTCTAAGAGATTTGTAGTTTTAACTCTTACGTTTAGATCTATGATCCATTTTGAGTTTATTTTTGCATACGATGTAAGATTGTGATTCAGCTTCATTCTTTTGTGTACAGATGTTCACTTGTCCCAACCAGTACCATTTCTTTATAAGACTATTATTTTCTCATTGAATTATCTTGGCACTCTTGTCAATGTCAAGGCATTTTTGTCATAATTATTTGCCGTATAAGTAACACACTTCAACAAATAATAATTAGCTTTATTGAGTCTCAATTAGGTGGTAGGCACCATTCTAGAAGATCTCCATTTAGCATTCCCAGTAACTATGAAATAAGTACTGCTATTATCCTCATTTTTCTCTTAAGGAAGAAGAGGCATGGAAAGATTAACTTGGCAAAGGTCATACAGGTAGTAAGTTGGATGCAGGCTTTGAACTCAGGTAACCGAACTATAGAATCTCTGTTTTTAGACATCATGCTGTGCCTGACTGTGTCTTGTTTATAGGAGGTGGAAAATTTTAAAACAGCCAAAATTCTGTTATTCAGAGAAGTATTGTCAAAATTTTCAGGTATAGCCTTCCAAACTTTGTTCTGTACAAAAAATGTTACAATAATGGGATTAGACTACATATACATTCTTGAAATGATTTTATTCATTTTACTGATGTATCATTACTAATTTTCCTTCCTTCTGTATCTAAAGCATCATTCTTATGGCTACATAATATTCTATCTCATGTCTGCACTGTTACTGATTTAACCAATCCACTGTTATTGGGCAGTCAGGTTGCTTTTGAGTTTTTCATTTATAAACAATGTTCTGATGTATGTATCTTTGGACACACTTCTTTTTATATTCTTTCCACTGTTTTCTTTAAGATAAGAAAAAATTCCTCTAGAAGAAATGTAAAGAGTATGGGAAAACATTTAAAACTTCTAATGCATTTTGAAAAATTGTTCTCTAGGAAGTTTCTGCTTACTTACGATTAATATTTTATAATTGATAAGTTACTCTGATACTGATTCAGGGTAGGCAAGCTCCAAATTGGGGCTTAGCTGGGAAGGTTGTTGGCTTTGCCAAGGAAAAAATTCAAGGGTGAGCCTTTGAATTCTTTCTTTCTCTAATAAAGAAAGCAGCTTTATTAAAGCGGCAGGGTTATAGGTCCGGCAGTGTTATATAGCTCCATGATTTCTGCTGCAGCGCAGGGGTACCCCATAGGGAGTATGCTGAGACTAGCAGCTCAGGACAGTCCTGTAGTCATATTTATTCCTACCTTTAACTATATACAAATTAAGGAGCAGTCTGCAGAAATTCCTAGAGAAAGGGCGGTAACTTCTGGTTACTTCTGGTTGCCATAACAATAGTAAACTGACATGGCACACTGGTGGGGTGTCTTATGGAAAGCCATTTACACCTTGTCCCTATTTTAGCTAGTCCTCAATTTGGTCCAGTGTCTGAGCCCTGCCTCTAGAGTCTGGTCCTGCCTCTTATCACTTTAGTGTGACTCTCATTGATTCTCAGTGAGATTAAACATGTATCAATGATTATTATAATTTTTCTTCTGTGAATTACCTATTCATATTTTTACCCATATTTCCATGAAAAAGCTCCTTATATACTAAAATATTAACCATGTATCTTCTTTTGGTGTTTTCCTCTAGTTTGTCATTTTTCTTTAACTGTCAGACAATAAATTTCTGTTTTTATAGCGACCTGGTTTGTGATACTTTTCTATGACAGACATTGAAAACTAATATAGTGTCACAGAGATTTTCTCCTACATTTTCTTTTGGAACTTTTATAGTTTTAGGATTTACATTTAGGTCTATGATCCATTTTGAGTTGATTTTTATATGTGGTGGGAAGTATGGTTTGAAACGCAATATGGAAATTTACATATGGAAATCCAGTAGTTTCAGCCCCATTTGTTGAAAAGATTATCTTTCTCCATTGAATTGCTATTTCACCTCTGTTGAAAATTAGTTGTCTATTCTTGTGTGTCTATTTCAAGACCCTCTATTCTACTCCATTGACATATTTGTCTATCTTGATGCTAATACCAATCTTCCTTCTTTACTGTAGGTTTATAATAAGACTTCATATCAGGTTGTTTTAGTTCCCCTATCTTTGTTCTTTTTAAACTTGCTTTGGCTATTTTAGGCCTTTGGCATTTCCATATGAATTTTAGAATCAGTTCGTCAGTTGTTACAACTGGATTGTACTGAATCAATAGATACATTTGAGGAGACGACATCTTAACAATATCATGTCTTCTGACCTATAAACATAGGTATATCTCAACATTATTTTAGGTGTTATTTAGTTTCTTTCAGCAATGTTTTGTAGTTTTCAGTATACAGGTCTTGACAATCTCTTGTTAGATTTATTAGTATTTCAGATTTTTGATATTACTGTAGATGGTATTTTTAAATTTCAACTTCTGATTATTCATTTATAGTATCCAGAAATATAATCGAGTTTTATGTAATGATCTCATATCCTAAAAGCTTATTAAACTGATTGATCAGTTCTAATAGCTTTTCGGCAGATTCCATGAGGTTTTCTACACAAAATGTTATGTTGTCTGTAAATAAAGACAGTTTTACTTCTTCTTTTCCAATCTGCATACGTTTTCTTTCTTTTCATTACCTTAATGCACTGGATGCAACCTTCATAATAATGTTGAATATTAGCAGTAAGAGGGGACATCCTTGTCTCATTGCTGATCTTATAAGGAAAGCATTCAGTCTTTTACCTTTAAGTAAGTATGATGTTGATCAGGTTGGCACCTTATATCTGAAAAGTACAAGGTAGTAAATTTTTGGCTTGAGGACCACAGGGTCTCCGTTATACCTACTCACTCAGATGTAGTGTAAAAGCAGCCATGTCTTTCTCATATGCACGCATTCATCCTTAACTTAGCTGGATGCTCAAGTGGGATTCTTTGCAGATCTCTTTATTTAGCTCTCTTTATGTGGCTCTTTTTTTCTCTGGTATACTGTCCTATGAATTCTAATTTCTTTGGCCTTCCTGGAACCCCAACTCCATCTCCTGACTCAGGGAGTTCACTGGGCTCCAGCTGGGTTACTCTTGTTTGACTGAGCCCTGGAAACCTTCCCAAGGCAGTAAGCTGTGGCAACCACAGGGCTCCCTGCCTTTGTTTCTCATGTCTACAATGCAAACCTTCATTGCCTGTTCCTTGTGGTCTGATGTCCAGTATCTTGAAAGCCATTGTTTTATGTATTTGTATGTTTTTAGATTGCTTCTTATGGGAGGATAAATCTGGTCACTGATGCTTCATTTTGGGCAGAATCTGCCATATTTCCCCCCGTAATCTTGCATTATTCTGTATCTTGGTTAAGAGTCTATTCATCATTATCTAACTTGGAGGAATCTATGGGCTTTTCTTTTGTCTTATGATATCAAAATATTTTTGAACCCTTCATTTGGACCTTTAATATCTATTGATTTATATGTAATGTAAAAACTTCTGTAACTTAATCAATACATTTCAATATTTGTATTTGCATTTGATAAAGCATGGTAGCATCTATTTGATGCTGAAACATGGCAAAGTATGTGTCATGTTATATAGTCATGTCTTTTTTTTCAGTTCACTAACAGTGCAGGTGTGCATATGAATTCACAAACTCCTTTGCAATAATGGCTCAGGTTCCCCAGATGTTCTTGCAGCCCAGGCTGGAAATTATTGGCCTACAGGATTTTTATGTGACGTATTGACTGGAGGTGTCCTTCAGTTCATGGTTAATTTGATCCAGATTTTCATGTGTCTTCAAGTTGGTGACCTATGAAATAGTGTTGTGGTTTAAATATCTGAACCCAATAGTAGGGACTAAGGTGGGCCTGGTAGGTGCACTTGCACTCAAGTGTAGTCCATCAGAGACTGGACCTCGAGTTGCTTTGTCTACCCAAGGAACACATGTGTGGGAAGGATCCTTAATGGGATGTGCCTGACCTAGAAACCTTGATGAACAGTGAAGGTCAAGCCTAGAAGTAGCATCAAGTCAACAAATTCGGAGGATACAAGCTGTGATGAAAATGGGAGACAGTCAAGAGGCAAAAACTAGGTGGACATGGAATAAAATAGCAGTAGTTTGGAAGCTAAGCCAATGAGGTAGTGGCATGGGGCTTGACGCAAATGCTACTAGACCATCCATAGCTGCTTTTATATCTGGCATGTAGCTTATGGGTAGATTGGATCTGAATAGCCACAGGGTTATAGAAGACAGCTGTAAAGGAGTTTTTGCCTTTAAGTGTTCATTGAAGGAATGATGGAAAACAAGACCAAAAACCATGCTTGAATTGATATCTAGATATTTTGTTTGTAGATACACATTCTTACCATTTATCTTAAAGTTTCTCTGAAATGCTTTGTTCTAAAATTCCTTTTATATTAGCTTCTATTCCCCATGATAGTCTTTTTAGAGAGAATGTCTCAAAAAATGTTAGATCTGACCATTCAGTCAACAAACGTTTTTTGAATCCCTGCCCTGTGCCACGTACTGTTTTAGGTATTGAGGGTGTTTTAGGTGTATAGTGTGGACAGAAAAGGCAAAGACCTGAAGTGACTGAACATTATATCTATTGTCAGCTATCTTGATGATTTGTCTCATAATAGGCCTCCATGATATTTTAAAAAATAATAATTCAAGCCATATTTTACACATGTGATTCCTTCTCGTGGCCGCCTTTACTCATTTTCTGGATCCCAGCCACAACAGCAGGATTGTAAAACTGATCTGATTTACAATATCTTAAAAGTCAATGGGCTGAAGCTTTGTTAGAAAAAAAGTAGAGCTAGGAGGCCAGTGTGGTAGATGTGCTGAGGTGGCTGTTTGGGGGAAAAGAGTTAGTGGGACATTTTTGAGGGTCAAACTTATTTTTTAGGACACACGGCCTATATACAGACAGTGATATCGAACAGAAGATGGCAAGCAATGGACTCTGACACAGCCAGATAAGTTCTGTCTTTAAGACCTATTTGGGTCCTAATAGAGTTAGTTAAACTAATTTGATAAAAAATAGGTTGCTTATGGAATTCCAAATTTCATACTCACTTATTTAGTCATGGTGCATGCACTTAAATGTCATAAAAATTAAGATAAATCTTGGAAGACATAGGACTATGATTACACCAAAGAGCATCACAGAAAGTGAATGTAAGCGGGGAGGAAGGGAGTCCTCTACCACTTAAGTATTGATATGCCAGATGCTGAGCTTTTGGTACTTTTGTCTTGCTTAAGAGCATTGTAGCTGCAGGGTGGCAGAGCCAAGATTTAGACCTGCCTTGGGTGACTCCATAGATGGAGCACTTTGCATCATGGCACTCTTCTTTTTTACTGTCTTTGGTGGCTTCGTGGGCCACAATTTCTCTCTGTTTTTCACCTTTGTTGGCCTTAAGTGCAGTTCTTTGCCAGCATCAACCATGTTTCTTCCATAACCAACTTGCCTGATTATGGAATTTCATCATGGTTTTGTTTCCTGCAGTGCCTGTGAGTAGAAGAAAAACATTCCAGCGTTGAGCTCTTATCCTTCTAAGGGAAATGGCATCACTGCATCTTGTACTGTCAGTACCAACTGTAAGTGATGGGCCTGGCAGTGGAGCCCTCCTTGGACACAGGGCCTCTGACCCAGTTGTGCTGGTGGTGTCTGAAGGATCTGACACCCAAGCCATGGCTTATTTCCCCTGTGAACATTCACCACCGTAGAAACATTTCGTTCCTGTAAAAAGACATCTTATATCCTCTACCCCTTCCTTGAATTGTATTGCGTGGGGGAGCATTTTCTATTTTAAGATAAATAAGACAATTTTTTTTTTTCAAATTGATCAGCCAATGCCAGAGAACATTAATTCTTCTGGAGAGCATTGTTCCTATAAAGTGAAACTACTTCACCAAATTAACATGCCAAGAAAACAAGAAGAGAGTTGTTTCAGGCAAAGAAGTAGAAATCAATTGCCTGCAAAAATTTAAATGATTTTTTTTAGGTGATTTTATTTCCAGATTAAACAAATAAAACTCCTGTGTCTTTTCTTACGTGTTTGACTTTTCTGTCAGAACCAATGGAAGCAAGAAAGGAACAATAGACTTATTATTGATCTGCAAAAAGAAAAGGCCCCTAAAGAAAGGCAATAATGACATTTTAAAGAAGTGACTTTTCAAAAACATATTTTTTCATGAATATTTTAAGATATCTTTTATAGTACTGGAAAAATTTGATTTAAGTCTGGCTTGAACATTTAAGTGTGTCTGTAAGTACCAGTGTGTGCAGAAGAAAAGAAAAGGTAGCAAATGCAGATTCTGAATCTGTCTGAAACCTCTTTAAAATGGGCACATTCAAAAATGCCAAATTAGCGGTAGACCAGAAACAACCCCCAGGACTCTGGATGTATGCTTAGTGTTGAAGTGTCTATTCTAGTTATACCCTTCAAACACACCAGCCATTTGCGTGTGGCTCCTTCTAGTGTGAATGAAGGAACCCCTTCTTTTATACTAATATACACTCATATACCCCTTCTTTTACACAGTCAAAATTCTGGATCTGGTGAGGTTTGTGTGATTTCTCAGAATCTCTTTTTTTTTTTTTTTTTTTTTTTGAGATGGAGTCCTGCTCTGTTGCCCAGGTTGGAGTGCAGTGGTGCGATCTCGGCTCACTGCAAGCTCCACCTCCCAGGTTCACGCCATTCTCCTGCCTCAGCCTCCTGAGTAGCTGAGACTACAGGCATCCACCACCAAGCCCAGATAATTTTTGGTATTTTTAGTAGAGATGGGGTTTCACCGTGTTAGCCAGGATGGCCTCGATCTCCTGACCTCGTGATCTGCCTGCCTCAGCCTCCCAAAGTGCTGGGATTACAGGTGTGAACCACTGCACCTGGCCAGAATCTCAAAATTTTTATCTAGTTGTGAATGGGAAATGAGATGATGTGAGTGGGCACTTGATAAAAAGGGGCTATTCATGGAGTAATGATGAGAGTTCATGACCGGGAGTTTTGATCAATTCTGTCTAATTCTATGGACCTGAAGTTCAATGTTTTAAAGGTGCTCTATAACCAATAAAATGCTATGGATCAGTAAAACATTGGTAATGGTACTAGGTTGTAGGATATGTACTTTGAATCCAAGGAGGCAATGTTTTATCCATTTCATCCCGCATAGGAGCTAGCACCAATATGAACACATAATATGTATCAAATAAATTACCTCATGGAAATCAGAAGAGACCTCAGTTTTCTCTTACTAACAATCTAGATTTCTTTACAAGTGCCTCTTCAAATATGTTAAGAAGTATATTCTGTTCTCAATAATTTAGTATTAAGGAAAATGTACGTAGTATATGTACTTGAACTATTTCTGTGGCATGTGATAGAAAATCCATCTTAGTATAAGAAATAAAAACATAATTTATTAACAAAGTAATTGGAGAATCTGAGAGCATATTGGATTTAGGTGTGGGTTGATCTGGGAGCTCAGGTGAAGGCATAGAGACCAGGTGTCTTACTCCATCGTCCTACATCCCTGCTCTAAAGAGGATTTGCTCTCTGCCAGGCTTATCTGTTGCAGCTAGGCCTCACAAGGCCCCAGGTTCAAATCCAGAAGGAAAAAGAGTCTCTAGTAACTCTTGCACAATGCCCCAGACTCACTTGGACTAGTGGAGCTTGGGACAGGACACATGCTTATCCCTTAACAGTTCCTGGAGAAGGGATGCTCAGTGTGCACACTGACCAGGTCTTGGTCAGGCTTTCCCTCTTGGAGCTGGGAGTAGGGTCTTCTCTAAGCACATGGTCTGATAATGAGGGATGAAATGAGTATTCTACTGCCAGAGGAAAGGAAGAGTGGACACCAGGTGGCCTGTATGCAGTAAGAGTCCACTCCATCTATGGACCTCTTGGTTACCTTCTCCAGGCCTTTGTAGCTCACTCCTCCTCAGGTAAAATTTAGAGAAGCGACACTATTTTTAATAAGATCATGAGGTCCAAATAGTCTAATTTGCTATATTGTTTTTTTTTTTCCAGGTTTCTTGGAGGTCATTTTTTGTTCACAGGCAATAAAACAACAGAGGTTTTCCCCAAGTATCTAAACTGCACCCAAAGGTCTGACAAGATCTTTCTAGTGATCTTGGGGTGCAGGGATTTGAGTGCAAGGAACTGAGTTCAAGTCCTCATTACCTGTCTTGGCTGTAGCTTTCTGGCAAACTGATCAATATGGCTTCCCCAGGTTCCACATAAACACGTACAGAGTGGCCACATTACATTCCGTACAGATGGAAGTCTGAACAGATGCCCCTTTCTCATCATTCACATTTCACCTTGTCAGAAAGGCCTTCCTCATTCTTCTTAATAAAACATTGTTATCTGAGATTAGTCATTTATTTATTTTTTGTCTACTCTCATTAACCTCTCATGGGTATTAAACCCCGTAAGAGTAAAAATGTTTTTCTATCTTCTTTCCTTCAGTAGCCACAGCATCTGAAACAGTGTGTGGCATATGGTAGGCACTCAGTACACAGTTCCTAGAACACGAATGAATGGCTTCTAGAACTGTTTTTCTACAGTCTCTGTAGAGGCAGTAGGTGCAAACTGTGTTTTGTAAATGAGGTTGGATTGAATGGCTACCATTGCTGAATCCAGTCATAGCTATGTTGTTATAATGGATGGACCATGCAATGTAATGAAGTAATTAACTCCCAAAGTTTGTACTTTATCCAAAAGACATATTACTGGCTTTAGGCAAGGAATGAGTCTGGCCTTCATGATGGATGGAACTTGCATTTATTTAAAGACAATAAGCATTGTACTATACAGTGTTTTATCTTGAACCACACAGTTGCATCTGAGGACGAATGTGATTGCACTATACAGAAACAGAATAAGGTTTGTGATTAATGTACTCTTGGAGCTCAAAATCTCACTATCTACTTGCAGAGATATTGAAGTAGTAGTTATTTCACTCACAGAATTCTATCATAGTTCCTGGAAATGAGCTAGAGTTTCCATTGTCAATTCCTTTATGGATGCCCCATTGCCCTATTCTGTGAGAAAAAGAACTGATTCTAGCAACTGCACTCATTAAAGGGAGTCTACATTTTCTTATTCCAGAAAGAAGCCGTTGATTGGATCTCTGAGTAGGTCTGTTGTAGGCTGGGCTCCTTGATGAATTGAATTCATTTACTCTAATGTGCAGGCTTAAACTTTGCAGAAATGAAATTGAATGGCCATCAAGAGAAGTTACAGTGCTGTTGATTTAGTACATTAGTAAACCTCAGAGCATAAGTTAGCTTTATTTATAGATACTACTTTTATGGTGAACTATCTAAAAGAATATCAAGAAAAAGAAACTGAATTTCAATTTTCAGAATATTGCTTGTAGTTATCACTCTGTTAGTCTAAATGATTTAAACATTTTCATTCCACGTTGACATTTTTAACAAACACATATGAGCACTTTCCAGGTACTAAGAACCTGTTTTGGTTTCAGGAAATACCCCGTTGAAAGGAAGAGGGACAGGTCTGCACACCACTGATTTTAATATATATTATAAGTAGTATGATAGAAATCTGCAAAATTTCATAAGAGGTGGCAAATAATTCTTATTGGGATGGGGGTGGTGTGTGTGTGTGTGTGTGTGTGTGTGTGTTGTGTTTATTCTCTGGCTATGGTTTTTGTTTAATAATACTGGAAACAAAAACCACACAACTAACATTTGTTGAGTGCCTTTTATGTCAGGCACTGTTCTAATTACTTTTTCACCTGTACTCTCATTTAATCCCCGAAGTGGACTCTGTGGATCACAGGTACCTGGATCACCCCATTTTCACAGATGAATAAACTGAGGCTCAAAGAGGATCAATAACTTGCCCAAGGTCATGTGGAGGAGACTACCTTCAACTAGGTGACTCTTGTCAGCCATCAGCCCGCCAGCTCCATGGTGCCTCCTGCTTCTGGCTGGTTAGCAGGACCCTCCTGCATGTGCTCCCTGTAGATATTTAGGAGTGTGTTTCTTTTTTTCACTCTGTTCATGTCTGTAACCCATGAACATGTGTGTGTGCCTCTAGGGTGACGTCATTAGTGTCAGAGGAGAAACTTACATACATATGTGTACAATGAAATAGTGTTGTTGCTCTGTTTTAGAAAACTCACATCTTAGTAGTTCCCACTGCAGTTTTCACTAGAGTCTCTCTTAGTCTTCAGCACTAAGTCAGATCTATTGTGGTTTTTTGTTATTTTGATACAGAGTCTTGCTCTGTCACCCAGACTGGAGTGTAGTGGCATGTTCTCAGCCCACTGCAACCTCCACCTCCTGGGTTCAAGTGATTCTACTGCCTCAGCCTTCTGAGTAGTTGGGATTACAGTCACCTGCCACCATGCCCAGCTAATTTTTGTATTTTAGTAGAGATGGGGTTTTGCTATGTTGGCCAGGCTGGTCTCAAACTCTTGACCTCAAGCAATCCACCTGCCTTGGCCTCCCAAAGGGATTACAGGTGTGCCCGGCCAGATCTATTGTGTTTTAATGTTTGCTGATGGGAAGTTTTGCCTTGGAGCCTTGGGATTTTGATTTTGTTTGAACTCCTCCCCTAATTTTTTTTTACTTTTTTACATGACACCTTTTTTATCATCTGCAAAATGGAGATAAGGATGCATTTACTCCCCTCAGTGATGGGGTCGCTGGGCAGGTCATTCATTCCTGTGGGTGTTGGTTTAGTAAGTCTGCAGTGATGAACTCCTTTGTGGGAGGTGGTGTGTACACTGTTATGCCAGGGCCAGCCCTGATGTGAGTTGTGCTTATGGAACTCACAGCCTCACAGGGAAGATTTCACACACATAAATAGCCTTGATACACGATAATAATACAAATAGTAACAGGAGCCATAGGCAGCTGCCACTTATCAGTAACTTACTATGTATCAGAAATACATACTTTTATTTAGGCATTAGAATCAACTCCTGATACGGGATCTTTTGTTTATTTTTAAAACTCACTTAAAAAACAGCTTTTAAAATAGTATACATGCAGAGTATAAACTTAAGGCATAAAAGTGCATTAAGTGAAAAGTTGGTATTTTTTCCACTGTAGATTTCTCAGTCCTATTCTCCAAAGAAAAATCACCATAAACATTTTCTTCTGTATTCTTTAAGAATTCTTATCCACGTGCTGGCATATATGCCTATCCATTCTTTTACACAGTGTGATCATATTATATACAATTCTATGCCTTGTTTTCTCACCTGGTGTTTTTGCTGTCTCCACCGTCCCCACAGATACACACACACACACACACACACACACACACACACACACACACGTATACACACACACAGGCACATGCACACAAACATGGAGAGATCAATTTAGACCTTTTTATTTTTGATAGCAAGTAGTAGTCTTTTTCAGGGATGGGTTTAAAAAATTATGTCCTGTGAAAATATTCTGTAAAAGCAAAAATATATTTTAAAAAGTAAATATATTCCATATGAAGTGGTGTAGGGGCTGTATTGTAGCTTGAACTAAATGGCATCAGAAAAGGGCTCTGGTTCCAGGGTACCAGACATCCCCAGCAGAGAATGGAGACTAGGAGGTGGTAATGGGCAAGGCTGGGAATATGAAGAGTCCCATGGGACATGAACATGTCCAGGGTTCATCTTGGGCACCTGCCCCATTATGAAAGCTCTAATTTCCACTCCTCTGGCTGTGTCTGAGCTGGTGAGAGCATTCTGTGCTGTTTGTGAGTAGCTCAGGAACTGAGTGAAGCAGAAACAGATGATGAGGGGCATGGCTGCCATCATGGGCTCAGGTCTCCCAGACCACTCTCCTGCCTCTTTGGTGCTTTCTGCCTTTGCTCCACATCTGTGCCTTCTACCCCACCAGCCTTTCCTGGTGAAATCCTACTCTTTCAAAACCTTCCCCCAACCATCTTGTCTCCCTCTTGTAGCATCAGGAATATAGCAGTGATAGGAGCCTACTTGTCTTGAGTTTTCACTATGCACCAGATCGACCAACCATTCTGAGCTCATTGCATGAATTTACTCATTGAATCCTTACCCCACCTTATAAGAGACTGTTATCATCCCCATTTTATAGATGAGGAAGTCTGAGGCACAGAAAGGTTCCACCCTTTCCTGAGCAGTAAAGCCCAATTTACATTAGTACAGTCTGGCTGTACTGCCTGAAGTCACCATAACTGCTATCATTTAATCCTCACAGTGACCATGAAGTAGGTGTGGGTATCTCCGTTTTCACAGATGAGAACATGGGAGCTCAGAGGGGCTGAACAGCTTGCCAAATTTGTGCTGTAGGAAGTGCCAGAACTGTTTTTGTAATCTGATTCTCTCAACTCTGCCACTAACTCCCTGCCTCTGCACAGAAATCTGTATTAGGGGCACTTGTGCCTGTTCTTCCCACCACTCCTGGGGTCTCCTTTTCTCCCCCAGCAACAGCCATGCTCAGCTGTTGAACTCAGTAAATAGTTGCTGAATGATTTATCTCTCTCATGACTGCTCTGTGTGTGAGGGTTCCTTGCATTACCAAAACTTTAAGGCATGTCTCATTGTAAATGTTTTGAAATTATATATGGTAAAGTGTAAAGACATGTGATGTCTTAATGTTGATATCTCACCTTGAGTTCATCTGTCTCTTAACTAAAGGTGTTTTTATATCCATGTAGGAGTGCCTTTTACCCTGTGGCTCCTGATCTGCCATGCAATCAACAGATTTAATAATTTATCAATGTCATATGAGGCTCATCTTGAAGCTGAGTGTGAAGTGGCTTCAGAGAGCTGGGTCTTGCAGATTCCTGGTGCTTTTTCCAGGCTCTGGTGGGCTCTCCTGAGCATGGTTTAGCACAGTTCCCCTGCCCTTACCCTGGCTGTGGGACCCTGGGATAGGTATTTGAACAGAGTTGTAGTAGTGTGTGTCAGTTATGTGGGATCATTTTCCCAAGTGTAATTTGAGCATGTGCAACCTGTGATACGTTCTTACGAAGAGCACTTTTGCATATTAATGTATCTGCATTTTGATCGTAAGTCCTTTATTTCCATAGGACAGTGCTCTGAATTTATGCTTAGCTCTGAGAATGTCTGTGAGTTCTAGAGGGGCTGTGCCTGTGTCTGATATGACTCTGCCCACCACTGTCCCCTCCCCACATGCCTAGCACAGTGCCTGGCACACAGTGAACAAGCCAGAAATACTGAGTGAATGAAAGGTTGTGTCTTCAGGAAGATGAGGAAGGGTCGGCATAGGAAAGAGTTTTTGAAAATGCTCCAAGTATATCAGTTCTTCTGTTGCTGAACCCAAAATTTCCTTCATGTTTGGGTACTTGCAAATGATCTGAGGTTTTTCTGGCAACCCAGTCTTTAGGAGGTGACACAGCAACCTTAGCTGTGACCTGATTGGTTGCAGTGGCTTTTGCACAGAGAGTTGGTGTAATTAAACTGTCAATTTGGCTTAATGCTGTTGATTTGCTTTCATCATTTGAGAAAATGTGAAGATATTATAAAACTTGCCAGCGGCTGGAATTTGGCTGTGGAAATACATTTTGGTTAATTGTTTATTTAGCTAAAGAACTTTTAGTATTAGAATTTTTGTGTTAATGAAATTGTTAGTTATGTTCAAATCATGATGTATATGATGATTAATTACCTTAATTTTTCTTCTAATGGTCATTTTCTGCTTCTGTCCCTTTAGTTGTGTTATGGACCATATACCTGATTATGTAGGATTATTTATTTAACGGTTCTTTTATGGATCACTAATATAAACTTATAGTTGTACCTAGATGTGTACAAGTATAGTTGACAATGATCATTCAGTATATAACCTTTGGTTTCCTTTGCTGGAATTAATTGACATAATACACGCACAGAGGCCTACTATAGTCAGACATATGGTGAAAGATTGGTATGTATTTACGAATCCAATAATGCGTGCATTCATTTTTCCATCTGGTGATAATGCTATTAAAAATAAGATGTTTCTAACAGCCACGTAGAGGTGTTTTACTTTTTTTTTTTTTTTAAGTAAGGGACATTTATTTTCATATATTCCAAGTTCAAATTATGCTCCAATGCTCTATGATGCGGAGTTCTGGAATCCCATTTCATTGTTATCTAAGCATTTGAGAGGGTCACATGTGTGTTTTCTTTGAGACCAAGAAATGACTTTATCTACAATCATGCCTTCAGCCAACCCTCTCTGTGTAAGTGGGATGGTCCACTATCTGGGTGAGGCACTCAAATGATGGTAATCCCACTGCTTAACAAAGGATGTCTCAAGCATCAAGTTATCTTTGATGAGCAACAGACAGCATCTACCTTTTAGGTACTTACTGGATAGCTGAGTCTTGACACTCCTTCAGCAACTCCCTCATTGTGTTGACACCATTGTCAGTATAGACAGGCCAGTCACCGTCCCACCAAGTTCTCCAAGCTCTGTTGTTGCCTCTAACTGGCAATTTATTCAGGCCATTGTAGTATCTACGCTTTCTGTGGAAATGCTTCAAGGGCATTAGGTCTCTGATTTTTGTTCTATCCACAAAAAGACCTGAATCCAACCATTGTGTGTGGGGGTGAGGGATGGGAGTAGAACCAACATTTCTTAAGCATCTCCTAGCCAGATACTGTGTAAGATCCTTTACCTGTGCCATCTTATTTAATCCTCATGATAACCTTGAGAGGTGTGTACCATCACCTCCATTTTAGAGGTAAGAAATTAAAAGCTTTATATGCTTAAGTAATTTGTTCGATGTTGTAGTTCCTAATCTGAACCCAGTCCTGCCTACTAAAAAGCCCATATTCAAAACTTCTGTACTAACTTGCTTTATGAAGCTCTGTTTGTTGTTATTTAATGTTTTGTCAATATTTGCCCACCTATTAGTCTGTCTGTATATTTCTATGCAATAAATTTATCCTAAAATTCAGTCCAGAGAGACCTATCTTTCTGTGCACTGATAATGTTCCTTTTTCTTTGATGGTGAGGACTATGTCACTTCTCATTATTCTCTTTTTGCTTGACTGCAGAGCCAGATTGGGTGCTCAATTGCAGTAATTCTCATCTCTGGTATCTGGTACTATTATCTTCTTCTTTCTTTTTAGAATTTCTTATTGCTGTCTTTTCTCTTTTTTAAAGTACTTCTTGAGTTTTCAAATATTTCTTAAGATAGGGTATAAATTACAAAATCATGATAACATTTTTCAAACAGTTAAACAGATTTTTCTTCTTGGATGTCAGTTTTACAATGTGCAGCAGCAGAGATGCTGGATACATTTAAGCAATAGTTTCTATGTCCTGTCCTTCCATTTACAGGTGTGTCCAGACACTTACATGTGCACACACACAGACATTAGCAGGACAAGCCCCTTGAGGCTCCCAGCCCATGGCTTGCATATGTCTGTCTTGTGTGACCTTAGTCTCACTGACTTTATTCTATAATCTCCTCATCAGACCAACCAATCTTGTAATTAAAAGGTCACCCATCCAAAAGACACTTTCCCTTTTGCCTCTCTAGTTTCCCCTTATGAAAGCAGTTTTAAGAGAGGCATTTTTTCTGAGTGTTTGAAGACTTTATATCAGAGCTACTGCCTTGAAATTTAGGTTTGAAGATCATCACGGGTGATCTTTATTAAGTCTTTCAGGCCTATAAATTACTGTTCTAGTTTGGAGCTGGGCTAGAGGGGTATGGGCAGGGTGGGAAAACTTTTCTCCATCCAGGGATGCAAAGCCCATAGAGTAATCACAATGTTTCTTTATCGTGCACCCCTCCAAGCTCTGTTGCAAGGGAGACCTATGTTGCCAGCTTCTCTCTCTCTCAACTTGGTTTTCACACCCAGTAAATGCATGGAAGTGTGTGTGTGTGTGTGTGTGTGTGTGTGTGTGTGTGTGTGTGTGCGCGCGCGCGCGCCCGGAAGCGTAAAGAGACAGATGGTTCTGAAGGCTGGCACAGAGTGGAAGCTTCCTGCTAAACAGATGTCTTTCTCGGGGTAATGCAGGCTGCCCAAGAAACCTATGCTTTTTGGCTCCTGCACCCATTGCCAAGGGTCGTTCTACTCTCTAAATAGGCAGCCTACACTTCAAGTAGATGGAGGGAATGTGGGCCAGCCAGTAACCATGAACAAATGCAAAGGCATTTTTTTTTTTGCCTGAATGGTGATAAAAGTTCAGAATTGATGCTTTTTGTTTGTTTTGGACCTAAGATTTGGTGCCCTTTGCTAAGAGACCAGTTGGCCCATCAACTCTCAACAGCATTCACTCTATGTAGCTGTAAAACTCTTCTAGGTTCTTTGGGGGATTTCAAAGTTGAGTAGAAAATCTATTCTTGCCCACGAGGAACTGGCAATTCAATCAATTTTGCCAAAGCCAAAATCTAGAAGGAATGAGACTAAAACAAACAAAGCACAACAACAAAAAGCTTGATGCAAAAATAGGAACGTAATATGATAACTATGTTGTAATTTTAAACATAATTTAAAAAATGGTTTAGTGTTAAATGGATTTAGATGTAGAGTTGGAAAAATGTTGGAGAAATATTCTCTGCTGTAAAACAGGGCTTCTGGGCATAGGGGGTTTGGTGGAGGATGAATCATTGCAGGTAGGCGTAAGAGTTTGTGTTTTAGGTCTTCAAAACAAAAATTGCAGAATGGGCTCTCTTGTCCATCAAGCATTTCACAAAACAGACCTCTGACCAAGAGGGGCTTCAGTGGTTCTCTCCCTTCCTCTTATCTTGTCACTATAATTTTAGGAGCCCCTTGGGCAGTAGCTACACCTATAGTTAAAGGGAATACAGGTAGTACTCAGGGGAAACAAAAAACTGCCTTTCTGAATAAAAATATGGAAGAGAAGAAACGTTCAAAATAGCATATGGAAACAAACATTTTTATGAAACTAGCAAAGATGTTTTCTCCAGGACAGGTCTGTTTGGGATACAAGACTGAAAACATTTCTAATTAGCATTATCATGGCCAGTCCTGACCACGTGGGTGTTTTTTGTTCCATGATAAGGACCCAAGTTGTTGTAGACAGGCTTTTACTACATTTGCAGTAGGGCCAGGAATTTTGCTGCAGTATGGACTCACTGGTAAACAAGCATTTGTTAACACCTTCTGCTGTTGTTTTACAAGTCAGGTAAGAGTGGTAACTGAACAGTTACGCTATGCAGTTACTCTTTGTAATTGTGCCGTCACTCTTCCTGGATTTGTCTGAGGTTATGAAACTTAGGCTGAATTTACTTATTTTGCAGATATTTTTTCAACCTCCGAGGAACTTGTGAAGTTTCCTGATTCACAGGTTTTGGACTTGTGAAACTTAATGACTGAGGGAGAGTGGAAAGTAATTAGGTTCCTTGTGATTATGATTATGGTGAGGATACGAAGAACTCACTTTGCATAGCCTGCTATATATAGTTCAAGGAAAGCCATGCCTTCTATAATCTCACTTAAATTTGGCAATCTTAGAGTGGGCAGGGCATATTTAAAATCTTGCACTTATCAAATAAGAAAACTGAGAGGTCATAGGGTCACTGGCTCATAGATAGCAAACCTACTTTTAAACCCAGTTTTTTGTCTTATTCCAAGTTCAATGCTATTCCCATGAAGCACATTGCCTCTCAAAATTGCTACTTTTTATTCTTAAATGCCTCAATTTTTAGTATTTAAAAAAGTTTTGGTATCTTTTTATGACAAAGGTAGTTTTGAGAATATTAGTTACACATCCAGGTGAGAAAACTAAGACATAAGGAAATTTAGGGGCTTACTCAAGACCATAAAATAAAATTAGATATAGCATATCAGGGAAATTGTGACCCTTTCTGCTACACATGGTGATTGTTGCTTTGCCTCTGTATGCAGCTCTCCTTGGGCTTGATGCACTTGCTACTGCTTTGGTGACTCTCAGGAAATAGAGGAAAATGGGAATTATGTTAGACTCCAACATTGATTCAGTAGCAACATGGAATTTCCACTTTCTAGTTGCCCTTCATTGGAGGATAATGATTTATTCTGTCTTCTAAACAGGGAAGACATACATGTTGTTTGCTTTTTAAAACGCTTATTGCCCCAAAATGGAAAATCCAGGGCTATTGCATATATCCAGTTATAAAAATTTTTGTTGTTGTTAAGAGATCACTTTAGTTCATCATTTTCTTTTTACTGATGAGGAAGAAAATGAGAAAGATTAAAAGACTTGTCAATATCACGAAGCAAGAATAAGTTTTAGCAGAGCTTAGGCCTTCTGATTTTGTTTCATTCAGTTTTTACTGTATTTCATCTTTTGTTTATGTTGGAATTCAAGCTATTTGTTTTTACTAATGTTTTCTATGCTTCTGCAAGATTTTATGAGATTCCCCAGCTCAAAATTTCTTTCCTTAATTTTCCACACCCAAGACTTTTATATCTATAACCTATTACATTGTGCAATAAGAAAAAATTCGACTTATAGAGGCTATTCATCCATCCATTTGCTTTCTAATTGATCACTTAGGAGACTTGTGATATGCCTTCCATCTCTGTGCCTCTCTTTCTTGTTCCCTTCTAACTTACACTTCCCTGTAACTGCAGCCATTCCCTTCTAGGCTCCCTGTCTGCCCTCCTTATTCCAGTCAAACTTGGACCTTGATCCTTTGCTTATCCCAGAATGCTTTGTTCCGAACATCTTTAAGCCAACCTACTCAAATGTTAGCCAGAAAACAGCAATTATCTATTGAGCTAAACATTCATACTGAATGATCAGGAATGGTAGCGTTATGATCAAATAGGGAGGAAAGTCACAGCTGTTCTCTATCTGAGAGAAAGCTGAGATATATTCACAATATTGTTTTATATTATCTTAGTGTGAAACCACTTAAATCTTAACAGTACATGTTGGGATGTATTGGAAGAAATACATCACAAAAGTAACTATTGACTATGAAAAGCATCCATAAGAAATGTTTTTAGAGCAACTGCTGTAAGCTAATCAGAATATAATTGTTCTAGACAATACCCCAAGTAGGTGCCGATTGTTTGGTATGAGGATTAGAGATACAAACTTCATTATATTCCATATAAAATTCCAATGCAGAAGGAAAACAATAACACTTCAACTAACTATATTGATATTTATACAATGTCTTCCACCCAAGATCCTGACAAGTACTAGTAAGCTATCATTATGTCATCTCTGTTTAGCAATGAACAATAAGAGTTCAGCATGTGTTTGTTTAAAAAAGAGTCATGTTTATTAATATTGATAGCATAATATTTGGAAACTATATTACTATACAGCCGTAATGTAACCATTTATTCTGTCATGCCATCAAGCCATTGAAACTGAGCTCTGCCTAATGACTGCATTTGCTTCACTTAGGGTTGCTGTACTTCTTCGTTGGAGGTACCCTCCTATCTGTACACTCCTTCAGATCTCACCAGCCTTTGGATGCAACATGAATCACATCAAGGGAATTCACATTTCCCTGGCTTGCATCCCACTGAGGTCTCAGCATCACATCCCTGCCCTCCAACAAAGCCTTTCCCAATTTGTTTGGGAAGTCCCAGGAATATCTCGTATGTGATCACAAATCATAGTTTTTCTCTTTGAACTCACCTTTCCCTGATGTCCAAGGCACTTGGAAACACAAGGTACTGGTGCCTCCTTCATCATTGCCACCATGGCTGGTGTCCTTTTTAGGAACATTGCTTCCTTGGCTAGATATGGACCCCTGGTGTGGTCCCTTGGGTGTCACTGAGCTGGAGCCATGTGTGTTTTGTGCACACACAGGAAGTGTTTCACTCCTATGCTTGCTCATACCCAGGATATCCTAGTGAAACTACAGCCTCTGTACTGCTCTTCTCCCTACTGGGCTTGGGCCTGGGGCATGGGATCCCACTGGGGAACAAGTCATTCTCTTTATGCTCATCCCTGCACCCAAGGCCTTTTTCAGGCCATGCTGATCAGCTCACGGAAACAGATGCCTTCAGACTGCCTCCCTGTCCCTTTTCCAGATTAACCAAGTTAAGTCTGGAACCAATAGGAACCCGTTAACATATTATCAACTAAAAACAATAGCTTTGCATATGTTAGGATAAATACAATGATTCACACTGCAGAATTGGTGTGCCAGAATTTTTGCAGGCTGTGTCCAGGGAAAAGGAAGCAGGTTGTTAAGTATGCTACTAGTGGAAAAATAAAACAAACCACTGTTTATTGAGTTCTTCCTATTCACTAGTCCATGTATTTACTACCTACTGGCTTTATACATACCACACACAAACATATATACAGAGACACACACATACTTTATTTAATTTTTCAACCCTGCAACAGAGGTCATTTTCTCCGTAGGCCAAGATAGGTAACAGGTGCAGAAAGCCAGTGGAGGAATGGAAGGGAGCCGTTATTTACTGAGCACCTGCTCTGTCCCAGGCATTATGGAGGTGCATTGCATATGCTGTTTTACTTCATCCTCACAGTGCTCCCTAGCCATTCCCCTTTTACAGGTAAGGATGTGAAGGCAAAGAGAACATAATTTCTTGATGACCACAGAGCTAGTAACTGGTGAATCTGAGATGACCCTAGTCTGTTTGAGTTCAAAGCCCTAGCTCTTTCCTTTGTATAGCACGAGAGCCTCAGAGAAACTGCTTGACTGTCCCCACCACTTCATTTCCAATCTTTGCCTCAGAGGCCCTAACCTCATTTTACATCATCAGAACCAGAGCTCTGAATTTGACCATTGCCTAATGTTTCCCCATAGAGATGTTTGATAGGCTTTTGAGGACTAGCCTGAGAATGTAGGCACTATTAACTATCATTTCTATAGGAAGATACATGTCACATTCCAAGTAAATGGCTTACAGGTTAACTTTGAGTATGTAACACATTCAATGCATATAACATATATAATAAACTTTGAAAATTTGTAAGTTGGATATTTATAGTGTTAAAATAGTTAAATTTATTAAAAATAAAAATGTTTCCCTCAGTGTTCCTAACTGTCTTTATTAGTCAAGTAAGAGGACTGAGGAGCTAGAAACCTCATTTGCTATCCACATTTGCTATCCAGCTTGGAGTTGCCAGTAAAAGCTCCTCTGAGGAAAAGATGTGGTAGTTTAAGCATGAAATAAATATTGTTAGATTACAATGATGTATTGAAATTTTAAGTACAATTATAATTTAAATTCATTTTTTCCTGTATCTTGCTGCTCTTTGTGAATCTCCAGCAGAGGATAATTTAATCTTGAAGCTGAATTAAGTTTCATAGTCAGCCTCACCAAAGCGGATAATTTCTCTTTACATAGAGCAGAATTCAAGCAAATTTGTATTAATTTTGGTTGTGAAAAGTATCTCTCTGCTGTTGCAAACGTGACTGACATTATTTTAATGATTCTCAAAATCAACCAAATATTGAGTTTTGTTTTTGTTTTTTGTTTTTCATTTTTTTTTTAAATCGAACCCCAGCTTAGAATTGGGAGTGTGGTTTAGCCATCCTTCTTCTGGGAAGTCTGACCTAGCCCATTCCTATTGTATTAGTCCGGTCTCATGCTGCTCATAAAGACATACCCAAAACTGGGTAATTTATAAAGAAAAAGAGGTTTAATGGACTCACAGTTCCACATGGGTGGGGAGGCCTCACATTCATGGCAGAAGGTGAATGAAGAGCAAAGTCATGTCTTACATGGCAGCAGGAAAGAAAGCTTATGTGGGGGAACTCCCATTTATAAAACCATCAGATCTCATAAGACTTATTCACTACCACAAGAACAGCATGGGAAAGACCCGTCCCCATCATTCAATTACCTCCCACCGGGTCCCTCCCATGACACATTGGAATTATTATAATTCAAAGTGAGATTTGGGTGGGGATACAGAGCCAACCATATCACCCATCAACCCACCAGTTTAGGGGCCCTCCTGTGTGCTCCCCAGGGGCCCTGCACTAATACCCGTGTCCTCCCATAACACATGTGACTGTAGCTGCTTTTCTATTCATCCACGTCCCCACTGGACTGCCAGTTCCTTTCAGGAGGGAGGGATTGCTTCAGATTCACTCCCTTCCCTGTGCCTGGCACAGTGTCTAGTCCTCAATAAGTAGTTAATGAATAATTGAATCGGTGAATGGCTAAGTTATTCCCATGTTTTTCTAGTTGAGGGATGAAATGTGAGTTTTTGGATAAGACAGGTAACTTTGCATACGATTGTATACAGTAGTAGTAAGTGACAGACAACAGGCAAGATAAAAATGCCTGCCCCAGGAGAAGGCTGAGACGCAGACACAGCTGGTCATTGCAGTTATCATAGCCAGGGAGAGCAAAAGACAGTTAACAATCACGGGCCAACTATAGCTCTAATGAGTGATGTTATAAGGTCTCATAAAAGGGAAAAGGGAACAAGGAAGACAGTGAATTCTTTGTGGGTTAGCAGAGACACGCAAGTGTAAGAATGTAGAAAGTGTTTGAGAAACCACTTGACTGAAGGCAAAAAACATTGTTGTGCATGTATATAGGGCCAAATGGAAGAAGAAAAATTAGATAAAAGTTTCAGATTAGGGTGTGTATGTAGATATATAATATGTATGTATGTAATGTATAAAACCTGATATGCATATTTATGGAAATATTCTGGGTTTTGATGGTGGAAAAAATCATTGGAAACAAGTAGCTGGCAGTAACAGCAGACATTTACTGAGTATGTGTACTGGGATTGAACTACTTACTGGGTTGGGAGGAGATACAGAAATTAGAGCCATTCTGTCATTGATCTTAAGGAGACTTTAGCCAGAGAAGGAGGATATGACCTGAATGCAAATGAAAATAAAGCAAAGTGAGGAAAATGTAAGTAAAGTCCAAAATATCATTATTATTTTGTATTATTTATTTGTATTGTGTCTTTCTTTCTCTTTCTTTCTTCTTCTTCTTTCTTTCTTTCTTTCTTCTCTTCCTATTTTTCTTTTCCTTCCTTCTTCTCTTCA